>NC_140506.1:66297614-69030114 GCF_964339955.1 Pipistrellus hanaki | reverse complement strand
GGTAAAAATAACGGCTAATGTTTACTTGAGAGCTTACCATGCATGGGCTCTGTGCTCGGTATATAACATATATGACCTCATTTAATCCTTGCCATGACCAGATGAGATAGTTATTGTTACCAGTTTTTATGCTTTTAATGTTTTCTAAATCATTTAGTAGTTGGATTTTGTTCTTTAGCAACACGAGACTTCTGAGTCTGCATAAAAATAGCTTTTGACACATGGCATGAGGAAACATCTGACAAGACACAGACAAGACAATCTGACCTCCTTCAACCCGGAAAATCAGGCCTCACTGGGTACATCATTGAACAACATTGATAGGAGAACCTGAGGGCCAAGGAAAACTCCTGTTCCAAACACTAAACCTGTTCAGTGACATCAATTGGTCATTTTGGTGTGTAATTCTGATATTACAAAGTGCGGCAAAGTGTAAAAGCCATTCATAGACATATAACAAAGTGTTATGGATATTACAGGAAGATGAGAAATGAGTCAACAGCAACTGTTCAAGTCAGTGAATTCCTAATTTTAGCAGCTGTAGCAGGAAAGGGGAAATCTTTTAAAGGCAGGGTCAAGGGAAAGGCCTCTATTCTTCATTAGTTGTGTGGCAATGCTTTGTCTTTTTCAGTTTAGGTGGAAATGGCCTCGAACTCCCAGGGAAAACCCAGAGAGGAAGACCAGATAAGACAGTTTGGCATGATGCTAAGCCAGGAACCAAGGCTTAGAGAGTGAGCTAACTAATCCCCACAGTTACACGGCTAGAAAGTGGTATAATGGGGATTTGAACCATGATGCTCCGCTGCCCTTGGAAGTAGCAGGAAATGAAAGAGTGGACAGCATGGTGCTCTGTAGAAGGTGCTTCCTGGCGAACGGCTCCCACAGTGCTGACTTCCAGAGTCTAAGCAAAGTAAACTCAACAGGTGGCATTCCGCCTACCTGAGCTAATTCCCTGCAGGTTTTATTTTTAGGCGATTTCAGCTGGAGTTATAAAAGTACTGTAGATATGTTAGTCACCCAGAAGAGACATTTGAAGAGAGGGGGAGCTTGGGAGAGAGACTGGATAATGAATGTGTTTCTGAGTTCAGTTCATTTGAAATTGCTGCTAAAACTGACAAGAAGCTGCTACGAGGTTTAAATTTGGGAGCTTATGTAAAGAAAGTTTCTCTGGAAAGTGAGTAATTAAGACCTAATTCTTTCAGTGAAATAAACAGAGCCTCATGTACCAGGAGATTGGGTATCTTGTTCTATATTCAACCAGTGACTGAAAGCTGCACTCTGTGAATGCCTGGAGAGGACTCATTGGTATCCAGCCCACACGTGACCCACCTGTGTGCACTCCCACAGGACGGAGCCACAGGAATAACTCAAGTTCCCGAGGATCATTTGTGTCGTCCGAAAGAAAAGCAGTCACGCTAGAGCCCCAGGAATGCCCAGTTTAGTCTCACCGTTAGTGGGTTTTTATGTGTCCCAGAATCTTGAAGGCGAAACCAACCACTGATTTTTTTTTTTTTTTTTTTTTTTTTTTATCTGCCCAGCTGATCTTGGCCTGTGCTAAGCAGGCAGGCAGGGAAAGCAGGTCACTTTTATTACCTAACATGCAGGAGGTACAGTAAAGAGAAAAATGGGAAAAGGAGTGAGAACATAAGGCAAAAGGGTTGAATGAGCTCAAAAAAAGGACAATAGGGGCCTGGTGAGCAATCCTTGGCAGGCTGCCCGGAGCAGCTTCAGGAGATGGACAGAGCCCAGAAAGAGCAATTTCCTGCTTTGGGTTAAAAAAATAAATCCAACTAGCCTCTAAGAGGTGGTCTATTCATCCTGGGCAGCATGAGGTCATTCATTTGAAAATTGTAGGAAGCAAGAAAAATAGCATTTTCTTAACACCTGAATGAATGGACCTCTCCCTTCAACACCCACTGCACACCTGGGCTGTATTACTATTATCTTGTGGGTGGGTAGTTTCCAGAAAGTTTCAATGTTGGTGAAAGCTTGAACATCCTGTTGCTTCTCTAAAACTTCTCCTACATGTCCTAGTACCTACTGTTTCTCTCCGCCCACACTTATCTTTGATAGTAAATAAAGGGTAATCACGACATGGGCTGGGAAGTAGCGTTTTTTCCAAAACCATCATTATTCCGGAATTAGCAGAATCCTTGTTATAGAATCCTAAAGAGGCTTTATGTTTTCTCGACCTTCTAGAACTCACCGGTTCCTCTCAGCAACATTTCTGAAGTTTTCAAAGCTTCACACTATCTGCCTAGCTGGCCTTCCTTAGGAAGCTGGTAAGTCTGGCTTTGTCTTTCCAATTTACCAGCCCAGGAAACCTTGGATCTGGTTTGGCCTTAGATTGTCTAGGTTTGTCACTCTGGACCGTTTTCCATGTAAATTTTTCCTGATGCTCATGCAATCTGTAATAAATAACTACAGTCCTTTGAACTCCGAGCAGGTGCACGGTTTTACAGCACAATATTTTAAGATAGAATTTGTCTTAATCTTCAGGTAAGCCTCTTTAAACAAACAGAGCTGCCAAGAGAACAAATGCAATTCACTGACAAGTTGTTTGTCTAGTTAACAGTAAGTACGCAAGTCGGTTTCCTGTTCACACAAAGGATTTTCTTGTGTTTGAAATCTTTGACCAAAGGAACATGGGCTTGGATTTTTACAGGGAATTTACAACTTAAATGATCTATAGTGCTCTGTGCACCAGGATGTGCGGAGACTTATCAAGCAGCTGGCTAGTAGCAAACAAGTATATTGCCAGAGTTCCTGAAAAGGGCCTTTGTGTGCGGAGTGAAGGCATCGCGGAGGGCCTGTGCGGAAGCAGACTCAGCTCAGTGGAAGGCATCAGGAAGCTGGAGGGCAGCACGAGGGAAGGAAAAGGAAAGCTTTATTGTCAAGATAAAATTAAGACAACAGTTTTTTGCTAATGGTCCATTTCCGTCAGGTTTTGTGTTCAAAGTTTTCTGCTTTTGCTTTTTTCTCTTCCATGTTGTCTTCGTCTCCTTCTTCTCCTTCTCCTTCTTCTCCTTCTCCTTCTCCTTCTCCTTCTCCTTCTCCTTCTCCTTCTCCTTCTCCTTCTCCTTCTCCTTCTCCTTCTCCTTCTCCTTCTCCTTCTCCTTCTCCTTCTCCTTCTCCTTCTCCTTCTCCTTCTCCTTCTCCTTCTTCTTCAAAAGAAACCTCAAAACATTTACATTAATGAGTCTTTCCAAAGAGCCTCTTGAGTCTGAAGGTCCATAGCAGGTGTGGATGGTCTTTGGAAGATAAATTGTGCACAGCAATCATAGCTGAGGCCTAGCGCTGCAGCCCTGCAGGCTATGGAAAGATGTTATTTCGGGAGCATTGCTGATGTGTGCCCTTCATACGCAATAGATACTTTTCAGACATAGTCCCCCGTGTGTTAATTGATGTACTGTGTCCTTTTTGCCCAGCTCTTTAACTTTCTCCTTTTTTACCGTAAGAGGTTTCCAGGCAGGCAGTCCAGGTAAATGAGACATAAGATACACATTGCCTCGGGTAAGGTAGTTGTTTTGGAACCTGAATAACAAAGGTAGCATATTCTCGGTTCTTGAGTTCAAAGTTGCCGGTTTAAATGAAATATGGAACAAATCACAAGTATCCTTGTAAAACCAGTTTCTCCTGTGGTCAAGCCGGGAGAATGTAGATATGAGTAAGTGTGCAGTTCAGAAAATAGAACAGTGGTTCCCAGGGAGTTGAGCCCTCCCTCCCGTGCCGTTCTGATGTGACAGCTGGTAGGTACCGCTGAGAACTGGTGGCATAGTTTATCTAGGCAGTAGGGGGCCAGAGACAGTGTCCTCAACTGTATGTGCATTTGAAGGTGTGGGCGAAGGCATTCAGAAGTCTAAGAGCAGGTCACTGATATAAGCAGGGGGGGCGGGGGGATCTTCTGGGCCCTACAGATCTTGTGGCAGGAATGAAGGGTTACGTCTTTAGCAGGAAATCAAGGCCACATAGTTCCATGTTTGCAGATCCCAGGGTACAACGTGGGAACCAGATCAAGGTCTGCAGTCTCCGCAAGTACCATGGGAATAAGACAGGGTGAGTCACACCTGAGAGGCCAGCATGGGCCCGACACAGAAATAAACACCTCCTGTTGGCTGCTGACGGAGTGCCATCTGCTTATATCCTCTCAGAGTTTATTAGCATCAACCTGAGGATGAGGACAAATAAAAATTCTTTAAAAAAAAAAAAATTCCTTATTGTTTAACTTAAAGTATTACATATGTTTCCTTTTTCTCCCATTGACCTCTCTCCAGCTACTCCCACCCCCTCACACACGCCCTCACCCCCCGCCCCAGTATTTGTGTTCCTTACATTCATGCATACAAGTCCTTTGGTTGATCTCCTACTCCCCCACCCCCTGCCTTCCCTCTGAGGTTTGGCACTCTGTTTGATGCTTCTCCGTCGTCTCTGGATCTATTTTGTTTATCAGTTTATGTTGTTCATTATATTATACAATGTAAGAAATATTCTTTATTTAAAAAGAAAAACAGACTGAGTTTATTTTTTCTATTAATTTTTTTTACTTGAGATAACTTAGATTCACATGCTGTTGTCAGAAATAATAAAGAGAGATGCTGTATATCCTTTACCCAGTCTCTCCAATGGCAACAACTTGCAAAACTGCAGTATGACATCACCGCCAGCACACTGACAGAACATTCCCATCTCCACCAGGATCCCTCACGTTGCCTGCGTACAGCCACACACACTCTCCTCTCCAGCCCTTAACATCTGGCAACCACTAATCTGTTCTCCATCTCTATAATTTTGCTTTTATGAGAACTCTTTATTTCTCCTTCACCTTTGAAGAATAATGTTGCTGATATAAAATTATAGATTAGTGGCTTTTTCTTTCAACACTTTAAATTTACTATTCCATTTTACTATCTTCTTGCTTGCTGGGTTTGTGACAAATCCAATAGAATTCTTATCCTTATTCCTCTGTAGGTAAAGTGTTGTTTTCCTTTGGCTTAATTTAAGATTTTCTCTTTGTTTGTTCTTTGAGTCTGAGTATAATATGCATAAGTGTGTGTGTGTGTGTGTGTGTGTGTGTGTGCATGTGTGTGTGTTGCATTTCTTCTCCTTGGTAGACTGTGAGCTTCATGGATCTGTTTTGGTGTCTGTTATTAATTTAGGAAAGTTCTCAGCCATTTTTACTTTAGATATTTTCAAATTGTTTAGCTATTCTAGTTTGACTTTACGTATAAATTTTAGAGTAATTTCTTCTATATATCCAAAAAAATATTGCTGAGATTTGGTAGGCATTGGGTTAAACCTGTATATCCATTTGGGGAGAGTTGATATCTTTACTATGTTGAGTCTTCCAATCCATGAATACAATAGGATTTTCCATTTATTTATTTATTTATTTATTTATTTATTTATTTATTTATTTTAATATTTTGTTGATTTTTTACAGAGAGGAAGAGAGAAGGATAGAGAGTTAAAAATATCGATGAGAGAGAAACATTGATCAGCTGCCTCTTGCACACCCCCTACTGAGGATGTGCCCGCAACCAAGGTACATGCCCTTGACTGGAATCGAACCTGGGACTTTTCAGTTCCCAGGCCGATGCTCTATCCACTGAGCCAAACCAGTGCTCGCTTCGGCAGCACATATACACTGAGCCAAACCAGTTTCGGCATGACTTTCCCTTTATTTAAGTCTTCTTTGATTACTTTTATTAGCATTTTATAGTTTTCTATATATTGTACAAATCCTGTACATGTTTGATTAGATTTACTAGAAAATCTTTTAAATTATAAAATAAAGTGATGTAAATGGTAATGCATTTTTTAATTTCAGTGTTTTATTACATGTTCATTGCTATTATTGAGAAAAACAACTAATTTTATTTTTGTATCTTTATTTTGTAGCCTGAGACCTTGCTGAATTTATTTACTAGTTCTAGAAGTTTTTTTTTTTTTTTGTTTTTTTTCCTTTTTAAGATCTTGGGATTTTCTAAAAATTTACAAATGGAGAATTCTTCATAAGAGAATAAGTTGAATAAATTTCCCTCTATCACAATTTCTGTGAGAGTATTTGATCATAAGTGGGTATTAAATTTTTGTCAAATGCTTTCTGTACATTAATTAATAGGGTTATGTGATTTTTCTGTTTTAGCTTATTAATATGCTGGATTACGTTGGTTAGGTTTTGACTATCACACCAGTCTTGCATCCCTGAAATAACCTCATTAGGTCATTATGTATAATTTTGTTGAATACTATATTGCTAATATTTTGTTAAGGATCTTTTATTGTAATCATGGCAAATATTGGTCTTAGTGTTCTTTGTCTGATTTTGACATTGAGGTAATACTATAACTTTATAACTTGAGTTGGAAAGTGTTCCTTTCTTGCAGTGGTTAATTTTATGTTTCAACTTGGCTAGTCTATAGAACCCAGACATTTGGTCAAACATCATTCTAGATGTTTCTGTGAAAGTATATTTTAAATGAGATTAACATTTAAAGCAGATTACCCTCCATAGTATGGGTGGCCCTCATCCAAGCTGCTAAAGGTCTTCATAGAAAAAGACTGACCTTCCATGAAGGAAGAGAATCCTGTCAGCAGAAAGTCCTTGAAATTAAACTGCAACATTAACTTCTCCCTGAGTCTCCAGACTGCCAGCTTACCCAGCAGATTTTGGACTTGCCAGGCTCTGTAATCACATGAGCCAATTCCTTAAATTACCCCACGACCACCCACCACATCAAATTTAAAAGCATCTGTACCAATTTACATTCTAACCAACAGTGCACAATGGTTCCCTTTGCTCCATATCCTCACAAACACTTATTATTATTTCTTGTCTTTTTGATAATAGCCATTATAACTGGTGTGAGGTGCTATCTCATTGTGATTTTGATTTTCATTTCCCTGGTGATTAACGATGTTGAGCATCTTTTCATGTACTTGTTGGCCATCTGTATATCTTATTTTAAAAAATGTCTATTGAGATCCTCCTCTGCCCATTTTTAAACTAAACTGTTTTGTTTTTTTTTTCTCTCTTTTTGCTATTGACTCATGAGTCCTTTATGTATTTTGGATATTAGCCCATTATCAAATACATGATTTGCAAATATTTTCTTCTGTTCAGTAGGTTGCCTTTTCATTTTGTTAGTGGTTTCCTTGGCTGTGTAGAAGCTTTTAAGTTGATGTAGTCCCACTTGTTTATCAAGTATATTTTAAGTGATTATTCTCTTAATCATGTGTGGGTTATTTTTATTTTTTTAAATATTTTTTTTTATTGATTTCAGAGAGAAAGGCAAAGAGAGAGAGACATAGAAACATCAATGAGAGAATCATTGGTCGGCTGCCTCCAGCACATCCCCTACCAGGGATCGAGCCAACAAACCAGGCATGTGCCCTTGACTGGAATCGAACCCAGGACCCTTCAATCTGTAGGCTGACACTTTATCCTCTGAGCCAAACCAGCTAGGGCTGTGTGGGTTATTTTTAAGGTGAAATGTATATTAGTGCCATTTCATGATCCAACCCCACTCTGATGCTGTAAGATTCTTCAAAGAAATGTAATAGAATGAAAAGTATCATGAAGTACTCTCCAACAGGGAGGAAAATTAAGTTGTTTATTTTATAAAGTTGCCACAACACTCCTTTTAGTACAACATGACTTAGGTCAACAGGAAGAATGAAGAAGCATCTCTGGGTATCTACTAGATGTAAGACATGTGCTTTTCCAAGTTGTTTCTCTCTAGGGAAAATTTTAATCAACTTTACTCTGAGGAAAATTCCCCCCAGTCCATCTTATAACAAACCTCACTGTCATTAGTGTTTGTTGGAAATAATGCAAACACATTAAACACTGTGTTTTCCTATATCTGAGAAGTGCTGAGAAGTTCAAATCGGCAGTTCCCTGTTCTTTCTTTAGCTATCATAATTAATTGTGTCTACTCAAATCTCATCTGGAACAACCATAATCTAATTGAACAACTGTAATTTAATCAAGCTCAAGACAGATGGAATGACCATGATTTAATAAAACATAAAGTCCAAACTGTAGTATATCAAGAAA
Source organism: Pipistrellus hanaki (assembly GCF_964339955.1). Taxonomy (NCBI): domain Eukaryota; kingdom Metazoa; phylum Chordata; class Mammalia; order Chiroptera; family Vespertilionidae; genus Pipistrellus; species Pipistrellus hanaki. Next base: position 69,022,055 of record NC_140506.1, on the reverse strand, counting down.
AATTGTCTTTATTTTCCATTTCATTTAAAGATTTATTATTCTTTCAGATGAAATGATGCTTATATAGAGAACCCTAAAGACTGCACCAATAAACTACTAGAACTGATAAATGAATTCAGTAAGATAGCATGATCCAAAATAAATATACAGAAATTGGGCATATTTTTATACATCAATAATGAGCTATCAAAAAAGGAAACTAAATAATCCAATTCACAATTGCTTAAAAAAACAAAATATCTAATAATAAATGTAATCAAAGATGTAAAAGACTTGCATTCAAAAGATTATAAGACACTGAAGGAAGAAATTGAAGAAGATACAAATAAGTGGAAGCATATACTGTGTTCAAGGATCTGAAGAATTAAAATCATTAAAATATTCATATTACCCAAAGTAGTCTATAGATTTAATGCAATTCCTATCAAGATATTAATGGCATATTTCACAGAACTAGAACAAATATTTCAAAAATGTATATGGTACTACAAAAAATCCCAAATAGCCACAGAAATCTTGAGAAAGAAGAACAAAGTTGGAGGTGTTATAATACCTGATGTCAAACTATACTACAAGGCCATAGTAATCAAAACAGTATGTCACTGGTATAATGACAAATACATAGATCAATGGAACAGATAGAGTCCAGAAATAAACCCACAATTTTATGGTCAATTAATGTTTGAAAAAGGAGGCAAGAACATACAATGGGAGGAATGACAGTCTAGTTAATAACTGGTGTTGGGAAAATTGGACAGATATGTGCAAAATAATGAAACTAGACTACTTCCACCATACACAAGAACACACCCAAAATGGACCAAAGACAAATGTTAGATTCAAAACTATAAAAATCCTAGAAGAAAACATAGGCAGTGAAATCTCAGACATTTCTCATAGCAATATTTTTCTGATACTGGTATATCTCCTTGGACAAGAGAAACAAAAGAAAATATAAACAAATGAGACTACATAAAACTGGAAAGTTTTTGTACAGCAAAGGAAACTATCAACAAAGCGAAAAGACAACCCATTGAATGAAAGAACATATTTACCAATGATACATCTGGTAAGGAATTAATATCCAAAATTTATTAAGAACTTATACAACTCAACACCAAAAAAAATAAATAAAATAAATTAAAAAATGGGTCAAGGACCTGAATAGATACTTCTCCAATAGACATACAGATGACCAACAGACAAATGAAAAGATGTTCAACATCCCTAATCATCAGAGAGATACAAGTGAAAACCACAATGAGATATCATCTCACAACTGTCAGAATGACTATTATCAATAAATCAACAAACAACAAGTGTTGGCAAGGGTGTGGAGAAAAGGGAACCCTTACGCACTATAGAGGGGAATACAGATTGATGTAGCCACTGTGGAAAGCAGTATGGAGTTATCTGAAAAAAATAATGGAACTGCCTGATGACCCAGCAATTTCTTTTCTGTGACTATATCTAAAGAAACTAAAACACTACTTGGAAGGAAATATGCACCCCTATTTTCATTGTAGCATTATTTATAATAGACAAGATTTGGAAGCAGTCCAAGTGCCCGGCAGTAGATAAGTGGGTAAAAAAGCTGTGTGACTCAGTGGTTAAATGTCAACCTAGGAACGAGGAGGTCACAGTTGGATTCCAGGTTAGGGCCGGGCACATGCCCGGGTTGTGGGATCAATGCCTAGTGGGAGGTGTGCAAGAGGCAGCCAGCCAATGATTCTCTCTCATCATTAATGTTTCTATTACTCTTCCCCTTTCCCTTCCTCTATGAAATCAATAAAAATATACTTAAAAAGTAAAGGAATTAAGAGAAAAACAACCTCTTAGGCAGAGACAACAGAATGGTGATTACTTGAAGGAAAGGGGGATGGAGTGATGTAGAAAAGGGTAAAGAGAGGATAAACAGTGATGGAAAGAGACTTGACTTGGGGAAGTATATACAAATGCAATACACAGATGATATATTATAGAATTGTACACCTGAAACATTTATAATTTTATTAACCAATCTGCCCCCAATAAATTCAATACAAATTTTAAAAAGTGATTTATAGCTCCTCCAGAGAGTTTAGTGAAGCAGTGCAACAGATGGGGTTTCTTGGGCTTTAATCTCCAGAAGAGTTTTCCATATCTTTGTTTTGAAATACAAGTATTTTATTTTCTGATTTTAATTACTAAAGAAAAGAAGTTTCAACATAAACACAGGCTTTCTTTTTAAGTCTAATTCTGTTTTCTCAATATGCATTGAGCTTTCCAGTTCTTAAAAAAAAAAAAAAAAATAGCAGATGGGAATGTGTTCCGTGAAATTATATATCACTCTAGGGGCCTATTCAATTTCCATATTTGATTAGGTTTTAGGGATCTGTCAGTGGGCTGATGCTGCAAACAACTCCTACCATTATAGCCTGAGCTCCTGATTCTCAGGCTCTCTGACATTTTAGGTGATAACTGCTGTGCTTAGAAATTGTGGAGTAAACAAGATGGAAAAATACTCTTTCTCTTAAGGATCTCAGTTTATTCAAGTTCTTAGCAAGATTCAATCTAGTGAAAAAGCTCACGGAATGGGTTTAAGTTTCTTTGGTAAAATACTAAGATTGAGCAACTCCCAGAGTATATTCAGGTTAATTTAAATCTCAGCATCTTTGCTAGGTTGGAGGTAAAATGGAAAACAAAGAGTCACAGCCTTCTCTATCCCTAGACCTTCCTCCAGGTGTCTCAATCTGCAGTCTGCAGCAGATCGTATACAACCTGACTCTGTGAAGGTTGTTCACTGCATTCATCCACTCAAGAAAGCCCATGGAGAGTTAAGAAAAAATCCCTCTGTTCAATCCCAAATGTGTTTATAAAAGGAATTGTGGTGTAGAAAGCTTCTCTCCTGATTTTTTTTTTTTTTTTTTTTTTGCCAGACATTTCTTGAACTTACTATTTAACAAACTTAAATGTTAGAGTAAACATCTGAGGCAATAATAAACATTCTATTATTGTATGTGTAAATTTGAGCTAAATCTAGACATTTGACATGACTGATAGAACATTTACTAAGCACAAGCACATAATAAGTACTCACTAAGTATTTGTTGAGTGAATGACAGAACATATACTCTGGGTCTTACTTTCTTTTAAAATATGTTTTATTGATTTTTTACAGAGAGGAAGGGAGAGAGATAGAGAGCCAGAAACGTCGATGAGAGAGAAACATCGACCAGCTACCTCCTGCACACCCCTACTGGGGATGTGCCCGCAACCAATGTACATGCCCTTGACCAGAATCGAGCCTGGGACCTTTCAGTCCACAGACCGACACTCTACCACTGAGCCAAACTGATTTCGGCCTGGGTCTTCCTTTCTTTTAAAGGAAATGGGAACTTTTACCGGAAATGGCATTGTGGTGAAAAGATGGCTACATTGATTTGTAGTAGTGCTGCTCTGCATAGTCCTTGGAATGGTAGAGGATGGTATGGCAGATAAAGTGACTTTATTTATTTGAACACAAGAGCTCTAGAAATCAGTAAGTTGGATTTCTAGAGTCATGATTTTAATTCGTCTCGGAGGATGCCTGCCTTTATGTTAGAAAAATGACAGAAATGCTCATTTAATTACAGAAATGTAAAGCAAGTACCCATGTTTCCTTCTTGAGAATGAAGTGGCCACATATATGATTGGAGATGCGCAGGCTGATTCTTAGCACCTCTGTAAAATAGTATATATTGAGAATACTTCCCCCAAAGCATAGATATTTATAGGACCATTGGTATCCCACAGTGGGTGTTACTTAAGCTTGAATAACCCAGGTTCTAGGACATATGGTTGGAGTTTATAAAGTCAGACCCCACCCTGTGGACAGGGTGGAGTTTTCTCCTGAAGAAGAGTATTTTGGTAATTAGTCATTCTGGGATTCAGAATGAACAGTTTTGGGCTAGGGGAAGTGGAGACCTGTTCCTCTCTCTGGAGGAAGAGTTAGGGTATCTGTAATGATATTACAAGGGTAATAGATGAGCTGGTGTTTACTGAGAACAAAGCAAGAACTTGTGATCTTAAGTTCAGGACTATGAGTAAATTAAATTAACTGTGTGATTTTTTGCACTGTATCTTGATTATTCCCAAGCACTTAATAAAGTCTTGTTAAATACCATGGCATGGCTTGGTTATGCTTCAGGGAGTTAAGGAAGATGCTTCTAATGGTATCTTGAGCTCATCAGGGTACCAGAAGGAAAGCGTGGGGACATGGGGTGTTCAGTGAGAACATGGCAGGAGACTGCCCCCTCAAGCTGCAGTGGGTCAGGGTGAGAATGGCAGACTGAGGTGTTGGGTCACCCACACAGTGGGATTTCCTTACATTTTTTGGGAAGCAGAACTTAACAGAAAGTTGGACCCAGCAGGAATTTCTGGATGGAAGTGTAGAGTCTTTGTGATTTTCACTTTTGATGGAGACTTGTAATAGTGTGGCTCATGTGAATCTCAATCTGCAAACTCAAATCTGCACGAATTCTTTTTCTTTATTTTCTATGAATTATCTAAATATGGACTTGGAGTCCCTGTCTCACCAGGGGGGCAGCAAGTTTGACCTCAGTCATTCTGGGTCTCTTCTCTCACTGGCTTCATGCCAGGAATCTTGATTCTGAGACCCTTTTGTCCTCTGAGAAGTTGAGTCCCTTATCTTCCTAGTCAGCTTGGTCCCCTTAGGTCTGCTGCTTGGTTTTATCCAAGCCACACATGGGGGTGGGACTGTTAGCAGGGCCTGGGCCCCTGGGCCTCAGAATTCATCTGTCTCATGTTCAATGTGGATGATCCCACTGAGGGTCTGCTACACCCCCAAAACAAAAACTGATGGCCAGTAAATGCTGGTCCCTAACAAGATTACAAGGCATCCACTGTAGCTGCTTCTCTCTTTCACCATAATCATATCAACTTCATTGAAATAGTTAATCAGTAAGGTATACCTTTTACTATAAGGCCAAAGATATTATCAGCTTTTTCTTTTAACTAGAACTCATTGTTGTCATGATTTGGACCTCATATGACAAAAAACTTGTTCTGGATACATTCTTTCTCTTTTTGGTTTCATTCTTTAGCTGTGATTTCATCCTATGAAAAAGGTGACATCAGATAATAAACTCTTGGCAAATATGACTTGTGACATTTAGGAAAATGGATTTAAGAGAATTATTAGACTGTATGCTGTATGATTTTTGCATACAAAAACAAAGAATTGGGTATTATTGAATTTGAGCAGCAAGAACCATTAAAACACACACACACACACACACACACACACACACACACACACACACCTCATAGATGAAAATGGTCATTTTGCCACAGGCTCATATTATTGGAAATGTATTGAGTATCTGACTCCAGATGGTCAATTTCTCTGGGAAGCTGGGAATAAGAACTATTTTTGGTTTTGTTTTATTTCATAAAAGTCCCAGTTTTGTTAGGTATGAGAAACCTCATGGCCAGCTCGGTCTGTTGCTGTGAACTTTGTCTGAGTGTACAAGTACTTTTATTTTTAAAAAAAGGTTATTTCCTATTTGAACTTGATTCTCCTCTATTAGCAAAAAAGCTCTCTTGTGTCTGTGAAATCTAGGAAATATATTTTTTCTCTTTGGGAAATATTAAGAAAAGATTTCATTGTAATAGCAGGGGAAACTTATACTAATAACTTATTCTTTACAATGTATTATTTTTTGGTTTTTGTCTGAATTTTTCAAATTATGAGAGCCAGACTTTTTGAATCTCAGACTTCTGATTTTCTGAGTCCTTCAAAGTGTTTTCTTATATTTTTTGAAACTATCTCTGTAATCCCTATACTTGATAATTGTCAAGTAAATATTATTTTAACGTAGGCCTGCAACATTCATCAACACTTCTCTACTTGTCGCATTAAAGGAAAAATTCTTTACTTCAGTGTAATGTAAAAACAAATGATTGTGTTTTGGTATACGCACAGCATTTAGGAGATAATTATAACTTGACTGAATCATTCTTTCCCAGAAATGCATTTAGACATAAAGTATCGATATTAGAATTTCTTTGCTTTTGCTAAACTTTGCTCCCCCAACCCCTGCCTCCAGAATTCTGGGCATTTTTTCTTCAATGACTTGCTTTTCTGCTAAACTTTAAAAAGCGTGTTGTTATGATTTCAGCTTACCATGTACATAATAGAGAAACTAAGTTGTTAACTTCAACATTTATTTAAATTATACATATCACACATTCAATTTAACTTTCTGAGAAAAGTTAATGAATAGTAAAAAAGGAAGATTAAAATGATGTATATATTTATTTAAATGTTTTGCAAATATTTGAGAATGGCTTAAGTTACTTGTTAAATATTTTTCTGGATATCCTAGTTATTTTCAAACCAGATAACCTGATGATTTGTCAAATTTTCGGTAAGAAATAGGTTCATCATTATGCTAATTGCTTTGTGCTATTTACCCCAGGTATTTTAAAGACCAGTAGACCATTTCAACAACCCAGATTATTCCTAAGAAAATGAAACTTAAAAACACACACATACATATATTGATTTCAGAGGAGAATGGAGAGATTGAAATGTCAATGATGAGAGAGAATCATTGATTGGCTGCCTCCTGCAAGCCCCCTCCAGGGGATCAGTCCTGTAACTGGGGCATGTGCCCTGAGCAGGAATCAAACTGTGACCTCCTGATTCATAGGATGATGCTCAATCACTGAGCTACACTGGCCAGGGGAGAAAGTGAGATTTTGACTTATAATATGGGCTATAATCTGATTTTTAGTTTGTCTGAATCAGGCCTATAGAACAAATGGAAGCTTACTCCTCAAATCCCTGGGGAGAAAAATGGTAGAAAATAAAAAAAATAAACTTTGGGGGCATACAATGGAATAAATGTTCCATTGGGGATGTGAAATTTTTTACTTAAAAACGCCTTAGAGTCCAGTAACACTATTTCTTACCACCTCCATACCTCAATAAAACCTGGATATTTAAAGAATTCTTTTTACCAAGGTGTCACTAATAGAGATTAGATAATTCATCATTCGGCCAAATCTCCTTCCCACTTCTGATTTGAAGCTAGACCTCAGTCAAGATCAGCTTCTTGTAAAGATAACTCTGCAGGGTAATATGACCCTGGAGGCTTTCTTCTTCGTTGGCTGGTCCTTGCCTATTGAGAGATGACAGGCTCAATTAATTATTAACAGCAGTTTCAGCTCTGCCTGTTATTTTATCTCTGCTGCTTTCCAGCTAGGGCATGAGCCAGGGGAAGTTGATCTAGAAGTACCAGCACCCTGTCTGGGAAGTAATAGGATTTTCTTTTTCTCTCCCTCCCTTTCCATTTACACTAGGTATTTTATGGGATTGAGACAATGACTAGTAAAATAAAGTGATGGAGCGTTGATTATCATAACATATCAAAATGGCAGAGGTGATAGTTTGTCTTGGAGACAGTCCAGTCTTTTTTTTTTTTTTTTTTTTTTTAAAGATTCCATACTGTATTATTCTATTTATCTAACACTTTTATTTTTATTTTTTTAATTGATTTTGTACAGAGAGGAAGGGAGAGAGATAGAGAGTTAGAAACATTGATGAGAGAGAGTCATCGATCAGCTGCCTCTTGCACACCCCTTACTGGGGATATGCCTGTAACCAAGGTACATGCCCTTGACAGGAATCGAACCCAGGATCCTTCAGTCCCCAAGCCGACGCTCTATCCATTGAGCCAAACCGGTTTCGGTGACAGTCCACTCTTAACAGAGATTTAAAGCCTTCTCACAGTAAGGACATGCCAACCTTCGGCCTCACCATGGTGTTAGCAGCAATAGGCAAAACGTCAGGCCTGGAATTGGGAGAAAGGAGGTCCTAGAATTTAAGGAGATAAAAAGGAGGAGCCAGAGAGAAGGGATTTCTGAAGTGGATTCTGTAAGGGTCAAAGTAGATTCCATTTGAGTCACTTTTTGGGCGAGGTTGTACTCATGAACTGGAAGTTGCACATTGATTCCATTTCTGACGATGGTCTGTGCCTATGCATACTTTCAGACCTTTCAGGTGAAACTCTGAGGTTATAAACAAATATAGGCAGATTCTAGCTTTGTATGAAAACAGAACCTACTGGTCAAACTCATGTTTGCTTGTTTGTGTAAGTGAAACTCTAGAGCCAATGTTGCAAAACTATTTTGAGTCCCAAACTCAATTACATCCTTAAGGAAAAGGTCAAGTTTAGAAACTTTGTTTTGCAGCTAGTCAGGATACATTGTAATTGGATTATAAACTAGTTAAATATGGTAGAAGACTACTCACCCTGGTTTGCATGGAATGGTTCTCCTTGGGGTGGGGATGGGGGGATAGTCTTTCAATCTGGGAGCAAACAAGTGACAGCTTGGCTTAAAGCCAGCCATAAACCAGTGTGTTTTAAAAGGTAATTCTTGGTGTGTGTGTGTGTGTGTGTGTGTGTGTGTGTGTGTGTGTAGGGATTGAGCAAAGAAGAGAGAAAGAACTCACGTATGTGTGTGTGTGTGTGTGTGTGTGTGTGTGTGTGTGTGTAAGGATTGAGCAAAGAAGAGAGAAAGAACTCACAGACATGGACAATAGCATAGTGACTAGGACGGGGGCAGAGGTAGAAGAAGGTATAGGAAAGATAAACGGTGGGGAAAAAAAGAAAAGAATTTAAAAAATAAAAATAAAATGTAATTCCTGAAATACATTTATCGGAATGCCACAAGTGCTTGTTAAAATGCATACTCCCAGGCTGTACACGTAAGCCCAGGATTATGCATTCTTAATGATCAGCCATGCTTATAAATTTGAGAACCTCTAATAAAGTTGTGCTAATCAGGTTTACCCACAGTCACCCCCACATTCTCTTCTCCATTTTCCATCTCTCATTACAATCACCCCTACATTTAAGGAGACTCTTGTGTTTCTATGAACTCCTGAATGATAAAAGTTGTGACACTCATGTTTGCTGTGTTTTTTCTGGCATCTATTGTTATGCCTGGGGATAGAAGAGTTTTAATGAGTATTTGTTGGACTGGATGAATGAAATAGAGAGGTAGGAAATACAGTCAGAATAATAGAAGAACTAGAGCTGTAGCCCAAGTCATGCTGTATTAGGACAGTAAGAATTAGGTACCAAAGTCTTCCTTAAAGTTAGTGCCTAACTGCTCCTTTTGGATGAAAAATGGTTCATTTGAGGGGGATACATGGAGAAGAAATATGACTCATTCTATTCCACTGATTACAAGGTAGCTTTCCTTTGCCCATCCTTTATTTTCTGTTTTTTTTTGTGTGTGTGCTGTTCACAACTTCTTGGTACAATCAGAACAGAGCACTATATTTTGCTCTGCTCTTGGTCTTGTTCCTGAGGGAAAAGTCAGTGTTTTTGTGTTTCCCGAAGGAGATGCTGTCCTAGGACACTTTTCCCAAAGGACTGCAGCTCTGACTCATCATCCATCCATCCGTTCTTTCTTTGGATTGCTTTGGTTTTATTTCATTTCTACCCTTGCTAAGTGTTAATAAAACACTGAATGCCGCAAACAAATACATTCTAGAGGACAAGAAAGGATAGACCTGGCCATTTGTTTGAGGCTTGCCCTCCATGACACAGTCCGTTCACAATTGAGCTGTATACTAAAATGGGATTGGTGGCACTCCTCCCTTGCAGTGTGACAAACCTCTCATCAGAGGATGATGCTAAATTCTTTGACTCTGTCTAATTTTGTGATTTTCCCCCCTCTCCCACTGTTACCAGAAATGCCTGAGAATGTAGTATGGATTACATGACTACAGATGCCTACAGAGGAAACAGTCAGTGTTTGCTTCTGAATACTTTTGTTTGTTTGTTTGTTTGTTTCCTTCTAATGTGAACATTATAAGATGTACCGAAACCCATGAATTTGAACTTGAGCTTGCCAATGAGGAGTCTGCTTGGGTTCTGGACTTTACCTTGATAACAATAAACTTTTATTTATCTATTTATTTTACTGGGAATCTTTACATATCCTTATCAGAGACCATAGAAATGATGCTATTATTAAATACATTTGGGGCTTCTTGTAAGCCTTCTGGAGAGTCCTGGACCTCTTGGGCAGGATGAGCCCCCCTCTCGGCTTCCAGCTGCTGAATCTTCCTCTCCTTTTCCTCTAACACTTCTTCCAGCTGAGTGATCTTCTCAGTCTGAAGGGAAATCTGGGTTGACAACTCCAAAATCAGGCTCATTCTTCTATCACCTTCTTCCACAGGCGGGAGGCTGCCACAGTACTCTTCCGGTGAGCTGTCCTCTAAAACAAACAGGAAAAGGAAAGTCTGAGCAGTTTTAATTGAATTTCCCAGAACTCAAAGCGAGGGAAGATGAAAAGCTTCTTTTCTCACGTTCTTAAAAGACAACACAGATGTTGCATCATCTGGTCAAAGATACTGAGAATAGAATCTGGATCCCACTGACGGGGAGAGACTCTGGGTGCTCATGAAAAAAGAACTTGGAAGCCCCAGGAGAGGGAGCAGACTCAGTCTTTGCCAACTCTCTCTGATGCGCATTTAACTTCTAATTAACCCTGGGAATGGGTAGTCCTTGAAAATCCAATCTAAAAACAAAAGCCATCTCAAGTTGCATGTTACTCTTTCCTAAGATTTTTCACAAAAGTTACATTCCAGTAGAGATATGCTTCAATTTGAATTTTAATTCATTGGGAATGGAGGTTGAGGATGGGGGAGGAGGGGAAGAAGGTCATTGCCCCTTCTGGGAGAAGTGGTAATGAGAAAAGATTAGTTTCTTTAGCATTGGCAGAGCATAACTTGAGCTGATCTAGAAAAACTCTATTAGCATGGGATCTCCCATAGAGATTCGTTTCTTTTAGGTCTGAAGGCTTCTGAGCATTTCTTAATGAAAATCACAAATACTTCCTGGACATAAAAACATACTTTATCAATTTCTATCATTTTAACTCCTCAGATAAGGACAAAACCCTGAGTAAGGAGGGAAAGGCTCCAATAAATCGGTGAAAGATTAGTGGCTGGCAGCAGGAAATTCTTGAAAAGAAATCTCACTAGACCATCAAAAAAGTTTAGCTGCTGAAAGCAAACCTCATCCCATTAGACTTTAGCAACATCTTCTTTAACACTCTCATCCTGCCAGGACTGGTTTGGCTCAGTGGATAGAGCGTCGGCCTGGTCCCGGGTTCGATTCCAGTCAAGGGCATGTACCTTGGTTGCGGGCACATCCCCACTGGTGGGTGTGCAAGAGGCAGCTGGTCAGTGTTTCTCTCTCATCGACGTTTCTAACTCTCTGTCCCTCTCAATTCCTCTCTGTGTAAAATCAATAAAATATATTAAAAAACAAAGAAACAAAAAAAAAACAACAACACCACTCTCATCCTGAAATTTCCAAAAACCATTAAAATTATTTCTTGCATTATATAAAAAGGCTGATTTCAGAAATAGGAAGAGACACCAACATTTGGGTACAGTTATAGGAATAATAGAGCCAGGAGCATATCAATGAATCTGATGTTCTTGATACTATTTGTTACAGTAGAAGGTTCAGCATTCACTCAATCACCAGTGAGAACAAGCCCCATAGCTGCACTTCTAATTGAGAATAAAAAAGCCTGCTGAGGCAGCTTCGCTGTGGAAGTCATGAAGGCAGTTAATCACCCATTTCTCAGCAAATAGGACTAATCCCTCACTTTCCTGAGGGTGCCCAGGGTGAAAGCTTGTGCACTGAATTACACAGTGGGCAGGGTGCTTTTGGCCCCATAAAACTGATGGGAGGAGAGATCAGACTGTCTCTGCTCCTATAAATTACTATTAGCAATATATGAGCTTTCAAGGAACCATGGAGAAATCTTTGTTCTGAACATTTGAAATTCTAACAATAATATTTAAGAAATATATTTTTCTTTTATTACCTTTCTTTAAAAGCCATGAAAAATCTCAGATCTCAAAGGAGCATTTAGTTTGTTGCCTCTGCAAAAGGTCTGTGTTTTTATGCCCAGATGGGAGTCCATAGGGCAATAGGCCAGGGCGTCACCTTTCCTTTTACCTGCCAGGCCTGTGCTGTCCAGTAGGATAGCCACTAATCAGATATGGCCATTAACCAACTGAATGTGGCTAGTCTGAGTTGAGACATGCTATAATTGAGATGCACATTTGATTGAAAAGACTTAATTTAGCTTGGCCAGTGTTGCCCAGTGGTTAAGTGTCAACCAATGGACCAGGAGGTTATGGTTCCATTATAGGTTGGGACACATTCTGAGTTGTGGCTCTATCCCCTGGGTGGGGCATGGAGGAGGCAGCCAATCAATGATTCTCTTTCATCATTGATGTTTCTATCTCTCTCTCCCTTTCCCTTCCTCTCTAAAATTAATTAAAAAAAAAAACATTTAAAAAAGACTTAGTTTTAAAAAATGTGAAATAACTCATTAAATTTTAAGGATTATGTGTTTAAATGATAATATTTGGGATCTGTTGTGTTAAAATTCATTTCAAAGATTAATTTCACTCATTTGTTTTTACTTTTTTAAAAACGTGGCTACTAAAAAATTTGAAATATTTGTGGCTCATCATTTTTTTATTGAATAGTGACTTTCTATTGAATAGTTTCCTTTTATTCTTATTAAACAATTTTTTTAAATTACAATTTTCATTCATATTATTTTGTATTAATTTCAGGTGTATAGCAAAGTGGTTAGGTAATTATATATTACTCACTAGTTCCCCCTGATATTTCCAGTACCAACTAGGCATCTTACATAGTTATTACAGTATTATTGACTATATTCCCCATCCTGTACTTTACATTCACAAGAATATTTTGTAACTACCAAGTGGTACTTCTCAATCTCTTCACCTTTTACATCCAGTTTCCTTTTGGACGAGTACTCTCGAAGGCCCAGGTGAATGTGTTCCTTATACATGGCTCTAGTTAATGTGTACAGTTGTTCTTTGGGAGGGACAAGGGTTGGTCCTCAACTCTTGGCACATTCATAGATGGCCTTTCTGTTACCCCAGAGGGTAGCGGTGTCACAGAAGACCAAAGAAATACCAAACATGCTTCCTAGAGAAAGGGAGTTTATTAATACTAGTGGACTCCAGGAATAAATTCCAAATCAGAGTGAAGAGACAAGCAGAAGGCTATGGTTCCACCCTCTTTTGTGGGTTTACAGGAAGGCCCTTAGGTGTTGGGGCTCCCCAGTTCGTATCTGATGATCTGCCCTGGGTCCATTAATAACTATCCTTCTCCCTCCCCGTCCCCCCCAGGGCAGGGCGTTGTTCACAGTTTTATGGTCTAACACACCTTGCAAGACCAATTTCCTCCTCAGAGGCATGTGAATTTGGGCTTCAGAGAATGGGTTCTTATGTGTTACAGTGAATTTCAACAGGAGAGAAAAGAGAAAAGATGGGAGTGGCAGCAAAAGGCAATGGGAACATGGGAAGGGAAGGAATGACAGACAGGACGGGGAAACCTGGGCCTCAGTGAGGCTTAGGAATGGAGGGGTGCATCTGGAGCCTCTTCCTTATATGGGCCTGCCACCTTCTCTCTGACCTCTCCTTCAATCTTTTTTCTTTTCTTTTCTTTTCTTTTCTTTTCTTTTCTTTTCTTTTCTTTTCTTTTCTTTTCTTTTCTTTTCTTTTTTTTTAAAAAAAATATTTTATTGATTTTACACAGAGAGGAATTGAGAGGGACAGAGAGTTAGAAATGTCGATGAGAGAGAAACACCGACCAGCTGCCTCTTGCACACCCCTCACTGGGGATGTGCCTGCAACCAAGGTACATGCCCTTGACCGGAATCAAACCTGGGACCTTTCAGTCCGCAGACCGACGCTCTATCCACTGAGCCAAACCAGTCCCGGCCAATCTTTTCTTTTTTTAAATGTTTTTTTTTTTTTTTTTTTTTTTTTTAATTAATTTTTTAGAGAGAGAGAGGAAGGGAGAGGAATAGAGAGATAGAAACATCTGTGATTGGCTGCCTCCTACGTGCACCCCTATTGAAATTGGAGCCTGCAACCTGGGCATGTGCCCTAACTGGGGATCAAATCAGTGACCTCTTGGTTTCTGGGTCAACTCTCAACCACTGAGCCATACTGGCCAGATTCCTCCAAGTTTTTTGCCTCCCGGTTTCCCCCTTCCTTTCAGAAAAAGTTATCTCTACCAATTGGCACAATGAAGAAAGGGTTTACTATCTGTCACTCCAGAAGGCAATCTGGTCAAAAGGGTAGAATAGTTTGCAATGTAGGTAGAATAGTTTGTTCACCTAATTCTCATGATAAAGGGGCAAACATGCAGCAGGTGGCATTCCATAGGCATTGTTGTCAGTAGGTCTACATTTCTGTCTCTGCCCTCCCAGAAGAGAGTAGTAGAGAAAGGGAGGCCCGGTGTCTTGGTCAGCTCAGGCTCCCATAACAAATACCATAGACTGGGGACTTAATCAATAGAAATTTGTTTTGTCAGTTCTAGAGGCTGGATGTCCAAGATCATGGTTCCAGCATGATTGAAGTCTGGTGAAAACTCCCTTACTGGTGTGCAGATAGTCACCTTTCTGTGTGTCCTCACCTGGTAGAGAGAGAAAACACAAGCTCTTCGATGTTTCTTCTTATAGGGGCACTAATCTTAGTAAGAGAGCCTCATCCTCCTGACCTCATTTAAACCTGATTAATTTCCAAAGGCACCAACTCCTACTACTAGAAGGGTTAGGGATACAACACATGAGTATGGGGGCAGGCACATTCAGACTGTAGCACAGGGTAGAGACACTTGCAAAAGGAGTAGAGAAGGAACATGAAGGTAAGAAAAGGAGAGATGACATGAGGCCTTTGATTCCTACTGCACCGTTTTTGTGTATTAAATGAAAATGATGATGTGATAAGTTAAAGAATATACACACCAAGAAAGCAATTTCTCATAACAAGTGTATTTTACTACTAAATAACCTCTTTACACACAAAACAAAAATATTTTTGTCTGTTTCTAAGCACATTACAAATATCAAAAGTGTTCTAAGCTCTTCAACAAAGTGGAAATGACCCAAGGCCACAGTTTTCCAGACTCTACCACTCACCTTCTCATGACTTGCTATTTCCTAGTTGAGGCTCCCTAATCTGGAAGGGATGTGTGACCCGAAGGTCGTGGCAGTGTTATAATACATGCATGTCCCCAAATCTCAAACACCTGTAGTCTCTCCTAGGCTTTCCTGGGCAGCTCAGTAGCCTTGCCAAGGCCATGGCTAACCTGCAGTGTGAGGTTTTGTCATCTGAGCAGATAATCTTAGGTGTAACCCATACCAGAGGCTCAAGGAGAACTGGAGACAGAGAAATGTTTCTCATCTGTCTAAGAGAGGGGGCGAATCTGATTAGCCACAGTCAGGATATGAACTCATTAAAATTGCTACTGTTGTGGAGGTTTTCACAAGCACACCCCGTTTTTCATGAATTCTTCTCTTTCTGCCTCCAAGAGTGAGAATGAGGGCTTTCGGGCATAGCAAAGAGGAGATAGAAGGGGTGATGTAGTTGCACAGGTTCAGAAAGGTGCAGAAAGAGGATAGATAATTGAACCCTCTGCCCACAGCTGGGCCAGGCTATGCTTAGTTCCGGAATGTCAGCCTTGAAAGAAAAAAAGGCCCAAAAGAAATTGTGACATTTGCCTTTGACCATTTCCAACTTCTCATTCTTCATACTCTCAATATGCTTAGCAAAGTGCCACGTGAGAATTCTGTCAAAATGACTAACCAGTTCATAGCAGAACAAATTATAGTTTAAGGAGGATCTTAGACACTGAGAATTGGAATGTGCATTTCGTGAGCGATGTGGTCCCACCTGTTTAGGAGTTTTTTTCTACCAACATCCCCAGCTGATTATTTTCTAAGTGAGTGGCTCTCAGACACTGGTGTCCCTCCAGCTCTTCAGAGTCATCTGCCAATTGGAACCAATGAATAAAATTTGTGTTTTGTCATCATGCAGCTACCCACTGCTACTGAGATATCCGACTGAGAGGGTCATGGGCGGGGGGGGGGGGGGGGGGGGGGGAAGCCAGCTACAACTTGCTAATTTGAGAAAGGAGATGTGGTGGAGAGGCAGGTCCAAGAACCTATGGTGCTGGAAAGCATTGCTTGGGGAATCCAGGAAGTTGATAGTTCAGTGTAAACAGTGATACAGTTGATGACGGTGGTCCAGTGAATGGTTGGAGAACTCTTTTCAGATTTTCCTAAATATTTCTAAAAAAAAAAAGGGTGTTCCCCGTTTGATCCCTTCATTGAACAGAGAAATGCTGATCTAGTTTCTGATTCAACTATCTCTAGCAATGGGAAGCACACATGTTCCCAGTTGGGTCTCAAGTATCCTCCATGGTCATCTTCTCTCATTTACTCAGTAATTGGACACAGGGGCACATAGAGAACGAATCCGATGCGATGGCTCCTACCCTCACAGTTGTGCAGGGAAGAGGCTGCACTGTGTTAGGCCCCACAGGACATTTAGGATTTAGCCTAAACAAACACCTCTGCTGGGTACTCTTTTCTGTGAACCCTTTTCTCTCTTCCTTTCAAGCTAATGACCAAGGCTGCCAGCTATTTACTCAAGAAGAAAGACTCTTAAGGGTGAGGTGATTAAATACCTCATTCTGCCAGAGCCACCCAGGTTTACTGTTTGGCCTGAAAGACTATGTCAGCTTCCTCCTCTGTACAAATGCCCGTCACTCTGAATCACCTACATGTTGGTTTTGAAAGCTATGTATATTTCTCAGTAACCACAAGGGAGTCCAGTTTCAACTATTGTCATACTTGGACCTGAAAACTGGCACATCCTTGTCAAGACATTCCTCTCAGTGCTTGCCCAAAAAGCAAAATGACAATAAAAACCTTCCTAGTTTTCTATCCTTTTCTAGACTTTTACAGTGAACACTTGACAATGGTAATTCTCTGGAATAAATTATTCACTTAGTTTTTACACAAATATTTTACTTCTTGGAAATCAGATTAGTTATACTTCTTGAATATTTTTCTACCTTCCCCCTTCACTGTTTTTTATTTGTCTAGAGACCAGTCTCTCTAGTGGCAAATGATAGAGTTGGAAGGGTTTTCGATATCTTTTCACTAATGCTGTGAACACTTAAAATGCATCTGAAGTTGGCAGGTGTTTGTGGATTTGGGAAAAACAAGCAGCATTATAAGAACAGATTTGACTGGCAAATAAGTATGGTCAGTTAAAAGGATTAAAATACAGTGTGATATTTGCTAGGAATTTTCCATATGTATTACAAAACTTTCCATTTCATAATGATAGCCATTCTATTTGTTGTTGTTAATCCTCACCTAAGGATATTTTTTCTGTTGATTTTTTAGAGAGAGTGGGAGGGAAGGAAGGAGGGATGAGAGAGAGAGAGAGAGAGAGAGAGAGAGAGAGAGAGAGAGAGAGAGAGAGAGAGAGAAACATAGACGTGAGAGACACCTACTGATTAGTTTCCTCCTGTCCACACCCCAACTGGGGCATTGTGGATTGAACCTACAACCCAGGTACTTTCCCTTGACCAGGAATTGAACTTGCAACTCTTCGGTGTGTGGGAAGATGCTCTGGCCACTGAGCTGATAACCATTCATATTACAGGGTTATGCTTTAGAAGAAAAATTTGAAGTGCAGTGGCAGACTGGAGCAAATATATATTTCCACCTATAAACAGTCCAACAGCTCCATATCTAAAAGCTTAAAATTATCTGTTTTGTTAAGTGTTTGGGAGGGGACAAGATACTTAGTCGCAACAATGATGGAAAGGCTGCAGCCCTAATTACATGGAGTAGTTTCTCTGGGAGCAATGAGATCAGAGAACTTGTAGAACACTTGGTGCAAAAACACTTGGGAAAAACAAGAAGCACAGAGAGACTGTAGGACGCACTTGTTGCCTCAAGTTCATAGGGCCGCAAACAGACGCTGGTGCTGTGCCCTCACCTGTCCCCAGAACCAGCACAAGGGGTCTGGCTGATGTGGATGCTTTGAGGACGTGTTTGGTGTTTGCAGACCAGGGCGGAAGATAATCAGTCACCGGTAACTGCTAGCATCACTCCGGTGGTGGCAGAATGCTCTCGTGGCAGGATGTGCGGGAGCTAAGCAGACGGAGGGAACTGCAGACTCCTGGCCTCCTTCCTGTGTCACTCTGAGGCATATGCTAATTCTCTTGCCCAGCACATGCAGTTAAAGTATCACAGTTGCTTCATCTCTGGCCACCCTACTTCTGTTACTGCCTCTTCAGTCTGGTTGTAACTCTGCTCGGAGAGGTCTCATTCAAATATACGTTGGGTCTGGACACTCTTGTGTCCAAAATCCTCTACTGATTTTTCATCTCAGGTAAGACTAAAAACCCAAGTGCTTACCCTGCAAGGTCCTATATGATCATTTACCCCCCCCCCCCCCCGGCCCCCTTACCTCTCTGACACTTCTATTCCTCCTCTCCGCAGTCATTCTGCTACATTCCCACTGTCCTCAGCCCTAATAGACCAGGTGTGTTCCTACCCCAGGGCCTTCGTATTTGCTATTTCCTCTGCCTGGATAATTGTACCCCTGATACATACATGGTTAGCTCTCAGCTCCTTCAGGTCCTTCCTTTCCAAAGTAACCTACACACAATGAAACCCTTCCTTGGCCATCTAGCCTACAATTTCAACCTGACTCTGATTGCTAAACATGTCAAATCCCTGTTTCCTGGTTTGTTTTCACTGACATGCTGTTTCTGACTATTCTATACTTTATTTCTCCCTTGTTGATAGTGTCTCATCCCATGCTAGGATGAAAGCTCCATGAGGGCAGAGCTTTTTGTCATTTTAAAAAAATATATTTTTTTATTGATTTCAGAGAGGAAGGAAGAGGGAGAGAGAGAGAGAGAAACATCAATGACCAGAGCGAATCATCGATCAGTTGCCTCCTGCACACCCCCTACTGGGGATGGAGCCCACAACCCAGGCATGTGATCTTGACCAGAATTGAACCCGTCAGCCAGCAGGCTGACACTCTATCCACTGAGCCAAACCAGCTAGGGCTATTGTCATTTTTTAAGTGAATAAATGAATAAAAGTTAAGTGCATATTTGATAGCAATGGCTGGCCCAAAGGTTTTAATTGGTGTATCATTAGTTTGGTTCCTACATTTCCTCACCAGGCACATATATATTTTTTCCACACACAGTTTTTCATAACTGCATATTTTTTTCCTGATAATAAATTGTCATTATTGTACAACATTGCGCTTAACAACTCTGAGTTGTTGTTTTTTTAATTAAAAAAATGGAAAAGTTAGAGTAGATCTCTCCCAGATCTGACTTAGATTCTATGACCTATAAAAATGGTTCTCCAAGCCGGCAGCTGAAAGCTTCATTTATGCGGAGAATCCTGCCTTGCTGCTGAAATTCTGCTGAGTGAATCCAGGAGGGTGTCTGGGAATCTATATCTTTATGAAGCTCTCCAGGTAATTCTGATGATCAGCCGGGTTTTTGCAGTTTGATTTCTGCTGACCTGCAACAAGACATGATGAACTAAGCTTGTGGTTAAATCCTAAAAGGTAGGCCAGAAATCTCTCAGGCAAGTCTCTTCTTGACAAGACTGCCAGCCCCACAGTGAGAGGAGAGAGAGCACCTCCAATACACTCCTTGTGCCTCTGCTCTGTCATCTGACATGGCTCAGCCTGCAAATGTTACTCGCTCACCAAATGCATCCATGGTCCTTCTGGCATCCACTCCTCCTCTCATTAGCTTAAAGCTCAGCAGCACCTTGTCAGTCCTAACTTCCGGAATTGTTTCCAGAATACCCAGAGAAAAAGAGGAATGCTTTAGGGTTTGTTTCTGTTTTGGCTTCTGGTTCTGCTTCCCAGGGAAAGGATGGACGCCTTTCCTCAGGAGTGCTCTGGGGAGGAGTCTCTCTTTTCTTCCTCACAAGGAGTGGGTGGGGAAGGGAGAGATCCCGCCTTCGGGCGGAAGCACAGTGGCTCCCCTGCTTCCAAGAGGCTCACAGCTACCTCTGCCACACAGGGAGAAAGAGAATCCCTTTCTGCAGCTCTGAGTTAAGGGTTTTCTGCCTGGAGCATGCTAGAATCAGCTACTAGCTACTGTGTCCAAGAGGACTGATAAGAACATTATCACCGAAGGCTGTGTGAAATCTTGGCGGTAGTGCAGGAGGCTGGGAGAGGCAAGGTGTGGAAAAGCAAGCGAGGATGTTTAAAAAGGAATATTAAAAGAAATATTAGTAAATGAATATAGGCTTGTATATGGAACAGTGGCTACACACTGCCTGCTGGGCAGATGGCAGTGCTGTTTTCCACCTTCAATCTACACCACTGGGGTGAAATGGTTTACTCGGTGAGGGTAGAACAGCACAGGGTAACTTGGCCTAATAGCTCCCTTTCTGGACAGGGTTCCTTCCCGCCCCTCCAGGGTCTTGAATCACATCAGGTTATTCTACAGGAGTTCTTTGACAAGGTTGAGAAATGACACAGACATTGTTATAACAATTCACCTGAGGTATGGCAAGAGAAAAATCAATCTAAGCAGAATAAATGTGTGTGGGTTTTTTTTGTGTGTGTGTGGTTTTTCTTTTTTTGGGGGGGGGGGGTAAGGGTGAGGGTAGCTCTTCTACCTTTTCCTTTAAATAGAATAATGAATGAGCCCAATGACTGACAGCCTGGCAAGAGGCCAACTAGGAAAAATGGATCCTGATAGGAGAATAGGAAATTCAAGAGAGAGAGAGAAAGAGAAAGAGAGAAAGAGACAGAGAGAGAGAGAGAGAGAGAGAGAGAGAGAGAGAGAGAGAGAGAGAGAGAGAGAGAGACCTAAGAGATTGTGTGAAAGGAAGGAAAAGGAGAGAAAAGATGAGGACTGTTTCCGTGCTTATCTGACGTGGGATTAGTATGGACTCAGGTCAATCAGAGGAGTATGAATAGAGGTTATGTAACATTATTTGGACTGCATGTTGAGCATCTAACAGTGAGACTTTCCCCTGTATTTCTTCCTGATGCACAGATAAAATGAGAAATGCCAATTTAGTTTATTTGTATTAATTTTCAAAAGATGTCACAGTTTCTCTGTTGTGTGGCATTGAGAAATAAAATAATGCTCTAGTAATAAAAGTATTGTCAGGGTTAGTTATTTTTTTTTTTTTATAATGACAATGAAAATTGGTTGTTCTGGGTGCATGTGTGCTGAAAGATGGGATAGAGGATTCATCATTTTTGTTGGTCAGGATTTGCTTGTTTAAACTATGCAAGGGAACGTGGTTTGTGAAGAGGGATAACAAGTCATTTTGATTTTGCTGACTTGACACTGCTCTTAAATATTCCTGACAGCAGGACACTTGGATACACTCATTTTTGTATACAAAATTTTGAGTGACATGGACAACTAAACCTCACAATACATGGCTCCCTCTCTTCCTTAAACCTTTCTCATTTTCTTCCTTTTGAGTAGCTTTAGGACAATAGTGATAGCAACATTGAATTTTATGAGTTCTCCAGATAGAGTTCTAGGTCTAGGCTGGAGTTAAGGGGTCAATGCATAAGATGTAATAAATTGCAAATAATACTATAAGGACAAAGACTTTCTCCTTCACCAAACTTTAATCAGGTTCCTCTGAGCCTTGTCTTGACTAATCCTCAAGAGCCCAGTTGTAGCAAGAACCTTGCTAAGTCATTTTAGAGAGAAACCTCCCATCCCCTCTCATCCTTGGTATCTGATCATTCTCAATATCTGGTGCAATTTCTCCTCTTCCACTAACCTTTCAGGTGATAACTAATCATTGTGGCCCACTTTCCTTCTCCTCTTAGCCATCTTCTATCTGTGCACCCCTCCACTTTGCTCTTTGGCTACAAATCCCCACTTTTCCTTGTTATATTCAGAGTTGAGCCAACCTCTCTTCGCTAATGTGATAGTCTATCCCATTTGTCCTGAATATAATCATCCTTACCATTTTAACAAGTGTCAGAATAATGATTTCTTTAAAGATAGCAGCTGAAGGATCATAAGAATTTATTTGGGTTGTTCATTTATTTTGCCCTGGAACATTTAAAATGATGAAATCAACTCCTGCTAAGTGGGATCTTCACATCACCCAGAACAAATTCTCCAAGTGTTGAACACTCCGTCATTTGAGAATGATCTTGCTGAAATTCATTACTGACAGTTTTACTTATGTAAAACATCAAGAAGTGGAAACTCTTAAGGCTCCATCCATAATTCTCAGCAAGCTTGTCAGAGTACTTGAGAAATAGGGAGGCTTGGAAAGCAAGATCATCTTGAACGACCTCTGAATATTTGTCACTGTTGACAGGTCCCCTTAAAACACCCGTCCCTTCACTTCTGTAATATGACACTCTTCCTCCAAACTTTGTGATACTCCTATAGTCTCATTTTATGGGCTCCTTCTCAGAGCAATTACTATATGGAGATCCCTATATTCCTGGTCTTAAACTTTCTTCATTCTCTCCATAGAGAGAATGTGGCCTTGGTTGTAGTCTATTTGTGTGAATGAGGCCCACACTTACCACTCTAGGTTAGATCTGAGAGCTCTGGACTCATAAACATCTCAGATGCAATATGTTCAAGACTGGACTCACTATCTAACTTCCAAAATTGATCTCCTTCCAGCGTTCACTAGTGAGTAAAATGGCATCATAGTGCATCTTTGTGCTAACATCATATCTGAGATTTACATTTCCTCCTTTGCTCTTCCATCCATCTTATTACAGAGTCCTGTTGATTTAAACCCCTAACTTTATCTAATAGGGTCCACTCATTAGGTCAGACTCCTGCAAAATCCTTCACCTCTGTGATTTATAATTTTCATTCAAAAATTACATCCTTTATCTTTCTAGGGTACTATTGTTGTTGTTGTTGTTAATCCTCACCTGAGGATATTTTTTTCATTTGATTTTTAGAGAGAGTGGAATGGAGGGAAGGGGGGAAAGAAAGAGAGAGAGAAAGAGAAACATCCATGTGAGACACACATTGTTTTGTTGCCTCCTGTACATGTCCTAACCAGAGTCAGGGATCAAATCTGAAACCCAGGTAGGTGTCCTTGACCCAGAATCAAACCTGAGATCTCAGTCTGTGGGCTTATGCTCTAACCACTGAGAAAACTGGCCAGGGCTGGGTTACTATTTTATTAAGGAGTTTCTCAAACTCCATTATTTCCTTCTCACATTTAGTCACATTATAAAAATAGTAATTTTTCATAAGAAACTAACAAGCTGGTGCAGACCACTTATCAGATGACACAAATGGGCTTTAGAATGGCCCATTTGAGCACTTGGACATACAGGGTTCAATTCAGAAGAGATCAAGAGGAAGTAGGTTGTAGAGAAGGAGACACTACTTATCAATGTTGCCTTCTCTATAGGTAATCATATCTAACTTTTTAAAAATTAACTCTTTCCCTTTTATTTTGTGCAACTTGCTGTTACTTTACATTTTGTAGTAATGAGACAACAGTAAAAACTGACTCAGAAATGGATGAGGGCCAGGGATGTCTCTGCTACGTTGCTAAATGGGCAGCATATAAGTGCCCTGTTCTCGAAGACAGCCTACGGAACACAGTCCTTTCAATTCCTCCTCCCAGTGGAATGCCATTCCAATTTTATCAGTTGATTATATGTTTTTTGAAATTTCAACATGTAATTCAAAAGATAATTCAAAAGTGATGGAGAAATTTCCTACGAGGGAATGCAAACAAGCTTTTCTTTATGTAGAAAGTCTTCTAATATTTGGTGCAAGCATTAATTTTCATAGATGGTTTCCCATTAGTGACATACTTGGCCACATAAATTATATGCCTCAAGAACATTGTTAAAGCTAATGGTAAGGAAGTTCTTTTCCGGTTGAGCTGAAATCTAATGCACTTTAGAGAAGCACAAAATATTGTCTAGGACAGCAGTTGCCAACCAGTGGTCCGTGGACCACTGATGGTCTCTGAGGTCTGAAAGGTTGGTGACTGCTGGTCTAGGAGATTAAGTACAATATTCAGCAAAAGGCTTCCAGGCTTATTCTGGGAAGTTCCATTGTATGTATTTTGAACATATTATACAAAAATATGAGAAAAATATATATAATTTTAGAGTTGTCAAAGAACTTCTATAACTATGGCTTTTCTTTCTCTATGGCTCCCCCCGCCTCTTTGTAATCTATATATATAAAAGCCTAAGTGATTGTCATGTCTGGAATGACCTGTGGACTATTCGCTATGATACGCACTGACCACCAGAGGGAAGACACTCAATGCAGAAGCTGCCCCCTAGTGGGCAGTGTGCTCCCATAGCCAATCTCCCATGGCCTCTTCTCCCCAGCCAGCCCCCATGATGACCCTGATCACTGGCCTGGCCGGGGGACCCCACCTGTGCATGAATTCATGCACTGGGCCTCTAGTTATAATCATAAGACAAGAGGTAAAGAATAGAAGAAAAGGAAGTGAGGAAAGAAATGAATACTTACAGAGCTCCAACTTTAAGACATTTTACTAAGAACTTGTTTAGCAATCACACCAAAGCAGAGTAAATGTTTATATCATATATCTATTATTATGACCAATAGTACACAAATTCTTACATAAGAGTGGGTCTGACCTGACCAACTTGGCTCAGTGGTTGAGCATAGTTGAGCATGGTTGAGCATTGATCTTTGAAACAGGAGGTCATGGTTTGATTCCCAGTCAGGGCACATGCCCGGGTTGTAGACTTGATCCCCAGTAGGGGGAATGCAGGAGGCAGCCAATCAATGATTCTTTCCCATCATTGATGTTTCTCTCTCTCTCTCCCTCTTCCTTCCTCTCTGAAATCAATAAAAATGTATTATTTTTAAAACAGGGGGTCTGAAATGTGTAGGCTGCTTTTCAACTTCATATCACCCCCTCCCTAGAGTCAGGTATCCACGTAAGCCCATGTAATTTTTGTTGCATCAACATATTCTCCTGGTCTTGGGTTATAGCATATCAATGGGGGTCATATTCTAAGTATTTCTCAATTGTTTATGAAATATTCCTGAATAAAACAACAGGTTCAGTGTCTCATTCTTTTTTGTTTCTAACTATTATTAATTTTTGAGCTAGAAAACGCTAAGGTAATAGGAATCTTAAGAATTGGCAGCAGGATTACCATTAAGACTTGTGGCATTTGTTCTGGCTACTTTCCAAGATGATCCTCCCAATGTTTCTGGTTCTAGCCACCTGGATAAACAAAGGCTTAGGGATACAGTAATATCCAGCAGGCCAAGGTTTCAGCTTTGTCTTTGGTTTAAGATATAGTAATTGTTTAAATTTAATCTGTATTATCTATTAATTGGTCAATTCTATTCTTTCAACCACTTAAACCTTCAAATAAGAAAGTATGCCTAAAATTGTTAAAGTATCTGTTATTTGTGTATTTTTTTTTTAAAGATTCAGATTGGGTTTAGTCAATCAAATAAGGTGAACTTTTACTTGCAGTTGGCCTCAAAGAATCAACATCATTTGTGACTATGTCAGTCAGGGTGATTTCAATTCCACTTAACAGGACAAATGACTATCAGCAACTTAGACAATAGGGAGTCTATTATTGCACAGGGTGAAGTCGGGGGAATTCCAGGCTTAGCTCATTCTGTGGCTCAAGAAAGCCAGGTTGAAAAAAAAAGAAAGAAAAGAAAAAGAAAGCCAGGTTGGCTTTGTTAAGTTCTCTTGATTTTCTCTATTTGTTGAGGTGGCTATATTCTTCACAGAGCATTGTCTAAAAGTTGAAAGAGAAAGTTTTGTCTTATCTCCCCATGACCTTTTTATTTATTTATTTATTTATTTTTAAAGATTTAGGAAAGCTTCTATGATGATCACAGCAGAAATATATATATAAATAAAAAATATATATATATATATATATATATATATAATATATATATATTTCTAAAGCAGCCCTTGACAAGGTAATAGAATCACATGATTGGTTAAAACCAATAAACATTAACATTCTGGGGTGGATGGGAGGATGCTTGAAATACATTATATGACTAAATTATGAATAAAATTGGGGTTCTTATTAAAAAGAATAGTGTCTTTTGTGTAGGTGACTAACAGTCTGCCATTGTGAACGAAACTGATTTCACACAAAATGCCAATAAGAGAGGGTCATTCACTACCATTTTTGTTGCCAAAAAAACCTGGAAGCCCAACTCTAAATGGCCTAAGTAATAAAGAGAACGTATTGAGATAGGACTAGTTTCAGGCAAGACTTGAACCAGTAGGCCCAGTTAAATAACTGAAGGTTTTTTTTGGTCTCTCTGCTCTTTCTTTACAATGGCAGCTTCTTTCTAAGACTGGCACTATTCTGGTAGCCAGATGATGCCACTGTCTTCCAGGGATAAACTTCCTTCTTTCTATCTAGTGTCGAAGAATATCCTTAAATATCCACTACAGAAAAAAAATAGGAGGCTTTTCTTTCCCATAAGCTTCCATAAATATCCCCCACAGTCCATTGGCTCTAGACAAAGAAATAGAGTAACCATGATTGGTTAAGACTAATACATATTAACATTCTGGGATAGGTGAGGCAGATTATATTAGATTATAAACTAATCTCTGAACCAATGGTTGGGATATGCAATTGATGTTGAAACTTATAACATTGTAATGCATTTAAACAGTAATTTTATTATTTTATATATTTATTTTTGTTGAATTTATTGGGGTGACTTTAATAAAATTATATAGGTTTCAGGGGTACAATCCTATAATACATCATCTGTATATTATATTGTGTGTTCACCACCCCAAGACAAGTTTCCTTTCATCACCATTCATCTCCTCTTTACCCTCTCCTACCTCCCCTCATCCCCTTTTCCCTCTGATAATCACAATACTCTTATCAGTGTCTGAGGTTTTTCTTTTGTTCCTTCCCTCTTTCCTCAACCCCCATCACTTAATCCCTTCACCCTTTTTCATCACTTCCTCTCTGGCAGCTGTCAGTCTGTTCTCTGTATCTATAAGTCTGTTTCTTTTTTTAAAAAAAAATATATATTTTATTGATTTTTTACAGAGAGGAAGAGAGAGGGATAGAGAGCTTTAGAAACATCGATGAGAGAGAATCATTGATCAGCTGCCTCCTGCACACCCCCTTCTGGGGATGTGCCCGCAGCCAAGATACATGCCCTTGATCGGAATTGAACCTGGGACCTTTAAGTCTGCAGGCTGACGCTCTATCCACTGAGCCAAGCCAGTGTTTCTATTTTGTCTGTATAACAATAATTTTCTGACATAAGTGAAAGGAAGTCATGAAGAGAAGTGAATGAATGAATGAATGAATGAATAATGAATAAAGAAAGATCTCTTCCAATTATTATGAATTTCATATTGTAGCCATTTTGCTAATAAGAGTTTCAATAAATGGAATAATTCTTGTCTAGAAGATTGCTTAATGTAAAGCAAATAATAAGAATCAAATATATAGGAAACATGTAATAAAAGCTACACCAATATAAAAATTCTAGCGGAATAAGGAGATGATGATTTTGAATACCATTTATTGGTTTTGAACAATATTAAGAAGTTATTTATTGTGACATTTTGATATTAGGGAAATTGAATTAATTTTCCCCCCCTAAAGAACAGAGTTCAATTAGTTTAGGTTCAAATTTGGCTCTGATATTTGTTTTTCATTTGAAGAGACTCTTTAAATCTAACTAAGAAGAAATATTTTTAAAAGCATGTATTGTTTAGTGCACAGTGATGTTTAATGCCAGAAAGTCAACATTTCCAAAATGGCTACTGTATACATCACAAAGTAAAATTATATATATAATTAATAGTACCTAAGAGCCAGGAAGTGAATTATATGATTCAGTATGAGAAGAAAGGGCAGCTTCCAAAAGATGCAAGAGGAAGGTTCAGGGCCTACACGTACATGGATGGCCACTACAATAATTTCCTAAAGTCTAGGACAAATCAGCCCCTCTGTGTGTCAGCCTCTTTATTTATAAAATAAAAATATGAACCTATGTAATCAATGAAAAATTTTCTTGGCTCTATCATTCTATAATTGTACTAGGGACTTTGAACTTCTGGGCATATATTCTAAACTATTTTGTTACTTAACATACTGTATTGTATTGTTAGTTTACATGTTGGCACTTAAGCTTTATATACCTGATATATAACAACCCATTAGACATTTATATTGCCTAGTAGTGGGTTCATAATAAATGCTGGATTCTTGCTGAGTTAAATTGGAGACAATGATGATGATTGAGACTCTGTCTTCTTCAGCAAATGAGAGGTAGGAGTGAACAGTTTACTGAGTATCCATCTAATGTCACTATGACCCCAAATATCAGAAAACAATCAAAAAAGGACAGAAGATGGGCAGAAATAACTTGGTTAATACTTTGTAGGCTTTATTAGCTTCCTGGAAACTATGAGCCCTATTGATGGTAAACCACTAAGTTACATATTTGCACATGATGAAATTCTCAAGTAGAAATTTTAATTAGAATTAAAAAGAAGATTCGTACAATTGGTTTAATGTTAATAATTGGTATAATAAATGTTTGAAAAGCCAATAAGATACCATAAATCCTCAAATCATCATCTATCTGGAAGGATGGTATAGGTGTGCAGGTGTGTGGGTCTCTGCATGTGTAAATGTTGTCTGTAGGGTCCAAGAATATCCAGAGAGGAAGTAGGTAATGTGACACAGAAAGTAACAGAGGGTAAGTCCAGATAAAGGATTCAATGGGAAATCCTTTACGTGAACTTACTCCACCTGAAAGTTGCACTCTGTCAAAATGGCCCACCCTGCTCCTGCAGCACAGGATAGAAGAAACAAAGGAACAGAGAGAAAGAGGGAGAGGGGGAGAAGGAGATGTAGTGAGGCGGCGTTGAGGGAAAAGCTACAGGAATGAGCAATCCTTGCGCAATTTTACGAGGATGCTTTGAAAAAGTGACTCCCAGCACTGTCTTAGCAGTTGTAATGTAGAATCCTATGTCTAATTTCAGTGAGAAAAACGTTATGCTTTAAGGGAGAATTTTGAACAACTGCTGATAGACGGAGAATTCTCTGCTTTGAGTACAGAAGCCCTGATACAAAAGAGTGACTCTGCCATATACAATCTGAAACGGACAGTGCAGGACAGGCGAGAACAGCGAATCCTGCAGAACCATGGCAATGATGCAATATATAAACAGGATCAGAAAGGAGCTGGTGTTTATCTATAAATTTGTTGATGAGTAGGATTGGATGTTAATATGAGAATTACATGGTTTGCTTAAGGTAAATTTAGAAAACTGTATACAGTGTGTTTTATAGTATGGTTTCAGGCCTTATCAATCCACTCATCTTTACAAAGTTCTTAGTCAAAAAAGCCTTCAGATCTTGTTGGAGATAGACATGGGAACCAGGTGGAAGCATCTGACCCTAGCAATCAAGTACCTGGAGTGGTAAAACTGGATAAGCAGCATCATTTTCCAAGTGCTGCTTGAATAAGCCTGATCCTATCTGGCTGTGTCACACATTCCATATGCATAATTCTCCCACAACCAGAATTACCCCAGGTCACATACATATAAGCATGACCAGAGCCAGTAGAGACTAGCTAAAATAATATATTCAAGGAAATACAAAGTTGTCAACCACTCCTACATCAAGAATACTATACTTTTATATAAAAGCCAACATAAAAGCTTGGTTTCATAAAAAAAAAAAAGTCTAAGGATTAGCATCAACTAAGATAAAAAAGTAAGTAAGAAAGATAAAATAAATTCACATTTTTTAATGGGACTCATTTTTTTTTTTTTTTTTTTTTTTGAGATTTGGACTCACTCATTTATCCCACGAAGTGTCTATTATACACAAGCATCTAAGTCCTCGGGGATAAAACAGTGATTCTAAGCCAGTCTCAACCCTTAAGGAAATACTCTAATGCTCAATTCTTCATATATATGTATATATATGTGTGTGTGTGTATATATATATATATATATTTTTAATTTAATAAATATTTATTGCTCAGATTATTACAATTGTTTCTCCTTTTCCCCCCATAGCTCCCTTCCACCCGGTTCCCACCCCACCCTCTGCCCTTACCATCCCCCTCCCTGGTCCTCATCCATAGGTGTACAATTTTAGTCCAGTCTCTTCCTGCACCTCCCACACCTTTCCCCCTGATAATTATCAATCCACTCCCTTTCTTTGCCCCTGATTCTATTATATTCACCAGTTTATTCTGTTCCTCAGATTTTTAATTCGCTTGATTTTTAAATTCACTTGTTGATAGATATGTATTTGTTTATCATAATTTTTATCTTTACTTTTTTCTTCCTCTCCTTAAAGAAAATCTTTCAGCATTTCATATAATACTGGTTTGGTGGTGATGAACTCCTTTAACTTTTTTTTTTTTTTTTTTTTTTTTTATCTGTGAAGCTCTTTATGTGCCCTTCAATTCTGAATGATAACTTTACTGGATACAGTAATCTTGGTTGTAGGTTCTTGCTATTCATCACTTTGAATATTTCTTGCTACTCCCATCTGGCCTGCATAGTTTCTGTTGAGAAATCAACTGACAATCATATGGGTGCTCCCTCATAGGTAACTAACTGTTTTTCTCTTGCTGCTTCTAAGATTCTCTCTTTGTCTTTTGCCCTTGGCATTTTAATTATGATGTGTCTTGGTGTGGTCCTCTTTGGATTCCTTTTGTTTGGGGTTCTGTGCGCTGCCTGGGATTGTAAGTCTATTTCTTTCACCAGGTGGGGGAAGTTTTCTGTCCTTATTTCTTCAAATAGGTTTTCAGTATCTTGTTCTCTCTCTTCTTCTGGCACCCCCATAATTCTGACGTTGGTACGCTTAAAGTTATCCCAGAGGCTCCTTACACTATCTTCAACTTTCTGGGTTCTCTACTCTTCTTGCTTCTCCAGAGGAGTGTCCTTTGCCTGTTTGTATTCCAAATCTCTGACTTGATTCTTGTGTTTCTCCAGTCTGCTGTTGGGTCTCTGTATAATATTTTTTATTTCAGTCAGTGTATGTTTAATTTCCAGTTGGTCCTTTTTCATATCCTCGAGGGACTCATTAAGTTTATTGGCCTTTTCTAGGAAATTCTTGAAAAACCTTATAACCATGGTTTTGAACTCTATATCCAACCTTTTGTTCTCCTCCATTTCTTTCATTTGAGATATGTTTCCTTGTCTTCCTATTTTCACTGCTTCCCTGAGTTGGTAGGGTGGCTTTGTGTGTTTGGTGTCTTATATGGGCTGGTGAGTCAGCCTCCCCAGTTACCTGAGGTGGACACTCTTGGTGCTCCCCCTTGTGGATGGTGTGTACAGCCTTGTTGAATTAAATCTTGATGGTTGTTGGTATCACTGGGAGGAATTGACCTCCATGCCAATTGGATATACCCTGTTTCCCCCAAAATAAGACAGTGTCTTATATTAATTTTTTCCCCAAAGTTGCACTAGGTCTTATTTTCAGGGGATGTCTTATCTTTCCATGCGCTAGGTCTTATTTTTGGAGGATGTCTTATTTTCGGGGAAACGTGGTATCAGCTGTGTCTATGCCGGGATACCTTCTGTACTGAAGGCAGTCTTATAGGATCAGACTTGCAAAATTGCAAAAGCCTCTGTGCTCAGCTTGGATGGGGTGGAGTCTCAGGACTGAGCCAACAGTCTTGGCTTCCTGTCAGCCCTGCCCTTCCTATCAGACCTCTGCCTTTCATGGATCCCCTGAGTTTTTGCCTGACAGTCCAGATTCCCCTTGTAAGAGTGTGGGTGCTCCAGGGGCTTGGCCTGAACTGGGTTTCAGTGCTCAGTGCAGTCAGGACCTTCCAACTCCCTTTGCTATGGAGCGGCTGCAGTAACCTCCGTGGTCAGACCTCTCTGTGCCCACTCACTGGTGTGCGACTCTAGACCCTGCCTGCTGCGGCTCCCGGCTCCCCCGAGTCTCCCAGTCTCTGAGTCTCCAGGTG
This sequence comes from Pipistrellus hanaki, assembly GCF_964339955.1. Classification (NCBI taxonomy): domain Eukaryota; kingdom Metazoa; phylum Chordata; class Mammalia; order Chiroptera; family Vespertilionidae; genus Pipistrellus; species Pipistrellus hanaki. The sequence continues at coordinate 68,990,133 of NC_140506.1, read as the reverse complement.
CCTTTCTCTATAGTCCAGACTCCACCCATATAAGCCTGGGTTCACAGGGTTTCGGCAGGGGTTGGGGTTCAGTGCCATTGGAACTGGGGTGCAGTGCAATCAGGGGCTTCCTTTCCCCTCCCGCCAGCCAGGCACTCTGCCGCCTTTCTCTCTGCGCACATCTCCTACCTCAGCGCTTTGTAGCTCCCCTGATCCGTGAGCCTCTCTCCTTGTTTCTAGTTGTAGATTTCCCACTCAGCCAGTTTTTCTGTGGTTTTGGATGATGTCTGTTCTGTCTTTTAGTTGTTGTTTTGAAATTGTTGTGTTAGGCGGTAGTTTGGGCACTTACCTAGGCTGCCATCTTGTTTTTTTTTTGTTTTTTCCCCCTCTCCTTATATTTTTATAATATGTTTGTTTGTGTCTATAATCTGTTAATCAGCCTAATTTCAAGATGAAGAATTGCATGTGTTTTCTAATTCGAAAGACATTCCCTGAAGAAAGCAAGCATCTTGAGAAATATATAATAACTTTAAATGTAAAATGTATCCCTTAGCTTCCTATAGTTAAAAGGAATGTGAGTAGAATTATATATAAGAACTGGTTTCTTTGTAAAAAACATAAAACTGAAGTATTATTGTTCAGGAAAGATATCAATCTGTGCACATATGTAAGGTATAATTACACAGCACATATATAGGTATCTATCTATATATAATCACTTGCTATATACTTCAGTTTGTTCATCTGTAAATAGGTCTATCAATACATAAATACAGTACCTTGCAGTATTATAAGAGACATACATGGGTTAGTGTATGTTAAGCTCTTAGAATAATGCCTGGAAGATAATAATTGCTCAAGAAATGTTGACTATATTATTTTTATTGTTTAACTACGATTTCTAAGCACATTCCCCAAATCTAAATTCCCCATATTCCTGTAAATCAACTCATGTTTCTTTTCAGTAGAATGGTCAAGTAGAAATTTCCATTTATACAGTACAGTTCACAGTTCCATAGCTTTATTTCTAAAATCCCAAATGCTCTGCAAAATGAGTTTTTCATGGTTCATCTGGTGGCAAAATCTGACCTGACCTGATCTTAATTTATTGGCAGCAAAATCTGATCTGAACTAATGGGAAGCTATTTATGGAATTTATACATCTCATTCAGTATAAATATTGATATATTTGGTAATGTAATATTGTCCCAGACCCTTTTAAATATGAAAAATTCTGCATTCTGAAATATATTTAGCCCCCAATTTTCAGATAAGAAATTATAGACCTATACTAGTCAGGGTAGACAGTATAGAAGACATTTCCATCTGTGGCTCTAATAAGATTTATTAAAGCAAGAATGTAAGTTTCTTTAAACATCCTGAACCAATCAGCTCTCCAAATCCAAAAAATATGAAACTTGTTTCCCCCATGGTATTTATTATCACTATGTCAATCTCTCCTCCTACTTGTTCCCACTACTATAATTTTCAAGAAGCAGTTATTTTAGTTTTGGAACATTTATCAAGTTATAATAATTCTAACTCTCCTGCAATTATTTTAATGACATACCCCTTCCCTCCCAATCTCCAACCACATTCACATAAATACACCATCAAGGACAGGTCAAAAGAAACTCAAATTGTTGGGTGTTCTTGATTACTTTTCCCCACTTTCCCCACCTGGGATAAGTCAAGGAATTTTTGTCTCTATGATGCCTGCACCACCGGTTAGAAGGACTGTCTAGTTTCCAGACTGTCCATCTGGTTTTATTTCAGGAAGTTGACAGTAGATCCCAATCTAAAATACCTATTCTTATTAAAGAACCCTAAGATTTCCAGAGATGTCTGGGGGAAAAATTCTTCTAAGACTCCTTCCTCTTTAACTCCAGGGAGGCTAAAGTCATGTGTTTAAAAATTCTCCAAATAGACTTAATCTCCACATCATCTTTAACCACAGAAACACAGTTGGGTTTTACTAATAGAAAGCAGCAGTCTAGGTAGAAATGATCCTGAAAATCTCTTTTCCAGGGTACTCAGGATGTTTTCTTTCTCTTTTGTGGCCAGGCAGGCTTCAAGATGTAGAACTACTTACTTACCAACGTGGCCAACAGGAAGAGGTAGATATATGTTTATAGCAGATACTAATCCAAACAGGTAGAGCTTTCCAGCCCCAGTGAGGTGAAGATCCCCTTGTGAAGGAAATATGGTAAAGCACATTGGAATTCTCCCTGGGCCATTACTCATTGTGTGCCTTGGAGCAAACCACTTAATTTATCTGGGCTTCATTTTCTCAGTCAGTACCATAGGTATCGTAATGCCTTTAGCAGAATTACCCCAGGTCACAGCAGAAAATGACTGATCTGGAATTCAGATGTATATCTGTTTGATTCCAAAAACACTGAATTTGACCTTGTGTCATGATGACTCTAGAAAGTTCACATGTAAAACAGAATATTCTCTCTGCTCTGAACAGACATGGCTAGCTACTACCATAGTGATGAAGAGATTTTGGACGGTTTAACTTTTGATGATGGGACCTAGTGTTGGTCAGGGCTCCATGCAGAGCACAGCTGCGATGTTAAATGGAAAAGACTTCCTTTGACCTACTAGTAAATAGCAGGGTGGCAGGAGGGGCAATCTGAAGCGGGCTGTGGTTCTTCTGTGGTGAGAAGAACCACATAACAAGCATTAAAAAATATTATTGGCATTATCATGGAGCTCACTGATAGCTGAGCAGAAAAGGAGAAATGACAGCAGAAATTTCTGTTGCTTAAAAAAAAAATTTAGAGGAGAACCAAGATAGCAGCATAGGTAAACACCTGTACTTGCTATCTCTCATAACCACATCAAAATTACAACTAAAATACATAACAACTACCATCCCAGAACAGCAGGAAAGCTGGCTGAGTGGAAGTTCTACAACTAGAGAGGGAAAGAAGAAAGTGCATTGAGACTGGTAGGAGGTGCAGCGGCTCGGAACAGGCTGGCAACCAGGTGTGCTGCTTTTTTAATTGGGAGGGAGATACAAGCTCCCACTAGCTCTGAGCTGCAGTGCCTGGCAAGATTCGGGGGGACTCAGACACATACAGGGAGAAACTGGACTATTTGGCATCAAGGCAGGAACATGGGGGCAGCTTTCTTCCAGAAGGAGGTGCTTGCAACAGTCATTGTTCCTGTGCTGGGACCTCCCTGGTGCAGGGATGACTGACAGCCATTGCTATTTGCTCCATCCTGGTGATTACCTGAGACCCCAACCCATCCAATTTACAACCCCACCCAAGCTGTGTGCAGTGGCTTTTGCATATGAATGGCCTATCCTTTCTCAGCCTAAAACCTGTCAAAAAAGCTGCAGCTCAGGGAGCCCCAAAGCTATCAAAAGAAGGCTCAAGGCCACACCAACACCAGCCTGCCTTGCTTCACTGCTGGGCCTCATCTGGGTACTTCCAAACTTGATACAAAGAGGAGCAATCTGCAAATCTCTCTGTAGCTCCTGCTGGGTGATCCAGGCAGTTGCTGACTTTGCATCTCTTTGGACATCCAAGAGTCAGTGTACCCAGTGGTCAGTGTGAGACTGTACCAGATTACAACTCTTCACATCCATAAGTGACACTCTCAAGGGGCAGACTTAGCACCAAAGCCCCACTGAAGCAAGTCCTGCCCCATAAGGGTGTCTCCTGTACAGCAGCTCTTCCATTGTAGACATAGTTGGTCCTCATAGCCAATTGGTCTAGAGGTCAATTCCTCTCAGTAATACCAACAGCAATAAAGGATCAACTGCAACAAAGCTGTGCACACAGCCCACAAATGGGTGCACCAAGAGTGTCCACCTCAGGTGATTGGGGAGGCTGAGCCTCTGGTCCCTATAGGACACATACTACACAAGGCTACTCTATCAACTCAAGGAGACTTAGCAACTACTTAGTACATAGAAACAAACACAGGGAAGCAGCCAAAATGTGGAGACAAAGAAACATGTCACAAATGAAAGAAATGGAAGAAAGCAAACTACTGGATATAGAGTTCAAAGCCATAGTTATAAGGTTACTCAATAATCTTCTAGAAACCTCCAAGGAACTTAGTGAGACCTTCAAGGATCTTAGTGAGAATACAAAAAAAAAAAAAGTAAAGGACCAGTAAAAAATTAAGTATACACTGACTGAAATAAAGAACAATATAGAGATTCAACAGGTTAAAGGATCCCAAGAATCAAGTCATAGATTTGAAATATGAAGAAGCAAAAAACACCTAACTAGAAGAGCAAAAGGAAAAAAGAATAAAAAAAATCTGAAGATAGTGTAAGGAGCCTCAGGGACAACTTCAAGTGTACCAACATCCAAATTATGGGGGTGCCAAAAGAAGGGAGAAAGCAAGATATTGAAAATCTATTTGAAGAAATAATGACAGAAAACTTCTATCTATTGAAGGAAATAGACTTTCAAGTTCAGGAAGCGCAGAGAACCCCAAAAAAAGGAATACAAAGAGGACTTCACCAAGACACATCATAATGAAAGTGCCAAGGGCAAAAGACAAAGAGAGAATCTTAAAAGCAGCAAGAAAAAAACAGTTAGTTACTTACAAGGGAGTACCCATATGACTATCAGCTGATTTCTCAACAGAAACTATGCAGGCCAGAAGGGAGTGGCAAGAAATATTCAAAGTGATGAATAGCAAGAACCTACAACCAAGATTACTCTACCCAGCAAAGCTATCATTTAGAATTAACGGTCAGATAAAGAGTTTCATAGACAAGAAAAAACTTAAGGAGTTCATCACAACTAAACCAGTATTATATGAAATGCTGAAGGGTATTGTTTAAGAAGAGAAAGAAGAAGAAAAAGGTAGAGATAAAAAATTATGAACAATAAAGTGACCACAAATACATATCTATCCACAAGTGAATCTAAAAATCAAATGAATAAAAAATCTGAGGAACAGAATAAACTGGTGAATGTAATAGAATCAGGGGCATAAAAATGGAACAGAATGACAATTCTCAGGGGTAAGGGAGTGTGGGGGGGTGCGGGAAGAGATTGGATAAAGATCTTATATGCATGTATGCAGTACCTATGGACGTGGACAGTGGGGTGGTGAGGGCCTGGGGTGGGGTGGTATCTGGGTGGAGTGGAGCTATGCTGGGAAAAAAGAGAGACATCTGTAATAATCTGAACAACAAAGATTTTTTAAAAAAATCTAGAGAATAGAATTCCTCTTCCTGAGAAAGCCTGAGTGTCTGAGACTTGAGAATGCCAGTGAATACCTTCTTATCACCAAAAGGGTTCAAAATAGAGAGGTCACAGCCCATACCAGAAGCCTCCCAGGATCTAGGAGCTGGTTTCCTCCTGTGTTGGCTGCAAGCACAGAAGCCCTTGGCTTCCTGGAATACTTGAAGTTACAGTGTCTTTGGTGTAATCCAGGGGTCCTCAAACTTTTTAAAGTGGGGGCCAGATCACGGTCCCTCAGAGAGCTGGAGGGCCGGACTATATGAACTACTAATTCCTACTGTAACACCTCGGCTGCGCTCACTGCCCAAAAAACCTGGCGGGCCGGATCAGACTCCTCTGCGGGCCGCATGTGGCCCGCGGGCCGTAGTTTGAAGACCCCTGGTGTAATCTCTAAATACCACACCAAATAAAATGTAAAGCACAGCTTCTTTCTTTTCTTCTAAACCCAGGAACTTGTTCTCATTGGCAATCACAGGTAAACATCGTTATAACCCAGTGGGTGCACCATTTCTGCTTTCAGGGGAGGCTGCTGGGAGGGCCTCCTGGAGGCACTGTCTTGAGACTGGCATTTCTTTACTTGATGTTGTTTCCTGACAAAAACTTTTTGGTGAGAGGTATGGGGGAAGAGAAAAGTGGGTAAAGGACCTAAAATAAATGGTTAAATGACTTAAGGCAAAAATAGAGAATTGTGGTATTAATTCTCTTCTTCTTTCTCATTTATTGTGCACTAGTAGTCCTGCGCACGAATCCATGCACCAGTAGCTCTCTGCACCCACTGCCCAGAGGCTCTCTGTGGCCAAGAGGCCCATCTGCCATCGGGTGTGGAACGCTTGCCTTGTTGCTGGGGCAACGACGCAAGCATTTCTCGCCCCAGCCTGGCCAGAGACCAATCCACCGCTGGGCACAGAATGCTTGCCTCATCACTGGAGTGATGACGCAAGCATTCCCCCCTCCCCCCCTCTGGCTGCTCTGTGCTTGCTGCCCAGAGGTCATCTGTGGCCGGGGTGGAACACTTGCCTTGTTGCCACAATGACAAAGCTAGGATGGTCACCCCCTCTGTGGATCTAGAAGAAAAAATTCTCTATGCACCCATATCTATCAATAAATACATATAAATTGAGGATCACATCTACTTGTGATGTTTGGGCATATACAGTGCATGCATTTTTAGCTTCCCATGACCAATTTATAGGCGAGGATGTAGAATACATGCATTTAGAACACAACAGCAGCAGGATTATTCCAGCTTCTCTTCATCCATCAGGTCACCCTGGGCCAGTGTTAGTATTTGCCTGCTTACATTTCTGTCTCCTCCTCTGGCACGTAAACCCCTTGACTTCTTATTTCCAGGTCTCACTGAATTACGTGGCCCACAATGTGTGTTCTACAAATGTGTGCTGACATTTTTGAAAGATCGTGGGACTCAACATGTGCCTTGTTAGGATCTGATAATGAGACTGTGAAGGAGCATCATTGGGAGCTATTTTGTGTTCTTATTGGATAGTGTTCTCTCTATATATAGCTTGAAGGTCACATTTTACATGAAAGTAAACATACCAGTTGGCTAGGACAAGTCATTTGGAGCAAGTTTTTTTTATGTCTAATAAAATTACACACGCATGAAGCTACAGGAAACTCACATTCTGTCTATCTTTGTTTTCCAGCTAAATTAGGCTCTAAGAAAGGAAATAGTCTTCTCTCTCACAGTCTGCCACTTTTAAACAACCTCAGAGGCCTATTCCCCATAGACTACGGTTTGGCAGGACACTACTCTTCGCCTGTATCCGGGGTCATGTGAAATACTGTGATGTGGACAGTCAATGGGCCACTGTTTCCTCCTGGATACTAGCTTTTTTATGGCTCCTGCATGGGAAAAGAACCCCCCAGGTTTATTGCAATGGCAACAACGGGAATGGTGGGGCAATTGTACTCCATACAACTATTCAAACTAGTTCAACACTGGGCGTTTAATGTTGTCTGGATTTTCCCATTATACACACAACCATTCAGATGCACAGCTGAACTTTTCTTTTATATTGCACCATTGTGTACCAATCAATAGCTAATAAAAATGGAAACATTAACAAATCTGAGAAAGGTAGAGAATTGGTTTCGTTTGCACATGAATTCTTTATGATTACTTAGAAGGCCATTGTAAAGCAGTCATCCATTCTTATCTGCTGAGCTTTTGCATTTTCTATTTAAGTGAGGATGCCAAAGGCTTCTTGGGACTCACTACATAGTGATCCAGCTTAAAGATAAACAGAAGGTTTTATAATATATCACCTTGAAAGCTATAAAGATATATAATTTTGCAGATGTGCAAACAAGACAGGAAGGGTCTAGCCCCTAGCTTCAGGCAGAAGATGCAGATCTGAGTGAGGTCTTTGAGGATTTGGAGCCTCAGAAAGGTCAACTTTTCTTCGTCACATTCTTCTTACATGTACACCCTCTGTTTTGTTTCAGTTTGACAGCCTTTCATGCAGGTACTTGTCTTGGCAGACACAGTGGAAGTGAAAAATCTGTGTCAAATTAAAATGAGCACATTTGAAAGTACTGACATTTGATCTTTGCATTGACTATTTTTCATAGGAGAGATAATAAAAACCATCTTAGAGATGAACTGAGATTCTGGTCATCTCTAAGAAGTAAAATGTGTATATAGATTATTCTATCAAGTCTTTTGAATTTTTCTATTTCTCTTTCTTGACCAGAAAAACACACACAAACATTTGTTATTAGTTTAGTAAACTTCAGGGCATCTTTGTCTTAGCACTTTATAAGTAAAACAGCCTGGCTGGTGTGGCTCAGTGGTTGAACGTTGACTATGAACAAGGGGGTTATGGTTCGGTTCAATTCCTGGTCAGGGCACATGCCCAGGTTGTGGGCTTGATCCCCAATGTGGGGCATGCAGGAGGCAGCCAATTAATGATTCTCTCTCACAATTGATATTTCTCTCTCCCTCTCTCTCTCTCTCTCTCTCTCTCTCTCTCTCTCTCTCTCTCTCTCTCTCCCTCCCTCCCTCCCTCCCTCCTTCTCAAAAATCTATAAAATTCATTTTTAATATGGTGTATATATACCAGACAAACAAACACTATCAGGAAAAGCACCCTGGACCAGGTGTCAGAAAATATGAGTGTTGCTTCTACTTCTTTCAGTAGCTAGCTAATGACAGTGGACAAATTGTTTAACTTTACAGCTTTATAGCTGTAGAGATTGGGACCATCATATACTAAGATTGCAGATTTGGCAACAAATTTAAAAGTTGCAAACTTTTCCTAATTGCAAACCATTTCAAAGAACATGTTTATCTAAATCTAGTGTGGTATACCTCAGAATTCAATTGATTTCTTTATATTGGTCAGTTCTCACATGGTGACAGGGAGAAAGAGTGAACTTGAACTTGCCAACTCAGGTTAACTATGTCCTTACAGTTTACAACACTTGCTTCCCAGTCCCTATAGGATCTAGGTCAGTCATTCTGAGGACCCACCTTCTCCTGGACTTTTCCATGATAAAGTCTTTCAGAAGTTCATATGCCACATTGCTAGTGTACCAGGAAGATGCTTGATACTTGTGAAGTCCTCCTGTGTTGAGTACTTTCCCAGGGCTCTTCTGAGTCCTTTGCTGATGGGTGTCTGTTGAGCTATGACTGCTTTCCCCTGCTTTTCTGATCTTTTGCTGGAACTGGACGCCAAAGGCCCTGGTTTCTGAGTAGCACATCTTCTCTAGGTCTCAATGCCATCTCCTTGTCCCAATCCTGGACCACTTCAGGTCTCAGCTCTTTTGCCTCTGGAGTAGAGGCACATGGGAACTGTATATCCTTGACTGTGTGTGAGACATGGGGAGCCAGAGAGCTCCTACTCTGGCCAGGGAGCCTGGGGTGTCTTGAAGGGCACAGTCCTCAGGCTTTGTGTGGGAAAGCAGAGACTCAGCCCACAGTCTAACTGGGTGTTAATACCCCTGCTCATTGTTTTCTCCCACAGTCTTCACAGAACTGTTCTATCTTCTCTTTTTGGCTTCTCTGAGCACTAGTAATGTAAGGATTTTCTTCACATTGACCTTCCTTCTCTATGATATAATCTAGGGCCAATTTTCCAAGCTTGGGTTCTTGATATATATTATAGGTTTAATAATAATAAAATTCATTTTTTTTTGTGACTCAAAAATGGTTGGATATTTTATAGGTTGTGATGTAAGCTATTAAAATATGATTTTGAGAATTTGAGAAAACTATTCTTTCTCCTTAAAGCCTGATGATCTCTCTATGGAATTTTAAAATTTCAGTTTTAATGCCAGAGTTAATTATTCATTGTATCATACAGTTGCTACTCTGCCCTATCCTGAGAATTAAGCCTCAGATTCAAGGTCTCTACACTTGAACAGCAAATGTGTGAAGTCAGTGTGTGTATAAGATGGGGCATCAGCTGGCATGACTCTCACAAAAGAGCAAAATGATAGCTCTTTCATGATGATAGTCTTAGAAAGTACTAACCTTTAATAGACAATAATTTCCTGCATCCCTTCACCAATATACTTCTTATTTATTACAACCTGACTATCCTATCTGCAGAGCTGATAAACGGTTCCTTTTGTGTCCAGAAAGGCAGAATGCTATGGGTTACCCAATCAAATATCTGCCTCAGCACTTTATTTTAATCCCACTGATTGTATTATAGAAGGGTTCAGGATTCTTAGAGGTTACCTTGGCTGTGCCATTTAGAGGAGAGTCAGAGTCACACCAAAGATTTTTGATAAATTATTTTTAATGACTTAAAATAGATGATTAAGATAAACCCAATATAAAGTGAAAATTTAAAATAGTTGTCAGACTTTAACATCTATCTATAGCTGTCTCTAAAGAGAAACTAATCGCTTTTGTCATATTTGAAACTACTGTGATACTGAATGATAATAGCTAAAAATATAATATGCAAAAAATGTTCAAGTACATAATATAATAATTTAAATGACTTGATATAAATTTATAATCTAAATTAGAGGTTTTAAGTTTGGTGAATTCGAGTTTAAATTTATTCTCAGAGAACATTTGAAAAAGTTAGCCCCCAAACAAGGGAATTATTTTATTTGCTTTTGTTAATTTTTTAAAAATAGGTTGCTTAAAAAATGTTGCTTTTAAGAAAAATACATTTTTATTGATTTCAGAGAGGAAGGGAGAGGTAGAGAGAGATAGAAATATCCAGGATGAGAGAGGATCATTGATTGGCTGTCTCCTGTATGCCTCCTACTGGGTACTGAGCTTGAAATTCCAGGTTCCCTGACTGGGAATCAACCGTGACCTCCTGGTTCAGGGGTTGATGCTCAACCACTGAGCAACACCAGGAAGGTTGCTTTTGTTAATTTAAAAGGATTTAAATGATTGCTAACTTGTGCGTTAGTTGGACTTTGTTTATTGGTGTGATTTCTCTTGTAAGTGGCAAGTCAGACATTTTCAAATTCATAAAGAATGACATTTTTTTAAAAGTGGCAGGGCTAAGACTTCTCAGTGGTAAAAAGATGTGATCCTCCTCTCCCCCCAAAAAATGACATTGATGTAACACATCATATCCATTAAGGTAGCTATTATCAAAACAAAACAAAAATAGTCCCCCCAAAGTCCCAGAAAGGCTGGCATGGTTATGGAGAGTGAGGCCCTTGCACCTTGCTGGTGGGACTGTAATATGGTGCAGCGTCTGTGGAAGGTAGTATGGCAGTTCCTCAGAAAAGGAAACAAAATTACCATATGAACCAACAGTTCCACTCCTAGTTACATATCCAAAAGAACTGAAAGAAGGAACTTAAACAGATATTTTTGTGCACCCCTGGTCATAGCAGCATTAATCGCTGAAGCCAAAACATGGAAACAACCCTAATGTTCACTGACGTGAATGGTGAACCAAAATTTGATATATGCACACATGGAATATTACCTAAGAAAGGAAGAATATACTGATACATGGTACAACATTGATGAACCTTGAAGACATTATGCTGATATAAACTAGTCACAAACAGACAAATACTATACAATTCCACCTAGAGGAGGTATTTAAAATAGTCAAATTATAGATACCAAAAATAGAACAATGGTTACTGAGGGCTGGGGGAGAGGAGTTACTTAATGGGTACATAATTTCATTTTGGGATGAGGGCAAAGGTCTGGAGATGGATGGTCGTGGTGATGATTGCACAACAATGTGACTCGATGTAATGCCACCAAATTGTACATATAAAAATGGTTGAAATGATGAATTTTATGTTATGTATATTTTGCCATAATTAATAAATGTGATTTTTGATCATGCATATCCAACTCTCCCTTAGCAAAACAGCTGCTTTCTACTTGCACTCAGATTTGCTTTCAGGTATTCTCTCCCTATTGGCTTCTTGGAAGAAATTACTACTCAATTTCTGTGGTTCTCAATTTTCTCTTCCATCAGATGAAGAAGAGGAAGTGGGTAATCTCTGGCTCTCCTTGAGCTGTTATTATCACCTTGGATCATTAAATGGAAAATATTAAGCCATGACTATTTAAAATAGACTATACTTTTGGTTTACTTTTGTGCATTCCAGTTCTCTTAGGAAAGCATTACAGACTCTGAGTGTACTTTTCCTTGTCAGCTGCACCTTTTGATGCCCATAAGCATGCTGTTTTGCTACCATTTGTTAATATCTTGGCAAATGTCTTAAATGTAAAATATTGACTTAAAAAAGCATAATTCATCATTTAAATATGAAATTTCATCATGTAAACTTTAATGAAAGCTTAGTATCTACATTATTATTAGCAGCCAACGACAGAAAAAAATTTCATAATAAAATGAAAAACTTTTATTTTCTAAACTGAAATTATTATATATTATAAGCAACACAAATAAGTGAAATATTCATTGATATAATATTCAATATTTTTCCAATTGCTATGTAAAATTACATTCCTCCAAATTGTATGTTCAGGGAAACTGAACCATAAAAGATGCAATTTACTAGATTAATAAAAGGGATAAAATTAGAAAATAGTTTCTATGTTAAACTTGGTAGGTTGGGTCCTTTGTCTCCTGGGATAGTCTTACTCTAAGTATGTGTACTACTACTCTGAATAGACTTGATTATTCTACAGAAACAAATAACTCTGAGAACTTTAGTAACTTAAAACAGAAAAGTTGATTTTTCACTCATGCAAAATCGTCTGCAAGTCCAGTGGTTCTGGCAGCTTGTTTTCTGCAATGTCTCAGGGATCCAGGATGTTTGCTTCTGTTCACCACCATCTCAACATGAGCCTTCCAGCTTGCCCAGGTGGAGCATGTGCAGAGGCCTTTCCTGTCTCAGCCTGGGAGATGTCATGTTTACTTAAACTCACTGTCCATTGGCCAGAGAAAAGCACACGAGCCTACCTAACTGCACAGGGACTAGGAAAGGTAGACAACGTGTGTATTCAGCAGGCATTAAATGTCTCTGCCAAAACAAGGTTATTCAGTCTGAGCCATGTCCTCAGAATTCAGTCTGAGCCATGTCCTCAGAATTTAGGCCACAAGATGTATGAAAGTGCCCAATAGCTGCTATATTAGTTTCCCTTTGCTGCTCTAACAAAGGACCACAAACAGCAGCTTAGCCCGTATGTAGGTCCGAAGTCCAACATAGGTCTCAGTGGGTTAATGCCATGGAGATGCTAGGCTGCTCCCTTCTGGAAGCTGGAGGAGAGAATCTCTCTCTAGTGTTTTCCATTTTCCCGAGGCTGTCCGCATCCCTTGGTTCCTGGTTCCCTTTCTCTCTTTTGAAAGCCAGTGACTTGGCATCTCTTTGACTCATCTTCACGATCACATATCCTTCTGGTCAGAGCCAAAGTTCTCTGCTTTTAAGGACTTGTGGTCACATTGGGCCCATGTGGACAATCTAGGATACTCTACCCATGTCCGGGTCCTCAGCATTAATCACATCGACAAAGCCATGTAACACAGCCCCTCTGCCAAGTAACATAGTCACGGGTTCCAGGGTTTGGGATGGGGATATCTTTGGTGATGATGGGGTGAGGGTAATTATTCTACCTATCGCAGCTACTTTTCATTATGATGAAATCTGATTTTAAAAATATAATGTTAATAATGGGCTGCCACTTTAGAGCAAAACTGTGTTTTTTTTAAAAATGTCTTTTACAAACTATTGGTTTATAATTTGGTCACATAAGACCAGACTTGAGACCAAGTTTTTAGCATTTCTATTAGTAGCGGAGAACTATTGTTTTGTGTTTCTGTCAGGTAGTGCTATTTTTAGTAATGTCATCCCAATTTTGTTTGGGAAATCTTCCTTTTCTGTTCTAGGGTTGTATGATTTGGGTGCTACTGACCTTACACAGGGCTCCGCTGGCCCATCCCAAATTTCACATCATGCAACCACAATGATTCATTTAAAAAATTCCCACAAGACAGTGAATTGTAGGACTTGACAAGATTGTCTAAAGGAGGAGTTCTTATCCCACTGGGGTTGTTAGGCATGTACATGCAGCTGTGGAGCTGCTGGTGTACACCTCTCTGCAGAGGGACAGCACACCTGAGGATGAGCCCACTGCAGAGGAGAGCAGGGATAGAGGACCAGACAGAGCCTTGGCCCCCATTGACATCATCCAAGCATCTGGATCTAGCCATGCCTGCCATGTTTATCTCAAAAGTGTATACATTCTCCTTTTTGTTTAAGCAACTTTAATTTGGCTTCCTGACACTTGCAACCATATGAGGCATGACTGACAGAGGCAAGAGAGTGAAATAGAGGTAATAAAGTTAAACTCATATGCACAACTGTAGGTGCGCAAGAATTTTGACCCCCATGCTCAAATCACTGTGGAGGCACAAGAGTACTTCAGAGGTTCTACCTGCCTAGAATACCTGGTGTCATTTATAAAAAATACTCCTATTCTCTCATACTTGCCCAGTATATTACTCCCCTTATGATGCCACATCAACCCAGAAAATCATTTACAGCCACAGCAGGCAGCAAGCTTGTAGGTATATATCTCAAACTTCTTAGTTGTGCAGGGTGTCGAATGCTATGCTGAAGACCAGTCCAACAGCAGGTACATCATTTGACATTCACTGCCAAGTATGATATATGTTCCATGAATGCACACGGAGAGGAGGTATATAAAAACTGGGGTGATGACCAAAAAAGGAACCTTTATGAAAGCACATTGAAGAGCATTTAATAAATGTTGAATGAGGGCAGGAAGTGTTCTTTTTTTTTTTCTTTTCTTTTTTTTTTTTTTTTTAGCAAGCACACTGTGAATGTCAGGACCCAGATCTAAGAATGGAAAAAACACACTTTTTTTATAACTTCCTGCTGTCATGTTCTTTCTAGATTATTTGGCTATCTTTGAAGATTTATATTCCTCAATAATTATTCACTTATATATACAATTTATTCATCATGGTTAGGATCTATCCTGACAGTGCTAAAATAGAAAAAATCTTATTAAAATAGCAGAACACAAAATATAATATTTTGATTATAAAATTACTTATGTGCAAAGAGCTAATATAAAAATGTTGGGGCAGTAAGATTATGGGTAATTTTTATCTTGCTTAAAAAATTTATATATTTTTTTAATCCTCACCCAAGATATTTTTCCATTGATTTTTAGAGTGGAAAAAAAAGGGAAATAGAAAAATATTGATATGAGAGAAGCTCATCTATTGTCTGCCTCCTGCATGAGCTCTAACCAGGGCCTGGGCTGGGGAGGAGCATGCAGCCAAGGTATGTGCCCTTGACTGGAATCAAACCAGGGACATTTCGGGCCACAGGCCGATACTCTATCCACTGAGCCAAACCAGTTAGGGCAATTGTTAATATTTTTAATGGAACATTTGTTAAGTACTGTATTTTTGGTCGAGATAAAACTATAATAATCAGCTTATATGTGAGAATGTTGATCTCGAAATGCTCTGCTCATGTGCATGTATGAGCAGTTTCTTTGTGAGTCACTGGGTTGCAGCAGTCATTAACTCTCCAGCAGCATCGCCTTCCTCTTACTCCTCTGACATTTTCCCCTGACCTCTGTTCCCACGGGTCAGCATTAACATGGTCTTGAGAAACTGTCCTGGTTTTGCCTCTTGAATTCTCTAATGGCTTCTCAGCAGCTGTGTAAAGCAGTGACGTAAAGATGTTTTGTATTGATCCCCTGGTTCCAGCCATCAGATGTGGACAAAGCTCTGGAAATCAGTTCCTGGACAGCTTGCTGACAGCTCTTAGGTGTCCTTAGAGAGAAAGGCCATAAGCTTTCCCCAGGTCCCAGGAGGCAAAACGTAGCCATCTGCCATAGTAGCTTTGCTGCTTTTCTAACTTGATTTTTTTTTCTGCACTGAAGTAAATTAGGCAGGAGAGATCTCCAGAAACATCTGTTAGCAAGTCTGTTATTTCAGAGGCTGCTGGTCCTTCCTCATCACAAAACCCAGAAGGCTTTTGAATATGTAAATTCCTGGTCTGGCCACTCAGGTGAATGTGAGGGAGTGAAGGGGGCTGGTGAAGATGGGCGTGAGCTTGGCCACATATGCCCCAAGAAAAAGAGGCTGCCACCCGGCTCTAGCCATCCCTGTGCATGGAATAGCCCTGTGCACAAAGAAAGCAAGCGCCTGAGAACCACCTGGAAACGCATTAAACATGGATTCTACCCCAGATATTCTCATTCTGCTGGTCTGGGATAGGCCCGTGATTCTGAATTTGTGTCTTTCATCGTTTAAAAAAAAAAATTATTGCTATTTATTGTGTCAAACATATCTCATTTTGATGCAGATGATCCCAGGATCATTCTTTGAAAAACACTCTTAAAAGATATTAAATGACACTGGACAGAATTTTTCAGGTTTTAACTGCTAGGTATTGAGGGGGTCAGAACATGACACCTCAAAATATGCAGCTTGCACATATGGGTTTCTTTGAGCTGAAGGAGGTTGAGAAATAGCAGGTGTCAGAAGGATACTCTTCCTTCTCCCCTTTTTTGCCTAAAAGCAGAGCATAAATTTCCAATGAGAAAGGTGCCCCCCTCCCATTATTATCACTGGAGTCAGGGGATAGATTCTAGGATTGCTCCATACAAACACACCTTACTAAATGACCCTTATCATCTATTAGTTTCCCTATATATTTACTTCCCCTCAATTTCCCACCCTACAGAGCAAACTCCTTTCCCTTTGTCTTTAATGCAGCATCCTTTCTTAAAATTGTATATACACTGTCAGGCCTAACCGGGTCTTTGAAGTTTTTATTTCTTTCCTATGAAAACACCTGTGCCATGTAAAAATATTAACATCAAATATATGTTTATACTTTTTGCCCTGTTCATCTCTTCTGTCAGTTTAATTTGCAGGCTCTAGTCACTAAACCTAAGAGGAAAAGCTCATCCCCCTGCCCCCCCTGCATTAGCATTCATCTAGTTGATAAGTAAACTATCTGCCAGCTCCCTGACCACCTTGCCCTAAATCTTTTAAGACTATTATTTGTCAACTAGAGGCCTGGTGCATTAAAATTCATGCACTGGAGGGGGGTCCCTCAGCCCAGCCTGCCTCTTTCACAGTCTGGGAGCCCTCGGGCGGGAGGCGACCTGACAATCAGGGGAAGGTGATGCCCCATCACACCTCTGCTGCTGTTACTGCCAGCAGCACAAGCCACGGCTGGCCCTGGTTACCTGAGCCTTGGGCAGCCCTGGGCAGCCGGGCAGCCGCCATCCGAGGCTTACCTGAGCCTTGGGCCTGATTAGATAGGATAGAGGCCTGGTGCATGAGTGAGGGCCAGCTGGTTTGCCCTGAAGGGTGTCCCAGATCAGGGTGGGGGGTTCCCTTGGGGCATGGGGCGGCCTGCACGAGGGGCCTGTGGTGGTTTGCAGGCTGGCCACACCTCCCGGTGACCCAAGTGGAGGCTCTGGTATCTGGAATTTATTTATCTTCTATAATTGAAACTTTGTAGCCTTAAGCAGAGGCCAAGGCAGGCCAGGGCTGCAGAAACTTGGCTTCCTCCATCGCCTGGGGCAACTCAAGCCTCCTGCTCTCTTCAGCTCCATGGTTGCCATC
Organism: Pipistrellus hanaki; assembly: GCF_964339955.1. NCBI lineage: Eukaryota > Metazoa > Chordata > Mammalia > Chiroptera > Vespertilionidae > Pipistrellus > Pipistrellus hanaki. The sequence goes on along the minus strand of NC_140506.1, from coordinate 68,972,879 downwards.
ATTTTTGTTGGTATTTATTTATCTTCTACAATTGAAACTTTGTAGCCTTGAGTGGAGATCTGGGCCCACCAGGGTGTGCAGGAAGCTTAGCTTTCTCCATTGCTGTGGAAACTCAAGCCTCCTGCTTGCTGCAGCTCCATGGCCACAGCCATCTTGGGTGGGTTAATTTGCATACTAGCTCCTGGTTGGCTGGTGAATGTGGCTTATGGGTATAGCGGAGGAATGGTCAATTTGCATATTAATCTTTCATTAGGTAGGATGCTGCAATGAACATAGGGGTGCATATATCTTTTCAAATCAGTGTTTTGGATTTGTTTGGATAGATACCCAGAAGTGAGATTGCTGGGCCATATGATAGTTCATTTTTTAATTCTTTGAGAAACCTCGATACAGTTTTTCACAGTGGTTGTCCCAGTCTGCATGCCCACCAGCAGTGCATGAGGGTTCCCTTTTCTTCACAACCTTGCCAATACTTGTTTGATGTTGATTTTTTGATGATAGCCATTCTGGCAGGTGTGAGGCAACATCTCATTATGGTTTTAATTTGCATTTCTATGATGGTTAGTGATGTTGAGCATATTTTCATATGTCTATTGGCCATTTAAAAAAATATTTTTTATTGTTAATGGTATCTCCCAACCCTTCCCCCCTTTTCCCCTTCTTCTCATTTATTGGCCATTTGTACATCCTCTTTGGAAAAGTCTATTCAAATCCTCTACCAATTTTTAAATCATATTGTTTGCTTTTTTTTTAAAATATATTTTATTGATTTTTTTACAGAGAGGAAGGAAGAGGGAGAGAGATTTAGGAACGTCGATGAGAGAGAAACATTGACCAGCTGCCTCTTGCACACCCCCTACCGGGAATGTGCCCACAACCAATGTACATGCCCTTGACCAGAATTGAACCTGGGACCTTTCAGTCCGCAGACCGACGCTCTATCCACTGAGCCAAACCAGTTTCGGCATATTGTTTGCTTTTTTGATGTTAAGTTGTAAGAGTTCCTTGTGGATATCAGCCTCTTATCAGTGTGTCATTGGCAATCAGTAGGTGTCTTTTTCTTTTGTTGATGGGTTCACTGTACAAAATCATGTTTCATTATTTAGCCTAGTTTATATTTCTGCTTAAAAACTAACATGTACAGACTTAAGCATTTTTTTAACCAAATGATGTGTACTCTGTGAAAAAAGTTTTATTCTGAACCCAGAAGTTAAAGATTTTTCTCAAATCAGTCCTTTTTCAGAAGAGTGATCAACTATTTAGTAAGACTTGAGCCACAAAGCAACATCAGCTTTTATACAGTACTGCTTTAATAAAAAATAATTTTAAAAGAAAACCTAACTAAATATAAGCATTTTCTCTACCCCCCTCACTTGTTAGCTAAGTCAGTAGGAAGCCAAGCAGTTCTGCCCCTGAGGTCCTGCTTGTCAATTTATGAGTCATAGGTGCATCTGTGACAATGTTTTATAATATTTAACATGCTTTTCTCTTTTGTCTTCCTGAATCCCCAAATCCTTTGTACTAGTCCACTGTAAGCAACGTCTGCCTGAGGAGAAATTGGAATTGGTTACAAAGAAAATACCAACAGGCTATACTCAGCTTTTGACCTTCAAAATTGGGTTATGCAGCAAACCATGTGTGGTGGACCATATTTTCCAAAGATGTCCACAACAGTATGTCTGCCCCACATGCCTTTCTAAAATGTGAACTGGTCAAACTCTTTTAAGAGATGACATCTGGTTCCCCATCCCTTGAATCTGGACTGGCCTTAGTACTCTTTTATAACTAATAGAATAACCATAATTCCATTTTACTTGGACATTCGAATTTAGGATGAGTTGAATTATGCAATCCTGCATTATATGCGTAGCATCTCTGGAAGGAAATAGACACTTCCAGAAAAAGGAAGGAGCTAAGGAATGGTACAGGAGTTTCCATGTTTTGTTTTTGCCAACAAAATCTTGCCACACGAATCTAGTTTTGTAGCAATGAAGAAACTGAGGCACAGCACATATTCGGATTAGCAGAATTGGGATCTGGATCCCAGCTTTTCTGCTTCTCTCCACTCTTTCTCCTGAGAACTATATATTCGAGGTAAATGTTAAAATGCCTCTGAGAAAGAACAGATAAATCTTATTATGTTAAATACCTGTGAATGCAGATGCTTTCTGGAATTGTTTTCTCTAGGGATCTGAAGCCATTACTCAAGTGTCAATGGAAACATGAACTTGAGAGTAACGACTGAGGATACCTGTGGTCCCACACAGAATTCAGACCTGTGTCCCCTTATTATACCATTGTTATTCCTATGGGACATGCACACATTCAGGGTATTGGGTAAATATTTGAAGATAAATGTGCAGGTTGTTTTGATAACTTACAATTTTTGAAAACACTGCAAATTGTGAGTCTGGTCCTACAAAATCAAAATCCTGCCTGAGTCTTTCAGCTGACTTCCCCCAAGCCCGAGATGAGCTATGAGTCCTCAGATTCTCTGTTGGATGATTAGGTCATAATAGCTTGCAGTTTAAGGCTCCTTTTTCTCATTCTTATGTGTGTGTGTGTGTGTGTGTGTGTGTGTGTGTGTGTGTGTGTGAATGACAACATTTCGCATTTATGCATGGCAGCTGAGAGGCTGTACTTACATCCTTTAACTTCAGGAGCAGACCCTGGGCTTGTTGACAGAGAAGCTTTATGACTAAGCCAGCTCCCCTGTTGTCTAGAAACTCTCTCTCCAACTGTTCCTTCTCCTGCAAATTGTATGCTTGAGGGGGCTCAACCTGGGTGCAGGGCCTGGGTTTCTGCTTCTAAAGGTGCCTTCATCTTTCTATTGTTTGTCCTATACATTCCTCTCCTTAGGCAAATGTCTACTTAGAAAGATTGCTTTTTGGTCTTCTTTTTCATTTCTGTGTAAAGCATTTCTTTGTTTTGCTGGAAAGAATCACACCCCCCACCCCACCCCAAAGTGCAGAAATAAAGACATAATTCTATCTTTTACTTTGGAGTTTAAAAATATTAGCATTCTATAACATTTGGAATTACATTTCAAAGCTTGCCTGTGACTCCTTCCTTATAAAGTTCTTATATTTTTCCTAAAAAGTGAGTCAACTCTAAGAAATCCATGCTCTGGCTTTTATCACTGCCCTGGAATCCATAACAGACAACACAGAGAGCGCACAACTGAGGCCCGGAACCTTTGCTCAAATGAAAATCTGTCCTCAGATACATTCCAGGGCCACAGGCTTATTTAGAGAATCATAATTCTGCCCAAAGTACAGATTTGCCCTGGAACCATTTCAGTCAGGCCAATGCTGAGGAAGGGGTGCTCTATGCAGAGCTCGAAGCCGGAAGGCTGGACCTTCCATCTCATCAGCATTTCATGGGTCAAACAACCTTCTTGCTCTGTGCTGTGTTCATTCCCACCTCTTCCCTCTCTGTCCTGCTTGTCCTCTGCTTCCTCCTCATTCCTGCAAAACAGGACCGCTACTGCCTAAAATAGGACATGATTTTAGCCCCCTCTTCTATTTAAAAATTATTGCATGTATAATTGATCACACTGTTATGTAGGGAACTCTAGATCAAGTAACTAACCCAGCTCTCCTCCTCTACCTAAACTAATAAAAGGGTATTATGCTAATTAGACCAGGAGACCTCTCTGGGAGACTTTCCGGATGTCCTACTAGACAAAGCCATGGTGGCAGGGCAGAGGCAGAGGTGGTTAGGGGCAATCAGATCAGGAGGAGAGGGAAGTTTGGGATGGGCAGTTTGGAGGGGGGGGGGGGCAGTTGGGAGAGAGCAGGCTAGCGGGGGCGGGGGAGCAGTTGGGGGCAATCAGGCCAGCAGGCAGAGTGGTTAGGGTGATCAGGCAGGCAGGGGTGGTTAGAGATGATCAGGCAGGCAGGCAGGTGAGTGTTTAGGAGACATTCCCCAAAGAGTCCCAGATTGGAGAGGGTGCAGGCCAGACTGAGGGACACCCCCACCCTGTGCACGAATTTTGTGCACTGGGCCAATAGTCTATACTAGCAAAAGGGTAATATGCTAATTAGACCAGCTGTCCTTCCTGACAAAGCCAGGTCCAGGAGAAGCCACCTGCCCATGACCCCTGTGGCTGTGGCCAGCCTGGGCGAAGCCGGCTTGGGTCCCAGGTGCCTGTGGCTGGCCAGAGGAGGGAATCCTGGGTCCTGGGTGCAGGGCCAAGGCAGAGGCAGTTAGGGGCTATCAGGCCAGCAGGGGAGCAGTTAGAGGATATTAGGCCAGCAGGGGAGCAGTTAGGGGTGATCAGGCAGGCAAGCAGAGGTGGTAAGGGGTGATCAGGCAGTTAGAGGAGTTAGGAGTGATCAGGCAGGCAGGCAAGCGGTTAGGAGCCAGTGGTCCCGGATTGCAAGAGGCGTGTCCGTCTGCCGCTTTAGGCCCAATCCCACACTGGCAGTCGGACCTCCCCTGAATGGTCCTGTAATGGAGAGGGTGCAGGCCAGGCTGAGGACCCCCTATCCCCGTGCATGAATTTCATGCACCAGCCTCTAGTTAACTAATATTTGGACAATATTAGGAATCCTTTCGGGCTATTAAGATATTCTTTGGCATGTTTTTAAGCTATCTAGTTCCCAAATTCCTGTGTTAATGATAAAGCTGAAGTTAACTCAAGATCTAACTGTTATATGACCCCATACATTAAACTTCTCGTTTGATATGAAGGAGGGTCTTAATTACTAGATAGAGCCATGTCAACTGATCACTTCTGTAGCACGTTATCCTATGCTCTAGTATGATAAAAATTACTTTTGAAATAAAATACTATAGAAGCTGGGTCTTAAATAGTTTCACATCCTCGAATGGTTTTTTTAAAAGGTGCTTTTATGAGATAGAACACCTGATTCAAATGCAAAATTTTGACAGATAAAAAGGAATGAGACAATTTTCTAAAGGATAATCCCTAGGAGAGAAACTGAAAAAGAGAGCACTATACAGCATATTCCCAGCTTCTAAAATTATATTATTTAACACACACGTAAGTTTGATTTCCATAAATGATGTTAAATATTCTCCAAGGCCTTACCTGTTCTTAAAAGAGTGGCCTGATTAACTATGCCAGCTTTCACATCAAGAATTACTCCATTGTAAGCACTCATAACCTGAGAACCTTAATGTTCACATTCAGAATTATCCTACTGGGAATTCAACTCAATGCTTTGATGAAGTTTTTCTTTATCTTGTGTAATGTGGTGTTACTTCTGCAGTGTTTCAATATGGATTGATTGGGGACTGAGATCATATCCCTTTTTGGCAACCTTGTTCTTCTAAGAAACTTTTTTTAAAACCTTTTTTGTACCGAATATAGACTTTTTCTCTTAAAAATTGCTTTCAATGAGATAAACTTAAAAGGATTCTAATATAATATAGCATATGAGATGTAGTTCAATTTGGTGGAATCAAATAATGGTACCATGTGAGGGACCTGCTGTGTTACAGTACTAGTATTTATTTTTCTTGTTTGGACATATTAAAAGTCTGTTTAAAAGCTATAGAAGATAAAGTCTTTAAAGAAGAAAAGTTTTAGGGAAGAAACGCAAACCAAGTTGACCTGTGTTTTCAACTAAAGTTGTACAAAGCTTATAGTTAAACTTGGTTCTTTAAAAATAAAAAAAAAATTTGCCTGGTTAGTGTGGTTCAGTGGTTGAGCATCCACCTATGAACCAGGAGGTCATGGTTTGATTCCTGGTCAGGGCACATGCCCAGTTGCAGGCTCAATCCCCAGTGTGGGGCATGCAGAAGGCAGCCAATCAATGATTCTCTATCATCATTTATGTTTCTATCCCTTTCTCCTCCCCTCCCTCTCCTTTCCTCTCTGAAATCAATAATATATATATATATATATATATATATATATATATATATATATATATAAATAAAAATAAAAATAAAGGAAATTTTTGTTTTCCAATTTAATAGAATTATTTTTCCAATTCAAAGGAACCTTTCTTTAGAAAAAGGAGCAAAGTCAGTAGAGTGGGTAGGAGATATTGCATACTAGTAACCTAATCACCATAGAAAAAACATTCAGATTGAACAATTACACTTAGGTAATTACATTTGGATTCTTCATACTGTACCAGTCATGATATTTTCTTTCATAAACTACAAAGTAGAGAACACAGAAAAAGAGTCAGGAACTACAACAAGCATGTCAAACTCATTGGCTAACACAGGCCAAATAAACGAGGCACATGGCTCATGGGCAGTGAGTTTGGCCTGCTTGGACTACAGGTTACTTCTGTTCCATGAATGAAGGGGGTACAGAATACTATGGTTAAGGTTTGAAACTCAAGATCAGAACTGAAGAAGTCAAAGTGACCTCTGACTCTGATGAGTAAATGTAATAAATCACCTTTGAAACTCATCAAAGATGCAAATTTTTACATTTCAACACAGGTATACTACATTAGAACATCTTTTAAAAGGGCCCAGGAATTTAAATGTCACTAATTTTCCAAGACTCTTATGTATGTTAACATTTGAAATCCAAATAAAAAAATTGTACAGAGCCAATTAGGCCACCTTCTAAGAATATGTTTATACCCTAAGATCAAGCTACATAGCAACTAGTAATCAATAATTTGTGTGAGGCAGCACTAATTATTACCTAAGAATTTCATTCCTTATAACTGTTTCTCTAAGTTGTATTTTATGTTGTATTTTGTGTTCAACTCCTCGGAGGTAGCCAGTGAACTAATACTCATTAAAGACTTTCTAAAATGGGCAAAGGCGTGGTTGACTAGGAGATCTGGGTTCTGAAGTTAGCTTCCATCTTCTGCTTTCTCTGGCTGTGGTTTTTCTCTTTTATCAAATATGGGTGTGGACTGGATCAGGAGCTGGGAAGTAAGTGGAACTGGCCTGGGTAACTCACAGGAGTGATGGGAGATGGGGCTATTGGAGAGAGGTCATGCACTTAAGGGTGCCACCACTGTTCTGCTCTAACCCAATGTTGAAAGGAAAGAATTCAGATGCACGATTGCCAGTGTCCAACTTTTCAAAGCAAACTGGAGATCCTGCTTGCAATGAGAAATCTGATTGTTTAATGGTTGCAGCTAACGCAAAATAACACATAGCATGGGCTAATAGTTTAAAGAACAACTAAAACACTCCAGATGGCTAGATTTAGCCTGTAGGCTAATTTTTGGCCTTGTTAAGATCCTCTTCTATTTCCAAAATCCTAAATATCTCCTACCTTTCTCAGCTATCCAGGTCTACATTACCATATTGGCAACTCTAGGCACCTGAGACAACCTAACTAGTAACTAGAGAAGCTAGTTACAAGGTGTTTCCTTATACTAGTAGATGTAATCCCGCTTCCATGTAAAACACTCATATTAGTTTTAAAGGGATGATCCTAAGAAGGTATTCAGCAGAGCAGATGCCTAGTTGTAGAAACTTAAATTATCCATCCTCATTTTACATGGATAATGACTATGTTATACCAGTGGGTTAGAATTAGATAGGACTAACAGGTCTGAGCAGTCAGAATGCCTGTGATTCGTTATGTTTATCCTGAACATGGCAGGGCCTATATTTCCATGGCATGTACATTTACAGTGGAGATAAGATAGCTAATTAGGACAAATGAATATTTTAGCTGTGCCTCACTGTGTTATAAAGGCTTCAGGAATCTGGCTTTCTGTATAACTCATTCAGTCTTTGAAGGTTTGGATTTTTTCTTTTCTTTTTTGCCCTGCTGTAAATGTTAGATAAATCTAATGCAATTTTTCTGAATAAAAAAAAAAGATCCATCGTGTAATTTACAAAACCTACTTTGGCATACATATATGCAACACTGATACCCCACCCCCACATATACATAAGTATGAAAGATCTGGTTTAGAAAGATTCCTTCAGTTGTATTTAGAAGTGTTTTCCCAAAGTTATTAGGTTTTGCCCCTTTGTGTTGAACTATTCTTTGCTTTGTGGAAGTCCTGGAAAAATTTGGAAGTTCCATCTGGCATTTTATACAATACTGACTCATTTGATATTTCCAGATTAAAGGTCTAAGTATTTATAGAAGAGTGTACCACCCTCTCTGCTTACCCTTGTTTTGGAAAGAGATCTGCTGACTGGGATTTCTAAAGGTGTATGAGGACACGCTTGGCTTGAGGTGGGCGTCCTTGTTGTGCCACAAACCCCAGCATTTTGGGTAATAGGAACTAGCATTTGTTGATTCTCTATGTGCCAAATGCTTTATCTACATTATTCCTAACCTCACAACCACCTTGAAAAAGTAGCTATTCCCATATATCACTTGAGAAAATTGAGGCTCGGAGATAGTAAAGGACTTGTCTGAGCAACTGAGCTGGGATCTGAATTTACTTCTGTATGGTTCCAAAGTCTGTATTCTGTCGATTACTTCCTGGTGCCTCCCAGAGCTGCAGAGTGGAAAGAGGGTTTTGTGGGCGCTAGTTTTCTCATCTATAAAACATGGGAGTTGGACAAGATGGTCATTTAGGTCCGTTTGACTTCTAACATCCTATTTTAGGGCTTTCTGCTGCAGATAGTGTGAGTCATTCTTAGGAGAAACCCCTCTGGATGTTTTTAGATACCTCAGATCCTGGCTTGGATTTTCCAACAGGATGTTGACAGATATACTTAATATTAATCTTGTCTCCTGTGGTATTTGGATTTCTGCCACTTCTTTGTCCATCTAAACAATGGAGAGCATTATTTTCTCTCTTATTTTACTTTCACATAAACCTACTCTATACTGTTTCTTTTTCTAACCCTGAACCATGGGTGTGTATTTAACCAGATTGTTAACTCCCCCCCCCCCCCCACATTTGACTATAATAGTGATTTCTAAATCCTTCTTTAAAAGCTATAATTATCTAGGCTTTTTCTTAGAATGTCATATAAACAATGCCACATTTTTATAAAACTAGACAATGATAAGATGATGTCAGGACACACTGCTAGTTGCCACGTAAACTATTAGAGTTGTGTGTGTGTTACATGCTGTTAGGTCTGCTCAGACTCCTGGCGACCCAAGAATGAGTGATGTTCACAGTATCTTGTCCTCAACAGCTCTGTGCTTCTTTTACAAGGTCAGTCCACTTCCTGTTTGGCCTTACTTTTATCCTGCTGCCTTCCATTTTCCCAGCATGATTATCTTTTTCCAAAGAGTTCTGCCTTCTCCTGATGTGCCTGAGGTAGGACAGCTTCAGTTTTGTTATTTTTGCTTCCAGTGATATTTCAGGCTTAGTTTGCTCCAGGTCCCACTTGTTCAGGTTAGGACCAGCAGTCCAGGTTATCCACAGAACCCTTCTCCAACACCACATTTCAAATGAATCCATTTGGTTCCTATTAGCCTTCTTCACTGCCCAACTTTTGCAACCATGCATACAAATTGGGAACAGGAGAATATGGGTGATCTTAGTCTTGGTCTCTGATGACACATCTTTGCTCCTGGTAGTCTCTCCTAATTCTTCCATTGCTGCTCTTCTAAGTCTCAGTCTTAATGTCTTGGCTGCAATCTCCATTTAACCAAGGTAAGCAAAATCTTTAACAATTTTGATGTCTTCATCATCTATGTTAAAGTTGTATATTTCTTCTGTCATTATGATTTTTGTCTGGAGGTTCCAATGGCAGTCCTGCTTTGGCACTTTCTACTTTCAATTTCCTCAGAAGTTGTTTCAAATAATTGTTACTTTTTGTCAGTAAGGTGGTGTCATCTATGTATCTTAATTTACCGATATTTCTTCCACCAGTTTTTACTCCTCCTTTCTTTGAATCTAGCCCAGTTTTTCCTATGAGAAATTCTGCATACAGATTATACAAATAGGTAAGATGCGCCCTTATCTGACACCTTTGCCGATAAGAAACCATTCTGCCCCTCCATATTCTGTCCTGACAGTGCCTTCCTGTCCACAATAAAGGTTACTGATCAGGACGATCAGGTGCTGAGGCACACCCATTTCTTTTAGAGCAACCCATAGATTTCCATGAGCTATACAGCCAGAAGCTTTACTGTAGTCTGTAAAACATACACTAATCTTTTTTAAAATTCTTTGGAGCACTTCAGTATCCAATGAATACTCACAATTAGGTCTCAAGTACCTCTTCCTTTTCTGAATCCAGTTGTAACATCCAGCATTTCTTGCTCCATATAAGATACAAACCTTTGTTGTCTCACCTTGAGGATCATTTTGCTTGCATGGGAAATTAGAGCAATGGTCCTATAGTTACTGCACCACTTGGCATCTTCTTTCTTAAAAATTAGGATGTATATTGAATGTTTCTTTTGTTTTATTTTCCATATTTTTTTTTTTACATATTCTTGTTTAGAATTTTTAAAAAAATATATATATTTTTTTATTTATTTCAGAAAGGATGGGCGAGGGAGAGAGATAGAAACATCAATGATGGGAGAGAATCATTGATCAGTTGCCTATTGCATGCCCCCTGCTATGGATTGAGCCCACAGCCCAGGCATGTGCCCTGACTGGGAATTGAACCAGTGACCTCCTGGTTCATAGGTCAATACTCAACTACTGAGCCACACTGGCCAGGCTCTTATTTAGAACTAGAGGTCTGGGGTATTAAATTTGTGCATTTGGGGGTGGGGGGAGGCAGTGTCCCCCAGCCCAGCCTGTACTCTCTCCAATCTGAGACATCCCTCTCACAATCTGGGACTGCTGGCTCCCAACCGCTCGCCTGCGTGCCAGCCTGATCACCCCCAAACACTCCCCTGCAAGCCTGATCCATGCCTAACTGCTCCCCTGCTGGCCCAATTGCCTCCAGCAGCCCTCCCCTGCCAGCCTGGTCACCCCCAACTGCCTTCCCCTGCCCTCCCCTGCCCTCACCTGCCAGCCCAGTTGTCCCCAATTGCCCTCCTCTGCAAGCCTGGTCCTCCTCAACTGCCCCCCCCCCCCCCCCCCCACTTCTGGCCATCTTATGGAAGCCCACTTATCTCTTGCCTCTTGTTTTCACAAGCTAGAGTCCTAGGAATCATCCTTGTTACCTTCATTTCCTTCTTCCCCACATCCAGTTCATCATCACGTCTCACTCATTCTGATTCCCCCAAAAAGATAAAATCAATTTAAAATTTAAAAAAATGTGACACATACATAAAATGGGATATATTAAGCCATAAAAAGGGATACACTTTTAATAATATGTGCTACATCACAGATGAACCTTGAAAACATGCATAGCTTAGTGAAATAAGCCAACCACAGGAGGATAAACACAATATGATTTCACTTATATAAAGTCCTATACTGGACAAATTCATAGGGACAGATGGTAGAATAGAGATTGCTAGGGGCTGCAAGGAAGATGGGGTATAGAGTTTGTTTAATGGTATAGACTTTGTTTAATGGTATAGAGTTTGTTTAATGGTATAGAGTTTGTTTAATGGTATAGAGTTTTTGTTGGTGATGATGAAAAAGTTTTGGATATCAGTAGTGGTGATAGTTACATAGCACTGTGAATGTATTCAATGCCATTGAGTTGTACACCTACAAACGGTTAAAATGATAAACACTTTATGTGTTTATACCACAATAAAACTTTCAAAATAATTTTTAAAAATTTTAAAGAATTTAAATTCATTCTCTCCAATTCTGCTTTTCTGGTCCAAACCAGCACCTGGACTATTGATCTCACATTTGATCCAGACCCTATCATTACATACTCATTCCCTGCTACTTTCATCTTATTTACTTCACTCCTGGGATATTCTATTTGTAACTATTATAAAAATACACTGAACTGTTTCCTTAAAACAGTTTTATACTTGCTCTTCCTCTGCCTTTCAATAGGCATGATTTCTTCTCATATTTCATGGTCCAGTTGAAATGCATGTCCTTCTTAAAGAGGTTTTAGCTGACCAGTGTGTTCTCCACATGTACTTCAACCTATATTTTATGTCATAGAACTCTATTTTCTTCACCACACTGAGCCAAATTTATAACTTTTCTTTTTACCAATTTGTTTGGAGGTGCCGTTGCCTATGATGGGAGAAGATAGGGAAAGATATGTATGAAACAGGATAAGGTTGGAAGGTTAGCTAAACAACAAGAAATATAAAGTCCATCTGAAAACATATGGATTTGGAATTAAAAGGAAGAAAGTTGGACTAGAGATACAAATTTAGGAATTATTAGTCTGGAGGTGATATTTAAAGCCATGAGAATGAATGAGATAATCGAGGAATAATAGAAGATTCAGAAGAAGAGAGGATGTGGCACTAGGTCCTGAAGATGTCTATTTTATAAAGTAGAATTCAACACATTAGAGAAGTAATTAATAAGGAAGAAGAAAAACCAGGACCATGTGGTTTGACACAGACCAAGACTGGAAATGTATCAAGAAGAAAGCAGTGGTCTTCTGTGTTGTATGATGCTCTGAGTTCAGATGAGATGAATACAGAAGAATTTACACTAAGGTCTGTCATCATGAAGATTTTTGGGGACCTTGAAGAGAAGACTTTCAGTCAAATACCCTCATCTAAACGGGGTGGAGAGAACAAGACTGAGGTGGATTAAATAGCAAATGTGAGGAAGTGAAGACATTGTGTAGGGTTGTTTATCTTAGAATAAGAGTGGGAATAAGAGTGATGAGAAATCAAAGTTTTGGCAGAGATGTAAAGTGCTAACATGTAACTATGCAGATAGGAATGAGCTTGTAAAGAGGAATATATGATGCAAGCGTGAAACAGGGTAAATAAGTGACATACCTAGGAAGGTGAGAACCATTCTGGAGCACTAGTAAAGATAGAGCCTTGAATGGGAGAGGAACACAAACAAAAGTCAGCCGGGAGAACACAGGTGACAACATGAAGCAAGAATTTAGATTTGTTGGAAAGATGAGAGAGTCCCCAAGTGACGACCTGTGTATTCTCAGCAAATTATAGGTGAGGTCATCAGCTGGGTGTAAGTGTGGAGGAGGGGAAAGAAGTCCGGGAAGAGATATGAACGTACAGAATAGTTGTCTTGGAGAATGAGAAAGCAACCTTCTAGTAAAAAAATCATGGCTGCTTTTCTGGGCAAAGTTAAATGCTCCTCTGAGGTCTATTGTCTTGCTACAAAATGAAAACAGGCAGGAGTGGACAAAGAGATAGAGGACTTCTACCAGATGTTTTGATGGAGAGAAGTAATATGAGTGTGTAAAAGGAAGTTTTAGAAAATCAATCTAGAAAGATATGTAGAAAACAGTTCATGGAGGGTGATTAACGCCAAGCTAAAAATATAAACTTCGCAGGCAATGGGAAGCCATCGAAGTGTTTCTGACTATGAAAGTAAGTTTACCAAACCTGTGCTCCTGATTAATTTACCTGCCTTTAGTGTAAATCACTGAGATGATTAAGAAACAACAAGACTGTTTGTGAAGGAACAGAGGTTAGGTAATCAAGATCTAAGTGAAAATAAGCAACAGTTGACTTCAGCCAGACCATACAAGGTTAAATTCCTAACAGATCTTGGTATTTATGAGAACCAGACCAACTTGAATGGAACACCAGGCTACAAGAGAGAATCCTAAAGGCTTTAGGATTAGGCAAGATATTACCTAAAAGCTGGAAGCAGAAATATGCCAGGGGACATATCCATTAATCAGAGTTAGTAAGAACCCAAGAAGTCACCTTGAGTTTTGGAACCAAATAAATAATCATAAAATTGTCAACTTAATGATAGGGCCAGAGGAGATCAGGAAGTGGTATATACAATGGGCAGTGTCAGTGTGGCTCAAGGCATAGACCATGGCCAATGCAAGCTTGCTAGGTGCTGGCCCAGAGTGCTAAATAGTGCAGGGAGGCCAGCAAATTTAAAAGTAGTTTAGATAAGACTTTGGAACTAATGTTCAGTTTAGTTTTACAGGATCGGCCAAAGTAATGACAAAGCTCTGATTTGAACCCTGAGTACATGACACTATTGAGTTGAAATGGTAACATGAAAATTCATAAAAATAACACAGTTAGCAATAACTCAAAGTCAGCTTATTGCAATACAGTGCAGAAGAACTAGGAATACTTCCAATCAATTTTAGGATTTGATCATCTCCTTCAACCTGGGAGCCAGTAGGCTGTGCTGATATCTCATGGGCATTATTGGCAATCTAAAATTACACTCTAGCAAATCTGCCACTCAGGTTGATGTTAAAATTTTAATCTAATCAGCAAACTCTCTCCATCACCTAATAATTCATAAACATATTAAACAATAGAGCGCCAGGACAGAATACATTATTTTATTCTGAATCCGTCCATTCAGCATTACATGACCATTAAGAATCAGGTACTGTGTTAGGCTATGGATACAAAGAAAAAGATGTCATCTGTTTCTCTTCAAGAAATCTATAGTCTATTTGTAAAGAGAGTTAATCAAAGAGATATTAATAATAAGTGTTATGGCCGCAGTGTGCACAAGGCTTATGGATGCATACATAACTCATGGGAAGGCCAGGGAGTAGGTAGAGAGATGGTAGTGGCGATGGAGGTAGTTCCAAAGGACACTCTGAAGAAGAATAAGAAGGAAAAATGGGGCAGGGGTGCAGACAGGGGTAAAGAGTTAAGGCAGCTTAGAAAGAGGAAATAACTGGTACAAAGTTTTCAGTTACCCAGTGGTGTTTTTGGGGGAAATTCCCAGCGCATATCGCTATATCATTTCAATTAGGTTTGGATTTTACTCATTTCATGTGGATTTTATTTCTCTAGTATAATCTTTATTTTTTGTTCTTTCCCTTCCTTGATTTAAAGTTCAATTAAGATTTTTTTCTTTCTTGCTTAGCTTTCTAAGACCAAAATAATACATACATGTAATCTATCCAGGAATAATACATATCTTACCAAAATAGAAATACACGTGTAAAATCAGTATTTAAAAAAGAGTAAGAGTGTTTGTTTATTGCCTTAGATTAAATTAACCAAAAGAAAAGCTTATGCAAATGAGGCAATAAAAGACTGGTAGGTTGATCAGTATTTTTCAGAAAAGTTTTGAAGGTCCAAAACCTTTTAATAGAATATAAGTCAGAGTGCTTATGAGCCTATGTTATTGTGGAAGGAAAAAAGAAAACCTCAACCAGTCTCCATTTCCTTAAGAATTTATCCTGAAGAGACTTCTTAGCATCGTGGTACTGCTTTATTGACAAATAAATTAAGGTATATTTAATTTTGTTTGCCAATATTACCACATAGACATTGTTTAGAACCTACAGCTTTAAATTACTTCCCTTTGGCTTCAGATCAAAAGCAACCTCAAAAGAAGGATATCTTTTCTCAAGTTCAATTACCTTCTCTTGGGACTCATACAGAAAAGTTATGGCTATGAAAAAGAAACAATCAGGCACTTGCATCTGTATGTTATTTATAGCATTAAGATAGGTGGGTTCTATAAGGTCTGATTCTAATATTTTTTCTTCTGATACAATTAGTGAAGATAAGCACCAATTCTCACTTTCAGTGTTGTCAGCTCTCTGTTTTTTTTTAATGATTCCCGATAGTCTGTTGGGTTTGTGGATTGATACATTCTACTAACCTTCACATGGAAGACCCCACAAGACTCTTAGCTGCTAAGATCACAAGTAAAATCAGCCAAATAAATGTGGTATTTCCACTCTCTTATGCAACCCTATTTGAACTATAAATATAGTAATAGTATATCTAGGATTCTGTAGCATACTCCTGATTTCCAATATTTTTTAGTATAATTATAATTTTATATGTTAGAACAATGTCAGGCTATGTTTTGATTTTTAGTTCTAATAATATGATCACTTATAGATATATGAGATTTTAAAACCTGGAAACATAAAGTGCATTTTAAAAGAGTTCTCAAAACTTCGAGTAATTTAAAAAATATATTTTTTAGTTTGTGGCGGAGAGCTGTTCCCTTCTCTTTTTGACAAATTCTACTCCAAATTCCCTGAAATAGGAACAGAGCTCCCTCCTTATTCACTAGGTATGGCCAAGGGAAAAGTGGCCCTGAGCATGCTTAGAGCATCCTTGTGAAGCAGATGTAACAGTACACCCGGATTGAGATAACAGCTTGGCATGGCGGGACTTCCAGGTCTTCCTGGAAAATCAGAACAATGTTTACAGCCATAATTTCTGGGATTTAAGAAAGCATCTTCAGAAGAGCAATAATGTTTTTGGATCTTGTAGGCACCAATTATTATGCCAGCACCATTAAGACACGTCTTTAGGACCCATCTGCATATTAAACAAATTAGGAATAATGCTATTATTTTTTTCTCTTATGTTTTCTCTTTATTTCTTCTTAGTTATAAGTTCTTTGTCCAATATCAAAATGTGGTTTGATTTGATTGAGGAATTTAGAGACATGGGAGGGTAATCTGTTCCAAGGAAGTGTGTCTTCAAAAACAAATATTCTTGCAGGCTACTATAATGCACATAGTGGTATTATCTAATGCAGTTGTTGACAAACTCATTAGTCAACAGAGTGGCAAACCTTGGCTCGTGAGCTGCAGTTTGCCGACCACTGGTCTAGGGTAACATCTGTTTCTGCGTGCTCACAGCCATTTCCCCTGGTTTTTAACGGAAGCATGATTTTCCTTTAGAGAAGTGTTCCTCTCCCATCCTCTGCAGTCCTGTGGGACTGTGATCATGGTGTGTGTTTTCCCTCTGACTCAGGGGAAGGCTGTGACTAGCAGAGCCAACCACACTTGCTCTTTTCCAGAATCTTGAATCTTGAGCTGAGTTGAGTGAAAGAGGGCAGAAAGAGATGAGCTGATTCATCCTGGAACTTGGGTCTTGACCCCTGAAGAAGTTGTCTATTGCTTTTGATATCATATCCCTAAGACTGCCTTTACCAAGTCTGGTTGTTAAGCTTTCCTTCAATACCAAGAGCTACCTTATATCTTTCCAATAAACTTCTTTTCTTTCTCCCTTCCTTCCTTCCTTCTCTCTCTCTCTCTCTCTCTCTCTCTCTCTCTCTCTCTCTCTCTCTCTCTCTCTCTCTCCTCTCTCCTCTCTCCTCTCTCCTCTCTCCTCTCTCCTCTCTCTCTCTCTTCCTTTCTTCCTTTCTTTCTTTCTTTCTTTCTTTCTTTCTTTCTTTCTTTCTTTCTTTCTTTCTTTCTTTCTTTCTTTCTCTTATAGTAGACAGCATTGGCTTATAATACTTGTAGCCACAGAATCTTAATTTATTCTAGCTCCAGGGAATAGAACTTCTTTCTCATGGAACCTATACAGAAATCTCAAGGAAGGAATTTGAATGATCCTACTGGTATCACATTCTTACCTATGGATCAATCACTGTGGCCAAGGGAATGGGATATTATCATGGCCCTCACCTGGGTCATGTGCCAGAGGCCAAGGGCAAGGGCAAGTTTTCAGATAATCGAAGGGAAATTTTTCTGGAGAGAAGACAAAAAATACCTCTCACTGTTCCCTTAAATCTATTTTAGTTAAACCTCACAGACTTGGAGAAGACAGCCATGAGCTGAAAACCCCTTTTATCTTGTCAGGAAAATACCAAATCTGCCCCCCAACCCCTTTTTTTTAAACCTGCATATTTAGGCTGTTCCTTTGCAAAAGGTCTGGAAATCTATTTATTTTATAATTAACAAAGGATAAGAAGATCCATTCTGAAATTTTTGGTTAGGGTCCAGCATTTGCTAGCTATTCCAGCTGTGGGAATTCAATAATGTCAAGGTCCCCTCCCTCCTTTGTTTGTAAGACTAATTTTGGAATTATACAATTATCAGGAAATGGTGTTCCCTTCCTTCTGTCCATTCCTAAGGAATGGGTTAAAAAAAAAAAAAAAAAAAGTCTAGTGACTTCTGTATCCAGAGAGGTTGGATGAAAGGGCAAGCCCCAGCTAAATGTCAGACAAGGCACATGAGAAATGGAGCTTGATCGATTTAAAGGTTTCCTCCTTAAGCATGGAGCCTGCTTTGACTTCCAGAAGAGCACGTGCTGTGTGAGAATGCTATTACATAACCTGGATGAGAAGGAAGATGCTTCCTTTCAGGAAACTTGCAGAGAAGTAATGGGTGCTCTTTGTCAAACATTGGCAGATGCACGAATATTTGTCCACATAAAACAAATTGGAGAATTCCCGGTCGCAAACAGTTGTCAGCCAGCTGTCAGGACCTTTGTAGCTATTCCTGGTACAAATATCTTCATGCCAAAGTAGAAAAAAAATCAATGATGTTCTCTCCTATATTCCCCTAGAAACCTCAACATTATTTTATTTAATGACTCAATGTTTCCTGATGGGTGTTGAAGTTAGAGAATAACTGCATTGGTCATATGGATAGTTTTGGAGGGCTTTAGAGAGGATGCATAGCACAAGATTCTTCTGCGCAAGTAGGTACGTTCTGTTTGAAGGCACTGGATTTATTGTTGGCCAGCAGGATAGGGTTAGATATGTATTCCTACGTACACATTAGATCAGTGGTCAGCAAACAGCGGCTAGAGAGCCACGGTTTGCCGCTCTGTTGACTAAATAGACTGGATTCCAATAATTACAGGCAGTTCCTTGTGATTAAGCCCCTAAAGCCAGGGCAGCCAGGGGATCTTTCCTGATCCAGGCCTGCAATAGCTCAGATGGGGCCACCAGGGAAACAAGAGCCAAATGAGCAACCCAAAAACCCTGTGCTCAGTCTTCCCGCCAGCCTCAGGAGCTAGTCAATTTCTTTTTTGCTTGAACTATCAATAGTTTCCTTTTGGTTTCTGCAACTTGCAGCTAACACATTCCTGAAAAACGCCTAGTTTTTATACTAGTGATTTTTAGACCGAGAGGTCTCTAGAATGTCCTTTTGAAAATTAGAATCACTCTACATTTGTACTTATTGAATACATAGCATTTCTTGGTATTCTTTGTGCAGTAAATCCCTAAGTTTTTCAGGGACTCCTGGTATATTTGCTTATCCTTGAGGGGATTCCTGAAGTAGTGAAAAGACCTTTGGCTTTGGGGTTCCATTTCAGAAAGCAGCTCTATTTCAGGAGACTTCAGTGGACAAAGGAAAAGATAGCCTGATAGGCAATCTCTGAATGAACCTAGATATTATAAGGACAAATATAATTATTTCTATTTCCTTAGGGACTTGTAAACTTACAAAGCACCCCTTGAAGTTATTATCACTTCTATCTTCTCTCATTTTCCCTAATATTCATTGCTGGTATTTATTGGTTCAAATGTAAAGTATTCCACCTTGGAATAGTTTCCGTCTCTGAGGATTTAATAAATGCTTAAAAGAAAACCCTTTTCTGCAAATGTTGGGAGAATAATGTGTGTGGATGGGGAATCTCCACCTTTTGCTTTCCTCAAATTCTTGTCACTTTCTGTCAAGGCAATAACACTCTTGGCAGCAGGAGGAAGAACAGGCTGCGTGCTTGTGCTTTGACAAAATAGCAGACTGAGCCCCGTGCAGTCTGATGACCTGAGTGGTGAGAGGTGCTTTTGGACAAAGTCCCAGGAGTTGAAACAGTGAGATCCCAAGATCTTCCTCCTTACTTTCTTAGGAAACGCTAGGTAGATTAGTGAAAGAAATATGTGTGTTCAGTGCATGCAGAACTATTGGTCAGGTAGTTGGTTCCTAGTCTGGGGACTAGCAACCTTTCAAAGAGCCGGGCTGACAGAAAGCAGAAAGAGCAAAGGATGGAATTGTTCAAAAAACCTAGACACAAATGGACAACTACTCAAGACTAGCCTTACTCCAATAAATATTAATATTTCCTCTCTCTAAATGCTTGGAATTCTTCCAAGTCATTATTTTATTTAGGCCCAAAGCACTTATTAAAATATACTTACACGTGACAGGGTAGCTACATTTAGTGAGGATTGTTTTAATAACTTTTTTTCTAATTGAGATAAAATTTTAAAACGTAAAATTTTCCATGTTAACCAATTTAAAGTGTACAGTTCACTAGTTTTACTGTAGTAACATTCTTATGCAACCAATTTCACTATCTAATTCCAGAATGTTTCAACACCTTCAAATCACTGTTTTCTTAACACCTAGAAGCCATGGAAGCTTTAATCTTAAGGAAGTTTGCTGGAGGAGAGATAAAAAGAGGAACAGAAGGTTTGGGCTGAGTGCCTGGAGGCGAACATCATGATAAAAGGTCCTCTTTAAAATGTTGATTAAAAGTTGGCTCTGGGTGTTGACAAAGAGATATTGCTCCTAACTCTTTTAAGAATTATAGGACAGCAATAGTCTGATTCTTAAAATTAACGGTGTAGTGTTTAAAAACAGTCTTGTGTCACTAAAAGATCAATGATGTCAAGCCTCCCCTCAAAATGTGTCTGGCTCTATTCAGACATTGAGTCCTGGATCAGCCTGACCCAGAATACACTTGCACCACCTTGGAGTATCTCTTCAAACAAAGAGATGACTTAAGAGTTGATGTGGCTTTCACCAGGAGGGTGGGAACGTGCAAGTGAGAATTAGACACTACGTTGTGCATATTAAGAGGAAGGAATTAAAAGGAAAAGAAAAATCCAGATGAGTGCATTCCCTTTAGTACCATAGCTTGAAGTCTATAAACCTGGACCCTGATGTTCTGGTCAAACATAGGCGCTTTCATCAGAGCAAGTGACTTACTGCTCCTGTGCCAACAAAAGGACGTAGTCAATGAGGTCTTTTGCAAAGTAATTTTGTCCTCCTAAGCCAAAGGAAGCAAAGATTGTTTTGAAATTTAACCTTAGGTTCCTGCACACTAAGATTTAGCAAAAGATGGACTCATGTTTTGCAAGGATACAATGGGCATTTCACTGAATTCTGCTAGTAAATAAAGCTGTAAGCACCTCAGGTGCAGACTGTGGAAATGACGGAAGGAATCTGCCCTGGGCTGTGATTATTTGAACCAAGTAAAATCAACAAACAACACTGAGGCTGTAAGTAAGTTTCCTGCTGTGCCAGTTTTATAATAAAGGTGTTTTTCTTTTCAGTTGAACTTTCCATTGACTTAAATCATTTATTTCTTTAGAGCAAATGCAATAGTTTACTGTGTTTATGTATTAAGAACAAAGTTTGGTAGCTCCCTGTTTCATCAATTTGATTATGTTTAAAAGTATTCCTAGTGTTCTGGAACATCCAGAAAAAAAAAAAAAGTGCATATTTGGGTAAAAAGAAATTCTAATTTATTTAGAAATATCTCATTAAATTGCTTGTTAGAACTGTAGGCATCAGTTTGTAACTATAACAGAGAAGTAGCTTTATGTTAATCCAGTTAACATGCCATTTAGAATCAGCATTGTTTTCCCCTCTTGCAGTTCCATGTTACAATAAGACAGGCTTTTGGAGTAGGCGACTATGATGTCACTTGATTGAGACTGGAAGGGGACTCCTTCCCCAAAGTGGTTCACTCTCAATCTATTATGGGGTCTGAAATTATACCATTGGATATTTATTTCTTGGATCATTAAGTTCTTTTGTTCACCAAAAAAGAATCTACTTAAGAAATACAAATACTCAAGGATGGGTGACTCATTAAGCATTACATTTTAATCTGACCACTAATGAGAATGTATTGGACAGGTTGTTTTGGCCCTTCATTCTTTCTTTTCAATAATGAGATATCCCTTCCTCTAAGGAAGTGCTTTTCTCCCAATCTAGCCCTGTAGTAACAATCAGTCAGAACACTCCCCTTCCCCACCCTGTTTCCCTCTATCATCTAGTGGCCAGTGCCTGACCGAAGCTTGTCCAACCATAGTTCCCTACCCTGGCCGCAAAGATTATTCATAAACCCTCAGGGGTACCCAACCCATGCCAGGACAGAGTTCTTTCTTATACTTTTTTTTTTTTCTAACTGGAGCTGCTGGGGGGGAAAGGGGGATGCTTTCTCTCCTCTCTGGAGGACAGGTAAAGAGGACAGCCCATCACCACTCTGAGCCATGTTTCTAGTCTCTTCTGACATCCTGCTTGAGAGAATGGAGTCCCGATGCAGAGAGAAGCAGCGATGAGAGACACAGAGTGATATTGGAGACCCTGAACCTATCAGACTCCAAGACTAATGGCATGCCCTTGCTCAGTTTGTTTACACCTGTGCCAATAAATCACCCTTTCTCCTTAAGCTGTTATGACTGGGGCATCTGTCATTGGCAAACAAAGGTCTGAGAACTGAAAACAAACACTTTATAAAAGGACAGAAGATAACTAGGGGAAGGGTGGTGTTCTGGTTGAGGAATGTGTATGGGAGGTGGGTCAGCTCTAATCATTCTATGGTTAAGTGGGGGGTCATTATACGTGAGAGTTACCAACATCATTCCGGACTTTACTTTGAAGTGAATTGATAGGTAGGGCAGGGTGACCAAAGTCTCTGAGAATAAGAGCTAATATTAATCTGGGGCCACAATGGCCTTGGCAGTCTTCTGTCATGGTGGGGCTTCTTGGGGCCTCTGGGAGAATAAGAATGTACAAATATTTAACTTAAGACTTTTGTCCTATATGTCAGTCCACAGACTCAGTTTTTCCCACCACCAAATCAGAGAAGCAACATGTAGGCACAAAAGGAAGTCCTGTTTTCAACCATAATTGAACGTGGAAGACCTGGCTTTATTGACATTTGTATCTGTTCATAATACAGTATTTTCCCTGCCCCCCATACTATAAATTTGTTTTTTAAACAGAAATATAGAAAATAATGGGCAAAGAAGAAAAGGTGGGATTTAATGTTTTCCATTCTCTCCCAAAGCATGGGAGTCCTGGTACCTCTGTATTATTTTAATTTTGACCTATCAAAATATTAAAGGGACAAAATTATCATTAGGCAGCAAATGATATTATTTTTGTCAAAAAGCGACTAATGAGAATTAGCTACCTTGAAATAATATATATTTTTTCCCCACTAGATTAAAAATATAGTGGAGAAGTTGGAAGCTTCTCTCGAGTGAGCTGGAGAGCTTTCTCCAGTGTGCTGCACAGCCACGCTCAGCTTCTTCTTATGTAGCCGAGTTGAAATCTGGTTGTGATGCCTTAGAACAAAGAGCTTTAAATGGATGGGATTCTCTGACAGATTTTATTCTTTTAGGTTTCATGATGGTAAAAGCAAATTCATACACTATTTTCTGTGGAAAGAGCAAAACAAATTGACCTTCAGTGTATGATTCAAGGTGGCTGTTACATGCCATTTCCACCCTGGGAAAGGGCTATTCAAAACTGAAAATTAAAACCAACTCCATATTAGAAGCTTTACAATGTGGTCAGGATGCTGGGAGTGTCTCACTTTCTGGAGCCACCACATTGCCTATCCCCTCCTCCTCCCGTTTATTTCCACGCTCCTCCTCTTTTTCCAGGATTACTTATGAGTAATAAAGGAAGCCAGAGTAAGAACAATGGCATGTTTTTGGCTTTACAAGAGTGCCACACATCAAAGGAAGACATTTATCCCAGGGAATCACAGTTTTGCAAGAGATCCAGCAGGCAGGAAAGGCCCGACTGGCCTCGAGCTGCACAGGCACCTGGGCTCGGTGAGGCTCTGTCTGGAGGCCCAGTGCCCAGGTGTTGCTCAGACACATCTAACCTGGGGCAAGGGAAAGGGCATCTCTAAGCCTCTGCTTATTCTTGTAGAATCCACAGATGTACTGACTTCTGAAAATTAAATACACATGAAATACCTAGCAAAATGCCTAGCACATGATATTAAATGTTAACTTGTATTATTGTTCATGACAATCTGAGGTTTTGGGTATTCTCCCCCCCCCCCCCATGTGTGTTTATAGTCTCTTAGAGAATACTAAATAAAATAAAAATATATATACAACAATAACACCACCAAAAATTCCAAAACAAAGTGGCTATTAACATTTTCCTGAACCACCCAGATTTTATCCCCAACCAGCCTTCCCTACTTGTTTCGGGCTCATTTGCCTATTGTTAAAGCACTGATTTCTTTCCTTCCCTGTGCCTTCTTCGTCTATAAACCTATGTACACTTTCAGATGAGCCCCTCTCCTTGCCCAGCTCCGGAGCCCCCTCTCTTGGGGGCCTTGGGTCTCCCTTCTTAGGCCCTGCCTCTCCCTCCCTGCCCCCAGCGTGTGCAAAGACCTGTATCAGATCTATTTCAGTCCAGCTCGTCGGCTTCAGAGACTTTCCTTTAAAGAACCGCTTATTCATTCATCCTCTGCTTCTCTTATGGTGAAAGGAACCTCGTCTGGAGCGAGTAGTTCCTGTGATAGCGCCATTCATGCCGAATGGAGGTCAGGCCAGGTCAGCATGCTGCCGGGCCAGGGTGCGCCTGGCACTGTGGCCTTGCTTCTTGCCTGGTTGCCAATAAAACTATATACACCACCCGGGACCGTGGGCCAGTGACTGTCACGTGGTGATACTGACCTCTAGGGGCTGGCTTTCCTTCACATAGAGCCCTTATCTTCTCCTTGAGCTCCAAGACTGTGATGGCAGCCTCCTGCTTAGCTGTTGCCAAATCAGTTTGTAGCTTTTTCAGTTTCCTTTTGTGCTTTAGTTTCTTAAAAAAAAAAAAAAAAAAAAAAAAAGTTTCCGTCACTAGGGACAGATACATCAAAGGAATAAGAAGAACTAATGATGTCTGAACAAACTTGGCCTTTGAAGCCTGGCTTAGATGAAATGCTCCGTTTGTTTGGGTTGAGTCCCGTTTGAGGCTGTGAGACAGCGTGTGCTGCTGTCAGAGAGCCTGAGTCACCAACAATCAAAGCCTACTCTGCATCATGGTATTTTTTACCTTATTTTGTTTTAAATATGTTTTTATTGACTTCAGAGAGGAAAGGAGAGGGAGAGAGAGAGAGAGAGAAATATCAATGATGAGAGAGAATCGTTGATTGCTGTCTCCTGCACACCTCTTACTGGGGATCAAGCCTGCAACCCAGGCATGTGCCCTGATGGGGAATCCAACCTGGCTGCTGAGTCATAGGTTGAAGCTCAACCACTGAGCCACTCTGGCTGGGCTCTTTTATCTTCTTGAAGGGTTTTTATCTGGATCTGAACCTTGTATTTTGGTTGCTTATAAGAGATAGAATTAGAGAAGATCTCTCATTGTCAGTTGGGATTTTACCACTGAGGTGCCAATGCCTAAAAGTATTGGATTTTTTTCTCAATCTGTAAGTAAACATTCACATGAAAGAGCCAAAGCTTTGATTCTGAGTCATTTTCCTAATCCCATAATGGCTTGCATTTAAATACATTCAAAAGGATGTGAAGCTACCATGAAATGCTGATATTAACAGATATTTACTATGGTATTTATATAGGGAAAGTGGTTGGGGAAGGAATGGTTTTTAGGTAATAGAGAACAGGAATTCCTTGCTATCTATCTATCTATCTATCTATCTATCTATCTATCTATCAGGCTAAGTGACTGTCTGACTAGCTGGTAGGTATGATGTGCACTGACCAACAGGGGGCAGATGCTCAACGCAGGAGCTGCCAAGCTGCGGTGACTTGGCAGTGGCGGTTCTCAGGTGATGCACCCCGGAACCAGAGTGGAAGGAACCCGATTCTGGGGTGTGTCACCTGAGAACCATCCTCTTGTAATCTAGGATCCCTTGGGGGATGTCGAAGAGCCGGGTTTTGGCCCTATCCCTGCAGGCCAGGCCGAGGGACCCCACCTGCAGGAGGGACCTTGCTCCGCAGACACCATTCGAGCCATGGCGCTGCCCCAGGTGCAGCCAGACAGGGAGGGACAGAGGGGGATTGGCTCCAGGGTGTGTCTGGCTGTCTTGCCCAGTCCTGCCCTGCGAGCCACCTTCTAATTAATTTCCTTTCAATGTGCACAAATCTGTGCACTGGGGTACTAGTAAAATAATATGATTTATGACATCCAAAACCTTTGAAAGAACTACATTAGGAAGTTATTTACCTTGAGACTTTATAGCTGGGAAGATCCTTTTATGGATTTCAAAATGGATTTAATTTGTTAAAATTGGATTTACCTGCAACTATGGAGAAGCTAATTATTGTGAAAAGTCCTACTTTTGCACTTTTGTGTCCTGCCTTTCCACTGAGGAGCTCCCTTTGCCAAGTCTCTGTGGTCTGGTAATTAGGAAGCCCAGAAAAGAAATCACTAACATTTCTTATCAGACATAAATCTCAAGATAGGGAAAGGAATGTTTTTTTGCTCGCAAACCACGGAAGATGATGTTCCCTGGTCTTTGAAAGGAGTACACTTGGGCAGTAAGGGATCACGCCCTTTTTATGAGAGTAACACTAGTACAATCAAAGATGGGATTAAAAAGACTCAGACCTCCCATGTTAAAGACGGGTTGTTTTCCATACCAAAGGAGGAAGATCAGGACTTAATGAAAGCTTAATTAATGGCATACACATGGCTAAAAGAAAATGTGTTACTCAAAGGGGAATGGCAGTCACAGAAGTTCTCTTAAGGGAGTTGGAGGGGTGAAATTGGGTTTAGCCAGCACAGTCCAGGTGAGAGGTGCCTGGTTGTGTGGCAGTGGTAGTTAGTGTTCACCTACTCATGTCTTCATTGTACTGATTTCTGAAACATCCCTTTGGTGTCAGGTCCTGTGCAAGCCAGCTGTCAAAACATCAACGAGGATAAGGTCTCCGCTTCATGCCACTAGGACCGTCTAACTAATTTTCTACTTCTGAGTCTATTCACCAAAACCCTTCACAGTTTGATCTGTTATGTGGGTTAGTTCAGGGGGAGACTATGTATTTGATGGCTGGGTTTCTTGTAGTAAATTATTAAGTGGGTATGCTAATCTACACCCTGCTCTGTTGTAAGCTGGTTTGCATTAGCTTGTTCATGAGGGTCTTGTCCGTCCCTGGTCTGTGTTGATAATAGCTGTGGGGCCCTGTGTGATCATTGGTGACCTTTTCTGATGCCCCTTCAAGACCTCTCCAGGCTCATATTTTTCATACTTTCCTTTTTGAAGCTTAGAATTTTGGGTATAGAAAGTGGGAGGAAGGGTGCAGAAATAAAAATTGAGAAAGTGGAGGGAGTGAAGAAAAGAAGAGCAAGAGGGGTTCAAAACAGAAAGCTAATTAAAATTATCAAAAGAGAACTCATAATGATATTCATGCTGAAGTTTTAGGGATTAGGTATGCTGATGAAGGCAGCTTCCGCTGCTCTGTGAATAAAAGTGAGACTGGTTGATGGATGGATGAAGAAACTGATAGATATGCAACAAATTCAAGATAGCAAAAAGATAATTGTAGTATCCAGTATTAAATATAGTGGTGTTAACTATAAATTTATCTCATCTTTTCTGTATATTTGGAATTTTTCAAAATAAAATATTGGGGAAAAGAACTAAAAAATTGAGTATTCTTGCATTGCCCTTCCCTTAATTCTTAATATTAGTTAGTATTTAAATTTTGAAATCATGCCACAAACATTCCTATGCAAATAAGTACTTTTCCAGAACCTTTTCTCAAGGTAGGCATTAATGGTAAACAAAGGCAAAAAATAAATGCAACTTGGTGAGAACTGATGAATGGTCATTTGTTGCTGGTGTGGTATTAGTAAGAAAAAGCTACATTTCTTATCAAGCTACATTTCTGTTTTGACAGGATGACTTGATAGATATCATGGAGGAACTCAGTGGAAAGACAGTGTTTCTCAATTATCAGTTAAAAATTGTAGCTTTTCAGTTAAAATATTTAACTCTTTTTTAAAAAAAATTCTAATTTTTCAGGCTTTGCCTTTCTCTTATAGTGATATGTTCTGCCTCTTAATATTGTTATAACTGTTGTATATTTGACTTATGATCTGAGAAAGAAGCTAAGGATATTTAGTCCAGAGAAGACAGTATACCTGGGAGTCAAGACAGTTGACTTCAGTTATCTAGGGGACTATTCCAGAGGGGAGGAAGTTGAGTCAAACAGCATTGTTCTAGAGATACCATGAGGAACAATGCTTAGAAAACACCAGGAAGCAGATTTTGGCACAGTGAGAGAGAGCACCCTCCAACAATCAGAGCTGTGTCCACGCATAACAAGATAGGATAGGTCCTGGCAAAGCCCGCCTGCTCTGGGAATGATCAAGCAGAGACTGGATGAACATCTTCAGGCAGGCCCATTGCAACCTCTGGGTCCTGGGTTAAGAGGTAATTAGAGGTCTGGCTTACCCCCAACTCTTTCCCTCTGGCTTCCACTAACTCCCAAGGGACACAGCACATACATGAATAGACATCTCAGCCCACACAGTCTCTAAGGTAGGTACAGTTGTCAGGGATTCTTTAAGGATAAATCCGGTATTTGTGAGATGTTAGAAGGCCAACAAGGCCTGTGGGTCCTTTAGAATTCAAGGATAATGTGACTCAACATGAACCAACTTTGCTAGTTAGCTGTAAGGAAAAGGAGAAGGGTAATCTAAAATTTTAAAAATTGAATAAAGGACCTAGATTGGTTGTTTAAGATTTCTGTTGGACCCTTTTGTTATTCGGATACTTTTAAAAATAGTTTAACATCATCTTCCACCCATCCACCTCTTTTCTCCAGACAGAACTACTGTATACTATTCATTCACAGCTTTAACCAAGACCTTTGGGCCCTTCTAAAAATTCAATTTGCCAACATGTTTTTTTATTAGTCATAGACATCAAATGATTTCAGCAATGATAATATTTTCCTTTGCTCTTTTGGCATTCTCTAGCCGGGCAACCCAAGTGTTGTACTTGACTCTAATGGAGTATATTATGGTCTCCTTGGTAACTAGGAGTTCCCCTTTTTCTGATTACTAAAAGAATAGGAAGGTTTTATAGCTTGGAGGTAAATTCCTATTACCTTGCTCTTTTCCTACTTCTCCTACAGGGTGGACAGAAGCAGGAAATCATGTATTTGTGCAATATTTTTAAAAGGAAATATCTATTTGTATTACATTGCTGAATAGCTTTCATTATACCAAGTCAATGGGAATTAGAAATAATCAGGGAACTATTTATAGAAGAGTTTCAATACAGAGTGGCCAGCACTGTTTAAACTTTCTTGTTCTTCCCACATACTTTGCATCAGGGCCTAAGATTCTAAGGCTGGGCTTGGTCAGTTTTGGCCCTGGGAAATTGGGTCAGATACATGACATCTCCAGGCCCTAGATTCCATTTTATAGAGCTGATGGGGATTAAATGACATAACACAGAAATGCAGTATCCAGTACTATGTTTGCAATGTAGCAGATATCTGTTTCTATTTTTGTCATTATCTCTTGAAACACGAAAACACTGAAGTATATTTTCTAAAGATGTCTTTGTCCTACTTTATAGGCAATAAAATTTGTACTTCATTGAAAGCAAGCAATCTGTCTTCTTTTCCTTCACCTCCGCCTCCTGAATTAAGTTCTCTGCATGATTGCATTGATTTCCTCCTCGTTTTATATGGGTAGACAAAACTTAAGGTCCTGAAAACAGAGATGCAAATAGCCTTGATCCAATCTCCTGCCAGAGCTGGCCCAATGCCTAGGCAAAGTAGTTGGCTGCCAAGATGGAATAATGTGAGGAGCACTCTGAGGCCCTGCCTCTCTCTTCCCATAGCATCTTTATCTTGGGCCTGCCAGTGCATAGTTTTTCTCCACTTTGTCTGAAATTTACCCCATTCACCCCACCTTCATTCACTTAGAGAGCATATAGAACAAAGGTTTTATCTCTAGAGGGCCACTGATAATGCTACCATACAAATAATTTGATTTGAATACAGAAGGTATAGGCAGCTATCTCCTTTCATTTCTCTTTTAACAGCCTATCATTAGCAATACTACAATATATAATAAAGAGGTAATAGCAAATTGACCCTCACACCCTCTCACAAGATGGCTGCCCCATGTGGTAAAAGATGGCCATCACAAGATGGCTGGCAGGGGAGGGTAGTTGGGGGCGACCAGGGGAGGGAGAGCAGTTGGGGAGGAACGGGCCTGCAGGAAAAGGCAGTTGGGGGTGACTGGAACTGCAGGGGAGGGCAGTTGGGGGCGGCTTGGCTGGCAGGGGAGCAGTTAGGCGTCAATAAGGCTGGCAGGGGAGTGGTTAGGGGTAATCAGGCTGGCAGGCAGGTGAGCAATTGGGAGCCAGCAGTCCCGGATTGTGAGAGGGATTGGGCCTAAGCCAGCAGTCGGATCCCCCAAGGCATCCCAGATTAGAGAGGGTGCAGGCTGGGCTGAGGGACACGCGCCCCCCCCTTCCCCCAGTGCATGAATTTTGTGCACCAGGCCTCTAGTAAAACTAATAAATCTGATAGTAGTATTTGGATACAACTTGGCTTCAAAGATCAACTTATTATCTTTTGTTTTATATTTATACAATCCTCAGGTGAATATTTTAAAAATCCAGGGATAGCATATATGTGCCATGTGTTTCATTCTTTCTTCATGGAAGACCTTTGATTTGGAGATTCTTTCATCCTGAGTGCACACCTGGCTTCAGAGTCCTTAACCTACCCTCCCAGAAGCCACTCATTGATGAAGCCTAATTGTTATCTTTGTTAGTTGTCTCTATTTTATTTTATTTTATTTTATTTTATTTTATTTTATTTTTATATGTGTTTATGTTTATTGGTTTTAGAGAGAATGTAAGGGAGAGGGAGGGGAAAGAGAGAAACATTGATGTGAGAAACATTGATTGGTTTCCTCCCATATGCATCCTGACCAGGGATTAAACCAGCAACATGGGCATGTGGCTTGACCAGGAATCAAACCAGTGACTTTTTGGTACACAGGACAATACTCAGCCAACTGAACCACACTGGCCAGGGCAGTGTGTCTATTTTGTAGGTGAGAGAGCTGAGGCCCCAGAACACTTGAGTAGATTTAATCATAGATTCTTAGTAAGAGCTAAATTGATTTGAACAAAGTTCTTTAGATTCCAGATGCTGATTTTTCTTTTTAAAGTAACACAAGTCTCATTAATTTGATAGTTATTTAAAGATAACCTTTGATGTTAAAGTGTAAATAGCTCTAATTAGCAGAAGTAGAAAGGCAATATACTAGTAACAGACTTGGTTTTAAAAGAGTACCGTTGAAGTCTGGTGGCAGGGCATTTATAATATGGGTTACCATGATATCGTTAGAGAACCTAGGAAAAAAAGGAAAGATTTGATGAACTCAGCTAAAAGCTAGCTGTGCCAGATGTTGTTCTGAACCATCTTAGTGTCATTGATCAGAGGATCCTGAACTGATCCTGATGATTGTGACCATTCTAGTTAGCTGATTCATCTAAAGTGACAGAGTGGAAAAGGTGAATCTTTCTTGTAAAATGCCTTGAATGGCCCTGGCCAGGTGGCTCAGTTGACTGGGACATCGTCCAGTACACCAGAAGGTTGTGGGTTTGATTTCCGTTCAAGGAACATACCTAGGTTTCAGGTTTAATTCCTGGTTGGGGCAATATGGGAAGCAATTGATAGACCTCTCTCTCTCTCCCCCTCCCCTTCCTCTCTTTAAAATCAATAAAAACATATCCTTAGGTGAGGATTAAAGAAATAAAAAATAAAATTTCTTGAATGAAAGACAAATCACAAAATATAGTTTAGTCTTATTTTATTTAATGAAGTTGTAGGGGAATTACTTGATACACAAATCCTTAGTTTTGTTTAATGAAGTTGTAGGGGAATTACTTGATACACAAATCCTCATCACAGTTTTGACCAAGAACGAGGCCCCACAAGACCATTGTTGATTCTTAATGGCCAGAATCAGACTTTAGAAATTACAGCTGACACTGTTCAGTTCTTTGGTGTATCCTTCCCTTCTGAGTAACTTATTTTATGTTATAACTTGCTATAAAAATAATTTTAATTCTAATCCCTACACCCAGAAGGTTTGGAATTCCTAATAAAAATAAAACAAAATCCCAGTAATTAGACAAATGTCTTGACTCACTCCAGGGGAAGAGTTTACTAGTATTTGGAGCCAAGTCTCTATTCTTTCCCTCTATGGGATAAACAGTTATTAGAGACAGAGGTAGAGTTTGCCAGTATGTGTCTTAGTTCCCAGAAATGCCTGTATAGTGTTTATGCAAGAGATGTTACAAATTAATATAAGATAAAGAGATAACCTTTATTTAGGAATGAATTCTAATTCTAAGGTAGAACCTTCTAACAATAAAATGGTCCAAAGTTTGAATTTGTTGCCTTAAAGGACAGTAAGTTGCCTGCTCTTATTTGAATATGATATATGGACTATTACTGAGGGAAATCCAGAGAGAAGTTAACCCTTACCACCTATAACATACTAAGTGTTATGTATTAGTTAAAAATTTTATATGTACTAGTTCACTTCACTTTTATAGCAACCTGATGAAAGAGGACTTTTAATAATCCCATTTTTTTGATGCAAATACTGAAGCACAGAGAGGTTTGAGTAACTTTCCCGAAATCAAAGAGTGACTCAATTCAAATCTGAGCAATCTGGCTTCAGCCCGTGCCTTCCAGCACTGGGCTACACATACCTCATCCTACCCAGTGTCCTACATTTTGGAGAGTTTGGATAAGATGACATTTCCTGTTCTGTAAAGCCACTTCTTAAAGCAGGAAGTGTCTGATTTCTGATCATGAAGTTTAAAGCCAGGGGCTTACCCTCTTAGTACAAATTAGGAAATCAAATAGAACCACCAAATCTTGATGACACAGAAATTGGGTGCAACCTTTGAAACCAAATTGTTCAGCCATGGCATTTGAGAAAGTCAAATCTGGAAGCAGAGAGAATAAAAAAAAAAGTCATGATTTGCCCAAAGCCACAGCTAATAAAACTGCAATAAGCAGGACTCCAAGCCAGAATTTCTGACTCTCCCATCCCAGTGTTTTTTTCCACTGTATCATGTTACTCCTTGGCCATCAGAGTTGAAGGGCAGAGGAATGAATACATGATTGAAACCTGGAGCAGTAGCTGGGGTCCCTCAGGTCTAAGGTCACAGGAACCTTAGCAGTTAGTTATTGAGGCAGGCAGCCTTCTCTTAAAGCCCTTCTCACACAGAGAACCAAGAAAGACTGGCCTCAGGTCATTCAATGTAGTACACATTGGCGTTACATTTGAAAGAATAAAGAATAACTGAGATCCTGCTAACTTTAGAGAAATAAGCTGGACCAATGTCCACTAGCCAACTTGCCTTCATGTAGCATTAGAATGTCTGAACTCAGTCAAACTAACCCATTTCTGAGACTAAGGGATACTGCTGCGTTCTCTTTTTGAGGGTAAGTGTAACTCGACCTCATCATTCTTATCGAATAGTCATTTACCAGACTGGCAACCAGACTTTTTGAGAAAGAAAAGACCTACAGTGCAGCCAATGAGTTTTTATATTACTGGCTGAGCTCGGCACAGAACAAAAACGAGTGTTCAGTAAGTCTTCTGAAAAGAAAATATAGTCAATGCCTGCTAAAGCCAAATCTGCTCTTTGGTCTTACAATCTCAAATCACACCCGGAGAACAGGGAGAGAAGCACATTGTCACACCTATCGGCTCCGGTAGGAAGCTGTTTTCCAGTCCAATCCCCCTGGGGGATAGAGAGAGCCCAAAGGGCCAACGCTGAATATGAAGCAATTTCAGTTTCTCAGCCCCACCTCAACCCTGTTGGTATCGTTGGCAAACAGCCAGAGCAAGATGTGGGTGGAAGAAAACAGAAACTAGAGAGGACAGAACATACAGGTGGTACAAAGTATTGCCGTATCTGCCGTGTAAAAGTGCTGCTAAGTTTCTCTAATGTGATTATAATAATAATGAAGGGATTTTCCTTCAGGAGAACTTTTTGATTAGGCAGACATTTGTTATTGTGCCTATGCCTATGCCACTCCTTTTGAACTTGACTGACGCTGCCTTCTGGGAGGAAATGAGCCTCCTGTGACTTATCTCGAATCATAAAGTGAAGGCAGGTGTTCGAGAACTGAAAAATTGAGATTCTGAAGCACCAAGGTGCTTAAGTCACTTTGAAGGGCTTTCTATGGTAAAGGAAGCCTAAGGAAGTTAACCTTCCCAATAAATACTGCTCTCTTTCAGAAACTCCACTCTTCCCTGAAAGCAGAGAAATGAAAGGGGACACAGGCTCATTGAGTACAATAGTGCCCTTAAAATAACTTAAACCATAAAGAAATGTAAGTAGAGACAAGGAATAGGAGAAATGTTTCTCATATGGCATGAAATAGCTTTGGATAGCATACAGAGAAATTAGAGGAAGCAGCAAAATGGAAAGTTTTCTATGATAATGTATTATTTTCCCGTGAAATAATGCTTTAAAAACTGCTGCTTTCTTAATGCAAAGTTGAAACAATTTTATAGCAGAAATTTGTTTAAAGAGAAATATTTTAAAAGTATTTACATATTTTAAAAGTATTTACAATGTTAAAAGTAAGAGCAAGCCCGGGCTGGTTTGGCTCAGTGGACAGTGTCGGCCTACAGACTTGAAGTGTCCTGGGTTTGATTCTGGTCAAGGGCACATGCCTGGATTGCGAGCTCGCTTCCCATTGTGGGGCGTGCAGGAGGCAGCCAATCAATGGTTCTCTTTCATTATTGATGTTTTTAGGTCTCTCTTCCTCTCTAAATTCAATAAAAAGTAAGAGTGAGTGTATTAGACAAATGTTTTGTGAATTGGTGAGTGGCATCATATTAGTTTATGTTGTTACTATTATTTTAGGACTTTTATTCTTTATAAGTGAAACTTCTGAGACAGTGGTTCTTGGCAATGAATTATCAAACATAGGACTTTACAGTAATATTTATTAGTTGAATATTATAAGCTGCAATTAAATGAGTAATTTGTCAATTCTTTAATATCTCTGTTGCTGTAACCTGCTATGTGCCTGGAAACAAAGTTTTATTAGTAGCAAGAATCTCAAGTTAAGTTCCCCCTAAGAAATTAAAAATTTCTAATCAGGTTCATTGCAAGCAATGTTTGACAATTAATTTGATTAAGGACAGTGAAATGCATATGGAGAAACCACTAGAAATTACTGGTAAAGCATCAAGCTTGGCTCCAAGCACCCAGATCAAGAAGTGATTGCCCCTTTTGACTCATACTTGAAAGGGAGGATTCACTTGACTATTGAACTAATTGAGCAATATAAATTAAAGTGGACAGAGTAAGTTAGTGAAGCAGCTGGTGGGAAGTCACAACTATCTAGCACCACTGAGCCACAGATATAAAGTGTGCATATGCGGGGACGAAGTTCTTTTGGACCTCAGATATTACCAGTTCAGTTGTTATGGCTCCCCTAAATATTCTCTTTTCTTGATTTTCCCCTTCTCCGTTCCTTCTCAGCTATCCACTGTACTAAAGAGGAAATCATATTGCAAAAAAGACTCACAGAAGACAGCAAGTGCCACTAAAACTGCGTATTGGCCTTCAATTATTCAAATCAAGTTTCTCAAGATGCTAGAGGTACAAAGCAAACATACAGTCTTTGTGACTATACTAGATATAACCCAACGATCAAAAGCGAACCATCATAAAGTTCATTTGCCCAAGAGCTACAAGGCAAGGTCACTTTGGAAGTCTAATTGCAAGGACATTTTGTAACCCTCTCCCAATTTTGTTCACATTCATGCTTTCTTATTAATGTGTGCTACTGATGATAGATGACATTTTATAGAGTAACTAGAGGCCAGGTGCACAAAATTTGTGCATGGGGCGGGGGGCAGCCTGCACCCTCAGCCCAGCCTGCACCCTCTATAATCTGGGACCCCTTGAGGGATATCCAACGGCCCATTAAGGCCCAATCCCACTCTCACAATCCAGGATTGCTGGCTCCCAACTGCCCTCCCTGCAGGCCTGGCCCTCCCCGCAATTGCCCTCCCCTGCAGGCCTGGTCACCCCCCCAACTGTCTTCCCCTGCAGGCCTGCTCACCCCTAACTTCCCACAACAGCCCTTCCCTGCAGGCTATCTTGTGGCAGCCATCTTGTGTCCACATGGGGCAACCATCTTTGACTACATGGGGGTGGCCATTTTGTGTCTTGGTGTGATGATCAATGTGCATATTACTCTTTTATTAGATAGGATAGAGGCCTGATGCACAAAATTCATACACAGGAAGGGTCCCTAGGTTTGGCTGGCAATCAGAGCTGATTGGGGCCTTTTGGCTGCCAACTGGGGCCTTCCTTCCCTGGCTTCCAGCTGCCAGCCAGGGCCTTCTTCATTCCCGGCTGCTCCCTGGTGGTCAGTGCACAGCATAGCGGCAATTGAACTCCCAGTCAAACTCCCGAGGGGACAATTTGCATATTAGCTTTTTATATATATAGCTTGGTGACATTGTAATCTGTGTCCACTCAATGACAAGTAAATCATGTTGCAAATACTGTAACAAATAAACCCTTGCTTTTCTTAGCTAAAATCTTACAATCTGACAATCATTAGCTTAGTCCAGTGATTTTCAACCAGAGTGTGGCAATAATTTTAAAACATGCAGTACCTGACTATGTATTTAGTCAGGGGCATTGACCACTTTTTTCCCCTTAAGAT
This sequence comes from Pipistrellus hanaki, assembly GCF_964339955.1. Taxonomy (NCBI): domain Eukaryota; kingdom Metazoa; phylum Chordata; class Mammalia; order Chiroptera; family Vespertilionidae; genus Pipistrellus; species Pipistrellus hanaki. The sequence goes on along the minus strand of NC_140506.1, from coordinate 68,936,571 downwards.
TGTCAAATAAAAAAAATGACAACAGGCAATCCAATAGCCATCTGGTGTGAAGGAATCAAAATTACATTTCTTGTCAGGTTGGTAATATATTTCTTGGTGTAATTAGTTTTTTGGCGTAATTAGAATTTTAGTAGTCTATGTATGTCATGAAATGAAAAAAAAAGTTGAAAATTCCTATCTAAGTCTCACTCCTGGCTTTACTGCAGTTATGTTCTTCATTACTGGGGCAACCTATACCAGAAACCTTTAAAGATGATAGTTTTATAGCCACAATTTGCCACACCTGAGAACTTTCTTACTAAAAGGTGTCAGTCCTGCTCTGTGGGGATGGTTTAGCACTTGGGGAAATGGGTGAACATTAAGCAGCATTTGCAACCTAAAATCAATTTTATTCCTATACTCAATTTCAGAATCTGTATGTGAACTGGATTATAGGCATGTAAGATGGGGTTGCAGCCGAAACCGGTTTGGCTCAATGGATAGAGCGTCAGCCTGTGGACTGAAGGGTCCCGGGTTCGATTCCGGTCAAGGGCATGTACCTTGGCTGCGGGCACATCCCCAGTAGGGGGTGTGCAAGAGGCAGCTGGTCTTTGTTTCTCTCTCATTGACGTTTCTAGCTCTCTATCCTTCTTCCTTCCTCTCTGTAAAAATCAATAAAATATATTATAAAATAAAAAATAAAAAGATGGGGTTGCAAAGGTATAACCCAATAAAAGAAGCATTTGTCACTTGTAAGTAGCATGCAAAAGTGAGAGAGGAGGAAAAGGTGTGGTGGGGATGTGAACTTTTGCTATTAGCAAGTTTCAGATTGCATATTTTAACAAGTTTAGACAAATGTGCTTGCTACAAAACAAGTCATCAAATATGATTGTTACCTGGTTTTGTTGTGCTCAAGAATCTGTCTTATTTCATTTTTTTGTAAGGTGCTTTCTCTAATTCCATTAAGAAAGCTGGCAGTGAAAAGATAACACATAAATTTGAATTCCCAAACGGAATCTTTAAGTAGATTTCAAAGGTAGACCTTTAACCCTGTTTCCATCAATATCTCTAAGATATGCAAGGATAACAAGTAGGGTGGGGACATGTGGATTGGGCTTAAAGCCACTTGCCTCATCTCTTGCTAGTGACTTGTGGTGTCACAACTTCCCAGCGTCTGAGATTATAAGATATAGGGATAATCAGGTGAGTTATTCATCAGGAATAAGTTAAAGATATCTCAAGTTTGACAAATGGTGAATTGCTGATTCTGGTCCTGACCCAGAAAACCCATTGGTGCCGTATTTGATGAGTTATGCTTCAGAGTCAAATTTCTAGGGCATCCTTAATAATAGTGGGAACAACATTGACCTGATAGGAGACTAACCAGATCTAGAAATATATCCTTGAGACACCCTGGCCTGAATCTGATCCCTCCTAGATAAGAATTAGGCTGATTCCAATCCATTCAAGCTTCTATGAAACTAAAGCTCAGAAAATGCACAACAAATAAATACTTTTTGACAGTCTAAAATAATGAATAGTTGAATAATAAAGCTCCCTAATTTTTCTCAAATATCCTGTGTCAAAGTCAAAGCTGACTTCTACTGGCTGTAATTGCAATCCTATAGTGATCTATCTAAACTGACAATTTGAATTGCAGAGTCACAAATGCATGGCACTTGGCTTTTAAACTGGAAGACATTATTTTTTCCTTTTAAGTTGTGGTAAAAAACACATGACATGAAATTTACCATCACAACCATTTCGAAGTGTAGAGTTCAGTAGTGTTAAGTAAATGTACATATTTGTACAACCAAGCCCGAGAACATTTTTACCTTGGAAAACAGACTCTATACCCATTAAATAACAACTCACCATTTCCCCCTCCTTTCAGCTCCTCAAAATCACAATTCTACCTTCTGCTTCTATGAATTTGACTACTCTAGTACCTCATGTAGATGGAATCATACAGTATTTGTCCTTTTTTATAAATTGGCTTTTTCACTTATCACAATGGCCTCAAGGTTCTTCTAAAGGTTAGCATGTGTCAGAATGTGCTTCCTTTTTTAAGGCTCCAACAAATGTATATATCACATTTGTTTGTCTATTTATCCATTGATGAACATATGAGTTGCTTCTATCTCTTGGCGACTGTGCAGAAGATATTTCTTGAAATATGATCCGAGTGGTATAATAATTTAGTGTAAAATACTTACCTGTCTTAGATGAACTAAAACTTTTGGGTTTTAGTTACCAATTGCATTTTCATTTTCTGAAAAATGTTTACTTCTTGTTGTCAACCAAGTGCATTGGTTTCAAAGTGGGAAGACATTTAGAAGCTATCTCAGGTCTTATTAAATAATTTTATAGGATAGTTTCTATTATAGATTCCTAAATTAGGCATTCCTGTCATGTCTTACATAGGGCCTCCTTTTTTTATAAAGAAGAAGTCTATACTACTGTCAATAGGAAATGCAAAAATCCCATTGGTAAACAGGCTTGGGTTTATGAAGCAAAAATTACTCAAGACAGCAATATCCCAAGGTAAATTAAAAAAAAAGCTTCAAGGGAAAAAAAAATAGCTCCAAGGAAATATATTATTTTCTAAATTTATTTTTAGAGATAGAGGAAAGGAGAAGGAGAGAGAGAGAAACATCCATGTGGAGCAGAACATTGATTGGCTGCCTCCTGCATGTCCTCACTATGGAGTCCGAAACCTAGGCATGTGCCCAGACCAGGAATTTGAACCATCAACCTCTCAGTGCATAGGACTATGCCCAATCCACTGAGCCACACCAGTCAGGGTGAAATAGGTAAATTTTAATAAATGTTAGAAAATAACTCATAGGTGATTATTATCAGACAAGCTGATTCCATGAGGAGCCTCTTTCTCTCTTTCATCTACCCTTTCAGAATGGGTCTGTTAAAGGTTTCCTCCTGCTCTATAGTTTGTGCATCAGATCCATCAGTGGAGCTTTTAAAAAATACATCAGCTCAAGTGTCTTTTTAGTGCTACTCAATCAGAATTTGGGAGAGTTTGGGCGTGGGACTGTAATCTGTTTTAAAGTCTTCCAGTAGGTTCTGATGTGCACATCTGTAAAGGTCGATTGGAGGAATATCAGTAGACAAGAGCCAGGTGCTGGCCACAAAGGCAGTATGAGTGTCCTGTGGACTTGTGCATGCGTGTGTATAAGAGGGCACTTAGGCGGGTAGGGGTGTGCTTTGGGCAAGTGTGGACACAGCAACTCCAGAAATGGGGGAGATGTCTGTGGGAGTTGGTTCATGTAACATGTTTGCGTTTTTAAAGGTAGATGGCCAATTACAGCTGTAAGAAAAAAAAGAATTAGTTGGAGCAAAGGAATCTCGGGTTTTGGAAATTAAACTACAGTATAGGAATACAGTTAAGGAATTTGTGGGCCTCATTAGCTTTCTTTATAAGGGTAAGTATGAAGAGACAGTAACTAAAGCACCATACTGTACCAAGACATTCGGGACTCTGGCTCTTACCTGGAAAAAAAATCCCAGCCCAATTGTTATTTCCCACCCAGAACTTCCTTGGAACTCTTTGTAGGTTATAATTGCTAAGAAAAATTCCCATACCTGCTTTCAAATTCATTACATTGTTCGAAGTTATTTCAATGACTTTCATAGTTCCAAGGAAATCTAGCAGGAAAATTCTAAATCCTGTTTGCAACTTTGTCAACAACACACGAATCTGAGGCAAGTGGCTTGATGTTCACTTTCTCTAATGACAAGTGGAATTTTTTAAAACCACCTCAGGGTTTACACATGAATGAATAAACTCATCCTGATTAAATGCTTTGAGCTTCAAATGTTCAAAGTGAGGTAGAGAACACAGACAATGAAAAGGCTTCTTGAAAAAAATCATTTTTTAGCCTTAAAATTGTATTTTTTTCTTTATTTAAATGTAACTTAAGATTTTTTTAAAAGCAACTCCTACTTTTCAAATTTATTAAATCCATTGATAATCTCCATGTGCACTTAACACACACATCCCAGAAAAGAAAAAAAAAATTCTATTTTTGTGGCATAAAATACCTTAAAGAGAGCTAGTCTAATTTTTGTCTATCATAGAGGGAAAAATATATGAGACCGCAAAATACTCCAAGGTATTCCAATATATGAAAAGAAAGACTATTAAGCCATCTGAAGAGGTTTAATGTGGTGTATAGTTACTATCCAGGCTTTGGTAGTAACCAAATTTCTATTGTTTCTATTTATTTTTTCTATCCAAAGCTGGAGTCATACAAGCATATTTTTAACGCAAGAAAATATCGTATCTAATTGCTTCTATATTACTTTTTTCAGTCTCTTCATCTATCAACAAGACTGTTATTACTATCTTCTATGATGGAGCAAATGGGAAAGGTTCTGTAAATTAGTTAAGAATTATACTAGAAGTGGTATTTATATTGACCTGTGAGAGCCAAGTGAGCATATCAAGAAGGGTTGAACGTTTCTACTAGACTCATCCCAAGTTTCCAAGCACATAATCTACTGAAAATCTTTTTAGTCTAGGGCTTTTTCGGATATGTTTTTCTGACCAGGTCAAACATTCCAAAACAGATAAAATTTTAAAAGAGAATCCAGCTCAGAGAGAGCTGGTTTTCTGAGATTCCCAATAATTTAGTTCAGTTCAACAAACATTATCTACTGTGTTCCAGCCTCTGAACTACATGCTGGGAATACAAAGATAATGCATAATCCCTTGCCTTTGGAAGCTCTTGTCTTTTGAAAGAGACAGAGATAAATTTTCAATATAATGTTCTATGGCACAGGAGATATAGGTCCCCTGGGAGCACAGAGGAAGGGCCCTTAGCACTGCCTAGAGGACCAAATAAGGTTTCTTTGCATATATATATTTCAATTATATATATGTATATATATAATTGAAATATATATTTCAATTACAGTTGACATTAAATATTATTTTATAATAGTTTCAGGTGTATAGAATAGTGGTTAGACATATAATTTATGAAGTGATCCCCCCAATAAGCCACCATACATAGTTATTACAATATTGACTATCTTCCCTATGCTGTACTTTACATCCCCATTGACTGCTTTGTAACTACTAATCTGTACTTAATCCCTTCACCTTTTCACCCAGTCCCCCAATGCTCCTCATCTCTGGGAACCATCAGTTTGTTCTCTGGATTTATGAGTCTGTTTTTGTTTTATTTGTTCATTTATTTTATTCTTTTGTCCCACATATAAATGAAATCATATAGTATTTATTATTTTCTGTGACTTATTTCACTTAGCATAGTATGCTCTATGTCCAACCATGTTGTTGCAAATGATATGATTTCATTCCTTTTTATGGCAAAGTAATATTTCTTTGTATATGTGTAACATATCTTCTTTATTCAGTCTTCTATTGATGAGCACTTAGCTTGCTTCCATATCTTCAGAGAAAGTTTCCTAGAGGGGATATTGCTGAGCTGAATCATTTTGTTTTTTTTAATCCTCACCTGAGGATATTTTTTCATTGATTTTTAGGGAGAGTGAGAGAGGGAAAGATGGAGAGAAACATCAATGTGAGAGAAGCACATTGATTTGTTTCTTCCTGCACCAGCTCAGATCAGGGCCCAGGCCAGGGAGGAGCCTGCAATTGAGGTACACGCTCTTGACCGGAATCAAACCTGGGTCCCTTCAGTCTGCAGGCCGATGCCCTATCCTCTGAGCCAAACTGGCCAGGCCCTGAGCTGAATCTTGAAACATGAATAGGAATTCAATAGTTTAGGAAGAAACAGGTACAGAGATAAGGTCATTTCAGCATGCATAAGACTGAAAGTTCATAAACATTGTCTATGTAGAAAACCTCATGAGGCCAAGTTCAAGATATTAAGATAAAAAGCAGGAGGGATAAAGGCAGGATCATGGATAAACTTTTGTATAATTCTAGAAATCTGGGCTTTTCTTGCAGGGAATAGAAGGAATTTTAGGCTTGAACAAATGCATGCTATAGATAGATCACTCTGACAGTATGAGGTGGAATTTTAAGAAAGTCTAGATGTATGGATTTCAGTTATGAAAGGATTTCAGTAGTTCAAGTGAATTGAGGAGTAGTGGGAAGACAAGAATATTTAGGAACTAACATTGAATTTGGGTGATCAGCTGTAGGTTTTTGTGGAGTGGTGAAAAATGAGTCGTGGTGAAAAAAACAAGTATTGAATTCCTAAAGGCAGTGATTTTCAAACTTTTATGTATGATTTACAAATGTTAGCGTCTGTAAGGATTACTTAGTAAATTGGTTAAAAATGTCCACACTGTTGATTAAAATGACAATTTATATGATAACACAGAAAAATACATTACAGATTTTAAAACGTAAAAAGCTATCCAGTTTGGCTCAGTGGATAGAGCATTGGCTTGCAGGCTGAAGGATATCGGGTTTGATTCTGGTCAAGGGCGTGTACCTCAGTTGCAGGGAGGCAACTACCGGTAATGTTGCTCTCTCTGTCTCTCTCCCTCCCTTCTACTCTAAAAATCAATGGGAAAAAATGACCTTGACAAATAAAAAATAAAATAAAAAGCTGCAAAGCAGAAAAGTAAAATGTCTGGATATTTAAAGTGCAATAGGAACTCCAAGCAAGAATGGAATTTTGGACACAAATGGAAATGAAGCAGGAACATTGTGAGCAGATATTAACTTTATAGTTTGTAATGGTCTGTCCGGAATGGAAGTCAAACTGTGGAGGCCTTGTGCATAGTAAGAGAATAGGGTGGGGCTGTTTTTCCCCTGTACATAAACTTGAGATAGGAAGAGGCTTCCCCATTGGGAAAAATGGTTTAAAAAAAAATACACTACCCACTCACTCAAAAATATCACAGGAAAGTGGGAAATGAATAGCAAAGAAGACATCCTGGAGAATTTTGAATCCCAAATCCACATAGTGTATGGTTTGTGGTTGTGGTTCATTTGTATCTTGCTGTACAGAAACCATGAGCAAAAAAAAAATTGTTCAGAAATAATGAAACTTGAGGGTTCTTGGAGAGGTACCCTTAGAACTGAGTATTATGAGCACCCATGGAAATAATCCTCCTTGAAAGATAAACTCTCAGACTAAAATGACAAAAGCACGAAAGCTGACACTGCATTGAGAGGGAGTGTCAGCATACATAACAAATAGAAGAACTCATACCCAGGAACTACTAATAATCCCGAAGGATTCTTAATGTTCAAAATAATTTTGAAAATCATGTGGCAAGAATACAGCATTATGGGAGAAAAACAAGTATGAAGAAGAATCAAATAAACATTTGAAAATAAAATATATAATCATTGAAAAGTATCTGTGCTAAAAAGTAGAATAAGTATAGCAGACAAGAGACTCAAGGCATTGGTAGACAATTTGGGGAAAATCATGAGAACCTATAGAAATGAAAAAAAAAAAAAGATGGAAAATGTGGAAGAACATTTAAAAGACATAAAATAGAGAGGGGAATCTCCATTGCAAGCCTAACATGCTTTGTGGAAAGGAAGAAAATAGAATGAGGGAAAGGCAAATTTTGAACAGAAATTTCCAGAAGTGAAGGAAAATGTAACTCCTCAGACTTAAAAATTTCATTGAGTTCTAGCAAGAAAAGTTTAAAATGGGCACCTTGGGCCTTACTCCTAGAAATTCTAATTCACCAAATATTTGTTACCATAAATATTTACAATCTTCATTATCTAATGGTACACCTATAACCCGGTCTTGGAACATACAGTACTCTGGCACTTCAGTTGGTAAACGGTGAGCTAGAACAATATAGTTAGACTTGTGGGCTCAAGGCAAGTCATTTTATTAAGCTGGGAGCTATGTGGTCATATTTAAGTATTGATAGAAAGGATCTAGTTGAGAGGAGGGGTTTAAATATACAAGAAATAAATAATTAGTTGTTATTCTAAGATTCCTGAGATGATGGGAGAGAATTGGATCCCCAGCTAGGTGAGTGTTGGCCCAGAAGAAGTAGGTACACTTGTATGTGTGGTAGTAGGAAAGTGAAGAGCTCTCTGATACTATCATTTAGCTTTAAATGATAGAGGTATCAGCATCAAAGCACTCAGTGTTCCCATTTGTAAACCACCGAGACCAAAATTTAAATACAAAAATAATTTACTGCTGGGAAATTTGAGTATCAGACTGGAAACAGGCTGGACATAAGGGAATGCAATGCAGTGGCCAGACAACAACCAAACCTGACAGAACAAGCAGCTCAGCTTGCAAAGTCTTCCCTGCGGCACTGGGTGGGGGATGCTTTCTACAGCTCCTACTGCCCCCGCCTCTGCTGCTTTGGAAACTGGAATTTGAGGCTGCCCCAAGGGACTCTCCATGCCCCTTTGAGCAGCTCCAATTCTCCAGTCCCCATCCAGGGAATGTATATGTGATTGGTCATGATCTTTCACTGTGGCTGCAAAGGAAGCCAGAAAGTGGCCTGGTCTGTTTGGTTTTCAGGGTGGGCCCTGCTTCTCTTGAAGAGCTAGATGATGGAGAGTTCCTCCATCATAGGTAAGGAGTTTAGGTTGCTAAAATTGTCCACCAAGACTGCTGCATCTCCTGGAGCACTTTCATTTGCATTATTAAAAGATGTCCCATGGAGGTAGATGCATTTTGTGCATTAGCCATTGGAATACCTTTGAGAGAATTTTTAAAGTACCCTTTCCTCTATGGGAATCTTTCCCTCAGTCAAGGAGCTCAGCTAGGCAAGCAGAATGCAGCTGGATATTAGCTCCCTGCTCTCCACCCACCCCATACCCCAACACCTTGCCCCTCAGCTGGGCATCCTTATTCATGCTATAACCTATCCAATTATATACAGTGTTCCTGATGGCTGTGCACCTGCCAAAGATAAGGGGATTAAATGTGATCATAAAACCACATGCACACAAGTGGCAGATTTAGGCGGCAGCTCTGATCCCAAATTCTATAATTCAGAAGTCCTTTATTTTACAATCAGCCTTAAAGCCATAAAATATTGCTCCATAGTCAATTGCCAGATGTTATCAGAAAAGGCAAATAAACTCCCCTTTTCACGTCTTTTATTGTTATTATCCATGTCCTTATCAGAGCAAGTGCAAAAGTCTGGCCAAGTATGATAAATTCAAGTAATCTTATTTTGACTCAAGATTTGAAGGTATTTTATGAGTCCTGTCTAGAGAGATTCCTCTTCACAAGGAATTTTTCTTAGCCTAAAAAAATCCAAGCTGTCGGTCTTGAGTCAGTCTAGGAAACAGGCCTGGTTTTAGGAAAATGTATTGCTGAGAAATTGAAGATTTGTTTCCTTTCTGTCTATCTTGTACCTCTCCCCACCTCACAGGAGTCTATGTGTCTCCAACCCGAGCCAGGTATAAATTAATCATTTGGTAGCATTTTTTAAAATTTTTATTTTTTCAATATATTTCATTGATTTTTTACAGAGAGGAAGAGAGAGGGATAGAGAGTTAGAAACATCGATGAGAGAGAATCATTGATCAGCTGCCTCTTGCACACCCTCTACTGGGGACGTGCCCGCAACCAAGGTACATGCCCTTGACTGGAATCGAATCTGGGACCTTTCAGTCCCCAGGCCGACACTCTATCCACTGAGCCAAACTGGTTTCAGCAATTTGATGGCATTTTTACTTTGATAAGCTATAGAAGCCTAAGCTACTAGTAGGAAACAGAAAAAATTCTCTCAGGGCCAATGGAATCACTGCCACATCACAGGAAAGTCAGCTTTTTCTACATCTTGGGTTGCTGAGGCTACCAGTCTTCTGGAAACTCTCTAGAATGGAGATGAGCCAGGGCTGGCTGGACCTGTGACTGCCCTAGATCACAGGGTGCCCCTAGCAATGAGCCAGCTGCCATCAGCACCCCGTCCTGTGGGTTGAGGGCTGTGGCTGGGCTGGGAGTGCCATGAAGGGGAATTGTAGGTGGAAATTCTGGCTATAGTATTAGGGCATAATCAAACAATTATATTTATTAATTTCAAGTAAATTTAAGGTAAGAGGTAGATAAGTACATCTAAAGCTTATATAGAAGCCTTTATGTCAGGGTAGGTAGTGGCTTGCTCCTATTGTGTGTTCTATCTTCCAAGTGAAATTTCCTATATAAACAATAGGTACCACCTTTCTTCCCAGAATGAACTAAGGGTCTTTGAAGTAACAAAAGTTGACACCTACTTAGTGTTTTCTCTATGTCAGGTACTGCATTAATCACTTTACACGTATTAACTCATGAGAACCTCATAAGAATTCGACATGGCGGAAACTCATTAGCATCCTTATTTTGTAGTTGAGGAAACTGAGGTACAGAAGACTGGCCAAAGCGAGTTGCAGAGTTTAAGTAAAAGACCACACTTACTAAGTGGCAGAGATGGGTTTTCAAGTATAGAATGCTGGCTCCAGGTTTAGGCTTTTAATTGCTGTGACAGACTGGCTCTAGGAAGAAGAGCAACCCAGGCTTTCCAGGAAGAAAAGGTGAAGGCGTACATAAGGTCAAGTATTGGATATCCAAGGGATGTGAGGCAAACGTGGGCCCAAACGAGGAAGATATGGAAATGGAAATTGATTCAGGGAACTAGGGCTTTCAGAATTAGCTCTCAAGTTTGACAATGGCTGAACTCCTCCAAGGTCCATCTGCTGTGAAATTGTTTTATGACCCTCAGAATAAGAAGAGTGAGAGTATGGTTTGAGGGTTTACTATAGAACGCTTCTAGGAGGATGCAGAAATGCTTCCTAAAAGGTAACCACAAGAAAGAACCAGCAAAGATTAAAAAAAACAAAAACAAAAACAAAAACAAAACCCCAGCAGTCACTCAATAGTTTGGTCATCAAATATATAGAAAAAAAAAAAAATCAAAATAGAAAAGAATGAAAGGATTTTTTTTTTTTTTTTTTTTTTTTTTTTACAGTGGACTTATTAAAGGAAAATAAATTAGACATTAAAGGATGTATGTTTTCCCAAGTTAAAATTCCTGTGTTTTGTTCACATCAGACTAAAAATAAGACAGTAAAAAAGTTCAGACCTCCCTCCATCACTTCTGGTGACTGATTTGATCCTCCAGTGATGTTTTTAGAGGAGTCAGCTCAGGTCTTAGTGGCTCCAGAATTTCTAGATGAGGCTTTGGAACTTCTTATCCAGATGGAAGGGTGTGGCCAGGGCACTGGTGAAAGCACAAGGGTTTAGGTTAGCTCCTGTTTTTATCACGGGTGGTTTGGGGGGTGAGGGATCTTTACTCTCTAAGCTACCCTTTGCTGCTTTCACGGATATGAACACTGCAAAAGGAATGTCTTCAGTCTCCTAACCACTTTCTTCAAATCTTCTCAGATATGAAGAGCATATATGTATTAATGCATGTTGTCTGAAGACAAATCCTGTTTCACAGTTCCTGGCCAGACGTTCTATATCTTCTGGCTCTGGTTAGCTTGTTCACTTGAACCGTAATGGGAGCTCTTTTATTTTTTTATTTATTTATTTATTTATTTTTTTTTAGAAACACAAACTACATTGTTTGGGGAGAAAATTTCTGGCACGCAACCAAAGTGAACCAAGATTTATTCACTGAAGCACCTACATGTACCCATTAGGATGCTCCTTCTGTCTGAATCTCCATTTCTAATGAGAAGGGGAAAAAAATGGGGCAATAAGGAAGTTAAAAACAAACAGGTCTACAAAAGAAAGAATATCTTAAATTCAGTTGGTGCCTGCATTTAAAAATTTGAAGGGTGTTAAATTTCCTTTGGGAAAAGTGTTATCAATTTACAATCTCACAATGTATTTAGAGTGCCTATCTCCTAGCCTATCCTGTTTTAAAAATCAAATTTTTAAAATTTTTCCAACTAACAAAATGACATCCTATTTATAGTTATTGACTTATTTTAATCTAATAATACAGAGTAAAAAGTCTTATCTCTTTATGTTTATGTCCATTGTAATATTGGGTTTAAATATTAGGTTAAAATGGCCATTTTACTCTTAATATATCACTAATATTTTATATCTTTTTAAAATAGTATTTTTTTAGAAATATTAGTAGCAAAAATGTAATTGAGTAATCACTACATACATTTCAAGGGAAGTAGCTCATTGAAATATGCATTAATAATGGAGGGAAAATGTAAAGAATAATTTTGATTTTTATCAGATGGACTAGGAAGCAAAAGTATCTTGAACAGAGGAAGCCAGCCTGAGAAAGGGAATAGAATTATAAAACTATTGACAAATACTGAATGGCAACAGTATGAAGTAGACAAAACCCAAAGCATAGCAAGGGACTTGATTATGCATCTTTAAAGGGCACACAAAGGAAATTTAATCCATAGAAAATAGTGATGGACCATATTTTTATCCAGTGGATGGGAATTTGAAAATAATTCTGGACCAATGATGGAAAAAAATGGGTCATAAATATAGAATCAATTTAATAATCAAATTGAGAAACAATAAAGCCTGCACAGAGCAGGACTGAGGGAATGCTCTGAGGGGAAAGTATTGATTAGATGTTTCCCAAGATAGAATTGACAGACTATGGGAACCAGCTAGTCCCCTTAGGGAATAAGGGAGGAATCCCTGATGTTTCCCTGTTTTTTGCTTTTTTATTAAGGTGGATAGAAACTCCTTTAACTGTAATAAGTAACACAGAAAAAGATCAGATTGTTTTGTGGGTTAAGGGTGTGTGGGGTGAGCAAGGGTACAACATACGTCCAATTTTGTCTGTAAGGTACCGATAAGGGGTTAAGGGGAAGAGTCAGCTTGTTTAACATATTTATTCATTCAACAAATATTAACTTCCTACTCAGGTGCTGTTCTATTATAGGTTTTGGGGATACTGTTATAGGTAAGACAAAGTCCTGGCTTTTACAGAAGTTATATCCTACGTGAAAGTAGCTAGAATATTAATTTCAGATTCATAAGAAGTACATTTTACTCCCTGGGATTATTAAAGTTCATGGAAGCCTTTTGTACAATCAATATGGATAGCACATATATGTCTCTCTTGACTTAGCATAATTTTTGTATATCAAAATTTTATGAAGATTTATAGTTTTCTTTTATTACATACTGCTGTTTCTGTTTACCTACGTGAAGCCAAGGTTTAACTCAGCAATGGCATCCTCATTTATTACAAAGTCATATTGGAAACTGGGAAATAATATTATAATGATTTGATTTATGACAAAGTCTTCAGAAAAATTGGTGGTTAAACATACCTCCCTAAGCTTTCGTTTCCTTTTTTGTTAACTAAGGAGATTGTGCAAATGACCTCAAACGCCACCTCCCTTAGCTAAGTCAAGTCCAGTGTGGTTTCTTTGTCTTGTTACTTCAACTCTTCTCAATATCAGCCTCAATTGTCCTCCATCCCTGGTGCTTCCCTTGATTTTTATCACATTGGTGCTGCTGAGTTCTGTGGGGAAAAAAATCTCACAATCTTGCACTTTAATGACAATGTGTAGTATTGGTTTCTAATTTCAACTGACTTCTCAAAGTGGGCCAGCAATTCTTGCAGCTTGTTCTGATTTTAACAGTGGCCAGGTCAGGCCATCAATACTATTCACAAATATCCTAAACTGATCAATCTCCTTTCATTCTCTACAGATGACTTTCCTCACCTACACAGAGAAAGGGAAAAAAACAAAACAAAAACCCACTTAGGTAAACAACTCAGACAAAAGCTCCCTCCAGTTCAGGTCACAAAGTCCACAGAGTTATTTGCCTCGGCGCCAGCCTTTCCTCCTGGCCTTGTAGTGGGAGAGGTGCCTTCCATCTGCATGTGGCTCATCCCTCCCATTGTCCTTAGATGCTCTGGGTCCCGTCTCCTACTTTCAAAGGGACGTTTTCCTTTAAAAAAAATTAAATTTATTGGGGTGACATCTGATATAATAAAAGGCTAATATGCAAATAGACCAAACAGCAGAACAACCAGAACAACCGAACAACCAGTCACCATGATGTGTGTGGAATATGGTGGGTGTTGGCTATAGTGGGATGGCATAGCAGGTGTACAATTTTATAATACAGCATCTGTATATTGTATTGTGTGTTTACCGCCCGACTTTTCCCTTCTGATCATCCTTGCTTCCATAGCTTCAAAGAGTCCCTCTCTAGGTTTATTCTTAACACCTACCAAATATGCATAAGACTTCCCTGTTTTAAAAACAAACTAACAAATGAACTGCTGTGCTCATCCTCCATCTCCTTCTAGCTATCCTTTCAAAACCAAACTTTTTGAAAGTTGTCAACTCTCACTATTTCCACTTGTCATCTCCCACTCACCCCTCAACCCTCCCCAGAATGGCTCCAGTTTCCTCAACTGATCCAAAGGTGTTGAGTGACTGCTTGAATGAAATCAAATATCCCAGGTGACTTTCATATTTTAGATAATTTGTAAGATTAATAAGGTTTTTCCATAAGTATAGAAGAGCATCGTTCTTCCTTGGGGACGATTGACATTGGGTCAGTCATCCTAAATACTTGATTACATTCTTTTGATGTAAAGAATCTTTTCTCTCAGAACCAATCACTTAATGAAATTTAGAGGAAAAAAGAAATGCTATCCTTTGATAGACCAGAGTTTGATTGAAAGATGACTCCATTCCATAGAAGTGAATGCGGAGATGGGATTAAACCAAGGATGGTTGAAATTGCTTTCAACCTCAAGTCATTATCTTCCAGAAGAAGTCACTACCTGTCACAGGTATGCCCGAAGGTACTCTTATTATGAACTACAGTAGTTTTCACTGATAAAACAAGGCCAAACCATGTAGGTAAATAGGAAGAGTTTGCTAGTCATGCATGTGCTCAATGACTTGGGTGTGCTTATTGTGGCCGGATCCTGAATGCAGCCTTTCTTATAGTCTGTCTGTGAACATCATACATCCTTGAAGAGTGGCACACTGCACACACCCAGAACTACACACATCACTTCATGTTTTTAAATGATAGCGGCTATTTGTTAAAATGAAAACTTATCTTTCCTGCTTTGCTTGGACAGCGCTATTCACTTGTTTTATTCCAAACGTGGCCTTTTCAAGTCTGTCCAGCTCCCTCTCATTATCTTGGGGTTATTTATCTTGCATACATGACCCTTCTTAGAAACAGAGGAAAGCAGTGAAGTTTTGCTGTCTTCAAAGAACCACAAAGAGAAGGGTGGCGCCCTTTGGCTTAAAAATAATAAACAAACAACAGAAGCCAAGTTCCTGTGAAATGGTGGCACATGGCCCTGTGTGGCCACAAGCTTTATTTCCTCCTGTCTTCCCAGGGCTACTGGGTACTTTGGGGGCACCTGCTGACGGTATCAGCTGCCAGGATATTGCTGGCACCACATGGCACGGAACAACAAAGGAGCAAACACAGGGCACTGTTGGCCAGGCTGCCCGGCGGGCTGCGACCATGAATGAACAAAGAGCAGCCACCCCATCTACATCCTGCTGTGTCCCCAAAACATCTCGCTTGTCTGCTGCACAGCCTTTCCGCCCACCTCTGTCTCTGAGAGAGGGAACTCCAGTCTAGCACTGGGTGTAAAAGGTCCATTGGATCCCTCAGGGTGACCTGGGGAGGCACAGAGACCCTCACAGGCAGGGTGAGCATTCCAAAGAAAAACTGTTTCAATTAAATAACACCCTTCATCTGGCAGGGACTAGGGCTCTATTCTATTCAAGGCACAGGTTATTTGTTTTTGACATTGTACTTTGAGGTCTGTCAAATCCATTCCTGAAAACTCCTGTCTGATCTAACACAGTATCTTTTAATTAAGTTGTCTCTAAGTCCTACTACTTCATTAAAAAGTTTAATCTACTTTGAAAATGAGACTTTGAGGCACATGGTGCTGAAATGATTATACCAGTGGCTTCAGGTATACAGTAAAATGTCACTATTAGAAATATAATCATTGCTCATGCCAGGATCTGTCAAAACTCATATTCATTTAGTGATAGCCCACCAGAGTTTGCTTAGGAATAGGATGCCATAGAGCAGGGCTGGGAGAAAGATACAGAAATGGGAGCATAAAGCAAAGAAGTATAAAAGGGAACTCTTGAAAGAGATTGTTGTTTATTTCACATTCTTAAAAAACAGGGCTGAATCTAACAAAAAATGAAAATTTATAAAGATAGCAATTATGTAATATCTAGTTATTCAGTAATGAGCGCATTTCTAATGTTCCAGTAATAAAGGAAATTAAAAGTCATGGCAGAATATGATTATGCATCTATGCATGCTATTTTCCCTCCTTTAAAAAAAAAAAAAAATATATATATATATATATATATATATATATATATATATATATATATATATAAAATTGATTTTTTCCAGAGAGGAAGAGAAAGAGATAGAGAGTTAGAAACATTGAGAGAGAATCATTGATCAGCTGCCCCTTGCACATCCCCTACTGGGGCCATGCCCTCAACCCAGGTATGTGCCCTTGACTGGAATCGAACCTGGGACCTTTCAGTCCACAGACTGACACTCTACCACTGAGCCAAACCGGTTTTGGCTTTCCCTCCTTCTTATATCACATAGTATGTTACCAAAACCAGTGGCATTCAGAGAGGACTAAAGAAAAGAATTGCTCACAGTCCAGCTGGTGTGACTCAATGGCTGAGCATTGACCTATGAACCTGGAGGTCACAGTTTGATTCCTGATCAAGGCACATGCCCAGGTTTTGGGCTCAATCCCCAGTAGGAGGTGTACAGGAGGCAGCCGATCAATTAAGATCTCTCATTATTGATGTTTTTATCTCTTTCTCTTCCTTCCTCTCTCTGAAATAAATAAAAACATATTTTTTTAAAAAGAAAAGGAAATAATTGCTCACATAAAAACCTGCAGTTCTCAGGTAGGATCTAGTAGTGTACTTCTTGCAGTAGATTGGCCCTAAAAATGTGCTAAGTCAAGAGATATTATTTGGGCATTTATTATGTAAGTCATAATAAAATCACTGGGAAAAAGTATGTCACCCAAAAATGAAAGAATCTTTCTTAGTAAAATCACCATCCAAAAAAATTAAAGTGACGAAACTGAGAGAGTATACTGTCCAAGATGCCATATAACCCAGATTCCTTGTGTCTGGGAAGGATGTTCAGGAAAAGTTGCTTCCAGCAGGCCTATATAGTGGGTGTTATATATAACAGCCTGTTTCTGTTTTCATCACTAGTGTCTCTTCCCTCATCTGCAGGACCAGGGGATTGACCAGGTTGCATTGAAGATCTCACAGCTCCAAGTTCCAAAATTCTAGAATATGCCTGCTCCTAGACTGCTCACCTTGCAAATGTATAATATTCATTACATTTTAAAATATGAAGTAATTGCCAATATTTAAAAATTAGAATATATTTTAAGAAATTATAGATGCAGATTCTCTTAAAATAGGACTGGCTACATCATTTTGGGAGTCAAGTGTGAAACAAAAATGCAGACACTCCTGTTCAAAAATTATTAAGGCCCTGGTTGGTGTTGCTCAGTAGGTTGGGCACCAAAAGGTTGTCAGTTCAATTCCCATTCAGGGGGCCATGTAGGAGTCAGCTGAGTGATGTTTCTCTCTCTCCCTCTTTCTAAAAATAAAAAATATATATTTTTAAAAATTATTAATGATTTCATGACAGTGAAGCATCAAAGCAAGTGTGGGCCCTTCTAAGTGCGTGTCTGGCATGACTGCACAAGTGGCATGCCCATGAAGTCAGCATCAGTTGAAAATTCAGAGGAGCTGGCCTTGGGCCCACATTTCTGATAGCAATAAATGGGAGCAGAGTGGTGGCTACCCCTTTAGTCACTCTCTCTATCTCCTACATTAAGGCAATGTCAGTCAGCGTTCATCACTGTACTTGCTCAATTGAGTTTTTTTCACTCTGACCTGCTGAGCTTATTTATATGACTTGTCTGGTCCCTGTAGGGATGTGAGTTTGTGCCTTCTGGTCTATGGTTAAAACTGACCATACAAAGATATTGGAGGCAGTGACCCACTACAAGGCTTTTATTGCTAATTGAAAGTGAGTCACCACACACAGATTGGACACTTTTTTTTTCTTTTGTTCTAAATCCAGGAAGGAGGGTGAGCATATGTTAAATTATCTCAGCACGACTCATAGGGGTCTCCTTCCACCATGACCTCAATATACCTTTCCTTCCCCAGGGAAATTACATGGAATAATGCAATACTGGAAGATGAACGAAGCATACTCACTCTAGGTAGCATTCAAAAAAGTCTACCATTTTATGAAAACTTGAAAGATTCTGCCCTAAAAACTAAAACAAAACATAAAATTGGCAAGCACCAAGGCTAGTTTTAAAATTACTCTTTTAAAATCAACACCTATGCAAAGTGTTGAGTATCAGTCATTCCCTTTGACCCCCATCTGATGTACTCTGATGAAGTTCTCTCCTGAAAACAAACAAACAAACAACAAACAAATGAACATCATGCTCTTAGGGAAGTTAGAGGATATATATGAAGAGTTTAGCTCTTCCTGAATGCTCGTATATTCCAAAATCATGTGCTTCGTTCTCTTGAGCCTCAAAATTCACTATCAGCTTGAAGTTTATTACGGACCCCACTATGGCTGCTGTTCTGTGCTCTAAAATGGACTTGCCTGCTAAGCACACATAAAAATATCTTTCTGTCAACACTTTCCTTTTCCCTTTGTTTGACCTCATTGCAGTTCCTGGCACGACAGAGTATTTTAGTTTTCTGGGCCATCTCCAGGCCAGGTCTTGTTTCTATACAAGATTTGTTCTATACGAAACCTGAAAAGGTTCAATGGTCAGGGTTCTGGTTGACTCATTCTGCTAGATTTCTCCCTCTTGGTCAACATTCTTTACCTCATTTCCTAGCTGCGCCTGGTGCCAGCACTTTTACACTCATCTAACTTAAGCAACCACATGGTAAATATTTGGTAATTAATTTATACATGAGTAAATAAAAACGTAACAGATCTACTCTTTGAGTGACCAATATGATGAAACATATTGCTTTTTAGTGCTTTTAATAATTCTTGTTCATTGTGTTGCTTTTAAGCCAAGATAATCATGAATACTTGATTTCTGATTACAGTAGGTCATTTTTTAATTTTTATTTATTTATTTATTTTTTTGTGCTTGAAGAAAAGCATTGATTTCCTAGAGCCTTGTTGTAGCTTAGGAAATGTGAAAATATTTTTTAGCATGTCTCCAGTTTTGCAGTTATCTTTATTCAGTTCTGTAATTTATGCTTAGTACTATCACAAGCATGCAAATTGCACGTATTCTTATATGAATTTTTTCATTTTGTTCACTTGTTAGGAAAGTCCTCAAAAACACTGAATATGTTTTTCCTTGAATTTTATCTCCCTACACCCATGCAACTGCAGGGAGCTCAGTGTTTTGTGGTTACTCTGTGGATGAATGAGATAGATAATATGATGACTACAATACTTCAGCCACTCAATCTCAAACTTTTTTTCTCTTCCTCTTTTTCTCACTTCAACTCTCAGCATTTAACTTCTTACCCAGTTATATGACAATTTCAAGTTTTGGGACTCCATGTAATATTGCTTTTTAAAACCATGGCTCTATTTTCTACTGGTGGTTATCACATCCAATTGAGCAAGGGTAGGATGCTCTGGCTTCTGGTCTTCATGACTAGACACTCTTCTCTAGTGCTCAGATATCGTCAACCTTTTCCCATGTCAGTCTACCTGCCATCCTCAGACCTCTCAAACCGAAATCTCTGCCTTCACCTTCTGGGTTTGTCTTAGCCCTCTTAGATGAGTCTGCCGTAATGGCTCACAGTTATTAAGCATTGATTGTCATAGACTTTTCCAAGAACTTTATGTATACTACTTTACTCATTCTTTACAAAAGCTTATGAAGTAGTTACAAATATGATATTTCATTGATTCTCTGGGACATTTTTTATTTCACATTTCTGAAATAGGAATGCGACTCAATATAGAATATTGGCAGTATTTTAAAAACCTTATTGGCCCATAAAATGATGGTATGTACATGTTACAATCCATGGATTCTTAGATTTGATTATATATATCCCCACCCAACTGATAAGGAAACACAAGCTCAGAGCAGTTAGCCTAAGGACATGAAGCCATACAGTCTTATTCCAGAGCGCAAGCTCTTGACCACAGCCCTGCTATTTTTTTCTCTGTAATTTCCTCTTTTTGATTATATTTAAATGTATCAATTAAAAAACCCTAATGATTATTTTCATTTTGTGATTTAAAAGTTAATACACAGTCACTGTCAAAGCAGAAAATTTAGGGAAGAAAGTAAATCGACTTGAATCTTACTAAGCTATTACTATTGCCAACATTTTGGGATATTTCTCCCTGGCTTTCCTTCCTCTTTTGCACATTCAAATATATTTATAGCATTGGCAACATACCAGTGATACAGTTGCATTCCTCTGTTTTTCATTTGGTATTATGTGATGAGCATTTCCCAGCATTATTACATGCTCTATGAACACAAGACTTTAAATGATTGTCTCATTTATTATTGTAGAGGTGTACTACAATTGAACACTTAGATTGCTGTCAGGTTTCACTATGAGTACATGCAATACACTGTCTTATCATTGCCTGAGGGTTCCAAAACCTGTTTTACTTCTTTTTAAATTATCATGTTCTTCTCAGCTTATCAGTAGAATAACTACAATACTTCAGCCACTCAATCTCAAACTTTTTTGTGCTTCCTCCATAGAAGAAGTCTCTGCCAAATCAAGAGCTCAGATGGGAAACATTTCCTAAAGAGAACATCAGTAGATTCCCAGGAAGTTGCTACTTGGCATTGTTCAGCATCTTTAGGAGGGGATTTTATCCTCATTAGAAAAGGCCCCGGCAGTCAGTGTGTTTGAGGTTGAGTTAGCATAGCAACAGGTCTTTGCTCCATACAAGTTCTGGTCACATCATTTGAGGACAGCATACTGCTTTCCAATGATGTGTTACAGAACGCAGGGTGTATAGAAACAGTGGATATGGAAATTGTAGGCTAGGAAATCTGATCTAAACACCTTCAGAGCTTTTCACTTTCTTAGTCTTATTTTCTTTCTACCTCTTCTCAGTACTGATAGGAGAGAGGAAAACTCAGCAAGTAATCATCACAGCAAAACTGAGTCTTAAAAAAGATCACAGTAAACTGGAAAGCCCAAGTGCCCATCAGTAGAGAAGTGGATAAATAAGGTGGTGGTACATTACACAAGGCAGTACTTACTTGATTGTAAAAAAGGGAAATGTTACCTTTTGGGACAGCATAGATAGACCAGGAGATTATTAAACTAAATGAAGTAAGCCAGTCAGAGAAAGGCAAGCACCAAACGATCTCACTTATATGTGTAATCTAATGAACAAAATAAACTGATAAACAAAATAGAGGCACAAATACATGGAACAGATTGACAGCTATCAGAGAGGAGGAGAGTTGGGGACTGGATGAAAGAAAATGAGGCGGGCTAGAAGAGGTCAATGGGGGAACATATATAATAGTTTCAACAATGAAGATATTTAAAAAAGTGAAGGGATTAAGCAAAAAACCAACATAACACATAAATACAGACCATAGTGTGGTGATAACCAGAGGGAAAGGAGGGTAGAGCCTAGGTAGAGGTGGATAAAGTGGGGGGAAATGGGGACAGAGAGATACTTTGCTTGGGGCAATAGGATCATGATGCAGAGGGCAGACGATGTTTTATTGAGGTGTATACTTGAAACCTGTATGACTTTGCAAACCAATGTCACCCCAATAAATTCAATTTTAAGAAAGGGAGGTTTACGAGGTCCCATAGGGTGACTGACTGCACATTCCTGACCACCATCCACTAATCACCAGAAAGACATTTGTACATATTTCCGCCTTCAGAAAATAACCTCTAGCAATTGTGGTCTTTATTTCCTGGGTACATTCATGTTTACTGTTGTGATTAAAATGTGTCTTGAAAATGAATGTCTCTTGAAAACTAAGGGATATTTTCCCAGTACCCCGCATTAAAAGTTTTTAGTAACATCTTTTAATTTTTAATTAAACAATCTAGAATTCTGTAAATAACCAGAACTTTTTCTAAGTGAAACTGAAGTGTACCCCATTATCTGTAACTGTTTTGTCCTCGTCGATACAAACTATATGTGTGCCACTGTGCTAGGTGCTCTACGGACCACCAAGTCCAAAGATTGCTTTCCCAGAGGCTATCCTGAGCTAAGTTTGAGAGTTTATTCAGGATCAGGGAGATAAAACAAGAATGAATTGAGTTGCTTTATGTATACAGGGGTAAAAGTCAGATAAAATTTATTTGTATTACTAATAGTTTCTAGAGTTCACATTTTAAAACTTTTTTTTTTTAAATTAGACTCTGGCCTAATTTTTTAATTTATTATCAAATAATGAATAGTTGTTTGGAGACTAATGGATGCCACTCTTCGGGGTGGCTCTTACGCAGAGATAAAGCCTAATTGCTCTGCACAAAGCATGCACGTTCCAATGAGGGGAGAGAGATTTCTCTACAATCACCAAAACATGGGCATCACCAGAAGAGGGCAATGGGAGAGATCCAACATTCAAAAGGGAGGAAAAACGGGGGGCTCACTGGGAATCTGACTATGACAGCCTATTACAAATTTATCCCTCAAAAATTGGCAAAGGGAACATGATGAGAAAAGACTCCAAAAAGGAAAATATCAGAGTGAATTTGGGCAACTCTGAAGATTCTGGATTGGCTGCTTGAGTAATATGGAACATTTCCTGATATGTACATGAGACCAGTTTTCCCTCTCATATTTCAATTTCAGGAAACATGCTACTTATTTCAGAATCCATCTGAATTTCTTGTGAAATAAGATGAGGTGTATGCCTACCTAATACATACTATAGAAACCAGTAGGAAGAACTAAGCTTAACTTGAGAAACAATCATGTTAGTTTAAAGAGGATTTAAAGTCATGATCATGATTTTTATTTCCTTCCTCAAGGTGCAGTTGGTAGACTTTGGCTGAAGAGATAGAGAAATGTTGAAACTATGTGGTTTTTGCTTTTTTATATCAAGTTTACCAGTAATTTAAAATATTCCTCCCTCTACTTCTTAAAAGTCAGTAAATACTAGGCACTTTAAGCTACTGGAGCACAGAACACCACATTTACCCCATTTTATTTTTGTGCAAACACATTTTCTTCACTCATTAGGCAGTGTTATTGTTATAGGTTCAAGACACCCATAGCTGTTTTACCTTCATTGGAGAGCTCATTAAAAAAAAAAAAAAAATTCTGCTGGTGGTGAATTTGGATTTATTTTTCAATTTGAATCTTTGCCTGCAAAGATGCTATGATTAAAACATGTTACAGTATAGAACAAATTTGTATGGTTTATGCTAGTAACATTTGTTTAAGTACTGTAACAAGTGATATTAAAGTGTCACTTTTTGTTATTGTGATTTTCATTTTCTTGACTTCATCTCTAATTTTCTCTTAAATTTGGATGCATTGTAAAATATGGGTAAGTGTGTGTGTGTGTGTGTGTGTGTGTGTGTGATGAAGATGTTCAAGGTCTCTGTCTTGGTTAGAAATTAAGAAATCGCCTGAGAGACAAATAATGAAATTTAATTGCTTTTATACAGCTTATTCTAATACCATTATAACTAAATGCAATGATTTTATCTTGCATATTTGTGTATTTCATTGCCTCCATAGAAATCAATAGACACAAAGCACTAATTCTGAACATTATTAATCTGAGAAGTAATATAACTTTTAAAGAACTGAAAAGTAAAAACCCAGTAAAATATTGTACTTCTTCATGCATCTAATTTTTTAAAATTTTTATTTTTATTAAAATTATTGAGGTGACATTGGTTAATAAAATTATATAGGTTTCAAGTGTAATGTATCTCACTTTCATTGCAACAATTTTATGAAATTAGAATATTTCATGTTTTGTATTTAAAGAAATACAAAACTGTTCTTCACTCAACTCATCCTGTAGCAATTTCTTTTGTCTTATTGTTATCTTTTTAAAAAAAATTTTAAAAATATGTTTTTGTTTATTTTTAGAGAGAGAGGAAGAGAGAAGAATAGTGAGATAGAAACACTGACGAAGGAGAAACATCATTGATTGATTTGCTGCCTCCTGCATGCCCCCTACTAGGAATTGAGCCCACAACCTGGGCATGTGTCCTGACCGAATTGAGCCAGTGACCTCTTGGTTCCTGGGTCAATGCTCAATCACTGAGCCACACCGGCTGGATTTATTGCTATATTTTCTCTTTGGTCACCAGCAATAATGTAAAAAAAATAAACAAATAAAATAATTAGAAATTATGGCGCTGTCACACGTATTTGAAGGACAAAGGTGAAAGAGTACGGTTAACTATCCCCAAAATAATTCTAGAAAAAAACACAAAAGAGGATCTAAATTTCTTTGTTGTTGTTTACTTGACTTGTATTTAAAACCGTTTTCAGCCCTGTTTCCACTTTTCACTTCAGATCTGCATTTTCAACTTACTTCTGACCATGTGTAATTTTCATGCCCCATCAGCAAATCAAAGACACTGTGTACAAAAATCAAATTAATTCCGTTGCCCTCCCCACCTGTTCCTCAACAGTTCCTTTGTTCAGTGAGTAGCACCACCTTTAACCTCTTGCCCAAACCCCCACTCCCTCTGCACATCTTCAGTCTCCTGGGGTCCCAGCTGTGCTGCTTCCTTTCTCTGTCCCAGGGAAGTCACCCCCTCCCACCCAGGTCGCTGCAGTAGGTTCCCTTGGCCCATCTTCTTCATGCCACTTTCCACATTGCTGCCAGTTTGACATTTCAAAATATCAATCTGATTTTATCCAAAACTGCCCAGTGGCTACCACTACTCTTGGTAATGCCTACGTCTCCAGCCTTATCTCTGGATACATTACTGTTCCAGAAAATGCCCATGCTCCTCCTTGAAGAAAGGAACATTATACCCCTCTGCTGCTATGCATGCTTCATGTCTCCATGTCTATGTCATTTCGTACGACATTGCAAATGTCTTCTGCCTTGATTGTGTCTTCCACCAGTCTGAACGTGCCTGAAGACAGAGGCAATCTAATCTTTATGTTGCTCACTGATGTATGTGCACAGAGCCTGGCACATAATAGATGACTAATAAGTATTTATTAAATGAACAAATAAATAAAAAGTAATTAGTAGACAAAGATTATGCTATTTCTGATGGACCCCTGATTTTGTCTTTCTGTTAGGATGTTTTAGTCATATAACAGAGCACACAAATGTGCTTGAAAATCCAGAAGTCACCTTAAAGGAACCTTGATCTTTTTTCTCAAGGACAGTGTGATGGCAGGGAAGAAAAGTTAAGTGGCACTGATTCCAAGTGGATCAGAATGTTGACTCATTAGGCCATTTCTGTGACTTAATAATAGAGCAAATAAATAAGTGCCATGACTCACTGCTCCTCTCAAGTGCAATGTATTTTCCCTAATAGTTTCTAATTAAGAGAAATCTAGCCTCCCCCCCCCCCCAGAATACATGTGTAGAAGGTGAAAGATACTTTAATATTTTTTTTGAAAAAAATTGAATAGAGATTTAAAAAATGAGTTGAAGAGTCAAGCCTGAAAATTCTTAGCAAATAAAAGTATGGGAAATTGGCAACCTTGGTTAAGAATTTTATAGAGAGAGTCCACATATACACCGAGTGGTCAGATTATCATGACCACCCCATCAGTACTTCGTTGGGTCACTTTTTGCCTTCAATTCTGCGGTGATTCTTCTTGGCATTGACTGCACAAGATGTTGAAAGGTGAAGCAAGGAATCTGACGCCATGCCCGATGAATAGCACTGTCCAGTTCTGTGAGATTTGATGGTTGTGGAACCAGCTGCCTGATGGCTCCTTTAACTTGGTCTCACAAATGCTCAGTTGGATTGAGATGTGGTGATTTTGGGGGCCACAAAAGCAATCCCTCGTGTTCTTGAAACCACTCCTGCACAATACAAGCACCATGGCATTGCGCATTGTGTTGTTGGAAGAAGCATCCCCATTGGGATACGCCATCATCATGATAGGATGAACTTGATCAGCAATGATACTTAGGTGTGTTGTGCTATTCAGACATTGTTCCACATGAATTAAAGGGCCCAAATCATGCCAGGAAGACATGCCCCAACCCATAACACTGCCCCCACCAGAAAAATAACCACTTATACTGTCTTGGTAAACAACCTGCTTCCCTATTTATAATGGTCTGGCGCTCTAGCAACTTCAGCGTGAAATTATAGCTAATTTATCTACAAATGTCAGGTAGTCATAATATGCACCTCTTGTTTTTCTGTCCTGGCACACTGGGAATAATCCAAACGAGTGGGAAGTTATTATTGGACAGAAAGATAAGTTGAAGGCAATCGTTTCTTTATTGTTTTGACATTTATATGTTGTTCCAGTGTGTTGGGTCAGTCTTTGTACGTTGCACAGCTGTGGCCAGTGCTGGGGACGCTTGCCAGCATTAATGACAACCAGCGGCACAAGGAGTTCTTCTGCTGACCGCGCCTAATTCTTTTACACTGATTAAATATTTAGGGAGAGAAAGGTTCTGTGTTTGACGACGCAGTGAACTGTGCCAGTCTAAATCGAAAAGTTTTCAAATGTCAAACATCTCTAAGACTTTAGGCTAATCATTCACCATTATAATAATAAAAATAAACAAATTTTTTAAAGTGGAACCTGAGTTTTTTAGATGCTGCCATCAAGAACATCTGACTGGCAGAGCCAGCTGTCAGGAACCACTTTCTCGTGTGTCCTCCAGGCATAGTCTAGGTATATATGCAAGTAAACATAGTATTTTCATATTTTAATAACTGTTTTTGCTTTGCCACTGAATACAGCGTAGGGCAAATGTAGGTTTATGGTTTTGAGTTCCCAAAACACAGTTTACTCTTATACTCTTATATATTAATTATTGCATTAATTTTCCACATGAGCAACTGTAAGCCTACTTTTGCCCACCCCTGATATATCATGGAGAACATTCTATATTTGCACTGATGCATTTAGCTTATTTGGATTCTTTAATATTATTCTTTATTGCATCTGTATAGTATCCTTGTTAGGGATGCAGCACTAGTTGTTTAATCAGATTCCTTCTGACAGAAATTTAATTTTCCCCCATGATTCACTATTATAAACAGTGTATAATAACATCTTCATGCATTTTAAAAACATTAAAAAGAGCATTTGAAGTGGAAAGAACTCCAGGGCATCGTTTTTCTTCCTTACAGAGTAGATGTAACGTGATGTGGGGCCCAGAAAAACAAATGATAAAAGAAAGAACTAGAAGTCACCCTTTGAAGTTTGCTACCAGGAAGTGCTTTGTCAAACCAAATTAGTATTTGGTGTCCACAGAGACACCTGTGCTCCTTTTACTTTTCTTGAAGAAACGAAGGAACAAACGGACTTTTCTGGAAAGGCTCTGCACCTGGGGAGTTTTCACGGCTACTTGGAGGAACCTGCCCATCCCTACACACACATGGCTTCTACTACCACCAGGGTCTTGGGACGCTGGCCTTGGAGAGACAACATAGGTGACTTACTTCATCCACTTTACAAATAGTGGTTTATTCCGCATTTCCATTTTATCTTGATTTTTCGTATTTTAAAAATGAGTATAAATGTTTTAATATTTGATTGTAGAAAATGACACTGATCAAAACATGGTTCTTTTAAAAAAATTACTTTATTAAAGCAATCATCAAGTTGTCATCAGAACATTGGAGGTAGAAAAACTGGAGAAGTCATTATTCTCCAGTAAAAGGCACTTATTTCTCAGCTCATTATAGAACTTACTTCAAAATCATTATGGGCCAAAACTCAGCAAGGAAAAGAGCAACCAGGTTTACTAGTAAATCTCGGGAGAAGTGAAGAGAGTTGTCTCTGAAGACATAGCTTCTAGATTTACTTGAAGCCAACTCCTAGTTATTAAAGTTTCGAAATACTCTTAAAAGAGTAATGGACGGTTCATTTTATCTGTGGTTCAGAAAACACTCAGGTTGGGCATAGGACAGTCAAAACAAGATGATAATTTTGTCACTCATTTAGTTTCACCTGGGCTAAAATGGTTTCTTTGGCAAGCCAACACTGTCCCTAGTAAAAGCAAAAACAACCCTTCTACCCCCAAAAAACCCCTAATGTTCACATCTCTCTGATTTTAATACATTTCAGGGTATGTTGTGATTTAAAGCAGTGGTTCTTCTACTTTATTGCTATTTTTTTTAAATCTTGGCCCACTTTCCTCTATCCCCCATCACTGAAGTTCATTGTATTTCAAAGTTCACTTACGTTCTAGAGAGAGATGCCGCTAATGGATTTGCTGGCTTCTGGTCTCTCTGTCCCTGAACTGTTCTCTGATGTCATTTTGGGTAAAATTTTTATATTCTTCGTAAATTGGGAATGAGTTTTAATAGAGGAAACTGAAGTGCTATTAGCTATCCCTTGCCAAGTGATTGTCTCTTCTTAGTCGATCCTCCACAAGCCTCTTGAAGCAAACATTTAATGAAAATAACTGCATTTTTAGTTTTATGAGTATTAAATCCAGCCCAGCCAGTGTGGCTCAGAAGTTGAGCATTAACTTATGAACCAGGAGGTTATGCTTTGATCCCAGGTTAGGGCACATGCCCAAGTTGCAGACTTAATACCTGGTAGGGGCGTGCAGGAGTCAGTTGATTAATGATTCTCTCTCATCATCAATGTTTCTATTGCTCTCTCCCTTTCTTTCTGAAATCAATAAAAAAAATTTAAAAAAAAATAATATTAAAAAATCTGGTCAAAGAGCTGGACAGGTTTATTGTGGTATTCCTGTCAAAATATCCAGATTATCTTAAAGATCAGCTCATGTGCTTTCCCATATTAAAACTTTGATAAGAACTTCCATTGTTTCTCTTGAAACAAGTATGTTTGGGTTGAAATATTTGGCACCAATACAACTTTCACTTATCTTCACATAGGTGGTGAAAAGAGAGGCTGCTTCATAAGGAGCTCTGTGACTTCCTGAACTTCCCTCTTCCAAAAGGGAGTGACCCTGACTGGAGGACAGCATGACCTCGGGGGCAGGAGAAGAGGTAGGTGAGTTATGTAGTAACCCCGTAACACACAGGCACTCATCTCCATGAATCACAATTGACTTTTTAATTCACATTCTGATTACACCCTCAACTAAGACAATGTTGAGATCAAATGTTATTCAAACTCTAGGCAACTGTGACTTTGTCCTTAGGTCTGTGAAATTCCATGAGAAAAATCCTCAAAAAGAGCTCCATTAAAAAAAAAAAAAAAAAAAAAAAAAGATTTGGAGAGTTTTGGAAACAAATAAAGTCAATTCATTTTATATAAACCCCCATTGAGGAAAGCATTAACAGGAGTTTTTTTGGGGGGAAAATTTTCCATATTATTTCACAGGTTCCACTTCCTTACTGAATTTTGGTTGTTTGCTTTGATAAATAATATTTCCTCCAGCTGGCACATTTAAACAGGATCCATTCAAATGAATTTCATGGGACATTGAGCAATTCTGTTACCTTCCTCAATGAAAACTAAAGGTCACATTATTCTCTCTATCTTTTCCTTCCAAGAAGCTAGGAAAGAAGTTGTTGATATTATTGTTAATGTTTCAAAGAAAACTATAGCTGCTCACTTTTTTCTTAAGTGAAGCAGAGCTTTTGGCCTTGGTCATGCCCTTGAAGATCAGCTCTCCTTGGTGTTATTACCATTTCTCAGAAGGTAGTCTTCCATTTGTTTGCTCTCACCTCTTTCCGGAGTATGCTCCTGGCTAGGAGTCTTGCTGTTGGGTGAAGTGCGCACGGCTGATGTGACAACCTGGTTGGCCTGGTGTGCTGGGTGACCTGAGGAATGAACATTTTGGAAATGCCCAAGATTTTCATTAACAAAGAAAAAAACTGGCTAGTTGGCAACTAAGGTCAAATCAATAATGATCCTTTTGTATGGACACATTTGGAACAGAAAGCCTTTCACCAATTTTAATAAAACCTCTAAAACATGATTGTAAGGAGGCTCTGGGGGAAACCCTATCACCGTTTTGGAACATATAAGAAGGACTTTCAGGGTGACCCTAGAGGTCAGACAAGGAATGGAGCTTTGGTGATGGCTTTTTCCAATGAGAGCAGTTTCTATTTTTCTCATCAACTGTTTTAGAAGTAAGGTAAAGATCTCAGCAAGGCTTGAGGATAGAATGTATTGGCTAACTAGAGGGAAATTTTGCCCCATATTGCTTTGCAGCCTTTAACCCATAAGGTAGAGAGAAGCCAGTTCACTAGTAAAATAATGTTCATTGTGGGGAATTGAATTGGGAAAATCAGTAGAGAAAGGGGAGGAATATGTTATGGACATACTAAAATGTGTATTCCAATAATGTGGCATAATGGAGACTTCTGGACTATCCCAAGGGCATATATTAACCTGGCACCTGATAATAAAAAGCAGAGTCTTTCTGACCAAAGGACTGAGCAGATGGTAGAGGAAAGAGGTGTGGTTGCAAACAGCCCCAGGCTTTGTCAACATCAACTGTACCCACAGACTTGAAAAGACAGACTTTACCCACACAAAGTGTGGGTATGATCAAATTACCATCTGCACTATTGTCAGTAATTACTCAAAGGACAGCCACAAATCAACCAAATGCCATAATAGTCATCTTTAGGAGAAGGGAAGGTTTGCCTGAATTTTCCTCTTGCAATGAAGAGCTGATAGGCAGGTATTTTGCTGGATTTCAGGCACTTCATGAGGAGTGTTGAGGAACACACACTACTTCTCTTCCTGGAAATCTTGCCTTCAGGCATGTCACCTTGAACTATCCAGATTGCAACACAGAAGTAGTCTAACCCTGAAGCTACGTGCATTTCTTGGGGAACTCTTCATATGCAGAGATCTGTGCTCTGAAGCAAAGCATGTGGCCTTTGCCCTTCCTGGAACCTCTGGTGGAATGCCCTCCCCCAGACATTCCCAGAGCTCTCACTTTCACCGGGTGCCACCTCTTAGGCTTTCCCTATCACTATATAACATAGCTCCCCTACCTAGGATTATTATCCCCTTTCCATATTCTATTGGTCTCTTGAGCCTTCTCACCATCTGATACTTTATATTCTTGCTAGTTTATTTGCTTATCATCTTTCTTGCCCTTTTAGAATGTACGTCCCATAAAAGCAGGGATTTTGCCCATTTTGTTTACTGCTATATTTCACCATGGGCATCCTGTAAATATTTGTGAAAGGAATGAATGAGTCCTTAAGTAAAGCTTTTTACTCTGTCTGATCTCAGTTTTCTCAGATCCATGGGCAGTTCAGACCCCAAGGCAAACGACACAAAAGGCTTTAAAAAAAAAAAAGATGTTACCTGAATGGGACAAGTCCCAAGGCTAATCAATGTACCCAAGAAGAAAAGGGAAAGCTTCTTTACTCTCAGAATGGCAAGCAGTTTTCAGTGTTTCCTGACTAGGTTTCTCAACACAGGGTCCTACTGACCCTGAATATTATCCCTGGAGTGGCAAGGGCAAGTTCCTGTCCTTAGGGAAAAAGAATCAGGACAACAAATTCAAACGTGGCCCTAGAAAACATCAGAATCCAATAGTTGTTGACTTTTCTCTATATTTAAATTTCTTTAAATCTTCCCTTTACTGATTTAAGTTTCTGAAACGAAGGGAGTTGATAGAGCTTGGGAAATATTTATAGTTACCTTAAAATTAAATTTTTTAGAAAGATTCATAACCAATTGCATTTTATGTTAGCCCTCCTGTCCCATGGTTTCTGAGTTATCATCTTGTGTTTGAAGGTTTTTATGGCAGTTATAGTCATGGAGAAAATAGTCATCCATTAGCAAAGTTAATCAAACATCACTGAGAAGGTAGTTGATCTCCAAAGTTTTCTTCTCGATAATTCTGAATTCCAGATGCTGAAGACAGTAGGTTCTGAGCTGAACTTTTTATGACTGTTTGCATGTCATACAAATAAATAAAAATATGTAGATGATTGTACATAAAATGCTAAGCTTAAGTTTAAAATGCAAATCTTAAAATATTTCATAAAAACCAAAAAGGATAGAAGAATCCCAAAAAGTGGAGACTAAGGCTGCCTGACCAAGCTCAAGCACATTATAAACAATGGACTATTCATTTATTCTGAGGAGCTGGAGCCTAATTGTCCTTCTGCCTATTCTAAGTATGACACCAATGATTCTTCAACCTTGGACCAGGTGTTGACTCTTTATAAATTGGGAGTACCCAAGCAAAGAGGAAACTTTTTTTGTGAAAGGACATCAGAAGCCATGATGCTATATATATAATATATACATTTTATATAGATTTCTAAAAAGGAAAAAAAAAAAAACAACATCAGAAGACCTGCCTTCTATGCTAACTTTCACTGTGGTGTTAAACATTTGCCAAGATATAAAGTTTCTTCCATTCCAGATCTCTAAAGTCACATTACAGAAGTGACCACCCAGACTCAGTATAAGAGAACATAGGTTGTCATATCAGTGACTCCATCACATCAGGTAAAGACAATCTTTCTACAATCTCAAATATTCCTCTGGAGATAACACTTAGATTGTTTATCTTACCTGAGAACCACCTGTATTTGTATGGCAATCACACTTGAAAGATAGTAAAGAATACAGGGCTGGGAACCTAAAACAGGGTCTGTTTACATAATTAGGTGGTGCAATCCAACACCAAAGTTCTTGTCAGATAAGTAAGAAGTAGGCCCCTCTTCCTCTATAAGGAAGTTCTTTTTCAGTTTGTTTCCTAGTATTTGCCTAGTTTGTGCCCTCCCTGCTGTTCAAAGTTACTTAATTTAGGGACAGTAGGGGATCTTTACTTGGGATGATGGGCTCAAGCACTTCTAGAAAAGTGACTCTGTGACTGATATGAGTTGACATGTATTACACACCATACAAAACAAATAACTCTGGGATACATTTCAACAGCTATTAACTTCACTGGAAAAGGCCAACACTGCTAGATTTTCTTTTTCCACTGAGAGTCCATAATACAGAGTGCTAGGATATTGCTGCCCTTCCTCAGATGTAAGAAAGTAAGAAGATGCTATGACCTGAAAATACCAGTGTTGCCAACTCAAGTGGATTTCTGAAGAAACGTCCAATGGCTGCAGCCAGCTATAGACTATAGGGCATGTCTGTTGGGCTTTCATTTAGGTCCTTTCTTTCATTTCTCCCTGCCTTTGAAGGTCGATTCCTCTGCCTAGATCTCTCTCATACTCCTCTTTACTTGGCTGATTACTGTACATAATTTAATACTCAGCTCATGTAAAACCCCACACCTGGAGGCTTCCCTGAGCAATCCCCATCCCCAACTCTGAGTTCTCATAATAATTTTTTGATTACTGCCAATATACCATCTGGTATAATATGTAATTCAACCTACTCATAATTAATATTTTCTTTATAGCAGTGGTTCTAAATTTTGGTTGCACGTTAGATTGATCTAAGGAGATTTTTAAAGTCCAGATGCCCTGTCTGCGTTCTAGACCAGTGAAATAAGGGTCTCTGGGGGATGGGAACCAGGATTTAGTATTTTTTTTCTTAAAGCTCTCAATTTAATTCAATCTGCCATACCGAAAGGCAGTTTTTGAATACAATTATCTAATACAATGCACATACATAAGACATGATGGAGAGATCAGTGATAGTCAAGAAGCCATGTCATTTCATTGGGGTTAGACTTGAAACTGACTGGCAAGAGATTGGTTTGCTAGGAAGTCATTTATGAGCATTGGACATGCTAGTTGTTCAGGCTGAACTCTTCAATCCTAGGTTTCCATTTAATGTAATTTCTGTCTACAGTGACTAGCTGAACACTGCGGCCTTTTAAGGGT
Organism: Pipistrellus hanaki; assembly: GCF_964339955.1. Classification (NCBI taxonomy): domain Eukaryota; kingdom Metazoa; phylum Chordata; class Mammalia; order Chiroptera; family Vespertilionidae; genus Pipistrellus; species Pipistrellus hanaki. The sequence continues at coordinate 68,902,751 of NC_140506.1, read as the reverse complement.
TACTCTGATAGAGCTCTAATTCCTTTGGTTATTTCATGAACCCTTCTTTCTAGGGTTCCTCTTCCTAGCAAACTTCCTAGCAAACCTCTTCAACTATCTTCCATGAGCCATTCTCCCTGCAGGCTCCCAGTGGGGTTTAAGTCAGCTCTCAATAAAGGGCACTTAAAACAAAGGGAAGAGATTGGGCAAAAGATAGAATTATCTTAATTAGATAAGTCTGTGGCCAAAGGCAAAGTGAGCACCCTAGGCAATGGTCCTGGAACTATCCTCAGTATATAACTGGGTGTCTCCCCAGTCCTACTTTGAACTATTCCAACATACCAAAAACTACATTTATGAGCATTGGACATGCTAGTTGTTCAGGCTGAACTCTTCAATCCTAGGTTTCCATCTAATGTAATTTCTGTCTACAATGACTAGCTGAACACTGTGGCCTTTTAAGGGTTACTCTGATAGAGCTCTAATTCCTTTGTTTACCTCATGAACCCTATTTCTGGGGATGGGTGTGTTTCAGGGCTGGAAGAGTGTTGAGGGGAAACATTTTCATGAGCTCAAACTGGACATAACTTGTTTTAATGCTTAATGTAAACACGTAGCTGTATTCTCATGAGCAATTCCACAAAGCAGAATAATGCCTCCTATTCTCATTTCCGCCTATTCCTTCTTCTGAACTTCCAGTCTGACTGGTTGCATTGTTCCTGCTCCTACTCCCACCCTGGGGTGCTCTGCATTCTCCCCTAGGCTGGCAGCAGTCTCTCTGTGTGACCGCCAAGCCGCCTCCTCCCACTTCTCCTTGAATCCTTCCTCTTCACTGGTTCTTCCATGAGGATTGACAATAACAACTCACAACCAAGCCTCCCTGCACCTATTAAGCCTAAAGGATAAGAGACTGGCTTGTTAGGATCAGCAAAAATAGTTGAAGAGAGAACAATTAATAACTATTTCCTTTGGTTTTGCATTCCTTGGCCTTGTCCTGGAATCCTGTGACTGACTTGTATCCTTTCTATGAGAAGCTCAAGTCCTCCTTAGTTCCTGCATGACATTATTGCCACAGCATTTAATGAAAAAAGCTTAAAAGGTGTGAAATTATTCTTTTTTAGATCTTCTTTATTTTTAAGATAACTGATTCCTAAACCATTTGACAACACTCGGCCTGATTATTCTCTGAGAAACCATACCCATTTAAACAAGCCTGTCTAAATCATTTATTCATTTGACTGCTGATTGCTGTAAAGTTCCAAAGTGATGGTAATACCTTCTCAGTTATAAATGTTCAAGAGAAAGCTCCGGGATCCCTTCTTTCTCCCTGCAGGCTCTCAGTGGGGTTTATGTCAGCTCTCAATAAAGGGCACTTAAAACAAAGGGAAGAGATTGGGCAAAAGATAGAATTATTTATATTTGAAACACTACATGTGATAAACATCTGCATATAAGCAGTTACTCAAATTAACATTTCAAATTAGAAACAACTTCCCTCTTTTATTTTTCAAAACAGAAGATTGACATCCTAGGAAAGGATATTAAAATTTACTTGTTTAAAAGTAAATTCTCCACAATTCTGAAGTTCCTCATTCAATTCAATTAAAGGAGCTTCTACTCTAGAGAAATTCCTGACAGAGTATTTGAGAATGGGAAAGCCAAAGCAGAAAAGGGACAGACGAATACAATAGGGACAGTTTAAGCCCTATTTTAGGCACTGAAATTAGGAAAGTGAAGAATAGCATCAAAAAGATCTCTTGGAAAGTACCTGCCAGCCAAACTCCTCTTCCCTCTCCTGGCTCCCCCATGAAAGATGCACTCAAGTTTCCAGAAATGTGCATTCAAAAAATGAATGTCAAAGAAACTCTAGCCAAGTCAGCTAGCTGCATTGTATTTCCAACAGGGGGAATATGCATCCCCAGAACTCCCAGTAGGGATGCTTGTTTATGGGGTCAAGCAAGAACTAGAGAGAATGAGGCAGAAAGACATTTTTCAGGGGGCCTGAGATATTAAAAACTAGGGAGGCAAAGGTGGAGGGACAAAGTGTGTTCAGAATTACCTCTAAGCATCAAAGATAATCTCTTTCCCTTGGAAAACTCCTCAGCAGTAGTTTTCCATTCCCTGTGGCATCAACAGCTGCCTAGCACAATCACAGTGTTCTTATTCAGGTGAGGGTAAGCAAAGACGCCAGTATTAGTTCCTCTGGGCCTCCCTTGGCAGGTGCAGTCAGTCTCCTGCACACTCTTCTCGTGGGCAGAAAGAATAAGTGCTTTTAAGAATTAGTGCTTATAAGAATTAGTAAATCTTTGGCTTTCACAGGGACATGTATTTATTGTGAATACAGTAAAGTACTTGAGAGTTAAGCTCAAGTCCTGGCCAGATAGCTCTGTTGGTTAGAGCATCAGCCTGATATGCCAAGGTTGTAGGTTCAAACCCTGGTCAGGGCACATGCAAGAATCAACCAATAAATGCATGAATAAGTGGGGAAAAAAACCAAAAAAAAAAAAAAAAAAAAAAAAAAAAAGAGTTAAGCTCAACAAAATGGAGTCTGGTACTGAAAATTTATGCTTTTAAACTGTTAGATACATGCCAAAGCATGTATTTCAAATGATAACCAGGATAAAACAAAAGCAGTAACAGCAGCAGCAGCAATTTATTTAACCTCAATATTAATGAGCGTTTGCTATGTCCCAGGCAGAATTTTAAGCCCTTTACCTGGATCATCTCATTTAATCCTCACAACAACTCTACTGAGGCAGGTTCTATGATTATCCTGTTTTACAGATAATCGTGATGCTAAATTTTCAGAGCGTTTTTTCACCATAGGAATGTTTGCTGGCTTTTTGTTGTTGTTTTTTGTTTTTTGTTTTATTAGTTAGCAAGCACCTATATAAGTTTTAAGAAGTGGCAGGTAGTGATCTAAGACTTTATATTAACCCATTTAATCCTCATGACAACTCTGTTAGCAAGATACATTTATGATCATCATTTTGAAGATGTAGAAGTTGCGTTTCAAGGAGATGGAGCAACTAACCCAAGACCACACTACTAGTAAGCTAGTAATGTGGGGCTTTAACCCCGGGCAGTCTGTTGTGAATGCTCAGAGAGGAAAATGTCTTATACAGTTGATGCTCAAATATTTCTTAAATTTAGTCAACTTCCCTGGTTTACTGGGTGGGAAGGGGTGTGTGTGTGTGGAATGTGGGGGTATTGTAAAGAAGAAGGAGGGAAAGGAGAGGTGTTTATCCTGTCTCTCTTCTTCTCAGAACTTGTCAGTGACACTATTATACTTCATGATTACTGGGTAAAAACTCACATTTCCTCTTTAAGATGTTACCACCTAATAAACCTAGTAAGGATAATAGACCTGATCATTGGTGTTTAGAAGCTATCTAATATGTAAGTAAACAATCAAAAATCAATCTCAAGGCTACTGGCTAAGTTAACAGCTCAGATTTTATTTCACTTAATAATTTTAATACTTATTTATCAATGAAATAAAATACAAGATACATTATATTTCTACTCAACAACCCAGACATACATTTCTACATAACTCTTTAGTTAGTAGTAGACAATCCCTTACATCTCAAATAAATCAATCTGGAAACTTCAAAGAGAAATTGCCCCTACTTCATCAGTGACACCACCTCTGACTCCCATTCAAGAAGAAGAAATTAACATTCATTTATGTAATCTTGAGTACCTGGAAAGCCTTTGGTTGAGAGGCCTGGTCTCATTAATAAAATCTAAAAATACCTCAAGTAGGAAGGTCTGGTGCTTTGAGAAGGGAAAGAAAATAAACAGCCTTAAGGTTGAGGAAGTTGGTTCATCCAAAATAAAGAAAATGAAGTATTGGGGGTTCTTCAGATAGTAGTGACCGTACTTCACTTCTACCCAGGTCTCTTGGGTAGCAAGACCTCAAATAGGCAGGTGTTCAGAGAAATGGTTGGACTCTGTGTGCTATGTATATAGACCGATAGCTCCTACAAATCTGTTAAGACGTAGCACTGATCTAAAATGGAGCCACAGGTCTTTGAATGGGCTCATCAGCATGGGCACAGAGCAGAGGAAAAGGCAGCTACAACTGACTTGAAAATAATGTTCCTCAACTTTTGGATGACGAACCCTGGGGAGGAGAGAAGGCCATTGTTTCCACCAAATAACTGAGGCCAAATTTCCTACTAACAATAACATAAGATTTGATTTATTTAAAAAGAAAGGAATGTGATATTTTTGTCCATTAAATATCATGGAGCAAGACATGAAGGGATATTATGTAATTCTGTCATAACATTTGATTGTTATTTATGGCATACATTTTAATCCTAGATTTCACAGGAATAATAATAATAAAACAATTTCTAAGGTCCTTCTCTCTGAGGATAAATTGTCAATATTTATAGATCCAAGAGAAGATGAATGACAGTCAAAATCTATGCTCCCCTCTTCTTCATGGGTCCATAGCTGGAACACCTTTCCCAACATTCCTTGCAATTAATGTGGCCTCATGTCTGAGTTCTAGACAATGGAATGTGTGCAGAAGTAAGGTACCACTTCTAGATATACCCCATTAGAAACCTCCTAGGCATATGCCTCCATTATCTCTTCTTTTTTGGCCAACTGAATCTTTATGTCAAAGATGTAAGAAAATAGCATTCTAAGCCTAAAATCCAGTATAAAGTTCACAGTTAGGCTTCTTATAAATGTGTCTTGTTTACCACACAGAGAGTTCTATTTTATTTGAATTAGTTGCCAATATTTATAAATGAGGAAATTTCACACAAAAATATGGATTTTCATCTTCTGAAAAACAGGCTAATCTGGCCAACTTGGACTTTATTCTGTTTTATGTAAGTCATGCACTCTCCAGACCCATATGACTTGTTCTGACCTCTTCCCTCTCTGACTTGTTCTGACCTCCTCCCTCTTCTGCATTACTTACACAGCCTTTGAATGCAGCTGAATTTGCCAGCTAGGTTATCATAAATAGTTGGGGATTAAAAAAACTATGCAATACCAACTAGACTATAATTACAGTAAGAAAAGATTACTTTCACTATTTACATGGTTTGCCTTTGGCTGCATATAAAACCCACTATTGCATTTGCTGATCTGATATTTTTTATGTCCCCCTCCCCTGTATTTTTCAATATTCTCTCTATAAAACCCAACATAAAATCTCATTTCAGAATTAACTCATTAGAAAATAATTGCTAACCTCTCCTTCACCTAGTATGATGGGCACTATTTATCTGATTATTTTTCCTATTTTGCCTTTTGACTATTAGGAAGATCAAAGTTTATTTCTGTTTCTACTACAGTCTATGGGAAGGTATGATTTAAACATGTATATCTAGTTTTCTCCTTTTATTGCTATGTTGTTTCAATATATGTATTCTCAATTATTACTTATATACTTTCAGAAGTTCAACTTGACAATTTCATACTTGCATTTCTTATGGGATACCTAAAATTCTTTGTGAAATTAGAGTATAAATAAATAAGTATGGTTAAATTTTAATGTTAAATAACAGTATACAATTATAGTAAGAAAACAAAGTTTATTCATAAAATGCCAGTCTACATCCATTTAAGACACAAATTTTTATTTAATTTTGTTTCTTCTCTTTTGAAAGTTGGATAAAATTACAAATAAGTAATTTCTTGGTGTCTTTTCTGGATGATTTACTATAAAATATAGTAGTGATTTGCAACCTTTTTCATCTCCTGGCACATATAAACTAATTATTAAAATTCTGCAGCACACCAAAAAATGATTTTTTTACTGGTCTGACACAAAAAAAGGTATAACTTTGATTGCTTTATCAAAAAACAAAAAATCCACACCACTAATACACTTGTGACTTTTTAAAAATCAGGTACATATACTTGTATATAAGAATTTCTGGTACCAAAAATTAACTAATCAGGCACAACTGTATTATGCAATGTAACCAATAAGAGGCAACTCTATTATAAGACCTATATATTTATGATTTAAGATAAGCTATTGTTGTGTTGGCTGTTGTCAACTTTTTTATTTGACAACCTAAAGGAAAAGAGGTCAGTGCCCTAGCTCAATGGTCAGGTATTGAATGTTTTCAAAATGCTTGTGGCACACTGGTTGAAAACTGCTGAACAAGGGGAACATGGAACCAGCTCTGAAGAACTGCCCAGGGCTTTTAGGGAGATAGTCTGGTTATTTCACTTATGATTCATTGATTTAATTTGGTACTGACATGTTTCAGAAAGAATTTAGGGTAGTTTAAAAGATATGTATATAACGAGTTAGAAGCCACTAACATAGAAACTTGAAAGGGAATTTAAGGGAAGCAAGTGGGAAGGTTGATTCAAACAATACATGCCCTGACATCCTATGTATCCACTTGTTAGAGGTAAGGCACAGAGAACTTGACTCTAGGTTTTCTGATAGTCAGAATAACCATTCATAAAAACATAGAACCCATGGGGTAAAAGCAAGCCCAGTGCACAGTTGAAGTACCAATATTCCTGATGCAGAAAGGCACACTCTCTGATATAATAATAAGTGTTTTCAATAGCAATCTAACAACAAAAACTGTAATAAACTCCAGAGAACAGTTTCTTATAATATATCCCTAAACCAAGTCATTAGCATCATGCCAAACCAACCCTCCCCCCCCCCCCCCCCACATTCAATAAAACCAGTTCTAGGGAAACTTGATGCAGTCTAGAAATGTGGCTCCTGCTGACCTCACTTAGTTAGGAATGATTTGGGGGTATCTATTTGAAAAACAAAAAAGAACTGTATTTCAGTTACTTCTCTGTGGTATGGGTACTTCCATTCAAGCTTTAGAAAGCTAACTATGAGCCAAAGATCATACTTCTGTTAGCCCCCAAGTACATTTAAGCACAAAGCTCTCTGGTAGAAATGGTCAGCTGGTTGGGTGGGAAGTGACTTCCTCTTTTAGAAACTGTGGGGCCTGAAATGATACTTCTTGAATTGAAAGGCTGCTCACTTCATTACCCCACTGACTCATTGATTGATTGAGTCATTCATTCATTCAACAAATACATACTGAGAACCTACTACATGGCAGACACCATAAATTAGACCAAAGCTCTACTCCAAAGAAACTTACCTAATGGGGGATAAAGACAAGTAAAATGACAAATATAAGGAGATAGTTCTATCAAAGGCATAAAAAGACATTCTCCAAGAGAAGAAATGAGCTGAGGAAGTACTGATAAGACATGACAAGATTCTTCTCAGAAAGTAGTTTTGAGTCTTTGATTACTCAATTTCCTAGCTTCTCCTATAAAATAAACTGGCAGCCTGAATTAAGGTTCTTTATGCTAGCAGATCATTAACCACAACCCCATAAATATTGTGGGACAGTTACTGAAACCGTTCATTCTGGAACAACTGTTAATAAAGGTTTTGAACTATAGTTAGTATATATCAGATGCTCTATTTCATATGTATTAGCCCATTTCACAAGTTTTTGTACCCTCCAGATCACCCTATGAGATGAAGTTATGATATTAATTAGCTTCTTTCCACAGATAAGAGGAATGGAACTTTAGTAACCATTATAGGTCCTGAGGCTCAAGCCCAGTGCCTGGCTCTCCATGTCTCTCCTCTCTGGTGATAACTGGGGAACAGGACCAATGGTCTTTAAAAACCCCTCATGATTATATAAATAGTTTATCTTTGTATTCTCCATAATGAAAGGGTATAACTCACTCATCTTAAAGTGATTTCATTTATTAAGAAAACAAATAATAAAAACATGATTTCTGATAGATGCTGTAGTGATAGTATAGGGTGAGTTCTCTGTGAGCACTAATAGCTGCAAATTTATATAAATTAGCAAATGGAAAAAATGCTGTGAACAATATTACATTATTTCCACCTGATTTTTTTGACAAGTAGAGATTATACCAAAAACCTGTATTGGAATGTTTGGGCCTCTAAACTGCGTATATTCTTTCTTTTAAAACTATATATTTTTTTATTGATTTCAGAGAGGAAGAGAGAGAGGGAGAGAGACAGACAGAGAGACAGAGACAGAAACATCAATGATGAGAGAGAATCATTGATCGGCTGCCTTCTGCATGCTCCTCACTAGGGATGGAGCTGGCAACCCGGGCATGTGCCCTGACCAAGAATTGATCCAGCATCTCCTGGTTCATAGATTGATGCTCAACTACTGAGCCATGCCCACTGGGAATAAATTATTTATATTCTTTATAAAGGATGTTGGTTTGAGAAGTCCAAGTATATAAAGCAATAAACTGAAATATATATTTGAAAAAAAAAACAACACACGCATAGTTAGTTAATAAGTACTTAATTTAAAAAGTGGAAAGATTATACCACCTGTGCAATCAGGTGGCTAAACAAATTTCAGACACATGAATTGGTTCTAAAGTCGCTGGGGCAACAAGAATTGTCCTTGAGTACTTGTTCAGCTTGAATTCATATGTCATCTATAGAAAATAAAGAAAACAGACTCAAATCTGGTCAGAAAGGGGAAAAATGTGAGCCAGAATCCAGGCTTGGGTGATGTGCTAACCAAACTGATGCTTTGGGTCCCTGCCCCTCAATTTGCCTTTACTGGTTGATCCTACAGCTAAGATTTAGTGGGTCCCACAGCAATTTATATGCCTTCGTTTTTTAAAGAAGAGAGAGAGAGAGAGAGAGAGAGAGAGAGAGAGAGAGAGAGAGAGAGAGAGAGAGAAAGAAAGAATTAATTAAATAAGATAAGATCCTGGTAAAGCTCCAAAGTTTTAATATTGCTCATCAATGTGCTAGAGATTAGCTATTTAGCCACACCTTACCAGGCAGGATGTGTTTCATGCCAGCAGCTCCAAGAAAACTGGCTCTGGGTTATGAGCAACTCGCTTGTGTGGAGTGAGAGCTTGGACCCCTTCCCCTCTAAGCTCACAGAGATGCTTGGCAGCAACAATCACAATGGGATTTGAAAGCCTTAGCCTCTCCAGGTCAAGCATGTGGGAGGTGAGCCATGGAATAGCTACTTAAAACAGTGGTTCTCAACCTTTCTAATGCCGCAACCCTTTGATACAGTTCCTCATGTGGTGACCCCCAACCATAAAGTTATTTTTGTTGCTACTTTATAACTGTAATTTTCCCATTCCATTAATAACAACTAATATAAAGAATATAAAAAAACACAGATATTTACATTATGATTCATTAACAGTAGCAAAATTACAGTTATGAGGTAGCAACAAAAATAATTTTATGGTTGGGGGTCACGACAACATGAGGAACTGTATTAAAGGGTCACGGCATTAGACAGACTGAGAACCACTGACCTAAAGGGTTAAAGTAAAGAAGCAAATAGTCATCCAGTCCAGATAATCCAACCTGTGAGGGTGGAATGCAGAGAGGAGTTATCTGTAATATAACCAACTAACACTGTGGAAATATTTCTGAGATTTATCCCAAGTGCTGCTGACCAGTACCAATGGGTTCTGTTCATAAATAATCATTGAGGAATTTTCCATTTAGATTGACATGTCTGGCTCTAAAAGAATGGCCCGTTGGCAAGGAATTTCCTTATTCCTCATTGACTCCTGATAATGCTCAATTAAATTCTACTACCAAAGTCTCTCAGGCTCATTAGCTTTGCCACTAGGTCTGCAGATTACAATAAAGTTAAAAGATCATAAAACATAATTGACACAAACAGCAGGTATACTGGTGTGTACATTCAACAAAATATCTGAATTAAGAGTAAAATCAAGCTTATGAAACACGGGACCTATAGTCAGGATAGCTACAATCGACTCTTTTCTTTTCTACCTACTAGTTGTTTGCAGTGAATAGGCAGGCTTCTTACTGTCTCTCTTGACTCTCACTTTCTTTATCTGATAGAGGAGGAGCTATACCTGCCTCACAGGATTATTGTGAAAAATAAATGATGCAATGTGGGTGGGAGCATTTAGGAAACTGTAAATTATTATATGACAATAAGGTGTTATTCCATGACCTTGGAATTAGTCATGCCAAGCTTTGGGAACGAAGTGATGCTTCTAGAGCACACAGAAGTGTGGGAGTAAAGGGAAAGGAGGAAGACGATTATTCCTATTTGGCTCAGGAGTTGAAGAAACATGTCCTATACGCTGTGATCCCAGATAGTTGCACTAAAAATCAGGCCTGGAGATTTCCCAGAGCCAGGAGCACGAGGGCAGAGAGGCTGGCTCCCAATAGCGAGATGCTGGCCAGGCACAATGATTCTGGTGAGAACAAAGGGTTTAGGTTGAAATTGGTGGGGACTTTATTGGACAGTGCCGTGCGTCTCAGACATTAGCCATGATCAGAATAACCTGGAGGAGTTTAAGAACACATATTGCTGGACCCCACTTGCAGAGTTTCTGGTTCTGGAGGTATATGTCAGGGCCTCAGAATTTGCATTTCAAACAAATCCCAGGTGACTCCAATGTTTCTGATCCAGGGGCCACACTTTGAGAACAACTTAAATAGATAGCATAAGAGCCCTAGCTGGTTTGGCTCAGTGGCTAGAATGTCAGCCTGCAGTTCAATTCCAGTCAAGGGCACATGCCCGGTTTGTGGGCTACATCCCCAGTTAAGGGCATAGAGGATGCAGCCAATCAATGATTCTCTCTCATTGTTTTTTTTCTCTCCCTAAGAATTATATCGCTCAGCAGTAAACAACTGAATCTGATTTTGCTAGCTTAAAGAAAAAGGGAATTTTCTTCAAGCCAACTAGGGTGATTGGGTGGTTCCTAAAAGGACAGGAATCTGATTTAGATATAGAGAGGTGTGAGATCCTTCCTCCCCCCAACTGGTGGGCAGAGTTATGACTTTTCCGGCATCTGCTGCCTAGACATCCCCAAGACATCGAACCACTAATCAGTGCCTGCCCTGGGGCCCACCCCTCAAGTTCCACCCTGGGCCCAACCCCTTCCTCTTCCTTCCCTGAAAAGCCCTCTCCATACTTCCACGTGTCACTGTCGCTTCCGCTTCTGGCAATCCGGCTGAGGTCTCCCTCCTTCTCCCCCTCCTCCTCTAATCCTGATTTCTCTACCTCCGTAATGAATCTTGATCATTACTGTGGAATAAACCTTCTTTTAATATATCTTGGTGGTCTCTGACTCCAGTTCCCTCCACCTCAAACCTTACAATAGGAACTAGAGCAGCACCACTCCTTTGTCATAATGCCAGGGCATCACTGTTAACATATACCACTGTTTTTCCTTTCTTGCTTTGTCTAAATTAATATTTAGAGTCCAATTGACTTAGGGCTGACAGGACACTTTGAAGGACAGGCCCTCTAAGGCTGTGTAGAACAGGAGAGATGCCACTGAAAAGAATATCAGAGTAATGTTGCTAAACGTGCAAGTGGATACGTAGCAACCAAAAACAGCAAAGAAAGCCCATCTCCTCTGTCATAGTAGGAAAAGACCAATTAGCAGAGGGCTGGGAATTCTAGAGGACAGAAGTCTGCATTTGATCTAAATTGGGTGCTCTTATAGATGCTTGACTTAGAAAGCAAAATGACAGCTGAGAACTTCCTTTGAGAAGGAAAGGAAGAAGTCAAACCAACCCTCTGGGGTCTTCCTGGTAGCTCCTCCATTCCTGATGCTGGGCTTCAGGACCATTGCTACCAAGTCTAAGTATGATATGTCCTCGGGAACTGCAGGCCAGGAGCTTCTCACTTCAAAGACACACTCATCTACCCTGTGTTGAAGCACGCTGTATTATTCACTGGAAGGGTTCCTTCTTCAGGACATTTCAAAATTTTAGTTTGTTATGAAATATTTAAGGATACAGAAAGGTGTAGAGAATAACATAACACTCGGGGTCTACCACCCAACTTACCCAGATTTCTCATCAAATATTATAGGAATTTCGGCACTGGTCAGGTTTTGGGGGTAGCTGGCCATTGGGATGGAAGTGAGAATTGGAAGGCAAACCTCTGGACTACTGCAGATAATAAGATTATCAATGATGGAGTGGAGGGACAGGGCTGAGTATTTATACCCCCAAAATGTTAAAAATAGGCAAGCAATGGATTTAACAATTTGGAAGGCATTTATTTTAAAAGAATTCCCCCGCCGCCCCCCCCCCCCCAAAAAAAAAAAATTCCTAGTCCTGACTCAAATTGCCCCGACAAAGACAATTATCTTTAAGTGATTGTAAACATTCACTCCAAATACTGTTTAAGCTTTCTAGGTCTCTAAGCAGATAAGTAATCATGTGGGAGGGAGTTATAAAAACACCCAGGCAGGTTAGCCCTGTGGGTGGCTCAGAGTGAGCACCCATGTATGCGTTGGGAAGGGCAACCCTTTGTAATCTTCTGAAAATATAAGCAAAGGTAATGGAAAGAAAATTTAATCATCAAAATATTAGCAGTGACAACTCTGAAATGTTTAGGCTTGTATTTCCTCTTCATTCCACAGCTCTCAATTTAATTATACAATAATGTAATTCAATTACTGGATTTTAGAAAAGTGAACTCTTAGTAAAGTAAGTCAGTACCATTTTCATGTTAAGACCACAGTTTCCTTTAGATATTCTTACTGCTGCTGAAAGAGGGGTTTCCCACAACTGTGTTTTCTTTCTGTGTTATCTTTCTTTTTATTTCTGTTCTAAGAGATCATTCCCTGTTTTTCTTTCATGTTATATTTTCAAAATATCAATTTCAGATGAAAGTAATGGTTTATGTAACTGGTATTTTTAAGGAATAAAATATCATAAAGTAATTTTCTCAGATTTTTAAATGCCAAAATAACATTACTTTTAATTTAGCCATTTTAACACTTCCTTTCAATGAAATCTGTACAGGGCCCTGAGCCAGACACGGTGAGAGAAGTAAAGATAAGCATACTCGCTCCTATTCTTCAGGGGCTCACAGTCTTGGGGAAGAGCTAGGCCACATCAAACAATCTATTGGGGGTCATAGTGTGATGCGTGACAGAAGAGAGGGACAGAGAAGATCTATGAGAAGACCAAGGAAGGAGATATTAATTCTACTTTGATGGTGAGGGAAAACTTCCTGGAAGGAACAATCTCAGTGAAGAATAAGAAAACTCTGGAAAACACAATGGTGGGAACAGATATTCCAAGAGAAAAATATACCAAGAGCCAAGTCTCCAGGACAGGATTGCATGGGTGTACTTGGGGGGTCACAAATGTGTGATGGAGAAGAGGCAGGAAAAGGAGTCAGGCCCTCATTTTCAGGAGGTTGGACTTTATTCTGGGATAATGGGCAAAGGTTTTCTTACTCTAGGCTTTGAAACCGGAAACGACAAAGTCAGAGTAAAATTCAGTTCAATTCAGCACTTGGGGTAGTGAATAAGAAACATATTCTTGGTGCTGCCCATAATGACCTTCAAGTCTAGGGGGAGATGGATGTATAAACAGATAACATCAATAAAACATATTTTGAGCTAATAGAGATGTATGTACAGGAGACTATGGCAGCGTACAGAAGGTACCTCGGGGGAGAAGGGAGAAGTTGATCCCTGATGTGAGCCATGCAAGAAGAGTAAGAATTACTTGTATAAAGAGGAGAGGGAAAGATAGTCTAGACCAAGAGAAGAGAGAGAGCAATGTCACAAGCACCAGCTGACATGGGATGTGTAAAGACAGCAGGTCCATTTTACTGGCCTGTTCAGCATGAGTCAGAGAGAGGGGAGTGAGTGAGAAGAGGGAGGTGAGGGGTAGGGATGGTCTTTTGGAAACACCACTCAGAGTGGAGTCAAGGAAACAAGGAGACTACTAGAGTGGTCAAGGCCTACAGTAGTGTTACATTTAGGAGGCATGGCCCAAATGGGAATTCCAAACTTTACACACTACACATACTGCCTGACACTTTTATTAATATTCTCCGTTATTTCCTAATCTCAAGCATCCAGTTAGCATCCTGTTTTATTACCAGGAGCCTTTCAGTCTCCCAAAAGAGCTTTCATTCCATCTATGGGGTTCCATTCCCACCGCCTTGGTTCCTTAATCCCCTTTCTCCTTCCTGCTACTCCCATGGGACACCCATTCTCCCTGTGAGTGCTAATTCTTGGCTCTGTTTAGTTTTCTGCCCCATCCCAAATCTTTCCATGGTGATTTTAGCCTTTCTCTCCTCTGCAGCCAGGGCTTGGTGATGTGAAAGCGAGTGGGCTACATTGTGATTGGGAGGGGAGGGCACAGCGAGAGGCTAAATTGGCCATGGAGACAGAGGGAGGTAGGGTTCTAATACTGCTTTTTCCATCTAGAATAAATGCCAGCAGTGTGGTATTATTCACCATGAGCAGGGAATACAGAGGAGCATATTTAAGAGATCGGAATAGAAGATGATAATTTTGACTTTATATATGCTGAGCTTGGAATGTCAGCAAGATAGGTGATATTTAGCAAGCATAGTGCTTTAATTGGATGTAATAGACCAGCAGTCTCCAAACCTGTGTGTTTAAAATGCCATTTATGGTCAAACACCAAAGACAAATATTACGCTTTGGTCCTTTCTTGAAGATTGATTATACACTGGTAAGTCCTGTAGGAAAATACCCATTTAACTTAATTTCCAATGCCTTTCCCATATTTTCCCCAAAATATCTATTAACATCACTTGGAATTTTTTTTTTTCCCCAGGAACCATGTTTTAAAAATGCTTATTGGAGCACCAAGGAGCTGTAATCATGGGATGATTAAAATAGGAAGAACTTGGAAGGGGTGGAGGGGGTTATTTGCATAGAAGTGAGAATTGAAGCTTTATGACTGGGGAGACACCCAGAGAGAAAGAAGATTGGAGATAAAAATCTTTATAAACACTCATTGATGCTGCAAATGGCATGTATGAATATAATTTGGAGAGGCACCAAATTGTGAGAGAAAAAGTATGGGTTTCAGGATTAACACGTGTGAGAAGTGATCTAATCTCTAAATCTAAGTTTTCTTATCTGAAAAATAACGCCTACCTTGATGGGTTGTGCTGAGATTTAAAATAGAATATATGAAGCACCTACCGCATAGTATACACATAATCCACTCTCAATAATCAGTGTTATTCATATTATCTGTATTTAAGTATTGTTGTTGAATTGAAGCAAAATTTTTATGACCACATTGCTTTATTGAATCTGAATGTTGGAACAACCATGTAGGAGAAATCTCAGTCATTGATATCAATACCCTCAAACAAGGAAGCAATCCCAGTTCAGACAAGCCTGGGACAGGAACAGCGGGGGCCAGGAATAACATCCACAGGAACTAGGCGAGGGAAGAAGACACCACAGGAATTTCTAAGGCACCCATGACTATGTTTTTTTCATCAGTTTTTCATGAAGAGATGTTGGAAACTAATATTCAATCCTAGTGAATTATTTGCTCTCCCTAAAATATTCTAGCTAAACCCCCACTGGGCATTTGGCTGTAGGTATCAATCAGGCCAGAGGAGACATCCTCTGATAAGAGCTATTATCCAGCATCCTCAGGGGCAGGCCAGGGGAGGGAGCCTGGGGGACAGAACCTTGGACTAATGAGATAGGCTTCTGTCTGTCTGAAGATGTCACAGTGGCACAAAAGCAGCCTCAGTCACTTTCAATATTGGTCAATGAGTATACAAGGTCAAATAAGATTGTGAATTTAGAGTTAAAAGCTCTGCTAACTGCCACAGCTAGTTAGCTCTTCTCCATCCCAGCACAAAACTGGGACAATTACTGTGGTTTTATCTGGATCAGCTCATTTCAAATCCCAAAGGGATGGTGACTAGAATTTATTATTTTGTAGGGTTTTTTTTTTTGTTGTTTGTTTGTTTGTTTTTCCCCTGTAGGACTCATGGACTGCAGCCTCTCAGGTCTCACTCAGTCCCCCGAGGGGTTTGTTGTTCATATTGGCCACTTAACTTGACTGGCCAATGTCCTTAATTGAGAAGCCATCCCATGACACTCAAGATATAGACAGAGGAGGTCATTAAGGAGGTCTTTGAGGAAGCGCTTAGGGCATCAAAGTTGTTCAGATCCTTGGGAAGGGATAGCGTCAGGGTGATGGCTGATTTGTGTGCATGCATATGCAAGGGTATTGTGGCAAGAGATGCTCATTAGTTGTTCTCTGAGTAAACCTAGCTAAAATATAAATGAAATCCACCCTAGAAAGTCATAGGGTTTCTCTCAGGGATGCACTTGCTGTTTAAGATAGACAATTCTGTATCAGATTTGTTTTTATGATCAGCTAAAAATCATAAGATTGGGGCAGAATGAATATATATATAGAACAGTCAACAGTGCTGCTTGAAATAGTGTTGAAAGACTGGCAGTTTCAGCATTGCCTGAATCTAGTATCACCTAGCAGTACAAAGCCTCAGGTTCCACTCCAGGTATACAGGAAACAGACTTTCTAGGCAATGTGCTTTTAAGAATCTTCTACATTAAAAATAAATTAATAGAAAAATAAAAGTTTTCCAAATAATTCTTGCTATACTAAGATTTAAGAAGAACTGTTGTAGACCTATATTCAATGTGTCGAAAATTTCTACTTTCCTGTAACTCACTAAACTGGCCTGCTTTCCTTGTCTTTCAACTTTTTGTTTCCAGTTGTTTTATCCTGGTGGCACCTGATCAGACCACCTGGTTATATAGGAACTCAATTTTATGTCTTAGCATCCACATAAATCAGAATTCTTTTATGCAACTCTATAAAAATACTGATTCTTAGTTTTGTGATTTGGTTTGCAATAAAAACACCATTTTTTATTATTTATGTATTTATTTTTATATATTGATTTTGAGAGAGAGATGGAGAGAAAGAGAGAGAGAGATAAACATTGATTTCTTGTTCTCCTTACTTATGCATTCATTGGTTGATTCTTGTATGTGCCCTCACTGGGGATTGAACCCACAACCTTGGCATATTGGGACAACATTCTAACTAACTGAACTACCCAGACAGGGCTTGAATGACCACAGTTAAAACTTCTGAAAATTTTCTGCTCACGTCCAGGATAACAATAGTATAAATTAAGAGATGAAAAAGGGAAAAAAGTGCTTACATGGGCTGTGAGTTGCTCCTGGGAAGCTTTCACTTCAGCTTGTAATTTCTCAATGTACTGAAATGGAGAAAAGTTTAGAAACTAAGTATATAACTATTCTTTTTTACATATTCAAAGTATTCCAAATATAAATATGTATGAGGTCTCAAGTCACTGAATAGCATTATCTCAGCTAGTGGTTTTGAAAATTTTCATTAAAAAATTATTGCATCTATCCCTATTTCTTTTCCATCCTATAGAAGAGCACAATGATAAAGTATTATACATGAGTTTGTTAAGAGTTGACTGGAAAAAATAATACCTGCTCATATACTGTAGGTAATGCTAACCTACCTTATATTCTATATACATATATATGAGGCCAAATAGATTTTATATATATGGATATGTTTTTCTAAGAATATATATTAATATATATAATAAATTTATATAATAATCATATATAAATGTCCAGAGATACAGAGGATAATAACTTCTTATAAAGAAATTGATTAAAAGCATTTGCCAAATCTTCTGATGTACTGTTATATTATATAGAAACTATTCCTTGATTGAAACCTTGAAACCTTGAAAACTAAGAAATATTTGTATAGTCAATACCATTTACTAAATAAAGTATTAAGATAAGACATTTAAAAGGGATACATGTCAAACAAACTTTAAAAATATTACTATGTAAATATTTATCAGGGAGTACAATTACTAGTATGTTTAGCAAATACAAATATTATTTGCCATCTTGAACTTAAACCCAAACTTCCAACTCAACCAGTAAGGACAGCAGAATTGTCAGTTCATATCAATGCAGGTAACTTTTAAAATGAAGGTGATCTTTCTTCTACATACCTCGTCTTTTTCAAGAACCATTTTCTCGTACGGTCCCCCACTGTGTTCCTTGTGGTCCAGAGCCTTTAGTTTTGCCTCCAGCCAGGAAATTTGCTCCAGCAGTTTTGTCTTTGTTTCTTCAGAGGCTGAAAGCTAAAGACATTTGCTTGTAAGGGTATACTGGCACAGTGACTTTTTAAAAAGCTTCTTCTTAAAAGTCCAATATGTAAACTAATTACCTCCACCAATATCTATTAAATATGAAAATGGCTTCTTGAATATTCCTCATTGATGGCAGGTGAAACAACATCATAGAGAGGAAAATAACATTGCTTTTATTTATTTTTTCATAATAAAGATTTTTTGGGCAAGAGATGAGATCAATAGTTATAGCAGGCAGAGAGATTTCTGATGCAGTCATCTCAACCATCATCTTTATTATGTTTCAAGGTCACTTTATTTGTACAGCTGTATCTGAAATCTGCACTGTGCTTTCCACGTGGCTCTTGAAAGGGAACTCTTGGGGGACTACAGCTCTCTAGAAAGTGGAGGAGGTCTGACCCCCTTAAATGATTACCATATAAGCAGCTGGGTAGATGGGGCTAAAGGGAAAACATGCAGGAATTTCAAGTTGAAGTCTGATCAAAGGCTAGTCTATGCTAAACTTAACAACAACAACCAAGTCTAGAAGTGACTGCCTTTGTTTGTAGATTCTTCTTGGGAAAGTGGTAGTTTGATAGTCCCTAGTCCCTTGATTCCCTTGGAGAGCCTGGACCAGCTTTTCCTTTCATCCAGGCAGCTTGCTGTGCGTTTCCTCCCCGTAGGTCAGCAACAACTGTGAGTGCCTGGGAAGGGACACACAGCCTTGCATTCATTCCAGGTGCAGCGTAACCCCTGGGGGGGTGGGGGGGAGGCGTCTCAGAGGATGCATGCCGCTTTCATATTCCTCTAAGCATTATTGTGAATCATATTGTCTTATCTCGAAAAGTGCAGCCAGTATTTAATGACAATGTACCAAACATGAAGAGGTTGGTCTGCTCTGGAAATCAGGCGGGAACTGGCATCCATCCATCCATCGACACAAATCATCCACTTAAATGTTTGTCTCGTTGGCTCTCTCCGCAGCCATTATGTTATATGCTGGGTGTTGGGAGCACCTGAGACTTGGTGGGGAAGTTGTAAGGTGGACATTCTGAGAAAAGGGAAGTGTGTGGAAGGCCGCCTGCCCTGTTTATCGGAGTTCCAGCTTAGGGGAGACTTAGGGGAGTGTGGAAGGCGGTGCCCCTAATTATTCCTCGACCTTTCCAAACAAGTCTATACGTGTGCAGACCCCCGGGTGTTTACTGGAATCCTTATGCTTAATCCCTCGATGCCCTTGCCTAGAGGACAATGTAAGCACATGTGTCCTCCCAAGATTGCTCACCCTACTGATGGTATCTAAAGATAAGAACTACAATAAAAGGCCAATGAGGCAGGTAATCAAGGTGGCCTGGCTCCTTCAGCAGGCCGTCCCTTAGCCCTATCCTTCCTCCTCCCCCACCACCACCACCACTGAAACTGTGTCCGAGTAATCTGTTCATCCACCCTTCAGGGGCTGCTGGTCAGCCCCGGCAGCTAGGGATTACGAAAGCAAAATGTAAGGACCATGTATGTCATGTACTACTGGCCATGCCTTTCTACTCTCGGTGACTTAGGGGGCCTGTGGTGCACCGTGGGGGCACTAACACATTTAACTCTTGGGTGCATGATGGTTTGGGAATGTAATCTAGTTTCTCTGAGCACCCTACCTGATTACACAGTTTAGAGTAACAGCTTAGCATACAGACGCTTGAGTCAGACCCTTTGGGTAAAAATCTGTTTGCTTCTTGCTATCTATGTGA
Source organism: Pipistrellus hanaki (assembly GCF_964339955.1). NCBI lineage: Eukaryota > Metazoa > Chordata > Mammalia > Chiroptera > Vespertilionidae > Pipistrellus > Pipistrellus hanaki. The sequence continues at coordinate 68,883,052 of NC_140506.1, read as the reverse complement.
TTTGGGCAAGTTGTTCATCTCTCTGGGCTTGATTTTCTTATCTGTACATGGGAACGGGGATGAAAAAATTGTACTCATCTTATGGGTTTGCTTTGAGGATTATTTGAGTTTATATAGGGAAGCACTAAAAATGTCTGGAACATAAAGTACCCAGTAGCTATTATTATTTCAGCTGCTTCCTCTAGATTGCAGTAAGCACTCAAATGGGTTTTATCCAAATATTTATTAGTTATCCTATATGATAAAAGGCTAACATGCAAATTGTCTCTATGGACGGAAGTTCAACAGACTGGGAGTTAGATGTGGGCTGATCACCAGGGGGTGTCGCAGAACATTGTGGGTGTTGGCCATGTGGCGCTGGCGGCAGGCGGCAGTGGAGGCACTGCTGGCCCTGATGAGCCCCGATGAGAGTGGGACCACGGTGGGATGGTGGAGCAGGTGAGTGGGTGGTGGCAGGCCAAGGCAGGTGTGAAGAGAGGCCCTGGCTGACAGCCAGCAACCTCTAGGGATCCCACACATGCGTGAATTTTGTCCACTGGGCTTCTAGTCTAATTATAAAACAAAATTATCTGAAGACTTCACAGCCTCAATGAGCTGGTTACCCTAAACTCAAATTGTATTTGCTTTGTTTACTTCCTGCAACCATTCAAGACATCAGGGGGAAAAGTCTCTAGGTCTAGTATATTTTTTTCACAATATATTCTTTCTCAGTCTGGCCTATTTTGTTTCCATATTTCTCCTGATCCTGTAATTCCTCTAGTCACTATTTGGTTGTCTATCTATTCTTTATTGCTTTAGGCTTTTATTCATTCACTCAATAGATATTCATTTATTCAGTCATTTGTTAAGGATATATGTGGGACATTTGTTAAGGATATATGTGGGACATTTATTATATGTAAGACTTTGGAGGTAAAAAATGTAAAAAAACAAACAAACACCTGATGTTCATATTTTCAAATACATCACACTGTACCAAATATTTTAAAAACTATTATATAAGATAAAAGTGTATAGGTAAGTAATAATCATAATTAACATTTACTGGGTACATCTCAGGCATTCTGCCAAGTCTTTTATCCAAAGACTTCAGATGAGAAAAAAAATCAAGAAGTTCAATTTGGTTGTATAACTTGCCCAAGGAAGTATCAAGTAAATGTTAGAACCCAAGCTTGTGGTAGTGGACATTGGGTCTGATACTCTAAACCCAAATTTGACCCCAGCTCAAGACGAGGGGCGTGATAATCACAACAATCCTGTTCTCATTGCTGTTGATTGGTTCAGGAATCAAAGCCTAAAGCAATCAGAGCCTTGCTTTTCTTTGGCAACAGTTAACCTCGTATAAGGAGATGCGATCTGACTTGGACCACTCACTACACAGGAGGAACTTTGATGATCTGGAGAAGTACTCTCTCTTATCCATCAGATATGAATGCTACTGTAGCCATCCTATTAATATCAGGAAGGCAGTTATGTGATAGAACCACACTCTAAATGGAAGAATGGAAAAAATCTGGTCTGGTTCACCATTACTGAAATATTTTATCAAGCAATCTTGAAGAATGTCCTATCTTGAGACTTATACTTAATGAGATAATACATTTCCTTATTGTGTAGGAGTTGAGTTTTCTATTGCATTCTACTAATAGAATACTCGATGTCTGATTCCAAAATTCCATGCTCTTGACAACAAGTCAGTAAAATCCATAGAAAAACAGCAATAACTACATTTATTCGGTAGCTACTTATATATGTGCTATTTATATACGTGCTACCTTATTCTATTGCTCAAAACCCTAGAAGAACTTTTATTTGTATTTGTTCTTATTATCATTATTTAAAGATTGAGAGACTAGATGCTTTTAGTGATGAATTAACTTGCCCATAGCTAATAAGAAGAGGTTGATTTGGATACAGATTGGTTTGCTTCTACCTCTGGGTTCTATATTATATTCAAACCCTAATTCTGAGGCCTGTGATTCTCCCCATCCCTCTTACTATGTGGCCTTCAGCATTGTTTCTCACATGTTTGTTTCCTTATTTACCTGAAGAAAATCAATTTTGTTTTTAAGGCTTGAGAATTCTGACCTGTCATCTTACTTCCTTTTTATATGGATACCAACCCCATCTCATTCCTCTCCACCTGTCAGGAACTTCTGCCTTCATATCTCTCTGACTCAGACACATTTATTTCCAGTTCAGCTTAGCTCTAAAGCATCTAGACTTGGAGTCAGGAGAGCTATGTTTTAGCCTTCCCCCCAACAATTCACTGACACCATGACCTTGGTACCATAATAAGGTTTTACTGTGCTACCTTTCAATATTTTTACATGCTAGTCATATGTATTCAAACTAGATTGTAAATTTTCTAGAAGGTTGAATGGAGAGTTCAGTTAAGACTTACAACGAGACATAATCAAATTGGCCAGGAACAATTTTTGCTAAAATTGTTCCATTTATTAACTTTTAAACTATGAGTCTTAATTTGCAAATGTATCATCACCTCACAAAAGCAGGGTAAAGGGATATTGTGTCCTCTTCATGTGGGGCAAGAATAGTAATGTTGGAGCAAGAACTAGTAATTTACTGTTGGATTACATTACATAATAGTGAAACTGTTTATCAGCATAGGAAAATTGGTACTTCCCCAGTCCCTTTGAAAAAACGGCCCATTAAATAAACCTGATAGTCCAAAAGGAAAGAGACGAGAGGAAAATAAAATTAAAGGTACACATTTAATTTTTTTTTTTAAAATGTAAGCACTGCGTAAAAGATTGTGCTTTACCTTAAGTCACAATGCTAGCTGCCAAAACTTTGAATTCACTTCATTGTTTTGATGGGGGTTTAGAACTTTTCAAAGTCTAATTTTCAATTCAGGAAACCCTTAAGATCTATGCCTAAATTTAAATTCAGATTATGGGATAGAAAACAAAGCATCAAAGTAAGTAAGAGGAAATTCAAGTTAGAAGCGACAAGATATCACAATTGAACTTTAAAACTCTGGAGACCTTGGGCATTGTTTCCTTTCTTTTTTTCTTTCCTGTTCTTTTTTACTTTTTCCATAAGAACTACTTTGTTTTATAGAGTAACAGTTTTGAAAGAGCATAGAAATAAAAGCTCAGTCCAACTTAGAATCAAGTATCTGCTTACAGAAAGAGTAGAAATTCTCCTAGTTTTGAAGGGATAGTTTTTTATATATCCTACTTAGCCAGTTTTGCTGGAACAGACAGTTAACATGATGCTGGGAAGAGAATATTCTACCTTTCTCTCCTTTTGAAGACAAGGACCCCTTCCCCTCTGTTCATGATCCTAACAACTATGGAGTGAAGAGGTGATTTAAGAAAGCATAACAACATTTGTCTTAAGAATTGTGTAAAATAGATAACTTCATATTATATACTTGAAGCTGTGCAAATTCATAAAAAAAAATTTCAACTTTCAATATATACCTCAATGTTCAATAAAGATCACTATAGAATACTAGGGGCCCAGTGCACCTTGAATGGAACTGTGAGCCATGAGCCTGCAGTGGGTACAAGGGAGGATCTCAGCTCATTCTCTGTGCCTCTGCCTGGCCCCTCCCACCGTGGCCCCTAGTCCCCTGTCTGCCAACAGCCCCTACTGCTGCCGCTCCCATGTTGATAGTGCTGGCCCCACTCACACCCACTGATGGCACAGAGTGATTGGGGCTGGTGCCAGCAGTGCTTGCAAGCAGGGCTAGCACCGTCAGCAGGTGTAAGTGGCCATGGCTGATGCCCAGATTGTCTCTCAGGAGCAGAGGGAGGTGGAAAAGCCCTCAGGGGCGATTGGGGCTAGCAGCCATTGCTCGTACCCGCTGACAGCATCGAGTGCCAGGTGCCAGCAGCAGGTGCAAGTAGTGGCTCTGGCACTGGCTGCAGGTGCAAGCAGGGTGGGGTGGTGGCAGTGTGTGTGAACAGCGGCTCCAGCACCTTGCTGACAGCACCAAGCTATCAGAGCCAGTGCCAGGTGCCGGCAGTGGGTATGAACGCGTTGGTGCCGGTGGCAGGTGCAAGTTGCCTGGTGGGACCATGGCCTGTGGGAGTAAAGAATTTCAGTAACCAGAGGCTCATCCCAGTGACAGTGACTGGTGCCCCACCTTGGTTTGGCACCCTCGCTCACCTGCTCCACCATCCAACCACAACGATGCTCACCATGTTTCACACTCTGCTGCCTGCTACTGACACCTGACATGTTCTTTGCATGCCCCCTGGTGGTCAGCACACATCATAGCGATCGGTTGTTCGGTTGTTCCGCCGTTTGGTCTATTTGCATATTAGGGTTTTATATATATAGATTGCAATACAGTTAAAACCAAAAGAAGATAAATTTTATCTGCTGTACAATGTATTGATAAAGTCAAGAAAGGGTATTGATATATTTTAAAATTGTACTCAAGATAATAGTTAAGACAAAATGATTGAACTTCACAGAGGATGGCAGAGTAGGAAGCTGCAGAAATTGATCCCTCCACTTAAACAACTATTGAGCTGACAAGAACTGTCAGAACTAACCATTTCAGAACTCTAGAGTCTAGGAGAATAGTTGTAGCATTCAGGGAAGAATTTTATGAGTAAAGAGACTGGCAAGCAAGGAAACCTCTATCAGGTCACTGGCTAACTATAGAGATAATGGAACAGGAAACTTTAGTGACCACACATGATAAGCAATTGCAAAATTACTTTAGAAAAATAACAAATATATAACTGCAGCCCTCAGTAAGCAATAATAGCAATTCTCGGGGAAGAGAATCTGATTTACAGAGTTACCACATTACAACATTTAAAATTTCTAATTCTCAACAAAAAATTATAATTCTTACCAAGCCAAGTATTACCTGTTTACAAAAAGAAAGAAAGAGATAAACAATTATTTTTTTAGGAAATCCAGACACTGAACTTTTGGATTTCTGAACAAATACTTTAACTACCTTAAATATGCTCAAAGGGCTGAAGTAAACCACAGGCAAAGAAGTAAAACAAATAAGAAGAATGGTGTATGAGCAAGTAGGGGGATAGGAATAAAGAGATAGAAGTTATGGAAACCAAGTAGAAATTCTGGAGTTGAAAAGAAAAATAGTTGAAATAAAAAAATTAATTAGAAGGGTTCATTAGCATATATAAGCAGGCAGATGAAAGAACCAGCAAACTTGAAGATATGATAGCTGAAATTACCCAGTCTGAGGAGCAGAAAGAAAAAAAAGAATTAAGGGAAATGAACAGAGCCTAAGGGACCTATGGGATACTACAAAGCATATTAACATATATATTATAGAACTAAAAGTAATTTAATAAGATACAGAAAAGTAAAAGCTAATCAAAATGGTATACTAGAAAAAAAAATCAAACACAAAAGAAGCAGCATTGGAGGAGTTGATAAAATTACCCAGAGAAAACAAATAGCAAAGGAAAAGAAGTATGTGTTTCATTATCAGCAGTACATTAAAAGTAAGTGGATTAGACTGACCAATTAAAACAAACAAACAAACAAACAAACAAAAACACAGAGTAGGCCCTGGTCAGGCAGCTCATTTGATTAGAGTATTATCTCAGGACAGCAAGGTTGTGGGTTTGATCCCCCAAAGAGCACACATAAGAATCAACCAGTGAATGAATAAATAAGTGGGACAGTGAGTCAATGTTTCCCACTCTTTAAATCAATTTAAAAAAGATGTTCTAGAAGAATGGATAAAAAGCATGATTTAAATATGCTGCTTACAAGAGACTAACTTGAGATTCAAAGAAACAAATAGGTTGAAAGTGAAAAGTTGAAAAAACATATTCCATGCAACTACGTAGTAACCAAAAAAAAAAAAAAAAAAAAAGAGCTGGAGAGACTATACTAATACTAAACAAAATAGATAATAAATCAAAATCATTACAAAACACCATTGATAAAAGGGTTAATTCACTATAATTATTAACATATATGCATCAAACAACAGATCCCCAGAATATATGAAATGATTATTGACAGAATTTAAAGAAGAAATAGATAGTAATAAATAGTAATAGAGACTTTAATACCAACTTTTAATAAAAGCTAGAACATCTAGACAGAAAATCAATAAGGAAATATATGTGGACAATACTACAAACCAACTAGATGTAGTAAATATATGAAAGACAATCCACCAAACAACATCATAATATACATACTTCTCAATTGTACATGAAACATTCTCCAGGATAAACCATATGTTAGGCCATAAAATAATTCTCAATAAATTTAAAAGGATTGAAAAGTAACTTCCCTGACTACAGTGAAATGAAACTAGAAATCAGTAACAACAATGTATGTACCTTAATTAAAGCATGCTGCTAAAAATGCTAACTATTGTGTGAGCCTTCAGTGAGTTGTAATATGTTTGCATCAATGTTGGATGGTTGCTGAAGGATGGGTGGCTGTGGCAATTTCTTGAAATAAAACAGCAATGAAAGTTGCTGTGTTGATTGACTCTTCCTTTTATGAAGATTTCTCTATAGCATGTTATGCTATATGATAGCATTTTACCCACAGTAGAAATTCTTTCAGATTTTGAGTAAATTGCTGCTGTTTTATCAACTAAGTTTATGTAATATTCTAAATCCTTTGTTGTCATTTCAAGTCTTTATAGCATTTTCATCAGGAGCAAATCTGTGACTCTTCCTTTCATTGGAACACTAAGAGGCCACTGTGGTGTTATTAATTGTCTTAATTTCAATATTATTGTGTCTTAGGGCATAGGGAGGCCCCCAAAAAAGGGGAATGATGAGGAATAGCCAGATGGCAAGGCAGTCAGAACACACATATTTGTTGATTAACTTTGCCATCTTAAATGGGCATGGTTCATGGTGACTCAGAAAATTACATTCGTAACATCAAAAATCACTAATCATAGATCACCAAAACAAATCTAATAATAATGAAAAGGTTAAAATATTATAAAAATAACCAAAATATGACAGAGACACAAAGTAAACAAATACTGTTGGAAAATAGTGCCAACAGACTTGTTTGATGTAGGGTTGCCACAAACTTTCAATTTGTAAAAAAAAAAAAAAAAAAAAAAAAAAAGTATCAGTGAAATGCAGTAAAGCAAAGCACAATAAAATGATATGACTATAAAGAAAGCAATTCTATCCCCAATAGCACCCAAAAGAATAAATTACCAAGTAATAAATTACCAAGTAATAAATAACCAAAGAGGTGTAAGAGTGATATAGTGAAAACTATAAAACATTGTTGAAGGAATTAATGAAGATCTAAATAAATGGAAAGATATTCCATGTTCCTGAATTGCAAAAGTTAATGTTGTTAAGATGGCCATACTTCCCATAGCAAACTACAGAGTTAATACAGCCCCTATTAAAATTACAATGGCTTTCTTTGCAGAAATGGAAAGCCAACCCTCAAATTCATATGGAATCTCAAAGACCCAGAATTGCCAAAACAATCTTGTTAAAGAACAACGAAGTTGGAGGACTCACACTTCCCAATTTCAAAATGCACTACTGCCAAGCTACAGTAATCAAAACGGTGTCTTACTAGGCATAAAGATAGTCATGCAGACCAATGAAATAGAATTGAGATTACAGAAAGAAATCCAAATATTTATGACTGACTAAGTTTCAACAATAGTGCGAAGACCATTCAATAGGCAAAGAAGAGTTTCTTCAATAAATGCTGCTGGAACAACTGGATAACCACATGCAAAATACTGAAGATGTACCCTACCTCACTCCATAAACAAATTTTAACTAACATGAATCTAATTTTAAGAGCAAACCCAAAAGACTTTTAGAAGAAAGCAGGAAAAAGTCTTTAAGCTCTCAGATTTGGCAGTGGATTATTTGACACTAAAAGCACAGCTTTTTATTTGGCACTAAAAGCCCTGCCAGTGTGGCTCAGTGGTTGAGTACCCATTGTGAGCCAAGAGGTCTCCGGTTCAATTTCTGATCAGGGCACATGCCCAGGTTGTGGCTCGATCCCCAGTGGAGGTCGTGCAGGAGACAGCTGATAGATGTTTCTCTCTCATGGATGTTTCTATCTATCCCACATCCTTCCTCTTTCTCTAAAATATATATCAAAAAAGCACAAGCAACAAAATAAAAAGTTAAATTGAACTTCATCAAAATTTCAAAATTTTGTACAGCAAAGGACATTATTAAGATAGTAAAAGTAAACCTATAGCATGAAAGAATATATTTGAAAATCATATAGCTGATAAGGATTTATGTTCCAGACTATACAAAGAACTTTTATAATCCAACAACAAAAGACAATCCAATAAAAAAGTGGGGGGAGAACTTGAATAAACATTTCTCCAAAGAAGTTAAATAAATGGCCAAAAGCACATGGAAAGATGTTCAAGAGCCTTCCCAATGCCCAGTAGATGTCGCGATGAAGTTTAATTTTGCAATATATCTCTGGAATCTTTCATTTCCTTCCCATTTTGTTATTAATATGTAACTATATAAACCCATTTTCATTAATAATTTATGAATAGAATTGGAAATGTTTCTTTAAATTTTTTTTTTCAATTACAGTTTATATTCAATATTATTTTATTAGTTTCAGGAATTCAGTGTAGTGGTTAGTGGAAATGTTTCTTAATTTAAAAAAGTCAACATCTTTGGTCATTAATTAAAGAAATGCAAATCAAAATCACAATGAGATTCCATTTCACAGTCAAAATGATGGCTGGAAATTAAAAAAAAAAAAAAAAAAAAAGGAAAACTAAAAGAAGTTGGTGAAGATATGAAGAAATAAAAACCCTTGTCCATTGCTGGTGGGAAACAGGTTGGTGGGTCATTAAAAAGTTAAAAATAGAATTACCATATAGTCTAACAATTCCATTCCTAGGTATGTATCCAAGAGAAATAAAAACATATATTCACACAGAAACTTGTATACAAATGTTTATAGCAGCATTATTTATAATGCCTAAAGGTGGAAATCCAATGTTCATCAACAGATGAATGATAAACAAATTGTGTCTTATACATACAATGGAATATTACTCAGACACAAAGGGGAATGAAGTACTGACACTTGCTATAACTTGGATGAACCTCAAAAAAATTATGCTAAGTGAAAGAAGCCAGGCACAAAAGGTCACACATTGTGTTATTCCTTTCATATGAAATATCCAGAATAGGTAACCCATAGAGACATAAAGCAGATTAGTGGTTGTCAGGGAATGGGAGGAAGGGAGTGGGGGATGTTTATTTAATGGGTACAAAGTGTTCTGGAGGTGACAAAGTGCTGAAACTTTTGAGAGGTGTTGGTTGCACAACATTTGAAGGCTCTCAATGCCACTGAATTGCATCCTTCAAAATGGTTAATTGTACATTATGTGAACTTAATCTCCATAAAAATAAAAGAAAATGACTTACTAATTAGCTCTCAGTGGTCAAGAAAAATGTTAGCATTACATCCATTTATTGAATGTTATTAGAAAAAAATAACAAAATTGAATTGACTGGTTTCATTTTAAATTAATGAACACAAATCTCAGGCAGTCAACGATGCTCTGTAATAAAAATATAATTGTTTTTCTCCTAGTAAACTAACTTTCCCTGAGATAACTATTACTCTCTACTCTTATCTAATGTCATTTCATACTTTGTCTTCAAAATTCCACTTCACCCCTCACCCCGAGGACCACCTCATCAATAATTCACAGAAAAAATTGAAGCTGCCAGATGGCTGGCTACACCCTCACCTTCCCACCAACCAGTATATAAACCTTGCTGCAGCAGACACTGCTAATCTGTTTCCCAAGAGTTGTTTCCCATTTATCCCTTGCTACCAGACAGTAGATTTGGATTAGCGAGCGGCCATGTGTTTAGAGGAACTTGGCTTTGTCTAACCTCAGGGAATGAATCACAATGAACTAAGCCAGCCATGTTGGTCTCATTCCCGGGTACACTAGCAAAAGAGTATTTTAAGCACGGGCCTGTCATCCTTGGAGCTTGAGGAGACGAATTTTATCAGATTTGTAAAAAAGACACACAGGAGGAAGCACATCCCTTCCCTCAGGATGTTTTGACTGAATATAATGCTTAAAACCACTGCAGATGTCTTACAAGTATGTCACAGTCAACACTGAGGATGGCAGAGCCAAGGATGGCCAACACCTGTGCTCTTGGTGACATTCTTGAGCCACTGAATTAACCAGCCCTGGAACTGCCTCACCTCCAGGCTTATTCTTTTGTGAGAGGATAGCTGTCTTTCTGACACTACATTGGCTTCTGTTACTGGAAGGGGAAAACACCTTTATTGAACAAATGGAGAAGGAGTTCTGACTATAAAAGGCCAATCCTTCCAAGTGGTTTTGAATCCCATCTCATTTGTCACAACACCTTTGCTTCTAGAATTTTCACCTTGCTCCCTCAATCCATTTCTGCATTTATCTATTCCACTCTTTCTGGATGATTCTGTTACAGCAAGTCTCATGAGGTATGAAAGCTGTCCGTTGAACTCTCCGCATCGCCATCTCTAATCATTCAATTTCTATGCTCCTTTTCCCACTCAAACTTCTTAAAATGTTTGCCTCTCCACAGTTTCTTACATACTCTCACTCTTTTTCTTTAAGAATATTGCTTATATAACTGGGAAGTCAGAAATAGATTTTTGTTTAACTCACAACTAGATTTCACAAACTCCAAAGAACTCATAGTATCATCTCTTTTTTAACTCTGTATCTTGGTTCTGCTCCTATATGTTGGCCTCATTATTTCCCAGTGCAGATAAACTTCCTTCACACAGTGGGAAACGTTACCCATGGCCTTCCCGGTTCATGACCTCACGTGTCAGACAATTTGCCCTCCAGTAACAAATTGAAAAAGAACTTGGTTTGGCCCATGCCTGTTTGTAGGACCTCTCCTGGGTCAATATTTATGGTCAGGAAAATGGAATATCGTATTGAATGGGCCTATGTCATATGCTCAAAGATCATTCCTTCTAGTCAGGAACACTGTGGTTGATTGTCACAGAATTATTACAAGATTGAAGCCAGGAGGAGCAATTCTTCAGTCAATGTAGACATAAAAACAGAGGCCAGTTAAATATCACTTTAGCACAATTACACCTTTATGTCCATAAGTATATTCAGTTCTTAAAATGCTCCCGCATAATATGGTGCATCTATCGCACGTAATCCAAAATGCACTCACCTCCTCCTGAAAGGACACAACCCAAAGTCATCTCAAGTTACTGCATCTACCTTCACATTTAGATCTCCAAATTCTGTGTGATACTCCCTGACTGAAATCCAATGAGTCTCATCATCACATGGCACCTAAAGATTAAATAGAAAGTGTATCTCCCTAATATGTCTAAAATTCCCCTTCAGGAAAAGGCAAGGGAAACAACTTACATTAGTGGCAGGCTGTTGCTAGCACCATATTCCACTAGTCAGAGATAATAGAGCCTGTCCGGGCAGTGCAGTGACAGAGGTTTCTGATGTTTGATTCTGTTGCTGACCTCAGGGAGCCTTTCCTTCTATGGCCATGATCAAGAAACAGGCTAGAGGGCATTCCTTTGGTGGGGGTTGTACTAAGTTTGGATTTTGGTATGTCATTAATTCCTCTATTTGTCAGGACCATCTCAGTTATGTTACAGAAACACAGTATACATTGCCTTAGATGAAAGAGAGAACTATTGGGCCATTTAGCTAGGAAGTAGAGGCACAGTTGATTCTGAATCTCAAATTAGATTCTCAGAATTTTCTTGCTCTACCATCATTGGCCTCTCTCTCTCTCTCTCTCCAGAAAAAAGTTTCTAGTGTCCAGGAAGAGAGCTACCCTGAATTATATTTCTCTCCTAACTTCTTCAGTTGGCTTCTGTCCTCCACGACTCTACTGCAACTAATCTTGTTAAAGTAACTAATAATCCTCATTTTACCAAATGTAATGGACAGATTTCTGGTCATCTTTTTTAACCTCCCAGTAAAATATTACATTTGAGCGTCCCATGCCTCTTGAAACACTCTCTTCTTTTTGCTTCCAGGATATGATTCTCTGGATTTCTTCCTGATTCTCAGTTTCCTTGGCTAGATGTCCCATTTCTTCCAATCCTCTAAATATCGAAATCTGAGAGTTTGGCCCTTAGCCCAACTCTCTCCCTTATCTGCACTAATTCTCTAGCTGATTTCATTACATGCCATGATTTAAATGTTAGTCACATGTTTATGACTCAATTTTTTTACATAGTGTCAGACACACACACACACACACACACACACACACAAGTAATATTGTCACTTGAATGTATACTAGGCATCTAAAAATTATTGTATTCAAAATGAACTCATACCATATATCTTCCCCAAATTTCTCTCTCTCAAGAAGTATAACCACCCATCCATACATATCTATTTAAACCACAATATAGCTGAAACTTCTCTTTCTCTCACCATCCATCCAGATGATCACAGAGTACAATGATTAAAACCTCACCATTAAGTAATGTAAATTTTTATGTTCATCTCCTTTCATTGCTTGTACTCCTCTAAACCCACACCCATAAACAGCAATTAATACTGCAGAATAGGTTTCTGGTGTCACTCAGAAACCACTCAAAAACAAACTGAGTTGGCAAACCTTTTTGGAGCTCTACAGAGAAAAGAGTGACTTCATTTAAAAACAAAGCCTTCCCTTGTGCTAAGTGCTTCACGAGCTGACTTAGACTAGTACTACAAACTATGACATTCTTTGGCAATAAATAACAGAAGCCAGCACTTTAAAAATGACCTAACCTATCTGTGGAATGGGCAGGAACCTCTTGCGCTGAAGATACACACTTAGTTCACAGAACTGGTTTGGTCTCATTTTAATTTTACAGCTAAAAACAAACAACAGATTCCTCATCCTACCCCAATCCTGGACAGAGCAAACTTTTACATTTATTAATATTTCTGCCTTTAGAAAGTTATTTCCAGCCATTTTGAGGTTCATGAATATCTTAAAATAGACCTCCAAATGCCTATAATTTAGAAGCATAGTTACTACCTGGATTAGTTTGCTATGGCTGCTGTAAAAGAGCGCCACAAACTGGGTGGTGTAAGCAAAATAACTTTATTGTTTCATAGTTCTGGAGACCAGAAGTCTACGATCAAGGTGTCAGGATGGTTGGTCTCTTATGAGGGCTGTGTAAAAGAATCTCTTCTCTGTCCCTCCTCTAGCTGCTGGTGGTTTTCTGGGGATCGGTGTTCCTTGGCTTGTAGAAGCATGACCCTCGTCTTCCTTCATCTTCACATGGCTCTCTGTATTTCAGTGTCCAAATCTCCAACTTTAATGAGGACAACAGCCCTACTATCGTAGATTGGAGGCCCATCTTACTCTCATATGTCCTCATCTAAATGAATTACATCTGCAACAACCCCATTTTCAGATAAAGTCATATTCTGAGATTGAATTTGAAGGGGACAGAATTGAACCCATAACACCCCTAATTGTAGAAGATAATGAAGGAATATTTGAGCTCTCAGTGAAAACTGAGAGAAATATTTAATGAGAGGTCTGTAAATATAGGCATACCTCAGAGATGTTCTGGGTTCGGTTCCAGACCACTGCAATAAAGTGAGTATCATAATAATGGGGGTCACACAAATGTTTGGTTTTCCTAGTACTTATAAAAGTTATGTTTATACTATATTGTAATCTATTAAGTGTGCAATAGCATTGTGTCTTAAAAAATGTACAGATCTTAATTTAAAAATACTTTATTGCTAAAAGAAATATTGCCAACCATCATGTGAGCCTTCAGTGAGTTGAAATCTTTTCGCTGGTGGAGGGTCTTGTCTTGATGTTGACATAATGTTGATGGCTGCTTTTAATGGGTGTGGTGGGTGCCTGAGACTAGGTGGCTGCAGCAATTTCTTAAAATAAGACAGCAATGAAGTTTGCTGTTTGATCAACTCTTCCTTTCACAAATGACTTCTGTATAGCATGCAATGCCACTTGATAGCATTTTACCCACAGTAAAACTTTTCAATTTGCAGTCAATCCTTACAATACCCTACCAACTAAGTTTATGCAATTTTCTAAATCTTTTGTTGTCATTTCAACAATCTTCACAGCATCTTCATTCATCTCAAGAAACCACTTTCTTTGCTCATCCATAAGAAGCAGCTCCTCATTGTTTTAAGGCTGTGGTTGGCAAACTGTGGCTTGTGAGCCACATACAGCTCTTTGGCCCCTTGAGTGTGGCTCTTCCACAAAATACCATGGCCTGGACGAGTCTATTTTGCTGGTGGATGGTCTTGTCTTGATGTTGACAAGAAGTGGCATTAGAAGAAGTTTAAGTTTTAAAAATTTGGCTCTCAAAAGAAATTTTAATCGTTCTACTATTGATTTTTGGCTCTGTTGACTAATGAGTTTGCCGACCACTGGGTTAAGGCTTTATCATGAGATTGCAGCAATACAGCCACAGCTTCGGGCTCCCTTCTAATTCTGGTTCTCTTGCTATTTCCACCACATCTGCAGTTACTCTTGTAGGGAGCGGTTCTAGGGTCAAGCCTCAGGCTGGCCTGTGGCAGAGCCACAAACAAGTCCCAGCCCAGAGGGCAGAGCTCTCCTACTATAATTAAGCCTGACCTTGTAGCCCTCCCTAATTTCTTCCTACGTAGCAAATGGGCTGTGGGAGGTGCAGCAAGTGTTGCCAAAACAAGAGCATTTGTATACATGTTAATCCACCCTTGTTTTAATCAGACTATGAAATAAAGCATTGGCTTGTAGGCTGGGTCTTTTGTGTCTTCATCCAGACATGGGAGATCTACCAAGCCCCAGCGGTATTCTCTTGTCTGTCTTCAATCCTTCACTGCCTCTCCTCAGGTTCACCCTTGGCCATGCTGGCATGGCACAACTCTTCAACTCAAAGTTATCAATAAGGGTTGGAATGAACTTCTTCCAAACTCCTGTTAATGCTCATATTTTGACCTCTTCCCATGAATCATGATGTCCTTAATGGCATCTAGAATGGTGACTCCTTTCCAGATTTTCAACTTACTTTTCAGATTTTCAGTGCATCAGAGGAATCACTATCTGTGGCAGCTATAGCCTTACAAAATGTATTTCTTAAATAATAAGTCTTAACAGTTAAAACTTCTGATCCATGGGCTGTATAACACTAATCTTATTATACATCTCCCTCAGAACTCTGGGTGAATAGGTGTATTATCAGTGAGCAGTAATATTTTAAAAAAATTTTTTTTTCCTTGAGTGTAAGTCTCTACACTGGATTTAAGATATACAGTAAATTATGTTGTAAAGAAATGTGCTGTCATCCAGGCTTTGATGTTCCTTCTATAGAGCACAGGCAGATTAGATTTAATATAACTCTTCAGAGCCATAAGAGTTTTGCAATGGTACATGAGCATTGGCTTCAACTTAAAAGTCCCCAGCTGCATTACCCCCTAACAAGAGAGTCAGACTGTCCTTTGAAGCTTTGAAGCCAGGCATGTACTTCTCTCTAGCTATGAAAGTCCTAGACAGCATCTTCTTCGAATATAAGGCTGTTTGTCTACATTGAAAAGCCCTTGTTTATTGTAGCCACCTTCATTATCTTAGCTAGGTCTTCTGGATAACTTGCTACAGCTTCCACATCAGCACTTGCTGCTTCACCTTCAAGTTTTGTGTCTGAAGATGGCTTCCTTCCTTAGAACTCACAAACCAACCTCTTCTAGCTTCAAAACTTGTCTTCTGCAGCTTCCTCACTTCTCTCAGCCTTCTCAGAATTGGATTAGGTGTTGGCTTAAGGCAATGTTGTAGCTGGCTTCATCTACTCTCCAGACCACTAAAACTTTTTTCCTGTTTCAATAAGGTTGTTTCACTTTCTTATCATTAGTGTAATCACTGGAGTAGCACTTTTAATTTCCTTCAAGAACTTTTCCTTTGCGTTCACAACTTGGCTCACTGTTTGGCATGAGAGGCCTAGCTTTTGGCCTATTTCAGCTTTTGACATGCCTTACTCATTGAGTTAATCATTTCTAGCTTTTGATTTCAAGTGAGAAACCTGCAACACTTCCCTTCATTTGAATACTTAGAGGCCATTTTAAGGTTATTACTTGGTCTAATTTTAATATTTTTATGTCTCAGGGAATAGGAAAGCCCAAGAAGAGGGAGAGAGAGAGGGCCTGGTGGAGTAGTCAGAACATGTACAACATTTGTCAAATAAATTTGCTGTTTTATATGGGCAAGATTTGTGATATTCTACCCCAAACAATTACAATTGTATCATCAGAGATAACTGGTCACAGATCCCATAACTAATGTAATAATAATAAAAATTTTTACATATTATAAGAATTACCAAAATGTGACACAGAAACACAAAGTGAACAAATGTTGCTAGAAAAACAGCACCAATAGATGATTGATATAGGGTAGTCACACACCTTCAATTTGTAAAAAAATGTAATATCTATAAAGTACAACAAAGAAAAGCACAATAAAATAAGATATGCCTGTAATTGAAATATAGTGGCAGGGCCCATGTATAGAGAGTCTTAAGATTCCTTTAATCTTCAAAAGATATTCTTTGGGCCTTATGAATAGATAAGAATACCAGAGAGAAATGAGACATGGGAAAACGTGAGGCAATTAATCATTGGCTTTGATGTAAAGGTTAAGTGCTGGGATATAAACGTCCAAAAGCAATAAATGTCAGATTCTGAGAAATTGAAGCCAACAATTGCAAGGGCCTGGGATCCATTCAAATAGTGTAGCCAGACCCTCTAATTGCAGCACATTCTCAGAGCACTTTTTTTGGGATAGGGCACAGACTTACCCTGTTGGTAGGACTCTCAGGGTTGACTCAGGAAATGTATTCTACTATCCTTGAGTTTCTCTCAGGGGTCTCTCTACTTAAGCCTCCTTAATGTCTGTATGCTGGAGTCTCATACCTGCTCAGTATTTGATCTTTCATGTGACATTTGGAAAACCTCCCTGTAGACTTGATTGGATGTGTCGGGTGAGGAAGAGAAAAGGATCAAAGCAGCACAGATTTCTAATATGAGCCACAGGGTGGCTGGTGGCACCTATCCCTGGCCTAGGGGAAATGCGAGAGGAACAGATCTGGGGCAGGAAGCTAAGGCGCAGGTGGAGCTTGAATTGACTGTGACCTTGGTGGAGATATTTAGTAGGCAGAGTATGGGGTCAGGAAGAAGATCAGACTAATGATGACGACTTGGTTCTTCTCAACAGATTGTATGCCCTAAAGGCAGGTCTCTAAGGAAGAATGTATAGAAAGAACAGACATCAGGGTCGTAATAGGGACACTATTTTCCAGGAATTTTAGGAGAAATGCATAACTGACAAAGCAGAATGCTTAGTTCATAGTACAGGCTCAATAAATAGTTATTGAATGAATATGTGAATAATTGAACCAAAGCATATACCTAATTTACTAATTTCCTTGTAGAGATTAAGCAAAGTAAAAGGAAGTTTGCTTAATCTTTGAAAAAATTTTGTGAAGAAAATACAGGTAATGCCCATGCAAAATGATCCCTACTTTTATCAACAGAGCCATGACTCATAAGGGACAAGGCCTTTTGCTTTTTCTTAGACAACAAAGTCACATTTATTAGCACCCAGTCAGCTATTTTAAACTAACCTCTGATCTTGACATTTACAAGCAAAAGGAAGTCTTTAGTTATGTAACAAACCAGCAGTCCGTGCATCCCGCCTGTAACAACAATAACAACAGAAGCCCATTTGTCATTGTGCCTGACTCTACTCAAAACAACACAGCTCTTCACTAGCTTGGATTTTTTCCCTTACATTCTCTGAGGCTGCCAATTGATGTCTGGCAATCAGTAGGGGGTGAAGATTGACATCTGCTTAAATAGGAGTGTGTGTGTGTGTGTGTGTGTGTGTGTGTGTGTACACACACACACGTTTTAAAATGAAACTCTTCTGCTGTAACATTAATCAGAATTAAATTATTTAACGAAATTACCAATAACTACATTTTTATGGTGATAAGGAAACCCATGCCAGGTCAAACAAATGGCTTGTGATTTTATGGCATTGAAGTAGACTTCCAAATAGATTGGAAAACAAAAACTCATTCACAAAAACTCATGATTTCAGATTGGCATATCAAGCATAATTTCTGAGCATTTGCAGAAATGAATACTCCTACCAAGGGCACAGTACTTATTTCAAACAAACTTGACATCAACAGATCCACTGTTGCACTTAAACAATGAAAAAGAACCAGGACATTTTTGGGGGATTGTGTGGGGTGGACAATCTCAAATCAAATGCAGCAAATCTCTTTGAGCCACTTATACACATATTCAAAAGTCTAAAAATTTGCTGGAGATCTATATTCTTTCTGTTCTTAAACTTAAGGAAATACAGACTGATAAATCTCAGAGGGAAGGGTTGGGGGTAGAGGGGTAGGAAGAGATTAGCTAAAGAACTTATATGCATAGATAGGCCTATGAACACAGACCAGAGCAGAGTGTGGTGAAGGCCGGCGTTGGGGGGGGGGGGGGGTTGCAGGGGGGCAGAAGTGAGGTGTATCAGTGCAAAGGGAGAAAAAGAAGGGCATCTGTAATACTTTCAACAATAAAAATAAAATTTTAAAAAGAAAGTATAGATTGAATATGGAGAGGCAAATAATGGGAGTTTGTTTTAGAGTCTTAGGTATAAAATGATGAATAACTTTTGGTTATTAGAGCCAAACATACTAGTCTTTTGTCTTTGTGTTTGCTTGCTTATTATACTGAGTGCTAAAGGTAAACAATCAGTTTGAAGATTTATTCAAACCCCAGCTATTGCATAAGTAGGAGAGGTTCATTGTGATTCTCACGCTAAGAAAGGTGTGGGTAAAGGACCTGGGAGACTGAATATAAGTTCCACCTCAAAAATTTACCTGGGGTTTCCAAACAAGAATGCCTCATGAAAGTCATCATTATGGAGCAATGGAATAGAACCGAGAGTCTAACCTGTTATAATATATCTATAGACAATTGAGTTTTGATGAGCCTGCTAAGACCCTACAATGGGAGAGAATTATCTCTTCCACAAATGGTTCTGGGAAAACTGGATATCCACATGCCAAAGAACATTGAAGTTACCAGGACAAAGCACTATGTACAACAGTATGGTCAAGGGATTGAATGAGCCAGGCAGAGACTGCAACTTGCCAGGCTCTTCATAATAAAACAATCCCTATGCTCTTGGAATGGCAGTGTGTCCCAGCAAATATCCACATTTTTTTAGTCCACGGGAATAGCAGTGGTCAGGGATATATCAAAATTTGCTAAGGGAGTTTTTGAGAAAAGCTCTACCAGGGGCTGCTCAGCTGTCTCTCTCTGCACTTGCCTTTTCCTTCTTCATGCTGCCTGACATGTGACTAGAATGGCTGCAGCCTCAGCTGCATCTTGGACTTTGAGGCTGGGAGCCTTGTCTGTGAATACCTGAGGAGACACGGCCCAGGCCTCTGAGCATTGCGGGGCCACCACGCCTGTCCTTAGCTGCCTGTGTCTAGACTGACTTTATATGAGTGAAAAATAGACGTCTCCTTGTTCAGGCCATTTTTATTTGAGTTGTTTGCTTTATGTACCCAAGATTAACCCTACCTAATTCATCAATCCCTGTGTTTGTGGGGCTCAGGGTGAGGGTGAAGAGGAACCTGGGCCTGTAGGATTGTGTTAGGGCTGGAACGTAGCTTCAACTTTGGAGTGGAAACTTGCTAGAAATGAAAATTCCTGACCCCCCACCCCAGATCTCCTGAGTCAGAAACTCTGGGAATAGAGCCCAGTCTAGCAAGCCCTCCAGGTTCCAGTTTGGGAATCGAGGTAAGTTCTTGTTGTTCAGAATGGCTTGAGTAGGAAACTTCTTTTTCAATGGCTTTGGCCTGTGACCACATGTTCTTAAGAATAGGGGCACTGAATTTTAAAAATACTTAGGTTCTAACATCAGCTTCACTGCTTATTACCTGTATGGCTTGGGCAAATGACTTAATTTTTTTAAGTCTCATTTTCTTCCTGGGGTTATAATAATAGAGCCCCTCAGAGGGTTATTGTGTGGATCACATGGAATATCTTTAAATCTCAGCAGAGTACCTGGGACACTGTAAATGCTTAATAAATGTCAGTTGCTTCACTTACTGTCTATGATTTATGGTGCATAGCAGGCTCACATTCCTGCAGGATCCGAGCTTAGACTCCCCCTCACTGCATCCCCTTTCACTCTTTGTCCTCATTATTGCTCCTATTATTCTTTAAAATGGAGGTGAACCTTAGGTAGGGAGATGGGGGCAGGGGGAAGGGAGGATAAGAAAAAAAAAATCTTCTTCGAATGTTACATAAATGGTCAAGTTCACTACAGAGTGAGGATACAGGAAGGCGCTGTTACAAGTTTTATTTTTGGCCTTTGGCAACGTTCCTCACCAGGTAAGGAAAAACATTATACTGCACTGCCATATAAGCTATTACTAAGAAGTAAGAAAAAGGTTCATAGGTGTTTTTCCCAAAATTGGGAAATAAAACGATCACAGTCATCTCCATTGAAATTTCTTTGTGTTTTGGGTTTCATTAATACATCTCTCTTTATGACAACAAAAGGGGCAACATTATTTTTTGTGCTCCCAAGGTCATAAAGGTTCTCCTTGCCGTGTCTTGCCTCATTCCTACCTGAAAATAAAAGGCTAGGTCAAGTTCAAATCCCCCTTCCCCCAAACATTCCACTTCCTAGCTTTTGTGTCAAATCATGACATTCCTTTCTCATATAAATATGTAACTGTTATTTTGATGGGTATGGTATCTAGAAGATGCTTGAAGCTAATTCTGACGACATAGTTGTTATTGGACTCACCTCCTTGGTGGGGGATGATCACAGATTCCCCCATTCTCTAATTTCCTTAAGAAAACCCTGCAGTGACCAGACACAAGCACTGCCCATTCAGCTCCCAGGCTGGGCAAAATCAGAGAATGGGAAAAACAAACAAAAGGCCAAAGATGATGCAGAAAAGAACAAGATTAGCTACGTAAGTCCCTTTTCCAAGTGAAAAGCTGAGAAAAAGAAGAGAGAGTAGGTGGTTAGAGAATCAAGGCAAGGGAGCTGGGGTAGGGAGGGTGACTTTCCTTATTTGAAAGACTGTAAGATTGTGAAGGCTGGGGAAGAATTGTTGTGTTATGTTTGGGTAGCTTTCAAACACTTTGAGAGACATTAATAAAAATTAAAAAAAAAGAAATGTCTTACATTCACATACACCTGCCCATGACATGAAGAATCACACAGTTTCATTATGACCACTGTCATGAGTACAGAAAAGTGAACCTGAATTGAGAACCTACTGAGAGCCAGATACACTTATTTAATCCTCACAACTGCCCTATGAAACCAGTAAGTTTATCCCCTTCCAGATAAAACAGCCGTGACTCAGAGAAATTACGTGAATTGTCCAAGGCATAAAGCTAGCATGAGATGGAGTAGGAACAAAGCCTGTGCTCTTTGGGGCCTGCGGCTGGAAGCTGGGAACCGGAAGCACCCCAGGAACTATCTCACCCGCGCCTTGTGTGCACTGGAGTGTCTCTGCATCTCTGTTCCATTGTGAAACGTGGGATTTTCCTGACATTTTCCCAGCACAAAAGCTGTGGGATGTTTGTTTGTGTAAGGCTGAAAATGCAGCCCACCAGTGAGACTTTGTCCCTCCATTGCACAGGTGATAAATGCCAGCACACATGCAAAAACCACTGCTATGAGTTGTTCCAAAAACCTTTTTACTCTTCTTTCCTTCTCTTCCTTAACACTATTCCCTTTTTACTACCTCCTCCCACTCAAGTTCTTTATCTACTACTCATTTCCAGGCATTTCCTTTCACTGATCTTAAACTATCTATCTATATAAAAGCCTAAGTGACCATTGTAATTGAATGAGCGGCCGAACAGACTGAGTGGGGAAACCAGTCTGGCAGGGGTGCTAGTGCGGGATGACCAAACCACTGAGTAGCAAGCTGCATGGGGCAACCAGGCCGGTGGAAAAGGGGGGGGTGGGGGCAGTTGGGGATGATCAGGTCAGCAAGCAGAAGCAGTTAGGGGTGATCAGGTCAGCAGGGGGGCAGTTAGGGATGACCAGGCTTGGGGGGGGGGAGGGGGCGAGGAATGGTCAGTGAGAGGCAATTAGGCAGGCAGGCAGGTGAGCAGGTAGAAGTCAGGGGTCCAGGATTATGAGGGATGTCCCGGGGATGAGGCCTAAACTGGCAGTCAGATATCCCCCAAGGAGTCTCAGATTGGAGAGGGTGCCGGCTGGGCTGAGGGAACCCTCCTCTCCCCACTCTCCCCCCCTCCCCCCCTCTCCCCCTCCCCCCCACCCCCGCACGAATTTCGTGCACTAGGCCTCTGATAAAAAATACAATCAAGTATTTTCTTTAGCAAAGCTTGGGAATGTTTTGTGTTCTTTACTATTGTAACCCAGGACAAGAATTGGATTTTTATGACCCTTTTTTACTATGTCCAACTAAATTGCTGAAAACTCGCTTATTATAGCTATGAATAGCCCAGATTATAATCCATAATTGCAAATTATCCTGATCTCATATTTCTTTTCTGTTTGACAATGGTGACATGACTGCAGAGAAATAAAGAATAATTGTTAGCTAGAGGGGAGCCAACAGGAGTTCTGTTTACTATGTGACCTCATAATCTCTTTATTGTCTCATTATTTCTAAGCGTCTTTCTTCCTTTTTTAAAAAAAATCATAGTGAAACAAGAGACATTGCTAAAAGTTACCTTAGAAAGGTTTAATGTTGGTCTTGAGGCCCAGGACCAACAGATTATTGTAGATGAAACCTCACGCTTCTATACTTTTATTCAGAGTTAATTTTCTGTTCTCTAAGAGGCAAAGCCAGGGGTAACATTGTGGCTGATAGTGGGATTTCCCTTTTGTCAAAGGCAGAATCCACTGGTTGACCACACCATGAGCTTCCAACTCCCTAATTACAGCACAAATCTTTGTTCCCATCGTTTCCTCTGCTCTCCTCTACCCACCATTTCTAGCCCACTAGGCTGGCGTATCCGGCCTGTGCTCAGCCACAGGGCTGGCAATTTTTATTACCGGTGATAGCCAGCTAGCATTCTCATCGTCTTTGTGACAAATCATAATATTTAAAAGAAGCCTGAAGATGTATACATGTATTCAGGCATAAGTATTTCTACACACACACACACACACACACACACACACACACACATCATTGTCTTGAATACTAAAGACAATTTCTCTTTCTGTAACCACTTAGTGATATAGCCTGCTAAGGAAGACAGTGGCACCCAGTGGACAAATGTTTGACTGAGACAGGTGTTACATGCTGAAATATTCTTGTATCTTAACCTTAAGAAGTGTCAGTTGCTCTCCTTCCCTTTCACTATCCTTCTGTCTTCCCATTTTTAAAAATATCTACTGAATTTTTAAATATGGGGAGGGGGTGGGATATTTTTAGAATTCTTACCTTTTCAAGAATAAGATTAATCTGCCCTAACTGGTTTGGCTCAGTGGATAGTGTTGGCCTGTGGACTCAAGGGTCCCAGGTTTGATTCTGGTCAATGTCATGTACCTTGGTTGCAGGCACATACCCAGTAGGGAATGTGCAGTTGGCAGCTGATTGATGTCTCTCATCGATGTTTTTGGCTTTCTATCCCTCTCCCTTTCTGTAAAAAATTCAATAAAATATATTTTAAAAAATAAGACTAATTGAAAACACTGGAAGAAGCAACAATTTCAGGATTAACTCATCTGAGAACAGTGTCTATATTTGATTAACCCATTTCAACAGTAACAGTGGAGACAGCCAAACCTAGTAAAATACTCAACTTTTAATTAAAAATGTAATATTGAAAATGCTTGCCATGTGCTTTTGTTTTTTTACACATTATACCCTCCTTTTTCTCAAAACATTGCCAACTTTCAATCAGATTCACTTGGTTATGCAAATTGGCAACTCCAAGGACAATACTTCAGGGAAATAATATAAATTCTGAAACTTAATGATATTGTGCAGTTTATCTGGGAGCCATACAAATGCTGATTTTTAGTCTCTACATCTTTCATTGATTGTTTTGGTTGTGAACCTCTTGGGTAGAGAAGCCCCAAGTATATATCATCCTTCCTGAAACACCTAACTAGCATCTTACTCATGCTAGGTATAAAGAAGGTAAATAAAATCCAATTTCCACTTCATATATTGAATCTTCTAAATGCTAAAAAAAAAAATGGATCCAATTTTTTGATGTTACATAAAGGGATCATTAAGTTAAGTATCTTAAATATTAGGGGCTCTTTGTATTGAATAAAATATTGTATAAAGAATAAGAGGATTGAGTACTTTATAGGTGAATTGAATTTTACTGATTTAAATGAGAAATAATTAAAAGACATTCAATTACACAATAAACATATATCTTAGTGCAAAAGTTAATACCAGCTGGGGTGCCCTCTTTTAGTTAGCCATTCAAAATTTCTTCCAGTATGGAGGTTAAGAAATTCTTAGGTTTTTTCCCCCCACTTTGAAATGGTGCCTATGTTCATTATTATTATTTTTTTCATAATATTGCCACAGTTTTAAGGTTTGTTTTTATTTACTTTAGAGAAAAGACCAGTTGGCAAGCCAGGGTTATAACGGCTTGCTGCTGATATGGAAACTTTCCCAAATGGCTCTGGGCATAGGGCAGCACCTTTCACTAAATGATGTAAGTCCCCATGACCCTTTGCATCAATCACGTTTAGTCAGTAAACAATACACATATCCTGGCCCTGGCCAGGCACCTCAGTTGGTTAGAGCATCATCCCAATTTGCTGAAGTTGTGAGTTAGATCCCTGGTTAGGGCACATACAATTAACCAATAAAAGCATAAATAATTGGAACAACAAATCAATGTTCCACTCTCTTCTTTCCTCTTTCTCTAAAATCAATAAATAAAATAAATGAAAATAGACGCACACACAAAAACACACCCCAAATGAAGATATGCACTCTTTTGGTAAATTGAAAAAGAAAACAGAGGCCATATGTGTGTGTACCACTACCTTCCATGTTAATTATACTTATTTTTCTCACAACACAAGCATCTTTCCGCCTAGTTTCTGCAAAAATTCTTGTAAAATGTCATGCAATCAAATTTTGCTGGGCAAACCTTGGTTATGAAAAACAAAAGCAACTCAACATTGTTTTTCAAAAATTTCTAAGAATATATTATTAAAACATATCAATCCACGATAAGTCTACAGACGTTTATAACATGTCAGAGTGTCTGTTGCCCATTTTCCTCCACTGCCTGTCACCAGAAGTGAGCAGTGGGCTCTGAAGGCCTCAGGCTCTAGGTAGCTTTGTTCTCTGGAGCTGAGCTCCCTGCCCAGGAGAAAGGACAACAGTAATCGTGGGATTTGCACCACACTGTGCTGTTGCAAAGTGTAATCCTATTGGGAAATGGTCCAGGCCCTGGGCTGAGCTTTATTGATACCCACACTCCCCGTGTCTGACGTCAGAGGCCTGCTGTGTACGCAGGTCCCCTATAAAGTACCCAGGCTGCCCAGCATGAGCGGGCTCCTCCTAGGACCTGCCTGGCTTCTGTGAGTTTCTAAAGATCAAGAGGGAAGTCAGATTTTGGAAAATTCTCCTTCCTTAAATAATTTGAGAAAATTTCTTCCCCGTGGTTTCTATAGGTTTTTATTTTACCTTTGGGCTTATCTGTTTATAATGCAAAAATGCTTCACTTATTCAGGAAAACCACTTGCTTCAAGACCACTTGCCTAACTCATGGGCTGTGGTGAACAAAAATTAAAATATAATTGTAAAAGGACTTGTAAAGGGTGAAAAGGTCCTTAAAGTAATTATTGCTTATGTAAAATGAATGAAATGCTTTATGATTGTGTGTGCACGTGTGCGCGAGTGTGTGAATAATTGCAGAGGTTACAGCACGTGTCTAGATTGACACTTGCTGTACTGAACACTGAGAAACACATCTTTCCATCACCATTGATAGGCATTACCTGCTCAGATAAAGCTTTAGCCTTTTCTTCCGCTTCCTTCAGGCAGACCTCCAAGGACTTGAGATGTGCCAAAGTAAACGTCATCTGTCCAGTTTCCAGGGACTCTTTCTTTAAAATAACAACCAAGTATTACTTTTTGACATGGATAATTCCCTGAGCATGTCTCCAACAACTTTATGGACAAAAATAAGCTTCATAAACTCATACACATCATCTCTTTTTCTTCATCAACACAGTAATAGAACCATGAAACATTACAAAAGCAATAGCCTTTAGTTTCTAAAGGAAGGGTAAAAATACATATTGAAGTATAACAATGAATAGTTTTTAAAAGTTTAAATAAAATTTCTCATGTTGGAATTGGGTCGTTTGGCAACTTTTATTCTTGATACAAGAAAACAAATAACAAACAAACAAAACCAACCAAACAACGAGGTTACAACCAAAATTTTACATTCCTAATAAGAGATGTCACCAAGGACGCTTACAACTTTAAACATTCACCTATCTTGAGAGACGCTCTTGTTTCCTGTCATTTTCTTATCAGAGGTTTCACTGAAGGAAATATACCACCCTGTTTAGAATCAGACCATCCTTTCCCAGAACACAGCTAATAACGGCTCAAATCAGCAGATGTGTAAAATGGTCCCAAAGTTGCTTTTTCTCATTTAAAAGCAGAAGAGTATGCAAAATTGGTATGGACATAGCAGTTGCTGGCCCCACTGAGACTGGAGTGCTTACTGCCTGCTCGGTGGCTACCGAGATAATTAATTAAAGTTACGCACAACATGAAAAGTTAAAACGGAAAACTTGCTCCTCTGTTTTTTTCCCTTTGCTTTAGGAACCCACCAACTTTATGTATGTGCATTTCCTGATGATACAATAGAGCCATCTGGTGGCAAATGGAACCAGCCATGAAAATAGAGCATTCATTCAGTTCTTATAGTTGTTCTTGTAGCACTCTGACCGGTCGGCCATGCCACAGGCCTCAGGTATAAATGATACTTATGAGATCAGGGACAAAGGAGTAGCTCTCAAACAGCCTGGCTCCCAGTGGCTGCAAATCTACAAAAGTTGGCTAGAATTTCGTGCTAGAATGGTGATACTTGGGATGAACCGATGATCCTCATCATGCCATGATGACTCCAATAATTTGAAGTCATTAAAGAAATTATAAAAAAAAAACAACAACAACAAACTAGCCTCAATGCAAAGTTCTTTACACTTACAGGTAGTTCATGCTATAAAAACATTATATGCAGAAAGGGGAAATTGTCAAGAGGCCAAATTTGTCCAAAAAGATTGGGAATCCCAGAGGTAGGCTACTGTTTTCAAGAAGAATCTTCTGGTATTGTGTCGGGTCTTTGGAGAAAGTTTAAAAATATTTTGTGAGTAGACCAAGTAAGATCGGCTAATTTGTTTCTCTAGGTCTTTTTTCTCCAAACACCTCAAATTTCCCTGGCCAAAGACTACCATTTCCAGTGAGACAAGCATTGTATATAATGCCAAAGGAAACAGACTTGACTGGAGGCTGTTACGAAATAACAGGACTTTTTGTACAGGTAGAGTTAAGAAATTGTCATGTGTTGTACAACAGAGAGAGTCGAGCAAACAGTGAAGAATGCAGTCGGTCTTCTTTACCCAGCTGCAAGCTATCACTCTCCCCCTCTGACTTGCCTTCTTGTCCCTTAAGGGAAAGGTCCGTAAATGCATCTTCACCGAGGTAAAAATGTCTTATACAAAGGTAAGTGCTTTTTAACAGGAGGGGGAAACTCCCTTTAGCCAAACAAAGGCATTAAAGTTAAATTAAGAATAATTTTAGAAAAAAGTAAACACTTGGGGCTAGGAGTCTTGGAGGTAGATGTGTGGTTTCAAGGATCTTCAAAAAGTTAGGTGAAGTCATTGTCCCAATTTTGCGGGATGCAATGGCAGATGAGCAGAAGGGCGGGACTGATACCATTAAGTTCATTCTGCTTCAGGCACATGGGGACACACCCTACATAAAGCAATCTGTGTCTATTATCAACATGAATCTGTCTTGGTGGTTAAAATAATCAATGAATAAATTATATTCAACATGACATCACATGTTGAAAATAGATGATATACACAGGTGTGTGGGGATTGAGCCTGTGTCTGCATTTTGAAACGTTAAATCCCAGCAATTCAATGGAAGTTTTAGTTTTTAACTTCTACTCTTTGTCTTAAAATTTTCTACCTAAATATCAAGCTGGTAATCCGGGTAGCATGCAGCTAAGATAATCAAGATGATCAAACTAAATGACTACTACAGAGTATTAATTCGATAAACTCTTTGATCACAGTATGTGTATTAAAGTTGACAGTCTACAAATTGACAAATCTTATACAAGATTGTAGGAGTAGATTATCTTTTGGCTGCACAGGTTCTCCATTTGAGAATTTGAAGGAAAACCTCTTTTTCTTCCTTCTAAGTTTCCTTGATTTCTCTAACCCATGTCAGTATCTTTTCATTGTTCCCCTTCTTATTTTTTAAATTTATTGGGGTGACATTGATTAATAAAATTGCATAGGTTTCAAGTGCACAAGTCTATAAGTACATAATCTGTGTATTGTATTGTGTGTTTACCACCCAGTGTCAAATACCCTTCCTTACTTTTAACCTAGTGTTTGTCTTTTTTAAAATATATTTATATTGTAGATATCTCCCATTAGTGTTTCTTTGTCTTACAATGACTTTGCTCTCCTTTCTCAGCTATACAAACCCCTTTTACCCACTGAGACTGGTTCATGGTTTCTAATTGATCCACATCCTCCACCCTCCTCTGAATCCTTGTGTGACACTCATAAAGGCCCCTGAGCACTGCACTGAGTATCTGCTAGGATCTTAAAAAATAGCTGTTCTTGATTAAAGGCTCAGCAGTCAAAAAGGTAGTTGCACCAGAAGGAGCAGTCATGTGGAGAAGCTATCATAGCTATGTCTATGAGAAATATTTTCCATGCATCAGCCTGGGCCACTGACAGGGTTCTGAGCCTGGGAAATTCTGCTTGCCAAGGCCAGGTGCAAGACAGGGCAGCAGAGAGCAAGAAGTTGGGTGATGATGACAGGGTTGTTGTAAGGATTAAATGAGGTAAAGCAGGTAACTGCTTAGACAGGTGCAGTGTTCAATTCATGTTGTTATCAATAATTCCATCATCTTAGCTCCTTTAAAGAGAATAATTTAACATTAAAACTTGCTAGCTTATTTTTTAAACCCCAGTAAAAGAAATTCCCCAGGGAGACACTTTTGTAACAGCAAACGATCAAACAACAGCAGTGGGAAATCCAGTCAAGTATGCAGTCAGAACAAAGTTAATAGGTTAAATGTGTGTAGTCATTTAAAGGCAAGATTGCTAAATACAGATGTGGTTACAGGCAATTTCACCTTTACAGAAGAGCATTTGACATGGGTCAGCTTGCTCCAGTGAAATGTTTCCAGCCCTCTGAAGTTCCAGTGTCCGGGGCTCCAGCAGCCCCTGCTCAGTAATGCAGTCACTTCCTGCCAGATAACACAGGCCTTCACCACACTTTGCAATGGTCAAGCTTCTACTCACCACCAAAGTCTATTGCTCCCTCCCCCTGCTTGACAGGCACCGGAGGCTCTAAAATTCTTTACTCTTCTGCAACCAGTTTCTATTTCTCACACAGGTTAAAGTCTTCCCCCAGGGCCCTGGCTCAGCCTCTTACCCCGGGCAGATTGCTGTCATGCTTTCCCCCACCTTTGGTGATCAGAATTGATGTTAGAGTAGAATTTTCATCAGCCTCTTGCCCTTTTGTGCTTACCTTTTGCAATAGCTTCTTAGGCTAAATTTTCAATTTCTATCTAAGCAACAATTTAAAAACTCAGTTTTCCAGATGTCAGTTTGTGCTAGTGAAAACAGTCTTCCTCTGTGCTTGGGGTTGCCTAGGTAGTTACCTAATGAGGTATTTTTTTAATTCAAAACTTGAACAAACTACAACTTTTGTCAAAGCCTAGTAAAAAGAAGATTCTAGAAAGTGCTCATCAATGTGACTGAAGGAGATGGCCATCGGGTGACAGAGATGAGCACTGACTAAGGAGAACCCTGGACTCCAGACGGCCACATTCTGGACTTCGCTGTGCGTTTCACTTGAACTATGTGACTTTTGGGCTGCACTTCTTGGAACCTCAGTTTTTCATCTTTAAATGATGGATGTATTGGTCAGGTCCCAGTGGGAAACAGATGGCCATTCCAGTGGCATCACTGAGGGGAATTTGATGAAGGGACTATGCACAAAGGTATGGACACAGTTAAGGACACCAACAAAGAATGGTGAGGCAGCCCCTAGAAATGAAGGTACTATTTGCCTTACCTTAAAGAGGTAGGGGAAGAGGTAAGGGGGGAGCATTATTACAGGATGGAGCCTGCAGAGAGGACCCCATATGAGCTGAGCCTTTGGTAGAGGATATAGCCCCTGCCACCCTGGCCCAGGCAGTAGCAGTGGGTGGATCAGTGGAATAAATAGCCCCACCTCATCTCTCACCCTCTGTTCTGTCTGTATCCAACAAGAAGCCAGAGGACAAGAGAGCCTGAATGACAAGTCCAAAGGACCAGCTTCCCTAGAAAATATTCGGAGGGTGGGGGTGGGAAAGTGGGAGAGAGGGGGAATAGGAGGCTGGGGGGTGGAGGGAGGTGGAGGTGGAAGTGTAGAAAATGAATCTGGAAGGGAAAATGGACACCTCAGGCCGAAGGGGTTTAATTATATTAGTGGATCCCAAATGCCAGCCCATAGATCAGTGTTGGATTATGATAACATTTTCACCAGTTAGCAAGAAAAAGACAAAACTGAAGATTTAAAAAGACTAACTTGAAGTTTTCATGAAGCCCAATTTATTCCATTTAGAGAACTGTCCTTTATTCTGGAATTTTGATCATCCTACATATTTTGGTGTTAAAAGGATGCTTATTTAACAAAAATAATGATGATGGTATATGGAAATTATTGTGTTTTAGAGTTAAAGTGGAAAAGTTGGCAGTCCCAT
The DNA here is from genome assembly GCF_964339955.1 of Pipistrellus hanaki. Lineage (NCBI taxonomy): Eukaryota > Metazoa > Chordata > Mammalia > Chiroptera > Vespertilionidae > Pipistrellus > Pipistrellus hanaki. The sequence goes on along the minus strand of NC_140506.1, from coordinate 68,852,028 downwards.
TAGCCTAATCCTAATTATTTGGGGGATAAAAATTCTTATGGGTTTGTAAAATCTGAAAGTATAGAGACCCTCTAAAGTCATCTGTTAAATAATGAACTGAGTGTCTTATCAGGTGGTCTTTCCAGAACTATGGTTCCTATATTCCTCAAGTTCAAGATGGACCTGTATTAATTATCAAGTTACTTTAATAAGATTCCAAGATACTATTTTTCCAGGAAAAAACAAGTTTCCAATGGTCAGACTTTCACAAAAGATTTAACTACTTTTCCATTTCTATAGCATCACTAATAAAAAAAAAAAAAAAAGGAAACATGTATTGGAAAGAAATTGTTGACCCAGATTTTAACCTATAAAAAGATCCTTGGCGTAGAAATGAAAGAGGAATGACTGCGTGACATTTGATAGCTTCATAAATAACTATAAATAATGGCTTACCCAAAACTCTGAAAAGGCCAACTCTTATTTTAATTCAGTTCAGAGCATTCCAATTTATTAAGAAAAGACTTGATTTCTTTAAAAAATTAGGAAAGAGGGAAATGAGAAGTTATTATTTAATAAATACAGTGTTTTAGTTTTGCAAGATGCAAACATTATGGAGATTAGTAGCACAAAAAATGTGAACATGCTTCATACTACTGAATCACACACTTAAAATGGTTAAAATAGTCAATTTTATGTTATAAGTATTTTACCACATTAAAAAACATAAATATAAAGCAGGCAAATTACAGGGTGAAGGAATTAACCAATGTTTTAAAATTAATTAAACTATTCTTTACCTACTTCACAGGATAGTTGTGCGAACAAAATAAAACAAGAAGATTGAACATACTAAGAACTATAAAATAAAACATTATAAAGAAAAAAATAATAAGGTACTCTTACTGAAGGAAGAATTTTGAATCCTTTGATAAAGAAAACAATCAAAAACTACTATTTGTGCTAAATAAAATTTTGGTTTATTAGTAGTGGAGCATATCATAATGCAAATACTTTTCCCATTTGTAAAGACAGTGTTCTGACTAGTTTAGTACTTTGTGACAGCATTATTTATTTTTTCACACATCTTAGGTAAGTTTAGGTTTTGAGTACCTAGATGTATTGACAACAATGTTTCCATCCTCCCCTTGAATCCCAATGTTTTAGGAAATGTATATGCCTCTAGGATTTTTAGGTCATTTAAAAAGTAAAGGGGTAGAATTTTACTACCCACCTTAACCCAGGCTTTTCAACTTAGCTTTATGAATAAATTATTATTAAACTGTGTATAACCAATATCAAATATTTTATAATTAACAATATTCAGAATGAAGGTAATATTTCTGCCAGTAAAATTTAGGCTCTAAATAAGAAAACTTAAAATAAAAGATCTAAGAAATTTAACTGCAATGATAAGAAATTTCGTACTCTAATCATGTTGTTCTCAAAACCTACCAAGGGAATCCTTAATTGAACTTGATGAACTTGATGTTTCATGAGAAACCTTTTCCATGAGACACCTCTCCCCTGTGACCCAGCCTGGCATTTGCACAGACTCCCTTCTTTACCAAGATATGATGAAGGAAGAAATGTGTTAGGCATTCTTTTAAATCAGATAAAAGTTTAGCAACAATTTCCATAGTGCATTCCAACATGATAAGGTAAGCAGAGAACAGATGGGAGAGAGCTCTCTTTTGCTGTGAATTTCCACTTTTTTTAAGGTCTCACAGTCAAAATACTACTAAGAGGCAGGGCCAGGTTATCAGAGAAGGTGGTGCAGTGTGCCCGACATTAGCTACTCAGTGGGCCTGTTATAGCTCACTCATCTTGCTCTCTTGGTCGGCATTTGCCATTCCATTTTGACAGTCCAGAGTCTTTCCCTGTCTGAAAAATTTCCCATTTCATGTAGCCCATCTCCCCAAAGTATAAGCTAAGAACTCCCTCTTACAACATGTGTCTCCACCAATCAGACACACCAGCCTGAGACTTGAGTATGGAAGGAAGGGATATGGAACAAATGCCAAGTAGAAACGGTCCAGTTGAGAGAATCATCCTTTTTCTGAGGTTGAGATGACAGAGACTTAGAAGTAATATGTTTGTGTCACCTGCTGCCTCACATTCACATGTTGAAGCCCTGATTCCTGATGTGATAATATTAGAAGTTGGGGCCTCTGAGAAGTCATTCAGTTTGGATGAGGTCAACAGGGTGGTGTCTTCATGATGTCTTTATGAGAAGAAATCAGTGGGCTCTCTCCTTCTGTTACCTTCTCTCTCTTCCAATGCCTCCCACCCTACCCCCCATGTGAGATAAAGCAACAAGGCAACCATCTGCAAGTCAGGACCCACTCATGCTACCGTGTTTCCCCGAAAATAAGACATCCTCTGAAAATAAGACCTAGCGCATGGAAAGATAAGACATCCCCTAGCGCGACTTTGGGAGAAAAAATTAATATAAGACACTGTCTTATTTTCGGTGAAACAGGGTAGTACCCTAATCTCTGACTTCAGGATTATGAGAAATGCATAAGTGTCTGTTGTTTAAGCCACCCGGTCTGTGGTATTTTGTTAGTGCAGCCTGAGCTGACTAAGCCTACAATTGGTGCATTTATTCTATAGACTTCCCTGTGTGTATGTGTGTGCCTGAAAGATGCACAACATATAAAACATTGATTCATACTATACATGGTTATATCTGATTAAATTATAATTTTAATGAACAATATATCATAGATACAATCTATATGTGAATGATGATAGATATCATTTTCTATAATTTTTAACTTTAAAAATTACCATAATTTTTTATGTTCCCAATAAATTTTACTGGATACAAATCAGTTTCCCTACTATTAGACAACCCTATAATAAGCATATTTATACATATCTATCAATTTGCTTCCTTATTTAGTACATATAAAAAAGCGGTTATCAATATAATCTTGATACACATTTATGATTGCATCTCCAAAATACTCCCACCAATACTATTTGAGGATCATAGTTTTCTTATACATTTTCCTATAATAATATTTTCAATATTTTTTAAAAAGTAATTTTATTTATTTTTAAAAATTATATTTATTTGGGTGACATTGATAAACATGGTCATATAGGTTTCAGGTATGGGTTTCTATGTTACAAGATCTGTATATTGCACTTTGTGGCCACCACCCAAAGTCAAATCTACTTCCATCACCATATATTAGCATCTTTTTCTCCCCTCACCCCTTTCCTCTGACAACCACCACACTGCTATTTGTGTTCATGAGTTTCAGTTTTATATCCCACATATGAGTGAAATCACATAGTTATTAGCTTTCTTTGACTTTTTTCACTTAGCATAATGTTCTTAAGGTCCAACCATGTTGTTGCAATGACACTATTTCATCCTTTCTTATGGCTGAATAGTATTCCATTGTATATTTGCACCCTATCTTCTTTATCCAGTCCTCTATCACCAGGCACTTTGGCTGTTTCCATGTCTTGGCCACCATGAATAATGCTGCAGTGAACATAGAGGTGCATATATCTTTGCAAATGCATTCAAAGTTTTTCAGTATAGCCGAAACCAGTTTGGCTCAGTGGTAGAGCGTAGGTCTGTGGATTGAAGGGTCCTGGGTCAAGGGCATGTCTTTATGAGAAGAAATCAGTGGGCTCTCTCCTTCAGAAATCAGCGGGTACATCCCCAGTGGGGGGTGTGCAGAAGGCAGCTGGTCGATGTTTCTCTCTCATTGATGTTTCTAGCTCTCTATCTCTCTCCCTTCCTCTCTGTAAAAAATCAATAAAATATATTTTAAACAAAGTTTTTCAGTATATACCCAGGATGATTGCTGGGCCATATGGTAGCTCTGTTCTCATTTTTTTTTTTTTTTGAGAAATTGCCAGACTGATTTCCATAGTGGTTGTATACCAGTTTATATTCCCACCAGTAGGAAAGGAAGGTTCCCTTTTTTCACCACCTCTCCAATGCTTGTCTTGTTGATAATGGCCACTCTGTCAGGTCTGAGGTGGTATCTCATTGTAGTTTTTATTTGCATTTCTGTAATTGCCAGTGAGGTTGAACATCTTTCCATATATCTATGGGCTGTTTGTATAGCTGCCAAAATTACAGTTAAATATGACATCTAAGTTTAAATTTTTTTAAATATCTTTGTCTTCTATTAAGTTTGGACATCTTATTTGGTAAACGCAAGTTTGAACATCTTATTGGATATTTATATGTCTTTTGTAAATTATGATTTGTGTCCTTTGTCCATTAAAAAATTTTTTTTATTGATTTCAAAGAGGAAAGGATAGGAAAAGAGAGATAAAAACATCAGTGATGAGAGAATCATTGATTGACTACCTCCTGCATGCCCCCCACTGGGGAACAAGCCCACAACCTGGGCATGTGCCCTGACCAGGAATTGAACAATGACCTGGTTCATAGGTCAACACTCAGCCATTCCTTTTTTAAAATTTTTTATTTATTTAAGGGTAAATCTTTTCCTCATTGATTTTTATGAGAACTTAGTATATTAAAAATATCATATTGTAATAAATGTTACAAATATTTTCTATTACGTATTTTGAATATTAAATACTTCTTAAATGGGTTGAAATAGTGGTAAGTGTAAGTTTTCTTATGAAGTATAGAATTTTCAGGACTAAATTATATTTTCATCTCTGTGCATTAATGCACACTTTTATTTGAGAAGAAAGTCAACTTTTGCAGGAAGCAAACTCTAGCCAAAACTTGGAGAAATATTCCATTTCTCTAGACCTCCTTAAGTACAGATATCACACCACAATGATTCAAATTTTTAGAAATATTTTGAAATAACTGACTGACTCTGATACCTGATCTAACACAAACAGCTCAACTACTGACATGATGACTTGGGGCTATTATTCCAGCAGCAAATTTTAGTTTAACAAAACTATCAAAACAAATGAAGTCTGTGTTATCCAATCTGCCTGATGAGACGAAGGCAGCCAGGGGCCGGTTCTAACCTCAGAGCCTGCATCCGTGAGCTCCTCACACCAAGGTCACCCCAGGCTCTCCCTTCTCTCCAGGCATCCAAAGAGCACCTCCCGGGGGAGATTGACTCCCTGGGGAAAGACTAGATTGAATAATTGCCTAGGCCTTTTGGAGGATATTCTCTCCCAAGGACACTTGCAAGTGTGGGAAAGTATTTTTCTTCAGACGACAGCAATTGATGTGTTCTGTAAAAGACTGATTGATCAGATGGTCCCCAAAACATACTTCCCCCTTGCTCTGATCTACTCACTCAGGTTTCAGAAGATGAGAAAATTGTATGGGAAACTTTTGAATTTATCCAGAATATTAGTTCAGAGTAATCCTTAAATTCAACTAACTATATATATTTAACTTTTATGTATCTAAATGTATACAGCACATTTGACTTCTGTCGCCTTTTTACATCTCATCACTTCCTTTCCTTGTCTACACCCAAACTTCTCAACTAACATGTTCACCAGCACAGAAAATGAAACATGTCAGCACTACACAGCACAAATTAGCATGCTTTTCCCAAATAATGCCTGTTGTCTGGAAATATTTACCATTGGAAGGAGCCAAATGGAGAAAAAATGTCATGGGCATTTGATTAAACAAATCTGCAGACACTCAAATGCTTCAGTTAATGGAGGTCCTTTGTGCCACCCAAGCCTATTGGGGAAATTCTGCAAAATGTCCTATCTGTAAACAATCTGCTTCAATGCCCATGCTTTCTAAATTTATTTGTCTGTTGACATTTAAAAAGTATAAAGGAACACATCTGCATGTGAAAACAGGACCTTTTGTTACTTATTCATTAACCTTATTATAGAAGTTAAAAACAAAATAAGTCATCTTGCTGGTTGCTTGCAAAGGATCATTTTCTAAAGGACACTTTTTAGTTTTTGGCCAGCCTCATTTTAAGCTGCTAAGGTCTTTTTTATGGTCCCTGCTCACAAATTAAATAGACCTTATTATTAAAATGAGAAGTTCTAGAGCTAATGTTATTAAAATGAGAAACTTCTGGGGGCGATGGATAGTTTCATTACCTTGATTGACTAGGGTGTGTAAACATATGTCAAAGCTCATTAACTTGTACACTTTAAATTTGCCAAGAATGCTTCAGGAAAGGGGAGAGGGAAGGGGAGGGGAGAAGAAAGGTAGGAAAAATGATCCAAAACAATAAGTTTTGAGATACTTCTCACCTATCAGAATGGCAAAATAAGTAAATAAATAAACTATTTCCTATAACAACAGCAAATCTTTGTATTTGAATATATACAGAAATAAAGTTCTATGTTGGCCTCATGTTACGTATAAATAGGAATGTCATCTTAAACCACTTGAAATGTTCAATTGAAAGCACAAGTGATACACTAACTGTGATTCATTAATGATTTGAGAGTTTGCTCATCAAAAGGAGAAATCTTCTAAAAGCCACTTTAGAACGCTAAATTTTAGAAATGTGAGAAATATTATCAAATATATGCTTCCTAAAAAATAATGTTGTATAATATTATACCAAGTACTAAAAGAAGAACAGAATTTATAAAAATTGACACAATTGAAGGCATTGCCTTGCCTTCCCCAGTTTATCAAATGTAAAATGTTTTAGCTACTTGAAGGTCATTTTGTAATGCTGACTCCCTATACGGTGTGTTATGAATTTGACTTACAAATTAAAATATTTGAAAGTGCTTTCATATATTTGTCACTTAACATAATGATTTTTAAAATGAAGTCATCACTAAATTATAACTGGAAAGCTAAATGGCACAATGAGTGAAGTACTCTAACATACTCTAGTATTAATGAACTCATACCCTCATTCTCACTGTGTGCCATTCCTAAGGCCAGTGACATCATGTGTTTTACATTGTTCACTTCTATGCATCACAGTCCTCAGGAATAGTTCAGGGGGAGAAATCCTGAGCCAGCTATCTTGTTGAGGCCATGCCTCCTTGCAATAGAATTTTTATTTCCTAAACAGTTTCAAATGAAACAATCTACATCAAGCATGTCAAACTCAAAGGCTAACATGGGTCAAATAAATGAGGTATGCGGTCCGCGGGCCACAAGTTTGACATGCTTTATCTACATGCACTGGCTGTTTTCTGTCAAAGGATGTTAAAATGGGGCAAAGGCAACAGTTCAAATAAAATTCTAATCCTTCAACAGGCCCAAAGGAATAAGGTCCAGATAAACATGGACAACCTGGGACTCAAGAAGTGGATATAAATAAACTAACTCTCACTGGATTGTCCCATATTATTCCTACTATACTGTATAGTGAACACATGTTCATTGATCATTCAACAGCTGAAATCTCCCTCAATGTCTCTGTATCTCAATTACTTAATTTCTAACATGTTAATAATAATTAGAAGAAATGTATCAATATAATAGCTGATGATTCTGGAAATCACCCCTGTCTGTTGGTATAAGCATTCAGAGGGATGGTATCTGTCAATCACCTACTGCAATGCATTTGTTCTATTTCAAACCATACTCATTAAGTGCTGTTAGTATCAGAAACTTTGTCCCAGGAACACAGAGATGAGTGAAGACCAGTCCTCATTCTAAGAATGCACTGTTTACCAGGGGAGTCCAAAAGATAAAACAGTGTTCTGAGACCAGTGCTGAAAAGGAAAATAAGGAACCAAGGTCTCCAGACAGTGGTGCCACAGGTAGAGTGTGATTCATTGTGTGTGAGTTTTCAAGACTTCTTTACAGCACTGAACAAATTTCACCCTTCCTCTCAATCCTCCCTACCAAAGCTAACTAGAACTATTTAAAAGAGGCATCTGAGGTCCACCTGCAACTTGGTTCTTCATGGCACAGAGCAGAATAGGTTCTGCTGAGTGATCCTTCTATGAGTTCCAAAATTTAAAGAGGATTGTGCAATGAGGGAACAGCACTAATTGTGGACATCCTATGGTCTTGAGGCCTTTAATCCTAGCTTCCTTTAGCTAAATGTGTTCCTTTAGAAATATAAAAATACAGTAACTAAAGCAGAACCTGCCACTTCAAGCCCCAGGGCTCCCAACTATGTTAAATGTAAATTGAAAGGAAATAGATTCTGAACTCTGGAAGCTAATTGGGGGCCTTAGGCAAAAATCCTCAGTGTGGTGGTTGGCACCTGGTCCTTTTCAGTGACAGGGTATCTCTAGATGCTAATTGATTAGCATTGTTAGAGGAAAAGGCAGTACCAGATGGGAGAGCTAAAGTCTCCCATTTCCAAAACCCCAATTCAACTGCTAGCCCAAGGGTTCTAACCAGAGATCAATGTTTCATGCCCCACCAGTGAGGGGATATTCCTTCTTTGAGCAATGGGATCATAAGAAGGTCCACTACATAAAATAAAAACTCATTAAGTTTTCTTTTGATAACTGAAAAATAAAAGCAATCTAAGATTAAACTTACCTTCCAAGTTAGAAAATACATTTTTAATTAGTCATATTTTACTAATCTAATGGACTTTTATTTAATATCTAAAAGCCCTCCTTCTGAAAATGATGGTGGATTTGAAAGGTATATCCATTCTCTCTGGGGTCAGATTAAATGAACTATACCTAGAAAGAGATGTTAACATTTTATAAACAAAATAATTGCTCAGAAGTGAGGTTCTGGATATGCACCTCACTAGATCTGTTGTTCTTGGCTGGTGATGCTGGGAGCACAGAACTGCTGAATCCAGAGAGAAGCAGAGTGTTCAAAGAGCAAGGTCCTTTGGCCCACAAGAGAGCCCATTTGAACGCTATAGATTTCCAATAACTATACTCCTGTACTCCTTTCCACTTTCGGTCCTTCACCAATAACTTTCACATTCCAAATATCTCATTTGCGGTACAGGCATACCTCATCTTATTGCAGATTGCTTTATTGAGCTTTGGAGATACTGCACTTTTTACAAATTGAATGTCTGTGGCAACCTTGCATCAAGCAAATCTATCAGTGTCCTTTTTTTGACAGCATTGCTCAGTCTCTGTCTCTGTGTCACATTTTGATAATTCTCACAATATTTCACTTTTCCATTGTTATTATATTTTTATGGTGACCTGTGACCAGTGATCTCTGATGTTCCTATTGTAATTGTTTTGAGTCTCCCCAAACAGCACCCGTATAAGATGACAAACTTAAGTAATAAATGTGTGTTCTGACTGCTCCATTAACCCACCATTCCCATCTCTTTCCATCTCCTCTGGTCTCCCTATTCCCTGAGACACAACAGTACTAAAATTAGGCCAATTAGTAACCCTGCAATGGTTAAATGTTCAAGAGAAAGGAAGAGTCACATGCTCTCACTTTAAATCAGAAGCTGGAAATGATTAATTCACTGAGGAAGGCAGGTCAAAAGCTGAGGCAGGCCAAAAGCTAGGCCGCTTGTGCAAACAACTTGTGTGTACAAAGGAAAAGTTCCTGAAGGAAATGAAAAGTGCTACTCCAGTGAAACAGTCCTATTGCTGATAGAGTTTTAGTGGTCTGGGTAGAAGATCAAACCAGTCTCAACATTCCCTTAAGACAGTGGTCGGCAAACTCATTAGTCAACAGAGCCAAATATCAAAAGTACAATGATTGAAATTTCTTTTGAGAGCCAAAAAACGACTTCTGTGCATGGGCCACAAAGTTTCAATCGCACTGTACGTGCACACCCGCACGTGGTATTTCATGGAAGAGCCACACTCAAGGGGCCAAAGAGCTGCATGTGGCTCTCGAGCCGCAGTTTGCCAACCACTGCCTTAAACCAACACTTAATCCAGAGCAAGGCCTTAATCTCTTCAGTTCTGTGAAGGCTGAGAGAAGTGAGGAAGCTGCAGAAGACAAGTTTGAGGCTAGCAGAGGTAGGTTCATGAAGTTTAAGGAAAGAAGTGTCTCTGTAACAATGGAACAACAAAGCCTGGATGACAGCACATTTCTTTACAACATGGTTTACTGAATATCTTAAGTCCAGTATTGAGACCTATAACTTAGGAAAAACATTTTCTTACAAATGTTACTGCTCACTGACAATGCACCTGGTCACCCAAGAGCTCTGAGGGAGATGCACCATAAGATTATTGTTGCTTTCATGTGCTAACACAGCATCCATTCCGCAGCCCCTGGATCAGAAGCAGTTTTGACTTTTGTCTTATTATTTAAGAAATTCATTATTAGTCTATAGATAGTGATTCCTCTGATAGATCTGAGCAAAGCAAATTGAAGACCTGGAAAGGAGTCACCATTCTAGATGCCATTAAGGACATTCGTGACTCATGGGAAGAGGTCACGGGAGTTTGGAAGAAGTTGCCTTCAACCCTCAAGGGCGAGTCTGAGGGTCCAAGACTTCGGTGGAGGAGTAACTGCAGATGTGGTGAACCGGGATTAGAGGTGGGGCCTGAAGCTGTGACTTTAACTGCTGCAATCCCATGATAAAGCCTTAACCAATGAAGTTTAAGAAACTTAAACTTCTTATGAAAGAGCAAAGAAAGTGCTTTCTTAAGATGGAATCTATTTCTAGTGAAGATGCTGTGGAGATTGTTAAAATGGCAAAGGATTTAGAAAATTACATAAACTTAGTTGACAAAACAGCAGCAGGGTTTGAAAGGAGTGACTCCAATTTTGAGGGGAAAAAATTGCTACTGGGGGCCAACTGTTATCAAACAGCATACCATGCTATCGCGAAATCCTTCATGAAAAAAATCCATGGATGTGGCAAGCTTGATTGTTGTTTTATTTTAAGAAATTGCTGCACCTCCCGAACCTTCAGCAACCACCACCTAAACAGTCAGGAGCCATCAACATCAAGGCAAGACCCACCACCAGCAAAAAGATTAAACTCACCAAAAACTCACATAATGTTTATCATTTACCAATAATGTAGTTTTAAATTAGAGTATGTACATTTTTTAGACATAGTGCTATTGTACACTTACTAGATTATAGTAGCGTGTGAACATAACTTTGTATGCACTAGGAAGCCAAAAATTTCATGTGACTCACTTTACTATTGTGGTGGTCTGGAACCAAAGCTGCAGTATCTCCAAGGTATCGCTGGAGACTATTAAAGTCTCATAATCCTCATTCTATGGATGAAGAATAGCTCAGAGAGTTTAACTAGCTTGGCTATCATGACACAGCTTGGAGGTAGCTGATTTGGGCCTACTTCCTAGTCCTACAATTATTCTTCTATATCACACTGCCTCCACATTAGAGTTGAAAGGGTTGTTTCAGAATTGTCTATGGTTGGAGTCTAGGGGATCCTTACCAAAGCTGAATCCACAGTGAACAGATAGCTTTTTATTATTATTATTATTATTATTATTATTATTATTTTATTTTATTTTATTTTATTTTATTTTTTGGTAAGAGAAACTCTCAAACTTAAAAGTAGAGAACTATATAATGAGCCTCATGTAGCAATCACTCAGCTTGAATACTTATCAGCAACCTCCACAGTTGTTACCTGAGGCCTAAGGAGGGTCTGGATGAGGCTCAGGTAGAAAGGACCCAGTTGTCTCAGGAAGAGAGAAGACCTCAGAGGTCAGAACTAGGCATGTCATCAGCTAAGTTGAAAAAGCATGAGCTGAAACTCTCTGGGGTAGACTGTGATTTAAACTCAAATAATGTAATTTACCCTACCTGTATCATGTCTGAATTCTAGGATTACCTCATATACAAGAAAATATTTTGAAGTAACCCAGGATGTCTGTGACATCATAGGGCCACCAAGACCAAGTGAAAATGGGAAAGGCCACACCACACATCCCAGCTTTCCCTGCTGCCCAATAACATCCCTTAGTTGGCACCTGCCCACTTTACCTTGTTTTTCTTGAGAAAGAAAATTCCATGTTTTATTTTTTTAAATCTTCCCTTAGTAAAATATGAAAATGAAACATAGGAAAATCTCAACATTAATTAAGGAAGTTACAGTATTATTAACTTTAATATTTTTAAAAATAGTTTATACAAACTTTATTTCTTACCGATAGTTTATTTCTTTGTTGTTTCTCTGACTTAGAACTTCCAGATGTGATGCTGAAATAAAGAGTTTTAATTTCAACATTTTATTTCAGGAGCTTATGCACTTGTATACACACACACACACACACACACACACACACACACACACCACATCAAATAGGTTTTTATACTGTAATATTGAAGATAAATTTCCTAAAGTATTTCCTCCAAATGTCAATTTTTGAACATTTCCAAAGGAAGTCAAAACTATGGAATGTAAACTTTACTCAGAGAAGATAAATAGTCTTTAAAAGTTCTCTTGAGAATAAGCAGTCCAAACAGTACAATCTGTTCTGTAAACCTGCGAAATCTCGTCTTTCCTCTAAAAAAAGAAGTAAAGGGAAGGAAGCATATTATTCTATGAAATAGCACGCTTGGGGAATCTCTCTCTCTCTCTCTCTCTCTCTCTCTCTCTCTCTCTCTTTCTTTCTCTCTCTCTCTATCTCTATCTCTCTTTCTTTCAGATAATTTGTAATAGTTTCCAAACATACCGTTATTCTTTGCATCTTAAACCCCCTTAACCTTTTAGTCTTTGCCTGAATATTCCCCCCGCCTTTATAGCAAAACTATATGCTCACTGTCTCCGATTTCTTTCCTTCTAATTTTTGTTAAAGCCACTCAATTCAGTTTGTTAAAATAATCCATAGAAATCTCACTTACTGCCGAAACCGGTTTGGCTCAATGGATAGAGCATCGGCTTGGGGACTGAAGGGTCCCGGGTTCGATTCCGGTCAAGGGCATGTACCTTGGTTGCGGGCATATCCCCAGTGGGGAGTATGCAGGAGGCAGCTGATCAATGACTCTCTCTCATCAATGTTTCTAACTCTCTATCTCTCTCCCTTCCTCTCTGTACAAAAATCAATAAAATATTATATATTTAGAAAAAAAGAAATTGCACTTACTGAATTCACCAGTGATCTCCACATTACTATATACATTCAAGGGTCAAGGGTCATTTATCACAACTCACCTCACTTCAGAGTTTTGACATGATTCATCACTCCCTCCTGGAAATACTTCCTTCACTTGGCTCCAGGACACCCTAAAGTCCTAGGTTTCTTTCCTGTGCTCTCCTGTCTCCTTTGATGGTCCTTTCCCATCTCCCTGAGCACTGGACTTTGGCGGGCTCTAGAACGTCCTCTGCTCTCTAGTTACATTCACTCCCTTGGTGATCTCATTCAACCTCTTGGCTTTCAATATCATCAATATGCTGATCACTCCCAAATACATATATCTAGTCCAGACTTCTTCCTTGAATTCCAGATTTACTCATTCAGTTGTCTTCTAGACAGCTCACATCTTATTTTTTAGATAAGAACAGATAGCTTAATTTTAACATTTCTAAAACCTAACTCCTGATCCCTAATCCCAAATCTTCTCTACCTGTCTTCCCCATTTCAGCTGATGACATCATTGCTTAGGCTAAAATATTGACTCCTGTTTTTGTCTCAGAACCCATATCCAATCCATCAGGAAATTCTTGGCTCTACCATCAAAATATGTTCAATAACCAATCATTCTCACCATTGGCACTGTTAACACCCTGGTTCAAGCTGCCATTAGTTCTTGCCTGGGCTATTGAATTAACCTCCTAAATGGCTCTCTCTGCTTCCACCTTTGCCCCCTACATTCTGTTTTCCATATATCAACCATAAGGAAAATCATTTCACTCCTGTGCTCAGAACCTTCAAACGAGAGATTTCATGTCACTCAGAATAAAATCCAAAGTCCATATAATGGTCTACAATAGGGGTGTCGAACTCAATCAGAGAAGGGGCCAAAATCTAAAATCCAGCCTAAATCGTGGGCCGAATGGTTTACTGAACAGTCATAAACTGACAATGTCATAAACTGACAGTGGAGTGCAGTGATGACAGCGCGGTGCGGGCCACATTGCAAGGCCTGGCGGGCTGGATTTGGCCCGCGGGCCTTGTGTTTGACACATGTGGTCTACAAGGTTCTACAGATGTCTCTGCCATTCATCCTTCCCATCCACCATAGGGCCCCATCCCAATCCCTCTTAACCTTATATAATATTCTCCTTCTCAGCCCCTCCCCTGCAAGTTACATGGGCCTCCTCACTCTTCCTCAGTCACCCATATAGATTCCCATCTCAAATTCCTTTGCCAGAAATACTTTCTCCACACCTGTCTACTTGGTTCTTTCCTACTTTATTCATCTCTTTGCTCAAATATCACTTTTTCAGTGAGGCCTGCCATATGCACCTCATTGAAAATTGAAATATCCATCCTCATCATTTTGCTTATTTTTTTCCTGAAGTACTTAAAACCTTCTGACATGCTATATCTTTTGCTTATTTATTAGATTTATTGTGTGTCCTCCCTACTGAAAATGTAAACTCCTTGAAAATAGAATTTTTTTTCTTAGCATCCTGAAGAGGACTAAGAAGGTCTATAAATATTTGTTCAATGAATGAATAAATAAATGATTTAATAAGTCTTAAATCTTAATAAATCTCATTCTACTTTAGCCAACCAATAAGCCTTACTTTAAAGATCAGGGGTACTTTTATTCTACTATTCTATTCTACTATCTATTCTACTATCTCCCTAATAAATGTATTATTTTATTTCTATATTTCTGTGCATGCCTCTCACTTTTCAAAAAATAAATTAAATTCATTTAAAAATGTTCACAAAGTAATCAGTGACTACTAAACAAAATTAATGAAATCCCCACTTAGTGAAAGGACACACTGGGGTTCTGATAGCTGTGATTACTTTTCTTGCACTATACCTAAATTAAAAAAAACAAAAACAGTATTTTGGTGCTTTCTACTTGACAGTAACTCTTTATCATGAAGTGGATAAAGAGTTATCACAGTTGCTGGATAACACAACAAATGGAAAGACCTTACTAGGCTGACCCCTCTTGCCTTCTGACTAATTTTATCTTCTATCAGTAAGTGCATCTCACAAAACTGATACTTTCACCAAACTCTATCCAGTAGTTCCAGAGTATGTATTTATCCTTTTCTCAGGTTGTTTTTTCCAACTAGAATGGTCAAGCTCTCTTCTCTGCTTGTCAAAACCTTATCCATTCTTCACACCATAACTTTCAAAAGCTGCCTCTTTGACCCTACCAATCAGATGTATTTCTTGTCTCTGTAGTTTTTGGATGTTTGTGTTTTATTATCCCTTATTAAATTTCACCATGAATATAATTATTTGTCTGTTTATGTCTTTGCATTTCTCAGTGACACCTTCATAGGAATATGAGGACTATACCTTGTTTATATTTTTTGCGACCCAATGACATTCCAAACAAGAAATTCATAGTATGTCTAAATGAAGCCAAACAAAACAAAACATTTGAGTACAAAACCCTTATGTGCATATTCATATTCAGGTGTGCTACAAATATACAAGAGAAAACTATTTGATACAGCCTTCTCTTAATAGGGCCTGAAACAAAACAGCTGGTTTAAAAGTGAGAGAGAAAAAAAAAAAGAAGAAGAAGAAGAAGAAGAAGAAGAAGAAGAAGAAGAAGAGAGACCTTTGGCTTCCTGACAATAATATTTAAAGGTCATGAGTCATGGCCTCAGAGTATCCATAGCAGCATAGCATACACAGTACAAGTCATGTTGTACCATAATTAGGGGGCGGGGGGTAGGGGGGAGGAAAGCTTTGTAAAGCCTATTAGCCTGAGAGAAAAATTAAAACTAACAAATATATTACAAAGCTTGTTTTTATTGCAATGTTTTCTTCACTGTTCAAGGGAAAACTGAAAAAAACTTATTTAAATTTCTACTGTAAGGGGATAATAATATGACTTGTAAGCAAACCTTACAGTTCTTTTTCTCACGTTTGATACAAACATAAACATTATTCCTCCCTTTAAGTGAAATCTTTCTGTTTTCCAATCCTTTGACCTTATGGTTTTAGTGCTGAGTTGAAGTTGGTAATCAGTCACCATGGAGTCCCTCTGAATAAATGATTTTAATAAAATTTTAAAATATAACGATTGAGTACCCAATTTTTATAGGAAAGAGTTTCGTGGGAAGATGCCTTTTTTTTTTTTTTTTTTTTTTTTTTTTATTCTCTAGGTTAATTGCATCCCAGGCCTTCCCTTCCCTTCCCTTATGTTGACAACTTAGAAGCAAGTTCCCATTTGGTTTGTATAAATGTTGAAGAAGGTTTGTCTCAAGGGCATGAGAAGAAAGGAAGAGGGGAAAGAAAGTGGGGCAGGCAAGTAGATAATGGGACCCGCTTATTCCTGCTTAGAAGTGAAGGAGCTGAACTGAGCCTACCTAAAGGTTAACCAAGGTAGCGTGATCCACGGTCTCCTGCCTCAAAGCCCTGCTCTCTCCTTGCACAGAACACTGAGCTCCATATACCAGTAAACAAAAATACCAGTGATGTCTGCAGTGAGAGCTAAGTTGGACTCTCCACCTGGCTGCCCAGCTGGCTGAACACTGGGCTATTCATTTCGAAGTTGTTAATCACAGGGCGTTTTTTCTTCCATGTGGTAACATGCTCACCTCTCCAATTGTCAGCACATTGACATTTTCTCTCTTTAGGTGCAATGTCCAGGGAAATTTAAAGAATATGAGTGCTTGCTAAATTCATTTTCTTAAACAGACAAAATTTCCTCCCTCTCCAAGAAGGTTAATTTTTTGAGGTTCATGCACTCCTTTGCACATGGAAACATTCCACATAAAATTTGGGGAGCTTTGTGAATTTCCCACATTGCCCACAGATGGCAGACTCAAGGGTAAAAATACAAAACAAGACCCACAATTTCATATAATAAAAAAATACATTTTAAAGCTTTACAAAGCAGATATGGTGGATGTGACCATAACACACAGGATACTGCCCTTCTGGGTCCAGCTCTCATCCAAGGTGTGTAAGAAAATTCAAAATGAAAGCTATTTCCATGTTTGAAGGGGAAATGAATATGGTGCCAACGTGAAACTTTCCCAGTGATTAACCATAGACCAATTATAGAGGTGAACTGTGTTTCCATATTTGTAGCTAGATTTGGTTTGGGCTTTTACTTGGGGAGTGTTGGAATGACCTGTCTTCTTTTGTGTATATCTCCTGTCAACAGAGCAGTGAAGGTGACATTTTATTGGTGTGGCTCTAAAAAAGGCCTACGCCTAGCTCCCCGCACACACACACACCTCCCTTCCCTCACCAGTAAAATGGTTGGGGTGAGGATGTGGTTTTGAGAAGAGCAAGGGAGAGACAGCTTATTTATCTGACAAATATTTGTTGAACACCTACTGTGTGTTCAAGTCCTGCCCTATGACCTGGGAAGACAGCCTGGTTCACATAATGGGGTCATTCCCCAAGAAAGGACAAAAAGTCTGTCTAATGTTTTCCCCCAGGTTCTACAGAAAGGTTTTCCTGGAAGCACTGAGCAAAAAACTACTTTATCTCAAAATCCTATAAATTATTTTGGGAAAGGAAGAGCTGTGGACTCACCTGATTCTCTCTGGGGTTTCAGACTCTGGGGCCACAGATCTCCTACCATAACATTGTCCCATCTCAAGTCTGACCCACGGGGGTAACCTGTCAGTGGGACAGACATCAACTATCTCCATTCCCTAGAGTTTTAGAATCCCTGTCACTGCTCTGCTGTCCTCTGTTGCTAGGCGACCAGAATGGTTGTGGAAAAGACAGTTAACTTCTCAAAGGAAAAAAAAAAAAAAAAAAAAAAAATCCCAATCGCAAAGCCTCAGAAACCCCTCACCAATCAGACACAGATATGACTATAGATGAGGCATCACTGCCTCATTATTTATGAAAAAAGCATTCAGAGTGGCCAGCAGCAGTGGTTTTGTGCTCAAACCTTAGTCTGCTACCTCCAGGACTGGTGCTAAGGAAATGGTCATACTGCTTGTTAGAGCAAGGTGCAGATACGGAAATGGACTGAATGACAGGCTTATTGACAGTGGTTTTTGCCACAGATCCCTAATTGTGATGATTTTCCCTGGGACCCATTGGCCCCAGACAGAAACCCTACCTGGCCATGTCCTAATTAAAACTTCTTTCTTAACACAGCATTGCAGAGGTGCTGCATTATGCCCGATTAGCTGGACTTCTGCTCCCTATCACAACGCATCTGCAGCCACTGCCCTATTGTTCATCTGAAGACAGCAGCCACGTGCTCCCAGCCTTTTGCTACATCTCTTCCCCGACACACGTGTGGATCCAGGTCAGTCTATAGTCACTTCACTTCCTGCTCTGGCAGGAAGTACATGTGTGAGCTCTGCAGTCTATGGGTGAAAATCACTCCCTTATCTCCTGAGCTCACCCAAACCTAGTCACACAGCCCAAACCAAAATAAACTGGCTTGGTTAGCAGTTTTTTAAATCACAGAATTTGTTTCTGGGGATAGAGCATATAGATCAAATAACCACACTAGTAATGGGTATAGTTAGAACTGACCAATTATTAGTAAAGAGTGTAATTAGCAGTTACTTCTCCAAAGGAACTTTAAGTCACCAGCCCCTTGGTAGAACAATCCTAGGAGTAAAGTTATGAACCTTGAGCAGTTGGTGTATGACTGGAAAAATCAGACAATTAGGTAGGTGTAGAAAGATAAGGACTGCGGTGCTGCACCCAGTTAGCAGCCAGTGTAGAATTCAGAAAGTCAGCTCCCTGTCTAGGCCTTAGTTTTCTTATTTATAAAAGTCTCACTTGAGCTGTTTCTGTCATTTCTTCCAGCTTGAACATTCTGTTCTGTTCCCTAGTAGCCCATCTTATTAAAACAGCCCCAGAGTTGATTACTCTTTAGTATGTGATAGAAGAATGTGCAGATGTTCACCAGGCATTTGGTTCATAATAGTTTATGAAAGGAAGGTCATCTCAGTAATGGTTGGTGAAAGGTAGTGTAGGCACTAATTATTTATAATGGTTATTGCTCTTATCTTACATCTCACTAATCAAAAGGAGAGGTGGGGAGATTGGCTGACACCAACATAGACTTTCAAAAAGTCCTTGAAAAAAAAATAGAGTGACTTTTCCATTGTTACCTCTCCTTAAATGAATGCTATGGGCGAATGATTTCAGAAGGTGGTGAACTAATTAGGTTTATCGTAGACATATTGGTCTATAGAATTCTTGGCTGAGGAGGCTAAATAATAAAATTTAACAATAACTTATTTTATGATCAAGTTAAGAAAAAGTACTTACTTATGAATGAAAGTCACTGAATGGTCTTATTTTTAAAACTGGAACTGAATTTTAAGAAAAACTATATTTTTTCCCTTTAACTCTAATGTAAACAGGGATATTATAACAAAATTAGAAATAGCCCTGACTGGGTGGCTCAGTTGGTTAGAGCATCATCCCACACACCAAAAGATTGTGGGTTTGATTCCTAGGACACATACCTAGGTTGTAAATTTAATCCCTCATGGGGCATGTATGGGATGCAATAGATTGATGTGTTTTTCTCAAATCAATGTTTCATTCTCTTCCCCCCTCTCTCTCTCTCAAAAAAAAAAAAATCAATAAAAACATATCCTCAGTGAGGATTAAAAGAAAACACTTCTAGAAATACATAAAAATTATTGGCACTTCCACCATTAACAGTACTTTAAATTAAAAAGACTGGATTCTTTGGGTCTCTTGTAGACTACTCTGCACAAGTTAAACACTTACTTTGTGGTTTTTCAAAAATGCATCTTTTCTTGGAATCAGAAATCATATATGTGCATATAACAAGAAAAAAATCTCAAGGAATATGCATACTTGGTATGCTCTTATGCTAATGTTTATCAGGATTCTTTGTCAAAGTTGGGTGACAAAGTATTAGTAAGACCAGAAAGGAAGGTAGAAAAAAAATAGCATTGAGGAAAGATCAAGACAGACCAACCGCAGATTTGCAATAAAGATGTGGGGCTGAGGAGAGAAGAGAAAGCCAAAGTGGAGGTCTATAGAATCTCTGCTTGGGAAATAGCCCTGTGGCCTTCATCTGTCCACTGGCTTTCCATTGTTTATGCACATATTTACAAAATGTTTACTGAAAACTCATTGCCTCCTAGAGCATGGTGCTAGGCATGAATAAAACCTTATTGTCCCTGATTTTGTGGAGCTGATATTTGTATCAAGGTTATCATTCTAGTAGCCATGAATGTTCTATTGAAAAAAGAATAAAGGAAGCAGGACTTGGATTTTTGAAGGGCTCTTTAAACTTGACATACCCCAAGCATTGAAAAGAAGCTATCTATAATTTAAAAGCCTAAGCAACTGTTACAACTAAACAACAGGAATGACCAGTCTACCAGTTGCTGTGATGCACACTGACCACAAGGGGCAGATGCTCAACCTCCTTCGGCCCCTCCTCTCTCCCCCTGGCCAGCTTCCCCATTTGGCCCCAACGGGGGGGTGGGGGGGGCAGCCAGCCAAACTCCTGTGGTCCCTCTCCCCAACCACCCATCCCCCTAACAGGTCTCAATCGCTGGCCAGGCTGAAGGACCCCACCTGTGCATGAATTCGTGCACCAGGCCTCTAGTCTCTATATATAAAAGCCTAAGCAACCCAATAACCAAACGACCAAATGACCAAACAGGAGCTGCCCCCTGGTGGTCAGTGTGCTCCCATAGCAGGAGCGCTGCTCAGCCAGAAGCTGCACTCATGGCTGGAGAGTGCAGGTGCAGCGGCTCTCCTGCCTCCACAGCAGCACTACTGAGAGAAGTCAGCAGTAGGTGCAGTGGGGCTGGGATGAGCGGGAGCTGTGTGGCACCTGCCCCGGCTTGGGCTCCTCCTTGACCACCTGCTGCTTCGTGCACTGCTACATCTCCGAGGTGTCCTGGATTGTGAGAGGGTGCAGGCCAGGCTGAGGGACCCCATCAGTGCACAAATGCATGCACTGGGCCTCTAGTAAAGAAATAAAAGCAAAAAGAAATACCTCATAGGTGTTCCTCTTGTGGAGGTAAGTGACTGCTTGATTGAGGGAAGTTCACTATGCTTTTTTTGTGATGGACATAGGATGACTATGCCTATGCCTGGGTGTCTGGATGTGTCTTTGCTGGAGGAGGACAAGAAAAGATGGTGATGGTGAGACAGAAACCAAAGTTACATTATACAAATAACAGATCAGTCTATGAACCACAGCAACCAGGACACTTTTCAGCTGATTGCAGGGGTTTTCCTTCTGTTTCTCTCAAGAATTAGCCAGCTCCTTTATCATTGTTTATTTGTGACCTCTTCCCTGTGCTGCTGATTGCTTGACACAGGAGGGTCCAATTACCTCCAGGCTTCCTGCCTGTTTTAATGGAGAGGAGTGTTTATCAGGGTGAGCAGAGAGACTTACCTAGCCCAGGTCCTAAAGGCTGTCTTCAGGAAGCAAAGGAATGAAATTGAAAGCTGTTAATTGGTGGGCAGGAATGCAAACTTTTCATCTATGGCATTTTTAATGGCAAGAAGAAATACCGTCCTTCTCCCTCCTTACAGTGTGTACTACAGTGAGCACAGGAAATCTCAATTTCCCCGAGGGAATTGCCTCTCCCGATACATATTCTGCTTTGAAAGAACAGTAAATTCATATACACAGTGTTTATTCTTGTACTATTATGTATTAATTATTGTATTATTTTCCATAAGAACAACTGTAGATCTACTTTTGCCCCACTCTATAACCCAAGGAAGGAAAATCCCTGTCCAGACAAAGGACTGCACAGCATCTGAACTTGGCTACTTAGCAACTTGATCCCAGGACTTTGGGTCTCAAATAAGAGAGAAGAATGGATGAAACAGTTGAATTTCTAGCTATCGTTTGCTTATTTATTTACCTGACAAATGCTTAGTGAGGCTTGGCTGCGTGACAGGTACTACTCTCGATGCTGGTACAGTGGTAAACAAGACAAAGCTGCCAGACTGTAAATTTCATACTCTAGTCCACGGAGGCAATAAAACAAGTACAGGTGATTTCAGACAGGGACTAGTTCTGTACAAAAAATACAAGGGTACACAACTAGGAGCAAGCTATAAAAAGAACTAAGACATGAAGCATGGGAAGGAAGCAGCCCAGGAACTTTTGCAGGGAAGAGTGTTCTAGCCAGTGGTTCAGTGCCAATGTCATAAAAACATGCTAAGTAGCAGTAACAAAAGGCAACCTTCACCAGCTAATGTGACTCAGTGGTAGAGTGTCGACCTATGAACCAAGCGGTCCTGGTTTGCTTCCTGGTTAAGGCACATGCCAGGGTTGTGGGCTCAGTTCCCAGTGTAGGACGTAACCAATCAATGATTCTCACTCTCAAGTGCTTTCTTACACTTCTTCACTTCTTGAGATTTATTCATTTAAAAGTATTAACTAGTATGGATGAGCCTATCAGAATGCTAGATATTGGTATAATTTTTAAAAGTCATAGTTACTAGCCCTCGCCAGTTTGGCTCAGTGGATAGAGCATTGGCCTGTGGACTGAAAGGTCACAGGTTCTATTCTTGTCCAGGGCACATGCCCAGGTTGCAGGCTCGATCCCCAGTACGGGGCGTGCAGGAAGCAGCTGATTAATGATTCTCATCATTGATGATTAATGATTCTCATCATTGATGTTTCCCTCTCCCTCTCGCTTCATCTCTGAAATCAATAATAATAATAATAATAATAATAATAATAATAATAATAAAAGCCATAGTTCCTAGACATATTTGTTAGACTGGTATACTATTGAGAAATTTCTCTTTTAGGTTGTTTCTATTGTTACTATATTTTAAAATATCCTACGTGGTTTTTTCCCCTAATGCTTTGCTACTCTAAGCTCAATAGGATCTATGCTCTTTATGTCACTATTAAAATTTCTTAGAGATTCATTAACCATAGTGTTAAATACTATAATTTACCCAAGTATTATATTTTTATTTCTTTACTAAAAATCCTAGTATAAAATCTAGTGTCAAATAAATAAAACTTAACAAGGTGATGGTAGGGAATCTTAAGCCATTTTCAGAAAAGTCATCTCTACTAGGATTTTCTCGTGGCTCACAGCCAAATGAATGAACATGTTTTGATGTATACTGTGCTGTGAAAGATATTTCACAGGTGACAGAAAGAGCAACTCATAGTAGTTAAGTTATAAGTAATGCTGGCTCATGGGACCAGACGGTCCAGAAGTTTCAAGGTTCTTCAGAGTTAATCAGTGATGTTATCAGCACACACAGTATCTTTCCATCTTGCCATTCCTCTGTCAACAGGATTGGCTTCTTCTGAAGGCTTGCTTTCCTCGTGGGCATAGAATGGCTGCCAGTGGTAACTGAGACTGGAGGTGACTTTGTTCGTGACTAAAGATAGAGAAAGAGGGTTGCCTTCCATAACCTTGGAACAAAAGTCATATGTTTTATTCTAATCGGGTGATTCTAAATAGCTGGATAAGTACACCTGGCAAATGTTAATTGACTTAAATTTGAAATATATGCCCACACCCAAACCAAACACTGTGGCAATGGAAAAGGATTAGAACTGGGGGTGGGATGGATTCCATTCAAATTCTGTGGCTACTACATAGTGGGGAAGGATGAAATATATTAAGGAGTCTCCAACACCATCCAATGCAGGTGTACATTTGCATATATAATCTGTGTATAATTCACATACGTATTTCTTATTTGATTATTTAATGATAGAAATAATAGCGATCATGTCTTACTAATTTAGGGTGTTATCATTTAAGTGCTTTACATATTTTTCATATTATATAGACTAGGAAAATATTCAATAAGATTAATTTATTATTAAAACTCATAGGTCATTATTTCCCTGTTTCTGTATTTTTATTCTTTCTTAATAAGGTATATGCTGTAAAGGGAAACAAAATGTTAAAGAAAGGGTGAGAAGGACACTTACAATTGTTATCTGAAATATAATTTGAGAATCTCTGTGTTATACAAAACTATAAAGTCAATAATCAGTAACTAATAGTAGCTTACATATACTTTATTTTCAGAATATAATATTATCATTAAAATACTTTATACTCACTAATCTTATTATGTTTATGAAATTACAAATCAATGTAGTTTAGAAATGAATTTAATATTTTTTAATAGTTTAGAAATGAATTTAATATTTTTATGTCTAATGATGTGTTTATTTAACTTAAAAATGATTAACTTTAATCTCTCTTTTGCAAAGAATTTTGAGTCTTTTTCTTTACCTTCATAGAACCAGCAACAAAATGAAACATCTAGATCAATTCAAAATTTCACTGAAATGTTTCTTCAGATTTCAATGTAGTTTATTTCATTAGTTATTCATTTATTTTTTCCAACATTCATTGACTTTATTCCCTTGATTGAATACTGACTCTGTGCCAGGCACTCTGTTAGATACTGAGTGTGTGTGTGTGTGTGTGTGTGTGTGTGTGTGTGTGTGTGTTGCTTGCATAGATGGACATGGATTTTGAGAGTTCCTATACCCTTGCTAAAATGCATAGAACATTAAAGGAGAGATTAGAAAATTCAGAATCAGGAGAGAATAGATATGTGATTAAAAAAAAAAAAAGTACACGTATCGGTATGTCCCTTACAAAAGTGCTAATGCTAGGCTGCTGAGTTCTCAACTCCAAATACCAGTCTAAACACGACCAACAAGTTGCTTCCTTACCCAGAAGTCACATCCTCACCATTATCCTCCACCAAGACGACAGCACTCCAGGACCTGATGTGAATGTGAGTGGAAAGTAAATGACAGGCAGGAAAGACAATCAGCACCATCTGTATGTCCTCAATGCGGGAACGTTTTGTTCGCTATTCTAAAAGTATTAATCATTCTGAGCCATCAGCCTGATGGAGAAAAAGATTCTTCTTAGAATCTGCCCATTTCAGCACAGGACAGACAGAATTTGCTTCATAGACAACATATGGAAATTATTCAAAAGTCAGGAAAATGGAAATAACTAAAAAAGTGTTGAGAACAGTTGTATTTGTAGCTTTAATTTTAGGGAAGAAGAGAATTATTAATTGAAACACAGGCAAAGGAGAAGAAATTTGATCCCTGGAAAGGTTTCATGTGTGGCAAGTCAAACACCAGGAAAAGGGTTTTAAATAGACCAACTCAAGAAGGCAAGTGCTTTTGTCAGTGTTCTTAGTGTTCATTATGCTCACAACCTACCAACACATCTCAATGCAATGAATTATTGCTGTGCTTGTAAGATGTTGATTATTATTTATGATTCAGTGAGGTTTGTGAGATGCTTGCTGAATTTGAAAGCAATTCAGCAAGTGTGAGTCCCAGAAACTGGTAAGATAGAGCGACATACCTACTTCAAATATTTCACATTTGCTATAATTTACAAAGAATTATTTGGGCCATCCTGACCTGCATTAGCAAAAGTTACATGACCAATAAATCCCAAGACTGAGCAGCAATTTGAGGTAAAAGAAAGAAAACCATTTAAGAGAATGAAAGATGCAAAAAGCATGATTAAGTGCCTTAACAGACATCATTCTTAATTTTTAGCTACAACTAACATACTATTTATTATTTGCTGTTATATAAATGTCCTGGTAAAAACACAATAGCTTCTGAATTGATTTCTAAATTTTAGTAACTAAATAAATGTTTATGGACTATATTACAACTGTATAAAGATTACAAATAAAAATATAAACATACTGCCGAAACCGATTTGGCTCAGTGGATAGAGTGTCTGCCTGCAGACTGAAAGGTCCCGGGTTTGATTCCAGTCAAGGGCATGTACCTTGGTTGAGGGCACATCCCCAGTTGAAGGTGTGCAAGAGGCAGCTGATTGATGACTCTCTCTCTCATCGATGTTTCTAACTCTCTATCCCTTTCTCTTCTTCTCTGTAAAAAAAAATCAATAAAATATATTTAAAAAATATATATAAACATATAGCAATTACATTGCCATGCGCCCTTCAGAAGCATATTTACAGGAAAAAAATGCCATAACATTATTAAAAAGATTTACTATGTGTCATTTATCAGATGATGGCTATGGCCTTCCAGGAATCATCTTCCACTCTGCGCTACTGGAAACAATCACCAAATATTTAACAATGAAACATCTTCCTTACAATAGTTTAAAAAAAATGATTAAAATGAGACAAC
The DNA here is from genome assembly GCF_964339955.1 of Pipistrellus hanaki. NCBI lineage: Eukaryota > Metazoa > Chordata > Mammalia > Chiroptera > Vespertilionidae > Pipistrellus > Pipistrellus hanaki. The sequence goes on along the minus strand of NC_140506.1, from coordinate 68,826,008 downwards.
TTTGTCAAGAGAAAATCATTCTCTATGTAGCAGGCATCAGCAGTCCCCTTAATCAAGACCTAGTTCGATGAAAGGGAGGCTTTCTGAGGCTGCTCCAAGAACAAATGTGTCCTCATGATAGAATGGTTCCCAAAATAAGCTGTCATGTTTGGCTTCTCTCTGTGGGTGTATAGAATTTCCTGAATAATCCGTCTGTCATTTCACACACAGCAGATGCGGCCGATCAGCAACCAGACAAAACTCTGCTGGTGGAGGTCGTTTCTCACTGCCTCTACAGGAACTGCTTGCACTTGCCTCTTGATTTGCCTAATATTAAAAACAAACAAAAAAAACACCATTAATGGATTACGAAAATCCCATAACTTATAAAAAAAATATGAACAAATAACCAGCATTCCATTAGTTGAAGTTGGGAGATATAAAAGAGATCAAAATCACAAATGAGATGATAATGTAGGTTATCCCAAATTGATAACCTCTCATCAAAGTAAGTCATTTTTCTGGTTAATTTAAAACTTCAGAAATAAATTTTTTTTCTGGACTGCTTAATAGCTAAATTATATTTTCTCAAGACTTTTTTTTCACATCGTTTGAAACTTATCTTTAAACATTTATTTAGAAGATATTATTATTTTATTTTATTAGCAGAAACATCAAATTATGCTGGCAGGGAATTCTTCAGGATCTATTAACCATTTGTTGTTTTAAAATAATTGAAACACTGCATTACATTAAGATAGTATTGAGCGCAGGAGCAAAGCCAGGAATCTAATGGTAAACTTGTCACTTTCCTGATTGATTTTATGACTCAAATGTTCAATTACTCCCATTAGATATTGAAATGCTAGGGAAATAAGTACTTTATATGAATTTCTAAAAGATACTGATTGAAAATATAAAGTAAAAAAAAAACTATTCTGGAAAAGCAATCACTGTGTTTGCTGGTTCTTTGATACAGAAAAACCATTAAAAAAAAAAAGCATTCATCCATATGGTGTAATTCAATATTACAACCTGACACTAATATTAATGGTTTATCAGTGACTTTTCACTATGTACAAACTGCTAAGTACAGCATACTCAATAAGCCTGGGTTGAAAATAACTTTATGTAGCAAACATAGTGGCATATAACTATGTTTCAGGCCACATTAAACATTGATAATCTATATAAGATACTTCATTAAAAGCTACTTTATAGAAATTTGAATTTATACAACAGCTAAATTAAGGATTGGTTTATTTGCAGTATTGAAAGTTTATTCATGTCCTTAAAAATCTCAGCTTTTTCCAGGGAGGTCCATGTTCCCTTTTAATTATTCACAAACTTTTTGCACATGAAGATTTGTACATTTGGCCAGATAGAGTATACATTGTTGTCATCGGATTTTAAAGAGATTATATGTTTCAATAAAGTTTAAGAATTATGTTTCTTTAGTGTAATATCCACCCCTCATCATCAAATATAATTTACAAAATGTTGATTTGTTTTGCAAAACAGAGTATACTTACATAAAAAAAAATGCTGCTATAAAATGAAAAAATATATATACGTGCGTTGATTATGAGAACAAATGAACTCAAAACATTCGGAACATCATTAAAATATATTACAACATCTTATTTTTAAACATAATTCTTACTGGTGCATAGAAGATGGCAATATAAGCAGAGCTACTGAGATCTTACAATATATAATATGCCAGACTTAGTTCTATCTATAGCAGGGGTGGGGAACATCTGGCCCACGGGCTGTATAAGGCCCCCACAAGGCATTAGGGGTGAGTTAATTAAATGTTTGAGCAAATGTAGCAGCCTAATTTTTAAGTTGATAATTTTGTATGGCCCAAGGCAGAAAAAACATTTCCTACCCCTATTTATAGTATTTCATTTTAAATCTTGAAACTATTGTGATGATCATTACAATTATTTCCCATTATCATGAAGAAACCAAGACCTGCAGAAGTTGAACTATTCACCTAAGATCTTATAGCTAGTAACTAAAGGGCCTGAAATTCCGATATACCACATGTGGAACTAAAATCCATACTCTTCATCACTCTGCTATTAAGCATTTCCTACAGCCCTCCATCACTCAAAATATTACTGCAGATATTGTAGGTGATGGAGTACTCAAATTCATCTACTGAATATTTAATCAGAGGCCTGATAATCACAGTACATATATTCTTCTGGAACCGGAGAAGCGGGTTTTATTTTCCTTCCCTCCAATCCACCCCCTCACATCTTTTCAGGAACAAATATTAGCACGTATGACCTCACGTATCTTTTTTTTTTTTTTCCCCCACTTACTTTCTGTTGGAGGCAAAAGGCATGGCAACTTAATTCCAGATTAGGTTTCTCTTAAAATTTATGTCATCAAAAAGAGTTGTCATTTAGGTAAACAACTGGTCAGATTTATTTGTGTTTGTTTGGAGTGTGTGTGTGTGTGTGTGTGTGTGTGTGTGTGTGTGTGTGTGTTGTAGAATTAAATAAATACACTTTAAGGAAGATTATTTTAGTTAAATTCCTTTTTTTAAAAAATTTACATAGTGAACCTGAAAGACTTTCTTTCATGTCAACTAAAAAAACCTCCCAGGGATCCTGTGTGCCAGGCACATCTTTGGATGCATCCTAAAGGAAGGGAGTGAAGATTTAATTCCTTCATGTTGCTTATGAGTGGCAGTGTTACATTTCTGTGATAGCGTCTGTGTTTGGACAGCTAAGTCATGCTCCTTCTCTTGGAATCTTCTGGAGTTTGTACACACATGTAGCAGTAAAAATCAAAAGCATAATCTGTAGGACAATATGTTTCACACCTTTTAACTCAATGGATTATTAAACAACCTGGTGAGGGTATAACTAACGAGGAAACTGAGGTTTAAAGAGATTCAGTGACTTGCTCACCAGGTAGAAGTACTGGGTGGAATCTAAGAATTCTGATTCCAAGTTATATCCTCTCTCTCCCTGTATTGCATGGCATATCTGGTCATTCTGAAAGTCACCAAATGGAGAAAGAAAAGGTAAAACTCTGATTGCCCCTACTTAGATCTGCATCACTCCTCAGGGGAAACCCTGGACAGCTTTTCTCTTATGTGGAATGATTGTCTTACCACTTAAATGCTCTGAATGAGGACGGGAGCTACTCTCAGTGGGCCGGTCCCCAGCCTTCTATGAGGTGTAATTCTGTTGAACTTTCCACGACAACACTCAGTCCCCTCGTACTTGTGGCTCATGTCTAGAAGTAAAATAATCTATCAACTCCTCCATAGGAGGCATCATTAAGTTTTATTTATTTATTTTTTAATTTCCAAGGCTGGGAACACTCTTAGCCTTTCACAGATATTTCTGGACTTCTCTTAATCAAAATAAGATGGTAAAAATTGATCATATGAATAGGGAATCAGACTTGGGGCAGAAGGCAAAGCAACTGCTCTGTTTTTTGTTGTTGTTTAAAAAGAAAACAAAAAAACAGAATGTGTAGCTGTCACTGAAATGTGCCTTGACCAGGGTAATGTTGCAAATGAGGTGGTATGTTCCCCCTTTTCCATCCATCTCCCCAATCTGGGATCTTCCTCCATCCCCTAACTCTCACCTTCAAATTCTTGTGTTGTCACATTCCTTTGTTTAAGAAAATAATATTTGTTTGATAAAAGCATTAACTTGTTCACTACTTGAATTCATTGTTTTTGTGAAAATATGGTGCCTTACTAAACTTAATGAATATGTAAATAAAATCCCTAGAGGGTGTTATTAAATGTTTCCTCTAACTCACATAATAAAACACATTTAAATAAGTGGAAGAAAATAATGCTATCCTCCTTCCAGAGGAATCTGTTAAGATGGCATTTAACGTGGAGAAGGCAGATGTCAAGGAGTCAAGGAGGTGAAGGCAATGTGGAATGGGAACAGAAACTTTCTTTTCCCCAAAATGACAATTTCTAGATCCCTGATGATGCCTCATAAGCAAAGGGCCAAATGAGACATTTGTGGATCAATTCCTTGCATTAGGTTAGGAAAAGCCTTAAAGTTTTTAATCTTTCACCCACATTAACACAGAATTGGTGAATGAGTATTGTTATTCTAGAGGAGGAATCAGAGGCGCCCTCAGATCCTCTGGAGGCGGAATGCGTGTGCCTTATACAACACCCAGCCTGCCCTAAGAAACATTTCCTAGTGGGATCGTGCATCCCAGCATCAAGAAGTAAGATATTTATTTCTTTTTATCTATCAGAGAATCTACACAAGCCAGGACATATATAAGGAGGTCCTTAAATCTTTACAAGTACATGCAAATAAGTTGGTATAGAATTTCTAATCCTTATTTGTGAAATCAAACCAGAGGAGCATCCTTAAGAATCCTGGTGCTAAAGGAAAATAACAAGCACTTAAAAAGATTAACTATTTAATTGATAATATTTTAAATTCTTTAAAATAACAAGCACAGATACAAGAGCTGTCATCATTCTTCTTTGTCAAAAATAAACAAACCTGAGACCAAGTTTCCTTTTGGCATTCTAAAATCCCCATGTTGCCATACAGTATATGATAATATTACATAGGAATTCCAAAATCAATATTTGATCTCTGTGCTTTAAGATACAGCATGTTAAAGTTACATTTCTATACACTGAAAAGTCTACATTGTAAAGTAAGGAGAGAGAACATGCCACAGAGGGAGTCTCCTTGTGAGACAGTTGAGTACAACGGAAGTGGTACAGCTACGGGTGTAGTCAAAGTGTCCGTCAGGCCTGTGGTCTCATCCGAAGACGCACCTGGGAGAAGATCTGCCCCCAAGCCCACTCGGTTGTTGATAGGATTCACTTCCTCAGCATCAGCTCTTTGTTGGCTCTTGGCCAGAGTGTCCCCTTGGCTCCTTGCCAGGTAGGTCTCTACAGCTCGGCAGCTTGTTTCATCCAATCAGGCAGCCCAGAGGTAATAGGAAGAATCTGCTCACAAGATGGAAGTCTCGGTGTTTAATAACCTAATCATGGAAGTGGAATCCCTCCTCCGGCCCCGTTTGCCATATTTTATTGGCAGGACAAAGAAGAGAGTCACAGGGCTAGCTCACACTCAAACTGAGAAAATTTCAGAAGGTTGTGAATATCAGATGCTGGGATCATTGAAGACCATCCTATGGGCTGCCTAACATACTAATGCATTTCAAAAATCACCTAGATAATGACTTAAATATTTACAGAGGTAAAAAATATACGATTGACAAAGAATAAGAAAAATAATGCCTAATAGCCATTTTAACAACCTCACCTTAAAATATATTCTAAAACTCCAAAGAAAAATAAAGATGTAAAGAAGCTATATAAAAATGATATGCATTTGAAACAATAAATTATCTCTATGTGTCAAGCTTAAAAAGATTAAATATTTAATTGATAATTCTCATGGGCAAGGATAAACAGATACTATATAATCTGCCTGTGAGATTAAATACAGCTCAGGGCAATCTGGTAACATCAAGATTTGCATACCTTTTGACTTATCGATAGTACTCCTGGGTACTTATTTTACAGAAATCATGAAGCCAATGTATAAAGATTTATGTACCGGGCTGTTTGTTGCAGTGATCTATATACTTCTAAAAAAATAATGGAGATGATTTAAAAGTCCATCAGGAATGATCAGCTAAATAAAACATGTTAATACACCCACATAATAAGATATATTGCAACTGTTAAAAGTGGTTCATATTTAATTTATAATCATGGAACTATGTCTATGATGATGTATTTCTAAAAAAAAAAAAGGCAGATTATAAAAACTCTTCCATCCTGTGACAGGCAGAATTATTTATGTAGAACTATATATGAGTGTGCTGGTGTCGCCCATTGTGGCACAGGGAAAAAACCTGAAAGGATATCGATCAAAATATTAATAGTGTTTATCTTTTAGTTGTGGGGTTATGGATAATCTTTATTTTCTTTTTCATACTTCCCTGTATTTTTACTTTGAACATATTTACATTGTATAATGAAACAAAGCAATAGGACTGTTTTCAACATAATATTTAATACATTTTCCTCCTATACCCCCATATATAAATGTCCTAAGCTTTTATCATATGTTAATCAAAACCACATAGCATCATGAGATCCTTTCATTCTGAATGTCACAGCTACTACTGTTGATACGTGAATATGTTCCAAGCTTCTTGGAAACATATACTTACTTAAAAAAACACACACACACACACACATCTCAAATTCTCTATACACAAATACCATCAATCAAAAGGGAACTAGAAATTAACTGTCAGGTTTGTCCTTATCCTGGCTATTCTGGAAGAATAACTCACCGAGGGATCAGGAATTATGATTTTGATGAGTTAAATAAGAAAATAAATCTTTGGCTGCTACAGCTAATTATTCACTCATCACTTATTCTTCATACCCTCAACATATTTTTAGTATCTACTATGTATCAGTGCTGGGAATGCAATAGTAAATCAGAAACACACTGTGCCTGCTCCTACAGCCTCATAACCACAAAGCAAAGAATTCACTGGGGAAGATGTCTTCAAAGTCCAGAACTCCCCAACCCCTGATTTATGAATCAGGAAGTAGATTTTTACTTTCCCGTCTTTACCTATATATATTTTCTAACAACAAACTCAAACACATTTCTTTCTTCCATCTTGTAGTAGGCAGAATTCTCAGATAATCTCACACTTTTGCCCCCTGATGTTACTCCCATGATTGTGTTTTGTTATAAAAGGAATTTTGCAGATGTAGTTAAGGTTATTCTAATTTATTGACTTCAAGATAGAAAAATGATCTGGATAGCCTAACCTAATCAGCATAAACCCTTTAAAAGCAGAACATATTTCTTCAGATAGTCACAGAAGAGAAAGTCCAAGAGATTCAGAATGTGAGAGAGATTCCAAACGTGAGAGAGAAAGGCTCTCCGTTGCTGAAATAGAAGGCGCCATGGGGCAAGGACCTCAGAGCATTCTCTAGGAGCCGAGAGCAGTCTCGCAAGAAAATGGGACTTCAGTCCTACATCCTCAGGGAACTGAATTCGGCCAACAGTACAGGAATGAGCTTGTAAGAGAGCACCCCACGCTTCAGGTGTGAATAAAGAGCTGCCACCTTGATTTTAGCCATCAGCAGAGAACCTAGTCATGCCATCTAGATTTATGGATTAGAGAACTGTGAGGTAATAAAAGAATATTATTTAAAGCTTGTGCTCATTGGTTACACAGGAATTTTTCATTTGTATGTTATTCCTGGGAACTAGTTAATACAATACAGTGTCACTTTAACTGAGATCCATAGATTTCAACTTCCCTCCTTATTGTCCACATGGTGAAATAGAGGGCCACGATTTCTAGTACTAGTGGCTTTTTTCCTTTTTTGATTAATTGAATAATTTTTTTAGTTTTAAACAATCTCAAACTTGTAATGAAGTTGGAAGGTGTGTTGTTGTTTTTTTTCTTAACCATGTGGGTACATATATTGCTAACGTGTTGCCCAATGATACTTTAGTGCGGTTCTTATAAACAAAGACATTCCCCTGCATACTTACAATATAGTCATTGAAATCAGGAACTGCATTGTCAGTTCCTCTCTCAGATCCCATTCCATTTTCACAAAGTATCCAGACAATTTCCTTTAGAGCAGGAGATGCAGTTTGGAGCTATATATTGGGTTTAGTTGTCAGGCCTCTTTAATCTCCTTCCACTTGGAACTATTTATCATTCTCTCCTTGGCTTTCATCATCTTGAAACTTGAGGATTACAGGCCAGTTATTTTGGATAATGTCCCTCAATTTAGATTGGTCTGTAAGTATGATAGTTGTTCATGTTGGCAAAAATACTAAAGAAATAATATTGTGTTCTCATTGATTACTATAAAATAGCACGTAATTTCAATTTTTATGATTACTAATCATGTTAACTTTGATTATTTAAGTTGGTGTCTGCCAAGGTTCTCCATTATAAAGTGTTCTTTTTCCCTTTGTAATTAACAAATACTTTGTTGGAAAGTAAGAAACTATGTAAATATCTCATTCCTCACCAAACTTTCAATTTATTCATGCATCTATATCAGTATGGACTTGTTTCCTGTGTTACTCAATGCTTTGTAATATGCTATTTTCATTATTTATTTTAATATTCCAGTTGCCAGGAATTTGGTCAAAGGGAACTTCGAAATGCTGGCTTTGCCTCAGCATTATTTTGATAATACCTTCTATTCTCTGAGCACTTTCTTACTTTATGACACAGCAAAATGTCCTGGGTTCATTGTGTCCTTTCTCTTCCCCAGCCCTGGAACTGGCCATTTTTCCAGAGAGTCCTGTTTTTTGTTAGTGAAAAATGGTATTTAGAAACCAAGATCCATACACTTTTAGGGTTGTTCCTGCTTTCAATCACACTGGGCTTTTTTTTTTTTTTTTTTAACTTTTCCAAAACACATGCTCTCTCCGGCCTAAGGCTTTTGTATACATTGTTCCCTCTACCTAGAACATTCTTCCCTCCCCCCTACAGTGAACTCTTCTTACTCATTCTTCAGATCTCAGCTTAAATCTTACTTCTTCAAGGAAACCTATCGGTGCCCAGACTGGTTGAGGTCTCCAGTCTCATGTTCCTTTAAAGAAATTTATAATATAGTAATCATTTGGTAGCACATGTTCTCTCTTCATTAGACTGACAAAATCTGAAGGACAAAGGCTGTCTGTTTTTATTTTATTTATTATTTTTTAAAATATATCTTATTGATTTTTTACAGAGAAGAAGGGAGAGAGATAGAGAGCTAGAAACATCGATACATCGACCAGCTGTCTCTTGCACACCCCCTACCGGGGATGTGCCCGTAACCAATGTACATGCCCTTGACCGGAATCGAACCCGGGACCTTTCAGTCCGTATTCCGATGCTCTACCACTGAGTCAAACCGGTTTCGGCAAGGCTGTCTGTTTTTATCAACATGGTATCACTGGTGCCTAGCTCTGTGACTGGCACACAGTAGTGTGAGTGGGTGAGTGAACGAATGAATGAGTGAATAAACAAATTAATGAACGAAGTCAGAACTCGATCCCAGAGCTTTCCTAGTTACTCAACAGTGGACACTTAAAACTTTTAAAGGTTAACTCACTGAAATGGTGCTCACTAAATTCTCAGACATAAAGGCATAATTTCATTCTTTCTGACAAAACCCTGAGTTTTACACACTGGATCAAATAATTTTCCACATTATTTCATCTTGGAATGGATCCATGCAAAAATGGAAAACCAAGTATTCTCTGAAAAGGTTTGCCATTATTGATTTAATTGCTTGGTTTCATTCTTCATTGGATTTATTAAATTCTAAGTAACTTTCCTAAGTTGCTAAGAAAACAAAACGCTGTGGAAGAATATTTAATTTGATTGCATAATACTAAATCTTCACCACCTCCTGAGTTCCTAATTAAATCTTGTATTTTTTTCACGGCATCTTGTCCTTGAAGGTGTGCTGCTCTGAAAGTCTCAGAAATGGAATTTCTGGGAAATAAAATCCAGAGACTTGCTTTAAAATGTGGAAGCTTAATAGTTCTACCATTGTCTCCACAGGAAGGTCAAACATACATTTGTCTTCTTGGCCTAATGCTTTTATGGTTTTCCTCTGGTTTTGAGTCAGACCTAGATGCAACCAAGACACACCTCTGGTTTCTGTCTCTCCCCAGAAGCAACTGCAATAACCGTCCCTGGGAATGATGTCAGACCTCCTGGCATCCTTTGAAGCATGTGATTATTGAATTCCGTTGACTTGCTAGAAGGAAAGTGGGGTCAGAAGGGCAGGCCTAAAACAGTTATAGTTCTTTTAGTCCTAAGAGATACATTAGGAGAGGTTTCAAAAAGCTTTTTCTCATTTTATATTTTCTCAAATGGGCTTCTGAGACATTTGGTAATTTGTCTTCCAGTCATTTTAGGTTACGTAGCATTTATGATAAAAACAGAGGATCTCATCACAACCTATACAATGAGAAACTAATGTTTCCTTTTCCCTGACTTGTATGGCAGTTTTGTTTTGTTTTTCCATTCTAAGATATCTGGCAAAGTGAAGACTTGATTGAAAGAAATTACCTGTGGTTCCATTCAAATGCGATGAGAAATGCAGACCACCTCTCAGGTGAATTGGGGATCCGTCCTTTGTTCTTCTGTGGCTGCAGTGAGGGGAAGAGTGTTGGCCATATTAAGGCTCCTGCAACTTGATATTTAATACTTCCCACCAAAGAATCCAACCAGTATTCATAAATTCAAGAAAAATGTCTCTATTCTTTAGCCACCTTCCTGTGGCATATTTTCCTCCTTCGCATAGTCCTGTATCAGGTGGTATAACATTCATTCATGACCCATTTAATGTGGTTCTAAAAACGAATTGTTATTAGCACGTCACATCTCAAAAGTAATTGCGATGCATGCAATTCATGGATGTGATTAGTTAACTAGAACTCGTTACCTACACTGAGAACATCATTATGTGGGCTTTGCTAAATGAACTAAAATATCTCGACCAGGGGCCCAACTGAGTATCCAGAGAATCAAAGGCAAGCATCAAAGCAAGTTTACAAAAAAAAAATCCTCTAATGAGAACACTATGTAAAAACACATAGTTCAGCTTTGAAGAAAAAAGAAAAAAGCTGAGCAATTAGGCTCTAACACTTTTTAAACAGAGATACATTTTAGTTGTTGGATCACTTTAGAATTTTAGAAGGGAGATTAACAATTTATGTGAGATTGTAGCAAAGGGAAAAGAGGGATTCGGCACTCAGTAATGGCCCAGATGATGGGACTGCGGGAGAGCAGTTCTTTCCTCTAGGACTGTGTTTTATTTGTCAAAATGAATGTAGGGTAGCAAGTCACTCCCAGTATTTAGTAATACTCTCCCAGGTCAGCAGAGCACCCTGTGTGCCAGACATTAGCAGAGCAGAGCATGCTGACAAGAACAGAGGTGCTGGGGATAGTCTCGCCCGGTCAAATGCCAGTCTCTGGCCATGAGGAATGTTGGGTGAGGCTCTGTTAAGTTATCCAAAGAATTATTAGATATTAAAGCTATTTAAGTTTAAATCCTACGAATGATATTTCTGGGAGGAATCTAAAAATCTCTATTTACCTACCAGGGCAGAGGAGTAGGGATGATATTATGATAGTAAGTGCATACATTTCTAGTATAAATGTTTGTTTTCTACTGCTTGTCAACATTTGAGTAGTTTCTCTGTCCTCTCACGTGGAGTCAGATGATATCCAGTGAACATCACGTCTCTTGGAGGTTAGTGTTTATTTTCCGAGTGCTAATATTCAACCGAAGCTCTTGATTCAGGCAACAGTGAGCCAGGAGGTTTCTGAGCATGTCTCTTCTTCTCAAGTCTTCTATAAGGGAAATTACCTTACAAACCACTGTGCTACTTTTTCAACATAAATCACAAGTGTCTTCCTGGCCAGAAGTAAAAGATAAAATATATTAAAAATTAAAATAAAATATATTTATATATCTATTGTCCTTTTAATTTTTAGGCATGATTATGAAATATTTTTAAAATTAAAAAATAATAAGATTTTAAAAATATGTACAAAAATGAAACCATTTAGAGCACATGTGTCAAACACAAGGCCCGCGGGCCAAATCCAGCCCGCCAGGCCTTGCAATGTGGCCCGCACCGCGCTGTCATCACTGCACTCCGCTGTCAGTTTATGACATTGTCAGTTTATGACTGTTCAGTAAACCATTCGGCCCGCGATTTAGGCTGGATTTTAGATTTTGGCCCCTTCTCTGATTGAGTTCGACACCCCTAATTCAGAGGGTCTATAAGATGCCTGAAAAAGTTCTTATTTCAATTATAGTTCTTTTTTACATAAAATTAAATCACTTTATAGAATTAAGAACTGAAATTTGTAAGTTCAGTGAAAACAGGGATCATTGTAACTTTAATACCCAACAAGTAGTAAGTTAATATTCATTTGTTGAGTGGATTAATAGAAGAATGGAATATTGATGAAATCAAAGTCTTATTAGTAAGATATAAATAATAAAATAATAATACAATTATATAATTCTTTTTATAATTAAACATGATTTTTTATTTATCTAGTAAATTTTTAGTGATTTTATCTTTACAAGAAAGATATTCTAGGAAACTATTATGGTTGATATTGATAATATAGCTAATTATTTTTCTAATCTCTGTATTTGATCTGTACTGGCCTTTTTTTTCTTTATTAAACATATTTTCAGACTCATCTCTGTTAAAGAGAACTTTATAATGGTGAGGACAACTGACTCTGAAAATGACATAACATGCTGAAAAATAGCAATGGCAAATGCACAAAGCAAACCAGACTGTTTGCTTGGCAATTTTAAAACTTGTCCTATCTATGATCATTATTTCATTGTAAATTATATGATGAAAATTTAGAAAATTAGGTTTATTAATTTTTATTTTTCAAAAGCCTTTTATGTCTCTAGAAACAGAAGTTAAACTGATGTAAAAACTCAGAAAATAATTTAGAATAGTTCTTAAACTTTCATATTTTTTAAACCAGTGTAGAACAATGAATCAATATTTATCATCTACTATGTACCATGCTAAATACTTCACAGTATGTAGAGTATATTCAGGTAATATATTTCTTATAGGGCAAAAATAATGTAACTGACAATTATGCAAAAAATTCAACTCAAAATGGAAGGAATTAAGTCTTAGCTAATTAGGGGGGGTAGAAGATGCTTGGGAAAGATGTCATGAGGTGGTTGAATCTGACTTTATGTCTTATGGATATGATCCAAGAAAATGAAAAGAGGTCTGGCACATTAGACAGAAGGAACTTAACAACAGAGAGGGGAATGCATATGGCATGAGTGAAATAAGAATACTGGCCCAGGGAGAACTGGTGGTGCTTTATCAGAAAGGTGCATGGGATACTGGAACTCCTTTTAGAGCATGCTATCATCTATTTATTGTTAGCAGAGTTGTGAACAAAAGGAAAGATTTCTATTGGAAGCCAAGTTAAACCTTAACAACATTCACTTATCAGGGAAGTAATTTGAAATATTAATTTTTTTCTTTCCTTCTGTGCCCATTATGGGTCTTGACATATGGGCTGTCATTCACCTAGGACCAGTTCTCTGATGAGCTGGAGAGCAAAGACTCTGAATTCTTGACTTCTAAATTCAAAAGCTTCAATGCAAGTGCAGTATGATTTCAAACAGATTTGAAAGAAAAAGCAATATGGCAAAATATATCCATACTTCTACCCCAGTTGTCAGACCACAAAACCATTTAAGCTGTGTAGGAAATGGGAGCAAATTTGGAAGAGAATCAAGAACCTATAGATTTTTCCTTTGTGCCCTGGCCCTGACTCTCCATCATTCTCCCCACAGCAAAGGTGGAGAAGGATACAATAGAATTGTCATTTAAATTTTGGTTTCTGATAATAAAATAGACACATCTCTCCCACCCTGGGTGAGACTCAATGAAAGAGCAACCTTCCTAGGGAAGTCCCTGGCACCATCATGATGAAACAAAATACCTCACTGGTTCAGTCTAAACTCCGGTTAGTGATCAAGCCAATGTTCTTCATGAACATAGAATTGCTGATAACAGAGCAGAGATGGATAAGAGACAGTGTTAGGGACACAGTGAGATCCTTTCAGCATCCCTGAACCCTGAATCTGGAGATGTGGGGAGGTAACTAGGACATGGAAAAGGAGACCAAAAGGTTGGACCAATGAAAATGCAGCATGACAACCAAAGAACAAACATGGCAACTCACAAACTTCTAAATAGGTAAACCCTGGGGAGATGCTGATGGCCAAACTCTGATTAACATTTTGTTAGGTGAAAAACATGATGTGTGCCTGAAAATCAAAGCAGATTTGTTAATGCTCAACGATATCTGCATAGGATCAAACACATCAAGATAAGAAGCAACTGGCTTCTTTCCCAATCCTATTGAATGGCTTTTGAGCAAGATTCTTTAACAGCCTATCCCATTCCTCCAATTTAGACTCAAATCCAGGGAGAAAAGCCAAAGATAAAGTTTCATCCAAAATGTGTCCTGATTATAAACTAAGAGTGCCTGATAAATTACATATTTTCACAGAATATACCTAGACTAAATTATGATTATGTTTGAGCCAGAAAATGTATTTTGATTATAGAAAATAGTGTTACATTTTATAACTTCAGTCCATGCCCTTGAAAAGCAAGCCTGCTAAATTCATCTTCAAGGCCCCTCAATTGCTGGTGACTCCATGCTCCCCTTTGGCTTTCTCTACCCACACACCCTTCAGGGGACCAGGGCTCAGAGTTATCTAACCCAAAATATCAATAGTGCTGCTGTTGAGAAACCCTGCTGTAGCTAATTTCTCTTCATTTCCTGAGTGATAAAATGAGCCTATTAGTTCCATTTCTACCTGTGGGTGGAGAGACCAGAAATAGTCTTTCTGGATCCAGCCAAATATCTGTATTGTCAGAATGGAACCCTGAAACATCCAAGGTCATCAGCCTAAAACTCTTGCCCTTAACTCCTAGAATATTCACAAATTGTCATGAAAATCCTTTTGACTTTTTCCTTTTATCTGTACTGTTATCTAGTGTCTTTGTGTGTTACCTCTGTCCAAAATACTAGTCTGCTTCCAGGTGGCCTTCCATCACTATCAGCATCAGCATGCTATAAACAAAGCCTGTCCTTAATTGAATGCTTACTATGTTTCACGCTCTTAATATGCAACTCTTCATTTAATCTGTACAACATTTTGAGGTAGGTTTTATTATGCTAAAGCTAAGGATCATAATTAATAGTTGCCAGGAGTGTCCCTGCCGCTGTGGCTGCCGTGTTTGCAAGTTGCAGAGAGCAGAACCTGGCTGGCAGGGTTTCACGATGCTGGAGCTGGCAGTACAGAAGGTGGTGGTCCACCTCTGGTGCTGCTCAGTGTGGTGGATCATTTTAACCAAATAGGCAAGGTTGAAAACCAGAAGCGTGTTGTTGGTGTGCTTTTGGGGTCATGGCAAAAGAAAGTACTGGATGTACCCAACAGTTTTGCAGTCCCTTTTAATGAAGATGACAAAAATGATTCCATCTGGCTTTTAGACCATGATTATTTGGAAAACATGTATGGAATGTTTAAGAAGGTCAATGCCAAAAGATAGAATAGTTAGATGGTACCACACAGGCCCTAAACTACACAAGAATGACATAGCCATCAATGAACTCATGAAAAGATACTGCCATAACTATTGTGAAACCAAAGGACCTGGGACTGCCCACACAAGCATATATTTCAGTGGAAGAAGTTCATGATGGAACTCCAACCTCAAAAACACTCCAGTGAAATTGGAGCAGAGGAAGCTGAAGAAGTTGGCGTTGAACACTTGTTAAGAGACATCAAAGACACTACTGTGATCACAAACCAGGTGCATGGTGTGAAGGGACTGAACTCCAAACTTTTGGGTATCAAAGGCTACCTGGAGAAAGTGGCTACAGGCAAGCTTCCCATCAACCACCAAATCATCTACCAGCTGCAGGATGTCTTCAGCCTGCTGTCAGACATTAGTCTGCAGGAGTTTGTCAAGGCCTTTTACCTAAAGACCAATGACCAGATGGTTGTGGTGTGTTTGGCCTCCCTGATCCATTCAGTGGTAGCCCTGCACAACCTCATCAACAAGATTGCCAACCGGGATGTAGAGAAGAAAGAATGGCAGGAAAAAGAAGAGAGCATAAAGGATAGAAAAGATGACAAAGAGAAAGAGAAAGAGTGGCATAAAGAAATAAGAGAAAAAAAAGAAACAATAAAACATGTAACTTTTTAATTAGTAAATTAAAATCTTATAAACTAACTTGTGTGCCACCAGAGGGTTCTTTTCATTTAAGTGCTTGTGTTAGAAAGCTGTATTGATAAGAGCTCTTCGCCCCAGGTCACTCTTGCGGTGACATTACGTGGAAGTGAATGGAGAGAGGGACTGATCTCCTACCTAAACTGCAGCATAGACACTATGAACTAGGATCATGACAGCTCAGGCTTCAGATTGTGTGACAAAAGTAAACCACATTTTTGGTGCTCTTCGTTCTTTTATCTGTAAAACCAGGAGTTGAATTTTTCGCAACTCAAAAGACTCTTAGGGTCTGTTTCTGGCAGTTTGCAAAATTGCTAAATGGAATGCGTGAATTCCAAAAGTGCTCTTCCTCGAACACCTCTGAGTTCTGACCCTTCTGAACTCGTTGAGAATACCACACAATTAAATGGCTTGTTTTGTTTTTTTGTTTTTGTTTTAAAGAAAATTAATAGTTATCATTCCAAAGGTCATATCCAAAAGGGGCATAACCAAATTTGATAATAAAATTGTTCTAATGATTATTCTATACTTCATTACCCCCTGCCTACCCTTTTTAAGTTAATTATTATCCACCAGGAAATAACACAGTCATGTACCGTGCTCTCCCAGTTGGCTAAACTGGATAGTTTACATTGATCTAACCCCTACTATGACTCCGATTTTGAATCAGGACTATCTAGAAATGCCCCCCACCCCCTTTTTCAGACTCATCAGATTGGTGAGTAACATTGAATAACAGCACAAACCTAAACTGAATTTGAGATTACACATTCCTTGGACAATTTTCTAGTGTAGAATCCAATCTAGACCCCATGTTTTATTCAGTTGTCACATATATTTTGTCTCTCTTATCTTTCATGACCTTACCTTCTTGAAGAGTATTGGCTAGTTGTTTTATAGAATATCTCTCACTTTGAGACTGTCTGATGTTTCCTCATGATTAAATACAGTTGCACATGTCTGGCAAAAAATATCAAAGACATGATATTGTGCCCTTCGTCTAGAGATGAAGCCAAGGGTGTGACTGCAAAATCTTTCCTTAAGACCTCAGAGAACTCTTCAGTCATACAAAAGGCCCTTCCTTTGAAAGTAAAGGTGTGCCACTGCCACCTTAAGTTGAAAAGTAGCTGAACAAGGAGGCAATTGGATCCCCCAAAATATCAGAAAGTAGCCTGGGAAAACTAGTCCTTGGCAAAAGTGATGTCTTTCATGAGAAGGGAAGGTGACTCAGGCAGAACCAAGAAGAGCACTGTTATGGACTGAATTGTGTCCCCCAAATTTATATGAAGCCCTAGCTCTCAATATGGTGATAGGACTTTTAAGAAGGTAATTAAAGTTTAATGTGGTCATAAAAAAAAGGCTTAATTAGATAGGACTGGCATCTTCCTAAAAAGTGGGAGCAACACCAAATCTCTCTCTCTCTCTCTTTCTCTCTCTTTCTCTCTCTCTCTCTCTCTCTCTCTCTCTCTCTCTCTCTCTCTCACTACATGAGCACAGAGGAAAGGCCAGGTGAGGACACAGCATGAAGGCGCCATCTGCACACCAGGAAGTCAGGTCTCAGCAGACATGTTGGACACTGGCTTCCAGAAGTGCTAAAAAATACATTCTGTTACTTAATCACCCAGTCTGTAGGACTGTTATGGCAGTCTGAGCCAATTAATACACGCCCAGAGGGCTGAGCCAAAAGAATGATCGCTGAACCTAATTAGGACATTTCAACATTTTCTGCTTAGATTTCAGAACTGCTATGTATCAAAGCCTCCTTTATGGCTCCTATTTCCCCCCTTTTTTGACCAGTAATGTTTATAATGGTTATCCCATGACCATTCCACTAGTGTGTGTTGAGTGTGTGAGGAGCAGATAAGTTCGATCTTTAGTTTCATGGGTCTGTATGGGAATGATCACATTTAAGAACAAGCCTGTCTAACCTTGGAGGTTAGATTTCATCAAATATGCTGCATATTTTATATAACTCTTCTTTAGTCCCCAAGTTTTTCAGAAAAAAAACAAAAAACCAACAACCCTGTTCTACATATAACCTAGACAATGTCATTTTAGTAGTACAATAATTAAAACCATGAAAAGCAGAGCAAAGTAGTGCAGGAAAGAGGCCTGAGAGATAGCAAGTGAAGGGCAGAGAAAAGATCGAGAATTTAATGCAGCAAGAACTAACCAGAAGTCAAAAGTCAGCATAAAAATATAAGTGACATCTCTTACTAATCAACCCAACAGATGTCATTGTAGCTATTGGAAAATATGCTGGGTTTCCAACAATATATGAGAAGAAGAGTCATGAACTTTTTGTTAAATATTAAAGAAAAAGTGGCTTGGGAAATCAAAACTGAGAGGTGAAGGTCTTGGGTACACACCCAGACACAGAGATTCACATTCAGATACACCTTCTGTTGATGAAATCAGAATCAATGCTACTACTAACGCTTTTGATCACATCTGTAAGTTCATGGTGGGTTTTGTAAAAAATAAGAGGGGAGAATCAATTTTGCCACTTGGTTCTACTATATGAGTGAACTCCCAGATATGATGGTGCCCAAACAGAATTGGCCTGGTTGAGTATGTCTACAGAATACAGATGTGACTATTCCTCCACAAATTGCTCATGGAAGATCGTTAAACATATAATAATAAAACAAAAATATTATATTCAATTGACATGAGAATAGATAACTTCTAAGTCCTATCTTTGAATTATAATTATTTTCAGTTAAATATGAAGTAGCATATTTTTACCAATTGTAAACATCCTATAGAAAACAAATCCGATTCCTTATGTCTCAAAATTAAAAACCAGAATTTTGGTTCCTTTGTTTTATAAAATTGAGATAGCAAAAACATTGATTTATATAAGAATTGCTTATCCTGGTCTTAGAAACTTAGCTTTTTTTGGTAACAACAGCCGTGACTCAGAACTCTACTTCAACTTATAAAACTCAGGGTTTTCATCTTAGTCACCCAACTCACTGTACTGGAGGAATATTTCATTTTTCTTGAATTTTATTATTAAACACAGAGGAATAATATTACAGAACAATTTTCTCTTTATTTCCCATATTAACAATAAACCCAAAATGTGTATACATAAGAGTGTCAATCAAAAAACAATTAAATGTGCCATATAAAGAGTTATTTTTTTAGTAAAAATATCTTCCTGGTATGAGTATTGACCTGCCCTCAATTTCCAAAAGGAGGATGGTTTTGCTAAATATAGTCAAGGGTAACTAATACCTCATTTCTCTCTCTTATCCTCTTAATTTATGCGTGAGCTATTGCAGATTTAAGAATTAGAAATTATTATCTCCAGCAACTAATCATATTTCTGAGTTTATCAGAAACATTTTGACACTGGTGTAAGGAAGGCAAATATTATTTGGAGGTAAATCTATGTGTATATATATATATATATATATATATATATATATATATATATGCACACTCATATACAGCCAAAAGCATGTGTATATACAGGGTGGGGAAAAGTAGGCTTTTAGTTGTGAGTGCAAAACACAGAGGCTATTCTTGTATTATTTATTAATTGTTGTATTATTTTCCATAAAAACAACTGTAAACCTACTTTTATCCCACTCTGTATGTGTGTGTACAGAGCAGAGGAGGGGGGTGGAGAGGGAAAGGAAGGAGTGAAGCATAGAAACCAGCATACCATGCTCATTTCTCTCTCTGAGCTTCCATTTGTCTTCATCCTGCTCTTCTTGACAGGTGTATCCTTCTACTCCCTCTCCTCATCCAGCTTCTCTCAATCATTAAGATCCTTTGCAAGTATTTTCCAACCCACACTGGCCCTCTGCATTCTTCCTCTTCTTGATGCCCTGCTAATATACAATTTAATATGACACATGACTTAGCATTTAACTACACGCGTTGATTGCTCTATGAATGTCCTATGTGTCAGTTTTGTCTCCACAGCCAGATCATAGATGACTCCAGGGCAAGCACTTAGTATTGTTATTATGCATTGTCACATCCTCTGTTGCTATGCTGAGTCATGGGTGCTAAATAAATGAGCATCGATGTAATAAAATAACAAAATTCTGACGAGCTTGTAATTTTGATTAAGTAATTATAATTGGTTCTTATATTGGGGCCTATACTTTTTAGAATGTTTCTATTCATTTCAGACACCCATGTTCTTAATTTGAAATACAATATAGTTTAGTGGTTAAAGCCTCACTATTTTTGAATCCCAGCTCTCCAATTTATTAATTGTTTGATCTTGAGCAAGTAATATAAATGTCATCTGCCTAGACTTGCTTTATAAAAAAGGGATAATGAGAGCATCTAACTCACAGAATCATGGGATAATTAAACAAAATAATTCACACTAAGCATAGAGAATATGTGGTACATAGAAAGCACTCAGCCAAAACCAGTTTGGCTTAGTGGACAGAGTGTCAGCCTGCGGACTAAAGGGTCCCGGTTCGATTCCGGTCAAGCATATCTTGGTTTCGGGCATGTCCCCAGTAGGGGTTGTGCAAGAGGCAGCTGATTGATGACTCTCTCTCATCGATGTTTCTAACTCTCTATCTCTCTGTAAAAAAATCAATAATATATATATATATATATATATATATATATATATATATATATATATATATTATTTATTTTTTTTTTTTAAAGAAAAAGAAAAAAAGAAAGCACTCAGTAGATGCCGACTATTTTGCCATGGTTGAATGAAAGTCATGTGTTGTTTTTATTTATTTATTTATTTATTTATTTATAAACTAAAGGCCCAGTGTATGAAATTCATGCCTGGGTAGGGTCCCTAGGCCTGGCCAGCAATCAGGGCCGATCAAGGCCTTCCAGCTGCCCACCAGAGCTTTCCTTCTGACTGCCGGCAGGGTCCTCCCTTCCCCGGCTGCTGGCTGCCAGTCCGGGCCTCCCTTCCCCAGCTGCCGGCCAGGGCCTTCCTTCATTCTGTGCTGCCCCCTAGTGGTCAGCACACATCATAGTGAGTGATCGGTCTTTCAGTCAAAATCCCACAGGGACAATTTGCATATTAGCTTTTTATATATATAGATTGGCAACTTGCATAAAGTCGGCTATTACTGATTTGAACAAAACAATATTATTTTATGTTCAGTTTCTAGAATATAAATAATCTATTTAATAGGATATGGGGAAGAGATGTCTGAATTAATCATAGGAAGTTTATGTCAAACACAAGGCAAGAATGATCAATGTTAGCCTGTACCAAAAGCCTAAAATGGCATTCATTTCCTCAGGCCTAGACATTTACCTAAGAGAGTTTAGACCAAATCAGTATGGCAAAGTTGATTTCAGCAGCAACCCAAATATAATAACTTGGTGTTAGGGGGTTAATATGCCTAATAGCCTAAGAAAGCATGTAGCTAAGCTGATAGAATGGTGTTTATTTTTACAGGGAGGGGATAAAATATATAGGATGTTCCCCCCAAAATGTATATACATTTTTAATAATGATTAATTCCAATGGATTAAATCTGAAAAGAAAGAAACATCAATTGAGCTATCAGCTATTAAGTATGTATACATTTTGGGGGGACACTCTATATATGTGTATTTATATAACAAATTCACAAATTTATGAATCTGCTATTTGTCATATCTCATGTGTTACTGTCTGCTAATTGAGAGCCTTATTCAGAGGAAAGTTGTCCAGGATAAGTTGTAAATGGGTCCCTTGGCCATATCATCATCTAATAGTGCCATGTCACAGCATAACCCCTAAAATGTATTTCATAAGGCCTTTGTGAAAGCTAAATAAGACAATGTTTATAAAGCTCTTAGCACAGTGTTTGCCACCTAGAAGAGGAACCAAGTAATATGTGTTACCTTTTATTATTTTACTAGAGGCCTGCTGTACGAAAATCATGCATGGGTAGGGTCCCTATGCCTGGGCTGTTATCAGGGCCTATCTGTGGGGCAAACGGCAGGATGATTGGGGGGCTCCTGCTGGCACCCACCTTGGCTGGCTTGGGGTCTGAGGGCTGGGGCAGCTCCTGCATTAGCGTCTGTCCTCTGGTGGCCAAGGGGCATCATAGAAACCAGTCAGTCCTCTGGTTGTTCTGTCATTTGGTCGATTTGCATATTAGGCTTTTATTATATAGGAATAGAGGCCCAGTGCGGGGGGGGGGGGGGGGGAGGCGTGTTCCTCAGCCCAGCCTGCACCCTCTCCAATCTGGACCCCTCGAGGAATGTCTGACTGCCCATTTAGGCCCAATCCCAGCAGTCGGACATCCTTCTCACAATCTAGGACTGCTGGCTCCCAACTGCTCACTGGTCTGCCTTCCTGATTGCCCCTAACTGCTTCTGCCTGCCAGCCTGATCACCCCCTAACCACTCCCATGCCAGCCTGATTGATGTCTAACTGCTCCCCTGCCAGCCTGTTTGCCCCCAACTTCCTTCCTTTGTCAGCCTGGTCACCCCTAACTGCCCTCCCCTGCAGGCTTGATTGCCCCCAACTGCTCTTTTTTGCAGGCCTGGACGCCCCTCTCCCCCCAACTGCCCTGCTCTGCTGGCCACTTTGTGATGGCCATCTTGTGTCCACATGGGGGCAGCCATCTTTGACCACATTGGGGCAGCCATCTTGTGTGTTGGAGTGATGGTCAATCTGCATATTACTCTTTTATTAGATAGGATAGAGGCCTGGTGCATGGGTGGGGGCCAGCTGGTTTGCCCTGAAGGGTGTCCCAGATCAGGATAGGGGTTCCTTTGGGGTATGGGCAGCCTGAGTGAGGGTCCTGTGGTGGTTTGCAGGCCGGCCAAACCCCCTGGCAATCCAAGCAGAGGCCCTGGTATCTGGAATTTATTTACCTTCTACAATTGAAACTTTGTAACCTGGAGCGGAGCCAAACCTCCTTCTCACTCAGTGGTGGCAGCCATTTCTGTTTGGATTTGTTTACCTTCTATAATTGAAACTTTGTAACCTTGAGTGGAAGCCTAGGCTGGCAAGGGCAGGGGGAAAGGTTGGCTTCCACTGTCGCCTGGGAAACCCAAGCCTCCCTCTTGCTCTCTGTGGCTGTAGCCATCTTGATTGGGTTTATTTGCATACTTGCCCTGATTGGCTGGTGGTCGTGGCTGGTGGGCATGGCTTATGGGTGTAGCGGAGTGATGGTTAATTTACACATTACTCTTTTATTAGGTAGGATTGGGTAGCGTCTTCCTTCACAACATATTTTGGATCTCTTCCATTTCAGTCTTATACCAATGTCTGTTCCAGCTTTTTATAGTACATCTTGCAGGTTTCTCTGCCTGCACAGTCTCTCTCCTCCAGCGTCCTCATCCATGCTCATGCAGGCTCCAAATCCATCTTCCTAATGAAAGGTTCAAATCAAACCATTTCCTACTAAAAAATACAAACCAATTGCTTCTCTCTGTCCTCAAATATAGCCCCCAGCTTGTTGCTCTTTCACATATTAGCTGTGATGCCTTGGAATAACAAGGTAATACAAGGCAAGATGGAGCTCTGCTTAGCTTGAAGACTTTTTTTTTCCAACTGGGCGGGAGTGAGATGGGGGGAGCGATTCACTGGCATCTCCACAAGGGCTGGTCAATGACTTTAACTTGGCTCAGAGAAATTTTTCTTTTGTAAATATTTTATAAGCTGAAATAATGTTTTCTTCCATGAGTTTCCCAAGCCACCAACCTGTTCACAAAAACCAGCAACTTTTATAAAAACAGCATAGAAGGAGAGATTCCTGATGCCACTAAAGGGGCTTGGATCCTCCTTGGAGATGCCAAAATTGATAACCTTGTGTCTTGAAGGTCCAAAATTTCTAAATTTTACTCACCAGTGGGACTGGTTCCTCTCTAAGAAGAGCAAGAAATAACCCAACTTTTCTTAAACAATTAATTGGAGCAACTGGAAGTACAAAGGCGAGAGTGACAAAACTTCATGCAAATATCTGACTATTCTGTACTATTTTTTGAATGCCCAGTGATGGTTGGAGCAGACTCAAAAGTTTTTGTTCTTCTAAACTAAAATCTAATACCATTTTAATAGTGGACTCTGTTATTATTATGTTTAAGGTAATTGATTCAGTTTGATTTCCAAGACCAAAACCTACCACTTTTTCCTTTACCAGCTCATCTTGATTACTGCTCCTTCCAGACCATTCAAGGCCACAGAATGGTAGAGTTAGAAAGGAAGTTGGAGTTCAGCTAACCCAATTTCTAGTTTTACAAATAAAGACCCTGAGGTCCTGGAGCTCATGAAGTGAATTTCTCACAGTGGCCAGAACCCGGACAGATCTGCCACTTCCTAGTCCTGTGCCTTTTACATTGTATCGTTCCTTGTTCCTCTTTCTTCTGGTTTTGTATGTTGAAGTCTCACCTGTTCTTCAAGATCTAAGATAAATGGCAGCTCCTTTGTTGTGATTAACCAACAGAGACCCATCCTTCTTTGCCCACACTCAGCCTGTAACTTGCTGAATGTTGTGATCCTTGGCGCCCTTCTTGGATTTTAAACATATGGAAGCCATGATGCTATCTGACACAATGTACATCCTCTAAAATGCCTTCTACATAGGACACTCTCCATGCATTTTCATCAAGTAAACAATTGAACAAAGGAAAGCAACATAGCAACTCGGAGCCTTGGCTACTCAATCTGTCATATGAGAAAATGGATGCATGGAAATGTAAAAAACTATAAGCCATAATGTAATGTGTTTTCATCTCCTTGAACAAAAAAGCCTCCACATTCATTTCAAGGTTTGTTATTGATTTAAAAAAATAATTTCATACCTACTCTTTATGCCTTTCCCTTCAATAGAACAATAGCAGGGGGGAATTAGTGAATTATGGCAGAGACCAAGTTATTAGGGATTTAAAGATTCGGTTTGGAAATCCATGTGTCTCTTTAAAATATGAAGAGTGCCAGTTAGCTGAGTGTAGAAAGGCTGCCGGCCAAAAATACTCAGGCAAGTTAAACTGAAAAAGAGTGGGTTAGCTTTTGCCAGTGGATGTTTAACTGTGAGATCATCCATCACCCCAGTTCCTCTGCCCTGGTGTACTTATTAAGTAAATGTTTATTATACTAAATTCTACCTCAAACTAGAGTGAGGGGGTGACTTCTAAAAAGCAGAAATTTCATATAAGATTGGGTTAAAAGAAACAAAACCATCAATTTATTTCTATTTTAAAATGTTGTTTACATGGGGTTTACGGTGTAGTTAGAAAGTAAAACTTATTCCCAAGTGAAAATTAGGCCTGAGGAAAATCCCCATGTGAAAATCAAGACCTTCTCACAGAGGCCCTACGACAGGGGTGAAGAGAAAGAAAGAAAAAGGCAGTGACAGGCTTCCCACGTTTTGACCTACAAATCTGGAGTATGCAAGTTTATCAGAAGATATTTGGGCACTTAATTAAATTTACTTCTATGATATGGGACAGATAATTAATGAATAATCCTTATATCTTAGTCAGTGTAAATAAAGATGATTACAACTAATTCATATCCTCAGATTAACCAGGGGTTTCACGCAGTGTGGATACTGTTTATACATCAGCTGACCTGAATAACAGCTCCGTCCCCATATAGATTTTAGCAGTGATTCCTGAGGGGGAAGGGCTCTGAATTACCTGGGTGAGTCTTTGTTGTCACCATCTAACTGACTTAACTTAGCTTCCTAGAACTATGGTTCTTCATTTGGCTTAAATCCAAGGGTTTTCTTTAAATTTATCTTAAAAGACATTTCCGGGAATGAAACATTGGATAGTTCTGGGATCTAAAGATCTCATTTAAGGCCTGGCCTCATTGCTCAGCTGGTTGGAGCATCGTCCTGTACACTAAAAGGTTGTGGGTCCCAGTCCTGGTCAGGTAACATGCCTAGATTGAGGGTTCAATCCCCAGTTAGAGTGTACATACGAGGTAACCAACCAGTCAATGTTTCTCACATTGATGTTTCTCTCTCTCTTTCTCTTTCTCTCTCCCCCTTTCTCTCTCTCTCTCAAATCAATAAAAACATATCCTCAGGTGAGGGTTGACAAAAGGAAAAGACCTCATTTTAGATATTTTTACATTTCAATAATATTTACTCATGTATTATGTTTTATGAAATGCTTTAAAATTATATTTACTGAAAAACTACTGGAGAATAATTTTGTTTCTAGGAGGTAAGTGAAAACACAAATCAAACTTAAAGGGCATCTTGAGCAAAATTTTATCAAAATGGTAGCTTCTTCAAAAATTACTAAGTAGTAAATAGTCAGAAGCTGAAGCTTTTCCTGCTTTCCCGGTAGAATATATACTCCCCAAGAGGAGGTCCTCTGTTTTTATTTCTGTGAACCTAACGAGGGCCTAGTACAATGCCTGATACCCACAGGCACTGAATAATGTATGTGGATGAATGAATGAATTGATGCTTTGCAGCATTTAGCAACTTTTACTTCTTTTATCCAGAAAAGTAAGCACAAATAGAGAATGTCTCAGTAAAGCATAAGAGTCTAAGAAAATAAGCAGGTGTTCTTCTGGGCAAAAAAGAGAAGCTATATTTTTTGAGAAAAGTTGCTGGGAGAAGGTTACTGACAGCAGGGGTGACTCCATTCAACCCCCAGTGATGTCCTGAAGGACTCACCAGTTGTTGATCTCCCCCCAGAGGTGTTTGCCCCACAGGCCTCACTACCAGAAGCTGTGGCAATAATCTGATACTCTGGAAAAACAGTCCAGCATGCTGAGTGGAGCTATCCAATTCTAAAGCATCAACGAGATTGATTGCCAAGAATTCCTTTACAGAAGTTAGAGGACATGTCATTCTCATATGTTACCCTCCTTGATGAGATACTTAAATAAACACATAGTTTTACTCCTGTACTCACTCCTGTAGCTGGGCATTCTTTGAAACTTCAGTTACAGATTACTCAAAGGAACAGGGTGAACTTCATGGGAGCTCAGGCTTGGAACTCTAGGAGGAGGGTAATTACAAGATTAATATTTTCTCTATTTAAAACTAACTTAAAACTAAAAATAGCTGCAACTGCTTGTTCTTATCTTAGAGGGGACGCAGACTGGCATGAGGCAGGGATGATACTGCTAGAGCATCGTTTTTCAACCTCTGTTCCTCGGCACACTAGTGTGCCGCGAGATGTTGCCTGGTGTGCCGTAGGTGCAGACAAGACAAGAATTTTATAATTTTTCACTATTTTGTTTACTTAATATTTCATAATAAAGTAATTATAAAATACTTTCTTTGTGTTTATTTGATTCCTATTCAAGAGAATTACTTTATATATAGTCAATATAGGCACAGAGTTAAATTTTTTAGCATTTTCTAATGGTGGTGTGCCTCGTGATTTTTTTCATGAAACAAGTGTGCCTTTGCCCAAAAAAAGGTTGAAAAACACTGTGCTAGAGAATGTCCACAGAAAGTTCTCCAATGTTCTAGCAATGAATATGTTACCCGGGGACTATGACGTAGCATTTTGTCACATGTGCAGTGTATCTCGTTTTATCAACAAAATGTATACTTAGTTTTTCTTTTGGGAGCATAAAAATAAGGAACAAAAATTAGTAATTTTTAAATATTTATACTTTCCTAATTAATATTTTATCAGTATGCAAAAGATAATTGATTTGTTTGCTAAGAAGTCCTATTATTTCCATTCTATGGAGAACATGAAGGAATTCAATTGACTTTACCAAGGTCAGCAGCAGAGCAATGATAAGAAACCTGAGAGTGAATTTTTTCTGCTTCCAAATATTTTGAAATATTTTGGCTCATGTAAAGAAAAACAATTGTGTGATGAAAGAGCACTTCTCGGAATGAAAAAGAGAAACCTGTCTCTCGATGCCTAGAGGTCTACACTAGTTGCAAAGATAGAGCTTTTTTATTTTAGCCACCAAGCTCAAATTAATCTTCACTTCTGCTGGCCATTTTCCTTATTATATCCTAATATCGAACAAAAAGCAATTTAAATAATTATAGAAGCACAATTTTAACAGTCTAATTTTTAATGGCAATATTTTGTGTCTGTGGCACATATTTAAATAACTTAGACTTTCTTTCTCTCCCCTAAGTGTCAAGAGCCCTTCTATTGCCTCTGGAACTTTCTGAGTTGAAATATATATATAAAGGCAGTGACCATGATGACTGAAACAACCTTTTGACTGAACTGGAGGCTACGTGGGGTGACCAAGCCTGCAAGGGGGGCAGTGAGGGATGACCAAACAACTGAACAGCAGGCTACGTGGGGTGACTAGGCTGGCAGGGGGAGGGGGGGGGGGGTTAGGGGCAACCAGGCCAGCAGGGGGGGCAGTTAGGGGTGATCAGGCTGGGAGGGGGAGCAGCTAGGGACGATCAGGCCAGAAGGCAGAAGCATTTAGGGATAATCTGGCTGCAGGGGGAACAGTTAGGGATGATCAGGCAGGCATGCAGGTGAGTGGTTAGGAGCCAGTGGTCCAGTATTGTGAGAGGGATGTCCAACTGCCGGTTTAGGCCTGATCCCCTCCCCCATACCCTCCTCCCTCCCATGCATGAAAGCTGGCCTCTAGTAAATAAATAAATAACTTAGTATCTCAAAGAGGTATGCATGTAAAAGATCCATCCCCACCTAGCCAGCAGGGCTCAGTGGTTGAGCATCAACCTATGAGCCAGGAGGTCATGGTTCAATTCCTTGTCAGGACACATGCCCGTGTTGCATGTGTGGGACATGCAGGAGACAGCCGATCAATGATGCTCTCCCGTCATTGATATTTCTATCTCTCTCTCCCTCTCCCTTCATCTCTGAAATCAATAAAAATGCATTTTTAAAAAGGCCCCTCCTGCAATATAATATTAAGCCAATATTTGTTGAAAGCTTGGGAATCAGTTGCTATTTTCATCTCATTTAGTCCTTGTGAAAAAACCAAAACAAAAACAAAAAACAACCATGTGGGAGAGATGCTATTAATATCATGCCCATTTTACAGATGTAAAAATTAAGTATAAAAAATTAGCTCATTTTCCCACAATCACAAAATTAGCAAGGGTTGGAAGCCAAATGTAAACAAGCTGAGTCTCTGAAACAAAATAAAACTCAGTATATCTAGTCAACCTCACAGCCCTGTCAAAGGCTACATTTTAGCCCATAAAACCTCTTTTCCAAGTGGTGTCTTAAAAATAACAATAATCACAACAAAAACTTCAGCAGAATGTTGATTCAATTTAGTATGTCTAGTAACCCTTATGTCTATTGCCAGAGTCTTTGCTATTGGCTTGATTTCTACCTACTGTCATCTTGTAGATAGAGAAGTATTCATGGCAAACTGAATTCAAATGCTCACATTGCCTCACACTGGCCATGTGATCTGGGGCATATTATCTAAGTTCTTCAAGTCCCTTTCATGTTATTTTTCAGCGAATGATTCCCAAAGTTCTAGCTACAAGGGTTTTTTTTAGGAAGGGTATTTTGGAGATTAACTAGTCCCAGCATTTCAATTTTCAAGTGAAGAAAGTGAAACCCAGAGGAATGAAGTGACTTTAAAACGCCCCTCAGCAGCTCCTTGCAGAACTGGTAATGAACCCACACTACCAGAGTCCCGGCATGTGCTCTCCCATTGCCCCGTGCTATTTTGAAGTACATTAGTATATGATTGATGATCTCTGTCACCAGAAGTTTTCCTCAGGCAGATATTGCATGATTATTTTATGTAAAACCAGAGATACATGCTGGGCAGAGAGGTAGGTGTGGACAGAAGTCTGTTTACTGCCTTTGCGTTTTAAGCTCTAGCAAATGTGGATCAAGTCCCTCATTACCATTTGTGTGACTCCCACTTGCCAGTTTGGATGCATACCATTTCAGCAGAGCTCAGAAAGTTACACAAGCATCACTTGGGTGGTTTTCCTGTCTCCTGAAGCTTTGCGGCAAAAATGAGTCCTCAGGCTTCATGGATTTCCCCTCGGTGGTATCTCCACGAAACATCTCCATGGAGTTGCCCGTGGGGAACAGTTGCTTACAATTACTGCTGCCACGGACTCCTTAAATGCATTGAAATCTCTGCAGCCGGGCTCAGGGCTTTCTCCTTGGCTCTGATATGTTCAAAGTTTTATCATTAATGTGGATAAATATACAGATGGCTTGCTGAGCCAACTGATGGATGACGCAAAGATGATGAGCACAATGAATATGATAATGAGGGAATCAGGTCATAAAAAGTCTACAATATGGGCCAAATATAATACAGTGAAATTTTAAGAAAAGCAAATTTTAAATTCCTGGACTTAAGTACAAAATGTGTAAACTTGTACAAGGATAGAATGGGAACTTGTGTTTGACATAACATTGGCATAGGTAAATTTCTACTTTGGCATAGGTAAAAATGCCCAAGAGTTTAGGCTGACTGTGAATTTTATGAGTTAACAGTAATATGGATGTAAAAGAGAGCATTTCATCTTGAAGTGTGGTTTGCAGAACTAAATAAATGTGGTTTTCAGAACAAAATGAATGATCATTTGGTTCCACTCATCTTAGTCAGACCACATATGGACTATTATTTTCCTTTCTATGCAGAAGGGGCAAAGTTAAATTGAAGAGCATCCAGAGTGTTTGATAAGAACAAGAGATGATTCAAAAGCGATGACAATATAAAGTATGGTTGAAGGAACTGGAATTTTTTATCCTGGGGATTAATCATAACTGTCAAGAACTATAAGGAGCTAAGATTTTACCACATTTGCAAGCTGACAAGTTAGCCTGACACCATTGTATGGATGCTGGTGGAAGACACAAGACTTGGAAACAGAGGACAGTTTATTACTCACAGTGATCACAGTACCCAAATATATAGCAGGTCCTTAAGCACCAATACCCACAGGACAACACAAGAAAGACCAGATGACACTTGTACACACAGTTTATTACATTAGTGGAGAGGAACCCTTAGTTTAGGAAATCCCAATCCTATATAATAAAAGGGTAATATGAAAATTGAATGAATGGCAGAATAACCGGTCGCTATGACGTGCACTGACCACCAGGAGGCAGATGCTTAATTCAGGAGCTGCCCCCTGGTTGTCAGTGTGCTCCCATGGGGAAGTGCTGCTCAGCCAGAAGCTGGGCTCATGGCTGGTGAGCAGCAGTGAAGGCAGGCAGTAAGGAGTGAGGGGTCCTGTACTGCAAGAGTGATGTCTGACTGTCAGCATAGGCCTGATCCCCAGGGGGAGCAGCCCTAAGTGAGCAGGCAGACATCCCCCAAGGGGTCCTGTACTAAGAGAGGGTGCTAGCAGGGCTGAAGGACCCACCCATTGCATGATTTTCATGCACCAGGCCTCTAGTCTTCTTTTAACAGGCTGCAATCAAATCTTTCCCCCTAGGGGAAGGGATCTACTATCTCTAACAAATGTCTAAAAGAACAAAATGCTATCTGGGCCTCTGCTGAAAAGACCTGCAAAAAGAGGAAAGACCTCAAGGGTTGTGATGTTAAAGCGTAGTAGAACTCTGTCACTTAAGGGGGGGGAAAAAAAACCGCAATGGCCAACTGGTGAAAATTACTGAAAGATGCACAGATAATGAAATCTATATATATAAAAGGCTAAGCAACCATTACATCCAAAACAACTGAAAGAATGACTAACCGGGCTGTCTGGGGTGACCAGGTCAGTAGAGGGGTTAGTGAGGGACGACCAAACAACCAAGCAGAAGGCTGCATGGGGAAACCAGGCCAGTAGGGGGTGGGTGAGTGAGGGGTGACCAAATGATTGAGTAGAAGGCTGCGTGGGGCAACCAGGCCAGCAGGGTTTGGTGAGGGGCAACCAAACAACTGAGCAGCCAGCTATATGGGGCAACTAAGATGGCAAGAGGGCAGTTGGGGACGGCTATGCCTGCTGGGGGGGAGGGCGGGGGCAGTTAAGTGAGATCAATTAGGCAGGTAGGTGAGCAGTTAGGAGCCAGCAGTCTTGAATTGTGAGAGGGATGTCTGACTGCCAGTTTAGGGTTTAGGCTCAATCCTTTGGAACCGGCAGTTAGACATCCCCCAAGGAGTCCTGGATTGCAGAGGGTGCAGACTGGGCTAAGGGAACTGCCCCTCCCCCATGCATGAATTTCGTGCACTGGGACTCTAGTAGTTTATTAAAAACAGAACAGCCGAAACCGGTTTGGCTCAATGGATAGAGCGTCGGCTTGGGGACTGAAGGGTCCCGGGTTCGATTCTGGTCAAGGGCACGTACCTTGGTTGCGGGCACATCCTCAGTAGGGGGTGTGCAAGAGGCAGCTGATCAATGACTCTCTCTCATTGATGTTTCTAACGCTCTATCTCTCTCCCTTCCTCTCTGTACAAAATCAATAAAATATATTTAAAAAAAAAAAAAAAAGAACAAACTCAGAATGGGATGGACTCCTTCAGAAGCTAGACATGTTCAGGTAGAAGTCAGGCAGCCATTTGTTGTGACTTGAGAAAGTAGACACATGCCAAAGAAATCCTGCATTTAAATTTATATTAAGCTTCTTCCAGCACTCCACTTTTCAGAAAATAGAAGGAAGAAAGAAATGAAGTAACTAGGAAAAAATGCACGACAGAAAAGAAAAAGGGCTTCTTCCAAACTTTAAATACTTTATTGTCAGTCTTCCGATGCTCTATCTGTGTCCCAAGAGGATCCAGACATCTCTTTGATAAACTAGACACAGAGCAGCATCCATAGCCTTTCTGAACTTCATGCTGTCATCTCCTTTGTCAGGCCTCTTCAGTTAAAAAAGATAAAAAGCTCAAAGTTCTATTTGAAAATAAAGGAAGTCTGAAGCTTTATTCTAGATTGATTATCCTAGGAGTTGAGAAATAGAATCTTTGCTAAGGAATTCTTTATAGTTACTTGGAAATACTTCTGGTAATCTAGATACTTAAACCAAAGTTTGGAAATATCTCAAAAGAAAATAGATTTCTCATAGGGATATTTTAAGGAAACAAAACACATTTGTGCCCCCCCCCCCCAATAAATAAATAAATAAATAAATAAATAAATAAATAAATAAATAAAAAACAGAGAAAGAGTGATATGATTTAAGAATAACTGTCCTGTCAATTAGAAAATGTACATTTTTCACTTCATGGATTCATTAACTACTCATGCTCTTTAAAGACAACTGTATAGCACCTATATAAATGATGCAACTATAACAAATAGGTGGTGATGAGACTGTGGGCATGCCATTTGACCTCTTTGCTTCTCTATTTTTTTAATATGTAAAGTAAAGGAGTTGAAATAGATGATAGCAGTGTTTCTTTCCAGCTTTTCAAACTCCAAAGGATCTAGCAAGACTTACCTTTTCTTAAAAGCTGCCATAAATTTGGAGCAATAGGGATGTAGGTAACAGGGCTTCGGAGAAAATACGGATGGAAATTATGGTTTAAAAGGAATCTCTCTTATCCTAAAGCATAGGAACATCCATCAGGCTACTGGGAAAGGCTGTGTGGGATGGGGGGATATAGAGTTTCTTGCAGTGGCTTAGTACAAGGCATGAGTGCAATTTATGTCAGGAAATGAAACAAGAAACAAAATTTTCACTGTATATTAAATCCCACAGGGAATCCTATTCTTGAAAACAAAACAAAATAAAAAGCCCCTTGGAACAGGCCCCAGACCGGCTGACGTGTTGGGCCTTGTAGGATGGGGATGCTTTGCTTCTGAAGAGGTAGACATCTCTCTGAAAAGAATTCATTTATTCCTTTAAGAAACAGGAGATACAAAGTTTACAGGGTCCTTCTTTTGCATCTCAAAACAAACAACCTCTTCTGACACAGGCCAGCTTGCTCTCAGATTGCATGTGCACATATAGTAATTTGGGTACTTTTTCTGGAGATCATGTCGGTCCTCTACAACTTTGTGATTAATCAGTAATTGAGGGACTCCTCTTGCACAGTTTGTCTCAGAAGACACACATCACAGATGCCACAGATCATGTCTCACAATTTACTCAATACTTAGGGGCTTAAAGTATTTTTTAAAAATAATTGTGTTTCAGTGTATTCTACATGTCAATTCTGAAAGACGACATCTTGACACTACAAAGTTTTTAAAAGATGATTTATGGTGGACCAGCAGAATTTCTCATCACATCAAATTTATCAATATACTTACAATACAAAAGCCTCAGTGTTTCAGTAAAAGATGATGTAATGAGTCCAATAAAAAGGAACTTGAATGCATTTTCTTTCTTATGTATTTATAAGCATCTGTTCTAACATCTGCCTCCTAAAACGGTTGCTTATTTTGTTTCAGCTTTAACCCTTGGACATAGTGAGAGAATGATCTGGCTTGGAATGTTCATTAGTTTAACAGCAGGAGTCAAGTTAATCTCTTTCACACCTCGTGTTAGACTTACTTTACTCCATATTTAAGGTATTTTAAAAAGCTCTCTTGGAGAGAGCACTGTTGACCTAGAACTTGGGGTCCCTTGGGGGCATAAACCAGTCCAGGACTCAGACTGAGAATGAGTTTGCCACATTTTTTCTGAATCAAAAGGCAGCTGTCTTCCAGAGTAACCTTGGGAAAGTACTTTTTTTTTTTTCATCCTGGCATGCAGATATAAACGGTAGAGGGCAGCTGTCCTCGTTATAAATATCTTGTAAGGTAGGCAAAACACTGTACTGTAACTCCTGTAGCCAGACAGCCAGGACAGAGACAGCTTATGTGACCTTTCCAGAATATTCTGTTCACCCCAAGAAGCCCTGAGTAATTAAAATAGTGTTAGCACTTCACACAGGAGGGATCGGTTTACTCTGAATAGCCAAAAGCCTTTTCTCTCTTGTGATGGTACTCTTGATCTGGACAAGGGAGGGGTGGAGACAGACCCAGTGAGGGGAGGTTGAACAAGGAGCAGTAATTGGAGAAGGACAAACAAAAATAGAGTGGGGACTAAAGGGAGGAAAGAAAGAAGAGCAGGCTTTAGGAGGCCTTATGGCCCTTGTTGGCGGTCCTGTGCTCAGAGGCCTCATAGAGGGCGGGCGGCTATTTCAGTGTGTTCCCATTATAGACGTGGATTCTAGTGCTGCCCTGAGGAAGGGTGGAAACTGGAGTTGACAACCACGCTTCATGTCATGTTCTTTCTCAGGAATCTACAGCGACTCCCACACTTTATTTTGCATCTGATGTTCAGCTTCACTTTATCCTTCCCACATGAGCTCCAGCTATGCCTCCTACCATGCTCTCTAGTTACACTGTAAACCTAACCTCCTTTTCCTTATTCTTTGGTTTTACCTCCATTCTTCCTTTGCACATACCTGAAACATCTCCATCTCCTAGGTCAAAATATTTTTTTTCCATAATGATAACTTGCATAGGCATAAAGCTTTATACCAAACACTTAAATATGGACTGTCATATCCAAGCCACAACAGTTCCTTGCCTGTCTTAGCCTACATCCATCTTTCCCATATTCCATTTGTTCACTGACCTGATTCTACTAGAATCAACCTCTAGGGATGGGAGGCTGTAGTAATCTACATTTCCACCAAGCTCCCTGGGAGAAACCCAGGAGTGACCTAAGGAAGCAAATTTTGACTGTTGCCATTTACTTGCTATTTTTCCGTATTGTTTCTACCTTTTTTTTTTTTTTTTTTTTTACCATGACAGTGTACAACTTGTAAAATAAAAATTAGTTTATGGAGATATATATAATTCCCAAATGATTCTAATGATACGACAGCCATAGATCCATCTTAATCATTTGAACCATGATTCAAGCACATACCTTCTTTTTAGCTCTTCAACAAGGTAGAGAGGTACTCAAGAGCAAGAACTAGCCCCCTGCTTTTTCTCTCTCTCCAGGGCTAGAAATGCCAGGCTCAAAGCAGGTGCTCAGTAAATATGTGATTGGGTTTGATTTGACCCCCCCCAATAAAATAAGAAAATAATTAATAAGGACATACATGGCTTGGTACATTTGAAGGGGCGGGGGAAGAAAACGGTATAATTAGTGGGTTAAGGAACTATGTATTGTTAAGACACCAAAAATACTCAGGTGGCTTAATCAACCACAGGATGACCACACATCAGCATCAGTGTTTTGCTTTAGATCTAGAAGCAAAGGATCTTGGAAGGCATCACTCAACTTTTAGCACGTAGAAACCCACGAGGTGGTTTGCTCTTTTTCATTGGGCTCATTCTTGAAGCAATGTGTTCAATTATAATTCTACAGCAAAATTCTAAGAAATTTGAGTAGTTGGAGAGAGATTAGAAATGAATCAAAACTCTCCTACCTTCCTGACGGGAATGTAAAATGATGCAGCCACTTTGAGAAATAGTCTCACAGTTCTTCAAAAAGTTAAACACAGAGTTAGCTTATCACCCAGCAAATCCACTCCTAGGAATAGACAAAAGAATTGAACATACATATCCATACAGAAATGTGCAGAAATGTTCATAGCAGCATTCTTCACACTAGTCAATGAATAAACCGGATAGCCAATGAATAAACAAAACATGGTATAGCCAAACGATGGAATATTATTTGGCCATAAAGAGGAAAGAAATACTGAGCATGTACAATATAAATTAACTTACCTTGAAGACATGCTAGTGAAAGAAACCGGATACAAACGCTGCATATTCTACAACTTCATTTGTATGAAATATCCAGAATTTGCAAATCCATGGAGACAGAAAGCGAATTAGAGATTGCTAGGGGCTGTGAGGAAGGGGGATGTGACTGCTAGTAGATATAGAATTCTGAATTCAGGAATTAGTGGTGATAATTGCACAATTCTGTGAATATAATAAAAGACCTGAATTGTATACTTTAAATGTTTTAAAATTGATTTTTAGAAAGGGAGGGAGAAAGGGAGGAAGGGAGAGCGAGAGCGAGAGCGAGAGCGAGAGCGAGAGCGAGAGCGAGAGAGAGAGAGAGAGAGAGAGAGAGAGAGAGAGAGAGAAAGACATTGGTTATCTTCCATATGTGCCTAGACTAGGAATCCAACCTGCAACCTAGGCATGTGCCCTGACTAGGTATGAATCCATGACCTCTGGTACATGGAACGATGCTCCACCCAACTGAGCCACAGTGGCCAGGGCCTGAATTATAGAATTTAAAAAGGTAAATGTTATGGTATGCAAATTATATTGCAATAAAGCTATTTTCTTTAAGTAAAAGAAGAAAATCAAGGGAACATGGGGAAGGAGAAATCTAGGCAGCAGAATCCCCAAAGAATGTTTTTTTAAAAAAAAGAAGAAAAAAAAGCAATTTTACTAAGGGCTGCCTTTTTAGGCATAATTATCTTTTGAATTTTTTTATTTAAAAAATGATGGCTAGCTGAGGAGAAAATTAGAAGACATAGACTATAAATACAGCCTGAGGGGTTTAGTTTAAACACAAGGTTTTTCTCACCAAGGGAAGTCAGAATAAGAGGTTTTTACATCTCTCTTTTTGGTGGAATTAAATAGTGCTTAAATAGGTTTTATAGGTTCAAGACCATTTGCCGGAGCCTTTCCTGAAAGGGCAGAGGGATGAATCCAATGACCTTTCATGGTCTTTGCTTTTCCTCTCACTCTCAGAACACTCAGACACTCAGCATTGGATATACCACATGGCCTCCAGGCACGTAGTCTCAGAGAAATAAAAGAAGAGACACTTCTGTGCCTTGAAGAGTTTTATTTGGTTTCTATATTCAGTCATAAACACACAGTTCTCTTGAGACTGTAAAAGTCTCCTCCTCTAAACACTTAACTTTTTATTTAAAAAAAGTACACACACACATTAAAAAAAACAAAACACAAAAATACAACTTGAAGCTTCCCTTCTAGCTTATTATTTCAGTTGTTTGTATAAAGAAAGTAAATTCAGGTTATGTATAGCTACCTCTATACTTGTTATTTATATGAATATATAGAATGTACCTGGCCTGGTAAATAGTTTTAAACCTCTATAAGCCTTTGAACTCAGTTTTATTTTAAAAATAAAATATAATCCTCAACATTTTCTCAGGATGGAACCAGGTCTTCTCAGCCCTCCCATGGCTTGCCCATACTCCTTGCTTTAGGCAAAAACAAGTACCTGCCTTTGGTCCACTCAGCATAATCTTCTTCACTCTCTACCTGGGACCCAGATGTCCATGGAAATAAAATAATGTGAGGGGCACGATTAAAGCAAGGAAGTCTCTCTCTTCTTGGCCCTGTCACCAGATTCAGGTCCGACCTTTCCTAGTCTTTAGTCTCTAATCAGGTCAGATAGTGCTTCATTTTATGGCCAAGTTCATGTCAGCATCGATGCTCTTGGTTTCATCATCCCACATTTTTCAACATTCATTCAGGGAGTAAACACAGAAATTGAAACCTCTGTATTCTGGGTTAGTAATATTAGTCTCCATTTCCAATATGCTCAAATATCTTAACCCAACAGCATGTTGACTGAGCTGTGGTCTTAGGACCAGATGTCACTAAAACTTGATTATTTGCTGAGAACATTGACGATAGAGAGTTCCTTGCCAAGACACGAAGCAGTTCTCCTCCTCCGTAGGGGGTCCTGCTCCCGCCCTGCTAAGCCAGGGCATGGTCAAACTGCCCTTTCTCCAGGCCTTCCAGTCCGTCAGCCCAGGTCGAGGTTGGCATGCTCCGATACGGGTCCAGAAGAATCCGGAAGCACCTGACGATGAGGACGCCCAAGAAAATAAACAGCAGAATCACAAAAGCAAATGTGGTTTTCTGCTCCAGAGACATGCTAGCATCTGACAACGTGTTCCCGAAGGGCACTGGGGGCGAAGGGGCAGGCTGCCCTCCATCCATGGTCCAGGGAAACCCGAGTGCAGGATCGCCCAGCGTCCTCTCCTTCCATCGTCAGTCTGCGGAGAGCATGGTGTTTGCACCTGGGAGAGGCTGAGTTCTCTGCAGGAAAAAAAGAAAGAGGGGGAAAAGGAAATAGATAACAAATTATTTCTAGGCCCTAGGCGCTAGCCTCTGTCCTCAACTTTATTGCTAAGTAAGTGTGGGACCTTGGAGAGGTCGCCAAACTGTGAGGATGGAAGAAGTGCCTGTGTGTCTCCAGTTGCTATAATGAGGATGAATGCCTCTGAAAAGCACACAGAGAAGAACAGCAAAGTGTTGCTTCACTGAGGACATGACTAAGAGCTGCGGTGCTTCTTCGCTTTCCCTTGCCTGAGCCAAGAGAGAAAGAAGGCACCTCACACTTCCAACCCATCACGCTCCTGCTGCTGCTTTTTCTCTGCAGAAAGCCCAGGCCAGGCTCAGTACCCGACCCTGGAAAGCACTCAGAGAACTGAGCTAGGAAAAAGGAATTGATTGACTCCATTATTGTTAAAGCTTACAGTGGCTTCCTACTGTGCAAGACCATTAGGTGGAGAGAAGAGAGTAGGACATTTTACTGGTGGGGAGTAAAATTAAGGATTATGGGTATTACTGTTCATCTTGCAAGACAAATTGAAGTGTACACAAGGACTGCAAAAGCTCCAGATATTGAACTCAATCTATTTAACTCAAATTGTGTAAAGAAGAGCATCTCTATTACACACTACTCTGTAGAAAAATCATATGATGCATTGATTTATAAATCTGTCTATTGGAAAAATTGCATAGCAGAGTAGTCAGGTATGAAAATTAACATGGATTCAAAAAATTATGCTCAATGAAAAGAAGCAACTAAATAGAACTAGAAATGATGACCTAAGGCATTAATGCGATATTTCTTTAGCTAACTTATAATCATTACATTGAAGTATGGCAGTAGTTATCACGGCAGTTTGCATGACTGTTGACACTTCAGAGTTAATAAAAATCACAGTTTTAAAAGCCAGCTTATAAAGGGAATGACAAGCAGTACGTGGGAGGAGTTACCAGTTTGGGGGGAAAGACTATTTTGCAGTTCCATGACTGAATTTTTTTTTTTTTTTTAATTCAGACCGAAATAGTTACAATGGATTCACTTATGCTTCATTTTTAGTTTGAAGTAAGACTGGGATAAAATTTGACTGTATTTTTAAAAAATAAGCTCCTTAGGACTATCGAGGATGTTCATGGGTTGGGCTTGGTTTTGGTTTGCTTGGATGCTAATCGCTAGGTAACTGAGGCTGTGGGGAGGGGGCAGGAAATGTGGCCAGCGCCTCCCAGACAGCTCCCCTTACTGCTTCTGCCTGGGCCACCTGTCCTCTCCCCCAGTGCCCAGGCTGGACTTACTCAGACTTACTCCCAGGGCTGGGTCGAGAGAAAGCCATGTCGTGGCAGAAGAATAGATGTCCTAGCTACGTTCCCTCTCGCCTTTCCATGTCCTTCTGGGGATCCTTGTACCTCCATCCCTGCCCTCCCGCCCACTTACTAGGACCTAGTCTAGGTCCGTTTTCCCAAATGAGGGCAGAGACCTTCTTTGTCTATTCTCAATACAGGTATGCATTTTCAGAAAATCCTTATGAGAACACTCCATAAATAAAAAAGGAAATATAGGGGGAAAAAATAAAGATCATTCACTGTGCACATCAGGGGTTGGGAACTTGTTTCCTGTCAAAGGCCATTTGGATATTTATATAATTCACGGGCCATACAGAATTATTAACTTAAAAATTAACTTGTTGCATTTGGTCAAACATTTAATTAATTCACCCCTAACTCCTTGGCAGGGCCAGACCAAATGATTTCATGGGCCTTATACGGCCTGCTGGCTGGATGTTCCCCACCCCCGGATAAATGTACAAAATATATTCCCAGATTTGTGGAATTCAAAGTAAAGAATGGGGCATAGGGCCTTCTGGGCCTGTGATAATTACTCCCGATCCATGGGCTGGCTGACAAGGATAGTGATACCTTGTGCAGCCCCTCCCTTCCCACCCCTCACCTCCACCTGTTAAGAGCCATGTTGACACCCAGGTGCAGTTTTCCCCAAGCGTTGTCCTTAGTACAAGGCAAATGCTAAATTCTTTTCTCCTATTGCAACATCTCATACTTCCCAGGCTTCTCCCACAATTCCGGTTTTAGAGCTGATGCGCTATTCACTTGGGGGCTTCGGTGATGGACCACCATCCCAGGAAGCACCAGCAAATAACCTCGTCATCTGATTCTGATGGGAATGATTTAAAAAATCAGTTTTAATTTGCAGTTTTACCACCTTATTCTGATTGAAAGGCTGATGCAAGGATATGCTTAACTCTCTTCGCAGCCAGACTATGTGTCCTGACGATTCCATCATTCTTTATACATTACAAGTCTCTTCCCTTCCAGGAAACTGCGGCGCCCAAGTTCCTTTTAAAATTACTTCATTCGGTCAAACCACTAAAGGGTATTGGATTGTAATAGTTTACCAAGGAAAGTGACACATTAGCACAGTAGGGATTTGTCTGTGAAAACCTGAAGGATAGGGAAATGGGTGACAGAAAGGGGATGGAAGATCTTGCTGGGAGTGGAGCTGCTGGAGAGGGCTGGGGGGGAGCGGGTGGCCCAGCTGCAGAGCCCCGGGGAGGATGGAGATGACGGGTACAGATGGGAAAATAGGAAACGGTTTAAAGGGATTTAAGGACACAGAGATCCGGAAAGAAATGCCAGCTATTTCATAGTGTTGCCCAGGTCTGATTGAAATCCTTTGGAAGAGGCTGTTTTTCTTTCCAAAATCCCCAAACCAGCTAATCAATAATGTACAAGTATGGAAAGTTCAGCAGCATGTTTTAAGTTAAAGGAAACATCATCAGATATAATAAGATGCACAGAAAGAATTACATGTAGTCACAATACAAAAACATTTTTTTTTTTTTTTAAAAACGTGCACTTTAAAAAACGTCCATCTTGGACTAAAATGTCCCTTTTCGGTACAAATGGTTCTTAGGAAATGTTCACAATTGCTTTTTGCGGAATACTGAAATCTCCTTTTAGATAAATAGTGGAATCTGGGCGAGTAAATTACTGCCGAAGATTCTGACGCAGCCTTCCTGTGTTAATAATAACAAAGGCAGTTATTTCGGGATAAGCAGGAGCGGTTACTTGCAGCAGCACTTTAATCCTGACTGGCTTCCCCCTCCCTCAGTGCCTCCGTGTCTTCCCTTTGCTAATCCGTCTGTGTGTGCTCGGGAAATAATGTCTAGTTTTAATATGGGGCCAAGGAAACCTTAATTAAAACATGCCATTAAAAAAAAACCTATAATATATCTCTTTTCTCAAGCCAGGCTTCCCGGACCCTGATATTCACAAAGTGTAAAATACCTTCAATTACTTACGGAGACCCTTGTGAGCCGTCCACTTAGCCGCAGCTGTTCTCTCCATTACCCACGCACTTCAGGGTGATTTGCAAAGAGGCTCTCTCCTTCCCATCCTTCTCCATCCCCACATCAGGATTCATCTTTCTGTGCTCGGATCTTACCTCTCCTCCCTTCCGAAAGCCTCTGTCCTCCAATGGCCAAGACCCTAATTCACCCATTATAACCCCCTTTTGGACCTGATACCCCTGTTTTTTGGATCACAAATCAGGTCACATTCTGATTCTAAGATATTAATTTATTTTCACAATAAAAAAAAGGAGCCAACATCAAATCACATTGGCTTTGAGTGAAATGACCAATGTGTTGATAAGAACAAACCGACATGTAATTGAATCTGCAGACACCTGGGGAGAGAGCCTCGGTGGCCTGCCCTGCAGCTTCTCCAGCACCTGCTGGGGCTGGAGCCCCTCCGTTTCCCACCTTCGAGGTGAGCTTCCAGTCGAGATGCTCTCCTCCTTGCCTCTTCCCACCTGCGGTCTCTCCTCTCTCCCTGGGGCCACCCCAAACACCACCTCCTCAGTGGAACCCACATCTGGCCCTTGACCTCCAGGAGCACTTCACCCGCGTCTCTGCGGCAGCACCTGCTACAGGACAAGTCTCCCCGGGGTTCACCTCCTTCCCCTTCGTCAAAAGCAGGCCCTTGAGGAACCCTTGCTGCTCTGGGGTCTCTGCCTCTTTCAGTAAAGGCTGACTCAAATCTCTAGCCCCGGACAGCCCAGGGAACTGGATTCAAACTTCAGGGTCCGGCTGGCACAGACAGGGGGTAAAAGTAAGATGTCAGAGGTTGTTTCCAAGAATCACAGGTAGTCTGAGCCACAATGGCACTTTCATAGTCACAG
This sequence comes from Pipistrellus hanaki, assembly GCF_964339955.1. NCBI lineage: Eukaryota > Metazoa > Chordata > Mammalia > Chiroptera > Vespertilionidae > Pipistrellus > Pipistrellus hanaki. The sequence continues at coordinate 68,783,178 of NC_140506.1, read as the reverse complement.
ATCTCATGATTTGAAAAGCAGTTGTTCGGCCCTTTAAATTGTCCTTGGCCTCAGTGTTGATCGGTGGGGTCTGGAATATAGAAATCGACTGGAGATAAGCCGTTTCCCTCTATGTAAGGGGTCAGCCCTTTCCACCCTGCTCTGCTTCTCTGGTCTGGAAGGGCAGCCATTTTAAAACATCTCCAGCGCAAATGTCTAACATGGAAACTATAAATGTCAACATGTACCTTCTCCAGCTTGGGTCCTTCCTTCGGCCATTTCATTTCATTAGCATCTCAAGAAACAATCTCACAGTAAGGAGACATACGTTATCTGAAGAAAACATATCCTTAAAGCAGTGACATGTTTCTTTTCATTTTTGAAGTGACAGCAGTAGAATCGTTGAGTGCGTTTGGCAGACACACTGGCATTTCATTCCGCCATCTCACGTTTGTGGTCATCGGCCTGAGTGCCAGCCCTCCTGCAGTCGGTTGCAATAATAGTTGCGGCAGATGCAACGCATGTGCAGTCCTGCCTGGTATAGTGAGTGATCCATAAACAGGGGAAGACAAATGATTGTAGTCTCTTTAGACCATTATTGTGCAAAATAAGATTTATTTCTGACTTCTGTTATGCAAGTAAGTAAGCACACAAAGCAAGAGAGATTCTAAGTCAGTTGCCCCACATAAAAAGAAACATCCGTTACCAAAAGAGCAGCATCGGCCTAAGGTTGCTGGTTTGCAAGTTTCTCTGTGGCACGTTGGAGCAAATAGAAAGTCGTCATCTCTCGAGCCGCGAACTCTCTGGGCCGCTAACAGCATGCATTCAAGTACTCCTCAACCACATAATTGCTGTTCCTGATTTTTTTTTAAAACTTCTAGGCCAGAAACCTAGTTATGTGACTTGACATGTTTTCAAAAGTAGGTGTAAAAACAGTCCGCCCATTGAGCAAGAGCACTCGCAGGCTTGTCCGGTTTACTCTCCCATGTGACAGACAGGACGCTTTGTCCTGCAAAGACACCCTGGGTGCCTCAGTTATGTTTACCCAGCCGAGGAGTGAGCCCTGCCTTGGGCTGCTGCAGGCAGGGAACTGACTAGGTGAGCAGGACTAAATTTGCAACAACTGGCAGAGACAGCCTTACTCAAAATGCAGCATTATTCCGCCACGGCTCTGAAGCTCACTGTTGAAATGTTAACATTTCGGTGATGAAAATAATACATGTCCTGAGACTGATGCTCAATAGAGTTGTTCTCTACGTTCAGAGCTAAAAGAAGCCTCGGCTGCATTGCCGTTTACATAACTGGCGCCTCAGGAGGTCCACCCCCTCCATTCCCCGCCACAAGACATGTGAACATCCCAGGCAAGGCTATTGTGCCTCTTTCCCCACAGTTGTGAGCTCTCCACAAAATCCACCTCATCATCATCTAAGGCGATCAAATCACTTCGAAGCAAATGAATCTTGTGGACACCTATGACTCCGGCAGCAATTCTGTGTGTGAGCCCTGTGAATAGTAACTTGCCTTCCAGGAGATGCATACAAATGTTTCCTATACATTCATGCAATGTGTGGCCCTCTTGGTGACCAGCCAAGAACTTCCGGGAAAGATTTCCTGCCTCTTTCCAGGTACTTCGTGCATTTTTTTTTTTTTTACACATAAATACAGGGCAACTTCCCTATTCCTCTTTTTCCAAATACAGCTCCCCTGTTCCATTACAATAGCCCTGGTGCTTTAGAATTCACAGGACGGCTAAGAGTGAACGTTAGTTTACACACTCCGATCACAGACCCCAGGCTACTAGGAAGCCCGCAAACGGTGCCTTGAAAGGCATGTGACTGTGGTCAGCTACAAATGTCAACAGGCAGTTTGGGAACTGTTGGCAGCCCCTGCTGCTGCAGGGGAGGTCTAGTCCCTCCGGCCCGCCGGCCAGGCGCCTCTGCAAAGTCAGCCCGCAGGCAGGTCGGCTTGGGTTTGGGAGTGGACCCTGCCAGCTCTGAGTCCGCAGGAGACCTTTCTCTTCAGCCTGAGCCCCAACCTCAGCTTTCCTTCTTCTCTATCTTCCTCTTCTTCCTACCATCTGCTTGAAGAGTCTTAAAGGGACAGAAGGGCAAGCCGGCAGCCTCGCTGAGAACATCAGGAAAATACCACCTAGCCTCGGTCAGTAACCGGGGGTAGCAAAGGGCACCCTTAGCAAACTGGAACTTTTAACTTCAAGCCACACACATGACTAGGCTACCCAGTTTTCCTTACGTGCTGACACTGGAAGGGCTGAGGCTGCTCCTCACCCGGGGACCCCAGGGACAGTCAGCACTGCCATTACGAGTTGTTGAGTTGCAAACCTTTGTAAACAAATTAAAACATCCCCATGACATTTTGGAAGACAGGATATTTTAGGTAAAGGAGGGGAAAATACTGCCGTGGCCAAATAGCTTTCAAGAATAATTTACTGCAGCTTAACCAAGAAATAAGTCTATTTTACTGCTCCGTTACCCAGTGTCAGTAACATTATAAACTTAAAGCATGCTTTAAAAATAAAGGCATCGTTACATTTCGCCGCCGCCCCCACATTAACTTCACCTCGCAGCTGTTTAATTACACTTTATCTGACAGCGAGCTCTGAATTCAGAACTGAGATCCAAAAGGCATCGATGCAATTCTTGCCCATGCACAAAGTTAGAGAGAAGCGTTTAACTAGCCTGTCACAGACACAGTTTGGGTCAGGTACCTGAGTCTGGCTGAGCAAACACTCGGTCCATTTCCTGGTGGAACAGTTACAGGTAGTTACAAGCTTCTTTAGTTTCCATTCTCCCCGACCCGGCTGTGTGAAAGCAGGAGACAGTGGGAGCCGCACGCAGCTGGCGGCACACCCCAGATCTACCGCGGTTGTTTCAGGCTTAGAAACTTCCCATTCAAAGCCTCGAGTTAAAGGAGCATCGTCTTTCTGAGTGAGGCGTCATTAGCGGCCACCACGGCTGCTCCTCGGAGGCGAGCCATGATTTCAGTTCTGCCTCAGCAACTCCTCCGAGGATTCTGCTTCAGTGAGTAGAGGCAGTATCCTAGCAGTGTGTCTGAAATCATCCCCAAGAAAGCATTAACATTCAGAAGGAGTGCAGGGGTGGAGGGGGAGCATCACAGGGCATTCCCATCCCTTTTTCAAAATCAAAGCCATAAATCTACCAGGGTCCTGCTCTTCCCTATTGATTGTGGACACTCTCCCTTTTTGGGGATGTCAGTGAGCAAGCACCTTGCAGCCACCAGCCTCCATATTGATTATGGTTTACTGGTATGACCTTCAGGCCAACTTAATTAATGGGAAGACTTCTAGGGAAGGGCACAACTTAGCATTTGGGAGATGGGAAAAAAAAAAGTCTCCTTTTCCTAAAAGAAACAAAACTGACCTTTCAGAAAAAGCAGCAATTATGGGAAGCAACAAGAACAACTTAAAAAGAACAAAATCATATTTTCACCACCTGTTTATAAATTTGCCAGGCTGCAGGGTGCCTGTCCAGTGTCTCCTTGGGTCAACCTGCATAATTGTGACCTTGGCAGGTCCCCCACCCCACACAGGCCGTCTGAGACCACTCGGTGAATAAAGATAGACCTTTGTTGAGAGAAAGTTGTTCCATTTCTGCAGATAGTAGTTACATGCTGCAATACTTAAACTATTTTCCTTGGATAGAGTACCTAAGTAAATTTAGGAAATGTTTTAGGATAAAACTTATCTTTTTATAAAAAGTGGTCCCCCTAGAAAGAATTCAGCATAATCCTTAAGTTGGAACATCCTTGTTTTTTGGCAACTCACCACTTTCTTTGTTGAGGTGGAAGTGTGGTTCGCGACAACACCCACCCACCAAATGAGGGGGTACATGATACTTAAAGCTAACTCTGTGCCTGTGGCTCTGCTGCCTCTTCAGCTGGTGCGAGTGAAGCCATTACCCAACAGCCTTCGGGGACTGGGACACAGCTCATTTTCTAAGAGGAAACCCCCCTGTGCTGGCAACAGAAAACAGTCCTAGACAGACCTCAAACCCAAGGAAATTCAAATACTGAATGTTAGGCTTTAAAGTCAGAATCTAATGCTTGACATTAGACCCTAACCTCAAAAGGACATGAAGGTCTTTTCCACGTTTATGTTTTCTGGATATATATATATATATATATATATATATTTCAGAGAGGAAGGGAGAGGGAGAGAGAGTTAGAAACATCAATGATGAGAATCATTGATTAGCTGCCTCCTGCACGTCCCACACTGGGGATTGAGCTGCAAGCTGGGCATGCGCTCTGACTGGGAAGTAAACTACAATATACCTCCTGGTTCATAAGTCAATGCTCAACCACTGAGCCACACCCACTGGTCTGTTTTCTGGATTTTTAACTGAGTTTCCTTTCCAATTAGTTTTTCTTACTGAATTTTCACACACACACACACACTCACTCACACTACAGTGGGACAAATAAAGCCGACAGAGCAGTATCATTTAATACTAACTGGCATCCTCTGTGCTTCTCGGCAGATGGTGCTGGTAGGTGGAAGACCTTGTCTCGGTAATGCCAACAGAGTGCGGTTCAGGGAACATTCTGACCCCACTCTCGCTTAGTCACTGATCATTCCACATGGCCAAAAAGTACTCTAGTTAGGAACAACTGACCCTGCCCAGGAGGCCTCCTCAGATACTGTTTTCAGAGAGGTGGAAGGGAACACGAGAGGGCTGTGGCTGTCCTCTAGCTTCTCTGCAGGCTGAAACCATCCCAGAGAGATGAGTGCTTGGCCTATTTTTAAACTCTCCAGAGAAGTAGGCTCCACAACCCCCTCTGACAACTTCTGTTTAAACTAACTTCTCCATTGCTTACTTAGTCTAAATAAACCTATTTTCATTTTATTCTACCCTCGCTGCAAAACCCCCACAGTCATTCACCCCCACAAAATCTTGTTAGAATGCTCTTCCCCAAAGGAAACTGAACCAGGCAAACCAAAAAGCCTTGGGCAAAGATCTGCTGATACCAAGATGTACAGCTGAGTTTGGACATTTCTTTTATAAAATAATTGTAATTGGATTATTGGAATCAGCCCTTCCCCCATGGAATTACATTACGTGAATCATCATGAATTCTGAAACAATGACTAAGGATTTGGGAAAGACTAGTTCTTTGACTATTTCATAGTAGCTCCTATTTCTTTAGTCTTTAATAATCTTTAGTGAATTCTTCCTTAAATTTTTGCCCTCTGGCCCAGTTTTTAAATGGAGAGCCTAGACTGCTACACAGAGCTGTATAAAGCTCAGACTAACGTGGAATTGTGATGAAATGGGATGATCTCACAGGTTATACCTGTTATGCTTCTCTTACCCATTCTGATCTCGTGTTATTCCTGTGTGTTAATTCAGTCTTTCTTTTTAACCACACAGCATCATGACTTCAGCTAGTTAGAAATCTATTTTAGGAATTTTCCCTACATTCTAATTTCAAGTCTCACCTGTCATGTGCTTTAGGTTACAGTTCTTTCCTAAATGTCCTACACTGCACTTTTCCATGAAGAAATAGACAATGAATATGAAAAAGGCTTCATGAGTCACCCAGATTTATGCCATTACAGGCAGTGTTATTATTATCATCAGCATTGTCTTTCTTTCTGACTCTGCGCAATTCTCAAAATAAAATTGAATCCATTATTGGTATAATCTTCAAAATGCAATTATGATTTCATTTTCATCATTACATTCTTTGTAAAAATCTTTTCTTCCTTTGTGTAGATTTTTTCTTTCAGATATTCAAGAAACATTAAGTTCATTCACTTAAGTGTCAGTTATGTTCTATGTTAGGCATTGCAAAGAATAATTGTTCAGGTTGTGCAATTCCAGAAGGCTCCCTGGTAAGGGCCCAGTGGCACTCAACTTCCAGCAGTGGTTGCTAAGCTTCTTGATTAGCCCACCCCCACTGCTTTCCACTTCCTTACCTCCTTTTACTGCTCACCAGCAGACAGCTGAATTGTCCTCAACTCTCAGGGTCAACTGTGGCTTCCAATTGTCTCAAGCTAAAAAGGAAAAGCCCTTCAGCATTTATCTTCCTTGCTCTTTGTGGAAGCATTGGACATGGCTGACTACTCTTTTCAAGGAATGTCCAGTGAAAGAATACGCTGGGTTATGCCTATATGCATATAAGTTCTTTGGTTAATCCTCCCCCCTTTCCTCTGAGGATTACTGTGATAGTCTTGATTATATTAATAATGTTTTCTGCATAATTTCAATGAATTGACACATTAATAAAAGTAGTGTTCCTATCTGAAGAAGAAGGAGGAGACGACTACACTGGGAAGGTGGAATGGCAGGACCTGATACCTCAGCCCTTAGACTCCTCTCCCTTGTGTCCCCTTGTGCCTTCTCCCTTCATAGTCTCTCGTTTGCCTTCCAAGGTGAAAGCCAAGTGTAATTTGTGTAACCAGCAGTCAATGTGAAGTTGAGGGTAAGATATTCCTTAATGACTCCACCTCTTTCTTTTAATTCATAAAAAAGAAGCGAAAGTCAGTTTATGTACAATGTTTTTATTTTTCTGTCTTCCTGGTTGTTTAAAAAAATATCATGTAATTTACAGGGTTGTGTTTTTTTTTCATCAAGATTAGTTCAGTTTCCAATATCCCTTTGACTTGCCAGGTCTAAGTATGAGCATATTTATCCACTTAGCTTTCTTCACAGGCCAGTGGGCCTGTGGGGGAAACAGCAGGCCACAGTGGGGATGGTTTAATAATGGTCACACCAAGCCTATACATAAGAATCTATATTCAAACATTATTAAAACCAAGCCACCAGGTAAAGTCCAACTGCAAATTGGAAGCCTTCTGGTTTGGTCTTTTCTGGAATGTATTTCTATGACATGTTGAATGCTCAATTAGTAGCTGATGAATCTGGACAGAGAAGTATGCGAAATGAAAATGAGGAGAAAACAATGCTGCAACTCAGTGGAAATGTATCCGAAACAAAGAAAAAACTGATAGGATGTAATACTTGTGAGGATTACAGGTTGCCCTACAAATTAACGAGTTTGTTCATTCCTTTCTTCTTAAGTCAAACATCAGAAAGCCATAGGGGGGGAATGCATTGTGCTCAGGAGGAAGCCAATGTCCACTCCTAAGAAGGAGCAACTTCTCAAAATGTCCCACAGTCGTTCTATTTAGAATCGGCGTCTGCAAAATTTTAGTTGTTAATTCTAATTGTAGTTTGAAAGGATAAGAGCATCACTGTGAATTATTCACTGTTCCGAGGAAATTCATACTGAAGTTAACAGCCTAGTGGGTAAATTTATTCTTTTTAAATGACTGGTATAGTAACAACAATTTTTTAAAGTGACTTTGAAATACTTAATGCCTTTAAAATGTCATGGAAAGTGCCAATTAAGGTTTTATACAAATCCTTCCAAATTTTTATGCTGTCATCTTGGCACCATTCTTTCTGTTCAATGGCTGCATTTTAGAAGAGAAACTGTACTGTGTAGACAGAGGATTAAGCAGCTTACAATATTAAGATGATTTAGAAAATGAAATAGCATGTACCCAAGAATTACTGACCCTTTTATAGCTGACAGAATTCTGGAAGCTAAAAATCTTGCCACAGAAAAATCAATCTGAAAACAACCACAGGACAAAACTAATCGTATGGAGCTGTTTAAAACAAATACTTGTTTAAAAAATTGTGGAAAACCAATCTTCATTTATGATATTTAAGCTTGTGGATAAGGTGGGAAAGAGGCTGTGGAATGGTCATAACAAAAGTTATGATATATGATCATTGAATGGTTGCTCCAGCTGCCTCAATGCTATATCTTATGAATGATGCAATCAAGTTGCTGCTTAAAATTTATTTTAAATTTATAAATATTTCAACGAGATCAATCAGAAGTTCTAGTAATATAGCACATGATTTTAAAAAGGCAGACTTAAGGGTACATCTTTCTCTTCCAATCTGTGTTCAAAACTGAAAGGGGTGGCCTCCCATCTACAATTTTGCCTTTAAATATATATATTTTATATTTATATATAATAACATCATCTATATTTCTGTTATATGTAAAAGGTCCAATGCAAAAAAATTCGTGCATGGGGGAATTGTTCCTTAGCCCAATCTCGGACATCCCTTTCACAATCCAGGACTGCTGGCTCTCAATCTCTTGCCTGCCTGACAGCGTGATCACCCCCTAACCACTCCCCTGCCAGCCTGATCGATGCCTAAATGCTCCCCTGCCAGCCAAATTGCCCCTAACTGCTCTCCCCGCTGGCCTAGTTGCTCCTAACTGTCCTCCCCTGCTGACCTGGTTGCCCCCAACTGCCCTCCCATGCTAGCCTGGTCACCCCTAACTGCCCTTCCCTGTAGGCCTGGTCCCCCCCAACTGTCCTCCCCTGCAGGCCTGATTGCCCCCAACTGACCTCCCTTGCAGGCCTGGTCCCTCCCAGCTTCCCTTCCTTCCTGGCCTGATCACCACAACTGCCCTCCTCTACTGGCCATCTTGTGGCAGCCATCTTTGACCACATGGGGGTGGACATCTTTGTGTTGGAGTGATGGCCAATTTTCATATTACCTCTTCATTATATAGGATATTAAGTTACCTCAGGAGCTTGTTAAAGATGCATATTTGGCCCAGCTTATTTAATTCAGTAAGGCCAAGAATCTATATTTTGAATAAAAATCTATATGGTTAATAATGTAGGGTATATGAAATCTACACTTTGAAATGATTTAGGTATTTTAACTCTGTGAAGAAAGAGCCTTAAGCTTGCCTGATGGCATGGCTCAGTGGTTGAGCTTCAACCTATGAACCAAGAGGTCCTGGTTCAATTCCTGGTCGGGACACATGCCTGGGTTGTGGGCAAGATGCCCAGTATGGAACCTGTTGATATAGCTAAGTGGAGGCAGCAGTGAGTCTCTCTCATCAATGATGTTTTATTCTCTCTCTCACTCTATCTTCCTCTCTGAAATTAATAAAAATATTTTTTAAAGAGCCTTATGCTTAAATTTTGGGGTATCAGAGACCTCTTTGAAAAACTGGTGCAATCTATCGACCCATCATTAGAAATTGCATATACCCTGCTTTGAGAACAGCTACCTGGAATTCCTACTTAAAATTCATGCATCTTCTCTTCTTCCCTGCCTTTTGTCCTCCCCTTCTGACCTCGCATTAATGTTGTAGCAAACAAGGACCAGAATAAAAGCCCAGGGTGATAAGGATAATAGAGAACAAGAGGCAGAGAGAAACATGTCTATCCCTGGGAGAGGAAGGTGGATGGAGGAGTGCTGATAGTGATGCAGAGGTTAGAAGGCATGCAGAGGGGGCAACAGCTACTAAGGCAGTGACAGCTACAAGGGGGTGACTGTCTGCCAGGGAAGACTAAGGTCAGGATAAGAAGTAGGAAGAAGTGGGAGGCCTGGGGACAAATGACTGACCTGACTGCCTTTCAAGGTTGTACAACTAACCAGTTGGCCAGGAATCTGATGTAACAACTATTAGCAGGGGTGGTGGTGGTGAAGATTGCGCTAAAATTACCACTTCTGATAGCAGGAAGAGAAGAGAGAATGTCAGCACTGATGGAATGGACAAGAGATGGGGTCAAATTGTTAATAAGAAAATAACAAGAGAACTAAAAAGAGCAACTGTCAAAACTTTATTCTCCCTCGGGTTAGACCTGAGAGATGAGGTGCAGTGCACAGAGCTGCCACTTTTCATTAAAATCCCTTCCAAGCAATTTGATTGTTTAACCATGTGCATAATGCTTAACTGTGTGAAATTTCACTTTGTAAAAATTATCAGTGTAGTTAGTAAAAGTAAACGATTAAAAAATAAAGAAAATTGCAGTACACTGAGCTCCATAGAGACAGCGCTGGGGCAAGTGAGAGCCGGCCGGGCACTGGGTGACTATGCGCTCACTGAGGGAAAGGAATGAAACATGGGCAAAGGAGACCCTAAGCAGCTGAGAGGCAAAATGTCATTGTATGCTTTCTTTGTGCAAACTTGCCGGGAGGAACACAAGAAAAAGCATGCAGATGCTTCAGTCAGCTTCTCAGAGTTTTCTAAGAAGTGCTCAGAGAGGTGGAGGACCATTTCTGCTAAGGAGAAAGGAAAATTTGAAGACATGGCAAAGGCAGACAAGGCTCATTATGAGAGAGAAATGAAAACATATATTCCCCCTAAAGGGGAAACAAAAAAGAAATTCAAGGATCCCAATGCACCCAAGAGGCCTCCTTCGGCCTTTTTCTTGTTTTGTTCTGAGTATCACCCAAAAATCAAAGGAGAGCATTCCAGCCTGACCATTGGTGATGTTGCAAAGAAGCTGGGAGAAATGTAAAATGAAAATGCTGCAGATGACAAGCAGCCTTATGAAAAGAAGGTTGCTAAGCTGAAGGAGAAATATGAAAAGGATATTGCTGCATACCGGGCTAAAGGAAAGCCTGATACTGCCAAAAAGGAAGCTGTCAAGGCTGAAAAAGCAAGAAAAAAAAGAAAGAGGAAGAAGATGAGGAAGATGAGGAAGATGAAGAAGAAGGTGAGGAGAAAGATGAAGATGATGATGATGAATAAGTTGGTTCTAGCGCAGTTTTTTTTTTCTTGTCTATAAAGCATTTAACGCTCCCTGTATACAACTCACTCCTTTTAAAGAAAAAAATTGAAATGTAAGGCTGTGTAAGATTTGTTTTTCAACTGTACAGTGTCTTTGTTTGCGGTTAACACACTACCGAATGTGTCTTTAGATAGCTCTGTCCTGGTGGTATTTTCAAGAGCCACTAACCTTGCCTGTTACAGTATGGGGGTTGTAAATTGGCATGGAAATTTAAAGCAGGTCCTTGTTGGTGCACAGCACAAATTAGTTATCTTTGGGAATGGTAGTTTTTTCATCTTCAGTTGTTTCTGATGCAGCTTATATTAAATAATTGTTGTTCTGTTAACTGAATACCACTCTGTAATTTCAAAAAAGCTGCAGCTATTTTGTTGACATTCTAAATGCTTCTAAGTAAATTCAATTTTTTATTAGTAAGAAAGAAAGAAAAAGAAAGAAAGAAAGGAAGGAAGACAGAAAGAAAACCTTGCTTGAAATCCAGGAAAGGAGTCTCTTCTGATGACATCCTAGATACTACTAGGAAATGCCTGGTTAATTTTTTGAGAATAGAAACTTCCTCAAATACCCAGAATCCCCTCAAGGGCTGTGGTCTTTTCTATATGTAAGTAAAGCTAATCCTTCTCTGGACTCCTCAAATATCTTACCACACTTAAAATATGATTTTTTATAACTGCATATAGTGCAATAAAATCTAGACTATTGCCTTAGTGTTCCCACATTATGCAAACATCATCTATTATTTTATGTGTTTTATATTTATTCATTTTTTTAGTCCTCACCTGAAGATAGGCTTATTGATTTTTGAGAGAGAGAGAAGAAACATCAATGTGAGAGAAAAACATCAATCAGTTGCCTCCTTATGCACCCTGACATGGATTGAATCCATGATCTAGGTATATAACCCATGATGTTTTGGTATATGGGACCATTCTCCAACCAACTGAGCTACACAGGTCAGGCTATTTATTAATTTTTATAGCCAACTTCTATTTAATTATTTATTTATGAGTATGTACTTATACCCCATTACATTTCAGAAATGTTTGAAGAAAGTTATGAACTAGCAGGAGCAGAATATCATTTCTATTATGTATTCAATGAATTTTCCTTTTGCTAATTGATAAAAGGCTGGATGTACTTTTTGGTATTTGAAGAATAAACTCTTTTTAGAATGGTGGTTTAGCTGAAGCAGTAGATAACTTATTTAATCTAAAAAAGTACCTATGTCTTTTATAAACTTTATTTTGCAAACAAACATAATAGCATACACCCAAGTATATTCAATGTACATAGTTAACACAAAGGTGAAAATCTGCATGGTAAATTAGTAGGCACTGAATACAATTCAGGAAAATTTTTCAAAGAGCTTGTGAGAAAGACAACTCTTCATTTACAATGCTCAAGAATAGCTCCTAGCCAGTTTGGCTCATTGGATAGACCTGTGGACCAAAGGGTCCTGAGTTCGATTCAGTCAAGGATGCATACCTTGATTGCAGACTCCTCCCCAGCCAAAGAGAGGCCGCATGCAGGAAGCAAATAATCAGTGTGTTTCTCTCACATTAACATTTCTCTCTCTTTCCCTCTCTCTACCACTCTCCCTAAAAATCAATGGAAATATGTCCTCAGGTGAGGATTAACAATAAAATAAAATAAAAAGTAAAATAAAATGCTCAAGAATAGCACCTTTAAAATAACCTAAGCCAGAGCATGTATTTGCTAAGTTTCACATTTGCTTTCATCTTAAGAATGCCCTTCAGCATTACTTTGAGAAAGGCTCCTTGCCTTTGTTCTCAGCATTTTTCTTAATTCAAAAGTAGATGTGTGATCAATTGAGAAAAATGAACAGTTAGTGTTGCCAACAGCCCGGCAATTGGTGTTGCATCTCATGGATATGGTGAAGGGCTTGGGTCAAATGCCAATACAATATTCAGTGAATTACTAATGTGGAAGCTATGAGAAGCTGTGTTTGCAAATGGAAAAACAATGAAGAAAAATCTCTGTATTGTCCTCTGTACAGGCCCACATTCCTAGGCCAAGTCAGAATGGCTGAAGGGTCCATTCGTCTCTAACAGTGTCACCCCTTCCCTGGGCCTGCTTTTGAGAATTTGCCTCTGGGATCTGAGATGAGCTCTTGCTAGCTCCTGCGCTCTGTCTTGAGTTTCCTCTAAGGGTGGAGTCCTTTTTTCTAAACCTTCCTCATTCTGTAGTTCCATCACTTCAAAACCACTTTTCCTAAGCCATTTGTATATGTAAAATAATAAATTACCACCTTTCTCCCTTTAAAGGCTACATATATGGCTCAGAAAACTAAATATGACAAAAAACAATGACACATATTTTTTGCAACTCAAATCAACAGCCACTCTTTGTGTCTAATATCTAAAACCACACAAGCAACAGTAAGATGATGATGATGATGATAATAATGATGAAGATAGTTAGGATAACAATACATCACAATTATAAAACTCATCAACTTGGTATGTTTGGTGTTCTTAGACTTTGAACTCTTAAATGACAAGAAAAGGACCCTTTTACATGCTTTTAATACAGTGAAAGTGTGCGTGTGTGTGTGTGTGTGTGTGTGTGTGTGTGTGTGTGTTTGATTTTACTGAGTTTCTGTTGTGCTGTATGAGAATAAAGGAAGCTGGGTCTCCTATTCATTTGTTTTTCACTTGACTGGCCATGATATTATCATATGTAACAAATTTACCTGAAGACTTGACTCTCTATTACAAATCATCCTAAATAAACACTGAAGTCATATTTTTTTCTAGTTGTTTTCTCTTGCAACAGCATTGCCATACTTTACCTGTCATATTAAAATAAGTATAACCAGACACCACCATTAATTATTAGCTTCCAACCAGTATTTTCATTCGTATCAGTCAAGATAGGCTAAATAATGCTGTGATTAAAAAAAAAAATGTCAGTGGCAGAAAATAACATAAATGTATTTCTTGGTACAGGTTTATTGAGGATTATTTGGAAATTCTGTTCCAATGTCTTCATTATACTCATTCTAAGACCCAGACAGAGAGGCCAATATCTAGCAGATATTGGGGTAAAGAAAAAAGAGATCATGGAAGAGCATATGCTAGCTCTTAAGCTCTTAAACTCTACCAAATGGCTTTAAACTGCCAAATCTCATGGCCACATCTGAATTTAATAGGTTGAGAGGTATATAGTCCTTCCTAAAAAGGAACACGGAATAATGTCAAACAATGACATAGGCTACCACTGCATTTAACTAGAGTTCTACCATTTACGTAGTGAATCCCTTTAGATTATGCCCCCACAGTAACATTTCTTTGGCCTACATTGTCCCCCATCTCAGTATCCTTGAGCTTCATTCTGCCCCAATGTTACCTCCCATCCTCCCTTGCTCCAGTTCCACCTGATCTTGGTCTGATCTGCTTATAACTTGTTGCCTCCGTTTGGCTTTCAGTATCAACTTAGATTTTGATGCCTGGGTTCATTTGGCTATTTTACCCTCTGCTCTCTTGTGCCCTCTTTTGGATTATGACTTGTCTCCTTTCTAGCTCAGTACAATAAGAAGTATATTTAGCATGATGCCCTTTGGACACTGCCCCAGACTCTTCATCTTTCATCCTGGACCAAGTCTTGGACTGACACTTCCAGACCCACTCTCACACCCTGGCTCCTGACCAAATGGGTCAGGTACCACACTCAATACCTCACAGGGGTCATACCATCCTAGGATACATAATATTATTATCCCAATTTTATAGCTTCATAGACAAGATTTTGGAAGGTAAAATAATTTGCTGAGGAACACAAAGATCACACTTAACATATTTTTGTTCACCATGCATTCTGTTGCAAGGCCTGAGAGAAATAGATAGGTCAGTGTCTCAAAATAACTAAGGTTTGACAGGGGCCTCTGGAAAAACAAGGACATTCATGTTTTCGTGGGCAGGGAGAGTGGATGTGGACACAAAAGAGACTGCATCAAATCTGGAGTTTGAGCATTGTCCCCTCTGGTCTAACCTTGGCCAACTCTTTTCCTAGATGCATGCAGAATAAGAATTTTAGAAGAGCAGCAACATTACTTATCAGAATTGCTAATTTAGACGATGGAGACTCCACAAGGCATACACATTATTAGTGGTTTTGCTTCTTTGCTATCTTCTGAGGGGAACATAAGCCTGACGAATTCCTGAGTGCAAGAGCAAAAAAGCTCCTCAGAGCAACCAAAAAACAAAGCATGTTCACACCTAAAGTCAGTGTTTGTGATGGGGACTGGCCCATTCACCTTCCCATGTGAATTTAAGAGTTTTGAGGTTCAAAGGGGTCTTGAAGTGACCACTGTGTGGTGACCACTATTGAGTAGCTGAGTTCCCTTGTTCCTTGGCTACTTGCCCCTACCTCTTACATTTAGGCAGTAGGATTTGTCTTGAGTTCAAATATTGCATTAGAGGTGGCTCCAAACTGAATTGGGTCAAGGGTTGGTTGGGGGAATAGATTGTCTAACTCAGAAGTCCACAGAAATTATTGCAACTTGATTTTAAAAAAGAAATTTCTGTCAATATTTGTCATGTTCATATTTTATATTACAAAATCATTTCCCAAAACTGTGCTCTAAATAGCTTGGAACCACTGTCAGAGGAGATATCAATAAATAAGGCACTCGGTGTTTTGCTACTTTAAGAATATTGAGTTCCTTTATTTCAGGAAAGGTAGTTTTGAGTCTCAGGCTATAAGCAGAATGCAAACAAGCTGCAGTTTGGAGGAAAGCTTACATAATTTTGGACATGATAATTCATTCAAGGCAGTGAAATCTACTACTGAGAAAAGAGGATTGAGAATTACCTAAAGACTCCTATGGGAGGCAAAGTAGTACAAAGACCCTAGATCTGCATTCTTACAACGGCTGTGGGACAAAGTTATCCTGAGCAAGCTGGCTCTTGGGTCCCACTTTCCCCAGCTATTAAAGTTAGGAGGCTATAACTAGACCTGAAAGTCTATGATTCTACCTCTATCTTATGCCCATGAGAACAAAATCGCCACTGTCTTCCCATGTTTGGATGAGTTTACCAGAATGCTTGCCATCTCCATCAGGACAATTAGAGGCTGTGCAAGCCCATCAAGAACTTCTTCACCTTCCCAGGCTAAAATGGTCCCCCAGCACATCAGGAGGAAAATGAAAAGGGAATTTTCATCTGGAGGATAAGAGATATTTCTTGAGTTTCCTTGTGTTCTCCCCCCACCCCCGAAAAAAAAAAAAAAAAAAAATATATATATATATATATATATATATATATATATATATATATATATATATATATATATTTGCAGTATTATCTTATAGACTGCTTCTTTTGAAGACAGAAGGAATAAGGGTAACTCTTCATTACTATTTGCCTCAAGTCTTCATCTGCAGTCAGAAGCCAGCTGTTGAGATCTGGGTGAAGGTTCTGAAGCATAGTGAGAACCAGGGAGGCATATTTTCCTTTGTAGGGATTCCTACCCAGGTTTAACATGTATGCTTGTCACTCACTGGAGGCAAAAGAGAATCAGGTCTGTTATGGATCAGACACAAGAACAGATTCTGTACATAATCCTACTTTAAAATTGAAAATGTCATCTTTTCAGAAGTATTTTCCACATTCATTTGAGTGTCAAAATAGTTCAATGTTACCTTTAAACCAATCATGGGGAATTATACCATTATTCTGAAATCCTTGAGTTTTCTTCTTACTGGTAAATTATGGGGAAGAAAAATTCAAGTCTATGAACCTGTTTTCATAAGCACAAAGAAAACTAATTCAAATCCATCATGATTTGAGTAATTGGTTCAATTCAAACATAGTAGCTGCTAATAGCATTGGCTATGTTCCTTTCAAAGGTTAGTGTTTATAAAATGAAAATAAATTCAATAGTTTTCAAGAAGCATGGTCTGTGCATACCTTGATAAATAGTCATCTCAGGGAGTAATTAGAAATTATGGCTTAAATCAGTGCTTCCAATAAAAAGTTCCCTGTAGTGGTTTGCTAGATGATTTTTCACCATTATGATTTCCTCAAAAAACAATAGACTAAAGACCTATAATCAAGCATCTTTGCCATTTAGGAATTTGGTCACATTAAATAATGTAAAGTAATTTCAAAATTATTTCTATTGCTAGCAGTTGTCATTTGACTTCTCCAGTGTTCTGACCTATCTCTTAAGGATCTTCAGAAACTACTCAACCTTTGTAGTCCATTCCTCAGTCAGCTTAGCCCTCTCCCCAAATGACCTTCCATGGTATACACAATTAGTGAAATCTTATTATAAATAACATATAAAACTTTGCTTAAAAAATTAAACCAATCCTATCTAATAAAAGAGTAATATGTAAATTGACTATCACTCCAACACACAAGATGGCTGCCCCCATGTGATCAAAGATGGCTGTCCCCATGTGGACACAAGATGGCCACCACAAGATGGCCAGCAGGGGAGGGCAGTTGGGAGATACTAGGCATGCAAGGGAGGGCAGTTGGAGGAGACCAGGCTTGCAGGGGAGGGCAGTTAGGGGCAATCAGGTTGGCAGGGGAGTGGTTAGGGGGTGATCAGGCTGGCAGGCAGAAGCAGTTAGAGGCAATCAAGAAGGCGAGCAGTTGGGAGCCAGCAGTCCTGGATTGTGCGAGGGATGTCTGACTGCCCGTTTAGGCCCAAACCCTCAAGGGGTCCCAGATTGGAGAGGGTACAGGATGGGCTGAGAGACACCCCCACCCTTGTGCATGATTTCATGCACCAGGCCTCTAGTAGATTATAAACATTTAAAAATGAGATCTAATGAGAGGCCAAGAGTTCCTAGATATCGTCAACAAAAGACATAAAACAATTGAAATAACTTCATTGTTCTTCTTCTCTCAATTCCTGTATTCTTGCATATGTGACATAGAGATAATAACAGTACTTATGTATCTCCTAGAGTTTTTGTAGGATTTTAGTAGACTAAATTTATATAAAACAGCTTAGAGTAGTTCTTGGCACATAGAAGTATATGTTATTATAAAACTAGAGGCCCGGTGCACGAAATTTGTGAACCTGGGGGATTGTGAGGGAGAGTCCCTCAGCCTGTATTGTGACAGGGTGCAGGCCAAGCCAAAGGATCCCACCAGTGCACGATCAGGGTCAGGGAGGGATATGGGAAAATTGGCCAGGAGGGGAGGGACCAAAGGAGGGCCCCAGGTCATGTCCAGCTCATCTCACTCAGTCCCAATGAGCCAAACTCCAGCAGCAAGCTAACCTACTGGTCAGAGCATCTGCCCCCTGGTGGTCAGTGCACATCATAGCAATTGGTCAACCAGTTGACACTCCAACAGGTAGGTTAGCTTGCTGCTAGGGTCTGGCCAATCGACTAACTGAGATGGGCCAGACACACCCTGGAGCCCTCCTGCAGTCCCTCCCCTGCTGGCCAACCTCCCAAGTCCCTCCCTGACCCCGATCATGCACCACACTGGTGGGGTCCCTGGGACTGACCTGTGCCCTCTTGCAATACAGGACCCCTTGGGGGATGTCAGAGAGCTAGTTTTGGCCCAATACCGCTCAATGCAGGAGCTGCCCCCTGGTGTTCAATGTGCTCCCATAGGGGGAGCGCCACTCAGCCATAAGCCCAGCTCATGGCTGGCTAGTGCAGCAGCAGTGGTGGGAGTCTCTTCCACCTCTACAGCAGTACTAAGGCTGTCCAACTGATGGCTTAAGCAGGGAGTGAGCCTAAGCCATCAGTCAGACATCCCCCAAGGGCTCTCAGACTGTGAGAGGGCACAGGCCAGGCTGAGGGACATCCCCCCCAAGTGCACAAATTTCATGCCCTGGGCCTCTAGTAATAAATTAACCTTTAGACTTTTCATGGTAGCTAATAGCAAAAGTCCCTTTACATAGAGTACTAATGATTTATATTGTCATACCATGAAGGCAAATTTAACATTTTGAAAAATACTATGTTATTTTTGAAGAGTGTATATTTCAACAGGAAGACAAGGGGAAATTCTCTGTCACCCCAAGGCATCTATGCAGGCCTACCAGTCTCTAGGATTTTGATCTTTAAAAGGTCCATTAAGGCAGGATAGTATTACTGGTATTTCTTTTCTCCTCCCTGTGTAAAATCTGGCAAGGAAGTCTCTAAAGCCTGAGGTGTTGGGGCGTGGGAAGGAGCTTAGGTTGGAAGATGAGGCTACAGCTTCTCGGGAATTTTCCACTGCAGTCCTCTGGCTGCACACTTGAAGTGTGATGTTATTCATGGTCTCCATGCACTCTTATCTCTTTGTTTTCATTGGCCCATACACAAAAGTACAGAAACCACCAAGATGCACTCATGTGTGAGCTGGGTCATAGACCCTTGGAAGATTCTGGGCCTGGGGGGAGGCGGTGCTGACGGGGGAGCCCAGGAAGCAATGCCACATTCGTCACAGCTTTCCTCAGAAACACTTCTGGGGTGAGTGGGTGCACTCGTTCAAGTGTGAATGAGAAGTGGGAATACTATAACACTTCATTTGTGGATTTCACAGCACAGCGACGGGGAAGGGAAAAAATTACTCACAGGAGTCTCACAAAAGTTTTCCTCTAGACTCATTGCATTCCAAGAACATATTTCACCTAAATATCTTGAATACTGTTGAAAATGTTAGAATGGATAGCATTAATTGCTTTGTGTGAGTGTATGATACAGATATACATATAGATAGTTTCAGAAAATTTTTATTATACAGAGAGATACAAAGAAAAATGTATGCATTCAAATAATCTATAATATGATAATAAAAGCATAATATGCTAATTAGACCAGATGTCCTCTGGACAAAGCCAGGGCTGTGAGGGAAGCCCATGCAGGCAGGCAGGGGAAGAAAGGCCTACTCTTTTTTTTTTTTTTTCATTTTTTAAAATGAATTGGTATTAACTTTTCTTTTTTCTTTTTTTTAAAATATATTTTATTGATTTTTTACAGAGAGGAAGGGAGGGAGATAGAGAGCCAGAAACGTCGATGAGAGAGAAACATTGACCAGCCGCCTCCTGCACATCCCCCACCAAGGGATGTGCCCGCAGCCAACGTACATGCCCTTGACCGGAATCGAACCCAGGACCCCTCAGTCCGCAGACCGACGCTCTACCACTGAGCCAAACCAGTTTCAGCAGGCCTACTCTTGCTCGAATTTTGAGCATCAGGCCCCTAGTAGAAATATATATATGAATATGTAATTCATATAGTATATGTATATCCTGTTTATTCAAATCAACTTCAGCTTCCATCATCAGTCCCTTTCTCTCCATGACTAACCTGACACTTCCCAACTAAAAGGCAACCAGAAATTTAAAATCTCCTCAACCACCTTATATACAATAGGATTTTTAAATTAGATTTACAAGTTGTTTTCCAAAATATAACATTTTTATCAATTCAACCTATCCAATCCAATTCAAAGTGGTTCTACTAGCAACAACAGAGTCATACATTAAGCCTGGACATGCTGTTCTCCGGGTGCAGACACACAGACACACACAGCTTAGAGAGATACTGAAGTACCTTTCCATACTGGGAATGAGAATAC
The DNA here is from genome assembly GCF_964339955.1 of Pipistrellus hanaki. Taxonomy (NCBI): domain Eukaryota; kingdom Metazoa; phylum Chordata; class Mammalia; order Chiroptera; family Vespertilionidae; genus Pipistrellus; species Pipistrellus hanaki. The sequence continues at coordinate 68,763,042 of NC_140506.1, read as the reverse complement.
CTGCCCTTCTCAATCCCACCATGAACATTGCTCAACCTTGGGGGAGGAGGGAGAAGGAGGAGAAAGAGGAAACCCTGGAATTGACTGAGTATTTACCCAAGTGACTGAGAACTAATCTCCAAGTAACACAGGTTATCCAGAAGTAACTAGGTAAACATTGTTTGCTATTAGGCAGAATGAGAAACCATTCTATTCTAGTTCAAATGAACAATAAAGTTGCATTTATTTTGCACAGCTCCAGTTTATAATATTATATGTTACTTAACCAACAGTGTGATTTTTCATTTCATCCACAATATACTATTCAAAACTAATATTCAGAAACTCTGAGGATATCAGGTAGTACTCAAAATGCATATATCAGGTAGGAGTTTTGCTGGGTGAATGCAAAGCATACTGACAAAACTTCTTATGTCTTTAAAACCTAAGTTTGATACATATTTTAATTCATGTGCTTATAGAAGTTAGTATCTGGTAGTATTTTAATGGTCTTGTCCTCATTTTTTTATTTTCAATTAAATAAGAGGATTAGAGGATATGTTTTCTGGAGAAACAAAAGAGACTATGCAGAATCACCCAGGACAAGTAATATTTTCTTGAGGATAAACCACAACAGATACTAAGAAATACATCTTTTAAATCTGATGTTAGGATTTGGGGCATAAAGCTTGAACATAGGAATTACTTTCTAGAGGAAAACGCTAGTTCTAAACATAAGCAATTAATTCACATAAAATGCAACTGAAATATTTCTGATCTACTCCATTCATGTGAAAATAAAATGATTTTTCCTCTTATAAAACAGAAATTGACTTTGGTCTTTATTAATAACTTTTATAAACAGAAGTAGAGAAAATCATTTTAATTTCCATAAGTTATTATTTTATCTGTCAAATCCAGTACAAAAATTAAGGAGGGAAGATTTGGATACTAGTAAACTGAACAGACTGACTTTGACATCAGTGTTCAAATTGTCTGAGAGAGAGCGTGGATCCAAACTAACCGAGGTGTGCAGGCACGTTCTTCTTACCAGGAGTCATTGTTGCTGATAGGGATATGACATATTCTCCTGATGTGCTGAGGCAGAAGCAAAACAGTATCTCGTCTAGGAAATTCTCAGCCATTTCCTAGCACACGTATCATTCTAAACACACATTCTAAACAACAGACTATAGTTAAACTCAGTAGCATAAATTTGTACAAAATAAAATATACCAAAACAATCCAAAAACTGCATATTTCCTTTATAAAATCACTAAAATTCTAGGTCTTACGATGAATAAATGTAGGGGTATGCTTTTCAGCCCATGTAAGGAATCACACCATCAGACAATCTCCTAGTATCTCGAACTGAGTCACAGATTCGTATAGAAAGCCTCAGTTGCCACAGTGTAAAAGCAATGGTTCTAGATTCTTCAAGCTAGTTCTGTAAATAAATAAGGGGTGGGAAACCTTTTTTTTTTTTCCCATCAAAGGCCATTTGGATATTTATAACATCATTCTTAGACCATACAAACTTACCAACTTAAAAATTGGCCTGCTATATTTTGTCAAACATTTACTAGTAATTAACTCACCCCTAATGCCTTGGCAGGGCCAGACCAAATGATTTCGAGGGCCTTATATGGTCTGCCTGCTGGGTGTTCCCCACCCCTGCCCTGAAGGAATGCTGAGTTACAACCCTTGTTTTGTAGGATAAGAACCCAGATTTTGTCCACCGCTCCATCCGGGTAGAGGTTCCCAGACTTTCATGTTTCCTGCTAAGAGTGCTTCTGGTACAGTCCCTCCTTTCATGATGTAGTGTAATTATTGTGTCCACTCACAGAAGTGGCAACCAACACAATACCAGAAGGATACCCTTCATTCATAGAAAAATAGAAAAGAGTCTGAATGATTGGATACAAAGATTATTAAAGCGGAGTTGTGTGTTCTTTCATTCTTGTCTATTGGAACCATAGGCTCGTACCAAGATTTAGATTAAAAGAGACATCAACCTTTAGTGTCCAGCATAATTTTTTATCGTTTTATTAATCCTTTGTCATATACCATCATGGATTGCATCAATTAATGCAGTGGTTGCACTGACTGTCACTATACCTATCTCTTCCCTCTGTGGGGGAGGCTGGCAACAGAGAAAAGGACTCTCACTGTCCTTGGCTAAAATTTTCCACCTAACACATAGACCATTTGTCCTGTGTGATGGGCAAAGAGCAGCCCTCTTCGTACTATTTTCCTAGGGATTCCTTCTGTGTCTCCTCTGGGTTGGATTTCTTGTTTCCTGTGCCCCATGCTTTTCTCCTCCTTGATTTCCCCCCTCAATTTTGTGGTCACATCTTCCAGTAATTTCCTGGAAAAGAATGTCTCTCATGTTTGATATCTGTATTCTATCATCTCATTTGATTGGTGTTTTTTTTTGTTGTTGTTGTTTTTTTTTTTTGTCTCTGCATTAAATTCTACAAAGGAAATAATTCTTTCTGAAGTTAAAAGGAACTCTCCATTTTTCCAGATTACTGAGTTTATATGCTTTGTAACACTTTGTGTGTGACTTGTGTTTCCATCTGGGAGCTCTGAAGCCTTCCTGTGCCCAGCTTTGGAATTTCACAACGATGTGCCTTATGGAGGTCTATTTTTACTCTTTTACTCATTGTTTAGGTCTCCTAGGAGCCCTTTTAATCTGGAAACGTATGATCTTCAGTCCTGGGGAAATGTCTTCAATTATTTTCTTGATGATTTCCTATCTTCAATTTTCTCTGTTCTTGCTCTTTTTGAACTTCTGTTATTGTATATTAGATTTTCTGGACTGTTTTCTAAATTTATCTCCTTTTACCTATTTTCTGTCTTTTTGTTATATTTTCTGAGCTATTTCTCTAACTTTATTTTCAATTTTTCCACTGAGTTTTTCATTTGGCCATCATCTTTTTTAATCTCCAAAAAAATATGTTTGTTATCTGAATGCCTTTTTTTCTAACCTCTAACCCAATGGTCCTCAACCTTTCTAATGCCGCGGCCCTTTAATACAGTTCCTCATGTTGTGGTGACCCCCAACCATAAAATTATTTTTGTTGCTACTTCATAACTGTAATTTTGCTACTGTTAATGAATCGTAATGTAAATATCTGTGTTTTCCAATGGTCTTAGGCTCTGCAGCAGGGACCCACAAGTTGAAAAACAGTAGCAGGGTTGCCTATTTCTCAATTTGAGCATGTTGTGTCAACATTTTTAATGTTCAGTCCTACCTGTGTACCCTGTGACTGCCTACATACACGAATTTGGTGGCAATGTCTGTAAGCACAGCCTGGGCCCCAGGAGGATCAGAGAACCAAAGGTGCTTGAAGATGAGAGACCATTCAATTAAGATAGTACATGTCATCATATTTAGGGGTTATTTCTTTTCCACATTTTGCTGTAATTAGTGCAGATATTCTTTTTCTTAAAATGTTTTTATTGGTTTTAGAGAGTGGATGGGAGAGAGAAATAGAAACATCAATGCATGTTTTTGAGCAAATTTTCCTCAGTTCAGATAATCTATTCTGGAAAGTAGGAATGCTAGATTAAATTATAATCCTATATAATAAAAGTGTAACATGCAAATCAACTGAACAGCGGAATGGCCCATCAGCAGGGGCAGGGCTGGCAGCACCAGGCAAGCCAAGGCACGTGCCAGTGGGCAGAGGAAGGAGATGGCGATGGGGAGGTTGGGGAGGGATGGCAGGGACCAGTGGCAACAGATGGGCGATGAGGATGAGAGGGGTGGGCCGGTCACTCAGCTTCTGGCACTGTCCCCCAATTGGTCTGCCCAGTTGCCTCCCTTAGAGGGAGGCCACCAGCAGGGCAATGTGGGGCAGGGCAATGGGGGGGCAGGGCAAGCAGGTGACAATCCTCTGATTGGCCTGCCTGGTTGCCTCCCACAGAGTGAGAACAGACTGCAGCTTAGGCCCACTCCCCACTGCAGCAGATTTGAACATCCCCTGAGGGCTCCCGAACTGTGATAGGGCACAGGCCGGGCTGAGGTCGCCTCCCCAACCCCCCAGAGTGCACTAATTGTCACGTACCTGGCCTCTAGTTTCAAAATATTACCACAAATGTCAGTGACAAAGTTACTATGAAATAACTATAAATTCTTGGAAGGCAAACTCAAAGTAATTTATTTCCCACAGAATCTTGATGAGTTGTAGTTAGTAATTTATGAAGATATTCCTGAACTAGAACATTGTAGTCCAGTGAATAATAACCAAGTAGCAAAAAATATTGAAAAATGGCTTATAAAATAGCTCAGAAAATAACTTTTAGGAACTTTCCAGGTAAAGGTGACTTGGGGAAATTATGGAATCATGCCATGAGGCCCTGAGAGTTTTAGTCTTTTGTTTTCAGTGTATTTACAATTATTTAATGAATTAACTACAATAATTTATGTCTTGACTCTTATTTACATATTTAACTAAAGACTGTATCTAAAAGGAGAAATTTTCTTGGTGTTACTTCTAATTGAAAATATATTCATGGAGTTTGGAATATTTTCTTACTGACCAATATTTCTGATTTACATTAGTCCACATTTGTTAGTGGTCAAAGAACGACTTCTCTGAGATAAGAACTAGCATTAGTTTTAAAATATGTCTATCATCCTTTCCTCCAGCCCAGATAAGACCAAGTTTACTGCTATTTGGGGTTTTTTCCAGATCCCATGTTGCCCAGAGAGGACAAGATCTTTTCTCTGAGAGCTCACATAAAATATAATTCGAATTTGTGTTTATATCACCCACATAAGTATCCTTCAAATAAATGAGGAAGCTTAACCTTCAAGCATCAAAGTAATTATCATTTTAATTTCTCTATGAGACAATAGGTTCTTTCACATTCTAAATACCTGCCCTGTTTTCTCTCAAACACATAGCAGATTGGCATCATAGAAAGGAGAGTGTTATGGGCTAAATTATGTACCCTAAAATTCATGTGTTAAAGGTTTACCTAAGACCTAAAACCTCTGGATGTGACCATATTTAGATATGCTTTTAAAGAGGTAATTAAATAAAATGAGGTCATGAGGATAAGCCCTAATCCCATATGACTAGTGTCCTTATAAAAAGAAGAGATTAGGAAGCAGACAAGTTACAAAGAAAAAACCATGTGACTACCAAGGAGAAGAAGACAACCATCTTCCAGCCAAGGAGAGAAGCCTCAGAAGAAAGCAACCCTGCCAACATCTCGATCTCAAACATCTATCCGTCTATCCTGTGGAATTAGGAGAAAGTCCGTTTCTGTTGTTTAAGCCCTTCAGTCTGTGGCACTTTGTTATGCAGTCCTAGCAGACTAATACAGAGGATAAGTCTTAGGTTCTTAGGTTCATGGCCCAGCCCTGCTCTTGACTTGAACAAATGACTTAAACCACCAAAACCAGTTTGGCTCAGTGGTAGAGCATCCGTCTGTGGACTGAAAGATCCCAGGTTCGATTCCGGTCAGGGGCATGTACGTTGGTTGCAGCACATCCCCAATAGGGGGTGTGCAAGAGGCAGCTGGTTGATGTTTCTCTCTCATGGATGTTTCTAGCTCTCTATCTCTCTCCCTTCCTCTCTGTAAAAAATCAATAAAATATATATTTTTAAAAATGACTTATACCCTCAAAATATCAGATGTATTTCCCAAAAAGGGATATAATGCTTTCAACAAAACCTCCTAACAGTTTTATGGTTTTAAATTCTGCGACTACAATGTCTCCTGCCTTGTCCCTAAATCTATATTCAAAGTCATCTGCCGCCTCATGTCGAACAGGCATCTCAGATTTAATGTAGCCAAAACAGCACTCCTAGTCTTCTCCACAAACACGCAATTCTCCTCTGTAAGTAGAAACTCTAACATTCTATTTGCGAGGGTCAAATTCTGGGAGTCTTGCCTGACTCCTCTTTTTCTGATGCTCCACATCAAATTTCACTGCCAAACCCTGTCAGCTGTCTCTACCTTCAAAACATGCCCACGTTCATGAATTGAAAGATCGATTAAACTGAATATAAAGTACAGAAATTGACCTACTTTAAACTGACAAAAAATAATACAGTGAACACAAAGGACAAATAAAAAATGTCAAGACAATATTTGAAACATAATCTCAGATAAAGGGCTAATATCCCTGATATACAACGAATTTTTTGGAATAAAAATCTTGTAGATAGCTAGGCAAGAGATATGAACAGATGATTCACAAAAGGAATCTAAAAATGCCTCTTCAACATATGAAAAGATGTTGCATTTCATAAGTAGAGTGCAAATTAAAACTATACTGACATAGTATTTCTCACTCACCGGACTGGCAGAAATTCAAAAGCTTGACAATACCGCCTTTTGGTGAGTGTGGGGAAGCAGGCACACTCCTCCATTGCTGTTTAGGAAGTAAAATGATGTCATCCCAAGAAGGGCAATGACATTAACTAACAACATGACATACAAATTCACTGTTGACCCAGCGTCTCACAGCTAGGGTTTTGTCCTGAAGATACACGTTCATTGGTACAAATACACATGCACAAAGTTATTCATTTGCAGCATTGCTTGTAAGTGTAAAACATTGAAAATTTCCTCAATGCTTAAGCAAAGGAAATTTTTTGGATAAATTATTGAACTACACAGTGAAATACTGTACAGCTATTTTAAAAAATGAGGAAGCTCTCTATGAACCGATAATTTTCAAGAGATATTATTAAGTGTAAAAAGCAAAGTGCAAAGGACCATACATAGAATGCCAAAATTTTCATAATAAAGAAGAGAAAACAAGAAAATACGCATCTGTTTTCTTCATTACAAAAAAAGAAATCAAACAAAAAACACAAGAACAACATACCCAGAAAAGAAAGAAGTTGATCACCAACAAGAGAAATGGTGTTAGAACAGATAGAAGAGATGACATCTCTCCAAGAATATCACTGAGTAGTTTTGATTTTTTGAAGCCTTTTTGAAAATCAAATCAAATCAAATAGGACAGAAAAATTGACACTGAAAGCAAACTGAAACAAATGAATCATTCAGTAGCTCAAATGAAATACCTCACAGAAGGGAAGGAAGCAAAGAAGGAAGGGAAGAAGGAAAGGGGTTTCCAGATATAGTAAGAAGAAAAAGGACACCTAAGTTATATGTGAACCTCAGATAAATAACAAATAATTTTTAGTATTAGGATGTCCCATGCTTACACCCCCATCCTCTCTTCACTCCTTCCTTATCTCTATAGCCTCACCTTATACTCCTCACTCACTCAGCTCCTGACACGTGGACCTTTCTGCCAATCATTAGATATGCCAGGCAGCTCCCACCTCAGGCCTTTGCACATGCTTACAGAGGTCACTATTATTGAGAGATTTTGTCTTCCTACCACACTCCTTTTTTCCTCTTTGACATATTTGCTTTTTCTAGCATTTATTAGAACATACATATAAAATAAAAAAGATAATATGTTAATTGACCCTCACAACCTCACATAAGATGGCTGCCTCCATGTGGTCAAAGATGGCCACCACAAGATGGCCATCAGGGGAAAATAGTTGTGGGCGATCAGGCCAGCTGGGGAGGGCAGTTAAGGGCAACCAGACAAGCAGGGGAGGGCAGTTGGGGGGTACCAGGCCAGCAGCGGAAGGCAGTTAGGGGGAACCAGGCTGGCAGGGGCGGGCAGTTGAGGGCAATTGGGCCAGTAGGGGAGCAGTTAAGCATTGATCAGGCTATCAGGGGAGTGGATAGGAGGAAATCAGGCAGGCAGGCAAGTGGTTGGGAGCCAGCAGTCCCAGATTATAAGAGGAATCAGGCCTAAATGGGCAGTCAGGCATTCCCTGAGGGGTCCCAGATTGAAGAGGGTGCAGGCTGGACTGAGGGACCCCCCCCCCCACACACACACACACACACATGCAAAAATGCACGAATTTTGTACACCAGGCCTCTAGTATCTGTACAAAATATAGGTAGTGTATGTGTGTGTGTGGTGTATTTGATGAATGAAGGAATTACTCGTATTGTTGAGCCAGTTGAATGAGTACAGATATGAAGCCCCTGACACTGAGCAAATGTTATTTCTCATTCCTCACTCCCCCGTCTTTATGTGTAGAGATTTCCTCTTTGTAGCCTAGAACCTAAAAACCAGTCAAGAAATTCTGCGAAAATAGTGCAACAAGAGGTTTTCTGCCCTCAAGCTCTTTGCAATTCATTAACTCTGCTTCTAGAGCCTTGAGGAGCTATATTTCTTCCAACTACTGCTCTTCCATATAAAATGGTAATCCCTGGATCATTTTGCTCTTTTCCCCTGTACAAGGGTGTGAAGGTTAGCAAACTCTTCTGTTGATGTAAAATGCATTTAGAAGCAGCATCTAAGGCAATATAAGAGTGAAGATGAATTGAAGTTATTTATATTCAGTAAAGAGGTGTTAGAGAAGTAAGGCAAGAAAAATGCGTCTCTCCAGCAGGGATGCTTTATGCGTGGTTAAGAAATACCCATGAGCCACCAACCACCAACTGAGATTACAGCCTCACATCTTCCCAGAAGCAGCTGGGCCTGGCCACAGGCAGGATAATGAGATATATGCCTACAATTATATATACATATATAAACAATTAACCTTAGCATTAAAGTGATAATGGGTACGTAAACATTCAATTTATTTTTATTTTACAATTTACTCTTGTTTAAATTTGAATTACAGAGAAGCACCTTAATCTTTTCTGGTCTTCAACATCATTTTGCCCTTTTCTAGACAAACATTCAGCTTATTTGCAAATGCAAATTCCATCCTCCGCTGGTCAAAACCTTACCTTTCCCAGTAGTATCTTCTCCTCTAACCCAACAGAGAAACTAGAGTATTTTGAAGCTCCTACCAGCTGGAGAGAATCATGGCATTATTCCAAAATAAAAATGCTCAGCCTCGTAACTTTATTTGAGGGTGGGGATCAGAAATGGTAAAGAAAAAGCACTGACATTTGATTCCTTCGATATACAGATATAGATATAGCTTGTGTTGACACCCTTGGTGTAAGTCTCTGTTGAAATATAATCATAGGGGTTTGTAAGTGGTACGACCGACTCCAGCGGCATTGTATCCACATAATGGGACTGAACCATCACCACAGCTTTTTTTAAAGGATCTTATTTTCACTGATAGTTTGGTTACTCAATGTCATTGTCCTAAAAGTCATTGTAAATCTAATAAATACAAATTTAACAAAAGTTTGAACCATGATCTTCATGATTTAAAGATTTAACTTTTAATCTTTTTATAATAGACTATGTCCAGGCAATTAATTTGGGTTGTCCATAATAATGGCTTCTCTTTCCAACTCAAATGAGTTTTTATATCATTTAATAACAGCGTTTTTCATACTGCTAGTCATGAAATCAGTTTAGTGGGACATAATAAGTAATTTCTTAATAAAATAGGTAGAAAATGTCAGAGTATATCGATAGAGAGGGAAATTATTTTTAGAAAACTTTTGCCTCAGAAATATGTAACTGTCTCTACAGTCTGACTAGGCGTTGGGCTCACTATAAGATGTCCTTACTGTGGCTTGCAATAAAAAAATATAAAAAAAAGTTGTGGCTATACTACTTGCACTTACATAAGCAATTAGAAGATGCCCATGAAAAGAAAATCTAATTCTTATATTAACTGAAAAAAGAAAGACACCAGTAATTATAAATGTATCTCAAGAAAAACAGATATTTTCCTATAAAGAAAATATGTTTCTGACTTCTTAAAAATTAAATCCCTAACTATAAAAGCTGAAGGGTGGGGGAAAAACATACTTACTTAAATAAACTTTTAAACTAAGATTTATGATGACCGGACTTTGTGGCCATTTTGATGACTAATTTGAGACTTTTTATTATAGTAAAATGCAGATAAATTTGTTGTGATTTAACAATATTAAAAGAGGCCCTTTCCAGGGCTTATTTCATTATGACAAAATCCATGATGCATCCTAAGTGGGGGAGTGACATCTCTGGCATCATGGTGGGTGATATCAAAGGTGGGTACTTGATTGGGGCTGCCCTGGCCGTTACCCTTGTCTGGAACCTTCAGCGGCTGCATGTGCTGTGATTCTTCAGAGAATCAGGCCATGGAGGAGAACAGTTTGAATGTGCATGGAAGTCCATGTCAGCAGAAAAAGAATCCAGCCTGGAGGCTGCTCTGGGATTAAATAAAAAATCTGAGAAATTGCCCATGTGGATTTACCCTAGGGATACTCTAGGGGCATTAATTAATTTCCTGTTGGCCCAGGGTGTTCCTTGAGACCCACAGAGATGACCCCCAGACTTCTAACACAGCCTTGTGTGTTGGGGGCCATCGCCTCTGCCAGCCTGGGATACAGTGTTCTGACGGCAACCATTCACCTATTTTGTCCTCATTTGCCAGCATTTTGGGAACACATTTGTCCTTATCTCACACCAAGAAACCCTTTTGTTGAATGCCACCTTTTTTTTTAAAAAAAAGAAATAGAAAATTGGCATGGAATGTGGTACATTAGTAAGAAATATACAGTTGACAGAAGTATCTGCATCTTGATTTAATGCTTTTGGGAAAAGTCTTGGTGTGAAAATTAATCTTGTCCATTAATAAAAATATTTGAAACTCATTGACCAGCCTCTGGAAAACTTGACAAGTCATTTCAAAATGGCACAGACTATAAATGGGAAATAGAAAATGTTGGGTTTTTTTTTTTTTTTGCTGGGAAGGACTCCAAAAAAAGTAAAACACTCCTAAAATTTATTTCACTGTATCTAGATAGTTTTGCTCTCATTCTCTCTTGCAAACAGTCGTATAAGTTTAAAAGCTAAGTTCCTAAGGCCCAAACTCAATAAATAAACCTTCACCAGAGAGAGCCCCGTGAGACAAGATGGTGTAAATATTAGAATTATAACAGTGGTTGCCGGTACAGTTTCACGTGTTTCTCCTGAGAACAGGGCCTCTTGCTGTAGGGCTTCCTGGAGTCCTGGTGTTGGAAAGAAAGCCCAGCTTGACAGCCACAGGGCATGTTTACTATGGTGAACGGAACAATGGCTCCCAAAGATGTCCACCTCCGAACCTCTAGAACCCATGAATATGTGAGTTTACGTCGCGAAATGGATGTTGCAGAGCTGATTACGTTAGGACCTTGAGATGGGAAGAGTATCCCGACTTATGAAAGGGACACAGGAGGAGTCAGGCAGAGAGAGAAAAGACGAGGAAAGGGGATCTCCCCTTAAGACCTCCATCGGACACAGCCTGGCCGATACCTTGAGTGTACGCCCAGTAAGACTGACTTCTGAATTCTGACCTCCTGAAGAGTAACAGAATAAGTCTATCTTGTATTAGTCACTAGGTCTGTGGTATTTACAGAAGCAATAGGAAATTAATTCATTTACTAAACTCCTAAAAGAGGGGTGGGGGACAAAGAACGGGAGTCCCCTCTATCATTTTTACTTTGGGGAGAATGTGTTTGGTCCTTAGAACAGCTACAAGGTTACCACACTCCAATCCCAACCCCATGTACACCTTTGCCTGAGCACGTGTTCATCAGTTGGGAGTTATTTATTCTCTTTTAAAGTATCTTTTTTATTGATTTTAGAGAGGAATGGAGAGAGAAACATTGGTGAGAGGAAGAAAGAAACTTTGATCAGCTGCCTCCTGCATGCCCCCTCTATCCCCTACTAGGGATCCAGCCCACAACCAGGCATGTGCCCTACCAGGAATCAAACTGGTGACCTTTGGATACATGAGACAACACTCAACCAACTGAGCCACATCAGCTGGGGCAGAAAATAGAGTATGCAAAATTTTCTTACTCACCCAAATAACCAGAAAGTTTTCATGACAAAAAAGTTCTTGACATAATATCTCAGAAAAAGTACAGTTTTAGAGAGATAGAAATACATAACAAACTGCATAAGTACAGGTACTACATTTACTAGAACATATGTAAACTACTGAAATTTTACTAGAACATATGTAAACTACTGAAATTTTATAAATACACTAGAGGCCCGGTACAGGAAATTCGTGCACTCAGGGGGGTCCCTCAGCCCAGCCTGCGCTCTCGCTCAGTCCAGGAGCCCTTGGGGGATGTCTGACTGCCAGCTTAGGCCTGCTCCTCACAGGGAACAGGCCTAAGCCGGCAGTCAGACATCCTTATTGCTGCCATGGAGGTGGGAGAGGCTCCCGCCACTGCTGCTGCATTCGCCAGCTGTAAGCCTGGCTCAGGGCTTCTGGCTGAGTAGCGCTCCCCCTGTGAGAGCACACTAACCACAAGGGGCAGCTCCTGCATTGAGAGTTTGCCCCCTGATGGTCAGTGCATGTCATAACAACCAGTCATTTTGCTGTTCAGTCGATTTGAATATTAGCCTTTTATTTTATAGGATCAGGCTCCCATGAATGCTATCTTAATTTCCAGGATTTCTCAGATTCATCTTTGCTTACTTTGGTTCACTTAGAGGTTTTTAAAGCAGGGGGGGTGGGGGGGGAGGAAGAAAAAAAAAAAAAAAAGAGGATAGATTCTCACTGTTTCTCTTTTTAGATCTCTCTACCCATATTACCCAGTTATTTTCTTTATTGGGTCATGTTTACTACTTTCTTTGGACAGAATGGGGTGATTCAGTTGAAGTCCAAACTGATCACACCTCAGCAAACTTAGCTAACTTAAATCGAAACTTGTTAAAATATTTTCTCCATCATTAAAATTTCAATAACAAACCTATGCTATCAGAGACAGTTATTTTCCAAATGCTATTTCTTCCTTTCTATTTTAGAATTTATCACTAAATAAAGACCCTTCTCAGCATCTTATTCACTAATATTAATGCCGCTTCAAACTAGGAAGGGTATGCTATAAATGCCATATGCTTTTGATCATCTATTAATGTTGGACTTTCACATCCTCCCTCCCCCCCCAAAAAAAAAACATATTAAGAAGGAAAGTGAATATCAAATTCTCTAGGGTTTGATATTTTTGCAATTATCTCAATAAGGCAGATATTTCTTTAGGTTCAGTAAAAGGGCTCAAAAAACATAAAGAGAAATCCTGTAAAGTCAAATTTGCATAAATTCGAGAGCTTGCAGTTACTACTTCATCTTATCCTGGCTGTAGGTTTCTTTTTTGGAGGGTGAGTTGGCCCCAGTGTAAAACACAGCTGGAGGTACAGAGAGTTCACACATGAGAGCAGTCACCCTAAACACTTGCAAATAAGCAAGGGCCATGCAGCAAGCTGGCAGTGAAGTGAGAAACAGCCCCTCAGAGAAAGGTCAAGAGATGATGTGTTGTGAAAAATCTCCAGGGAACCGTCACTTTCTTAAAAGGAAAATGACAAAAGTGATAAGTTCCAGAGAATCTAAAAACAAGGGATGAAGGGAGAAAAACATAGAGGAGAACCACCTGCCTTCTTCCTCTGAAAAGCCATTCAAGGTCATTTCCGGGGACCCTTCAGGAGCTCTCCCCTAAAGAACAGAAGAAGAAACCCTTGTCCCAGATTATGGTTAACCTGGAAGAGGCACCTCCTGGTGGGTGAAGCTGAGAAGACAGAGGTCCTGGTTCTCTGAGCTGGCAGCCCAGGGCCCCAGTCTTACTACCCATGCTCCTTGAGGACTCTTTCAGTATTAAACACATACCACCTCCATATGGTCTCCTGGGCAATAATAAGCAAGCTTAAATCCTCATACACAACACACAGACACACAGGCACACTTCGGCACGCATACACACTCACACATGCAATAAAGTCAATAAGACATTTCCAATTGGGGGCAACTTGCCATGTCACAGGCAGGAGATCCTCTTTGTCTCCTCTTTCCCCCCATTTTTTTCTTTTGTCCTCTTCCATTTCCCTGCTCCCCTCAGTGAGCTTTAACGGTATAGGGGACCATGCAAAGCACGTATTTGCACCGCTGACAATATTCTGCGATTGAAGAGTTCTCAAGCCTTACCCCGTACTGTGCTTCTGGGTCTTTTGAGAAACAATGCACCACCTCAAGTCAGAGAGCCCTGATTTGGAATCCAATGTAAACTGAAACCGAGAAAAGTTCTGAATGTTTTTCAAATAAATATGCAAACCCCTCTTCCAACCAGTTCCTCTAGCCTCAAAGAGATAGACTTGAAAAGCTTCTCTTTAGAGAGTAAAATATGTACTCTCTGTCCAACGATGAAAATGCTTTGCTTTAAATATCTCCAAATTTGGAGCATATAAAATATACAGATATTCATCATTTAACTACTCTAAGGTAACTTTATATATTTTGGGCTTTAATCGTTTCTTTTAAAAGCCTTTTTAAAGATACTTGTTTTTGGGAAAGCACTAAAATGCAATGTCATTCTGCAACAGCAGTTTCCCATCAAGTGCTCTTTACTTTAAGTTGTAAAAACAGTGCTGATTGCAGGGCCACAGGCTGCTGAAGAGCTCTCTGCATCATAAAAGCATTCAGAGCCTCATTTGTTATTATCTAAATTATATCTCCTGCCTTCGATAGTGGCAAATTGTAAACCAAACAATTTCCTTTCCTATCTATACCAATAGATATTGTAATAAAATATTTCAGAAGTTTTCTGAAATGTATGATTTGGTGGATTCCTAATCTAAAACAAATCTTTTTGTCTCCCAACACCCTCCCCCCCCCCCCCCCTCCAACAAAGGCCAACTGTGTGCCTGCCTCAAGAGCTTTGTCCCACTCTGCCACCTAGAATAGCACTGAAAGAGATCAGACAAATGACAGAGGTGCAAGCGGGTCTGAATTTCATCACCGAAGAGCAAAGCTCTGCGGCACCACGACTGTTGTTTCTCACATTGCATCATGCAGAGGCATGTGTGTCTCCCTCCTGGGAAATAACAAATAAGCTTTGGAGAGACAAGCCAACTAGTGTTCACCGAGCTAACCCCGCAGTCTGTCACAGTCAGAGCTAACGTAATTTGCCTAATATCAAAGTTTCTGTCAGTTTTAAAATTGAATTCGAGGTCCAAATTCCCTTAGCGGTGACCACAATGGCTTCAGCCAAGTGAGAACGGGGAGCCAGTGGCATTTCTGTCATCTGAAACGGAGGGTCGGAGTGTGAGAACATGATTTCCTGATTCCACTGCAAAAAAGAGGATCGACTCTTGGGGTGGATGCAAGACGTGATATTTGAAGGGTTAAGCTCATAATGAAGGGAAACAAATGAAAAATGTACTCAGCTGACTCTTTGGACTGGGAAGGACTTCAGTTAGAGTCTCCTATACTCGCATGTGTAGTGTTTGGTAGAAGACAGTTGTGCTGGATTTGATATCGGTCTATGTCTAGTTCCTTACAACTGTTGGCATATTCTGGACTGAATTTATGCACTAAATATGTTTTTTAAAAAAATTCAAAGGATTTGAGTTTTGCCATTATTTTGTAAACTCTTTTTTATTGGGTTTATTGGCATGGGAAAATATAAGCTTTATAGGCTTTTACATGGTCCAAAAATGTCCCTTCTGTCATGTGCTTACAGACCTTGTCACTCCCTATCAAGCGGTGGAATCTGTGTCCCTTCCCCTTGACACTGGTGCCCCTGACAAACAGGAGCTATGATACGCTATTTTTGTTGTTTTAAGCCACTAAGTTTTGGAGTAATGTGTTATACAATTATTAGTTAACAGGGGGAAAAAAACTTTTACCTTGTACTTAATTAAGGACCTCTTCAATAAGGGCCTTGCAGTGGGTCTGCATCATCTTTTCTCCCTCCATGTCTCTCCTTCCATGTCAGAACAACCAAGTACTCGTTCTCCCAGGTGGGAGGAATGGTGGATGCTGAGGGCCCAGAGCTGTGTCCCTTTCCAGGCACTGCCCTCAGGGACATAGGCTAAGGCTTTGGTTCCAACAGTATCAGCTCAACCTCTTCCTTTGCTCAGTCTTGCTTCCCTCACTCCCTTTCAGGTTATTCCTGAGTGTCTGCCTTTGTAACCTACAGCACACGAATCTCTGTTTCAAGGGCAGTTTCCAAATAGCCTGAACAGGCCTCAAGCAAAGGCTAATTGCCATCGGAAAAAAAGGTGAAGTCATCTCTGAGATACTGTAATTCCCTGGGGGCCCCAGGAGACAGCAATAACAATTAGAGATACACTGATTCCTGCAATGACATAAAAAAAAAAAAATCTAATCAACTGATTATTACATAGACAGGTAATTTCCCTGACAGTCTTTAAGGTATCCTTTACTCATTCTGACACTTTCAGGACATGATCGAATTTGTCTGAACAAAACTATTTTGGTCTTAGGAAGTGTTGACATTATGATGTTTCAGAAGAGAGTGTGTTTAAAATAAAACACTGTAGCCCTGGCCAGTGTGGCTCAGTTGGTTGAGTGTCCTCCCATGCACTGAGAGGTGGCCGGTTCGATTCCTGGTCAGGGCACATGTCCCAGCGGTAGGCTCAATCCCCAGAGGGGGGCCTACAGGAGGCAGCCAATTGATGTTTCTCTCATCAATGTTTCTCTTTCTCCTTCCTTCTCTCTCTAAATTCGACAAAAACATACTTTAAAAAATTAAAAAAATATTTTATTACCATTAGCAATGGAACAATTGAAACAAGACCACAACCCATTCCTAAATCTTAGTCCTGGATATATAGCAGAAATTGAGTTAATATCTGCATGTTTTAGAAAAAAAAAAAAAAACTTTTTACTTATGAGATTTATATATAAAGATTTTTATAAAGCTTATGAGATTTAAAGGTACCTAGTTACATTTTTCCTGAAAGAAAATTGTTTCATTTTTCTTATTTGCTGTTTCATCTCTTATTTTATTCAACAGTCATCTTCCAGAGTGATTTATTTCTTCACAAAAACTGTAGGGGACAGGGAGAGACAGAGTTCAGAGATTATTGCTGGAGGCTGATGGTAGGGGACAGTGCAGTGATTTAAAGCACAGGACATTATTTTCAAACCAGGTCCTATTTTCTCCTTCAGGCATTTTATAATTAATTCAGGCAAGCTTCAAGCTTGTTTTCTCACTTGACTATCCTGTGTTTGCAGGCTCTTCTATACCTGACATGAACTCAGTTCCCATCAGAAACGACTGATTTCTCCTTTTTCCCAAAGTCCTCCTGAGGCCATTACATCAGCACTAAACACAAGAGGCAGGCTTCCCAATAATCTGCACAGCGTCTTATTGAATTGTTCTATACCGCATTACCAGCTTGGGAAGCAGAACTAGGTACCATTCTTTTTGACATTCAAATTAAGTTACCCTACCCTGCAGTCCACCTGTGGAGGAAAGTATTTCTTCCATCCCTGAGGTCTTCATTCCCAAAAGAGGTCTTGACATTCAGAGGTGCTTACTCAGTCCAATGGGTCTGTTTTGATTACCAACTCTTCAGAAGAGAAAATGGAACAAACACACTACTCTGTTAGAGTACTAGTCCCTTTAAGCTGCTATGACAAAAATACTATATAGACTGTGAGGCTTAGATAACAAACATTTATTTCTCACAATACTGAAGGCTAAGAAGTCCAAGGCAAGGCCCTGGCAGATTTGTCTGCTGAGGGCCTTATTCCCAGCTCATAGATGGCCAAATTCTTGCTGTATCCCTGCTTGGTAGAAGTATCCCAAGGTTCTCTTTTATAAGGGCATTAATCCCATTTATAGGGGTTCTACCTTCAATATCTAATCATCCCCCACAAAGGCCCCATCTCCAAATATCACATTGGGGGTTAGGATTTCAACATATGAATTGTGGAGCTGGGGGTAATATAAACATTCAGTCTATAGCAGTCAATCTTCAGTTGTAGGGGCTGTTGTTACCACTATGCTAAAGCAGTCCTTACCTGCTGAGGAGCGGCACTGCACATCTGCCAGAGATGCTGAGCTCATAGGAGTTTCTCCCCATTCAGGAGAGCAGCATTGGTGCCTTGTGCACCTAAGATTGCTCTCAGCCCTACAGCTCTCTAGAGACACAGCTCTCTATCCTATCCACAAACTCAGTCACCATCCCAAGGTCACCCATGAGGCTACAGAAGCTGGGCCAGAGGTATCCAATCATCCACGGATGTTTCGCCCAGAATTGCATTCCTCCACCCAAACACCACTTACTATCAATACCATGGCCCAATGAGGGGAATCTCCTTGGGAAATGAGTACCTAGTGCTACCTAACTAGGGGCATCGGCGTAGCCCAGGACCCACAGAATCCGTGGTGCTGCCGACATAGCCCAGCTGCCTCAAAGCCAAGGGAAGGTCAGCACCACCCTGAGTCTCTCCTTCAGCTTCAGGGCTCGAGTTCCTGACCTGGCATGATCCTCAGCATTCTGACTGTCTCATCTCCAAAGCCTACCATCCGCAATCAAAACATAGACCCAATGTCCCAACACACACAGGCTTCATTTCACATTACATATCAGTCAGGGGAAGCAGGAGTCTTAAATAACATCACTACACGGCATTTCTCTGATTCAACTCCACTAGGTCTGGGCGACTCCTCCCCTCAAAAACCAGCTCCTTATGTCTAGGAATTTTCACCGGCTTCTCGGAGCACTTCTTTCAGTTTTCACTTCCCTCGGTATTCACAGCTACTACCGCTGCTCACCAGGGAGCTGTCTCTAGTCATGGCTGACCCCAAAGCGTGACTTCCAACTGTAACCCACCGTCTGTCACTGTTGACAATGCCCATGAGAGACACGGCCCTATGGGTGCATGCCAGAGTGCTGCCACTGTGGCTCCTACCTGGCCAGGACATGAACATATGGCAAGATCGCTGGTTGTTCCCAGCAAAGCTGGGCACACTAAGGGAGGTGTCTTCCATCAGTGCTGACTCTGAAGGCCTGGATTGCTGGCACCTCATCTCCAAGAGCACTTCAGCTTTTGCCTTATCTTACCTCAGCCCCTCCCTGGGACACAGGCCAACCCCCTGGGGGCAAACACCCATCCCCTCTGTGCTCCCTCGGAGCTCACTGTGCAATGCAGGAAGCATGACTCACTTGGCTTGCAGGGCCTTAGCCTCACAGGGCAAGGAGCCTGCGGGCCCGTCCGCTGGTTCTCCAGACAAGTTCGCACACGCCTGAACCCTGGGGCGAACACGGCTCAGCCTCTGCTACCAGCATGCAACTTCTGCTACCAGCATGTGGCCACATTTACTTCAGGGATTAGGCATGACGGATGGCTGTGGGCTCAGAGCCTCCAGGTAGAGGTTGTTTCAAGGAGGGGGTGCTGGGGCTCCTTCAGCAGGACTAAATTATACGCTAAGGATCAATGTGAGGGGTGGGAAGCCACCAGAAAGTTTCCTGAAGAGAAGGAGGTCGGTGTAAGGGCCACAGCTCAGTTATACTATCTTTATTTCTCTCCACGTTCATCACTGAATACCCCTTTATTTATCCTTTAGGGCTTACCTCTTCCCTCAACAACGAACACTATCGCTTTTATTTTGTGAAGAGAGAGACCCTCCAAGAGAGAAGATGTCTGTTTTATGATGACCTCCCCCGCCCCCCCCCCCCCCCCCCCCCCCCCCCCCCCCCCGTCCCAGGGATTTAGAGAACTGTAAGTTTCTTTGAGGGAAAAGTTTAAATTTCTAAAATTCATGCAAGGGGAACTGTCAGCTTTATTCCTAATTAATTAAGTCAATTAATTAGAATTAACTCCCACAAACACTGTCAAAAAGCAGATTAAGAGCTGGACATGCATTACGCTTTGACCTCTTGTTGCCGGTTGAGTACCTGGCAGGTTTGTGGAAAGTAGCTTGTGTGCTGATCCAACAGAAATGGGTATTAACTTGCAAGGAAGGAAGGTAGAGAGTTCAAGGACAATCTCAAGCCTTTAAAGTTTAGGACTTTGCATCTTTCTTTCCTTCCTCTGCTCCTATTTGCAAAGTTTCCTTCCTTTTTTCACACATGTGCTAATATATCTTAAAGCACTCCTCCGGTATCATCTTCTCATGGGGTGTGTCTGGGATGAATGACTACTTTGATATCTGTCTCATTTTAGTACCACCTCTCTCAGCTCACCTTACTTTTCTTTCAGATGCTGCAAAATTTCACTTTGATTCGGTTGCAAAGCCCCCAGTTTAGAGCTGGCACAGAGGAGGACAGAGCAAGTCACAGGCTGCAAGCATGGGATGCCCCCATTGGAAAAAAGGTAGCTTTGTCATGGTGGAGTACCAGGCTAGTGGGAGTGCCTACTATGCTCCTCCGGCCCTAAGCCTTTCCCATCAGGTTGACACAAGCTCAGGGCCTGAGATTTCCTCTCTGCTTTCCATTGTCTAGATTCCTCTGGGAAAAGGTAATCTCGAGCCTAAGCAATTATCATTCTTTTCTACCTTATGTGAGATGGGCTTGTTAGGCTCCTTTCCCGATGAGTAAGGGAAACAGGACACAGAGCAGCAACGTGTAAGAATGCTGGGCCTCCGGGGAGAGGTTTTTAAGAATTAAAAGAAGAGGAACACAGCTAGGTGAACTGGGAAGAAGGAACCAAACAAATGGAATAACTATTATGTACCATAACAACCCAATTAAATGAGGATTAAATCATTTCCCCAAAGTAGGTACATATTATTCTTGGATTTTTTTTAAACAGGAGAAAACTGCAGTTAAAGAAGTTAATAATTTGTCCCGTTACTGGCTATGGAGCCAAGATTCCAAGTCGGGACAGCCTAATCCCTCTGCTGTGGTGCCTCCCCGGAGTCCGATCCATCACTTGTATCACTTCCCCCGGGAAGCCGGAGCTGGTAGCGGCCCCACCACCCCTCAGCCTGGGCAGGATGGTCTCAGAGCTCCCTCTGCCGCGGCCTGGAACTGCCCCTGCTTCTTAACCTGCTGGCTGGGAGCTGCTGAGAGTCTAGCTGGATGTGTGTTAAACCAGATGCCTGTAATAATAATTAAAGATAAGTAGCATGATAATACCATATTAATATGGTATTGAGGGCTTGCGCTGTGCCAGACGTGATGCTGAGCGCTTTTCGGACACCGTGCCAGTGAGCAATGCCGTCACTGCTCATTGACATTTGACCATTGCCTTGGAACCGTAGCAGCAGGCGATCTCAGCGAGTGTTCAGTTCGTGGAACCGGCTCATTACCTGATCTAGAAACCAATTCTGCTTTATTTGTCTCTGCCCGTTAAACTCCCTCACCCGTTCCCTCCTGACCCTGAAATGCAATCTTAGGGATGTCTTTGGTTTTGAGGAACACCTAGACCATAAAAGTTTTCTCTGCTCACCTTCAAACTTCATTGAGTCCAGTCCTGCCCAGAATTCTCATAGAGGAACAACATTCCGAACTCACTCGGACTCCCCTCCCCATCACTCTGTGAGGGTCTGCTACACCTGGGATTCTGCCGGGAGGAAGGGGGAGTGAGGATGGGCCCCTCTGCTCTTGTCAGCTCCTCTCCCCCAGCTTGTTTCTGGCCTCCCTGCGATGGGCCCAGGGGTAAGTTTAGGGAAAAGGGGACAGGTGTAAGTTAGTGTCGGTGCCCTTTAAGTATGAGGAAATGTCTGAGGTTGGCTTTTATCCTTGTGGAGCAGTTCCTTGGAGAACCCAGCTGTGACCTCTGGCACAGTGACCCTGAGCAGGCAGTGCCTCACTCTGGCTGGCCACTCAGCACCCCTCAGCCTCTGGGCTTCAAACGCCATACCTCTGTTACCTGTAGGTCTCTCCTCTATCCCTCCATCCTCATGGATGGGCTTGCTCTCTGCTGGGAGGCCCATGTCTGATCCATGGAAAACAACGTCTGATCCATGGAAAACAATCACTTTTGCCTGCCATTTCTTTCTCTCCCCAGAAGACACCCTCTCCCTTTGCTCCACCAGCTCCTGGCTGACCGGGCCTTGGAGTCCAGCCTGAAGATGGTGTGTGCCCCATTAGGCTAAACTGCCTCAGTGGCTCCTGGAAGCTCCTCTTACTTGGCTTAAGGGGTAACACTCTCCCTTTCCCCCCAGTAAGATCTGGGGTGAGGAGGAAAGGGTGAAGTGCAATGGCACAGCTCTCCAAACTGCCTCCAAAGAAAACATCTCTGAACCCTGGTCAGTTTCACAGAGCCTGGCTCACTCCTTAGCACACCCCGCACATGCCAGTAAGGGTACACTTGAATAGTCTCACCCTTTCCTTCCACCACGGACACCTCCTGAGAAACTGTGCTTTGCAGCGACCAAAACTCCTTGTGTGGCCAAGCTCTTGAGTAGCAAATGGCACATGTGCTCTGACTCACATGTCAAGGTGGGTACAAACCCCCACTTCCCAGGAGAAGATTAGGCCACATTGGCTTTTCACATTTTTCTAAGCTATGTAACTGTTCTAGATTTTTTTTCACAGTTACCCCAGCACCCTTAACAATTTCCAGAATGTTATTATAATGGGACTGAAAACAATTTATAATCATTTTAAAGACCATTTAGAAATGTCTTAAAGAATCCCATGATCTCCATTAAACAAGCTTGAGTGGAGGTGGTAGAGGGCATAAAGGGAATAAAAGATGATGGAAAAAATTAAAGTAAATTTTTTAAAAATCCCACCCAGCCAGTGTGGTTAAGTGGTTGAGTGATTGACCTGTGAACCAGGAGGTCATAGTTCAATTCCCAGTCAGGGCACGTGCCCAGGTTGTGGATTTGATCCCCAGTAAAAGGCGTGCAGAAGATAGCTGATGCATGATTCAATCTCATCATTGATGTCTCCACCCCTCTCTCCCTCTCTCTGAAATCAATACAAATATTTATTTGTTTAAAAATCCCCTTCTAGCCCTAACTGGTTTGGCTCAGTTGATAGAGTGTCGGCCTGCAGACTTCAGGTCCCAGGTTTGATTCTGGTCAAGGGTATGTATTGTTAACGAAAAAAAACATTGAAACCTGTAAAGAATTTTTGTGAGTTTATTTGAGCCAATCTGTCGACATCTGTGGGGAAGAAGAACCTCAACGGATTGAGATAATGCTCCGGAGAATGGCGGTTACATTTCTATATTTATACATTGCAATCAAAGGAAAGGGACATAGGTGAGTTACATGAAATTCATTGGTGATAGATTAGGGAGGTGGGACAGAGGGAAGCGGGAAACCTCTGGGACGGGGTAAAAAGTTAAATGATGGACATGAGCTTCTTTCACTGAGATGGACACAGGATACTCTAACGTAATTAACAGTTGACAATTAACTTGATAACAATAACAATGAGGAAATGTCTCAAGGCCATTTGTTGTGCCCTGAGGGGTCCGGGGTAAAAAGGAAGTTACAAGTTACCCAGACGTCTCACAGATATGTTAACTTAGATGCAGGAAGGCAGAGGGGCTCAGTAAAAGATCAAAGTTGATCTTTGTCAGGTGAAATATCTGGGACATGACTACCTACTATATAACCTGTTAGACATTTAATTTTCAAACCGTCTTTTGTGGTTATCTTAGGTCTCTGGGTTTGCAAGACTGCCACGCAGGCCTTCCCTGAGCTTGTCAGGTCAGCATGTGGCTCTTTTCTTTCACAATACCTTGGTTGTGGGCACATCCCTAGTGGTGGTGGGGGGGGGGGGGGGGGGGGCGTGTAGGAGGCAGCTGATAAATGTTTCTAGCTCTCTATCCCTCTCCCTTCCTCTCTGTAAAAAGAAAATCAATAACATATATATATATATATATATATTTAAAAGCCCCTTCTAGTCTAGCCTTCTTCAAACTTTAAATACAACTACCTGAGGCTTTTATTTTTCTCTCTTCATTGATAATATGAAGCGCATATAATCTGGGAGAAATTTTCTCTGAAAAGAGGCATGGAGATAATATTTTCAATAAAATGTATTTTTCCTATTATTATCAATATTAAATACCTATTAATCCATCTCATAGTGTCTCCTAAAGTAATCACAGGTTAAAGAATAATGATCAAGTTGCAGCTTGAATTTTCCACATTCAATACCAATATATTTAGCCAAACTTTATTTTAAAAAAGAAAAAAAAATGCTTTGCATGTTGGCATTTGTTCATTGGCTCTTCTCATTTATTTTCAATGATTAATAGCAGTGTTTGTCAATATAATGAATATACACAATGACTCTCTTTTTTTTTTTTTTTTTTTTTTTTTTTACTGTGTAATACTGTTAAACACCAGTGTAACTATGATAAGATATAAAGCCAAAGCTACAGAGACCATAGCTAAAAGCACTTTTTAGAAGAGGACAGGACCCCTGTCTAGCATCCCGTATAAGCCAAGTTAGCTGCCTCTCTCACTTCTGCCTGGATGCAGGGATCTCAGAGGATTGTCAGTGTTCACCAGGGAGATGGCCTTTGTGAGGGAGAAGCTGTCCTGAGGCTGTGAGCTCCTCCAGGGCGGGGAGTGGATGCTTTACAAAATTCTTTTCCAAATACGGGATGCTTATCTTATCATTCTGAAATGCTATTTATTTACATCTTATCATTCTGCTTTACTTCTATTTCTGAAAACATTCCTCAGAGATGACAGAACCTCCATTGAACTGACAAAGAAGTCATAGGTGTGGGTTGTTTTTTTTAATTTATCTTTATTAAAGATAATTTAAAGTTGAAAGTAATACAGATGTTGTCTTTTCCTCCATTAACCCCCTTCTGGCCTTCCCCACCCCTGCTCCTCACCCCAGGCCTTCACCACACTATTGTGTGTATCCATGGGTTACGCTTATATGCATATAAATTCTTTGGTTAATCGCCTCCCACCCATCTACCCACCCTCACCTTCCTTCTGAGACTTAGGTGTTTTCTTTGGAGGTAGGTTGGAGTGCATGGTGCTCACACATTCAGACTTACACTGACTTTACAGGACTGGTATTTCTCACCACTAAGACCTCGAACCCAAGTTCTCTCTTCAGAACCTCCTTTCATCTCTCCATCACATTCCTCCCATCGAAGAATTCAACACTTTCAATGATCTTGTTCGTTTGTTATTGGTTCCCATGTTTATCTGCCTCCCTCGCTGATATTTAAATCCCAAGAGGACAGGGACCTTGACCTTGTTTGTGGCTGCTTCTCTGAGACCTAGAATATCATCTGGCACAGGTTAGACACCCAACAAAAGAAGCCCAACCACTGACCAGAGGGGCCTTGAACAAGTGACTCCACTGCTCCAGGCCTTGGTCTCTATCCTGGAGTCTCAGAGCTGCCCTAGGTATTTAAAGTTTATTCTAACTGTAAAAGAACATTAATATCCTTATATATGTGCCTTTTTCATAAATTCATGTTATTGGTAAAAGTAGGAAGAGTCCATCTCCTTCCAGGTCACCAATATTGTCTTTCAATTATAATATACTAGAGGCCCGATGCATGAATTCATGTACAGGTGGGGTCCCTCGCAGTGGCCTGAGTGGATTGGACTGCCTGCTTCTCCCGATCATCCAGCCCCCCTGCATCTGCCTTGGGCTCGCGCCCTGTCAGTCCTGATCAGGAGAGGCTTGTGCTGCCAGCCATGAGCCCTGGGTCTGGTGACCATCCCGAGGGAGGCTGGAGAAGGAGCTGGGACTTGATCAGCCCTCCAGGAGGGCAGTGGGTTTCCCTTGCCAGCCTGGGATTGGAATCCATCCCGCCGAAGTTCACGCTGGTTGTTGGGAGCCACCTGGCAAAGGGAAGCAGCCGGGATCGTGCTGGTGGCTGGGGTCTGTCAGTGCCTGGCCCATTCTCTGGAGATTGGACTGCAGGCTACTGAGGGAGGGAGTGGCTGCTGCCAGGCTGGTGGGCAGCCAGGACAGATCTGTCAGCTGAGTGGCACTCCTGCTGTGGGAGCACACTGATCACTAGAGGGCAGCTCTTGCATTGAGTGTCTGCTCCCTGGTGGTCAGTGCGCATCATAGCGACCAATCGTCCGGTCGTTTGGTTGTTCCGTCACTTAGGCTTTTACATATTTATAGATGTCCTCAGTCTAATGTCTCTAGTATCTGAGAGTAATCTTCATGTACAATTGATTCCTTCCCATTCGTTGGTTCCTATTCCTTAAACATTTTATTATAAGCTGCTGACATTTTTTTTTTTTTTAGAACTCCATGAGCAACCTTACAGTCCACGTCTGTGGCAGAAGGGAAGGGTTAAAGTCTGTGCTTAGGGAGTCCCTAGAGAAACCACAAAGACATCTATAAGATAGACAGAGAGACAAGGAAAGGCTTAAACAAGAACAGATCCACAGATTCAAGGTATAGCAGAAGAGAAAGACATGCCTGCTGATGCCTGGAAAGTCCAATAGGACTCATAGACATCATCAAAAGTGAGAGCATGTCAGGCCATCTTTAATTCTTATAACACTAACACAGGGACCTGATATAATAATACTTTGAGTTAAATAATAACAGCCTCTAAGAGAACATGAGGCTGACAAGTCATCATTTCACCCCTCAAGTAATAACCAGAAATTTCCGAAATGTTTTACAACAAATCACAACCATGTGAAGCAAAATGGCTTTGCTGAACATTCAGGGCCCCCAGGCCCGATGTGAGCCTTTTCACCTTAGAAATCAGTGCCTCCAAAAACTTGTTTCTAAATTAAAGAAAACATCAGCAAAGGAGTCAACTAACTTGGAGTCAGATTGTTCTTTAGGCACCTGCTAGAGTTTAGGGTCAATTTATTTACCAGCAGTAATCAGCTTTCTTATTTCCAGAGATCACCTTGCCTGGAGTTAATCTGTAGATAATCAGGATTAAGGAGTTGCAGTCTTAATAATATTTGGTTACCCCCACCTGTTTCTGTGGCAGGTATAATATGAAAACAATTATTTACTGCTAGTGGCCTGGTGCACAAATTTGTGCACATTGAAAGGAAATTAATTAGAAGAAATATTTTAATATTGCTATTCGCCCTTTCTCTATAATAGAAGTGTCAACCAAATTCACAATCAACAATGACAGATGGAAACATGCATGCAACTGGTGCCAGTGGAAATTTTATATATATCTTGCATGTGCGAGTCAACTTAGCCTTTTATACATATAGAATAAACTTGCTTAATTAGACCTACTTTCTGATTTAGCTAAACTTTTTCCAGCCCAATGAAGCACCCCAACTTCTCTTTCAGGTGACTGTCAAAAACACAGCAGTAAATATCAACATGAAGCAGATTATTATTATAGATCACACAGGGAAACAAAGGGTAAAATATTTAACTGCAGCAGCGTTTGACTATATTCTATGCAGTGAGAAAACCTTAAGTCATTTTTAAGGTTCACCACTTCTTACTTCTTTTCAATCGGGTCAAGTCTCTAAGCTTTTTAAATCTCTGTTTTCCAGCTAATGAAAAGAAAACAGATTTCCACCAAGTTTCCTATCTACCTACTCTAGGACTTTTTTTTTATTTTTTTTTTTATATATATATATATATATATATGTTTTATTGATTTTTTACAGAGAGGAAGAGAGAGGGATAGAGAGCTAGAAACATCTATGAGAGAGAAACATCGATCATCTCCTCCTGCACACCCCCCACTGGGGATGTGCCTGCAACCTAGGTACATGCCCCTGACCAGAATTGAGCCTGGGACCCTTCAGTCCTCAGGCCAACACTCCATCCACTGAGTCAAACTGGTTTCAGTGCTCTGGGACTTCTTGAGGATCAAATGAGATGAGGCATGGGAAAATGCTTCAAGACATTTGGTTAAAGTGTGAAATGTTTGCACCTGGCTAATAAAGCAAGTTGTGTTCCTGGGATGAAGAAACTGCAAGGAGGCTAGTCGCTAGGGAGAAGGAGCTGGGTGTTGCTATGTGATGTCATTACCCAGAGAGTAGGACACTTAGCATATTAGCCTTTTATATATAGAAATTTTCTTTGCTCCTCAGCTTTCTAAGCAAGATTCTCCAGCTGAACTGCTCAGTTTCCTATCCTTTGTCTCATGGTTAGGGTAGCAAGTAAATTAAAGAAAAAACTTAGACATTTCATTATTTACATGAAAGGAAGGAAATAAGTGAGGAAGGAAGGAATTAAAAAGGAAGAAAAGGCCAAGACCGGTTTGGCTCAATGGATAGAGCGTTGGCTTGGGGACTGGAGGGTCCCGGGTTCAATTCCGGTCAAGGGCATGTACCTTGGTTGCGGGCATATCCCCAGTAGGGGGTGTGCAAGAGGCAGCTGATCGATGACTCTCTCTCATCGATGTTTCTAACTCTCTATCTCTCTCCCTTCCTCTCTGTACAAAATCAATAAAATATATTTAAAAAAAATAAAAAATAAAAAATAAATAAATAAATAAAAAGGAAGAAAAGAAGGAGGAAGAAAGAAAAAGGAAAAAAGGAAAGGAAAAAAGAGAGGAAGGAAGGAAAGAAGGAAAAAGTTGAGCTCCTTGACAAGGAAACTTCTAGGAGCAACAAGGAGAGGAGGAAGCAAGCCAGAGAATGAAGAGCAATGAGGAGAAAGCCAGCAGGTCCTAGAGATGGATAGCGTCAGCTGGGAGAGGTTTGGAGGAGCAACTGCTGGGCAGTGTGAGCTTCACGGAGCTGAACAGATAAAGTGTTTTCAAGGCAGCCCTGGCTGGGTAGCTCAGTTGGTTGGAGTGTTGTCCTGTACAACAAAAAAATGCAGGTTTGATTCCTGGTCAGGGAACATACCTAGGTTGTAGTTCAATCCCAAGTGGGGGCATGTTCAGCGGCAATTGATATTTTCTTTTCTCTCTCAAAAAAAAAAAAAAAAAAAAAAAAAAAAAAAAAAAATTCCTTTGGTGAGGATTTTTAAAAAAGGTTTCAATTCTGTGTTACATGATGCAATCCCCCTTCAAACAACTTCACTATAGACTCACATTATTTTAAGACATGATAAATAGAAGTATTTCTTTTTTTTTTCTTAATCTTCACCCAAAGATAGTTTTTCCCACTGATTTTCAGACAGTGGAAGGGAAAGAAGGAAACATTGGTTGCCTTCAGTCCTCAGGCCAATGCTCTAACCACTGAGCAACCAGCCAGAGCCAGAAGTATTTCTTTTTATAAGTTATTGACTTAGACTAGACCTTAGAGCAGGAGACAATGTCCATGTTTGGTAGCATGAGAAAGGATCACATCATGGGATAATGGCATTGGAGGCTCTGCCCTTGAGAATGAAAAGTGACTGAAATGGCTCATCAGGAGTAAGACTAATGCGCACCACCTGACCCCCACTTGTGCCCTTCTCCTGCTCCTCTCCTCTCTGTTGGACATCAGGGCTCCCATTGGGCATCACTGCAGTGACTACTGAGCACGGCCACGTCTGTTGGCACCGCCACCACCTCAGACAGGCCCCAGAGGAAACACTCCTAGTACATGCAGCCATATCTGACATTGTGGGTTATTTACTTCTTTCCATAGCTCTTTCTATATTTTCCAAGTAAGCTGTCAAAACAAATTATATGTGTGTGTAGTCCTTTGACATATACACATTATTTTAAAAGAAAGCAAAGAAACCATCTTCCTAATTATACCAGTGATTCAACAATGGAGCGAGTCAATTCAATTATAGTTGCTTATAGAATCAATGTCTATGAATATTACCAAAAAAGTAAAATGAACAACCTTGACTTCAGTAATTTGGAAGTTAGAACTCTTAAAAGCATGAAAGTAGAGTGAACATCAACAGTCCTTAATGGTCTCATCCTCCTCTGTAGCAAGAGAATTCTCCTTCTCCCTATAGTTTCCTTCCTCACAATCCCTCTTTATGCTGCAGCCCAAAAGCTCTATGTCAACACACACTTTGGCCATGTTCAGAGACCTACACTGTCTCCTTATTACCTGCTGAGTTAAAGCTCTATTTCTCTGCTGTGTATTCAGGGCCTTCCATTCCCTGGCCACTTCACCTCTCAGGTCTCACCAACCTCAGCCAACATCCTCCACCCATTGCAGCCCCAGCCTTGTGTACATCCAGGCTACCTCTGCTTCTGCTGGTCTGAGACCCCATCTCCTACCTTCTTCTCACTGCACATGCCCACTACAAGGTCCAGCTCAGGTGACCCATCCTCTCATGCACTCTTTCAGTTGGCAATAGTCCATGCCATGCTAATAGATTCTGTCTCTGAATTCCTTTGAATTGTTGCTTGTATTATTTGTAATTTTGTTTTATTTTTTGGACTCTTCTTCACTACCTAGTTGTCTTGCACAATTTAGCCCTTTAACATTTCAGTATATTATACCAATACTATTTATGATGCTGCCATTGTAATATGGCAGGTCCCTCTACTAGTGCGCCTTACAGAGCATCTTTTAGCAAGGAAGCTTACCTTCAACACAGTCCATCAGGCCCTCGTGATCCATCAGAGATACTTCAGATTCCTATTTTAATCACCTTGGAAGGGACCTTTTACAAAGATTATAAAAAGATGATCAAAAAAAGCTAAGAAGCAATGGTTTCACATTATGAGCTATGGAGTAAAACACATTACTAAGCATGTATCGGGTAAGTATATGCTATTTCTTCGACTGAGTTGATCACTGGCTGACACTGGTGTGGTTCAGGCGTTCCCTTCACAAGCCTCCTTCGTCGGGATCTTGCTTGAGCCTTTGACAAGGGGAGGCAAAAGGACATGTTTATTTTTTGTTCCTGACTTCCTCTGTGTTTTGTTTCTTGGTCTGGTCATGTGCAGGCCAGGTCTTCTCTTTTTGGAAGGCCTGCTGTGTTGTTTTTGATTTTTTGGGTTTTTTTTTTTTTTTTTTTTTTGGGGGGGGGGGGTTGCATGTCTCGCACTTTTTATGTTCAGTGCTAAGCCACATCACAAACCTCAGATAATTCTAAGCCTCTTTCTACGTTTGCTCAGTTTGAATTCTCATTCCGAAAGGTGTCCTCGTGTGCGGATTAACACTGTGGACTCTGGAATCCCACAGCCTGACTCTCAGCAACAGCTGGGCCACTTCCCAGTCATGTACACTGGGGACATTTCTTAAACTCTCAGTGCCTCATCCATAAAAATAGGAACAATTAAGAGAACACACTTCATAAGATTGTGTGAGAGGTTAACCTATGTAAAGGGCTCATACAGAATGTGGCCTCCAGTGAGTGCTATTAGTCTTCATTCATAGGGCAGTCCTCAATGATTCTCTTTCTCTAACACAGCCATTGCTGTTGCTATTAGCTATTGTGAGGATCCATGTAAATCCTCAACATAGGAAGTCTGACACAGGACTTTGGAAAACCACTTGCTGTGCTTGCCTGAGAAAAATCTTCTCTCTGTGCTTTGGTGGGAAAAAGGGAGAAAAGAAATAGCAAGAATGAAGCCACTGCTATTGGTAAGAAGAGAACAGCTCTGGGCTGAGTGTCACCTCAAAGAGTTATTCCCTATTACTCTGCACCGGGGTCAGCAAACGTTTTCTGTCAAATATTTTCAGTTTTGCCTGACGTAAGGTCTCTGTGGTAATACTATACTCACCTCCGCCTCCGTGCAAGCAGCTGCAGCAATAGGCAAGCACACGGGCTTGGCTCTGTCCCAGTGCAACCTGATTTACAAAATCGGGAAAATGGCCCAACTTCACCCATAGGCCTTGTTTTGTGACCTCTGCTCTACCAGGGTCAACCCTGAATTTCCCAGCCAGTGGTTTCTTCCCACCAACTATGAGTAAGGAAGCCGGTCCCTCTGGGAGCCAGAAGAGGGGAGAGAAGCCAGTCCAAGAAAAAAGCCAACAAACTGGACAGTGGAGTTGAGAGAACTGCCGGGGACAAGAGGGCAGCACCTGGTGATACTATAAACTTTTGAACAAACTTCGCCGAAGCCTGCCCTACCTCGGGATTTTATGACTTTATAAGCTGGTAAATTCCCATCATAGTTTAAGCCAAGTTGAGCCGGGTTTCTTATCATGTACAAACCCAAATCGTCTGCTTGCGCAGCATGATTATGGCTGTATTAAACCCATCAGTGGACAGTTTCTGGTGGATGCTCTTGCTGTTCACTTTGTGTTTTATATTTAGTTAAAACTTTTTCCGACTTACTCAGAAAAGGAAATTTAACAACCAAAGCCCATTCCAAATGAATTCAGAGCCATTCATCTAAAAAATTCAGAATACTTTTGTCATTTCTAAAGTGCTTGGGAACATTATCTTTCAAGTATCTATTATTCCTATTTTACTCATAACGCTCTCTGGTATTTTGGTTATATTGCTTCTGGCTTGTAGGATCCCTTAACACTACCCCGTGTGGTTCAGGGCCCACTCAGGGTCCGGTTTCTGGAGAAGGCCACACACTAAAATGAAGAGACTGGAAAAGAGTTAATTTGGGAAAATGGGGGGCCAGGTGGGAGTCCACCTCTAGTGGGAAGACTACCACTAGGTTCTGGCCTTGCTATCCCTTTTATTGAGGCTATGGGATACACCCATTACCCTTAAGCAGGTTTGGGAGACACCCATAGCCCTTAGGCAGGTAATAAGCAGATTATCATATCAGTAAGGATTTACATGATTACAAGATGGGGAAGTTGCCTCAGTTACCATTGTCTCAATTACATAGGGAGTGGTTGGCTCTGACCTTTCAGAGCTTCAAGGTTGACCAGCTTTTTACATCTTTCTGTTAGTGAGACAATGATGGGTTTCCAGCACTGGCTCTTTGGTTATTTTTACGTAATAAAAACAACAAATTCCCCCATCAATCTACTATCCCTCAAAGGTGTAACTCTGGCTGGGAAGGACTCTTTTAAATAAGAACAAAGAGACACTTGCAGTGGCTTCAATAGTCACTTCTTCCTGTCAGATTTCTTTAGTGCCTCAGTCAGCCCTGGGCATGAAGCTGCAGGCTGCTGTGGCCACTGTTTTCTCTCTTGTCTGGAGCAGCCAGCATGGTGCAGGCCACTCAGGCAGTGTCTGAGAATCAAGTCCTCCTAGACCTAGAGGCTCTGAATCGTGAACACAGAAATGGTAAAGGCCTTACTCTTACTATTTACCCCAAAGAGAGGGACTTGCCTGTGAGGTCTCTTAGGGTTCCTCCTCACAGACACCCTCACACACACCCTGGGCCCACAGAATCTCACCGACTTCTTGTTACCACTGGAGACTTTAAGATAAAACGGTCTTCACTTTGCACATCGTTCCCGCACTGGCCAAACGTCAGTACTCAGCAGGTCCCAAATCCCAGATGGGCGGTGGCATTGGGCATCGGGTTTGATCAGGTTATGAGCTCAGTTCTCTGGCTGCTGTAACAAATTACCATCCGTGTAGAAGAATTGTAGGGTGAAGTAAGTCAGATGCCCTTGGGTGAATCCCCACACTAACTGCAGTCAAACTTTTGTTGAGCCCCCCTGGGTCCCCCCCTGGGTCCCCCCCTGGGTCCAGGCACTGTGCTACCTGCTGCTGGTGCAGACATGGGAGTGCGGCTTCCTTCTCCCTGGCACCCACAGTCTGACCCAACGGGTGCAGCACAGTGTGATAAGCAGGGTGGTAACGTTTTGTAAAAGGTAAAGTGTTAGTATAAAAGATGAAATTATCAGTTTGTTGTTGTTTTTTTTTTTTTTTTTTGGGGGGGGGGTAGGGGGGGGAAGGGTCACACAGAGAAAATAGAAAACAAGGTTAAGAATATGATCCTGGAGTCAGATTCACAGGGTCGGAACCTGGTTCTGCCATGCATGAGCTGGTGACTCCGAATTTATGCGTTTCCATTCCCCACGCGGAGGGATGACAGCGCCCACCTGTGGAAGGGACCATGCTGCACCCACTATGCAGCTTTGTCTTCATCATGCACTTCCTGGTTTCCTGCAGCGAGGAGGGACCACATGGCAGGTTGTGGCCAATAGCAAGTGGGGAGAGTGGTGGGATGCTGCTCAGAGGCCTGGCCCCCAAATATCCCTGCACTCCCCGCTTCTGCACACAAAGCCCTGGTGTTTGAGACAGTGACGAAAGGGGCTGGCAACCCTGCTTCCAGGTGAGCCTCTGGGAGCCCGCGTTCCAGATCCCACATGAGAGCGAGGAACAGTCCCGCTGCAGCCTGGGGCCGCTCATCACAGCAACTGGCCCATCCTCATCAGCACGCCACCCGCGGGAGCTGAAATGCTGCAGTGAGATTAAAAGTGTGTGAGAGAGGCGCCCTCAATAACCGGTAGCCACGATTCCTATCATCATCGCCATGATCTTCAGACAGGGCACGCTCCAGAGCTGGGGACTGAGAGGATTAGCTGGGTGGGTAGGAGGTGAGAGGCTGGAGTTTTGAGCAGAGAGGAAAAGATGGCAAAGGGAGGAAAAGGGGGAAGGTGAGAGACAATGGGGGAAAAAGAGGGGGCGAGGGAGAGAAATTGACACGGGTTGAAGAGAAGCAAGAGTTGTCTGGACTGTGGACAGAGCGGCTGCCCTGGCAATGCCTCCTTGTCCGCCCACGTCCGGCCTCCGAGCAGCTGGGCTGCGTGGCCAAGGCCGCTGCGCCTGCCCACAGCTGCTCAGAGCCTCCCCATGTGTCTCCCTCACCTGTTCTCCGTCCAGATGGAGCAGCTGAAGGCCTGGCGCTTTCATTTGTTTTAGCCCCACGGAAAGATCCTTCCTGGATACTTGTTTTTACTGTTTGAAATGTGTTTCTTTAATCACCTTCCGGTCACAGGAGCCGTCTAAGTGGAGGCAGGATCAGAGAGCTCCACAAAGCAGCCGCCAAGCACACAAAGGACAGAGGCGCTCTTTGTCTCCCCGGTGGTGCGGGAACAAAGGACAAATGCGAAGAAGAGGCTGCAGAGGACCTTTCCCTCCATGCCTCTCTGTGTAACACAAGTGTCTCTAGGCCGAGGGGCTCAACCTGTGGCCGCGGGACAACTTTTCTCTGTGCAAAGCCAGCCCGCTGGGAAGCTGAGGCAGCCTGGACCTCTTTAGCAGCATCACCACTCTGACAGAGTGGCCTCCTCCACAGAAGACCTGGACACGTAGAGCACCACCTGTCTGTCTCTTTGCTAAACTTACTACAGTTTACGAAGCTTTGGCGATAGTTATGGTATAGATTTTGCTTACGTGCTGAGAAGGAACCATGTTCACAACTGGGAGACAGACACAAGCTGACGGGACCAAATCAACCTCATTTGTTACAAAAATCTTATCCCACAGAAAGCACATGTCAAGAAAACAGAGCAGTTGATGTTTCCAGGAAAAAGGACCACCCGTGCCTGAACAACAGGAGATAAGTAAAACAAAGAAAACCAGATCCAGAGGGGGGAAATGTGGGCGCATGTGAAGTTCGTGAAACCCTTACAGTGAGATGTGCAGAGTTCTATCCTCCAATATTCTTCTGCCCCAGTCTTCCCCTGCTGCCTCCTGGAGTTGATGGTTTTCCAGATTGACTTGCCAATCAGCAAGCATTTGGGAGCAATGCCCCTTGCCAAAGGCCTCAGCTTAGCTCTAAAAGAGCCCCGTGTGTATGAATTAAAGCGCGTTAGCCGTCATGCCGTCTTCCTGCAGAGGAAATCATATCTACTTCTGTGTATCTGTGAATCAAAACCTACTCGTCTGTGGCACACTCCCAGACGTGCCCAAACAAACCCAGGCTGGCTTGGCTGGGACGAGGGCTAAGCACACAAAGAGATCTATTCATGCCTTTGGACCTATGAGAATCGTGCGGTCCGACCAAGGTCAACAAGATGATCTCAGCCTGATTTCAAAGGTTACCTTTTTTAAAAAAAATCCTCATCTGAGGACATGTTTTCATTGATTTGTGTAGAAAGAGACAAAGGGAGAAAGAGCCAGAGAAACAACGATCCCATATGTGCACCAACCAGGGGCTGAACCTGCAACCTAGGTGTGTGCCCTGACTGTGAATCGAACCTGCCACCCTTCAGGGATGGAAGGATGCTCACAGGTGAGGAAGGGCTCAGAGGTCACTTTTTTTTTTTCCTTTTTTAATATATTTTATTGATTTTTTTCAGAGAGGAGGAGAGAGGGATAGAGAGCTAAAAACGTCGATGAGAGAGAAACATCGACCAGCTGCCTCTTGCACACCCCCCACTGGGGATGTGCCCGCAACCAAGGTACATGCCCTTGACCGGAATCGAACCCGGGACCTTTCAGTCCGCAGACCGACGCTCTACCACTGAGCCAAACCGGTTTTGGCTCAAAGGTTACTTTTTTAAAGATACAGTTCACAACCTTTAAAACAAATACTCAAAAGATAAGAAATAAGCATAGGAGGACATGTACAATCTAATTGGTGGTCACATCTCTTTAAGATATGCATTTGGTGTGATATAGTAAATTGCCTGAAAAGTCTAATTTTTCAAAGAGCCACCTACCTATACTGCAGGATTTTACTCAGAGGATGCACTGTGGGAAACTCCCCGAAATGTCTATAAGTATTATTAATATTTAAATGCACAAATTTCTTCCATGTTTTAGCTGGCATAGTCTCTGGGGAAAGTTTTTGTTCCTTTTTATCCTTTAGCTTCCTTCTTTCTTTTGTTTCCTCTCTTTTCCTATTTCCTCTCTTTCCTACGTGCTTTGTTGTTGTTTTTATCCCCTTTTGATGAAGGGAAGGGAAATACTGTAGAAAGATGCTAACATTCATTGAGTCCCTACTTTGACAGCAAGCGTCTTCCAGGAGTTGTTGAGGAATCACAAGGATCCCTTCCCTCGGCTTCATCTGAAAAATCCTGCCATGCTTCCAGTGAACATGAGTTGGATTTTTAGAACATGTCTAACCGAGATGGATTTTTTTTAAGTAACAATGGCAATGTATGAAGTGCCATGTTTTCAGATGTCAAAGTCCTCTGGATGGCTTACTATATCCAGCCACGTCTAAAAAGCTGCCCCACCTCTGTGACTTGCAGAGCATACGTTTATTTTTTTATATAAAGTACACACACACACACACACACACACACACACACACAAGCATATACACCCCCCTCCCCCCCCAATGCATGTCCTTTCTTTTCATTCTGTAATTTGTAAGCAGAGTTTTATTGGCTGGTTGTTCGCTCTGTTTCTCTCCTTACAGGACTTAATTAGCCTCTGGAGTGAGATGCACCTCATTAAGCAGCCTGGACACGCAGCCTCTCTATCCTCTGAATACCATTCTCTGACCTTCCCCTGCTCCTCCTGCCCTCACCCACTGTCCAACGCGCTCCCCTGGCTGCAGGCCTCAACCCTCCATCTCACAGGGGCCGGGAGCAGAGACAGAGAACCCCGACCCAGGAAGGGGCCTGTAATTGCTTAGTGTTTTCCCAGAGGGGTCTTGTTTTTATTTCTTTATTGATTAAGGTATCACATATTTGTCCTCATCCCCCCATTCCCATCCCAAACCTCTTCCCATGCATGCCCCCACCCCCTGTTGTCCATGACCAATGGTTAGGCTTATATTATATGTATGCACACAAGTCCTTTGGTTGATCTCTCCCCCTTACCACCCCTTCCCCTACCTTCCCTCTGAGGTTTGACAGTCTGATCGATGCTTCCCTGTCTCCGGGTCTGTTTCTGTTCATCAGTTTATGTTGTTCATTATTTCCCCTCTACGAGTGAGATCATGTGATACTAGAAATACATTTATAAGAACGATCTTTATTTTTCTTTCAGATTCAACATCGATGGAACGGGACAGTGGCTTGAATGAAAGCAGGTTGGACTTATTTAAAGGATTGTGTGGAATCTTGAGAAAAGAATGGTGTCCCTTACATGCACCCGTATTTACCTGGACGTGGCCCATGCCCCCTGCATCCTTCCCAGGCGGCCTGAGCCCTTCCAGCCCACGGAGCTGGCCTCGCCTCGCAGCCCTGCTCTTCCGAAGGGCTGTGTGCATCCTCTCCCAGAGACCCCATTCGCTCTGCCCCAGGTTCTCCTACCAGGCAATTCCTTCCTCTCGCTTCATCGTGTTTCTCCCTAGAAAGAACGAGAAGTGTAGCCTTCCTCCCAATACGCTTTGCCCAAATGAACTTCTCAGTGCAAATGTTTCCCTTTTTACCAACACGGTACAAAGAGGAGGCGGCGGAAGAGATGATTTGGGGAAACTCATTTCCCCCCCGGGTGGGTGCAGACAGACCCTCAAGCTCCACAGGTGCGCTCCCTTGACCTTCTGTGGATAATAACAACTCACACCTGTTTGAGCTATTGGTTCACAAAAAAACAAAGAAACGGAGTATCTTATCCTCATCTGGTGAAAGGAAAGGGAGGCGCAGAAAGGTTAAGGGGAGCGCAGACCATGACCGCCTGAAAACCCATCCCTCCTTAACCAGACTCCAGGTGCCGCCCCCCCCCCCCCCCCCCCCCCGCTCGCCTTGGCATGCAGCCGCCAGTGCGCATGCTCGGCGAGCCGCGTGTTGCAGGTGGAACTCGTGGCCGCAGTCAAATCCTTGCTTATATGGAACCTGCGCTCAGCGCTTTTGCGAAGAGCAATTCATTTCAGGGCCGAGGCAGCTTGAGGCGGAGGTCCGTAACTGAGGCGGTTTGTGCAAGCACTGTCCTCGATGGAGCAGGTGTCCTCTGTTTCCCAGGACATCCCAAGGTAAGGGGGGGATCTCTAAGGAAGATACAGCACGGGACATCTCCTAAATGTGCCTGGAAGCAGAGCCCTTGCTCTGCCTGACACCTGGGAGATGCTCGCCTGGGCGGCCTGGTTGTGCCAGCTTTCCCCTGGTGTGCCTGTGAATTAGTTAGAAGGCTTTTCCTTTTTCTTTTCCCAGTTCCAGACCGAGCAGCTCCTCTGGGGACGCCGTGGGGAGAGAATGCCCGCAGAGTGAGGACAGGCCTGGGAGATTCCTGGAAGGCGATGCTCTGGGGTAAGGGAGTTCACCTCTCACTGCCTCGGGTTTCTCATCTGCAAAACGGGTCTGATATCTGCCTGGCGGTGTTATAGGATCAGAGAGGAAGCTAGTGCTTGGTCCAGGGCAGTGGTCGGCAAACTATTAGTCAACAGACCAAAAATATAAACCGTACGATTGAAATTTCTTTTGAGAGCCAAATTTTTTTAAACTTCTTCTAACGCCATTTCTTCAAAATAGACTCACCCAGGCCGTGGTATTTTGTGGAAGAGCCACACTCAAGGGGCCAAAGAGCCGCACGTGGCTCGCGAGCCGCAGTTTGCTGACCACGGGTACAGGGGATGTGCGTGGTCAGTGGCGGCTGTTATTTATTATCCTGCTACCTCTTACACGAAGTAGTCTCATCTTTGGCAGGTTTTTAACATCAGTGCAGCCTATTTCTTCCTCTGTTAAACTAGAATAAATATTCTTCTTCCTATAAAACCTAGCCCAGTGCCAGACACTCAATGGCTCCTCAATATGTGATGTAAATTTATCCTCCCGGCCCTCCCCTCCCCCTGGGAGCGCCCCTCCACCCACCAGCCCCCTCCCGGAGAAAACGCGGCGTTCCAAGGGCAGGACAGCGCACACTCTGTGCGAACCTTCCTTTGCCTTCCGTTTGAGCTCACTGCTTCCTCCTGGGTTCGCTAAGCTTATCCATCTAGTCTCACCCAGGCCGGCGAGGAGCTGGTGGTTGAGTTTCCATTTTTAGAGTCCAGAGCACACAGCACACTGTGATTGAAGATCCTCCCTGACATAACTCGGAAACTAACACAACTAATGTGCTCGCTGAGCCCCTCCTGCTGAAGGCTGTGTCTCTCGCAGGCAGGTGCTAATTATAGCTGACCTGATACCGCAGGCGGAGTCCCTGTAATTCTACTCCTTACAGAGTACCTGTCAGCGCTCACCAGGCTCAAATAGTTGTTCTTCCCTCCTTTTCCTCCCCCTGCCCCACGCCACCCCTGCCCCACAGCGCAGGACTGTGGGTGAGGGAAAACAGTGAGCCAGTTCTGCTTGTGTAAGTTCCAGCAGGGTCTCGGCACAGGGGGTCAGCCCCCTGAAGCAGAGCTGGTGGAAACGGGTTTGTTAGAGCTCCTTCGTGACACTTTGTTTCTGGGCCTTTCCATGGAGAGTCAAAAAAAAAAATGTCTGAACAGATTTTCTTTCTAAGCTTCCTGTAGATGTTAACATCTGGGTTTGATAGACACCTGTATGTACAAGCGGAGTGGTGCATTTTTATCCTGCAGCTTTGCCATCCAGGGCAAACATGATGCCCATACCAACGATTTATTTTTCAGGATTTGAAATAAAATGATGTGCAAAATTCGTCGAAGGTTTTACACATCACCCGGGGCATAGTAGGAGCCAGATAAGTGGTAGCTAAGACAAGGTAGTCATATAATTTTATTAAAAAAAAAAAAAAAAACCACCAAAAAAACCTGTTCTTTTTAGTTCCAACTTGTTTCCAGAATTGAAAGAAAAGTCTGAAAACACTACAAAGTGAAAGTTCCCAGGTTCCTTTTATTCGGGTGCAGAAATGGAGTTACTTGAGCAGAGTCGTGGGAAAGCTACCTTATTACAAGCCGTTCCGTGTGACCTTTGCTGCATTTGAAGACTGTTTATGAAGTTGATACCTAGACATTTTATGTGCAGCTGGTGCCCTCTAGTGGTGGGGGAAGTCTCTAGCCATGTATTGTTCCATTTTAAAGCCAAAGAATTCCACTCTCATTTATCCTATGCCGGATTTAAAAGGAGGGAAGAGAACGCAGAGAAGCTGGAAGGGAAGAAGGTGCTTTGGGGTTCCTTTGGAACTCCGAAGGCAAATCCCAGCAGGCATCGTTGGGCTTATAAAATAAGGGTTTTAAATGCCGGGGAGGTTTCACGTTTCTCCCATAAATGGGGACATTTGTCTGCCAGGTATCTCTGGGAACCTCCGTTGTGTGGGAACTGAGTTTTTCTGGTCTGCGTCAGATAATTCAGAAATGCTCCAAAATGCTCCAATAATTTCTCTTGGCTCTGAGAGACACTGGAGTAACGAGGCAGAGCACAACCGTTTCATAGTCTCTAGCCAGAATGGATAGAATAGGGCCCTCTTGCTAGCTGAAACTCCTTCAGGCCAGCAGAGGACCATAGATCTCCACCTAGGACTCCTCCTATACACACACCGTCCAAAGCCTTTCTTCCCATCAAACCAGCTCCTTGCCTGCAGGACCATCTTTGCTGATGGCCCCCACCTAGTCTCCGGGGCAGAGACCACAGTCACTCTGAGGTGGCATCATCACTTAGCTACGGGGCGTCTTCCATTCACCTGTCCCAGCAACCGCTACCTTAACCCAGGCTTTGATCCTTTCCCGTTGAGAATGTCTTTATATCTTCCAAGTTGGGTTCTCTCTCTCCTGCGAATTCATCTTTTGTGCTGTTGTTAGCTGTTTTTCTTAAAAAAACAACAAAACACACACACACACACACAAATGCTTTCTGATCTGGTGATCTCATGGAAAACTATAATAACATGAAATGACTGCAGCCCACTTCTTCAGCCTCTCCTCCTCTTCCCCACACTCTCAGCTTCCTGTCTCCCCTGTGCTTTGCCCTCTGTGTGGAGGGTTGCAGCGCCCTGGCTATCCTTCATCGCCTGCACATGCCGCCTTTTCTAGGAAGCATTCCCAGCATCCTAATGGCTCCCACCCATGATCCCGCACCATCTGCTTCAGCAGCAATGCCGGTCAGAGCGGTCTTGCTGTCATTTGCTTATGCATTGTCTCCACTTTGACCTCCACCAGAGCAAAACTCCAGGCTTGTTCTTTTATTTTTTATTTAAAAATTACTTTCTGTGTGAATGGTATACAACACTATACACAAAAATACTGTGCACACAGATTTGCTAAAACGAGAGCAGTATAACTGGACATGTTTTAACATTTGTATTGAGATACTAACATGCAACATTCATTTACAGTGTACAATAGAATGATTTGATAGTTGTATATATTGCAAAATAATCCTCACAATAAGTCTAGTTAACATTCATCACTATATGTAGTTGTTATTGTTTTTTCTTGTGATGAGAACTTTGAGATCTACCCGTTTAGCTTCTTTCATATATATGATACAGGATTGTGAACTTGGGTCACCATGCTGTTAGTTACATCTCTGTGACTTATTTTATAGCTGGAAGTTTGTTCCTCTTGATTCCCTTCACTCATTTCCCTCGCCCCCATTTCCTGCCTCTGGCAACCACCAATCTGGTCTCTGTATCTGTGAGCTCGGTTTTTAAGGTTTGTTTCTTCTTTAAGATTCCACATATAAGTGAGATCATATGTTATTTGTCTCTCTGACTTGTTTCACTAAGCATAACCGGCTTATTCTTTTCATATGTCCCAAAGTTGCCTGGCACGTAGCAGTACACATACACAGAAAGAAAAGGGAAGAAAAGGGGTTTTGGACAATCTTGAAGGACAGCTTCATTTTATCTGTAGCTCGGCAGCCAAAAAGAGCATGCATTTCAGCATCTGGTGGGACGCAGTGAGCCTTCCTGCCACCTCTCGCAAGCTGTGTGCCCTTAGACAAGTCATTAACCTTTTTGAGCATGTTTTTCACTGTAAAATGGGGATAATAGTGCCTTCTATACAAAGTGAACACTGGGTTAGGGAATGTGCGTAATGTGCCTAGAAGAACTCAGCAGGGAGATTTTTTATATCCATCGGACATGTAATGTACACATGGATATGATTGAGAGGAATTGATCTTCCTGGAGCAGCAGTGGAAACTCGGAAAATGTAGTTAATTGTCTCTCTGATCTCATGCTGAATATATCTATACTTTCCACCCTGACTCCATGTACCTTTTCACTTGCGTTTGGCATAGCATGATGATGATGTTTTTTTTAAACTAATGGAAGCTTACTCAAGGGGCGATTATTACTTCATGGAAATGTTCGTCTGCCATTCCTTCGTCTCATACCAAGAAGCAGGGGGAGGTGTGTTTTTACTACGAGGAAATTTAATCAGTTTTTCCCCCCCTCTCACCTTCCGTATATCCCTGGGGCCACGTCAGCTGAAAAAACAATAAAATCATACACTCAGACCTCTACTTCATCATCTTGTCTCAGAAACTCCCGCTGGCAGCACACATTGCACATACCCAAAGCGGGGTGTTCTGAAAGAGACAGACAGACTCCAGCTCCCCCTAATTTACTGCCCTCCTTCTCACAGCATCGGGTTCATAAACCATCGCCCGGGTGGCTGGCTGTCTCGCTGTCTTCAGGCTGAGCACGGGGGTTCGGGAAAGAGACAACACTTGCCAAGACCCTGCTGACAAGAATACTTGCCTACACCCTCTGAAAGCATTTAGCCCGGGCAAGGCAGCAGGGGAAAAAGGCCCAGCTTGCCAACAAACCATTACGCAAATCTAAAACTGGGGTATTAAGTTTTGCCCCGTAAGTGTTCTTTCCACGGCCAGCTCTGTTAATTGGTGCTTCGGCTTTAAACCTGCTTCAGCTTTTATGTTGGCAGAAGAGACTTAAGAATCTAATTAGTTATGTTTGTTAGAGAAGTTTGGAATTTTATTCCACCCGCTGTTTTCTTCTGAAATAAAACGGTGATAAGGATTCAAGTTAGGGGAAGACTTTTAAGCTATTGCATCTGGTCCTACTATATCACACAGTGTGGAGATTTATTTATCCTGGGCATACCAGCTCTGCAAAGGCAGACGGAATCATACTCTTTGGGGAAAAGGATGGATGAAACAGCCCAGTGATAGGAAGATAAAAGAGAATAATAGGTCATCTAAAAAGTGCACCTGGTGCTGGGGTGGGTTGGTTCATGTGAATGCTTTAAGATCTGTTTCTCGCCCTGGCCAGTGTTTCTCAGTGGTTAGAATGTCAGTCCAGCACCAAAGTCTTGGGTTTGATTCCCGGTCAAGGGCACATACCTTGATTGCAGGTTTGATCCCAGCCCTGGTCAGGGCACATGGGAGTCAACCTCTCAATCTCTCTCAATCTCTCAATCTCTCAATCTATCTCTCTCTCTCCCCGCCCCCTCCCTTTCTCCTTCCCTCCTTTGTTCCCTCTCTTCCCTCTTTCCCTCTCTTGTTCCCTCCCTTCCTCCCTGTCTCCACCCTTCTACCCCCAACCCATTTCCCCCTTCTACTCTCTCGTAAAAATCCATAGAAAAAATATCCTTGGGTGAGGATTAACAACAACAACAACAAAAAAAAACATACCAAAAACCTGTTTCTCAGTTTGTATAACATTGTGGGTCTCATCAGCACAAGCCCTGTTGGCTTTCAAAGCTGTACTTTTGGGGAGCTCTTCTCTTATCATGGGTCTTAAAAGTTGGGATGGCAGATAATGGGGTTCCAATTTTTTTTTCCTCAGGGAGTAGCTTGAGGTTGTGAATTCTCTCCCAATTTTGGGTCATGGCACAAGGGATGGGATTTAATATGAGATTTTCTCAGTCTCTCCTACCAGCTTCAATGTGGGGTTTTGTGGTGGTTTTTTTGTTTGTTTGTTTGTTTGTTTTTGTTTTGTTTTTCATTTGCCCATTTATAGTGTCACTCAGCTAGCTTTTGCTTTCTCTCTGTGGGATCCCTTTCCATGTCCCACGTGGTTCAGGATTCCTGTTCAGGGTTCCGTGTTCTGGAGAAGGCCGCACACAAATGAAGAGACTGGAAAAGAGTTAATTTGGGAAAATGGGGGCCCAGGGGGGAGTCCACCTCAAGGGGAGGACTACCCCCTGCTCTGGCCTTGGCTATCCCTTTTTATTGAGGCTGTGGGAAACACCCATAGCCTTTTGGCAGGAAATTCCAATCATAGACAATCAGCAAGAATTTACATGTGATTCACAGGTTAAAGTTGCTTCAACTACCACTGTCTCAACTAAACAAAGAGTTGATAGCTGTTTTGCTTTTTTTAGAGCCAGTAAGGTTGGCCAGCCTTCTGTGCTCCCTTTCCACATTTAACCGCCAGTGACAATGTTCATTTCCGGTACTCTCCCAAAGGAAATTGCTCCATATGTAGCTGTACTTTGGTGTGTCTCTGAGAGGAGGTCAGTTCAGGATCTATTATATGTCAACATTGCTTTTTTTAAAGTTTTATTTTATTATTTAAAGTATTATATATAGTAGTACATATGTCTCCTTTTTCATCCCATTGACCTCCTACCCCCTGGCACATGCCCTCACCCCCTATTGTCTGTGTCTGTTGGTTATGCTTATATGCATGCACATAAGTCCTTTGGTTGATCTCTTACCCCCACCTCCCACCACCACCCCGCTTTCCCACTGAAGTTTGACAGTCTGAACCAGAACATATTTTCAATTGCAGTTGACATATAGTATTGTATTAGTTTCAGGTATACAACATATAGATCAGACATTTATATAACTCATGAAGTGATCATCCAGATAAGCCTAGTACCACCTGGAACCATACACAGTTATTACAATACTTCTGACTATAT
Source organism: Pipistrellus hanaki (assembly GCF_964339955.1). NCBI lineage: Eukaryota > Metazoa > Chordata > Mammalia > Chiroptera > Vespertilionidae > Pipistrellus > Pipistrellus hanaki. The sequence goes on along the minus strand of NC_140506.1, from coordinate 68,718,052 downwards.
TCCCGCTGTTGTATTTTACATCCCTATGACTGTTTTTATAACTGGAAATTTAGACTTCTTAATTCCTTCAATTTTTTTACCCAGCCCTCAATGCCCCTCCCATCTGGCAGCCTTCAGTTTGTTCTTTTTATCGATGAGTGTGTTTCTGTTTTGCTTTCCCCCCCCCCCCCCCCCAGATTCTACATATAAGTGAAATCATATATTTATCTTTGTCTGAATTTCATTTAGCATAGTATGCTTTAGGTTCATCTATGTTATTGCAAATGTCAAGATTTCATTCTTTTATATGGCTAATAGTTCATTGGATATATGTACCACTTCTTTATCCATTCATCTATTGAGGGACATATATTGGCTGTTGTAAATAATGTTACAGTGAACATAGGGATGCATATATCTTGTGGAATTGGTGTTTTGGATTTCTGTGGATAAAAACCCAGAAGAGGAATTTCTAGATATATGATAGTTATATTTTTAATTTTGGGGGAAACTATACTTACTGTTTTCAATAGTGACCGTACCAGTTTACAATCCCATCAACAGTACACAAGGGTTCCCTTTTCTTCAAATCTTTAACACTTGTTTTTGTTGACTTATTGATGATAGTCATTTTGACAGATGTGAGGTTATATCTCATTGTGGTTTTAATTTACATTTCCCTGTTTATTAGTGATGTTGAGCATCTTTTCATCTACCTGCTGGTCCCCTCTTTGGAAAATGTCTGTTCTCTGGCCATTTTTTTAATCATAGTATTTGTTTTTTTGGTGTTAAGTTGTATGAGTTTCTTTTTTAAAATCTTTTTGTATGAGTTTCTTATATATTTATTTTAAACTCTTGTCAAATGAATCACTGATGAATGTTTTCTCCCATTCAGTAAGTTGTTATTTCATTGGGTTGATAGTTTCCTTTGCTGTGCAGAAACTTTTTAGTTTGATGGAGTCCAATTTATAATTTTTCTTTTGCTTCTCTTGCTAGAGGAGACATCCAAAAAAAGTATTTCTAAGAGTGATGTCAAAGTTTATTGCCTATGTGTGTGGTTTGTTTTTTTCCTAGGATTTTTATAGGTTCAGGTATTACATTAAAATCTTTAATCCATTTTGAGTTTATTTTTCTATATAGTGTAAGAAAATGATCCAGTTTTATTCTTTTGCATGTCTGTCCAGTTTTTCCAACATCATTTATTGAAGAGAATGTCTTTACCTCATTGTATATCCTTGCCTTTTTTGTCATAGATTAATTGACCATATAAGCATGGGTTGCTTTTCTTTTCTTTTTTTCTGGGCTCTCTTTCTGTTCAATTGACCTCTATTCTGTTCCATTCTTCTGTCTGTTTTATGCCAGTATCTTGCTGTTTTGATTACTATAACCTTATAGTATTGTTTGATATCAGGTACCCTGTTTCCCCGAAAATAAGACAGTGTCTTATATTAATTTTTGCTCCCAAAAATGTGCTAGGTCTTATTTTCAGGGGATGTCTTATTTTTCCATGAAGAAGAATACAGTACACATTTATTGTTAACTGAAAATAAAGGAAATTTATTACCTGTATACGGCACGGTTTAGTATGGTAGTTGTCAACACAAACCAGACAAACTGTGAATCCTACAGTATCAAGAATTTACTCATTTATTCAATGACAATCATGTCATCATCTTCTGGAACATCATCATAACAATCCAATTCCTGAATTTCCTGGTGAATTTCTTGTGACTCCATTTCTTTCAGAATCAGTGGACCAAATCTCTCATGTTTAGCAATAGCACTGTCTTTAAATGAGTACTTCTTGTCAAGGTAGCCTGCTCGCAGTGCATTTGCAATGCAACTGTCAGTGATTTTCTCCCATGAATTCTTCACCCAAGTTACAACTTCTTGCAGTTTAGGTTTCACAAAGTTTCCACACTGATTTCTCTCCATTCTATTTTCAATGTAGTCATTAATTTCCATGCACAAATTATCTTTGAATGGCTTGTTTATTGCAATATCAAGAGTCTGGAGATAGGCCGCCATTCCTGCGGGAATCATTATCTGATCTATTTTTCTTTCGTGAAGAAATGTCTTCATGTCTTTAGTGTGGTGAGTGCTGGCTGCATCCCAGACTAGTAGACCTCTTTGGCTCCCTCGCATAACAAGCAACAGCATTAAATTGACCCACTTCCTTATAGCTGCTTGTGTGGCCCAGGCTTTTTCAGTTTCAAGAATAAAAACTCCCAAAACACGTTCAATCTTTTCCTTCTTGCCCTTAGAAATGATTAAAGGTGGGATTTTAGTGCCATCCAGACGAATTGCCAAAATACAGGAAACACGTGCACTTTCGTAAGCAGTGGAGGGAATGTACACTAAGGAGGCACCCTGCTGTTCAATTGTTGTTTGAGATGATTGGCCCATAAATACTGCAGTTTCATCCATAGCAATCATGTTGGAAAGATTGTATTTAGAGAAGTCAGCATCATCAATAAAGGACTTGAATGTGTTTGCTTAATAATTTGAGTATCTTCCAACCTAAACAATGTTGTACCAGTAGATCTTCTTAAAGACAGTTTACTTCGCTGAAGGAAATTATCCAGCCAGTGTTGTGATGCTTTGAAGTTTTCGGGGTCTATGTCAAACTGTGGTGCCATTGCAAGGGCAAATTCTTGAATCTGAACCCTATTCACAACCAAAGCCTTTGCTCTCCTGTCAACAACCCATCCAACCTCCTGTAGATAATTCCAAACTCTATTAGGTGCAAAACATCTTAGACAGTAAATAAAATAGTCAATATTATGTATTCTATTGAAGGCCCGGTGCACAAAATTCGTGTACTGAAGGGTGGGGGGGGTCCCCCTCAGCCTGGATTGCTAGAGGGTGCAGGCCAGGCCAAGGGACCCTACCAGTGCAAGATCAGGACCAGGGAGGGATGCGGGAGGTTGGCCAGTCCGGGAGGAACTGCAGGAGGGCTCCAGGGTGTGTCCGACTCATCTTGCTCAATCCCGATCAGCGGGACCCCAGCAGCAAGTTAACCTACTGGTTGGAGTGTCTGCCCCCTGGGTGTCAGTGCACATCACAGCAAGAGGTTAAGTGGCCTTAGCATATCATTAGCATATTACACTTCGATTGGTTGAATGGCCAACCAGACGACCAGACACTTATCATATTAGGCTTTTATTGTATAGGATAACTTGGCTTAATCATATGCCTATGGATTCAGCTCTAAAGCTAAGGGATCAGGAGGCTATTTTCTGCAACCATATTGGTATCCTTGGGTATTTCAAAACAGCTGGCAGAATTAGTTTTAGATGTTGAACTGGCATAGTAGAGTACCTAATGAGTGCCAGGTAAAACATGCCTTTGCTCACAGCATCATTTTTCTGTGCATCTGGCTTTGGGTAACATGGCACTATTTCTAGCAGACCAGAGTGCATTCTATCTGGCAACTGGACTTGAAAATTAGATATGTCTAAGTATGTAGCTGTAAAACCATTTGAAATGTATTACCCATTTCAATTTCCCATGTATTGCTTACATATTTTACATATAAAGGTGAAATATTTAATTAAAATGAAAAAAGAAAAAGAAATGATTGTTGTAAGAATTTCTTTAAATTTACTCTATTTTCTGACAGCATTCAAATTCAGAATTTTCTTTGAAAAATGGTTATCAGAAAATAATTTCTGTGTTGTGTCCTATGAGACACATTAACAAAGATAGTGAAGAGGTAGTAATTTTAACAGAGGAGACAGTAATTTTAAGCCATTTAAACAGAATTTTAATGTAATAATTAGTCTAGTTTTAGACCTTAGCTCTACCAACAAAATTAAATATCTTAAATTAGACATACTCAATCTGTAAGAAATAGTACAAGGGTCAAATTAATAAAATACATTACAATTTTTCATAGGGATACCTACATAATAAAATTGAGTCTGAATATAAAAAGTAAATAACCATTCTGGTTTATAATACTTTAGACCAAAACTTTTAAATATACCCAGATTCTTCTGATGAATAAGCTTGTTTTCAGTAATAGCAATTAACAAAATCTATGTCAGCCACTTAGTTAAGTATAAATATGTCACTGATCATATATAAAAACTAGAGGCCTGGTGCACGAAATTTGTTCATGGGGCCGGGGGGTGGGTGTCCCTCAGCCCAGCCTGTACCCTCTCCAATCTGGGACCCGATGTTCAACTGCCTGTATAGACCCGATCCCTAGGATCAGGTCTAAACCAGCAGTCAGACATCCCTCTCACAATCCAGGACTGCTGGCTCCTAACTGCTCACCTGCCTGCCTTCCTGATTGCCCCTAACCCCTTCTGCCTGCCAGCCTGGTCACCCCCTGATTGATGTCTAACTCCAATGCCAACCTGATTGATGTCTAACTGCTCCCCTGCCAGCCTGTTTGGCCCCAACTTCCCTCCTCTGCTGGCCTGGTCACCCCTAACTGCCCTCCCCTACAGGGTTGATTGCCTCCAACTGCCCTCCCTTGCAGACCTGGTCCCTCTCAACTGCCCTCCCTTGCAGGCCTGGTGCCTCCCAACTGCCCTCCCCTGTTGGCCATCTTGTGGTGGCCATCTTGTGTCCACATGGGAGCAGCCATCTTTGACCACATGGGGGCAGCTATTGTGTGTCGGAGTGATGGTCAATCTGCATATTAATCTTTTATTAGATAGGATAGAGGCCTGGTGCCCGGGTGAGGGCCAGCTGGTTTGCCCTGAAGGATGTCCCAGATCAGGGTGGGGGTCCCTTGGTGTGTTGGGTGGACATGGCAAGGGGCCTGTGGTGGTTTGCAGGCCAGCTACGCCCCTGGTGACCCAAGCAGAGGCCCTGGTATCTGGAATTTATTTACCTTCTACAATTGAAACTTTGTAGCCTGGAGCGGAGCCAAGCCTCCTGCTCACTCCGTGGCCGGCAGCCATTTCTGTTTGGATTTGTTTACCTTCTATAATTGAAACTTTGTAGCCTTGAGTGGAGGCCTAGGCCGGTAAGAGCAGGTGGAAAGCTTGGCTTCCTCCATTGCCTGGGAAACCCAAGCCTCCCTCCAGCTCTCTGTGGCTGTAGCCATCTTGGTTGGGTTTATGCATACTAGCTCTGATTGGCTGGATGGCATGGCTGGTGGGCATGGATGATGGGTATAGCAGAGTGATGGTTAATTTGCATATTACTCTTTTATTAGGAAGTTTTTTAGTGACTCACTGGCTTGAGTGTGTATATTAACTATTTTAGCCATTCATCTATTGATGGACACTTAGGCTTTTAGGTTGTTTCTATGTCTTGACTATTATAAATAACTAGAGGCCCTGTGCATGAAATTCGTGCACTCAGGGAGTCCCTCAGCCTGGCCTGCACCCTCTCGCAGTCTGGGAGCCCCCAGATCAATGCCCTGCAGAGGGAGGTCCCAGGGCTCTGCAATTGGTGGCAGCCAACACAGAGGGCGGCCCTGCCCACCCAGCCCAGGCTCTGTGATCTGTGCTGTGCAGAGGGCGGCCATGCCCACCCTGCTGGGGCTCTGGGATCAATTGCAGAGCAGAGGGAGGCCCTTCTTATTGGGCCGTGCCTCTTCCATTGATCCCTGCCCGCCCTGCTGGGGCTCTGTGGTCAATGCTGCGCAGAGCCCCACCCGGCAGGGCTCAGTGATGGCCCTCCCAGCCGTGGCAGCTTGGCTCGGCCTCACAATGGCGCTTTGTCCAGAGGTGGTAAGGAAGACATTAGGTCTATCTGGCCTAATTAGCATATTACCCCTTTATTAGTATAGAGCTTCGATGAACATGAGGGTGCAGATATCTATTCCACATAGTATTTTCAATATATTCCCACAAGTGGAACTGCTGGATCATATGGTAGTTCTATTTTTCATTTTTTTGAGGAAACTCCACACTGTTTCCAAGTGGCTGCACCAATTTACAATCCCACCGAGACTACACAAGGGTTCCCTTTTCTCCACATCCTTCCCCAGCATATGTTGTTGCCTGTAGTTTTGATATCTCATCATGGTTTCGATGTGCATTTCCCTAATGACTATGGGTGTTGAGCAACTTTTCATGTACCCAACGGCCATTTGTATGTCTTCTTTGGCAGAATGTAAATTCAGGTCTTTTGCCCATTTTTAATGGATTATCTTTTTTTTTTTTTTTGCCATTGAGTAATATGAGTTCTTCATATATTTTTAATATTTAACCCTCATCAGATACATGGTTTGTAAATACTTTTTTTTTTTTCCAATCAACAGGTTGTCTTTTCATTTTGTTCATTTTTGTTGTTGTCATAGATCATTGTTTTGATGTAGTTCCCCTTATTTTTTATTGTTTGTGCTTTAGGTGTTACATCCAAAAAAGTCATTTCCAGGAGCCATGTAATGGAGTTGTGTTTTTTTCTTATATTTTATTCTTGGAGTTTTATGATTTTGGGTGTTACATATAAGTTTTACTTGGTTTCCAGTTAATTTTTTGTGAGTGGTGTACGATAGGGGTCTAGGTTCATTCATTTACATGTGACTATTTGTCGGTAGTGTTCCTCAGCACCACTTGTTGAGGAAACTGTCTTCTCCATGTATTCTTGGCTCCCTTGTCAAATGTTAATTGGCTGTATATGCATGGGTCTATTTCTGGACTTTTCTGTTCCATTGGTCTTTGTGTCTTTTTATGCCAGTACTACACTGAAATTACTGTGGCTTTATAATATAGCTTGAAATCAAAAGTGTGATGCCTCCTGCTTTGTTCTTTTTCAGGGTTGCTTTATTCAGATAATGCATTGTTAGTGTATAGAAACACTAATTTTTGTGTTAATTTTCTGTCCTGCAACTTTACTGTATTGTTTGATTATCTCTAACAGTTCTTTTTTTGTGGGGTCGTTAGAATTTTCTATATATAAAATCATGTCATCTACAAATAAAGGTAATTTTACTTCTTCCTTTTTAATTCTAATGTTTTGGGTTTTTTTTTGGGGGGGGGTTTTCATTTTTCTTGTGTCCTCCTCTTCTCCCCACCATTGTTCTAAGACTTCCAGTATATGTTCAGTAACAGTTGTAAGAGTTGGCATCTTTGTCTTATTCCTAATCTTAGAGGAAAAGCTTTCAAACTTTCACTGTTGAGTATGAAATTAGCGGTGGGCTTGCCATATACAACCTTTATTATGTTAATGTATATTCCTTCTATACCTAATTTGTTCAGAGTTGTTTTTTTTTTAAAATATATTTTTATTGATTTCAGAGAAGAAGGGAGAGGGAGAAAGAGATAGAAACATCAATGATGAGAGAAAAATCATTGATCGGCTGCCTCCTGCATGCCCCCTACTGGGAAGTGAGCCCGGAATCCGGACATGTGCCCTTGACCAAAATTGAACCCGGGATCCTTCAGTCTACAGGCTGATGCTATAGCCATTGATCCAAATCAGCTACGGCAACTAACTTTTTTTGTTTTTGAGTTGTTGTATTTTTTTTTTATCATGAATAGATGTTGAATTTTCTCAAATGCTTCTATGTCTATTAAAAAAATCAATAGATTTTTTATTCTATTAATGTGATTTATCACATTGATTAATTTGCTTAGGTTAAACCATTCTTGCATTTCAGAGATAAATACCATTTAATTGCAGTGAATGACCTTTTCAATGTGCTGCTGAATTATGTTAGCAAGTATTTTACTGAGAATTTTTGCATCCATATTCATCAGGAAAATTGTCATTTCTGGTAGTGACTTTGTCTGGTTTTGGAATCAGGGTAAAACTGTTTTCCATAAAAGAAGTATTGGAGTGTTTGGTCCTCTTTGATTTTTTTTTTTTTAAAGGGTTTGAGAAGCATTGGTATTCTTCTTTAAATATTGGGCATAATTCACTAATCAAACCATCTGGTCTTGGGCTTTTCTTCACTGGGAGATTTATGATTACTGATTCAATATTTCTACTAATATTAGTCTGTTTATATTTTCTATTTTTTCTTGATTTGATCCTGGTAGGTTGTGTTTTTCTAAGAATTTTTTTTTCTAGGTTGTCCAGTTTGTTGGTCTATAGTTTTTCATAGTTAATAGCCTCTTAGGATCCTGTGTATTTGTGTGGTATTAGTTGTAATGTCTCCTTTTTTCATTTATAATTTTGTTGACTTAGGTCATCTCTCGTCTTCTTTTGGTTACTCTAGCTAAAGGTTTGCTAATTTTATCTTTTCAAAAAACGAACTTCCATTTCTTTCTGGTCTAATCTTTACCATTTCCTTCATCTGTTAACTTTGGGCTCAGTAGGTTTTGTTTGTTTGTTTGTTTTATTTCCTTAAGGCATGAAGTCAGGGTTGCTTTTTTCAGATAATGCATTGTTAGTGTATGAAGTCAGGTTGACATCTTTCTATTTTTTTAATGTAGGCAAAGTAGTTAAAAAAGTCTTAGAACTACTTTTGCTGTGTCTCATAAGTTGTGGTATCTGTGTTTCCATTTTTGTTTGTCTTTGGATACTTTTTTATTTCCTCCTTTAATTTCCTCTTTGATCCATTGCTTGTTCAGGAGCATGAATGCCAGGAAATCATAACATTTCAAGTTTGTCTCTTGCTAGTTTTTTGTTGTTCTTGTTTTTTAATTCATACTACTGGGGGCAGAGAAGATAGTAGTGTGATTTCTTAGTTTTGCTAAAACATGTTTTGTAGCCTAATAATATAGAGCCTATTTTAGCAAATGTCCCATGGACGCTTGAGAAGAATGTGTATTTGCTGGATAGAGTGTTCTGTGTATATATACATTTAAGGCCATTTGGCCTATTGCATTGTTCAATTCTACTGATTCCTTACTGATGCCATGTGGATGATCTACCTATTGTTAAGAGTAGGGTACTAAAATTTCTAATTATTATGTTGCTGTTTATTTCTCCTTTTAGTTCTATTAGTTTTTGCTTTGTGTAGTTAGGTGCATAAATACTTACATTTGTTATACCTTCCTGATGAATTGACTCTATTATTTTATAATGTTCTTCTTTGTCTCTTATTAAAGTCTCTGTTTAAAGTCTGTTTTGTCTTCTATAAGTATAGTTATACCTGCCTTTTTTGTTGTTGTAACCATTTGCTTGAAATGTCTTTTTTCATTCTATTTATAAATTTATACATTTACTATGGTGTGTCTCTTATAGGCAGCATATTATTGGATCTTTTTTCTTTTTATCCATGCAGCCACTTCATATCTTTTGATTGATTGGAAAATTTAATCTATTTAAAGTAATTTTGATGTATAAAGACTTACTATAGACATTTTCTTAATTCTTTTGTTTTGTAGATCCATATTCCTTTTTTCTTATCCTACTGTCCTTTTCTTCTTCTTCTTCTTTTTTTTTTAACTTTGTGTATTTTTAAAATTTTTAATTTAATTTTATTGATTTTCCACAGAGAGGAAGGGAGAGAGATAGAGAGCTAGAAATATCGATGAGAGAGAAACATCAACCAGCCGCCTCCTGCACACCCCCTACTGGGGATGTGCCGCAACCAATGTACTTGCCCTTGACTGGAATCGAACCTGGGACCTTTCAGTCCACAGACCAACACTCTATCCACTGAGCCAAGCCGGTTTCGGTGTCCTTTTTGTTTTTTAATACCTTTTGGAATCATTATGCTTTGACTTCTTTATCATGCTCTTTTGTGTAATTACCACAGGTTTTTCCCTCGTGGTTACCATAAGGCTTACATAAAATATCTTGAAGTTATAACACCCTATTTTAAACTGATAACAACTTAACTTCAATAGCATTCCTAAACTTTTAACCTACACTTCTCTCATTCACCTTTTAGGTTATTCATTTTATAATATACATATTTTTAAATACTTTATAACAAGTAAAATATTTACTTATGGTTATTTTTACATTTTAAATATTTTTTTCAAATTTTTATTTTTATTTTTCAATTATAGGTGACATACAATGATATATTAGTTTCAGATGTACAACTCAATGATGAGACATTTACATAACTTAAGAAGTAATCAGCTCCCAAAATCTGCTACTCACCTGGCACCATTCATAGTTATTAACAATATTATTGACTGTATTTCCTATGCTGCACTTTACATCCCCATGACTATTCTGTAATTACCAATTTGTACTTCTTACTCCCTTCACATTTTTCCACCCTGTTTATTCTCTGTATCTCTGTCTACTTATATGTGTTTGGGGGTTTTTCTGGCGTTTTTTTTTTTTGCTCCACATATAAGTGAAATTATATGGCATTTGTCTTTCTGTCTGTAATCTTATTCAGCACAATCCATGATGTTGCAGATGGCAAGATTTTTATTTGGTAATTGCTGAGTCATATTGCATTGTGTATATATACTACCTCTTTATCCATTCATCTATTGATGGGCAGAGGTTGTTTCCATATCTTTGCTATTGTAAATAATGCTGCAATAAACATATGGATAAATGTCTTTTTTATGTAGAATTTTGGGTTTCTTTGGATAAATACCCAGACATGCAATTGCTTATTTCTTTTTCTGAACTTTTGTTCTGTCCTTTCATTTGAGACATTTTTTTTTGGACTCATTTAGGCTGCTTCCCTGCGATTGTGTATTACCATATTTTTCTGACCATAAGACGCACTTTTTTCCCCCCAGAAGTGGGGGGAAAAAGTCCCTGCGTCTTATGGTCCAAATATAGCCTACACATATACTTTAAAAAAAAAGTTTTTTTACTTGCCCGGCTCTGTGTGCTTGCTGCAGCCACTGTCCATTCCTCCGTGCCCAGAGTGTCTGCCCCGCTCTGTAAACCCCGAGTGGTAGAGGAGTTCCCATGTATGGTAGTCAGCCTCCATGCCCTCGCTGCAGCCATATCTCCATGTCAGCCCAGGTGCGGTGTACGGTAACTGCGTAATCCAAACCGTAATCATCGCCTGTACCCCTTGCTGGCCCGTACTCCGTGCCCGGAAGAATGCTGCGTCTATTCCCCCAATCATTCCTCTCCGCCCTCTGTTGCCGTGCTTGACTACTGGGTAGGCGTACTGTAGATCTCAGCAGAACCTTTACCATAAATCTTCAACTTTATTCTAATTTATTACTGAAGTCTCTCGTTATTGTGTTTTACCGTACATTTTGTCTTTTGCTGACTGTATTTGTTAATAATGGTTCTAAATGGTTCTAAATGCTGCTGTTTACTTTACAGGGTTGATTACATGTGTTTATGACTGTGATGTTGGGTTTTAATGCACATAAAATATTTTAGGACACTATTTGTTTCAGAATCTTTTTTTCTTCATTTCCCTTTTCTAAAAACTGGTGCGTCTTATGGTCCGGTGCGTCTTATGGTCCGAAAAATACGGCATATAGAGCTGCTCTCAGTCCTGATAGTTTCCTAATGTGGCAGGTGTCCTCTAGGGCCCAGTGATGGATGGAGTGTCTGGTCATCCAAGCCAGGCTCTCCTGATGTGTTCACTGTGTGGATTGTGTACACCCTCCAGCTGTAGTTGCACCTTGATTGCTGTTTGCATATCAGTGGGAGGGATTTATCCCTAGGCCAATTACGTAGCTACAAGGACTGGTGGTGACTACTGTGGAGGAGCTACTGTGCAGGAAGCAGGACTCACTTCAACAGGGTTATAGTGCCCCATGAGTCTGCCCGTTAAGTGTGTTGTGTGGTACTCTGGTGTGGTCTGATGCTGTCCACCAGGGACTCTGGCTCTAGAGACTCCAGGGAGATAACAGGATAAGATCAGACCTTGCTCTTCTGGGGGCTACCCAGGATGAGCTATAAAGCAATCTGCAGATGGATGCTACTTATGGAGGCCAAGCTGTGAACTGAAGCTGGTTGCTACTAGTACTGTGCCTGGGGCCATTTAGAGAGAGGTATAGGACTCTCTGAGGCCAGAGGCTGCTTGTTTAGGGTTTGTGAGCCTTTGAGAGGTTTTAGGACAGGTCATTTGTATTGAAAAGCCACTACAAATGGCTTGGGTAGGCCTGTAGGTTGGATGGGACAAGGTCTCAGGAAATCACCAGTGCAGCGTGAACAGTTAGCCCAGTTAATGGAGACTCTGATATGGTGCCATATGCCGATTCTATTTTATTTTATTCTTTTGGGGGGGGGGGCCTGAGGGGGAGAGGGTCGGCAGTGAAGGAACAATGGCCTCTGCCAGTACTGTGGTCTGGGAGAAAGATGCCCCTCCAGTTCTTACCCTGATGTCAGACAATTTAGTTCCTCTATGTCCCTGGCATCTTTCCAGCTGCTGCCCCAGCACTGAAACTCAGAGCAAGTAAATCTGAATTAAGTCTGGCAAAGGTTTTTTTTTTGTTTTGTTTTTTTAAGAAATGCCTTAGACACCAGCAGGCCCTTATCTCACTCAGCCACAATCCCTGCTGATTTTCACAACCAGCAGTTATGGTGACTTATCTATCAGCACTGGAATCCAGGCCTGGGGTGTGTAGGGGTGGGGGAACTTAGGACATGGATGGACCTGGGATCCCTCATTCCTAAGGGGGTCTTCTGAAGCTGAGATAATCCTCCCAATTTTAACCATCACACATGGGAGTGGAACCAGCCCATTACATGTCCCTCCTATTAGTCTCTATGCAACTGCTTCATTTCCTTGGTTATAGGACTTTTCTATTCAGCCTGATTTCAGGTAATTCTGAATGATGGTGTTTCTGTTATTTGGTTGTAATTTTGATGTGGTATGGAAAGATGAAACTATCTTGACAGGAAGCTCCCATTTTATAAACTAGAGTTGTAAATGCATTATGTGTCACCATTACCATTTACAGAATCGAATCTTGACTATATATTTAATATTACCAATAAATTTCAGACTACTTTCTGTTTTTATAACGCTACTTAGCATCCACTTACTTACACCCAAAGAACTTCTTTAGCAGCATTTCTCACAAGGTAGGTCTCCCTCAGCTTTTGTTTGTTCAGGAGTCTACCCTGCTTTCATTTCTGAATAATGGCTTTGCTGGGTATAGATTCTTGGCTGAGTTTTTCTCTCAATATTTTGAATGTATCATCGGATCCTATCTTGGCCTAAAACATTTCTGTGTAGAAAACATCGATAGTCTCATGGAGATTCTCTTGTAATTTTTCTCTTGCTGCTTTCAGAATGATTTCTTATTCCTTAACGTTTCACAGTTTAATAATATGTCCCAATATATTCCTACCTGGGAGATATTATCAATCTATTTGGGGTCCTTTGGGTCTCATGGATTTCCATTTCTTTTCCCAGGTGGGGAAAGTTTTCAGTCATGATTGCTTTAGATATATTTACACACACACACACACACACACACACACACACACACAGACACACACACACACACACACCCCTTTATTGTTGCAAGTATTACAGATGTCTCATTTTTTCCCCATTGACCCCTTCTAGCCCACAACTGCTCCCCTCCCCAGACCTTCACCACACTATTGTCTGTGTCGATGGGTTATGCATGCATGAATACAAGTTCTTTGGTTAATCTCTTCCCACCCACTCAACACTCCTGCCTTCCCTCTGAGATTTGACAGTCTGTTTTATGCTTCTATACTTTAAATACACTTTCTGTTCCTTTCTCTTTCTTCTCCTTCTGGAATTCCCACAAGGCAGGTATTGTTCCTTTTGATGGTGTTCCATTATTTCCAGACTTTTTTTTTTCTTTTTGGTCCCCTGACTGGATAATTTCAAATGTCCTCTATTATAGGTTAGATTATTTCTTCTGCATTGTCAAGTCTGCTTTTGAAGCTTACTATTAAATTTTTCAATTCAGTCACTGTATTTTTCAACTCTAGGAATTGTTTGGGTTTTTTCTTTTTTGAGTTTCTGTTACTTAGTTGAACTTGTTTTGTTCATGCATTGTTTTCCTAATTCATTTAGTTGTCTATGTTCTTGTAATTCACTAAAGAAAATTATTCTGAAATTTTGTCTTCCAGTTCATAGATTTCCATTTCTTTAGGGTCAGTTATTGAAGCTCTATTAGTTTCCTTTGATGGTGTCATGTTTCCTGACTTCTCGTGATTCTTAGTTTCTTACTTTGGTATTTGTGCATTCGAGTAATAGAAGTCTGCTTTGGCCGAAATAGTTCTTCACCAGAAAGCTCAGTTGAGGGTTTCTGGGTGTGTCTACTGGTAACACCCTTGGGGGTAATAGAGAGGGTTATCAGAGTCTTATTTATGAGTAAGTCCACTCCTTGAGCTCTAAAGCCAGGAGAGGGGCAGAGATGTCACTGTGTGAAAACACTTGGGCAGAGAGTCAATCCAGTAGTCTTATCCAAGTGAAGTGAGAGGATGTGTTCCACAACTTACCTATGTTATCTGATCAGGCTTACTAGACATTCGGGACTGGATTCTATACTCAGTAGTAGAAGGGGCTATACATTAGCCTCCATGCCCTGGGTGGGGCCCAAAACATGCACAGCTTGTTGACTGGGGACTTGATCAGACAAGGGTATGCATTAAATTCCCTGGCCAGTCAAGGCCACCAGTTTTGCTCTGCAAATAGGGAAAGCCACTGGCTATGCTCTCTGTTCAGGTGCTGCTGTAAGTAGGGCTGCTGGATGGGCTTCACAGCTTCCCCTGTGCTCTGGTAAAGTTCCCTGGTTGGGTTATGTTTCTCACTTTACCTGGGCTGAAAATTGTATTCAGCAATGAGTGAGGTTACAAATTCGTTTCCCTGAATAGGCATTGAGAGAACCAACTCCAAAGCCAGAAAGATTCTGTTTATGGCCTGGACCCAAGCTGACCCATGCCTCGTTCCTGGCTAAACAGGTTTCCTGGTTTTGCTCTGCAGACTGTCAGCTCTGCGTGCTGGCCTCTCTGCTCTGGTGTTGATGGGCTACTTAGCTTTCCAGGTGTCCCACCAGGCTTTCTGCTTGGACAGGCCTGGAAGCTTCAGTGCATGGTGAGTAGGGATATTCTCAGCTCCAAGCAGCCTCCCAGGTTTTCCCAACCAGACCAGACTTTCTGGTGAGAAGTGAATTACCTCCCCTGACTGTGTGGAGAGGGTAACACTCCACACCCAGCACTGGCTTTGTTCTGTGCATTATCAACTGTACATTCTCACTCTGGACTCTGTTCAAGCATTGAACGGATACTCTGGCCTGCTTTTCTGTGCAGATGGAGCCAGGAGTTACACTCAGCAGTGAGCTGGACGATGACTCAGCTCCCCTGCCTAGATGAGAGCACATTAGGCTCCAGGGCTGGTTAGGCATATCTGCACCCGGCCAAGTCCCCTGGTCAGACTGTGCCACTCGCTTGGTTTT
The DNA here is from genome assembly GCF_964339955.1 of Pipistrellus hanaki. Classification (NCBI taxonomy): domain Eukaryota; kingdom Metazoa; phylum Chordata; class Mammalia; order Chiroptera; family Vespertilionidae; genus Pipistrellus; species Pipistrellus hanaki. The sequence goes on along the minus strand of NC_140506.1, from coordinate 68,702,885 downwards.
GCAGATGAACAAAGACACTGGTTTGGATAACTACTTAGGTGCTGCGGATAGGAACTCAGTATACCAAGATCCGAATGCTGGTTGTTGTAAGCCCATCCCCATTTCTCTGTTACAGGTTCCCAGTGGTTAAGTTGTGCAGATTCCTCTGCAATCTTCAGGAAGCGAAACAAATGGGTGCTCTTAAGTGTCCCCCAACTCCGGGAGAGCTGGATGTCCACCCTGAGCTTTTTCCCACTAAAGGAACCCATAGGTCCAGGGATTTACTTCTTGGCACAGTACTAGTCTGGCCTGGGGGGAGGGCAATGTGGTCAACATAGAGTCCGTCCTCATCTTTGATGCAGGAAGGTGCCCAACCTCATCCCCACGTTCTAGGATTCTCTCAGCGGTGTCTTGTAATTGAATAGCTGTTAGCTCTTCTTGCAGGGGAGCAAAGTCAGGAACAACCTGTCACCATCTTGGTGACATCATTCTCTTTAAAATATCTTAGGACATGCAGAATGAGTCAGGAAGCGTATTATAATAGTGGTTCTCAAAATACTTTAAAAGGTATTTTAAAAGTGCCTTGCTTGAAGAGTGGCTTAACAATTAGAACATTTCTGGCTTTAATCCTAAAAATTATACTCAAAGGTGAACCTAGTTTATGGTTTCCCAAATTTGGGAGAATATTCAAATATCATAGATATATTCTCATATTAGCAGCAAAGTAAAAAACATTTTTAAAAAAATAGGGGTTAAAAATAAGTTTTCCTTAAAAAAATCCTTAAAAAAATCCTATATAAAAACAAGTTTTCCTTAAAAAAATCCTATATAATAAAAGGCTAATATGCAAATCGACCACTGATCTAACAGCAGAAAAACTTGTTGCTATGACACACACTGATCACCAGGGAGTAGACGCTCAATGCAGGGGCTGCCTGTTAGTCAGTGCACTCCCACAAGGGGAGCGCTGCTCAGCCAGCAGCCAGGCTCACAGCTGGTGAGCACAGTAGCAGTGGCAGGAGCCTCTTCCTTCTCCGCAGCTGCACTAAGGATGTTTGACATGGGGAGTGGGCCTAAGTCGTCAGTTGGACATCTCCCGAGGGATCCCAGACTGTGAGAAGGCACAGGCCGGGCTGAGGGGTCTCACCCCTCCACCCCCGCCAAGTGCATGGTTTTGTGCACTAGGCCTCTAGTATATTATAAAATTAATAGTATATTAGAGCGAAGTCCTTCTGTTATTATGTGAATTAAGCTGAATTCAATAGTCGTAAGATTATGCACCCATAACTTCCTAAAGCAAATACCTAGGATATCCTGTTTTGGAAGAAAATGGTTTACGGTACAATTTCAACCTTTCTCATCTCACACATATAGTACTACATTACTAAAATTCTGTGGCACACCAAAAAGTGTTATATTTTTGCTGATCTGGCTACAAAAATAGGTATATTTTTTACTGCTTTAAATTCTTGACAACTTAAAAGATCTCCTTCATATGGCCTTGCTAATTTTCTTTCCAAAACTTTTTTTCTTCTCTAGTTAATTCTGAAAAAAAGATGTAACTATAAAAGGGCCTTTCCTGGGCATTCAATTAGTGATTTTCTAGTCTATTGACAGCACTATTTTTTTTTTCTTGCTAACAAAAACCCCATATCAATATTTCAGTGTCTTTTACAATACCCCTTCCTGTGCCAAATCAAAACAATAATCTCTCCTCCTGGGATTACTAGGCTCTAAATGGCAAATATAGCAACAACTAAAACTTTGTTTTAAAGATGACGGTGAAAGATAAATTAGATGCAGGTCTCTTCATGAACACAGGCCTATTAACTATCTCTAGTGCATCTTCTCCCCTAAATATTGTGAGTTCTATGAATGCAGAGTTAGCAACTCAGATATCTGAATGTTATAGGTTCCACTTGAAAGATGGTGAAGTTACTCTTCTATAGGAATTCTTGGTAGCCAGTTTAGACAAAGGAAAATGGGCCTTTCTAATATAATATTAATATGCATAAGCTTTAAAAAAATCACTGTACACTTCTGGGAAGTAAGCAGAGGTATTATTTATTTGTTCTATTTACATACTTACAAAATTGATTATTACCCAATACATCATCCTGCATAGAATCTTAAAAACCATATTCTGGGAGTAAAAACCTAAGTTTCTTAATAATTTACACATAACTCATCATCTAGAACCCCGGAAGTTTGGCTTCACAGAACAGGAATTCCTGTTAAGAATTTTTTCTAGTCAAGGAATAAAATAAATCCAACATCATATTAAAGTAATTTAGTTGACCCTGAGTATGTTACTAATTTGCATAATTTTTAATAGGTGTACATAGTACATGTTCATCTGTATGTATTACCTATTTAATATCTACTACCATTTTGTATATATTCACTTATCTCAAATTTCTTACCTCATTAATCCTTGAGAGAAAGAGGAACAGAGTGGGGAAGTAATAATAAGAGATCAGAAGAGAAAACCACTAGTATTTTTTAAAGCTTTCCAACTCCATAAATCTGCGGCACAGTTCAAGGTCCAGAGTTGCTGGACAAACTTAGTAATAGGAAGATCTTGAATTGAATAATCTGAGTACCTCTGTCAACTGAGGTTCATATTAAATTACTCTGCAGTTTTACCTGTTCTCTTTCACACTAATTAAAATGAAGACATGTGTAAGCTTATAAAATTCAGTTAGTAGTTACTGGAGCACTTCAGGAAAAATAAATAAGTCACAAACTCAACCAAAACAATAGCAGTCAAGGATCATGTGGAAGACAGGTTTTCTTTCCTAAGACGCTTGAGAGAGGAAAAGAGCCAACAGCTCCCAGTCCAACTCTAAGAAATGCTACAGTGGGAGAGGTAAGAAGATGAGCAGAAAGAGAAAGAACAGAGGGAAGTTAGATGGTGGGTAAAGGGAACCGCAGTCTTAAATTGTTGGTAAGCACCAAAACACCAACATTAGCAGACCGCCTTACTAATGCTGCTGTGGTGTGAGAGATAGAGTTACTTTTTGTAAAATTTCCCAGTAAATAAATGGGAAGTAGCAAAAGTATTTTAATTAGGAATACTTTCCTTCATCCATAATCATAATTAGTCATCAGGCCATCCCATGATAAAAGCTCCCTTTTCTAATAGTATTTTAAAAGGACAAATACAAATGGGGAGCTTGCTCAGTCTTCCCTACCACAATTTCTCTTATTCATGAAAGATGGAGAAGACATAGATGAGCTGTTCCATAAATACCAATAAAAAGGGAAAAAAAGTATTCTGTCCCTATTATTCCACAATTGGTTTCATCTCTTTTCTCTCATTACTTTGAATGACAGCTTGAATTTCACTGAATACTTAATTCATCTCAACCCCATGTAAAAAACTGCAAAAATATAAAGCAAATCTTACAAGTAATGACAGTGCAGGGATAAGAGCTTTAATTCCCTTTATAAGATTGTGCTAATTCTTTTAACTCTAAAAAAAAAACTGCATAGAAGAGTAAATAAATTACATTTATATAAGAAACTACTATATTAAGTGTTATTTAAACTTGCGTATATAGAGTTTAAAAGTGTAAGACAAACTATTTAATTCTGATTTATATAAAACACAAAAATGGTAAATATATTTGGAAGAAAAACTTTCACTAAGTACCAACGTAATGGACTAAATAAACCAGATTGCATATAAAAGTTTCTTTGAAAAGTTCCATTAAAAGTGAAGGCAGAATTCGACAAAGTTGGAAAAGTAGTGTTTAAGGCAAAAGTAAGTAACCTTAATTAAATAAGAAGCATACAATCCCATAAACAACAACCTTAATTAAATAAGAAGCATACAATCCCATAAACAACAAAGTGATTCCCTCCCAAAATTTCTTACAATGGAAAACATGAATGGAGTAAAAAATAATGGCTGTTGTCAGAATTTACTAGAAAATACTGAATAGCAGTATTAAGAAAATAACTCAAATGCTTCTCATTTAAAAACTCCAATAATTTGTCATTTAGTTGTCACATAACAATCAAAAAGTAAAATGTATTACCCTAATGTTAAGAGCATAAATCTGTAAGATGCCAGAACTTAAAAAAGAAAAGAAAAGAACATAGCAATACTCACACTATGTGTGTACATGATAACCAAAGAGAAAGTTATCCATTCTGTTGTTTGGCCCAAGTTAAAAATATGCAAACAAAATGTGCACCATCTCTCTACAGGTAGGTGTTTTTAGGGTAAATTGTTGAGCACACACTCAGCATCAGACCTGAGATCATGTGCACACACAAAAAAACTTCAAAAAATGATAGATTAATCTTGAATTAAAAGAAACAATGCTTTTAAAGAATATTCAAGGAGCATATCATTAACTGTGTTATGAAAAACAAAATAATCAAGTACACATCAAGTTAAATTTCTTAACATATGAATTTGTACTCTAAATCTGGTATCAAATTGTCCTATAAAAATACTTACATATTTGAGAACTATAGTACATGTAATTAAATGATCATAAAAGGATCTGTTTCATTTGCTGACATGACACCATGGCTTTTTAAAGGGAAAGGAAAAATTGCAGCCCTCAGAAAAATTACCAAAACTGCTGGATCACTGACGCTATCCAATTTCAGAAAGTAAAATGTCTTCTTTACCACCAAGCTCAAGGTGAGGCCATCTCAGAATCGAGGTAAGTCTCTCACACGGTCCTGGGGGGCAGGCGCTGTTTATACATGCCCGCTATAGCTTTGGCTGCGCTGTAGATCATCTGTCGCCGTGACATGCCAGTGAAAGCCAGGTGCCAGTCAGTCCGGCTGACATTTATTAAACTCTTTTCCAGGACTTCACCAACTGTCACCAAAAGGCCTGACCACCTCAGATTGTAGTCCTGGGGAGTTAGACTTTGAGCCTATGGAAAATGAAATTTATATTATTTATTAAACATTAAAAAAAATCATTGGAAATGGCTGAAAGTGACATTTCAAAGTTTCTCAGGTTGCTCTTCATACCGATGATAGATCCTGAGAAACAGATAATACTGCCAACCGTATAAAATTCCAAAGTTATGAAAGAACACGATATTGCACACAGCTAATTTGTTTAAAATATAATAGTCAAGGTCTTAAGTCTAATGACCATATCCAACCAAGCTCAGTGTCAGAGGGTCTACGTTCTACTTCTACATTCATTGTCATTTCAGGTTCATAGTAAAATTAGTACTAAAATAGAAACATTTTTTTAGTTTTGACATTCCTACCAGAAAGAAGGAAACTGCATGCATATTAGACTTTAATCCATTCAGAAAAGGATACTTAATTAATTTGTAGAAGAGTATCCCAGAAACTTTATGTGACTAAGGTAATGCCTATAAAATAATATGCAGTCCAGGATAGCATCATTAATACCTGACCCAACCTTCATCTGTTCCCACTCAAATTACATATTCACCCCACACAGAAATGAGAGAATAAGCCCATTGCTGAGTATCCAAGAATAAGGAAGATTTTCTGTTTTAGGCAGAGTCCAGATGAATATAGTTACGTTTTGTATTATAATTACCTGAGATGCTTTTTAAAAAAAAATTTTTTTTTTTTAGAAAACCACATTTTTTTAATACTCTACCTAAGACCCCTAGTTTGAAACTCCACAGCAGGTTCCCAGAGAAGGAGTACAACACTTAGGAGACTGAGCAACTGAGGAGCTTGCTTACTCCTCCCTACCACAGTGCCCACTGCATGATCAGTATCTCACTGGGTTTCAGAGAAGAGTAGTAGCAGATGGATCACAAAGATCTCCGGAGACACTGTCACAACTGTGCTGCTCACAGGTGACACGCATACCAAGCACCACGGATCTTGTGAAGCTGCAGATCCTGACTCAGGCCCTCTGGGTGAGGGCCCAAGAGACTGCAATTTTAACAAGGTCCCACGTGACACTTAAGGTGCTGGGTCTAGGATCACATTTTTAGAAACAAGATATTGATCTAGAAGCGAAACTCCAACATATGTGAGTTTTAATTGGGGGACAGAGGGCTAATTTATTTGTATAAATTTTTTCTAGACTTCATTAATATGCATGCTGATTGTAATTATAATCCCTAAAAGAGCTGACTTTCATTCCCTTAAGTAAAAAACTCCAAAAGTAAGGGAGAGCTGAATAGCAGGAATAAAAGGAAGACACATGCTTTGGTATCTTAGTTTTGAACCTCATGACAAAAAAAAAAAAAAAAAAAAAAAAATTAATGACAATAGAAACAAGGCAAAGTAAAAGACACTCTTTCACTATCACTCTTCAGAGTTAACCACATCAACAGCTTGTTGTGTATCTTTCTAGGCCTTTTGTTTTCTAGTAGTGTATATAGTTTTAAAGTATATATGTGTGCATATGTAAATATATGGATCATACCAGATACAGTATTTTTACTTGGCAATATGTTCTAAGTTTTGATATTAGTATATACAGTTTTGATGCTTTGTTTTTTGAGCATTATATCTTATTTTTTTCTAATATGTATTCCTAAAAATAAAATAAAAATTATCCTTCTGTAATGGATATTTAGCACAGGGGTCAGCAAACTTTTTCTGAAAAGGGCCAGATAGTGAAAAGTCTAAGCTTTGTGGGCAGGATGGTCTCTACAACTCAAGTACAAAAGCAGCATGTAAATAAATGGGCAGGAGTGTGTTCCAATAACATTTTACAGAACAGGCAGGTATGCCAGATATGGCCGCTTTTTTTGCTAACCCTGAAGCACCCTTATAATGACAAAGTTTCTAATGTCTATCATTCTAGAGCCTTTTGTCACAATAGTGAATAAAATGGTCATAGGGTGAAGAGGTTTCCAAGACACTCCTATATATTAGATTGAAATAATATAAATGCAAAGATAGGTAGAATTCTAAAAGCTCCATGTTTAAGAAGGTGTATGTAAATAAGCTGTGTCCCTCTACCTGGAAGCTTTATGAGAACAGGTATTCTGTCTGCTAGAGAACATTTTCCATACTTAGGATTTTATCAACAGGGTTTGGTTTTATAATCCTAACAGAGAATACAGTTAGAAGCACAGGAGTTGTAGGAAAATTGGTATATTTGAATGGGCTTTACATGAAATCATTGTGTTTCCTTTACCTGACTACTTTGGGGATGGACACTGTGTCTCACTGGGGAATGTTTCGTCTATCTAGTGTTGTAAAACAGAGGCATGTACATCGGCCTTGCAAGCACTTAATTAGACATGCTAAATGGGAATCGGTACAACTGCCTCAGCCCACACAGTACAGGATAGAAGCTGGAGTGATGTTAGGGGCAAAAATCTCCTGCCATAACCCTATGGGGCGTGTAGGCTGGGGCTAATGGCAAATACCTGTTGGGACTTTGGATCAGAGGAGTTCCATTTGCGGGGCATTTTCTACCTTGTTATTAGACATTCTTAATTGAAGCTACACTTATGACTGAAGGACATACAGTGATGCTGCTGCTGAAAAAATGCCCTAATGGGATGGCAGTGACCGGAACAACGAGCTTTCATAGTTCTATTTCCATACAATATTACGGAAGTGGTTTACACAGGATCATGCTGCCTAGGGAATGCAAGGAGGAGATGCAAGCAGAGTCTCTGTGCTCGTGGGACCAATTCCAGAGACACCTGAGGAGCTGCTGGAACCAACTGCTGCATGGACAGTGCCCTATGAACAGTCTCCCCTGGAAGCGCTCCTTGGTTTACAAATGGCAGCTCCAAGGTAAATAGACAACATCCCATTTGGAAGGCCACCACTAACTTAAAGTGAAAACAAATCAGCAGGGTGGGCTGAAGTGCATGCTGTTTTCCTAATAGTGAGGGAAAAACTGAACAGTGGTAAAATCCCCAATGTTTCATTTTCTACTGATTTACAGGCAGCGGCCTGGCCTATGGTCAGGCAGGAGAGCAATGGGAACCTAGCCTGTTAAAAGGATGCTCATATGGGCTGAGGGAAATACACTTGCTAGATTCGTATTGCTGCCTGCTCTTTGGACCAGCACAGTGGCCAAACCTTATGTCCCTTCCAAAGGTAGAAAAGTTTGGGTATAAATGGAGAGAAGGGAAAATAGTTGCTATGGGTAAGAGAATGAATAAATGGTTTATGGTTTATGTAATGAGGGAAATCAAATATTACATTAACAACTCAAAAGGTTCAGTGCAAGAGATGATAGATACTGTCTCTTAGCTTCATTATATATGCATGCCTTGTTTTATTTCACTTAACTTCCTGCTTTTTTTTTTTTTTTTTTTTACAAATTTAAGGTCTGTGGCAATCCTGAATCAAGCAAGTCTATCAGCACCATTTTTCCAAGAGGCTCAGATAATGGTGAGCACTTTTAAGATATGTGCACTGTTTTTTATAGACATACTGATATCATTACATACTTATTAGACTACAGTATTGTGTAAACATTACCTTTATATGCACAGAAAACATTGAGGTGGTCTGAAACCAAATGGCACTATCTCTGAGGCATGCTTGTACAGGTGCCTGAAGAGGTGAAGCCTATATTTCTGACATCACCTTTGTTTTGGGAACCTGAGCAGAGCTAATAGAAGCCTGCGAACCTGAGAGGCCCCACCCTGGGAGACATTTTCATATATGAAAGACTAGAAGTTATTAACAACTGAATGGGAGCTTTCATGACTGTATCTTTTATGACTGTTTGACTATAAGGGGCCTGTGTTTGAAGACCACAGTGATAGACTCAAATACATAGTCTTCATCCCAATTTTTGACAGAGCTCCCAAAAACTCTTGTAATTTCCTAAGTATTAAGAGCTATAAAGATGTATTTCCTAAGTATTAAGAGCTATAAAGATGTATTAGGTTAATGAGATGACTTTGGAAAGCTTCATTGAGGTGATTAATGTTGAATCATATGAAACTACCAATATTTGATTTTTTAAAAGACAGCAATTCCATATGGTCCAACCTAATTACTAAATCGACCATTTTGTCCAATTTTCCTAATTTATTGTTATAAATATGCATAATATTTGCTTGGAATCATCTTCATATTGGAGTTTAATGTTAACATCTACAAAAATGCTTTCTTGCACTTCTGAAAAGAAATTATAAGTAAAAGGTTCAATAACTTCAAAATTCTAAGCATCAATTCGTAGTCCCCATCTAAGCGGTAAACCTATTAAGAGAGCCACAAGTTGCTTTCAGGGATTCTATACACACATCTGCCAATTTATATGTGAGTACGTACATGTATTTTCTTGGGAGATGACATTTGACAATGTGCAAGAGTTCAAATGGGGTAGAAGTTTTATAAAACAGAGGAGAGGAAAAAGTAAAAAAAATGTCATTTAAGAGTAAAAAGACTCCAATGTAAATATGCACTTTTTTCTTGAACAAAATGAAATATAACTAAAATATAGAATCAAAATCATTATACATTTATGCCTCAGTATAGAAACGATGTGAATAGGTAAAGACATATGCCTTTCACTAAGGTTTCTACTTACCACCAAAGAGGAAAATCAAGACAAAGGTATTAGGGAAAATAAAGGAAAGGTGAATATGAAACCAGGAGAAAAGGTAAATCTCTTTTCATCTTAGGGTGAGGAAAATAGCGATTAACTATATAAATATACTACCTTTTCAAAGACAACAAAAAGAAGCTAAAAGGCTATTTCCAACAAAAAATATGCCCACATTTTTATTTTGAAACAATATTGAAAGCTTCCCAGAAGCATCTGAAAATGGAGAAAACTAACCTGTTGTACAAATTCCAAAGGCACTGGTGTGGCTTGTGTAAATGTTTCTAGGTGAATGCCATGGACAGGATCTTCAACTATCAAACAGCCAATATCAAACCATCTGCAACAGAATATGAGTTTCAAGTTATGTGCTAAATAAAAGGTATAAGTAATTATTTTGATAAAATATTAAGACTTCAAAAAGTAAATGTTTTTCTAATCAATTTTCAAGAAGACAATCCACAAAAACAATATATAAAATCCCCCTGTTGGCTTAATTCCAAGAGGAGAAAAATAATGAAGAACAATAATAAAAAAAATAATTGAAAATTATCATGGGAAGTTTTGTGTATTCACTGTTGTGCTAGTGAATACACATTAGAATATTCAAGGTCATCTTTGTTCTCTAAAATACTATCATGGTCCTAAACATGTCCCCTTCAACTCAAATTGCAATACCTATCATACCCACCAAACTTCTTCTATTTCTTTCACTATTAGCGCTGTTGGCTGAGGAAACTTTCGGTTCGCCTCCCTCTTCTTCCTACTAATCTCTCAACTTCACCTCCCTCCCTGCCCCAGGGAAAAAGAAAAACGGCAATCTCTACTGATCAAGTTCAAATAATGCACCAAATTTACTCATTTGAATTTGCAAATAGTTTGCCATGCATAATATTTTTAATATGCCACTTGAAAAAATATAGAACATTTTGTCTGCATAGCCAACTGGAAAAGTTACTAGCAAATTAAAAAATTAAAAAATAAGCTCATAGGGAATAACAAATCCTTTTCTCATTTCTGATAAATCCTTCACAATGAAAACTTTTTCCACTTAAAAGATATTTGTGCCCTCAGTGGATAGAGCGTTGACCTGCAGACTCAAGGGTCCCAGGTTGATTCTGGTCAAGGGCATATACTTGGTAGCGGGCACATCCCAGGAGGGGGTGTGCAAGAGGCAGCTGATAGATGACTCATCGATGTTTCTAACTCTCTATCCCTCTCCATTTCTCTCTGTAAGAAAAGGAATAAAATGTATAAAAAAAAGATACTTGTAAGTTGACTTAAAGTGAAGTCAACTATAACACCACCAACATTTTAATTAACCAGAATCATAAAACTACGAGATGGCCTATCATCACTAATCATCTAGAAAATGCAAACCCAAACCATATATAATATCACCTCATACCTGTTGAAATGGCTTTTATAAAAAAGGCAAGAAATAACAACCTTTGGCAAGGATATAGAGAAAAGGGGGAACAGTTACAAACTGTTGGTAGGCATATAAATTGGTACAGCTACTATGGAAAACAGTATAGACATGTCCCCAAAAAATGAAAAATATATGATCCTACAATCTATTTCTGAGTATTTATTAAAAAAATGTATGTACCCCTATGTTCACTGCAACATTATTTAAAAGAGCCCAGGTATGGAAGCAACGTTAAGTGTCCACTGAAGGATAAATGAGCAAAATGTGGTACACAGAAATATAATTCAGCCATAAAAAAGGACGTCTTGCCATTTATGACAAGGTACATGGACCTTGAGAGCACTATGCTAAGGGAACAGAAAGACAAATATTGTTATGATTTGACATATATGGAATCTAAAAACAGAACACAACATATGATGAGCAGATTGGTGCTTGCCAGAGGCTGGGTGAAGGGGATCAAAAGGTACAAACTTCAAGTTATAAAATAGGTCATGGGAATATAATGTATAACATGGTGACTATAATTAACCCTTTGCACTCCGAACCATTCTGGACATTGGCTAACAGCTACTCTCGACGCTACTTTGCGGCGGAAACGTGCATTTACAGACCCTCATATTATTTAGTATAATTTTGGAACCAAGTAACGTATTATAATGATATTAGACTTATATGAATTGGGTGACATCGAGGAATGTATATTTGCAAAGAAAACAATATTTTATTGTTTATAATTTTGTACAGTATGATAAGTTTTGAAACACTCCCCAATATGCATTGCAGGCTGATTAGTGCATGTTTGACAGTAATAAGTGGTTTGACGCCTGTCTCAAAAAGTTGCGTTGAAATAACTCAATTCCCCGTAATCACTAATAAACTGCAATGTCCCCTGAGAGGGGACATCTGAGTGATATGCTAGAATTCCGATGTCCCCTGAGAGGGGACAGCGGAGTGCAAAAGGTTAATACTGTATTGTATATCTGAAAGCTCCTGAGAAAGATCTTAAGAGTTCTCATTACAAGAAAAAACAAGACTCTTACTTGTCAGGAAGCAATTCTGCAATAAAGTTTTCTACTGACACAGCAACCTGCTTCTCATGGATCACTCCAGTTCGACGCAAGGTATCTATCCGTTCCTGGGCACCCTGAATAACAGTGTAGATTAGAAACCATTTCAAATTATTCATTACTAAGTATACTAATTTATGATTTATATAAGCAATATATGCATACATTTATGTAAGCTCACACACTCATTCACACAACATAGAAGACAAAAGGTGAAAAGTCCAATTGTGTTCCTCTCAGTACTCAGTTTCCAATTTGTATTATTGTTTTGGTTGCAACTATAAAATGGATTAGACATTCTATGTTCTAAATGGTTATTTACTAATATAAGAAAACTTTTTTTTAATGTTAACCTGGCAAGGAGCCCTCCCACAGAATAAATTTTTTTTTTATCAATCTCAGATTTTTAGTTGATTCTCTCAAATTTTCTCTAAGTAGGCAATCATATCAATAGTAAAAATGTTCATTCTTTCTTCTGATTAAATATAACCTTTTGTAACAGTTTTATTCAGGAATATTATCACCATTAATGAAACAAAATTATCACCATTAATGAAATAAAATTGAGGGGCTACAAACACTATGCAGATAAATCAAGATCATGAATTAAATAATCTTACAGAAAACTAAAAACTGGACCAATGAAAACAAGGTTGCTGTTTACTACTTTTATCTGAATCACCTCATAGTGATTATGAGTGATGTGTTAAAAGCAAGATAAAAACTTATTACTAAATAAAATTACTAAATAAAATTAGCCATAGTTAAATACCTATTTTTATTATAGATAGCAGAGCTTAATATAATAGTAAATGAGGTTAAGGGATTAATTCTGTGTTTTCCAATGGTCTTAGGCTCTACAGCAGCTGTTCTTAACCTAAGACCATTGGAAAACACAGATACTTACATTACGATTCATAACAGTAGCAAAATTACAGTTATGAAGCAGCAACGAAAATAATGTTATGGTTGGGGGTCACCACAACATGAGGAACTGTTATTAAAAGGGCAGTGGCATTAGAAAGGTTGAGAACCACTGTTCTAAATAAATGCTTGTAGGTATTAACTACATCTGTGTTTATAACATACAGGGTGGGGCAAAAGTAGATTTACATTATTCTTGTATTATTTTCCATTTACATTATTCTTGTATTATTTTCCATACGAACAAACTGTTTTGCATACACACCAACTGTAAAACTACTTTTACTTTTCCCCACCCTGTATTACTTATTCAACAATGGTCATAACTATGGCTGGCTTTTCAATAAAATTATATAGTACTATATTTTTCAGTTGTTGCCTTTTTTGGTGATTTTGCTGTTTTAAATGGCTCTAGGTATAATGTGGAAGTGCTGTCTAGTGTTCCTAAGCAAAGGAGACTGATGTACCTTATGGAGAAAGTATGTGTTAGAATAGCCTCATCCAGGCATGAATTTAGTGCTGTTAACTATGAGAGTTTAATGTTAATGAATATAATGAATAAAATATATACATTAAGGTGTATTTAAACAGAGCAAACATAAAACAAAGTTACTTATTAATTGGCAAAATGCTGTGATTAGAGGCTCCTAACCCTGAAGAAATACATACTAGTTAAATGTAAAGTATTATTAATAGTGATAGTAATAAAAAAGCTTATGGGATTTGAGGGCTGTTATCTCTTTAGTAATTGATTTTGATGTTAACATTGGGTTAAGAGTATCTTTTTTAGGACTTATTTCTTTTTGTGCTCTCTGCATGTGTGTATTCCCTCCCCCAATTAAAAACCTACCTTAGGTTTCTTTAAAAGTCCACTATATCTTCATAACACTACAGAGTTGTCTAATTAAAACCAAGCTGACTGTTTAAGCTGATCGTTTCATTATGTAAAAACCAACTGCTCCATACAGACCACAGGATTATTCCCAGAATTACGAAGCGATTACTGCTAGTTTCTATTCCTAGAAGGTCTTCCTTCTATCACTCACTTTTAATCCAGCTGCATAGCCCACGGGCTGGGGGGCGATATTGGACTGAACAGCTTCCCCCATAACCACAGCCAAGCCGAAGACCTCCTGGAAGGCGTCTCGGACAGCAGCCACTTTCACTTCTTTATTCGAGGTCACTACAATGTCCAGTTCACCTCCGGATTCTACAAACAGCAGGAAATTTCAATTCCAAATTAAAATAATGAAATTCTCAAAATTACCATAAGTTGACATTTCATTTGCATAATTACTAAGCTCACAGAACAATGCAAGATAGGCATCTTATTCCAACAAGAGCTTAGCACAGAACTACCAAATTTTCCTTAGTTTTAAAAGTGAGAACTAATGTATTATCTAAGGCACATGTGTCAAACACAAGGCCCGCGGGCCAAATCCAGCCCGCCAGGCCTTGCAATGTGGCCCGCACTGCGCTGTCATCACTGCACTCCGCTGTCAGTTTATGACATTGTCAGTTTATGACTGCTCAGTAAACCATTCGGCCCACGATTTAGGCTGGATTTTAGATTTTGGCCCCTTCTCTGATTGAGTTCGACACCCCTAATCTAAGGGAATCTATCTGCAAGCAGAGGATGGCACATACCTTCTAATGGTTCTGGTTATCACATCTGCCACAAATACAGCACCACACTCTAACCAGAAATAACAACTTTTGGCAAGTTCTGAATCCCATGAACTGCTGTTCCAGAACATATTATAGCTCCCCCTGATGACAGCGTGATAAAGTCAAACAGCTTGGGAGATGCTGCACACCGTATTTCTTTGTTGGAAATTTATAAGGTACATTAGCATAAAGATTCTGAGAAGTCCAACAATTAAAAATCATGACTGTAATTACAACCCAGTACTTCCATGCTTAATTTGTTCATGGAACACTTTTTTAGCATCTAATAACAGCTCCTAAAAGATGTTCCATAGATATCTATTTGAGAAATGATGTTAGGGCCATTATGAAAACATTTTCTATTATACTGCTCTACTAATTTAGTTTCATTTTCTGATTAAATTTTAGACATATTTATTGCATCTTAAAGGCTGTAAATCAAAATGGTTTTTCTACTGGTAATTACTAGAGACATAGCTATTACACACAAAATTCTAACACCTTTTGGAAGCCATAGTTGCCAATCCTTCAGCAATCCTAGGAATTAAGTATGTGACGATGCTATGGTTTTCCTAATATCTTCTGGAACAGTTGAAAATACTTTATAAATTTCTGAGTCTTTTTATTACGGATCCCTCCGCCTTTTTTTTATTAGACATTATTACTAAGACCTAAAAGCAATAGCTCACATAGGAGGGAAGAGGAAACGTATTTTTTTTCTCATTTTTTTCCTTCCATATGAGACATCGCTCTTGACTCTAGCTGAGGACTACTCCACTAAGCTTTCACTTAGTGTGGCCTTTTATCGAAAAGGGAGAACTAATTAAAAGAATGTGGAAAGCTAAACTGTGTTAAAATATATTAGAGCATTTCTAATAGCTCTTGTGCCTTTTTGATTCATTTAATAATTTTAAATGATTTCTAGAATATCTGAGTAAAAATATTGATTCCCTGTTTTATTAAGTAAGAATGGTCTTGCTTTTGCTGTCAAGACAGTGTTAGCTTTTCCACACTCAGTATTACTTTTCAAAGCTGATTAAGATTATATGTTGTTATCTAATAATATAAACTTTGTATCTCTTCCTCCACCCTTGAGGGTTTTCTTGTTTTCTGTTTTTTACTTTTTCTTGATGTCATGCAGACTACTGGCTTGAGAAATGGTCTTGGATTATAGTCCTAACTATCATTTTCTAGCTTCATTATCTTGCAGAAGTCACTGAACTTGTTTTATAGGAAAGTACCATCACCTCACAGGACTTGCTCTAAGAATACATAAAATAATGGCTCTCACAATCTAATACAGTACCCATTAAAACAGCAAGAGCTCCAAAAATAGGAGACTATCATGATGTGTTCATTGTCAAACTTAATTATTATGAATATGTAAAATCAATATGCATGATAGGGCCTGATTTCTAAGTCCTTTAGCAGATATAAACTCCAAAAATAATTAAGCTGATTTAATTCCTGACTCAAGGGAAGCAAAGTGGCTAGTTGTCAAAAATTGAATATGGGTTGAATCATATATCCAAGCTCTATGACCTAGGATAACTTAAATCTCTCTGAACCCAGGTTCCTCATCTAAAACCTGAGGAAAATAATACCTGACTGCAGAGCTCTCGGGAGAATCAGTGCCTGGCAGAGCAAGCATTTAATAAATGGTACTTCTTTGACATTTACTACATAGTAAACTACAAAGATAGTCAAGACTCATTAAAACTACTGACTTTTTGTTGCCATTAAAAATCCATATTCAGATACCTGGTACACAGCTTTGGCTTGTAAGTTACTTTAAACAGACCAATATCAGAATTGGTCACTGATATTGCTAAATGATTATATTTTTTCACATACTGGATATGTACATTAACCCTTTGCACTCCGCTGTCCCTCTCAGGGGACATCGGAATTCTAGCATATCACTCGGATGTCCCCTCTCAGGGGACATTGCAATTTATTAGTGATTACGGGGAACTGAGTTAATTCAACGCACGTTTCGCAAAGTAGCGTCGAGTAGCTGGTAGCCAGTGTCCAGAATGGTTCGGAGTAGCTGGTAGCCAATGTCCAGAATGGTTCAGAGTGCAAAGGGTTAAGAATTAAAGGGCATACTGTGTGTCTATGTCAACTGTCTGGAGGATTCTTAGTAATGAAGATTCAAAAATGGATAAAACAGCTTTCACAACAAACCCAGTAATCTACGGTATTATTAATAGATTAACTTCCTCTAAAAATGTTACTGAGTTAAACATAAATATACTTATTTAAAATACATAACTGAAGAAATGTCAAAACCAAATATAAACAAAGCATTACTTCAAATATCAACAGTAAATAAAGTGAAATAAAGCAAGTGATTAACCACATTTACACTTAAAATCAGTCAGTATGCACACTAGTAATTCATATGGTTTTACTCCTCCGAAGTTTATTCTGAGGAGTTTCAAAATGCATTCAATGGTGATAAAGAGATGAATTAAAAATACCAAGACTAAGATTTGACAATATAAGACTATTAAGAGGACATTAAAGAGGATTTCTACCGATTATAAGACCTATGGATTTCCAAGTAATGGCTGACATTAGCACATTCTTTTAAAATATATGGCAGATGCTAGTCTCTCTTAAGTACATACTGATATATGGAGCCATGCCGGGGTCCAGCGTTGTAATCATGCTTTCTACAGAATGTTTTGTTTTATCAAGCACAGTTTTCACCATAGGATTCCCAGCTACGCCCTGCATAAAACAAATTAACATATAAATACCCATTCTAAGCAAAGAAAACAATGATCACCCGCTAATGAAATAAATTATTTTTTTAGGTTTACAATGCATCACAGACCTGTACTTTGTAAAATATATAAAAAAACAACAAAACAAGGTTATATCAATGTTAAATTGCTATTAAATTTCAAAATGCTTAC
Source organism: Pipistrellus hanaki (assembly GCF_964339955.1). Lineage (NCBI taxonomy): Eukaryota > Metazoa > Chordata > Mammalia > Chiroptera > Vespertilionidae > Pipistrellus > Pipistrellus hanaki. The sequence continues at coordinate 68,685,389 of NC_140506.1, read as the reverse complement.
TCTCAATTTCTCTTATCTATCACAGACCCACAACAGACTGCAAACCACACTTTTAGTAGCACTAGTCTGGGACGTATGTATATTGTATCTACATATGTGTGCATGCATATATACTTAATTTCTATGTATATGTTATTTCATTTATTTATCTAAAAGACTAGGCAAAACTTGTCCATCAAGGTCCCAAATAAAGTTTGTAATCAGGTGTCTCCATAGACCCATACTTTGTTCCCTAATAAAAAAAATAAAAATAGTGAAAACATTTACGTATCTATTCCCCAAAGCAGCTACCTGATACTTGATTATAAAATATTCTGCTATGTTTCACCAGAGTCTCTTCTTTGTTCTAGGTCCTGTTTCTTTTGTTCATACCCAAATTCTCATTTTTAAGCCGGGCCTCTGGATTGTGTGGTTTTTTTCCAATTAGAATTAACACTCAATATTACATTAGTTTCGGGTCTACAGCATAGTGAACAGATCTTTACATAACTTACAAAGTGACCCCTCGATAGGCCTTGCACCATCGGATTCTTAAAACCGTGTATTAGAAATGAGGAGCCAGGTCCAAACGCCTCCTTCCTGTGCTGTACTTCTCCCAGGATAAAAGATTCCTGAGAGCAATGACTCAGATGGCATCTGGCTAACAACCATGATTCCCCCTCTTCCAGCCTACATTAAACTAAGGTGATTCAGGAAAAACGATGAGTTTGTTAACAGTGACATTTAAGACTGTCAACCAACCTTATGCTGAACATCAGAAGTTAGTCACAAAACCTGGAGAGTTAAACTGGGTATTCATCTGATAACTGACATGATGACATGCTTTTCACAATGCCCTAGCCAGCTTGGCTCAGTGGATAGAAAGTCAGCCTGCGGAATGGAGGGTCCCAGGTTGGATTCTGGCCAAGGGCATATGCCTGGGTTGCAGGCTCAATCCCCAGTAGGGGTTGTGCAGGAGGCAGCCAATCAATGATTCTCATCATTGATGTTTCTATCTCTCTCTCCTCCCTTCCTCTCTGAAATCAATAAAGAAATATATTTTTAAAAAGTTAAAAAAAAGTGATAGTCCTTATATAAAGAAAGCCTTTAAAAAGCAGAAAAACACCATCTTCATGAAACATGAAAAATGCAGTAAGTCAATCAACATATACTAACACCTAGAAATGTTTAATATATAACTGAACTGCAACCAAGCCGCTAGCAGAATATTAGTGGGGGGCTAGTGGGGGGGGGGGAGGGGTACTCGATGAAGCAATTCCAAATTTCACCAAGAAAAATAAATGGAAAAAATAGAAAAGAAAAAAATTTTTTTAAAAAAAGTATTGAATTTTTTTTTTACAGAGAGGAAGAGAGAGGGATAGAGTTAGAAACATCGATGAAAATCATCGATCAGCTGCCTCTTACACACCCCCTACTGGGGATGTGCCTGCAACCAATGTACATGCCCTTGATCGGTCCCCAGGCCGACGCTCTATCCACTGAGCCAAACTGGTTTTGGCAGAAAAAAAATTTTTTTAATGAAAAGAGAAATCAGCAAACTTATACAACCAAATACTGATGTATCTTTATGAATGCAGAGACCTGAAACTGACCTCCCTCACTCATCAACGAATCCTCTGCCATCCCCAGCTCAGCACGGAGTAGGCTTTCAATGAATATTAATATAATAGTTACAATAACTGAGGAAGTGTAGAACTATTGCAAGGTCAGGCAGAGCAGTGGAACAGAATGCAGAGCCCAGAAGCTGATACTAACCAGCAATTCAGTAACTGAGATAAAGGTGACATATCAAATCTCTGAGAGATTATGTTGGAACAGTCAATTAAGTGGTTAAAAAAAAATTAAAATTGACTTCTATGCCATATAATAAAATAGGTATAGCTACATTAAATTGGCAAGTGTAAAAAGAATTAAGAAGAAACCAAAGAAAAACATCATATATTAATAGTGGAAAAAGTCATTTTTATCATGAAAAAAAAAAAAAGAAAAAAAAGAAGACTGATAGAAATGAGTCCTGAAAATTTAGAAACTTTTCTGTAAAAAAACATTCTTACTACACTATCAGATCTTTTGAATTAAAAAAAATCATCCCCCCCCCCCCCCCCCTCCGAAACTGGTTTGGCTCAGTGGATAGAGCGCGGTCTGGGACTGAGGGGTCTCAGGTTCAATTCCAGTCAAGGCCATGTGCCTTGGTTGCGGGCACATCCCCAGTGGGGGTGAGCAGGACGGCAGCTGATCAATGTTTCTCTCTCATCGATGTTTCTAACTCTCTGTGCCCCTCCCTTCCTCTCTGTAAAAAAATCAATAAAATATATATTTTTAAAAATAGTGTTCATTTGCACATACATTGGGAATTAATCCTGATGAAACAGATGAATACAAAGATCTGCATATAAGAGCACTCATCATAGCTTTGTTGATAAGAATTACAATTAGAAAATGTCAAATCACATTAGCAAAATAAATATGGAAAATAAATGCAATGGCATGTAGGGCAAAGCAGCCAGAAAGAAAACATTTCTCAAGATATGCTATGGCTAGGAAGATATTCCTGATATACCATAGGTAAAGATAAACAAAAGACATCTCTACATGCCACTTCCCCAATTTGACTTTTATTTAAAAAGAGATTACCATCCACATAGATATGCACAAACAAAAGACAGAGGAACTGTAGAAAACTATAGTAAAGAGAATAAAAATCATTTTTTTCCTTTACACCATTTTGTATTTTCAAAATTCGCTCTAATGAATGCCTATTAGTTTCATAAAAGTTAAGCATGGTTTTTAAAGTGAATACAGCTCACCTTGATAAAACCCCAGATTCCACTAGCAGATGCTTCATCCTGATCTCTAACAATTCTGGGATCTTCTTGTTCCTCTGGGAAAGTAATGGCTGACGTGGTTTCAGTTCCTGGGGCCAGAGGTGTCAAACTGGCTTGCTGAGTAATGGGGGCTGGCAAAATACCTAGTTAATGGCAAAAATGTATAACATACGTAATTTATTCCACAAACAATTTCCTATAAAAAGAAGATGCAATATATGAGATGAGCAATTTGAAACAGCTTAAATAATGTGTCTGTACACTCAGGCATTTCAAGATAGAGTTATGAACGCAAAGAATCACCTGAAACTATTTTATAAAATACAAATGAAACAAAATTCAAAAAAACAAATTTCCTTTTTTTCATAGGCTTACACCAACTGTCCTGAAAATGGACAAATAAAATAACAATCAAAAACTACTTCATGCTCTGGCCAGCGGTTAAGAGTGCCAGCCCATGCCCAGAAGGGTCACAGGTTGGATTCCTGGCCATGGGCACATACCTGGGTTTCAGATTCACTCACCACTCTTGGTTAGGGGCATATGGGAGGGCACAAGCTGATATGTCTCTCTCACACCGATGTTTCCCTCTCTTACTCTCTCCCCCTCCCTCCCTTCCACTCTCTATGAAAAGCAATGGAAAAAATATCCTCAGGTGAGGATTAAAAACAACAACAAAAAATTACTTCACATTTACTCGATTTAGCACTTGGATGTGATCAGTATAAAAGATGTGATCTCTTTAGTGCATAAAAATCACTGGTGTAAGTACCCAAGCCCATCACATAAAAGCATATTAACAATTAGTACACTATCTCTATATCCTACTTTAACTAAAAAATTCACATATACATAAACATGGGTATAATACTTTTACTCTGCAAAAATATTTATTTGTAAAAGTTGATATGTAAAATTGGATAATAAAAATTATAGCAAAGTTGTTTCCTTTCCTAAAAAGAGAAATGATGGGCAGAAAATAACAAGGACAAAGTTTTAATATTGGTTTCTCACAACCATTCCAGAGAGGCCAATAGAAGGCATAGCTGACCTACAAAAAGAAATGACCCAATACCACCAATTTACAGCACACAGAAGCTTTTATTTGGTTTTAAATTTTTACCAGGCTAAATAAAACTACTCCTTGGACCACTCAGTCTGATAACTTTTTAAGTAAAGTTTTAAAAAATTCTTAAATTTCACCTTGATGTTTCTGGGTAAGTGCACAAAATATTAGAGCACAGTCCATATACTAATCATGTATGTACTACTATGTTTACAACATATAAAGATCATATACTAAGTTACATCACTTTATTTTAATAATTTAAGTAGCAAAAAAAACATGAGAATAGAAAACTCTGAAAGTCCAAGAAATGAGTTTAAAACATTAATGCAGAGAAACTGGAACCCTTATACATGGCTAGTAAGAGAGTTGCTTTGGAAAATAATCTGGTGGTTTTCCAAGTCAGCAATTCCATGCCTACGTACATATCCAAGATAAATGAAAATATGTCTACACAAAAACTTGTGCACAAATATTAATAGAAGAGGTATTCATAATAGCCAGAAAAGTAAAAACCACCACTGATGAACTGAACAACAAATTATGGTTACGCATTCAATGGCATATTACACAGCCATAAAAAGGAATGAAGTATTGACATAGCTACGTGGATACACCTTGAAAACATGCCAAGTGAAAAAGCCAGTTACAAAAGGCTGCATATTATAAGATTCCATTTACACAAAATGCCCAAAATAGGCAAACTCAGAGAGAGAGAAAGTAGATTAGTGGTTGCTTAGAGCTGTGAGGATTTGGGAGGAAGTAGGGAGTGACTGCAAATAGTTACGCCGTTTCTCTTTGGGGTGATTAAAAAGTTCTAAAATTGTGGTGACGGCTGCATAATTCTGCAAATACATTAATAAATTACACAGTATGCAAATTATATCTTATTATCATTTGAAAAACAAAACATTAGCTATAACCACTATTTCAAAGTATGAGTATGAGAGGATTACCCGTTACTGGAGGTGCAGAAAATGACGGCATCAGGGGTGTCTGGGGAGCTCTTCCTGCATGACCCCTTGTGATGTCATACGCTGATCCAACAGAAAACCCTGAAGTGGGAGGACTGGAAGGGGGCGCAGATGGGAGAGTACTCGGGGCAGAAGGTGAAGTTGGGAAGTGGGGTAGAGGAGGGTTACTGAAGGCGGCAGCAGTCGGTGGAGACACAGGAGGTGGTACAGCGGTAACAAGCGGTGGCGCAGACGGAACTGGTGAAGGAGGCACAAAAGGCAGTGATGCGGAAGGCCTCACAGGAGGAAGGGATGGCTGAGGGGTGGAGGATAAGTGTGGTGGCAGGGACTGCACAGAAGATACATTTGGAGAAGAAAAAGAACTGGTTGCAGCTAGGAAAAAGGGAAGAGAGGAAAAAAAAGACAAAATTGGAAACAATTTCACTTAAGTGTTTTTCACAAAAATTTTTCAAGACTTTTTTCTTGCAAAATGTTTAAATATAACAGACCACATCCCAAGATTTTAAAAATGTGTAATTTAAAATATACAACAAATACGACTTCCAACTCCCATAAGTAAAATAAGTTCTAATATATGCATTTTTTAAATTGTCACAGAAAAGAGAAGTCTCTTCACTATCCTTAAAACACACTGCATGCCGACAACGCCATGTACCTAGCGGAACGGGGGTGGAACACATCGCGGCGGCGGCGGCGGCCGTAGCAGCGGCAGCAGCCGTAGCAGCCAGTCCCGCCGCAGAATTCGGTGGAGGAGTTCCAGGTGGTGTTGTCTCTATTCCACTCTCTTCCATCATTTTCTTTTCAATTATGATATACTGTAAAATTATAAAAATGTAATAAGTATTACACAGTAGTCAAAGCATCTTTTTATAGCTTATATAGTCAGAGAATAATTTTAAAGAATAATCTTTCAGATGGGAGTTTCAGGCTTCTTAGGACATATTCCTAGAAGTGGGATCACTGGGTCAAATAGCAATTCCATTTTTAATTTTTTGAGGAAACTCCACACTGCTTTCCACAGTGGCTGTACCAGTCTGCATTCCCACCAACAGTGCACTAGGGTTCCCTTTTCTCCACATTCTTGCCAGCACTTGTTGTTTGTTGATCTGTAATACTTTCAACAACAAAGATAATAAAAAAAAATATATATACCAAAAACAAAAGAATAATCATTAACTTATTTCCAGATGAAGGGTCTGTCAAAATTCCTAAAAACAAAACAAAACACAGTATGGGAGAATGTTAAATAGGCAATCTGTGACATACTTATTACTGGGAAATAATTTTATGTTAACTAAGTAATTAATCATTATGATTTTATGTTAACTATAATTACTCATCCAATATATTTCAAATAGTAAATTACTCATTTACTTTCTGTCACATGCATGCATTTTATTTATTTTAAATCTATTTTTTTTTTACTGATTTCAGAAAGGGATAGGGAGATGGAAACATCAATGATGGGAATCATTGATCAGCTGCCTCTCACACGCCCCACAGTGGGGATAGAGCCTGCAACCCAGGCATGTGCCCTTGGCCAGCATCAAACCCAGGAACTCTACCCACTAAGCCAAACCAGCTAGGGTGATGCATTTTAGATTTACATTGGGTTCCAGGCAGTATTACATTTAAAATAAAAATCAGTATTTTTGCAACACCACTTCTCTCCCAATAAAGCATTGTATGTGGGCTACTCCTGTTAACATTGGAAAAAAAAATTGCTCAATTCTTGATTTCCTCATATTAATGGCTAAATGATATGTCAGGGTTTTAGAAAAGGTTAACTATAGCAAAAATTTCACGAGATACCAGAATCCTAACAGATGATAATGATGACAAAATATGGAAAAATTACAAAATTTCAAGCCTGTTTTCAGCATAAACTCAAAACTTCTAAATACACCAAATTTGTTTATGTTTTTACTCAGTTATCCTTCACGAAAGGTCAACTACTTGCCAAGCATTGTACTGGTGCCTCTGGAAAAACAATGGATGCAAAAACTGGATACTTACAGTCCAGAATAATACCAGTGTAGAAAGAACTGTAGACTGAGTCGTGTGCTCTGGGTGTAAAACAGTTTTGTATGACAGGAATAGGATTTTGACCTGAAGGTCAGGAAAGGGTTCCCCCAGGTTCTGAAGAATGTGCAGAATTTAATTAAGACAAAAAGAAAGTGAATGTATAGGAAGTATAAAGACCCTAATAAGGTGGAGGGAACAAGGCACATTCAAGAAACCCCATGTGGCACAAAACAGAAAAGAATGAGGACTGGAGACATAGGAGTGCATGCCAGGTTGAACCTTATAAGCCAGGTTAAGGAACTGAGTTTTTTTTTTGTTTTTTTTTTTTTATATTTTTAAAAATTAATTAGTGTTTTATTTTGTTAAAAATGTTTTTTAAAATTAATTTTTAGAGGGAGAGGGATGGGTAGAAACATCTATGAGAAAGAAACATCCATCGATCAGCTGTTTCCTGCATGCTCCCTACTAGGGATTGAGCCCACAATTCCAGCACGTGTCCTGACTGGGAATCAAACCGTGACCTCCTGGTTCAGGGTGGACGCTCAATTGCTCAATCGCTGAGCCACAGCAGCTGGGCAGCATTTTTTTTTCAAGGACAGAAAATCACTATAGGGCACTTAAGCTGGATGTGACATTGTTGTCTTTTAACATTTTTAAGAACTTTTAATTCACAAGAAGATGCAAAAATAGCCGGGACCGGTTTGGCTCAGTGGATAGAGCGTCGGCCTGCGGACTGAAAGGTCCCGGATTCGATTCCGGTCAGGGGCATGTACCTTGGTTGTGGGCACATTCCCAGTAGGGGGTGTGCAAGAGGCAGCTGATCGATGATTCTCTCTCATCGATGTTTCTAACTCTCTGTCCCTCTCAATTCCTCTCTGTGTAAAATCAATAAAATATATTAAAAATAAATAAATAAAATAAAACAGAGCTCATGAGTACCCTTAACCCAGCTCCTCCCAATAATATCGTCTTATATAATTCTAGTGCAATGATAAAACCTAGGAAATTAACATTGGTACAATACTAATAATCAAACTATAGACCTTATTTGGATTTCACCTGTTTTTATATTTGTGCACGTGTGTGAGTGTATGTATAGTTCTATGAAGTTGCATCATAAATGCCAACACAATCGATACAGAACTATTCTGTCACCCCCGGGTCACATCCTGTCACATGTTTCCACCAACCATAAGTCCTGACAAACATTTTCTCTAACATTTTCTCATTTTGTGAATATTACATAAATAGAATCGCACGCAGCATATCACACTTTGAGACTGGCTTTTTCCACTCAGCATAATGCTCTTGAAATCCATCAAATTGCTGGGTGTATCAATAGTTAGTTTTTTGTGTTTTTTTTTTTTTTTTTTTTTTTTTACTGCCGAATAGTGCTCCGTTTTATAAATGTACTTAGCTTTATCCATTTATCTCTTGAAAAACATTTAGACTGATTCCAGCTTTTGACAATTCATATTTGTGCTGAGAAGATTCTTTTGATGACAGTTGCAAATTGGGCCACAGGACAGTCAGAGTAAATGCAGAGAGACCATTAAGAAGGATACAGAAGTAGTTCAAACAGCAACACCCTAGACAACTAGGGAGGTGGGAAGAAGGTGATTCTGACACTCTTGGTTGTCAGAACTAGAAAGGTACTACTGGAATCCAGTAGAGAAAGGCTGGGGTACTGCGAAAAATCCTACAACACACAGGACAGCCCCCACAAGAAAAAAAAATACTTGGCCTCAAATATCAATAATGCCAAGGCTGAAAACCTTTGGCCTATACTAAAGTGGTGATAGTGGAGTTAGAGAAGAGTGGATTTAAGAAATGTTTAGGTGGTGGTGATGGACTGGATATGGGGCAATGACAGGGAGATATGTGACTTGCACAACTGGACAGAGATGGGTATCATTCACGTAGGGAACAATGGAAGAGGTATCTGCTTGGTACCTTTTCGTTATGTAGGTTAGGTTTATGTAGTGTTTATGTTGGGCATGCTGGATTTTAAGTCCCTTGAAACATCAAACGAAAGGCAATGACTTGGTTTGTAGCTTAGAAACCATGTAAGCGTAGGTTCCTTTATTTTACCTGGTCTCTAAAGTCATGTTCTGAGATGATTAAGAGAATGATTACAGAATCTGAGGTGATAAGAGAATATGATCCAACCGATCGCTGAAGAGGAGCCAGGTAGAAGACAAGGGTACAGAGAAGAACAAGAGATGACCAGAAAGATAGGAAGAAAACCAGGAAGACGGTGGTGTCCAACAGCCAGTGTGTTCCAAGGTAGAAACAGGCAAGAGTATTAAAATCTGCAGAAACAAAGAGGATGGTAACTAGAGTTCAATGGATTTGTTAAACAGGAGATGATGTTATGAGAGCCATTGCCATGGAAGGAATGGGGTAGAAGTCGATCTGAACTGGACTGAGGAGTGGGAGGCAAATATGCACGTCTCTTCCCAAAGCTCTCTCTTCTTCATCTTCCCATTTTCCTATTAGCCATTCCCTGTCCTACTACAGACACCACCGAATCCTTACAATGGCTAGTGGAAGTCAGACTTAAAGACGACCCTCATCCCCAACATGAACAAATGTGTTGGCATAAGAACTTGCACAATGACTACAACCCGTAGTATGGAATAATTACTAGTCCATTTATTTCAGCCTTCAGAAAGCTTTACTCTTTGAGAACCAGCTTAATGACAATATTGGGTAAATTTTGCATACATAAATGTAATAACCTTCTCCTACTAAAGAAAAGCTATTGTGGTAAAATAATAACAGTGAAGTGCCAAGAGTGGTTAAAGGTTCTAGTGCTCAAGCCTGGGCACAAAAAAGGAATATTTATGTATCAACATTAAAGTGGATGGCTACTTATACGGATACAAAAAAAAAAAAATCAATGGCATAATGGAGCTTTGATAACCGTAAAAGCACTAAAAGCCAATTATTGTTGATGCATTACAGGTGCAAGGGCTGGTTGGTCTCTACTACCAACGAGCGAGCGCCTGAGCAGGGTCTGAGTTTCCTCCTGTCTTTGCCTTCTCAGCTCCCGATCCCCAAATAAACTTCCACAAATGTTCCCTGAATTAAAATAGCGGCTGACATTAGAAAGACCGGGATGCCCAAATGTGCCATGTTCACAGAAATGTGCACGGTGTCTCTGAAGACTCCTCTGAATGACAAAAACTCTCTTGGAAATAAATCCTGCCAATGTGGGGTACAGGCTTACCCCTGCAAAGTTCGGGAAGTAGGTCCCAGGAGCTAACAAAGAGCAGAGGACCAAGCCCCCGGAGCAGCTTAGGCGCTGACCCGGGACCTGCGGAAAAATAAACTACTTCCTTCCCACGGCGCCCCGTGTGTGGACCCAGCAGAGGCGGGAGCAGCCGAAATTCTGCTCCGGGAGGCAGGGCCTCCGCACAGGCTCTGCCACGTCTCCAGGCCCCGCCGGGCGGGCTAAGGTCAGCGGCGCCCGCGGGCGGGTGTCTCCCGGGGCCCGAGCGCAGGAAGGGGGGGCCCCCGAGGCCAGGGCGCCCGCCCGGCACCTGGACGAGGGCAAAGCGCGGAACGAGCCCCCCGGGACGCGCACCGCAGCAGCACCGCAGCCCGCCGGGCGAAGCACACCGGCGCCCGGACTGCACCCCCAGGCTCCGCAGCCCGCGCTGGGGTGCTGGGGACGAAGGGACGAAAGGCCGCGGGGCTCCAGGGAGACCCCAGCCTCCGGGGGGCCGGCAGCCCGCCCACCGGCGCCCTCATCCGGGGCTGCCGCCGCCGTCCGCATGCACCCAGGTTGCTCCCAGGCTGACGCTCACCTGGGGGCCCGAGAAGCTGTCTGCGTGGCGGCTGAGAAGTGGGGGGACTGGGCGCTCAGGGAGTTAAGACTACGGCTTGGAGGAGACAAGGAGGAGGTACGGAGGTGCTCGCACCGCGCGTCCCCGCCTCCAAGATGGCCACGGAGGCGCACGCCCCTGCGCCTGCCACGTCGGCACGCCGCCCGGCCCCGCCCTGCTCGCGCCAGGCCACGCCCTCATCGCCGCGCCAGGCCCCGCCCCTCCCGCGCCAGGCCACGCCCACGGTCTCGCCACACTGCCCCGGCCCCGGCCCCGCCCCGTCGCGCCAGGCCACGCCCCATCCCACTCGCCGGGAGCCCCGCCCCAGGCCCACGTTAAACTCATCTGAGGATCTGGGTCCGAAAGTCCTGCCCGCCCAGGCGTGGTGCTGCCTTCTCCAGCTGAACTGCCCTCCTTTCCTCTCCGCAGCACAACCCTTATTACCAGGAGCGTCCTGTGCTGGGCTGCCCACAGGGATGGAGATGAGCCAGCCCAGGTCAGCTGGCTCAGTCCCCACCTCCAGGAAGGGCCTCCCTCCAGAAACAGGGAACTAACTTACCCTCTGTGTTTTCACAGATTTCCAGACAGCAGTTGTGTCAGGAGAGAGTGGGGTGGGGACAGGTAGAAGCTACTATACTGATTTTTCCTCCCAAGTACATGCATTACTTAAATAAAAGAAAAGAAAACTAAAGACAAAGATTATCAACAGAAGTCCAAAATCAAGAGTCAAGGAGGGCCAATCTGAATGCTCTCAGAATCCTTTCTTGCCAGTCCTTTTGTAACCTCATATGTTCCACTTAAAACAGTACCTGAAACGGTCGGTGCTCAATAATATAGTACATTAAATAAACTGATGACTGGAGTGCAATGAGAAGAATAAGGAGTTTGAAGTCAGAAGTACTTGGTTGGGTCTGGGACCACGCGAATGCCAGTTGTGCAGTTTTGTGACCTTGCACAGGTCACTCAGTCTCTATACACCGATTTGTAAAATGGGAATAATATTATCTTCCATTTCTTAGGCAGGTAAAAGAAATCAAATAAAATAAGGCACATGAAAGCGCTTTTTAAATTGCGAGCATTAAAAACATGGAAAATTGTTCTCAATTTCCATCAGGAATCCATTTATAGATTTAACATTAATTTACCTCTTGAATGTGACAGTTTTAAACATTCTGAAACACTTCACAGAAAAGTTAATACTATTTATGCCCTGTCTTCAGATCTCACTTTGCAACTATAATGGATTGTTCCCTTGGTGGTGATGCTTACCCTATCCACTGAGAATGTGTGTAGGTGGCTATCTAGGTTACTCTCCAGAAAGTGCTGTTTGGGGTGGTGCTGACAATAGTTACCATCTCCATCCTCTTTGGTTAACACCCTTAGTAATGAAAAGGTCTACTGGTTTCTTCATTCATTCAACAAATATTTATTAGTGGCTGCAGCATGCTGAGCATTGGGTACCAGAAATGCAGCATTGAACAAGACAGACAAGGTCCTAATACTTAAGGAGACTTTGTTAGGGGGCAAGAAAGGAATACTGGGCACTGAAAATGGCTGTGGAAAATATTCGTCAAGCTCTGTTAACCATGCCTGCTTTGTGTTGGTTAAAGAAAGGACAGTCTGACCTGGCTGGGCGTTGTATGCCCTCAGGAGTCAACACTGGACCAGGGAGTCAACCTTGGAGTGAGGTCTATTGTGGAAAGATTAACACTCTTGTTGCCCAAACAATGGAGTCTCCTAGTTTCCCCATGTCGATAGTCCAACTTCCGGTGTAATCTTTGTCCTACCCTAAAGCAGCTGGCTTGGGGGGGGGGGGGGGGCGCGGCAGAGCATGACCTGCTGCTTTCCCATATTCCTGGCAGTATCGGAATAAATAGTCCTTTTCTGAACCTCGGAGTGCATATGGTTTGTCGCTTCCCATCAACCTGATTTCTGCCATAACAGTTTCATTCTCATAAGAGAAGGAGGGAGGAGCTAAGAACAGGAAAATAAGCAAAGCAAATACTGTTTTGTGATGAGCACTTTGAAGATGGTGTGATATACAGCAATTGGGGTGAGCCACTTTGTATGAGATGAATGTGAATGGCTTCTCTGAGGAAGTGGGGTTTGAGCAAACCTGCAAAGAAGCCGGCCTGAGGTTATTTGGACAGAAAGAAAAGAACACTCAAGCTCTGAGGGAGAGGGCTAGACACATTTGCAGAACAGTTAGGAGACTAGGAGTGAGAAAATGGTGAGAAATGCGGTCAGAGAGAAAGCCCAGCCAGATCAGGTCCAGCCTGGTGGGCCATGACAAGGTCTTTAGATATAGTTGGAGAGAAGTGAAAAGTAGGTGGAAGGTTTTAAGCAAAGGACTGACAAGATTTGACTTCTTTTTCAGATCACACTCCCATTGCAGTATGACTTTAAGAGGTGCGAGGATTAAAGCATGAAGGCCAGGAATGAGATGGAGGCGGCTGGGTGTAGCTTCTGGGGCAGGAGCAGGTGCTCCATGTCTGGCACATATTTTGAAGATTGAGTTGATGATTTACTGATGGATGGGATGTGGACTGTTTAGTTTCCAAACACTGCCTAAACGAATACCATAACTATGGCATAAAAACCCCACAAAAACCTGGAAATGTATTCTCTCACAGTTTTAGGGGCCAGAAGTCCAAAATCAAAGGTCAGCAGGGCCGATCTGAAGGCTCTAGGGAGAATCGTTTCTTGCTAATTGCGGTTTCTGGTAACTCTTGGTAAGTTAGAAATAGAAGGAATATTTAAACTGATAAAGGACATCTATGAAATAACATCTATAATAATAAAAGCATAATATGTTAATTAGACTGGATGTCATTCTGGACATCCTTCCGGACATCCTTCCGGACAAAGCTGGGGCTGTGAGGGAAGCCCCGGTCCTGGGTGCCAGAAGGAAGCCTGGGCGACAGCAGGTGGAAGGTGAGAGGGCAGGGCAGGGCGGGGCGATGATGGGCTCCTGATTCCACTGTGGGGCAGGCGGAGTTATCCTCCATTCTGTAACTGAACCCTAGCCCTCACCCAACCAATCAGGGTTAGCCGAGGCAGACACATCACCACCGACCTGAGTAAAACCCCTGGACTGGGCGAAATTTGATCTCTCTTCCGCCATGCTGCTGGCGTGAGTGGGACAGAGCCCATGCTAGCATGGAAAAGGCTCTTTTGTTTATTGCATCGGACTCAGCTCCCTGGTAGTCCTTGGGGATCACGAAGTCTGGGTGTAACAGAAGGAAGGCCTACTCTTGCACGAATTTTGTACATCAGGCCTCTAGTAACAAATATACTACTTAATTATGAGATATTAGAAGCATTTCACATAAACTTAAAACAATGTAGAAAGAGATAAAAGTTTTACATAGCACGAAGAAGCAAAACTATTCTTATTTGCAGTAAACATTCTTGTATGTATCTCCCACACATAGTCCTTGCATCTCTTTCCCTGGCTTCTAGTAATCTCTCCTAGCCCATGCCTTTACACATCTATCCTAGTGGTTTCTATGTTTCTATGTCCAACCATTCTTCTCTCCTAAACTCCACAACTACTCAATAGCTTTACTTTGGTGTCTGATTAGGGGGCTAATTAAAACCCTTAATGTTTAAAAAAAAACAAAAAAAAAAAACAAAAACACACAAAGAATGAGCTCTACTTTCACTGTTTCCATTAAGTAAATGGCAGTTCTGCTTTTCCAGTTGCTCCGGTGAAAAACACCTTGGATCAAAGTTGGATCTGCCCTTGCGATGATGTGAGGAAGATGGCACTTTGCCTCTGTGGCTTTCCTCTGATGTAATCATGGAGATGGAGCTATCTACTGCGTGTCTGACCAGCATTCCTCAAACCTGTCAGAAGGAAGGGCTGAGGAACTGCTTCAGCCAATGGGAGCTGAAGGTGACCTTGACGACTAGTCATGTGATGTGGAAATAAAGACCAGCCAACTGAGAGCGAGGAGAAGCTCTTTCGTCAGGGCCTGCAGGGGAGTCAGCCGCCATCACTGCGTTTGGCAGAGACTCCGAGGCTGGCAGAGGCGTGGAAAGCTTTCTGGTGGAAAATGAAAAGGTGTCAGGGGTGCCCGATGAGAGGCTGTGGGCAGGGCCGAATAGAAGTGGGGCACTCCATGTGATTGCGGGGGGTGCATATTCGGCTTTCTCCGGTTGGACCTAAATTGGAACTGGGGGCCAGCGTATGAAAACTGTCAGCTATTAATGAAGTCCTGGCTTTTGGGGGCTGATTGCTACGGAGGTTCCAAGGCAGGTTGCTATATGTTATGGGTCAGAGTCCTGAATTAAAATATGGACTTTAGTTAATAATTACATAGAAATATTGGTTTATTAACTGTAGGAAATGTATCATTGTGAATATAAGATGTTAATAATAGAGGCAACTGGGAGTGGGATATGAGGCCTCTGCACTACTTTCTTGAGTTTTCTGTGAATAAAAAAATGTCTATAAAATAAAGTTCATTAAAACAAACAAAAAACACAACCTTTGAGATATCCTTGGCTCCTTACGTTCTCTGACCTCCACCTCTGATCCTTTAGCAAATCCTTAGTATATGACCCCACCCCCTCTGCTCTCCTGTTGTCACCTTGGCCCTGACGTTATCATCCCTCACTCGGAAGTCTTCATGAGCTTCCTAACGGCCCACCTGCTTGCACCCTTGCCTCTAACATACTTTCTTGCAGAGCTTTTCTGTGGACTAAGGTGCCCAGAACCCTCCCGCTGGGACCTCTCTGCCCGGATATCCCTCCCCCTCCCTGTCCCCGTTCCCCCTCCACCACGCTGGCCTCCGGGCTGTTTATCAGGTGCATCCGCCCAACCGCACTTTGGACCCTCTGTACTGGCTCCCTCTTCCTGAACACTGATTTGCTTCCTCGCATCACTTCACTCCCAGAGAGTCCCTCCCTAAACACCCCGCTTTATGTTTCTTTTAAAAAAAAACGTTTAAATGTTTCTTCATAACACTTAGCACTTCTGAACATTCCCATCTGTTTGCTGTTCATCGCACACTGTGCGGCGTATAAGTGTCCATGAGCTCAAGGACAACTGTTTCGTTTTGTTCACCACCGCATCCCCAGCATTAATCCCTAGTACTTAGTAGGCACTCAGTCCATGTTTAAGTGAATGAATAAGTAAACGGCTGGAGTGGGGGTCAGCATGCTAATGCTGCAGAGCGCTCTTGTAGTTCTTTTCAAATAGCTCATAATTTCAATTCCATCAAATATTTTTTTTTTTTTTTTTTGCATAGACAATTCGGTTCTTCATTTCCTTTCTATACATCAAATGTATTTCACTTAGACCATTTGACTTGGCCTCAGGAATGTGATCTGAAATGGAAGTTAAGATTCCTTACATAGTTTGCAAGCCTAGGCATGTGCATTGTCTGTGGCTTAATTTTCTACACGTGACAACATCTGTAAACCTTTTGAGACATTCACCCAACCAATGTTTATTGACCGATGCACTGTGCTAGAAGCCATGGACCAGAAATAACACAAATGAATCCCTGCCCTAAAAAACGACCGCAGTCAATAGGAAAGCTATTGCACCCAAAGCATGAAAACCCAAGAAAGAAAATTTGGAGTCTTTTGACAAGTTCACACGAAATGATAGGGGAGAACACCAACCATGAGTCATAACCACTCAGAGCTGCATGAAAAACATCTGCCTTTTTAATACACTATTGGGGCGGGAGTAATGGCCACGGGCAACAAGGACACGAGGCTGTGAGCAGATCTGTTCATGCACCATTGCTTTTATGGGGCAGGCTGTCCCCTTCTGAGACTCTTTTCCCCTGCATCCATGCTGAACTAACCTCTTCTCCAACTCCTTTCTGACCACTTCTGTCTGACAGAATTTGCTATTTTTAATGTTCCTGTCTTCTTATTTGAGCATTAGGGGCCCAGTGCATGAATTCGTGCACCTTGAAAGGATCTGTGGGCTGGAGATTGCGGTGGGCACAGGGGCGGGTCTCGGCCCATCCTCCACACCCCAGCTCCTCCTGTTGCAGCCCCAGTCTCCTCTGCCAGCATCCTGCCCCTACAGCCACTGCTTCCATGTGCTGACGGTGCCAGCTCCACTCGCACCCATTGATGGTATGGAGCGATTGGGGCCAGCGCCAGCAGCAGGTGCAAGTAGGGCAGGTGTCATCAGCAGATGCAAGTGGTGGCTGCCGGCCCCAATTGCCCCTCAGGAGCAGGGGGATGTAGAGAAGCCCTGAGGGGCTATCAAAGCCGGCAGCTGCCACTCCCACCTGCTGACAGTGCTGAGTAATAAGGGCTGTCGCCTGGTGCCAGCAGCAGTGCGAGTGGCAGTTCTGGCACTGGCAGTGGTGCAAGCACGGGGCAGGACTGTGGCACACGGGAGCAAAGAATTATCAGTAAGCACCAGAGGCTTGCCCCAATGACAGCAACCGGCGTCCTGCCTTGGTCTGGCACTCCCGCTCACCTGCTCCATTATCCCACCCAGCCTATGTCCGCCATGTTCTGTGCTCTGCCACCTGCTGCTGATGCCTGCCATGTCCCACATGCCCCCTGGTGGTCAGCGCACGTCATAGTGACTGGTTGTTTGGCTGTTCTGCAGTTCGGTCTTTTATTATACAGGATTACCTATCTCACATGGAGATGATGCACTGGAGTCATTTAACAATGACTGTTTAAATACTATCTGTCAGATTTTATTCCTGCTGTCCCCAGACACAATATGGGAGCCAACACTGGGACTCATCTCACATTCCTCCTATTCAAAAAGACAGGAACTAGCTTATAGCCGACAAATCTTCACCTTCTGGCCTGCAAGAGTCACTGTGTATCACCCACCATTGTCCCCATTGCCTCTATCTTTCCGCATTCCCCCTTCTGCCCTGCTACATTAGATGGGAAGGGTTTAAACTCTTGGCATATATATTTTTTAAAATATATTTTATTGATTTTACACAGAGAGGAATTGAGAGGGACAGAGAGTTAGAAACGTCGATGAGAGAGAAACACCGACCAGCTGCCTCTTGCACACCCCCCACAGGGGATGTGCCCGCAACCAAGGTACATGCCCTTGACTGGAATCGAACCCGGGACCTTTCAGTCCGCAGGCCGACGCTCTATCCACTGAGCCAAACCGGTCCCGGCTTAGCATATTGTTTTTAAAGATGCCAATGCACCTGAACATTCCCTACTTATAGACAAGAGAAACAAACTACCCTTAGACCCTTCTCGAAAGCTTGCATTTCAGTTTCTAAGGACCTAAAAAGCTCACCATCTTCTCAATTTCAATCAAATAAGAGATAAAATCATCACCTTTCCATAAAACTATTTTCATATGTTGCCTTTTCAAGTTCATTAATATCACTTTTATCCAGTAATCAGAAAAGTATTTGACAGCTCTCCATCCTTCGCCAACAATATTCATTAAGACCCCAAATTTGCTAAAGCTTTCTACTGTCTTGTGGACCATGGTAAAGCTCTGTGTAAAAGCACCTTCGAGGCAGGAGTGGAAGCAGGTGGGCCCTTAGGAAGAATTCCAAGTGAGAGACGATAAAATGCCGCTAAGGTTGTAGCAATCACATAGAGGAGGAGTGGCCAGTATGGACCATGTGTAAGTCAGCAATGCGCTGTGCTAGAAGCCAGCAGAAGCGGCAGGTGCAAGGAGGGCCTGGAGTCTATAAGCACAGCTCTCTCTTGCTTAGCAAACGTAAGTTCAGAAGTTTATTTCAGATGCTATACTTTTTTAAGAGTTTGATTTTGTGGTTTTTTCAAAGGTGATCTGTGGACTCAAAGGTACAGAAAAGTGTGCAGTGACAACTTCTCTCATAAGCCTGTCCCCTCCTCAGAGACAACCACAGCTCTGTATCTCACAAGTATATATACATGTTCTTTTCTTGTGTTTTTTGCACAACTGGAAATACACCAGAATATTATAACTTAGTGCTTGATGCATGTGTAAAATACTGCATGAATGCAACACACACATGAATGCAACACACACACTTTTTAAGTGTTTCTTAGGTATTTTATTTTTTCTTGCCATTGTCAATAGTCTCTTCTTTTATTGAATTTTGTAATTATTATTGCTTATATATAGGAAGATTATTTATTTTACTATATTAATTTTATAACCAGTCTCCTTACAGAATTGGCTTGTTGCTAATAGTCAATGAATTAATATGCCCTTTACAATATTTACACTTATTTTTATCACATAAATTTCTGAAATTGAGTAAGGTTTAATTTGCGTCCTAAAATATGGCCAGTTACCTCCAATGTTTTATGGGTACATGAAATGATTGTCAAGTTATGCAAAGCAAATATACCTACTACTTTCATTATTTATGTATTCCATTGACAAATATTTCTTGTTCACTTGCTATGCCATGCACTGAGACATAGAATTAAAATATTCTATAATTAATGTCTTATTTTCCCTTGTGTTTCCTGTAATTTTTGCTTTAATTATGTAGATACAAGGTTACTTGATTCATAGGTCTCCATAACGATGAGATCATCAAAGTGGATTGTACCCTTTATCATTTACTTCACATTTGTCGGACATACCTTTGCTCATCCTTTAACTTTTATGAGTTATTTTATCTTAGATGTATATCTTGAATTTTAAAATATAATTAATTTTGCATTATGATTCACTTTAAGATTTTGTTTTCCTTCCACTGAGGCATTATCAACTTTATTTATATGACATGTATTTTTAGTTTTCACCTGATGTATTTCATATTCTTTTCTGTTACATTGATTTTTTTTATAATCTTTCATTACATTTTTTATAATGTATTGTATGTGTGTGTGCATTGTCTGATAATCTAGAGTTTGTTTTTATTCTAATGATTAACCTTATAATTGTTACTTTATGAAATATATTTGATCCTCTATATAGCATCTGTTGATGCCCTGCTGTGAGTAAAGATGAAAAGAGTATATGCTCATGGCTTTTCCTAACTGCTACCACCTCATGGTAGTTGATTGTGTATTTTTGGTAGTATCCACCTTTATATGTTTAAATCAGACACTTGTGCTACTTGACTTATTGGCTATATGGTTCCCAAGAGCTTTCCTTGTCTTCCAGTCAGTATCTCCAAACCGAAACGCTTACATCTATGCTGAGAGGCAAAGTCATGTCTAGAACAAGCCAGAAACCAAGTTCCTGCAGCAGACAATCTGAGGAAATCTTATAGTTTCAGAAGTCTGGGGAAAGAAGAATATTCTCGGGTGAGGATTAAACAACAACAACAAAAAATGTTGTACATCAGGCTGAAACCAGTTTGGCTCGTGGATAGAGAGTTGGCTTGTGGACTGAAGGGTCCCAGGTTTGATTCCAGTCAAGGGCATGTGCCTTGGTTGTGGGCACATCCCCAGTAGGGAGTGTGCAGGAGGCGACTGGTCGATGTTTCTCTCTCATCGATGTTTCTAACTCTCTATCCTTCTCCCTTCCTCTCTGTAAAAAAATCAATAAAGTTATTTAAAAAAAATTGTACACCTGAAACTAATATAGTATTGTATGACCACTATAACCAAAAAAATTTTAATTACATAAAAGTAAATTCTAAGAATGTAATAATTTAATCTTAGTTTGAAAGTATCTTTGTGTCATTTTTTTGCAAATACCACTAGGGGGCAAGCAAATACCCTTATCAGTAACTAAGTGAAAAGAATAGGCTATTCCCACAGCAACATTTGGGATTATGTCGGCTCTTTATCACTACCAACGCTCCACTTAAAGTGAAACAGCAATCAGAATAATTTTGAGAATTTTTAAACATATTCATGTGAGATTTATTACTTAACTGAAGTTGTCTTATTGTTTCTGGGAATGTTCTCTTTGGGCCAATAGAGGGAGCTCAAAGCTTAAAATTTTTTTCTCTTTCTAAGTTTTCAGAACTTGAATTTTCCTTGATTTTTTTTTTTTTTTTTTTTTTTTTTTTTTTTTAGATCAACTGAAATGCAGGAAATTTACCTGCTTATGTCTACCTGGTTAAAGAAAGTAAATTGCTTTAAGGCATTATTTATTGTTAATAATAGTAAAATATTATATCAACAAATAGTACTTAGAGAATAATTTGCTTGTTTTCCTTTTAACTATACAAAGGATAAGAAATTACTTTAGAGATCCTTAAAAACCAAAATTAAAAAATAATGAATTGTTTTTCTAAAAAGCCACAGATAGCCGAAACTGGTTTGGCTCAGTGGTGGAGCGTCGGTCTGTGGACTGAAAGGTCCCAGGTTCGATTCCGGTCAAGGGCATGTACGTTGGTTGCGGGCACATCCCCGGTAGGGGATGTGCAGGAGGCAGCTGGTTGATGTTTCTCTCTCATCAACGTTTCTAGCTCTCTATCCCTCTCTCCTCCTCTCTGTAAAAAATCAATAAAATATATTTTTTTAAAAAAAGCCACAGATAGTATGCATGATCTAATACAATAAAAATTTCTATAAGCAACATCCTATTGACTTTAGTAAAGGTTAACATTTTTACTCTATATAGGTAAATTTTGTTCCTAGTATAAAAATTTAAATTTCCCTTTAAATTAGATTTTAGATGCACATGTTTTGATACATAGGGGTTTTCATTGTAATTGTGTTATATTATTTTCTTTCATTAAAATATTTTGGGAGAAACCAAGATGGTGGCTTAGGTAAACACCTGAACTTGCTGCCTCGCACAACCACTTCAAAACTACAACTAAAAGAAAAAACGGACATCGTCCAGAATCACAGGAAGGCTGGCTAAGTGGAAATTCTACAACTATAAGGAAGGAGAAAAGCACACTGAGACCATAGCAGGTGCAGAAGTAAACTGCAGAGGTACATAGGTGTGCGCACAGAGAGGGCTGGCAGCTGAGTACATGGTTGTCTTTTCAGTTAGGAGGTAGACACAAGCATGACTGCTCTGACTCGTCAGTTATAAGGTTTTTCAATGATTTCCTAGAAATGGCCAATAAATTTAGCAAGACCCTTGAGGATATGAAAAAAGGACCAATTAGAAATTAAACATACACTGACTTAAATAAAAAAAAAAAAAATTATACAGAGACCTAACAGCAGATTAGAGGACCACAAGGATCAAGTCAAAGATTTGAAATACAAAGAAGCAAAAAACACTCAGCTGAAAAAGCAAAAAGCAAAAAGAATCCAAAAATGTAAAGATAGTGTATGGACCCTCTGGGGCAACCTCAAGCGTACCAACATCCGAATTATGGTGGTGTCAGAAGAAGAGAGAGAGCAAGATATTGAAAACCTATTTGAAGAATGAATGACAAAACTTCCCCCACCTGGTGAAAGAAATAGACTTAAAAGTCCAGGAAGCGCACAGAAATAAAAGAAATAAAAAGAGGACCATACCAAGACACATCATAATTAAAATGCCAAGGGCAAAAGACAAAGAGAGAATCTTACAAGCAGCGAGAGAAGAACAGTTACCTACAAGGGAGCACCCATATGATTGTCAGCTGATTTCTCAACAGAAACTATGCAGGCCAGACGGGAGTGGCAAGAAATATTCAAAGTGATGAATAGCAAGAACCTACAACCAAGATTATTCTACCCAGCAAAGCTCTCATTCAGAATTGAAGGTCAGATAAAAATCTTCACAGATAAGAAAAAGCTAAAGGAGTTCATCATCGCCAAACCAGTATTATATGAAATGCTGAAAGGTATTCTTTAAGAAGAAGAAGAAAAAGAAAAAGGTAAAGATGAAAATTATGAACAACAAATACATGTCTATCAACAACTGAATCTAAAAATCAAGTGAATAAAAAATCTGATGGACACAATAAACTGGTGAATATAATAGAATCAGGGGCATAGAAAGGGAGTGGACTGACAATTCTCTGGGCAAAAGTGGTGTTGGGGGAATGGGAAGAGACTAAAAATTATACACATTTTGATAAGGACAATGCAGGGAAAGGGGGTCGGGCAGAGGGTGGGGTGGGAACTGGGTGGAGGATAGCTATGGGGGGGGGGAAGAGGAATAATTGTAATAATCTGAACAATAAATATTTATTAAAAATAAATTAAAAAATAAAGTTTAAAATATTTTTTAAAAAATATTTTTTTTATTGATTTCAGAGAGGAAGAAAGAAGAAGAAAGAGATAGAAACATCAGTGATGAGAGAGAACTATTGATTGGCTGCCTACTGCACACCCCACAATGAGGATTAAGCCTGCAACCCAGGCATGTGCCCTGACCAGGAATCGAACCATGACTTCCTGGATCATAGGTCAATACTCAACCACTGAGCCACGTCAGCTGGGCTGTAATTATTTTCTAATTTAATTATTAATCTTTGACCCATGACTCACTTAGAATTGTGTTTTAAATTTTCCAATACATAAATATTTTATTTTTTGTTGATTGATTTCTAATTTTATTGCAAGATAAAATTTAAAAGAACATGATCTGTATCATGTCAATTCTTCAATATATGTGGAGACTTGCATTGTGTCTTTTTTCTTTTATGGGTTTAAATTGTATGTGTAGGGTGGTGTATGTGTATGTGAAACAAGATGTTACATGTGATTTTTTGTTGTCTCAGTGTTTCCACGGAAGTCGCATAGCTTGTCAATGCGCACCTTTGCTAGCACTCTAAATGAATGAGAGACGGGTTTTACAACCCTTCTATCCTCACTCACTTCAAGGTTGAATGAGATCAGCCTAGGGAATTGGTTATGTGGTGATGAAGAGGTCAGAAAGGAAATGTTTTTTTTAAGCGAGAGAGCTGGAGAACAATGGTGTTTCTCCTCTCCATCCAGATGTGGTGCTGATGCTGTTCTCATTTTAATCAAGGAGCACATTTCCAAAGAACCAATTAAAGAGCTAGATAGTGCGCTATAGAATTCAGGGGCACAATACTTGGTACCTGTCGCATGACTACATATTCTGAAGGTAAAATCCTGGCTAAAGCGGTCTTCCAGAAGTGGGCTGTGCTTTCAGAGTCCGTTAGGGCAAATGTGGATTTGCCTTAACAGTTTTCTTAAGATTATATGCATGCACTCTAAAACATGCTCTTGGGAAGGAAACACCCCCAAGAGCATGACTTAGGAGGGTTGGGGTGACTTCAACAGAAAGGTGGATGCTAGAAGCTGGTGGCCAAGCTGGGAACATAAAATTCCAATAATAAGGGGGTCTCTTAAAAATTCACAGAAGTGTCTCTTTAAAGACAGAACCAGAATTTGGTGTGGCATACAAAGCAGCAAAGCTTCATAACAACGCACCATATATATGACTCCTAATTTAACTCCTAAAATTCAATGCATATATTGGATTGGAATAGTTTTTTATTACATAAAAGCTGCTGGAAGAACTGAATTTGCCAAGATTACACTCAGGATCAAAGTCCTTAAAAGTTGAAAGATTTGCTGGTTTCTCCTTGCATCTTACAATAGCCAGTTGGACAGTTCAACAAATCATCTATGAAGATGCAAAACTAGATCTTTATCCATACCTATACCTGTATATTATACATTCACTCACATACACATTAGTCTAAGGTTGTCCATTACATTTTAAGTACTATTTTGCTCTCTTGAGCTGGTCAGCTTCATCAAAAAAGAGGCTCTGTGGCTTCTACCTGGGAGTGTCAGCCTGGCTTTCAGCATTCCAAGAACCCAGAGACAGAAGATGGCTGAGATGTGGCCATGTCCAGCATCCATCACACTAGAACTCTTGTTCAGTTTCATCAGAGAATAAACTTTCTATTTTTTGGTGTGATGAGAGTAAAACAGAAAAAGAAACTTAAAAAAAAATCCCATTTACCATTGCAACAAAAACATAAGGTACCTTGGAATGCCCTAACTGGTTTGGCTCAGTGGATACAGCATTGGCCTGTGGACTGAAGGGTCCCAGGTTCGATTCCAGTCAAGAGCATGTATACCTTAGTGGCAGGCACATCCCAGTAGGGGGTGTGCAGTAGGCAGCTGATCAATTTTCCCCCTCTCATCAATGTTTCTAACTCTCTATCCTTCTCCTTTCCTCTCTGTAAAAAAAATCAATAAAATATATTTTTAAAAAATTAAAAAAAAGATATCTTGGAATAAATTTAACCAAAGGAGGGTAAACAACCTGTACTAGGAAAACTATAGGACATTGAAAAAAGAAATAGGGGAAGATACAAACAAGTGGAAGAATATACCATGTTCATGGATTTGTAGAATTAACATAATTAAAATATCCATACTACTCAAAGTAATCTACAGATTCAACACAATCCCTATTAAAATACCAGTGGTATATTTCACAGATATAGAGAAAATATTCCAAAAATTTATATGGAACCAAAAAAGACCCTGAATAGTCTCAGCAATCTTGAGAAAGAAGAATAAAAGTGGAGGTATCCCAATATGAGATATCAAACTATACTACAAAGCCATTGTAATCAAAGCAGCCTGGTACTGGCACAAGAACAGGCATAAAGATCAATGGAACAGAACAGAGACCCCAGAAATTGACCCACAATATTATGGTTAATTAATATTTGACAAAGGAGGCAAGAATATACAATGGAATAAAGACAGTCTCTTCAATAAATGGTGCTGGGAAAAGTTGGCAGGTACATAAAAAAAAAAAAAAAAAAAGGAAAAGAAACTAGATCAGCAACTTACACCAGACATAAGAATAAATTCAAAATGGATAAAATACTTAAATGTAAGTTGTGAAACCATTAAAATCCTAGAAGAAAACATAGACAGCAAAATATCAAACATCTCATGTGGCAGAATTTTCACCAGTACAAGAGAAACAAAAGAAAAAAAAAAAAAAACCCAAACAAATGAGATTACATCAAACTAAAAACCTACCCAGCCAAAGAAGCCATCATCAAAATGAAAAGGGAACCCATGGATAGGAGAACATGTCTGCCAGATTGTTTATTGGCTTAACTCATTAAAGGCTCTTGCACACATTTCATGTTGCCATTTTTTAAAACACACATTGTAGTCATTCTCTTTACTGTTTTGTTGTTGTTTATCCTCACCTGAGGATATTTTTTCCATTGGTTTTTAGGAAGGAAGGAAGGAAGGAAGGAAGGAAGGAAGGAAGGAAGGAAGGAAGGAGAGAGAGAGAGAGAGAGAGAGAGAGAGAGAGAGAGAGAGAGAGAGAGAGAGAGAGAGAGAGAGAAAGAAGGAGGAGGGGGAGGAGAAGGAGGGGGAGGGAGAGGAGGAGGAAGAGGAGGAGGGGGAGGGAGAGGAGGAGGTAGAGGAGAAGGGGGAGGGAGAGGAGGAGGAGGAGGAGGAGGAGGAGGAGGAGGAGGAGGAGGAGGAGGATATGGATATGAGAGAGACACATCAATTGGTTGCCTCCCTTGGGTGAACAGGCCAGTGCTCTATCCACTGAACCAGGACCTCTCTACTGTTTTATTTTTCTCGTGAGTTTATTTCTTCTTATTCATTTACTGCTAGATTAATTTGACTTGGGTTAATAAGTGGTGATAAACATGTGTTCAATCTGACATGTTTATGAGAAATACTACCCTTTACTTTTTATGCCTTGATTTAAAAAGGGTCCATTTATTCAAATATACCTATCCTTTTTTGAATAATAGAAAGCCCATAAAATGATTTAACTCTATTTAGTGTCCCATTTTTCATGTTATTATATCCTAGTATCTTGGGTTATTAAAAAAATAATCATTTTGTAGTTGTTTGATATTTTATTCTCATTTTAAATCATGTTTATCATGATTGATTTTAGGACCAGTTCCTTTATTTTGGGCTCAGTGCTCTTATTTCTGAACCACATTAGCAAGCATCTGTGAGTCAACTGTTTTGTTCCTTTCCCTCTCTCTCTCTCTCTCTCTCTCTCTCTCTCTCTCTCTCTCTCTCTCTCTCTCTTTTTAATTAAGATGTTTCTTTTTGCCCCCACTGTTATTTTTATAATAACTGCTAACATTTTTAATACTATTTACTTATTTGAGAGAGAGAAGCATTACCTTGTTGTTCCATTTGTTTATGCATTCATTGGTTAATTCTTGTATGTGCTTTGACCAGGGGTCGAACCCCACAAGCTTGACATACCGGGAGGATGCTCTAACCACTGAGCTGTCCAACCAGGGCTGCCCTGTTAGATGAATACAGAGTATATCATAGTTCTGGGTTCTGGGTCATTTTTCTTAGATCTGTATTTCTCATAAACTTGTCAGATTGAACACATGTTTATCATTTATACAATGGTACCCCTAGGGCTATCACTGGCCTCTGAGTGATTTTTATGGCAACTTTGAATCTTGATTATTTTACCAAATGAATTGTACACTTTTATTGGATTTTTTTTTTTTTTTTTTTTCCTGTGCATGGCTCTGGATATCCTTTAGCATCAATGGTCCAGAATATATAGTAGTTTATTTTTTAGCTACTTCACAGAGCAAGTAGCCTTTCCTAGCCTTATGGTTTCAGCTCATATTTTCATGTGGCGCAAAACCATTGACTTGTGTGGACTTTAAGTCTTTAGCTTCTAGGACTATAAGACTTAATTGTGGGCCTCATATTCCACCTGCTGATCACAACACATTAGCCTCTACTTCTACTGTTCTAGGTTTCAAGGGAGTCTTTATTTTCTGATATCAGAAGGATTTCCCCTCCCACTTCTTTTTCTTTTTTCTTCTTGCAACATCAGCCATGTATCTACATAATTTTTTCTTATATCTTCTTCCAGAATTGTCAGGTATTTGTAGCAGGAAAGACTCCGTGTTGGCCGAGTTTCGCATGTTCTGGGAACCAGACAAGTCTTACCTACTCTGATTATTCCTTCTACCCGAAACAGTCTTCTGCATCTTTTTGTAGGTAATCCTTGAAGACCTCGCTTTGGAGATGTTCTTCTGGGTCTTTCTTTCCTACACCCTCAGACAGGAACATTCACTCTCTTCTCAGAACATAATTTAATATCTGTCTCATGGCACAGTACAGCCCACGTTCACCATAGCTATTGGCTTACTTAGAATCTTGAGGAAAATGGCTTGTATCTACAGCCATGCACTGCATTATCTATCTACACACAGCATAGGCAAAAAACTACTAAGTGTGACTTATTTGTTGAGTGAGTTAACACCTTTCCACTTGGATTATGCATAAATGAATCATCACACCCAGCATTGTAGGGGGATAAAATAAAAACTATGTACTTAGAAGAGCCTTATTAATTTCAATGAGTTATACAAATCTGAGATATTCTTATATCATATTCTAATATTTGTTGAATCAATGAAAAACATGTGAAAGGTCATGCCTTTATGATTTCATGCAAATGCTGTGAAGAATACTTGAAGAGAAAGAGACTTGAATATTAATTACAACGAATCTTTTACCTAAAGAGAAAGAAACTTAAAATGCTGGAAATAGCAAACCTAAGTTGCATATGATGTTCTCAGAGAACTTGTAAATGGACTAGAGGCCCGATGCACGAAATTCATGCAGGGGTTTGGGGGTCCCCTCAGGCGGGCCTGCACTCTCACGCAATTCAGGACCCCTTGCTCCTAACCGCCTGCCTGCTCTCCCCTAACCACTCACCTGCTTCTCCTTACTAGTGCTGCCATGGACGCAGGAGAGGCTCCCATCACCACTGCTGTGCTTACCAGCCATGAGCCTGGCTTCTGACTGAGCTCCCACTATGGGAATGCACTGACCATCAGGGCGTCTGCCCCCTGGTGGTCAGTGTGTGTCATAGTGACCAGTCATTCTGGTCGTTCCACTGTAATGGTCGCTGGGCTTTTATTATATAAGATAGTATATCACCACATATGAAAGAAACTTTCTCTTTGCATTCAATTTAGAGTAGCACAAAATAAATTAGATTTCTGAGAACATATTCTAGCCGCCACATCTGCTTAGTTATCAGATCTCATTGGCCAAGTACATTTCCTCATTCCCTTTCACCATTTTGGTCCTGGAATCTGTGAAAGTATTTAGTGAAATCGGTCCATTCTGTGAAATCAGTGTTGCTTGAGTAGTTAAATCTTGGTGGGTAAGCACACAGGACCTGGAGACAGGCTGCCTTAGTTTCCAGGCTGGCTCCTCCAGTTTCTAGTTATATGACCGTGGACAAGTAATTTAACCTCTCATTTTGTTACCTGTAAAATGGGGAGAATAATGGTTCTTACTCCTTGTTCAGAGTATTAAGTGAGTTAGGACACACAGAACTTGGAACAGCATCTGGCATGTATGCTGGTAGCTACAAAGATAAAGATGATCTACTACTGGCCAGGCATTGAGGTAAGTACTGGGAATATGAAACTGAACAGAGTTCTTATAAGAAGAAGATGGGAAACTGAACTTGAGCTAAATATATGTCAGAGAGCTTAGATTAATGGTTGGATAGAACCAGAAACGAAAGAAACTTGGCAAAAATCTTGATGTCAACCATCAGATGACCTTTGATGCATTTAGGGGAAATGTGTTACGCTCTCACACCTGCAGAAACAGTGGTGCCGATAACTGCAAACAGAAGATGATCTGAAGTTCATTTCTATTGACTTTGAAGAGCATGATGCTGTCATTAGGGGGCCAATTTGTCTCAGGGTGTCTTGCTGAAGTCAATATTAAAGTGATTTTTCATTTTACGAAGACAACGGTCCATCACAGACACAGAATCAGCACATAGCTTGGCAAAGGGTGCCAGTCTGAATCATTAACTGGTTGCAGACTTCACAAAGCATATGGCACAGAGGACAATCAGCACCACCAAACCCCTCAACATCAGTGTGAAAGCATTTTCATACAGAAAGGGGTGCAAGCCCAAGAACCCGTTCTATTATTGTATTAAACTAAATTCGTAACGTGATGGGAGTTAAAGTTTATGTTTACTTAACACAGCTTAGGTTACATTCTTTGTAATGTAGATACGTGTTCTTAGTAGGTGGTTGAAATGATGATCAAATAATGTTACCATTAATGTGTGTGTGTGTGTGTGTGTGTGTGTGTGTGTGTGTGTTAACATCATCTAAATGCTATCTGTTATGAAATATAGATAGAGCTGTAGCTTCATATTGAAATGGGGGCTTTCTAATATTAGAGATAGTAATAGAAAAGATCAATGAAAACATTAGCATGTAGAATAATTAATGACTCTAAGCTGTGTGTCATTTTTATAATCTTCTATTTGAGTGAAAAATCTTTTTGGAAATGTAGAATGTAATAATTCTGATATTCATTTAAAAGAGTTGTAAATCCCTTTTTACTTTATCCCCCCTTTTGCTTTGACTTTTGTTGCAAACTGGCTGTTAAATAACAGTCAGACATTATATAACTTTCCTTCCGTCCAAGAGCAGCAGAGGTGCCCACTTTTACCAACCAGAAAGCTTACAGAGGTCATGGGAGAAATCACCGAACAGACAGTTGGATATTTCTTTGACTCTCTTAACCAATTGAATTATTTTCCTTAACTTGAGATAAGCTCTAAATATGAAAAATAATTCATTTTCAAAAATTTCTTAGCCAGCAAGGGGAAAAACAGCAATGAGACATAAAAACCAACCGTCTTTTTATGATGTTGCAAAAATGCAGTGACTTCAGAGAGTTGAAGTACAATTTAGAATGAAAGGAATCAAAGTTCAGAGGGAGATTTCTGAAACTCTCCGGGGAAACCTGTCAGATGGGGGCCTACAAACACCGCCCTTTCACCCACAGAGTAAACTATTGTTTCACACATTTAAACATTCCATTTTCTTTTTTCTTTCAGAAGCATGGGATTCTGAACTCCAGCAGACGATGAACAGAAACCCAGAGATCAGTGTGTTTCTAAAGGATTATATTGCTGCCGATGCGTCCCAGACTATTTATTTATTGTGAGAAACTTAAACTCCTTCAAGCTTTTCAGCAATTCACCCCCTTTGTCTGTGTCAAGATGAAGTGGCCCCTTGTTTCCAACAATGGGCCACGTCGTCCAAGTCCCTGGACGTGCACAAAGCCGGGAGGCGCGTCACACTGTGCAGAGGGCCTGGGTTGATGGCCACGGCTCGGTCACCATGGTGTCCCAGGCGGGCAGAGCCGGTGCCACGGAGGAAGCAGAGCCCCTGGGCCAGGCCATCGGCCGGATGGGAGAGTTCCCTTAAAACACGAACACCGCCGGTGACCGCTCATGGGGCATATTTCACTTTATTTATTGACAGCAGCAAACTGGGAACACGAGTCTCCACCCTGCATGAAAGATGCCCACAGATCAAAGGAGAGGATGGGAAACATAATAGGAGGAGACGGCACTGAAGAACAAACTCCTCCCCACAGCGAGAGTGGAGTATTCTTTTTAGAAATGATTCCTTTTGGGTTTCTGCTCCCTTTGTTCCTGGGCACAACAGAATTCCATATTTGGTAAATGAGGCCTATTTTCCAAAAAAGTTGGGATGCGAACAGTGTGAGAAGAAAAGAAGTGGGGGAGGTGCCATCGGGCAGTGCTTTCTCCTACTTTTACAAGAAAATCTCTACTGCAGCTAGGAGCTTCCTCTAGGCCGGGGTTGGCAAACTCATTAGTCCCCAGAGCCAAATACCAACAGTACAACGATTGAAATTTCTTTTGAGAGCCAAATTTTTTAAACTTCAACTTCTTCTAATGCCACTTCTTTAAAATAGACTTGCCCAGGCCATGGTATTTTGTGGAAGAGCCACACTCAAGGGGCCAAAGAGCCGATGTGGCTCACGAGCCAGGTTTGCGGACCACGGCTCTAGGCTCCAGCTGCACTAATCCAGTTGGTCATTTCTCACGCTGCGTTGTCATTGTTAGGTATATGTCTCCTCCCTTAGGGCAGGCTTTCTACGGGCGCATATGATGTCTCTCTCATTCATTATTTTCTACTCTTTTAAAAAACTTGTAAGCCTAGTATTTAGACATCAAAAATCCGTGCAGAGGTATCTTTAGTGAAAAACAACCTCTGTTTTGCTCCAGAATGACTGTCTTCTCACCAGAAGCAACCACCATTGGTTTGTGTGTGCATGTCCTCCAGGAAGTTTTATGTGCACATACAAATGCATGTAACATGATGGTGTAGGCCACTCCAAGATGTGTCTCAGGGGGTGCAGATTAATTTGAGCTAAAAGCAACCAAGGCCCTTCGGCTAAGGAAAAGCTACAGTCGCCTCCCCCTTAGCTATCTAGAAACTTTTCAATTAGGGCCCAGCCCAAATGAGAGTTATCATCAGACAAGGCTTTTTACATACCTACATAGCAGAGTACATTACTAAACACGGAACATGTGCTCTTCCTAAAATGCTCTCCAGGTGCCTCACTATATCCATAGCTCAGCATGTCATACACATGTTACTTTCCTGTTCTGCCCCTGACTCTCTCATGTACATGGGGCTCCCACATAAACGTGGTTAATTGAATTTGGTTACTTTCTCTTGCTAATCTGCCTCATGTCTTGAGGGTAGAGGAAAGTTCTCCCTCCCCCACAATGGCATGTTACAAAACATATTCTGAACATTCTTTATTTTCCTTTAACAGTGTGTTGTTGTTGTTGTTGTTGTTTTTTACAGTTTTTCACATGAGCCTGTGATCAAACTCTTCCTTCTGAGTAACTGCATGATATGCCTGTGAGCACATCTCTGAGTATAACTCTATGTTAAATTTCTGAGATAGAATTCTTAACAGTGGATCACTAAATTTCACTTCCATCAGCAGTGTACCTGATTCTCTTTGTCCACATCTTTGACAGTGCTGAACTACTAAACATGACAACCTTTTCTCATCGGCTAAATGAAACATGGCATCTTGTCTAAACTTGTGTGTTTAGAAATTATGGATAATTAGAGCTATTAAAAGCATGTCTTGGTCAGTGAGGGCTGCTACAACAGAAGTACCACAGAATGGGTGGCTTAGACCACACAAATGGTTCTGGGGGCGAGGAAGTTCAAAATCAAGGTGACAGCTGATTAGGTTTCTGGTGAGAGCCCGCTCCCTGGTTTGCAGGTGGCTGCCTTCTTTTTTATTTTTTATTTTTTTATTTTATTTTTTTTTATTTAATATATTTTATTGATTTTGTACAGAGAGGAAGGGAGAGAGATAGAGAGTTAGAAACATTGATGAGAGAGAGTCATCGATCAGCTGCCTCTTGCACACCCCCTACTGGGGATATGCCCGCAACCAAGGTACATGCCCTTGACCGGAATCGAACCGGGGACCCTTCAGACCCCAAGCCGACGCTCTATCCATTGAGCCAAACTGGTCTCGGCATGGCCGCCTTCTTGCTGTACTTCACGCAGAGGAGAGAAAGATGGTCTCTCTCTCCTTTCTCTTTTTGTAAGGGCACCAATTCTGCCCATGAGGGCTCCGCTCTCATGATCTGATTACCTCCCAAAGGTCCGCCTCCAAATATCATCACGTTGGGGTTCAGAGGTTCACTATATGAATTGCAGGGGCATAGGCATTCAATTCACATGTATATATGCCTTGAATGTATGTATGTATTTTGTAGCATAATTGTAAACAGTTTCATAAATTATTACAGGGCAGAACTGAATGTGTGCTCTGTGCTTTTAACGTATAGAGTTCGATGTAGCTTTTATTCATTACATTTCTTAAGTCCCTTTTATCTGTATCTGTTTGTCCTTTTGGTCTGTCGTAAACTGACTGGAAACTCTAAGTCTCCACCACTATTGTGTTTCTCCTCTCCGAGTCTTCTATTTCTTAGCATTTGGATTTGTGGATTCTGATGGTATATTTGCTTTGATAGCTTACTGAAGCAATGATTGATACAAATTGCCTTTATTTTATTTAATGCTTTCTACCCTGGATTAAGCATAATCTGATATTAACATCAAAATTCCTGACTTCTTATAATATTTCCCTGGTATATTTTACTCATCTCATCACAGTTAACATTTGGGAGTCACTTGTTTTGGTCAATGTGGATTTTATATGTTCAATACAGTTGGATTTTATTTTTTACCTGTCCTTTTTTTTGTTAAAATCTTTTAACAAAAATTGTATACTATTTACATTAGTATATGACATGTATTTTCAATCCTTTTCTACTATTTTGTTTTATGCCTTCTATTTTTAATATTTCTTTATGCCTTCTATTTTAATATTTCTTTATATTTTAATCTTCTCTATTGAATGTGTTTTATTTTCATTTGTTTATCTATGTTATTCTTCTAAAAATTTGGAGGTTTTCTTTTTCTTCCAGTAACTTATAGCTTTCATTACTTGATATAATTCACTTAAATCCTTATTCTTTAATTTATTGCCTTTATGCAGAATCCATTAACTTTCCACTATTAAAATGAGTAATTAATTTACTATCTCCTCTCACTGAGATAGGGCATTTTTCCAACTGTACCATCCTTTTTCTCATTGTTATTTTTATACTTATTTCTTTAACTAACATATTATAACTAGAGGCCCAGTGCACAAAATTTGTGCACTGGGGTGTGGAGTCCCTCAGCCTGGCCTGCACCCTCTTGCATTCCGGGAGCCCTCAGGGGATGGAGTGGGCCTAAGATGGCAGTCGGACATCTTTAGTGCTGTCACAGAGGAGGGAGAGGCTCTTGACACCATTGCTGCACATGCAGGCCATGAGCCCGGCTTTTGGCTGAGTGGCACCCTCACTGTGGGAGTGTGCTGGCCACCAGGGGGCAGCTTCTGCATTGAGCGCCTGTCCCCTGGTGGTCAGTGTGTGACATAGCAACCAGTCATTCTGCTGTTGGGCAGAAACTGGCTCTCCAACATCCCCTGAGGGGTCCTAGATTGAAAGAGAGTGCAGGCCAGGTCGAGGGACCCCACTGGTGCATGATTGAGAGTGGGGAGGGATTACAGGAGGGCTCCAGGGCGTGTCCAGTCCGTCTCAGTCCCAATCAGCTGGACCTGAGCAGCAAGCTAACCTACTGGTTGGAGCATCTTCCCCCTGGTGGTCAATGTATGTCATAGCAACTGTTCTAGCAGTCGACTGTCTGCCCCCTCATGGCCAGTGAACATCATAGCAAGCAGCTGAGTGGTCTTAGTATATCATTAGCATACTATGCTTTGATTGGTTGAATGGCAACTGGACGACTGGACACTTAGTATATTAGGCTTTTATTATATAGGATACTAGAGGCCCAGTGCACAGATTCGTGCACCGGTGGGGGTCCCTTGGCCTGGCCTGCAGGGATTGGGCTGAAACCAGTAGCCTGACACCCCTCGAGGGGTCCCAGGTTGCAAGAGGGCACAGGCCGGGCTGAGGGACCCCACCGGATAAAATTGGGGCCAGGGAGAGAATGCAGGAGGGCTCCAGGGCATGTCCGGCCCATCTCATCCAGTCCCAATTGGCTGGTCCTCAGCAGCAAGCTAATCTACCAGTCAGAGCATTTGCCCCTGGGGGTCAGTGCGCATCATAGCAACTGGCGAATGGTCAGACACATGGCATATTAGGCTTTTATTATATAGGATATCTTTCTTGAGCTATCATCTTTAGATAATACCTTTTGAACCTTCCCATACTGTGAAAAATGTGTCAATCAATATACTTAAGTTCATTATATCTCTTTTTCCTCTCATCTCACCAATCTGTTTTTGTTAGTCACTTTGCTACTTTTGTGTTGTTGAGGTTTATAATACTTATATTCTATTCAAAATTTTTTAATTCCAACTTTTATTTAACATTTATTTTTTTCCTAAAGTGACTTTAGGATAGCATCTTGGAATGTGGCCACCTCACCTGCCCTTCACTGGTGTGTATGGGATCCAGGGCAGCTCCCACATACATTCAAATTGTACTTTTTTAAACAAGAAGTTGCTAGACTTCTCAGGAAGCTGAAACATTTCTTTCTTTCTTTTTTTTTTTTTTTAGCTCATTACCTGGGATGATCAAAATTAAAATGCATTCTCTCTTGGCTTTCCCATTTGACCACACTAATTGTCCCTGCTCTTAGCAACATTCCTCCATCATTGGAGGATCTGGATGTGGCTGCTGTCAAGGTTCACCAAAGATCAGAGCACGTGGGGAGCAGAAATACCTCACCATGCCATATTTTAACTGAAATCTATTTATTTTTCTATTCCTGATACCTAGCTCAATGCCTGGCACAAAATCAATTCTTAGTCAACATTTCTTAGATTAACGGCAAAGGGCTATGTAACAATCCTGGGGCATATCTGTGGTGGGTAGGTAGTTAGGCAGATATGATCAGAGCAAGGAGGATGGGTTAGGTACAGAAGGTCACCTGGGCAGAAAGCCCTGAGTGCCTAGGGAAGGACAATTGTATGCTGGGACCTTGTGACCCTTCTCAGAGTGATCCTTCTCCACTGGCGGTTTGGACCGCCTGACCTTTCCTCCCTAGAGATAACGAGGCCTCAGCGGTACCTGTGTTTCAGCTCCAGCCCAGAGAAGCATCAAAACCAGACAACCACTGTGGAGAACAGTGTGGAGTTCAAAAAACTGAAAATGGAACTCCCATTTGACCCAGTAATCCCACTCCTAGGATTATATCCCAAGAAACTAGAAACACCAATCAGAAAGGATATATGCACCCCTATGTTCATAGCAGCACAATCTACAATAGCCAGAATTTGGAAACAGCCTAGGTGCCCGTCAGCAGATGATTGGATAAAAAAACTATGGTACATCTACACAATGGAATACTATGCTGCCATAAAAAAGAAGGAATTCTCATCATTTGCAGCAACCTGGATGGAATTGGAGAACATCATGCTGAGTGAAATAAGCCAATCAATGAAAGAGAAACACCACATGACCTCACTCATTTGTGGATAATAAAGAACATTATAAACTGATGAACCAAAAGATAGATATAGAGACAGTAAAGCAACAGGCAGACTGTCAAATTACAGCGGGGAGGGGAGGGAGATTTGGGGGAGATAATAGATCAACCGAAGGACTTGTATATATGCATATAAGTACAACCAATGGACATAAAACTCTGGGGAGGGAGGGTATGTATGAGAGGGAGGGGGGCAAAAAAAAATCAATAAAAGCTGCTAATTGATTTTTAAAAAAAAACAGACAAGTGACAACCACAGCCAGATGCACCGAATGACCCCCTGCCTTGGTGCTAATCAGTCAGTGGGGACCACACCCTGAAAGGACACACCTGGAAAACTGTTGACTATTCTATTGAGATCTTCCTCTGGAACCCCCCCTAAAAATTCCACCCTTAAAACCCCTAGGATGGAGGACCCTCTGGGAGCTTGCCATGCACCTTTCCCTTCCTCCTTCCCATCCACCCAGGCATGTCACCTGTACCTTCCTCACTCCCTAGCTCCTAGGGCCCTTCCTTTGCCTCTATAACTTGTTTCCTTAGCCCTTTCTTCTATGAATTACTTCTTCTACCTCTGTGATTAAAAAAAAAAAAAAGTTTTATTGATTTCAGAGAGGAAGAGAAAGATAGAAACATCAATGATGAGAATTATCAATCAGCTGCCTCCTGCATGCCCCTCACTGAGGATCAAGCCCTAAACCCAGGCATGTGCCCTGACCAGGAATCAAACCAGGACCTCCTGGTTCAAACACCAATGCTCAACCACTGGTGCCACACTGGCTGGGCTACCTCTGTGGTTTTATAAACTAGAGGCCCGGTGGATGAAATTCGTGCACTGGGTGGGGGTGGGGAGGCTGCTCCCTAAGCCTGGCCTGTGCCCTCTCGAAGTCCGGGACCCCTCACTCCTTACCACAAGCTCGCTGCTCCTTAGCACTGCCGCGGAGACCGGAGACCGGGAGAGGCTCCCACCACCGCGGCTGCGCTTGCCAGTTGTGAGCCTGCCTTCTGGCTAAGCAGTGTTTCCCCCTGTGGAGCTCACTGATCACCAGGGGACAGCTCCTGTGTTGAGCATCTGCCCCCTGGTGGTCAGTGCCTATCATAATGACTGGCCATCCCACCATAACGGTCGCTTAGGCTTTTATTACATAGATGTTCTCTTATAGTTTGAATCTTGGCTCTGAATTCTGTCCTAGCCAACTCAAGTATCGAGGGTGCTAAACTCAGGTCCAGTCTGATCAGATGGGTCTAACACCTGGTGCCATTCCTGTCGCCCACAATATATCCATACTGTCATGTCTAATTTGCAAATGAGTGATTTGAGCTGTTAGAGAGAAAAAAATAATAATAATAACACCACAAACCTAAAATGGCATCACTCGTACAAAAATCCCATGATACCAAACCTAGATTTAATGCTTGATCTAATGGCAGTTTCAACCTCTCCCAAAAACATAATCTTAATTAACCAGTAAGGTAATGTCACAATCCCTCTCCATCCCCCATAGAAAGAAGAGGCAATCAACAAACCCTTTCTTTTCCCTTCCCCCGGGGAAAGATGTCCTGTCCCCAAACCAAGAATAAACTTTTTTTTCCTTTTATTAACAGCTCCCTTCACAGTCCCTCAGAGCGCTCTTCTAGTTGCCAGCTGAGACAAATCACTTAATAAAGCCAATTAGATCTTTGAATTTATTCTATTGAATTTTGTTTTTAACAATACCCTTGCTGTTACAGTAAATGTCAATGATCTTGTCCCTATGAGTCACAATGTTGTTTCTGAAATTGTTTATTTTCTTATGTCTAAGTGCAGAATCAAAATTCATGACAAACGAAATAACACGGACTTGGTAAAGGAGAGACCTTCTCTTTGGTTATGGAAGGAAGGAATAAAAGAAAATAAAAATTTAAAAATAAATCATCTTTCACATTTGACTTTCATCATTAACTAATAGTGTGATTCATGGTTATTTCATTAATAACTATTAAAAAGATTCACTTAGAAACTGTAATAACCCAGGGAAGATCTCACTTAAAATACATTTTTTGGTTTGCTTTCTTGCTTGATTTTGCAATTTAAATCCCAAATGTTCACACTTCACGCATCTGTCTTGCACAACCCACTCACCCCACCTGCTCATTTCCCTCTAACTAGGGGTGTCGAACTCAATCAGAGAAGGGGCCAAAATCTAAAATCCAGCCTAAATCGCGGGCCGAATGGTTTACTGAACAGTCATAAACTGACAATGTCATAAACTGACAGCGGAGTGCAGTGATGACAGCGCGGTGCGGGCCACATTGCAAGGCCTGGCCGGCCGGATTTGGCCCGCGGGCCTTGTGTTTGACACATGTGCTCTAAGCCATTCCTTTCCTTAACGCATTCAGTCCCTGATCATTTTGGTCTTGACACATTGGCCTTTTAAGTCTGAAGGACCCCTTGGAAATCGGGGCCTTATTGGCTTATCCCAGTAATTTTTCACCATTTGTTTAACTAATAATCAGAGAAATCAAAGGGAAGGAGAGTGTCTTCCTTTTAAGTTTCCTTCTCAAATGCTGACCCTTCTCCCTAATCAAAGGTCTGCACCTCAATGTGCAGGTAAACATGCAACCACTGTAATGTGCCTCCCCTAAACGCTTTCATTATTATCCCCCTTCCTGCTGGTTAGCCCCTCCCCTTAAGCTCTTATGCTCCTAGGCCCCAGCAAGCAGCTCTGTAGGTGATTTTTGCCTTAGGTGTCTGTCCTAATAAGGGAAACTTGCCTCACTCTAAGAGGAAGGAAAGGGAGAAAGGAAAGGGAGAGAAATTGGTACACTCCATTAAATGCATTGCCTACAGTTGACATTATCACCAGAGATTAAACTAAACTTTACCCAGTCTTGTGTCGACCTCTGAAATTTTCAAAAAAATTTCCATTTGCGCACTGTGGAATGGAAATTTACTAGTCACTTGCTTGTCCCCCCTGTCCCCTCGCCCCCAAACCACACACTTTTAAAAGGTTAAAATATAGATACATTGATACTAAATCTTCCAGAGAAAAATACAACAGGCATTAGATGCTTCAGACTTTTTTTATGGTGCTTGACCCAGAACTTCCACTTAGAAACATTTTGATGATTAAGGCTCAAGGGATGTGTGTTACAGTGCTGCCCTATAAAATATACTGAGATTTTGGAAACAGATATCCAAAGGTAAGTAATTAAGTAAATGATATGATAAATTAAATAGAACGGACTAGTAAAAACTGTAAGTCTGCAAAAAGGTACTTACAGTATGATTATTTAGTGTATTTAAGAACAAAATGCTCTTATGGCTATCTCTGGAAGGTGACTTTTTTATTTTTTCTTGTCTAAAACAATTCACAATGAGCAAGTACTGAATTAATAAATAAAAATAAAGTAACTAGTCATAAAATTAACAAATAAGATTAAAGAGTTTGGGTTTGAAATATATTGTAAGACCAGGTAAGTTATTTTCTTTAAAAAAAAATATATTTTATTGATTTTTTTTTTATAGAGAGGAAGGGAGAGGGATAGACACTTAGAAACATCGATCAGTTGCCTCCTGCACACCCCCTACTGGGGATGAGCCCAAAACCAAGGTACATGCCCTTGACCAGAATCTAACCTGGGACCCTTCAATCCACAAGCTGACGCTCTATCCACTGAGCCAAACCGGTTTCAGCATTTCTCTAATTTTTCTTTTTTACCAGTTCATAATCCCCAACAGATGTTCATCAAGTTTTACTAGTATAACAATGGATTTGAGCATATATGCTCTAAGTTATCACTTCTATGAGACATCTCCCAACATAACTGTCATGGAAATACAGAATCAGTTTCATATAGGCTCTTGGAACTTCTCTTTTTAAAGTTCTCTTCTCACTTTTGATCCTATAATTGCTTTCTTGATAATTGAATTAAATTCTTTGTCAAATCCATGAAATGAGTATTTCTGAATCCCTTTTAGAGAATCTCTAAGACTATTGGGTTATGTCCCACACAATGAGAACAGATTAGAAGGTTTAGAGATGAAGATTAATTTATATTCCCAATGGCATACAAGACAGGTGCTGCAATCAAGCTCTAATCTTTGTTCTAAAAAGTGTTAAAACTGCCCTAGCTAGTTTGGCTCAGTCGCAGGGGTCCTCAAACTTTTTAAAGTGGGGGCCAGATCATGGTTCCTCAGAGAGCTGGAGGGCCGGAC
Organism: Pipistrellus hanaki; assembly: GCF_964339955.1. Lineage (NCBI taxonomy): Eukaryota > Metazoa > Chordata > Mammalia > Chiroptera > Vespertilionidae > Pipistrellus > Pipistrellus hanaki. The sequence goes on along the minus strand of NC_140506.1, from coordinate 68,644,789 downwards.
TATATGAACTACTAATTCCTACTGTAACACCTCGGCTGCGCTCACTGCCCAAAAAACCTGGCGGGCTGGATCAGACTCCTCTGCGGGCCGCATGTGGCCCGCGGGCCGTAGTTTGAAGACCCCTGGGCTAGAGCATCAGCCTGCAGACTGAAGAGTCCCAGGTTTGATTACTGGTGAGGGCATATGCTTGGGTTGTGGGCTCAGTCCCCAGTACCAGGTGTGGAGGAGGCAGCCGATCAATGATTCTCTCTCATTGTTGATGTTTCACTCACTCTCTCCCTCTCCCTTCCTCTCTGGAATCAATAAAAATATATTTTTAAAAAACTAAATTAAATTAAAAGTGTGGAAACCTTTCAAATTGATTGCGCTTTATTAAAAATTTGCAATTATCCCAAGGCCCGACATCTAAGGCTCTTTAGAGCCAAATGTATCTTCATAATCCACTTCAGCTCAGGCATACGTGCTTGTAGCTAAGCCCGAACAGAAGTGAGCTAAGGCTCAGGCAAACGGCCTTTCCCCTGTCCGAGTCTCCAGGACCCGGGGTCCACACAGGTGAGAGTTGGCTAGGCTGGAGAGCACTCAGTGCTTATGGGATACCTTTGCAAACTGGGTTATTAGTCTGCGCTCGGAGGATACAAATCTACAAATCTACGGCAGGAGCCTGGGCTCTTCATGCCAAACCTGGAAGGATTTCTGCTCACACCTGAGTTTGTACTGAAACAGAATTCCACTTCCTGCATAACCCCTTTAGTTTCTGACTGAAGCTTTCAGCTAGGGGAATTCAAGGCCCCACAACAGGAACTGCCAAGTTATCATGAGTTCGGACTTTCTGTATTTCATATTGGCTGCCTCACAGAAACCTTATGATGCTAAGAAAAAAAAATAAAGAGTTGCTCAGTTGGTTGAACGTCGTCCTGTGCACCAAAAGGCTGCTGGTTCGATTGGCGGTCAGGGCAAATATGGAAAGCAACTGATTGATACTGACGGCAAATGACTGATATTGATGGCAAATGATTGATATTGACGGCTGGCCCTCCCTCCTTCCTTCCCTCCCTCCCTTCTTCTCCTCCTCTCTCCCTCTCTCCTCCCCCTTTCCTCTCACTAAATATGTCCTCAGATGAGGATTAGAAAACAAAAAACAAATAGCCAAGCCATAGGACATTATATCTGTGTGGACATGTAAGCTCTGAGCTGTGGTTTAGTTGTGAGAAAGCCTAGCTCCATCTCATGGACATGCTGGGGGGTTGTGAAAAAAACCTTTAGCTTTCAAAAGTGATGAATGGCCATCCTCCATTTTCTTTTAAGTCACGGTAATACCTTAAAAAGTTTGGATTGATCACATCTGATATGGAATCTGGGCAAAACATTATCTGATAGCAGAAGCACAAATGATAGCACTGAAAGGTAACGAGACCAATGAACAAGATATCTGAAAATAACTGCAAAGAAATAAAAAGGTTTACAGTGATAGTCAATCCCTGTTTTTCCTGGGTTTGTCGTACCCATTTAGGCAACTATTTGGATTCCTTGATCAGAGATAAAGGAAATCACTTGACGCTTCAAGTAGAAAGTGATTTATTACCTAGCGGTGTCCTGACAGGGAAGGATTCAGCCACTATTTCCTACATGTTTGGATGAGAAAAGCAGAGGGGAAAAAGTGTAGAATTAGGCAGTTTGAGTGAATTTTACACTTCTCCAAGAGAATAAGCACTAGTCTGGCTCAGGCAGTGAAAACAGCTACTTATTTTAAGAAATACTGTGACCCTTACTTTTAGAAGAGGCGCACGGTTGCATTTTAACATTTTAGAACTCTTCATGGAGTTTAGGACTAGCAGGTGCCGAGGAAAGAGGCATTAACACCTTTTCTCTTGGTTTTTCTACATAAAAGGCAGAGGATTTAAATTAGCCTAGCAGCTCCCAAAAGATAAGAATAATTTCCTAATGTACAATATTCCACACCACACCAAATATATATACCATTACATGAAATGATAAAAATGAAACTTTCAAAATGAACATTTCTTCTGTATTAAAACAGCTGACATGTTAATCCCTGAAAAGTTCTAGTAATACACAGAAGGTCCTTCTAAGTGTGAACCAGTGACATATTCACATATTCATTTACATATTCAAGAAGGAAGAGTTCAGGATTTCTCCAGCACGGAAATCACACGCTCTGAACTAGGGGGTATTCATTTCCTGGATATAACACGATGCCGCAGCCTTCCTTTCTCCAGTCCCACACGCTCTCGCAAAGAGCTTAGAGGTCGCCACACCACTTTACAATCAGCAAGAAGCTAGACAAACTGAAAAGCCAATAACGGTCTTAGCTCCGTCAGAGAAGGGAGGTCACAGCACCCCAACTGCCCCCAAAGGCGAGAGACTGACGGGTGGGTAAAGGGTCACAACTCACCGGAGCAGAGACAGGGCAGGAGCCAGCGGGCAGGAGCCAGCGGGCAGGAGGCTGGAGCTGCTGGGAGCCAGGGCATTGCGGCTCAGGATGAACAAGTCTTTGAGAGCAGAGGAACTCGGGGGGACCCAGTTCTGAGGGGTGCCCATGCTCCTGTAAGTTTTCCCCCAAGAACTCAGAGCAGCTTCTCCCAGAGAATAGGGGAGAAAACTCTCGTACTCCTGGAGGGAGGAGGGGAAAGGGGCCATTTGAAACACCAAGGTGAGCACTTGGCTCTTTACAAGCCTGACTTCAGGTGAAAAGGATAACCCAGCCTCCAGCCCCTCCCGCCTGTCCCACCTGACAGAAGGCAGGGGGTGTGGAGGGGTGGGTGCAGGATAAGGAACACTTGTGAGCTCCCAGCCCAGGGACACTGAGGGCAATGGAGCCCAGGAGGAGGGGTCACTTCTCCTCCCCCACACCTTACCATTACAGAACAGCTCCTGCTCTCCCTACTTTCTTTTACCTAATATGATATGTTCACCTTTCAACAAGAAATGATAAGGCATATGTCTTGGATGCTTTATGGTTAGAGCATCGTCCAATACGCCAAGATTGCGGTTCGATCCCCAGTCAGGGCACATGCAAGAATCAACCAATGAATGCATAAACAAATACAACAACTTGATGTTTCTCTCTCTCTCTCTCTCTCTCTCTCTCTCTCTCTCTCTCTCTCAAATCAATAAATAAAAATTTTAAAATTTATAAGTCATAGTAAAAGGCAAAAGCAAAGTTTGAAGAGACTGAACAAGCATTAGACCAAAATCAGATATAATACAAATGTTGAAATGATCAGGGCAGGAATTTTGTGAAGCTATGATTAATATACTAAAGTAGATTTAGTAGCAAAGTAGATAATATTTAAGAACAGGTGGGTAATGTAAGAACACATGGACATTCTAAGGATGAATAAAAAAGAAATGCTAGAGATAAAAAAACACTGTAACAATTGAAGTTTGCACTTGATGGGCTCAGACTGGACACAGCTGAGGGAAGCATCTCTGAGTGTGAGGATAGAGCACAACAGAAACTTCTCAAAATGAAAAGCAAAGAGAAAGAAGACAGAACAAAAAAACACCCACGATTTCTAAGATCTCTGGGACTACTATAAAAGATCTGACATACACACAATGGGAATAGCAGAAGGAAAAAAGAAAGCCAGGAAGATAAATAATATTTAACCAATAATGACTAAAAATTTTCCCCACATGTTACTCAACCGCAGATGAAACCGAGATAGTTGGCGAAAGAGTAGACCAATAGGTCAATGGAACAGAACAGAGAGCCCAGAAATGACCCACAGAAATACAGTTAACTGAACTTCGACAAAAGAGCAAAGACAATATAATGGAGCTAAGACTGTATTTCCAACAAATGATGCTGCAACAACTGGACATCTACAAAAAAAAAAAAAAAAAAAAAAAAAAAAAAGAAAGGAAAAAAAAATCTAGACAAAAACCTTATACCTTCACAAAAATTAACTCAAAATGAGCCAAAGACATCAATGTAAAATGCAAAACTATAAAACTTGTAAAATATCACACAGGAAACCTAGGCAGTTTTGGATATGATGATGACTTTTAGATACATCTTCAAGGTACAAGCTGTGAAAAAAATAAGGTGGGGCTCATTAAAAACTGCTCTGCGAAGGACACAGTCAAAGACTGAGGACCAGCATGGACAGGGAGGAAAGATTTCCAAAAGACATCTGATTAGGGACTGTTATCCAAAATGTACAAAGAATTTTTAAGGCTGAACAAGAAAATAAACAAGCGATTAAAAAATGAACCAAAGATCTTAACAGACACCTCATCAAAAAGGATACACAGATGACAAAGAAGCATATGAAATAATGCTCCAGGTCAGATGTCATTACAGATATTCAAATGATAACAACAAGATACCACCACACACCTATTAGAACGGCCAAAGTCTGGAACACTAACAACACCAAGTGCTGGTGAGGACGTGGAACGGCAGGGGCTTTCATTCATTGTTGGTGACAATGCAACATGGCACCACCAACCACATCAGAGACAACCTGGCAGTTTCTTACAAAACTAAACATACTTGCCACATTGACCCAACTGCTGCTCTCCTTGGCATTTTCCCAAATGAACTGAAAACTAGGCCCACACAAAAACCTACACATAGATGTTGAGAGCAGCTTCATCCATTCTATCCTTCTCAAATGGTATCAATTTGAACATCATTTCAAGTATGTTTCTCTCAATCCTAGAAAGAATTTGCAGTAGTCACGATAAAAGCCTCATCTATAGCTCTGAAACAATTGATAACGAAGACAGTAAGGTATATATAGAGAGAAGGTAAATGGAATAAACATGGAGACTTAAATAATGACTGTAACTAACCGTAAAATGAGATCGGAATTCTTTATATACAGCAGCAAAATCTGTGCATGGTAAAGCAATGCTTGGGAGAGGTGGTGTGGTCTGCATGTGGTGGGATGAGAGGACAGCGGGGGAGGGCTTGAAGGAGGGGTGAAACGGTCCTCCATGGAGGAGCAAGGAGAAATCAAATCAACATCTGTCTTTAAGTCCCACTTAGGAATGCTGTAAGACTTCTGTTCCAATCAACACGGTAATGGCTGTGTACACGCAACACGCTCCACTTCTGCGTGCTTGAAGTAACAAGACGCTGAGAGCAGCTGAGAGTAAAAATGTCAGGAAGAAATCGCTGCCACCAGAGGATTTGGGTTCTGGCTGATCACCCCAGCCAGCTCTGACTTTAGATAAAGGGCCACTGCTTCTCAGAGCAGTCGCTGGATTCTCCCGATTCCTCTGAGTTTTTCCTTGGAGAACTTGTGTGTCCTTTGCCCCTGAGCTGATTTCTAAGAATATAAGAGCTCTGACTATAAAGTAGGAGTCCAGTTTTTTTTTTTGTTTTTTTTAAAGTGAATAAATCAGGATGCAAACACCCAAGAAATGTCTTCCTTCAAGTCATCACCTTGGGTGGAGACAGATTAGTGTAAGGGAGGCTGTCCTGCATCATTTAAGTCAGTCTGCCTTTAGAACAGGAAATGTGTCTTGTATTCTGTAATATATAGACTTACAGGATAATGTTTTAATAGATTATGCTTCATCTTAAAGGTTTTGTTTAATGGCACTGTGGCTTTTTACTATTCATGTAAATTAATACTGGCTTGCTTTTAAAGTTTAAAGCACTTAATGAAGTATATAATGTTCTTATATTTGTTTATTCAGTTAAAATTACTTAATGGAAACCCATTTTATATATCAGGTGCTGAGCTCATGGAAGAATCAGTTCTCCTTCTGAGGAAAATGACACTCTTAATAACCGAAAGGCATTTCCTCATCATTAATATGGCCACGTGGATTCTCACTCCAAGTTTAAGGATATTCACTGGCAACCACCTTATACTTTTCTTTAAAGGGGAAAATAGCAGTAGTTTGGGCCTCTGCATATTTTTTCCCTTTATTTTTTCCACTTTTTAAATACCTTCTTTCTGGAAACTAACCCTAGAGCGTAAGCTGTCAGGGCCTTCTTTTCACATCTCAGACAAGTAAGAAAACACCTGCCTTCCATTCCAGTGTTTTAAATTATCTTTGTCTAGTGATTCAATGGCAGTTTACTTTCTGCCAGAAATAAAATCTACCAGCAATACAAAAAAAATATTCAGGACTTAAAAAAAAATTGTAGCTATAATTCAAGCAGTTGCTTTTTATCAATGCCCAGCTATTGATATTTAGCGAATAGAAAATTAAAGTGAGTCTTTTTCAAACCAGTGCACTGTGAAGAAAACAGTCAATCCAGTTCTTATAACACAGCCATCCATTTTTAATGGTCTCTGTTAGTTGGGCATTCATCCTGGGAAAAGTCTCAGGTGGGTTCTGTTACCAAGTTAAGAAACTCTGTGTATAGTTATAAGCGATGGCATCATGAAATAGCTCTGTGCATACGTGTATTTTTTTTCTCAATGACAATTCCTTAATAAATCATCATGCTAAGGAGCCCAGGACCCTTGAGCGAAGCCATCTTCTAATTCACTGTTTCTCGGGAAAGCCACTAAGGAAGGGCACTCCTTCGAGGCCAAATTAGTCTGAGGATCTTTTAAGAAAGAAGGAATCCAGTGCCTATCATCGTTTTCTGGTAAAATGAGTCCATCAGAAATGTATACATTTGAGAAGACACATTTCATGGTATTTTCAGAAAGTAAATGCTTATGTGAGTGTATAAGCTTAATGGGCCAAGTTTTTCTGAATGTAAAATTAAAAGGCAGGAGGAAATACACTGTGAGCTCCTTCTGTGAATTAATGTCAGTGGCTTGAGATCATGGTCCCTGCCTGGACAATCGGAACTCAGGGTTACCCAAACACAGTGATGTGCTGAAGGAACTCATATGAGCTTGTTGAGAGCCAACTGTTAAAACTTTTGGAATTCTGCCGAAACCGGTTTGGCTCAATGGATAGAGCATCGGCTTGGGGACTGAAAGGTCCCGGGTTCGATTCCGGTCAAGGGCATGTACCTTGGTTGCGGGCATATTCCCAGTAGGGGGTGTGCAAGAGGCAGCTGATTGATGACTCTCTCTCATCGATGTTTCTAACTCTCTATCTCTCTCCCTTCCTCTCTGTACAAAATCAATAAAATATATTAAAAAAAACTTTTGGAATTCTGCGAGCCATAGAATACACATAGTCATTATTAAAATTAAAGTATATACATTTACAATTCAGTAAGGTATAATTTTAAAAGTTGTGCTTAAAATTCACCAACTTTAATTATTTTATTACCTTTTACTATTAGTTATGTCCTTGATGGTATTTAACAGTTATCGTGTCTATGTTGTGAAAAAACCATATAATGGTGTGCTACAGAGCATCTCTCCCTAATCATCCGGTGGTGTCTTGTTGTATCTTCAAATGGGCCCTGGTGGGAGGAAATGAGAAAGTGCTACAGACAGATCAGTGCCTGTAATTATTTTTCCAACAGCTGGCGGCTACACATTGACCCACAGGCCACCGGAATCACCACGCTGCAATTGAGGCAGAGACGAGGCCGTGGATTTTAGTGAGAGAACCGAAGTGCCACCTTAAAGCAGCCCTCAGAGTTTAAATGGCAGATCATTATTTTCAGTTCCAGGAAACTTCCTCTGGTCCTACGGTATGCGTTGAAAAGTTTTAATCATATTTCATCTAGGATTTCTTCCATTATCTACATAATTAGCTCCACCCCCACGGTAGAGGTTTATTGTGGTTTTCCAGGTTAGCTTCTTTTCCTTCTACCTGGGCTGTGATGTTCCCACCAAGTGGTTTTGTGACTTTTCTCTGCCTGTTTGAGTTGATAACGTGGTTTTCAACTCTTCTGTGGATCTGTCTGGTCTTTCCTGCGTATTGGCGGCCGAGTAGGGGTTTTCCCCTCAGTGGGCAGCCAGAGATCGCCTTTGCCGGATGTCGATCTAAGTGGCAGAAGGCCTCTTGGTTGACGAGTCCAAGTAGGGAAATCTGATCTCAGCCCAGCCTGGACACTACCCCTCCTGCGATGGCAGCCTCTCTCACTGCTGCACATGCACACAGCAGAGACAGTCTTCCCTTATTTCTCCTTGTGTATCTCCCCGGCCAGCTGGCTCTCCCCAGACACTCTCTCCACAGTCCCCCATTTTGCTCCCTGCATGCACCCCTTTCAAGGACTTGCTGTTCCACTGTGGGTGGAGCCTCTTCAGGTAGCTAAGGGCAGCCCTGTGTCTGGACAGTTGTATTTGCCAGGATGGGAATGCAAGCCAGGGCACCATCTTCCCAGAATTCCACATCCAAACATTTCAAAAGCATTCACAATTCTTAGGAAGATAACGTATTACTGGAAGATGCAATCATATTATTATTGTTTTTCTCAATTACTACTCCAGAAATAAAATAAGTATGGAATTTTTTTATAGTACAAAAATAGATCAGGATGTGGTCACATGGACATGTAGGTGTTTCATAATACTCATTAAATGCTCACTTCTCACTTACCATCCTCATAACTCATCTGATTATAACAAACTGAATCATATTATTGGTTAATTTTTCATAATGGTCACACAGCTAACACCAGTATCTACCACATGTAGACATGGAAAGTGCTTTGTATGTAGAAAGTTATTAAATTCTCACAAAATTCCTTGAAATAGGTACTGTTATTTCCAGCATTATACAATATAGAAGTCAAGGCCCGCAGAAGTCAAGTAACTTCCCAAAGTCACACAGTTAGTAAGATACTTTATTTCCCTAATAAATAATATTAATGAGTGACTCAAGAGTAGCTCATGTCATATATTTCCCTGCATCCCTACTGTGCTGGGCACTCAGGCCCTCAGTAAATATACAGTTATTGAGAGAAGAAATGTTTTATTCATATTTGATGCAATAAAGTGTTTCACAAATGTTTTCATTATAAAAGAAAGTATTAATAGGCTACTGAGATTTAAAAAGCAAATCCACATAAGATAACCTAAAGTTAATTCTAAAAGACTTATCAGCCACTAACCTGGGCTCCAAAGATCCAAATATGAATAAAATGTTGCCTCTGTCCTTTAAGAACAAGAATTCTGAAGGAAAAGCAGATACATGAGCAATTAAACATTATAAACTATACTTTTTAAAAATCCTAAATAATAAAAGCCTAATATGCTAAGTGTCTGGTCATCTGTTTAACCAATCAAAGAATAATATGCTAATGATATGCTAAGGCCACTCAACCTCTCGCTATGATGTGCACTGATCACCAGGGGGTAGATGCTCCAACTGGTAGGTTAGCTTACTACTGGGGTCCGGCTGGTCAGGACTGAGCGGGATGGGCTGGACATGCCCTGGAGCCCTCATGTGGTGGTGGTCCCGCCTTGTCTGGCCAACCTCCCGCATCCCTCCCTAGCCCCATTGTGCACTGGTGGGGTCCCTTAGCCTGGCCTGCACTTTCTCACCATCTGGGACCCCTTGGGGGATGTCAGAGAGCTGGTTTTGGCTTGATCCCAAGGGCCAGACTGAGGGACCCCACTGGTGCATGAATTCATGCATTGGCCTTTAGTGTACATATAAAGTACTATGAGGCCACATGTGAAAAAAATATTAATTTTTCCAGTAGGATCATAAGTTTTTCTTCTCTTTAATTAGTAATGGGATAAAACACAGAAATAAACACTACATTTTTTCTATTAGAAAGTTTATTGCATTCATCTATAACACATTTTGTTGATATAAACAACGATGGAGGCTAATACTGATGAAAGTTATCATCTTAGGAGAAGAGATATTTTAACATTGAAAGCATTTTTTTTATTTACTAAAATCAAGAAAACTTAATATAGTCTCATTTTTTTCCTTCAAAAAATTATATTGCTATTTGCTCACATCATAATGAAGCCTGGACTAAATACTAGACTGGAATAAGCAGATCCAGTGTTTGGATGCTAATTTGAAGAGGACCTTAAAAGGGCAGTAAACATCTTTAGTTTATAAACAATCTTTAGTTAATAAACAATTGCCCATCCACACCATGTGATTCACACTTGCGTATCTATGTACATTTCCATGACATAAAGCCTTGAAGACCAAAATACCTCTTAAATACTTATTTTGAATAATAAAGACGTTACCCAGAGATAGAAAATTCGTTGTTTTACAAACTGCAACCTTAGCTCCACTTCTGTGGGGAGGGCCTGCCGTGGGCCTTGGTCACCACATCAGTGCTGAGCGTGCCTTGGGAAGACCAGGATGTCTGCTTGCAGGTGTCCTCACACCACATGAAAACGAGGCCTGGAGAAGTCCTTATTGGTTAGATTCAATTAAAGACACCAGAGAAAACAATGGGGAGGGAGGTAGACTCTCAGTAACAGATTTAAGAATTCTAGAATACTCTGTGGCATTACCCAGACTCAATCCTTCTATCGGTTACAACTGCACATTGAATACTACGACAAGGACTGCTAACTCTAAATGACGAGGCCAAACTGAAGCTCTTTATAGACTAACAAAATGTAACAGTATTCGTTTTGAGTTTATATTTACAAATTTGGTTCTTGGAAGTCCTAGACTTTTTACTTCTGTGATTGCAGTACACAGAACATGTGCAACTTCTAAAAGGTATCATGATTTTAAATTGAGAAATGCACTAATTCAAAATAAGCAGCTGAGATTAATAGCACAAGAACATGCCTATGATAAAACCAATGGTCAGGGACATCTAGGAACCCTTTTTATGACCAATGTGTTAATTGTGTGGCATGCAGATGTGAATGAGTTGTAAGGTCAGTATCCTCTCCCCTCCCCTCTTCCTATAGTGGAATGAGAAAAGAAACAGGGTTTGTTTTTTGTTTTTTTTTCTTATCTCCAGGGAGTAATGGAAAAACTCAAACTTACCATGGACATTTGAAGAGATGATCCTTAAAAAAACAAAGGTGTTTTTTTTTTTTGTCATTTTTTTCTTACCAATAAGGACTCTTTATGGCTATTGACAACAGGAGCCTCCAATAGATGCCTACCCCCTCTCATTGCGCAAGTGTCAGACAGTGGTTAACTGTGGGGATAAATCAATTCTTTCTAAGGTGTATTCCAGGTAAGCCCATCTTTCCTTGAATTAACTTGGGGGTTCCCTAAAAGAAAGAGCCACCAAAGGAGTAAATGCTGTAAGTATGTTTGTTCTGTCATCCCTCTGACCAAACCGCCATCACAGGTGCAGGTGTATGACGTGAAATCACCGGATTTCCCAGCTCAGTGGGGACACTGAGTACAGGGGTACTACCGGCAGGATAGGTGCACAGTATATATTAGTTAACTGACGCCCTGAGACAGGACACCACACAGGGTGTGTTTAAAAGGTTGAAGACCAATGTGTTCTCTTATGAAGCTGCTTCCACTTCCAGCCTTCCAGCCCTTTGGCTTGCTCACGCAGGTCCAAGAAAGAGAAACTAACTTTCTGACATTACACCGGGGGTGGAAATGTTAGTGCACACGGGTCAGGATGCACTGGATGAGCATCCGTTCTGGTTTGCCTGGAGCAGTCCAGATGGAAGCCCATTGCAGGATGATCACTGATAATGTCCGCATTTGCTCTCAAAAGTGTCCCAGTTTGGATGATCAATTATACGATCACCCCAGTGAAGAGCAGTTTGTGGCACTCACTCAGGAACAATAGCTCCTCTTTACTCCCCCCAGCCCCACCCCGTTTAACCAAGACTAAGAACCCACAGACCAAAGAAACTCCATTTTAGAATATTGAAAACTTTGTCTATTTCAATTATAAGTCATTCACCTATGGTTTTGTACTAGTTTAGTAATGACCAATTTTTAATATTGTATCAAAATTCCCTCTAAAAGAAAAAAAAAGCAATGCATTTAATATATTTGATTTGTATATTTCTATATAAAGAAATATACAAATTTCTTTGAATCAAAATTCCCTCCAAAAGAAAAAAAAAAGCAATGCATTTTTATCAAGCAAAAGATAAGTGGCAACAATACAAGAAACAACAGACATATAATATTTTTTCATTAACAATTCAAACACTACAAAACGTAGAATATACAATTTAAAAATGAAAATACAAATTAAAGAAAAATGGGATACATGTCATATTAGCAATGCAAAAGACCAGCTTAAGCATAGCTTCTCTAAATCAACAATTAATAAAAGAAAAAAAAACATTTCAGTCACTTGTAGGGAAAATTAGTAAAAAACTTTCTGCTAGTTCTCTATTACAGCATGTATTACTAATGGTTTACAAAATTGTCTTCGTACACTTAAAATTTACACCCTTTCCCAATCATTCATTATGCACTCATTCAATCCAGTCTGCCAAAAATAAAATTATTCCATTTCCATATTTATGCAATAATTACTGATATGTTATGGATTTCAAGTGGTGAATGTGTATGATGGGGACAGGGATCAGAATAATGTCATGGATCTAACGTGGGCTGTGGGTCAAACACGGAGAAAAACCACCTCTGCCTGATACATATTTACTCCCATAATAACTCTAGTATTGCTAAAATAATTCTAAGTGTACATTTCTTCATTCTCAAAAAAAGGCTAAAGTTTTCATATTTAAATTTTCTACCTCTGCTAGGGTTTTATTCAATCTATCCAGTTATGCCACTTGACAGAATGTTTTCTCCTGGGTTCATGTTACTCCTACAATTCTGAGTCCAACTGAAAAACAAAAACAAACAAACAAAAAAAACACCACACACACCCAAATAATCAGGACTCAATAATATGCCCCTTTCTTCTACATATTTAGTGATTCACACTAAATTTTATGGCAAACTGCACAAGCCTAGATACAGATCTACAATGCGAATGAGAAAGAAAATCTTCAAACTTTAGTTTTTCAAACAGTCATACCCGTGTCCACTGCAACCCACGTCGCTGAAGGAGTTCTGCAAGTTCATGCTCATAGCCAAGGTTTTACAGGAAGTCATGCTTCAGGGGCGCAGTTCTAAAACTAACAAGAATGGAAAATCACAGGGTATCTCCTGCCCAGCCACCCGTACCCAGGGATCTACCGTCAGTCAGCCTCAGCTCTGAGCTTTCTGGGTTATGCCCAGTAACTGCCTACCAAGTTGATTAACATTCACATAAGGTGGCAACTTGAGGATGGAGAAGAACCGAACTGCAGTTCTGGAAAGGGTTCCAGCGGCTACGGAAGGTCCTTTGGTGTCATTCGCTGCTGCTGCTGCCGCTGCTGCCTCCGTCCTCTCGCGTGGGGGAGGGTGAACTGTCTCGGACTGGCAGCAGGTCATAATGGCAAGGGATGTGACTGTTCTTTGGCAGGTCGTACGGGTCCTGGGTCAGAGGCCCGTTATTGCTGAATATTCCTTGGACAACACTCACTGTAGGTTCTGTGACAACCAGGGACACGTTAATTTATTGGCAATGAAAAAATTAATAAATTGAACATGGGATTTCTTGCAAATGGCAAATAAGAAAATATTATTTTTAAAAACAAACGATCCTTTTATAATCACAGACGTGGTTACTCTGTGGGTGGTAGACCCATTGATGCCCACAAATGGTGCTCAGAACCAAAGGATGACTGTATGATTGGGGTCAAGACATCCAGGGAATAAACAGAAATCCTGGATATGAATCATTGTCTGAAAAACCTGGGAAATAAGCTAGTGCAAACCCCTTACCCTACAGATGAGAAGACTGAGGTCCTTAGAAGTTAACTCGGTTCATGGAAACTTAAGTTGAGTTCCAATCTTACGATGGTAAGTTTATAGGGACAGTGCAAAGGGGACTGGCTAATGACCTTTCTATAACAATTTTGTTCACGACGCCTTCCATTTTAAAAAGCTGTCTTAATACTTTTAAAACAGTTATATATCTTCAGTGACATGTCTATAGCATGAAATGAATCACTAGCGACTAGAGTTAAATTAGTCACTTCATTTACAAGTAGTAGAGAATTTTTTAAAGTTTAAATCATAAATACTGATACAGAGATAGAGAATAAGAAAAATTAAATTATATAGCCCTATTATCTAGCTAGTGATAGCACTGATATGTTTTAACTTTCCCCAAATTGCACTTGGAAGAGGCAATCAAAGTATCTCTATTTTTAAATTAAATTCTTATTAATTTGTACCAGACTCACAGCTTAGACTCTTACTGATATATTAGACACATTTAAAAGTAAAATGTTTTAATCCTGCTAAAAGCATTATATTATATTAATATAATGAATGCAACCAGGAATTGGAACCACCTGTTTAATCTAGTGGAACCATTTGTTTTGGCAAAGTTGACACATTAGCTAATATGATACATATGCTATTCCACAAGTAGGCTAAAATATTCACTATGGTTACAAAACAAAAGACGGATGACCATGTGGGAGATAAGGAAAACTTCCTTTAAATTTTCTAAATGGTGTTTCCCTGAATAAATTATACGACATCAATTAATATGATCATGGTAGACACAGCTTACATTTAAAATATGGGCCGTTATTTTTAATAAGGTTTGTATGAAATGCTGTTGTATTCTCAAAGACTTTGAAAGTTTTGCTTTTTAAATTCCCACACCAGGTTCTTTCTTAGGTTAGGAGACTCACCAACTTCATAGACATTCTTGTTGGCTGAAGTTGAGTTATTGATCTCTGCATATGGGGAATCTCTCCGTGCTGGTGACTTCATCTCCACATAGCCACACTCCGAGTTCTTGGGGATAAGTACAGGTGGATCTTTAATAGTCGCATATGGGTTTTCAGAACTGCTTAGGGAGCAGTTACTTGAATTATATTCAGAATTCTTTCCCAAGTCTGTAAAGAGAAATAGCGGGGGAAAAGCAAATGCTATTACATGAACGTTATTTTTAAAATTTTATTTTGCAATTACAGTTTACATTCAATATTATTTTGTAGTAGTTTCAGGTGTACTGAACAATGTTACTTTTTTTTTTCTTGGTGATAATTTACTTGGACAATTTTTAATTTTTTAAATTATTATTACAGAGAGAGGGAGAGAGAGAGAGAGAAAGAGAGAGACATTGCTGTGAGAGAGAAACGTCAACCAGTTGCCTCGCACACGTGCCCTGACCAGGGGTCAAACTTAGAACCTGGGTATGTGCCCTAACAAGACTTGAACACGCCACCTGTTTGGTATGGGATGATGCTCCAACCAACAGAGCCACACCGGCGAGGACTGGGCAGTTTTTCTTTCTTTCTTTTTTTTTAAATATATATTTTTAAAAAATATATTTTATTGATTTTTTTTGCCCTCCTCCCTCCCTTACATACATACCCTCCCTCCCCGGAGTTTTATGTCCATTGGTTGTACTTATATGCATGTACACAAGTCCTTCGGTTGATCTATTATCTCCCCCAGATCTTCCTCCCCTCCCCGCTGTAATTTGACAGTCGGGCAGTTTTTCTTTCTAGCTAGTTTTCTGAATTATATACACTGAAAATAATACTAAGTGTTTTTCACTTATTTTGGAGAGAATTTTCTATAAAATTACTAAGGTGAATGCCAATACAAACATCATGGATTTGATTTCATTTTGATTATTACACTCAAATAAAATGAATTCCATTCTATTTTACTAAGTCTCCAAATTCTCAAAGGCTTTAATTGGGAAACCATTTTGCTGATTAACTCAGGAACACAAGAAGGTTCTATTATCACGGTGAAGAAAGCATTTGTGCTGTGTGGATTTCCTGTAAAACCTCAGTACTGGGCACCTGAAGTCATTACTCAAATTCTTTCTGAAGAGCAGGCCTCAGTGAACACAGAACCACACTGATCTCTTCCTTTTCCCCCCTGCTATTTCCTTTTCTCCCCCATAAGCCATACTTCGAGAGAACTATGAGTGCTTCCCCAGCAAAGAGAAACCTGCACTTCCCCAGACTTCTGCTCTAACCGATCCACCTGTGGTCACTGTCTTGATGTCAGTCAAACATGGTTGTGTGTTTGTTGGAATGAAGACAGCACGTCTACATTTCTCCTACACTGACACTCTTCTTGTGCATGTGGCAAATTATTACAGTCTCTGAGATGTATTTTTTAAATTATGATTTTGATAAATGTATTTCTTCCTCAAATCCACACCATACCTTTTAAGGATTTTCCCATATAACTTCTGTCAAGTCCAAAAGCACCTGTGATAAAGAAAGAAAAGAAATGCCCAGTGAGAACTGAAAGCAAGAGAGAGCTCATGTACTACTTCAAGGTCACGGAGGAAGATGGCGGGGCACCCGCTGCCTTCCCTTTGCAGACCACCAAGGCTGCTGCTTTTCACACCTCTACTCCAGGTCTCCCATGCCCGTTACCCTAGCCCTTAGAATTAAAAATACATGTGTGTCATTCTGATCATTCTCCGGCTCATTTACAGTGACTCGGGAAAGGCGGATTGATTCAGGGTAGCAGCTGAGGCACAGACAAACGAGTGCACTTTCTTCAAGGTTGCACTTTCAGACAAGCTCACCACAACGTTCCCATCACTGAACCACCAACACACTTCATCATCAACAATGCGCCTCACTCTGTTCTTCTTAAGAGAAGGCTTTTACGTCTAACAACTTTAAAAGTACATGGAGCCGAAACCAGTTTGGCTCAGTGAATAGAGCCTCGATCTGAGGCCTGAAAAGTCCCAGGTTCGATTCCGCTCAAGGGCATGTACATTGGTTGCCGGCACATCCCCAGTAGATTGAAAAAGTGTTAAAGAATGACACTCTTCTAGTGCAGGAGGCAGCTGATCGATGTTTCTCTCCCATCGATGTTTCTAGCTCTCTATCCCTCTCCCTTCCTCTCTGTAAAAAATCAGTAAAATATATTAAAAAAATAAAAATAAATAAAAGTACATGGAATGCAAAATTATTCTTGGTATGGAACAAATCAAGAAGATCCAGAATTTCCAATGGAAACTTCATGTGCCTTGGGTCTCACTGAGACAAAAAGCAGAGGTCTATTTGTGACCATTGCAATGACTGTGTGCTCTGGAGTCAGAACAAATCACATTGGGAAACGTGGAACAAGAGGACTTTTCCCTCAGGAGGACCTGGTGGCATTTTACTGAATATCAATTTCGTGTAATTGAGACTTCTTACAAACCTCCCTAATGTTAACTAAACTCCTCAATAAGTGTGTTATAAATAAGTATACTGCAAGAATATCTTAGAAACAATTTTACTGTGCATGGGTAGAAATACACATCTCATAGATAATATTGGTGTAGAATGCAGATAAGAGCTAAAAATGTATGCTCGTTTTGCTTCTCAAACATTTGCATTTCTGAGGTAATAGGGGACTTTAGAGCCCACAGGGATTGGTCGGGTGACTGAGCATACACGGTGTTCACAGAAAGATCGGAGGGGGCGCAGTCAGAGCCCAACTGTAAGCCTACTGTCCCCCTTCCTCCCCTGGAGCTTCCCCCCTTCCTCCCCTGGAGCTTCCCCCCTTCCTCCCCTGGAGCTTCCCCCCTTCCTCCCCTGGAGCTTCCCCCCTTCCTCCCCTGGAGCTTCCCCCTTCCTCCCCTGGAGCTTCCCCCTTCCTCCCCTGGAGCTTCCCCCCTTCCTCCCCTGGAGCTTCCCCCCTTCCTCCCCTGGAGCTTCCCCCCTTCCTCCCCTGGAGCTTCCCCCCTTCCTCCCCTGGAGCTTTCCCCCTTCCTCCCCTGGAGCTTCCCCCTTCCTCCCATGGCATCTTGGACAGGAGGTTGACCTCTCCGTGCTTCCCAGTTTCCCCCTCTCTACCAAACAATATTCAGGGAGGGCCAATATCCAGGAGGGGGGTCAGATTTAGCAAATAAAAACACAGGAAGGCCAGGTAAATTGGATTTCAGAGAAACAACAAGTGCTTTTTAGTATAAGTATGTCCCATGCCCTATATATTTGGGATATATTTACATGAAAAATATTTGTTGCTTATTTGAGACTCAAATTTAACTGTGCTCTGTGGCAACCTTACCAGCGAATAAATATGCATGAAAGGGTTTGATAACCATAAGGTGCCATGCACATCAGTTACTGTATCACCAAGCTTCTCCTAAGAAACAAGGAGCACATGCTTGGAAGGTCACCACCTACTCCATGGGCATCCCGGCAGCTCTTTACGTGCGGTCCAGGGTCCTCCCTGCCTTTGCAGGAGGGCCGTGTGGCCAAAGCTTTTCTTATAATACCACAGCCACACTGTTTGCCTTTTTCACTCTCCTTCTCTCTCAAGTCTGTAGCGGAGTTTTCCAGGAGCCACACCAAGTGTGAGGTCACTGCTGCCTGAATGCAGCAGCAGAATGAAAATCTAGCTGACCTTCACTCAGCCGGACGTTAAAGGGACTGACAAAAGTGTTAAAGAATGACACTCTTCTCACTCTTTTGGGGGGAAAACTTAGTAATCTTCCATAAAATGCATCTTAAGTTATGAAATGAGATCATTATGATAAATTAATAAATAACTACTTTAAGTGTTTTTGTTTAATTTATAATATGGTAAGTGTCAGTGGATATAACCTATGTCAATAGAAATTCTTTGGGGCCATTGATAACTTTGGAGAGTGTGTGAAAGGGTCCTGACTCCAAAACACTTGAGAACCACTGATTTATGATACTCCTGTTGATATCTCCATTTCCTCACCTCCCAGGGCCATGGTCGGCAAACTGCGGCTCTCGAACCACATGCAGCTCTTTGGCCCCTTGAGTGTGGCTCTTCCACAAAATACCACTGCCTGGGCAAGTCTATTTTGAAGAAGTGGCGTTAGAAGAAGTTTAAGTTTAAAAAATTTGGCTCTCAAAAGAAATTTCAATCGTTGTACTGTTGATATTTGGCTCTGTTGACTAATGAGTTTGCCGACCACTGTCCCAGGGGAACAAAGGGGAGCCCACAACCTGGTACCCAGCTGAATAGGGTTAACTCCCAGTTCTACCACTTAGTAGGGGTTTGAGACTTCACACAAGTTACTTAACCTTTGAAGACTCAGCTTCTTAAGTGTAACATGGAGATGCTGCTGCTGATAATAATTCCTACCTGTTATAGAGCCTAGAGAATTAAGTCAGTTACTACAGACAGAGTTGGGATGTCAGCCACAAGCAGGCAGAGGTCCTCATCTCACTTGATCATTCCTGGCACATAGCAGAAACACAATGAATGGCGAATGAATAAGGCACTTGGGATAGTCCTCAGCCCCCTGTGGGGGTGAGGCGGAGGTCGATGAGTCTGTCTTTCACGCGTGTTCCTAAGAGGTAAACCTCTGACTATCTGAGGTGACCAGAAGGTGAAGGTGCTCATTGGGGACGGGAGTCGGGGAATCACCGAGCTCGTTGAGGTAGCCGCCGTGCTTCCAGTCCGCGGGCAGTGTGCCCGTGCAGTCCACCACCGGGCCTCTCTTCCCAGGATTCACATTCTTCAGGTTCACAAACAGCTGATTGTTTTTCGACTATTAAAAACATAAACCACAAAAGACGTAAAAACAGGATCTAATGTGGCACCGCACAATGCTACGGGTCTGGGGAAGCAAGTCCAGGGCATACCGCGGGCTGGCCCTTGAACGAGGCGGGGGGAAGGGGCAGAGGTGACCCTGTCTGACCTGGCGGGACACCGAGGCGGCAGGTGCATATGCCCCTTGGCCCCAACTTTCCTCCCACTGCCTCAGCTTCTTGATTTCATGCTGTTACTCTGTACCAATCAGGTCTTATTTGGGTTTACATACATGGAACTTTACATTGAAAAAACCCCCCACAAATTCCTAGTCGGAGCACTCCCAACCAACACTGTGTGATCTTGTAAGAGTCACAGTGACTCTCAGCAGTTTTCCGAGCTATAAATATGAGGATAAGATCATCTGCTTTGCCTCCCTCCCTGAATGTGAATGAGAACAAATGGAATGCTGAATACGGAAGTCTCTGGGGAACGGGAAGTGCTCTTTAACTATGAGGCACTATAATTAAAATCCAGCTGCATTAACTTAATTGCAACTGAATTAATTTTATTAGCTTGGTTGTCTTCTAAGAGAGAGCTGGAATTAGACAACGGAGACTGGAAATATAATTTGGGTACAACTGGAAGGGAGGCATGTTGGGGATTTCAGGGCATGTGGAAGGGACCTGGGGCGTCCTACAGGAAGTGGCTCGGGTTCTAGGCAGCCCTGGCTCTTCAACCTCCCTTCCGCCAAGTGGGGATAATAACGAGGCTTGCTTCGTAGGATTGACCTAAAGATTAAATGAGTTTCTGTCTGTAAAATAATTAGAAATGCTTGGCACATTGTTTCTGTTTGATCCCTTTGACCTACAAAAATGCAATTTCATGTAGTTCGACCTAAATACATACATATCATTGTTGTTTTTGCTGTTGTTATGAAAGTACAAGTGGCCAGAAAGGGCCCTAGGAGACAGGTGATCAGAAAAGACAAACTTGGCAATTTTACCCAGGACTGAGTCTGCTATATTCTGTTATGAGACATTATTTTAAAACCTCACCCAATATTAGAAACATTTTTCCAAAGGGGAGCGATGGAAACAGTACAAACTGCAGAGACAGACAGACTTTGCCTCACATCACAGCTGTCTCACCCACTAGCTGGGGAGCTGTGTGTGGAAGTGACTCAAAGTCCCCGTTCCTCGGGGTTACTTAGTGGGATAGGCACTTACAGGGCCATTTAGAGGGATAAAGGAGACAATAGATAGAAAGTACCTAGAACAGCATGGCACACAGAGCCCTCCATACCTGCGTGTCCTCTCTCCCCTGCCTACCCTCACCGACCGGAGCCATTGCCTCTCACCTTGGCGATGGTCATCCTGTCCCTGTTGTTGACCCGAGGGGACACGGCACACTGTGTGAGCGTGTGGTAGCTGGGGTTGGTGAAGTAATGGCTGTTAGCATTTCCTCCACTGCCGTGAGGAAGGGTTTCTGCAAGGAAAGGAGGAGACAGTGAAGGTGGCAGGCTCCCCTAACCCTGGGTGGCAAAAAGGGAAGCTGGCTCTGTGATGGGAACATATGTTTGGGCCGCTTCCATACTGCAAACTGGGTGGAATATGCTCCTACTCAGCTAAGCTCCCGGAAGCAGCAGGAGTCTGACTTCTTACCAGCCTCCTTGAAAAGTGTGAAATATCCGCAGAGATGGCTGGGAAGGCACCGCTTTGAAGTTATTTCTGCTGTCATTTTCCTCTTTTTTAAAAAAAACACTTGAGTCCTTGACACGATATTCTGTACTACAGTATTCTGTATGGCTACTTTATGCATTCCCCCACAATCAGTGTATTTGCAGTCATGTGACACCCCGCCAAAATCCTCAGCAATTGCCTACCAATGAATGCATATTTTAAGTTTCTAAATTCCTCTGTTTAAGTGGTTATTTCTTCTGATGATTGAGCGTGTCACCTAAAAGTTTACTTTAATGAGGAGTTGTGACGGAAAGGAAGATTTAAGAGTTTTCTTAAGGAAATGCCATGGTTCTTGCTAAAACCAAAAACCTGTTTCTGCTGTAACTTGGCTGCTGTGCAGTTAATGATTTGTGTGGGGACGGGCTGGAAGGAACTGCGGGAACAACCCAAAGCGAGAGACAGCGGACCTGTCCCTGGTCGCTGGCCTGCTCCAGGCCTTGGTGAAGTTACAGTCAACCCCTCTCCCTTCCCTGTCCCCACAGAGGGCAAAGCCTTGGGACTCATTACCCAGTAAAGCTTTTCCCAGGTTGAAATGCCCTAAGTCTAAAGCAATCACACAGAAGACAACAGTAATGATATTACCACTGTTGACATATAGAACACGTCTTGTACAACGAATCTTTTCCAAACATAACAGTTCCTCAAGGCTGCCTGACAGTAACAATGGACAGCACACCCAAACACCCAGTTTCAAAGAACCAGGTAGGAAAACCGAACTTTTCAAAGAGAACAAAGCCTCTGAGGACCCCAGTCTCACCGGAAATGGTATAGTCTCCATTCATGACCCTCATGGCGGGGGTGTAGGTCACGGCCGGCATGCTCGACTCCTTCCCCTTCTGCTTGTGTCTGTAGATAATGAACAAGGCCAGGAGGAAGAGGACGACCAGGACGAGGATGATGATGCCGGCGATGGCCCCGATCTGGTAGGAGTCAGCGGGAAGAGCCGTGCTGGTTCTGCTTAAGCTGTTCAGATTCCCAACTATGATGACACCCGCTAGAAAAGAGAAAAGGAGATTTGAATAAGGATGACAACGTGCTGTGTAAATGCTTGAGCTCTACTTACAAACATCTCCCACTGTGCTAAGACCGGGATATTTTTAGCTCATAAGATGTTAATTTGGAAACAAAGTGGGAGGGGAAAACAAAAGTTCCTCATTTTCAGATGTTGTTGGCTGGTCTGTGCCCAGAAGAAGGCAGCTCTAAACTTAAAAAAAAAAAAAAAAAAGGCAGGTGTTCCTGAACCCCAAGATTCAACATTAGGATTTAGGAGCTTCTCACCTATTTCAGTTTAAACACATTGGTGATTAATTGGGAGTGGCACTTCATACATTTTTTTATTGTGCTTTATTTATTATACAGTATTAAGGTTATGAAGGGCTAGCTCCTAAATGTCTCAACTAACTTAATCTTATGTCTATCATTAGCATCTTTAACAGTAATTTTCCTTCCAAGCAAGAATAACTCCATTTTAAACCTAGTCCAAGATCAGAACCTGCCTTATCCTGATTTCAATGGGCTTTTATTTCAGAAAATACTACTTATGCAGTTCTTTTCTATGACAGAAAGGTCTGTCCCAGTAATACCTGATAACATCACCCTACAACCATACTCATAATTCAAAACTCAAGTTTTCCACAACCCTTCCTCTTGTTTCATCAAGTGAAGCACTAAAGGTATGTATTCAGGCGTGAGAAACTGGCATCTGAAACACCTGACCCTGATATTCTGCTTTCCTCTAAGCTCTTCCACTGCAGCTTCGTCATCTGAAAATGAGGAAACTGGCCTCCCTGAAGGTGCTCCCAGCTCTAATGTCCCTGTGACTTTATGAGGCCAAATGCCAGACCTCCTGATGAGACAGTCTGCCCCGGAACACAGAGTGCCAAGGACCAGTGTGGTGTGACTACAGCGCATCTGTAATGATGTGACTGTGGAACATAGCATCCTTCGTTAGGACAGTCAGACATAAATCACGATCATGCAACCGTTATTGTAGGAAAGAAATGAACTGAGTACCCACACAGTCTGGTGCAAGATGACTTCATCCACCATACCGTATGAATTCTAAAGCCTTTACACCCATGAGCGCATTATATTATTTACCAACTGAAGGGCACTGCCTGCAGTAAGAACTCTCTGGAGGCCATGCCTCAGAACCGCAAGGGGCACTTTCTCAAAAGCCCCATTCATCCCAGAATCAGACTGGCCAAGTGGGACACTGCATACAAGTACCCCCGAGGATTATGACACACACCTTAGTTAAAAACCATGAGCAAGTGTTTCTTAACAAGCTAAACATATGCCTACCACACGACCCAATCACACTCCACTCCTACTAATTTACTCATGAGAAATGAAAGCATACTAGTATGTCCCTATAAAAAAAACTTGATACACTATTATACACAGAAGCTTTATTTGTAATATCCCCAAACCGGGAACAATCTGAAAGTCCACCAACAGGTGAATGGGCAAGGAAATAATGGAGTATTCCATGCAATAGAATACTGCTCAGCAGTAAAAACAATTGAACCACTGACACACACCACCACACGGTTTAGTTTTAAAATACTTATGCCGAGTAAACAAAATTAGACAAAAATGTACAATATGATCACATTTATATGAAGTTCTAAAAACCGCACT
This sequence comes from Pipistrellus hanaki, assembly GCF_964339955.1. NCBI lineage: Eukaryota > Metazoa > Chordata > Mammalia > Chiroptera > Vespertilionidae > Pipistrellus > Pipistrellus hanaki. The sequence goes on along the minus strand of NC_140506.1, from coordinate 68,621,087 downwards.
AGTCTATAGAGACAGAAAGTAGATGAGGCTAGGGAGTAGTGCTAGAAAGGAGCGACATGATGAAAGTTTTGGAAGGGAAGGATATTCATTCTCTTTACTATGGTAATGGTTCCATGGATGTATGCATGTCAGATTTTTATCAAATTGTATACTCTGTGTTACTGTACACATATTGTATATATGTATTGCTTTTTATAGGTTAATCATACCTCAGTAAGACTGAAAAAAATTGCAGGTGCAATGGAAAGTTCATGAGCTTTGGAAATCTGGCATCAAAGCCCTGACATGTTCTGTAGCAGCTGCATGACCTTGGGCACATTACTTAACCTCTCTGAGCTTTAGTTTTTTTCATCTGCAGGACAGCAACAATAAGGCATCCACCTGGCAACTACATGAATGGCCAGCTCTGCTTTGCAGTCATAGGGAGGATTATATCAGAGCACACAGGCGAAAACACTTCATGTCGGTGGATGGTGGTCACACAGTACGAGGTGATGGTTATTCTTTATCCTTACCTTGATCGCACCGCGCCCCCTTCCATCCTGGGCTGCAGTAACAGGTCCCGGTGATGTGGTCACAGGTGGAGTTGTTGAGGCAGTCACATATCTGGCGACAGCCGTAGCCATAGGTCCCTGCAGGACACTCTGAGAAGGAAGTGATAGTCCCATTTAGCCCTGGGAACCTGGGGCAAGGCTGTCTCTTACTGTGTGACCCTGAGTGTCTGGAGGCCACCCCTCTCAAGGATCCCTGTTCAGGCCGACTTGTACCACCCAAAGTGCCTGAGAGCTGGCCAGCTTTCATGGTGTGACTCACAGGCCAGGAGACACAGTGTCTCCTCATCACAGCCCCTCATCACAGCTCCTGACACTTTCAGCTTCCATGTACCCCCCTCCTGGATGGGAAGGAACAGAGCCTGTGGAATCCCAACAGAACTGACTAAGGACAACCTGAGGTGACTCCACCAACAAAGCTATGGGATGGAAGGAGACCAGACTGAAGAGTATAAATGAGAGATGCTCCCTTGAGAACAAGTATATCTTACCACAGGCTCAGGGATCCTCCCAATGGCATATTCTGACTTGAATTAGCTAGCCGAAGGGGAAAGGTGGGGGGCAAGTTTTGTTAATTTTTTAGGTAAGAACTTCACTTACCAAAGAATGGCTCAAAATTTGGATTTGCAGGTGGAAGGCTGAAAGACTGAAATAGTGGGATTTTTATGATGTAGTCTTACTAAGTTTGGGCATGAATTTTAAAGATGAGCATAGGCATGTTAGATCTAAAAACCATCATGACAAACTAGTGATTCTTTTGTAGAGTGAGCAGCAGGGGGCAATGTGCTACTATTATCAGAGTTCTCTGTCCAGCTCAGGGTTTTTGTTTATAAATTTGTCATTAAGAATAATCATGGAAGCACTTAATAAGAGTGGTTAGAGTCTGCCATTCAAGTGAAAGTCAGTTTGGAGCTTATTCTGGTTTCTACACATATACAGGGGTGGGCAAAAGTAGGCTTCCAGTTGTTCACAGGGAAAATAATACAATAATTAATAAATAATATTTGAATAAACTGTTTCACATACTCACACCTGTAAACCTACTTTGACCCACCCCTGTATGCATGTGCACATACGTTTAGACATTTGCACAAATGCGCACAATAATCGTATGTACCAAGAGGTGTGCAGGTAATTCTGTGACTCGGTATCTGTCTCATGATTTAAATGAACTAGCAGAGTAAAACTAAAATTCGGCCTTCTCTATCCAGCTGCTCCTTGGACATCACTCTTGTTATATTTGCTAGGCAGACGGATATGCACACATATCCTAAGGTTTAGCACATGTTACTGGGCTGCCCCGTGGTGCTGGGACGTGCTGGTGGGGTGGTGGAGGCCAACGCTTTAGTGCCGAAGTCCTCCTATGCTGCTTTATTGCCGTCCTAGGCTGATCAGTCTTTCCAAGTCACATGGCTCCTGCAGGCCTGTCATCTTTGCTTCATCCTTCCCAAGGCTGCGCCCTCTGGTGAGCAGGAATCTCCTGCTCCTTTTCCTGCCAGTACCATTGTAAAGTGAGTCCCACACAGCTCCGAGTACTAGTATTTATTTATTCCTCGTAAATACCGAAAGTCACAGAGGAAAAGAATAGTGAACTAATCTGAAAGGCTCAGTCTGAGACTAAATGTTCCCAAAACCCAGTGAGGAGATGCAGAGCTGGCAGGGCAGAAATGGGAAACCCAGGGTGGGTAATTCCAACAGAGCACAGTCTCCCAGGATGAGAGAAATTTTAGAACAAAATTTTAAGGCGACATGTTGTCTTGAAGGTTGTTAAGGCAAAGATGAGAAGTCGTTAGTAGAAACAGTGTAAAACCTTCCTAAATGCGATTGTCAGGTGGGTGGCCATGTCTGCACAGGCTCGTTCGCTCACCCAGAGTGGGCTGGCCCCGGGCACCCAGCCCTCCGCCTCCCGCACACCCAGCCCGGCCCACTGAATGCAACTTCCTTCCGTGAGAGACCCGGGCTCTGCCTTTGCCGTAAAGAAAGCTTGACTGGCTCTTTTAAAGCTCTGAGCATCCACGTTCCAAAAATAAGAAGAGTGGAAGAGGGAGCCAGGATGAAGAGATGGAAAACTTGAATTTTGTCTTCAGTCTTGGAGCCACACCCCCTCCACCCAGAGCAATGAGGAATTACTCAGAAGAAGAATTTTGAGGAAAAAAGCAGCAAAGATCCCAAGGTGACCAGGTCTTGGAAGGGAAATCAACCGTGCTGGTGTCCAGCAATCAGCTGAAAAAACGTCAAATATCTTCAGGTATTAGGAAAAGTAAATTCAGGAGGTAGGGGTGGGCAGACCGCCTAGAGATGCGGTGTTCTCGTACTCACTCTGCTCGCAGTGCTTCCCCATGAACCCGGTGCGGCAGGTGCACTGCCCGGAGATGTGGTCGCAGTCGGCTCCGTTCTGGCACTGGCATATCAGCGCACAGTCTTTCCCGTAAAACCCCAGGGGACAGCCTGTGCGAGGAGGAAGGACAGCTGGAGTGAAGAGGCTGCCAAGGAGGAGCACCGCTCTTGCCTCCAACATTTTAAAGACGTTGAGCCACCAGAGAGTGAGTCAAGACAGTAACACGTAAGTCGGCTTGTCACAAAGCCTTCTTTGAAGTCCCAGGAAGGGGTCTTGTGAGGAGGATGGCATTCTCATGCAGGAGGCAGAGTAGTTCCACACCTGGTAGGTGACCCATCACTGGAGGCAAGACTGGTGTCTCCGAACAAGGCATCCTCAACCCTGCAGAGGTCTGGGCATTTCCTTTCATTCTTTCTCGCAACTACAAGAATCCTGGACTCCAATTCCATAGACTGAAATGAGTACTTTATATAAAAACAACCTGAATGCTTTTACTTTGGGTACAGAATGTCTCCAACTCTGACACCTGTCCACCGTATGTGTTCCTCACTTAGGTTATATGATCCCCTTCACTGAAGATATGTGGGAAATGATGAACTTAAACATCCTTGCACATTGCAGGTGCTTTATAACAAAGCAATTTGCCTTCCCACCACAGCACAATTTTCAAGACCCAGAAACTCTTCCACAGCCCTCCTGGCTTCAGTGGCCCGGCAGCAAGAGAGTTTCAGGGCTCTGAGAATCAAGAAAGCTTCAACACTGGCTGGTTCCATGGTTGTTTCCAAGCATCACATGTGCCTTTTATTTCCCCCTTTTTTACAGGGAAGTTTTAAGGAAGCCTCAGCTTTCAGGACACAGAGGCAGACACAGCTGCTGGAATGCAGTGACAGCTCCCGCGGCCATTGTACCCATGTAGCACCCACCCTGTGCCAGATTTTCTCACTCACCCTCACTGAATCCTCACAGGAGTCCAGAAACGCAGGATGGATAATCCCACCCTGCATGTGGGAACCGCACCCTGAGTGCACACAGCCAGCAAATGGCAGGATGGCGGGTGACGATGCAAAACGCAGGGAGGTCTGGCTCTAGACCCCATTGCTCTTCCCACTGCTCTGTGATGCAGCCACTTAAAAGCTCCTCTGCCTGAGGCAGGTCCTGATTTTGGAATTATAAATAACAACTTGCAAGGTGTTTTCCCTAAGGAGCTCAAAAACCTTTCTGTGTACATATACAATCTCAGCAGAATATGCCTGGGACAGCCTTCCTCCTTGCCAATTCTCCTTTTCAAATTATGGCTCAAGGTCTATACCCCTATCTAGAAAGTTCCAAAAGGCTTGTTCAGCCCATTCTTTGTGTCCTCTAATTAGTATTGAACCAATGTTGCTTAATCTCTGGCTCATCTCTCTTCGTCTGCTCACTTCTGCAATTTAAAATTATATACTAGTATTAATGATAATCATAATACATGCCTTCCTGTCTTCTCTCCTTCATTCAATTAAAGGCAAGAGGGCAGAGACTAGTCTTTTGTCCCCCAACAGTGCCAAGATGGGGAGTACTTTGCGTCACATTATAACCTATGACGCTAATGACCTTAGAGAAGAAGAAATGGTCAGGACACTGTGGGATACAAAATGGAAAAAGCAACTAGTGATACTTAAAGCACAATCCCAGACTGGCGTCACCATCTGGGAAGTTGTTAGACGTGTGAGTTCTCTGGTGCCAGTCCAGCACTACTGGATCAGACACGCTGGGAGCGGGGCCAGCTGACTGAGCCGTCGTGTGGCTGGGAAGCTCGCTCAAGTTCGAGAGCCATGGAACTCGGTCTTCTCCAAGAGCACAGAGTACGGCAGGCGGAGGCTTGTCGCCTTCGCTGTCACCTACTCTAACCATGTGCGTTTAGAATACATGAAAGGGCGTTTGAGCCATATAAACAGGGTCTGTTTAAAGAGGAGAAAGAGACTGCCCCCGACAAAATCTAATATAGCAAGCACTGCTCCACCTCATGGCCCTGAGATGACACAGAGACAGAAAACCTGGGACATGGCATCTCTTAACCACATAGTGAGATATCGACAGGTCGTTGGGTAGACCGAGCACTCGAATGCCCGGGGAGCTCATGGGTGCACAGGGAAAGGCTGTGTCCTCCTGGGTGCCCCCCCTGGGGTTCGGGAGGCTGGCTGCTTACGCTGTGTGCAGTAGAGCCCCGTCCAGCCAGGAGTGCACTTGCATTCCCCGTCGTAGGCGCTGCAGAAGGCCCCGTTGTGGCAGTTGCACGTGTGGATGCAGTTCGGGCCCCAGTGGGCGGGTGGACAAGCTGAAGGCACAGCACGCGTGGAGAGCTCTGTGAGATCGAGGCCAGCACCCAGCAGAGGAGGTTCCAACACTCCCCCAACCTCCCCCCAACACACACACACATACACTCCTTCTTGCACATGAGAGGTTAGCAGTGTGCACCAGGACTGGGAAAGCACACTGCTCCACACATAAGGCCCAGATGGCAATGCTGACCATGATAGCAACCAGCATCACTGACAGAGGAATTCATCCACAGACCACAGAGCAGAGCAGGAATCAACTCAAGGTCACAGATTTCATTATTTAACAAGTACACTGAGCATTTCTGTGCCCAGCACTGTTTGGGGAATGAAGGTGATAGTAGAGAATGAGAAAGGCTATGCCCCAGAAGCTTCATTTAGTAGGGGAGGCAGGCAAATCAACCAGCCAACCCAAAACCGGAGGTGATAAGATGAAAATAATCAAACAGGTTAAGGGGATGAGAATGGTAGAGCTGCTTCTTTAAGGAGGGGCTCTCTGAGGAGAGGCTGCTGAGCAGAGATCAGATAGAAAACTGATGTGACTTGAGAAAGGTGAGAGACCAGGGCCATGTAATTTTTGTCTTTGATCTTGGAAGCTGGCACTTGTCAGCCTGTTCCAGGGTTGTCCTCACAAGAGGCTTGGTTTAGATGTTACGGTGCCCCGTTGTATGTAAGAATTGTTTTACTTGTAAAATCTCTTACTTAGAAAGAGCAGAAAATAATGAAACTAAATCTTCAGCTATCTTAGATTCAATATATTATAAAACAGATTTTTAAACTCTTAGAGTTGAAAAAATGAAACTAAATTTTAGGGGGTCATTGCTCATTGAAGGGCCACCAGAACCTCAAAGTATCTGAGAAATGACAATATAAGGTGATGGGGTAAAATGGGGTTATTTACAAAAAACAAAACAAACAACAAACAACAACAAAAAAAAACAAAACCCAAAACAAACAAACAAACAAACAAACTGCAACCAAACAATCTTTTTACTCATACAAACACTTAAAGAACATAACTGCTTAAAAGGGGGACCACCTATAATTTCTATATGGCTATCCAGTAGGAAATATGGCCCAAAAGACAATAAATAAATCTGAAGTAATTTTTAAAAACGAAGAAAGTCTCCCATAATTGTGTGACCATTCACCCTCCCCCCAAGAGCAAGGGAAAAAGAGTATCTCCCACTTGAGTTCTGGAGTGAATCTTAGCACAGATTTTCTGAGTACATGACGCCCATTTTACAGATGAAGAATCACTGAAAAGTAAGTAAGCAAAAAATGCCATTTATTTAGGTCCCTTTCAAGACATTATTTAGATTTAAATATAGGACCATTGCACAGAGCTCTTAAAGGCAAAACAAAGCCAATTAAACTAATTATTCATATAGTTTGCCTGATTAGATAACCACTCATACTTCAACCCTAAAGAGTTTGAAAACAAACAAATAATAAATAGTTGATCAGTTCTTCTCAGATGAGACTTACGCTGAGAGCAGTCACTGCCGATCCATCCTGGGTAACATTGACAAGATCTGTCAATGGGGTTGCAGGTCCCATTGTTGGTACAGGTACAAACTCCTGCACAGTTTTTCCCAAATCTGCCACTGGGACACACTGTAAACAAGTTACAGGTCAGTATCTCATTATTGCGTCTCATCTCACAAAACCCTAGACTCTGGGGACAGGAGGGAACTTTAACGGTCCTCCGCCCAGCTGCCCATTCAGTAGCTGCCCCCACCTAACACCATCCTTCGTCCTCAGTGGACTTGTTTTTACAAACACATTAAGCCACATGCCCCTATTAAAGCATCATGAGTTAGGAGACACCAGCACATTTCTAGAAATCTGATTTCATAACTTTTTGCTCAAGAAGGCAAAATCCTTCCCCAGATTGATTTTTTCATGGGAGGCTGTGCAATTAAAACTGAAGTGTAGTATAAAGTGACCAGACGTCCCGATTTTTAACAATTTGTCCCAATGCATTTTAAAAAGTCCTGATTTTGGGGGGAAAAAATCGAGTCTTTTTTAAAACGCCGCGGGAAGCGGGACAAATTGTTAAAAATTGGGACTGTCCTGCCAAAAGTGGGACGTCTGGTCACCTTAGTGTAGCACCGCTCAGAGAAGAAAGAGGTTTTGCTGGAGTGGCAAGCCAACTCTTCCAAAGCTCAAAGTCATATTTGCAGAGGCTGCAAACACAGCCTCCTGGAGGCATTGAGAGCTACCGTGTTTCCCCGAGAATAAGACATCCTCTGAAAATAAGGCCTACTTATAGGTTTCCTTCTGAGTGAAATATATGGCATCCCCCCGAAAATAAGCCCCCGCCCCTTGTCCCCCCTAGGCTCTGTCTCAGAATGCTGTTGCTAAACATGAGAGATTTGGTCCACTGATTCTGAAAGAAATGGAGTCACAAGAAATTCACCAGGAAATTCAGGAATTGGATTGTTATGATGATGCTCCAGAAGATGATGACATGATTGTCATTGAATAAATGAGTAAATTCTTGATACTGTAGGATTCACAGTTTGTCTGGTTTGTGTTGACAACTACCGTACTACCGTACCGTATACAGGTAATAAATTTCCTTTATTTTCATTTAACAATAAATGTGTACCGTATTCTTCTTCATGGAAAAATAAGACATCCCCTGAAAATAAGACCTAGCGCATCTTTGGGAGCAAAAATTAATATAGGACACTGTCTTATTTTCGGGGAAACAGAGTAGTAGCTGCAGACAGGACCCTGGGGAGCTGAGGACGGACCGCATGGGGCTTGCTCATCACCAGGTGTCCCTCCCAGGCGGCGCCTTACCTTCGTTGCAGAGGGCTCCTGTGAAGCCAGGCAAGCAGTCGCACAGGCCGGTGATGTGGTGGCAGGGCCCACTGCTGTGCACACACTGTGGGCACGTCTGGCTGCAGCGATGCCCATAGAAACCAGGGGAACAGACTGGAACGAGAATGGAAATCAACCATTATCTTTCCTCAAGTAGTTTTCTTTCATATCCCACACTGAGACCTAGTTCAAGTTTTGAGTAAAACATGTTTTTAAATGATACTGAGAATTTTCCAAATATAAAATAACAACCACCAAAGAAACAGGGTTTTCTTTCATAATGAAAAAAAGACCACTAAACTCTGAACTGCCCGAGGACAGGCAAATGACTTCGTCCTCTTTATTTTCCCATTTATGGCTCCAATTAGCTTGAGGTTTGGCATGGAGCTAAAGGCTTTAATAAATAAATGAAAGAAGGAAATAAAATTCTAAATTCTAAGAAGGCCAAAATAAATACTCTCAAGCCATGTCAAATACTCTTGACCCTTCACTTAGTCATGACTGGCAATAAATAGGTCTATAGTCAGAATTAAAAGATGGCTCCTCCTCTGCATGGTCCAGCTTAATGGTTGTGCCTGAAAAGTGAAAAAGCAAAACACTACATAATTAGGTTCTTCCCAAGACAGTATTTGAGATTTAAATATAGGAAAACCGCATAGAGCTCTCAGTACAAAAAGTAATTTAAAAATCAGAATAATGTATCTTATAGTTGGTCCTATATTCCTTTTTTGAAAACACTTACAAGAAGATTTAGTAAAATCTTACGGATCATTTCCTAATTTAAACTTTTTCAATTGACCAAATGTCAGCAGCCCCCGTTTTTAACTCGGCAATGCTATGTCCCCCACAGTACTAACTTTCAGACTACTAGCAGGATGCATGATTTGCCGCAAGGTTTGGCTGATGTTGACTTCTAGTAATTGAAATAAGGCCAATGCCAAATTGCCTAATAAAATATTTACAGGTCAATGGATTTCTGGAACACCATTTGCACGATTTAAGGCAGGATCAAGAAACATATCCCGATGGTGATGCCAATGAGGCAATGAAATCGTTACTGGGGAAAAAACGGCTAACGCCCCATCTGTGAGGTCAGTCCTGGAAGGCTGGAAGGAATCGCAGCCGGGGACGTGCTATGAAGGCCGCTCCGCAAAGGTCAGGGTGCCCATTACACTTCCTCCTGCCTTCAGCTGCCACAGACGTCACTGAGAGGAGGACAGAGATGGCCCCGCAGGAGAGACTGCGCCCAGGGGAACACTTACTCCTCTGGCAGGTGGTGCCTCGGAACCCCGGCGCGCACTCGCAGATGCCGTCGTCGGGGGAGCACGAGGCCCCGTTTTTGCAGTAGCAGGGCAGGGAGCAGTTGGGACCCCAGCGCCCCTCCGCACACACGCTGTCACAGTGGACTCCTGGAACAACACACACGGGCAGGGCTGAGTGAGAGAGAGGCAGGGCGGTGGGTGCCTCCAGGAGGCTAAGTCAGAGGCAAGGACCAAGGTCTTGGTGTCAGAGCTGAGTTATCCCAGCAAACAGCGAGTGGAGATGGCCTAAGGTTTAAAATCCACTTATACATATCAATGTGCCACCATATATTGCATGATCATGTATCACCCTAAGGTTAAAATAATCCCGGGACTGCTTTCTACAGTCATAGAAGAGAAGGAGTAAAACACTTTGGTTTTACTGACTTTCCTCTTTTGGGGGGAGAGAACAAAGGGAAGGCAACATTTATCGGAACGGTTGCATCATTTAGCCCTGAGTGATTTCCTCTCTCCCCCTCCATTCTGTATTTGTACAGGGAAATAGACAAAGTGTAAAAAGACAAGGAGCAATAAAAGGTGGTTATATTGTTTTACATAAAGAAAACCCTTTCCCCGGAGCAATCAAATAAACACAATCTTAGCCCTGGCTGGTTTGGCTCAGTGGATATAGCATTGGCCCTCAGACTGAAGGATTCTGGGTTTGATTATGGTCAAGGGCACCTACCTCAGCTACAAGCTGGATCCCTGCCCCTGGTTGGACACATGTGGGGAGGCGACCGATCAATGTGAGAGAGACACACTAATGTTTTTCTTTATCTCCCTTCCTCCCTTCCACTCTCTCTAAAAATCAACGGAAAAATATCCTCAGGTGAGGATTAACACATACAAAAAACACACACAATCTTAAACTATTTTGATGCCACACTATACAGCACATAAATCTGTGCCACCGAACTCCTCTTTAAACATTTAATCTGACTTTGAGCAGCTCTAGGTGCGATATCACAATCGATGTTATTTATAGCTGTTGTCTAAGTTAATGATTCTTAGGAAACTATGTAGGTGTTTAACTCTCACTCTGGAAATACTGAAACTTTAGAGTCAGTCATGAGTGAACAAAATGCCTAGAGGGAACATAAAGAAAATCCCAAGTTGCAAGAATAGAATATAAACCCTGGTTTTATTGGAATTAAATGGAAGTGTCCTTCATAAGTCTGTACTTGAAATAAGACAGAGGCTTCCTTCTTATATGTCGAATTCTTCCCAACTCAAATAACCGCTCTTTTCACTGACAGGCAAGGAGAATGAACTGTAATTAGTAGAGAACTGGTGATGGCTGGCTTTCAACCAAGTGAAAACACAATACGGACAAGCATGCACACACTCAGGGATACAAAACACAAACAACTTCCCCTCCCCCCAGCACCAAGGATGCTGAGGAGGCAATGTTGATATCGCAAGTTTTGCTTTTCTCAATGGATTAGGAGAAATGTTACCGTGGCCCAAACCTGAAAACAGATGCAGCCCCAAACCAGAACGTGAACACTGCTAATTGGTACACAGCCATTTCTGCTGAAGCACATTTTTCACTTTTGACTGATTTTTCCTTCAGAAAGTCTCCCACATGGTAAAGCAGCCATGGAAGCACACACACCTCACTGTGTCTGGCTTGAAGCAACAATAGACTATTATTTTAGCTTGTACTGCTGGCTGAGGAAAGGAGATTAGGCCTGGTATAAGTTGATAGGTCTACTTATCAACTTATACCAGGGTCCACAGCATAAGATAATGGGATTTTGGCCTACTATGATTTTTTTTTTCTTTTTTGGGGGGGAGTTCACAAATATATGAATTTAAAAAAAAATCAAATCTGTTTTAGAAAAGCTGAAATGGAATTGCAAACTCTACATTCCCAATGTGACTCACCGGCCATAGAATCTTGTCTGGTGTTGTGACTCAGGTCTCTGCAAGGCAGAAGCATCAGATGCACAGAGGAGGGAATCACTTGTATGGGGGCTGCAAACCTAAACTTCTCTTTGTGCAGCGGAAGGAAGTGGCCATGAGAGTAATCTGCTAAAGCTTCACTCCGTTCAAGTTCAGTTCCTGAGCTCTGACCCTGAACGGGACTCCCTCCCCTGCATCAGCAGCTGACATAGGGTCGCCTGCTTCGTGGAGATTCAGACACCCTGGCCATTTTAATCTGGAGCCACCCAGGCGAATCCCAGTTGGATTTTGGAGAAGTCAAAGCTGAGTAATTACTTTGTCAGTCTCAGACTCATCCTGATTTTTGGCATTTTTTTTTTTTTTGGGGGGGGGGGTAGAGTGGGAACGTGGGGAAATAGAAGATTTAGCTATTTATAGTGACATAGTTTATCAGATGCTGCCAATCTCTCCTTCACATTAATCAATGCAGTTAAGATGGAATGGAGTAAAATTTATATCCAAAAGTCTATGCTGACTTGTGCCGTTATAGATTATCATGATTTACATAGGACTTAGCATATTCTCAATCAGAGCCTGTTGAGAAAAATGACTCGTGGGCAGGTTGACAAATGTGAATAAGTGATCTTTTATTTCATATCTGATTCCTCTTCCCTAACAGGTTTGTTCAGCTGATTAGCAAAACCATCAGTCATAATCAACTTTATCGAGGTAATTTTCATAAACATAACAAGGCCCTGGATACGGCAAGGAGATCCATTGCAAAGATAAGCTCATTTCAAATGATTTACCCATCATTTCATTTCTAGACCATCACAGGGAATTCTAGAAATCATCAATCAAATCTCTATCTCCAATCACATACACACGATACACAAATTTCAACAGATCCAAGCTTACTTTTAAATAACTTTTATGACCACAATGAAGTTTTTCCTTTAAAGAAACTTATGACAATTCTATTACCAACTCCCCCTAAGAAGTCTATATTTCTCTTTTTCTCTATCATTAGTAACAATGAGTCATCACTTTGCAGATATTAAAGCCTAACCTGTTTCAAGACAAAGTATATCTCAATCAGGGGGCAACTCCAGGGAAAAGTGTGAAGCTGTCTTCTTTTTCTAATATTTCCTCCTATTGCTATTCCTCCCCTTCAGGCCTCTTGTATCTTTCCCTCCATCTTATAGTCAGGAAAGGATAAGATACATTTATTATTGCTGAGGTGTTACATTTTCTAGAGAATATTGATATTTTAAGAAATATACATGTTAAGAGCCTAAGAAATAAATCTCTAAGTGTGAAATTTCAGGCAATGAGACTTACAGAGGGGATACCAGGGAAAGTGCTACTGATATGAACTCTATGCTAGGCATAGCATGAAACTTCTTCCAGGATAAGAAACTGTAAGTTTCCTTTAATCATTTTTTTTTTGGCTGTGTATGTGTATGTGTGTATTTTATTCATGAATTATTTCCACTGATCTCATCCTAGTCTTTGCCAACTTTCCTAGAGTCCTATAAGACATCGTTTTACTTCCTTGTTTGTCAAAGACAGAAGAGAGAATTCAATTCAGTAAACATTCATGGGGTCTGACAGCTGCTGGCTTGCTGGTGAGAGGTTCTCTGAGAAAGACCTCTAGACCTAGAGTGAGAATGGGCCCAGAATAGGCACGCCCAGCCCTGCTAGGGGAACGTGGTGGGAGAAGGTAGCTTGTGAAGGCAGAGGAGGGTTCTGAGCTAAAGGAAAGTTGGGTGCAGGGCTCAGAAGCTCCAAGAAATATGTGTCTTCTCCTCTCAGAATGGGGCTGAGAGCGGCAGAGCCCTCAGGGCAGCCAGGCAGGGTCAGGTAGAAAAGCCAAAAATGCCTCACTATGGAGGGTGAGCTTCCTCCTGGTGCTGTAACCACACAGAAACTTCCTTTTTAAAATATGATCTTTTCTCCTTTCCTTCCTCTTGATTCAAACTGGCCTCATCCGGCACCCTGACTTGCATGGCCACTCCTTAACCATAAAGCCCTCAGGACAATGAGGTTCTGACCCCATCAAATAATCTTAGGAACAAAGCCTCCATCCAGTCTGTTGCCCACAGAGACAGAGTTTTAGTCAAACTAAAGATAATATCTAGGCCTCAGCTGTGTTTCAGGTCCAGACCCTGAAAAGCAGGATGGCCCCACCAACCACACTGGTGTGAAACCAGACAGAGCGACACCATGGCTGACATCAGGACCAGAGGCAATGGTCAGCGACCCCTACCCTAGCGCTGACCCATCAGTAGAGACCACGACCCTAATTCCACCATGATTAAGGAATGTCCCTTATAACAACCACCCCCTGGAAGCCCTCGGGGAACTAGGTCTTAGAGCAATGGCTTCAGTTTGATACCATTTTTAAAAATAATAAACCTTTATTTTCTTTGCTGCAAACTCCTCTTTGCATTTGATTGGGCCCTGATGCACACAGGAGAACAAACCCCTCTAGTTTGGTAAGAGTGCTAATAGGGACCAGATGGGCAATTCCGCAGGAGATGTGCATAATTAAACGTGTGTTTGTAGAAGGGCAGAAGCTGCTTTGAAGATGAGCCTGGAAGAAGGAAGACCTGTCAGGTGGCTGTTTAGGATTTTCCAGGTTAAAAAAAAAAGATAAAAATCACAAGGCCTTAAACTAAATTAATGGTAGTTAGGATGCAGGGGAAGATGAATTCCAGAGAAATGTAGGAGAGGATGCAGACGAAGGCTGCAGCCCCCTCCCCAGACTCACCCGGGGTCACTGATGAGTTCTGGGAGCTCCATGAAGGAGAGACGGTGCCTGGTTCTGTTCACTACAGTGCCTAGCACATGCGAGGTGTCAAATATCGGCTGAATGAATGAATTAGCACTGTCCCTTTTCGGTGTGACATTCAGGACCATTTCCCAACTGGATGGAGCAACGGTGTCATTCTTTCCTTCCCCAAAGAAGCCATGAAAAGTGGATTGAAGCCAAGAAGGCCGGCATAGTCACATTTTGTGCACCTCACAGGGTGACCCTTCCCAGCAAAGGGGGTGGAGGTGTCTGCCTTGCTTCTTTTGGAGAAGATAAACTTTCATGAGCTTAGGTCTGTGTGTGTTTTTGTTGTTGTTGTTTGTTTGTGTTTTTTTTTAATTTTTGTTTTTATCGACCCAGATTATAAAGCAAGAGAAGAATTATGGGACACCTTGAGGAAATTCTGTGGAATGTTTCTCAGAGTACAGATAAAAGCTCCCATATGAGCTACTCCAGGAAACAACTTTCTAAACTCCGAGGTATCTTTAAATGTGCAGGAATCTCTGGCTCAATGGAAGCTTTTTTTTTTTTTTCTTTTTTTCCCCCCCTGATAAATGCTCTGACACTGATAAGGAGATGTGTAAGGGACTGTTTTTGCCAGGCCTCTGGACAAAGAGCTCTTTCATGGCCTTCCCAAGTTGCTAGGCGATGGCTGAATGATGGCGATAAACTTCAGCTAAGCAGCTCTAAAGAAATGTCCGTGCCTTTAATGCCTGATGCCCGGGCCAGCAGCCTCAATGGGAAATCAGCATTCACCAGGCATTCGTGTCCATGAATGCGGCAAATGAATGAATCATCTGGGGTATCGTTATTTCCCCTTCTCCGCGGTAACCCCCAAACTCCTCGTCTTGCTTAATTGTTTACATTCCTTATGCCAGTATTGAAATATGTGGGGCGTAAGTGAATGAAGGAAATGGTTTCAATTTGATGTCTTGTTCCTGAGCAGTAAGCTGTTAAACATGTATGAGAGTCGAGAGAGATGCGTTAATAATAATTGGGCTTGGTGGTGATAGGAGAAAGGGACTACAGTATTTAGTCGTAATACTTCTTTGCTTTTGTAATCCTCAGCCAGTGAAGGGACGGCACACGTCAGTGTAAAAAGTTGTTGACTGGCGTGCCCTCCTCTGCCCACGCAGTGTCTGCCCCAGAGAACAGAGCAGGCCAGGAGCTGGTGCCACTTATCTTCACGTCCCAGCACCTAAGCACTGTGGGAACACTCAACGACTGTTACATTTGTCAAGTTTATTTGGATACTGCCAATTGTGAAGATCCATTAAAAAATAATCTGCTTTGAAAAAAAACATACCGATAAGGCCTATAAATCAGAGATGTTTGCATTTGCAGCTATAAGACATAAACACCAGAAAGCATGGCCTGCCTTAGGTTGGACCCAGATAAAAGCGGAGAATGGACTGCGAGGCAGGTTGGGAGATCAGGGAAGGTGGGCTTTTTCTGCCTTTCTTTCGGGAAGGCGAGTCCCTCCATCCACCCTCCCTTCAGAGACCCCATATTCTGCTTTTACCCCTCCCCACAAGACCATATAGATAGACAGATGGATGTTCCTGCATACACACTCTCCAACCCACCCTTCAAAACCATAAAGAGCCAGATAGCGTGTCATTTGCACTTGTGACTGACTGGATGCATCACTACTTTTTTAGTCCACTGGCTAAAAACGTTCATTAAAATTCATTTGCACTTGAATTTGCACTTACATGTCACTGACCCTTATTATAACAATTCAGGCATCTCTCAGCTGCAAGAGAGATCAGCCTAGGACAGAGGAGAACCTGAAGGAGCCATTCACTTACTCAGCTGGTCACACTTGCTGTGTTTGGGGAAGCGTGGAAAGGGTGGGGCCCTTCTGAGAGGGGCTGGAACCACTGCAAGCCAGTTCTGCTTGATGAGCAGAGTAGAGAAGCCACAGTCTCATAAACTTGCCTCCAGGTTTCCTCCGCCCAGTGTCCCCCTTCCTGGCAGGGCTTGGATGAGCAGCCCACCTCTCTCCCTCCTCTCCTCCCCTTCTTTCCATTATACCGCGCCCTGCTAGTCCTTTTCTCTTTCCCGACTCCAGGGGCTATTTGGCATCCTAATAATTTTTCTATCCATTTAGCACGTTACTTTTTCTCTGGTATGAATGCATCCCTAAACCTCCTGTAGTCTTTTGCCACTGGTTATACAGCTTCTGTCACAGGAATGCTCCCCTTCAATAAAATGAGACTGGCTTTTCAATGATAAAAGGTGTAAAAGGTGTTTCATTCTTCCCCGTGGTTTTTAGTTGTTGTTTTTGTTTTTTCACTGCAATCTTCCCCTTTTTGATAAGGTAGTCCACTGGCTAAAAATATCAATAAATTAAGGTTTTAAATAACCACATAAAATAGAAGTGCATGCATGTTTTGGTTAATCTATGTGGTAGTACACTACAAATACTTTTTTATGACTATAAAATAGGTCTTTCCATTATAACAGAAATAAATACGAGAAAAAGACAGTCAAACATTAGAAAAGTGGATGAAGTGATGAGGAGTGGTAGGTGAGTTCCCTAGTAAGAAAGCAAGCTGAATCTGTTGACATATCTGGTTAGCACATGACTTCCTTAATTTCTTTGTAATTTGGGGTACAATTCTCCTAACCCCTATCTCTGGCTCCAAACTCAGAGGCTTGGCAACCTCTCCTGCGGTCAGTGGTGTCTCTAGGCTCTCTTGCTAACTGGGTCATGAGATGAGCGCAGGTCCCTGTGTCAGATCTCACCGATTCCTTCCCAAAAGCCTCACTGTCATCCCATCCATTGCTACCCTGTCCGGCAGGTCTCGACACTTCACCTGTAGCCACGGGAGGAGAGGAACGGGAGGAGAGGAAAAGAAGCACTTGCTTCCCTGGGCTTATGCTATTGATTTAACCCTGAAACTGGTGCTCGAATGGAAAGCAGACCTTCCTTTGTGCTGGAAAAGGTCCTTTAAAAGGACTTACTCTAAACAAGTTTGCTATGAAAAGCCGTGAGCCCATCCAGTGTTGGCAATGTAATGATGTGCCTTGTAAATAACAGAGGCTACGCTTCTTTCACTTTTCTTTTGGGTGGGGGGGTGGGGAGGGGAGAAAGCCAATTCTTGGTCCAAGTGTAGGGTACTGTCTGGAACTTCAGGAACTCTCTTTCCTCGACATACACTTGCTTATCCCATGTGTGTTCTGTGAGTGTGGAGATGACCTCTCTGAAACACGTTTCACAGCAGCCTTCCATACTTGCAGACCCGATGCCCACACAAGAGTCCCGGATAAACAAGTCACTGGGACCATGAAGCAAAGGAACGGTGGGCGACACGTGATAGAGCTTCCTCCTTTCGGAGAAGCAGACCAGTCACAGACGGACAGAGGATTACAAGATTACGTTGTGTGACAAAGCCACTGCATTCCCACAGGAGCCCAGAGGTCTAAGGCCAGATGGGGTCATTTGTCTTACCCCATGACCCAGACTGTGGAATGCAACGAACACATTTTCTGACTGGCTTCAAGGCCAAATCCTCGTTCCTGATTTGCTCATGTACGCCTCGTTCATTTCACAGGCTGGTTCTAAATCATCAAAGCAGGTGGATGCTTGAGCAGTGACTGGTGTGTTCGGGAACACCTCACATTTCCTCTATATTCATAAGGCAAGAGTAGACGAGGTGGTGTTTTGCCCAAAACAAATGATATGGCCTCTCTGTAAGGGAATTTTTGAATTTGCTGGGGGTTAAAAAGGCTCTTTCGTTTCACTGTGGTCATTGAGACCTTAGTGCCACTCACTCCATTTGAGAGTTTTGAGAAGCCTGGTGAAGTCACAAAATCTGCTTTAATCCCTGAAATAATGTAGTTTTAACATTCAGTAACTGAGAGCCAAACAGAAACTATGAGAAGGTGGGATGTCATATTGTGAAATCTGAGGAACCTCAGCTTTTGCAAGTCAAGGAGGAACTAGAGGGCCACGGAGTCCTGTGTCTGTGGGTGGCTCCTCTCAATAGAAAATAGAATCCATTACACCAGCCATGGTGTTTCCCACGGTAGCTCTCAGACATTAGAAATCAAGTACAAGATGGTTCTTTTCAGGTTACCCCTGTCAGAAGCCAAAGAAGCTCTCAACAAACTTCCAAGACCTGGAAGACACCACTGAAGAGGGTGCTGATGACACCCTGTGTTCAAGGATCTGAAAACTCAATGTTGTTAAGTTGGCAATACTCCCCACAATGATCTATAGCTTCAATCCTCATTACATTTCCGCCTTAATTCTCTGCAGGAATTAACATGCTGATTCTAAAATTCATATGGAAATTCAAGGGACCCAGAATAGTGAAAACCATCCTGGAAAAGAAGACCGAAGTTGGAGAACTCACACGTCCCAATTTTGAAGCTTTCTACCAAGCTAAAATAATCAAAGCAGTATGATACTGGCACCGCACCTGGCTCCTAGTGTTTAATAACTGTCCTGTTGCATTGCCAGTTATACTGTTTATTAAAAAGTACTCAAAAGTTTGTTTATTTATTTATTTATTTATTTATTTATTTTAGCATAGACTTGAATTGGTGTATAAAAAAGAACATGATTCCAGTGTGTTTGGGCATTTGATGCCATCTTCCATGTCTGTACATCATGAGCAAAAATCATTCTTCTTTTCAGATCCCTGTTAGTCTGTTAAACTTCCTAGCTGAAACCATGAAGTCATATAAATGAGGAGAAATTTGGTTAGAAAATTGGTATTCAACCATATTATGAATTTTTATGAGGAACATTATTGTAAGAAGAACTATGTTTTCAAACTTTCAAATTCTAGTAATGAATATTTTAACATTTGTATATGCACCAGGTTAATATTTAATATTTCTTTCTCGGTAAGGTGAGCTTAATTACATTCTTATGGTTTATTTTAATCATTCTTTCCTCAATGCTCCAAAGTACCACGGAGGTCTTGCTAAATGCTTCAAAGCAATTCACACTTCTTCCCTCTGGCCACTTGAATTCTGACAGCTGGACCTTCCCTGCAGGCTCAGGAGAACTGCCCCCATCCAGTTCAACAAAAAGTCCTTTCTGGATTACGGATTCATTAGGCCTAACAGTAATGATTCTTGAGTAAAAATGTGTCAGCTTACCGAGACGACTCTATTTTCATTCTTTCTGTGTGTGTGTGTGAGTGTGTGTGTGTGTGTGTGTGTGTGTGTGTGTGTGTCTGAAATAGCAAGGAGCAGCGTTGGGCGTAGGTGGGCACGTTTCCCATTTCCTGGGCTCTCACCTGACCATCCGGGGAGGCAGCGGCAGTGGCCTGTGGTGGAGTGGCAGCCGTCTGCATGGCTGCAGTCACAGCGCTCCGCACAGTTCAGCCCGTACGTGCCGTCCTGCATGGGAGACAGCAATGAGGACAGGGAAACAGACAATGGGAGAGAAAGGGGCCACAGTCCCAACACCTCTCAGCTACATGCATTATAAACACCTCTTTCCTTGCCTTCTTGGCCCCCAAAATAGGGGCTCCAGGAGGTCAGTGTTTTAAAGTCCCTCATACCTTAGTTTATGTCTGACATACGGTTGAGACATATGAATGGTGAAAGGAATAATACTAAGATGCTGATATGCATATATGCAGGTATATGTAAATATGCCAACTAATTAAAATAATATTTTTATCTTATCATAAACCACAACTTGTAAACATATTTTTATTTTGCTCCTAGTAATTTTTATAAAATAGTTCAATGTTTTATTCAAGGCATTCTATTCTTAGGTGGAAAAGAAGGAGCCTTGACCCACTTAGAGAAGCTCCAAAATTTTAAAAAGTATTATAGCTCTAGTTGAGTTAAGCTTTTCCCATAGTTGCCAATGGGATATATGGAGCTATAAAGAAAAACGTAAATCTTTTGTTATTTTTCCTAATCAGTAACCGCCTTTGGACAAAGGAGCCTAGATAAGATGAGGTGTTCTGATTCAGGATTCTGGGAGGATGAAGTACGCGTTGGCACACCCTCCTACTTGTCTCTCTCCCCTCCCCCAACCCCCCAGGCCTCTATCTTCTCACAGGCTTGTCCTTGTTACTGGCCAACGGAGATGTGGATGTGATCACTTAGTTTGTGGGAGAGGAGTGGGAATCTGTGCGTTGACATGCTCTGTTCTTCATGCCAGGCCCTGATGAATGGAGGGAAGCACTACAAGCCTCCCCCGCCATCCGCACTCAGAAAAGCGTGGGTGGCCCCGGCCAGTGTGGCTCAGTTGGTTGGGTGTTGTCCTGTGCACTGGAAGGTTGCCAGTTTGATTCCCGGTCAGATCCCCAGAAGGCGGCATGCAGGAGGCAGCAGATTGATGTTTAGCTCTCTCACGCCTCTCTCTTCCTCTCTAAGAATCAACTAAAAATATGAAGCAGAAAAGCAAAGAAAAGAGAAGAAAAGAGCAAGAGCACATAATTGCAAAGAGGGAGGAATCCGAGAACCAGCATGAAATAGACAGTGGGTGTCAGATGCCATAATCATTTGTCCAGATTGTTAAACTTATTAAAATAAAAGAAATAAACCACTTTTTAGGCCCCACAGTTTTATGGGGTTACATAGGATTTAGCCCTGTTACCATACGAGCCACCAAACCACAGGCCTTGCATCTATTATAATATACAAAAAAAAAAAAAAAAAAAAAAGGACAAGACTGTGCCGGAGGCTCTGCTTTGTCCACAATTGGACTGGGAATGAAAGGCGCTCTCCTCGCCCACCTGAGAGCACTGGTGGATGAGAGGCGGCAAAGCTGACTCAACTTTATCCTAAGAGTTGGTGGGGCATGAATTGGCCCAGGGCAGATCCTCTGCTTTGGGAAATGGGTTGCTTAATGCAGAGTAAGCCTGAGAAAGGCCCTTCGTGAGGGGCTGTGTTCAGGGGGCACAGTGCCATCTTGCTATCAGTTGTCCTCCCGGACGCAGAGAACACACACCACGGAGAGAACGCTTAACAGCTCAGGAGAAAAGAATTGTGGAGGGAAGAAAGAATGACAGAAAAGAGGGAGAGAAACAGGAAGAAGGGCAAATCAGCAAGTTACTAGAGAATGCACTTTCCACTGGCACCCTCTGTCGGTATGTGGTGACCGCCACAGTGGGGGACCTCTAGTGACGAATATCTCCAAAGCGGGTCAAGGGAAGAGTTAGGGTCGAACTAGGGAAAGCTCTGGGGATTCTTGTGATTCCAGAGCTATTTACACTAAAAAAAAATGGGCCATTTCCAAACCTTCTTTTACCACCTCAATGAGCATGTCTGTGACATCGTCACCACCCCCTTCAGTTCTCTGCCACTCTCCTCTCCAAATGCTGGAGGTTTCCCATTACAATGGAAACACAGTATTTGGAGAGTGGAGAGGCATACACTTGAGTGTTGAGCAAATGCTATTGATTGACTGCCAGGAAGAGATGGGTGTATAAGAACAACAACAAAAACAAACAAACAAACGAACAAAAAAAAATAGGCAGGGAGGTGGAATGAGGGGGGAGCAATGGCAATTAGGGGAACCTGAGTAGAGATGGAGGAAAATAAGAAAACGATTCTTGCTGAAACCGGTTTGGCTCAGTGGATAGAGTGTCTGTCTGCGCACTGAGGGGTCCCAGGTTCGATTCTGGTCAGGGGCATGTATATTGGTTGCGGGCACATCCCCAGTAGGGGGTGTGCAGGAGGCAGCTGGTCGATGTTTCTCTCTCATCAATGTTTCTAGCTCTCTATCCCTCTTTCTTCCTCTCTGTGGAAAATCAATAAAATAAAAATAAATAAATAAATAAAAACCCGATTCTTACAAAGCTACCTAATCAATTTCATGTCTACCCCTTTTCTAATCCTATATCCATCCTAAGTTCAGGTACCTTCATTCTTCTCATAGTTACTAAGGTTTGGTTTGCACTCAGGCACTTTATTTTTTTATTTTTATTTTTTTTAATATATTTTATTGATTTTTCACAGAGAGGAAGAGAGAGGGATAGAGAGTTAGAAACATGGATGAGAGAGAATCATCGATCAGCTGCCTCTTGCACACCCCCTACTGGGGATGCGCCTGCAACCAAGGTACATGCCCTTGACCGGAATCGAACCCGGGACCTTTCAGTCCCCAGGCCGACGCTCTATCCACTGAGCCAAACCGGTCCCGGCGCACTCAGGCACTTTAAATCAGGAAAACTGCAAGGAACAGGCTAACCCTCTGGCATGGGCTCCCAGGCGTTCCCAGCGGGGGGACTGGTTTGGTCCTACCTGGCAGGGAAGTTCGCATTTCAACCCGCGCCATCCAGGTGCACACGTGCAGGTCCCGTCCAGGGTGTTGCAGGCCCCGCCGTTGAGGCACTGGCACGTTAAGTTACAGCCAAAGCCCCACGTGCCGCTGGGACAGCGGGTGGAGCAGTCCACCCCATGCCAGCCTGCCAGGACAAGAAGGCCAGAGCACAGATGAGGAAACAGAGGCAGCAGGGCGTTGTGCCGAGCCTACTTTCCCAGCCACTTTCCCTTTAGAATAAGGTGACCAGACGTCCCGATTTTTGACAATTTGTGGGTTCCGTCACACAAATACCAACATGAGAAGCTCTCCTGGGCTAACGGGGGAGGAGACATGGAGTGGGGGCTGCTTTAATGCACAGTGGTGCTGAGTTGTGGTCAGGTTAGAAAAATTGAAATACTTATATGGGAGGGAAAAGGAAGGTTTGTATTTGAAAGAACAACCTTGTCTCTAATGCAGGACCCCCTTAACCATAGACACTGAGTACCTAGGGTTCTAACTGCTGCAGGAACTCTGAATTAGACATATTCTGGCCCTCTCGTGAAATCGGTGCTTGGCTGCATTTCTCATCACGACTCCAGGTCAGTGAGCTTAGGGGCATGGACACATGTCTGCTTGGCTTAGTCATCTCCAAAATGCAGAGACTCACAGAGTTTTGGAGCTGGCAGCAACTTCAGAGATCATCTCCTATGCATGAGCCTCTTCCCTGACTCTTCAGAGATCATCCCCTATGAATGAGCCTCTTCCCTAACTCTTCAGAGATCATCCCCTATGAATGAGCCTCTTCCCTGACTCATCCTGGATCATCCCCTATGAATGAGCCTCTTCCCTTACTCATCCTAGATCATCCTCTATGAATGAGCCTCTTCCAATACTCATCCTAGATCATCCCCTATGAATGAGCCTTTTCCTTGACTCATCCTGGATCATCTCCTATGCAGGAGCCTCGTCCCTTCACTCATCAGAGATCATCTGTGAGCCTCTCCCCTCCACTCATGAAAGCAGGAGAACCCCTGGCTGAAGGGCTTGTTGAGATCAGACACTGAATTTTGGCACAGCTGGACCTAGGACCCCAGTTAAGGTTTCATTCCTGTGACTTTAGGAGACAAACGGACCAGGACCTGAAAAAATACTCTATCACCCACTTACCTGCCTTGCAAGTACACGAGCCGTCCACAGGAGAGCAGACAGCATCGTTCTTACAGCCACAGAGAGAGGAACAGTTGACCCCATAGGTTCCCAGAGGGCATGGGGCAGAGCAGTCAGTTCCCTAGACAGGAGCAAACAGGAAAATGCATGCAACTCTACCCGCTGAAATAAGGCCAGCACAAATAAACAGAAATATATCTTGGTGATGCTAATTATACTCCCGCTCCAATTTTAACACATTGTATATTACAAAGTCGCTATAATGTCACCACCATACAAATTTAGAGATTCAAGGGCAATGTTAACTGGCCAATGTTTATGATACAGTGTTGAATAACATCCCAAAAAAGCCTGCTTGCCTTCATTAGTTTCCTTCATAGCAAATATAAAACCTTTTGTCCTTGCTCAGACAAGTAGATATATCACAATAAACTGCAGCTGTAAAATTACTGTCAGCAAATAAACATAAATATGAGCTATACATTAAATTGCAATGCTTCCCAGACTTCCTTGTATAATAAATATATAATATGATTAGTGGGCACAGCAAAGGAAACAGCCCACATGATTCAATTTGTTATCTGACAGCAAGCCTTAAAGGGACATAGGTTACCAGAGGTGACTGGAGGCGACCTCCTTTCAATACGGAAGAGACTGCCCTAGCCGGTTTGGCTCAGTGGAGAGAGCGTCAGCCTGTGGGTTTGATTCCTGTCAAAGACATGCGCCCTGGTTGCAGGCTCCTCCTTGGCCTGGGGCCTGGCCAGGACTCGTGCAGGAGGCAACCAACAAATCGATGTGTTTCTCTCACATTGATGTTTCTCTCTGTCTTTCCCTCTCTCTCCCTAAAAATCAATGGAAAAATATCCTCGGGTGAGGATTAACAAAAACAAACAAACAAACAAACAAACAAACAAAAACAAAAAAGAAAAGAAAAGAAAAACCACAGAAGGGACTCTTTAAGACAAGGTGGATCCAAGGCCTCAACCAAAAAACTGTGACAGGTTAGAAAACCTTGTAAAGATCTCTCAGCTCAGAGAGTTTATGATCCTCTTGTTCTGCATGAAATGCTTTGGAATAATTATCAATTATCAACATCCTTCAGAGTTTAATGTTCTCTTTAAAATGGGAGGAGTAATAAAAAAACAACCTATTTTCCTTTAAAACAAAGATTCCTGCTCCATATCTAAGAAACCTTAGCAACTGGGCAAAATTCTGCTCTATCGGCATACATAGGCATTTTTGTAAGTTCTAGATTCCCAAAGAAACCAAAAAACTTACGTACTACTAACCATCACATGGCAATACATGGAATTAAGACAAAAACTGTTGACAACAATACATATCCTACTTGGAAAAGTAATTTTATACTGCCCATACAATAGTAAAGTTAATTACGTAAGGAATAATTACAATACAGCATACTTCATGACATATATTAATTAAGTAGTTAACCCTTGGTGCCACATTTATATTGTAGTTCTACCGGCTTTCCCAATCAACATTCTAATAAGGCAATTCCTTGTGTCGCTCCTTAACTAGTTTTCATGCTTTATCTTGTTTACGATGGGACTGATTTTAGCATGTTCACTGTACTTCAGAAAAGGTCCCATAAATCATGGTACCAATACGAGCCACATCACACCCTTGTCTCCCTCCTCCAGAGCCGAGCCACTTACTTTGAATCCCGGGGCACAGGTGCACTTTCCAGTCACACTGTCACAGTCAGCCCCGTTCTGGCAGCTGCAGATCTGCTGGCAAGCTTCCCCGTAGAAT
This sequence comes from Pipistrellus hanaki, assembly GCF_964339955.1. Classification (NCBI taxonomy): domain Eukaryota; kingdom Metazoa; phylum Chordata; class Mammalia; order Chiroptera; family Vespertilionidae; genus Pipistrellus; species Pipistrellus hanaki. Next base: position 68,595,884 of record NC_140506.1, on the reverse strand, counting down.
CCAGGAGAGCATGTCTCGTTACAGTAGAGGCCTGACCAGCCTGGCTTACAGGCACACTCTCCAGACATGGGGTGACAGCTGAGAGCATGGATGAGAGGAGCAAGTCACTTTCAGGGAAATGTGACACCCAAAGCCCATGCAAATGCTGCTTTGGTTGTGATCACTCATCATGTGGATAATCCCAAATGCAATACGAGTAAATTTAAACTTCATTCTCAGGCATGGTGTGATTTAATTAATTGGCTCAACCAATTAATGGAAGGGCCCTACAGAAACGTTGCATAAAATCAGCATCATGATCTGGGAGGATGACTACCACTGCTGTGTCCTTTGGTTTGGAACTCATTTTAATTTTCATAAATCAAAAGCACTGATTAAAAAAAAAAAAAAGGTTAATACGATGAGAAGGACTCCATCCAAGGAATGATACCTTATCAGTTAATCAGGGTGATGTCCAAGGAACTCCAAAAGCTGCCACCTTTTCAGCCTGTTTCTTCTCTAAGCTCCCCATACCTGGGGGTGGTGCAGCTGTCTCTACCTGTAACAGCAGCCACACGGATGGGCCAGGCAGCCGGCTGTCGCCCCACAGCAAATGGATACATCAGCTGTGCTAGGCTGCACGCCTCTCTGAGCTTGACACAATAGGGCACTCTGTGACACTCAAACACATGTGCCTCTCAGCAAGGAAAATCTTAACAATGGAACTAGCTCTGCTCACAATGGAAGACTGTTCAAGATGGGCATCCTCTCCAGAGAGAAAACCCTCCCCTTACGTAGGGCCAACAACAAAATCCACTGTGGCATCCAGACGTTTGCAAAGGACCTTCCTTGGAGGACTGTGGACAGATTTTTCTACTCTTGGAAAGAATGATTCTCTAGGATGGATGGAGACAGAGGGAGGAACTCCAGCTGTCCCACTACCTGGGTAACTGAAGAGAAAACACACAACTTCTCTGAGCCTGATGTCCTCATCTGTCAAATGAGGGTCTCAGCCACACCCTGGTAGGTTGGACAGTTTGCTCCCATTTTCATAAATTTATTTAGTGATACTTTTAGGCCCCTATTACAACTAAATTCCCACAAGCAAAAACCTAGGCATCTGTCACAGGCCTTCCTAAGGAAAACATGGCATGAGGCAATACCTAAGTACAACTCCATATTTAAGAGGGTTATTAGGATATAGAAAGTTGGAATTTGGAAGACAAGGGTCTGAGTCTCAGGTACACTTAGATCTACACAGATTTAGTTACCTGATATTTATCCTGGGGCAAACACCTGGCATCTCCATGGACCTCAAACTTGACACTTCAAAAACTAAATATTTGTTCTTCCCTTTCTTGATTCCTCCTTTGGTGTCTACTCACAACTGTACCCACTGAAGTAATGGCACCTCCAGTCACTTAGTTGTTTAAACTAAATCTTGGAGTTTTTCTTGATAATTTCCTATCGCTCATCTCCCATACCCACTTCATCACCATGATCTATCCTACCTCCAAAATATGTATCTTGAATCCATCTATATCTCTTCATCCCCACTGTCACCATCCTACTCCAAGCCGACATCATCTATCTCCTGAACTTCTGAATAGCCATCTACCTTTCTCCCTGCTTCCACTCATGCCTCATCACCATAAAGTAGATCATTCTCCTTAAAGTTTTCCAAAGGCTCCCCACTACACTTAGAGTAAAACCTATACTGTTTAATATAGCGAGTGATTACATAATTGTCAAAACTAGGACATTTTTAGAGTGAAAAAGGGAATTACTAATAATGCTGTTTCCCACCCTGCCTAGCTCCCTTCATCTTCCCCGCCCAGTCAAAGCTTAAATAGTATATCTTCCTTATGGGGACATGTCCTGATCACTGTCATTTAAAACAGGTCTCTCCAGCCGAAACCAGTTTAACTAAGTGGATAGAGTGTCGGCCTGCAGACTGAAAGGTCCCGGGTTCAATTCCGGTCAAGGGCATGTACCTTGGTTGCGGGCACATCCCCAGTAGGGGGTGTGCAAGAGGCAGCTGATTGATGTTTCTCTCTCATTGATGTTTCTAACTCTCTATCCCTCTCTCTTCTTCTCTATAAAAAAATTAATAAAATATATTTAAAAAAATAAATAAAAATAAAACAGGTCTCTCCTGTCATTCTTTTTCATAGCACACTGCTCTTACTCACCACTGCCTATAAACTTGGGTTTATTTTTACTATCTTTCACTGTCTTCCTTCCCCTCTAGACTTTGAGCTAGGTGTGTTTTGTTACTTGTTCCTGGTGAACAGCAGGCCCATCTACCTATCTATACTAAAAAAAGGGTAATATGCTAATTAGACTGGATATCTTCTGGACATCCTTCCGGTCAAAGCCACAGTGGCAGGGGTCAAGGAAGAGATGGTTAAGGGTGATCAGGTTGGCAGGGGGCAGCAGTTAGGGGGCAAACAGGCTGGCAGGGGGGAGCAGTTAGGAGGCAATCAGGACGGCAGGGGAGGGCAGTTGGGGGTGATCAGGCTGGCAGGGAAGGGCAATAAGGGGGTGATCAGGCTGGTAGGGGAGCAGTTAGGGGTGATCAGGCTGGTAGGCAGAGGTGGTTAGGGTGATTAGGCCAGCAGGGAAGAGGAGGTTAGGACTTGGCAGCTCCTGGGTGGCCCAGGAGCAGGGACTTGCCGACTCCCAGGGAGCCGGTAGCGAAGCCAGGAAAAGGAAGGCCTATTCTTGCATGAATATCATGCAATGGGGCCTCTAGTCTTACCTAATAATTGAGATACATGTAAATTGACCATACCTCTGCTATGCCCACAGCCAATCAGAGTGAGTATGCAAATTAACCTAACAAAGATGGATGTTAATTTGCATACATACCTAGGTCCTGGAAACCTCCTTGGTACCCAGGTCACTCCCAGGTGCCCATCAGGCAGAGGCTTTAGGCTTGGAAAGGGGCCAAGCCTGTAATCGGAGGGGAAGGGGCCAAGGCTGGGATCAGAGGGGCTGGAGGGTCCCCTTCTCAAGCCCAAAGCCAGGGATGGAGGCTTTAGGCTTGGGAAGGGGCTGAGCCTGTGATCGGGGGAGCAGATGAGGGAACCTAAAGCAAGGAACTTTGATAGCAGTCTGCTAAGAAAGCTAGGTATGAAAAAAGAATTGCTATTACTTAGGATAGAGCATAGATCAAATGTTAGCAGGACCAATAAAAGCCCATATTGTGCAAAAAGCGGAGACAAACTTAAATTTAGTTCAGTAAGGCACTACATCTGAGAAGAGGAAAATAAATAGTTCGAGAAATGGATTGATTAAAGTAATTTACCTTATCTAACCATACTATAGAAAAGGACATCTCGTGGAAAATATTTTACATTAAAAGGAAGAAAATAAATTTCATGGTGTAGACATAAATGTTAAACAAAACAGATAATCTGGGGACAGGAAATTGAACTAAGCTAGAGGCAGACAGAGAAATTGATATTCAATGCCCCCCAGTGAGTATTAGTGCAGCTCACTGGTTCTCGGATTGATTGACACCCAAATTAGTATTCTGCAATTTGTAATTAGGTATAGGAAGCCAGAGCACTTGGCAGGCATTTGATGTGTTCTCGTGCAGGCAGCTTAATTGGTAATGAGATAGATTTACGTGTTGATGTGAGAGCAGCAGATTCAAGGCTGAAGGTTGGTATACTCCTATCTGGTCTCTGTCTATAGAACAGCTTGCTTTGTGTATGTGAAAACAGGATTATACAAATACAGGAACACCTATCATTTTATACATGTATATAAAAATAGATATCCATCTTCTAGTAAAATGTTCAGTTTAAGAGTTAAGTTATTATAAATCCAGTACAATACTGGCTAAAATAGAGTGAGTTCTATAATTTCCTTTTATTCATTTCCTTAGATGTTATTAATGTTCAAATATAATCAGGTGGCATTTTCAAATAGGCATATCCTGATTGCCCACAGCTATTAAACATCCTTATTAACAAGAGTTAATATAAATATCTCATGTGGAATCTTACTAAATCTCAAGTTTTATTTTCACATATAATCTTTTATTATCATTTTATTTTTATCAATTGTAGCTGTTACCAAAAAATAAAAATCATTCCCAACATGGAAGTTAGTTTTCAGTTGGAAAGTCCACAGTGACTTTCTTTAGGCTCTATAATAGTACTGTAATTTTAAATGCTTATATCATGAATAAATATATTTAGATTCATTTGAACCCTATGATAGATGGCAAAATTAAAATGGTTACAACTCTGCCCATCAAGAGGTAGAATTCATTGAATCTGGATTTGGTTGTATGACCTGCCTTGTCTAAAGGAATATTAGCAAACACACCATAACCAAATGTTGGCTAAGTGCTTGCACATTGGAGCTCATTGCTGTCTCTTGCTGCTTGTCACCAACTAGAGAAGCCCAGGCTAACCTGCTAGATGCTTGAGACTTAGGGTCAGCCACCCCTATCACCCAGTCAAATGTTAGCTATGTAAGTGAAGAATTCCAGCCTAATCAGGCTCTAGTTGATCTGCCAACTGAACAGAGGGAGACCAACAAAAGAACTGCTAAACTGAGCCCAGCACAAATAATCATGAATAAAAAAAATAAAAAGCCACAAGCTAATAAATAATTGTCTTATATCACTAAATTTGGGATAGGATTTTATTTTTAAATCAGCAAATGCTGATACAAGCCTCTTCCCAAATATACTACTGTAATATATGTCAATATGTATATCCATATAACTCAAAATTTACTGAGACAAACTAAACTAATAGTTTGCATTGTATTAGTTTAACTCATTAATTATAATGAAAGGTTCTAAAATATACATAATAAATTATGTAATAGAAGCTCTACTTGCATGCTTAAATGATAAAATGAACAAGCTTGACTTTCAAATAATAAAAATATCATATGACATTTAGTTCAAAGGAACCATATGTTTCCAGGAATTTTACATTGAAGTTAGTTCAAGATATAAAAATCAGATGGCTGGCTCCAATTGTGAATTCAGCATGATAGAGTTATATAATCAACATTCAAATGGTTTTACTAGAAATCTGTAAAAGCTAATTTTTAAAAGTAGCTTTCATTATTAGGAAAGCACTTCACAGGCTATTTGTTTTTTAATCTTCTGATTGTTATACTTTATTAGACAGGTTTTTGTGTTCTTTTGATCTATGTGATTGTCAAATAATTTCATGTACAGTTGGTCCTCCTTGTCCACAGATTTTGCATTCCAGATGCAATCAAATGCAGATAAAAAATATTTAGGAAAAAAACAGAAAGTTCCAAAAAGCATAACTTAAATTTGCTGAATCCACGTGAAAAAATGATGTGTAGGCATACCCTGCCATAGCTTATGTGCAAATGTAAATGATATGCAAATATTACCTATGAACTGTCCAATTGCACCTGCCACTGCTATCATGGTTCCTAACAATAAAACCAACATTTTATCTGCTCTTCCAATTCTTCTCCTAGTGGAACTCCTTTGTATAGGTTTAGTAATCTATTTTATTTCAGGCTGTCCCTTCACACAATGAAATAGCAAACTGACATTAAAAAACTCTTTACTGTCACTACATGAGGTTTACCTTTGCTGGGAAAAGCTTTCTGCAGGAAAGGTAGCCAAATTCAAGACTTGTCCCTAAATTTTGCCAGCCCCTTAAATATTGGAGAGGATAAAAACAAACAAAATCCTGTAGAGATTATTTATTTTTACTTCCCAATGTTTGTTTAGCCTTGTTTATGGAAACAGTGGCAGGATTTTCCAATAAAGAAAACCAAAAGTTGACTAAAGTAGCTCACAAAGTTGCTTGAGATCGTAAGAATTTACTTCTTTGATGTTCCCCACTGAAATGTATGCCAGCATGTCGGTATGTGCGCACGCACTTGCGTACAAACACACCCACACATGCATGCAATGCAAAAGTCCGCTTTTTAATTTCCAAACAATGGCTTTACAAAAGAGACCAACCACAGGCCTGTGTTTACTTTTAACTTTTGTGCATTTCAGATTTGATGTGGCCAGGAGCTATCTTTTAGAAACATAAATGAAATAACAGCTGTGCTGAATGCAAATAAAGTAATTCTTGTAACGTCTGAGCTGCTGAATAAGGCACAACATTTTGGTCAAACTCAGCTTTCCCAGCAGTTTACAAATGAACCCCAGAATTCTAAGTGATATGTATCTGGTCCTTGGGGAAGGAAGAGGAAGTCGGGGGGCAGGGGTGCGGTGGTGGAAAGATATTTTCAGGGGTAGACAAGGTACAGTAGGGCGGGTGGGATCATGGTTTCCTGTTCTGAAATTCTTTGAGAGATTTTTGAGCTAAGAGACCCCTGTGAGTTCTATGTCAGGGTAATCAATTCTGAAAACATATTTCACATGTGACAGCCACATGTGAAGCACTTTCACAAAAACGTCCGCCGGTACACTTCCTCTCTACACAGATGTTCTTTCTGTCCAGCAAAAGATGCTGCCGTGAGAATCACTTTGTGAGAGACTTTTACATACTACACTGGCTTACCCCATATCTCTCACCGCACCTTTGCTGCTCAGGGAATGTCACAGAATCCCTCTCTCAGGGAAACGTTCCATTAACCTCAGCAAGTTTAATGTCTGCTAGTCACCATTAGTACAGAATAGGATTTGCTGTCCACCCACGACCATCTCACAGTGTTAGCACTTCTGATTTAGACCACCTCCCACCAAGCACGGAAGTCTTCCATTCACTCAGTGGTTCCTGCCCTGGACAACTCGGAGAGAGGAACGGTCTTGGGGTGGGAATCTCTCTGCCAATCTCTCCATCCAGGGGCCATGGGCCCTCACCTGTGCGTGTTGTCCAGGTGGCAGGGGCAGCGCTTGTCACACCTGATGCCGTAGAGTCCGTCGGGACACAGGCGGGCCTCGCAGTGTTCGCCGGAAAAGCCCGCCTCACAGAGGCAGGAGCCGCTCACGTGGTAGCACTTCCCCCCGTTGACACACCGGCAGGTCTCCGCACAGCGCACCCCGTACCTGCCCACAGGACACTGGTCCTGGCACCTGTCAGGCGGAAGGCAGACGCGGAAGGTAGATTGGTTAGTACCTCGTGAAACAGTCGATTCAGACAGACTTTGTTATGCGTAAACTGAAATGACTTTTTGGACTTGGTATTTATTTAGTGATTACTCCTATACAGGTGTGAAGAAGAGTGTTTAGATGAATTATTCTGACTACAAGCAGTAGTAACAGTAATATGAACTGATAAAAGAAGTAACGTAAACAAAATAAGGAACTTGGGACATGAAGCATGTTTTATACATAGTGCTTGCCAAAGGGACATTTAACATCCTAGTAGGTACCAGGAAAGGGAGAAAAGAAACTGTCCAAATGTCAGTCCCAGTCTATGATCAGAAAATTAAAACACGTGTTTCCTGGTTCCAAAGAGAAACCTGTAGGAGATTCTAAACTAAATTTTAATCCTGTTGGCTTTCACATCGACATTAATTTTTAATCTCAGTCCTGCGTTTAAAGTTATGTAACTAATAAACAAAGTCCTCTTTAGATCTGGGAGGTGTGAGATACTGAAATAAGATGTCGGCGATTCCATCCTGGGAGCAGAAGCGGGCAGGTTGCAGGAAGGTGTGGAGATTCCTAATGCAAATTTTTTATTGGACAGGTTATTGTCTTCTGTTGGGGAGAAGGGCTGCCAAATAGCAAGGAAAAAAATATCAGACCTCAGAAGTTCACTTTATTGTCCAGCCTGAGAGGTTCAGTGGTGGAGGGTCGACCTATGAACCAGGGGTCACGGTCCGATCCCCAGGCAGGGCACATGCTCAGTAGGAGGTGTGCAAAGAAGGCAACCGATCAATGATTCCTTCTCATCATGGATGTTTCTATCTCTCTCTCTTCCTCTTTGAAATCAATAAAAATATTTTTAAAAATTCTCTTTGGTGCCTTTAAAAAACATAACATTAGAGCTCAGTCCCAGAGGAGGGACATGCTCTGGGAATCCGGACCAGGGAGAAGCGGAGTTGTTGGAGGGAACTGTGATAGAGAAGAGAGTACCCATTGCTCCAGAGAGAGCAGGACTAGTTCCCGGCCAGCCAAGCCTCCCTTCTACTGGGCACGGTGACTGGATGGAGCTTTCTGCAGCAGGAGTACTTGTAGCCAAGGAAAGGGAGACAGAGTCTCGTCTAGCCAAGTGCTTGCCACAAGTAGGGCAGCACTGCGAGTCTCAGCAGGCGCTTCCCAGGCCATGCCAGACCCAGAGTCTAAAATGTAGGTCAGCACTGCCCTGTGCAGATGGATGTAATGCAAGCAGCAAGTGCAAAACACATTGAAGCGTACTAAAAGGCAACATTTCCCACATGCCCGCCTATGTTTAATGATAGGGTGTGGTACGAACAATACCAGGGCTGGGCAGGAATTCTATTTAAGTGTAGAGGATAAATCTTGACAATCCTTTGATGCTTTTCTGGTTAACTTTGACTCTTGCATATATTTAATGGGATAGAGACAGGGAAAAGAGCCTCTTGCAAACTGGTTTCACAGACATCTTTAGGTGTGTGTGTTAATAGGCAAAGTCTTTGAATCAACTGCTCAACAAATTATTTGGTGAATTCCTGAGTCATTGCACTAACATTTAGCATAGAATCAGACATGTGTTTTAAAGTTACACAGGCGTCTACCTATTTTTAGACCAGAGCATTTTTTTAAAGGTATTCTATTTTTACCTAGTAAGAAGCTTTAATAAGTGACATCACTTAGTTTATTCCTTGAAGATGTAAACTTCAGAGAACGAAGAAATACTGAGGTCCTATAATTTGGCCCCATCATGGCTCTGCTAAATGCTAGTAAGACAACTTTGCCACCTGTCTGTCCAGGTTTCATTGCAAGTTAGTACCAAAAAAGTAAAAGAGATGGAAAAGGACTTCTCCCTCTGGCATGGATTTGAAAACAAACCCGAAATGCTAAGTGCTGGACTGTGTGATTGTAACTGAGTGACTGTAGTAGAAAGCACAGCTTTTCAAGTGGGTGGACCGGGTAGAGATCGGAGGCCTGGAAAAGAGTCAGCTACGAAATGACAGGGAACTGGTGTGTCTATTTTATCATATCTTGGCAGAGACTTCCTTTTCTCTGGGAAAACAATATCCATAATAGCTGGTCCTGGCCATATTTATCTTCCTAACCTATAATTTCAATATACTACTAGTTTGTGTTATAAATGGCAAACAGCCATTTGAGTTTTACTTCCTAAAGTAGCCAGGATGTAAAGCTTGGCTCATATTTCCACTTCTTTTCTGTCAACATTGCGCTTGTAGGAGAATCCTGTTAGTAATAGGTATGCCCATTTCCGTCTTCCAAACCAAAATGATAGGGTATCTTTCTAGAAGTAGACATTTTCCATCTTGAAAATAAACACGATCACGGAGTAGCTTTACCTTTCTGATTGGCTGAATGTGAAGTCTTTCTCAGGCAGTCTTATCTCTCTTTTTGGCCCCTTTATGTAAAAAGTTATTTCCCAGCTAATTTAATGCCCCTACTGTTGCTTTTGTGGTACCAAGTGGAACAAGAAAAGCTATCTTAGGAATCAGGAAAACTGGAAATACATTTTCTTAGGAGAGATGACAGAGAGGTGGATAAAAATAGAGCAATAAATATTGGCCACAGTAGAAATATTTTTGAATAATGCCCGGGAATTAGGAAAAATAGAGAAGAATAAACAGAGATAAACTAATAAAGCATGATATCAATTCCCAAACCAATGAGGGTCACAGAATTGTTTTAATACCATTTCAATAATGATATTGCATCTCACTGTGAACTTGTGAAGAAGAAAGTGAGTTGGCATAGAAGGGAGTGGCAGCTTCCTTGTCTCCCTGTCCTTTTGAGCGTGTCCCTCCCAGAGTGACTGGAATAATTGGGCCAAACGATGATATAGTGAAAGAATCGCATTCCTCACTAAGCCTGGATGGATGAATCAGGCTCCTGCCTTTCAAACTTCTCGGGAGAACATATACCAAGCGCTGCGAAAGAGCCCGCTTCCCACAGCCCTAGAGAGAGGGCAGGGTTCCTCTGCAGAAGAGCAAGCTGCATCCCCCCAATTTCTGTCTATAATTTCTGACCTGCTTTCTCACACATTCTTCTTCGCTTCGAGGGCAATATGGACCCAGGCGTGGCAGGACAGTCTTAGTTTGCATCTTAGCAGAGTCCAAAATTAATCCAGGAATCTGTCTGTCCAGCTGACATTAGGGAGCACCTATGATGTGCACAGACCCCAGCGAGGCCATCGAAGGCCTCAGAGATCCTCAGACAACCGTTAGCATTAAACACACTCTTTTAACCCCTTCAGAAGAATTTTTGGGAGGATCTGGAAACCAACTTCTCCTTGCTCTTGCTTGGCTGTGACATTACATTTCCCTTATGATAATATCCTCTCATCCTCTCCACATACTATTACTTAGGCTTCCCATGAGCTGCTCTGCCTGCTCCAAGGTGCCTGTTTTGTTTTCCTGTTTGCCCTCTGGCTGGGAAAGCTGCTCCTACATCCTGCTAATGCCTGGCTGGCATTGCATGTGGTGGTACCTGCTCCTCCAGGCAGCCTCTGGCCTAACCTCAGTCATCAGGTTACTGCTCACTGCTCAGCACAGGGGAAATAGTCAGAGATTCTGTGCCCGTTCCTTATACCTCCTGCCACAAACTGCCCCATAGTCACACATGGTTTTCCTTTCATAGTGACAAATGTGCTTGTCCTCACTGTGTGTGCATATGCGTGTGCGTGTGCGTGTGCGTGTGTGTGTGTGTGTGTGTGTGAGAACTCTAGAAACCAGATGGGTATAGACTAATTGAAAACAGAGGTCACACCATCAGTTCATCAATAAAATAAAATAAAATAAAATAAAATAAAATAAAATAAAATAAAATAATAATAGTTACAAGAACAACAACTCAAGAAGCAAGTTCCTTCTTCATTTTCCTTCTCTTTCTCTGGCTCTTCACCTTCCTTGCTTCAAGTCTAAAATTCACCTGAAAATGAGCTGCCATTCCTTTTCCTTATATTCCAAATAAGATGAATATAAGCCTGCCTTATATCTTTGTGGTTTTTGTGTTGCCTCGAATTTGAGACTTGAATCCCCAGAGGGGGAAAAAATAATTACATTTAAATGTTTAGTACAGTAAAATATTGCACAAACTTATATTTAGGATTCTGCTTGGTCCTGTGCCTCTCCTTTCCTGACTCATCTTTCTATAATAAGATGTTAGTGACACACGGATCCAGAACTCATCTAGCAACCTCCTCTATTCAGAATATAACCACAACCCAGGATGCAGGTCACAAAATGTACCAAGTAGCCTAATTACATGTTATAAAAACCAGGCACTAAAGGTGTCAGCAAGTCATAGCATCAAACAATTAAAGAAAAAAAAAAAGCATTAATTTTATTGACAAAATATGGAAAAGCCCTTAATGAAATTAAACATATATAACTAATAAAGTTCCTAATAAAAATAGGGATTAAAAAGCCCACTTGAGCATGAAAGACAGTTTTCTAAGAACCAATGACAAACATGAAACTATACTGAAGCCATTGCGAATAAAATTAGGAACAAAAGAGGAATTCCCACTTTCACCTCTTTTTGTCAACACTGATTTAAAGGTTTTAATTAATTCAATAATACAAGAAAATGAAATAGTCATTATATATTGAAAAGAAGAGACTGACTTACCTTTGTAGATGATGAAAAAATTTTAGCATTTGCTAAAAATAACAGTTAACAAAAAAGATTGGTAGAAATAAATATAGGGTGGGGTAAATGCAGGTTTACAGTTGTTTGTATGGAAAATAATACAATAATTAATAAATAATAATATAAGAATAAACTCTGCATTTCATGTACTCACAATTATAAATCTACTTTTGCCCCATGGTGTATTCAAAAGTAAGCTTTCTTTTATCCAAAAATGCCCAATTAGAAACTGGATTTGGATTTTTTTAAAAATTACAAAATGCTTAGTAATACAATTTAACAAGGAAGTAGAGAATCTAACTGGGGGAAAAACATTCTACCATATGTTATTGAAAGTCATAAAACTAGATCAGGCTTTTAAAAAGAAAAAAATTTAAGGAAGGAGTTTGAAAGAATTCTTAGGTCACAGAAACCATCAAAAAGTGATGATAGCTAGCCCTGGCTGGTGTGGCTCAGTTAGTTGTAGTGTCCTCTCATATACCAAAAGATTGCAGGTTTGATTCCTGGTCAGGGCACATACAGAAGGCAACCAATTGATACTTCTTTTTCACATTGATGTTTCTCTATCTCTCTCTCTCCTTTCTCCCCTCTCTAAAATCAATAAGCATATGCTCAGGTGAGGATTAAAAAAAAAGATAGGTAATATTTGTACAGTCCTAACATTATTCAAATTGAAATCACTAGGATTTATACAGTTCATAGAAATCACTCAACTATAATAATAGTTAATATTCATGTTTCAGCATAGTTCTAAATGCTTTAATGTACTTGTTTAACCCTTATAATAATCCTAGAGGAAAGTACAATTATTACTTGAACATCATAGAGGAGGGCACAGATTCCAAAATCTTTGCTTTCAGGCATTATACTCTTTTACTTTTCAAGTCTCTTTTCTCTATTTTAGATACATATCCAATGAGCTTGATTATCTTGGTTTTCAGGATACCATGTGGGACAGGGGAGCCCCGTAAGTCCCATTACATCTTACTGTCACTAGAGCACAATAAAATGACTGACATTCTTAATACAATTCTGAATCATAAGGAGGTAATATTATGTGCAACATATTTTTAAAATATTCCTAAGTACACATCCGATTTAAAAATAAACCTGTCCAAAATTGTTTACAAGGTTAAGTTTGTTAAGTTTGTTGTTTAAAGTGGCTGTCCTAAGCACTCATCTGTTTGGAATGACACATTCATCATAGGTTTAGAATGGCTGATATTTTTATTTCTAACACTTTCTCTGTTTCTTCAATTCATCATCGCCATCAATGATTCAGCTCCTATGCAGTGAGCTGGGAAAGAACATTACAACCCTCTGCTACCTGAAGGTGTCATTACCTGGAATATTATAGAACAGTCAGACACACGGTAATGGAGGTGTTTGCTGGATCTTTCGAGCTTTCTCCTTTCACGCCATTACAAACAGAAATACAAGACTGTCCCTTACCGTTCCCCCGTGTATCCTGGACTGCAATGACATTGGCCTGTGGCGGCATCACAGGACCCTCCATTATGGCACTGACATTCTTGTGAACAGTTCTTTCCAAAGCGACCCTCCGGGCAAGGCTGACCACACACTGTGCCCTGCATTCAAAGAGACTTGGTAAATTAGATGGGCCGCCAGCCAGGGAAGGGCCAAAGGAGGACGGGGGAAAGAGAGGAAACAGAAAGGGAAGGAGGAATATGGGAACAGAGCTGCAAGAGATTTAGGGGATTTTAAAACACAGACTCATCATCTTAAAAAATGTTAGAAATTTTAAACTGACTTATTTACTCAGTAGGCCTAAATCTCAAGACACATTCCAAGGTGGCAGAATAGTAATCTTAAGAAAAACTCACTCATATTAAAAAACTAAAGCTTAAGATAGAGTCACATTAGCCGAAATCGGTTTGGCTCAGTGGATAGAGTGTCAGCCTGCGGACTGAAGGGTCCTGGGTTCGATTCCAGTCAAGGGCATGTACCTTGGTTGCCTGCACATCCCCAGTAGGGGGTGTGCAGGAGGCAGCTGATCGATGTCTCTCTCATCGATGTTTCTAACTCTCTATCCCTCTCTCTTCCTCTCTGTAAAAAATCAATAAAATATATATTTTTAAAAAAAGATAGAGTCACATTAAATTATTATGCTAACCTATGGAATTTATAAACCCTTCTAAGTTTTCTTCCTTGTGTCTTACAAGTACAATAAGTCAACAATACTTATTGAGCATCCATTACATAAACAGCAACATCTGGTGCAAATGAAATATCCAAATGCTTTACCATATGTTCTGGAGAAAATATACATTATCATTGGCTTTCTTTCTTATAATGTTGCATAATATAAGACTGAAAGTTTGTGTGCCTGAATTAATAATAACATCGCCTTAGAAATATATCTAAAGGAATGAACCTAAGACATTTTATTTAAGAAGAAAAACACTCCTATTTTCTGCAGGTTCAATAAACATTTTTGGGCCAAGATCAATAGGAAACCTTATTTCCTGTTAAGAAAAATCAAGAGTATCTTGGACATGTGTCCCCACCCTAGAGGCCGTCCACCTTGGCATATTTATTCCTATTCTCTGTGGAAAAGAATAAGATACGGTACCAATAAATCTAGGAAATACTCTACTATTTTCTACTTTACTTGGCCTTGTAGCTTATCTATTTATTGGGATTTTGGTGGAGCAAACAATATATTGCAAATAACAGGAATTTTAAAAATGTTTTTAAATGTTGGAAGCTGTTGTTTTGTTCTCCGCCTCGCTCTGTAAAAAAAAAAAGAAAGAAAGAAAAAAGCAGACTGTGGGCACTCTGAAATTGGAGGCTAGTGAGCACCAGATGGTTTTGTAAATGTTTATTCTGGAGAGCATAAGAAAATACATTTCCTCTAACTCCTGGCTACCCACAAAGGCAGTTGGTGTGCTAATTAAGTCTCCTCTGGTGGTTTCTATCTACCTACAAACAGAGAAAGTTCTTCCACAGACTCTTGGAACCGAAAAAACCTTTGAGAGATTATTCAAATCAACGCCTAACTGGGAATCATCATGTGCCAGGCATAGCACTTAACTCTGAGAATCAAAGATAAGGTCACAACCCTTATTAACTGACAATGTGGTGAAGGGGACAGATGTAAAAATAACTCTAATCCCTCCATGAGCACACACATAAACATGACTGAAGGAATAATACACAAAGGATCAATCTGTGGGAAGCAGGGGTTCTGGTGACAATTCACCTCTTTCAGGGACTTACTCAAACTACTCAGCTTGTAACAATCCCACATAAACTTCGGAAACGCTGTTGAAATGTTGTTTATGAGTACGGATTAATGTGGGCAAACAGCTTTAAGTAGGACATTAATTCTGGTTGACATATATATGTGTGTGCATGTATAATAGGAAGGTATATTCATCTTTGAAAGGCACCTAGGATGATAGCACAAATAAAATATTTAAAAAAGAAGTATAAGATGGAAGCTTAACTACACACAGAAAATGATGATCTGAGCATTCCATACAGAACCAGGCAGGGGGCCCAGAGTGTAGGGGGGTGCTCCTCTGGGCTGATGGAGATGGCCATCTGCTCCCCTACTGGGTGGGGCTCACTATGCTGATCATGTCCACCTCAACCAAGAAGAAAAGCAACTCTACATTTAATGTCTAATAAAAGTCCCAGGAGTATAAAATCTACAGCTCCTCATTCAAAGAACACATAGCTCTCTCCAGCAAAATCCTTCCCCTACCATGGACAAAGCAAGGACCAGTATTGACAAAAGGCTGAATATAAAAAGTAAAAGTAGAGGAAGAGTCAAAGATAATTCAACATTTCTACCTTGGGCCACTAAGAGAGAAATACTGGTTTTAACTAGATTTTCTTTTTCTCAAAGTAGAAGATGAGTAGGCTTAAGAAAGGCTTGGGTGTATAAAGTTGGTTTTATTAACAAGGACTTTGATGGGCCTGCTTGAACCACCTCAGTGCTCCTTCCATGATCCCTTGTCCACCTTATCATCGGTGCCCAATAAAAGGCCCCTCACTCTCACTTTATCACTTCATGGAACTTCTCCAGGCTCTGCCTCCAGAATCAGACCTTGTCTTACCTACCATTTCTAACTCACACCTTGGGTATGGTATTTGGTTTCCATTTGTCCCAGTGGTCTGAACTTCTTGACCTCTCCCTTATTTTCCATAATTTCCTGGGAATTGGACTCCAGCTCTCCTTTGCTCCATGCTTACAACAAGGGTAATACCAGACTAATTCCATCCCATGTCTGGCTCCTAAGCCTCCAGCTTGGGCATCACCTAGACAGACGGTGGCTTCATACATAGTAATCTAGGTTGGGGTGTCTAGCAGGATAGTGACAGACACTTGTCTAGGAAACTTAAGATTTGGAAAAATCAGCATATGACTGTCAAAACCATGGGTCTGGATGAGATTTTTCAGAGATTTATATCAAGAATAGAGAAGAAGGACAAAACTGAAACCTAGAGAATAATACAATAAAGTGATTTGTATGAGGAGAAGGATTAGGAAAGGAGATCTTTAGTGAGAGGTAGGAGAGAGGGTTATCAGGGAAATGCAGGAAAAAGAGATTAACAGAAGGAAGTGGATGAGAAGCAGTGTCAAAAGCTTTGGAGAAGTGATGCTAATGAGAATGGAAGTGTGGAATGAGAATGGATTTGGCAATTAAGAAGTCAATTTACCATACAAGAGCAGCTTCACCCCCTTATAGAGATAGAAAATGATCATGAAGTAAATTGCTCTTTTATTTTTTCTTTGCTAATAAAGGAAGCAGACATTGGTTATTCACTCAGGCAGACTTATGCACAAACCATCTCAGAGGAATAAGAACTAGTATTATTTCCTCATTTCAGAGAAATCTAGTTAGTAAACCTGTTTTGGCATTGTGCATTGCACATCACATTGAGATTGTGTGATGCCACATAAAGAAAGAGTATCATGGTCAAAGTATGACAATTGTGGAAGGTTATAACTTCCTCTTGGATTATGATACTAAAGGCTCTAAAAACGTTCTGCAACACTTGGGAAATCTGGTTTCCCTGAAAGTATCTCCAGATTGATATGACAAGATAACTTTTTCATAAAACACTTACTCTGTTGAAAATAACACTCTCAGAAAACAACAGTGATCAACAGAACGTAATTATGAAAATGCTTATTTAAGTATGCACAATGCTTAACAGCTCTGGCTGCCATATGTAAGAGGAGCTATTTCCCTTTTATATCCTGAGGGGAAATGCAGGACAGACGGCCTACTGTCTTTTCCATGAGGGCCCTTACTGCACTTCAAGTTCAGGACTGAATCACCCTCTGCCATCTCTGGACAGGAAGCGTTCCAGCTTTGAAGTGGTTGGGTATTTCCAGTTTTGGAATCTTTAACCATGAGTGTAACTCTGTTTTTGTGCTAACGTCCTCCATGTGTGTTTTCACCTGCATGTCCTGAGACAGGTGACTTGCGGAGGGAGGAGGGGAGCTTACCAGCCAGCCAGGAGGGCAGGAGCACTCCCCAGTGACGTGATGGCACACTCCTCCATTCTGGCAGGGGCATCTCTGCTCACACTGCGGACCATGCTTGCCAGGGGGACAAAGATCCTCACAGCTGAGGGATTAATGGGTGACAAAGGACACCGTTATTGTTTCAACCACACAAGCCTTAGG
The DNA here is from genome assembly GCF_964339955.1 of Pipistrellus hanaki. Lineage (NCBI taxonomy): Eukaryota > Metazoa > Chordata > Mammalia > Chiroptera > Vespertilionidae > Pipistrellus > Pipistrellus hanaki. The sequence goes on along the minus strand of NC_140506.1, from coordinate 68,578,503 downwards.
TTCACAGACACAACAGCATCCAGAGTCCTTTCTCTGTTCAATGTTGTTCATTCTCTGTTCAATGTTGTTCATTTCATTAACACTTAGAGCGCTGATCATATTGGCTGGAAGGGTCTTTAAGGGATAACCTGGCCCTTCCCCTTGTTTTAGGGTATTGTCTGATAAAACCATTTCAATTTGGGGAGAATCTGTCCTCTCTGAGAGCACCAAGAACGACTCGGGTTGGCAAAGCACTCCTGGTGTCAGGAACTTTCCATGTAACTTTCTTAAAGCCCACATGCTGGAAATCTACTTTTGTTTATGCGTTTGTTCTAACCTTGAAGGAGATTGAAATGTTTGCACATTTCCACTCTGTGCACATATTTTTCATAATCAATTTTCAGCATCCTCTCCTTCAGATGGACCGGTTTCCATGCCTTAACCTCCTGTGCCACATTGTATGAACCAACCTTCTTCTCTAAGCCTTTGTCTTTTTTTCTCTCTGGTGAAACTGCTCCAAGTTTTCAAAGCCCTATTCAAATGTGGCCTTAATGAGAACCCACAGAAGCAATATTAACAATTAAATCATTTGGGATGGTCATTCATTCTTCTGAAAATTAGGGCTTTCTAAGCTAATGCAATTTTTCTCCAGCTCTACTTTATAGCCCCAATACTGTCAGCAGGAAGTATTTACCTAATCAGCCCCATTTCCCCCCAAGTTTTAGTTCTATGATTTACAAGTATAATTTTCTCAGTAAGGGAACAAGATTTTTCCATCTCCTACTTTTTTTTTTTTTTTTTTTTTTTGGCAAATTCTGCCTCTTACTCTGTTTGCTATCACAGATGCTCCTCAATTTACAATGAGATTACATCCCAATAAACCCATCATGAATTGAAAACATAACTTCAAAATGCAGTTACTATACCTAACCTACTGAACATTGTCACTTGCACAGCCTACCTTAAATGTGCCCAGAACACTTCCATTAGCCATCAGTTGGGCAAAATCACCTAACACGATGAACATGCTCTAGAGTACCAGAGGTTCACCCTCGTGATCAGGGAGCTGTGGCTCAGGGTCACCAGAGACTATCACACCATATCAGCAGTCCCAGCGAAGACCAAAACTCAAAATATTCACAGTGCGGTTTCTACCGAGTGTGTATCGCTCCACACTATCCTAAATTTGGAAAATTGTTAAATTGGAGCATTGTCAAGTTGGGGGGAGAGCATCTGTACAAAGCAAAGACTGTCCTTCCCACAAAAGTAAGTGGAGGTTAAGTGCCGAAGTTGCTTTGTGATCTCCGGACGGAGTTAACTATCCTATACAGATGTGATGCGTAGGCTTTTATATTCACAAAGCAACATATGTGCCTATGGGCATTCATTAACCCAGTTCTCCTTTTATCATGAGCTATTTCTAACAACTTCTTCCTTTCCTCTTTTCTAAGGCACTGAACCCATCCTGTTTTATCCAGCTAGTTAATTTGCCATACAGAATAGGAAAACATAGACCATTAGCGCCAGTGGTATCAAAGGAATGTGATTGTGGGAGTATTAAAGTAGAACTTCAAATCTGCCCCAACAACCCCCAACTGGCCATCCAGTGCAACATCCAGGCCCACTCTATCTTTGTCCTGCGGAGAGCAAGGCATGGAAGCTGGCCCTGAGGCTCTGCTGGGCTCTGGTGCTCAAGGGTCCAACTGCTGATCCCACCTCTGTGCCTGGACGCCTGCCCTCTCAGTGACTCTTCAGCAACAGAAACAGAAGCACAGGAATAAGATGGCAGCAGGGACGCAGGGAGGGGATGGGCTCTGCCACGCAGCCCAGCAGCCTGTCACTTACAAAGCTCCGGTGTACCCGGGTGGGCAGCGGCACTCTCCTGTGACGTGATCGCAGGTGGCTCCGTTCTGGCACTGGCATCTCTGGTGACAGTCGTTCCCGTAGGTGCCCTGCTCACAGCGCTCCTCGCAGCGCCAGCCCCGGAAGCCCGCGGCGCAGTGGCAGGCCCCCGTGATGGGGTTGCACAGGGCCCGGTTTTTGCACTGGCACCGGCTGCTGCAGTGCGGCCCCCAGTGATCCCCATCGCAGGCTGAGGTTGGGAAAGAAACACGGAGGGCATCAGAGTGTGGGAAGGGTCATGGCAACCTCTTCAGAATGAGTTTTCCTCTCTCTCTCTCTCTCTCTCTCTCTCTCTCTCTCTCTCTCTCTCTCAGAGAAAACGGCTTCATGATCCCTCCATCGCCATTCCTTAGCTGGGCCTCAGGGCCCCAGCACCCACCCAGGGCAATGCCTCAGCACTAAGTGAGCCACTTCCCATCACTCCGCTGCTGAAGCTTAACTCCATGAAGTTCTAACTCCATGCCTTGTTCAGCCTGTTCCCTGCCCCCAAGTGTGGAGTTTGGTGTGGTTGGCTAGGGCAGGGTGTGAGCGGTGATGGGGGGAGTCGAGGTTGGCCTGGCAGGTAGGAATGGTCGGCTCACACAGGACGGTTATGCATACTAAGAAGTTGGATTGCATCTTTTGGACAAGGAAGTGGTAGTGAAGGGTTTTAAGCAATGAAGAACACTGCGGGTATGTTTCCTAGTAAGGTCACCGGCTAATATGTAAGGAAAGGGCAGGAAGGAGCTAACAGTGAGAGGATGGCAAGAGGTCAGGTCAGTGAGGTGATCACTAAGACCAAAAGGGGACCCACAGGCAGAGTGGAGGCGTGGACTGGCCCTGCTCTGGGTCTGAGCTGAGCTCTCTCCAAGCTGATCTGTTTTCAAAGTAGCCGTTAAAATATGTGACTGGGACGTAAGCAAAAAGGCAGGAAAAGGTTTGACTAAAATGTTTAAATTCACCGACTTATTTTAAAAATAAGACAACAATGAAACAGAAAATCGACAGTAAATAAAGAAATAAACAGGCCCATTAAACCAGATAAGTCAAAGGCAGAAAAAACAACAACAAAAAAAACAACATTTGAAAGATAGATTTAAAAGTACAGTTGCAAAGAAAAGGAAGAGTGGCTGTAATTCAAGTCAATGAGTCCTAAAAGGGGAAGAGGGAAGGAAAAAAACCCTCAACCCCAAACAGTCTAAAAATTATAAAGGGTGATGATAAGCAAAACCTACTCTTCATATGCATTGCCTAGCCAGTCGTGGATTTATTTATTAATTAGATGCTATAAAAATCACAAGGGAAGATGCACCCTGCCTAAAGCTCTTAGGATAAATTGCTTTTATGGAAAAAAAAAAGTGTCATTTCATAAAAATTTTGTGATTTCAACAGACCTGAAATGAACTATTGAGGAAAAAAACAAGTGAAAATTAGGCACATGGCAAACAACAAATTAGACATACAGGATTCATCTTCTAATATGAGAACCTAGCTTTCATTCCATACTATCAAAAGGTTGAAATGAATAACTCTGTTTTTAATCAGTATGGCTTCGGTCTCATTAGTACTTCAATAAATATATTTTAACACAATTAAAAACAATGAGAGAGAATTCTTGAACCTAAAGCAGATCAAGAAAGCAATTTACCTAAGAACTCACAATTTTCTTTCTGAAAATAAGATTAGGTGGCCTTTCCAAGATGAGATTTAAGCCTGTTATTCATATGAGTTGTTTCTTTTATTGCTTATGGATATGGATGAAGAATTTTTTTTTCAATTCTAACTTTTTCAACCTAGGATTTTTATTTTATTTTATTTTATTTTATTTTATTTTATTTTATTTTATTTTATTTTATTTTATTTTATTTTAAATTACGTAGTATGTTCCTTTATATTCTCTCAGTGATCCCAGTTAGGCGAGCATCTATCCTGTTTTTAAGGTCCACTAAAATGAATTCCATAGTCCCATATAACATGTTCCCTGGCCCATTGATGTTAAGAGTAAGAAAAAAAAATCTTTATTCCTGTAATTTGATCCCTTTTCCTCCTGCACTCCTTACAGTATAGTCAGTTCACCACTGTTCTCTGTATTATAAGTGATCTTATCCCTGGAATCTGAATGCATCCTTGAACTTGCTCTTGCTAGACTAAATATTATAGTCCCAAAACTTTTACTTATTTTTTTAAAGTTTATTCAATTTCACTCATTTTCTTTGCTAAATTCTCTCCAAGTTCCCATATCCTCTCAACTTCCAGGAGCCTCAGATACTAAGTACCTGCTTTTCCCCTTATGTATAATAGAGGATTCATTGATTGACACAAAAAAATAATTTTAGCTAAAAAATTTCCTTGATAAGGGCATCAAGATGATGTCAAAGGCTTTAAAAAAAAATCATGGTGCCACTGTGATACAAATGGGCCGAGCCCATGTGTTTTACAGAATGTCTGACAACACCAGGTGAGGGGCAGGAAGAGGTACAGGGGTCAGAGCTGGTCTCTCCTCTCCTCTGACCCATTTCCACATCCCATCCAAATGCTTCTCTCCTGGCAGAGCAGCCAGGCAGAGAGAGACCAGTTAATGTTTTCTTGGGATTCAATTCAAAAACAAATGTGAAAAGCCTGAATATATCTCATGATAGAAGCAAGTATATAGCAGGGATTGATAACCAGCAGCATCAAAGAAAGGGTTTCAGGCTTTTAAAGGAATATTATCATGCAGACATGGTTAATTTCCTGGCTCTATCTAAGCACTGTGGTATGCTTTGAAGTGACAGCTTCTCCCCTTGGGCTGTATTTCCCAAAAAGGCCCCTGATCCATGGAGGCTGTGTTTCCCTAAAAGGCCCCTCATGCACGGACCTCACAATGTATTCACTGGTCACCCACAGGGGCAACGTTGGGGGGAAATTCGCACACAGAAAGTTTCAGACAAATAGGAAGTGGAAGAGCGGGACACAGAAGCCTGGCTTGAATTAAGGCATCACTGAGACTTCCTTTCTTCATTTGTCATATTTAACCACGTCAACACATCCATTTTTCAACGGATCCCAGCGAGTTACACAGTTCATCGCACAAAGGCCAGCTTTCTCCCCTGGTTCCTACAAATTCAAGGGTGTGTTGACTGTCTATCTAGACCATAGGCAGAATGAGTTCCTTATGTCTAGCACCAAGCTTAACCAATTATCCTGAGTTCAAGTACTGTGCTTGGAAAGGCAGTCTTGAGAGACTCTGAACTCAAATCATCTGACTTATTTTACTAAAACCTCACTCTGATCTCAAGGGGGAAAGTGCTTTACTCCTTAAGAAAAAGCGACTGGATTGGTTACCGACCACTTAGGAAAATGTAATTAACATTGAAGTAGCTTGGAAATCATAAAAGCAAAAGGTAAATGAACAAGATTTTGTTTCAGATGAAACTGAAAAAAACCAAAATGCAAGTAAGAGAGCGATGACTCATTTTCAGCTCTTACTGTGCTAACAGCTAGAGGTGGGCTGTCGGATTTGGTGTGCCCAGACTCCTGCAGATGTTTCAGGAGACGATTCATCAGGGTCTCAGACGTGAGCACGGACAGCTCGCTCTATTAAGCTCTCAAAATAACTTGGAAATAAAAGGAATTTTATACTACAGTCCCCGCTACAACCCTTACTGACACCTTGTAGAACACTGGTCCCTCTCACCCTGCAGCCCTATGACATTAGTCACCACAGGCTGCATCCCTGGGCTGGGCGCTGAAACTCACTCCGTTGTAACTCTTGAGTACCTGCCCTGTGCCAGCTATGGTACTAGGCCTAGAGTTGATAGGAGAACGAAAGAGCACCTGCTTCTAGAACCTTGCAGCTTAGTGGCGGCGGCATTGGGATTCAATTCAAAAACAGAAGTGAGCCAAAACTGGTTTGGCTCAGTGGATAGAGCGTAGGCCTGTGGACTGAAAGGTCCCAGGTTTGATTCCAGTCAAGGGCATGTACATTGGTTGTGGGCACATCCCCGCTAGGGGGTGTGCAAGAGGCAGCTGATGGATGATTCTCTCTCATCGATGTTTCTAACTCTCTGTCCCTCTCTCTTCCTCTCTGTAAAAAATCAATAAAATAATATATATATATATATATATATATATATATATATATATATATATATATATATATATATGAGAGACAGCCTGGGATAAGCAATCAGGTAAGGATAGACAAGGGGCAACGGAAACCATGGAAATGATACCTAACCAGCGCTGGTGAGTTGGGAAGGCTTCCCAGCTAAAACAATGTCTAAGCTTGGACTTAAAAGCAGAGTGTGCTGCCAAAACCAGTTGGGCTCAGTGGATAGAGCATCAGCCTGCGGACTGAAAGGTCCCGGGTTCGATTCTGGTCAGGGGCATGTGCCTTGGTTGTGGGCACATCCCCAGTGGGGGGAGAGGGGGGTGCAGGAGGCAGCTGATCGATGATTCTCTCTCATCGATGTTTCTAGCTCTCTGTCCCTCTCTCTTCCTCTCTGCAAAAAATCAATAAAATATATTTTATATTAAAAAAAAAGCAGAGTGTGCCATATTTAGGTAAAGGGTGAGGATTTGTACATACAAAGAGGGGGACTAGCAGGGGAGGGAGGCTGCAGGAGGTATTACTTCAGAGAGTGTGATACATGCAGCTGCAAAAGGCCTTTAAATAGCAAATGTCTATGAACACCTTCCTGGGCTTCTGCTCTGTTGTATCATGGCCATTATCATCTTACCACATGTAACAAGAAGGAAGTATAAAAAAAATAAGTAGAGATGGAAAGATATTAGACATGTCCTCTCCCTCCATCTGTCCTCCCCAGTCTTCCAAGCCCAGCCCGGATTATTCTGGCCTTCAGGTACATTTCTGAGATGTTCTCTGAAAAGAGAATTATATAAATTCTATGACATCCACTTATATCTCTTCATGACTCTCCAATAAGACTGAATTTCACAGGCGTTTAGACACACTGACACCCTTTCTCGATCTTAACAGTTGTCAACAGAAGGTTTCATGGCAGCCCCTGGTTGACAATAATGGTTAGATGCATTCTGATTTCAGGGATATCAAACGCAAGACTGCACAACCTGAGGCATGAAGCAAGGTAATGGTAAAGATGAGGCTAATACAATGATAATGATAACCTTTCCCTTTTTGTGAGAACCAGCACTCTTTTCGTTGTTGTTTTTTTTAAAAAATATGTTTTTATTAATATTTATAGAGGAAGGAAGAGAATAGAGAGATAGACACACCAATGGGAGAGAAACTTCATCGATTGGCTGCCTCCTGAACAGCTCCATCTGTGGCTCAAGCCTGCACCTCTGGCATGTGTCCTTAGCAGGAATTGAGCATGGCCTCCTGGTTCATAGGTTGATGCTCAACCACTGAGCCACACCAGCTGGGCAGAAGCAGCACTCTTAGGCTCTACTACAGGAGAATAGGTTGCCACATCCATTTTACAGATTAGTCTGGAAAAGTGTATCTAAAGCCCTTGATTCATAAATTCCTTTTTTGGAGTTTTTCCAAAATAAATAAATATATATGTGTAAAGACAATAACAATGTACCCTGATTAACTAATAATAGTTATAGTGTACCCATAGCCACCGTTCTAAAGCACAGTAACCTGATGGAATCCTGTTATCTACATTTTAAAAAATATGTTTTATTTATTTCAGAGAGGAAGGAAAAGGGAGAGAGAAACAGAAACATCAATGATGAGAGAGAATCATTGATTGGCTGCCTCCTGCATGCTCGAGCCTGTAACCCAGGCATGTGCCCTTGACCAGAATGGAATCCAGGACCCTTCAGTCCACAGGCCGACACTCTCTCCACTGAGCCAAACCACCCACGGCCTGTTATCTATATTTTCTAGATGAAGAAACTGTGACCCAGTTGACTTGCTTAAAGTTACACAGGTAGTGAGCAGTGAGGCACAAGAACTGTCTTCAGAGCCTGTATTCTACATTTTACTCCTTCCAAAGCTATAAGGATGCTTATCCCAACACCTTTTATAATAACAAAAACTTTAAAAAACAGCTAATTTTCTAGTAATAGAAGACTATTATTTTTGGTACAGTCATATAGTGGAATACTATGCATCAATTAAAGTCGTTTTAGAGAAGAATATTTAATGAATTTGAAAGATGTTAGCAATATCATAATTATAAAAAGTACATTAAAAACAGTATGCTCCACATGATTCTATTTTAGCAATATATTAAAATGAACCAGATTAAATTGCCATTAATTTAGGGGGAGAAATGGCCAAATATCAGCAATTATAATGTTTGTATCTAATATCTGGAGAAGGAATGAGGAGAGGGATAACAAGAAAGACAAGGACAGAGACAGAGAGACAGATATGGAAGAGCTCCATTGTCAAATGGTACCACTGGGTAGCTCTGGATCTTAAGAGCATATATGGTTTTTCTTTTATTTCTTTGGATGACCTACTGGTAGATGTTCTACATTTTCTACCTGTCTCCTTTTGGCCCATGAGAAGAGCAAGCAACACATTAGATTTCAAATGGTTTGATCCACTGAGCATTTATCCTGAGCCAGGTCCTATGCTCCATGCTTTACACACCTCTTCCCAGTCCTCATAGCAATTCCAACAAGGTGGGCATCAGTATCACATTCAGCCATCATGATCACATTAAAGCACAGTGAACATATTTCAGATGAGAACATATTGGCAAAATGTCCATAAAACACCCAACCAATAAGAGATGGCATCAATATTCAAGTCTAAGACTTCCTGAAAACAAGTCCAAGCACTTTTCAGGAGACTATTCTGCTCTGAAGTAGTGAAATTACAGATTTTTGTTAAGCATATCCCATAATTATGTTTTTTGTTTAATATGATTCATTAAAGCAGAGCAACACAGGATAAAACTTTTCATGAGCAAGCCTATGGGTTCAGCCAGTGACTCAATACTTAGGGACACTGGAGGTAGGAAACTATCTCAGTAGTAAGAACAGAGGGCATTTCTCAAAGAGAAAATTAAGGAGATGCTCAGATCCAAAGAGCTCTGTGAGTTGATAATGATTCTATGCAAACAGAAATGCCAATGAGCTTGCGGTGGAAAAGGTATTGATGCCATTAACTTCCAGAGTCCACAGACCTGAAAATGAGGCCCACTTATCACTGGGAATGGCTGGCGCTTAAGATACATCTGGTGATGGATGAAGGTAAATGTACATCACTATAGCTTTCACAAGAAGAGAAGCCTATACAACTATCACAATTCTAGGCACATTTTCCTCTCCCGACCCACTTCAAACCCTTAATCTAATGTTCCGTGCAAAGGACAGGGAGAGAGAGAAGAGTTTTCAATCATGTGTCAGCTTTATGCTGCTATTTTATTTAAACTTCACAATAACACTCAATGTTACCAGGTATAATTATTACAACATTTCATGTGCAAAATGGACTCATGATAATTTGCTCAAAGTCACTCGGTACTGAAGGGGCAGAAGCAATGGATAAACCCCAACCTCTCAAGACCTCCCTCCAGAGCCAGCATGCAGCCCATCCCCAGCGAGTGATGCTCATCAATGACAAAACCCACATCGGTGCACATTCACTGCTTCTGCCTGGTTCCAAAGGGGACCTTTCCAGGACAAAAGTCTTGATAAGGAATGCCCCAACATGTCCACAGCCACACAAGGTATTAACAAAAAAAGGCACGGGGAAAATCTCTGAACAAAAGGGCGACAGTTTAGTACATCTCTTGTCTTTGTGTAAACAAAGAATAAGGAGCACATTTAGAGATAAACAGAAATGGCAAACTGAGAAGGAACAAGGGCATGCTAATATATTGTTTCATCCTAAGGACTCCATCAAAAAAATAAAAAGGAAGGGAAAGGATGAAATAATTTTCTTATTGAGAAAAGAGTGATGGAGTCATGTTTACCCTCAGGTTCACCTTGTTACAAAATTCACTGATCAGCAACTGGCTCAATGCAGTGATCTAACGTCAGACAGACTGAACTCCAACCAGGCCATGGGCACTTCAGAGCCATGGGACCTTGAGCAAGTCCCCCGACCTTTGTTACACTACGTTTTCTTTTGTAAAATGGAGATGGTAGAACACACTAATTACAAAAATGTACTTCTTATGTGTGACACGGCACAGACCTAGTAGAGGCAGAAATTGTTCCATGGTTGGCACATTGGAACATTTCAGGAAGGACACTCAAGAAAAACATCCTCCAGTGCACATGAAGAAGGAATAGCAGGCCTGTCCTTGGTTTGTACTATTTGTTTGTCTTGCATGAATCATTCATGCCCCAAAAAGACAACTTGGTTCTCACAATGCGAATTTCAAAAACAAATTTTCCAGTAGCTCCATGAAGTAAAAACAAGCCCTGGTATCACCCTTTTCATCTGTTTTTACAAGGCCAACTGGAAAAGGCCCGGGTGTGCAATAAAACCCTAAGTTTTACATTGCATTCTTAGTTGCCAGTTCAAAACAGGATTTAGAAATTTCCCACTTGCTGAAAATTAATGTGTCCAGAGGTATAGGCCGTGAGGCCCAGACATGGGAAAGGAGAAACTGACAAACATACAAACAATTGTAGTCATCCTTCCTTAGCATAAAAAAAGAAAAAATCAATGGTCATTAATAAAATCTGGAGCATCTGGCCATATTAGTATGTACCAATCCCAATGACTTAACTTTTCCTCAGGTAATCTTAAAACACATTTTGAAATATAAGACGCTTTTTAAAAGCAATTGATTCTGAATTATAGAGAACAACAAAGGTGCCTAATTCTGTGCACTTGTGTTAGGTCTAAACAAACTGGATGAATGAGCAATTCAGTTTTTATTCATTGTTTTTTTTGGTTTGGTTTGGTTTCTGGGTGTGTGTGTGTGGGTCTTCATTTAATGCCTCCAGGATCTAAAAAATCAAATTATAGAATTATCTGAAGTTCAAGAACCTTGTGGATACTTCTCTACCAGATACGCAGGATAATGTATTGAATCTTGGAACTCAAGTTTATCATGGGGAAAGTGATGCCAGCTGATAATACCTAACTACCCTCACCAGGGTTGCTTTTTGAAGTAACTAAGACTGTAAGTCCTCTTAACATATAAATGTCAAGTATTTATCAGAATACATCAGTCAGCTGTACTAATTTGAAAATATATTTTTATGTGGAATTTTGCCATGATGTTCTCCATTGACTTTAAACAGGAAAGTCTGTGCCTATGAGAGAAATTACTAGGGAAGGAAATTCAACCCTTCATATTCTACCATACAGGCAAAGCACAAATAGGTTGCTTTTAAGAAACGATCTCCACAGAGTGTGTCTTTTAGAAGAGACCGGCATAATATTCTGTTGTCTCAAAGGGCAGAAAAACAGTTCTTCCTGAAACACACACCCTTTCTTCCTAAGCCTGGGTCCCCTGGTGTCTTTTATCTCCTGTGATTTTATTCCCCGTGCTTCAGGCTAACAAGGCAGCGCTGTGTCATTCCTTTTGTTAATGTAGAAGAAAAGATCCTCATTCAAAACATCAATGCTTTGGAAATAAAACAACTCTGGAAAGCCTCTCCATCCATGAAGAACAACAACAAAAATGTATTTTCCAGATCCTCTGAAAGCACCAAAGCCCCATGTCCTTCACATGTCAAAACGCCCCACTGGAGAGCTGACACGGTGCCAGCATCGCTGTGGACACGACCAGGGCTGTTTATATGAATATCGCTCAGTGCTGAGGGAGGACCTTTTTCCTTCTTTTAAAAAATGTTTGCTATATAGATTTTCAAAGCAACACTATCTTGTTAATAATTTCAGTGTGTATTTCTCTCAAATTATGAACCAGCAAAGGGGGCATGAAATATTTATTCTTCCGTGTATCTAACTACAGATGTTGATGTCTCTATGAGAACACAATGATGAACCTGTTGGTGGTGCAGGGAAACCTCCAGGACACATACTGTAGGCTGGGACTAGGTAAGGTATTTGGTGGTGGTGGTGGGGGGTGGGGGGGGGAGGGATTACATTTATTCCACAAAGTCAAAAGAATAATAACCTCAGGGGCCACCACAGGTTGTCTTGCTTTAGAAAGTCTTGCCATAGTTTTGGTCTTTGCTCATTTATTCTTTCATTACAAATGTGTTAAGCATCTTCTATGGCTACTAAGTTGTTTGTTGAGCACTTACTACTTGCTCCTGCCTAAGACATGTTCTATGGTTAAGATTTCTGTATTTACTAGAAGAGACTGGCCCACAGTGAGGTTTATCACAAACAACACTAGTAAGTGTTGCTGTGTGTAGGTCCTCAAGGAACCCAGAGGACCTATGCACATTGTACCATTGGGCAGAGGGGGGAAAGCTTCCAGAGGAGGTGGGCCTTGAGGTGCGCACTGAAGGATAAGCAATCAGGACCACCTCTGGCAAAGTACTTAGTATCTTCAATCTGGATGTTGAGAGGCCAGAGGGCAGAGGTCTTAAATGTTCTGTTTAAAATCTCATAGTAAGAAAACCAGGCCTCAAGCCCTCAATGCTAAGTGGATGGTCTGAAAAATTTACTATCATTTTCTTGAGAAAAAAAAAATTAACTATAGAAGACTATAAGTAACACTATAACAAAGGCCCATGAAACCACAACCTAGAATTAACTATTGTGAACATCCCATCACATTTGCTTCCACATTTAATGCAAGAAATAAAACATTGCAGATCAAGTTCAAGTCTTCTCTGACTCCTTCTGCCTGGTTCTCAGTTCTTTCCCTGCACTGTTTGCTTTTTGATTCAGTTGTTGAGAGATATGCATTTATTGCCATTTTCTTGTTCATGTTTTTTTAATCTGTTTTTCCCCTTTTTCTTCTTCAAGAAGACCCTTTAACATTTCATATAATACTAGTTTGGTAAAATGATTTAAAAAGTGTGTATGTATATGGGATTGGGGGGAGGGGGAGATTTTGACCAAAAAGGAAAAACTGTGGTTAGTTGGTTTTTTATTATTTGCACTGAAGAAGTTTTCTAGTATTTTAAAAAATGCTTTGACAATCACAAGCAATAAGAAACCAGATTAATCATAAAAGATGTGTGTGTTATGTGCCGTTGCGTCACCTCTGACTCCTATGAATGAGTGAGGTCCCCAATGTCCTGTCCTTAACAGCCCTGCTCAGCTCCTGCAGACTGGTGGCTGTAATTTCTTTTATAGAGTCAACCCAACACATATTTGGTTTTCCTCTTTTCCTGAGGCCTTCGTTTTTTTCCAGCATTATTGTTTTTTCCAAAAAACCCTACATTCTCATGATGTGCCCTGTAGGACAGCTTTATCAATTTGCCTTCAGTAATGTTTCTGGTTTAATTTGCTCTAAAAGCCCTTGTTCATCACTCTGGCAGTCCCATTCATAGAGCTCTCCCCTAACATCATATTTCAATTGAATTTAATTATATAATAAACCAGAGCACTTAATTTCAGCCAATTATCAACATAACCTCATAAAAGAGTTATATGTGTCTCTTCTAAAATTGGGTATTAATCTACTGCATTTTATGAGTGGGATAACAAGTGAGGCTACAGGATCACCTAATACACATAGTATCATTATTTCACTCTAAGCAGAACAACCAGGAAGCACATTATTGCCAGGAGAAAATGGTTGATATGTGATTTGAAATAACTTGTAGTTTGAATTTATATGCCTTATTCCTTAGTTTACACATCATTTGGGTACAAATTAACAGCTGAGTTCCATACTGTCATACAAAATGTGCACCTTGAAAAGTAATATGTGAAAGTTTTGATGAGAAATTGTTAAGCATTCTCACTCATATTAAGGCTGACTTCAAAACTTCTTATAGTCCGGGACCACCATTTCAGGAGTCACACTCCATATGAGTTAGAATCTTGACGCTTATACTACGACCTTTCCTCTCTTGAGTCTGAGGAACTCCCACATCTACATCTTCCTCGATGTTCATAGAAACTACATCTATTGCATCTCTCCTGGAATCTAGTTTCAGGGCAGCTTCCAGTTAGTGGGCAAGGAAGGGAACTTCTGCTAAGTCACCAAAGATTAGTGAGCCTTCAAGATACCAGCCGAGGTGAATCCTGAAGCCACAGGAGCCTGAACTGCCTTAAGGCCACTGGAGGAAAGACTTGAAGTCATGCCCTTCTCTAGACCGCAGCAGTCGCCAACTGGTGGTTCCTGAGGTACGAAAAGTTGGCGACCACTAGTTTAAAGAAACCTTTGGAGCAGTGGTCGCCAACTGGTGGTCCGTGAGATCTGAAAGGTTGGCAACCATTTGACCATTTCTTAACTTCTTCAATTACGTTGCTTATATACAGGATGCCCCCCAAAATGTATACATACTTTAAGAGCTGATAGTGCAAATGATGTTTCTTTCTTTTCAGATTTAACCCATTGGAATTTATAATGTATAATAAGTGTGTATTATACATTATACACTTGCAGATCACCTGGTCTCACTAGGGAGAACTGACTTTAGTGGGGCCCAAGTAGATGCTGCATCAAGGAGACAATTGTGATAACCAATATAAGAGCAATTCCACTACTGGGTACTTACCTGAAGAAACCTGAAACACTAAAATCAAAAAACATATACAGCCATATGCTCATTGCAGCCTTATTTACAATAGCCAAGAAAAGAAAGCAACCTAAGCGTCCATCAACAGAGGAGTGAATAAAGAAATGGAGCATAAATATACAATGAAATATGAATCAGCCATAAAAATGATAGAAATAATGCCATCTGCAACAACATGAATGGACTTAGAAGATATTGTGCTGAGTGAAATAAGTCAGACAGAGGAAGACAAATACCATATGGTTTCACTTCTATGTGGAATATTAAAAACAAAAATAAACAAGTAGTACAGAAACAGTCTTATAGATACAGAGAACATTTTGATAGTTTCTAGATTGGAGGGAGTAGAGGTGGGGATGGGTGATAAAGTAAAGGGAATAAGAAGTACATATTGGTAGTTACAGAATAGTTATCAGGATATAAACTACAGCATATGCATTGTAGTCAATAATACTGTAATAACTATGTATGGTGCCAATGGGTACTAGATTTATTGAGGTGATCACTTTGTAAATTATATAAATACCTAATCATTGGACTATACACCTGAAACTAATATAATAGTATACATCAACTGTAATTGAAAAATGAAAAATTATTTTAAATAAATAAATATATTTAATTACTAAAAAAGATAAAATATCTAGAGCTTCCAAATTAAGCAAAATATAGTAGATATTTTAAGTCTGTAAGAAGAAAGGGAAAGATATGTCTTAATATAAACCAATTTAGCCTCTAATTAAGAAGAGGATGGTGACTTGGACTTGGGTGGCAACTCCATCAACCTGATTTCTAAACTAATTCTGGCAGAGATGGGCATGTTAATAAGAATGAGAAAAGGTTAGATTTGGTCATATTTTGAGGTTGAACCAATATTTTTTAATAAATTGATGTCAAGGGATATTACACGAAACAACATCATCATAACAAGAAAATCAATAAATGATGTGGAGTAGGGTTAAATAACATGCCAGCCTAGCCTTGTCTTCACACTGATTAGCATAGGAACATAGACATCTACAGTGCTCTTAACTGTGCCAGAAGCAATCAATGTAAACCCGAATTTATCTGGTAAGGATGGACATCCATGGTCCGATGTTGGAAATCACACCAAAAACAAAACAAAAAACCCACTAGGGCTGCCTGGGGAGCCGCCTGGCAAGTGACGATGGGCAGAAAGGCTTCTTAATGAAGAGCGTCCCCTGCAGGATGAAATGAGCCACAAAAAGCCACCCCATCCACTGTCCAGTCCAAAGGCCAGACTGTGGTTAAGAAGTCTGGTGGTAGCCCCGTGTGTCACACAGAAAGTGAAAGCACCATTTATTCTGCCATTATTATGCTGCCAGGCACAGCGCAGAGCACTGGATGGGTATTGTGTCATTTAATCCTCACAAGAAAATGGAGTAGGTATTCTCACCCTTATTTGAAGTCTGAGAGAAGCGAGGCTCAGAAACAGAGCGGAGAGCAGCTAGGACTGCTGCCATTCAGTTCCAACCTGGGGCTGGAGGAAGGCGAGCAGGAGGTGCTCTGCCCCTTCAGAAAGGAACCAAGCACAGCCCAGATTTCAGGCTCCCCCAGAAGGCAAAATCAGCGGTTTCTGTTTGTAACCTCCATAAAAATATTTGGGCAATCCATCAGTGAAACTGCTTTAGGGCAGTTCTGCTCAACCATTCTGAATTCAATCCTAACCCCCACCATCAATGCCCTGCCTCCGTGCTCCTGAACACCAATTATCTACTCTTATTCTTGCTGCTCCATCAACCTACTTTCTAAAGTAATTCTGACAGAGAGATGGACATGTTAATGACCTGCCTCCAGGACTGGGCTCCGAGTGCCTTCTCTCCCAGACAATATTGATCAGACTATTGTGCCCAGTCAATAGTCCTTTACAACAAGTCTTGCTGGGGAATAAGTCAGCTTTTGTGCCTACAGTTTCTGGCCTGTAACAGCCTTCAAATGGACTCCCCAATTCGAATATCCTGCAGGCAAAGTCTTTCTACTTACTCAGTGCTTTACGGAGTGCCTTCTTTATTTATAATAAAAGGCTATCAGTGTTCCTAATGTAGTACCTGAAAGTGTTTAAGCTAGTTTTGCCTCTTAGGCATGTTTCCACTACTTCCAAGTACATTTAATCAGAAACGCTATCGATGACAAAACAACTCTAGTTTTGATTTTCTAAACCAAATTCATTTCCACTTTTTTGCCTCTATTTGGTCCTAAGGTCAAAAGAACAAGAATTTGAGAACTACTTGCTGGCTGCTGGCTGGTTTAGGACTTTCCCAAGAGTTTTCAATGTGCCCTACAGCCAGAGGAGAAATAAATTTCTTTATAGACATTAGAAAATCATAAGTGGAGTATATAGGTTGGGAGAACAAAAGTGTTACTGTAACTCATACAAAAGCTTTAAATGGTTTCCAGCACTAAGAAAGGCCTTGGGAATTGCATGTATGTAGCTATTGGAGTCAATCACACACAGAAACATGGACTTGAATAGGGTTGTATATATAATCTGGCCAATGTTCTTAATATTGTAAATGAGGAAATTAAAAATCACAAATGAGGCCAGCCAAACTGGTGTCCTTTGGAATTCCCCATCTCTAATGTTAGTGTACCCATATCATCTTTCAGAAATTTTATTTTAATACTTGTCTGGTGTGTTCAACCCCTGCCTCCTGCTCTCATTCTTCTCACTGCCCCTTGTCACTTTCACTAAAACCTCCTTTCCAACTTCAGGAGGCACCATGCCCCTATGGTTGAAGTTAACGGCTCTCAGTGAGATGTGAGTCTGTCTCCATTGTTTACCAGGTGTAACAACTTAGGCAAGTCAATTAATTTTTCTGCACCACCATTCTCTCATCCATAAAATAGGACTAAGAATTATAACCATTCCATTGTCTGTTGTGAGCATAAACTGTCATTCAGGTAAAGCCCTTTTACTGATGCTTGGCACGTATTAAGTGCTCAATGAAAGAGAACAGTCAATGCCATCAACGTGACCCAACTTCTGCTCCCCTTAGTATCAGCAGATGACCTCCCCTCCAAGTTTACCAAGAGAATGAATGAAGATCACCAAATATGAACTCCCTCACCCACTAGCACCTTTGACACTAGAAACCTATGGACAACCCTGCCCATCACTGTTTCCCGCTCATTCTGCTGGGAATGGGAAGTACTTCTTCCTGCTAATCAGTTCCTGGGATCCTATCCACCCCCGCCCCCCAATCGTAACATAACGAGCCTTGTTTCCTCAATTAAATGGTCTCTCTCAACTCAATCTCCAGCCTCCATCCCTTTTCTTTCACCATCCTCTCAGCTGCAAAATCTTTTTCACCTTAAAGTATAAACGAAAGCAAACACAAAGCTTCCGTGAGTCTTCATTGCCTTTCGCTAACTCCCTCTTTGCTCCTCCTGGTTGGTTTCTCAGCTAACTTTCTGGAAGAGTAGTCTATATCATCTTCTTTTCCTCCCCCCTCACCCACAACAATACACGAGGTCCTTCTTGCCCTATCCCACCCAGAAAACCTCGCACTACATTACCCAGCTCTGCTTAGGCTTCCTCAATCCACCGCCATGACTGGGGACATTTTCTTCCTCACAATGAGGCATTCACGCTGCTCTCTACCTTTCTCCAAGCATGAGCTTTCATCTCACATTTGCTTCCTTATCCTCAGCATCCAATACAGTTCCTTGCACACAGTAATCACTCATGAATACACAAATGACCTTCTCGGAATCATAGAGAATCATGCGGTTCATTTAATCTAATTAAATGGAACAAACATTTACTGTGCTCCAACCACATACCAGGCACAATGGAGCCTGAAGAGATTAATAACACACAGTCCCTGCCCTCCAGGAGTTGTTTGTCATCCAGTGAGGGAGGAACTGGAATAGCGGACTGACGATGGGACAGAGAGATTGATGAGGGATCAGGGTAAACAGAGAGAGAGAGAGAGAACAGGAAAGAGAGGAGAGGAGAGAGATGGAGGTAAGATAGATTAATGCCATATAGGCTAGGGTATACATTAGGATGCCAATAAAAGTAAAATATGTGTGTGCTTTTTAAAAAAAATCATTTCATCAAATTTAAAAAGAAGCAATATGTCCAAGTCTAGTCAAATAAATCTTGATTTCACCCCTGGGGGAACAAACTCTGTATAGTTCTCTGACACACCTGGTTTTTTATACAGAGAATACACTGAGACCAGGAACTCTGACTATATATCACATAGAGGAACCCTGCCCTCCACTGACAAAGTGAGCAGATTAAATTTCCAAGGGAAGCCTTAGTGAACCTGTACATGGGAAGGTATCTGTTGGTCCCTTAATCTCCCAAGTATATTGGGGGAAAAATACAGAGAGATAGTTCTGGGTGACAGTTATCAATTTACTGCCATCTGGTCATTTTAGCCTCTTACTGTAAATAAAGTACTTACTCTTCTGGATGTAATGATTGATCCTGATTTTCAAGAGGAAATTGGGTTGCTACATGAAACCAAGGAACTCTGATATGGGGCACCTCTTCGTCATGCCCACTAGGGAAGGTTAACAGAAAACATCAATAATTTACTTAAAGGCAAGATAACTGAGAATTCGGATCCTTCAGGAATGGAGGTTGAAATCACTCCACCATGTAAAGAGCCCCAAGCAGGTGGGCTCTGGACTGAGAAAGGGTGGGCACACAATGCTGAATGGAAGAAGGGAGGTGCATATACAATGACAGCCTTATAACTAGTTACAGAACAGGGGCCTGCTGTAGTTTTTAATAGTTTCTATTTGCTTGCTATATGAATACACTCATTTGTAGATGTTGTTTTCTTTTTCCTCTCTTTTCATTTTTATGTTATTTTATAAACAAGTTGTTGGACATTAACTTTCATATCTAGGTAGCAATATTCAGTGGAGCTCTGCATGAATTTGAAGAGAAATTGGTTTAATCAACAATGGATACACAACTATTGGGACTTGCATCTTGTCATTTGGGGAAAAGAGTGAGAAGGTCTTGACTTAAAAGATAAGGAGCTGTAGCTTATTAGGTGGAAATATACAGTCATTTTGCTGATATATAAGAATTAAAATGTGTGTAGAAGTGTGCAGAGAGGAGCTGAGTAACCAAAGGCAGGGATTGCAATGGCTACCTCTTTATTGCCTCTCAGTACTAAATTCATCCTTCATTGCGGGCTCTACAAAAATGGATCTGGGCCCTTTAGATATTCTTCCTTTTCCAGCTAGCTGAGTGTGAAGCATTTTCTTTAGAAGACACAGAAGAGACATCCCAGGAGGAAAGTTGTCCATCACGTTCCAGTATGCTAGCTCAACTGACTCCTGAAGTGCATGTGGCTTCTGCAGTTCCAGGTCTTGCCCTGGAAGCACAATGGGACTGGCTTCTACAGCACCTGACTGCGTGGCAGCTTTCATAGAGCCCCGTTTCTGCACAAGAGGCAGCTTCTGCAGCCCAGGGCTAGGTTCCTGCACCACGGGCCGCTTGTCTGGCATCCAGCTCCTGCAACACACTGGCCAGCAGAACCCATGAGCCAGCAATCGTCCCTGGGTACCCCCTTGGGGTTTTGTGAAAGTAGATACTTCTCTATCCAAAGCTTTCCCCAGCGTCCTGTAGGGCAGATTTCCAGCAAGTTCTGTGAGAGCAGTACTCCGGCTGCCTCTCTGCCATTCAGTGCGCTGTGGATGTGCCTTTTCTGACGAGGTCTGGATCCCACCCTGGGTGGGGCTTCCTTTGGGGCACTTTATCTCAGCCTGAAGAGTGAAGGCTGCTCCTTATGTCAGCTATGCTTGCACTGTCTTGAGTGCTATTTGCTTCTTACCAGCCGACCCCTCATTATTCCAATCCCCTGTGGTAGTTCATAAATCTTTTTAATAAACTCTCCCTGTTAAAGTTACTATGTGTCCCAGTAGAGAATTCCCAACACACCAATTTTCATTTTGAAATACCATTTTCCAATGCTCATTCTAGGACTGAGGCAGGAAAAAACACAAAATAAGCTTGGAGTATCCTGTAGTACAGAAAGTAAGGAAGTGCTCAAAACAAACCAACAGAAACAAACAAACAGAATGAAGGGGGCATGTCAACAGCACACAGGAGCCACCCAAAAGAACACCCAATTTCCAAAGCTGGAACAACTTGAGAAAAACAAACAATCAAACAAATAAGTAACTTACTGTTGGTGTATAACCCAAAATATCAATAATTATACATGAGCCCATACTGATATAAATTAGTGATTGAATGAATAGGAGAAAGACAAGTCGTCCTCGAAAAGAGCTCCAAATAACATAGGTAGACACTCACTCCTCAAAGACTAAAGCTTACTAGTAATTCCTGTCCTTCACCCTTGAGGGAAGGCTAGACTTAGTTACTTGCTTTTTAAAGAATAGATTAGGGAAAGCGGAAAATAGTAACTTTATGTGAAGAAACCTGACAAACACTATAAATCAGCAAGTGATGAAGGTTAACCAAGTGATGATATCACCAGGGATGTCATATGAATGTCATGAAACACCTGATATGATGGCATGAGAAGGGCATATCAACTTTGTAATATTCCTTTCAAAATCCATAATACCATCATGAAAAAAACAGCAAACACTGACTGAGGAACATTCTACAGGATACCTGGCCAGTACTTTTCAAGGCTCTCGAGGTTAGGAAAAACAATTACTGAGAAACTGTCACAGACCAGAGGAGTCGGGGAGGACAGGGCAATGAAAAGCAGAGTGGTGCCCTGGATTTGGATCTGGAACAGAAAGAGACATCAACAGAAAAACAGATGAAATCCAAATGAAGTCTGGAGTTCATTTAACAGTGATGTACTAATAGTTTCTCAGTTTGACAATCTAAAGGTAAGACATTAACAAGGGGGAAACCTGGATGCGGGCATATGGGAACTCTAGTATTTTTGCAAATTTCCTATAAATTTAAAATGGCTCCAAAATAAAAGTTTTACTGGAAAAAAAATTATTGTGGTATCTGTCTCCTGATTGGACCCTGACTGATACAAGGAACTACTCTGATTGTCAAAGCAATTATTTTATGGATCTAATATATATCATCAAATATATATGTAAGAATAACCAGAGAAGAGGTGACATAGAAATAAAATCTTTGAAAATTAGATTATTTTAACTCTGTTACTAGGTAGATTACTAGCACATGCATTTTATTGCAAGAATTATCTGGCCAAGAATAATAAGTAAATTATACAACTCCTAATTAGTGACAGTAGAGTAACTGCCACAGACAAAATCCAGGTAACAAGACCCACTGCTCTAGCTCAGAATAGCATTCTCTTTCGTGCTTAGAAAAGGTGTCAGAAATGCTTTTCTCTGAACATCTTTGAAGATGTCAAATAACTGTCCATGTTTACTTATGCCTTTGATCATTATAAATAAACCAAAAACAAGAGTTGTAGGGAATAAATAAGAGTCAAGTCAATAGCACCTTCCAGGATTAAAAGAACATGTGTTCTCTGAATTCAAGGGGCTTTCTTCAAAAGGGAGTCAACTCCGAAATGATACAGTTTGTTTTTGAGAAGGCCTAACCTGCAAAATAAAACACTATCTTATATTCCAGGAGGCCTGAACCAGTTCTCAAGGATCTGAAACCCATGCAGGCTTTTGTTTTGTTTACACACTCTTAGTCTGATCTCTCAGCTTGACACAGGCTGCAGTCCTTAGGAGACAGAATATAAATACAGCTGAAATTATTCCACAGCATTCTTGCCCTGGAACTAGCAACAAACCTCACTTTCCAAATGACGAATATATCCACTCTTCTCTTGCCCACTAGTTTACAGAATAATGTTATTTTTCCTCAAAATGTGTAGGCACAAATGATTTTTAAGCTGGAAAAGTTCATGAAAGCCACATCATTTTTGAGGTCAGTTGGCCAGAGAAATGGACATGAGCCAACCCCCACATCCCAAACATTTTGCCTCAACGGCATGTGAACAGAATGCCTACTCTTCTCCCGATCTCCAACAGAAGCAAACAAAACCTTGCAGTACAGTTATGCACTGGGACTGGAAGTCTATCAGGGGCAGAAACTCACTCTCTCTCTCCCTCTCTCTCTCTCTCTCTCTCTCTCTCTCTCTCTCTCTCTCTCTCTCTCTTGTTTGTGTGTGTCTCCCTCCTCTCACCCGGCTTAAGATACAATGAAAAGGCTCTTTCACACAGAATGTTCTGTGCACAGACAGCACGAGGGGCAGCCAAGAGACCACAAAACTGAAACAAGTAGTTCTAACAAGATAAACAGTCATCTCCCCATTCCAATGTGAGCAAAAATTTTAAACCTGGCTTCCCTAGACAGCTGGAAGTCCGTTTGGACTAGATTCAAAAAACTGTTTTGTAGCAATGAGGACACCTCTGTGCTGCCATGAGAGCCTGCTAATTTTTAAAACTATTATTTCCTTTCTCTAAGTATGAGGGTCCGTTCTTTACAATTTAGTTGCTTTTTGAGTCCCTCGCACATTTTTCAAGGCAAATAGTGTGGTGAAGGCCTGAGGTGGGACAGGGGGCTGGGTGGAGGGTGAATGTGGGGAAAATAGGGGACATCTGTAAGACTGTCAAGAATAAAAGATAAAAGGAAGTATACACCATTACACACACAGCAACAAATTAGCCAGAAAACTTAAGTTTTAACTGTGAAATTTAGAAAAGCAACTGCACTACATGACATGCCATCATTTAATACTCATAACAAA
Source organism: Pipistrellus hanaki (assembly GCF_964339955.1). NCBI lineage: Eukaryota > Metazoa > Chordata > Mammalia > Chiroptera > Vespertilionidae > Pipistrellus > Pipistrellus hanaki. The sequence continues at coordinate 68,555,368 of NC_140506.1, read as the reverse complement.
CAATGTGAGATTTTAAATGCAACCTGCTTGTAGTCCAAATATTGTTATTTTAGTGTTGTAATTTTAACGAGACAGATGACACATTATATATGTCTAATACCAAACTGTTCATGAATTTTTATTTATTGCCAACATTTCTCCCCAAAGTTATCTCAAGCAAGTGCTCGTTATTTGCATCTCAAAATGTAGAGACAAATCGGTTAAGCATTGAAAATATCAATTCTACTTCTTCTGAGTTAAGACCAGCAAGTAGTAAATTTTAATCACCAAGCAAATACCATAGATAAATCAACAAGTGAAAACAGAAGTGAGACTACAATAGCTATGTCACCACGACTGTCCTACTCTGGCAAATGCATTGGTATTTACGGAAGCATCAGCATCAGATTAACTGAGCACCTTTCTTTGTACTCAGTTAACAACAGCTCTGTATCTAATAACTTGCACAGATTTAAAGGAAACTCTATCCATGAGTTGGGTGGGGAACCTGCACTACACTCTGCAGAGGGTGAAACGGGAAACCCAAGGCTCAGGGGAATCTGCAGACAAGGGGCCCTTCCAGCACAAACATCCCAAGACAGACAACAGCAGGTGGACACTCACCACTGGAGCAGTTGGTGCCCCCCCAGCCAGGCTCACACTGACAGGTGTTTGGAGCAATGCAGCGGCCGTGGACACATTTATCTGCACAGTGGGCTGTCGGAGAGAGAAATCAATCAAATGAGGAACGTTGGCACGAGAAAAACCCCCCAACAACACAGCTGTTTCCCATCCCGGTCTCAAGTATCACTTAAAAACAACATGCACGCTTGATAATTTCCTTCAATCCATGCCTCAGCCCTCTTGCAGTCTGCGGTGGAACCAAACAATTCCCCTTCCTATTTTGATAGCTCCAAATAAATTCCTTCATTTTTGCTATTTAACTCTACTTCATGCTGCATTAGGAAAGAAGTTTCAAGGGAAACTGCCTAATCCAGTTTTTAAAAAATGATCAGTGATGACCAAATATATCCTCTTTGTTTCGGGAGATGAGTATGTGGCTGTGAATGCAGAGGCAAAGCACAAAGGAAGACATCAGGGATCCAGGGTGACTGAGCAGACAGATGTATCCCTGTTACCTTCACCAGAAACAATAGTTAAACCCCTCTGTGCACACGTTATACACAACTGCAACACAGGAGAACTACATGCCCCTTTCCTATTAGAGGAGAATATTCAAAAAATGTCACCCAGGTCTTAGGAAGCAGTAAATCTAAACTCCTCTTTCATTAGCGACTATCTTAGCTCTGACCCAACCTCTGTAGGTAAGGGGGATCATTACAGACATGAGTGGATGGATGGTCTGATGATTTCCAAAGCCAAGTCCATTGGGATGACAGAAAAGGCTCTCAAAAATATTACTCTGTGCTGAACATTAATGAGCATTACCTCCAACCTTAGTGCCACTCACATTGATTAAATATTTTTAAATACCTGGATATATGAGTAATAGTGAGAACAATTTGGAAGTACTTGGGGTTAAGATACTGCAAAATTTTATGTAAGGATGAGATAAGGTACCACATGCTTTAGGGTACCACATGTTTTAATTGATGTATTATTACAAGAACAAAACAGGTCTACTATCCAAACGTAAAATACCAATAAGCAAAATAAACCTCATCTCCAATTCCAACAACTAGTAACATTTTTGGGTAGGTGGAAACTTTCAGGAATTTTTTTTCTTATATATATATTTTTTCCCTCAAGGAAAAAAACAAATAAACAGAATCATAATATTTTTCAATTTGCCTTTTCACTTAATGTAATAGGAAAATCTTTCCATGTCATTAATATTTTATGTGATTTATATACTGGATGTGTGTGTGCCTATGTTTTCTATATTGCTGCACCCAAAATGAAAATGATAATCACTTCTAAGTTTTTTATTTTAAAAAAAAGGTTTAGACATCAGGGAATGACATTATGGGAGAAGAAACAGCAAAAGCAAAAGGTGGAAAGAAAAACAAATGAAAATGAGGTTTGTTTGGGTGCATTGTTTGGAGCACTAGCTTTGGAAAATGACAGAGAAAAACCTTGAAAACCAAACCAAGGTGTTAAGACTTTATTCTGAGAATTATCTGGAAATATTCTAATGAAAAAATATAAATTTATTACCAAAAAAAAAAAACAAACACAACCCATCAGGTAGAGGACAGCACAACAGAATAAAGTGACCACAAATTTCAGGAAACTGAGGCTCACTTACATCACCAGAATACTTTTTGAGCTCTTGAGCAATTTAGTGAGGGGTGCCAGGCCAGGTGAACTGGGGATGTTGGCCCAGAGTAGAAATTCTGATACTACAGTTGGAAGGAGATGCTTAGGAACTTCACCATATTTGTTTTAGATAATTACATATTTAATTGTAATTAAAAGCGAAATCGCCTTGAAACATGTACAATGTGCTGACTAGCTGCCAGGTTAAGCCAGCATGTGCCAGCCTCAGGGCTCAGTGTCTCCTGCTACATCCATGCATGTATTTGATACTGCAGATATGCTGTTCATTTGTAAGGTCATAGCTCTGTCCTAGTCTTTCAGATTTAGACATGCGCAAACAAGCCAGAAAACTATCATAACTAGAGTATGCAAAGATTAATTTAATGCCACAGGAGGCTCAGGTCTAAACATACAGGACATGGCCTTGTATCCAGTGACTTGGATTTCAAATGAGCATTGTGTCACACTATTATGCGGTAGAATGTACACACAGGACATTCCCACTTACAGAGAGTGTTAGCACCCCTGTAAATAGGTACATGTGAAATTGCGCACTCGTCTTATGTATTGGCAACATCTCTACTTGAAATATATAGTGATCAGCTCTCAGACCCAAATTTACCAATTTCTCTTTCTTTAAAGTATTAAAACAAGTTAAAAATTCTGTTTGTATGGCTGGAGAAGTTTTAAAAGTCGGATGCTATTTGCCTTTAACATGAAACAAGAGTTTTTTTTTAATATACTGTATTTAAAAGAAAACACAAAAATTGGACATAGTAGTTGATTTAAAAAAAAAGTATTACTCATATCCTCGAATTTCAAATTCTTGCATTTATTTAAAAGAGTCTTGTTCTCACCAATCACTTTAATACTAAGGAAATGTTAAGGTAGACATTTATTTAGTAAAACACTATTTTAGAACATACAGATGGCCAACAGGTACATGAAAAGATGCTTGACATTATGAATCAGAGAAATATAGATCAAGACCTCATAGGTATTAAAATGGCTATTGTGAAAAAGACAAAAAAAACAACAAGCGTTGGTGAGGATGTGAAGAAAAGGAAACCCTCAGAATGTCAATTGGTGTAACCACCATAAAAAGCAGTATGGAAGCTCCTAAACAATTAAAAATATGACTACCATATGATCTAGCAACTCCACTTCTGGGTATTTACCTGAAGAAAACAAGAACACAATAAAAAAAAAAAAAAGGAAATATGCACCACTATGTTCATGGCAGCATTACATGGAAGCAACCTAAGTTTTCATAGATGGATCAATGAATAAAGAAAGTGTGGTGTATATACACAAGGAAAAATTATTCAGCCATAAAAAAAGAATGAAATCTTGTCATTTGCAATAACATAGATGGATCACAAGGGCATTATGCTAAGTAAAATAAGTCAGGCATTGAAAGACAAATACCATATGATCTCTCTTATATGTGTAATCTTAAAAAAATCCAAGCTCATAGATACAGGGAAGAGATTGGTCATTGTAAGACACCGGGGTTTGGGGATAGGAAAAATGGGTAAACTAATTTTTTTTTAGTTTAAATAAATTAAATTTAAAAACCTACTACTTTATTTTGTTTTCAAAATTTAGGCATCCATATAAGATTTCATTTGACAAAAGAGTCAATTTCACCATTTGAAAATTTGAAATCTAAGACACTGGATTACATACCAGTAAGAGCAACCTGGTATTTCATATCTACCTGGGAAGAAGTGGTTATGAGAGGAGAATTTGGGGGTGTTCTATGAGCAGGTCTCAGTTTGTTGCTCTATATCCTTTCATTTTTTTTCACTTCTTATCTTCCTTTAACATTCTTCTACTACTCATCTTTCTCTTCCCACAAACTACTTCTTTGATATGCATAGTTTCCATAGAGGCTGCATAATAAACCCTGGTTTTAATTTAGTTCTGTGGAGATCCCAAAACCTGGTGTGACCACAAATGATTTCCACTGTACCCTCCTGAATCAACTAGGAAGAAAGGTAAGATTGAGCAAGCAGGCCTAGCATCTGTTCTCCAATATTAAAGTGCATATGTTAAACCTGTGCCCAGAGGGTCACGCATCAGAATTGCATGTGCTTCAGAATGCTTTCGGATGGCTGAATAACCGTATGATGCTCTCATGTTTGATTCCTGATGGTACAAATTTTATGTTTTATGAAATTATCATCAAGACGTTCAATTATAGTAGAAGAAAAAAACTCTAGGAGGGTAACTTTAAAATGTAGGTTATTTTTAATGAAACCCTTGAACTAACAAACTCACATTTGGTCAAAGTCTAAAGCAAAATGTGAATAAATAGCAGAAAACAAATTTATCTGTATGTTAGGAATTGGAAGGGAGAAGCTGCTTTCCTAATGATTTCCTTCCTTAATTAAAACTTAAAGCCAATGGAATTATCCCTGAGCATTGAAGCCTAAAATCAGTTAATGATCTAAATCATGAGAAATGTTGGTAGGGGTTCTAAAAGGAAAGGATTATACTTCCATGCTACAGAATCTACACACAGCATTAGACTCTCACACAGTGCCATCTCTGCCCCAGGCCACTATCCCACCAGCTCTGGGCTCTCCACATCTAGCATAGCCTTCACCACCACCTTTATGAGCAGCAGGAGCCACGGGAGCTAACAGAGGAGAACAGAACAAGCAGTAGAACTCTCTGTGTTCTCTGTTGTCCAACTCCCCACGTTGCAGGAACACTAACTGGCATAGGTGGTGACAAATACGGACTCTCCCCTCTAGGAGATCAGCCTCATCTTTCTTCTTTAAATGCCCCCTACTTTGGGTGCTGAACTTCCAAGACTAAACTCCACATAAGAAACCAAGGTAGTTTAATCCATGAATTTGTCCTATAGAAAATCCCAAAGTGAACTAGAAAAGAGAAAGGGAACAGAGGTCCCCCTTAACAAATGTTCAATAGCTCACATTTCAAGAACAGAAGCAAAAGACTCATCATAAAGGGGTGGCTTTGGGCATTAATGGCAACAGTCATTTTATTTCTTGGTCATGTCCTTTCTTCTTAGTTGGAAAAGGTTCATCTAAATCAGGAAAAGATTATATATGGCCTATATGATTTATTTCTTACATTCCTCTTTAAGAAAATCATTAAGTATCACACTCTGAGTTTTCAGGAGTTGTTTTTTGTTGTTGTGTGTGTTTTTTTTTGTTTTTTTTTGTTTGTGTGTTTGTTTGTTTTTTAGAGATCAGATATAAACTGAATCTCTGGGCCCACAATAATCACACTGCTGCAGACACACTGAATGGCAAGGGGTGGCCCAGGCATCATTTCCCAAAAACTCTGGAAGGCAAGAGACAATGGTGAGAAGAACAACCCACATTGTTGAAGTGAAAGCTGTGGACAGACTGTCTGCCTGATGAACAGGTGAGGACTGACATGATGACCCTGGAGTCTTTTCTAATTATGCTCCTGTTTCAGTCTCAATTCCTTAATCCATTTAAATCCCATTACCAGTGCCACGGACCTCATTGCTTTCACTTGCAAATATTTGGCTTTAATACTGAGAGTCACTAACTACACTCAATAGTTTTCTCTTCTGCCACATCCATTTCCCTTTGGATTTACACCAAGGGTGTGGCAAAAAGGTGAAAGTCAGAGTGGGCAGTAAAAGACTTCTCTATAAGCCAATTATATCTTTAAGCACAGTACCTACAGTCATCCTAAATAATATAATATAATCAATTAGTTTAAGTTAATGTGAAAAAATGTTTCCATCATCAGAGTATCTCTTGAAAATAATTGTCCAATAAACCACAAACCTTCCAGCTAACCCAACTTTCCTCAGAAGTTCCTTTTATCATGGTCTTTGTTTTTGCTCATTTATTCTGCGTTGGCATTAAGGAACATGGATAGAGTTAAAAGTGCCTTTACTGAACATCAGTCCCACATTTTTCAGACAAGGAAGCAGAAACTTGAGAAATGGAATGATGTTCCCAATCGATATAGGTGCCTGACTCCACAGGAACAAAACTTATGCTGGGTTTTATGGGAGGAGGGAGATACAGGGGTGAAAAAGATGGTAGCAGTTGTGCTGGGCCAGAAACTAAGACAGATGTATTAGATGGCTAGGAGTCAGAAGTTAGAAGATTCAAATGACAAAGAGAGAGAGAGAGAGCAGAGAGTTAATTTCCAAGGTACTAGTAAACTTCATTCCCTCAATATTTTTGTTAGAAACTAACTATATGCAGAGTCTTTACAAAATCTAATTGTTTCTACAAAATCTAATTGTTACTACAAAATCTAATTGAAGTACAGACAGAAATAATTTTGTGCCCATATTTCCAAATTATACACTCTACTGTGTTTAATATTTAGTGATGTATTATAAATACATCACTAAATATTAATCACTAAATAATATTTAATATTTAGACACACTGCTACTGTGGATCCAAAGACAGCAGATCGGGAACTCCTGGTCTGCAGAGAAAGTCACAGAGGTCCCTTGAACTCCATAAACACAGAGCAGAATGCAGGGGAAATAACAGAAATATGAGCAAAATACTGAGAGAGCACATTTAATTATTCCACTTATATGAAATATTCATATAGTTAAATCTATAGACAGAGAAAGTGTATTTGTGGTTATTGAGGGCTGGGAGGGATTAGGAGTGAATGTGGGGTTGTGGCTAATGTATACAGGGATTTTTTTCTTTTTTTTTGAGGTGAGGAAATGTTCTAAAATTGTGTGATGATTGCACAACTTTGAATATATGAAAAAAGCCATTCAACTGTACATTTTAAATGGTTGCCTTGTATGGTATACTATGAATTATATAAAGCTGTCATAAAAAATAATGTGGGAGCTATGGAAGGAAGCAATTGATTCCAACTCGAGTAAGATAAAGGTGGGTCTCCTGAAAGAGAGAACATCGGAAAGTGGACACCTTTGTAATAAAATTGTAGGGAAGAGTGGCCAACAGCAGCTGCCTCATACCCCATTTTCCTTCCATTCCATCCCCAAAGTTGCAAAACCCACTGCTTGGGGTCAAGGGCTTTTGCCTCACAGCTACCAGGAGTTCATATGCAGAGCCTGCATAAATGGTGATCAGTCATGGGAAGCGAGAGAATACTGGGAGCCCACACATTTGCACTTAGTAAATGTAATGAAAAAACATCCATATCTAAATTCCTTCCCTCCATTCCTGATAGGGCTTTCATGATTCTTAAGGACAAGTACTAAGAGTAATTACTAGCAGTGTCTTTGGTAGACATTGATAATATACCAAATTAGCCCTAACTGGTTTGGCCCAGTGGATAGAGCGTCGGCCTGCAGACTGAAAGGTCCCAGGTTCATTTCAGTCAAGGGCACATACCTTGGTTTTGGGCACATCCCCAGAAGGACGTGTGCAGGAGGCAACTAATCGATTTTTCTCTCTCACTGATGCTCTATCCCTCTCCCTTCCTCTCTGTAAAAATTCAATATATATATATATATTTTTTCAATGTATATATATCAAATTATATACCAAACCTTACTAATAGAATGCCAGTTTCACCACAGAGAATAATGTGACCAGTAAGAAACTACATTTCCCAGCCCTCACTCTGGATTGAAGTGTCCATATGGAAAACAGTGTATGGGGACAGTAAGTACAATTTCCCTTTACTCTCTCCTTCCTGGTGCCTGGTGTGTGAGCAAAATGCTGAATCTGCAAATACCATCAGGCAGCTCTGAGGGAAGGGCCCAGAGGATTATGAAGAACTTTGCTCTGAATTCCTTGCACAGATGAATGAATATCATAAAGCACCCACTTCCAGACTTCTCATTACAGAGAAACAATACTAGCAAACCCTATGTATTTACCAGTAACTTTCTATTTTTCAGATATTTATTTATTGCAGCCAAACATAATTCCTTCTACCCTGCCTCCTTGGGAGATATTTCAGGCGAGTCAGTTCCTAAATTAAAAAAAAAAAAATCATAATATTATTATTTTAAAAAATGCCCCAGAAAAAGCATTTTTTATATGCTTCCCTGTCTGGGAATACATCTATTTCTGATTAAAATTATCTGCAAGACAGAATCAAAAAGGAGCTCCTCCACCCTGATAATGGGCAAATATGGAAAACCTACTACTAATATTATACTCAATAGTAAAGGAATGAATGCATTCCCTCTGAAATTAGGAACAAGACAAGGATATCTACTCATTTCTATTCAGCATCGTACTAGAGGTTGTAGCAAAGTGTAATAAGGCAAGAACAAATTTTAAAATCCATATTTGGAATTAAGAAGTAAAACTGCCTTTATTTAAAGATTATGTAAATATACAGTATGTATGTATGTAGAAAATCAGATGGAATCTACTATTAAAAGCTACTAAAATAATGAGAGTTTAAGAAGGTTGCATATAAAAACTAACATACAAAATTTAAGTATAGTTCTATATATTGGCAGTGAACAATTAGAAATTGAAAATTTAAATGCCATTTACAATAGCGTCAAAAATATGAAATATATAGGGATAAATATGAACCAAAAGGTGAAAGTACTATACTGAAAAACTAACTACTGCTGAGAGAATTTAAAAAATGAAACAAGCGGAGCTTGAAGATGGCGACCGAACAGATGGACTTGTTCTGACCCCGGTCCCAAAACAGATAGAAGCAACATCTGAGTCGCTCAGGGAATGTTGATTAGCAGCTAAGGGGCAGCGGATCACTCTAGGAAGGTAAGGAAGTGTCCGCTGGACAATTTTTCCTGACCAAGCGGCCAGCACTCCCGACTTCTCCCGGAGCTCCGGGCTCGGCGCAAAGGCGGCGCCACCCTACCAGGAAGGGAGCAGCTTCACTGAGGCCTGGAAAACCCACAGCCGAGGAGTCCATCGAGCACCTGTGGCGCCCCGATCGGAGCAAGCGCGTGGATTCAAGGAAGCTCTTCAACCACCCACAGAAAGGTCAGAGTTTGCGTGGCTAGGCTGAGAGTTCAGGCTGCGATAGCCCCATTGCTCCCGCGAGGCCCCGCCCCCAGAGCGGCCCTGAGCTCCACGGCCCCACCTATTGATATATTGTAGCACCAAAGCGCCGTGAGGCCCCGCCCCCAGTGCGGCCCTGAGCGCTGCGCCTGGGAGCGCCGCGAGGCCCCGCCCCCAGTGCGGCCGCGGCCCCGCCTATATTGTAGCCCAGGAGAGCTGCGAGGGCCCGCCCCCAGAGAGAAAGAGGGCCAGAGCAACCAAAGTCTGGGAGGTCAAACCAGTAACACTGACACCTAAGGGCTGAACTACAAACTGCCTTTTTTTTTTTTTTTTCTTTTTTCTTTTTCTTTTTTCCTTTTTCTTTTTTCTTTTTCTTTTTCTTTTAATTAATCAAAAATAAATGGACACAAATAACTAAGATATAGCCTACCTAAAATTAAGGACTACCTTACAAAACTGAGGTGCAGTGGAAAGCTGGGAACTGCAAGACTCTCTGATCCAAGAACCAGGCATACCAAATACAATAACAGAGGAAGTGATTGAACTCTACTGGACAATTTTATGCTAATTATACTATTCTTTATTTTATTTTCATTTTTTACATTTTTTATTTAATTTTCATTTTTTACATCTTTTACTTCAGAAACGATTTTTTTTCTTTTTTCCTTACTTGATTTTACCTTTTCAATTATTACATTTTTCAATCTCTATCTTCACTATTACTACTGCTATTTTGCAATTTTTTTTTCTTTTTCTTTTCCTCCCCAGTACCATTTTACTTCGTCTTTATTTTACATTGGGAGTAACCTTCATTCTATTTTAATCTCTACTATAGCATCATTCAACCCTATCTCAATTCGACCTTTACCCCATCACTCTCTTACTAAACTTTAACCTTTTAGTCTCCAGTTTATCCTATCCCTTTCCGGCTTTAGTTTTTCCTCTATTCTTTCTGTATACCCCCTGCTAAAGCTCTCACTATACTCATAGACCTAAGTTCCAACCCCTGATACAAGTGTATAAATATCACTCTCTGCACTATATTAACTAGTTAAAACAAAACAAAACACACACAAAAAAACGGTTCTACTTTCTATCCTTTTCTCATTGTTTGAGTGAAGGTTGATTATTGTGAATATTTGTCCTTTTCAGTGAAATTGTTATGCTTATTCCAGTGTTGTTATTGTTGCTTTGTATTTTTTTTAAATCCTCTGTTTTTGTTTGTTTCTTTGACTTCTGTATATCATAACCTTACTTAATAATAGTGGATATTGTATTGTAGTTTGTATTAATCTCCAAGTATTGTTACCGGCATTGGCTGGGCTCAGTGGTTGATCTATGGCAATTTTCTCCACATATATATAGTTTGTTTCCCATTTTTTTAGTTTGCTTCTTCTCTCTCTCTCTCTCTCTCTCTCTCTCTCTCTCTTTCTCTCTCTCTCTCTTACTCTCTCTTCTTTTTCTCCCTGTTTTCTAACTTCATTTTGTCATTACTTTATTTCTTCTTTGACTTTTTTTTTTTTAATTTTTCTTTATTTTATTTTTACCTTCCTTCCTTCCTTCTCTCCTATACCCTAATTTGCCTATCGCTAGGGGTTACCTTTATTAGAGGTTATTAATATTGTAAACACATTCCTGTTAAGTGCCTCTCGTGTTGTACCTGGTAGTGTTGTATTTTGCACCTATAAATTAACGCAAGAGAAAGAACACCACATAACCAGACATCCTGAAAAGAGATACCATGGGAAGACAAAGAAACACCCCACAAATGAAAGAAAAGCAGGCATCACCAGAAAAGGAAGTAAACGAGCCAGAGGCAAGCAGCCTACCAGAGCAAGAGTTCAGAATAATGATTATTGGTTGGCTAAAAAGAATGGAAGAGAAATTTGACAATAACCAAGAAGAAATGAGGAAGAACCATCAGGAATTGAGGAAGAACCAAGAAGAAATGAAAAATGACATCGCTACCATGAAGAACTCAATAGAAAGCATCAAGAGTAGACTAGATGAAGCGGAAGACCGCATCAGTGAGCTAGAAGACAAGATGGAAAAAAATACCCAATTAGAGCAGCTTCTAGAAAAAAAGATTAAAAAGCAGGAGGAGAGCCTACGGGAGCTTTGGGACATTACAAAACAAAATAATATTCGAATAATAGGGGTTCCAGAAGGAAAGGAAACTGAGGTAGACGTGGAAAAAGTATTTCAAGAAATAATGACAGAAAACTTTCCTGAGATAGAGAAGAAAAAACCCACACAAATCCAAGATGCTCGCAGAGTCCCAAGCAAAATGAATCCCAGAAGACAGACGCCAAGGCACATTATAATTAAAGTGGCAAACAACAACGACAAAGTAAGAATCTTAAAAGCAGCCAGAGAGAGACAGAAAGTTACTTACAAAGGAACCCCCATCAGACTAGCAACTGATTTCTCAACAGAAACATATCAGGCCAGAAGGGAATGGGGTGAAATATACAAAGTCATGCAAAGGAAGGGTTTGAATCCAAGAATACTGTACCCAGCAAGACTATCAATCAAAATTGAAGGGGAAATCAGGAGCTTCACAGACAAAAAAAGACTGAAGGAATTTATCTCCACCAAACCAGCAATGCAAGAAATGCTAAAGGGTCTACTGTAAAAATAAAGAAATAGGAATTGAAGAAGGAACATGGGTATAGAATAAAAATGCCATCAAATGAGTACCTATCAATAATAACCTTAAATGTAAATGGATTAAATGCTCCAATCAAAAGACATAGGGTGTCAGATTGGATAAGAAAACAAGACCCTTACATCTGTTGCCTACAAGAAACCCACCTCAGAAAAAAAGATGCACACAGACTGAGGGTGAAGGGATGGAAAAAAGTTTTCCAGGCAAATGGAAAGGAAAGAAAAGCTGGGGTAGCAATACTTATATCTGACAAATTAGATCTCAGAGTGAAGGACATAACAAGAGATAATGAAGGCCACTTCATAATACTAAAGGGTACAATCCAACAAGAAGAAATAACCCTGGTAAATATATATGCACCCAATACAGGAGCACCCAAATACATAAAAAAACTGCTGGAGGACATTAAGGGAGAGATTAATAGCAATACAATCATAGTAGGAGATTTTAATACCCCACTGTCACCCTTCGACAAATCATCTAAACAAAAAATCAGCAAAGAAATATCAATCCTAAACGACTCACTAGACCAGATGGAATTAATTGACATCTTTAGAACATTCCACCCCAAAGCCACAGAATATACATTCTTCTCAAGTGCACATGGGACATTCTCAAAGATAGACCACATTTTGGGACATAGGCAAAGTCTCTTCAAATTCAAGAAGATAGAAATCATATCAAGCATCTTCTCAGACCATAGTGGCATAAAACTGGAAATTAATTACAATAAAAATAATCCAAAGAAATCAAATACATGGAGACTAAACAACATGCTATTAAACAAGGACTGGGTTACCAGAGAAATCAAGGAAGAAATTAAAAACATCCTGGCAACAAATGACAATGAAAACACAACAATCCAAAATCTATGGGACACAGCAAAAGCAGTTTTGAGAGGGAAGTTCATATCCTTACAAGCCTATTGCAAAAAACTAGAAAAAATGGTAACAGATGAACTAACTCTACAACTCAAAGAGTTAGAAAAAGAGCAACAAGAAAAGCCCAGTGTAAGCAGAAGGAAGGAAATAACAAAAATCAGAGCACAGATAAATGACATAGAGACCAAAGAAACAATACATAAGATCAACAAAACCAAGAGCTGGTTCTTTGAAAGGATAAACAAGATTGATGGACCTCTAGCCAGGCTAACCAAGAAACAAAGAGAGAGGACCCAAATAAACAAAATCAGAAATGAAAGAGGTGAAATAACAACAGACCCCACCGAAATACAACAGATTGTTACAAAATACTACGAACAACTCTATTCCAACAAACTAAACAACCTGGAGGAAATGGACATATTCCTAGAAAAATACAAACTGCCAAAACTCAATCAGGAAGAATCTAAAAATCTCAATAGACCAGTGACGTGGGAAGAAATTGAAACCGTCATCAAAAAGCTTCCAGCAAACAAAAGCCCAGGGCCAGATGGCTTCACAGGAGAGTTTTACCAAACATTCAAGGAAGAACTAAAACCTATCCTCCTCAGACTATTCCAAAAAATCCAAGAGGAAGGAACACTTCCGAACTCCTTCTATGAAGCCAACATCACCCTAATACCAAAACCAGATAAAGACAACTCAATGAAAGAGAATTACAGGCCAATATCCCTCATGAACATAGATGCCAAAATCCTCAACAAAATTCTAGCAAATCGACTCCAGAAGAACATCACAAAGATCATACACCATGACCAAGTAGGATTTATTCCAGGAATGCAAGGATGGTACAATATCCGCAAATCAATAAACGTGATACATCACATAAACAAATTGAAAGATAAAAATCATATAGTCATATCAATTGACGCAGAAAAAGCATTTGACAAAATCCAACACCCTTTCCTGTTAAAAACTCTTAAAAAGGTGGGAGTACAAGGATCATACCTCAACATAATAAAAGCTATATATGATAAACCCACAGCCAACATTATACTCAATGGGCAAAAACTAAAACCATTCCCTCTAAGAACAGGAACAAGACAGGGATGCCCACTCTCGCCACTCCTGTTTGACATAGTTCTGGAAGTACTAGCCATTGCAATTAGACAAGAGGAGGAAATAAAAGGCATCCAAATTGGAAAAGAAGAAGTAAAGTTATCCTTATTTGCAGATGACATGATATTGTACATAAAAAACCCAAAAGACTCCATTAAAAAACTAATTGACTTAATAAATGAATTTGGCAACGTAGCAGGATATAAAATTAATGCCAAGAAATCCATGGCATTTCTATACACCAACAGTGAAACTACAGAAACAGAGGCTAAAAAAGCAATTCCATTCACCATCGCACCAAAAAAATTAAGATACCTAGGAATAAATTTAACTAAAGAAATAAAGGACCTATTTGCGGAAAACTACACGACACTGAAAAAAGAGATAGAGGAAGATGTAAGGAGATGGAAGAACATACCATGTTCATGGATTGGTAGAATCAACATCATCAAAATGTCCATACTTCCTAAAGCAATCTATAGGTTCAATGCACTCCCCATTAAAATACCAACGACATATTTCACTGACCTAGAAAGAACTCTCCAAAAGTTCATTTGGAACAATAAAAGACCCCGAATAGCCACAGCAATTCTGAGAAAGAAGAGTAAAGTAGGAGGGATCTCAATACCAGACTTCAAACTATACTACAAAGCCACTGTTCTCAAAACAGCCTGGTACTGGCACAAGAACAGACAAATAGATCAATGGAATAGAATTGAGAACCCAGATATCAACCCAAATCACTATGCTCAATTAATATTTGACAAAGGAGGCACGAATATACAATGGAGTCAAGACAGTCTCTTCAATAAATGGTGTTGGGAAAATTGGACAGACACATGCAAAAGAATGAAACTAGATCACCAACTTACACCATTCACAAGGATAAACTCAAAATGGATACAGGACTTAAACATCAGACGGGAAACCATAAAAATACTAGAAGCATCCACAGGTAGCAAAATCTCAGACGTATGCCAAAATAACTTCTTCACTGATACTGCCCCTAGGGCAATGGAAGCTAAAGAGAAAATAAACAAATGGGACTACTTCAAAATAAAAAGCTTTTTTACAGCAAAAGAAACCATCAATAAAACAACAAGAAAGCCCACGGTGTGGGAGATCATATTTGCAAATATTACCACTGATAAAGGTTTAATCTCCAACATTTACAAACAGCTTATACAACTAAATAAAAGGAAGATGAATGATCCAATTAAAAAATGGGCAATGGACCTAAACAGAATATTTTCAAAAGAAGACAGAAGGAAGGCCAAAAGGCACATGAAAACATGCTCAAAGTCACTAATTATCCGAGAGGTGCAAATCAAAACAACAATGCGGTACCATCTCACACCTGTCAGAATGGCCAACATCAACAAATCAACAAACGACAAGTGTTGGCGAGGTTGCGGAGAAAAAGGAACCCTCGTGCACTGCTGGTGGGAATGCAGACTGGTGCAACCACTGTGGAGAACAGTGTGGAGTTTCCTCAAAAAACTGAAAATGGAACTCCCATTTGACCCAGTAATCCCACTTCTAGGAATATATCCCAAGAAACTAGAAACACCAATCAGAAAGGATATATGCACCCCTATGTTCATAGCAGCACAATCTACAATAGCCAGAATTTGGAAACAGCCTAGGTGCCCGTCAGCAGATGATTGGATCCAAAAACTATGGTACATCTACACAATGGAATACTATGCTGCCATAAAGAAGAAGGAATTCTCATCATTTGCAGCAACCTGGATGGAATTGGAGAGCATCATGCTGAGTGAAATAAGCCAATCAACGAAAGAGAAACACCACATGACCTCACACATCGGTGGATGATAAAGATCTTTATAAACTGATGAACCAAGAGACAGATATAGAGAAAGTAAAGCAACAGGCAGACTGTCAAATTACAGTGGGGAGGGTAGGGATATCAGGGGGAGATAATAGATCAACCGAAGGACTTGTATAAATGCATATAAGTACAACCAATGGACATAAAACTATGGGGAGGGAGGGGATGTGTGGGAGGGAGGGAGGGGGGCAATAAAAAAAAATCAAGAAAATATGTAAAAAATAAATAAATAAATAAATAAATAAATAAATAAAATGAAACAAAACTACCAATCAATTACAGAAAACTCCATCCAACAAAGGCAGAATATGTATACACGTTCACACTAGAGAGACAGTCCTTGTTTATGAATCAGATGACTCAATATTTTTAAGATACCAATTCTCCCCCAAATAGATCAATAGATTGCATACATACCAATCAGAACCTCACTAGCTATTTTAGTAGAAAATGACAAGCTGGTTTTAAAATTCATATGTAAAATCAAAGTACCTATAACAGCCAAAACAACCTTGAAAAGGAAAAATAAGTTTTAGGACTAATGCTGCTTGATTTAAAGACTTGTGTGTGAAGGGGATAATATTTTTTTAAAAAGTTAATAGGGGCAACCAGCCTGGCAGGGGAGAGCAGTTAGGGGTGACAAGGCCAGCAGGGGAGGGCAGTTAGGTGGGTCAGGCAGGCAAGCAGAGTGGTTAGGCCAGGCAGGCAGGTGAGCAGTTAGGAGCCAGAGGTCCTGGATTGTGAGAGGGATGGCAGTTGGACTTCCCCCAAGGACTCCCGGATTAGAGAGGGTGCAGGTTGGGCATGAATTTCATGCACCAGGCATCTATGAAAATAAACTGGGATATATAATCTCACACTATATACAAAAATCAAAATGAATCATAGTCATAAATGTAAAATCTACAAAAGTATAAAACCTTTAGAAAAAAACATAGGATAAAATCTTTGTGATGTTGAGTTGGACAAAGATTTCTTAGATATAGCACCAAGACACAATTGCAAAAGAAAAAAAATAAAATTTTCCATCAAAATTAAAATCTTCTGCTCTTTAAAAAAACACCATTAAGAGAATAAAAAGATAAGTCAGACTGGAAGAAATACTTTTAAAAATATTATCTGATAAAGAATTTGTATCCAGAACATATAAAGAATCTATATGTATATAGAAAAGCCAAAGGGACCATCCAACCAGCTGACCATTAGACCATCTGACTGGTAGTTATAATGCACATTGACCACCAGGGGGCAGATGCTCAATGCAGGAGCTGCAGAGCTGCGGTGACTTGGCAGCTGCGGTTCTAGGGTGACGCACCCAGAACCAGACAGGAGGGAGCCCGATTCTGGGCTCTGACAATCCAGGACCCCTAAGGGGATGTCAGAGAGCCAATTTCAGCCCAATCCCCACAGGCCAGACCTAGGGACCCCACCAGTGCACGAATCTGTGCACCAGGCCTCTGGTACAAAATAAAAAAACAAACAGTTCAATTATAAATAAACAAATGGCAAAAGATTTGGATATATCATCAAAGAAGATGTACTAATGGCAATTAAGCTTATGGAAAGATACTCAATGTCATTAGTCACTAGAACATCTCAAATTAAAACTATATGTATATATTCAAATGACAAATTAAAAAAAAAACTGTATTAAATGTTAGCAAGGATGTGAAATAAGTGCAACTCTCATACATTTCTAGTGAGATTTTAAAATGGACACCACTTTGGGAAAGTTTGGCAGTTTTAAAAAAATGTTCATGGACAGTTAGATGGTTTCCAGTTTGGCTATTTCAAATAAAGCATCTCTGAAGCATCGACTGATTCAGCCATAATACTCCGAGGTATTACACAAGAAAAATAAAAATACATATTCATACAGGGACTTGTAGAGGAATTGTCAGAGCAGCTTTATTTGAAATGATAATCCAGACAAAATGGGTGAATCTCAAAATGGCTATTCTGAGTGAAATAGATTAGATATAAAAAAAATAGCATACTGTATAATTCTACTTATATAAAGCTCTAGAAAAATACAAACTAATCTAGAGTGACAGAAAGCAAATTAGTGGTTACATGCAGAAAGTGAAGGGCATGTAGGGGTAGATGGGAGGAATTACAAAGGGGTCTGAAAATGTGTTTGTATGCTATGAATAGTTAACTATCTTAACTGAGGTGACAGTTTCATGGCTATATATATGCCATACCTATGAAATTATACACTTAATTTGTCTAGATGTTTTATGTCTTTGTTACTCAGTAAAGCTGCTTTAAAAAATAACTAGAGCCATGACCAGTGTGGCTCAGTTGGTTAGAACATTGTCCCATGCACCGAAGGGTCATGGGTTCAATTCCTGGTCAGGGCACATACCTAGGTTGTAGGTTTGATCCCGGTTCAAGACGCATACAACTAGACAGTGAGAAGAAGTTCCAGGGAAGAACAAAGGAAACTCTCTATATACAAAACAGGGCAGATTTATTTTATTTTTACAAAAATTTGAGCTAACACTAAAATACTATACATACTTTTCAAATTCAGTAAGAGTCTGTGGTCATTGATGGATGGGCTCTCCAAATGCTTATGAAGGTAATGGCTTTAGACCTTCCCAAAAATATTTGAGGAAATGCTAATACTAAAACTCACAATGCAATGTTCTTCTAAGTTTTTCCTCTACAAAGTGAATGACACAGACAAAAAAGTTTGTGTTGAAATAGACTATTGTAATAGATTCCACACAAGGGATTGAAATACCATCTGTGGAGCACATAATCCTATTCATTTAATGGAAAATGGAAAAAAGTATTTAGCTTAATTCCACACATATACAGGCATTATCTATTTTGGCCACGACTCTGGCATTGTTGTCTCTTTGGGTTAAATCAGATTTAAGTAATAAGGAATACGATCCTAATGGACCGTAGTTTCAAAAAATTAACAGGCACTGGGATAAACTCCCACTTCTCTAAGCACAAATTCCTAGCAGCTTAGCCTATAGCTGATGATACAACTGCAAACTGATTCAATTTGGAAAAGATTTCAAAATCATCAGCATACACTTTGCAGAAGAAATCAGATGGAAGGGACCTTCATTTGGGATAAATCACTTCCTTTGGTCCTGTTATGTTTATGTCTGTGGGGAAAGAATGGTGACTCTACGGGAAGTGCCACACCAGGATCTGTTTTTAGAATGGCATTCCTCTTGGTCCAACCACTCTCTACAGAGCCACGAATTCTTTCACAAATACCCCCTACCCACAGCATGTTTCCACCACATGGCATTTCCCCCAGTCATCTTGCTGACACTTGTTTCCAGATACTATTGCTTCTGATTATCCAATGCATCAGAACCGCACGTTAATAATAGAGGCTCGCCCCAGGGGAAGTTAAGAGGGCAGTGGTAACCATTGAGGCTACCATTTTCCCATTCAGTGCCCTCGTCCCTCCTCCCTCCTCAGTGGTGATCCTCCAGACATTTCCTTTTGGATCTGGTGCCCTTATGTTCTTTCTATTCTCCTTTCCTGTCTACATTAGCTTGTGAATAAATGGAATTCTCATACTCAAGGGTCAATGACTAATAATAACAGCTATGCTTTTCCCCTGGTCAAAGACATTTGCATTTCAGTATCAAGGCCTTAAGCCAATGTGTAAATTAAGTGGTAGGATTTCTTCAAAAAGGGCAGAATTAAGGGTCTGAGAGGAAGCACCAGGACCTTTGCTACTAGAACATAAATTGAGATGCTTCCAGGAACTAGGTGGGATCAAAGAGATGAGTAAGCAGGTCAGGGAAAACTCATAAAGCACTTGTTCATTCTAAAAATTTTGGCTCCAGGGAGTCAAAAGGTATAAACTCCCAGTTATAAAATAATGTCATGAGGCCCTAGCCAGTTTGGCTCAGTGGATAGATCATTGGCCTGCTGATTGAAGGGTAATGAGTTCAATTCAAGTCAAGGGCTTGTACCTCGGTTGTAGGCTCCTCCACAGCCTGAGCCCTGGTCAGGGCTCTGCAGGAGGCAACCAATCAATGTGTTTCTCTCACATTGATGTTTCTCTCTGTCTTTCCCTCTCTCTTCCACTTTCTCCAAAAATCAGTGAAAAAATATCCTCAGGTTAGGATTTAAAAAACATTAAATAAGTAAATAATAAATAAATAAATAAATAAATAAATAAATAAATAAATAAATAAAATAATGTCATGAGGATGTAATGTAAAGCACGATGACTATTTATATATATAAAAGCCTATGTGACAATTATGATGGAATGACCAGAACTACTGGAATGTCCAGTTGCTATGATGTACATTGACCACTGGGAGTAGACACTCAATGCAGAAAGCTGCTCCCAGTCTGCAGACCCCGATTGCTGATGTGGCCTGCCAGCCAACCTCCCAGGTCCCTTCCCAGCCTGCAGGCCTAATTGCCTGATTGCCTGATTGGGGCCAGGGTAGGTGAAAGCAGACCAAGCAGCAAGGGAAGGAGGAAGTGGGAGAGGCGGGGAGGTAAGGAACCACACAGGCAGTGAGGGAAGGAGGAGGCCAGGAGGCAGGAAGGCAGGGAGGCAAGGAACCTCCATTAGCCCTGATTGCCAACCAAATCTAGGGGCCCTGCCATGCATGAATTTCATGCACCAGGCCTCAAATAGTTAATAATACTGTATGGGATGCATGGCTCATGGACACTTCTCCAAATGGCCCATGGGTTCTATCAATGCTCTATGCAAAAACCTCCACTCTGTCCAGCTCTCTGTCCACACTCTCAACAGTGGTGAGAGTGAGCTTTGGCAGATGTCTACTGAGCACATGCAGAAAGCTGGCTCATATATGTGGGCCAGAAAGAGATCACAAACTTGAGCTTTATCTCCACCCTTGGGAAAGCAAAAGGGAGGCTGTCAACACTTGGTCAGGTGTGTTGCAGGATGCAGAAAAGGTATACAAGTTTAAGAATTCTGCCACAAGAGGGAGCATAAAGGGAGCAGGCTTATCAATAGGTCTGAGAAAGCCTCAGAATCCCTAGCAGATCTGAGAGAGGTATTTACCTTCCAATATTAGTCAAGACCAAAGGTGGTGACGTGAGCACACAATGCAAGACTTCAGGAATATTAAATAACAAGGAAATATGACACCACTGAAGAGATACAATATGTACCAGTAACCGACCTCAAGGACATGAAGATTTATAATTCACCTGTCTAAGAATTCAAAAAAGCTATTTTAAGGAATCTAAATGAGTTAAAAGAAGACACTGAAAAACACTCAACAAGATCAGGAAAACAATGCATAAACAAAATGAGAAGTTTAACAAGGAATAAGAAATAATTTAAAAAGACCAAACAAATTCTGGATTTAAAGAATGTAAATAAAAATGCAATAGAAAGCATCAACATAAGAATGGATCAAGTAAGAAAAGAAACTATGAAGTAGAAGATATTTTGATGCTATCCAGTTAAAGGAGAGAGTGAAAAAAAAAAAAAAAAGAACGAGAGTGAAAAAGAGATCAACCAATGAATTTTATCCATAACCCATGGACATAGACAATAGGGTGGTAAAGGCCTAGGGTAGGGGGCAGTTACAGGCTAGGAAGGGTCAATGGGGAAGAAGAGGACATATGTAATACTTTTAACAATAATTTTTTTTTAAAAAAGAGTGAAGGAAGTTGGTTACATAATCTATGGGATAACATCAAAAGAAGCAATTGTGAATCTCTGAAGGAAAAGAGAGGAATAAGGGAGCAGAAAGTTTATTTAATGTACATATTAAACTTATACAATGGTATACTTCAATTATATCTCAATAAAACTAAAAGACAACAACAAAATTATGATCCAAAGAGTCTCTGATAAAGTTAAATATTTATAATTGCCAGTCTAACGTTATATAAAAGCAAAGCAAATCCCTTAAAGCATTTTTTTTCAAATAAGTCGATTCTATAGGCCATCAGTTCCATCATGTTCTTTGGGGGGACTAGTGGGAGGTTAGGGAGAGATTAGGAAATTCCATGGTAAAATAGGTTTGAGACATGCCTTTACTCCAAGCATGCTCAGAGCCTTTAACAGACTACCTTAAAGGGGATCCAGCACTACAATCTAACTGGATAAATTTTGCAGGACAATTAATTATTCAGTGGCTCACAATAGGGGCATGCAACTACCAGGGCCCAAATTTCTAGAAACCTATTTTCCTCTCTGCATCAACAGATAGATTTCATTTGAGGTGGCACATTTCATTTTCTGACCCTCAATTACATGCTAACTACAATAAATTAACTGAGTTATTTTTCGGCTTAAACAACTGCCATATCTTTAGACTTGCCATAACGGCCTCTGGCCCTCCAATGTGCCCAGCTGGCCTGGGAGGCCCACCTTCCGATCATGTTGCCTCCTGTGACCTTAACTGAGAAGGCTTCTTCCCGTTCTCTGTAGTGGTTCTCTGAGAGCTTGACCTGATATCTTTCAAGAAAGCAAACAAACCATACACACTTAGAACTTGAGCTACCACTGAAGCTTGAGGAAAGAATAGTGTCTGTGCAGTTTTGCTTATATCAGTGCACGGGTCTTCCTCTCCCATTAGTATCTCTGTGTGTGGCCCAGAGGGATGTACTAAGTTTATGCTGGATTATCTGTAAAAGTTCGGACAGTTGTGCTATCCCAAACTAAAAAAAAACAACAAGTTCTGTTACCACCTGGTCATGCAAATGTTTTGTGGTTAGTCGCTTAGATCAAAATGTGTTTTTGCCATTATTTTTAAATGACTTTGCTCTAAAAGGATTTGAACCAATATGCAACAAAAATGGCTTCTCAGTTCTGAGCTTTTATAGTAGCTATTATCTATCTATATAAAGAGGCTGCATAAATTATTAGGCCTGTAAAAATGCTATCTGCCCTGCAAAGACTACAGTTGCAAAAACTCATTTTCTAGAGATAAGGCAAGAATTTTCATTGTTTCTCTCAGCCCTCTATGGGACCCTAAAGCCAGGCTTCCTTAAGCAAAAAAGAGCTGCAGATGTGATTTCTATTTGTTTAGACTGAGTCATGATTTCTGTCTGTTAGAACAAGGCTATCTTGAATTTATAGTGTTTTTTTTAATTATTATTAAATTCATGGTTTCTATTTATAAAATCCTAACAAGTGGCAGACATTGGCCATTAGAGAGGCCACAAAGGTTTTCTGCATTGTTTTCCAGTGTCCTATCTTCCCTGCTAGCAAAGGCCAATGACTAAAATTGGGAAGCAGAAGTTTAGGTTCCAATAGATGTGTAGGGGGAATTGGAATTTCTGCTGGTGCAGTGTGTGGACAAGGGGCCTTTCCCAGTATTTACTGGTAGGTTCCTCTGAACCACATCAGGCTCCATAGCAACAGAGCGCTGGGTCCCATGGAAACATGGAAAAATCCACTGCCACTGGCAGAAAGGGCATCAAGGGTGTGTACACTGAGGAATATACCATCTGATCGCTGTCAGTTCAGGGCTCTTTGGCTAGCCTAAAAGGATTGTCTCACTATTAGCTGTACTCAAAAGGGGCTGCATAAAAGAGTCTACACCCTAAGGTTGTTTGAAAATATTTTAACAAGGTCACAACTTTATTATTAAACAAGCCTGTAAGATTCAAACATACTCAGAGCAGAGAGCTCAGGTTGCCTTCAACTTCAGAGAGGTGGTCCTCCCCTCCTAACCTCTCTCTGTGCTCCTCTAAAGTCCCCAAGAGCCCGGCTTGCCAACACAGCACCGCCAAACGCTAAATCTTCACAGCCTCATACAAGGCATTCTGTCGGCACTCTAGCTCTTTTCATCCTGAAAAACCTGCCCCAACTTTTCAGCAGCCAAAGACCAAAATGACATGATGACTAGATAGAGAATTAAAGGTGTCCTTCCGTGACTTCCAAGTCAGAGAAACAAGTATCTGCTGCCCAGCTCTTCCCAAAAGCCCAATTTGCCCACGTCTGAAATATCCTTCCTATCAGGCCCTCCTATGGCTGATGCTGAGGCAAAAGGTAGCTGTTGAATATCTTTCTGCATTCCCAAACAAAATTTCTGACAATATAATCCTGAGCTAGCTTAGCAAATATTCCAGTTCACAGAAGAAGCTCATTTTCCTGGGGACCAGAGCAGGAACAGTACATAGGACCCCCAGTTAAAGGGAGAAGCTATTGTACGTGTAGCAAGAGCCTGTGGGCCAAGTGCATGACTCAGGAACCTCAGCTGATATCTCTATGACTCAAAGGTCCAAAATGCTATAGGATGCCAGACAGAGTCTAATATAAGGATGGCAAATGTGGGCCCTTGGGTTATACCAAGAACAAGACAGATCACTAATGAGTCGTCTATCTGTTCTCTCTCAGCACAAATATGGCCTCAGACTTCTTCTAAACACAAGGTTCCAGGTAGCCACTTCCAAGAGAAGGTACCTTCTCTCCCAAAAGGGAAACTGTTAGTTTTGGTCTAACAATATTCCAAAATAAAAAAGAAGGGGGGAAATGTATGGATTATATGGCAAAATACCCTTATGCAGCCCCCTAAAAGTGCTACTTCTGTGGCAGATTGTCTCCTTGAAGAAACACAGTCCTGGGTAAGTGAGCTGCAGATGTCTCTAAGTCCTTAACCCACATTTTGGGTTTAAACCCTATTACTTACTGAAGCATGATATTCAAACATGAATAAAGTTTATCTGCCAGAATTATTTTTTATGTAAACACCAAACACAGTTCTAGTCCCCTTATTTGCCTACAGCCAACTCAGTTTTTCATAAAGTTGGCCAAGCTAAAAATCAGTTGTGAATATTCATTCACTGCATGGTAATCAATTGTCACACTCATCTCTGCTAAGGACAGGAAATCATATACAGTTCCGTGTGTGGGAGTTCAGGCTTCTTATTTACGGTTCCCAAGTTCTCTTAACGAGTGCCAAAGACATGCAGGGCACATCCATGGGAACTGATCTTCTACTCAGAGCTGGTCGACAAGGCAATCGAGCGGGTGACCCAGCCCCCAAACCTCTCCTGTGTCTTCCTTGAAAGTCACACTGCCTGCAATACCCCCATTCCAGCTTTGATTTGAAGTTAGTATTTGACCTCTTCCATCAAACAAACATAGACTAGGAGTTGTCTACCACCAAGGAAACATTCGCCAGAATGTTCCCTTCCTTTGCAGTAGCACCCAGCGGGAGAAGACGGCATCTGGGCAGAAGATGGAAGCTGGATTGGAGAAGGGCCATGCTTTTTGTCCATTCTGATTCTGTTGCAAACAGCCCTGCTTAAGATGATTTACTTTCTCTCTGATCAGCCAAGGTGAAGCCAAGGACATTGGAGTGAGAATGTACAGTCGGCCCAATCTTGGGATCAACCAATCCTTCCCACAGAGGGAGAGTGGCCACTTTCCACTCTGCTGCTGCTTTTCCTGTGATCCTGCCCTAGTCCCATGAAACCAAACCTATAGGCAATCTCCACTTGCTAACAGGGCGGGTTCCAAAGAGGTGTTTGGAAGTCAGTTTTGTGTACCTCCAAACACGTTTTCTAGAATTCTAACTTGTAAATAATGGCTAGGTGCCCAGGGCAGCCTACAATACACATTTGTTCCATAATTTACAGCTCTGACTTTCAAATGGTGTTCCACCACGTACTGGTGTGCTGCAAGAATTTTTAAGATGTGCAATACCTGATTATTTAGTCAGAGGCACTGACCTCTTTTCCCTTAGAATGTCAAACAACAAATGACAACAGCCAACCCGACAATAGCCATCTGGTGTGAGTGAATCAAAGTTATACCTTTTTTTTTTTTTTTTTGCCATATCGGCAAAAAACATAATATATTTTTTGATGTGCCACAGAATTTCAGTAGTTAGTTCCTGTGTGCCATGAGCTGTAAATGGTTGAAAATTGCTGTGGAGATCACGAGTGTGGGTCTCAACTCCTTCCCATGTGCCAGCGCATTCACGTTTCAGTTCGGGCTGCCTAGCTCCTCTTGCTGCCACAGGACTGGAGACTATTCCTCTCTCCTCAGAGTTTCATGGTAGGGGGTCATAAAAAAAAAACAGGAGGTCGCCCTGGCTCCAGACCACCACTGGAGTTGAAAACAGTTGAGCTCTTAGGAGAGGGGATCTGTGGAACTCTGAGGTGAGGATGAATCCCTGTGATGCTGGTGAGAATAAGGGGCTTCAAAGAGCCTGGCTTCTGCTGACTTTTCCCTGACGTGTGTTATTCAAGTCCCAGTCTCAGACTGTCTCCTTTACCAGCCCTGAAATCAGCCAGTTTCCCTCTCCACTGCCACCTGTTGTTTCTAATCAGCATTTCTGTGGCTCTTTGAGAAACCAATCAGTCTCACTTCATCCCCCAGCCTGTTCCTGTCACTGAAAGGAAAACACAAATGGCACCAGGAAATAATGTCTTAAATCTCAGTGATACAGGATACAGCATCTAAAACAGACAACGGTCACAGTATGTTCCATCAAGGCAGTAATCAAGGACCATGTTTTCTGGTATTTAAAAAAAACTTCAGAAAACACAAAGAAATATTATGTAGCCCTAAAAAAAGAAATCCTGTCAAAATGCTGCAACATGGATGAGGTTGCTGAGGATATTATACTAAGTTCGTCATTAAAGGACAAATACCACATAATTTCTAAACGTAATAAAAAATCGCAATATGAAATAGCTAAAGTAGTCAAATACTCGACACAGAAAATAGAAGTAAATGGCTGCAGGAAAGGCAAAGGGGGGCTTTCAGTTTCAAAAGACGAAAAAGTTCTAGAGCTCTATTGCACAACAATCTGAATATACCTAATACCACTTAAAGATTATTAAGATGGGCCCTGGCTAGGTAGCTCAGTCGGTTAGAGCATCATTTCAATATCCTAAGGTTGCAGGTTTAATCCCAGTCAGGGCACATACAAGGAGCAGCCAAAAAATGCATAAATAAGTGGAACAACAAATCAATTTTTCTTTCTCTCTCTCTCTCAAATTAATAATCTAAAAAAGTTTTAATGATTAAGATAGTAAATTTAATGTTATATCTTTGTTTTTACTCTAATCTAAAAATAAAAGAATAAATAACTTCACATACAGAAGAGACCACAAAAATTTAGTGTGGTGATTGCTAAGGAGGGGTAGAGGAGGAGGGATGTAGTGGAGGGTTCAGTGGGGATAAATGGTGATGAAGGAGACTTGACTTGGGGTGGTGAACACAGTACAGAGTACAGATGATATGCTGTGGAATTGTGCACCTGAAACCTGTATAATATTGTTAACCTGTGTCACCCAATAAATTCAATAAAAAAGGGGGGAAAAGTGAACCAAAAAACATGAGATGCCAAAATTATTGGCTTAGAAGTTAATCAACTTTTAGTCTTGTGAATATTTTAATTTTAACATAGAAATGTGTAAAAGAATCAAAATATAGAGTGTTTATAATTTTAGATTTTAAAATATATTTGTAATATTTAAAGGCCTGTTAGAATAAGAGGGCAGTCTTCTAATTTCACTTTTTCAATGTGTAATGCAATAATTGATTAGAAATGTTATTTTAAAGTTGAAATCTTACAAATAGAATATTACAACATTTAAAAGAACTTTGAATAAAATCCAGGATTTGAAGGAAGAGAACACATATATTGATCTAAGCCTCGCCTGCGAGTGTGTGTGTGTGTGTGTGTGTGTGTGTGTGTGTGTGTGTGTGATGTCCATGTGCTGTTCTGAACAGCCCTGCTCAGCTCCTGTAGA
Source organism: Pipistrellus hanaki (assembly GCF_964339955.1). NCBI lineage: Eukaryota > Metazoa > Chordata > Mammalia > Chiroptera > Vespertilionidae > Pipistrellus > Pipistrellus hanaki. The sequence goes on along the minus strand of NC_140506.1, from coordinate 68,527,933 downwards.
TTCATGCATATGGCATCTTTTATGAAGTCAGTACATATCATATTTGTTTTCCCTTTTTCCTGCTGCCTTCTCTTTCAAGGGAACCTCAAAGAGGTATTAGTAGCTTATCTGAGGTCACACAGCTGAGTGGTACTGTCACCTGGCACTGCAGATTCTTAAGCCCAGATGTGTCTGATCATTCCTAGTGCCTTCAGATTAGAACAGACCTTATCTCTCTCTCTGCTACTCAACACGAATGTCTCGGCTCAGAAAGCAAAGATGCCCTCCAGCTGTGTGTTGAGCCAAAATATTTGAATAAAATCATTTTTAAAAATCTCTCTTCTACATATCCAATGCACAATGGTAAAAGACCTCGGTTGCAAACTGCATGTTGTGTGATAGTCTAGGATTTTCTAAAGTGTATCATCAAATAACAAACTTCTCTCAAGACATCTCAGAATGAATTGGTGAGATGGAGAGGGGAGGGAAGAGAGAAAATGTCAATTAAAAAAATCCACTTTGTGACCCATGACTATAGTCACTTCTTATTGTGACAGCTCCTCTACTTTTAATAAGCCTCATGATTCTATTCACCAGCAAAGAACACGTTGGCCTCCCAGAAGTTGATGCAGTACTCTGGTCATCTGCTGTGGGAAAGTTTCGTCTCTGTTCCCTTCTGTGACCTAAATCTAATCACTCCTCCACCCATTTCCAAAGAGACGTGTACTGAAAACGGTGATTAACATTACTATATCTGGCCTCGAAGCATCTATCTATAGCATCTGTTTTCTCCTGGAGGGGAAATTCATTTGGGGATTTTCGATAGGACAGAGGGACAGAGTAAATGCTTCCCTCCTTACACAGACCAAGAAAGCAGCAGCCGAAAGAGAAAGGCAATGACCCACAATGCCCTATCTCCCCAGGCCTCCATCTCTGCTGCTGTGAACAGAGGCAAGCCGGCACTGGGAAAATAAGCGAACCCCATAGAAATGAAAGTCTTACTTACGGACACACATTTCCCTGCTTTCATAAAATCCAGGACAGCACTGCGATTTGCGCCTATACATAGTCTTCTCCCCATGTCGATAGGCTGTCCGATAACTGATTCTATATAGAGGAAAAAAGCACAGTTACCTCTTTTGACCTGCAATTAGATTAGAAATAAATAATGTATATTTCAATACAGAGCTATTAAATAGAATAAAGGTATTAAAAGCAAAGTATTTAATGACTGTTATCAAATTCCTTCCCAGTTAGCCAAACTCGCAAATATATCTGAGCTTTCATTACCTGTGCCGTGTACACTTAAACCAGTTCAGAATGTCAGTGCAGCTGGTATAGTAAATTTGGTCAAAGGGATGTGGGTACGACTCTTGCACAGTTACTGAGTAGCTGAAAAGAAGAGGAAAGATAAAGAATCAAGATTTCTCTTTCTTACATTAATTATATGTTATGTAAAAAAAACAAAAACCAAAAACAAAAAAAACGCAATCACAGGCTAAATTAGCCCCATTTGCAATTCCATACTGACTTAGAGTCTCCATGTTTTTTACAGGTTTTTATTTGAATCAGAACCCAAACTAAAAATATATTTAAAAGATAAGAGTTCATGCTATAAATTTCAAAAGAAATTCTCTTTTAGAATTCACCATAAATTCTGATATTCCTAAGTTTTAAAACATATCACCATATTTTTTTCTGTATTTCATTCTATCCTCTCACCCCAGGGGTCCAGGGATAACCAAAACCTTTCACAATAAAAGTTTTCAATCTAAGTCTGCATGCAGATAATAAGAGTAATCAGCAAAGAGACACTTTGGGTATTCATAACAGCACATTTTGCTACTGACTCTGGAATGTCAGGAAGAGGCTATTTCCTGGGTTGAAACTTGCAATAATTTGCTTCTGGTGCCTGCCCCACTTCTCAGACAGTGGAAGCATATGCACAGCCTCTGGATTAAAACTACTAAAGACGTCTCTAAAACCAGTAAACCTATGGCTGACACAATTAGTTTAAAATGATCATACCAGACCTGTTGATATTTAGGCAGCCTGTTTTCCAATACGTTTTCACTAACAACTTCTGATTAAAGGAAAAGCATGCACTCCTATGGGCCTAAGAATGTGGATGGAAAACATCCATGAAATACATGTATAAAGAACTGTCAGTGTTCAATCCCATACTTCATTTTAAAAGAGCTTTGAGTTCCTGCCTGCAGGAAGATCTAAAGAATCCTCCTTTCCATACAGTTTATTTTCTTTAACATTCTCTTAAAGACTTCCACTGAGCTGAAATCACGAACTCAATCACTCAAGTTCACTAAAAGAAACTAACAACTAGAGAAGGTACCGAAAAAAAGAGGTCAACATTTCAGCAGCACGAAAAATTCAGATTAGATATAGAGCAGAACCTCCCAATTTGAAAAGCTGTGTGGTGCAGGCCCCACCAACAGTGGCCTTCCTTTCCCCAGCTGGTCTGTCAGTCACTGTGTACTTAGGCTTCCATTGGACACCCATGAAATAATCATACTATCCACACTTTTGTGTTCATTCTTTGGGACATTGCAACTTGATTTCTAGGCAAATTTAGGGTTTCTCCGCAAATCTTTGGCAGCTGCAGTAGGTCTATAAAAAGCTCATCGGATGAGAAGCCAGTGTGATAGTTCTAATCGGACACTGGGAAACTGGATGGCCTTCAGCAGATAACCCCACTTCCCTGGGTTCTGATGGTCAGATTTTAAAACCACGAGGTCAAGCATGGTCTGAAGATCCCTTCCCATGTGGCATTCTGAACTTCTAACCCGTTTTAGGATTATTTCCTTTTACTCTAGTCGATGACACCCACTGTTACCTGCAAGAACAGGTTCGGAGGAGAGTAGAGTGTGCTGTTACCTACATCTGCAATATAACTCCTTTTGGGTAAAGCAAGAGGCCTCCATTAAAATATAAATGTTCTTAGAATTAAATTTCATATTAAGCTATTAATATTTTCTTCAGACCACTAGCAGTGTCCTGAGGTTCAGATTGATGCAGACTCTGAGACTTCCTTGCCAACTTTTTGTCCTTCCCACCCAGCTGCTTGTAAATAGCTAAATGTTGAGGCCTGCCGCACTGTTTCTCCATTCCACTGCGATGAAGAGCACAGAGAGTGAATGCCCCCTGAAAGGGCTGTTGTAAAGGTGCGGGGCTACATTGCCCGTGGGAAAAACAGAGCAGCTTTCCACCGGTGCTGCAGGAATAAAAAAGAAACCACTCTAAATTAATGCCATTTGGGGGTAAAAATCGTTCTATGGGGCTCTGCCGTATTAATTTAGCAATTTAGCTTAACTAAATTAGTTTGCTGGAATTTTCCTAAATTTTCCAAGGACATGTTATGTTGTTAAGGTTTGAATGCCTTCGAACAAACGTGATCACCAACAAACAATCCCGGCCAAATACATCCCATTTGATGTGGCTTGGAGAACTGATGCCACAAGCACACAGGAAAAATATTTCTACTCATTTCTAGTGGCCTAGAAGAGTGCTTACACAAGAGGACATGTGCAAGCACAGGAATTTCCTCTTCTTGCCACTTGCTGCTCTCCAACAGTATACATCTGCAGGATGCTTCTCTCGTTTGAATACACAAAAAAGCTCTTCTCTATAAAAGAGAAATCAAGCCATTTAGGATTCCAATTCAATAAACTTATTGAACCAATTCTATGAAATTCCTGATATCAAGAAGCTCTCAGGAAAGTCCAGCCTTTAAATACTAAAAATAATGGGATACAGCTTTAATGGAGATATGTAGGCAGTTTGGGGAAAATAGGACTATAAAATTCACTTGAGCATTTCCCTTCTATTTTGATTCTTTGCATTCAAGTTATTCAGAGGCTTACACTCAATTCATAACTGACTGAATATAAATTACAATTTGGCCTGAAGCTGAAGCTCCCACTTAAGTTTATAGAAGAAGAATTTTAAACTTTGTCGACCCAAATTTATTGTCCCTTCTGTTGCTGTTTTTTTTATATACATTTTTTCTTTTCTACACCGTCTTTCTTTTTTTTCTTTTTTTTTTAATAGTATTATAGTCACACAACAAAGTTTGGAAAATAATTTTTAAGAAAGAGAGAGATGAGAGAATTCCATAAGTCTTCCATCACCATCAATAGCATTTTACTGTATTTATTTCGTCTCTAGGGGATTTTAGTTTTAGTTTAGTGTATTTTCTTTTTATATTCTTATAGTCATGCTATGCACCTGAGTTTGGAGCCCATTTTTTAAACTTCAGAGTTCATGTCATAAGAATTTTCCATGTTAGTAAACAGTCTTCAAATTCTGATTGCCAACTACTCCCTAAGTGCCTACACCTAATGTACTCAATACCCACCGGCTGCTATTCCATAAGCTGTCACTTTTCCAGGGGCCACTTTCTGGAAGCTGTGTGCTGGTACCGTGAAGGGTACCCTGATCATTGGCCCGCCTCCTCTAGTCTTTATCACTGCCTCTCTGGCCAATGCCTCAGCTGCTGCTGGAACTTACACAGCACCTCTGCTAACACTTTCACATTCATGAGCAGCTGCTCCCAAAGTCGCAGAGCAGGATGGTCTAGCCCAGTTATTTTCACACGGTGTGCTGCAAGAATGCTTAACATATGCAATACCTGAACTACTTAGTCAGGGGCATGACCCCTTTTCCCTTAGACATGTGGTCTGCAAACTGCAGCTCGCGAGCCACATGCGGCTCTTGGGCCCCTTGAGTGTGGCTCTTCCACAAAATACCACGGCCTGGGTGAGTCTATTTTGAAGAAGTGGTGTTAGAAGAAGTTTCAGTTTAAAAAATTTGGCTCTCAAAAGAAATTTCAATCATTGTACTGTTGATATTTGGCTCTGTTGACTAATGAGTTTGCTGACCACTGCCTTAGACTGTCAAGTGAGAAAAAAAATGACAACAGCCAAAATCAGTTTGGTTCAGTGGATAGAGCCTCGGTCTGTGGACCGAAAGGTCCCAGGTTCGATTCCGGTCAAGGGCATGCACATTGGTTGCGGGCACGCCGGGGGTGTGCAGGAGGCAGCTGGTCAATGTTTCTCTCTCATCAATGTTTCTAGCTCTTTATCCCTCTTCCTTACTCTCTGTGGAAAATCAATACCATATTTTCTGGCGTATAAAACGACCGGGCGTATAAGACGCCCCCCTAATATATAATGACAATAGCCAATACAACAATAGCCATCTGGTGTGAGTGAATCAAAATTATACTTTTTTTTGTGTCAGCATAACATATATCTTTTGGTGGCTGCAGAATTTTAGTAATTAGTTTATGTGCTATGAGATGAAAAAGGCTGAAGATTGTTGACCTAGTCCAATCTCGTTTTCATCACAAATGAGCAACACTGAGTGTCCCAGTGCTAGTGGGTAGTCTAGACTCAGCACTAATATCACGACTCCCTGGACACTCCCTGCTCCTCTGTCTCCTTTCAAATGTCACTAGGACATCTAAAGCTTCTAAAGCAGAGAATGGGGGGAAAATTGTGGAATGAAAGGAATCTGATCTCAATCCCGGACTATTTTAAGCATCCAGATGCAAAACCCTTTATCTCCTGCTTGTTTGTTTAACCTTCTCAACACACTGAAAACATATCATCAGTGTGATGTTAACCTATAAGTATTATCCAGGGAGAAACCCCAGCAAGATTTAGTTTAAGGTCGAAGAACATGGAGGAAATAAGCCATCACCAGTTGGACACATTCCAAAGTGGTTAATTACATTTTATCTGCTTAAATTATCTTGTTACTGAAATCAGATATGATAACAATCATCATTTCTTATCTCTGCTTGCTTTAGATTGCTGCTTCAATTACTATCAGTTCTGTGTTCCACCCCCAACAGGTTGGCTGAGCAAAGAACAGCTTCTCTTCATTTGTGCCTTCCTTAGAAGGAAGAACTTGGACTCACAGAACAGAAAGAGAGGATGGGGAGAAGGAACAGGTGATTCATGGAATTACTCATGTTCCAAAAGGATGCAGTGCAGAATTCCTTTGATAACTATACCTCTTGGGTATTTTAAATTACTTCATTTTTCTTAATTTCATTTTAAGTACAACTTCTGAGAATCAGCATTGCTGCATTAAAATGAGGCATACTTTTAATTGAAAATAAATCGTTTCTAGGTCTGAGGTGGGGCTAGAGACCCCACATTTCCCACAAGCTCCAAGGTGAGGCTCATGCTGCACTCGGAGAAGCAAGCCTCCAGGTGACTCCATGGCTCCGAACCATCGGGTACAGGTGGGTGTTAGTACAGGAAAGTCTGCAATGAGCCCTCTTCAGCCCTACTGGTAAGACTTGTGTCCCTAAGCTAACCATCCTCTCCCCTTTTCCATTCAAGCCCATTTTAGTTTTCAAAAATATACAAGAACCTGTCACCTGCACCTTTATTTGATCATTTTAATCCATCCTCCATTCTCCATGCTTCTCAAAACAATCCCACTTTCCTTTTCCTTTCTTCAAAGAATCATTTCTAGCTTTGTAACAGAAAATCTATCCATAAGAAGATTGTAGCTGTCAATCCTTCTAGCAGTTCATTCAATATAGGAAAAAAATAAAAGTCAGGAAAAAAATCGCCATCATTTCCCGATTTTTTCATGCTCAACCTCCCGGTCCATTAGTGACTATGTTAGAGGTTATCTTAATTACTTGTGCAACAGTTGGATTATATTACAGTTAAAAATGAATGTGTCCCTTGCCTTTCTGCCTCTCTTTCTCCTCCCTCCCAATTGATGTCCATTATTAGTCATCTCCTATCAGAAGGTGAAAGCTCCTTCGAGAATTATTAATAGAAGGCAGTGTTTCAGACACTTGGGATCATCAGTGGTGAATAAAACAGTGCAAGTAAGTGTTGGCAAATTTGGTCAGATACTGAGCAAGGAATCAGGACAAAATGTGTATCTGAAGTCTTGGATTCTTTTCTCTTCATAGCCTTTCCCTTGGAGCACCTGTCGGTTCACATTTCATCATGCTCCCACACCCACATTCCCACACACTTCCAGGCCCATATTCCAAATTGGCCTTATGAACACAACAGAGCAAACTACTTGAGTCCCTTCCCTCTCAAATCGGCTCTCTTCCTTTTATCTTTCCACATGTGCAATGACACCGTCACTCTCACACAGCCTTTTCTGCTTCCTTCACATCCTGTCGTCAATGTTTTACCAAGACCTGATGATTTTTATTTCATGGCATCTTACAAATTTGTTCTTCCTCCTATTCCATCACTATTATCTTCCAGGAAGTTCAACCACAAGTGGACTCTCCCTTTTCTGAATGTGAGATGTATTTTTATTACTTTAATAAATATTATATGCTTTGTTAATGAAACGTTTTATGAGTGGTGCTGTAATGACTATAAAGATAATACACAGATCCTTCCCCTTACATTCTGTATGATATAGTTAATATCACAAACAAAACTTTATTACATATACATATTTCCTCTACAGCTTCAAGTTTCATAATAATATATAGCTCTATTGATAGATCAGGGAAATGTATTTTTGTTATCCTGATTGTAGTACTGCCCATGGGGATGGGAATGAGCCCTCACTGAAGAATAAAGCTGTGAGTGAGGAGCCAGTGTGCCCTGGGAGAGCAGAGCTGCTGTGCTGGACAGGCTCTGAGCTTTGTGCATCCTACCAGTGGGTGATTAGAGTGTGTGCTCGGTGGGGGAGTAAATACGGTGCTGATGGTGACAGCAAAAAGAGACCAAAAAGCTTATGTCAATGCACTTACAGAAAATAAAAGCACATATTCCTCTCTAGTACTTGACACCTCCTATTTGAAAAACTTGCATTTGCAATGTTATTTCTGAATAAAGATACTTTCTTAGCCATGCAAGTAGCACATCAGAGCTCAGTAGACTGCATTCGATTGTGCTGCACTATCACATGGTTTGTGCTAATTCTGTGTTCCAAAGGGGACCATGAGATCCCCGAGAACAGCCCATTGTTTTGTTCTTTCTCTGTACTTCCTACTGCAGATTGCCCAGGTCTGGACATGACATCATCTGCTCTCATATAATCTATCCAGTCTTGTCCTCCTCCAGTCCTGTAATGACTCAAACCTTTTTAAAATATATATTTTTATTTTTAATATATTTTTATTTATTTCAAAGAGGAAGGGAGAGGGAGAGATAGAAACATCAATGATGAGAGAATTATTGATTGGCTGCCTCTTGCATGCCTTCCCCTGGAGATCGAGCCTACAACCAAAACATGTGCCCTGTCTGGGAATCAAACCGTGATCTCCTGGTTCACAGCTCGATGCTCAACGACTGAGCCATGCCAGAAGGGTTGTACTGACTCTAGTCTTGCTGGGCACAGGCGTCAGGCCATCTCCATTCCTAGAACCCCTCCCGATCACTGCCACCTGCTCATGTCAGCTCTTCAGAAACATCTTAGGTGACACCACCTCCAGGTAGCTTTACCAGTGTCCCCAGAAATGTCTCCCTTTTAGGCCACCGAAAGCACTTTTTTTTTTTTTTTTCTGCCTTACATTTTAAGTGCATTATTATACACTGTCTTCCACTGCTTACTCATTGATTTCCATACAGAAGTCCAACTCCCCCAACTTATTGTAAATAAAGTTAGAGCAGAGACAGGACCTTAGGGAATTCATTTTAACTGAACGATTAATGTAATGTTTTCCCTGACTCTTACAAACTTATAATTGCACCTGTGTAAGAATCAATATATCAAGTTTCACTCCCCCACATAATATATATTCTATAAGACCAAGATGAATAATACTGTCTGATTTATTAGCTATAACTGATTTTTACATAAAAGTAACTTTACAATCATCAAATTCTAACCTTATATATCTGACTGAAGATGACAGTATATAAAGAAATGTATTAGAAATTATTTCTAAGATTACTTTCAGAACTATTACCTTTCCCAATGGCTGCACACATTAGGGTCTTCAAGATTCAGAGATGATCCTGTCTTTATCCAGTGGCATAATAAACAGAAAAATCCCAAGTATGTGTTCAAAGAAATAACCATTTTTCTGATGAGCACCCTACAAGAAAAAAAAATCCAAATTAGAGATGCATTAAAATGACCCAACAGCAGCCATTTGGGACCAATTGTCACCAGGGCTGAAGCATGCATAACAACCACGTATTCAAATAGACAGGTCACAGATTTCATGGTCCAGGGGAGAGAGGTGTTTCTTATGTGGTGCAGGGTGGCCACTGTTTTGTAAATTTCTACAATGTGCAAATCATCATTAATTGCCATCACAACAAAAGCCCTTCTCATCCATGCCAGCTAACATTAAAAGAATCTACCCGAACAACTCAAAGCAATACGGGCTTCCAGATTCTCTCATCAGGCATATTTCCCTTCTGGAAGAAGAAGGCTCACAGTAGAATTTGGCCTCATTTGTCCCAAAGCATAAATGATGAAACAGAAGCCTCATTGACTCAAGAGAGAAGCACCTTAGGCTCAAACTGAGATCAATGTGCCCTGAATACTCTATCCTAGGCACTGTGCAAAACTGGACATAAAGCACAGATCTAGTTCCTGTCTCTGCCCTTTAAGAAATTTATACTTTAATAATTATGACATATATTTCTTACATGTAGTGCTTCAGTTTCCCTACCTGCTGCCATGAAACAAAACCAGTTATTTTACAGCTATTTCTATAAATAAGCTATTTATACAAAGATGTGCAGAAAAAAAGCATAAAACTATTTTGAGGTCAGTGTTAGAGAAAATGAACCTGGTATTACTGAGAGGAAGAGACCATAATAGAAAAACAAATAACAACATGGTGTTTTTGTAAAACAGGGCAGCAAAAGGGAGAGGAGAGGGAGGAGACATTCCAAGCAGAGGAAACTGAAGATGAGGGAGGGCCACGCACTTAGGAGGCTCAACTTAATTCAGTGGGAGAAAGAGGCAGAGAAATAACATGAGTTATATAGGCCATTGCAAAGTTTGTGAACTTCATCCAAGGTTAAGGGAGACCTCAGAAAGGGTGCGGTGACACCAGATAGATCATTCTGGCTGCAGGGGAGAGTGACCTGAAGGAGGAGACCCTTAGAGGGAGATCAGGTAGGACATGACTTGAGGTGAACAAAGGGAGCTACATTGGAGTTGCAGGGAACTGAGATATTTTTAGGAAGTAGAACCCACAGGACTCGGTGACTGAACGTGAGAGTAAAAGAGAGAGAAGGGACTGGGGTGAAGGTGGACCCTCTCTAGATGGGAAGCACAGAAGCCCTCCTCCTCTGGAGGCTGAAGCTTTAGTTCAGTTTTAGATATGTCGTTTGAGGTTCTTATGAGATATTCAAATGAGGTCACCCACAGGCATTTATTGAATGCCTACCATGTGTGAGGTCAGCTCCAGAGTGTAACATTGTAATGGTATATGCGAGGACATCATATCCATCTCTTCGCCTCCAGGGACTCAGCATTTAGTAAGAAGGAAAAGTTTGTCACACTATGTAAAAGTATCCTATATAATGAAAGCCTAATATGGAAATCAACCAAATAGCCAAACAACCTGTGGAACAACTGGTCGATAACACATGCAGTGACCACTAAGGGGCAGATGCTCAATGCAGGAGCTGCCCCCAGCCTGCAGGCCCCAGGCTAGCCAAGGTGGGTGCCAGCAAGGGGGCCCCTCTCCCATTGCCTCACGGATAAGCCCTGATCGTCGGCCAGGCTTAGGGACCCTACCCATGCATGAGTTTCATGCACCAGGGCCTCTAGTTTTATATAATCTAGTTTTATATAATCATTATACAGATAGACTTGAAATAAGAAATCACTGATCCGTTTACCAATTTAAAATAAGCAATAACTAATTAAAACTAACTAAATAATTAATTAAAATTAACTGTTTATAGATAAACTAGTGAAACTAGCAACAACAGGCCAGATTATATGACCCATGCAGTTTGGCATTTTGAGGCGTTATACTAACTTTCCACACCATGAAGTTACCAGTCTTCAGCACTTGGGATCCAAGTGTATTGAATAATAACCTTATGGTTTAAAAAACTAAGTTATCTTAAAACAAACACATAAACAAGAATAGCAACAAAAACCTAATGTTAAGAAACAGTTTATCCTGCAAATTCAAGGGAATATATCAAATGAAGAAGTATTAAATTATTCAAAAGCAGGACTGTTTATAAGGACAAGTACATCAGGTACTAATATTATGACAAGTTATCTATATCTAACCCCTCCCCCAAGATTAAAACCAAATAAAATGTTTGATTGGAAAAAAGAAAAACTATATTATTAATTTGTAGAATAATTAAAAGATGGTGCAAGCCATTGGGAGAGGTTATGAACTTTTTAAAGGGGATTTCAATCCTCATGAAATAATTCCAACATTTAAAGCATTTAAAGCAAAATATGGCTTATATATTGATTCAAATTATTGATATATCTCACAAACTAACCATCAGGAAGTTGTAAAACCTGAAGCCTAACATTATATAACGAAAGCTATTCCACTGAATAGGGATGAATAAAAAGTAACGATGACAATAAACAACAAGAGCTAACATTTCCTGACTGATTACCGCGAGCCAGATGCACTGCTGAACCTTTTATGTGATTTTCCCATTTAATCCTCACAGTTACTTAACCTAAGAAGTAGGTATTTTTATTGCCTCATTTCCCCAGTTGAAAACACATAAATTTACTGCTAGTGTTTTCCTCATCCATCAAAATAAGTAAACCTTTAATACATTTTATGGGAACAAATAAGCATGGCAAATATCTCTCTTGTCTCCTGGCTTTATCTATGTCAGGCTAAGTATTTCCTTTCAATGAAGTGTGAAATGTGTATATTCATTTTCATTCTTTCCTCAAAGGCGAAACAAGGGCTTGGTCAGCAGTAATCTGCCAACTACTCAAAAATAATTACCCCTAGTCGAAAAGTTTATATCCTGCATCACCATCTCAGATTCAAGCCATCCATTTCCCAATTAGAAATGTTTAGTCTGTAAAGTTAGAAATTGCTGCAAGCAATGAATCAAACTGCCCCAAAATAAAAAAGAACAACGTGGTGTGTTTTCCTTTAATATAAAGATTTTAGGATGAATCTTTTGGTAGTCCTTCTTGTGTTGCACTTGACGCATGGCTTTCTGAAGGTTTTTACTTCTCTAAGGGGGTGGGTGGCAGGGGGGGGGGGGGAAGCAGAATTTAGCCACCTCGTTGCTTTTGAAATTCGACATTAAAAAAAAAAAAAAATCAAACTGCATTCCAAAGCTGCGGGCTACATTCATGAAAAGGAAAATATCAGTACATTTAAAAAATGTATTCATGCTCCATTTGGTTCCTTATTCCCAAAGTATTTTCCAAATTAAAATTAGGAGATTAACTGAATTCTAGAATAATTTACATTAAAGTATAAAATGTCAAATGCAAAAGGAATTGCTAGACTAAGAGGCTGGAATCATGCAAATTCACACACACACACACAAAAAAACCCTGTTGTGAAAATAATCCAAATGTCTGGATAGACATGGAGGCACCTTGGGATGAGAGGGGTGAGGCTCATTCTGAGGCGCCTGTAGACCACGGGGGTCGAAAGAAGGGGCAGCCAAACTGGAGGCCCAGAGGTTAGAAATCGGAAAAGGTGTCAGCAGGACAATGCTTCCTCTGAAACTGAATGCGCTTCGCATGCCAGGTACCTGGAGCAGAAGGCTGCAGCTTGTCTTGTCTTCTCTGGACTCCAGGCCCAGACTGGGGCTTCGGTACCATTAAATCCTCCCCCTCGGCATTGCTGGCTCAGCACTAGAGGCTGTGGAATTGGAGGACAGGAACCCGAGCCTGGAGACCTCTTCCTGTTCTAGCTGATGTGACCGGACCTTGGGCACTGTGGCCACGGAGAGGTCACCCACTTCGAGGGCAAAATTTCGGGGACCACCGGCCACGCACGTTTCTAGGCTCCTGCGAAGAAGGAGTGGCGCCCACGGCTGCTCTCCGGCTCCCTGGGGCTTGTGCTGTGCATACGCAGCCACGTGGGCCGCCACGCACTGAGCTCTGCACGTGAAGCCCTGGACAGCCCCGCCTCCCCATCAACCTACACGCCGCAACTGTGTGCACTTCAGCTGAGCTGCACTTGCTCAGTCTGGGGCCTTGCCCTGGGCCCTTCAAATATCAATAGATCCAAGTCCCATTAGCTTGGTGTCAGAGGACGTGGGCTGACCACGGACTAGGTTGATCTCAGGACCTCCAGGGTGCGCGTGGAGGCTTCAGAAATGGTCATTAAACTATGTTCCAACGGTGGAAAAAAAAGATACACACACACACACACACACACACACACACACACACGGTGGGAGAAGACAATTCATAAACATGCCAATGAGCTGTAAAGAACTATAGAAATGCATCATTTCATTATGTTCAGAAACATGGATGATCCTTTTGTTCTGTCTAGTTTAATAAAGGTAATGAAAGACTATCAAAATAACATGCAGGGTGGCCCCCCAAATGCACACATTTTGAATGATTATAAAGTGAGTGTTTATTAACATAAGTTCATTTTCAAAATTTAAAAGAATCTACAGAACTGAATAATTATTTTGTCGATGCCTGTTTTCAAACTGATGATCATTCTGGCGCAGGCACTGCTGACAAAGCAAAGCAATGGAATTGCAAACATCAAGAATCATTTTGTTCCGTATTTGTGCACCCTAAACTTGTCGACTGTTATTGGTTTTGTACCCTAAACTTTATCTTTTATGTAACCCCATTAAAAAAAGTCTAGTAGCACTTTAGGATAAATTTTCTTTGTTCAAAGCTTAGTCTGGCTTCACCCATTATTTCAAATCAGAAAAAAAAAAAAAAAAAAGGAATGAAAATTGAGTTATCAGTTGTTAAAGTGTGTATACATTTTGGGAGGAGTGTCCTATATATTCTTTCCCTAGTTTATTTGTTCTATAGGTTTCCATGTGGGTACCTTTTTCCTTTATGTCAACCCTGAAGGAAGAAAGGTAATACATTTTTCTCCCTCATTCCTCTCTTTTAAGCTGTCATCTTACACTATAATCTTCCACTTTGCAGCACAACTAAAAACAAAATACCATCTTTAAATAATAGATTTATTTTAATTTTTTAAAAAAGGTGACACCATGTCAATTTGCTTTATTAAAATGGACATTTTGAAAATATTCAAAACTCTAAATTGGGTGGAAAGCTACTTCAGCCACCCAGCCAGTCTTCAGTCTTCAAATAACTTTTCTCAAGGTTCCATTTGACAAAATTTAAAATGTAAAAAAATAAAGAGTCATTTGCATGAACCCCCTACCGCCAAACTTGATTGCATTCCATATCATTCACTTAATTATTATGGAAAAATCAAAACAGAAAATCAGTATAACTGATTAGCGTTGCTAAAGTGCTGCTATTAGAAAGAGGAAACACAGCAGGCAGAAGTTAACTCTTGCTGCCAACTAGGAAGGCAGGCTTTGCTTACTTACCACGAAAACACACGGTAAATGCTCAGGATGAATAAAGTCCTTACAAGACATGAGTCTGGCCTCTGATGATAGGGAGTAGTTCCTCTATCAGTGTGCTAGGAAGAAATAAATAATGGGGCGTTGACTAGCTGATTTATTTTTGTAACAATAGAGGGATAGATGATTCCAGACAATTCTTTCTGACTCTAAAATCGATTTCCTTCCTAGAAACATTAAGGGCACAGAGAAATAACTTGGGTGCCCTCATCCAGTTTTTTTCTCAAGCTCATTTCTCTAAACTCCTTTCACAGTTCTCTAAATGAAAATGAATTTCTTGATTAAGAATAGCTACTTTCCCACAATCCACCCTGCAATCTCCCACCCTGTACATGTTATTTATAAAGGATGGACTAGCTTTAACCTGAAAGGCCGCCCATGTGGGGGATAAGGTAATATGCTGTGTTCTTCCTGTGTTTTTCTTTGAGCCTGTGAATAGAGTATTAATAACAATATTAATAGAATATTGAATATGTCAAAAGAGTAATGCTTGCTTGTTGCCCTGAGAAAATCCCAGATGAGGACTTCCTTGTAAATACTACTTGCTGGTAAGAAGAAATCCTAAGGCACTGTCATGATTCCAGTTTTCAGCATCCAAAGCTAGTTATTCTAATAGCGTATTATTTTCCTCAAACGTAACCATTCATGTGAAGCAATACAAGTGTGATACATACTTTTTGTCCCAGGGGAGAGGGAAGGGCTCATGTCATTATGCTAATATTAAATACCACAGTGAAGATATTCCTCTAAGAAAAATTATAACATGTTATAAGGGCAGTCCCACAGCATACCTTGGAAGCTGCTACGAATATAAGTTAAATGAGTATATCTATTGGCATTCATAAAAAAATTCTCAAACCCTATTTTATAAATTGATAACCATTTCATAAACAACCAAAAAAAATCCTTTAAATATTAGCATGAAGTGAGTGTTCTAGTAACAGTTCTGGCACTTCACATCAAACAAAAAATTGAGCAAAGCCCTGGGGATGACAGGCACTGAGCTACCCCAAGGGAGCTCAAACCCCACGTGGAGAATGGGCACAAATGGACCATTTCAATATAGTATGATGCAGCCATGATTAAGGCCAGAAAATGCTGAGGCAGCACAGAGGTACAGCTTCATCTACGTAACCAGCCAACCGTAGCTGGGGGAGATCCTGGCTCCCACTTGTCATCAATTTTGGGAAATATTCTACAACGTCCCTATGAATTCATCGTCCACAATATATGGAACAAAATCCACAAACATATCTCACTAATGAGCTATCATGCAAGCAATGGTGAGGACTATTCTGACTTAAGGCAGGGTTGCTGCCCTTGATAGTTCCAAATTTAATAGGAAGGAAGATCATAAATGAAATATGATTATTTAACAAATGAGTCAATATGGAAATAAACTGCTAGAGTTTGAAGAGGAGGGAAGACATCAATGTGAGTAGCAAAGGATCAAGAAAGAGGCCACCCTTGAACAGAGCTCCCAAAAGAAAAACAACCAGAAGTCACTGCGTGCCTCCTAGAGCCTTCTCACCTTACATATGCAATCTCATCCACTAAGACCACGTGTTTCACCTGAAATCAGACAATGAAAACAGAGAAGAGAATTCAGGGAGTCTGGCTGATGACTTGAATGTCTGAAATCTGACCTCAGCATAACCTCTGGGCAATAGGAAGGATTTGGGTGAATGAAAACCATGGGCCATGATGCAAAGAGAAAGGTGTGAGCCAAGTCTCAAGGGTGGAGAGCAGAAGCTCTAAGAAATCTTGAGAAGTGGTGCTAGAAAGGGAGACAGACTTGGTGAGCAAGGGTTTTGAGCACCAGACTAAGGAGGTCAGATGATTGTTTTGTCTGCAGTGAAATGCACTTAATTCTTTGAGCGGGGTGCATTTCTTTGTGAAAGAGGTGTTTTGGAGAGAAGGTGTGCAGAATCCAACGGAGAGGACAGAGACTGGGGGCAAAGAAAAGTGGGTGAGGTTAGTGCTTCAGGTGTGGGGTGAGACTGCCCACCCCAGGGTAGTGGCCTAAGGAATGAGAACTATATGAGTATATACCAATAAAATAAAATAAACAAAAGAATTGGTAAGACTGAGGGAAATAATAGAAAATATGCTGATATTTGAGACAGCTACTTGGGGTTTAAATTATTCTGAATCCCAGTTCTGTTTTCTCGGTTTAGTCTATCTCCTACTGGGAAAACAATACACCTCTCTTTTTAATAGAAAAAGAAACTTCAAACACTACTTCTTACCCCAGAATTTGGTGGATAAAATCATATTTGTTTTCCTAAACTTCTCAAAATTTAATATTCCTCAATAACATACCCATTCATTCTTCTCAACCTGAAGAGTCCTAATTTGGGGGGATCTGTACACACACACACACACACACACACACACACACACAGCCCTTTTATAAAATTTTCTTTTTTTCTTTTTTCAACAACTATACATTGGCAGCCCTAATTATACCCAATTGTGATAGCCAGATGCAAGTTTTTAATGATTCCTGCCTTGTGTGAGCCTGTTTCACAATGAATAGAGAAGATGTGTGCAACCAATTGGATATGGCAAAAATGACAGAGTATACTTCCGAATCTAGGTCACCAAAGGCAGTGCACTTTCCATCTTGTTTCTCAGTCGCCATTCTGTGGGAAGCCAGCTTCCCGGCGTGTCATCAGAACTAAAGCTGCCCAATGAAGAGATCCACATAGAGAGGAACTGAGGACTCTTGCCAACAGCCCGGTGAGTGGATCTTCCATCCTCTGTCAAGCCTTAAGGTGACCACGGCCTCTGCTGACACAGTGACTACAACCTCATGAGAACCTGAGCCAGGACCACCAGCTAAGCTTTTCCCGAATTCCTGAACCACAGAAACTGTGAGGTGATGTTTGGTGTTTTAAGCCATTAAGCTTTGAGGTAATTTGTTACACAGCAATAGAGAACCGATATGCCTGTATTTCAATATGTCGATATCCAAAATGTTTTGTTTGACTTGCAAAATAGCTCTCAATAATGCCCACTATTTTGCTGGATCATCAGTGGCAGTAGCATACAAAAGGAACCACCTGCAGTGTATCTGAGAACTCCTGGCAAGACTCCACACTTCTAATTCCAATTTAAGTAATTTTGTCCCTCAAGGCATAGCCCTGGCAATGCTTGTGTTTTGAGGTTCACCTGCTGTTTTTCCACACAAAGCACTGCCCCAGATTATCCTGAAGCCTTCAGCATTGTACTGCCCAGAAGAATTGACCTGCCTCCCAGTAACCCGGAGAGTTCATCATGTGCTCTGTGCTGGCTCACATATAAAACAGTGAATAAGTGCATTCTAAACTCCTCTCCTGGTTACCTTTTCACCTACAAATAAATTCTCATTTCATTTTCCTGCAGTTGAACTAGTTTTCTATGATTATTTCTGATTAGATGATATATGAAATTGAATTACTATTTTTTAATTTTTTATTTTGAAATAATTTCAAATTTCTTTGAGAGCTACAAAAATAGAATAAAGAATGCTGTTCACTCAGACTCCACTTTGCCACATTTATTTTGTCACTCTCTATATACATACACACATACACACACCCACATATATATCTATATATGTGGGTGTGTGTGTGTGTGTGTGTGTGTGTGTACTTGTAGGTGAGGGGATCCCTCAGCCCTTCATGCACTCTCAGTCCTGGAGCCCTCAGGGGATGTCCAGTTGATGGCTTAGTCCTGCTTTCTGCAGGGGATGGCAAGCAGTCGGCCCCTCCCTGAAACACCCCACCGCTGTCACTGGTGGCCTCCCTCTGCTGGAGACAAACTCGCTGGTGGCCTCCCTCTGCTGGAGACAAACTTGGCAAGCCAATCTGGGGATGCCAAGCGACCGGCCCTGCCCTTTTAATCACCCCTCTGCCACTGCTGGTCGCCAACCCCCCCATTGCTGTCCCCTTCCTCTGCCCACTGGCATGTACTTTGGCTGGTCTGGTGCCACCTGCTCGCTGGTCTTGCCCCTGCCCCACCCCCCCCCATGACTGGTTGTTCTGCCGTTCTGTTGATTTGCATATTATGCTTTTATTATTGTATATAGGATATATATAATATATATATATATATATATATATAAATATATATATATATATGTCATAGATATACATATTTTTAACCACTTGAGAGTAATTTGTACAAATCATGTCCCTATACCTCTAAATACTTCAACATACATTCTCTAAGAATAAGGATATTTACCTATATAATTCTAATACAATTATCTAAATGAGGAAATTTAACATTGATGCAATACTACTATCTAATTTACAGAACCAAGTCAATTTTCATCAACTGTCCTAGTAATGAAATTATTTTCACACTATTTTACAATTTTAGTAATGTAATTATTTTTACATTATTTTACATAGAAAATTTTCAATGCCTTTGCTATAGAACATGCATTTATTCTTTCAATCACCAAACATTGGTGAAGACCATCTTTGCCCTCAAAGAGTTGACAATCTAATGTGAAAGTAGTGTCATCTGGATGATAATGACAAGGTAATTTAATAAGTGATTAGGGTCTAAAGAAGGTTACAAAATAAATATTCAGAAAGTATTTTCAACTGATGCATGGGCACAAGAGATGGCATTATTAAAGATTTTGCTGAGTAGATGAAATAGGGGAGGTTGTATCCAGAAGAAGCAGTAAGAGCAAAGGTAAGAGAGAAAGGCAAATGGGCAAGATCGTCTGAAACACAGAGCAGAGAAAGGAGTGGGAGAGAAATGTTGGAGCCAGGTCAGGAATGGTGTTGAGTAACATGGTTTAAGGTAAAATGTCCAAGCACTTCATGGGACGGCAGGTAGTCCAAGAGTGAACAGGTTTGAGAAAAATGAATGAGAAAATAGAACTTGATCAACCCAGGAAGAAAGGGGGACTTACTGCCTTCTTTTTTCTTTCAACCAACATTACTTATTACAGAGGGTGAGCATTTTGGGTTTAACCAATCCCCTGACACAAGCAGGGGAAAAAAAAATCTAATTGCTACAAAATAAATGACAAAAGAAGGCAATTTCCTTTAGAAAGAAAAAGTCAACATGTAATAAAAGGAAAGAGGAAAAATTAATTCTCTGACACGCAGCAGGATGCTTGAGTGTCATCAGAAACTTGGGTCTTCCCTCGAACATGGGAGTGGAACAGTAATGGGAAGCCTAAGTATTCACATGGCCCTCTCTACGGAAGGTTCTTATCCATGCTGTGTGCTGCTTTAGTAGGAAAGATGACAGCACTCACTCTGCCCCACCACTGACATGACCGGGGGCACCTGCATGTCCCCTGCTCTCCTAACTCAGTCATTACGTAACCCTCAATTCCCGAGATACTCACTATTAGGACACAGCTGAGCAATCCAAATCTAGCCAGCCTTTATCTCAAAGGCCATTTCTTAGAGACAAAAACACAGGGGGGCAAAGACCCTATGAGGAAAAGAACTTCCAGGGAACCAAGATTTTAGAAAAAATCATCTATCCAGATTCTATTAAAACACACACACACCCCCCATTCCTCTATTTTTTAATGCTTCAAAGTAGATATTGTAATTTAGGTTTTTCTAATTCATTTGGCTCCCAACACTATATATGTCCTGGGTTCCACAGAGCTTTTGTGCTGAAAATATAGTTACGGTTTAAGGCACTATGGGATCCAATCAAAATCTTTCATTTTATGGATGAAATAATTCAAGTCCCAAGTTATGATGGCTTGACTATGATCATGGAGCAAGTACATGGATGATCGAAAGCTAACACCCAGAATCAGGTATCTTAACTCCAGTCTGATCACTTCTCCATCAGGTAAAACAGTCTTTCTAAAAGTTTTCCATCTCGCCGAAACCGGTTTGGCTCAGTGGTAGAGCGTCGGTCTGCGGACTGAGGGGTTCCAGGTTCGATTCCGGTCAGGGGCATGTACATTGGTTGCGGGCACATCCCTGGTAGGGGGTGTGCAAGAGGCAGCTGGTCGATGTTTCTCTCTCATCGACATTTCTAGCTCTCTATCTCTCTCCCTTCCTCTCTGTAAAAAATTAATAAAATATATTAAAATAAATAAATAAAATAATAAAAGTTTTCCATTTCTGTGCTGAAGCAATAAATGCTTCTTGAAATGCAAATTCGTTAAAAGTTAGATTCTCCAAGTGACGAAACTATTTCCTGGTCAAACTGAGAATCTGAATTAGAGGGTACATAAGGTATTTCCACATTTAGACTGTACAGATGTTTCCAATAATCAATGAAACCAGGACTCCGCTGCCATTCTTCCCAGGGTTACTCAGCTCTGAACCACTAATCCAGACCAGGATGCGGAGTGACCACAGACATCTCCCGCAGTGGGCATTGCCACAAAAGTGTCTGGACACTTTTATCCTTATGGTTTTAAGCCCACAGGGTCAAAATCTTTGAAGATATGAGGCAAAATGTGAGGAAACTGCTGAGGAAGTCTAAGTAGGCAGAAGAAGGTAATTATTCAAAGTTGCATTTGGCCAGAACATTTAGGAGAAAATTCCTGGGCAGCCTTCCCTTACACCTCCGCTTCCTCACCAATCGCATATAGATGCAAATATACGAAGCCACAACCCAAACCCCAACTTTATGACTCTTAAAATAGGCCTTTGTTTTGGTAGATAAAGTGCCACATGCTGAAGTAGCAACACCACTTCCTGTGAGTATCTAGACAGACCTTGTATTCAAGAAGTGACCCTGTCTGACCCTGAGTAACAGTCTGAGAACAATCTCATATTGATAGGAAAATGAAGAGCCATTCTCCATACTACTTCCTTCATTCACACTATTCATAATTCTTTCTTCTTATTTCTCTGCATACTTGTCCTTTTTTTTTTTTTTTTTTTTTTTTTTTTTTTGCCATTTTTAGGGAAATCCGGGACCTGGATGCCATGGGGAAGGAAAGAATTTGAGACTGAGATAAATTCTAGTCTGACTCAGTGTCAAACTTTGATCACTGACGAGTCACTCACTCTCTCTCTGCTTTATTTCCCTTTCAGGAATATCAGCCAGAAAATGCAAAATATATGGCCAGGGGAACTTACAAGGAGAGCTGAGTTTTCTACTTGCCTGTCTTATATATCATCAGAAGGCCTAAGACTCACTAACTTTCGTGTGAACATAGCTGTTAGCAGGAAGCTGGGCCGATACTCTAATTTTACAGATGATGATGCTCTGGTCCAGAGGAATTGAGTGCATGCTCCAGGTCACAAAGCTATTTCATGAATAGCTTCCGTTTAGGCTAATGTTAGGCCAAAATTCAAGATTCTGTGAGCTTGTCATGCACAGTGTTATGAACTGCTACATACAAAGAGAATAATGATGAACTTACATTTGTTTCCTGGGGCTGATGCCAGTCTACATAGAGTGAAAATATACAAATTATAAACCCTAGGGTTCCTATCAAAATTTAACACTAAAATATTGAGGAAATGGCCAACATTCTAATAAGGCAACTTATGAATGCTCCTTCTCATTCCAAGGAGGAAGGTGTTCACAGTACATTATGTCTACTCAGTCTATTCATCCAAGGAGTAGATTAGACACAGGCTTCATAAAACTTTAGTTAATGGCTGTGGCGAAAGAGTTTAAAGATAAATGGACAACCTCAATTTCTTCAGTGCAATGGTGCATTTTTGGTTCTCTGTGCTATCCTTGGTACCTAGAACAGCACCTGGCAGAGAGGAGGGCAAATGAATGAAGGAACTTAGAAAATAAAAAGTATAGTGAGGATGTGAACTTGAACAAAAAATTTAAGAAAAAAACCACACTCACGTTTAAAAAAAGATTTTGGTCTGGTAAGACTTCTCTAGCAATATTTAAAATTGGTGAATTGAAAAAATAAAATTCTGTTGAAAAAAACATATTTCAAAAATATGTATTTCAAGAATTAATAATTTTCATGTATCATGAGGCAGTTGTGCATTCCTATGTACTTTAAAATACTTCTCTTTGTTATTCTTTAAAAGTTCTCAGGATGGCTGAAACCGGTTTGGCTCAGTGGTAGAGCGACGGTCTGCGGACTGAAAGGTCCCAGGTTCGATTCCGGTTAAGGGCATGTACATTGGTTGCGGGCACATCCCCAGTAGTGGGTGTGCAAGAGGCAGCTGGTTGATGTTTCTCTCTCGTCGACATTTCTAGCTCTCTATCTCTCTCCCTTCCTCTCTGTAAAAAATCAATAAAATTTATTTTAAAAAAATAAATAAAAGTTCTCAGGATGAATTTCACTTGTCAGTTTCAAATAGGGCATAGTTTTACAACTTTCATGGGCACTGCAGTAATTATCTCTTACTCTCAACCACTTATGCTTGATCTGCTTATTGGAAGTGTTTTGTTTTAAATTTATTTTTCATTATTTTTCAGGCTTAAGTGAATTTCCCAGTGGAAAAAAATGTTGCAACAGTTATCATCTTTTACCTCATGTACAGATTTTACAACTTTTTAAAAACACATCATTTGGCATTTTTATCTGCTTTCCAAAGTACTCTTAAGTTCATTTCAGCCAATGATGCCAACTGTACCTACTTATTATGGTCCCATCATTTTAAATTGTTTATCATTTTTATATTTTAGCAAAACCATCTATCAGAAAAGAGGAAATGGTCAATTTTTGGTTGGATATTCCTAAAAAAGTCAAGTTTTTTTACATTTCATTGTAACATTGGAATATGAAATAAAAAGTTGAGAAATATATATCCCTGTCATTTATGACTAACTTAATTTTATTCCTCATTCTAACTATTATAATAGCAGGTAAGTCCTTTAGTTTAACTTCTAATGGAAAAGATAAATAGGTTTTGCTGATAGTAAGTTTTTTTTAATTATTTTTCTTTTTATTGAACTTATTAGGGTAACATTGGTTAATTAAAATATATAAGTTTTGGTTGTACAATTCTAATACATCCTCTATTATATTGTATTGTGGGTTCACCATACCAAGTCAGGTCTCCTTCCATCATTACTTATCTCCCCTATACCTGAAATGAAGAAATACACTAGAAGGAATAAACAGTAGGTTAAATGAAGCCTAGTATTGAATCAGCAATTTAGAAGACTAGATATCAGAAGACACCCAATTAGAGCACGTGCGTGTGCGCTCACATACACACACACACACACACACACACACACACACACACACAAAAGTTACAGTGCCTTCTAGAAGAAGAAGAATGGCAGGAGAGTGGAAAAAAAGGAGGAAGAAAAGGAGGAGGAGGAGCAAGAGGAAGAGAAGGAGGAGTTGGAGACAAGAAGAAAAAATAGAAAAATATAGTTATCCTATATAATAAAAGGGTAATATGCAAATTGACCAGTCACTATGGTGGTCAGTGCGCTTCCACAGGGGGAGTTCTGCTCAGGCAGAAGCAAGCTCATGGCTAGCCAATGCAGCAGTGGTGACGGAAGTCTCTCCAGCCTCCGTGCCAGCACTAAGGCTGTCCAACTTATGGCTTAGGCCCACTCCCCATGGGGCCTAAGCCATTGGTTGGACACCCCCAAGGGGTTCCAGGCTGCAAGAGGGTGCAAGTAGGGCTGAGGGATCCCTCTGAGTGCATGAATTTTCATGCACTGGACCTCTACTATATATATAAAAGGCTAAGTGAGCAATTGGTTGATATGACATGCACTGACCACCAGGGGGTAGATGCTCAACACAGGAGCTGCCAAGCAACAGCAACTTTGCCCTCTCACACTCTTGGGACCCTTTGGGGGATGTTAGACTGTTGGTTTCAGCCCAATCCCCACAGGCCAGGCCGAGGGACCCCTCCTGCCGGAATGACCCCGCTCTCTCCACAGACGCCCTTTGAGCCCCAGCACTGCCCCAGGTGTGGCCGGCTGGGGAGGGATTGTGGGAGGTTGGCTCCAGGGCATGTCTGGCCTGTTTTGCTCAGTCCCACCCTGCTGGCCACCTTCTAATTATTTTCCTTTCAGTGTGCATGAATCTGTGCACCAGGCTTTCTAGTAAAGAATAAAATGGCAATCAATATGTACCTAACAATAATCACTTTAAATGTAAATGATTTGAATGCTCCAATCAAAAGACATATAAGTGCTGTCTACAAGAGACTCAACTCAAAATGCAAGATACACACAGTCTAAAAATAAAAGGATTTAAAAAGATATTTCATGCAAATGGGAAGAAAAAAAGCTGGGGTAGCAATACTTATATCAGACAAGGGGGACTTTAAAACTTATAATGAGACAAATAATGACACTACATGTACTGATGGAAACTTGGGCTACTTCTAAATCTTGGTTATTATAAATAACTAGAGGCTCAGTGCATGAAATTTGTGCATGGTTAGAGTCCCTAGGCCTGGCCAGTGATCAATGCCTATGGGGGCCTTCAGCTGCCAGCTAGGGCCTTCTCCTCCCAGGCTGCTAGCTGCTAGACCAGGACCTTCCTTCATTCTGTGCCACCCCCCTATGGTCAGCTCACAACTTAGCAAGCAATCAAACTCCCCATCTCCTGGTCTAACTCGCAAAGGGGCACTTGCATATTCACCTTTTAAATATATAGATGCTACAACGAACATAGAGATGCATATATTTTTTCAAATTAGTGTTTCTGGCTTATTCAGATATATTCCCAGAAGTGGAAATCACTGGGTCATAAGGAAGTTCCATGTTTAGCTTTTTGAGGTAACTCCATACTGTTTTCCTCAGTGGCTACACCAGTCTGCATTCCCACAAACATTGTAAGAAGGTTCCTTTTTCTCCACACCCTTATAAACACTTGTTTGTTGATTTATTGAAGGTAACCATTCTGACAGGTGTGAGGTGATATCTCATTGTGGTTTTAATTTGCATTTCTCTGATGTTGAGCATATTTTCATATGTCTATTGACCATCTATATCCTCTTTGGAGAAGTGTTTATTCAGTCCATTTGCCTGTTTTTTAATTGGATTGTTTGTTGTTTTTATGGTGTTGAGTTGTATGTGTGTTCTTTATAAATTGGAGTATTAAGCCCTTATCAAATGTATCATTGGCGAATATGTTCTCCCATTCAGTGGGTAAATTTACACAATTTAATACTACTTGGCATAAAAAAGAAGGAAATCTTACTTTCTGTGACAGCATGGATGGATCTGGAGAGTATTACACTAAATGAAATAATCCAGTCAGTAAAAGACAAGTACCATATGATTTCACCTATATGTGGAATCTAATAAACAAAATAAATAAACAAATAAAATAGAAACAGACTCATAGATACAGAGAGCATACTGACAGCTGTCAGAGGGGAGGTGAGTTGGACAGCTGGATGAAGTAAGTGAAGAGATTAAGAAAAAAAACCTCATAGACACAGACAACAGTATGGTAATTGCTGGAGGGAAAAGAAGTGGGAGGATATAGAAAAAAGGGAAGGGGAGATAAATAATGATGGAAGGATACTTGACTTTGGGTGGTGAACACACAATGCAATATACAAATGATGTATTATATTATAGAATTGTACCTTGAAACCTAAATAATTTATTAACCAATAAATTTATCCAATAAATCCAATAAAAATTTAAAAGGGAGAAGAAAACTAATAAACAGAGAGAATCAAATGTTACTTAATTTTAGAAGAGCTCCCAGGCCAGTCTAGACATTGTTCTTCTTTGCTCCCATAATCCTTAGGACTCTTGGGAGAAGATGATATGGATTTTGTCAGAGTAGTTACACACACTATTTTATTCACCATTTTCTTACTCATCTCTCCACTAGGTAGTGAACTTCTTAATGTCAAAACAGTACACTGTTCATCTGTACATGTTCTTGCCACATATGGAGCACTTAACTTCTTGACTACTGATTGACTGAATGAATGAACGAATGAATGACCCACAGGAAAAATAAAGCTCAGATTATATAAATCAGTTGTTCTGGATCTTGAAATGTTTTTCCCAATATAAAAGGAAAAAAAGGTCACAATTGTCCCATTTAATTTCTAAACTATACAACTGTAAAGGAAAATCCCAGAGTTGCAACAAAATGATTGCAATATTAATGATTATAAGTAAAGGAAAACAATGAAAGCTTTGCCATAAAAATATTGTTTTAATTAGAGAAAAAAATGTATGTTGTTTCTGAAGAGAATCTATGGATACTTTCAAGGGCTTAATGAATAGTTATTCTATAATTTCATTTAAAAGCCTGAGACTTTCTTTTCATTGGCATTCCTTTATTCTCAGTAAGTAGCCCTGCTTAAACATGCGACAGGATCCTTTGGACCTGGTATTCGTCTCAGCTGTGGGCAAAGCGAGGTGACCAGGAGCATACATTTGGGAGCTGCAAAGGGAGGGTCCAAGATGAGCTGGGAGTCAGGCAACAGAAGTCACAAAGGAAGATACAGGAATCAGGAGCAAAAGAAAAATGGAACCAACTTTTCAAAGGCTGTGCTAAGAACTCTTTGGAAGAGTAGTGTCCTTGTGGTTGAAAAGCACAATCCCTTTGGCCTGCCAGTGCAGGCTGGCAAAGAGACCCAACTCAGCAAACTTCACCAGAAAAACAATGTCTGGAAAACCCCCAAAATGAAACCTCAATAATTAGCAGTTTATTACAGTCCACAGCAACTGAAGAACTGCCCTGCTTCAACATGTTCGTGGAATATAATATAAATACAGTTTACAAAAGGGAAAGATAATATTATAAAGTGATTTAAATATATTCTTGAAATATAGACAGAAAGAGAAAAAAAAGGGATTCAGATATATTTTAAGGTTTAATTTTGAGAAGTAACTAAGTTCTTTGGTGGTCTTCGAAGAAGGTCACATTGTAAATACAAGTAAAAGAATAACTGCAATTGCAATGGACCCTAAATGTACATGTGTTCATTACCCAAATGTGGCAAGGAAATGAAAAGCACAGGTGGGCATTAATGCACTAAGAATAATGTTAAGAATAAATAAACTGTAACATTATTATCACAATAATTACAGGTTTCATGCTGAATCACCTTTATTTTTAAGCAGATTTTGATAACTCTTTATGGCAATTTGAACCACAGAGGCTAAAGGTATTTTAACTAAAGCTATGAGTTCTGGATTCTGCACAGTCATGGGCTTTGCAATTTATGAAATTATCTTTAATCTCTTCCCTTCTTCCATTCTTTTTCTTTTAAAATGTCATTTCCCTTTTGACTTTAATGTAAATTCTCTTCCTTTTTAATTTCAAAATCTCTAATAGCTATATCTTCACATTATCATAAATACTGGAAACCACTGGTAACAGAAACCATTCAATATTAAGTTAACCCCATCACACTGAATACATTAGTATCCTTCTTATGAAGAAGCAATTACTATAAACTATATTACTGTCACTTGTTCAAGGTTTTTAACTTTCTAATCATTTAATTTAAAAAGGGAAAATAAAATCTAATGAATTTAAACTATGCATAAAGACTATCTTAATAGAAGAATCTATGGAGGATGGAAATAGTTTCCTACATGAATTTTATTTTTTCTGCCTTGCTAATTTGATAGTGTTTATGATTCACTCCTATGAATCAAGGTCAACATATAAGCCTCTGTAATTGTCTGAAATTCTTATTATTACATAAGCTTCCTGTCAACTTATTTCTCTCTCTGCACTAATTTATCCTCTGAATGGGAACACATCATATCTAGGACATAAGTAAATATATTCTTTAGTCTATTCACTAAAACTGCACAGAAATCTCTGATGGAACCCACTTTTCACATTCTTCATCTGATGCATATATGTTACCTTTGCCTACTGGTCATCTTTTGACATAACCAATCACATCTGCTCAACTAAACTCCTTGAAAGCAGAGCCCATGTCTTTGTCTTGTCTTTTACACTCCACTCCTCCCTAATTTCTACCTCTCCCCCATCTAGGAGAACATAATACATACTCAATAAATGGTTAACTGAATTAGATAAAAACTTGGGGCTACAGAGCACACAACATTCACATCATCTTTAAGGCTGGAGGGCAGTCAGGGGATCATATCCTGTGGGTCATAGACAGTTGATATGAGTCCAGAGGCTTGAAATGAGAGGCTAATAACTGAGAACGGGATCTATACCTGGGGGAAACAATGAATCAGTGGGACCCTGAGTAACTTGGAGAAAGGATCCCTGATGTGATCTATTCCTCCAGGAGGTGGTGTGTTAGCTCAGAGCCATTCTTGGTTGGCCAAGTAGCCACTTCATCTCATAAAGGCATTGCCATGAATTTATAGAAACATTCCCCCAACAATAGAATTGGAACTAAAATATAAACTGCATTATTCCAGAAGATCTTTGTTATTATTAAGGAAAATATTTTAAAAAAACTAATATGAATCTTATTTAAAGGAAAACATTGCTTTTATCATAACTGAATAGTCATGAAAACAGTGTCTTTGCTTGAACCACAGTTCTTTTCCACTGTACCTAGGATGTCTCACTCTTTGCTGTGTACTGTATATAAAGAAGGTTTCTTAAAGCACATTTTAATGTGGTAAAATCTGAGTGTTCACATGCCTACTTTCATCATTGGCAAGAAATATGATTGACATCAATGACATAAAATGTCTTAAATGCATAAAGAGGATAAAAAATGAATTATAAATGTTAGGTATTGGATAGGAAACAAATATGGAGGATCATTAATGGTATGGCTTTACATGACATATGTGTGTATACAACTGTTAAATATAGCATATTCCTTGTCAGGGCTAACCAGAAGAGCAGGTCAGGTTTATGCTTTACTGATTAAAGAATTGAATAAATTAAATCTTGATTATGCTTTATGAATCATATGCTTCACTAGCTCCAAGTAAGAGAGCTTAACTTAAGAATCTAGTCACCTACAAATTCTCTTGGAACATTCTGAAAAACCTAAATTATACA
The DNA here is from genome assembly GCF_964339955.1 of Pipistrellus hanaki. Classification (NCBI taxonomy): domain Eukaryota; kingdom Metazoa; phylum Chordata; class Mammalia; order Chiroptera; family Vespertilionidae; genus Pipistrellus; species Pipistrellus hanaki. Next base: position 68,498,557 of record NC_140506.1, on the reverse strand, counting down.
TTGTCAAGGAAACAAACCAATAATTTTATAAAGTGGGATCCAAGGCCTTTTCAACATGTCTGTCCAAATCTCTATGTCTATGGCCATACTGGATTAGAAACAAACAAAAAATAATCTCTATAACATACATGCAGCTTCACAATCTACATAATCCAACAGTATTGCAATGTAGAGACATGTCAGAAATGGGCTAAGCACTTGGCTGTCTTTCCTGAGTACATGGTCACGGAGAACCAGCTCTGAGCCACCAGGAAGAGCTCCGAAGGAAGTTTGAGCCATGTTCTCTTACTATGGAGGACATGTATTTCCTCTGCCTGTCCCAAGTCATTAAATTCTCAGATTCATTTTCTTTAATGATGATCCAGACTCATGTTCATCATTAGAAAAAAGAAAGAAGGAAAAACACGCTTAATGAAGACATTTGCTTTAAGAAGCTGCCACAAAGACAGGTCTTTTCAGATGTAATTACATTTTTTCCACAAAAAATGTATCAGATTAAAATATGGTAATTGACCATGGTTTCAGGCTATTTGAAACCTTAGCAAGATTGAAAGCAGAGGTTAATTTCTTGCTATAAACAGTATAATTTGAACCAAAGAGAATCAGGGAGCATTTTCTAGTCTCCCAAGCACGTAAAAGCTAAAACTGTTTATTTATATCCAAGGTACTTAAAGGAACCTGATTGGACCCCAGGAGTCTGCATATGCTTTGTATTGGAGTGAAAATGGCAGCCCAGAAAAAAACAGAACTGTCCTCCCCAAAACTGACCCAACCTTTCCCTGGGCCACTGCAGACTTAAGAAGAAAGCCCTTGCAGAGACGGCATTTTTTAGGACTTCGGTGTGCCCAACTCAAAAATCAGCGTGATTGGGGGTTTAATGAGGCACTTTGTTATTCCCTGCAATAAAAACGAAAAAATAGAGACAGAGTTCTTCAGGCTTAATTACCACATCTGTTATTAGGCACTTTACCATGATTGACTGGAGTGTATGTCGGACACGGTGCCAAAAAAGCCTCCCCATGAAAGCAGTTTCCTGCTCGCTGCCTGAATGGCATTGGTCTCTGTTACAACCAGGATTTCCATGGCAAACAAGCAAAGCTTGGCTCGCACAAGCCCCCATACCAGCTGAAGGCACTTTTTCCTGGTGCCCGCTAAGCTGGGAGCAGGGCCTGGGCTGCTTGCTCTGCCTTCTGTGTCTCTCCAGGTAGGGCTCCATCCCGCTTCCCTGCAGCCCAGGATAAAGGGGCACAGGTGAGAGGAAGGAACGAGGTGAGATAGGAAGGGCTGAGCTGTGGCCTGTGGCGATGCCTACTTGCAGACATTAAAATCAGGAGTTCAGATGTGATGCTGCAAAGGAAAGGCATTTCTGAGCTCCCAAGGTCTCTGTGGCTAAATGGGTAGCAAATATGCAACCCCGAAGCCAGTTTCTCAGGAGACCTAGTTCCTTGGATGTCTTGGGCTCTCTGAACCAAATTGGACTTTAGGCATTTTAGTGTCTCATTCTGTGACGTACTTACTGGAGTCATACTTAATCGTTCCTTGTCCCCAGTAAAGCTGCTCATGGGTTCCTGCAAGTAGGTGTATGCAGGGAATCTACTAATTAAACAGCTCATTTGAAGAGGATTGCCTTCATAACGTAGGCCATCATTCAACTTTTCTGAAGTGCAGAATCCAGACACCCACAGCTCTCCATACCTCTAAGTCAAGTGACCATGCAGGCTGTTGCGTGGGGACATTGTTGACACAGAAAACCACTCTTCAGATCAGATGTACAAGGACAGCAAGCAAGCAACCTCATATCTGAATACACACCAGGTAGGAAAACACACACATACTCACCTAACCCTGGTTGTTTTAAACAACAGCCCAATGCTACAGAAATTGTGTCAGATGGTTGTAATGTAATTAATGAGAAAAGGCTATCAAACAAATACCCTATGAATACATTCTCCTGGAACAGTCACGTATAAAGAACAGTGTCCTAAGCATTCTCTCTCTGTGCATTCTTTGCCCTTTGAGAATGGGGTTGTATACATTTATGATGCACTACTCCATTGCTTTCTTGTTTAAGGCCATATCCATGGTGTTTAGATGTGTGACTACTTTTAGTGGTATTTTGTGTACAGAATAATATCCAGAAATAATGAGTAAAGTATGAGAAATTGGCAAACAAAAAAAGGTTTTCTAAAGCTATTAAAAAGTCTTACCAGCATTATAAAAATAAAAATAGTTTGTGTTTTCTAAAAAAGAATGAACATTTATAAAAGCCATTGTTTATGCACTTGGAGAAGTGTACATGGAACACCTTTTCTGACTTGGGATAGACTCTCAGCTTACTAGAGGTTCGCCATAGGGCCAACCCACTCTTCAACTGTCTGTCCAGCTTCAGGGGAAAGGGGGTTTTAGGAAACGGATCTCAGCCTTCCCAGACAAATGACGGTCTGGTGTGGAATCTCATACACTTCCTGCAAGTAGTGATTGCTAGAGGGCCCTCTCTCATTCATTCCGGGGACTTCTTAAATCTGGCCTTTCTCTCCTCAGCCCCTATGAGATAAATGATTGAGGCTCTTTTCAAACTAAGCCTTTCCCTCACTCTCTCTTTTTCATTATCCACAAATGAGCCTTTGTGATCCCTTGAGGACAGAAGGAAGATAAGAGAGCACAGCAGAAAGTGAAATTAACCTTTTCTGAACTTATAAAAAGACCACTCTTCAAGTAAGTAAAAAAGAGCCATTTCAGAGCCATTGTCTTAAAAAATAAATTTCCACCAGTAATGGTTTTGTGGTATTACAGAGAAAGAAGTTATGTGTGAAAATGTCTAAGAGCAATTTGGCAATAATTTTTTAGATATGACACCAAAAGCACAAGCAAAAAAAGAAAAAAACAGAGACATTGGACTTCCTAAAAATTAAAATTTTTGTGTATCAAAGAACACTAACAACAGAGTGAAAGGCAACCCACACAATGGGAGAATATATTTGCAAATTATATATCTGATGATGGATCAAAATCCAGACTTACAAAAACAAAAAACAAACAAAAACCTACAACTCAACAACAATAAAACAAACAACCTAATTTAAAAATGGGCAAATAACTTAAATTGATTTTCTTTAAAGAAAATATACCAATGGCCAATATGTGCAGGAAAAGATGTTCAATATCACTAATCATTAGGAAAATGCAAATTGAAACCACAATGAGATACCCCTGCACATCCATTAGGATGGCTACTATTAAAACACAAAACAAACAAAAAGCAGAAAATAAAAATGCTGATGAGGTTGTGGAGAAGTTGGAACCCTGTGCATTGTTGGGAATGCAAAATGCTGCTACTATGTAAAACAGTATGACGATTCCTCAAAAAATTAAACAGGTAATCACCAGCCCTAGCTGATTTGGCTCAGTGAATAGAGAATCAGCCTGCAGACTGAAGGGTCCTGGGTTCAATTCTGGTCAAGGGCACATGCTCCAGTTGTGGGCTCAATCCCCAGTAGGGGGCATGCAGGAGGCAGCTGATCAATGATGCTCATCACTTATGTTTTTATCTCTCTCTCCCTGAAATAAATAAAAATATATTTAAAAATAAATAAACAAACAAACAAACAGGGAATCACCATATGGTGCAGCAATTCCACTTCTGAGCATACACTCTAAAAGAACTGAAAGCAGGAATTCCAACAGACTTGTACATGAATGTTCATTAACAGCATTTTACAATACCTCTAGAGTGGAAATAATACAAATGTCCATTAATAAATGATTAGATAAACAAAACATGGTATCTATATATATAAAAGGCTAATATGCTAAGTGTCCATTCAACTGGTCGCTATGACATGCACTTACTACCAGGGGGCATACACTCAACACAGGAGCTGCCGTGATGCGCACTGGCCATTTACAGAGAAACGGCATGGCAGACCTGTCTCCCACAAAGCAACACTCGGCTTCCCCCAAGTGGGACACAGGCCCTGCCACCACCCTGGAGCAACACCCCACCAAAACACAGCCAACGCTGCCAAGACCTCAATGGCACAAAACGCAGCCCACAGCCCAGTTCAGCCCAGAAATGGTGGCTGTGGGCACTAGGTAATGATATCACGTAGCAACACCCAGCTTCCTCTCCCTAGGAACTAGCCTCCTTGGAGTTTCTCCAGTCCAGGAACATGATTTACTTTATAGCCAGGTGGAAACACTTTATACTTGAACCAAATGTCTGAGAAGCGTTTTCCTATGCCTCATCTCATTTGATCCTCACAGGAGTTCTGGAGTAGGTAGATAGGAGACTCAGTGGAATCCTGTTTTCTTTTCATTAGCCAGAAAACAGAGATTTAGAAAGCTTAGAAACTTGACTTGACTAAAAAGAAGTAAGAAGTGGTGGGCCTTGAAAATGACTTCAGGTTTTCTCACAACTCAAAATATAGTCAAACATTGCTGCAGTTAAATATTTTATCCTTTGTTCTCCTTGTAAGATCTACAATAATCTGCTTCATGTTAATATTACACTGTTGCTGACAATTACCTGAAAGAGAAGTTGGAGTGCTTCACTGGGCTGGAAAAAGTTTAGCTAAATCAGAAAGCAAGGCTAATTAAGCAAGTTTATTCTATATCTATAAAAGACTAAGTTGACTTGAGAGTGAACGATACATATAAAGCTCTCACTGGTGCCAATTGCAAGTGTGTGCTTCAATCTGTCATTGTCGACCCTGAATTTGATTTACACTTCTATTATAGAGAAAGGGAGAATAGCAATAATAAAATATTAATATTTCTTCCAATTAATTTCCTTTCAATGTACACAAATTCATGCACTGGGACGCTAGTATAAAATATTAATTAGCCTTAAAAAGAAAGGAAATTCTGACACATGCTACATTGATCCATCTTGAAGACATTATGCTAAGTGAAATAAGCCAGTCACAGAAGGACAAACATTGTATACTAGAGGCCTCATGCATGAATTTGTGCACTGGTAGGGTCCCTCACCTCAGGCCGATTGAGGCCAACCAACGTGGGGCGGGGGAGCCATGGGAGTTGGCTGGGGAAGTGACTGCAGGAGGTTGGCAGGCCACTGGAGGTTGGCTGTAGGAGCACACTGACTAACACGGGGCAGCTCCTGCATTGAGTGTCTGCCTCCTGATGGTCAGTGAGAGTCATAGCTACCAGCCAGTCATCTGGTTGTAAGGGTCACTTAGGGCTTTTAGATAGATAGATAGATAGATAGATAGATAGATAGATAGATAGATAGATTATACATACATTTCACCTGAGGTATCTTGAGTAGTAAAATTCATAGAGGCAGAAAGTAGAGGAGTAGTTGTCTGAGGCTGGGGCCAAAAGAAGTGGGAGTTGCTGTTTAATGGGTACAGAGTTTCAGTTTGGAAAGATTAAAAAGTCCTGGAGATGGCTGGTGGTGATGGTTGCACAACAATATAAACATACTTAATGCCACAGAACTGCACATTTAAAAATGGTTGCCATGGTTAATTTTATGTTATGTATATTTTACCACACACACACACAAAAAAAAAATCTAGAAGTAAGTTAAGTTCAAAGGAGTAACAGATGTCTGCCCAAGATGTAAGGACTTCTGTTTGCATCTTTTTATTGCCCACATGCATGGTTAAAACAAGCATTCACACATTCTTCCAGGAATCACACCTGGAATTGTACTCTAGTCGCTAGAACTTGAGAGTGGAAGGAAGCAAATGCCAGCAAATGTAATGGCAATGTGCTCCTGTGTCCGGGCAGCCCCAACCCAGCCTCCTCGGTGGCCAGAACATCACCTCTCTCGGCTCTCCAAGAGGCTGTAAAACCGGTGATGGTTTCTCCAGAACCCAGACACAGAAACCAAAATAGAGCAACTTAACTGTCTCTCAGCAAACGGAAACCAAAGGGCATCCAACCCTTTGAAGCCATAGTGCACCTCAGAACGCAGCTCTCCACTACTGTGGGCCTGAATTCAAAACCCTGACTTGATTGTTTAACTTGGAATGAATGGATTTAGGGATTAGGACTTTTGTGTGCTACTTACTTTCTCAGAAAAGTTCTAAGGAATTTGAGGATTTAAATGGACTGTCTTCCCCAATTTCAATTTTAAATTTCTCAGGTTGGACTTTCTGGGTCTTGAAGTAGCTTTGTTTAGAGATTTTATTCTCCCCTAACCCCTCTAATTGCTAATGAAGTTAAGATAACATAAAACAATGTGTTTGGGTTTGGTTTTTGTTGTGTGTGTGTTTTTTATAGAATGCAGATTTCAATCCCTTCTGGCAGGTATGCCCTCAGACCAGCTGTTATTAAATACCTATAAGGAGAAAAAAGATTAAATTATCAAGTCACAATGCACTTCCCAACAAAGCAGGCCACAGCTGGACCAGGGCTCTGAGCAACTGCTCCGCCAGGAGACAGCAAGGCTGTTGTCCTGCAGGGTCTGCTCAGGTCACCGCATGTGGCGTGGATTAGAGAGCCCTGCTTCTCTTACCCAGGCAGCACTGGGCTTCCACACCACACTCCTGAACTGGGCTCTGTGACGGCATGTGACACTCCTCAAGGCCTCTAGAAGTGTAGAAGGAGATATCAGACTTCACAAAAAATTGTAAAGCTAACCATTTTCTGTCTTTTAAAAAAATATTTTGTAGGTTTAAAAAGGAGAGAGAGAGGGAACAATTCATTTTTACATGTTGTCTGTCCTAATGGGCTGGAAGAAAATGCATCCATCATAGACAGAAAGAAAATTTGGATTTGGTATGAAGTTCGCTCCACGTGAGACTCAGCTAGATCCCTGCTTTAAGAGGAAAGAGGCACAGCCAGCTCAGCGGAGGAGCCCCCAGGAAAACAGCTGTCCCCACAGGGAGGAGCAGAGAGGCGAGCTGTTTATGTGGCAGTTGTGCTTCTTCCATTTGGTGTCTGGCTCCATGGCCGTGCCAGACAGCAGCTCAGGCAAAGTGGGGGCACTGCCCTCACCTACCCCACTGTCACCCACCCACTCAGCTGCACCCTACACCCTAGACACGGGCGAGAGGCTCCCTAGTTAAGTTCATGGAGTTGGAAAAGGCCTTATGTCCTCTTCATCTCTTAAATAAGGAAATGTGCACAAAAGAGTCTGTTGGGTTTTTTTAAAGTGCCTAAGATCAAACTGTGGCAAAAGCAGATCTCAAGACAACAACTTTTTGCTCCAGAAGCAGAAATCTTTCTACTATTCTGGGCTGCCTAACCAAGCTCTGGGGAGAAAAGTAAGCTCCCTCACTCTAGCACAGCGATTTTCAACTGGTATGCTGCAAGAATTTTTTAATACTTTCAATTTAATTTTTTTTAATATACTTCATTTAAAAATAATTAAATAAAATTCAGAGAGGAAGGGAGAGGAATAGAGAGAAACATTGATGAGAGAGAAACATCGATCAGCTGCCTCCTGCACACTCCCCACTGGGTATGTGTCTACAACCAAGGTACATGCCCTTGACCAGAATCAAACCTGGGTCTCTTAAGTCCATAGGCCGACGCTCTATCCACTGGGCCAAACTGGTTAGGGTGCAAGAATTTTTAAAACATGCAATATCTGACTATTTAGTAAGGGCACTGGCCTCTTTTCCCTTAGATTGTCAAATTAGAAAAAAAAATGACAAGCCCAGCTGACATGGCTCAGTGGATGAGCGACAACAAGAAGGTCACAGTTTGATGCCCAGTCAGAGCACATGTACAGGTTGCAGGATCGATTCCCAGTGTGGGGCATGCAGGAGGCAGCCAATCAATGATTCTCTCTCATCACTGATGTTTCTATCTCTCTCTTCCTCTCTCTTCCTCGCTGAAATAGATAAAAATATATTAAAATATATCTATAAAAAAACGACAACAGCCAACACAACAATAGCCATCAGCTGTGAATGAATCAAAATTATACCTTTTTTTTTTGTCAGATTGGCAAAAAATACGTATTTTGGTATGCCGCAGAATTTTAGAAACTAGTTTATGTGTGCTATGAAATGAGCAAGGTTGAAAATCACTGTCCTGAAGCATGTATTGGTTTCACACAAAATAATAATAATTGCTATTAATAATAATAATAATGGATTAATGATGCTGGCCTTGATATTTGCCTCACTGTTAATGCTTTTCATTGGCATCAAGACTAGAAAACAAAAAATTACCTCAAATCAGTTCAGTTCCAAAAATGGGCAGTTAGCTACACTCTGGAGTAATGCTGAAACTTCAAATGGTGATTCTACCACCCCCTCAATTCACATAAAATACATTTAAGGTAAACCTTGAACAGTGCCAATGAAGTGAAACTCCCTACACATCCCTCTCTCCTTAAGTAAGTTGGCTTCATCTGGACTCCTTTCCTCTCCCATGAGTTCCCCTTTGGGCCTTCAACAATGATTCTGAGGCCTGATACAGACCACCTGCAAGCATCTTCCCTTTCCCTAGCTGCTCAGCTGCCAGGAACTGCTGAGCCAAAACGAATGGGTGGGCAGCCAGCGCACACAGCTTTGTCTCTGTGGGCACAAGGTCCAGAGCCAGGCAGAGGCCCGGTCACCCCCTCGCATCTCAGGGATTTCACCATGGAAGAAACTGCACTGTGCTTCCCAATATACACTGAAGGGGGGTTGCTCTGCCTGGGGTTTCACTTGTGATTGGTCCAACTCCTGGACAGAGAGTGGGAAGCTGTTTTGTTCTGAGAACTTGGTGACAAAACTCTACTGGCTTCCTCAGCCCTTTCTATTCCCACTGACACTTGGTTCTGAAAATCAACCTTTCGGGCTTGGTTGCCATCCTTCTCAGCAGTGGAGCCTGACACACTCACCATCACAGAAAGTACAGAGGACACACCAGCCACCAGCGCATAAAAGCACTGCTGTCTCCCTTACGTGCCCGGGAGTGAATACCATGCCACAGGGCCCTTTGTTACATGGCCTGGTTTTCACAAATAGCACAACCTGGACAAGAAATGAAAATGCTCTTCCAAGTTCTCTGGCTAGACAGCAGTTTCCTTAGGTCAAGCTTTAAGAAATCCTTCTTAGAGAGAGACCATCAGTGTCCCTGACTGCCACCCCTGAACGCTGGACAAATTGGGAAAGACCAGCATTTCGTCCTTAGGGAGAGAGCTACACGTAAGCGCACAAAATTCTAAAGCAAACTTAAGGGACCACTTTCAGAAGGTCTCTGGATTTCATAACAATACAATATCTTCAACCAAGAACAATTACGCTGCGAGGTAAAAACTGGACCTGAAGGGGTAGCTTAGGGGATATAAAAAAATTAAACGCTACAGCAGCGATGGGCTGTGGGAGGCCCTCTGGAGGTCCCGGTGGCTGCACAAACAAAGCTTCCATGCAGCCTTGAAAGAAAGGCAAGGGGTCTTTTTCCAGCCCTGGTTTGGCCGAGCTCCAATCATAAGCTTTTCTGTTTTTGTATTTGAATGTCGGAAGAAAAGTGCTTTTGCTCCAAGCTGGTCTTCACCGAAATAAAAGTAGGCCATCTGGCCAGCAACGCTGAGGAACCCCCTGTACCTGAACCTCTGGCTGTGCACGGGCACAGTCATCACTCTTTAGAAGGATCTCTTCTCGTTGCCAGGAAACACTCACCTTTCCGGGTCTAGGTCACTGTCTTCCTCAGTGATGTGACCTCCATTACATCCCATTCCTTCGCACCACTTTGATTCCATAGCATCCAAACAAAGAAGAACTAGAAGGTCATGTCCAAAACCTGAACGTCCCAAGTCTGCATTGTCCCGGCTCATCCTTCATGCCCTCTGACAATGGTTCTCACTTGCTACTTACTGACTGACTGTGGCCCTGCTCATTGGCACCTCCCCTAGAGGAAAGATTGTGTCTTGGGGAAGTTTTAATCAAGCAGCAATGCTACCCTGGCCTCAGTGATATATGGAGGAAGATAAGGTCAAAGACTGCCCATGCTAGTGAGGATTAAGATTGTGGGTCAGGTTCGCTTTTACATGTTATTTTTATGTTCCCATTGTTCTGAATAATCTCAAAATCAGTCAGGTCCATAGATATTTAGGTTTCTATTCCACTTAAAAAAAAAGAGGGGACAAGGTCTACGTGTCTTGGTCTTCCCACGCTGCTATAGCCAAATGCCTCAGGCCAGGTGACTTCAATGACAGAAATTTATTTCTCATGGTTCTGGAGGCTAGGGGATCCAAGAGCCAGCTGCTGGGCAATTCAGTTTCGGGTAAGAGCTCTCTTCCCAGCTTGTAGCTGGTCCCCTCTCTCTGCATCCTACATGATGGAAGGAGAGCACTGATGTCTCCTCTCTTCTAATAAGGGAACCAATCAGCCTTACTGGGTCAGGGTCCTACCCTTATGACTCCATTTAACCTTTATCACCCCTCACAGGCCCTATCTCCAAATACAGTCACTTTGGGGGGAAGGGTTTCAACATAGAATGATGGTAGAAGCAGGGAGGACAGACACAATTCAGTCCATAGCACTATGCGGGACCATTTGGGGACAGAAAGGTGAATAATATAGATCCTATGTGCTCAAGGACCTTACATTTTAGAATCAGTTTATTCTAGAAATAGAAAGGTTCTCAATGTTTATGTAGTCTCTCCCCGCAAGCTCCAAGGATTCCTTCTAGTTACACGTCAAGAATGTACCTCCTGATGAGATGGTTGGCTATCAAACCCTAATTCACAGAAAGGGACACAGAGGCCCTGGGAGTGAAGATGGCCTGCGGCACTTGTGATGAGCTAACACAGTGGTCGACAAACTCATTAGTCAACAGAGCCAAATATCAACCGTACAACAACTGAAATTTCTTTTGAGAGCCGAAAACCGACTTCTGCGCATGGGCCACAAAGTTTCAGTCGCACGGTACGTGCGCACCCGCATGTGGTATTTTGTGGAAGAGCCACACTCAAGGGGCCAAAGAGCCGCATGTGGCTCTTGAGCCACAGTTTGCCCACCACTGGGCTAACATAAAGACATTAAATTTAATCTGTGGCTGTGTCTCCAGAGGGAGACTAGATGTGCTAAGGTCTGTGCCATCAACCACATTATTTGTCACTGGACTCCTAATATGGACCGTACTGCTCAGATAAAAGTTTAAAAAGGCTTCTTGATTCAGCATCTGGAAGAAGCATTATCTGGAAGCTTTTGCCCAGCCAATACCAGGACTGTAGTTTGTTAGAAAGAGAAACTGCTGTTTTCCTGAATTATGAACCGAGTTTGTATGCCAATAAATTCAACAAGTTCAATATACAAAATAGTATGACATATTAAAGAGAGCATACACCTGAGATGCAACAACCAGAATTCTGCAATAGCCTCACTGAATTACAAACAGAAGTGACCGACAAATCCTTGAGTAGAAATTAATCATCAGATACAAACAAATAAATAAAATTTACTGAACATTTACCATGTCATATAGTGTTCCAAGTCCTTGTTGGTTAGTATCACAGTTACTTCTCATATCCACTCCACTAGAGAGCTACCATGTTTATCCCCACATAATTAATATAGAAAATGAAGTCTAGAGTAACTGGCACAAGGTCATAAATAGAGTAGTCAATGAAGCGAACCAGGATTCAAATTCACTGAGTCTGGTTCCAGAATCCACATTCTAAATCATTACAGTCTAGCACACCTGTGCCTTCACTTTTCAAACACATTTGTCCACTGCACAAAGCAGCCAATGATTGAAATGTGTATCAGAATGCAAATCCAAGAGGGCAGGAACCTTGTTCATCTTAGGTGTTGTCCTTCCCTTTGCATAGAAAATCACATGGAACACAATAGGCACTGAATAAATATTTGTTGAATAAATAAATAACAGATTACATGTTAGATTTAGTAAAATTACTGCAATAGTCTTATTATATTGTTTTCCCATTATTAATTTCATTTTCTACTCCTGTCATTAATGATAGTCCTTTGCTATCCATTGCCTGGTGAAGTTAAGCATCTTTCAAAAATGTTCCAACTTGGCTTCAGCCTACACTCCCAACCTTATTTCTTAATATTTCTTATACAAACATTCCACTCTGACCATCTCTGCCTGCTCCTGCTCATGCCCACCCTTACCAGCGCCATGTGCATTTCTACCCATTGGGGAACTCTTTTTTTGCTCTTCTCTTATTACATGAAGCTCACTTATCTTTCCAAGTCCCATTTCTTCTACGAAGTCTTCTCTCCAAACCCACAGTGATTACACCTGGTAATGAGATGGATTCACCTGAAATCTATCACCTGCTTCCTCATCCTTTCCTGTCTTCACCAGCACACTAGCAATGTGCCGAGGGCAGGGGCCATGCCTTCTCACTTTTAGTGTTCTCTCTAACATGCAATAAGGACTTGGCTCACAGCAGACACATTGTGAACACAGACCAACTGGCTGATGCAGTCTTATCTAAATGCAAACCCCCTTTTTAAAATAAAACATCTTAAAAGTTTTTAAGTAAAATTCACATAACATAAAAATTCATCAATGTACCCACATTGTGCAACCATTACCACTATCTAGTTCCAGGGCATTTTCAGCAGCCCTAAAGGATGCCCCATACCCATGACAGTGTCACTCCTCATTCCCCCTCACATCAGTCCCTTGCAACCACAACTTTCTGTCTCTGTGGATTTGCCTATAGTTGGTATTTCACAGAAATGGAATAGCAAAATATGTGGCATTTTGTCTCTGGCTTCTTTCATTTAACATCAAGTTTTCAAGGTTCATACATATCATAGTATATATCATATATCATTCCTTTTTATGGGTGAATAATATTCCATCATATGATATATGACACTTTGTGTATCCAGTCTCCAGTCATCAGTTGGTGGACACGTGGGTTATTTTCACGTTTGGATTATTGTGAATAATGCTGCTGTGAACATCTATGTACAAGTTTTTGTTTGAACACTTTTCCTTCAGCTGACATCTTACCAGGGAAGAATAAATTTGTTAACTAGGAAGCCTCATCCTTATTCTACAGTTGAGAAAAATAACTTTTAAAAATAAAATACTGCCTTCATTAATACAAACAAAAAAAACAAAACAAAACAAAAAAAAAAAAAAACACACACACATTCATTCCCATGAGTAATTTTAACTGGTTTGTGTGTGTTTTTTTGTATTACATAATATTTAAAATTCTTTATAGCTTATATTTTGTATCAGAAACTACACTTTCTAACTTCTGTATTTAATTATAGGATCTTAAGCATTAGGATGATTCTTTCATAAAAACCATATGCAGGCCTTATTCTTAAACATGTTAATAATCTCCGCTATTTTAACATTATTTGCTGTTATAATGATAATGAATGTTTATGGAGTGCTTACTATGTGCTTACCATTATGCTAAATGCAACACTTGTTGAAGTATATACTGTTATCATTTCACAGGTGATGAAAAGAGGCTTACAGAGCTTAGGTAGCCTTCTGAAGGCCATGAAGCTTTAAGGGGTAGAGATGGGTTCCCGAACCAGGTTGTCCCATTTCATACAGTAAATAACAAGACCAGTCAGGAGTAGACTCAGACCAAGAAAATCATATATCATCTTACTATTTTAATCACATGTTTTTATGTGAATCAACAGTTAACCTTTAAGTTCAATGCCCAAAGAAAGTATCCAGAATGGGTACTCAAACCTCAGATAGATGTGCTATAACCATTTCAAAGCCAAGTTTCCTGAATTTTCCTTCAGGAGAAAAAAAAAAAAAGCTCCTGTTTTCTCTGTTAGAGTCTACTGGCTCCAAACAGCAAGCTGAGATGTTCTGTAGTGCAATGACCCACACGGATGATGACCAATGTCCTGCAGAGAGAAAAGGGACCACAAGCCACTCCCATGCCAGAAGCATTGTTTTGCTTATAGGGCTGTCCCACTTTCACAGGTACTGCTCCTGGAGCTCAGGAAGTGATGGCTGAAATGAATGAGAGAGATGATCCAAAGGCCTCATATTACTTTGTCCCAGTTAGAAAAAGGAGAGTGAGAAAAATAAAAGCATTCCAATTTGGACTTCAGAAGAAATGTCATCTAAAATTTCAGAAAAACATCCATGTCTATAGTCTTTTTCTGATTTTTCTGAACCGATTATAAAGAATAGAAGGAGAGTAGAGTTGAAATGAGATTTGCTATTTGGCCAACTTGGAAAAATGGTTCTGTTTTAGATTCTAAAGTGTAGGGTTCTGTTAACACTGTTGACCTCTAAGGCACTGAAGTTGCTGTATAAAAAAGTAAAACAATCAACTATGACAGTGCTGGTCCACGTTTTCTGACATAAAGCTCTTCCAGCTATGGAAGTAAGGGTGAGTTTGTAGATGTTTAAAGTTCCAGCCCTCCCAGCCCTGCCAGGCCCCAAATTATGCGACAGTTAAATTTCTCAAAATTGCTCATTTTCCATCAGTGTGAGAGCTTTAATTCTACATTAAACATGATGCTTTAAAAGTTTTTGAACTTTTTACTGAAGCATAAAATACGTTCCACAAAAGAACAGAGATAAAAATGGAAGAGCTTGTTACATTTTCACAAAGGGAGCATACCCTGATGAAACAGAGCAATGTTAGCATCCCAGACTTCCATTCCGACACAAGACTAAGTCCCAGCAAGCATCCTATGCCAAAAAAGCATTAGTATTAAACATGCGACTTGGGAATAAAAGACAACATATCACGTGCCTGTTTTTTCAAGGACAGCACAGTCTCATCTCTTACAAGCACCAAAAAGAGAGCCTCTCTAAGTCACAGGAATGGGACCAATGAATAGGCCTAATGACAATGAACCGAAAATCAACTCATCAGGTGTATGTTTAACACAATCCTTTTGCCACCTGCAAAGAACAGCCTCCTCTCTCCCCTCTTCACTTCTAAAGCATCTGTATCATTGGTAAAACCAAATACCCACTCAGTAAAGTATAAACAAACAGCAAGAGAAGAGTGGAGTGGAAACATAATGAAGAAAATAAAGCTAGTTGCCTCTCTGCAATCCACTTGCTTCTCCTGCTTTAATGGATTTACAATGATAGTCTATAATCAAAGTGCAATGACAGACTTAATTACATGAAGCTCTAAGTGACCTCTGGCAAATCACATGTTGCCTTCTTCTGGGTACAAACTCTTTAAGCCTAATGCTCCCAGTCAGAAAACCTCTTATCTCAGAGACAAAAGGATTCCTATGGCAATGAGTACCGGCTGCCTACACCCTGTAGAGATGCTCTCTGCAGCCCATTACATCCAGAAAAGGCTTTCTCCATTCTGCATCACTCAAGGCTGTATTTTTTTTTTTTTTGAAAGCCACTTACAAATATCCACAAGAACTACAGACTAAGTTTCTCTTTGAAAAAAACCCAGAGGCAAAGACTGAATGAATGGCATACTTTTTCATGAAGAGAATAATCAGGCTAAAAGAACAATCTGTGCAAAAAGTCTGCGACCTTCGCTGGGGCTATGACCTTGAATTTGAATCTTCTTCTGACACACAGAATGTAACTGATTGTTGAGCTCCAGATTAGATCTTTGCAGGAAATTTTGCAACCCTTTCCCTCCAGGGCTAGAATCCGGTTTAGAAGTTGGGGGCGAGGAATGGCATCTGGGATGTCCCCCAACCTCACAACTGTCCAAACAGATCAACAATTTTCAATGGGTTTAACTCAAAAACGTCAGCTTCAAAATTGATATCTGAATCTAGATTCCAAAGGAAATTACTAATACATTGTATATATGGTGACTACACCCAAGAACAAAGAATCATTCTCTGAGGTCACAGGCCTTGATTTAGGTGGGCTTGCAGAGCCGATACTTGTCTTTGATGAACCTGGAGAAAGAAGCTGAGATATGTCTCTTGGCCTATCATGAATAGAGAAAGAGCTTTCTCGTTTTTAAAATCAATAATAAAACTCTGCAATACGATAAGCTGGTGGTCATAGTAGAACACAGTTCTTCCTTGGTCAAAGATCAGCTGGGGGAGTTCACACAGACTTGTGTTCCCTTAACACCATGGCTCAAGCTCCCAAACCAGCAGATTAATGATGCTTCCACAGAATTACTTTTTCCTTCCCAAATCCTACCTCATTGCTGCAAGTAGTTTAACTCTGAAAGGCCTTGACCTCTTTTCTTTGTCTCTCCAATTCAAGTGTGTCTGTTTCCTTGGGGCTACCAAGCTCACTTGGATGGTTGGCCAGAGCAGAATGGAGCATCAGCCAACCCCTGAACAATGGGCCCCTTTCTCCGGCTGTCACATGAACAGCGTTGTGTTACAGCCATTGTCCCTCCAAGCAGAGACGGAGAGGCACGGGTTTTCACAGACCAGTTATTCTCTGTGATCCAGTCTGACCAAGTCACTAAAACATTAAAAAAGAGAGAAAAGAAGTCATGCCTTCTGAATGGAGTATAGCCCTAACAAAAGTTATGGTGCATCTGTGGACCACCAGCGTCAGAATATCTGGACCTTACTGCACCCCTATTGAACCCAAATCATTAGATGGGAGCCATTATCTACTGGTGACTCTCAGGCCCCTAAAGTTTGAAAACATAGGCTAAACAGAGGCCTCAAGTTTTCCTGTCTTCACTAATAACGGACTGCTTTTGCACATCTATCTGTTCAAGGGGTATACTGAAGATGGGAGGAGTTCTGAAAGGGCTAATACTTTATGCCATGATAATCAAATCTTACTGCGGGGAAAACATTTGGGGAGAAGATAAGTGAGGAAGATGAGGGTACCGAGGACTGTGGGGACGGAGACAGGAAATTAAATAATGATAACAGTGGGGTCAATGATGAGCATAAAGTGGGAGATGCCAGGAGAGGAGAGTGCTGAAGCAATCTGGCAGAGGCTGGAGCCTTCAGAAGAGGATGGATGGTGAGCACTTCTTTCAGAAATGAAGTTCCCAGTGGTAGGATGAACAGATGGCTCTTTAAAAGCTAGCAAGTTTAATATTTAGTTTTAAGGAGTAAATTTTCTCCATAGTTCCAAGCCTTAAAAGTCAGCCACTCAGAGGCACATGTTTGGTGATATTTTATGAAGTAAAGGAGATGTAGGGTGGACCATTTCATCCTAAAAGAGAAAGTACAATAGTGTGACACAGTGGTCCGCAAACTGCGGCTCTTTGATCCCTTGAGTGTGGCTCTTTCACAAAATACCATGACCTGGGCAAGTCTATTTTGAAGAAGTGTTGTTACAAGAAGTTTAAGTTTAAAAATTTGGCTCTCAAAAGAGATTTCAATCTTTGTACTGTTGATATTTGGCTCTGTTGACTAATGAGTTTGCCAACCACTGGTGTGGCAAGATCAACTTTAAATTAAACTTCTTATAGGAAAATATGAATTCAGAACTAGATGGTGCTACATGGACTACAGTGTGGTAATTGTGGGAGATAGAGAGGTGGGTGGAGGCTATGTGGGGATAAATGATGATGGGGAAAAAATAAGATAAAAGGAAGAAAACAGAACTAGATGGTGCTGGCAGAAACACAACCCCTGTCTCCATCCCCACACCCAAGAAGTCCCATAGTTGCTGAAAATGTTTTTTTGTTTCACACTTTTGCATGGGATGGGCACTCAGTTTTTGCTTGAACCTCCATAGGGTGCCCCACACCACATCTGGCTTATATACTGAAATAATAGCAGTGTAACATGAGGGGGTCCTTTAATGCCCATAGAGCTCTGGGAACAGGCAGAGTCTAGTCCCACAACCCCATGCATGGCTGTCATAAATGATTCTCCAACGTTAACTCACCCCTACTGTGAAATGATTTAGTCATTATTGTTTGAAAATGTCTTGCAAATTCCTGCTGCCACATGTTTGCTGAGCTCACTCCCCTGTTTAAAATACTCAACTCCTCTCTCCTTCCAGGCCCGAGGCTTCCAGGAAACCTCCGAGCACACCAGATGGAGTCCTCTCTCTAGAATGAGTTCTCAGGACTGCCCACTTGGTCCTTACACAGTCAGGTGTATTTTCTTTATCTTTTATTCTTTTAAGGCAAGTATCTTGGTAATTCCACATCCTATTTATTTCTATGCCCTGTTCACCTAATAACTAACTCTTGGAGCAAAAATAAAACTCAAGTCAATTAATTTTTGAAAGAACACAAAAAAACATCTTGTCATCAATCCCTCATCGAAAAAAAATAAATCAAGTACCCTTCTGAAGATATCAATGAACGTAGATATTTAAAATTTTCCATTTTAATTGTAGAAATAACTCCTGGGTCTAATTAACCTTCCTATTTTGTTCCATGAGGAACAAGTTAAATTTGTGTGTTTTGATTTTCAATTTTCCATCAAAAATTATTATTTTTTTTTAAAAAGAGATAGCCAGAATCGGTTTGGCTCATTGGTAGAGCGTCGGTCTGCGGACTGAAGGGTCCCAGGTTCAATTCCGGTCAGGGGCATGTATGTTGGTTGCGGGCACATCCCTGGTAGAGGGTGTGCAAGAGGCAGCTGGTCGATGTTTCTCTCTCATTGACATTTCTAGCTCTCTATCTCTCTCCCTTCCTCTCTGTAAAAAATCAATAAAATGTATTTTTTTAAAAATCAACGTACTAAAATAAATAAATAATAAAAAATAATAAAAGAGATAAACCCGAATCTTTACCAGAAGGCATTTAAAAGATCCATTATGAAATGGTCACCTGTGGTGAGGTTTTAGAACTAACCAGATCTGTGCAGCAAATCCAGGTCAGCCAGGATGTTAATGACAAGGCACTTAGTCACCCTCTATGATGGGGTCTCCTTGCTCCAAAGATAAGATGTTTTTAACAGATGCTAATGTCCTGCACATCTACCTATCAAGATGAGGCTTTCCATACTGAAATACTGTATTCTTTGTCTTAGAAAGGGGGAAGGGTACAATTTATGGCCCTCTGAGTAGAAAATTGAGGAGGTTGAAATGCTCCCCATAGTTTCTTTATCTAGAAGTATAAATCACTGGAAATGAATAGAGGAAATCACTAAAAATTAACATAGATAATAACAGGAAATATTATCACATTCACACTTCAGACTGGCTAATGGTGCAGAGTATGCATCATCAAATGACATTCACATGCGACTTGCAGTTTTGCAAATAAGTTGAATAAAGTAAAATAGCACTGGTTTGTATCTTACTTTTGTCCTCATACTATGAGAAATCCTCTTATTAAGGGCTATAAGTTAATCCTCTGCAATAACTATTTTTAAAAAGCATTAGGATGATCCCAGTGAAAAATAATATTAAATTGTGAAGAAAAGAGAGACATGAGAAATACAAAATCTTGGGAAATTCAGAAAAATAGAATGAATAAATGAAGACATTAGGGAACTAGGTAAGAAACTTATAAGAGTACAGCCAGATGCAAGCTTAAATTAAGGTTTAAAGAGTTCATTCTGGAAAGAGGATTGAAAAATGAAGACAAATCAACAGAATCCAATGCATCTCACTTCATTCTTAAAACTAAGCTAATTTTTAGAATGAAATCCTGGATACACATCCTTGAGAAATTGGGATCACTGGCATTAATTTGGCTTTGTTTGAAGTCTAAACAATCTAGACATTTTACTTCACGTATTAATTCTGTTAACATCCTGCCCTATGACATTGGAACTCGCATATGTCAGCCAGTAAGTGAACTTTTTAGATGTTGTTTATTTTATGGTGGAGCTGCCCATGAGCCAAAAGTTCCATTTTGCAGCATCACCAGCTCTGTCATTACCCTACATTTTTTTGTTCATTTGTTCAAATATTATTGTATATTCTCATTAATTATGAAAAATGAAAAAAATTAAGAATTAAAAAATAATAGTAATTATAAGAAAGTTTTGCATCATAAACTTAATATAAGTTAGATAAAGATAGAAGTTATTAGTCATGCCCAAAATGGCAAATCTTTAGTCAGAATCAGACATTTATTGACTATGAGCAGGTCAACTGTTGTTCAGATAAGAAAAATAACCAAAATTATAGGAGTTTAAAGAAAAAAATTAAAACATTAAACACTGAATGCTATGTCTAATGGCAAGGTGTAATTTAAAATTTTATAATAAATTTGGCCCTCTACAGCAAGCATCCTTTATAACATGTAGGCTTTTGCACAATCTTTGGACCAATTTCTAGAAATGCATACTATACTAAAGTAGAAAAAGCAGTGCCAAACAAGTCACCATTTTTCCCATCAAATACAAAAACAAATACAAAGGTGTTTATAAATTGAAAAGCACAAGGCAAAAGTTGTTTATTTCTATTGGCATTGACACTTTTATTTCTGTGCCCTGACACCGTTATTCACAACCAAAACCATCCCAAAGGTGTGATAAACTCAGGCTTATCATAGTGCTGCCATAGTGACATTAATTCAGTGGCATCTGGTGTTTCATAAGTCATCTTAGGCTATTCTATCTTGCCTTTTTCCACTCCAGGTTACTCATTTTCTAGACTATGTCTAACCAAACTGTAAATTCTTAACTGGCTTCTCCACAGCCCTCAGTCTGTACATAGTGACTGTCCCAAACACTTGGGATGCTAAGGAAATGTCAACTACTGTTCATTCATTTGTTCTTCCCTTACATTTTTTTTAGGTATTTATTATGTAACTACTATGTGCCAGCCATTTAGATAAATAGGAAATGATCATCTCACCACCCAGGTGTAGTCCTCTCCAGACAACAAACATAGTTGATTCGATATGATAGAGAATATTAAAGCTATCCACAAAATAGAGTAGGAATCATATGAGACATCTCGTAAGTTTATGAGAATTAGAAAATGTTTCAGACGGCATGTCTTCTTTGAACTGTATCTTGAAGGATAAATGGGTAGTAAATAGTTGATTAGATTGAAAAGAGGAGCAAGGACATTTCTGGCAGACAGAACAGCATACACAGCTAGGTGATGGAGGAGTGAAAGCAGGCAATGTGTTCTCCAAGGAAAAGTAGTGAGATCAAGATCAGTGGGGCTTAGATGCTTGGAGAACAGGGAAGCAGACAACACAGAGAAGACAGTGCAAACCTGGACATTTGTATCATATAACTTTCTGCTATAAGCTAGTGTTTCTCCAAGTGTGATATGATGTCACCTCCCCCAGAATCACTAGGGGATCTGTTAAATGCAGATTTCTGGCCCTTGCATCTGGGGTACAGCCCTGCAATCTGCATTTTCAAGAAGCACCTGGTGACACTGATGGTCACCATCTGGGGATTCGCCATAGATTTTTAAACGAGGAAATGACATGATCAGATCTGTATTTTAGAAATATGCTATTAGGCCAAGGAGATGATCATGAGGGAGGTAAAGCCATTGCTGCTAAATAAGCATGTGACTTGGGTTTGTATTAGAATCATCTGGGGAACTTTGGTAAAGCTGCAGACTTTTCATACTTCACCCAAGACTTACTGCATCTGAACCAAAGCAGCGGGGGCTGGGATTCATATTAGGTTGAACAATATTGAATTTCCATTTTATGTAGGTCAAAATGTCAGACTTTGGCAATTTCTCACAATTCAATCTATTATTTTTAACAAGCTTCCTCCATGCTTGATATACATCAAAGTCTAAGAATAGCTGATGAAATACAAGCAGAACTAAATACTTTTCCTTTTTTTTTTTTTAACTAATTATTTGTGTCATTACTTACTTTGATTAACATGCAACAATAGAAGTGACATATTTATGTACTCAAAGCAAATGTTTAAACAAAGAAAGTTTAAAAAACAACCATCAATGAAGGCTACTAATTTAAAGATTTTAGAGCCAGAAGGAACACTAAGTTATCCAGCTTTTCCCCCCACCTCCCTACACAAGTTTATGTTGAAGCTGATGGGGGAGAAGAACCCTGCTAGAAATTATACTGAATATTTTGTTCAATTTTTCAGCAATGCATGTTCTTCACTTTAACAGCTACTAAAAGAAATGTAGCTAAAAATATTTGAGGTTTAATTTATAGGGTGCTAGTGTTACATGAAGCCCTAATATATGTGAAATGGGGGGGGGGTAATAAAGTAAATACTCATGCATATCCATTTTTTTAAATAAAGCTAATGAACCTCACATAGAACCTAGAGCAATGCTTGGAATATAATAGATGCTTCATAAATAACTACTGAATAAATGATTGACCTCTTAAAAAATAGGTTAAAGGAAGTATATTAATGCAAGGAGTTTCTAAGGCAGTGTAGTTTACAGATTGTAAACTAAGTGTATATATCCCACCTGCTAGCCTGTCCCAATCAATAACCCTTTGGCACACAACCATTATCCCCCCTCTACAATCCCAGCCCTGCTACATACACTTTCTTTCCTCCAAAGGGGCCCAACAGAAAGATCATATCTGAGGTAAATCTGACAATACATTATGTTCTGGGGGGAGGCAAACCCAAATGAGCATGGTCTTCAAAAGCCATCCAAAGAGAAATAATAGCCAACATATTGGCAGCTAATAAAAGCTTTATTATCCTCATACTGCAAAAGTTACCAATATTAGCCTAGTTATGACAATAGCTAATACTTACTTGCTTATCATCCGCCAAGCTTGTTAGCACACCACATGCCTTATACTCATTTAATCCATTTAACAGCCCTCTGGTATAAGCACTGCATTATCATGCTGGTTTTATAGATGAGAATAGAGAGGTTAAATAATGACCAAAATCACACAACTGGAAAGTGCAGAGTTGAGAGTTGACTTCAGGCTACCTGGTCCCAGAGCTCATGATCTGCTCAGCTCTCTGAGCTCAGAGCACCAACGCAAAAAGCACCCTGCAAGCTGACCTCTTGGAGCAGTCCCGCCAGGAAGAAGACATTTCTGAAGAATATGACCTGGTCCCAGTCTTTTCATCCATAAGGAATGAAGCAAGTTGGGAAGACCCCACAGAAAGTGAGACCCAGGATATGAAGGAGAAAGGGAAGGAGAGCCAAGAAGGAATGTGATTCTCCTCTGCCTTGGGAACCTAAAAACTTTTGGACTAACCAAATCTTTAATTTTCCTCTAAAGAATTTGGGTCCCTGCCCAGCCGGAGTGGCTCATTGGCTGAGCATTGGCATATGAACCAGGAGGTCAGGGTTGATTCCCAGTCAGGGCATATGCTCGGGGTTTGGGGTTCAGCCCCCAGTGGGGGACTTGCAGGAGACAGCCTCTTAATGATTCTTTTTCATCACTGATGTTTCTATCTCTGCTTCTCCCTTCTTCTCTGAAATCAATGAAAATAGATTTTAAAAGAATTTGGATTTTCATGTGAGGATATTTTTCTAAATTTTCATTATACTTCATTTACTCAGTGGGATCATTCTAACTTCCAGAAAGAAAAGAGAAAGAAAAAAGAAAAAAGAAAAAATATTTCCCTAACCCAGGGGTAAAAGTCCTAGATCAAAGGAATTTAAAAGAGCAACATGACATAGGTCTTTCTATGGTAACTATGGCTTGAAGAATGACCTCTCCCCAACCTCCTCCAACATTCCTTGAGGAACTAGGCATGCATGCAAGGAAGAGACCCTCTGGTCTAAGCCACCCAGCCTGCTATCCTGACCCTGACAGGACGCTGAGAACGGGGGATGTGGGACTGCCCCAGGTCCATGGGCACCATCTGAATATCAAGTACCGGAGAAAGAAAAGTTAAAAAACAAGTCAAGATCCCAGAGAAGGGAAGCTGATCTCAAAGGAAGGTCCTGCGAAACTACTTTTCATTCTGTCTTATTGCTCCCAAGCTTCTCTACACCCATCATCACAGAACGGACAAGGCAATACAGGGCAGAAATTATGTAAAATGAAATGCATGGTGTGGATGTCTCCCCATGAGAAATACTCCAAGAAGTCCCTAAAAGCCCCAAGTAACAAGACCAACTGTAAACAATAACCATAAACCCTTGTAAACAGCCTAGGCTGGGCCCATCTCCCAGACCTCATGCAGAACCGGGGTATCCTGGAGAAGGAAAACGTGTCTCCCCACTTCTCCCCTCCGCTCCCCCCCCCTACACACACACACACACACACACACACACACACACACACACACACAAGAAACCATCGACCATCCTGCCAAAGTCCAGCGTCTGCAGCATTGAGCGTGCCCAACTCTTACCCAGGTCCAGAGATCCTGAGATTCGCAAAGCAAGCCTCTTCCCCTGGTTTTCACCGGATGCCAGCCAGGAAAGAAAACCTGTCCCGCACAGAGTCTTCGCCTCCAAGCTGCGTCCCAGGGGAGAACCACACTGGGAAGTCTTGGTTCAGGTTCAGAGGTGGAAATGCGGGAAAGGAGGCTGGTCTCAGCGCAGTTTTGCGCACCAGAGAAAGTACTCTGCTGTAAACTTGAGTAAGGTTTTCCCTTCTGGCCCGAGATGCTGCAGGAGGAGGGGAGTAACCCGAGCCCGGCCTGGATGCGCGCAGTTGCCGCTGCTGCAGCTGCCGCCGCAGGGGCAGTGGCCGCTGGAGGGGGCGTCGCTTGGCGCCGTGCGCGGTCCCCACTGCAGCCAGCCAGGATCCCTTGGCCGGCCGGACTCTTGCGCCCCGACCGCAGGTCGCCCTTGCCGTGGGAGGCTTCCACCGTCCGAGAGTGACCCCGCCAAGTGTCCGGGTCACGAAGTTGGAAAACCTTGGGGGGTCACTGCAGCGGGTGGCGGAGTGCGCCTCTGAGCCCGGACCACATCGTCCAGTGAGCGCCTGCGGGTCAAAACCCGGGAGGTGTTCTAGACCCTTTAGGAGGGTTTGGGGGACTGGGGACAACGCCCGAGCCACCAGCCGGAGCGGATGGGCCCGTCCCCAGCAGTGGCAGGAAGGGATGGCAAATGTGGGACAAAGAAAGGGGTGACCTAGCGATGCCCGGGTGTGCAGGGCGGCACAGAGCGGTGGGGAAGGTGGGGCCAGGAGTGGGGGGATGGGTGGGACCCAGGGAGCCTACTTTACAAAGAGGAAGAACTCCGGACCCGCAAGGAAATATCTGCGAGGCCTCACGCAGATTTCTTGGGGAAGGGCTCCCTCTGCCGACTCCTCAAGGAGGTCCCGGGACAACCCAACGTTAGAAAGTTAGAACCAAGAAAAAGTCTTTTCTCAATTGGCTGTGCGCCAATTCTGGAATCTACTTCTCTGACTGCCCGCCTTCTTCTTCCTTGCTAAAGAATGTCTCCTGACGACCCACACAAACATGAATTTCTAATTGCTGGGAAGAAGTTCGTTCTTGTGGTCTATCCTCCCCCAACCTTCCAAACAAAAAGTTTGTGCTCCACATCAACCCCACATGACCCTGTCCTACCACGCTTCTCTTCTTTAGATGAACATGAACTCTTCTTTCTCTGGATAGAGACCGCGAATGCACATGCGTCCCCAGTCACGAACTGCACCTGCACGTGGTCCATCCTAAAAAAAAAAAAAAAAAAAAGTGTGCTTCTCCTTGGTCGTCCTGAAGACAAACAGGCATCCCTGCCTCCTCTTCTGGTTAACATTTTTCTTTAAGGGACTAACCCTGCCACACTTAATAAAGTCTAGATAGGAAGGTCAGTCAGGATCCTTTCCTGTCCAGGACCTTCTCCTCCAGGGGTGCGAACTTTGGTCAGAGTGGCCCAAGAACAAATAAACCAAGAGCTGATTGATCCCCTGGGACAGCGTTCTTGAGATTAGCCATTGCCCTGGGCGTTGTGGCTCATGGTAGGAGCTCCTCTCTTACACTGAAAGGTCATGGGTTTGATTCCCTGTCAGGGCACATACCTAAGTTTCAGGTTAGACACTCTCCCCATCCCGTGGTTTTCTTCTATCCCCCTGCCCCTCTATCTAAAGAGAGTTGTTTCATATATTTTGTCTAAGTTTTGCTTATTTAGGGCAGGAGCATAAGTCCAATCTAGTTACTTCTTGATTGCCACAAAAGAAAGTTGTTTTTCCTTGATTTTTTTAGGAGCTACTCTTTGTACAAATTCCCTCCCATTTTTGGTGTGTTTTAATTTATGTGTATTGAATTGGGTAGACTTGGTTTCTGTTGCTTTCCTTCAAAGAACTCTGGATGATATACTGCAATGAAACACATGAAACATTTCAGATAAAGCTTCAACAGCCTGGATTAATGTGAGACTTTTCTACCTTTATTTTAAATACTACAAACACAATTCATATAATGTGAGATTAAATGGGCTTCTTTGTTGTTGTTATTAACTATACCATTCTGTTAACATGGAATTTATATCTATTAAAATTCCAATTATTTTTCACATTTGCTCTTAAGCCATGCTTTTTTTTTTTTTTTAAATATATTTTATTGATTTTGTACAGAGAGGAAGGGAGAGAGATAGAAAGTTAGAAACATGGATGAGAGAGAGTCATCGATCAGCTGCCTCTTGCACACCCCCTACTGGGGATATGCCCGCAACCAAGGTACATGCCCTTGACCGGAATCGAACCCGGGACCCTTCAGTCCCCAAGTCGACGCTCTATCCATTGAGCCAAACCAGTCTTGGCTTAAGCCATACTTTTAAAAATATTATTTACACTAGTTGGGATTTTCATAGTAATCTTACAGGACCATTTACACAATCCCATGAAATTCCATCGTTCTATATCTGATCCATTTTAGAACTTGTTGAGATTCTGATGGAGCTAATTCTTGTCCTAGCATCTTAGTTAACTAGCTCGCAGTCGAGATATGCGAAATTTGACTAGCAAGCCACCGGGCTTTTGAGAAAATACTGATTAAACATGTGGAAGCAGCTAGAAGTCAAAGGCAGCCCTAGCTGGTTTGATTCAGTGGGTAGAGCTTTGACCTACAGACAAAGGGTCCTGGGTTCGATTCTGGTCAAGGGCAGGTACCTCGGTTGTAGTCTCCTCCTGGCCCAGCCCTGGTAGGGGCTCGTGTAGGAGGCAACCAATTGATGTATTTCTTTACATCGATGTTTCTTGCTGTCTTTCCCTCTCTCTTCCACTGTCTCTGAAAAATCAATGGAAAAATATTCTTATGTGAGGATTAGCAATAAATAAATGAATAAATAAATAAATGTCAAAGGCATATCCTAATAAAGAAGTTATTTTCCATTCACATCCTATAATAAGGTCATTCAAGCACTTGTAAATAAAACTCTATTATATTTCAGCCCAATTTCTTCATCTGAGCCACAGAATTTCATGGGATTCTTTTTGTTTGTTTGTTTTGTTTTAATTATTTTTAAATCCAGATATATTCTCATGTCTTCAATTTACCTGTCTGGTAATATTTCCAATAAAGGAAGTCAACACAGCTTGGCAATTCTCTCTCTTAGCAAACAAGATTGGCTACCCATGGCTCCCTCTCTGTAGTGCTCTCAATCATGTCTTAGGCACAATATAGACTGGGGCTCACAGAATTGACCTCCTGTGACTGATGGGCAGGGCTCCCGATGAACTCTGTGACACAGTGAGTAGGTGCCATATCTGCTGCTGTTTTCCTGTCGCTCACTGCCCCTCAGTCGTGTGGCTCACAGCTCAGTACTCTGGATGAAGCCAAAGAGCAATGGGCCTCTTGGCAGGATCCTGCACAGCCCCAGGGAAACAGGTGCTCACTCCATGCTTTTACATTTCCCGGAGAGGAATCACAGGTGGAAAAGGGCTATCTCGGCACTGAGCTGTGCCACCTTGAGGGAGGAGAAACTGCATAAAGTTAAACTGTTCCTCTTACCTTCTCCAGTGCGTCCTGTTGCAGTTTTTGCTCCATGGTGCACTAGATCTTCCCCCTGAGCTCTTGGACTTTTCAAAGGCTTTTGCAGGCATGTGTGACTGTCTAAGTCAGTGCTCTCCAGGGGCTCTTGGACCTCACTCACAGGGACTATATTGGTTCATGGGCCACTTTAGGGTCCAAAGCCACCACTGAGGTGTTTACACCTACTACCTGACTCACCAGTGGGAAAGACTCTTCCTGGATGCTTTGGCCATCTTGTTCCAGATCCCACAGCGCTCACAAAGTCACTTTTGTTCATGGATCCATACCAAATTATTGTTGTTGGAAAGGGACTATATGACGAGGATGTATTATTGGGCCATCTTGTTTACATCACTCTCTCCAAATTTTATTTTACTGTAAAAAAAAATTACCACAGTAAGAACTATATTTCTTATCAAGGCCAAATTCATATCTTCATATGCATATCATTGCAACAAGTTTCATGAAACAACACACTTATACATCACATCCTCATATATTTTCTGTTCTAGTGCTTCTCAGACTTGAATGTGCATGTTAAACAGCTAGAGATCTTGTTAATATGCGATTCTGGTTCAGTATCTGGGGTTGGGGGGGCGGGGCGCTACATTTTAACAAACCCCTAAGTGGATGTTTCTGTCTCTCGAACTGCATCTCGAGTAGCTGAGTTCTATTCTATCATTTTATTTAAGTGCTAAATTACTGTGATGCCTCTTGAATAGATCTGGACTGTCAGTTTGTAAAAGCACCACTGGTATATTTCCTGGAGTAAAACTATGCTTGGAGAAGCTATTGAAGCAACAACATACCTATCTAGGATGTTCTTGTAAAAGACTACCTGTGGAGTGGTATGACCCTTGGAAACGGATCAATGGCAAATAGGCTTCATTTTCCATGATAGAAGGGAAGAAATTGCTATCTTCCTGACATTGCTTTTTAAAAATTATAACATCTGACACAATAAATAAATCTATTTCAATTTGGAATGAATAAATCTTAAGCATTCTGCATATTAAGGATTCTCATTTCTGGTGTGGAGAAGAAAGGTGCAGATGACTAAAAGTAACCATGGCAATGATATGAGTGCCAGAAAAACACACACACACAAAAGAAACTATTGCCTGTGGCATGCATGTTCTCCTTTGTCTGAAATATCAATGCTTCCTATGTCCTTCAAGATTTTGTTTTCAAGTAACAAAAGTCAACACTGACCAACATAATGAAAAAGAAACTGGGGGAAGCCATTGAGGGGCTCCAAAAGAGATGGGAAACTGTGGGACCAAAGCTGAAAATAAGAAGGAGCCCCTCTAGAGGACTGGGAAGGAGGAATCAAAGCAGAAGGATCCGGCCAGAAACAGCTGGGTCACGCTGTCCCACTGAGATTAATGAACCTTTCCTTAGTCCTCATAACATGCTCTCAAGATCAAAGTCACAGGAGAGAGCACCCATTTGGCTGAACTTGGGTTATGCATTCCCTCTTGCCAATCCTGGGACAAGAGGACGTATTTGGTTCTTTAAACTTCCATATGGGATCAGGTGCCTGATATACCATCCCCCTAGGAGCATAGAACAGAGGTGTGTGACACCGAGTATTTGCAATTCTTTCAAATTTTTCTCTAAACTGCTGCAGAAAAAAAAAATGAGGCCATATTATTAAGGAACTGTAGGATCAAAGGAGGATTTTCTGAGGTGAGAAGAGTTACTGTTTTTGTATCTTGTTGGTAATGACCCAGGAGAGAGTCAGTGTGGGTGGAAAGTAGCTCATTGTCACTCTAACACTATTTCTGAGAGTTTCTGGCTCTTTTAGCCAACCTCCATTGCCAGAACTATATCTTCACAACTGAAATTCTATACCCATTAAATAATTATTCCCCATCCTCCTTTTTACAGCCCCTGGCAATCACCATTGTACTTTCTCTCTATGTCTGTGTCTGCTCTAGGTACCTCACACAGGTGGGATTATAAAGTATTTGTCTTTTTTTAAAATATATTTTTATTTATTTCAGAGAGGAAGGGAGAGGGAGAGGTAGAAACATCAATGATGAGAGAGAACAATTGATTGACTGCCTCCTGCATGCCTCATAATGGGGATTGAGCCCAAAACCTGGGAACCGGGCATCAAACTGTGACCTCCTGGTTATAGTCGATGCTCAACCACTGAGCAACACAGGCCCAGCTACAATATCTGTCTTTTTGTGATTAGCTTATTTCACTTAGCATAATGTCTTCATCCACATTGTAGAATTTGCTTTCTTTTCAAGGCTGAGTAATACTGCATTGTATGTATATACCATATTTTATTAACCATTCACCTGTGGATGGACACTAGGTTGCTTTCCACCTTTCGGATCTTGTGAACATGAGCTAGTAAGTACCTCTTAGAGACCCTGCTTTTAATTTGGGGGGATAAATACCCAAATGTGGAATTGCTAGATTAAATGGTAATTATATTTCTAATTTTTCTGAGAACCACACTTTTTCCAATGTGACTGCACCAATTTCTTTACATTCCTACCAACAGGGCACAAGGGTCCCAATTTCTTCATATCCTGCCAACATTTGTTATTTTCCTTTTTTAAATTAATTTTTTATTGTTTAAAGTATTACATATAGTAGTACATATATCTCCATTTTCTCCCCATTGACCTTCCCCCAGCCTCCCCTACCCCATTGCATGTCCTCATCCCACTCTCCTCCCCCGTGTCTTGTGTCCATTGGTTGTGTTTATATGCATGCATACAAGTCCTTCAGTTGATCTCTTTCCCTTCCCTACCTCCCCAACACTCCCCAGCCTTCCTCCTGTAATTTGATAGTTTGCTCAATGCTTTACTGCCTTTGTATCTATATTTTTGTTCATCAGGTTATAATGTTCTTTATTTTCCATAAATAAGTGAGATCATGTGGTATTGTCCTTTCATTGCCTGACTTATTTTCACTTAACATAATGCTCTCCAGGTCCATCCATGCTACTG
Organism: Pipistrellus hanaki; assembly: GCF_964339955.1. NCBI lineage: Eukaryota > Metazoa > Chordata > Mammalia > Chiroptera > Vespertilionidae > Pipistrellus > Pipistrellus hanaki. The sequence continues at coordinate 68,468,010 of NC_140506.1, read as the reverse complement.
CAAATGGTAAGAATTCCTTCTTTTTATAGCAGCATAGTATTCCATTGTGTAGATGTATATAGTTTTCTAATCCATTCATCTGCTGATAGGCATTTAGGCAGTTTCCAAATCTTAGCTATGGTGCTGCTATGAACATAGGAATGTATATATCCTTTCTGATTGGTGTTTCTAGTTTCTTGGGATATATTCCTAGAAGTGGGGTTACTGGGTCAAATGGGAGTTATATTTTTAGTTTTGGGGGAAACTCCACACTGTTCTCCACAGCAGCTGCACCAGTCTGCATTCCCACCAGCAGGGCACGAGGGTTTCTTTTTCTCCACATCCTCGCCAGCACTTGTCGTTTGTTGATTTGTTGATGCTAGCCATTCTGACAGGTGTGAGATGGTACCTCATTGTCGTTTTGATTTGCATCTCTCGGATAATTAGTGACTTTGAGCATGTTTTCATATGTCTCTTGGCCTTCCTTCTGTCTTCTTTCAAAAAGTATCTATTTAGGTCCGTGCCCACTTTTTTTTATTGGATCATTTATCTTCTTTTTATTAAGTTGTATATAGTGGTCATCCTAATAGTTGTATCTCGTTATAATTTTGATTTGCATTCCCATAATGATTAGGGATATTGAGTACTTTTTCAAATGTTGGTCATTTTTATATCTTCTTTGAAGAAATGTTAACTCCTTGCCTATTTTTTTTAATTGGGCTGTTTTGTTTTTAAGTTGTAGTTCTTTATATATCCTGCTATCCTCTTGCTCACCCCACTCCAGACACATTGGTCTCATTTCTTTTCTTCCAACACACCAGGCATGATTCCTCCATGGGGCCCTTGCTAGTCCTTCTGCGTGGAATGTGTGGCTTACTCCCATATCTCTTTTATATCTAACTCAAATGTGCCTACTCAGTGAGCATTCCTATCAGCTACGGTAACTCACCCTGCTGCCCCTGCAAACCTAATTCCTTTTAAAATTCTCTACTTTTGCTGAAACCGGTTTGGCTCAGTGGACAGAGCGTCGGCCTGCGGGTTCGATTCTGGTCAGGGCATGTACCTTGGTTGCAGGCACATCTCCAGTAGGGGGTGTGCAAGAGGCAACTGGTCCATGTTTCTCTCTCATCGATGTTTCTGGCTCTCTTCCTCTCTGTAAAAAATCAATAAGATGTATTTTTTTTTAATTCTCTACTTTTTTGTATTTTTTTTTTAAACATTGCTTTTTACCTTCTAATATCCTATATACTTTACATATTCATTATGTGTATTGTTTGATATCTGTCTTCCCCCGATTAGAATATCAGCTTTTCAAGGTCAGGCAGGAATCTTTACCTATTTTGTTTACTGATATATTTCAAGCACCAAGTGGTATTCTTGTGCACTGTACTTTCTCAAGAAATAGTATATTTATACACACACACACACACACACACACACACGTGCACAAAATCATGCACCTTGAAAGAAACTGTGGGCCATGATGCTGAGGTAGGCACAGGGGCAGGTCTTGGTCCATCCTCCACTCCCACTCCCGCAGCAGCCCCAGTACCCTGTATGCCTGCAACCCCACTCCCATCACTGCTCCCAGGTGCTGATGGTGCCAGCCTGCTTGTAGCTACTGAAGGTATGGAGCGAGCGAGCGAGTGGGAACGGCGCCATCAGTGGGTGTGAGCAGCAGCTGCTGCCCTGATCACCTCTCAGGAGCAGCGGGAGGTGGAGAAGCCCTCAGGGGTGATCAGGCCCATCAGCCACTACTCACACCCACTGATGGCACTGAGTGATTGGGACTGGCGCCAGGCACTGGCAGCAGGTTGCAAGCGGTGGCCCTGGCACCGGCTGTGGGTGTGAGCAAGGCCAGGGCTGGCAGTGGGTTTGAGAGGTGACTGCCGACCCCAATCTTTCCTCAGGAGCAGGGGGAGGTAGAGAAGCTCTAAGAGGCGATTGGGGCTGGCAGCAGCTCGCACCTGCTGACAGCACCAAGTGATTGGGGTTGACACCGGGTGCCAGCAGTGGGTGCAAGCGGCAGCTCCAGTGATGGCAGCAGGTGCAAGCACCAGGTGGGACCAGGGCATACAGGAGCAAAGAATTTTCAGTAACCACCAGAAGCTCACCCCAATGGCAGCTTCGTCTGGTGCCCCTGCTCACCTGCTCCACCATCCCACGAAGGCCAATGCCCATCATGTTGCACACATGCCCCTTGGTGGTTAGCACACATCACAGCGACCAGTTGTTTGGTTATTTGGTTGTTCAGGTTATTCTGTGTTTGATCTATTTGCACATTAGCCTTTTATTATCTAGAATGTGTGGATATATATATATATATATATATATATATATATATATATATATATATAATGTTTTATTGATTTAGATAGAGAGGAAGGGGAAAGGAGAGATAGAAACATTAGAGAGAAACATCAACATCAATCTGCTGCCTCCTGTATGTCTCACACTTAGATAGAGCCCTTTACCCAGGCATGTGCCGACTAGGAAGTGAACCCATAACCTCTTGGTTCCTGGGTTGATGCTCAATCATTGAGCCATACCAGCCCAGTGTGAATATATTTTACACAAAAGTTTTATAACTTATTTTACATTAGTTAAATGTAAAGAATATTTTATTTTACACTTGCAAATTATCTTTTCTAAGTAGAATATTATTTTAAGAGCAGAGGCTTCCAAACATGAATTTCTTTAATTCATTCAACATTTGTCCAAACCACAGAGTTGCACAAATATGGCTCTCAGTAGATTCAGTCTTATCTCTCAGATTAGAATAATTGTCTCACTTGTGCTATAAAAGTAAAGAAAGAGAGGAGGCAAAGCAGATAAAGAATTAATTAATCAAGCCTTTAACTTTTCTGAAAATCCAGGGAATTTTTATCAGCCTGCTTTATTATTTACCTAGCATTACTCTCTGGAATATAAATATTATATCCTGAGATTTACAGCTTTATATGGCCATGAGTTATTCACACAAGTCTTCACTTGAGCAAGTGCCCTAAAAGAGTCTCTCCTTACACTTCTTGTTCATTAATTCCATTCGAGCCTTCACATTCAGAATAATTCACAATAAAACAACAGAGGGTTGTTTTACTATAATGCAGTGCTTTGCAGCCTTTTTTATAATACATTAAGAGGCTAGATCTGTTTATATGTCATTCTGAGATTAAAAAAAAAAGGAATTGGAGCTTGGGTGACCTGGCCCTGCTCAGCCACTCCCAGCCATCCCTGGGGCTGGCTGACTCCTGGATGAGAAGCTCTGCTACATTAGATGATGTCACAGGAAGTTAGCTCTTCCCAGTTGGTGGGTGAGACCCATCCTCTATGCCAAACATGGTTTACAACTTCAGATTGCTTTCTTCACCAAATTTTCTAACAAATCTTTTGTCCGACGTTTTCTACTCTGAGTATTTCAAGTTAACAATCTTTTGAATCTTTAAAAAGAAGATTTGGATATTGTAGGAAAGTTCCTCGCCTCTGGTGTTGGATTTGTCTGATGACATCCATCTATGAACACCCTTCTCTCTCTTCCTTGCACTGCAAAGCCCGGGAGCCTGAGAACTCCCTTTCTCTGACACCGGAGCCAGCAGAGTTCTGGATGTATTTTCAGACTCCATCGTAATTACAGATAAATTCAGGTGATCCTTGAAAGGTAGCAGGAAGGGAGGCCAAAGTCATTTTTCTTCTTTCTTTGGCAGCAATAGAAGGCATAGCACAGGCCTCCCAGATGTGAGTTTCTGGAGGGGCTCCTGTGGCCCTGCCATTCCCCTTATGGTGGAGCCATCCAGGACCAGGAGATGAACAGGAGTTTCCTGCAGACAGAGACTGTCTCGCTCTGGGTGCTGGTGCACCTCAAAGTGAGTGGCAGTCCCCTGGCCTTGCCTCCTTCAGCTGCTGTGATGGCCCTAGAAGCACCCGAGCCCGAGCCCTCGTGTGGAAGCCCCTGCCTGACAGGTGGACGGTGCTTGTTATGTTCTTGTCTGAGCCGTGACTGAAGACTCCTCTTAGGGCATCAGGAGATATAAGACATACAACAAATACTGCTTAAACTTTCATTTTATGCTAACATACTTCTCTAAATTTTTTCCTATCTGTTTAATAGAGCTTATCTCCTCATGGCTCAACAGACTCATTCTTTAAATTTCCTATCATACTGCTAACAAAGATGATGGCTTCTCCCTAGTTATTTTTTAGTTGAGAGTACAGGCTTGTAATGTTCTGCTTCTGTGCTACCCAAGCATATGGCCAGGAAATGAAAAGGAGGTGGATCCCTCGATGTAAATCAGGGGCTCTTTTTAGAAAAGACAAAAGAAAAAAAAGGTGGGTGAATTTAGAGAAGAAAACAGCAAGTACTTACTATCATCTAACTACCTAAAAATAAAAGTAATCTTCATCTATACATTATACCAAAACAAATTCAAATAGATTTAAGTGTTAAAAGAAATGATCTGTTATGACATAGAAGATCATCCTAGTGACTAATTTTAAAACTTGTTTAAGAAAACATTTTCTAAGTGTGACATCAAGGTCACAAACCATAAACACACACACACACACACACACACACACACACACACACACACAGGTTTTTCAAAAATATTTTTATTTTAGAAGTTTTAAAATATATCAAAATTAGAAACAACAGTGCCCACCCCCTAGCTTTAACAATTATTTACATTGTGCTATCGTTTCTTCATCCCTTCCTCTGTTTTTATATTATTTCTAAGTAAATGAAAAATCCTGAGATATTTCCCTTCTAAATGCTTCCACACAGATCTCCAAAATATTGAAATACTCTTATGAAACCACAATACCTTTATCACACCTAACAAAGTTGACACTAATTCTACAATATCATCTACTAGCTAGTCCTTTATCAACAGCAGAGGAGTAAAGGTCATCTGTTCACTTCAGGGATCTTAGGATCAGCACCAAATGATATAGCTACCCGGTTTTACCCATGATCCACCTGAAAAACATCTCAGAAAATAGTCCAGTCATTCTGGAGTCTAGGTCTGCATTTTCAACATTTATTCGTAAGGATTAAGCATTAGATTCACATTTTCTGAAATAGCTGGTCCTGCACATTTACTTTTCTTTCAAATTCCTTACAGAGTGTGGTTAGGATTACTTAGACCAAGCCAGGATAATGAAATTCAATATTGGCACTTCTATTCCAACTATAAGAAAGAGGGGCTCTTTTTCCTGGGTATCCAAGCTGGGAAGATTGAAGCAGAAGCTCCTGAAAGCCTGCCTGATGGTGAATACAACACGGAGAAAGTAGGACCGAGACATACAGAGAAAGAGTTCCACTTGTCCCTGCTTCCAACCATGCCTGCAGCAGACAATGCTGAGTGGAAAAGATAATGTTATACTTTTTAGTTTTATAAGCCCATAAATTCCTTGTTTTTCTTAAGCTAATTTAAATTGTGTGACCTTCTGTCTTTCGTATCTGAAACAGTGCTGTCAAAATGTGACAATCAAAAGGTTAAAGAATTTGGAATTAGACAAAGTAATCTTAATATATATTATATCTGATCCAGTTTCCACATCTGGAGATAATGATGCCTTCCTCTTAGGCCTGTCATGAGGACTAAAGGAGATAGTCTGATCTGCATGTGAGTGACACTGAATATGCTAGTTCCCTTTTTTTTCCCCTGGGGGCTGTATTGATGTCCTGGTCTTGAGTGCTCACATAGTTTCCTCTTCTATTGACTATTAAAAAGTTGTCCACTAATGTCCATATGTAATGTGAGCTCATCTGGCCCTAAATAGGAAGAGGAATTTCATACAATTGGCCATGGAATGTTCCCCATTTAGTTTTATAAAAGAATCCGTTTAGGAAGCAATGATATTTGTCTCCGGGTCATGCAGAGCCATTAATGGCTGTAAATTTGTTTTGCTCTTCACACAATTTATTCCTTTTTTGGTTTCTGGCATCAATATAATGGGATTTAATCCTGTGCAGGCTTTGGTCACATGGTGCATTCTTTTGCCTTCTCAAATGCAACAATGTGTAGAGTCTCCTCTATTGGCACTGAACATTACTTGCCTTCTATGATCATATTGGATTTAAATTAAGTAGCTTGACATTCAGACAGAATATAATTAGCTAATCATTTACAGAATTACATAGGCTAAAAATTGACACAGTAAAATACAGTTAGCATATTTATGCCCTCTAAGCTCTGCATTAATAAAGGTGACCAGATTATACAATTCAAATGCATTTTCAAGAAAATATCCCTGGAATAGAGGATTCGAAATATGTTTGAGCTAAATTTAGAATTCAGGAAAAGCAGTCCTACAGCTATAGCTTACTTTCCATTATTTTTTCCCTTCAACTAAGCTCTTAAGCTGAATAAATTAAAGTCTCCAAGATGTTTAAACAGTTCAATCTATGTGGTTTATTATAAAATACAGTTGTAAAATGATTGCCAACTTACTCCTAATGCCAGCATAGTCATAACTGGAAATCATCAATGCCCTGCCTACCTATTAATTTTAGCTTTTTACCTCTCATTATTCATCTTCCCCTGAGACTCTCTCTTCCTTTCCCTAAAGTCTCTGGAGCATTGCATCACATTCCTGAAACCATATTCCCTGTCTATCAGGAGAAATACTGTTTTCTACTGTCTAATAGTCTAACTAAAATAACCTTTAGTACCTGTAACATTTCTTACATAATTTAAAAAAGCTTTTCATTGTATGTTTCAAATGTAAGAAAAGCAATGCAATATATCTTTAAAGGTAGCAACACTGAGTACCACATATATTTCTTCTTTTGAAGAGTCAAAATCATCTTTTTTTATACTTTTATTAGAGTATGTCCTATTTTTTTAAAAAAAATATTTATTATTGAAAGTATTAGATATGTCCTTTTTTTTTCTCCCATTGAACCCTTATAGCCCACCCTATCCCATACTCCAGGTCTCCACCATCCTATTGTCTTTGTCCATAGTTATGTATATATGTATACACATTCTTTGGTTGATATTATATTTCTTAAAACAGTAGGATGGTTTTGTTTTTGCACTTTTATCTTAGAATGGCTCTTATTGTTAGTTTCAGTAAATATTATAAGAATTTGTGCCACCCCACACCCACCTCATCTCTATTCCCACCCCATTGGCAGCATGACCATATGTGGCAGGATGAACTTCATTATATACAAATATATACAAATGGTCGCTAAGCAGAACAAAAGATGCTCAATATCTTTAGCCTTAGGGAAATGTAAATCAAAACTACAATGAACTCTAGCCAGTTTTCTCAGTAGGTAGAGCCCTCAGACTGAAAGGTCATGGGTTCAAGTTTGGTCAAGGGCATGTACCTCATTGCAGGCTCAATCCCCAACCCAGTTGGAGTGCATATGGGAGGCAATCAATCAATGTATCTCTCTCACATCAATGTTTCTCTCTGTCTCTCCCCTTCCCTTCCACTCTCTCTAAAAATCAATGGGAAAAAATATTCTTAGGTAAGGATTAACAAAACAAAAAAAACAAAATCAAAATGAGATACCACTTCAGACCCACTAGGAAATTTATAAACAAAAAGACAGTAACAAGTGTCAGTAGAAATATGGAGAAATTAGAACTCTCATTTAGGAATGTAAAATGATGCAGCCACTCTAGAAAAGAGTTTATCAGTTCTTTAAAAGGCTAAAATTAGAGGTATTATATTACCCAGAAATTCAATTCCTAAGTATATAACCAACATGTATAATGTGCATGAATGTTCATAGCAGCATTAATAATAATAGCCAAAAAGTGGATACAACCCAAATGGCCATTGACTGATGAATGGATAAATAAAATGTGGTATATTCATACAATGGAACATTATTCAGCAATAAAATCAAAATACTGCCTTGGCCGGTGTGGCTCAGTTGATAGGTTGGTTGGTTGGAGTGTTATCCCATACACCAAAAAAAAGACTGTGGGTTCAATTTCAGTCAGGGCACATACTTAGGTTGTGGGTTCGATCCTTAGTCAGGGCATGTATGGGAGACAACCAATGGATGTTTCTCACATCAATGTTTCTCTCTCTCTCTCTCTCTCTCTCTCTCTCTCTCTCTCTCTCTCTCTCTCTCTCTCTCTCTCCTCTCTCCCTCTCTCTCTCATCATTTTTTTTTAAAGTCCTGGCACATGCTAAACATGAATGAACCTTGAAAATATTAGGCTAAGTAAAAGAATCCACATATTATAAGATTCTCTTATATGGAAGTTCCAGAATAAGCAAATATATTGAGACAAAAAGTAGGTTAGTGTTTTCCTAGGACTGGGGAGGTGGATAGGGAGATTGTGATTTGGGGGTATTCTCTAAAGAGAGAGAATTTCTTTTGAGGGTAAGAAAATGCTCTAAAATTGATTGTGGTGAATGAAACACAACTTTATGAATATAATAAACAGGGAATTATACACTTTAAATGATTGAGTTACATAGAATATAAGTTATATCTCAGTAATTCTGTTTGTTTTTGTTTGTTTAAAAAAAAAAAAAAAAGATTAAAGGGAAGAGGGAAGGCAGAAATCCCTGGCGCTGGCTGTGACTGTGGCAGCCATGTGGCCCTGCAGCAAGTGCGTGGCTCTGCAGGGCACTAGCGCACAGGTTTGGAGGAATTCGGGGCTAGACAGATGTGGTCTCCTACTAGCACAGTAGCAGCTTCCAGGTGTTCCTGAACATGGAACACACCTTAGCGCCATGCCTTTTTTCTCTTTCATCCCTTTCAATGATTTTGCAAATTTAATTCCCCTGGCAAATCCCGCTCTGCTTGAAATCCCTGCAGTGATTTGTTTGCCTAACTAAACCCTAACTAGTATTATTGCCTAGAGCACATTCAGTCTCCTTGTTCTCTTCCTAACAAATTTGATGTTTAGTTCAGGTACTCAGCCCTCCACCACATAACCAAACACGCAGACAGTGATTTCACCCTCAGTCAGGGCTCAGCCTGATTTGGGTCTAGGGTAGTAGTGTTCCTCTTGCTAAGAATTGGCTCAGATGTAGGTATATGACAAAGTTATGCTAATAGAGATAGAGAGGGGTTTGCCAGAGACTTCTGAAAATGTCCTTCTTCATTCTTAGCAAAGAAGCACGAGAAACCAATTAGGTATGAAAGAAAAGCCCTAATTTCTGCAGGCAGCTATTATACAACCAAGACAGGAGTTAGCTTTAGAATGAAGATCACAGGCAGAAAGTGGAGAAGTGAGACAGAGAGAGGCTTTAATTGCATTTTTAAACTGTTGGATCCCACACCTGCAGCTCACCTAACCTTCTTATAGGAGCTAATAACTTGCCTAAAGGCAGTTTGAGATAACTTTCCTGTTACAGCTGGAAACATCTTAATTTATGCCGAGCCACCTTGAAATGGCAGCCTATCTATTCAGAGAGGGTGTGAGATAGCACCCCAGCTTCCCACAGTCCCAGAATGGCATGAGATATCATCCCAAAGTTACCTCTAAAACCTGGGAACTTTAGCTCAGGGGACAGGGGGCGGAGCCTAGAGGGGCCTTACAGACATGATGAGGAGACACAGGAGCAGGAACCACACAAACCAAAGGTGATGTAGGCGAGTAGACATCACGACAGAAGAGTCATGACAACCAGAACCCAGGTGAGTTCCCACGTAGATGCCCCACCGGAAAGATGATTACCTGGGGCTGCAGCCTCCCCATGTGACACCTCAATGCACTTATGGCCCCTACCCCATCCCTCAAATCTTATGAGAATGACAAACTGACTGGGTAAATGTCTAATAACAAGTAGAATGAAAAAATCAAAATAAAGATTGTTGGCTCATAGAAAAATGAAAGAACTTATGGACTGATGAAATCATAACCTTAGAGGTGTACATCCCAATTATGCAGAACTAATTATTTAGCCAGTGGGTGACAGGGTGGCCTGATTATCTTGATTCTCAACTCCACCCGTGTTTACCAATTTTGTCATCATGGAAGGTCACCATGAACCTCCTCTGCTAGATAGTCTCATCTGGAATTGTTCAGAGTAAGGCTCAAGTCATCTCACAAATGGAATTTATATTGCAGGGAGCTCTTAGGTGCAGTCCTGATCACAGAGCTTACTATAGAGCAGTGGCCCTTCAGCCACCCTTCACTGATTCTTACCACCATTGTCTTCCTAATCAAAAAATGGGTATATGATTAGAGAGGAAACACTCAGAGAAACCCTGTGCCTTTCCACTTACAGGTTGTCCAAAATAATATTGTTCCAAATCTGAAGCAAAGAATACATTTTTAAATAGTTACTGGAAGTAATAATGTAACTCAAAGTTCATCTAACTTTAAAAAAATGAAAGTACTTACAACTTTCCTCCAATCCATTTTGTAGAATTTAAGTGGCACAGTGCTTGAAAACAATGTTTATAATCATGTGACTTGCATTTCTTAAATGTCATCTTCATTTGTGTCCCAATTCCTTAAAACCATCTCATTTTCTCAACATTATCTCTCCCCAAGGAAAGACCACTGAAGCTAATGCAAATGTTATTTTCTCTCTATTCTGAAATTAAGAAAAAAATTTCCATTTTTATTTCACAGGGAAGAGAATTCATTGTGCAAAGCAATACTGAGCACAATTGGAAAAGTAAGGTTAAATATCAGATTGCCGAATCTCTATCTGATTTCTGTTATCACCCATCTATTAAAAATATTAAACTCATGGTCTTGCATAAAATAATTTTATTTTTTATTTTGCTACTATGCTAAAGATGTTATTTAGTTGGTCATTTGATTTTTTAAAAACTGTTTCTATGGTAGTAGAAACAGATCTTAAGTTTTTAATTAATTTGAAAAAATGGGTATCTTTACTCCTTGTGCTAGCTCTTACAACTTTATAAATAGGTAAGTAATATTTAGCAATTATGTGATACCTACTACCAAAAATTTTAAGTGAAAACTAGACTTACTCTGTATCTTGTCACCAAAAAGTTGAGTTTCTGCCTTAGTCTGTTTGCTAAGGACAATGCTTTCTTATAATACTTGAAGGTTTATTTTTACGGTGACCTGCAACCTTGCAATCAGTCCATGTGTTTCGGGTTACTGTGCTTGTTGAAATGTTTGCTGTAAAAAACTGCATACAGTTACTTAAAATTATAAACTAGATTTGTCATAACAGGTTGGTATTTCCCACCAGCATGATGAGAATGAACTCATTTGGGCACCACCTGACCAAGCACAAATTATTCCAATCTGTGTAGAAGGAATGCAGGCATTTTCTTAACATTATCATTTTTAACACTTAGAAACATGGTTTGTTAAGATGCATTTAAAGAGAAGGGTTTGATGTTGACTTTAAAACACAATGCCAGGCAGAGTTTTCGGACTGGAAGGCGCAGATGACGGCAGAGGCTGTGGCCATCTCGGGGGCGGCGATAACAGTGCGTATCTCCCAGGGGGTGCAGATGGCAGAGGGGACAGCAGTGCTCTTCAGAGTCTGATGGTGCAGGGGCAGTAGCACTTCCTCCAGAGGCCACTTCCATGGCACGCTTCCCCAAAATCTGCTAGATGAAGTGCTCCCCACAAACAAGAGTGTAAACCATAAAAGAGACGTGAAACCCAGAAAACGAGAGCTCTGACCTCAGAAAGAGGAAAGAGAACGTTCCCAGGATGACAATGAAGGGAGGTCCTGAGAGAGCAAGGCCACAGGGCAGAGTAAGCAGTCCATTGTGAAGTGGAAGGATGGTATAGGATGCTTATTTTCAGGGGGGAAAATGAAATTCTTAGATTATTTTTTGAGGTGTTTGGCTAAATTGAGGGGTTAGTTTGTTTTTCCCCTTGGGATTTTATTTTCTTTCCTTCCCTTTACTTTCCAGCCTTCCTTTCCCTTCTACCCCCTTGTCTTCTATTTAAAAATTTAACTATGTCAGTTGTATTAATAACAAAACAAATTTAAAAGTGGATAATTATTAACTCCTGGAAAAGCAAGTTGTATATGAAAGGAAATTATAGGACACTGTGAGACTCAACCATATATAACAATATTTACATAGACATACCAATTTTAACATTGGATACTGATAGAACCAAAAATATTGTTAGAGTGAAGAAGGTAAAATGTGTGTAATTTGTGTGTGTGGGGGGGTGGGGGGGCAGTTCTGATTGGGGTTTGAGGATTAGGTCAGAAAACTAAATCTTCGCAATAGGAAGTGAATTGATAATGTCCAAAAAGATTGAAAACACAAAACTTGCCCTAGGAGGTTTGCTCAATGGATAGAGTGTTGGCCTTCGGACTGAAGGGTCCCAGGTTCGATTCCAGCCAAGGCTCGATCCCCAGTAGGGGGCGTGGAGGAGGCAGCTGATGAATGGTTCTCTCTCATCATTGATGCTTCTATCTCTCTCTTCCTCTCCCTTCCACTCTAAAATCAGTAAACAATATATTAAAAAAAAAAAAAAAAAGAAAAGAAAAGAAAAAGAAAAACTTAAGTATAAGAAAAATTCTCTTCTTTGAAAAATCTATGTATAAGAGGCAATATGCTAATTGGTCCTAACGGTGTCACAGTCATGCCTGCTAAGGAGGAGGCTGCCTGTGTGTACGCGGTGGGGCATTGTTCCCAGAAACGGAGTGAAAGTGAAGAGGCACCCAGAGGAGGCCCGTGCCAGGGAGGGCAGAGGTGAGAGCCCATAGCGCCCCTCTCACCAGTCCTTCGCCACCCACCACTCCCACTCAGAGCACCCCACCACTCACCTGCCTGGGGAAGGAGCACAGCGCAGCCCGGCGGAGGTTCCCACGCTCTCCTCTGGCGTCATGATAGGGCAGAGCCATCACGTTGCTCCAGAGACAAGGCAGAAGTGGGGAGGTGACTAGAGAAGGTGGGACCAGCCCGAGGTGACTTGAGGGATTGAGGGTGGGGCTTGAAGTAGCCAGAGAAGGCCAGAGGGGTCAGGGGGCTGGACCAGAGGTGCTGGAGCTCTGCATGGAGAGGTTGGGGTGGGTGGACGGGCCACGTGATTTCATGAGCTGGGCTCCTAGTATGAATATAAACACCAGTAAAAAATTGTTCATAGTGTTGGATTGTTGACTTTGGGAGTAGGAATCAAAAGCTGAAAAGAGTAAGGCTGAGGACTGTTGTTATATGCTAGCAGAACTTGTCATATTTTTAAAGGCAATTGAACAAAAATGTAATGCAAATATTCATGGAATATTACTTGCCCATAAAAAGGAATGAAATCATACTGTTTGTGACAGCATGGATGAACCTAGAGGATATTTTGCTAAGTGACATAAGTCAGTCAGAGAAAGACAAATACCATGTGATTTCACTTATGTGTGGAATCTAAAAAAACAAATGAACAAAGAAAACAGAAACAGACTCACTCATTGTTGCCAGGTAGGAAGGATGTTGGGGGACTGGGTGAAAAAATTGAAAGGATTAAGAAGTAAAGATTGGTAGTTAGAAAATAGTCACAGGAAATATAGTTAATAATATTGTAATAACTACTAGTGTGTATGGTGCCAGGTGGATACTAGACTTATCGGGGAGATCACTTCATAAATTATGTAAATGTCTAGCCACTATGCTATATACTTGAAACTAATATAAGATAATATTGAAGGTCAACTGTAATTTACAAATTAAAATAATAAAGTGAATATGTATAGCTTCATCAAAAATAAAGATTAAAAATTTAAATAAAGATTAATCCCTCCCAAAAGCTACATTACTATTTTCATTATAATTGAATTGATTTTATAGATTAAACATTTAGAGAGAATTAATATCTTTATAATTTTGAGTATTTCTCTCTAGAAATGGGGATAAAACTTTTTTTCTATCCTCAGATAGACCTTTATCATTTTCTTATAGGTTCTGTGCATTTTCTATTGTTTGTGCTAAGATATTTTATATTATTTTTTTTGCTATTATGGTGGCATCTCTTTCTATTCTGCTGTATCACAGACTGTTGCAAGTATGTAAGAAAGCCCTATATTTTTGTTACAACTTGCCACCCTACTAAACACTTAACTTCTAATATATTTTTTAACTATTTTCAGTTTTCTAGGTAGACAATCATATAAATGTATAATTATAATTGTGTGTTATAATTTTCCTTTCCAATATGTGTGACTCATTTATTTTACCATTTACCTACACTATTGCACTGATTATAACTTGTTGAATACAATTAATAATGGGAATGAGAGTTTTATGGCTCTCAACTTGAATAGAAATACTTAGTTTTTCTTAACATGAAAATGATTTTCTATTTGATTTGAGATAAAAACATGATCATCTAGTTCTTCTGTTTCTAGGATTTTCCTTATCTACACACTTTTTCATACTTCTCATTAGCATTTGTTTAGTTGTCCATTTTCCTCCCTTCAATATATATTTCTGATAGTATTAATCAGTGTTTGGTTTTATACCAGAACTGAGAATAAGGCCTAGCTCAATAAAATTTTGTTGAATGAATAATCAATGATGGGCAGGTCATCTCTAGACAGGTGCTTTGTCTCCTTTAACCTATGAAAAACATTAATATTTATCATTTTGTAAAACACTGTTGCTGTTATGGAATAAGCATTACTTCACTGTGGTCTGGTAACTGAATTCCCCAGTATTGTATTTTAAATGTTTGCATTTGTACTTATGAGTATGAACTACATCTGTTATGTGTTACTTTTGGTTTGTTTTCAGGATTATGTTAACAATGTTAAATGAATAAAACATTTCATGTGTTTGCTCTGTAACAATTTTAAAGTCATATGAATTAGCTATTAAATTAAGAGCACTTGGCCAAGAAAATAATCTGCATCTTTGTGTTTCTTTAACTTCTTCACTCATTATTCTTCTGTTGTGTTTTATTGATCTTTATTGATCGCTATTATACAAGACTAGAAGCCCAGTGCACGAAATTTGAGCACTGGTGGTGGGGGGAGGGGGTCCTTCAGCCGGGCCTGCTCCCTCTTGCAATCCAGCAGTTCTTGCGGGATGTCCAACTGATGTGGCAAGTGGGCCTAAGCCATCTGTTGGGTATCCTTAGCGCTGCCGCTGAGACAGGAGAGGCTCTCGCCACTGTTGCTGCACTTGCCAACCGTGAGCCTGGCTTCTGGCTGAGCAGTGCTCCCCCTGTGGTAGTGCACTGATTACCAGGGGTCAGCTCCTGTGTTGAATGTCTGCCCCCTGGTGGCCAGTACACATCATAATGACCAGTTGTTCAGCCATTCCATCAATTTGCATATAGCCTTTTATTATATAGCATGTATGTGAGCATACTTTCATTATAAAAAGTTAAAATGATGCTTAAGTGTAGACTAAAACTGTGAGGCTCTACCTTCCCCAACCATCCCCACAGTTAACTAGGGTTTATAGTTTCCTTATTTTTCCTATGCTCTCCCATATTTACATGATTATATAAATGCAAGTGTGTGTGTGTGTGTGTGTGTGTGTGCATGTGTATAAAACAATAAATAAAGAAATTATCCTGAAATTTACTTTTTCCCACTTTCTTTGGAAAGTTTCCACATTATAAAGTATGCAAATATAAACAACACATACTTCATCCTTTTTAATAATGTGTGGTATTCAATATATGGCTTTACTATAATTTATTTAACTGATCTTCTAATGATGAATGCTTAGCTGTTTCCCATATTTCACTGTAATTAACATTCCTGCTGTGATTGTTTTTGTACACAGACCTTTTGTAAACCCATGTGCATGTGAAACAATCTTCAGAATAAATTCCAAAACATGGAAGTGCTAACTCAAGATAAAGGGGCAGGTTTTATCTTGATACTGAAAAATTAGACTCCAAAAAATAGTTTGTCATCTTGCCTTTCTGCCCAAGAGTATCAATGTATCCATTGGCCACATCTTTAGCAATCCTAGATATTATCAAGATTTTATGTTTTTGCTAATCTGATGAGTAAAAATTGATAAAAATGTACCATGTATTTCCTTTTTTTTAAAATTGCTTTTCTTATCCATTATTCATTTTTTCTACCAGAGTGTTGGTTTTTTTCTGTTGATTCATATTGATATTAATCCTTTTTTAATATACTGCAAATATATTCCCAGGCTATGGGTGATCTATTAATGTTGTTTTAATTTATGTGTTTTTTGCATACAGAAATTTCCTTTTTAATTTTTATGAATTTAAGTATGTGAGTATTTTCCTTTATGATATGTTTCACATCTGGCTTAGACAGGTTTTCTTCACCCCAAGCTTATGAGTATGTTTTTTCTATGTTTTCATCTAATAACTTTATGTTTTTCTCTCTGGGAATGATGTAAGGTATGTGTTTAACTATATGTTTTTTCAAAATGGAACCATCAATCACCTCAACTGTATATTTCATTCAAAATATTTGGTTTGGGCACTAGATGGTTTGGCTCAGTGGATAGAGCAACAGCCTGCAGACTGAAGGTTCCTAGGTTCGATTTCAGTCAAGGGCACATGCAGGCTCGATTCCCAGTAGGGGGCATGCAGCAGGCAGCCAATCAATGATTCTCTCTCATTATTTATGTTTCTATTTCTCTCTCCCTCCCCTTTCCTCTCTGAAATCAATAAAAAATATATTAAAAAGAAAATCCCTTACCAAAAAATATATATATTTGGTTGGATAAAAATTCTGATTTGGGGTAACCAAACTTAACCCTCATTTGAGAAGTAATTCATCATCATCCAACTAATTTGTTTACTATCTTCATCACTAACAGCAGCTAGTACTTACATAGTTCTGACCATATTCCAAGCACTTTTCTTTAAAAATTATTTTTATTTATTTCAGAGAGTAATAGAGAGATAGAAACATCAATGATGAGAGAGAACCATTGATTGGCTGCCTCCTGCATGTCCACACTGGGGATTGAGCCCACAACCTGAGCATGTGCCCTGACCAGGAATTGAACCGTGACCTCCTGGTTCATAGGTCGATGCTCAACCACTGATGCTCAATGCTGGTTGGGCTTCTAAGCACTCTTCAAAGTGCTTTATGTATCTTCACAAAACCATAGCATATGGGTGGCATAATTGTCCCTGTTTTACATACAAGGAAACTAAGGCATAGAGAGTTAAGTAACTTGCCCAAGAATTCAAAGCTACTATGTGGCCTGGCTTGAGATACTTTTAACTAGTATGTTAAATCTCAGTGTACATACTCCTGTTTATAAATTCTATATAGTCTTATTTATCAATATCTCTGCCTTTACTTTTATAATTGTCAAATATGTGTAAGTTTCTAAAGGAGGAAAATTTTTCCCATTTTTTCTTCTCAGAATTTCCCAAGCGATTACTTATTGTATTTTCTCTGTCATTTGACCTATAGAAGCAGCTTGTAAGTTTTATAAATAATGATTAGGATTGCATTACACTTCAGAAGGGGCTATGTATCTATCTTTAATGAGTCTTCTTTTATCTTTTCCCTGTAGTTTTGAAGTTTACAGCCTATGAATCTTACATTTTTGTTAGTCACTTTAAAGTTTGTATTGTTGTTGAGAATGAGTTCCCTTTTCTCTGTTTCATTCTTTAATACATTGTTGGTAATATATAGGAAAGTATTGATTTTCTATGCTAATTTTGTATCAACCATCATACTGAACCATTTATTGATTCTAAAATTATTTTCTTGAATTTTTAAGACAATCTTCTGTTTGAAAATAATTATACTGTCTCTTCTTTTTAATATTTATGTACCATATTATTCTTTTTTTTACTTATTTCATTAGTTAGAGTTAGACTCCAGTATAAGCTTAAATAATAACAATGCTGGGAGCAAATTTATCTTATCTCTAATGTGAGTAGAGATGTTTCTAATCCTTTACATCAAATATGATATTTGCTCTTGGTTTATGCTAAACTTTATCAGCTTTAGGAAGTTTCCTTCTATTGTTAGCTAATTGTTTGTTTTTAATCAAGAGTGATTATTGAATTTTAGCAAATATATTTTTGCCCATAGCTTTTCTTCCTTTCATCTATTTTTATAGTGAATTACATTAATGGCTCTCTTTGTGTTGAGTTATCCTTGCATTGATGATAGTTACCTGTGCCCATGGTGAATGTCAACCCGTGGATCCGGAAGTCACAGATCCATTCCCGATCAGGGCATATGCCCAGTTTGCAAGCTCAATCCTTGTTAGGAGGAGAGTACAGGAGACAGCTGATCAATTATTATCTCTCATTACTGATGTTTCACTGTCTCTGTCTCTCCCTCTCCCTTCCTTTCTGAAATCAATAAAAATATATTTAAAAAATGATAGTTACATGTGTCAGGACTATGTTAAATATAGTTATTAGATGAATATCCATTGACAGTTGTGGTATACTCTTGATAATAGACTCTTTTATTATGAAACTAATTTTAATTGGAATGATTAGGGCATTTACATTAAATATAATTATTAATACGGTTGGGTTTCATTCTAAGCATTGTGCAATTTGTTTCTTATTTGTCCCATCTCATGTTTGCTTCTTTGTTAGCTCTTTCCTGCCTTCTTGAGATAATAACATGTTTTCAGTACTCCATTAAAGTACTCTGTAGGTCTTGTTCTCTCTTTCTCTCTCTCTCTCTCTCTCTCTCTCTCTCTCTCTCTCACACACACACACACACACACACGGGATTACTCCAAGTATTATAGTATACATCCTTAATGTATCAGCCTACTTCTAATTAATATAATGACCATATAGAATATAAGAATCTTGCAACAGTAGAATTCTATTTATTCCATTCAATTGTTAATACTATTGTCACATTTTACCATTACATACATCAGAAATGATACAACACATTGTCGTTATTTTTGCTTGCTTGAACCAGTCAACTATTTTTTTTTCCAGGAAATTTAAAGAACATAAAATTCATTTACATTTTCTACATATTTGTCATTTCTAATGATCTTCATCCCTTCCTACAGTTCTAAATTTTCTTTTCAGTCCAATAAACTTTCTTTATCATGACCTTTAGTGCCACAGCTACTATCAACTTACATTGACCTGAAAAGCATTTTTAACTTCCATTCTAGAATATTTTGAAAGACATACTGCCTTGGATTTTGTGAGCTTCTTAGATCTGAAGATTGATTTTTTTTCATCAAATTTTGAATATTTTGGGTTATTATTTCTTCAAATAGTCTTTTTTCTTTCCTTCTGAGACTAATTATATGTGTAACAATTGATATACATAATTCTATAAGATACTGAGGCTCTGTTCGTTTTATAAATTTGTATTCTCTCTATATTTTAGTTTGTAAATTTTTTATTGGCTTATTTTCAAGTTCTCATATGTTTTATTCTGCAGTGTTCAATCTTTTCTTAAGCCATTGATATAAATTGCAATTTCTGGTATTTTTAATTGATACATTATAATTTGTATTTCTCTATTAAGATTTCCCATCTATTCTTTCATTGTTCATGTTTTCCTTTAAATCCTTGAACAGGTTTATCACCACCATTCTTAAAATTGTGTCCTAAACTGCAAAATTTGAGTCATTTTCAGGATCTATTTCTATTGCCTGCTTTTTAAAAATCTTGATTTCAGATTTAATTTTCCGGCTCCTTTGCATATGTAATTTCTTTGTTGCATGCTGCATGTTATGAATGATATATTATAAAAAGCATCTGGATTATGTTGTCTCCCTTTTAAAGTGTAATGTTTGGTTCTGGCCAGCAATTACATAACCAGCTCATTCTCTATCCTTCCATTTTCATTTTATGTTTTGTTTGGGCAAATCTATATTGGTTTTGACCTTAAACCTAGGATATGATCTTACTCCTGGTTTCTAAAGTGTGGCCTTTCTGGGGTCTCAACTAAATATCTGGTGTGCTCAATGAAGTCGTTCCATATGGTTGAACACAAAATTCAATATCTTTAGCACTGCATGACCTCTGGAATTTCCATTCATTTCTAAGCTCCACAGCAGCTGCTGTCTTGCAGAATCTTGAGGTTTTATAGAATCTTAACCTACACATGCAAAGCCCAAAGCAGCTCTTCTCCAAAGAGTTAAGAAGAATCTCCACACAAACCTTTGGGACCTCCCTTCTGTATAACACATTCCTCTCTGGAATTCTAACCTGCAAATGCCAGCTGCCTCATCATTGCCTTTGTTTCTATGTCTGCCTCCTCAGCTCAATAAAATATATATTCTTTGCATGGGCTCCATCTCTCTGTGCCACATTCAGGAAAGTGCCCTCGACATAAAGTCAGGCTGTATGTGGTGCTCACCTCATGTATGCCCTGTCTCGCTAGGACTCTAGTCCCACACTACCTATTTTCCAACGCCTGAAAATAGTAACCAGAACAAAATTTAATAATTTTGTTCTGGTTATAGTAACCAATATAGACCCTCCTTGTTTGATATCAAAACTTCATCACACTTTGTTTACTCTTTCTCCTTATCCCATGTCTCTGGGGAACATTTTTAATAAAATACATTTTTCTTTGAAAATCCTTTGTTATAAATTGTACTTAGTTTCATAATGCCATTACAAACAATTCTTTAGACTTGCATCTAAATTTTTATTGCTTACTGCTCTTTTTTTCTAAAATGTGCCTTTATTAAATTGTTTGCTTTGATTAGTTTTTATTTGAAGGTGTACATTAAATTATATTTTTCAAAAATCATATATAAGTCATGTAATTTCTGAATTGTTACAAATCTGAACCAGGCTTTCATTTGCCTTTGCATTCAGTTAATAGCTTGGTTTGGTATATAATTCTTGGAACATTATGCTTTTACTCCAGAAGTCTCAACATTTTCTCTGAGGTTTTCCACATTAGTGTTAGAAATAAGTAGGCTAATGTCATTCAAAATTTTTTCCTATGATGACATTTATTTTTTCCCCAGTTGGCTGATTTCAGCATTTATTCTTTATCGAGTACTTAGAAAACCACCTGTGCATGATTACTTGTCATTACACCTGCCCAGATTTTGGCAAGTCTTCTGCATATAAAGACTGAATCTCTCAATCCAAAGACATTGTCTTCTTTTGTTACTTTGATTATTGCTTTTCATGCATCCATACTATTTTCTTCTTCTAGAAATCCTATAACAACAATATTGCTTTTCTTGCTTTAATGTTTTCTGCCTCTTTATTTTTTCTTGAACTCCCAAAACTTATAGTTTATTCTCTGCATTTTGGTAAATGTCCCAAAGTTACTCTTCTTTTGATTTCCAAACCCTATTTTTTTGTTGTTGTTGTTGTTGATTCTCAATTTTTACGTTTCTGTGGAAGTCTGCACTTGAAAAAAATTAGTAGAGGACCCCTTTGAATCTAAGAAAATTAGCTTCTCACCCCTATGTTCTTTCGTGTATTCTATAGTACAACTGTCTTACTAGAGATTGTTTCATCTGAATGCTCACATTTGATCCCCCTCATTTGAACTACTAAAGTCCTTATCTGGCAATTTTTTTCTTACCTGTAAAGAGGAAGAATGTGGTTTTTTTAGGATGAGCAGCCAAAATGTGAGTAATGGCTCATTTGTGTTCCCTTCATTCACTTTCACCTGTGCCATTTCCAGGTAAAACTTCTCAGCTTCATAGGTATATGTGAGAAGTTTCTGATGATGATACACAATGGTTGTTTTTTTTTATATATATATATTCCTTTTTTATTCCATGGATCATCTGAAAATGGGAAAAAGAAAGACATAAAACATGTGATTAAGATACCACCTTTGTCAGAATTTTCTGTTTATTTTTCCTAGTCTGTGACAAGAGAAATTTTATATTTGTTTTTTACTTGCGAAAAATACAATTCCCTCAGAGAAAAATTTAATATACTTCAAGTTCCTTCATTCTAGAGAATTAAGAAAGTTATTTTCAATCCCACATTTTAATGAAAAGAGCCTTTTTGGGGAATGAGTTTTTAAGTTATGTTCCCACCAATAAAAACATTTTTCACCAGGCTGGTGTTAATCAGTGGTTGGGCAACAACCTATGAACCAAGAGGTCACAGTTAGATTCCCTGTCAGGGCATGTGCCCAGGTTGTGAGCTTGATTCCTAAGTAGGGCATGCAGGAGGCAGCCGATCAATGATTCTCTCTCATCATTGATGTTTCTATCTCTCTTTCTCTTCCTTCCTCTCTGAAATCAAGAAAATATATATTTTTTAAAACATTTTAAAATGCTTTACTTGAAACCACCTTTTAAAATCTTGAATTTACTGTGGACTTCTGTGTCCAACTGCTCAAACAAGGACAGAGAAATATGCCCATGAAAATTAAACTCTGCTGAATACAACTATGAGGCGGAAAAAACACGGGGAACATCTGTATTTTATCCTGCCAATATGTTCTCTCTTATTCTGGGAGCACAGGATGTCTTTACTCTGTCAGCTGCAAAAATATTATCTCTCGGCAGGAATGAAACAAGTGTAGAATATATATTACGCTACCACATTACATGCATACCTAAGCAGAAAACAAAGAAACTAGCCATTTAATATATAACTCAATTTTGCCTCCAGGGACAGATAAAAAATTTTTATAATAATACCAAATGGTACAGTACATAAATATACATTGGAACTGTGATAAGGCTAAGTCAGGCTCTTTAGGCTGGATGCTGCTGGCCAAAAATTTATCATCTGATCCCCATTCTTATCCTTCCTTCCCATAGACATGAAGTAGGCTATATTTTTGGTGAGGGCCAGGAATTTGGAGCAAGAGAGACCAAAACCCATCATCATTTTTCAGCAGATCGTTTATTTTTAAATATCTGTGAGAAATAATTATTTTTCAGCAGATCGTTAATTTTTAAATATCTGTGAGAAATAATTATTGGCTGATATCTTTCAGTTTCATTTCAAACATACCTTCTACAGAGGTTTCTTAATAAACAACCAAGTGAGTAAAAAGATATAATAGCAACTAAATCCGTAATTTAATAACTTCAGATGTTTTTAGTGGCCTAGTAGTATCTATCCTTTGTGGAATCAATAACTTTTCATGTGGAATCTTAAATCCGCTTTAATGAGCATTCTGCTGACAGTAGTTTTAATTACAATCTGAGATTCTACAAACAAAAGTAACAGAGACTTTTACCTAGATAACAATTTACAGTTAACTTTTGCAGACCACATGACTGATTTGAATGTATAAATCCCTGCAATTACATTATATATGCTTCTTAAAAATTTTATATGCTTTTAACCAGAGAATAAGTTATATGAGAAGAATGTTCTCAATGTGAAGAATCTAAGTGTTGCACGGTTATTTGCAACATGTCTGAGATGGCTCTTCTATGGCTCTATCTTTGAAAGCCCACACAGAGCAATAACATGACTGACTTCCTTATAGGCAATAAATGAAAAACAGCCTGCAATAATGTCACTGGCTTTCTACATAAGTTACATGTTTTACTGAGTAATCAACTTGAAATATTTGTCAATACATATTACCCTATATATTTTTTTAATCTTTCCATTCACTTCCTCTGGTTCAACTCTGACAACGTCTTCTGCATATTTCTCTCTATATAAGAAACCTTTTGGGTTCATAGAATCTATCCATGTAAAACTAATTAAAAACACCCACACAAAACAAGGGGTTATATCTATTGTCAGTGTAATCCACATTATCCTGTCTGCCCCAGAGACCCAAGGAACTCTGAAAGTCTCCAGAGAGTGTTCAGGAATGAAACTATAGCATTTGGGCTCATCATTCCTTCTCTATGAGATGCTGTCCCGTCTTGCACAGATGTTGCCCCATGGAAGCATTTCAAATCTATCACGCCTTAATGCACCAAAACTGTGCTGCATTGATTTCACCTTCTATTATAATACTGCTTTCCACAGAAACTCAAAAACTCCTCATTGAGTCTTGTGGGAGACATAGCACCAAGTAAAGCCTTCCCACCTTGTCTCTCTCCCTGGGCCTTCTAACAAAACCTCTCCTTAAGACAAAAGAAAAAATAAATAAATGAAATTCAGAGCATACAGAAACCCAGGCAGACTCCAAATCCCAGTTGGAGCCCTTTGCCCCATTTGTACATATCCGAAGGTCACCCCATAACAATGAATAACCTACTATGTTGCCTTGAGGACATCCTTTGCCATGCGTAAGGAAAATGCTAACCTGACAATGATGCTGGCACAGAGCAAAGCAAGCAGGAGATGAGGAGAGACCCCTATTCATGTCACCTGAGATCCTAAAACCAGCATCCACCTTTGGTCTCTCAGTGATATGAGTCAGTAAAATGCCTCTTTTTGCATAAGTCTGTTTGGTTTTATGTTACTTGCAACTGAAATAACCTTGACTAATATATTAATAATTACCAAATTTAATTGGGTCATATAAATATCATTGCCTTGGGAACTTGAAACAACAAATCTCAGACATGTCCAACTGTGAAAACTACAGCCTGATGAGTGACTTAATTAAACATGTACATATAGGTCACTTCCCAAACCACATACATGAAATGAGAGACAAATCTGAAGAATGGAAAAGGAAAAAAAAAAAACAAAAAAAAACTTTTGCATTGGAAACAATGTATTAAGGAGAAGACATCTGCCTAATATAGGACTTGGAAGATAAACAATTCCATTTTATGTTGTTATTAGATTGTATTACTCTTCATTAAAGTTAAATGCATTTAGAGGAATTAAACATATCAAAAACTTGACAGTGTAATATAAGCAATGATTCTTTGTTTATTTGATGACATCCTCCTGTGAATTGATTCATAATTTTAATTTTGGAAACCAGTATTTTCTTGACGGGGAATGACAGAATGATGTGAACTGCTACATCATTTTGCATGAAGTCATATCGATTATGAAAGGAAACACAAGCCAACTGACTTAACCAATTTTTCAAGGAGCATCATGACAGTAATGTTTCTATATTGTCTGAGGGGATCATATCCACTTAAGAACTGAAATTAGCCTCACTTAAGAAAATAAAGCGAAAAGAACTGAAATTAAATTTTAGGAGACAATCTCCTATCCTTTTAAAGATAAATACAGTGAACCTCTATAAAGACAAAATTTCTAAATATTTTTAGTAAAAAAATATTTTTAAAATCTTAATATTAATATCAAGAACCTATTGTGGATGGACACATGGTAAGCAAAAACAGATAGCTTGCAACCCAAGTGAGAGAGGAGAGCATTAATGTAATCACAGAGAATTACAATTCTAATTGGGATAAATGTCCCCAGAGAAATGTGCCTATTACCATAGAAGCCCATACTGGGGCTTTCTCCTAAGCAGACAGACCAGAAAAGTGTGTCCCAAAGAAGTGCTGTTTGAAGACTGAATAAGCCCTAAAGAGGGGAAACAGCATTCTAGTGAGGGAGCAGGCCTCTCCACAGATGTCAAGAAGGGTGGAATTTATTTTATTTTTTATTTTTTTTTTTATTTCAGAGATTAAAGGAAAGGGAGATAAAAACATCAATGATGAGAGAGAATCATCAATTGACTACCTCCTGTACCTCCCACCTTCCCCACCCCACTGGGGATCGTACCCTGACCGAGTATCAAACCATGACCTCCTGATTAAAAGGTTGATACTCAACCACTGAGCCATGCCAGCTGGGCTATAGTCACCAATTTATCATTCAACTGGATTCATTAATTGTTAACATTGTAACTTGCTCTATGTGTATGTTTGTACATATATATGTACATATATATGTATATATATGTGTGTGCGTGTGTGTGTGTGTGTGTGTGTGTGTGTGCGCGTGCGTGTATGCTTATATTCCCATGTTCCTATATCATCTAATTCTTAATAGCAAAGGCATTCTCCTTTGCTATTTACAACCATTATACCATTATGACATTCAGGAAATTTAACATTATCTAATATACAGTCCATATTTAAAATTTCCTCTTTGTTCCAACAATGTTCTCTTAAGTCTGGTCCAAAATCCAAACAAGGACCATGTATTGCATTTCCTTATCCTGTCTCTTTAGTCTCCATCAGTCTGAAAGTGCTCCTTGACCTTTTTCTCTTTTGTGACACAGATGCCTTTGAAGAGTGCAGGCTAGCTACTTTGCAGAGTGTCCTTTTCTGTGTGTGTGTGTGTGTGTGTGTGTGTGCGTGTGTGTGTGTGTGTGTCTGACTGTTTCCTCATGATTACCTTCAGGTGAGACATTTTGGCAGTACTATCACATAGGTGATGATGTATCTTCTCAATGTGTCACATCAGGAGTCATATGAAGTCAGCTGTATGGTTATTAATAATGATACTTTCACGTTTTCAACCAATTGAGTTCATATCCTGTAGACATAATCCATTACTGAGGAAACCAGACAAGAACTGCAAAAATAATTTCTATTTCCCCATGAGCCATCTTAATGCCAAGAAACATTAACACAGGTCATTTATACAGACAAAGCTTTATCGGTTTTATTCACTAGTGGTGGATATAGATCATAAATAGACACAGACATGAGAGGAATATCCTGCAGCGATTAGAGAAAATCAGTGAACTTGGGAATTAGAATCCTGAGAAGAAGAAAAGCATGGAGGCAAAACACAGACCTCAGGAGCCAGACTGTCTGTCATCTTGGCCCCGCTGCTCACCACCCGTGTGACTTTGGACAACTTACTTACCCTTTCCATATCTACTGCTTATACCTGTAATGTGGGTAATCATGGAGCTCATTTTACAAGGCTGGCATGAGCATTGAGTTGCTATACATGAAATGTCTGGCACAAAACAAGCTCTCAATGGTTTGGTGATGATGGTGCTTCCAGTGAAGGACCACTAAGCAACATGTGTTGGTTGAAGGAAGACATTAGGTCTTTATTAAAAATATTAGAGGCCTGGTGCATGAATTCATGCACAGGTGGGTTCCGGCCAGGGGGAGGGGCTGTGGGCAGTTGGTGGGCTGGCCCTGCCCCTTGGTCAAATTCTGATTGAACTCCCAATTGAGAGGATAATTTGCATAATACCCTTTTATTATATAGGACTAGAGGCCCAGTGCACGAAATTCGTGCACGGGGTGGGGAGTGTCCCTCAGCCCAGCCTGCACCCTCTCCAATCTGGAACCCCTTAAGGGATGTTAAACTGCCCATTTATGTCTGATCCCATGTGTCTAAATGGGCAGTCGGACATCCCTCTCACAATCCAGGACTGCTGGCTATCAACCACTAGCCTGCCTGCCTTCCTGATTGCCCCTAACTGCTTCTGCCTGCCAGCCTGATCTCCCCTTAACCACTCCCCTGCCAGCCTTATTGATGTCTAACTGCTCCCCTGCCAGCCTGTTTGCCCCCAACTTCCCTCCTCTGCCACCCTGGTCACCCCTAACTGCCCTCCCCTGCTGGCCATCTTGAGGTGGCCCTCTTGTGTCCACATGGGGGCAGGATCTTTGATCACATGGGGGCAGCCATCTTGGGTGTTAGAGTGATGGTCAATCTGCATATTGCTTTTTTATTAGATAGGATAGAGGCCTGGTGCACAGGTGGGGCTGGCTGGTTTGCCCTGAAGGGTGTCCTGGATCAGGGTGGGGGTTCCCTTGGGGTGTGGGGTGGACTTGGTAGGGGGCCTGTGGTGGTTTGCAGTCCAGCCACACCCCCTGGCTACCCAAGCAGAGGCCCTGGAATCTGGAATTTATTTATCTTCTACAATTAAAACTTTGTAGCCTGGAGTGGAGTCAAGCCCCCTGCTCACTCTGGCTGCTGCCATTTCTGTTTGGTTTTATGTATCTTCTATAATTGAAACTTTGTAGCCTTGAGTGGAGGCCTAGGCCAGCCAGGGCAGGTGGAAAGCTTTGCTTCCTCCATTGCTGGGGGCAACCCTAGCCTGCTCTTTCCAGCTCCATGGCTGCCTGGCTGCTGCCATTTTTCTTTGGATTTATCTTCTATAATTGAAACTTTGTACCCTTGAGTGGAGGCCTAGGCCAGCTAGGGCAGGCAGAAAGCTTGGTTTTCGTTTCCAAGGAAACCCAAGCCTCTCAACTGCTCTCTGTGTCTGCAGCCATATTGGTTAGGGTTAATTTGCATACTTGCTCTGATTAGCTGGTGGGCATGGCTGGTGGGTATGGCTTGAGTGGAGTGATGGTTAATTTGCATATTATGCTTTAATTAGGTAGGATTGTCTGACATTTAGACCCCATTAGAAATGTGATGGTTAATTTGCATATTATGCTTTAATTAGGTAGGATTGTCTGACATTTAGACCCCATTATAAAATCATCATCTAATTAGAACTACTTAGGACAGAAGAGTGTGATTTTAATAGTCAGATGACAAATGTTAACAGTTCCAAAATAAAAAAACCATAATCTTAACCATGAAATGTGTCCAGTGTCATTTCCCATTGAGGATTTTATTACCTCCTGTTGATTAGTGATAAATATATGACCTGTGTCTGTTGTATAAGTGGATATATGTATACTATTGACACTCCCACAGAAAGATCTAAATCAACAATAGGAAAAGGCCTGCTCCAAGATCTAGTCAAGAATCTAGTCTAGTCTTAGATTCCCTCCTTAAGCCTTACATTTTCAACTTGGTTTTAAAATTTCAAAGATATTTTTGTGATTAGGAAACATCCACAGTATCTCCATCCACTATCTTATAGATGTACTAGAGGCCTGGTGCATGAAATTTGTGCACTCAGGGTGTTCCCTCAGCCCTCTCACAATCTGAGAGTCCTCAGAGGATGTCTGACTGATAGCTTAGGCCCGCAGGGAGTAAGCCTAAGCCATCTGTCAAACATCCTTAGCGCTGCCACAGAGGTGGAAGAGGCTCTCCCCACTGCTGCTGTGCTCACCAGCCATGAACCCTACTTCTGGCTGAGCAGCACACCCCCTGTGGAAGCACACTGACCACCAGGGGGCAGCTCTTGCATTGAGAGTCTGCCTCCTGGTGGTCAGTGTTCATCATAGCGACCAGTCATTCTGCTGTTCAGTCAATTTGGATATTAGTCTTCTATTATATAGGATATTTGTGTTTGGTGGTCATGCTCACAGTGACCCTAGAAGTTCTCCCTGGTTTTATCTCAATACCTTTAATGGAATAAAAACTTTATTTTCCTCGTAGGATTTTCATTGTTACTCATTCATAGCTTAATAAAATTACTCAATTTTTAATAAAATATTTTCCCTTAAGTGAAATGATTATGCTACCAAATAGAACAAAGAGTAATCCTTAATTTTGTAACTTTATAACTTAAGTTTTTTTCTAAAATGTGTAACCCTATTAAAAATCATTTTTTTCTTGCAATATAGCAAGATATTTTAATTTCTAAAAGTTAAAAGTGACTTGATTGATTAACTATTTTATTTTGTTTAAGAAGAAAGAATCAAATGACATAAACAAAATTTTAAAAATTTTGGGGAAAAGAAAAGAAAATTTAAATAAGTAGTAATATATTTACTTTGGTATCATGTTACAGTTAGTTCAGGGGAAAATAAAGCAGGGTAGAAACATGATGAGACAATGGAAATAGCAGAGCCTGGAGATTCTAGGTTGGGGAGGGGAGACGTGGCAAAGAGGGAATGTTCAATACAGTTGGCCCAAGTCCCCATATCTAACCCTGCCCAGGGCTCAAGGTTATTGCCTCATCCTCACCCTTTCACTAGTCTTGGGCCTATTTTCCTAAACAGCCTGCTCTGGGCTTCCTCTTGCCCAAAAATACTGACTTCACTCATTACATCTCCAACTTAGTCTACCTACCCATACCCCAAACATATACAATATGTTTTCTTCTTTGTCTTTTATTTTTCAACTGATTCCTTCCATTTACCAAAGTTAAGTAACTGCTACCACAGGCATAAGTTTTACAGTCACAAAACCCAGGTGTACAAACATAAAAACTCCCTTTATTTGACTTCCCTCACAAGCACCTATTTCCACAGATGGAAGAATACTCAAATTTTCTAATTTAAGGAGAATTCAGGCATTTCTAGGATTTTTTTTTTCTTAGTTTCTTTGGGTCAATAGAAAGTCAATATGAAACTCATACTTTTTCCTGTTTCCTCCTATTCCTTACAACAAATTCTCTAAATTTGGGAGTAGGAAACAATCATAGCAAGCGCAGAGCAGCACATGAGAAGGCGAGCTCACTCTAGAAGAGGAGATGGTGGAACAGCCATGTCACGACCAACTGAAATACAGACAAGTTTCCTGAGAGTGTTATGGGAAAAGACAGAAGCATAACCTCAGCCACAAGGGACCACAGAAAGCTTCTGACAGGAAGTGATGATTAAGTTTTATCTTCAAGGGTGAGTAGGAGTTAGTCTGTTTAAGAAAATGGAGAATGAATCCTGGCTCGTTGGTTGGACATGGTCCTGTGCACTGAAAGGTTGCTGGTTTGATCTCTGTCAGTGCACATGACCAGATTGCAGGCCTCATCCCCAGAAGAGAGCATGCAGGAGGCAACAAATGGGTATGTGTGTGTGTGTGTGTGTGTGTGTGTGTGTCTCCCTCTCCTTTCTCAGTTTTAAAAAAAAAAATCTTAAAAAAAGGAAGATGGAGAATGAAGTCTCAGGGGGGCATTTGCAGTGTCATGGAATCATGGGAGGATGTGACATGCTTTAAAAATGCAAGCAGGTCTATATGCCTAGAGGACAGAAATGCTCAGAAAAGTGGGTAGATGAATCTAGAAAGATGAACAGACTATGTAAGCCAAGGTGCTGGGATTGTTTTCCATGGGCCAGGAGCCAGCAAACTATATGTAAAATCCAAAACGGCTTGTTGCCTGTTTTGTAAACATTGTTTGAAGTGACACAGCCACATTCATTTGTTTATATATTATTTATGGCAGCTTTCACATACAACATCAAAGTTAAGTAGTTTCAACAGAGACTGTATGGCCTCCAAAGTCTAAAATATTTACTATGCAGCCCTTTACATAAAATTTGGCTGACCTTGCTCTAGCCAACTAAGATAATATGCACACACCTCTTTAAAAGAAGTTCTCATAGACCTAAAGTGTCACCTGGATATTGACAATTTAATATTTATATTTGTACAAAACTAAAACTACATATAAGCACCTTATGATTATAGCTCTTGGGCAACTATAAAATTTTGCATATTAAATTTACAAAAGTAATAATATTTAATTGATAGTATTAATCCAGTATGACAGTTGATATCATTTGAATGTAAACAGATGTCTTCTCCTAATATCACACTAACTATCCCAGTACAAGTTTTTTCAAACTCAGCAATTTATATCTCTTGGGCTATGCTTTTACTTACTGAACTAGGGCAAAACCTTTGTTAATATAACAAAAGACAGTGACTACATTGAACTTTATTTGCCCCAAATGCCTCATTTTGGGATACAAAGTTTCTTTGCCTTTTTTTTTTGTGTGTGTGTGTGTGTGTGTGTGTGTAAACTATTGTTAATTACACATTGTTATGCCATCGGTACAATCAAAACATAAATGAACATGCAGGCACTGAAATCAGTTGCCAGCACTTAGTTCTAAGGCAGCCATTCAGGTGATCCACAATTGCTCATATTTTTTAAATGTCATCTAAATGAAATCTCAGTGATTTTGAAAAAGCATCACAGAGAGCTGCATATCCTGGATTACATACAAAGCTATTGAAGAAATCACACAGATATTTATTGCGGCAACAAGATAGCTAAAACAGCTGGTCTGACCCAGGTGAACCCAACAGGTGGTAACGGATTACAGTGAAGAGAACACATATGAGAATAGCCTGCATACCATCTGGACAAAACTCTAACATCAAATGGTTGGGGAGAGGAAGGAACATGAGGGTGGGCTTGGGAATGACTCCCAGGTTACTGTCCTGGGCATGTATACTCATTAAGCTGATTAAAAAGAAGAGGTAAAAGTTTGGCAAGGGAAGACAGTAAGTTCCCTTGGGCATGTTGAAATTATGGAAGCCTTGAGACCAAGTCTTTATCCTGAATAAAGTTAAGTATATCAGACTGCACAGTCCTGAGTGATGACTGACTCAAATATAAAGATTTGAGAACTGAAAATAAGTGGTTGCTGAAGTGTTTATGTAGATGAGGCAGTCCACATAGAGAAATAGAAAACAAGAGAAGAGGAAATCACAAAAAGATGCTTAATAAAGAACTAGCCATTAGAGGCAGCTGTACGAGCATAAGTAACTATACATATGTATCCACAAATACAATCAATTCAGGATGATCTATACTAATGGAAGTAAATTGTAATATTCATAGTATGAAAAACAAATTCAAAAATCTCAGAGAGAAGAGTTTGCAGAAGATTCACTAATGTTTGCTAAAACTTTGTTGGCTCTCCCAGAAAGCATTTTAACTTGGATAAAAGGGCAAAATTGCCGGAAGCCAAATCCAGTATGTCAGCAGGGCTAAATCATCTGGAGATGGCTGAGGGCATTTCCCCAAACCTGAGGTCCAGTGCAATTTCTTGCTCAGGGCATTTCAATCTACATGTTATTACCTCCTACTGGCCAAACACCTGAAAAATCAAAGGCAGTTTCCTCAAAATGGATAATTTGACAATGGATTGTGTATACTAAACCCTGGCCTTTGAAGTATATATCTACCTTGCTATAATACAGTTTGTATTAATAAAAAGCAAGGGGTCCTGAGACAAGGGAGAACTTAGTTCCTTTAGCTGAGCTCTGACTCCCCAAATGCCTTTCAGATTTATGTGTTATCTCTGGACTCTTTATTAAGTTACATATAGCTCTTCTCCAGATTGCTGAACCCTTCTAGATGCTGGATCAAGACTCCTGGCACAAAATGATATGAAATATGGCAGTGACTGCTACTTGCTTACTCAATACCCATTCTGCCTTCTTCTTTATTAATAAACCTTAATTTTTCTCAGGGTAGAAATGTGTCCGACAGAAAACTGCATTTACCAGACTTCTTTGCACCTATAATGGCCACATGACACAGTTCAAGCTAATGAAATATAGGTGAAAGTCAGAAGAGCTTCTAGGAAGGAACTTGAAAAGACTCAGCTGACTGGAACCTTTGTCCTTACCCTTCTTTTTTTCTTTTCTTTTCTTTTTTTTTTTTTTTTTAATATATTTTATTGATTTTTTACAGAGAGGAAGAAAGAGGGATAGAGAGTTAGAAACATCGATGAGAGAGAATCATCGACCAGCTGCTTCTTGCACACCCCGTACTGGGGATGTGCCCGCAACCAAGGTACATGCCCTTGACCAGAATTGAACCTGGGACCTTTCAGTCTGCAGGCCGATGCTCTATCCACTGAGCCAAACCGGTCTCGGCTGTCCTTACCCTTCTTTCTGCATAGAAACATATTAAAGGTGGATCAACCATACTATGACTATGAGGTCCCAAGAACATGGCAAGGATCACTGAGTGAAATGTAGGAGACTCCTGAGGCTTCAATGGAAGTATTATTGTAAAGTATTAAAGAGAGAGAGAGAGAGATAAAAACATCAATGTTGGGAGAGAATCATTGATCGGCTGCCTACTATATACTCCACAGTGGGATCAAGCCCGCAACCTGGGCATGTGCCTGACCGAGTCTATTTGCCAACATCACCTGACTTTGTAAGAGCTTTATGGAGTTCCCAATCTGTTGTTCCAAACTGTGACCTCCAAGCTCATAGGTTGATGCTCAACCACTGAGCCACACTGGCTAGGCAAGACCTCTACTTTTTAAAAATCACTGTTTTCTGGGTTTCTGTTACCTGAGGTCCAGTGCAATTTCTACCAAACAAGAAGCTCAATTTGAAAACTATCTTAGGCAAAATCTCCCCTTAGTTAGCCTTTCAAAGTTAATAAAATGACCAGGAAAAAATTAACAATTGTTTCCCACCTTCATGTAACAGGAAGCTTCTCAAACCTGTGATTAGGGTCACCTGCTTCATCTCTTGATTGAACAAAGTGAGGGGAAAATGGGGGTGGACAGCAAGAAATTAGCTGACCGTGTTAAATGGGTTCCCTATACGACTGTGTCCACCAAATCTCCAAATTTGAGCATCCTCCAGCATGTTTTCCTTTTTGCTTTGCATTTCCCCCTCCATCCTTAAGCTACTGGAAGAAGAAAAATGAGCAATAAGTATGGATACATTAATTACTAGCCTCTGATGCTTCTCATTGTCCACATAATCAAGTATATCAATAGGATAATTTACTGAACTATTAATCGGTGCTTTTCATTGCCAGTGTTTTTCTCCCCTACTCCAAGCAAATAGCCAGGTTAATTGCTGCCTTACTTCAGGAACCTTTGCGGTTGAAGCTTGAAAGCAAACTCCTTACTATACCTGCCTACTGTATGGTCTTCAAGAGTTTGAGTTCCTGAAGTAGATTATGATGGAGGAGGGAGGCAGAAGCTGATGTAGACTTGGTTTCCACAAACAGCAAGGACCCATGCCTCACTCCTGATAGGACCTGGGTTGCAGGGGGGGTGGGGGAGAGAGAGACAGGGCCTTCAAAGTCTGTGACTGTGTGGTGAACCTAAGGGCAATGGGGCTCCCATGTGAAGAAACCCATGCAGCCAAAAAGAGCACAGAAGCAGAGCCACTGCCATTAAGGGTCTGAGTCAACTAAGATAATAGGACTACCATCATGAACCAAAAATTGGGGGCAAATTTATCTCTTTATCTGAGAGAGAGAGAGAGAGAGAGAGAGAGAGAGAGAGAGAGAGAGAGAGAGAGAGAGAGAGAGAGAGAGAGAGAGAGAGAAAGAGAGCGCGCTTCCAAATGACAGACTGAAGTTACTTTCAGAAAGGTGGGATGAAGTTTCAGAGGAATGTTTTTCACATTCCAGTTTATGATTCAAGGGTTGTTCCCACTACCAATACCAATTCCTTCTACTGGAGTTTGAGCCTCAACAGCATAGTCTCCCCAACCTGGTGCTTCAGATCCTGACTTTTCTTTTTCTGCATGAATTCTATATTCTTCTCACTACGCTTTCCTGCCTCTCCTTTGGCTTGACATTTGCTTCCCTTGAGGAGAATAACACAAGCTTTGGAACAACAGATTGGGAGCTCCATAAAGCTCTTACAAAGTCAGGTGATGTTGGCAAATAGACTCTCTATGCCTCAGTCTTCTCATCTGGAAAATGGGATCATAAAACTGACTTGCTTCATTGGGGCTGCTGGGAGGGATAAGTATATATAATATAATCATGTAAGACATCTGAAATAAAATAGTACTCAATCACAATTCTCCCACATATTCCTTATTTCATTTACTTCATTCTGTAAATCTCTTGACTTAGTGATTTCTGAGGATGAACTGACTTTTTTCTGATGATGAACTGACTTCAAGATCAGGAATTCCCAGGACAGAATTTCACCTGTGTCCCTTTCTGTGATAGTTACCTACCTCTTTGTCTTTGTATCTGAAAGATGAGCAATGAAAGAGCAAGCAAGGCAGACAGACAGCTCCAAGTCTCTGACTATAAGTTATAAATACTCAGGGGTTCATCATTCAAGCTTAACTCTGACTTATTCACCATTCCCTGCCTTCCAGCTTCAATCTTCTCCCCAATAAATGAGGCTTCAAGAAGTGGGTTTGAGGAAAAATGTGAAGGAATGCTTCAGGCTACTAAGAGAGATCATGGCCTAAAACCCACCAATATGCCTTTTGCTGCTGCTGACCATATTGCTAGACAGATGGAGAATGAGACAGGTCTACCACAAGAAGGGATTTGATGGTCTTTTCTTCTGCCCACAGTTTTTAGTTATCAAAAACTAAAATTTTCACTACCACAAAAAATCACCAATGAATGATACTTTAGTATTTATTTATTTATTTATTTACTTACTTATTTATGCCTCTCTTTTTCATTTACTTCATTTGCCTATTGTTTCTTTTTGGGGAGGAACCCAAATAATACAGTTACCCAAGAATCAGGCAAAAAGGCGTTATTGTCAAGGTTTCTTGCTGTCAGGATTGTAGCCCAGATTATCTCTGTAGTTGCTACTATGGCAGCTAGAGGGCAGTGCAATTCTCTCCCGGTACCCTCTAGCAGCCTCTGCATTTCCTCCCATCCTCCTTCCAGCTAAAGGCGGAGGGGAAAAGACACAATGGAGGGAAATATGCATATATATCAAAGAAGCAGAGGGGGAAGTGACTTAAAAATAAACCGGGAAGGTGAAGTTCACAGATAACATACCCTGGTCTTCTTGCTTCCTCCTCTATCACACAGCATTAGCTGCTTTCACACCCATCTAACACTTGTTTCACGTTTCCTCAGTCAGTGATACATCCTCCTCCTACACCCAATTCTTCAAATTCTTTAAATGTGAGCTCATCTCAACCTCACCCTTGTATCTCACATACAAACTCACCCAGTGCCTCCCTGAGTATACTGACAGGTCTCCCAGTATTTCTTCCTCTCCAGCTCAGAGCTGTCCCCGGAGGCCCTATAACCCTGACAAGATCTCAGTGGACAGACTATGGAACAGAGCCCAATTCCAGGGAGGGTGGCTGTTGGAGGGCTGCCCAGCCCCATAGGCAGGGAGGGTATAACTGGTGAGTGACTGATTGAGTACTGACATAAACTGAAAGAGCTACATGTATGAGTGACCATGGTGCCACCACAGGTCACAGAAGAAACAGGAGCAGCTGGTTCTTGAGGGCAGGGCAGAGCAGGGAACTAGAGCAGGGGAAAGAGAAGCCACAGTAACAACTTTACATTTGCAGAGACGTTTGTGCTTTCTAAAATGCAGGCACAAAGAGGCTGGTATATCTGGAGGGCATGTATTACAATAAGGAGGGCATGTATTAAATCTCCTCTTTACAGGTGAGAAAACTGAACCCATATGAAGGTTAAGCCTCCTGTTCCACCCAGACTGACCTTTAGAACAGAGTTGGGCTAGATTCCACTGCTAAGAAGAGAGTTTTCCCCAAATATCAGTAGAAAGTCATGTATCAGGAGCAAATTTATCGTGAAGGAAGGCATTTCTGATAGGGCATCTCTGATATAGTGACTTCTCACGATCTCAAACACTGATTAGACTCCTACTGATACCGTCGTAACTATTCTGGCCCTTTAGTATGTCTGTGTGCTCCGTGGAGGGCGAAGAAAAGAAACCACAGCTAAGCCCCAGAGAAAGAAAAGGTGATCAAGTGTGAGGGTTTCAACACTCTCCCTACTACAAGACCTACTGGGCCCTAACTTCTCAAGAGAGGTTTGAAAGCTGGGATGGCCTCACTCTCTTCCTCTCCCTCCTCAGGGAATGGAAGAGCTCACACTGAGGAGACTGCAACCCATCCACTAGAGATTTTTGCCTATTTTTTCTTTGCAACTCAAAGAGAGGAACATTTGAATAGCCTTCCCTTACTCCCCAAATTTAAGGAAGAGAAAGAAAAGACCAAAAATGCAAGATACTTTTGTGGTAGTCTATGACTTAGAATGTGAAAGTGGTGTTTTGGTTTTAGGCTTTTTGTTTTGTTTTTGAAATCCTCACCTGAGGATATTTTTACATTGATTTTTAGAGAGAGTGGAATAGAGAGGGAAAGACAGAGAAATAGTGATGTGAGAGAAACACAATGATCAGTTGTGGGTTAGGGAGAAACCTGCAACCGAGGTATGTGCCCTTGACCAGAATCAAACCCTAGATCCTTTGGTCCACGGGCCAAAGCTCTATCCATTGAGACAAACTGGCTAGGGCTGGTTTGGGTTTTAAATTGATTTTCCTTTTCTAAAGCATTTCTTTCACATAATTAGTGAGAGGCAAAGTGAGGCATTGCATATTTTGTATTTCTATATCCATTCTAGTAGATTTCAAGATAATGTGTGACTTTCTTTTAAACCTCTCTATGCTATTACCCAGGTCAAGCTGCCCTGTTTCAAGTTCTACATTAGTAAGAATTAACTTGTAGCTTGGACCTATGTCAAAAATGAAGAAACTACTATAACTCCATAATTTAATAGTATGGCTAAAAACTAAACTATACTTCTCTAAGATATCAATATCTATGTCTTTATACTTCTTTAAGATATCAATACCTGAAACTACCTATGAGAATCCACAAGTTTATAGTCTAGAATAAATAAGTAACTTGAATGCCCAATCTGTGTAGTTTAGTGATTGAGCTTATGACCCACAAGGTCGTGGTTCAATTCCTGGTCAGGATACATGCCCAGGTTGCAGGCTTGATCCCCAGTGGGAGGCATGCAGGAGGCAGCCAACCAATGATTCTCTCAATGATGTTTCTATCTCTCTCTCCCTTCCTCTCTGAAATCAATAAAAATATATTTGGGGGGAAGGGATAAGTAACTTGAATGCAGAGAGCCAAATGATATGCTAACAGTAATGTGAGTAATGAAGCTAGTTCACAGGTGGAAATCACCTTTCTTTTCCCTGAAAAAAAATGTTTCATCTGAGAATACTTCCAAATAATTCTACTACTTGCTGACATCTTGGATTTACTGTAGATTCTTATGAATTGGTCCCCTGAAGACTTACACTTCAAGATGGCACACAAAAAATATAGCATAGGGAATATAGTCAATAATATCATAATATGTATAGGGCTGGGTGAGTAGTTGAAATACTGGGGACCACTCCATAAAGTATATGATTATTTAACCACTATGCTGTACATTTGAAACTAATACATAATATTGAATATAAAACGTAACTAAAAATAAAAAATTAATTAATTGGGGCGGGGGGGAGGAAGATGGCAACCAAGCATGAGTGTTCATTTCCAGTTCCTCCCAAAAATTATATGGCATTTACAATGAAGAAATATGATATGAATAAAGTCATGACACCATTGTGACTATGAGAAAGAATGCACTGAGAAACAAATTTTGATACATTTATTGGCAACAAGAAAGAGGATGGGACCATATTACTGGATAAACCAGAATAAAGAAAACTGAGACCCAGAACACATTTGGAAGATGGCTGCAACAGAGGTGTGAGCCATTCTCTAGCAGTGTTTTCCAAAGTGTGGTAAGAGTACCCCCAGGGGTATGGGAAGAGTTTGGTGGGGGTACGCGTTGCACTGGAGTTTGGTGGGGATATGCACTGCACCGTGCTTAGCTGCGCCTAATTCTACGTTCTCATGAGTACGGGGGGTACTCAGCGTTATGAAAATTATAGACATATGTCAAAAGTTTGGGAAACACTGCTCTATGGAAAAGTCCTAGGAGACCCTAAACGTGTAGATGGCAAAAAATAAGGAATAGCATGCAAAGCAGCAATTAATGTAATTAAATAAAGGGCTGTTTATGAAATATCCGGTCCAGATAGCTCCCCCCGCCCCATTCCTATCCACTTGAATTAAAGCAATTAGAGATTATGGAATTTGAGCTGCAGAACTGCTGCCTTCCTATTCCACACCCACAAGCCCTACAGGAAAACCTTCCTGCCAGCATGTTTCACCCAGATTTCACAGTCAGACCATGGGCTCTAATGGTCAGTAAAGATGCTATAAGAGAAACAAGACCCACACAGCAGCAGGGAAAATCTATTCCAGAAATCTATAGGATTGATCACTAATACTTAAAGCCAAGATGAGATATTTGAGAAGGGACTTATGGGAACTTTAGGGGTTGATGGAACTATTCTCTATCCTGATTATGGTGGTAGAAACATGACTGTATATACTTATCAAAACTTATCACACTCAGCATCTTTAAAGAGTGAATTTTACTGAGTACAAATTATGCCCAATGAATCTGAACTTTTAAGAAAAGCACAAACCATTAAAGAAAAGAAAGCTAAAGTTGTTCACATCTGTCTGCAGCAATGGTTGTCCACTGTACAACTACACAGAGGAGTAGCAAGTGGAAAGGCTGGCCACATCTTAGCAGAGGCATTAAAATAGCCTGAAAGATTTAGAAGTAGAAGGGAAAAAAAGTTATGCAAACCAAGTACACACCAGACATTTTGAGGGACCTTATTTTATTTAATTCACATAGTATATATAACTACCTAGAGAGATGTAAAGTAGATATAAAGTAGGCTTCTTTAAAAAAAAAAAAAAAAAAGAACAATCAGAAATCAAGAAAGGGTTTCTGGAAATTAAAAATATATTTACTAAAATTTATTTACATATAATAAAGGGGCAAAAAATAAATAAATCTACTAAAATATTGAACAAAAAAAGAAATACTATCTAAAAAAAGAATAATATGTGAATTGACCTTACTTCTGCTACATCCACAAGCCACACCCACCAGCCAATCGGGAGCAAGTATGTAAATTAACCCAATCAAGATGGCTGCAGCCACGGAGCGAGCAAGAGGCTTGGGTTTCCCTGGCAATGGAGGAAGCCAAGCTTCCTGCCTGCCTTGGCCTTGGCTCAAGGCTATAAAGTTTTAATTATAAAAGATAATAAATCCCAGATACCAGGGCCCCTGCTTGGGTTGCCATGGGGCATGGCTGGCCAGCAAACCACCACAGGCCCCTTGCCCAGGCCACCCCATGCCCCAAGAGAACCCCCACCCTGATCCAGGACACCCTTCAGGGCAAACCAGCCAGCCTCACCTGTGCACCAGGTCTCTGTCCTATCTAATAAAAGAGTAATATACAAATTGACCATCACTCCAAAACACAAGATGGCTGCCCCCATGTGGACACAAGATGGCCACCACAAGATGGCCAGCAGGAGAGGGCAGTTGGGAGGGACCAGGCCTGCAGAGGAGGGCAGTTGGGGGCAATCAGGCTGGCAGGGGAGCAGTTAGGCATCAATCAGGCAGCAGGGGAGTGGTTAGAGGGTGATCAGGCTGGCAGGAAGAAGCTTTTATGGGCAATCAGGAAGGCAGGCAGGCTAGTGGTTGGTAGCCAGCAGTCCTGGATTGTGAGAGAGATGTCTGACTGCCCGTTTAGGCTTGATTGGGCAATGGGACATCCCTCAAAGGGTCCCAGATTGGAGAGGGTGAAGCCTGGGCTGAGAGACACGAATTTCATGCACTGGGCCTCTAGTTAAAGATATAAAAGCGAAGTTAAAATAATAGAGGACCATATACGAAGTTCTGTACCCAACTAACAAAATTGCCAAAAGGAGAGAGATGAAAAAACTGCACAGGTAAAAGTAATTAAAGAAATAGTAGTTGATGAGTGGATATGGTTTATACATAAATGAAATATTATCCAGCCATAAAAAAGGATGAAGTACTGGTGATATGGGTATGCCACAACATAAATGAATCTTGAAAACATCATGCCCAGTGGAAGATAGCAGACACAAAAGATCATACATTAAATGTTTCCATTTATGTAAAATAGCAAAAATAGAGAAAGCCATAAGATTGAAAGTAGATCAGTGGTTTCCAGGGGCTGAGGAAGAGGGAAATGGGGCATGACTAATAATGGTTGCAGAGTTTCTTTTGAGGATGATGCAATGTTCTAAAATTAGACAGTAGTGAGGGCTATACAATTTTGTGCAAATACAAAGCAATTTTAATCATTTTTAAAAGGGTGAATTTTACAGTATGTGAAGTAGGTGTTAATTTTTAAAAAGAATAGAAAATTTTTTTTCAGAATTCAAAAAAACAAAAATCCCAAGATTTAAGATTGAATATTGAACAGAATAAACATAGAGGTACTCATTCCCCAATCCATTCTTATGGAATTGAACACCAAAGAAAAAGGGGTAGGGGGTGGGAAGCTTAAAAAGAATCAAGGAAAAGTTACAGAAAAAGTGAAATAAAATTGACATTAAACTTCTTATCTGCGATATTGCTAGAAGACAATGAACACTGTCTTTTCGTAGATCTGCTGGGATATATTACTGGCTTAATTAGAATCAGACACCTAAAAGAATATCTTCTAAGAAGTAGTTTGGTTAAAATGTTGTTACCTGCATGATATAATGAAAACATTTGTGTTTTCACTCTCTATAAGAAAGAAGTATGACAATTAGCAATTTAGGATGGAAAAACACACCATTGTTCAAGAAACCAATGTACAAATATGAACAACTAAAATATGGCATGATTTTGAAGACTTTGAGTGTGAAGAAAGATAATCCAATGCCTAGAACATGCTCCCTTGAATAGTTTGTTGATATAGGATTACATTCCCTTTTCTATGGATTAAACCAATTCATTTGATTCTGCACTTGATAATATTTATATAGTAAAATATGAAAAGTTATATTTATTGCCGAAACTGGTTTGGCTCAGTGGTAGAGTGTCGGTCTGCGGACTCGGGGGTCCCAGGTTCGATTCCGGTCAAGGGCATGTAGGTTGGTTGTGGGCACATCCCTGGTAGGGGGTGTGCAAGAGGCAGCTGGTTGATGTTTCTCTCTCATCGACATTTCTAGCTCTCTATCTCTCTCCCTTCCTCTCTGTAAAAAAGCAATAAAAAATATATTTTTTTTTAATTTTAAAAAAAGAAAAATTATATTTATT
Source organism: Pipistrellus hanaki (assembly GCF_964339955.1). Lineage (NCBI taxonomy): Eukaryota > Metazoa > Chordata > Mammalia > Chiroptera > Vespertilionidae > Pipistrellus > Pipistrellus hanaki. Next base: position 68,425,830 of record NC_140506.1, on the reverse strand, counting down.
GATTTAAAGCTATAAACATAATGATAAAGGAAATATAATGACTATGGTGAGGGAATCAAAGTTGAAGATATATTTCTCATCTTTCAGTGTGGGGAGGCAATATGTACTGTCTAAATAATGCATTTTAAATAGAAGAGGCAAATTACTTTAAATTATAGTCATAACCAGTGAGGCCTAAAAGCAGAGGCAATTAAAAATGGTTTTCTCTGAGGAGGATACTAGGAGCTGAGATAAAGATGTTCTTTTTTTATTTAATGCCTTTATATTTTGTTCAACACTATGTTTTACTACATGCCAGTAAGATTTTATGAATTAAAAAAATAGAGTGAGAACAAGTCCCAGACCTATAAACTTAACTGACTATAATTGTTAGGAACAGCAATATGCACAAAACTTGACTAACAATGACTTTTACCAGGACATATGTTACTTGTTCAAAAAGAGATCCAGAGGTGGGCAGAGTGGCTTGGTGGCTTGATAAAGTGGCTTGGTGGCTTGATAAAGGCTCTTTCCATCTTTCCATTCTGCCACCCAAAGCACTTGACTATGCTCTCCACTCATGATCCCAATGTGTGCTGAGCTCCAACCACCAGTTTTCTTACAGCCCCATCCAATCAGGAAGGAAATTGGCAGACAAAAGGGCCTGTCACATGATGATCTTCTTTTATTCCTTTTCCAAAAACATTTCTTCCCCTGCCAACCCATTCAACCCCCACTACTTTTACATTTTATCGGCCAGAATTAGGTCACCTTCTCACCCCTAAACCTCTCCCAGGCAAACAGGTAGTTCATCATAATTGGCTTAGGCCAATCCCATCTCATCACCCGGAGCTCAGTACATTGCTCCTTGTATATAATCAGTGTTCTCTAATAGTGACTTAGCAGAGAGGGCCGGCTTATTGGATAGGCAATAAGTAGGTCTACCAGGCTGCCTGACCAATTAACTAGCCAACCCTCAGGAGGAAACAACTGCCGGCAGAGCTGGCAGAATCACAGACTGGATTCTTTCATGGCAGAAATCTATACAGTCATGAGTTCTTAGTCCTATGTTGATTTAATGTGTATTAATCTCTTGACATAAAACCATTATTTCTGTGTTGGCATCTGCAAATTAACACTGGCTTCTGGGGAGTAACTCTTGAGAGGAAAAAAAAGTCACATCACTGCATATTTCAAAGGTTCAACATCAAATATTTATCAAGTGTAAAAACCCCGTCTGTTTGAGACTGTTAAAATGATTAATTTTACAAATAGCTACTAGAAACAAGGCACATCTGACACCCTGAAGAATTAGAAAAGGAGGCAAACATTTTCCATTCTTAATTAAGAAAAGTTAGTCCCATTCTCTCCATTTTCCCTCCCTTGTATCATCTTAGTGTCCCTGGCACATTTCAAAAGTCAAAGAGTTTCCTGAGAATTCCATATATCAGAGAGTTATTGGATTGCTTTTCAGCAGTTCTATCATGGCTGATTTACTAATATAACCTGTAGACTCTCCATGAAATCTATACAGTACAAGCTCATCTTGCCTCAGAATTCCCACCTATTTTAAGTTAAAGGCTTAATGAATAGATGGGGTCTGACATATAAGTGCTGCTCACTAGTTCACTGTCAGAGAAGGTCTGAATAATTAGCACCAGCAGCTCTTCTTTCCAGATATTAATACCTTATATCATAAATGTCAAGCATAGCACAAAGATGCGACTAGAAAACCTCAGAAGGGAAGGGGGCCCATAAATCATGAAGGTTTCACTCTATTTTCCTTCCATTTTACTCTCAGAAAATAAACCCAAGGTGGTGAGATTTAAAGTCTTGACCTCCTCTAACTTATTGCAGATCATTGTGCCTTCCCTGGAGCTGTGCCCTGGGGAGGGCTGGAAGGGGAGGAGACTGCTCAGCTGGGGAAGGATAATGATGCATTCAGAGGGCAAGAGGGGTCCAGTGGAAAAACAAAACCTCACAGCTGCACTGCGGGCAGTTCTGTGCCCTTTGCCCATGACACTGAGCTGGGTGCACTTGGGACAAGAAGGCTGGGGAGTTGTAGAATGCAGGCCCATGTGAGGGAGGTGTTTTTATTTGAAAAAAAAACTCAGCCCCTGTCCTACTCAGTAAAGAAAACAATCTCTTATTTATGGTGAGAGAACAAGCGTGAGGATGAATGTTGTAATAAATTTTAATGAATTTGCTGAGGACACCAAGCCCTAAATAAAAACCCTATTTAAACTAGGCAATCACTCTACAGTCAGCAAAGCTACATCCCAGCCCGCCTCCAACAACAGATATGGCTCTTCCATGCAATCATAGGAGCTCTAATTTGCAGATGATAAAGTTCTTTCTTTATTTATTTAAAATATATTTTTATTGATTTGGGAGAGGAAGGGATAGGGAGAGAGAGAGAGAAACATCCATATGAGAGAGAATCATTGATTGCCTTCCCCCTGCATGCACCCTACTGGGGATCGAGCCTAAAACCACGGCATATGTCCTGACCTGGTATGGAACCATGACCTCCTGGTTCAAAGGTAGACGCTCAACCACTGAGTCACAGCAGCTGGGCAGAAAGTCCTTCCTTTAAAAAACAGACAAAAACACTATATTATCTTTAGAGAGCTTTGGGGAGGTTCCTGTGATGTTGAACTTGAGTCAGTCTCCCTAAAACTCTTGTCAGGGCCTCTTATTTCCATCCTCTGGGAACCCACTGGGAATTCTATCTTGTTTTTCTTCTAGAAATCTTTTGTGTATTTGTAAAGTGCTATTTCAAACCTCCTGTATCTCCAGCCCTGGGTTCTTTAATCATTTCTCCTGTGACAGCCTCACATTTCAGGGTCTCATATGAATAAGGGGTACAGTGAGCCCCTTAAAGTGAGTTCTCTCAAACAGTGAGTAAAACAGGACAGTTACCACAAAGATGGCAACAATACTTACATTTCTTGAGCACTTACCATATGCCAGGCACTGTTATCCATGCACTATTCATTACCTTATTCTATTCTTTAAAAATACCACATAGTAACTGGTTTTATTTATTTATTTATTTATTTTAATTTTATTATTATTTTTAATTGATTTCAGAGAGGGAGAAGAAGAAACATCGATGATGAGAGAGAATCATTGATTGGCTGTCTCCTATATGTCCCCAATTGGGGATTGAGCCCACAACCTAGGCATGTGCCCTTGACTGGAATCAAACCCGTGACCCTTCAGTCCATAGGGCGACACTCCATCTACTTAGTCAATCCAACTAGGGCAGTAACTGGTTTTATAATTCCCAATTTATAATGAAGAAACTGAAATTCAAAGCCATAAGTCACCATCCTCAAGATCACATAGCAGAGCAGAGCTGGGACTGACTCAAGCCTGAGCTCTCAGCCCCTGTGCCATCTCATACTCAGATCCAGGACTATGCCTCCTTCATTCTAGGCTTTTTTCTTCATAAATATGGCTGAAGTCCAAATTGACTGTTTCGTTAGCTCATTGAGTTTCTTCTCAAATTTGTATCTTTAGCCCAACTCTCTCTCCTGTGTTCTAGGTTTATATCCAACTGTGCATTACCACTTAGACAATGCCAGAGTGGCCTCAAACTCCACATGTCCAAAACTGAATACATCACCTTCTCTCCCAAATATGTTCCTCTCCTGCTGTTGCCCAAAAATCAGGACATTTTTCACTGTCCACTCAGTCACCCCCAGATAGAAGCCTAAAAGTCACTCATGAATCCTGTCTTATCTCCACATTCACATCGCCACCAAGTCCCTGATTCCTCTATTTTTTTTTTTAAATCTCTGCCCACTTCTTTCCATCTGTAGTTTCATTAGTGGAAGAACCAACATCTCTTGCCTCAATGCCTGTAAGGGCTTCCTAACAGGTCACCAGGCATCTAGTTGTATGCCTTCCTGCCTCTTCCCTTCTCTACAGTGAAGCCAGGAACCTTGCAATAAGAAAATCAACTTAAGTCACTGCTTTGCCTAAAACTTTTTCATGGTTTCCCATTCCACTCTGCTCCAGTTTCTTCTCTCATTATTTTCCCCACCCTTTATACCACAGATTTAATGAATCTCCTCCTATTCCTTCAAGTTTTATATTGTTTTACCTCCAGGCCACAACACCTGCTGTTCCCTCTTACTGGAGCATTCTTTCTCTTCCCATTGCTTGGCAAGCCAACTCTCACTCATCCTTACAGATTTTAGTTTTAAAGTCACTTTGTCAATAAGTCCCTGTTAAAGCTATGTATTTCATAGGATACTATTCTTATTCAACCATTGCACCTGCCATTCTCCTTCGTCTTATTTGTCTCCATAAGGAAAAGAATTATGTCTCTCTTGTTCATTATCAAATCCCCAGCACTGAGCAAAGAAGGAGCTTGAAAAATATTCGTTGAAAGAATGAATGGCAGCCCAGCCAGTTTGGCTCAGTTGTTGTGTTGACCTATGAATCAGAAGGTCACAGTTCATTTCCCAGTCAGGGCACATGCCAGAGTTTCAGGCTCAATCCCCAGTAGGGGGCATGCAGGAAGCAGCCAATCAATGATCCTCTCTCACCTTTGATGTTTCTATCTCTTTCTCTCTCTCCCTCTCTAAAATCAATGAAGATATATAAAAAAAATTTAACAAAATAAATGGAGGTTAAAATTCTGCTTAAATATGATGAACCTAAGGATGTCTCCTTCAACATGTTTATGTGAAGTTGGTAATGTGGACTTCAAAGAAGTATCACACTTATTACTCATTAACCTTTACCTTGTTAAGTTCACTTTGTCATCTTAAACTATTGAGATGTTTTTGCATCCTGATTCTCTGTAATATATTATCTAGCATATTAGCTATCACTGCCAATTTAATATTACCTGAAAACTTGATTAGCATGCCTTCTATATTTTCATTAAGCAAGGACAGAACCTAGTGACACCCATTAGACACTCACCTCCATTAATTTGCAGCCCCTGAGTATGCCATTTCAGTCAGCTTCAAATATACTATATCTCCCCCACAAATACAAGCACATCAGGGATTAAACTGAGGAAGCCCAAATAAAGATTACTATAATTTTCTAATTCCATGATTCTCAATTCTTTTGGCCTATCAAACTGACAGATAATGTTCAGATAACATCTCCTAGGCATGCTCAAGTTTTTGTAATATTCCCAGAAGCACAATTAAAACTCCAGCTCTTTCTCTCTCATTAAATAAATCACATCGGAGAGCAAGTGGGTGACTGAGATGAGTGATAGATTTAGCAGGAGTCTTGGCTGTTCTGCAGCTGAGGCTCAGCCCTGTGCAGGCAGGCAGTCACCAGATAGCCATCCCCACCTCCACAGCATTTGTGCCCTGTGTGCTTGTGCCATCAGTTCTGCCCTCTCCAGTTCCCTTCCCTCTGGCCCTGATTCTGCGCTCCTCTCATACAGTATTTTGTTTCTTTCTGATCCCATCCCTGCAGCTCTCTAAGCACATTGGGGATGAAAAGAGCTAGGTGGTTAAACTTATTCTATTAAAATCAGTAGAGACTAGACCCACCTGTGTGTCTCAGTGATTGAGCATTGACCAGAAGTCATGGTTCAATTCCTGTGGCACATACCTGGGTTTCAGGCTCAATCCCCAGTAGCGGGGTGTGCAGGAGACAGCTGATCAATGACTCTCTCTCCATCATTGATGTTTCTATTTTTCTCTCTCCCTCTTCCTTCCTCTCTGAAATAAAAATAAATAAGTAGAGAGGAACAAAGAAGGCAGCATAGTTAAACACCTCAACTTGCTGTCTCACACAACCACATCAAAACTACAACTAAAAGACAAAATGGATATCATCCAGAACCATGGGAAGGCTGGCTGAGTGGAAGTTATACAACTAGAAGGAAAGAGAAAAGCACATGAGACTGGGAGGAGGTGCAGAGGTGCGGAAGTGCAGAGGTATGAAGGCACACATGGAAACAGGCTGGCAACTGGGTCCGCGGCTGTCTCTTTCAATCGGGTGGGAGATACAAGCTCCTGACTGCTGTGAACTCCAGTTCCGGGCAAGACTCTGGGGACCCAGACTCATATGGGGAGAAACTGGCCTGTCTGGCATCGAGCCAGAACACGAGAGTGGCTTTCTCTCAGAGGTGCTTGCAGCGATCATTGTTCCTACATGGTGCTATGGGACACAGGGACCTTTTCTCTCACCTTCCTCCATCCTGAGCTTAGAATGGGAATACAATGGCTAGACCCAAGCAGCCATCTGGGACTGTGAGGCGCCTTTGAGGATAAAACCCTTGTAAGCAATGTCAGTTTCCTGACATTGTTGCTGCCACACTCACCCTGGATTGCCTTAGAAGCTATTTTGTTGTAAGATATTCTTTTTCAGGACATTGTTACTTGCAATCAAACCTCTAAATTATCATTGTTCCCTCTTCTAAGAACTCACAAATGAACTGGGCTCAGCCTCACTGTCCAGCAGCCCCACAGCTTAACACAGGGGCCTCCAAGCCATTTACCTCAGGTCTCACTCTTACAAGGGATTCTAAATGTAGACTTTAACCTTTTATTTCAAATAAGATTACGCAGAGAGTCTTTGTAAGTTTTCTGGTGTTAAAAGCATTAATTTGCCTGCTTTAATCACACTGCGCCACAAGGTTTGGAACCCTGTTTGGGCAAATTTCCACTTTTTAGTATTCTGGGAACTTTAAATAAAAAGAATTGACTCCGAGTCCAAGAGTGACCATGCTGGTTGCCCTTTGCCTCCTACAGGAGCGGTGCTGTTCTGAGACATTTGTAGTAACTCATTCTCCCCAGCTGTCCTAGAACATGGTCCTGAGCAGAGGATTATAACACTCACACTCTTAGGAAAATTAAAGTTGGGGCACTTGGGATAGAAAAAAGGGAGGATTTTATGGTGGCCCAGTCCTGTACATGTGAACAGGAGGAGATGAGGCGAGCCCCATGCCTCAGTGATTTAAAGTAAATGGGGGAAGTGCTCATAAGAAGAAAATTGGACTCCAGCCCTCACCTCTTCATCATGCCTTATTGAGAGGCTTCTGCTTATCAGCACCACAGTCACAGCCTTTTGGGGCAGGCAAGCAGGGATCACGCCCAGGTGCTGTGCTCTGTATGGCATTTCCTCTGTGCAAAATGGCTCCAAAGCAACTAGAGTCCTGCTGCCATCCATGGGGAAAAGATACTGTGGGACCACCATAGGCTAATGGGGTGAAACCCTCCTCCAATTCCCTAGGTCTATCTAACTCGTAATCAGTCAGCCTGATGTCAGAGCCAGCAGGTCAAGTGACCATTCCTGCCAGCGAGCTTGGGAAATGATATAATCCAAAAGACTGTCAACTCCAAGGAATACCCTATGGAGAGAAAAAAAAAATTGCCCTCCTCTATATTAGAGAGGCAAAAGGCATATTCTCCCTCCACCACCATCAAAATCCTAGTTCCCCTTACTAACAAATTTAGCTCTATCTCCCCAAATTACCTACAACTTTGAAATAAACCTTTATAGTCCCAATTTCTTTTCTCTTGAGATAAGTTTCATGGTTTTATTATCCAGAATGTAAAAGGGCTGGTAGTTCCACTGACTTGTTCTAACCTCAGCCATCAGGTTCAAGCCTGATAATGGAACCTTTTATATCAGGTCATCTTCCAGGGTCACCATACCTACTAGTGTCACGGTTATTATTGAACTTGAACTAGAGTTAATGCCTACATGTCACTCACAGAACAAGCCAAGCCTGGCTTTCAGAACTGAATGACACTCATTCATTTATACCTTTTCTAGAATTCTAGAGAGCCATTGTCTGGGCCCTTGGATTTGGCTAGATTTCCATCATTGGAGATGAGCTGGAAGATCAGTCTCTAAGGAAATTGTTAGGAAATCGTTTAGAATTACCTTCAACAAAGCAAGATCAATTGCATGTGTCCTTCCTCGATATTACCTCAACACTCCCCTAGGCATCTGCCTTGTTTCCATATCAAAAGTTAAACTCTGCATCTTCAAGTCAAGGAGCAAGGTCCCTTTATCTAAACAGAGTAAAACAGTCTCATGGGCCACATGTTCATATAAGTGCTCCAACTGCAAATACACATCTACCCTTTCCGACTCATCCCAGGCTATTGTTCTTCTATGAACTTGAGAATGTTATTATTTCCTCAGATGATGTCTGAACCCAAACAGATAAATTTCTGTTTAAATTTTTAACTCTGTTGAGTCAAAAAAGAGTAATATAGGATTGAGTGGAAGTATCTTCAAGGGGTTTCTATACACTAAGGGTATGTCAACCATCCATATTTGAGCTTCATATCTTTCTTTTATATATTTTAATTTGGAACTTGTGAAAAGTGTGTTCAAGTGAGGAAACATTGTGCTTGGAATTTCAATACGTAAAATAAAATATTTTTTTTTGCAGGCTCCCTAGTACTGACGTAACCGCAAATAGGTTTTTCTTCAGCTCTTACAAATGCTTAGCTGGAATACATTATCATCAGAACCTCAGGCTACCGTGGGACTGTTGTGACTGTTTTAAAAGGAGTCAATATTATTTAGCTAGAAAAACTGATTCTAAAATATCAAGGTAGCATTACTTTGGCCACACATTCAACTCATTCAATTTGACAGCAATGATCTATTTCAGTAACTGAGTGTTATCACCTACTTTCGAGTCATTGGGCCCTTGCCAAGTGATATAAGCCTTATTCTGTGATCTATAGAGGCTTTTGATGTATTAATTTCTCCTAGTTAGTGAGTTTTCTGTTATCACTTTCTACACATAAAGCCATCCATGTCACCTAATAATTCCATTTGTAATTTGCTAAAATATACTCAACATGGGTTCATGAGTTCAGGGAACCTATATAAACTGAGTTTCAAATAAATTTGAAGCACAGGAGACGATTAGAGCTGATTATCTTCTGGGATTGCTGAATAATACTTAATGCAAAGATCAGTGCTAGGTGCTAAGGGGGTCCCACCTGCTATTTTTGACAGTAAAACCTAGATAGGGGAACATATTAGGATCCACTGTTAATATCTGAGATTTTCTACTGACATGCCTCAAGAATTTTTAAAACATGTAATACCTGACTATTTAGTCAGGGGCACTGACCTCTTTTCCCTGAGATTATCAAATAAAAAAATTATAGCAGCCAACATAATAGCTGTCCAGTGTGAATGAAACAAAATCACACATTTTATTTTGTCAGATCGGCAAAAAAATATAACATTTTTTGGTGTGCCACAGAATTTTAGTGATTAGTTTATGTGTGCCATGAGATTAAAAGGACTGAAAATTGCTGGTTAATATAGTTTGATGAGCTCACAAAGTCAACAGAACATAATATGGACTCCTTAACATGCTGCTTTCCGTAGGACATTCCCAGTATTTTTCTTTAGGGCATTTTTTTCTGATATCTGTGAAGGTCTTCTTCAATATAGTGTCAATTGATGGTTAGGTCTGCCTTGTAAGAAACATTTTGAAAGTATACATCTGACTTTATTATAAACCTATAATTTTTACTTTACATAACATCTGGAGAATATCAGGTATATCACGTACTGCTATTTTAATGAAGTCTTTTAAAGCAGTCAATTCACAGGTGTACCCATGTTGCATTTTCATTTTGAATAGCTAAAAAGTCTTCTCACATTATATGTCATCAGGGAAATGCAAATTAAAACAACAATGATATACCATTACACACCTATTAAAACTATCAAAATTCAGAACAATGACAACAGCAAATGCTGGTGAGGATGCAGAACAACAGGAATTCTCATTCATTACTGGTGAGCATGCAAGGTACTGGAGCCACTTTGGAAGAAAGTTTGGTGTTTCTTTCAAAATGAATAATATTTCTACCATATGATCCAGCAATTCCTTGGTATTTATCCTAAGGAATTGAAAACTTAAATCCACACAAAAACGTGCACACAGATTTTATAACAGCTTTGTTTATAATTGCCAAAACTTGGAAGCCGCCAAGATGTCCTTCAGTAAATGACTGGATAAACTGTGGAACAACCAGGCAATGGAATATTATTCAACACCGAAAAAAAGAAATGAGTTCTCAAACCATGAAAAGACATGGAGGAAACTTAAATGTATATTACTACACAAAAGAATTCAATCTGTCAACTATATGACATCTGGAAAAGGGGAACTACAAAGAGAAATTATAAAAGAAAAGATTGGTGGTTGCCAGGGATTGGGGGGAAGAATGGATGAATAGGCTGAGCACAGAGGATTTTTAGGGCAGTGAAATCACTATATGATACTATAATGGTGGACATGTGTTATTATACATTTGTCGAAACCACAGAATATACAACACCAAGAGTCAACACCAGTGTAAACTATGGACTTTGGGTGATTATGATGTGTCAATATAAGTTCATCGATGGTAACAAGTGTACTACTCTGGTAGAGGATGTTAATAATGGAGGAGGCAGGTGGTATATGGGGAATTTCTGTACCTTCCTCTCAATTTTGCTGTGAGCCTAAACTGCTCTTAAAAAAAAAAAAAAAAAAAAAAAAAGAAAGAAAGAAAAAAAAAAGTCTTGGAAAAAAAAAGTCTTTAAAACAAACAGCCAAAGGATGGTTGAAAACAGCATGGTCTGAAATAGCAGGAAAGGGCACGTACAGACCATCTGAATATTCTAGTGCCTCCAGCACATCTCTGTGTCCACTGGCAAGCATCCATTCTGTAAAATCCTGCTGGTTTTCAGTTTTTGCTTTGTCTTTTTACAAGCACAGCCTGCACACTCCCGGCCCACAAGATGAGTGATTAGGGAGGTGTCAAGTGGAGAGATGCTGCCAAGCCTTGCAAATGAGTTTGTAGTTAATGCTGATGCCAGTTACTTTCCAGATGCTTTCAAATATATGAAGGACACTCCCTGAATGATGAGCTTTTAACCTTGCAGCTGGTCATTTATTTTTCTGATGAGGACGTGCCACGGTCTCAGCTTCCAGGTGGTTGCTCACCGTGGGCAATAATGAACTGTGCCGTGTGTTGCGGCTCATTACTGTGTGTGATCCTGCCTCAGAGTGCCAAACATTAGTGGATAATCACTTTTGATTCTTCTCTCTTTGTTGTGTTGGAGAAAACCATAGAATAAAAGTCTAGTATGTACTGAGGGAATCAAAAGTTGCGCTTGTGTATATGTGTTTTAAAAGCGTAAACGTGTAATCAGGGAGTTCCAAAACATAGAGAAAAGCTATTCAACAAAATGTGCTTTCCAAAGTAAAATCAGGAATGATGAAACCCCAGGTAAAAAACTATTCCTCAGAAATGTCTTATGTTAGCTAACCAAGCCCTAAGGGCCACACACTTCTACTTTACAGTTTAGCATTTCATTTGGTGCATGTATAATTTACTTCCGTTCTAGCCCTCTGTAACCACCCCCGTCTGAACTTCAATAAAATCAGGGATTTTAGCAAAGCCCCCAGTGGTGTGTGTACTTTCAGAATTGGGCAAAATCCCTTTGTTAGAGTCGACTCTGAATACTTGTTTTATTCTTTCAATGAGAGGAGCCATGATTGGTAAGCCCACAGTGGTGTGTCATATGGTAAATTAGCTTAATGATGTGTGACTAAAACTACATTAAGGGGGGAAAAGAGGGTTGTTTTCCTGGATTCAAAAGGGAAGGGAGAAAAAAACAATTCTGTGCCACAGAGTTCTGGGATTTTTTTTTTTTTCTTCAAAGCTTTAGAACAGCATGAGAAAACTGAAGTTTCTTGGACAAAAGGCAAGCTCATGCATAACCCACTGGGAGTGAGATCTCAGCTTGGTTTTATATTTACACATATCCAGAAGTTAAAAAATTTTAAGCCATCAAAGAACTAACCTTGCTTTGAGGAGGTGAGCTTAGGGCTTGCAGGGAGGGCACTCCTTTTTCCATAACAACATGAAATCCCAGCATTCACTGCAGTTGTCATAACAACTGTTTTTCAATAAAATGTGTATTATTCGTCAAATATTGGCATCCAAAACACGATGATTACCTATTCTTATCTCCATAAGCCTGGCTTGTGTGGCTGAGGAAGAGAGAAGGTGGGATTCTATGTAATGGCAGAGGATTCTCAGTTATGGGGGAAGAGTTCCAAGAATGCCCACCATCCCAATTTGCTCCACTAATTTCTCATCCTCACAAACTGCCTCCCACTTGGCCTACAAACGAGATAGTTCAAGCTGCTGCACACTACATGAGAAACCCTGGCTGCTGAGATTAAGAGATTTGATTTCAGGAAAATGCTCTTGAAACCAATACATTCCAAAAAAAACTGTCTCATATAGGGCTATTCCCTAAGACTTTAAAATAAGTTTTTAAGATTTGTAATTCTTGCACATGGAAAATACAAAAGACTGCACAGTGAATCCTAAGCACCTTTCCATCCCAGGCTCCCTTCAAAGCTAATCCTAATTACTTTGCATAAAACATAGTAAACACTATTCATTTTTATGTTTCCTTTATTGTCATTCAAATATTTAGAATAGTATACATACTACTCTGAACCTGGCTCTTTTCATGTAACATGTCTTGGAGAATATTACATATCAATGTGTTGAGAGGGCTGCTGCTTTATTCTTTTTCACGACTGCATGGCTCCATATCTATGGGCTGCTATTGAGGTTGTATCAAGTGTTTTGCCCCTGAAGTACTGATGCAACCAATATCTCTGAATTTTTGTCTAAATTGTCCTAGTCTTATAATGGGCCCCCTTGCCTTCCATATCAACCCTCTTCAGTTTTCTAATCACAAACATTCCTACCTGAATAACCTAGCTCCACAGCAGGGTCAATTCTGTCACACCTCTGCTTTAACCCTTCAAGTTTTCCCGTCACCCACAGAATACATTTAAATTTATCAGCACATAAAATCTTCCATGGGGTCCCATCTGCCTGTTTAGTCTCACCTTCTCCTGCTCCCTACCAAATATGACAGTCAAACTGAAATAAGAATTCTTAAAATGTTTTTCTGGCTTGTGCATGCTTTCATCACTTTCATTCCTTCCACGATTTTCGGGATGTGCCAGGGGTAATGTTAGGATCAGCATTTAGTTCTGAGCTTGGACTCTCTAGGGAAGCCATATGTAACTGCTTGCTGCCATAGGTTTTCACCTACTAGTCCCAGATGAGATTCACACCAGACATTAGCAATTAGCACACCTGCAGCATTTTTTATGCAGTGGGAATTGACCTGTTGCTAATGTTTGCCTCCTGACACCTTTCCAACCTTGGATCTGCTTTGCTATGACCTCTGCGACCCATGAGATCCAGAAGCAAATTACATGCCTGGCATGCGAAGGAATATTCAGATATAAATTCTTCCCCAAGGGCACTCTGGTTCCTACCCCATTGTCCTGCTCTGATTGGACACTCAGACCCATTCTCTAGTTCTTAAAGCTAGTCTTCTGGCACACTTTTAATCTGACAGTGCCTGATGCCAATATTTGATGAATATTTCCAATCTTACCATTCAGCAACTTTGCTTCCTCCAAATGCCCTTCCTGGCATTATTTTACCCAAGTTAAATATCATATTTTCTCAATTCTAAAGTAGGTTGATACTGTCTAGCTTGTGAGATGCCATTTTTCACTCTACGAAGATGTTGTCATACATACACACAAACACACACAATATTTGCTCATGCTAAGTGGGATGTCTCCTTATTCCTTGTCCAAAATCAAACATTTGTGCCACAGACAATCAAATAGAGAAGTATAACACTTTAAAATGTGACTGTGGCTAACTGATATCCCAGTCATGCATGTGTTTAAGGGTGCAGCTGACATTGATACAATATGGCAAGCATAAACAGGGAGATCTTTAACTAATGCCATTTAAAATGAATACCTAGTCTGAGTTCTCCTTTCCCCTCTACAAACACTCATTGGGGAAGAAGGAGTAAGTTTCTCTTTAGAGTGGGGTCATTCACGGGCAAATGGAAGGACAGACTATGTGTCATGATGGAAATAATGAGTGAACTCTGTTTTAAAACCTCCCTATGGGACCAATTGTTAGATTTATTTCCTGCACTAAGGCAGTGCCTAAAGAAAAGCAATATTAAAATACAAACATCTCTCTTCGGCAGGGGCAGTAATAGATTTATGCAAAAAGAATGATTTCTATACATTTGTATTTAGCTTGCTACTCTGTTCAAGACTATTTTAAAGTAGATGTTTAAGAAGAAAAAGAAATCAGATATAATCCTTTATAAAATAGACTGTTGTAAAAAAGAATATCAGATCCTAATATGTGTAAAAAAGAACAGATTATGAGTTTTTCAACACGATCTTATTTTCATAAATTCAAAAAATATGCAAATGTCAGGCCCTCTTTCCTCCCCAAATAAAATGAAAGACTAGGCCCCACAATGTTTATAGCGCTATTATCCCAGTGGTAGTATGGGAGGGTTTTGTTGTTTTTTTTTAATATTCTTTTTACCTCCTTTTAAAAAATTTATGGATATACATTTCTATAATAAAATATCCATAAAAGTTATTATAGGTATATATTTATGCGCTTTTCTGCATGTATTTTTTTGGAAGTCAGGTTTTCCCATTTCCAAGAGTTTCTAGGTTTAATTAAGGCTCAATCTCAGTGGAGATGAGCATTTAATGTGAAGGAGAATGAATAAATGGGATTTGAAGGAGAGGCCTAAGGGATTGTTTTTCCTCTGAGAAAAATGAGATTCAGGGCAGAGCAGGTAGAGCAGGCAGAAGAGACCCTGGGAATGTTTAGGGCTCCTCAGAACACCTTGCCTTCCTCCTGAGGCGAGCCATGAAGTTGGAGAGAGACTGCCTTCCTGGGCTTTGACATCCAAACAGACTCTTCCTGAGTCATGGGAGGGCCTGTATAAGTTTGGGAACAGCAGAAATATTGAGGGGAAAATAAAAGTTGTCTCCAAGAAATAAAAGGGGGAGGGGGGATGTGATTAAGTAGCAATCATTTTAAGTTGATGCGTATGTGATGAACTTATCACACTATTCCTATGTTAAGTGGCATATAGACTACATTTGTTTAAGAAAATCAGTATTGCCAAAACCGGCTTGGCTCAGTGGATAGAGCGTTGGCCTGCGGACTGAAAGGTCCCAGGTTCGGCCTGAAAGGTCCCAGGTTTGATTCCAGTCAAGGGCATGTACCTTGGTTAGGGGCACATCCCCAGTAGGGGGTGTGCAAGAGGCAGCTGATGGATGTTTCTCTCTCATCAATGTTTCTAACTCTCTATCCCTCGCTCTTCCTCTCTGTAAAATCAATTATATATATATATATATATATATATATATATATATATATATATATATATATATATATATTTAAAGAAAATCAGTATTTAATTTTTAAATAAAGTGTAGGTTTGAAGAGGGAAAAGCACATTTAGTTGACTACAGACCTCTTCAGACCCTCTTTCCTCTCCTGACCCCTCCATGAGTCTCTTCATGCCAGAGCTATTCTTTCCCAGTAATGCCGCACTGGTTTCATCTGCATTGCCTCATATTGAATGATCTACTAATCAAATCAAAGTGCAGGCTTTTAAAGCCTTTCATTTCTAAAATCTGAGTGGAACAGTACATCAATTAATAAGAAGAGAACATTTCTTGAAATTGCACAGTACTTTTTAGTTTATAAAATGCCTTTATATTTTTCTCATTTCATCTTCAAAACCAACTCAATTTAAATAGCTATTTCAAGTTCCATTTCTAGCTTTTCCCACTCAGAATTCATTTTTCCCATTTCTGGTAATAAGCCTCATTTTTCCTTAGATGGGACATGCCCCTCCCACTTCCATGTGGTTCAGATGAATCTAACTTTATCTCATCCCCAAATATAAATGCAGATGTGTGACTAGGGCTTAGGAAAAGAGTGTAGTTCACCTCTCGGGCCATAGTGATTGGTTCAGAGACAAACAAACGCATGACTTAAATCAGTCCCACTGATTAAATTCTGGGACTTTCCTGAAGTTGATAATCCAACAGGCTCTAAGCCAAAAGCTCCTGGAAATCATTGGGATGGAAATGGCTTCCTGGAATGGTGCCAACACAAAGGGGTGCAGAATTGAGAGATGGAGAGATACCACGCCTGATGGAGCTGCTTAGTGTTAGAATCAGTCACACCTGAAGCCAGAGATACCCTTACACCTTTCAGCTATGTGATCCAGTAAGTAACTTCTCCTGCGTCCAGTGGGAGTCACATTTGTATCATGCACAATCAATAGTCCTAAGCAGATACAGTCTCTGCTCCTCACCAACTCTGGGAAAAGTGGAGCTGTTGGTCTATGCAGCCCTATTCTGAGACTCCAGAAGACACCTGAAGACAGCCACCTGAATTGGCCTGAGAGAGAGAAAGAGAGAGAAAGAAAGAGAGAGAGAGAGAGAGAGAGAGAGAGAGAGAGAGAGAGAGAGAGAGAGGCCAATAAGTTACAATAAGTTATGAATTATCACAAACACATTAGCATCTATTAGCAGAGATTTTAAGTATTAGCAAGCAAGTTCGGGATCAAGTTCTGATTAGAAAAACTCACAGGCTTTAGAATAAAGATAGCACCCAATGACCAGTTCTGAGATCTTTGTCTAATTTCTTTACCTTCTGAACTTAAGCTTCCTTGTAAGCAGGAGGAGTAATAATATCATCCTCACCAAGCTTTTGTAAAGACCTATGATATTGTAGTATAAAATACTTAGCACAATGCTGGGCACCAAATAGATTCTCAGTAAACAGTTTTTATTAATAACTTGGGATGATATGAAAGAAGTAGAGAACCTCAGTGGGACAGTCCAGCAGGATTCCCTGACCAACTGGAGGAGAAATAAAGCCACTACAGAAGTCAAGAGCAAGGGGATTGGAGGGGTTGTGGTAAGGTGGTAGGGGGTGGGGGACAGGCTGCACGTCACAGAAATAAAGAAGGCATTCAAGATAATGTGTTGAACACCAATGCTAAATTAGGAAAGGACTGGACAACCCAGTATGAATTGGTCACCTTACCAGACACCACACTGCCACATTCCTGAGAAGTGAGAGCTCCACAGCCAGGAAGGGGAATTGTCAGGAAGGGTATCCCAACACTCTGCCCTTACCAAGGAAGACCAATGGTGATCGCCTGAGCGCACTCCAGGAGAACCAGAGCCCAGAACCAGGCAGAAATTTTAGACAAAAGGGAGCTAGTAACAATCAGTTCCCTTATTCTGTTTAATCCTTATATGATTAGCAAAAAATTAAATCATTTATAATAGCCTTATATTTCAGTTATCAAGTGCTGAATTAAACTGGAATGCAAACACTAAAATTTAACATGCTGCTAAAGATGAACATGCCTAAAATATTAATAGCAACTCTAAATGATTTATAATGCCCTCTTGAGGCATATTTTATGATTTATTGATGTCATTTTAGCTGCTCTATGGGTGACGGAGTCACCTCACCATGTGTGTGCTCCGGTGGGTTTCTAGGCTCGTTATTCAGAAAGCCACACAACACACTCAGATCTTTGCTGCATGCACAACAGACTGTAGGTGAAGTAGAAAAAGTAAAGATATGATTTTTTAAAAATAAATCAGAGAATTGTTGGGCTAAAAGTGATACAAAATTAGTTATTTCTTATTTTCTCTACTTCATGATGAGCCATACTAAAGTTGTCTTCAATAAATGTACATTTCACAACCTCCCTTATTAATTTATAATGTCAGTGTTTGTAGACAAGAAATTCTACTTTAAATCTATCCTATTACCCTTTCTACATCAAGCAAAGCCCATTTTCTAAAGAATAACTCATGATTTCTTTAGTAGATTACTTCCCTTTACTGACCTACTAATGCATTTTTCAAAACTTTCTGCTCATACCATAGATTTGCCAGGCTCTTCACTTTATAATTTACTTCTAGTCTCTCTACAGGTTTTCTAAGACTTTCTTATGCTACCCAAAGTCTGATGTAATTAAAACTCATTTGTCTTTTACTTCTTTCCTGACATTGAATCCATCTCTCAGTCATTGCTCCCCCTCTGGAGTCTGAAAAATACCCAGACCTCCTTTTCATCTCCTCTCACTGGCAGCCACAGGTAGACATAGGCCTGCACTTCTGGGGAATGGCCCATGCTCAGAAATTACCATTCCCTCTCTCTCTTGCCCTTCTTCAAAACGCCAAACCCTTGGAAATAGGAATAAGTGGATTTGGCCAGGGAAACAGGGACTCTCTGAAAGGCTATTACATTAAATCATATTGACAACTGCCTGTCACCCTACTTGAAATTATAACCAAGACCCAGAATACTATTGTGTAGTATTCATAAACTAACAACAAACAAACAAACAAACAAACCCTCAGAGCCTTTTACTCTGTGTTTGTTTGTTTGTTTGTTTATTTTGTATCCAGTATGTGATTTATTTTTTGGATGCCAGTTCAATGTTGCTGACTCATGGTCACTGTATTTTTTCACTATAGACATGGCTAGTCACTTCTTATTTTGGCGACATTTGTTTTTCTCACTATGTTACAAAACTGTAATTTCATAGGCAGCACGCAATGATCCTATGATGTAGTATGTAATTGCTAGCTAAAGTTTAAACTCTAGCAAACAATTTACCATAGGCCCAAAGGCTAAAGGGAAGCATGTTATATGAATTGGCCATATTTCTTCTTTATCTCAAACATTTTGAAGATGTGATAATGCTTACGAAAATATGAATACACAGTGGTTACTCAACATGCACCTGTTTATGGAGTGACTATATATAATTAAGCACCTGACTGGTCATAGCTGTCTAGTGAGTACCAGGCCAGTTCTAACCAGGCACTGGGGGAGGGGCGTGTGTCAGTAACTTGGGTTAGGCTGAGTGGAAGCTCTCAGTTGAGTAGCAGTGCGTGTTGCTTGAGACCTCTGGGGAGCAGATACTGAGATGTCATTAGGAATGTAAAAGGTTTACTCTATGAGGGAGTAACATTTGTGAAAAGAAAGGAGAGGGGAAAAAAAGTAGGATTGGGGAAGGGAAGCCATCAAACCATGAGCTGACCTAAAAAGTCTCTGGAAGCCCAATAAGGAGCTCTGAACAAAGGTCAGCATCAGTGGAAAGGGTCAGGATGAGGGCCAGAGAAAAGTTTGACCGGAGCTCCAAAGTGGAAGCAGACCTAAAGGAGTTAAGAACTGGAAGTGTCAGCTAACCCTACTCCTCCAGCCTGAGTTACAAGCTCTTCAAAGAGGGTCTGGGTGATGCATCTCTGTATCTGTTACATGGGCTAAGACAGAAAAAGTAAGATAGGGCCAGAGTCCAAATTCTTGAACTCACTGCACCAAGAATTGTAAACAGTGCAGTAGGTTCAAACCAAATAAGTTCAGGATTTAAAAGTGTGGGAGTGAATTTTAGGGCTCGGGAGTGGCCTGAGCATTAGGTTAACACCAGCTGGAATTTAATACTTCCTTTTATTCCTAAGAGAAGCCACAGGAATGGAAGGGTCATTGCGGCTGAAAGGACCAGGGGTGTGCTATACCATAAAAAATATACAAAACATTCCACAGGTGTCTCTGCTTTAACTAGAGATGTGACTTAAGAACTTCAGGGAGCCAAAACCGGTTTGGCTCAGTGGATAGAGCGTCAGCCTGCGGACTGAAGGGTCCCGGGTTTGATTCCGGTCAAGAGCATGTACCTTGGTTGTGGGCACATCCCCAATAGGGGGTGTGCAGGAGGCAGCTGATCAATGTTTCTCTCTCATCGATGTTTCTGGCTCTCTATCCCTCTCCCTTCCTATCTGTAAAAAATCAATAAAATATTAAAAAAAAAAAAAGAACTTCAGGGAACATTTGGTGTTTGCTCTATGTTCTGTTGTTTTAATAGAAGCCAAATGGCATAGACACCACAGCTACTTACACATGAATGAAGTCAAGGGTGGTGGTTAAGGAGGCAGGCTCTGGAATGAGACAATCCGTCTAAGCCCCAGGACTACATCTTCAGGTTCTGGGACCTTGGGACACTTATTTATCCTCACAGCTTCAGTTTACTAAATGTGAAGTATGGACAATAAATAATACCCAATCAGGTGGGGTCGTGGTCTGGGTTAAACCCATGTTATACAAAGTAGGAGTCCTGGACTAGCAGTGCCACTGCCATGTGGAAGCTTATTAAAAAGATAGGCTCTTAAACCCCAACTCAGACAAACAGAATCAGAATCTCCCTTTTCCTGAGACCCCCAGTGATTTTGTGCACATGTTAACAGTTGAAAAGTACTGGGTTAATGATATAATGTTTGATAAGTAGTAACCACACAATAAATATTACTTGGTTTTCTTTTTGTTCTTATAATGATTGCTATTTTCATTCATCTTGAGTCACAAAGTGAGAGATTGAACAAATCTTGCATCACTCAGCCCCCACAAGGCAGCTGCCTGAGGCTGTAGAAGCCCTGAGAAATACAATACATCAGAGCCCTGGGCACTTCGCTGCTGGCAGCCTGAGTTTAGCACCCTCCTTTTCCACCTGAGCACTTCATCCTGCACATCACAGCTCCAGCCACCACAGATCCACTGACCACAGCTCCGAAGAGGACAAGCATGGCCAAGATGCCTATAGTGGGGAAGGTGGTCTGAGGAGGTAGTTCCCTTCTCTGGGTCAGGGGCTCGGGCAGCCCCTCATGCTGCGCATGGCACATGTATCTCTGCTCCTCTCCATAAGGCACCACCACTGCCATCCACTTCTGGAAGGTCCTGACCTCTGCAGGCCTAGTCTCCACAAGCTCCCCATGTCCTGGGTCTAGTCCTCCCTGTCATGCCGCCAGGACAGGGTGATATCTGCAGGGTAGGAGCCCAGGGCCCAGCACCTCAGGGTGACCTCATGGTCAGAGATGAAGTGGTAGGTCATATATTGCCTTTGGAGGGTCTGCGAGCTACAGCATCTCCTGCCCTTTTACTAGGTATCTGAGGAGCCACTGCATGTACGTGCCCTCCAGGTAGTTCCTGTAGTGTCCCCGCAGCACCAGGGAGATCTGATCCACAGTGTCCGCCCAGGAGCGCATGTCCTTATTCTGGGTGATGTCAAAGTCAAACTTCTTTACAAAATAATTAGAAGTAATAAGGGAGGAAGAGAGGAAGAGAGGAAGGGAAGGAAAGGGAGAAGGAGGAGAGAGGTTGGCAGGTTATGGAGGGATAAGCGTTTCCTCCTAACTACCTCAACACACCCCTTGTGTCTAAGTGGTGTCCTTGCATGCACTGTGAATGGGAAGCACACATCTCTTAAGCCACTGTTGCTTACGGACTGTTCATTGACATTGAATAGGAAATATCTTGGTGCCACTTAATGGAGGACTCTATTTGACCTGGCCTCCATGAGGGAGACACTCATTCAGAGCCCTCCACACGACTCAAGACAATAGCAAGAGGCCTACACCACAGCTAGAAAAGAGAAGGTGGCTGCAGGACAGTGCTCAGATGAGAAGGGAATGGAGGGACTGTTCCCAGGTACACAAATAGAGTAGGACATCATTATTTTCCAGAGCATTCCACACTCAAGCAGGTCTGTAGAAACAATTGATGAAGCCTGGAATTGAAGCAAATTTTAACCCTGAGGTATGAAAAATTGGAGAACAGTCTAAAAATAGCAGCATGGGCCATTCCCAGCATTGACATAGTTATGCTGGGACATTGAAGAGCATAACTATTGATGAGGAAAAGAAAAACCTAGGAGAACAGTTATCCCAACAGAAAATACTCCCTGAGTCACTCGTGCAGAGAACAAAGAACTGGAAAATGAGATCAAATTCCACTTTATAATAGCTTATAGTTTGTTGTCCATGTATTTTTAAATATATATTTTTATTGATTTCAAAGAGGAAGAGAAAAGGAGAGAGATATAGAATTATCAATAATGAGAAATAATCATTGATTGGCTGCCCCCTTCACGCCTCACACGGGGGACTGAGCCTGCAACCCAGGCAAGTGCCCTGCCTAAGAATTGAATCATGACCTCCTATTTCATAGGTTGACGCTCAACCACTGAGCCACACTGCCTGGGCTGTTGTCTATATTAATGCTGAGACTGGGCATTATTTTTAGTTCCAGAGCTTGGTTTTGATTATTCTTGAAAATTATTTTATTATATTATATTTATAAAGCCCTCAGTTGAAAGGACCCTCAAATTATATCATACAGATATCTGGGCCAAATAGACCCAACCTGAACATTACATTAGGGTCCTCATACTCAGCTTGAGTAAAGAGAAACACCTAGAAAGACTGCCTCAAGCTTGATTTCGCACTCAATGTAACACATCACACAGCTATCCCTCAGAGGCTATTGAAAGGTAACAGGTTAGCAAGCAATGTGAAATAAATCACTCTGTGAATATGATATTTTGAATTGAAAAAAAGATGGCACAATGAACCAGACTACAAAATATGTAGTAAGAATCCTAGATTTAAATGGAGTAGAATCAATACTTAAATTGAGGAAGTGTTTAGATTAAAAACAAATATGACTGTTTATAAATAATGCTTTAATTAACATTTATGCTTAAATAAAACATTACAAATTGTACTTTTAGCATCCCAGGGTTCTTCGGGGATACACTGACTACAAGGGACTAACCACAGCTGTGAATAATTCATGTGGAATAGAGAGCCATAGATAAAAAGAGAATAGCAGTTGATTGGTTTTTTTTCCCCAAGAATCATTAATGTTACCTTACATTTTATTGAACCAGCCTCAAAAAATAACAGAGCCCGAGCATTACTGTTGCCGTTATTACCTTTCCTTTCCAAGTGCCATCTCTTGTTCTCTCTTGAGTTGATATATTCTGATTAGTTTTGCTTACTTTAAAGCTTCACTTTTCTGGGGGGAAAAATGCTTGCCTAGAGCCTCTCATACTTGAATTTATTCAGTTATAAACACTGCTATCAAATTTAAATAATCTCCCTTACCTTATTGAAATCTGTTTGTACATTTCTTTCATTTAATATATGTAACTGTTCTCCAGTGCCCTTTCTCCCTAATTACAAAGAACAAATATGTCTTTCATTAGGCACAGCCATAGCTTCAGCCCCACATCACCCAAGGAATCGGGACAGCTGGCACAAAGCCTGCAAATATCACCATGCAGAATTGACTGTGACTGAAAGTTTCCGTGGGTCCAATTCACCTTGGATTAAGCCAGGGAACTGATTTCCAGGATCTGGAAATAAGCTGTGATGGAGCAAACAAGCAATTTAGTGAGAGTCACAGATGTAGGGTCTGGTTTAAGCTATTTGCCTCTTTTCATTTCCAGAGGAACTTTAGTGGCCAATACTGTTTCATGTTTCCTATCAGGCTCATCATTGTTGATGTGTACTAGCCCTGGCCTGTGTGCCCAGTGGGTTGGAATGTCATCTGTGCACTGAAAGGTTGCAGGTTTGATTCCCAGTTGGATTGCACAAGTGGGCAAACTGAATGCAGATGAAGCTTCAGCTGAAACCTGCACAGACTAGACTGGCTTCCTGATCAATGTTTCTCTCTCACATTGTTTTTCTCTCTCTGCAATGCTCCCCCACCCCATCCTCTTTCTCTGAAATCAATGAAAAAGCACATCATTGGGTAAGGATTTAAAATAAAAAATAAAATGTGTTATTCACCCTGGTGCATGAATCTAATCTAACGATGCACCAAGCATCTCTCTTTGTTTGGGGCTTTGGTTTTATGATCTGATGCGGAGTGTGTGTGTGTGTGTGTGTGTGTGTGTGTGTGCGCGCGCGCGCGTGCGCGCGTGCTTTTATTCAAAGAAACTAAGATCAGAGTTCCTTATGTTCAGTTTTAAGTTGTTAGACTTTTTTATTTTTTACCTTTGATAAAAATTCCAATTCTCCACAGAAGAAATATACAAATTGGACAAAATTTGATCTTTGTGAGTTGTAGAAACTGCCTTGGTTTGATGGGGCAACTTGAGGTGGAGCTTTGGATAAAGAAAGTCATATTAGGTCCAGTCCCTCCCAGTATGCACTCCTTCCTCCCCAACCTCTCATCCTCAACTGCTAAAACAAAACAAGACAAAACTAAATTACAAGGATCTTAGACTAGGAGGCTTAAACAACAAACATTTATATCTCATAGTTCTGGAGGCTGGGAAGTCGAAGATCAAGGTGCCGACAGACTCAGTGAAGGCCAAATGGCCTTCTTCTAACTGGGTCCTAATGTGGTGGAAGGGTCATGTGCTCTCTGAGGT
Organism: Pipistrellus hanaki; assembly: GCF_964339955.1. Lineage (NCBI taxonomy): Eukaryota > Metazoa > Chordata > Mammalia > Chiroptera > Vespertilionidae > Pipistrellus > Pipistrellus hanaki. The sequence goes on along the minus strand of NC_140506.1, from coordinate 68,401,698 downwards.
CTCTTTTATAAGAGCACTAATCCCATTCATGGGAGTTCTAACCTCTTGATCTAATCACCTCCAAAAGGCCCCATCTCCTAATGCCTTCACATTGGGGGGTTAGGATTTCAACAGATGGGGGTAGGTGATTATTTGGTCCATAAAAAGAGGTAACCAGATTTGCTAGTGTCAAGAGAAGTAGAGAGATGATATCAGTGAAATATAATATGTATTACTGATATGTCTTATTTCACAGATCGTTTCATGAATAAAAGCCAGCTGATACCATACTTGAGTCCCTCATGTCCATATAAGCAGGAAATTGGTTTATCCCTATGATTCCCTTGCCCCTTCCTTCCATACATGTGGAAATTCCAGGATAAAAATAATCTCAGGAGGGAATTCTGCTTGAACCTATCTCACTGCTTTGCTACTATGGAGTCAAATGTACTCCCTTATAGCTGGAAAAATTAACAGCAGTTACTGAAGCTCGTTGATTTAGCATGAGTGGGCACACCGAAGGCAGATGAAGCTGCAGCTAAAGCCTGGACAGGCTAGAGTGGCTTCCTCTGCCCGATGCTGCTTTCTGAAGTGATTGGCTGAGCTGACCTCTGCCAGTATACCCCTGCCCAGTCCATAGTGAATCTTCTGGTTCTGTGGAGAGGTTCCAATTCCTTAGCTTCCTACTGCAGCTCTTTTGATTCACTCCCCAGCCTTTTCCCCATGTCAGGAGCCTCATCCTGGATGCTGGTACCAGGAATGTCATGGATCCAAACCACCTGACCTCTTACTTGTCACCCCTTAGAAATAGAGCCCCCTTCTATTTTCAGACCCCAGCCAAGGCTCAGATCTTACCACCAAGTGAGCAAAAGGGGAGGAAAAATTCATCAACAGCTATTATTACAGGATCTCTAACCCCTACACATTTTAGGTACAAGGCAGTTTTCTACTTGATGTATAATGCTTTCTTGAAAAGAGTAATGGCAGCTAAATGTGAGAATTTTGAAACACTACATGGGATCCATTTCATGTGTGCTAAAATACATTTAATTATTTATTTCATATATACTACCCGTGTTTCCCCAAAAATAAGACATCCTCCGAAAATAAGACCTTGCACATGGAAAGATAAGACATCTCCTGAAAATAAGACGTAGCGCAACTTTGGGAGAAAAATTAATATAAGACACTGCCTTATTTTCGGGGAAACAGGGTAGTAGTGATCATGCATGTTCTTATAAAAAAAATGGGAGGGGGGACAAAGTCAGAAAACGGTTTTCTTTCATAAGACAATGGATAGAACTGTTTGGCTCTTTAAAATATAACCATTTGTAGATTTAATAATATAAAGTATAAAAATTTAAGAACAAATGCTACTTTTTTATTTTAAAAAAGCTTTAGATAGAAGTAAATCAGCATATACTCTCAAGAAAAAGAATGGCTTCAGACTTCTTAGCAACACCACCAACACCAAAGACAATGAGAAATGCTAATTTTTGAGAAAAATGATTTCCAAATTAGAATTATATTTTCAATCAAATTCTTATGTCTTGCAGTAGAATCAAGATACCTTTAGACACATAAGCTATATTGGCCAGGTTTGTTTAATACAGAAGTTTTTCTAGCCAGTTGCTATGGTGAGAATGTTTGTGTCACCTCCACCCCAAAATAAATGCATATGCTGAAATCCTAATGCCCAATGTGATGGTATGGGGAGAGGGGGGAGAAGGGGTTTGAAAAGTGATTAGGTCACCAGGGTGGAGCCCTCATGAATGAGATCAATGCCCTTATGAAAGAGAAGACCCAAGAAAGCTCCTTCACCTGACAGGTGTTGCTTAGTGGTTGAGCCTCAAACTATGAACCATGATGTCACAGTTTGATTCCCAGTCAGGGAACATGCCTAGGTGGCAGCTGATCAATGATTCTCTCTCATCATTGATGTTTCTATCTCATTCTCACTCTCCCTTCCTCTCTGAAGTTAATAAAAATGTATTTTTAAAAAAAAGGAAAAAAAGAGCCCAGCCAGAGTGGCTCAGTGTTTGAGCATGGACCAGAAAGTCACAGTTTGATTCCCAGTCAGGGCACATGCCTGGGTTGTGGGCTCAATCCCCAGCAGAGAGTATGCAGGAGGCAGCTGATCAATGATTCTCTCTCATCATTGATGTTTCTATCTCTCTCTCCCTCCACTTCCTCTCTGAAATCAATAAAAATACAACTTTAAAAAAGAACAAGAAAAAATAAGGAAGCTCCCTTGTCCCTTCCAACATGTGAGGGCACAGTGAGAAGTTAGCAGTCTGCAATCTGGAAGAGGGTCCTCACAGACCCCGAGCATGCTGGCACCCTGGTCTTGAATTTCCAGCCTCCAGAATGATGCGAAATAAGTTTCTGTTGGCTTCATGCCACCCAGTCTGTGATATGCTGACCCCAGTTTAAGCTGAGAGGACTAGTTGTGAGGTAGAGAGCTCACAGATTGGCAGGGAGAAAACAGACTGCTTCGAAGAGTGACATCCCAGCACCACAGCACCAAGCTGCCCACCAAGGTAGTCGCTGCCTCTGGCATAAGGCTGGAGGCTGCTGTCACAGGTGCCAGTTCCAGCCTCTGCCTCCTTCCGCAATTGTCAGGAGATTGCTACATCAGGTGCTTCAGCCACACATTGGACTTCAACACCCCACTGTGCTCTCTTACCCAGATCTGCACCTGCCAACTGGAAGCCTTAGCCCCGCCTTTTTCCCAAGAATTCAGCTCTGCACGCAGAGTCTGACTGGCATACATGCAGCTGACTGATGGAATCAAAATCACATGTCTTCAATCTAGAAACTGAAAAAAATGACTGGAGGAAAATGTTCTTTGCTAAGAATGCAGAATTTTTAATGTTTAAATGATGGGAAGAAAAATGTTTAAAAATTTGAGACAGCCTGAATGAAAAATGACCCCTACATGCAGATTTGAACTTTTACCTCTTATGGACTCTTTCTCAGGAAACAACCAAAACATATGCTTTGCCAAGCCAGGAAATAGATCAAGAAAGAAGGAGATACAAAATTAGATAATAGGGGATCGAACACAGGGAGACAAACAAAGGAAGTTCCCAAGATGATGATGAAGGGAAGGTCTAAGCTGCCCTATGTGGGAGCAGGAAGATGGAGTATGCACATGGGTGGGAAGCAGGAAGGAGAGAAACAGATCCATTACTGATGCTTTCACCCCTATTGAAAATATCCAATGAGCCTGGAGAGTCTGAGTAAAATAAGCCAGTCAGAGAAAGATAAGTAGCACATGACCTCACTCATATGTGAATCTAATGAGCCAAGAAAACTGATGATCAAAAATGGACCCAAAGTCATGAAAACATGAACAGACTGTTGAACCTCAGCAGGAAGGCAAGTAAGGGTGGATGGGAAGAGAGCAACCAATGAACTTGTATGCACATGTGCATAACCCATGGACACAGCAGCTGGGTGGTGGGGGCCTGGTGGGGGAGGACATGAGTGGGCTGGAAGAGGTTAATGGGGGGGTGGGAAGGAGGACCTATGTAATTCTCTTAATAATAAAGATTTAAAAATAAAAAGTAAGTATCCAGATGACTGAGACCCTGGAGATGCTTCCTCGGTGTTGGGGGACCCATAAGGGAAGGCAGAGGCAGTGTTTATACCAAAGAGTAGGGGAGAAGTAGCTTGCAGGGTGAGCAAGCAAAGGAACCAGCATGTGCCTGGGCAGTGAGGGGAGGGGAGGAGGAATGCAGGACAGGAGGCAAGGCTGGGAGGTGCCAGGTGAGGCTGTAAGATAGACTTGCTGAGTCTCAGGGCCTAGTGATGACATGTAAAAGAGGCAGCTCCCTCTGAAGCCCCAACATGGCTATCTGAAGACTGTCAACCTGGAGGTCACCAAGGTCTGAGTCCTCCCAGGAGCCCCCAGGACTCCACCAGGCTCCCTAAGTCCACCTGGAGCCATGCTGGGGAAACACAGAGTCTCTCTCAAAGGACACCCTGATCCAGCTCAGGCTCAGGCTGATGGGGACATGGAGCTAAAGTGGTGGCCACCATCTCCCTCCTTCCCCTGAAGTAAACCTAGGAGAGGAACCTCCAGCCCCTGGGACCTGCCCTGGAATTCTACTCCACACTGAGGAACCCCACACCAGGGCTGAGGTTAATAATAAAAGTGTGCCATCTTTTTAAAAAAGCCTCTTTTCCAAGTATTAGCTCTTGGTGTTTATCCCTAAAGGGGGAGGCAGACCCCAGCAGACTAGCAGCTGCTCCTACCCACTTCTGGCTGGAACATCCAAGCAGGTTTTTCAAGTCACAGATACCAGGAAGATGGGGGCTCTGCAGAAAAAAAAAAAAAAAAAAAAAAAAAAAAAATATATATATATATATATATATATATATATATATATATATATATCCAGAAAATTATGATAGGCACCTAGAGCAGTGAACAATTGCAGGAGGAAAGGCAAGTATTAGCCATGAGAAAATAAAAAGGTTATAAATAAGGACATATAATTTTAGCAGGCTCCATGTCTCAGACATGAATAACATTTGCATGGGCATGATGGTGTAAACACTCGGTATTGATAGCGAAGCGATCATGTAACTACCTTGGCGGACTAGAGTTGGAAAGAAGAGTACAACGGTTACAAGCAGTAAGTTCTCATCTTCCACTTTAGGAAGCCAAAGAAACTATCTAACATTGAAAAAAAATCAAGAAATCCTAAATAACAAAGAGCTAATATGCTAATTTGTCTGAACAGCTGAATGACCTTCCGGATGAAGCTGGGGCTGTGAGGGCCAGCCGAGGCTGTGAGGGGCTTCGAGGGCTGAGCCCCTTGCACAAATTTCACGCATCAGGCCTCTAGTAGTAATATAACCATATTAGAATAGAAAGTAAATACCAGAAGAAAGTTTCTTTAATGTCAAAAATTGTTGCCTTGAGCAGAATTTTGGAGTAGGAAGAGGTGAAGACTGCTGTTTTCATTATATGCCTGACACATATATACTGTATATGCACACACATTAATTACAATAAAAAGTTAAATGAAGGAAAAAAGTAGCCTCTCTCCTTGAGACTTATACATTTGTCTCAAATTCTACACCTGCTCATTCCATAAACCATTCTCTCAACCTGTCAGGATGACAAACTACATTGGCTACTGGCTCCTTCCCGAAAATCAACCCTAGAGAAACGATAGGAGCCAGAGGGAAACTTGGATTTGAGGAATTAATAACAAAAAATAAAATACAATAAAACACTGAGAGAAGTCCCTGGGGAGTCTGAAGACTCAGGAATTATTATACGGGAGATGAGTGAGGGGTGGGGAGTAGGGCGGAAAGGAGAGAAGCTTTCAGCATGGGGGATCAGCAGCCACAGGTAGCTGTGAGAAGTAAAAGTTTCTAGGTTTGGGGTTTTCCTTATCTCCTTTTAATTGTTTCTTTCTTTCTGTATCTGGGTATAACAGTCAGAGTTCAATCAGAGAAGCAAAACCATTAGGGTGTGTGTGTGTGTGTGTGTGTGTGTGTTATACACAATAACATATACATAATAACATATCCCTCCTGCTCTCACCTCTCCCCCACAATCAACAGCTTGCCAGTCACCGTGGAAACAGGCAAGGGGCAGGAAGGCACAACAAGGAGAGATGAAAAGGGTGGATGTATACAGGCCAACTACCCTTTGATACTCACCACTGTACACACGCACACACACACACCCCCTCCCAACCTCCAGGGTAAGGGGAACAACTCCATGGAAAGACTCTTCCGGAGAGTTTAAAATGGTAAATACAGTCATAGGGTAAATACAGCCTGCTTAACAATGGGGATACATTCTGAGAAGTGCATTGTTAGGTGATTCGCTGAGTGCACTTATAAAAACCTAGGTGGTATAACCTGCTACACATCTAGGCTATATGATATAGCCTATTGCTCCTAGGCTACAAACTGCATAGCGTGTCACTGTACAAAAAACAAACAAACAAAACAAAACAAAAAAAACAACCACAAGACTAAATCAAGCACAAGAGAAAATGATGCAATCAAGAGGCACAAGAGATAATAAGGCTTCTGCCAACATAACACAGCATACTGTTTTACAGCAACCTTTTGTTTAAAAGTAGAAAGGCTTACACACTCTAAAATAACAATTAAAAGTATAGTAAAAAAAACAAAACAGTAACATAGTCATTTATTATTAAGTGTTATGTACTGAACATAATTATATAAGCCATACTTTTATAAGACTGGCAGTACAGTAGCTTTGCTTACACCAAGATTACTGGGAACATGTGAGTAATGTGCTGTGCTATGACATCACTAGCTGACAGGAATTTTTCAGCTCCAATGTTATCTAATGGGATCGCCATTGTACACAGGGTTCTCTGTTGACCAAAACATTGTTTTGGCTGCATATACTGGGAAAGTTATTTGTGGAAGTGGGAAAATTGGAATAATCACCATCAGTTCTTGGCCTTTGAGGCTCTCTTTCCTGGCTTTAATTCACCTACCACAACTGGAGGTTGGGCTATAGCCATTTTCAAACATATAACCATGTGTAGTAACTGGTACACTTGGAAAGAGAAGTTTGAGGGACAAAATAACCAGAAATCCATGTAAGTTCTACTATTATATAAGAAAGCAACAAACTCAACAGTGTAAACCATCTAAATAGAATTATGGGAGGAGATGGAACAAGAATTTAAAATAATGAAGATAAATATATTAAGAAGTTAAGGCTGATATCAGCAATATGAAGCAAGAACAAGAAAAACAAGGACTCACTTGAGTACTAGGTATGAAATTTGTAATAACTGAAATGAATAAAACAATAGAAAAGAAATATAGCAAGATGATTAAGTTGATGCATAAAACAGTGAATTTAAAGATCAGATGAGAAACTCCTGGAAGTCAACAGGAAAGTGTAAAAAGATAGAAAATACAAAAGAAAGCTAGGAGTTATGGAGGCTGGGAAGAAAAGTGCTGACATATGAGCAGTGAGTTTGTGTTAGTGTCATTTTGGCTGAACTACAGCTCTTTAAATTCCTTCTCCTGTCCATTTTCAGTTATGATGGGTGGTAAGCCAGATCCTGTGATCTTGTTCTATTTGATGGTCTCTTTGTTATCTCTGAAAACAAATTTAAATTCTTTTCATATCTTTTTATTTTTTAAGCATGTTATATTGATTTTTTTACAGGGAGGAAGGGAGAGTGATAGATAGTTAGAAACATCGATCAGCTGCCTCCTGCACACTCCCTACTGGGTATGTGCCCACAATCAAGGTACATGCCCTTGACCAGAATTGAACCTGAGACCCTTGAGTCTGCAGGCCAATGCTCTATCCACTGAGTCAAACTGGTTAGGGCTCTTTCCATATCTTTGATGTTTTTTAAATTTTGTTCTGATGTTTCTAGGTTTGGGATTTTCCTTATCTCCCTTTAATTGTTTCTCTCTTTCTGTATCTGGGTATAATAGTTAGAGTTCAATCAGAGAAGCAAAACCATTAGTGTGTGTGTGTACACAAATATATATATATATATATGAGTTCACTAAATTATTTGTCTAGTTAGGAGAAATATACAGATATTGATACGTTTAAGAATTATTAGGAATAAGTAAACATGAGTAAGTATCTTAAGGGCAGCCACATGCGAACAGAAATAGAATAATTTTTGAGCTAGCAGAAAATAAAAAGTGTAGTGATTTAAAAATATGAGACATGGCCCGGTCAGTGTGGCTCAGTGGTTGAGTGTCAACCTATGAACCAGAAGGTCACAATTTAATTCCAGGTCACGGCACATACCCTGGTTGTGGGCTCAATCCCCAGGACCAAGCCAGAGAGGGTCGGACCTGCAACACCACCATTTGCCCACCATCCAGAACTGAAATATCATTGCTGACATTTACACATAAGGAACTGTTTGACATAGAAATTGGGACTCAAAAGAATTGTTGGCTCAGAAAGAAACTCACTATAGACTGATTCATTTGCCTCTCAACATAACCATTATTGCTTGTCTCATTTTCAGTTCTTATAAGTGTATTTATAGTATCATGTGAGCTCATTCATCTAGGGGAAATGATGTACAACATAGCCCGATAACAAGAACAGCATCGATCAGACTGTCGGACTTCAGAGGAAAGATAGAAGAGGGAGGGGATAAGGGAGAGAGATCAACCAAAGGACTTGTGTGCATGCATATGAGCCTAACCAGTGATCATGGACAACAGGGAGTGAGGGCATGCATTGGGAGGGGTTTGGGATGGGAATGGGGTGGATGATGACAAATAGGTGATACCTTAATCAATAAAGTTTTTTTAAAAAAAAGAAAATAAAAATAAAAAATATGTTGTTTTTGAGAAACATTCTTAAAACCAAAAGATTCAAAAGGTTGAAAATAAAGAGTAAAAGAAAAAAGAAGGAAGAAAAACATCCAGTAACGAAATCTGGAATTCCAATCAAAATAGCTGATAAAAAAAGAATTTAAGGTAAAAGATAAACAAAACAATAAAGCGCTAAGATATAAACATCACAAACATATTCATGCAGTGAATAATAGGTTATAATAACTGACAGCGTTCAGGAAAAATACTTGCAGTTTTTAACAGCTATCTAAAAATATAATTAGTAGGCTTATACTATTACTCATACTGTTCAGATCTTTGATAGGTATGTTCTAATGGCATGCTATATATAATATATATCTTTTTATATGTGTGCTGTAAAAGTTCATCCAGCATAGACACATGAACACAGATAAGGGGGTGGTAAGGGCCTTGGGTTGGGGCAGAGCGGGGGGAGGGGGGGTGAGGGGGAAAGGAGTGGGATGGAAGGGGTCAATGGGAGGGAAAAGGGGACATATGTAATACTTTCGACAATAAATGTTTAAGTAAATTAATTAATTAAATTAATAAAATGTACTCTATCAAATTTTCAAGTACACAATTCCAATGTTATACATGTTGTTCCAGAAAATGTAAAAAATAAATAGTAATTCTCAGTTTGTTTTATGAAATTAATACAATCTCATTTTCCTTCATGTTTCTGGATTTAAGCTATGGTTCAGAAAGTTTTCTTCACTCCCAGGTTATATAAGAATTCATCCACCTTTTTCCTAGTACATATATAGTTTCATTTTATTTTTACACTTATGTCTCTGACCCATTTGGAATTTATTCTGCCCTATACTATAAATAATAGATCCAATTTTATTCTGTTCCCATATGGCTACACACAGTGGTGTGCTGATGCTGGCTCATTGCAGTTCAAGAGAGCTCGATGTTAAATTTTCAGGAATGTTGTGAGCTCACTGCTAAGCAAAGCCATTATAACCAAATAGATTACATAAACTTACAATGAAATAAATCATGTTAAAAACAAACCTCATCACCTTCTAATTATTTTAATATATTTTACTATTATCAAGGGTCTTGAAATTATTTACTTCTACAGCGTCCATATGATGAAAAACTATAGAATGGTATGTTGTACATCTCTTCTCAATTTGATATTAAACAATAGACCAATAGTATAAAATTAGCTATGATGGAAGTATTTACACCATAGAAGTTGGCAATGCTAAAATCAGGACTTAATATATTGTTTTGTTGACTGTGTTGCACAGGGATTACTGTGGCCAGTAGGCCAAATTGAGACTGTCACTAGTTTTTATAATTAAAAATGTATTGAAACATGGCCACACATATTTGTTTGCATATTGTCTATGGCTTCTTTTGTGCTATAATGGCAGAGTTGAATAGTTCCAACAGGTACCACATGGCCCTAAAACCCTAAAATATTTCCTGTCTGGCCCTTACAGAAAGTTTGCCAACTCATGGTCTAAATTTAAAAAAATGAAGGAGAAAATGTTAGCAATGTAGATTAATCTTAGAAGTACACTTTGTATATAGTTGCTACATTGTGAATGGCACAAAAATATTTAAGGAATAATCTTCCAAAATTTAAAAACTATAATCTGATTCAGCAGAGAAGTCTCTCACAACATTGAAAAATAAGTTATATCTCTTATTTCACTTCCTTATTCATTAATGTAAATAAAACTATTTACCTACATTCATGTGAAAGCACATTCACTGACTGTGACCAGAGATTGCTTATGGATAAGAGTTTGGCAAAAATCCAAGGAAATCATTCTGTGAAAATCAGTTAAATATATGGGCTTTACCAATATACATTTCATTACTATTAGTAAATTGCTTGCTCAACATTCTTTATATCAGTAAAATTTATAATATACATATGTGTGTTAAACATATTTACCAGTCCCAAACTGGATACACAACATCTCAATTTCATTTATTAAAAATTTATGCTCTAGATTAAAGTGAATACAATGGAACCATTATCTATGACACAGTTATAAAGCAAAGAACGGTGTTTTAATAATTTGGTCAGTTGAGTTCTATTAATAAATATTATGCTAAATTTTCCTAATTGTGCTAATATTTCTGTGACCACAGTCTTTTCTCTATTATTAAAAATACTTACTTTTTAAAAATGTATTTTTCCCTTTTGATTTGAGATGCTGACTTTATTATATACTAAATTTACATATGCAATTTTGTCTACTCGTTTTTCTAGTTTGTTCCATTAGTTTGTATGTCTAATCATGTGTCAATACCAAACTGTCCTAATTATAAAGGGTTAACTGTTATAATGTTTGATAACTGCATTCTCTCACTCATTTGCTCTTTTTTGTTGGGGTATTTTAGCTATTCTTGTTTATTTGTTCTTTTAGATAAATTCTATCTAATAAAAGATAAACATGCAAATTGACCATATCTCTGCTATGCCCATAAGCTACACCCACCAACCAATCAGGAGCGAGTATGCAAATTAACCTAACAAATATGGTAGCAGCCACAGAGCTGGAGCCAGCCTGAGGCTTGAGTTGCCCCTGGCAATGGAAGAAGCCAAGCTTTCTGCCTGTCCTGACTGGTTCTGGCCTCTGCTCAAGGCTACAAAGTTTCAATTATAGAAGATAAATAAATCCCAGATACCATGGCCTCCACTTGGGTCGCCAAGGGAGGAGGCATGGTTGCCTGTAAACCACTACAGGCCCCTAGCCCAGGCTGTCCCATGCCTCAAGGGACCCCCCACCCTGATCCAGGGTACCCTTCAGGGCAAACCAGATGGCTCCCACTCGTACACCAGGCCTTTATCCTATCTAATAAAAGAGTAATATGCAGATTGACCATCACTTCAACACACAAGATATATGCCCCCATGTGGTCAAAGATGGATGCCCCCATGTGGACACAAGATGGCCACCACAAGATGGCCAGCAGAGGAGGGCAGTTGGGAGGGACCAGGCCTGCAAGGGAGGGCAGTTGGGGGTGGTCAAGCCTGAAAAGGAGGGTAGTTAGGGGTGACCAGGCTGGCAGAGGAGGGAAGTTGGGGGCGACTGGGCCTACAGGGAAAGGCAGTTGGGGGGACCCAGGCCTGCAGGGGAAGGCAGTTAGAGGCAATCAGGCTGGCAGGGGAGCAGTTAGGCATCAATAAGACTGGCAGGGGAATGGTTAGGGGGTGATCAGGCTGGCAGGCAGAAGTGGTTCGGGAAAACAGGCAGGCAAGCAGTTGAGAGCCAACAGTCCTGGATTGTGAGAAGGATGTCCAACTGCCCATTTAGGCCCAATATTACCTGGATATGTCCTAAACAGGCAGTCAGACATCCCTGGAGGGGTCCCAGTTTGGAGAAAGTGTAGGCTGGGCTGAGGGACACCCCCTTAATCATCTCCCCTGTGCATGAATTTTGTGCACTGGGCCTCTAGTTTTATAATAATCTTGTCTAGCTTCATTGGTGGGGAAACTCTAATGAGATTGGGCTTTCATAAATTTATAAAGTAAAAAAGGAAAAACAGATATTCAATATGTTGAGTTTTTCTATCCAAGAGCAAGGCTTTTCATTTGTTGAAATCAACTTTTGTAACTTTCAGATGTGTTTTCCTCATACAGGCTTTGAATACTTCCAATCAAGTTTTACTTTGGCACTTCTTTTTAATATTATAAAAGGATTCCTCTCCTCCATTACATTTTGTAATTGTTTTTTGTTTCTATTCTGAAGGCTACTGATTTTTAACGTTAATTTTATAAGCTGCTACATTATTAAAATATTTTATTGTTTGAGGTCATTTTTAATTAATTCTTTTGAATTTTCCAGATGTAAAATTGTATCATCTGAAATCAGAGTTTTAACTCTTTATTTCCAATTGTTATATCCTCCAATTGTTTTCTGCTATATAATTACAATGATTAACAGGTTCAAAATAATGCTATATAGGAACAGAAATTGTGTTAGTGATTCATGTTTAGCTCCTGACTTATGTAGGAAAGTCTTAGTGTTGTCTCATTAAGCAACATGTGGGGTTGGGGACCATTATTCAACCTACTACACTTCATAAACTGTGTGGGTTCAATTCCTGGTTGAGACACATACCTAGGTTGGAAGTTCAATCCCCAGTCGGAAGGTAACTGATCAATGTTTCTCTCTCTTTCACATCAATGTTTTTCTCTATCCTTTTAAAAAATATAGCCTCGAGCAGGGACTGGTTTGGCTCGGTGGATAGACTGAAAGGTCCTGGGTTCGATTCTGGTCAAGGGCATGTAACTTGGTTGTGGGCACATCCCCAGTGGGGGGTGTGCAAGAGGCAGCTGGTTGATGTCTCTCTCTCATCAACGTTTCTAACTCTCTGTCCCTCTCAATTCCTCTCTGTGTAAAAATCAATAAAATATATTAAAATATATATATGATAATGATATATAATGATAATTAAATAAATTAGTAAATACAAATAAAGTCTATTTAAAAGAAGTAAAACAAACTGAGGCATCACTTCCTCCTGTTATTTTGGCAGACATTGGAAAGCTAGATCATTTCAAGTGTTGGTGGAGAGGTGGGGATATCATGCTCTATTGGTGAGCACGTAGACCGATGCACATTCTGTAGCACAGTCTGGTGAATCTTGGTGTCATTTGGTCCAATTAGGTGGCACATAGCTAGAGCCCATCCCTGAGTATCTATCACAAAGAGTCTCTCACACATCTATAAGGAGACATACAGGTGGATATTTCCATATAGTTTATAGAAACAGAATTGGAGGCTTTCTAGGTGCTCATTACCTGGAACAGGGGAGGAGAAGGTGGATGGATGAAGTATGGTGACTTTAGCAGTTAAAAGGCCATAGCCTTTTATATAACAATTATAATATTAAAAACACACTGGAAAAAAAGCACACTGAAAAAAAGAAAGATATAGAATGAGGTCCTGAACACAGTATCACTAAAAGTAAATTTTGAATATATGTACTGCCAAATAACACATACAAGTAAAAGAATCTGCATTAAATACATTGGAATAGTTCCCTATATGGGAAGAAGAAAGTGGGAATAAAGATATGAAGGGAAAAAATTAATAATGAAAAAAAAATAAATTGAATAACATCTTTGTTTAAACCAATGGCAGTTTTATGACATAAACTGAGGAATGTGGTTAATTTAAACTTCTGACCCTGAGATACAACCAAAGATAGATGATAGATAGATAGATAGATAGATAGATAGATAGATACAGACAAAAGAAACTATTCTCTTTCCCATTATAAACGCTGATATACCACCACTACCACTACCACCCCAGAGAGTTCCATTATCAACCGTTTGACCTTCGTCTTATATGGAACTTTAAAGCTTTTTATACAAAGACTTTTCTTTCAGGATGTAAATACATTCTGTCCAATCATCCACCCTCACCTCATTAAGTCATCTCTCACTTTTCACACCTTGTGCTGCAATTTCTGATGGCTCCCTTGCTCATTACAACCTAATATGAACTATCCAAATGGGATAATAAGGAAGGGTCTCCTTACATAGGCGGGGAGAAGAGAGCACTATAGAAAGAAAGAACAGCATGTGCAAATGTAAGGAGGCAGATAGGATACAGCTAGAGGACTGCATTTAGACCATTTAGGATCCTGGCAATACCATAGTTTAGATTAGAATGAGAAATGGGAGCTCTTGTAGATAATCTGCAGAGGTAGACAAGGTCAGAGCAACTCACAGGTGATTGTAGGTGAGGCCAAGGTGTTTGAATTTAGACCTGAGGCAAACTCAAAACCACTGAAGAATGTGAGGCAAGGAGGAGAGTGACTTGATTGGATATGTGTTTAGAACAATCACTCTAAGAGCAATCTGGAGGGGAAAAGGGCGGGTAGGAAGGAGGGAGGCAGGTAGAAGGATCTTGTAGTATTCCTGCTAAATCTTTCATGAATTTACAAAAGATCACAGTAGCCTGACTCTATTAGGCATACAACTATAAGATCAGAGGACTAGGTAAAACGTCCTTCCAGCTCTGCGATTTTTAAAAATCCCATTTGTTTCAGACTCATTCAAAGAAGAGAGTGATGAGGCATAAGCAGAGAGATTTGCAAATTTTTATCAATATGCAGAACTCATTCAGCAGATAGGCGGCATTTAAAGGCTATATGTGATGCTGATTGCCTAGATAATTCTCTGTGACCAAGCACATTTTACAATTAATGATAATTTTTAAAATTCAGGTGAGATCTGCTATTTTAAAAAGGGCCCTAGTGTGTTGCCCTAGCCAGGGCAACATTGTCCTGTACACCAAAATGTTTCAGATTTGAAATTTTATGGGAAAATTATTAAATTTAATGCTGAATATTCTAAATAGGGGCAGAAAGATTTTAACTTCATTGGAGTCGCTCCTGCATTGCCAACCCTGATAAGATTGAATTTGATAGGAAAATCTAGGGCATTGCCATGACAATTACCAGGCTTCGTCTTAGTTCCACTTAGGCTTTATATAACTCTAATCAAACAACAAGCAGAGGGCTGTGAAAGGCGGAGAAGGATGCTCACCTCTGCCTCTTGTTATCAGAGTGTTCTGTTCCAACGGTAATGCTACATGACATTTAGCTACTGGTTCTCAACCTTGGCCACATGTTACAAACACCTGAGTGTGGCTCAGTGGTTGAGCACTGACCTATGAACCAGGAGGTCACAGTTCAATTCCTGGTCTGGGCACATGCCCAGGTTGTGGGCTTGATTTCCAGTAGGGGGTGTGCCGAAGGCAGCCAATTGATGGTTCTCTCTCGTTATTAATGTTTCTATCTCTCTCTCCCTTTCCCTTTTCTCTCTGAAGTCAATAAAAACATTTAAAAAATCATCTGAGGATCTTTTACAAAATACTGGTGCCTAGGCCCTAGCCCTACAGTATCTGATTTAATTGGTCTAGAGTGAGAAGGCTTCAAAATATTCCCAGATAATTGTACTGTGTAGCCAGAGTAAAGAACTACGGCACTAGGTAATTACCAAGGCAATTTTCAAGGTGCCGCCCAGGCATGGCTACAAATTGGGGATATTCTTCAAGAGTCTAGCTGTCTGGATTATTGTGTGTTGGGATTATTTCCCGGTTTGGCAAAAAGTAAATAAACAAATAAATAAATAAAATAGAATTATCATATTGAAAATAAGTCAGTTCTCTCATTGGTGTATTTAAAGAGCCCAAGTGTGTTGCTCTAGCCAGGGCAACATTGTCCTGTACGCCAAAAAGTTGCAGGTTTGATTCCCAGTAGGGAGCCTTATCAACTTATTGATGTTTTTCTCTCACATTAATGTTTCTCTCCCTTCCTCTCTCTAAAACAATCAAACAAGCAAACAAAACCAATAAAAGCATATCCTTGGGTGAGGATTAAATAATAATTAAAAATAAAGGGCCATGGTATTTTCATAAACCCTGTTTGATGATTTTACAGAATTTTTAAAAATGGAACAAGGGGAAGTAGAGGGAAAGGGAAGAGAGGGAAGAAATGCAGAGATCCCACCAAGAGGGTTCTCACTTAAGAGTTGAAGAACCTCTGGGTTTAAGAAGCTGGGCCCAATGCAAGAAAATCCCAATGCAGTTATGAAGGACGCCACCTGCTTCTATCATGTTCAGGGGGTACTTGGGTTCTATCATAATTATAGTCTTCTACATTTATAACATGGAATTGCCAGATTTTTTTTTCCTAAGGAGCATGGGTTATAATATTGCCAAGTGATATCTCTCTCTCTCTCTCTCTCTCTCTCTCTCTCTCTCTCTCTCTCTCTCTCTCTCTCTCTCTTTCTCGTTTTTGGTTTGGTTTGGTTTGGTTTGGTTTGGTTTTTTAAGGAGTCCCAAATCAATAGCAGATTTTCATTGCATCTTTTTTTTTATTGTTGTCAATCCTCACAGGAGGATATTTTTCCATTCATTTCCAGAGAGAGTGGAAGAGAGGAAGAGAGACACAAAGAGAGAAACATCGATGTGAGAGAGACACATTAATTGGCTACCTCCTGCACATACCTTGACCAGGGCCCAGGCTCGAGCTTGCAACCAAGGTGCATACCCTTGATCAGAATTGAACCCAGGACCCTTAAGTTCGCAGGCTAATGCTCTATCCACTGAGCCAAACTGAATTGAACCCAGAACCCTTCAGTTCGCAGGCTAATGCTCTATCCACTGAGCCAAACTGGCTAGGGCTTTGACTGCATCTTTAAAATAACACAAACTGGTCTTAGGAATCATCTGCCATCTTGTTTCCCTACTGGACAATTCATAGATCTTATTCATCAACCGTCTGCACTATTCCTTTTTCAGAGATACACTCCAACCAAAGTTTTTCTGATAGTCTTGCTTTTAAAACTGTTGTGGGTGAGTCAAAGCAGCTGAATCAAAGTATCTAAATTTGATACAAATTTAATATAATTTCCTTCAAGACTTATCTTTAAGGTTTTGAAATACCAAACAAGCAACAGCTGTCCTCATTCAAACCCTGCAAATATATTTTTTACCCAAGAAATTCTAGTTTTAAATGAGAGACTCATTCTAATAATGATGTTATGGGAAGTGGGAATACATAGATCTCACCCATAACAGTATCCTGTATGAGTAAGCTCAGTATCTCACCTTTGACCATGTTCATGAATGACTAGAGACAGTCCGAACTGTAACCAGTTTCTGTCTGTTTCCCTGTTGCTATAAACTGAAGGTTTGTATCTCCCCAAAATAGATTAAAACCTAATCCTCAATATGGGGGTATTTGGAGGTGGGGCCTTTGTGAAGTGATTAGGTCATGAGGGTGGAACTCTCATAAATGGGAGCTCACTCATGAAAGACACTTCCTTGCTCTTTGCCATGTGAGGACACAGCAAGAAGACAGCCATCTATTAACCAAGAAGTGGGTCCTTACCAAACACTGAGTCTGCCAATATCTTGATCTTGGGCTTCTTAGCTTCCATAACTTTGAAAAATAAATGTCTATTGTTTATAAGCCACCCAGTCTATGATATTCTGCTATAGCAGCCTGAACCAAGACACCTGCCATTTGTCAACCCAGAGCCTCTTGTTTTTCTTTCCAAGGAGACTGAGTTCTATATTGATGTGATTAAAGTCCCTCCACAGGGCACCTCTGGGACCTTTCTCAATAACTGTGAGTCCCTTCAGAGTGAAAGCAACATTTTCTGGAATATCAACAATCTGATTGCTTAGGATGATCTTCATTCTCACAGTAGATGTGTCAAAGAGCTTGAGGCTTCTTGATATTGATGTAGGTAGGGGTCTTATGTATGGTATACTTTCTTTTATGTCACTGTAAAAAAATAGTATGTTCAATATAATTATATAAGAATATAATTATGTATTGGTTTCCTAGCACTGCCATAACAATGTACCATAAACTGAGTGACTTAGAACAACAGAAATTGTTGTCTCATAGTTCTAGAGGTCAGAAGTCTGAAATCAAGGTGTCAGGAGAGCCAGGCTCTCCCTGAAACCCACAGGAATCCTTTCTTACTCCCTGCTGGCTTCCGGTGGTTTACTAGCGATCTGGTGTTTTTTGGCTTACAGCTACATTCATTGTCATATGGTATTCTCTGTGTGTGTGTGTGTGTGTGTGTGTGTGTGTGTGTGTGTATCTTCACATGGCTGTCTTCTTATGAGGGCACCAGTCATATTGGATTAGGGGCCTATCCTACTCCAAACTGAGTTTATCTTAACTAATTATATCTGTAATAACCTTATGTCCAAATATTCACATTCTAAAGTAGTAGGAATTAAGATTTCTACATATTTTTAATTAAATTTATTTGAATGACATTTGTTGACATGATCATATAGTTTTCAGGTGTCAACATATCTTTTTAGGGACATAATTCAAACCATAACAATATAGAACTAGATTATTTAGGGTGGTTTTTTTTAAGTTACAAAATCTAAATTTTTAAAGAAATTGTTTCATTAAGTTCTACATGTCAAGATACCATTTGATGAAGCCATTACATTACTGGTGTTCTTTACAAAAGTCTTAAAGATGAGGTGAATCTCTGCAATAAAGAGAACTTCTTGACTAAAAGAATATGCCCTTAGGACTATTCCTCTATAATTGATCTTTTTCATTAAAGCAAATGAGAAAATGAAAAGAAACTTCTCTCCTTGTTATTTTTATTTTTTTATTTTTTATTTTTTTACCAAACTTTAGTTGGGAGTTTATCTGAAAACCTTGAGTCACTGGATAGGAGAATGTTTTTAGGGACTATGAAAAGTTCCCATCTTTATTAGTGTAAAATATGAGATTCTAAAAAGAATGAGGGGGGGAAAGGCACTCTCATTTTTGAAAGCTGGCTTTTTTTTTTTTTTTCTGTTTTCAGTACTTATGGCAACTTGCAACAGAAAGTCTTTGATGATAAAAAGAATGTTATTCCTCAAGGTTTTTATTGGTAAAATGACCCCCATTTTTCTATGCTATTAAGTGAAATTCTATCCTTCAATCTATTGAACCAAAAAGAGTGTCTCTATCCAGGATCTAATGTCACAGAACCAAAGAGAAAAATGTTTAGTATTTTTTTTCCCCTCCTTTAATGTCAACTTACACCAAAATAAAAGATATAGCTATAAAGAGGTAGGTAGGTAAATATCAAAACTCCAAATATGTTACTTTTCCACTACTTGTTTACAGAATACAACATTACCCAGACAAGCTGAGAAGACATCGAATATGGAATCTTCATTTCAAAGAAGATCATTAAGGTTTGTCCAGAGAATTGGGATAGAATATCCTCAACCAGATTGCTAGAGCACTGGGTAAGTGTAGACATGTTCATGCCTTGCAGTGGCAGGTTGTAAGTGACAAGGATCCAACTGAAACCACCATAAGAAAAGGGGATGAGGGAGGTTATAACTAAACATGGCAGACAAAGTGGCTCAACAATGTCCACAGGATTCAGCTCTCTTACACCTTCTTTCCCCTCTGCTTTCTTTCTTTACTTTTTAAATATATTTTTATTGATTTTAGAGAGGAAGGGAGAGTGAGGGAGAGAGAGAAACATCAATGATGAGAGAGAATCATTGATCAGCTGCCTCCTATATGCCCCCACTGGGGATCAAGCCCACAACATAGGCATGTGCTTTGACAGAGAATTGAACGATGACATCCTGGTTCATAGAGGTCAACGCTCACCACTCAGCAACACCAGTTGGGCTCCCCTCTACTTTTTTTTTTTTCCATTAGCTTGCTCTCCACATGGAGACACCTAACAGGCTTATACCTTCCAGCTTCAAGTCCAACAGAAAGAAAACACATTTCTGTAGTTCCAAGAGGGAACCAGGCACCAGAATATGTGTCCATCTTGAGCTGTGCCCAAGGGGATGAAAGACCTTACTGGACAGCCTGAGGTCAGTGCCTACTCCAGAGTGAAGATGTTGCATCAATATTATCTGAATTCCAAAGACTGAGTCAAGGAGAGATTGTGTCCAACCCCAAATTAGGAGCTGTTCCCAGGAGCTCAGAGATTCAAAAGAAGATAAAGAATCCTGCAGAGGAAGAGGTCTACTTGGGAAATGAGCTGGACCTTAAGTCTCCATTTTCCAAAGTTGTGGTAAATACATATGATTGAATTTTACTTTTCCTGCACTTACTTTTCAAGCAGTCCATCTGCACTCTTGGCTTCTCAGCTAAAGCCAGCCATCCAGAAGCTTCCTGCCATAAAATTTTAGGTGATTTTATAAGACTCAGACCCAATCACTCACTCACTCAACTCAGTAACTCACTCACTCACTCCCCACTTGTCTTCCTGCCTCCAGCAAATAGGGGGCTGGGGAGTTTTGCCTAAGGCTGATTCTATTAGCGTGGACCTATGAACCAGGAAGTCACAGTTCGATTCCCCTCATTTTCTGCCTTTTACGGAGGTGGTTCTGTTTTCAGTAGTAAGAGTTTAGCTTACACTGCATTGATAACTTCCAGTTTCACATTTTGCAAATTCCTGGAGTCTCAACATATACAGGCCCCACAACAACCTGCCCAGAAGTGTTTTCAGCCCAGAAGAGTCCAGTCATTTGAAGGATGGCTCTGGCAGTTTTGGCTAAAGACTTTATTTCTGCCAAGTGTCAGGTCAAATTTTTAGACTGAAGTTCTAAACTCTCCAGTTACCAAAAAATTAGTTGAAAACCCCAAGGAGTCAAGCAGGTTTAGAAATATTGTGTGAATTTTTATCTGAATCCTGCCCATGAAAAGTCAACAGTTCAAAGAAAAACTCAAGTAGTTGTTTAAGACATACTTTAAGGAGAAAAATAAACTGTTATAGTGGAAATAAATGTCAGTGAATAAATTCAGGGGTTCCAGAAATAAAACTTTATTCTTCTCTAGTGAAATTTAATGTCTATTTAGAAGGTATGATCTCTTCAGATGGCAGGAAATCCTCTTGTCAGTTGGAGACCTGACCCTTGGCCTAGGGTTGTTTCTAAGTTCCAGGAGGTCAATGTCATGCCATGTTTCAGAAAGGGAAGCATCTGGTCTTTGGTTGCAGTCCCTGCAGGAAGTCTGAGACATCCCCTGATCCCACCCACCCGATGCCATATCCTACTTCCACGTGACACATGAAAGCACTGCAATCATTATGTGATTCTCTGCTCGAGGTGGGCATGGAAAGCTGCAGGAACCGGCAGAGCTGTCCATACCCTAAAGGCCTGCACTCTGTGCAGACATTCCCTCTCTGGTCTTAGGACTCTCAGAGCTACAGGGAAACTGATCTCAGATGGTTTCCTCTCTTTCAAGGCTTCTACCACCTTCTCAGGACTCTGTTCAGGAAGCAGGTGCAGAGACCCTTTCTCTGGAATTCACCAAACTCTTCTTCCAGCAACTTCACTCCATTTCCACCCCCTCCTCAGCACCCACACATACCCCCAGCTGAGGAGAGTCTAAACTGCCCAGAACTTCTCAGAGGCTTGAATGGAGACAAGGGCAGGGAAGGGAATGTGAAAAATCAGTAAGTATTTCTAAAAATATATTCATTTCACTCTGTTGCTTTGAAGATTACAGATTAGAATAATACAATTGTGCATGCTATTCCCCCAATATAGTGGATAAAATCCTAAACAAAATAATGCACCTGATTTCAAGACATTCACCTGATTCTTTCCTCCTACCCAAGCTGGGGCAATGGCTAACTCCTGACCATCTCCTTGCATTAGCTTCTCTGTTTGCAGCCCATATCCATCAAGGGGCTGTATTACCATTCAGGGCACCTGTACACCTATGCACTTAAATCTAAACTTGGGGGGTGAGGGAATGTGCCCTACATTGAAAAACACTCAAAATAATGGCTTATGGTTCTTAAGTATCTGTAAGATTATCTTAATACACATTTCAATTTAAGGAAAAGGATTAGGTCCACTGAGCATTTTTTTCCCACACACAGATACTATGGCATTTAATTCTCTGTATCATAATTTTTATAAGAGCCATGTACTTTTATTAAATGTGTCTGTTCATATTTTGGCGAGGGGCAAGAGAATGGTATTTGCTCCCAAACTGGATATTAAACTGCCAGAGGGCTCCTGAGCGTGTGTGTGTGAGTGTGTGTGTGTGTGTGTGTGTGTGTCTGTTCATTAACAGTCCAGGGAAACTGAATATCTCCTCTTCCCAACACAATGGAAATAGAAATAACAACTAACACTTGCTCCAATTAGCAGGAGTTCTTGACAATGAGAGCAAGAATCCACAACTATCACATATCCTCATTTTCAGCTGAACCAAACCCACAGTACTTGTGTGGTTAGTTCACTTCCACTGCAGAGAACACAGCTCTAGCAGCAGCGTTAGCAACAGAAACTTAACTCAGTTACTGGCCATGCATATTTCCTACCCTGGACAGCCTGTCCTTTCACTTGGGCACCTGAATGGCAGGGGTCTGCCCACACCAGAGCTAAGAGCTCTATGTTTTATTTTATCCTGTGTACACAATCTAATGCTCTGTTTATAGAATATGCCCCAAGAAATTCTTGCTAAAGAGGATAGATGAATGGAAATCATACACTATTCAAGCTAAAAGGATCTTGAAAATTCATCAAGAGCCTTTTCTGAAGCCTCCAGGCAGGCCAGACTCAAGCCAACTCAAATAAATGAGAATGTCCTCAATTCCTTTAAACCTCCAGCAAAAATTTCTAAATCGATTTTTTATAAAGTAGTATTAATATTGCATTCAGCAACTCTATCTGAAGCTTTCTCGCTACATCTAACGTGAATGTGACAGAGAGAAAACACTCTGACTGGGGACTTGAATAGTGTATGATTTTCATTCATCTGATGGGGCTCATGGGGCATGACCTTAGCAGCCTCACTTACCCTCTAGGGATTTTACACACTTCATCTGTAAAATTATAGGGGTTGACAAGCGAGTCACTAAGCTCACTTACAACTCTAAACTTCTATTAATCCTTATTCTTCATGTGCCGGGATAGGAATACTGAGGCTCTTTTAAGATGGCAACTGAACTGTGTGGTATCCCTTGCTTTGCTGCTTTAAAAGGATAGAATATAGCCCTGGCTAGTTTGGCTCAGTGGAAAGAGCATTGGCCCGTGGACTGAAGGGTCCCAGGTTTGATTCTAGTCAAGGGCACATGGCCAGGTTGTGGGCCTGATCCTTAGTAGTGGGTGTGCAGGAGGCAGCTGATCAATGATTCTCTCTCATCATTGATGTTTCTATCTCTCCGTCTCCCTTCCTTTCTGAAATCAATAAAAACATATATATTTTAAAAGGGATTAAATACAAATGTTTTCTCTTAGTTTCCTGAGAGAACTAAAAGATTAGCATCCCCTCCTGCCACCCCAAGAAAGAAGAATTAGACTTTTGGCTGCTAATGACTCTAGTATTTATTTTTTGAGGGGCATTAAAATCTGTACTTAAAGAACAACAGGGGGGAAAAAGAGAGAGAGAACAATAGGGGGAAAAAATGTTCAGAAGAGAGGGAGTACCTCTGATAAAAACTCAGAGAAAGCAGTGGAATTTCCTCCAAAGCTCAAAAAGAAGTCAGTAATCTTGGGCAAGGTACATGGAGAGAGGGGTTGGTGAAGGAGCCTGTGGACATATCCTGAGGCTATTGCCCAAGAATTGAAAGGTAACAATGAGTTCACAAAGTGGGTGGGAGCCACGTTATTACCACCAACTGCCCAGACTTCAATTACGCACTAAACTCTCAAGCCTGTGCCCAGAGCCCTTCCACCTTCATCCTTCTGGTGGTTGGGCCAGGAGGAGTCCATTTTGTCAGCACCCAGCACCTCATGACTGAGTACCCATCAGTGCCATGGACTATTCAACTGGACCTGAATACCCTGTGAGGACACTTCCTACACAATGCACCAGGATACAGGAAGCTGGGATAGCTAGTGGGAATGAGGTAAAGACTCTGAGATCTCCTGAGCCAGGCACTGAGAGGTTCTGTGACATAAGGTTTTGTGGGACCCAAAACATATGCAAAAGTGGGGGAGGATTTTTCTGTTTAATAAAATGAACATGTCATTACACGTACAAAATTAGATAAGAATGTGAATGTATATTTAGAATGATCTAAAAAGTTATATTATGCTTTTTTTTAACTGATGAAGAGCACAAGCATCACAAAATTTTTTTTAAAGTTATTTTATCCATTAACTGCTGAACACATCTTTATCATTTTTATTTTCTACATTTATTGGTAGCACAATGTTTGATCACCTCTTCATAGGAAAGATTTTTATAACATTTCCTATAGGGAAATAAAAAGATAAATCAATTTTTCCTTTAGTATGGTTGATTTTTTAAAAAAATTTTTTTTGATAGGTGAGATGCAGAAAACATGATTTTAGGCCTAGCCAGTTTGGCTCAGTGGATAGAGCATTGGCCTGTGGCCTGAAAAGTCCCGGGATTGATTCCAGTCAAGTGCACATGCCCAGGTTGTGGGTTCGATCTCCAATAGGGGGCATGCAGGAGGCAGCCAATCAATGATTCTCTGTGTGAGGTCTGCTTCATTTTGTGTTTTTTATTGGATGTTTATCATACATACAGCAGTTGAGGGGGCATGGCATCGAAGTGCCTTTCAAACTAAAATGAGGTTTAGTTTCCTATATTGCAATAAAACATGCTTTAAAAAGAAATACAATGGACTAAAGCAACCTAAATGTCCATTGATGAATGAATGAATAAACAAAATGTGGCATATCCATACAAAGGAATATTATTTAGGATTAATAAGGAGGATGCCCTAGCTGGTTTGGCTCAGAGAATAGACGCAGGGGTCTTCAAACTATGGCCCGCAGGCCACATGCAGCCCCCAGGGGAGTCTGATCCTGCCCGCCAGGTTTTTTGGGCAGTGAGCGCAGCCAAGGTGTTACAGTAGGAATTAGTAGTTCATATAGTCCGGCCCTGCAGCTCTCTGAGGGACCGTGATCTGGCCCCCACTTTAAAAAGTTTGAGGACCCCTGGAATAGAGCATCAGTCTGGGGACCAAAGAATACAGGCTTTGATTCTGGTCAAGGGCATGTACCTCAGTTGTAGGCTCCTCCCTTGCCCGCACCCTGGTCTGGGTGCATGAAGGAGGTAACCAATCGATGTGTTTCTCTCATATCTGTATTTCTTTCTGTCTTTTCCTCTCTCTTCCAGTCTCTCTAAAAAATCAATGGAAAAATATCATCCATTGAGTATTTAAAGAGAGAGAGAGAGAGAGAGAGAGAGAGAGAGAGAGAGAGAGAGAATCTGACATATGCCTCAACATGAATGAACCTTGAAAACATTATGCTGACTGAAATAAGCCTGTCACAAAAGGACAAATACTGTTTGATTCCACTTATGAGATACCTAGAGTAGTCACATTCATAGAGATGGGGAGTAGAGAAATAGTTTCTGGGGGGATGATTGGAGAAGGAATAGAAAGTTATTGATAGGATGCAGAGTTATAGTTTTGCATGATGAAAAGAGTACTGTAGACGGATGATGGTGATAGCACAATATGAATGTTTTAATGCCTCTGAACTGTACACTTAGAAATAGTTAACATGGTACATTTTGTTATGCCTATTTTACCACAATTTTTAAAAATTATACAAATAATTGAAAGAATTTTCCAGAGTAGCTTCTGGCTCTGCAACATGGTTCTGCTCTACTGAACCATCACACATTCATATCACTATGTGACTTCTTGCTCCACGCCTCCATGTCACAATGCCACAGTGGGCAGCAGATGTATTTCTGGTATTTTACACTAGTTGGCTAGAAATAACTTAACTACACACGTAAGTAATTGTCACCCTCAGAACTATGCCCCACTAAATGCAAACTTAGCTCAACTTCCTCTTCTTTGGATCCAGAGATGCCTCTGTTGCCTGTCACCATCTAACACAAGAGGAAGTGTGATACAGGGAAGGAAAGTCGAACTTGGAAGAAATAGTAATCTGAACTGATCATGCTTAAAATGTATTAGTTTTGTAAATGTTAGAAAAGACAGAACATGTGAATATATGTCTAGCATATCTCCTGAGACCTTGGAAGGGGCCCAAGCAAATGAGGGGCTCTGACAGGTAAGTATCATTGGCTTCTCTGTAAATCCACCTCGGAACTCCCATTTCACTTAATATCCTTACTCTATCAGTGTCATTCCTACTTGCTTTGTTCTCACATGATATGTGAACTGCCAGGTCAAAATTCTTTGTGCAACAATCCTTTTGGATAGATATTCTATATCACTCTTTATATTCTCCCCAAATATGTCTAGTTTTTTTAGCTTGCCTTTGCAGCTACTGTTTTTCAAATATTTTATCATGCCTGCATCTGTGCAATCTATCAAAGATGAACTACTTGAAAATAAGAAATATTTCTATCATGAAACTCAGTGGAATATCTGGTGATCACATGCCTGATAAATGTATTTGGGTAAAGTAATGCATATCTGTGTGTGAAGTGGGGGAGGGGGATTCCTTTGAAAGTTTACAGAGTTGTTCATCTCCATCTTTGGTTGTGGGATCCAGTAGTAGACACAGAACTCTGCCCAATATTTTTAAGTTTTGTTTTATTTTATTTGGTTGTGTGTTTGCTATAAAACAAAGCTACATCTACATCAGTTAGAAGGAGTCAAACTGTGAGTAGCAGAGACCTGGAAAAAAAGTGTGGTTTAGCTAAGATTTATTTCTTGCTTGTGTACAAGAAATGCAAAGGTGTGCAGCACAGGGCTGGTATGGGAACTCCCTATTGTCACCAGGAATTCAGGCTCCTTTCAGCTCTCTGTTCTGACAGTACTGTCCCTTATCTTCATACTTACAAGATGGTGCTGGATACCAGCTCTTTGTAGGCCATCATGTCTGCACTCCTAGTAGAATGGAAGTAAAAGAAGGTGGGGAGGCAAAAAAAACAAAACAAGAAAACATGCTTCTTTAAGGCCTATCTTTTCGTTGTTGTTGTTAATCCTCACATGAGGATATTTTCCCATTGATTTTTAAAAAGAGTGGAAGGGAGAGAGGGAGACACGGAGAGAGAAACATTGATGTGAGAGAGACACACACATCAATTGGTTGCTTCCTGTACCGAAATACATGCCATTGACCAAAACGAAACCCAGGACCCTTCAGTTTGAGGGCCCAGGCTCTATCTACTGAGCCAAACCAACTAGGGTGGCCTGTCTTATTTTTTTTTTCTTTTTCTTTAAAGAAGGTCTGCTAAACAACTTCTGCCTCTATCTTATTGATCACTTCTACCTGTAAGAAGTGAAATGGAGGGAAATTCACTGGATTCATTTACCCAAAACAAAAATTGGGACTCTGATACCACAGAGCAGGATGGCTGATGGGCATATTAGCATCACCACTGCCTTAATACCTCAGGCTTCCCTGGTCCTAAGCAAACTGAGGAGAATCACAGGCTTCCCCAGGCCTCACCTCTCTCTCCCTCTCCCCCCCTCCTACTTCTCAGAACCAACACCCTCCTATTTCACAGAAAAACCCAGAAACTCATTCACTCTTAGGGATAATGATAAGAAATTTTCAATGCTACCTTTCCCAGGAATTTAACCAGGAGCAAAGCTTTGAATTAGAGAAATAAAGTCATCTTCATACATTTTCAGGTATCAATAGTAACATATGGATGATTGGGGTTGGGAAAGAATAATTGGGTTTGAATTCTCTTGTCTCTAAAATTCAGATCACATAAGACAATGTTCCTGGTTGCTTTTTTTTTTTTTTATGTTCCTGTTTTAATTTTAGTGCATCTCTGAGTACTAATGGTAAATGTGTTACCCACCATGAATTCTAATGTTTTCTTAATTTTTATTTGCCGATAGCTCATCATTCCTGATTATAACTATGTAGTAATTTTTTTTCTCCCTGAAATGGGTGAACATCTCTTTAACACTAATGCTAATTGGGGTTTGGTGCTGTGGTTTTTATTGGATGTTTATCATTCATACAGCAGTTGAGGGGGCGCGGCATCGAAGTGCTTTTCATTTTGTGTTGTGGTTACTCGATAACAGGCCTGCTTCAGCACACTCTTCAGCAGTATGGGAGAGATGCTAAGATACTTTTTATTCCACCAAGTCTGTCAAGTGGGCATTAAGCAGAAAATGAGGTTTAGTTTCCTACATTGCAATAAAACATATGCTTTAAAAAGAAATACAATTGCCTCTGAATTACCGTTGCTCTATTTTGAGTTCTATGGGGTCTTCAGGCAAATATTTATGCCAACAGCTGTGACAAAGGATGGTAATAACTGGCATTTGTAGAGTGTGTTCTGGTTTATAAAGCATTTTCAGGTTTATTGTCTGTGCCCAACTTTGCTCTCAGCTGCTAGGAAATGTGATCTCAGTTTCATGGCTTTGAGGTGGCCTCTGAGATATAGCTTTTGATCTCCTTTGCCTCTAGAATTAATATCAGCAGTTTTGATAATGGTCAAAATCACAGGTTTCCAGAGGCAACAGCAAACTGACCATTTCCTCATCTTTTTCTTCCCCAAAAGAATGCTATTCCCTTTGAAGCAAATAGCTCTCTGTCAAGCAAGTCAGGGAGGGCACAAGGATTACAGAAAAGAGAGGGATGTTGGGGGATAAGGATAAGTCCTTTCCACCTCATCTTGTGTTTTCTCCCATTCTCATTTCATGGTAATCTGACTCAAGACCACTATAGGCCAACAAATGCATTTGTGTTTCTTTGGGTCATCAATAAACCAATCACTGAACGTCATAGTTGACAGAGAACATAAAAGATGTGAAGACCAATCAGCCAGATCTGTAGAAGGCTCCTTTTCATTTCATCTTCTAAAAGGATTTATAGGATCAGGAGTTAGAGTTCCCAGGGAAAACAGGCTGGCAGGGTCACAGATAACAGAACCTTGTTCCATCCCACAACGCATCCTGTCTTCTGAATATTTAACCTCTCTAGCTATAAAAATGCTCAAGCATCTCCCATCTTAAAGAGAATAATACCCAAGTATCTCCCATCTAAAACAAACAAAACCAAGATCCCTTAGATTCTAATCACCAGGGCCAAAACCTTTTCACCCTTTCTCATCACAAAATCTCCTTTCAATGTCCCATGCTTATCACTCCTTCCTCACTTTTCATCCAATCCTCCACCTACTGAAATATGGCTCATTTCCAAGACTACTCTCATTATCATCTCCAGTAAGTTCCTGTTGGCAAACGTGATGCACATTTTCAGTCTTTTCGCTGTAGACTGCAGCTTTTAGCATGTTGATGTTTTGTACTCTTTGACTGCTGTGACAATAGCCTCCCCTAACCTCCCCATGGTTTGTTCCAACACCATCCCAAGCTCCCTCCTCAGATTCTCATCCTTGTTTCCTGCACAACTTTCTCTTCACAACTCCCTGGGTTAGCTCATTCATTCCTTTGTTTTCAATTACCACCTACATGCTGATATTTCTTGAATCTGCAACTAGTGCCATTTTTCTCCCCAGTCTCAGACTCATCTCTATTGAGTTGCCCTAAAACTAAACATATTGTGTCCCTTTAAGCCATCTTCCTTCTTTACTTCATTTTTCATTTGAGGGTCCTATCATTCACTCACTCACCCAGATGTTTCATCTTCTACATTGTTCTTGACCAATCTTTTTTTTCGGTTACTACTATTATGACTTTAGTTCATAATGCTGTCACCTTCTAACTGATATCCATACTTGCATATTTTCCTGCCAGAGTGGCTTGTCTGATATGAGAATCTAAGCAACAGTTGACAAAATCCGAAGTCCTTTGTGGCACAGACAGGGCTCTAGCCCTGACTTCCTTCTGCAATCTCACTGTTCCGTTCTTCCTGTTACATCTTTCACACTATAGCAAAATAGAGCTGCTGGAAGCACCCAGGACTCATTATTGTGGTCTCCACCTATATGCTGGACCCCCTTCTTGGAATGCCTTACCTGCCTCTTTCTCCTTCCCCATCTCCTTTGTCTAGTTAAAGAGTACTTAGCCTTTAAAACTCATTAGAGGAAACCTCTAACAGGAAGCCACCCCGGTGTGGGTTAGTGGTCTTTCCTGGGTGCCCTCAAAATACTCCTTGCATATTTCTACTTCAGAATTTGACCCATTTAAAAACTCCTTTTCCCACAGAGTTGAAGCTCCAGGACTCTCATTCACATACTAGTGCACTCTTTTAAAGGCCCTTTCCTAAATATGTATTCAGAATTTTTCATTCTCTCTATTGACAAAGGCCCCCAAATTTGTATAAGTCTCACAACCCACAAAATTTGGATCTGCCTCTTTGGGGTATCTATTTATCATCTAGTTAGTATGGGCAGAGCCTGTGTCTTATTAATTTTTGTATAAACAACACACATTAGGTGCTTAATAGCTGGTTGTTGAAAGAAAGAATAACCAGAAACCTAAGGCAAGACTGAGAAGGGAAGATGAGATCAATAATGGGAACCAGCTGAGGCAAAATGTAGATGCTGAAGTCCAGAGCAAGAAGCTCCCTGATTCCCTGAGAACAGCTAGGAGAGGGACAGTAGCCAGGACGCCACACTCAGAGCCAGGCAGTGAATCAGACCTCACACAGAGAGCAAGGGTCAGAACCAGGAAGACAAACATAAGCCTGGAATGTGCAGCCAGAGGACAGTGGAAGGTCCAAGTCCAGGCCAATGGCCAGGAAACACAGGAGTGAGACACTGTAGCAGGAAAACAGACACCAAACAGCAACAATGGGCAAGCACTTCCTGCATGGTTTTTCTATGGCTCTGCAGCTACCACAGCCATCCCAGAAGGGCAGCCCAGGGCCGGGGCAGGAATTCAGATCGCCCAGCAACTGATGGGGCACGAAGGGACAGAAAAAGCCAGCAGCTGTGGCAGGCAAATCCTGACGGCCAATGGTTTTCCTACTTGGATTTGTGTCCAGGGGATATCTGTTTCCAAACCTGAACATCTACTGAAAACAAAATGATGAAAATGCTGCTGAGTTCCCAAAGCCTGCTTGAGGGGAGAGAAAAAAAAAAAAGACTCAAAATACATATCTATCCCATTCTAAGTTATTCCTTTAAAGATTTGCTTTCAATGATGTGACAATAAATAGTAATGTTTAGTATAAAATCAGGACAGCAGTTATGTAAAGGAGGCAAAAATGGCTTCATTAAAATGCATGGAGGAAGAAGCGATAGATTATAGTATAGATCATGCCAGAGATGAGCAGATTACTGAGCACCAGGCACACAAAGGAGACAGATTAATGAAAAATAAATAAAGGGGCTTCAGAAAAACAGCATGAAGCTGAACACTGGTCTGCTGCTTATCACAGAATAGAAGCCCAAATAACATTAACTTTCAAATCAACATTCTTTTCATTTAGAATGTTGATTTGAAAGTTAATGTTATTTGCTTCTTTCCATTTTTTTCCCATTTTATTTATCTTTTGGGTAATTAAAAGTAATTTTTAAAGCTAGGAAACATCAACATGGACAGTGATTGCATTACAGCCACTGGTGAGACATCTAATGCAGGTGGCTTCCCCTGGAAAACCTGCCTCTTTCTCCTTCCCCATGGTGCAGGTTTCTTAATAGTAAAGATAATCACTTAACATTATAGTAAATTTAATGACATTACTGCATGTTTTGCCTGGAAAACTTTATGGTTGTTCGTTTGTTTGTTTTTAATATATTTGTATTGATTTCAGAGAGGAAGGGAGAGAGAGAGAAAAATAGAAACATTAATAATGAGAGAGAATCATTGGTCAGCTGCCTCCTGCACACCCCCTACTGGGGGTTAAGCCCACAACCCAGGCATGTGATCTTGATCGGAATCAAACCCCGGACCGACACTCTGTCCATTGAGCCAAACTGGCTAGGGCTATGGTTGTTATTTTGAAAGAAAATCATTTAAAGTATTGGGAGACGAATGGAATTTGGAGTCAAATGACCCAGTGTTCAAAAGGCAACTCTAACACTTAAGCTGTGTGCATAGGATAAATCACCAAGTCTCCTTGAGCTTCAATTTTTGACAGGAAAAAATACACCTGCCATAATTAACTCAGAGTTTTCAGTGCATTTCAAATAATATTTTTAAACAGTTGGTAAAAGAATATACAAACATAAATTGTCAAATGGATATACAAATTCCATTAGGTTTCAGCTGGATTTGAGTTTCACATAATCACTGTAACCGATGAATAAGAAAAGCATTCGTAATCACCTGAAAATCACACCTGCCTTATATAATGTCGATACTGAAAGTGAAAGATAGGTTGTGATTATTTAAACCAACCAGAGAAAGACAAATACCATATAATTTCACATATATGTGGAATCTAATGAACAAAATAAACTAACAAACAGTCCTGGCCAGTTTGGCTCAGTAGATAGACCGGTGGACTGGGAGTCCCGGGTTCGATCCCGGTCAAGGGCATATGCCTAGGTTGTGGGCTCGATCCCCAGTGGGGAACATGCAGGAGGCAGCCGATCAATGATTCTCTCTCATTATTGATGTTTCTATCTCTCTCTCGCTCTTCATTCCTCTCTGATATCAATAAAAAATATATTAAGTAAGTAAATAAATAAATAAACTAACACAAAAAAATAGACACAGACTCATAGATACAGAGAACAGACTGACAGCTGTCAGAGGGGAGGAGACTGAGTGAAAAGGTGAAGAGATTAAGAAAAAATAAAAAATAAAAATGCAGACAGACAACAGTATACTGATTAGCAGATGAAAAGGGGATTGGGGGGAGGTAGGAGAGGGTAAAGGGAGATAAGTAGTGATGGAAGTAGACTTGACTTGGGTTGGTGAACACACAATACAATATACAGATAATGTATTATAGAATTGTACCCCTGAAACCTATATAATTTTATTAACCAATGAATTCAGTAAAAAATTTAAATTTAAAAAAATGAAAAATTTAGCCATGGAATCATAAAAATAGAAATTGTATTAGTTTCTGATATTTACTTAATTACTTTAAGATCAGATTTATAATTTCTACAATATGTAAGGTTAAACAAGCCACCTCTTTTGTCTTTAACAAGCTACATTAAAGTATTTATAACTATATGTACTTCTTATTCATATGCTAAATTATAATCTTAAAGGTCTTAAGGCAAGTAAAACTCTGTAAGAACTCTGAGAAAATATGGGAAAATGCTATCAATTTTAAAGACGAAAATAAAACCATAACAACTAACAATGACATTGGCAACACACACACACACACAATGAAATCAATAATAAAACTCTGTGATAACTGTCTGTACTAGATAAAACCAGCCCTCCAGGGCTCCTGGCCTCTTTCCCTGAGATGAAACTTAGAAGAAGGAGGTTAATGGAAAAAAACTACTGCTGCTGTCGCTGCATTTAATCCTGGGGCCACAACAGGTGCTCATCATGTCCCACCTCCACTCTTCATTCTAACCTTCCCTTACCATCAGCTATCACCACTACAAGTCTTGTTGGCTTACTCAGTAGTGCAATCCAAACTTTTTTTTTCCTGAGCAGCTAGTGGTCATATTCATTTAAGCCAGAGTCACTGCATGTGTCCATCTACAGTTATAATTGGGCAAGGAAGCACCAAGAGGTGCTGAAGAAAATTGTTGCATTCCACATGTATTCCTTCCTTCCTCCACTGCATATAGACAGTCCTACTTCCACCTGCTGATTAAGGACAATTGCCCTGCCAAGACTGTGGCTTCTTGTCTCCTGGTTTTTAAACACAGGGAGTTCAAAGTACCAAGAGCAACCATAGTTTGTAACTCAATGGGATCCTTGCTATGTCTCTTGACAACAGTGTGTCTCTTTTGGAGTTTAAGACCTCCAACCCTATGAAGTTCAGAAGTTGGGGGTGATAAGCAACTTTTCCTAGATGAGTCACTGAGAGTGATGATAAGTGAAGCCACTCCTGATTCTACCCCTTGTTCTCAGGGTCTATTTATTCTTCCTATGAAGGACACACTGCCATATAAAGGTCTCCTATTTGCTGTATATAATGCATCTAGAGTGGCAGTATTTTTTCCTTACAAAATATTTCCTCCAACCTGGCATTTCAAGTGCGCCTTCAGTTTTCAAGTTCTAGAAAGCCAATTCCGTCTGAATTATGAAGTATGTGATACGGCCAGTAGAGCCGATGGTCAATGTTCACAGCCCATTCCTATAATTCCTTCACTGGAAAGGTATTTCCTGGTCAGCTGCTATATGTTGTGTGGGATAACATGACTGTGGATCAAGCACTCCAGCAGTCCCTGAATAGTCCAATTGCCCCCCGACCCCACCAACCTGGTCATCCCTCATTAACCCCCTGCTGGCCTGGTTGCCCCACAGAGCCTATTTGTTCAGTCATTTGGTGGTCCCTCAGGCCAGCCCTGGGTGGCTGGGCAGCCACCATGTGAGACTTGCTTGTGCCTCGGGCTGACCCTGGGCAGCTGGGAGGCTGAGGGTACTGGGTGCTGCCATCTTGTGGCTGTGGTTGCTATATTTGAGGGTGTGGCAGTCAATTAGCATATCTCCTCTTTATTAGATAGGATTCTGACATATTTATGCATTTAAGTTTTCTGTTATATGTTTTGAAACTTTATTTGCTATTTTTTTCATATTATTTCATATTATTATTTTTTTTTTTTTAACAATTTCTTAGTAACTTCTTCCTTACTACTTCAACTGTCCTTTCATTCTTTTATTTTTCCCTTTCATGGATGCCATGTTCTTTGGAAACTTGTTTAGTCCAAGTTAATGGCCTTTCAGGTTTCCTCCACATGAATAGAAGCTCATTTTTTCAATAATAAGAATTATATATTACAGGGGAGCATCAGGATTTTAGAGATGCTTAGAAAAGGTTGGGAATGGTAAGACAAATGTGTAAACCCATAATTAAGGGTTGTGAAGAGATATAGACAAAATATTCTGGGGATATACAAAGGGCACATAATTGAATACTTTTCTACATGATCTCTCTATTGAATGTCATATTGTCATATCTTTGAAAGAAATCCTTACTTCTTTTCTAATAGTTATAGTAAACATAGTTTCTAGCAATAGTTATAGTAAACATAGTTTCTAGCACATATTGAACATATATAGAAGGCATCATTATGTACTTCTCTTCATTAGTCATTCCACCAATTCTGTCAGGTTTAATCTTTATGACCTAGATTAAACACCAAGATGTAGTGTATTTACTTCTTGTATAAAAGACTGAAGAGCATTCAGTATAATTAAAATCTATGCAAAGTGCCCTGGAGGTCAAAGCAATGCCTCAGGGAAAGTGGACCCTATCCTATTCCAAATGTTCGTTCATTTTCTCATTTAAATAAATATTGATTGAGTGCCTTGCATGTGACAGGCACTATGCTAGGCACTGAAGACAAAGACTGAGTGAACAAAACAGACAAAAATTTACATCCCCATTGGGCTATGCTGGTAGGGGAGATGGGCAATAAACAAGTAAACAAATTAAATATATATAATTCCAGATAACAATAAATGTTGCAGAGAAAAATAAAGCAGAGACAGGAGGCACAGAGTACTGGGGGTAGGAAGATGGGCTTTTATTTTATGTATTTTATTTTTTTATTTTTTTAATTTCTTTATTGATTAAGGTGTTACATTTGTATCCTTATTTTCCCCAAGGAGATGAGCTTTTAATTAGGTTGGCCAGGGCAGGCTTCCCTGAGAAGGTGACAGTGGGACAAAGTCTTGGCCAAAGGAATGAGCACTCTCAGGCAAGAGTGTTCCAAGCAAAGAAAAAACATATTTAAAGGCCGTGGGAAGGGAGCATGTCTGGAGTATAAGAGGAGTAGAATGGCAGAGAACAGCAATGAGAGTGGAAACCAGAGGAGTAAAGGGGATTCAGGCCATGTCAATGATAGCCCCAATTGCCACAGTTGTGCTGGTCATGTTTTCATGGCTGTAAGGAACTTTGGCTTTTATACTGAGTGAGATGGGGTCCCCTGGAGGATTTTTAGTTGAATAGTGACATGAACTAATTTACCTTTTAAAGGGTAATTATAGCTGCTGTGTGAGACAAGGCCATAGAGGAGCAAGGACAGACACCCGATAATGACAGAGGAGTAAAACATGCTCAATTCTGCATATATTTTGAAGGTGAAGCTGACAGTGTTTGCTGAGAAACTATAATAGTTAAAATGGGAATGGGAATGGGAAAAAGGAGTCAAATATGACATTCATGATTTTGCTCTGGCCAATTCAAATATTGGAGTTGCTATTCACTGACCTGAGGAAGTCTACAGGAGGAGTGGATTTAGAAAGGAGGATTAGGAGTTGTGCTTGAGACATATTATTCAGTATGTGTATTAGGATTGAAGTAGAGATGAAGGATTGTCAGTTTCCTATACTAGTCAGGAGTTCAGGAAGAGCACGGGGCTGGAGATAGATACTTTAAAAAAATATTTTCAGTTACAATTAACATACAATATCTTATTAGGGGTGTAATGAATTTTTTTGTTTTTTAAAACTTTTTAAAATTTATTTCAGAGGGGAAGATAGAGGGAAAGAGAGAGAGAAACATTAATGATCAGAGAGAACATTGTTCAGCTGCCTCCTGCATGTCCCCACCAGGGATCAAGCATGCAACCTGGGCATGAATCCTGACCTGGAATCGAACCCTGATGCCCTGGTTCATAGGTCAATGCTCAACCATTGAGGCACACTATCCAGGCTGGAGATAGATATTTTGGAGTCATCAGCCAACAGATAGATAAATGGTTTTGAGTCAAGGAAATGGGAGTGCGTATAGTTGAGAAAGGGTCTAAGGCCTCAGCTGTAGGACCCACTAATGTTTCAAGGCTATGGAAAAGAGGATGACCCGGCAAGGGAGATGGAGGAAGATAAGCCAGTGAGTCAGGAAGGAAATAAGTGTCCTAAAATATAAATGAGGAAAAGAGTTCAAGGAGGAGGTAATGTCAATTGTGTGGAACACTGCTAAGAAGTCAAATAAGCCCACTGGCATGGCTCAGTAGTTGAGTGTCGACCTACAGCCCAGGAGGTCAGGGTTCAATATTCAGTCAGGGCATATGCCTGGGTTGTGGGCTTGATCCCCAGAGTGGGACATGCAGGAGGTAGTCGATCAATGATTCTCTCTCATCATTGATGTTTCTATCTCCCTCTCCCTTCTTCTCTGAAATTAAGAAAAATACATTTAAATAAATAAATACATACACACATAAATAAGAAGACAAATGAGATGTGGAGTGAAAACTGGCCAATGGACCTAACAACCTGGAAGTAATGGTGACATTGACAAGAGCAGTAAATTGGAAAGTAACTGAAAATGGAATGGCAAGGAGATGTTGATCTTTCTTTTATCTTCCCCATGATCCTTTCATTTTCTTCTGAACCCATATATTTAATAAGTGGGCACAAGATAGAGAAGGGAAATCTGAAATTAAATCCTAGTAGGGCCAACAAATACAATTTTAGTTTACAAAGTATATCTGTGAGATAATAAAATCAGTTACAACAGGTACAATTCCCCAGAGATTGGCCCTCAATAGACCACATAATTATAATCTTCATATTTTCTCTACCAAAAGTCTTTTTAAATTGTTTTGAGTTGTGAACTTGGTCACAACACTTTAGTTTTATTTTTACAAATGTATTCAGAATAGCAAAGCTACTTAAAAACTATAGATATTCTGGAAAATCTGAGGCACATACTGACTCTACATAGCACGCATCCTCTTG
Organism: Pipistrellus hanaki; assembly: GCF_964339955.1. Lineage (NCBI taxonomy): Eukaryota > Metazoa > Chordata > Mammalia > Chiroptera > Vespertilionidae > Pipistrellus > Pipistrellus hanaki. The sequence goes on along the minus strand of NC_140506.1, from coordinate 68,364,254 downwards.
CCTTTCAGCAGAATTACATCTGAACATTTGTGAATATTTAGGAGTTAATCCGTTTGTGTTTTTTTTTAACCCAACAGCATTTAACCTAACAGCTCCTGAGTCTAAAATAATACACCGAGCATTGATCTTTATCAGGATTTCTTTCGGTCACTGATCACATAGCACCATTGGGAAGCTCTTAGTTCTCCTGAGAGATCTTGACATAGGACATTTAATAACTTTGGGGTCTTTTGATGAACTAAAATAAACCATTAAATGTTCACTTTATTTTATTGTATGAAATGTGCCCAAATGAAATCATGCCTTCATCCTCAAGTCTTATCCCATCCTTTGCCCTATCCTTTGTATCAGAAGGCATTGCTTGGATTTTCCCATATTCTCTTTCATTGTGTTCCCCAGTGTGATGGGGAGTGACAACAGCAGTTCACTATCTGTATGACATGATGGTCTTTTAAACACCATCCATATATCCTCAGGATGAAAACATTACCATTCCTGCAATTTGTCTCCATTAGTCCTTTTTCTAATCCAACACCCATTTTTAACCTCTCTTGTCAAATCTAATAAGCAACAAAATTTTAGGGAAAGTCTGGCCCAATTTCTGAATAATTTAATAATTCTATAGTTCTTACAAATTCAATTTCTCTTACAAAATTCCAAGATGTTCCTTATTTTAAAAATTATTATTATTCCTTTAAAAACAGCACTGCCTTAAAGGATACTGCCTTTCAAGAAGTCCTTAATGCCCCATTCCACCAATAAAGAACCCACATTTTCAGAAAAAAGAAAGTCAAAGGAGCTCTTTGTGCATTCTCAAAGGAAAATATTCTAGCAAATAAATTTATAATACTCAAATAAGAAATTACTTCCCAACAAGAAAGCAAGCAACAAATATATTGGAAAGTTGCTTCCTTTGCAGACATTCATCTATTCAACAGTTACTTAAGGATCAGCTATTATATGCAACATATGTGGACAATGTTGAATACAGAGATGACTCTGGCACAAATCCTGCCCTGGAGAAACTTACAGTCTAGAGAGGAGAAAGTAGGGAAAATCTAATTAACATATAAAGTACAGACTAGAGAGAGATTCTTTTCAAACAGGAGCCTAAAGGAGGACAGTGAGAAGGTGGTATTTGAATGGCTCTTGAAGATTAATTGGATAGCTTTTGGAGTTGGGGTAAGAGAGCTAAAATGAGGAGAGGAAACTTCTGGAGAAGGGACTTGTATGTGCATAGAATAGCATCTAGGTGGGCATGAGTCAGTGTAGGGGATGAGGCATTGATTGCTCAGTAGTGTGTATGACGGGAGTGGAAGAAGATAAAGTTGGAAGGACAGGGTAGACCCAGGGATTGCCATGCTAAGGAAGAACATGGGCACCATTCCCTAGGCAATGAGAATCCCCAAGGCATTTCAGAGCTTAGTGTAAACAAGATGAGAACATTAATGTATTGTATGGATTGGAATGAGGCCATACTCAAAAAGGGAGGCCAATTATAGGGTTTCTGTAATCATAAGCTGGGCCTTGATGAAGTTGTAGGACAACAGAGCTATAGAATTAGAGAGGAGGAGAAAGACATCAAGATATTTCATAGAGAGAATTGACAGAAATCTGGCATTTGATGGAATGTGGGAGATGTGGGGGAGAGAGGAGTCAGAGTTAAATTTGAGAGTTTGAGGCTAGCTGAAATGAGAATTTCAGAAGGAAGGAGATGGGAGGAAAACATATGTCTGGGAAAGACTATAGAAGATACCTGGTGACTATTTTTTTTTTTTAAGTATTTAAGAAAAAAGTCAGAGCTACGGTTATACACAAGTGTGAAAATTGTCTACACAGATGTAAAACCAAAGTCACAACTTTGAATGAGATTTTTAGTTGAGAAACAGCCAAAGTTACTGTCTTTACATAACAAAGTCAAATGGTGTTTTGCTAATCATCCACTTAGTTTGATGAATGTAGACAGCCAATATCAGATCATTACAGGCTAGACACTTTGTAAACTGAACGGCCCAGTTTTGCAGTCCACATCAATCAAATTAAACAAATCATTGTCAAATATGCCCTTGGCTTTGTGCTGTATCAATACAGCCAGTGGGTATATGCTCAAATTGAAACTGAAAACCTTAACCAGACCCTGAAGTGCCATATCCTATCTCCACATCTGCAGTCATCTCAATTATCACCTGGCCGTACACTTTACACCAGGGTCTGTCTCACTAGGCCATTTATAGAGAACTTCATAAATAGTGTATCCTTTAAATGAGAGTTCAACACAATAGATAGGTTTATCTCCATTTCATGGATACAGAAACATGAGGCTCAGTGCGGTTATAAATTACATAGGGTCATATGGCTAATAAGGGGAGGTAAAACTAACCAAGGGTTCAGACTCCAAGTAAACAGCAGAAAAGTTTTTGTTTTGTTTGTTGTGCTAAAATATCCTGCCTGACCTTAAAATTATATATATATATATATATATATATATATATATATATATATATATATATATATAACATTCATTGCTAATTAGCACAGCTGAATGGAACAGGATGTTATCCATGCCCATGGTTCACTTCTTTTCCCTTATGGCCATTTCTTTTCCCTTTTTTGTGTTGCCTGACCTTTAAAAAGTGAATATTGTGTGAATATTGTGCTCATTACTAATTAGCACAGCTAACTGGAACAGGAGGTTTTCTGTGCCCATTGTTTACTTCTCTGCATGGCCACTTATTTTGCTTTTTCTGTGTTAACTCACTGAAAATAATTGGGTGAGTGGGTAAGAGAATGGTACACACACACACACACACACACACACACACACACCTTCCTCCTTGCTCTCAACCTAAGAGGCCAATGTAAAAGGAGAGCTGTACCTCAATGACAATTATTGTCAAAACCACAGGCCCTATTTCTAAGTGTACTTCTTGTGGTTCTTCAGCTGCAGACAGCTACTACCAGCAATTGCATCTCCATGTATCACACAGCACAAGATAACTCACATATCCTTCAGAACATAACTTCTAAGGCCAAGCATAATATTGAATTCTAAACTTCAAAATAAAGGTCACTAGATTGTATAAGAAAGGATCAATTCAAATGAGAATCAAAATATGTGGGGTATCCCCCCAAAAGTATGCACACTTGAATAATTTACTAGTGAAGGCAGTGTTTATTAAAATACATTTCATTTTCAAAATGCAGTAGAATCAGCTGTTAAGAGCATATACATTTTTTTGGGACACCCTGTATTTTCCGGGTAGGATGACAAGAAGAGTGAAAGTGAGGTGGAAATCACTTTCTAACCTGTTCTAATCTTACATATATTTATGGTATTTCTCAAAATATTTTCCAAATCTGTTGGATCCTAACATGTGAGGTTCATGATACCACACTTAGAAACAAATTTTAAAAACCAATTGGAGAAAAACATCCTAATATGCCTCTACTTTAGCATTCCGTCCTTCCTTCCTCCAAGAGTGAAAAAAGGAGAGCCCTTGGGACATTTCTTAATTATAACAGGAGGTTTGGTGAGGCAGGCACAGAAGCTCAGATCCTTCTGGAAAACAACAGAAATAGCCTTCCTCCCCTTAACATTTGTGCTCACTTATTATCATTGGGATTGAAGAGTGTCCTGAGGAAAAAAAGACTAGAGCCATTGTACTATTGGAATTTAGACATATCTGTGATTAATGGGTGGCCCTAGTGAAAGACTACAAATAGGAGCAGAGGGGCTTCTGAGGGAACATTTCAGCTAAAGCATAAAGTCAATTGCTATCTTCCATTTACATTTAGAAATATCAGAGTTGGTGCCAAGAATTATTGAAACTTCTCTTAGACTTTTCATTTGTGTGGAGGGCATAAAAACACCTGGACTTGGAGGGCTTGGGAAAGGGGTTTTTCCTGAAGAGAACTGTGCTATGCAACCTTTGGCTTCCCCCAGTTTGAAAGCATGAGGGACACTTGCTACTCATCTCAAGCTAATGATCAGGATTTCAACAGTACTGCAGAGAACACACAGGCTGGTGGTGTCTGACTCTCACTTTAAACTTCATGAGTGAATGAATACATCAAAAAATAAGTGGCGGTATGGGGCAGCCTATACTTTCAGGTTTGGTCAATGGGGAAAATGGGGGAGTGTTTCCCAGGGGCAGGGTTACATAACTAAGAATGAATGTGGGGTCAGCTTTGGTTCCGCCCAGTGAGACTTCCTGGAGGGACAAACAGGCCCTGGTGGAGAGAAGCTGCTGATAGTGCCAGAGATCTGTGGTGTTCCTAGACTGATGACCTTCCACTCTGTGGCTTAATCCCTGGTGTCTCCTGCTCCCTTCTCCTTTCTCTGCTCTCCTCCCCAGAAAATCCTCATTTATTTTTTATGCTGATTGGCTTATCTATCCCTTTGTTTCAATGCCACTTTCCAAATCATGCCCTGGGGGCCTTATCTCGGCTAAATAAAAGGCAATTTATATACTCCAGAGAGAAATTATGCTACTTCCTTGTAGTCTAAAGCTGCCGCAGTCACTTGTGGTTTTAACTAGTAATTACTTTATCTCTGCTATAAGACCAGGCAACAGGGCTTGAATTCGGACGTGCAGAATTATGGTTACAGGTGGTGAAGGTCCCAGAACCCATCGCCACCTGAGGAGATTGACAGCATGTATTTGTCCTGAGGGGCAAAGGGTTATGTGAGTTAATTGAAAATATATTAAAATTCTGCAATTCTTTGGCTCTGGTGAACTCATTATGGGTCCTTTTTACTCTACCTGGCTCCCCACCTCTCTATTTCATTCCACCACCCCACCTGCTGCCCCCTACCATGGAATTGCCATACCTGTCCCAGCTGAATGAAAAAAAAAAAAAAAAAGCACCTCCCATCTCACAAAAACAACAGTGAGGATATTAAGCATTGAGATGCCATGGTTTTGCTCTTTTTTTAAAGTGACATTAGGTGTGGGACTCTCCATGCCCACTGGGAGCAGCAGCAATAGGAGCAAGAGTGGCCGGCTGGGATTAGCAGCTCTGGACACAAAGGGACAGAAAGCTGTAAATCTGGGCTCAGCAAATAGTGGTGAGGAATAATTGCAGACATATGTGAGCGCCCCATGGAGGGGCTCTGTAAAAAAAAAACAAACAACAACAACAACAAAAACTCCTCCCTTGAGGAAAAAAAAAAAAAAAGCCAGTCAAATGGGGGTTTGCTCGCTCCTATTGACTTTGGAGGTTTAATATGATGTGACTGCACTTGCAAGCTGCAGCTGCTAAATCCTGAAACACTTGGATTACATGCTATAAACTGCTTTTGTTTCTAAGTCTATGAAATTCACAGAGATACAAGGCTACATGGTGACAGAATTATTCTGTGATGTGACTTTGACCCATTCTACCAGCAATGTTTTCCAGAATGCTTCTAGAGAAATTTCCACACAAAATATTAGAATAGATAATAATATCTACCACTTATAAATATTATATTTAGTGCTTTGCCTACCTTACCTCATTAAGACCCTACCATGACCCTAATAGGCAGGTGTTATCCCCATGTTAAAGATGCGAAAAGAGACTCAGAGATTTTAAATAATGTAAGGTCAGCAACTAATAAACATTTAAAAACTATGTAATCAAAGATATGAAAAGAAACATTAAATTAGGGCAACCAAAAGATTCTGGAACAACTCATGACATGTTTTATCTTAGGTCAGGCTTCCTAGAAACAAAATTGGAGCCAAAGATACATGTGCCACTGATTTACCAAGGCAGACCTCTCAGAGGACACGATTGGGGGTAAGGGAAACAATGATGGGAAAAGGGAGGAAGTCAAGCAAAGGTGACCCACAGAGAGTGACTTCACCTGATCTCATTGGGGAGACCTAGGGTGGAAGCTACATCTCATAGTTATCTAACTGGAGGTGCTCCCACACCTGTCAGTCAGGGTTGTCCCCGGAAAAATAAGCCATAGGACTGACCACTGAAAGCAAATCACACCAAACCCACCGGCACACACAAACAGTAAAGAGGATGTGAGGAATCTGGCCAGAGCACGGACATTACCCAGTACATCCACTCAACGGCAGGGCTGGTTCACAACCAGCTGCAAGTCCTTGGAAATCATGGCCAGTGAGAGCCGAATTAGAGGGAGTGTTTTTCCAACCTGGATTATTTATTACCAGGAAAAGTAGTAAGACTTAGTTCAGCCTTTCTGTCAAATCTAATTGGTCTGTGATTTGGGAGCCTAGCATTTTCAGGTTATTATAAGGGTGAATGAGTGTGAAGTAAAGAAGGCAGCTTGATGTGGCCAATCACCTCTGGCTTTGCCCAAAGATAAGGTGACCAGACGTCCCACTTTTGGCAGGACAGTCCTGATTTTTTAACAATTTGTCCTGCGTCCTGTGGCATTTTAAAAAAGTCCTGCTAAAAGCAGGATGTCTGGTCACCTTACCCAAAAATGAAGTACGCTTCCCCACACATGCCCCACTGCTTGTCTCTGTGACCCTTGGTAAATTATGTAAGTGTAAGCCTCAGTTCCCAAAGTGGGAAAAAGAAGAAAACTAACCACCCCAGAATTTGCTGTAATAATCAAATTATATGATACCTATAAAATGCTTTGTAAATGGCCAGTATAATATAAATATTAGTTATTATTATTAGATTGTAGTTGGACTTAACAGAGAGAATCTTATTTCCATTCACATAGGCTACATGGAGATAGACATAACCATGGTTAGATGTAAATTTCAGAAAAATTGAGTTCTTTCTTATTTACAAAGCAGCCTGACCTTCCCTACTTCTTAACATCATTCAGTTAGAGATGGACTTGGGAAGAGCAGCCTTGAGCTTCTCTTGAGCAGAAAATCCCAGCTCAATGACACAAATCAGCTAGGCCCACAGAAGGCTAGAGTTTAGGGCCTGCACTTCACATCTTCATACATGCTGTGGCCCTGGTTCTCCTTATCAATCTACACTGAACTCTCTAACACCTCCCAGGAGAATATGACATGGTAAACACATTCACATGAAGGTGCAAATGACAATGGAACAAACATTCCCCCCAGTAGGCACATAGCCTCAACCCAAAGGAATAGTTCTCTAATGTCAAAGAAAAGCTGGCTGCAAAGAGTGAGGTGGAGATTTGAGCACCCAGGGTAGCAGTCTGAGAATCACACCATACTCATGATTTGATTAACTAAAGCTAGCATTGTTTATAAGAAGAATGTTTCTCTCTTAAAAAAAAAAAAAAAATGAGTCTTCGTTGTTCAGATTATTACAGTTGTTCCTCTTTTTTCTCCCCATATCTCCCCTCTACCCAATTCCCACCCCACTCCATGTCCTTACCCCCCCACACATTGTCCTCATCCATAGGTGTTCAATTTTTGTCCAATCTCTTCCCGCACCTCCCACACCCCTTTCCCCCAAGAATTGTCAGTCCACTCCCTTTCTATGTCCCTGATTCTATCAGTAGTTTATTCTGTTCAACATATTTTTTATTCACTCGATTTTTAGGTTCACTTGTTGATAGATATGTATTTGTTGTCACTTTGTTGTTCATAATTTTTACCTTTACCTTTTTCTTCTTTTTTCTCTTCTTCAAGAATACCCTTCAGCATTTCATATAATCCTGGTTTGATAGTGATGAACTCCTTTAGCTTCTTCTTGTCTGTGAAGCTCTTTATCTGACCTTTAATTCTAAATGATAGCTTTGCTGGGTAGAGTAAGCTTGGATGTAGGTTCTTGCTATTCATCACTTTGAATATTTCTTGTCACTCCCTTCTGGCCTGCATAGTTTCTGTTGAGAAATCAGCTAATAATCGTATGGGTACTTCCTTGTAGGTAACTAACTGTTTTGCTCTTGCTGCTTTTAAGATTCTTTTTTTGTCTTTTGCCCTTGGCATTTTAATTATGATGTGTATTGATGTGGTCCTCTTTGGATTCCCTTTGTTTGGGGTTCTTTGCACTTCCTGAACTTATAAATCTACTTCTTTCACTAAGCAGGAGAAGTTTTCTGTCATCATTTCTTCAAATAGATTTTCAATATCTTGCTGTCTCTCTTCTTCTGGTACCCCCATAATTCTGATGTTGGTATGCTTGAAGTTGTCTCAGAGGCTCCTTACAATATCTTCATATTTTTGGATTTTTTTTGCTTTTTTTCTTTTCCGGTTGGGTGTTTTTTGCTTCTTCGCATTTCAAATCTTTGACTTGATTCTTGGGATCCTCTAGTCTCCTGTTGGATTTTTGTGTATTATTCTTTGTTTCAGTCAGTGTATGTTTAATTTCTAATTGATCCTTTTTTATATCCTTGAGGGTCTCACTAAATTTCTCAGAAGTTTCTAGAAGATTCTTGAGTAACCTTATAACCCTGATTTTGAACTCTATATCCAGTAGTTTGCTTTCCTCCATTTCTTTCATTGTGACCTGTTTCTTTGTCTTCACATTTTGGCTGCTTCCCTGTATTGATAGAGTGGCTTTGTGTGTAGGTGTCCTATAGGGCTGAGTGCCTCAGCCTCCCCAGTCACATGAGATAGATGCTCTTGAGGCACTCCTTTGTGGGCTGTGTGCACAGTTTTGTTGAAGTAAGCCTTGATTGCTGTTGGTATCACTGGGAGGAATTGATCTCCAAGCCAATTGGCTGTGAGGACCAGTTGTGTTTAGAATGGGAGAACTGCTGTTCTAGGACTGTGCTTATGAGGCAGGACTTGCTTCAGTGGGGCTTTGGTGCTCACTGAGTCTGCCCCCTGAATGTGTCTCTTATGGATCTGAAGAGTTATAATCTGGTGTGGTCTCACTTTGACCACTGGGTACACTGGCTCTTGGATCTCCAAGGAGGTGCAAAGTCAACCCCTGCCTGAGGCCACCCAGCAGGAGCTACAGAGAGATCCAAACCCCCTCTTTGTTTGGGGTTTGGAGGTTCCCAGATGTGGCACAGCTGTGAAGCAATGCAGGCTGCTGTGAAGCCTTGGGCCTTCTTTTGGAAGCTCTGAGGCTCTCTGACCCAGCTACAGTTTGTTAGGTTTTAGGTTGCAAAAGGCCAGGCCATTCATATGCAAATGCCTCTTAGCACAGGTTGAGTGGTGTTGTAAATTGGGTGAGGCCATGGCCTCAGGGAATCACAGGGTGGTGCAAACAGCAATGGTTGCTTGTTGGCCCTGCCTGTAATAGGTTCCTGGGTCTCTATGTCCCATGGCACCATGCAGGAACAATGAACACTGGGACCGCATCTAAGAGAAAGTCCCCATGTGTTCCAGCTCGATGCCAGACAGTCCAGTTTCTCCCCATATGAGTCTGGGTCCCCAGAGTCTCGCCCAGTACTGGAATTTAGAGCAGTCGGGAGTTTGTATCTCCCTCACAATTGAAAAAGACCACAGCACGCCCAGTTGCCAGATTATTTCTGTGTGTATCCATACCTTCACTATTCCACACCTCTGCACCTCCTACCAGTCTAATGTGCTTTTCCCTTTCCTTCTTGTTGTAGAACTTCCACTCAGCCAGCCTTCCCATGGTTCTGGATGATATCCATTTTTTCTTTCAGTTGTAGTTTTGATGTGGTTGTGGGAGACAGCAAGTTCAGGTGTTTTCCTATGCTGCTATCTTGGTTTCCCCAAGAATGTTTCTCTTGAAAGTGACTTCCAGGTGCAGGACACAAAGAGCCTCAATTATCACAGAAGGTTTTCTTCTCAACTATCTTTTGGGCAACTGAATAAAGAAAGAACTGGCTTTGGGATCAGGAAAACCTGAACTTTACTCCTGACTTCAGCATTTACCAGCTATGTGACCTGAGCATCATCTGAAACTCAGCTTTCCCATCTGTGAAATGGGATTAACAGTACCTCCCTCATGAAGTTATTAAGAGAACACAAGCAAACTGCTTAGCAAAACTTCTGCTGCATAGCTGACATTCAACAAATACTATCAATAAAATTAATAATAATATGTAAATGCCTAGACCACTACCAACTACATAATGAAACATTATTATTGTTATTCTGCTTCTCAGAGAGCATTTCAGTGGTTTGCAGTTGGTAGGCATGCAGTAACTGATGGTCAAATTAATTTTTAAAAACTTAATGATTACATACACAATGGAAACTGACAAGCTTCTTAATCTATTGAGGAAAAAGAAAACTTCTGAATTCCTTGCCTAAAGAACCCTTTACCTCCTAAACAGCTTAAAAACAACCCCAGCCCAGGCTTCACACACCATGTTATCATCCTGACAGATTCTCCCTGGTCAGCCCAAGAAGAGAGCAGTCAGTGGCACACAGCCTTCCCAGAGAAAGGGCTGGACTGAGGCCGTCATTGTCAGCAGGGCTGTGAGTCACCAACTGCTTCTGTCTGGAACTGAATCAGAAAGTGCTGTGACCATGAAGTTGTGCTAATTTACCTGGTTACAAGGCCATACATCAGAATGGGAACATCACAGACATTTGTGTTTGTTTGAGATGACATCTACTTGGACTTTGAACAAAATATGGAGCTATGCCGAAACCGGTTTGACTCAGTGGTAGAGCGTCAGTCTGCAGACTGAAGGGTCCCGGGTTCGATTCTGGTCAAGGGCATGTACCTGAGTTGCGGGCACATCCCCAGTAGGGGTTGTGCAAGAGGCAGCTGGTCGATGTTTCTCTCTCATTGACATTTCTAGTTCTCTATATCTCTCCCTTCCTCTCTGTAAAAAATCAATAAAATATATATATTTTTAAAATATGGAGCTAATAGGTATCCAAACACCTCCTCAGGTCAGTAAATGTAGGACAACACCAGTCTCCCAATGAGAGCCTCACTCTCTCATCTTCCCCACTGCTGGCAGACAACCCTTCCTTTGTAGATTTTGAGGGGACAAAAGAAGGAGGATTTGCCTATTCAGGCACCCTATCTCAGTTGAGGCACTGTCTTCTTGAGCCAGGACAGGGAAAAGCTAGAGGGAAGAATCCAGAACAGGAATAAGGAGGGTACTTAGGCAGAGGTGGTTGACTGCTCCATGAAGAGGCTAGTTGGCAACATTCTCTTGGACATAAGGAAAAGAAGTCCAGTTTCAAACAGATATCTCAAAGACATAGCTAAGGAATCCTGGGAAATGGCAACATTTTCAGTGGAGGACATAACTTTTACTGACAATAGCATTGTCATTTATTAAGAGCAAATGCCATGTTATATGCAAAAAAATATTTATTTTGCACAATAATTCTATAACGGGTACTGTATTTGTTTGTAGGGCTGTGGTGAAAGAATATCACAGACTGGATGGCTTCAACAATAGAAATGTGTTTTCTCACAGGTCTAGAGGCTGGAAACCTGAGATCAAAGTGCTGGCAGGATTGGTTTCCTCTTAGGATCATAATAGGATCCATTCCAGGTTTCTCTCCTTGGCCTGCAGATGGTCACCCTCTTGCTGCCTCTTTATGTAGTCTTCCCTCAGAGCATTTGCATCCCTGAAATATCTTTTGTGTGTCCAATTTCCTCTTTTTATAGGACAGGGATCAGATTGAATTAGGGCTTCTCCAAATAGTCTTATTCTAACATAATCATCTTTTTAAGGCCCGATCTCCAGTCACATTCTAAGGTACAAGGGGTTAGGCCATCAGCATATGGATTTGGGGGGGAGGGCACAATTTAGCCTTTAACAGATACCATGATCTCTATCTTACTGATTTTAAGATCTGTTGTGTATAACATAGCTAGTAAACAATAAAGGCAGAATTTGAATTTGGGTCTGTTTGACAAGAAAGTCTGTTACCTCTACTCTAGGGATGACACTACCTCTAAAAACTGGGAAATGACAACATGGGAAATGAGCAGTACAGAGATAAAGCTAACAGTGACATCAAGGATCAGGATGTATAGGCTACTGATATGTCTAGAAGGTTTTTGGAGGTGGTTTACTTAGCAGCCTGCTTTGAAATGCATAATAAGTGTAAATCCTGCAGTTATAAATTAATTTACATTTTGTTCCTTTGTTACTATAGAAAATTTCTCTAAGCAACAAAAAAATCTATATTCCACCCCTGCACAGGCACATACCTGCCCTGGCTAATTATTTAAGACATTGTTCAAAGCTATGCTCCTAATTAACAGTGTGCACTGCTTATGCCAAAACATGAGCCCAGCATCTCTCACAGTTTGTAATCCATCTGGTCTCCAGGCCCATGCTGCCAGTGTCAGGTATGGCTGCCGTCCACATGTCACCTGTCTTCCTGCATGGGGTTGGAGGAGGGGTCCACGGTGGGTAATGAATCAATAACACTCAGCCAATTCTCTGGACTCTGTTGACATGCATGGCCAGTTTTCTCTTGTGATTAATTACACTCACTTTTGCAGAAGAAATAATTCACTTTTCTGGGGAGCTTTTCTGATTTTTTGCTTTTAAAAGAAAATCTCAACAATCTCCTAGCTCAGAAAGGAGTCCAGCTCAGTATAGGTGATCACAATTGTCAAAATCCAAAGCTTGAAAGGGAGGATGGTTATAAATACAAGGAGGAAGGATGTGTGTGTGTGTGTGTGTGTGTGTGTGTGTGTGTGTGTGTGTGTAATATGCACAAACAAGAGCATAAACACAAATCTTAGGCAATTACGATTTTTCTCACTAAGGTGACTATCTGTCCTTTTTTCATAGTTGCCACCTATTTCAAAAAGCCTATTAAAGTAAATGTACAAGCAAACCAGACACTGCACATCTCAGATAATAATATAGTCCAAAAAGAGCAGATAATTAGAGATATATTCACAATTAGACATAACTCTCTTCAAACAAAGAGCGACCCCCAGTTAATTAATGTTTGTCAAGTACTTTAAAGCATACAATTAAATATCCTAGACATTGCCATCTAAAGACAGGAAGACAAAAGGACTGTGGGGAAGCAGCTTAGGCTGGCTCTGGGTCTACCTTGCTGAGTTATTCATCAAATTTACCAAAGAGTGGGGTAAAGGCCCACATGCACACACAATAGCTGGAACTAAATTTCCTTGAAAGCTATTGCTCTGTCCCTACCTCTCATTTTTCTTTATGGGTGAGTGGGAATAATTCTTTGGCAAATCATTTCACAGAAGCAGTAACATCAATTCTTAATTATTAATCTCATGATCTGTTATTTATTGAGCATCAACAGTGCATTAGATGTTGTACAAAGCACAGACAGCTCCAAGTTTTAAATCAAGCTGATTCACTCAGAAATGTGGGTCTTTATTTCAGCTTTTTTTTTTCCCCTGATGAGATTTGGGCAGTGAGCTGGATAATGAGGTGCTGTCTGCCTTGGAAGGAAGTATCTTTTTGCCTCTTAGGTTTTATCACCCATCAACTAAGAGCAGAGCATTTACCTGAGAATCAAAGACTCCAAACTAGAGAATGGACCTTGAAGGACATCATATCCTGTGGTCTCAGAACTGAGCTGATAGAGTACATCCACCTTGTAAACTGAGCACATACCATTTTATTTTTACATATTTACTTATATGGTATATACATACACCATAGTATGAATACATTACAAACATTATAAAGCACACAAAACAAAAGGCATTTTAAAGATAACATGAAGCCCTAGCTGGTTTGGCTCAGTGTATTGAGCATCAGCCTGTGGACTAAAGGATCCCAGGCACATGCCAGGATTGAGGGAGTGTGTAGGAGGCAGCTAATAATGATTCTCTCACCATTGATGTTTCTAACTCTCTCTCCCTCTTCATTCCTCTCTGAAATCAGTAAAAATAAAAATAAAATGTTAAATGTCCTGTCAGAGATCCAGGTAAGCTCATGACTTCAAATTCCAGGATATTTAAAAATGATAATAATAACAACCTGAAGATAAAATGTTTAAAATAATTTTGCTTTATTGCATTTTATTAAAAATAACAAAGAATTTTTGCTCTCACTAAAAAGATGTCACCATGGGTAATATTCCTTTACTGAGAATAATGCAGTGGCATATAATTTATTATTTTTTTAAATCTTAGTTTAATATTTTGTGATAAAATTGGGTGCACTTTTGCTGGCTGCTACACTGAAAAAGATGCTTCTTAAACACATGTCCATCCAAATGAGAGGAAAAGTGTTGGACTTACCAAATTGTGAAACTTCTTATTAATCTCATCCATCAGCAATGTGAAAGTTTTTAGAGAAATTTGCTAGTAAATTACTATTTTTCTTCCTCTATCATTTGATCTTCCCAAAAAATTAGAACTTACTGTATTTTCATATATTTAATAACTATTTAATAAGTAGTCAAAATACACTGAAATGCTTTATTTTAAAATCAATTTTAAAATTACATCTCTAAATTTTCTAAGTTTGTGAAGTATGGTTTTAAAATTTTACACACTTATACAGCTTTGGCAGCAAAGATAACATTAATGATTGAAGCATTTCAGCCATTATTTTCAAAAGGCTTTCTTCATAGCATCAGTTTCTTTCAAAAAGTAACTGATAGCCCTAACCTGTTTGGCTCAGTGGATAGAGCATTGACCCGAGGATTGAAGGGCCCCAGGTTCAATTCTGATCAAGGGCATGTATGTTGGTTGCAGGCTGGATCCCTGGCCCCGATCGGGGGCACACATGGGAGGCAACCAATCTATGCCTCTCTCTCACATCAATGTTTCTCTCTGTGTGTCTTGCCCCTTCCCTTCCACTCTCTCTAAAAATAAATGGAAAAATACCTGTGGGTGAGGATTAACAAAACACAAAAAAGTAACTTATATCTCATTTCAGAGGAGTAAATTATTTTAGTTGACTGATAAAAGCCTTCATTTGAATTCATTTTTTCATTAATTGAGTGATTTGGTGAAAGTCACTTTAACCTTTCTGTGCCTCAGTTTCTTCATCTATAAAGTGGAATTAGTAGTTCCTATCTTCCAGCACTGTGTAAAGAGTCAATGACTTAACCAATTTAAAATAGAGCAATGCCTGTCCCATAATAAACCCTAAACAAATGGGACATTTAAACATGTTTAGTTTCTCAGAAATTTCCACCAAAAGTCCTACTGACAACAGTTACTTATCATCACAGAATGTCAACATAATTGAGTTCATCTTTTTTGTAGAAGAAAATGCACAACTTTACGTTTAACTCTGCTTTAGTTATTTTGACCCAACATAACCCACAAACCTCTCTGTCACACAAAAGATGGTCATGGTTATTTCCCATTTTGTTCAAAAATGTAAAGGTACTATTACTTGCAATTCTGTTATAATATTGCATAAATTTCTTTAGCTGGGCACAATAAACTACAATAGATGGAACATGCAAATGAGAAGAAACAAATGAAGATACTGCGGCAGCCTTCGTTATTGGAGGACTCCTGCTTTGCCCATAGAATTCTATGAGTCACTAGATAGCAAATATTACTCAGCTTACTTCCTTTTCCTACTTTTAGATAAAATGTGAATATTAAGGAGATATCTTTTGTTTTTCTGCCTTCCACTGTGGAGTCCACTGATCTGGTCCAGTGATTTCCCAATGGAGATTCTCTGGATTCTGCCCAGAGCTTCTGAGTCAGACTTTCGGGTTAGGCCTGCTTCTCCACCAGCTCCCAGGCTGCCTTAGACTGACAACTAGATGACTATCTAACCTTCCCACAGGGGAGGTTCCCTGATCATAGCTTTGACAGGTGGTCATCCGCTCTTATTTTGGAATCCTGTAATTGTCAGAAAATGTTTTCTTCTGGCTCCCTATCATTTTACCCACATGTAGGAGTATTTTGCTCTCTGGTGTCACACAGAAAATGATTCATGTCATTTCTTCTCCTATGCCCCCTCTCTACTCCCTACACCCTTCAATCAATCTCTATTTGACTTGGTTTCTGGGGTGCCTTTCCATCCTGACTCTCCTCCCCTGGCTATTCTCTAACTTGGAAATGTTGCTCAATATTCCATTTGTCGTCAGACCAGTTCAGGAGCAATGAGTGTGTGATCTCCTCTGACTGCTGCTGCATCATTAATACCAGAGATTTGTCATCACCAGCTGAGATTGATATGTTCTCTCCATTTGGGTGCTTCATGCATATGCACTACATATATTCATTGGTAATAGAAATACCTTTTGTAATTGAGATGAAGCATTTTCAAACTCTCAACAAGACAGTCCCTCTGTGGCTTGTATATGTATTATACTGGTCTACAGTGCAAAATCTTAAAGACCTGATATCATCTATTTTGTGTCTCATAATCCTGTCTCATATCACAAAAAAATAGGAGATCAAAACAAACCCTGAACCTAGTAAGGTCAACTGGTACCAACCAGACCTAGTTCTGCCGTATAACTCTTAGTGGGTCACTACATTTTCTGCATCTCCCTATGCTTACCAATAATATGAGAATAGCAATGCCTACCCTCCTGACCTCAGAAAGTTTTAGCAAGAATTAAATGAGTTACAAATTGTGAAAGCCTTTTAAAATAATTTTAAAATTTTAATATTATTAATCTAATACAACCTGAAGGCACTTACTAAATATTAATGGGGGAAAGAAACAGATAAATAAATGATAGAAAGCAGACTGGCCAACTAAAAGAAAGGAGGATCAAAGGAAATATAAGAGATAACATCAATTCAAGCTCTTGGCACCTTAAGACAGTGTCTGTCAGTGATGACAACACAGAAAGAATCACAATGCTCCAAGTCCAGTGCAGTGTTTAAAGAATGCTGGGCTTAGTTTCTGGGGAGGGATCATCTCACCCACGATTTCCATAGCCCCAGGCAGTTAAGGAGGCATCTGGTGCACCTGTCCAGAGTTTACCCAGGAAGACATGTAATGGGTGGGAGGCAGGAGCTAAGAAGCAGGGCTTATCTTCATCAATGCACATTGCTAGTCTTCCGGGGATTGCAAACTAATTGCTGAGCAGCAAATCCTATTTGACTGTTTAAGTAAAAGGTTATGATTAATATCAAGCTAAAAGTGTGTGCCTTTCTGCATTTTATTAAATAAAACACACTAATGGCTTATGTATGAAATAAAATTGCATTGTAAACAAGTTTTTCATTCTCCCATGAACTAAGCATCACAGGATATTTGGTCCTATGCATTTAGTCATCCATCCATTTATTCAAACAAACATCTTAAGTGAATATTATGTGCCAGGCTTTATCTCACAGAGAGCAAGGCTAAAAGATGAATAACCTTACAGTCTGTGGACTAGAATAGCGATTTTCAACTGGTGTACTGCAAAGAGGCACACTAGTGTGCCACAGAATTTTTAAAACACACAATACCTGACTATTTAATCATAGGCATTAACTTCTTTTCCCTTAGGATGACAAACAAAACAATGGTAACAGCCAAAACAACAATAGCCATCCAGTGTAAATGAATCAAAATCATATTTTTTTTTGGATGTGCCGTAGAATTTTAGTAATTAGTTTATATGTGCCAGGAGGTGGAAAAGGTTGAAAACCACTGGACCAGAGGGTGGTGGGAAGAAGACAGAGAGACAAGGAGAGAGAACAACTTAAGTGCAACATGAGATGATAGCACAAAGGTAGACTCAGGGTGCAGGGGGCACACAGGCGATCTTTGAACAGTAAATGAGTCTGGACTTAGTGGTGAATCTAAGAAACCACTCTAGGTGGTTTAAATATAGGGAATTAGGTGTTAGCAAAATCATTGGAAGATCAGGAGGAGCTGTCCCTATACTGAGCTTGGAGAAAAGACTCCTAGACTAATATTGCAGAACTGCACCCCCAAGGGGAGCTGCCCTCTCTGCCATATTCGGGATACTTGGGAATCAAGAGGTTGCCAATGTAATGTGGTCTCAACGAGTACACCTCATCAGCAGCTTTCTAAGGATCACAATGGTTGGTTCTGCTAGATCCTTACTGGAAAAGAAATGAATGAATGAATGAATGAATGAATGAATAGTAGCAAACCACCACTGCTCTGCTAATGCCATTTAACTCAGTTCTCAGCAGCGGAGAGCATCAAGTTGGAGAGATCTGAGGGTAGAGAAGGGAAAGGACTGAGGGAAGAAGGATCACCATGTATGAACACAACCAGCATTGAAACAATACCCCTGAGAGCTACGCACAGAACCAAAAGGCAGCATTTGAAATGCCACAGTCTCCTTGGGCATTGTCATCACTGACACTGTAACACAAAAGTCAAGCCCACTGGTGTGCAGTAAGTTGTCTGGTGGAGTATATATGAACGCAGAGGCAGGAGACAGCAATGCTCTTCCTGGCTCTGCCACTAACATTCCCCCCTGGGGGATTTAGGGGGCATCATTTAACATTTCTGACTTCACGCTTCCCCACCTGTAAAACAGAGTTTCCATGATTCTCTGCTAATAAATCGGGAATTAGTAAGAAATTGAAACTCATCATCTTGGTGTGAGTGGTTTCATACACACGAGCTGGATAGTCTATTTAATGGGGGCGGAGAAATCTTCATAGTATTTGCAGAAACTGGCCTTGCGAGCAGTAAATTCCTTTCCTAATAATACAACTGCAGTTTTGTTAGGATAATGCTAGAAAACTGGGCACCCAAGAAATACTTGTTGGTACGAAATATAAATGTAATCATCGTGAAATTCAGGTTTCCTTGGAAATGCAAACTGTGCCATGGCATGCTGGAGAAACCTGCAATCATGCCGCACAGGTTGATGGGCAAGGCAAATAAATGAGAACACAGAGCTTCCCATTGTTTGGGGGCCTCGCGCTCCACCAAGGTGAGGGCTTGGCAAGCGGAGTAGTCTTCCGTTTCCCAGTTTTCATGAATATGTAATTCACCTAGTCAGAATAGATGTATTTCATGCAGTTTGGAAAGCCACGTGTTATTCCCTTTCTTATAATGGTCTCTTCTGCTCCCGGTTAAAGGCTAAGAGGCTCAGCAGCTGCTGAAGGTCAAGCTACCACGGAGTTGCTGAGTTACAGCACACAAACGGCGGCGGAGACCGTGTGGCGGTAAATCACCTGCAGGAGCACAGGCGACGTTAGATGGAGAACTTGAAACACTTCTCTCTCTCTCTCTCTCTCTCTCTCTCTCTCTCTCTCTCTCTCTCTCTCTCTTTCAACCCACAAAAGCTTTGAAAGGTAACATACAATCAGATAAGTATGAACTGGCTACTTCACTTGGTTAGATTTTCTGCCTCACCATCTGCACTTATGTGAGAATCAATGATGCTCAGAAAAGACCACTGTTAAAACAAGAAACCACAAATAACCCCAGAATTAGATGAGGGAGGGCAAGGGGAAGACTGCAAAAAAACTGTGAGTAGATGTCTTTAAATAGGCCATTGACCTCACTGTAGTGGAAGGAAAGAGTAATTTTGGGTTGTGAGCTTTCTCCCAGATGAATGGAGCTAGTAACATATTTCTCTGTTGCTTCATTTTTACACACACACACACACACACACACACACACACACACATTTGGTAAGAGATAAAGATGCTCTCTGCCTTAACCAATTAACAATTACAGAATAAGAAATATGACTTATACTATAATTAAATTGTCACTGGCAGTACAAAAGGGCAATGCCAAAGTTTTCTTGTACTCCTAATGAGTTTTTCTTACATTAAATGTCTTATTCTACCATGCTTATGCCAATTATTTTGACTAATGGGAATAACTGATCCCCTTTCTTTTTAATAGTAATATTTGCCATAGTACTGTTATACTTCAGTCTATCTGTTTTTCCCCAGAAAATAGTTAATATTCTTGATTTTATAAATAAATTTTTTATATTTATTACCATTCCAAGACATTTATTCTGAATCCTGGCCAACTTGACTTGCTGTTATTAAGAAAAGAAGAAGAAGAAATATTAAAAACTTAAGAATGCCGTTTTTTGTTAATGCCTGCAGGGTAACAAGCACCAATTGGGCAGTTATGTGGCTTGTTCAAGCTGAAATATTTTTTCTCTGTTTTAATATTTTTTAAAAAATATTGATTTTTAGAGAGAGAGAAAGGGAGATGGATAGAGAGATAGAAACATGAGAGAGGAGCATCATCAATGGGCTGCCTCCTGCACACTCCCTACTGGGGATCAAGCCCATAAGCCCAGGCATGTACCTGACAGAATTGTACCAGTGACCTCTTGGTTCCTGGGTCAATGCTCAACAGATCTTTATTATTATTATTATTATTATTATTATTATTATTATTGTCTAAAGTTTTACATATGTCTCCTTTTCCCCCAATTGACCCCCTCCCAGACATTCCAATCCACGAGGGCAAGCCCCCACCACTCCATCAGCTGATCTTTTTAATGTGTGGTAGCCAGTGCGAGTTTGTATAGAGCTATGAGAAAGTGGTCTTGGCTTTAGGGCAGGGCCAAAAGGTAGCTGTCAAAGAAGACTAGCATCTCTTACATTGCTGAATTACTCTTTAAAGGTTTATTACGAGGACTGATAAGGGCAGAGCAGGAATTGTGGGAATGAAACTCCACACAGGGGTTATGGAAAAGAACTAGAGAGGCTGGCACAGGGTTAAGCCTTGGGTTGAACCTCAGAGGCCATTCCTCCAGCAGTCTTTGGGCCACAGAGGGACCTCTGGCTTTCCATGAGTGCTTACTCTGTGGGTGTCTCTTCAGGAGGCAGGAGGCATGCAGACATGGTTTGGGTTGAAGGGGAAGACTGGCTGGCTCTCAAAAGCTGAAGAGATGGCTACCAGGTTCACCTCGAGGGCCCATATTCCTTCAGCAGCCAGAGAGCACAGCTTCCCTGCATAGTGTGGGTTAGCCAACTGCTTCAGGGGTAAAGAAGAGCATTACCCAGCTACTCCAACCAACAGCCCAAGCAGAATTCACAAAGTGGGCGAAGACCTTAGAGATTTCTTGTCTAAATATCCAAACATAACCTCATCTTACGTTCACAGTCTCTGAATAATTGCTCTGCCTCCTGCACACTCCCTACTTCATTTGCTTCATTTTGCCTGAGCAGGCTCATGAAGTAACTGCAATAAGAGGTGAAAGCTTCCACAGAGGCAATATACTAGTCATAAACAATCCCATTGCTTATGAGAAACAAACCCCAAAGTTTCTCATTTTCTTCTGGCTGTTTATAGAAAAAAAAAATCTTTATTAATTATTCTAACCATTTGCCAGTTACTTAGGTTTCCAGGATGCTTTTATATATTTTAAAATCACGTTTGTGTTAAATACCAACAGAAATGAACAGAAATGCTGTGTAGGTCCTAGTTCATGGAGATGGTAGTTCTTCCCCTATTTCAGCTATTTCACTCTGAGGACATTAAACTATTACCAAGATCATCTTCCCTTCCGTGCCTCAAGGACAGATTTAATTTTGTACAACTCTCAGACTTGAGGCTAACAGCACAAACATCTGGACTCACAATGGGAAATTGGTTCCTTCATTGTGAGAGCTGGGATGCAAACCTGAGTGAAAGGCATGAAGAGCTTCCGCATCTCAGCCACAGACTGAGAAATGAAATGGAAGGGTCTTCTATGAGGTAAGGAGGGAGATTGACAAGATGTGAAAACTGAACTTCAAAAACCATTCTCCTGCCATCAAAGTGGTAGTCAACTTGGAATTTTCATATTGGGAAAATGGAAGAGCAAGAGATAGAGAATACAGGATTTTTAAAAAGCAACTTGCAAACACTCTTAACAAAAATCATACACTGTGTCCCAAAATAAAGTGAAGGGGAAGATTTTTAACAATTGTATTTGAAACCTTGGTCCTAGCCCAAAATATAAGGTTGACCCAAACCCTCATGCTAGATATTGAGGAAATCCAATATATCTCTTACTAACTGGGAAGAGGTGTGTGTGTGTGTGTGTGTGTGTAGTGGGGGGAGGGATGTTATAGTCATAGAATTCCTTTAAAAAAAAAAAAGAAAGAAAAAGAAAGCTTTCCAGCCTTTATTGAATTGTTGCTCCCTGCGGTATTCTGTGATCATGCCCATTATATCAGTGACCCACACATGAGACCCAGTTCCTTCTTGTCACCTGCCCCTCACCTCTACCACCAAAGCATCAGCAAACACAGTTAGCAGAACTTTCACTGGAAAGGTAGAAGCCGCTGCATGGATACAATGTTATGCAGGCTGTCACATCTTACACTGTAAGAAAAGCAGTTGAAAAACCTTATCAATCCTTTCAGCCATCCCATCTGGCTGTAAAGAAATTACTGGACCAAAAGTCAGATATAAATACAGTAAAGCAACAAGCAGACTGTCAAATTACAGCTGGGAGGGTAGGGAGATCTGGGGGAGATAAGAGATCAACCGAAGGACTTGTATACAAGCATATAAGTACAATCAATGGACACAAAACTCTGGGAAGGGAGGGTATGAATGGGGGGGGGGCAATGTTAAAATATGTACACAGATAATAATTTAATTTAAAAAATCAATAAAATATAAAAAAGAATTAAATAAATTAATTTATGTATATTTTTACAATATATAAAATAAATCTACTACCAGAATGTAGATAAAAAAATAATTAGGGAGAATCCAAGATGGCTGCTCGGGTAGGCAACTAGCCGCAGCCGCACACAACAATTTCAATAAAATACAACTAAAATATAAAATGGACATTACCCAGAACTACAGGAAAGTCGACTGACTGGAAATCCTACAACAAGAAGCAAGGAGAAAACCAGAAGGAAGCGCGGAGGAGCTGTAAAAGCCTAAGGTATGGAGACACGCAGCGCACAGAGAGGACGGAGCCGGAGAGGAGGGAGGCCGAGTGCCTGGCTGGAGTTCCCAAGCGGGAAGCAGAGAAAAGCTCCGATTGTGCTGGGCCCAGCTCCAACTGCTCTGAACCCCAATTCTAGGCCAGACCCTGGGGACCCAGGCTCACCCATAGGGAGCTGGGCTGTAAGGCGGAACTCCAGGGAACGGCGAGAGGAGGTCCTGGAGGCGCGCACAGTGCGCGCAGAGAAGGGCCGGCCGGCTGTGCCGCGGGATTGCCCTGACGGGAAGGAGACAGGGGCTCCAGACTGCTCTGAACGCCACCTCCAACTCCACTTCCAACTGAACTGAACCCCAATACCGGACTCATTGGGGGAGAGCATAGACAGTTTGGCAGCAGGCGAAAATCGAGGGCACCTTTCTCTCAGAGGCGCTTGCAACAAGTACTGAAGGACCCTGAGACTCAGGAGTCGCATAGGGCGGGGCTGACGGAAGCCAAAGCTGTAGGCTCCACCCTGAAACCCCGCCCCATCAGGAAAGCTGCCTGCGAAAATGCCTAAACCAAATAGATCACAAACGAAAGAAATGGAGGACAAAAAGCGACTGGATATAGAGTTCAAAACCACACTTATAAGGTTTTTCAAGAGTCTCCTAGAAAAGGCCGATAAAATAAATGAGACCTATGAGGATATGAAAAGGGATCAACAAGAAATGATAAGGGATCAACAAGAAATAAAGAATACATTGTCTGAAATAAAAAATATTTTACAGAGTCCTAAAAACAGAATAGAAGATCGCAAGAATCAAGTCAAAGATTTGGAACATAAAGAGCCAGAAGACACTCCTCTGCAGAAGCTAGAAGGCAAGAGAATCCAGAAAATTGAAGATGATGTAAGAAACCTCTGGGACAACTTCAAACAATCCAACATCAGAATTATGGGGGTCCCAGAAGATGAAAGAGAGCAAGATATCGAAAACATACTGAAAGAAATAGTGACAGAAAACTTCCCCCACCTGGTGAAAGAATTGGACTTACAAGTCCAGGAAGCACACAGAACTCCAAATAAAAGGAATCCAAAGAGGACCACACCAAGACAAATCATAATTAAGATTCCAAGAGCAAAAGACAAAGAGAGAATATTAAAAGCAGCAAGAGCTAAGCAGGTAGTTACCTATAAAGGAACACCTATACGATTGTCAGCTGATTTCTCAACAGAAACCATGCATGCCAGACGGAAATGGCAAGAAATATTCAAGGTGATGAATAGTAAGAACCTACAGCCAAAGATAATCTATCCAGCAAAGCTATCACTCAGATTCGAAGGTCAGATAAAGAGCTTCACTAATAAAAAAAAAGCTAAAGGAGTTCATCACCACCAAACCAGAATTATATGAATTGCTGAAGAGGGTTCTTTCAGAAGAGAAAGTAAATAAAGATAAAAATTATGAACAACAAATACGTAACTATCAACAAGTGAATCTAAAAACCAAGGAAACTAAAAAAAAAAAAAAATCTGAGGAACAATATTAACTGTTGAATATAATAGAATCAGAGGTATGGAAGGGGAGTGAACTGATGATTCTTGGGGAAAAGGGGAGAGGGAGATGTGGGAAGAGACTGAACATAAATTGTGCACCTATGGATGAGGACAATGGGGGGTGGGGAAAGGACAGAGGGTGGGGTGAGAAGGGGGGGGAAAGGAACATTTGTAATAATATGAACAATAAAAATTTATTTAAAAAAAAAAGATAAAAATTTAAAAAGACCCTCCAGCAGCAAAAAGGTTATGACTTTTTTAATTACAGAAGTGTGGAACTGAGCCCACAATATCTCTGAGGCAGGCCTGTACATGCTTGTTGGGAGCCATCAGAGTTGAGACAAGCAACTCCGTCTTAAGAAAATATAGCTCTATCTTAGAATTAAGTTCCTTCTCTAGCAGAAGTTATGCGGTGCCCTGCGGGTTTGGCCAGAAGCTAAAGATTAACCTGCCGCTTAGCACATCTTGCTCCAGAGGATCTCTGCAATGTCCCCTTCCTGATCCTCCCCCATAGCTAGCCCAGCCTTGGAATGTTACACCGCCCTGGCAGTTAGCCAATCCTGTGTTGCCAGGTACCTTACCACCTTGTCACTCAGTGCCTAAACCAATTATACAATGTCAAAGACCCCGCTGCATAAGCAACCCTGCCCCCCTTTGTTCCTGCTGTATATATACTGTTGTTCCAAAAATAAAGTTTGAGGCTTGATCAGAAAAAAATAAATAAATAAATAAAAATAAAAAAATAATTAGCCATTTACATGCAATAAACATTAGTATTTCAAGATGTCTTTGCTACCTTTAAGAAAATTTTACTATAGATAATCTTCCCTTTGAAAATGATTGTTGGCTCCTTTACCAGAGGCTGCCATTTTGCCTGGAAATAAAAGATTTTGCTAGACAAAAAAAAAAAAAAAAAGAAATTACTGGGTCCTAGCCATTTAACCTCCCTGATCCTCTTACCTCTTTCCATTCACACTTATTATGGGTTGAAGTATGTCCCCCCCAAAAAAGATATATTTAACCTTTAGTATCTGTGGAGTGATTTTGTTGAGAAATAGGATCTTTGGAGATATAACCAAGTTAGAATAAAGTCATTAGAGTGGGACCTAATCCAATATGACTGGTGTCCTTATAAGAGAAGAGGCACAGACAGAAACACATGGGGAGAATGTCATGACCACGAGGATAGAAACTGGACTGATGTAGCTTCAAGCAAAAGAACACCAAGGATTGCCGTGAAACTAGAAAGAAGCAAGGGAAGGTTCTACCCAGAGCCTCAAAGAGAGACCTCCATTTAGGACTTCTGGTGTTCAAAACTGTAAATGAGTCAATTTTCTGTTATTTTAGGCCCCCAGTTTGTGGTACTTGGTGGGCAGCCCTAGAAAACTAATAAACACTCCCCTCTTCCTTCTCCTCCTGCTTACTTTCTCGGCAGAGGCATTTAGCATCTCTCCTAATATCTTGGCACCTATCCTTGAATCCTCAGATCCTGGGTCCTTGACAAGTGGCTGAAGAAGGGGTTTTCCTACAAGGACAGTTCCCTCCATAAGAGAAATTCTGGTGCCAGAGGTTAAAAAAAAAAAATTCTTTTTCAACTACCTAGAGGGTATTCAAATTGTTAAAATAAACCATCCAAGTGTCCAAGTTGAGATTTGGGGATCAAAACTCAACAAATTAGCTGTTGCTCTTGATCAAATAAGCAGACCCTTGCTTCATAACCATTGGCAGCTTCCCATTGTCAATAGGGACAAGACCTGCAGGTCCATCAGAGCCTTCCAAGCTGGCCCAGAAACTGGCCTCTCCCTCCCTGTGCCTCCTCCTGGACTGCCCTCCCACTTCCACTCTTTGCTCTGACCACACTGGCTTCTTTCAGTTCCTCAGTTTCAGCACATACTCCCTCTGCCCTCAGAGCATAGACTCGGCTGCTCCTGCTGCCTGAACCTCTTTTCTTCAGATCCCTGCCCCCACCCCTCTCTGAACGCACGCCTAATCAGCCTCTGATCTCAGCTCAACTGTCAAGTCCTCTGACCCACCTTTTCTGACGCCCCAGGACTGAGTCACATCTCCCAATTACAGACCTTTATGGCATCCACTGTTTTTCCTTAGAAATGTTTCATAGTTTTTAATTACAACAGAAACTCTCTTAATTGAGTTCCTCAGGGAATTAACTGATGTTTTCAAATCCATTTGTCAAATGGGTTGACTGATAGATTAGAGCATAATAAGTGCTTGTGGCTTCTGCCAACTAACATATACCTTCATCACTTCTACCCCCACCATCTAAGATCTATCCTTACTAAGAGGAAGTTGTTTTTGTCCCTAATCTAGTTGTACTTGATTACTATAATTATGTAGTTTAATTAAATATCACCTAAACTGATTAAATATGAGCATAAAAAGAGAGTTGCTATTTCTATGAAAACTATGTTAAGTGCTTTAGAAAGCTGTAGGGGGGGGGGTTGCTCTTTAAATTAGACAGGACAAGTGTGAAAGACTGGAGAAAAAAAGATTATAAAAATCTAAATGAATTCAAATTACCTCAGAAGTGTCTTTCAGTTCTCCCTCCACTTTAAAGTAGCTGAAATTGGAAATTGCCGATGATATACATTTTGAGTGAGCTTTATGCAAGCAAGATGATATAAAACTCCAGTTACTAAACTGATCCTCAGTGAAAGCATCGTGGCCCTATCACATTTGGCAAATATATATATGTTTAATTATGTGTTTTAAATTAAAAAAAATTATGCATACATACATATACAATACATATTTTAATGATTTTCCACTTTAACTGCATTTTACAACTACCTACTCAGCTACTAGTCTTGCTCTCATTGGAAAAAAGGTCTTCTACAGTAAATATTTATTGATGTGATCATTTGTTTAAGATTAATCTTCACTTGATTGTGAGTTCCATTACAATAAGGGGCATGTCTGTTTGGTTCAATCTCAGAGTTCTACTGACATTATTCATGATTGAAAGATAATTTCCAACCAGCTGGTGTTGCTCAGTGGTTATGTTGTCCCATGAAAAGGAAGTCATAGTTCAATTCCTGGTCAGGCAACACACCTGAATTTGGGGCTCAATTCCCAGTGGGGGTATGCAGGAGGCAGCTTGATCAATGATTCTAATCACTGATGTTTCTATCTCTTCCTCTACCCTTCCTCTCTATGAAATCAATAAAAGCATATTACATTTTTAAAAGATAATTTTCCTCTATGTTGTGCTGTGCAGTCATAGGAAATAACATAGCAAAATATTTAAGCATATTACTTAAGATGCTCAGAGCAGCAAAAAAATATATATCTCTTAAAATTCTCCTGAGCAGTCAGCGTTAACATCAACACTATGGTAGACCAGTCAGTGTGTCGGGGCATGTTGGAGGACAGAGGTGTCTTTTCTTTCCAACTGATAGCCGGGACTGATAAGTCCTGTTTTGTCTGAACAGGACTCCCTGGATGGGTGTGGATCTGAACCAGGGAACCAAAAAGACATTTCTTACTCTTCTCTCCTCTCTTTATGCTATGAGAAGTCTAACCTCCTCCGTGATCTTGGGTTATTGAACATAACAGAAGATTTTAATCCACAAAAAATAAAAACCTTTTCCCATTTCAACTCCATCTCCTACTTCTCCAGGTAAAACAAAACTTTCCCTGAGGAAATGATATAAATGTGCTCAAGTGTTCTTCAAAGACCCCACATAGCACAACACATTTATGAACTAAACCAGGTTTCTTCTCATTTACACATAAAAAGAATATGTATGTGGTAATGGGAAAAAAATATATAGGTAGGAGTTAGGAAATGTTTTCCAGTTCCTGCTCCATTGTGATTGCCCTCCTTACTCTTTAATTTCCTTGTCTGTGAAATGGGGTTGCTATCTTATAGAATTATTGTGAAGGATCAAATAAAATGAAATACATAAAAATCCATAAAATGCTACAAAGGTGATGCATATGTTACATGTCATTGTTACTATAAGATCCCCATGCCATATTCCTCATCAACTTCAGTTCTTGCCACTTTATGCCTGGCAGGCTGTACACCATTCATTTCCTTTAGCAGGGAAACAGGTAACTTCTGTGATATAATTTAAGAAGATGTTGAAGGCTATTGGTGTTACAGTAGACAGCCATGGTCCTGCTCCCACAAATCTTCTGGGAAAGGCCACATTTCCTCCCGTAGTCTTTTCAAGACAGACATACAAAGAAGGTATCAGTCAAGGCCCCTGGGAAAACAGTAATTTCATTGCCAGTATTGGTTTAAACTTGAACAGCTTTGGTATCCATTTTTTAAGTGTCATATCTTTTGGTTCCTTCCTAGTAGCCCAAACAATAGAAAACCACAAATCCACTTCCTTTAATAAAATGTAAAACTCTACATCCTCTGTATAATGTATGTGCACTCAAGCTATACTAATTTATTCTACAATTACTTTTATTTTTTTAGCATTTTTATTTGGCCCTTATACTACATAAATAATGGTGTTTACATGGGATGTTGTTTACATGAAAAGTTCTTTAACTAATATAAATGGCATAAGTGGATTACTGAGCAAGCCTTACTACAAATAAACATTTTTCTCCTCTTAAATTTTTCTTTACTGTCCTCTGAATGTCTGACACAAGAGCGGAGTTTTTTAAATGTCCAGGGGAATATAGAAATCAGGCTTCTGAAGTCCATTCTCTGGTTAGACAGGCTTATCATTCTGTTTCCTGTAATGCTTGGCCTGGGGGAGTCAACAGTGACCCTGCTGACCCAACACATCCAGACTCAGAAGCCTGTCTCTTTTCTTTGGGAGTTTGCCACTATTTTTCTTTATGACCTTAAACATAACACAATATCTGGCCCTTACAGATCATTTCCTGCGAGTTGACAGTACTGGAGATTAGACACTCCAGAGACAAATAAATAAGGACCTCACTATAAGGACCAGGAATAAAACTTACCAGGTTTCTAAATACCTCCATTATCATGGTAACATCACCCAATTGTGGCAATTACTGAGACTGTCCCTCCTAGTCAAAGTTCAGAATGCATATATTTTTAATGGCAGCCTGGAGCCAGGTTACTGTAAAATAGGGTTGGCAAGACAGTCACCACTTGTCAGGACATACAATATTTTTCTAAGGTATTCTCAAGGGGAAGCACTGACATCAGTGGGGGAAAAAGGCAATTTCTTTACTCCTGCTTTCTCAGAAGTAAAGCCGGGGGGGTTGGAGTGAAGATGCCTTCCTCCACAACACACATCTAGCTCTTAGGTCGGGGAGGCCTGGCTCCAGGTCACCTCTGGAAGAACAGGCAATGTGTCCTCTAAAGTACCCTGGGAGATATCTCCAGAGCTGCAGGCCAGACTGTGTACCAGCAGGCTTTCTATAGAACATTCTTCAGTCTCAGAGCTGGCAGGGCGGGAGATCTAAGAGAAAAATTCAACCCAGGTGAGTTCTAAACTGACCTGCCAAAACACAGAGATCCTTGCACCAGTCCTGTCCAGGTTCCCAGGGTTAGTTTGGGATTGGAGTCCAGACCTGGAGGACTGGTCAAATGCCTATGACAAGCATCCTTCAGTGAACCAGCTGTGCAAGCCTCATCACTACACTAAGACCTTTACATCACTTGTTACATGTTAAAATGTGCACATATTCCATATTTAATAATTTTGCAAATAGAGAATTTTATAATTTTGCTTATGAAATTATTTGACTAAAGTGACTAATTTAAAATATGCTGTGATTTCTCAACACTCGTCATATATATTTAGAAACTCGCTCAAGAAGAGCATCTCATTTAAAAACTGTTTTCAAATTTAATGAAATTGTTATGAACACTAAAGCCAGCAATGAATGACGTTGACTCAGTATTATATCCTGTGACCATTTAATAAATGTTAAGTTTGCTTTGTCAGTTTTCTATTTTTTTGGGGGGGGGGAGCATTTTTTGTTTTTATTTTGAGACAATAATTTTTCCTTGTCAGACTCTAAGCTACCTTCCCAAGCACAGCTCATATGCCAAGAACTGTGAGCCCATACCTACAGGTAAACTGGTCCTCTAGGCTCCTGGCATTCAGCCAAACACTCCCAAAGTGCTTGGGTACTGGCTACGGTAAGATCCAGGCCAAAGTGCTTGGGTACTGACTACAGTGAATTCCAGGGCATTTCATGGACGTTAGCCCTCAACTAAAACTATTATGTGGACATACTAAGTCTTCTGCTATCTCCAAACTTACTAATTAATTTCGAATTCTAAAAATTTCTGAATGTTTGGCTCCTTGGAGAAGTGTTACCCATAACCAATGCTAAAAGCCTTCACTGTTGGCCTTTGGTGAAGTCATCCTTCTCCTTCAGTGGATGAAATCAGGTTTCACAAATCCAATTTATTTTGTTTTTGAACAAGCAATGAGATCTGGAAGCTGACATGAAGTTGCATTTCTAG
This sequence comes from Pipistrellus hanaki, assembly GCF_964339955.1. Lineage (NCBI taxonomy): Eukaryota > Metazoa > Chordata > Mammalia > Chiroptera > Vespertilionidae > Pipistrellus > Pipistrellus hanaki. Next base: position 68,333,719 of record NC_140506.1, on the reverse strand, counting down.
GACACCTTTCTTTACTCCAGAACATGTTAGTTATACATGCGCCACCAAGATGTTTAGGACTAGACCCAAGATAATTTCCTTACAAATATTATATCAGCAACTGTTAAGTGGAGTGAACTTAGACTGACTTTTTCCACCCCTGAAAGATTAGTTCTTATCAAAGTGTATCAACTGAAAAATAGCCGCAAGTAGTCTGTTGCTGGTCACAAAATCCCCTCTTTTGCTATCAGCAAATGCCAAAGTGATAAAGTAAGAATTTGAAAACTCTGCTTTCTAGATGTGTCCTCTAACAATGTCACTTAAACAATGTGGTTTGTTTAGGGGATTCACTTCTGACCTTGGTTTGTTTGTGTCTTTTTTTTTTTTTTTAATCACTGAAAATATATATTAAGTGTATAGTGGTAAACTCATGGATACTGGCATCAAATAGCATGAAATGGAATCCTAACTGGCATTTCCTAGCTCTGAGAACAGGGCAAGTTATTAAGCTTCCATTTCTTCATCTATAAAATGGTACTAAGAATACTTAATAGAATTGTTCTCCAGATTATCAAGTTAATGAATGTAAAGCTGTTGGTGATCAATCAATAAATGTTAACTTTGAATATTACTCTTATTATTCATCATTTTCTCACTATTTGTAACATTGCCATTCAAGCCACCACACCTACACCCTGGCTACTTAGCTGCCTCATGCCTTCCCTGCTTTTACTCTGCTCTCACCTACCCCATTGCCTTCTCGAAGTTGAGAATCCTTCAGAGTGGAAACATAACTGGTCAACCAATGGGTCTGTTGTGCCTGTCAGTACTAGAGCCAATTAAGCAGAGACAGGGCTGAATCATATATGAGTGTTTATTCCAATAACGCTGGCATTATGAGAGAGGAGCAAGCCATCCACAAAAATCTGTTCTGCAACCACCCATCAGCCTGCTGCTTATATTGGGTAAGAAAAAGATTACATGGGGAAGTAGGAATTACAGGCATGGGAAAGTAGGCAATTCGGGCTGGGGCGGGATCCATTGTTTGGAAAACAAAGTTGTTAATCTTTCCATAATAGGCAGTTCTTAATTGAGAATGGACCAAATTCCAAGATTGACTGCCAGATCCAAGGTTGACTCCCAGGTCCTAGGTGGGTACAACTCCCAGCTGGGTTAGAATGTCCTTTCTTTAACCAGAACAAGGCAAAAATGGTAAACAGCATGATTAATGTTTCCTATAACTATAGCTGGTCTCCAATATTCTATTTTTGCCCCTAACAGAAAGGCAATCAGTTCAACCCCCTTCCCACATACAAACACAAACAGAGTAAAACAAAACTCCAAAAAGCCCTGTAACACCTGACTCCTGCCCAGTCTCTTAGCCTTTTTCACTTCCTTTCCACTCCCTCTATGTTGCTGCCATATTAGTCAGTCTTCTGTGCATTGCCCATGCCGGGCTCCCTCCAATTCTAACCTTCCCTCGGCCTGGAGAGCCCTGTCCCTGCCTAACCTGGTATAACACATCCCTCACGAAAGGCTACCTCTTTAACTACATCACATTCATATTTTTTCATGGGTCCACATTCCTTCCCTTTTAAAGCACTACGTTCACTGAACATAACCTATTTTAAGGATCATTTCCTAAAGTCTGACTTGCCTACAGATTTTTAAAAATAAATCTTTATTGTTGAAAGTATTACATATATCCCTCTTTTTCCCCCATTCTCCCACCCCAACTTCTTCACCACCCCACTGTCTGTGTCTATGGGTTATGCACATAAGCATGAGTTCATTGGTTGATCTCTCCCCCACTCCACCATCCCCTGCCTTCCCTCTGAGATTTGACAGTCTGTTGGATGTTTCTATGTCTCTGGGTCTATTTTTGTTTATTAGGTAATGTTCTTCATTAGATTCCACATATGAGTGAGATCATGTGATATTTATCTTTCTTTGACTAGCTTATTTTGCTTAGCATAATGCTCTACAGGTCCATCCATGCTATTGGAAATGGTAAGAGTTATTTCTCTTTTACAGCTGTGTAGTATTCCATTGTATAGATGTACCACAGATTTTAATTCACTCATCTGCTGATGGGCACTTAGGCTGTTTCTAAATCTTAGCTATTGTAAATTGTGCTGCAATGAACATAGGGGTGCATATATTCTTGTCTGGTTTCTTGGGATAATTCGTAGAAGTGGAATCACTGGGTAGAATGGTAGTTCCATTTTTAATTTTTTGAGGAAACTTCAAACTGTTTTCCACAGAGGCTGCACCAGTCTGCATTTCCACCACCAGTGCACAAGTGTTCCCTTTTCTCCACATCCTAGCTAACACTTGTCCTTTGTTGATTTGTTGATAGTAGCTATTCTGACAGGCGTGAGATGGTACCTCATTGAGTTTTGATTTGCATCTCTCTGATGATCAGTGACTTTGAGCCCTTTTTCATATGCCTTTTGGCCTCCTGCAAAAGTTCATTGTGGAGAGTTTGCTGAGAGTACAGCTGCCAGTTTCCTTCATAACCTAGCTCAGTCCAGACCAGAGGAGAACAGTAACAATGAATGAATGAATGAATGAATGAATGAATGAATGAATGAATGAATGAACAAATAGATGAACAAATGTAGGAAAGGGGATAAAATGGAATGAACTGTATATTTTCAAAAAGTTGGCTACTAACTTTTGTGATTAAGTAGTCCCCAAACACTCCGGATCATTTTCCGTGTCCCCCTCCTTTCCCACTCCCCTGTTTATTAGCAGTTCTGCTAGATTTGGTTTTTCTCTTGCTCTTTTCAAGTGTAAGGACAGGCAGGCGTGGCCACCCTTCCAAGAGGCGGTGTGCTAAGACCTGAGATCCACACACCAGCCTGGGGGAAGGCGGGCCCAGCGGAAGTGCGGGGCGCCCGGTAGGCGCTGGGTGGCTCCGGCGGGCGGAAGTGCGGGGCGCAGGGCGGAAGCGGTGACACAGGCGGAAGCGGCGGCTCAGGTGGGTACCGGTGACCCCAACAGAGGTGGGCCCTGCGGGCCGCTGCACTGAGCCTGCCGCGGGCGGGAGAGGGGCGCGAAGGAGCCCCCGGCTGTGCCGCGCACGGCCAATTTCCAGCGTTTTAGGAGAAACTTGCATTAAACCGGGAGCCATAAACCCATGAACCACCAGAAGGGTTGCAGGGGTTGTAAACCAGTGTGTGTGTGTGTGTGTGTACTCGCGGGTTGGCGCTCTGGGAAGTGGACAAAATAACGGCCAGGAAAAGGCAGCTTTTTTAAGAGAAAGCAGGAAACATTTCAGCTTCGTACTATATTACAGTGATTCACCAATGACCCGTCCTTGGTTTAATTAACTTCTGTGAAATGGCAGTATCATCTCAGTGGGCAGGCTGCTGAGAGGACTCTTGAATTAAGTAAATATTTTTGAGCAACCATGCTGACCTTGAATAGGGGGTGAAAGGGTTGAAAGATGCTATCCTCTCTGGACTTCCTCTCTGCTTTATTGGGCAAACGCAGCCCTTTGGGTGCTAGGCAGTGAGATAATAAGTCAGAGACTGTACAATTCTCAACAAATACTTAGCCTTGTCTGTTACCCCCGACAAATACCAGCTCGTGCAATTTTCTAGTAAGTCCAGAAGTGGACTTATATTATTACTAACACGAAAAGGCAAATGCCTGTTTCTAAGTTTATCTTTAACAAAAACAATGAGTTGGGTTTTGTTTTGTTTTTTGTTTTTTTACCTGCGTGATCTTTTTTCTTGTTTCTTTTATAATATTTATCTTTATTATTTTTGTTTCTCAATAGAAAGTTCTATACAGTATTTCATATTTCAGAACACTTTTTTAAAAATTTACAGTATGGCCCTTTGGGGTAGGGATAGTGTCTAGGATCTGTCATATCCCAATCCTTTTAACACATTTACTAACATAAGCAGGGCTTCTTTAACTACACAGCCACTAGAGCCATGTCTCAAGTGTGCATGACACTGCAAGTTGAGGTGGCTCTCAGAAGCCACATTCGTCTCACTTAGTAATTATCTGAGGAATAGCCTATGAAAATGCATATGAAGCTCTCTACCAGTATCTCAATGTATACATTGAGATTTAAAACACTTGGGGAAAGAGGTATACCCTGGAAATAGTGAATGATTATAGCAATATTGGAGTAAGGAATTGCCTGGAACCTGTCATGAAAATTAAAATTGGTTCTGTCATGGAAATTAAGATTGGTGGGTTAGGTACTTTAGATTGGTAGATTCCTTTCTTCATGCTTCCTGTGGTCAGTAGTAGCCTCCTGCCAAGGAAGGATCAATATTTTTTGTCTCCTTCAATAGAGGAAAATGTGGCTATGTGGTTTTATTTAGATGGATTGATGGCAAGGCAGGTAATAGAAATGAGGATTTTCCAGCTTAGGGGTTTATTGGACTGTATTTCTATTTTATTCCAGATGCCTGACTCTATTGTACTCTTAAGTACCCAGAGGCAATGTGGAGATATGCCTTCAAAAAATAAGTTATTTTTTTTATTATTAAAATTTTTATTTCATAATGTGTGCATACTTTAGCTGGCTTATACTCTAATGCCAAGTCTCCAGGTTCCACATGTTAGCATGATGGTGCTGCGGTACAGAGAGTAAGGTTTTTTATGTTCCTTATTTTAAATCTAATCTTGCCACTGCTTTATTCAAGGAGTGTACATCAGAGGAAGCCAAAAGCCAGCTGGAATAGTTCCTGCATGCAGCTTTAATATTGTTTGCAATTATTGTGAAGGGGAGAAACCATCTGGATCCAGAGATGTGTAGCTATACAGGTAGCAGGGAATAGTGAGCTTACTTCATTTTTCCTCTAGTTAACATGTTTGAGGAACAAAATCATTTGAGAAAGAATATGCAAAATAAAAGGTTTTGGCTAAGTTTCTCATAGGTATTATCCCATATCTCTTATTCCCTATCCCAGTGATAGCCATAGGGAACTGGAGGCATAGAGACGTTACTTATTCTCTTTTTATTTCAATTCCCACCCAAAATAAGGTTTCCAGAGATAGAGGCAAAACTCAGAATACCTTCTATTTTAAGAAAGTATCCATCTCCAAGGATTCAGAGCATTTCACCAATAATACATAGTAGCAACCATTTTGGCTACTATAGGCTTCATCACTGCAGTATTGTATTATTTGTGAAACTTTTCCCTGCCTAAGGTGTGAGTTCCTTGAGGGCATGGAAAGTATCCTAACCACTTTTATAGTTCTAGTACCTGGCACAGTGCCAGGCAATTGCAGACACTCACTGTATGCTACTGAAATAAAAAGATAGTGTGAAAACATCATTGGGAATGCAGCAAGGTAGAGAAAAGAATATAAAACAATAACCTTTTAAGGGGTTGCTAGATTCAGCTATAAATGCTGCAGTTATTAATAACTTAATAACCAGCCTGGAATGGGGAAAGGCATATTTGAGAATCCATACATATGGTCACCAAATTGCCTTCCAGGGAGATCTGGCCTGTCCGATGCAGGTCCTATGTTGTTTTGAATGGAATGTGCAAGCTGAAAGGGTTCACCAGCCCTGTCTCCACCCTCCTTCCCTCCAGTCCTGCCATGCTCAACTCCTCACTCAAACACCTGTCAAGTGAATGAATACTTGAATAGTGTCCATTTTTAGATATACCAAATTTTTAGCTTACCTAGGGCACTCATATCTTGGTTTGGTCCTGCCTTAAGGATAGAAGACCTATCTATGGTGACTATTTTAAGTCTGGGTTGCCCAAATAACATTGAAGGAAAGCCACAATCATCTTTTCTACTTTACTAACATTCTGAAGGAGTTCAAAATCAACTTTTTGTGTTGTAATTGGGCAGGCATGTGGCATTGGTTGCTTCTTTTTTTGCCAATGAAATGGCAGCAGAAATGAGAATGTTACTACTGGAAATAAGTGAACTTCCTCTCATTGTTCCTGTTCTTTTCATGTTAATGAAATAATGGGGAAATGTCAGGAGGAACATGTGATTGAATTATTTGATTTTTTTAAAAAACATGTGGTTCTTCCAGTCAACCAAGAGAAAGGATACTGTTATTTAATAGAAATTCAGTAGGCAGCTTAGGACATAAAACTGAGGCGGGGGGGGGGGGGGGGGGGGGGGGGGAATCGAAATTCAGCTTTGTTTCTCCAGCTCTAAAAATAAAGCTAATCTGAATGTTTGTAGACTTAGACATTAGAGCCTCATCCTTACAGTAAAGGAATTCTGCCATCCAAAGCTGAGATTTCCCTCATTTTTCTCCATCCTTAAATTAGGCTTAAACAAATGTGGTATCTGTTATTTGGTATACTCTAAGGATTAATATATAAAGCTTTTTGAGATTTGTTTTTAAAGAAAAGGGGTTGAACTTGGAGATCCCTTTTAATTCTGAAAATTGTATATTGGTCTCATTATGTATAAAAATAGGCCATTGTTCAAGGAGAAAATATAGAGAAATGAACAAACAAACGTAGTCTGGAAGGCTTTGGTTAAACATTAGCTTCTTTATCCATAAAGCAAAAGTCACTTCCTAATTCCAAAATATTTTATCAGTGTTAGCTGTTAAGTAACAGAATAGGATTCAGAGGATTAGAATCCATGTAAATGAGGGTTGCTAGGGCCTGACCTCAAAAATGCTTGGTTTCCAACATTCTGATTAACCACTATTCTTCACAGGCCTATGTATTGTTGCTATCACACGTACAAGAAAATGTTAGAGTTAGTGATTAAAATGTCCCAAAGTCTTCTGCTACAAAATAGCTAAAAATAAATGGAGAATCTTTCAGGTCTTGTGTGGTCATGAGAATAACTTTGCCTCTTGGGCAAGATGAATTGGAAATGGAGTATCAGTGATGAATGGAAGACATTGCCTGAATGGACAGATTCTGAATGACAAACAGTTGTTTTTTGAAATAGGATTGTGTGCTTTTTAAACAGCAAAGAAACTGGCATTACTAGCTGGGTACAAATAAGACTGAGATGTTTTAAGGAAATGGCCTTCTTTCTGGGTCAGTATTCAGTGGCAGAGATATCTTCAAAGGGAATGGGTCATTTTGGTTAAGAAGGATAATGTGGGAAGGAGTCTGCATAATTCCTTATGCACTTTGTTCTCATCCCTTGAACTAGAATGATTTTACCCCCATTTTAATGCTATCTTTATGGAATGAAGAAATTTTCAAATTGGTTTTTAAACTCTATTAAGCCCTCATGTATGATATAGCCCAACCACATTATTCAGGTTTTCTTGGCTTTCAGGCCCAGCTTTGGGGCCATTATGTCATAATTGTACTGAACATTGTTCCACACTCTGAATGCAGGATATGCTTCTCTGGCCCCAGGCCAGATGCTGAGTCAGTGTCTTTGGGGTTGGAGATAAGGGGAAGGGTATATGTTCAAGCCCGTGTGTTAACAGGAATTAGTCCAGCATCCCCATTAGACCTCTGGTTGCAAGAGAGAGTATATAGTAACAGTACATTACTGTTCCTAATTGGTATCTTTATTTTTCTCAGCTGAATGTTTTTCTGGAAACCCTTCCCTGACATTGTAATTTGCACCAACCCCATTACTGAATAGACTCCTCTGAAGCAATGATCTGAAAAGTGTGACTACTAAGGTCCAAAGATTCTTAAACAAACTCTTGCCTACACTCTTGGTATATGTCAGCTTGCTCTAGGTCTAGGCAAACACAGCACTGCTTCTGGGCAGGAAGGAGAATGACAAGATGATGAGGGTCTGCCATTAAATATCACTTAAAAATAAAAATAACTAATGAAGGGATGATGCCAACACCTCTGACTTTGGGAAAAGTTACTTTGATGCCTAATTCAAAAGGATTTGTAATACATAAAATTAAAACTTTTAAAAAATTGTAGTGATTTTAGGGAGGAAGGGAGAGAGGGAGAGAGAGATAGAAACATCAATGATGAGAAAGAACTATTGACCAGCTGCCTCCTGCATGACCCACACTGGGGATTGAGCCCACAACCAAGGCATGTGCCCTGACAAGGAAATGAACCAGTGATCTCCTGATTCATAGGTCAACCACTGACCCACAACAGCCAGGCAAAATTAAAACATTTTTTAAAATCATTTAAATTGTGTCTAATTATAGTAAGAAAGAATAATACATTATTCTTCCCTTTTAGAGGTGCTTTTCCATCACAGATGCTCAAACAGTTCCCTACTCTGTCCTTTCTGATAGCCAAGGCTTCCAGTTATGATTGAGGAACTAGAAAAGCGAGTTTGTGGTGCGCAAGTGCCTTTATACTTTTGCCTAGATCTGTACATACATTTTGGTTTGTTTGTTTTTTTTAAAGGCCTGGCATTTTTAAACTGCTTCAAATTTTTTGTTCTGTGCCTTTTGAAGTTTTGGATTACTGCCATGGCATTTCTTCTGCTTGTGATTTTCCCTTCTCTGATCAGGAGGACATTTGGTTCCCAAAGCCTATGGGCACAGTTTCTCCAGGACTCAGTTAAATAAGAGAACAGAACGAGGCATATCATTTCCATTTTACAGAAAAGATAAAACTGAGACTTAAAGAGATGAATAATTGCCTAGCATCTCCGAACTACTTAGTGGCAGTTGCCTGTATTTTGGGGTTTACCTCTATGAAATCATCACCAGTGACATCCTTAATAGAAGATAAATATATTGGTTCTTTAATCAGTGATAGCCTGTCTTAGAAATGTGTATTTCAGTGATGACCACAATCCTAAATGTTCAACTATTTGTTTGAAATATTTTTCAGTTTTGTAATCCCCTATTTTTGAGACTGCTATACTTGTGATTTAAGTCTTCCATTTGAGGCCAGTTCAAAGCACCTTTCAGTCAATAGATCCATCATTATCATTAATACTAGTATTAATAACAATACCTTATTTGTAGTATTACTTAGTAATAAAATATTAAGCCTTATTTCTCTATTCTGCTTATAATTTATATAAAGGTTTTCATTTTTATTGTCTCTTTTTAAGATACTCAATTACCTTTTGCCTTCACTCTTCTCCCCCAATACACAGCCTCCATCCTCACCAAAGATATCTACTTTTAGTTAATCCTCCTATATAATAAAGAGGTAATATGCAAGTTGACCATCACTTCAACACATAAGATGGCCGGCAGGGGAGGACAGTTGGGGGTGACCAGGCTGGCAGGGGAGGACTGTTAGGGGCGACCAGGCCAGCAGATGAGGGCAGTTAGGGGTGACTAGGCTAGCAGGGGACAGCAGTTAGGGACAATTGGGCCAGCAGAGGAGGGCAGTTAGGGATGACCAGGCTGGCAAGGGAGGGCAGTTAGGGATGACGAGGCTGGCAAGGGAGGGCAGTTAGGGGTGACAGGGCCAGCAGGGGAGAGCAGTTGGGGGCGACCAGGCCTACAGAGGAGAGCAGTTTGTGGTACTAGGCTGGCAAGGGAGGGCAGTTAGGGGCAATCCAGGCCAGCAGGGGAGAGCAGTTAGCGGTACTAGGCTGGCAAGAGAGGGAAGTTAGGGGTGACCAGGCCAGCAGGGGAGGGCAGTTGGGGGCAACCAGGCTGGCAGAGGAGGGTAGTTAGGAGTGACCAGGCTGGCAAGGGAGGACAGTTAGGGGTGTCCAGGCCAGCAGGGAAGGGCTGTTGGGGGCAGTTGGGCCGGCAGGGGAGCAGTTAGGTGTCAGTCAGGCTGGCAGGGGAGTGGTTAGGAGGTTATCAGGCTGGCAGGCAGAAGCAGTTTAGGGCAATCAGGCAGGCAGGCGAGCAATTGGGAGCCAGCAGTCCTGGATTGTGAGAGGGATCCCAGATTGGAGAGATTGGAGAGGGTGCAGGCTGGGTTGAGGGACACAGCCCCCCCCCCCCATCTCCCCATGCACAAATTTCATGCACCGGGCCTCTAGTAAGTTATATTAGGCAAGAACCAACAGGTATTTCATTTTTGGGGTAGCAATGGTTGGAAGATTTCATTCATTTGCAGCAGCAGCAGACACCTGGTTTGTGGCAGATTCTTTCACTATCTCTTTTCTAGTCCAAGCACTCATCACTTTTTTACAATGGGCCCTCACTCTGGAAACACTTTCTCCCCTTGGTTTCTGTGATGACGCTTTCCTGGTTTGCATCCTACCTCACCAACTTTTTATTCTGCCTACTTTGCTGGCTCCTCTCTACCCAACTTCTAAATTATGGGTTTCCTCAGAGGTCTGCCCTGTCTTTTTCTATATTATTTCAATGATCTCATCTAGTTTCCTACATGTAAATACAAATCCTAAACTGATAGAATCTTAAATTTCTACCTTTAGCTCTGACTTCTCTCCTGACTACAAAACCTGCATATGCCACTCTCTACTTGTCCCTCATGGAGATCTGGGTTCCATATATTTCTTAACCTTTTCCTGTCTCATTTGTCCTCATTTTAGTAAGTGGCGCAGCCCCCACCAGAGGCTCAAGGCCAAAAACTGGCAGTGTCCTTACCATCATCTTTTCATTCCTCAAATCCAAATCATTGTCAAGGCTTGTTGGCCCTATTTCCGCCCTCATCCACACCCTTCTCACCCAGGCTACTGCACTCGCGCCCTGAGTCCCTACTTCCACTCTTGTTCCCCAACAATTTATTCTTCATACAGTTGCTAAAGTGATCTTTTAAAAATGTATCTGAGATCACGTCACTTCCCTCCTCTAAATCTAATTGTATTTAAAATAAAACCTTGTTCCCTAAAAGAACTCACAAGGCCTTAAATGATGCAATCCCCAGAGACTATTTTGTACTTCAGCCACTCAATCATTTTTATTTTTTATAATAAGCCAAGGTAGTGCTCACCTTGGAGCCTTTGTACTACCTTAAAGGCTGCTCCTTCAAATATTTCTCTTTCTTTAGTCTCAATAAAAAACAACACCTCAGCGTACCGTATTAAAGAACCTGCCTTATCAATAGCACATCACCCTGTTTTACTCCCTCCCCCCCTCTCTATCACTATTGGATTAAAGAGTGGCATTAAAGAGATTCTTTAGTGTCACTAAAATATGGACCCCATGAGAACTTTGCTTCTTTTTTAATTCTTTATTGTTGAAGATACTTAGCTTTCTTGTTCACCACTGAACCCAGCATCTATAATAGCATCTAATACATGGGAAACATCAGATAAATGAATGAATAAAATAAATGACTCTCATCCCACACTTAAATTGCCATAATTGGCCCCTGACTCTTTCCCACCTCCATTCTCCTTTTCTTTGCAAACTATCCTGCATGATGCTGCCAGATCAGTCTTCCAAAACTGCTTTTATCACATCACACTTTTGTTCAAAATGCTTCAGTGGCTCCCATCGAGCAGACCTCGGTATTCCTACTCAGCACCTTTGTGTCTAACCCCAACTTTAGGTGTTTCCCCTTTTTTTACATAACCAAATCCTCCATGATTTAGATCCTCTAGTGAAAGCACCTCTAATCTCAGCCTATGGTGCTCTTCTCTTCCTTTCTCATAACATTTACAGTAGCCCATTAGATGTCCCTAATGTAATATCTCTTGTATTTGCATTATTTCAGTTAAGATTTAACTCCCTGCCACCTTGACAATTTTTTTTTTAATTTAAAAAAGAGTTTAACTTTTTTCAATTGAACCCAATGAAGTACATCTCTCCATGATTCTTGTTTCTTGTAACTAGTATGTGGAGTTGATTCCTTCATGTGAGAGTTTTATTTGAAGGGAAAGAAATGAGCTAAACACCAACCAGGATGAAGGGGGGAAAAAAGGTTTAATTTTACTGAGAATTTGAAGGGTGTGGGATAAGGGGGCACAGTGCATATACTAAATACTGTATACCATCAGTTAAACTATAATCTTACCAGATAAGCAAGGCCACACTTCAAACAGTTAAAGAACTTTTTCACAGAGCGGTGTGTTGAATGTAAAATAACGTAGCACCCGTTGAGTATAAACTGAAGAATAGACACATCCAGATACTTGAAAATCCCACAGTCACGGTAATAAATTTGAAGGGAAATGCAAAGGGATTTTTGTCTCTAGGCTTGTCTGTGACCAGTCATTCCTTTCTCGGACTGGTGCCCTACTGGCTCCTCTGGCCCGCTGTGTGGTGAACCTGCTGGCACTGAAATCTGGAAGTAAGAAGCTGCAGGGAGTGTGGTGGACGTGTGGTGTGAAAGGCGGCTCCTCGCTCCCCAGGCCTGGGTGATCATTTTGCAACGTCAAATCGTTATATTGGACAGCTGAAACTGATATAATGTTATATGCCAATATACCTCACTTTAAAAAAAAGAAAGAAGCTGAATATGAGGCCATGCACAAATGAGCCCATAAGTGGGTGGTTATTTCAGGGTCTTTGTTGCAACATCTTGTCTGAGTTGGCTCCACTTCCTAGGCAGTTCCTCTGGCCAGGTACCCTGACTCCTGGGACTGAGGTGAGGGCCCCTCTCCAGGTCAGGTCTTCCACCCCCACCCCCAATTTCTGTTCTGTAGACTCATTCTAGCCCTGCTTAGTCCTTTAGAATTGACATCTCAAAGTATCTGCTCAGTTTTCAGCTTTGCTGTGTCCCTGCATGCTGCCCCTCCTTGTCACTCTTGGCTCCAAACTTGTAACCAAGATCCCAAGCTAGGCAGCCACTTGTTTGAGGAGAGGGATGTTTGGACATAGTCAACTGACCAAAATGCACATAGGAGCATTTGTCCCTGTTTCCCTGAATTAGGTAGAACCCAGTGACCCAGGGTCCCTAAGAGCAACCTCACATCATTACATACACTTTCTGTAATCTATCTATATAAAAACCTAATATGCAAATCAACCAAACAGCAGAATGACCTGTGGAATGACTGGTCAGTGGGGGGCACTAGGTCAAGGCCGGTGCCAGCAGGCAGAGGAAAGCGACCAGCAGTGATGGTGGGGGGAGGGGGGCAGTTCTAGTGAGAGGGTGGCACCAGGCCGCCAGCCAAGGCAGGTGTCAGCAGGCCCCCTCTCCCCGCCCCTCCCCCCCCCCCCCGTCACCCCATCAGTCACCTCACTGGCCAGGCTTAGGGACTCTACCCATGCACTAATTTTGTGCACCAGGCCTCTAGTCTAAAAGAATAGGTTTTGTTTTCAGTAGGCACGTGCATGCATGTGCATGTGTGTTTCTAGTCATCTGGGTAAAATAGGAATGTTATACTTAGATGGTAATGAATGCAAAATGAGCACTTAACATCTCACATGGCACAAATGGCTAAATGGAAGCCCTGAGCCTCTCTTTATGGAACAGGTTCAATGAGAGCTACGGAAGTAGTATTTGGTTAATGTCAGTATAGGATTAAATTTAAATTTATACTCTTTGAAGAAGCTCCAACATTACCTGTTAATGACCAAGGTGGTACTTGGGCTTAGATAGACTTTTTGATTGTGCACATGAACTAACACTGTGGCTTGCTGATGAGAGATTATGTGAGCTTGGAGATTTGGTGTGCCAAAGGATTCTTTGTATGAATAAAAAATTCTGGTCAGTGAAGGTCAGTTTCTCTACTCAAGCGAGAACAATGTTATTTCCCTTCAAATCAGACACACACAGTGTTTGAAGACTCCAAGAGTCCTATATAAGGGATGTGCAGCCATAGTCTGGTCAACATCTCATGCAAGAAATGAATAATCCTTAATAGAGGATCAAATGACGCTGGCTTTTTTCTGTACTCTAATCAGTTCCTTTAATGGTATGCCCTCAGTGCTTCACAGGAAAAATGCTAGAGAGTTAAGTTATCTTCATCTTACTCCAAGGAGGGCTGAATTGGTCCAATCAATCCTCCCCCCCATGTTGTTCTTGATTCTGCTATAAAGACCACGGAAGTCAGCCTCAGTTTTGTTGAAAAGCCAGCATTCCCTTTCTCTTTCAGGGTGATGTGCCCCTGAGCGGCAGTGGACTTGAAACAGCACGAATCACCATCTTTATTGTTCAGCTGTGCAATTTGTTTTAGGCACGTTCTAAATCCAGTCTTATGCCTTTTGCTTTTTTTTTTTTTTTTTTTTTTTTTTTAATGTGACAAAGGTGACCCAATTGTGATTCTTTGATATTATGAACACAGCTCTTTCTGCTCGTATCACAGAGGCATGTAACAAAATACAAAGGATAAAGTTATGTCCTGTGTAGTAAGGACACATATTTCATGACTAAATTCAATGACATAATCAAAAAGGTGTTGTCCTCTTACAGTCATGAGCTAACAGCCAGAGACTGCCTTTCAGAATATTTTTATAGTGCTGAGATACTGTTAAAAAAATAATAGAACTAATGAAAATGTCACAGTGACAGAGTAGCATGTACTAAGATTTTACTTCAAGAAGGCATGACTAGGTGAATGTGACTTTGACAGCAATGGTGTTAGGGTTTACAGAGTTAATAAAATATTCTAAGAAGAATATTATAGAGTTTCAGTTGGAGTATATAATTTTTTTCATTTTACCTTTTATTTCTAGAATTAAGTAGACTCCAGTGTTCAGAATTTTAGCCTGAATGTCTTACTTCTGCCTAGGAGAGGTATATTGAGCTTTTTCTTTATATCAGGCTCTAATATAATTTTATCATATAAAGGAATAAGTTAATTTAACAATATGGTAAAATGCATGTGCCTTAGGGCATTTGGAAAATATGAAGATAGTAAAAATTACATAATGCTAAAGTATTTCTCAGTAAATAAATATGTGATGTTTAAGTGGTTAAATACATACAGAAAGTAGAAATGAAGATTAGCACTACAAAAGAGAACTCATTTGAAACAGACTAGTTGTAGCATCACTGAAGACTTTCCTTAGCTCTCTGGGTTGGTTGAACAAATATTCCAGCCAATCTGGAATGAATAGCAACGCTGTTCACTGTGACAGGCTTTATTTGTCGTGGGCACCACCAGGTCCACATGCTGTGTTTTGTCATGTTGGAAATGCTGCAGCAGATTTCCATTGTGAATGGGAATTGTTTTTTTCAAGCTTTAACACCTCAGTCTCAACTCAGCTAGGTAAAAGCAATACTTTTTCCTTTCCTTACCAGCCAGACATCAATAGATCTTAAATCCCTCCACCAAAAAATGTCAGGCAGTTCAATGTCCTAGTTCAGTGGTTGGCAAACTGTGGCTCTCGAGCCATACATGAGCCAAGCCGTGGTTTGACTAATGAGTTTGCTGACCACTGCTAGACTAAATGTTACCTTGTAGTTGGAAGTTGTGAGAATGAAGCAATTGTGGCATATTGTGTGCAAAGAGGTAAAGGGTGATATATGACAGTGGTCAGCAAACTCATTAGTCAACAGAGTGGCAAACCAGAGCTCACGAGCTGCTGTTTGCCGACCACTATCCTAGTTGTAGTCTCACGTCAGTCATCACAGTCATAAATGGTCTGATTCTTCTTATTTCCAAGGGCTGTCTTTCTGCCTTTACTCTAACAAAACTTTTCATTTCCTTTCTCCTCCATATAGTACAGCTTTCATAACTCCATACCCTGCAAAGATGTGATAATGATGGCATTGGGCCTTCTCAATGATGCAGACATTGCTACCTAGTATAAACATGGATAATATTCAACTTTCCCCCTCATTTATATCCTGTGTTGACAAAGCCATGTCAACACAACTATTGTCTCCAATTACATTAACCTTTTAGAGTTGTTGATTCTTCTGAATTTATGGAAAATGTGTATAACATGGCTTTAATTTAGTTGAAGTAGCACAGCATATCATGAGATTATTTAGATATACTTTCTACCTTGAAGTAATGCTGGGTAGCAGATTCTTGCAAAATTCTCATCACATTCCTTGTTTATACATAATGATTATTTAGTTAGCAGGGAGATTTAGGGAGAAGTAGAAGACTGAGGGTTTAAGAGTAAAGGAAAGATTGTTGTTTTCACAGATTAGGATCAAATCTTTTTGTCCTGTGGTCTTTATTCTAGTTTGATATGGATTTGTGCTTTTCTCTAAAGTCTTATCATTCTGTCTGAAATGAGTTTAAGGCTAATCTTATACTGAGAAGACTGGTAACCAGTAGGGATTAGCATGTAATTAATAGGGTTTTGCTGTGGAGCAGCGCGGGGAGATTTGAGATAGTGGTGAAGGTGTTGGAATCAGCTGCAGCACCCTCACCCACAATTTTATGGACTCCGTGGAGCACTAACCTTAAGTTATGATATGACATCTGCCAAATGGTGACTCTGTGCACACTGAATGTCTGATCAGGATTAGAGGTGAGACTAAAGAGGGGGAAAAAGGCTCACTTCAATACTTTTAACATTCAAAGAAATATACGAACACCTACTACGCGCCAGGTTAATTGCAGATGCTTGGGGGATACTGGTTGAACAAGTACCTGCTCTTATGGAACTCACATTATGCATAAGAATCATATAGGTAAAGAAAAAATTTTAGATAGTAAAGGATAAAAAAAAAAAAGAAAAAAATCTATAGTAAGTATGAAGAAAGAGAGTAGTGGGCTGACCAATAATAATTGTAAGGAAGTCACTAAGGCATCTCTAAGCAGGTAGCATGAGCCCAGGCCAAGTGAGGAAAAGCTACTTCAGGGCTTTTCATACAAAGTGGCAGCAAGTGCAGAGATCCTGATGAAGGCATTATCTTTGGTCATTCAAGGAACAGAAAAAGAATCTTTGTGGCTGCAACTTGCCAAGATAAAGGAGGGGAAGGTGATAGATGAAGTTGAAGAGATGGGAGTGAAGCGATGTTATGAAAATTCCAGGAATGAATTCATCTTGGGGATATCGGTAAATGTAAACTCAACAGTTAAAAGGTAAATGATCATATTTGTAGTTTTAAGGACAAACTTAAATGGAAGCTCAATAGGATAACTAGGAATAAGTAGGGTGTCTTTTGGCAAACAAAGTAGCAGCATGAGGGAGCTTCACAGCTTAGTGTTTGATATGAAGCTGTTATCATATCTGCTCTTCCTAGGATATCTCCAGTAGAAACACTAGCACATTTGTGTTTTCAAAAATGATGGCAATCTTCTTTTAACGTACTTCTTAAGAAGTTGAGAGTAAATTTTTGTTTCTGACAAGTTAACTCGGTCTAATTCTCCCCTATAGTTCCTCTAAGTACAACTCTTGTTTCCCATTCCAGCAGAGGGGCATAGATCTCACGACCTTCACTGGGGACTTGTGCTACTTACCTGTGGTTGGGTGTTGGTGAATGCTTGATAATAAGATAAGCTATCTCAGAGATTAAAAATTATCTCAGGAAAGTCCATATTTTAGGGGATCATCAGGATGCTGGCAAAATCTGCAGGTAAGATTTAATTTTGTATTCAAATAAACCCATGTAGTTTGCTTACAGAAACCAAGTGATTAGCTACACAGCTAATCCATAAGTATGGATTCTCCCTCACCCCTCCCAATTTTAATTTTGGTTTTGTTTGGAATACAGTGAGTGTGCAGGCATGGTGGAGACTTGCCAAACATCTGACACTCTTGGACTTAAAAGGCAATTCTGAAATCTTCAAATTCCATCACAGGCTTGCAGCTTACTATTTCATATTATAAAGAGCAAAGTGTAGAGCACCTAAGTTTATTGGTTTGTTTTTCTTTTGGCAGAAGCAAAATGCTCTGGTTTCAAGGAAATAGCATGCAATTTGCCAACTACTCCTTTAGACTCTTCCTGAGAAATCTCTCTGACTCCAGGACTGTTTTGCCTGTGTTGACCTTATTCACAAAGGTAGAGTAAAAAATAAAATTACTGCTTTAAAAACATAAAGTATTCAAATCATTGGGTGAAGAAAATAAGGAAGAAAAACGTTGAAAGTAAAGTAAAGGGATAAACATTCTTCGGACCTGTTCCTCAGTTTTTCAGTTTCAGTATCAGCAATAGAAACTCTATTTCCTCCCAGATACCTCATTGTCTCACAATTAGAGGTTAAATTAATATATTTAGTAGTCATCTTAGACCCCTACGTTGAAAGAAAAAACTATCAGATTATAATATGATATTTATAAATGTATCACTTAGAACTTAGTTCTTATTATTTGTGATAGTTATGTCCTATAAAGTCACCAAAAACACTGAATTAGCAAATGCTGGACCTTTGCTCCTAGGGAAAATACAGGGTTAGATTCCTATGAGCTTCTGTTAACATTTTTGTTAATTAATCAGTACATAACCTTGTTCTGTTTAACGACAGCTTGTTTAATACATATTGTTGATTCATTAATATTGAACTCACAGCCAACAGCACTATAGCTCCTCCTGAACAAAGCTTATCTAACATTATTTTCTCACTAAGGCACATCAAAGCCTTCTTGTGCCTAGAAGCATTAGACAGCACTTCAACACTATTAAGAGGAAGGAAAAAAAATAAAAAATAAATGGCACTGAACAGATCATGAGAAGGATGCTTGTTTACACTTATGAGCTGAAACAAGAAGGCAGAGCATCATCTTGTTCAATCTCAGCTGGAATGGGACTCAAAATTTGCTCTGTTGTGTGCACATGCATGTCTGTGAATGATTACAAAAGGTTCATGAATATTGATCTTGGAGTTACAAATAAGTTTTAATGAATAGGTGAACTCACAAACACAGAATCCACAAATAATGAGGCTTGACTGTTTTCTTATCCCTGACACTACTTTTAAAGTATAAAAGTAGTTTAAATTTTTTAAGAGCTTTTCCCCTGAAATTTATAATACAAGCATTGCTGATTTTATTTTGCTAGTTAACATTACCTTGTGTGATTAATAATCAAAAAATAAATAAATAAAGTTCAGGGTAATAGAATTAACGAGTGAATAATACTGCAATTCAAACAAAAAAAAAGCATTGTGTTTTAATAGATTTTTCAGAATTCCGGCATTTTAACAATTTAAAAATATCTGATGATTATCTAATAAAAAAGCTTGAAAAACTTAAAAATTAATATCTCGTTGAGAATAGTTTCTCTCAACTATTTTTCATATCTATGAATATATACTACACTGTTGGAAATTATGGAACAAAACTATTTCATCATCTGTGTCTACATATGAGAAATGCACGTGAGAATTAACCACAAAAATAAAATAATCCCTAAAACAAATGGTGGTCATTCAGCCTGAAATCCTACACTATTTTTCAGTTTGAGCAATAGCCAAGTTAGCTGAAAACATTTGCAAAAACACACACACTAATCTTTCATTCAGCTTACATTTTGTACTGAACCCTTTATATGTGTCATTAGGCATATAATATCACTCTCACCTTCAGGAGTTCACAATCCAAAGAAAAAGCACAGTATTAGCTCTCTTTCAGTTATAAATAATAAAAAGTGCTTCCCAGAGTGACTTAAACAAAAAAAGGGATTTTATGGCTTGGTCTGGTTTCAGGGATAGCTTCATTCTGAAACTAAGCAGTTGCCAATCTCTTCAGTTCCACATCCCTGGGTTAAATCTGTCTGGACTCTGCCTCTTCTCATGAATGACTGCAGTGATGCCAAGCCCGAGATCTCACAGCTTGGGTATCAGAAACTCCAGTAAAAGTCTCATAGCTATCTATTGGCTCCGATCAGCCCAATCCCTGAGCCATTCCATTTTAGCCAGAGGGATAGGATGTGCTGATTGCCTTATTGATCAGGGATGGAGTCCACAACATGCTGAGAGCAGTTCCTGTGAGGCAAAATTACAGCATTCTTGCTAAAGGAAAGGGGTGTGAGCAGTGGACAACCAATCCAACAAATGTTCATTACATTTCAGGGCTAGAGTAAATAAGTGCTCTATTAGTGCCATAGGAAATCCTAGACAAGGATATTTGAATGGTCCAGACCACCAGGTCTTACCATTTTTCAATTCATAGACTTCTTCAAAATTTGATGGACTTTTTCTCATAAACACACACACACATACACACACACACACACACACACACACACACGATAATTTGCACAGACTTTTATGGGCACTAGCTTTTAAAAACAAAACATAACAGTTTATCTCTTCCTGTCATGTTAAAAAGCAGATTCTATATAATAAAAGGCTAATATGTAAATTGTCCCCTTGACCAGGAGTTTGACCAGGGGGCAGGGCCGGCCCACCAACCTCCTGAACCCTCTCCTCTATCCAGCCTGGCCCGATCAGCCCCAATCGGGGCTGGCCAGCCAGACCCCATCTGTGCACAAATTCATGCACCGGGCCTCTAGTCCTATGTAATAAAAGCTTAAAATGCAAATTGACTGAATGGCAGAACCAGTGGAACAACCAGTCGTTATTACACGTACTGACCACCAGGGGCAGACACTCAATGCAGGAGCTGTCCCCACCCACAGGCCCCAAGCCAGTCAAGGCAGGTGCCAGTGGGCCTCACCCCCCACCCCTCAATCACTCCCTCGCCAGTCACCCTGCAGAAGGAAACGACCAGCGGTGAGGAGCAGGGCCAGCAAGCAGGTGGTGCCAGGCCAGCCAAGGCAGGTGCCATTGGGGGCCTCCTGATCACCCCACTGGTTGCCCCCCAGATTAGCCCTGAATGTCAGCCAGGCCTAGGGACCCTACCTGTGCACAAATTTCATGCACCAGGCCTCTAGTTTTATAGGCCTCTAGTTTTATATAAGCACCAATAATGTTGAGTATATTCTTAACTCATTGCACGAGAACCTGTAATTAGTTTCTATTCATGAAGCCTAGGCCTGAGAAGCCTTTAAAATCTGCCAAGGATCCATAGCATTCTCAACAGACTCCTCCACTAGGTGGTTAGAGTACAAACAACAGGCACTAAAATGTGCTTGCTTCTCAGGTGGAGAATTAACTGGGAACCTATTGCTGACACTTATAATGAGAAAGAGACAAGACATTAAAGAGTTGGTACATTCATCATCTGAAATATTTTTCCCTTTTTAAAGATGGGACACTCACTATCTAACTCTATCCTACTGTGTTTATTCCTATGGATTAGGAAAAACAAGCTGGCAAAGCTCAGTGTTCCCATTCAAAGCAGACTTTTAGCTACTCTGGTGATGTCAGCCAGGCCAGGAAGGTGCTCCTTGGAGTATAGATCAGTGAAAAATAATTTTCCCAGCTATCAATTAGATGAAGCCAGTGACAAAAAAATGTAAGCATCTAAATGTATTGTGTATGTGTATATGTACGTATGTATCTATATATCTACCTATAATATATATCTAATAGATTTGTTATGTACATATATGTTATGTGTATATACACACATGTGTAACAAATGTAAACATCTAAATTTATTAGACAGGTAGATTGATTTATGGAGACAAATATAACAATTGAAAAATACGGAAAGCCCATTTACTATGAAATATTAGCTGTTTATAAGATTTTATGACAGTGTTTTATTTTGGAAATGAAAGTGTAGAAAACAGTCTGTTAAAATACAATTTGCTTCTGTGGTTTTTGTCAGGTTGCTGCCATTCTTGGGTTTAATGGCTTTGTTTTTTCTTCCTGTAGGATCCATGTCCCCTTTGTGATGAAGCTAAGGAAGTACTGGAGCCTTATAAAAACAGGGTAATGTAGTATAGTGTGGCTTTATGTATATGGAATGGATATAAGGTATCTGGATCCTTTCTTTAGGAAAAGAGAGTAAATAATTTTTCACTTACATTTTTTTTTCCTAATTTCCAGAGAGATGCTAGTGCTAATTTCCATAAAAATTACTATCCTTGGTGTTTCTCTGAGCAGTACTTGTTTTCTTACTCTTAATGTGAGTCAAAGTTAAATATCAAATGCTGTATTCATGCTTTTTCAAAACTTTTGTCCCTATTTTTTTCTCTTATTTTATCATTTCCATGGTTCACCTATAGTAAAGCATGACATTTTTAAAAGCTAAAGCATGTCTTTCCTGATTCTCAGGAAGTTTCCCTGTGAGGACATATTTTATTTCATTGGGAACAGAGTAGTGCCTGGACGCTGAATGTGACAGGTATAACAGAAAAGTAGCAAAATCTGGAGTTATGGAATATAATGAAATCAACCAAGTCGTGGAAGTCAGGGACATTCGATTACTTTGGACCTCACACAAACAAACAACAATAACAAAAACCTCTGAGCATTAGAACCAGTCTCAGGATCAGTTTGTCACTGAAGTTATTGCATCATTCCATGTTCTCAAAAATATAGAGCTTTAGTCTGTCTCTGTTTCAGTTTATTTTACAGGAGGTGGACATCACACTTCCAGAAAACTCTGCTTGGTATGAGAGGTATAAATTTGACATTCCCGTCTTTCATTTGAATGGCCAGTTTCTGATGATGCATCGAGTAAACATCTCAAAACTTGAAAAACAGCTCCAGAAACTTGAGCAGCAAGGTACTGGAAGCTGATGAAAGCCCTCATGATTTTCCGCCCTCGCTGTCCAGAAGGCATCTTCCGAAGGAAGTGACCGTGGCCTTGTACTCCTGTGGTCAACTGTCACACAGCCCTACTAAGGTTCTGAACTCAGTGGTGCCAAATAAGTGTTGACATTTCTCTTCTGATTGGTGGATGTTCAATGTGAAAACTGTTTACCTTTGGCATTTTATAAAACAAGAGGAGTATGTTGGCAGGGAGAGTGGGAGAAATCCATTTGTTTTATTTCTTTTTCTCTTGTCATTTGTATTAATATGGAAACATTTCACATTCATTGGACAGTGCCATTTATAGGAAGAGGGCTCCACATCCCTGCTGCTGCCCCAAGGGCTTAACTTTTTAATGGAGGAATAAATGCTCTTCCTCTCAGTAGATAAAGTGAAATGTGAATTGTTAATAACTGTGCACAGTCAATAAAGGGATGTTTTAACAAATACACCTGCATGAAGCCTATTTTGGTGGAACTTAATAATACCTGTTTAAAATTACAGCTCATTTTCCTGGGTAGAAAAGAATAATTATCTGAGCCAAAGAAAGCTTCATTTAAGAAAAACAAAAGAAAGACATAAACCCCCCAAATGTATAGAAGGATCTTAATATGCTTTGCATGTAATCAGTGAATTGATTTGTAATATTTGAGTACTGCCTTTGTTAGTTTTTCAGTTATCATCAATTGAGTTAATTAAGCTTATTATGAAACAGCGGTTTTATCAGGTTTTAATATCTTAGGGAAAATTCACTTCTGACCATAATTGAACAGATATGTCATCTAAAAACAAAATGTTCTTTGCCATTTTATGTAAAGTATTAAAAATGTAGTTGTGTGCTCTTATTTATATTTACCATAGTCAGGTTTGGCCAGTATAGGAGTAGGTTCATTTAAAAACAAAACTGCCTTTTCCTCTTAAAATCATATCATTGTAACTTTATCTATAATGAAATTCTTCTGTGAACTATTTTAATGAATTTGGATATTGTGAGTTCCTTGGCTACATTTAAATTTAATTAGTATAGCCAGGCTGGTATGGCTCAGTGGTTGAGCATCGACCTATGAACTAGGAGGTCACTGTTGGATTCCCAGTCAGGGCTCATGCCAGATTTTGGGCTAGATTCCCAATAAGGGGCAGGCAGGAGGAAACTGATTGATGATTCTCATCATTGATGTTTCTATCTCTCCAGCTCATTTCCTCTTTCTGAAATCAATAAAAAAACTTTTTAAAAATGTCTTATATATAAGGAGTAATCTGTCATTCAGAGAGTTTCAGGGACTTAGCTTAAGTCACCTGTCAAACCAGGTCTTGCCACCCACTCCAAATTTCAGCACACTAAGGCTCATGGCATGGGTATCATGTTATTTCAAATAGAGCAAACAACCATTCTGGATCCAACACACATTAAGAAATAACTTTAAAAACCTTCCAAGATAAGAGAAAAAATATTACAATCAAGTAACAATGTTTATAATTTATATATTTCTGGATCACATATTATTTGATTTTATAAATATTAATTGAGCTCTGTGATAGGCAAAACTGACCCCAGTTTACCCTCATACTGTATTCCCTCCCCTTGAAGTGTGGGTGGAACTCAAGAATAGGATGAAATATCGCTGCTGAGATAATTTACATTATATGGCAAAAGTAGATAATCCTGGTTGGGCCTTACCTAATCAGGTGAGCCCTTTAAAAGCAGATAATTCTCTCTGGCTGATTATAGACGAGGAAATCAAAGAAACATGTTCCAGCTAGCTTGGAAGGAAGTAAACATCAGTCCTGTGAACCGTCTAGTGGGGCCACATGGCAAGAAACTGTGGGCAGCCTCTAGGAACTGAGAGCAGTTCTTGGCCAACAGCTAGCAGAAAAATGGAGACATCAGTCCTACAACTTCAAGAAAATTAATTCCGGCAATAATCAGTGAGTCTAGAAGAGGATCGAACTCCAAATGAGAATCAGCCCTGGCTAACATCTTGATTTCAGCTCAGAATCTAACCACACCATGCCTAGACTTCTGACCTTCAGAAACTATGGAATAATAAATCTGTGTTTACACAGCAATAGAAGTTCCTACAACACTGAAGCACAATCTTAAGTGTCAGGATTACAAAAATAAGGTACTGTCCTTTTCTTCAAGATACATACTATCTCTTGGGGAGCAGAGAGCAAGTTAAAGCACTACAATGTAATGACATGAGAGCCGCAAATGAGACATGTAAAAAAGTGGTACAGCAGCCCTAGCCAGTTTGGCTCAGTGGATAGAGCGTCAGCCTGCGGACTGAGGAGTCCCAAGTTCAATACTGGTCAAGGGCACATGCCTGGGTTTCGGGCTCAATCCCCAGTGAGGAGCCAATCAATGATTATCACTCACAATTGATGTTTCTATCTCTCCCTCTTCCTTCCTCTCTTGAACCAGAGACAAACTAGGTCTTACTCGTTGAATAGAAGCAATGGGAGAGGGGTTGAGAGTAAGGAGGGTATTCCATCCTGAATGAGTAGCAGGTGAAGAGGGTTAAAGATGGAAGGGCATGGCATATTTAAAAAATGGCAGGTAGTTTTGTGTGGCTATAGTGAAGGAGAAAGCATGAATGAGATGAGACTGACAAGACTGATTAGGGTCCACCTTGTCAAGGACCTCATGAGATGTGTGACTTTCCCCCTGAAGTGGTCCTTCCCTTGCTTCCTGGCCTCATCCCTCTGGCTCCTGATTCCCATGTGTCTAGGCACCCTATGTTCCTTCCTTCTTACTGCAGGCAGTATGAAGGCTATGTGACCCATGTCTCAGGGTGCTGGTCCTTCTGGGCCATGAGTTGGTAAAGTTCCAAGAGTTTCAAGACCTGCTGAGGTATGAGAGAGGGAATCCATTGGTTCCATTCAGAAAGCAGGGCTGGCCAAGAGACCCTGGAGGTTTGGTCTTTTGGAGCACTTCTTGCCTGAGGATAATGGAGATGTGGAGGGGGGGGGGGGGAGTAAGGACTTCATCCAAACAACACATTTCTGACCTTAGGATTGTTAACAAGTAAACAAAAACCCATTATATTATACTAAGGGTCTTAAAATTAAAGTGTTGGCTGAGGCACCAAAAAAAAAAAATAGATGTTACATCCCATAGGAAGTGCTAGATCACATAGGATTGTTGGAGATTGGAGAAAGGATATTTTTATATTTATGTTTTTATTGATGGGATTAAAAAAAAAAAAAGTGTGTTCTTAGTTCCTACCAAAGTAAAAGATCGGGGTCACCTAATGTCAAGAGAAAGGGACATATCACTTAATATATATCTCTGGGTAGGAAGAACACCGTGGCCCAGTTCCCTTCTGGGAAATCATGTGAAAGATAAACTAGCAAGCCACATGGGGTACAGATTGAAGGGGAGCTGCTACTGCTGTGAGTGTGTCCAGAGGAAGGGTGTGTGTGTGGTGTGTGTGTGTGTGTGTGTGTGTGTTCCTTTAGGGATCAGATCTGGATCAGTCGTGAGCAAGGGCTGGCTGTGGGAAGCCTTAGATGCAGCCAAGCCAATTGGGAGCAGAAGGAAAATACTAGGTTTCTAAGGGCTGAGGAAGTAAGTGGCTGCTCAAATGGAGAGCACATTTGCCTGAATCTAGGGACTTGCAACTGAGACATCACCAGCTGTGAATGCAATCTCCAAAGAACCCGCAAAAGCTCCTTTGAAATGTAGTCCGCTAAATGTTTACCAGGCCCAGAAAGCTGAAGGCCATCTTACCACTTCACCAGACAATACTCCTGCTTCTCCTCACTTCTCCTACTTTCTCCCATCCCAACCCTAGAAGAATGAGAAGCAAAGAGAGAAAGACCTCCCCTCCCGCACCTTCTCACCTGCACATGGCTTCTCACGGGGCTAAGGGTGAGACTTACAATAATTTTAAACCAAGGTCTAAGTTTTTATTATGACTTAGGAATAGATGCAATAACACAATTTGAAGTGACCATTGGACTTTCAATTGCTTGAGAATGCTTAGAGTCCTTACACTACCCGGTTTTAATTTTGTCCTAAACAGAGTAGGAAATTCCCCACTTAGTACATTCTATAGGGATACTGGGAGACATAAATAAAGACGCTATCTGATTGTATTCTATATTTAGAGTACATAGTAATTACATGTGCCTTACCTATAAATATTCAATAAATTTTCTTTATTAATTCTTATTTGAGAGAGTAATGTGGGCATGTGACTAAGAATCCGGGAGATTTTCATCAATTCCTCTGCTGGCAAATCAAAAGGCAGCTACCTAGAAACACAGCATCTAGATTGAAGGTGGTTTGATTACACCACTGTTGATAAGCAGAAGACAATGTTATGTCACTGATTATAGTCATTTTCATATGATATTTGTAGCAGCAGTTACTTTTTCTTTCAAAAATTATATTTGCAAAGATCAATTTGTTTTTATATACACAAGAAGCTCATCATAATATTCTTCTGCTCCCAAATGAAATATTGATATAATCCTTCCTTCTTCTTTTTTTTTTTTCTAAGCTAATGCTTTAAAAAGGAGTGGAATAAACATTGAATTTGGAACTGCATGTTGCTGATCTTAGTTACAGTGCTGCTGTCTTCCAGATGTCTCATCAGAGCATTCTCAGTAACTCTGGCCAGTTTATCACAGGAAGCAGAGATTTGCTCAGGGTTAGGTTGTTTTGTTTGTTTATAATAATCCAGCAACTCGTAGAAGTCTGACAGTAGGATCATAGTAGGGCCGGGCCTCAGGAAGCATTCTGAAGGAACCATAGAAATCGAAGCAGAACCCTTCTCACTGTGCCTCAGCTTCTTTCTTTTCCTCTTCTCTCCAGGCTCACCACCTCCCCTGTTTACTCAGAGGATCTGCTTTCTCAGAACTGCAGCATGTTCTTGCCCATCATTCCTGCTGACCCTTCTGTACGTTAATGGGCTGAGACTTTCAGCTTCTCTATTCTGAAATCCCAAAAGAGGAATTTTGCTTAGCTAGTTTTTACAGCCAGTTACCCAAGTCGTGTATTAGCTAATCAAACGTACAGAGTTACCATTGGGTCAGGTGCCCATCCCTTGCCCAATCAACTATAGGAACCATGATCATTTGGTTATGCAAATCATCAGAGACTAAAAGCATGGTTCGGAATAATCAGTAGCTCTTGCACATCCAAAAAGTTTAAGAGCATGCCATTCTGCCATATTCAAAAGTTCATTTATATCCTATCATGAGTGTAATGAGGACTTGAACTAGGGAAATGGGAGTTAGAAAGAAACATCAGGAGATATTTGGGAGTAAGGTTATCAAAACTTCAAAATACCTTACTCCGAAATATCTCCTGAGGGGGTGAGGGAAGAGTGAGTAGAGAGAAAGCATGGAACCTAGGATGATTCCCAGTCTTCTTTCTGTCTATTGGGTATGTCCTGGTCCTTACTATTTGAGACAGAGAGCATGTGAGGAAGGGAAGGATAATTTTTGGTTGTGTTTTGGTAGATGGGAAAGATGGGACATGGGAAATATGCCATGCTTGTGGAACATCTAAGTAAAGGTTAAAGTTGGAAGTTCAAATCAGAGGTCTGGTTGTGAGGCACAAAATATGGCTGGAACTGCATCCATCTGGCATGTGAGGAGATAAGAAGACTAGGACTGAGCCCTGGGAAATAACAATCTTGACCACATGGGTAGAAGAAGAGCCAGTGAAGGAAATGGGAATGAAAGGAGATAGAACTAGCAGTGGGAAAAGTTCATGCACTTTCTATTATTTGATGCCTTTTGTTTTATATGACCAGTTTCTAATCCCTGGAACCTGTGAATGTTACTTTATATGCAAAAGAGACTTTTCAGATGCAGTTAAGAATCTTGAGATAGAGAAATTATTGTGGATTATCCAGGTAGGTCCTAAATATAATTACAAATGTCCTTATAAGAGGGAAATTTGACTACAGAGAGAAAGCAAGCATGGCTGATGTGGCTCAGTGGTTGAGCATTGACCCATGAACTAGGAAGTCAGAATTCAATTCTCGGTCAGAGCCTATGCCCAGGTTGTGGGCTTGATACTCAGTAGGGGGCATGCAGGAGGCAGCCGACCAATGATTCTTATTATTGATGTTTTTATCCTTCTCACCCTCTCCTTTCCTCTCTCTGAAATCAATAGAAATGTATTTAAAAGAGAGCGAGAAAGAGAGAGACAGCAGGAGATGTGACAATGGAAGTAAAAGGTTGGAGTAATTTATGAAAGGGGTCATGAGCCAAGAAATGCAAGTGGAAAGAAAAACAAAAACAACAATGTTCCTTCAGCCTTCAGAAGGAATAAGTCCTGCCAATATCTTGACTTTAGATTTTTGGCCTACAGAATAGTAAGAAATTAATCTTTTGTTGTTTTTAAGCCATGAAGTCTTAGTAATTTATTACAGCAGCAATAGGGAACTAATACAAATGGTGACTTGACCTTATTGAGAACAATTTTGGCAGGGGGAGGGAAGAAGATATAAACTTAAAATAAAAAAGAAAGAAAGAAAAATGCATTTGAATAGCTCAGACAGTGTGGCTCAGTTGGTTGAGCCAGGAGCACATACAAGAAGCAACAAATGAATGCATAAATGGGTAGAATAATTTATGAATGTTTCTCTCTTTATCTCTCTCTCAAATCAATAAATAAAAAGTTTCTTTAAAAAAAGGGGGTGGGGGGGCGCGAAGCCGGTTTGGCTCAATGGAAGAGCGTAGGCTTGGGGACTGAAAAGTTCCAGGCATGATTCTGGTCAAGGGCATGTACCTTGGTTGCAGGCATATCCCCAGTAGGGGGTGTGCAAGAGGCAGCTGATCGATGACTCTCTCATAGATGTTTCTAACTCTCTATCTTTCTCCCTTCCTCTCTGTACAAAATCAATAAAATATATTTTTTAAAAATTAATTAATTAATTAATTAATTAATTAATTTAAAAAGGGGGTGGGACTACCAATGTCAATCTACCTCTTGCCGAAGCCGGTTTGGCTCAGTGGTAGAGCGTCGGTCTGCGGACTGAAAGGTCCTAGGTTCGATTCTGGTCAGGGGCATGTACGTTGGTTGCGGGCACATCCCTGGTAGGGGGTGTGCAAGAGGCAGCTGGTCGATGTTTCTCTCTCATTGACGTTTCTTGCTCTCTATCTCTCTCCCTTCCTCTCTGTAAAAAAATCAATAAAATATATATTTTTTTTAAAAATCTACCTCTTAATTCTAAAGTCTAGAAGGGCACAAAGCTTTCGGAAAGGGCAAGTATTAAAATAATGGATTAAAATACAAAAGATGGAGAAGAACATTTCATAGGTAAAGTGCTAGCCAATAAATTAGACACAATTAAGAAGAATCCAGTTATAAGGCCACAGTGTCAAAGATGTCCCTTCCTCATGCCAAATGTTATATTTAAACTATTCTTGATGGAAAGCTTCCTACTTTCAGAAAGAAGGTAGGCTTACTATTAATTGGAACTTTTCTTAATGAATCAGAAGCACCAATAAATAGAAAGGATGCAAGTTAAAAACAAGTTCAGCCTATGGCCTCATTGTGCTACTCACAATACACCAAATATGACCCAACTCCCTTTAGAAGTCCTGATGGCCTTACTGTAGCATTGTACAAATGACCCCAGCAATGACCCTGAGTCCTCCAAATACCGCCAACCCATGGCCTGCCCACTAAGGCAATAGAAAGGGAAACAAACTGTAGAAGACACTTCCCTCAAAATTGGGTTAAAGCACAATTGCATCAGGGGACTAGTTTCACTATCAGCTGGGAAGCTCCTTTCTTCAGGACAATTTATTCCTTGATCAGGTAAGGACGACCACGTATGTTCTTCCTCAGGAATTTAATGCTTAGAAGAGAAAATGGGCTTCTCTTCATAACCTGAGAAATAAAGGAAGCATTAGGAGTTAGGAAAGAACTGCCAGTAATAAGGGAAGCATTGGAAGCTGGGAAAGAACTAAGTTTTAGGATTGAACTCCACCTGCCCCTAAATTTTCTTTGTAAAGTTATCCTGAAAGTTAGGCTAGAGTCACTCCTTTAAAGTTGGAGGAGATAGAGACTTTCAGAAACCACATTCTGATTGTGGGATTTATTTCCATTGTGATTGCTAACTTCTAGTATCAGCCTTTGGTTCTGCATGACAGCTCTCTTCTTCCAAACCAGCAAGATTCCTGAATTTGGCAAGGATCCTGCTCTGTGAAGCATTTTCAAGTTAGAGTTTTTAGCAATGTCACATTTCTCTAAGCCAGCAATAAAGAAAAGGTTGTTGAGGCAAACGAAGGATGGCACTGAGTTCTGACCTAACAAAACAACCTCCCAGCCAGCAGGTGCAGGCCAACACATTCAGAGTGATCAAGCCCTTTGAGTTATAAAATTTTTTTTTAATATTTATTTACCTTACCAAATAGCTTTAATAGATAAAACATAATTTAGTTATTTCAATTTTGCTATATTCATTTAAAGTCATGTTTTCTATTTGTATATGTGTGACTATGACGTGAATACAATGTTGCATTTCTTGACATGTTTTATAACCTCTACACAAAATGGAACCAAAGGATTCCTTCAAAAGAGATAAAGGACACTGCTGTCATTCTAAGTAAATTTTCCAGGAGGAGAAAGAGTGGAATAAATGATTATAAATGATTAGGAAGAAGCATCATTTGCCAATGGTGCAGAGCCTATAATTATGTGTAATTCCCTACTTAGACGTTTTAGTTATGCTGAACATTGAAAAAATCTAAATGATGGGGAGGAGAAAAGAAAAAGGGAGAGATTTAAGCATTCAATGTAAGGCATTCATTTAAAAATGAAGCCGTCACCTCACCACACAGGACAGTTAAGAGTTTGATAGTCCCACTGGCATCCTATTGTCAAATCATTTTTTTTTAAATCATGGATTTGGGATCCTTATAAATTTTTCTTATTATTTTGAAGTCAAGAATAGTTCCTCCTGCTCACAAAACATGATCACTTTTTGCTGATATTTTTTAATGCTCTGACTGGTTTTGCATATCTGGAAAAGATAAATCTTCGACCTTGGAAATAAATCTTCTTTTTCCTCCCTGCCAAATCCATAATATGATCCTTTCCTAGCACTGACAGCACCATCAGATACACAGACGTGCCTTGCTTGGTTAAAAGTGTGTTGAGATTTTTAGCATGAACAAGAAGGTATTGATAGTTAGGGACCCACACTAAGACATGTTCTGCACACGTTACAAATTCTGTTTGGTTCTGTCCTAGAGGTGTCCCATGAAGTCCAGTTTGACTCTGGGACTCATTCAAAGTTAATATTCTCCCAAATCGGTTGTTCTAGGGAGGGGAGAGAAGAGACCTTTAGGACCTAGAATATAGCAGGAAATCTGAAGATATCAGCCTAGATGGGTACAGGGCCTGCCTCTTCAGATTCCTAGGGTCTTCTCCACCCCACACTGGAGATGATTTTACACAAGAATTGGTGCTCTGGAGAGGAGAGGCAAATCTGAAGAAAAGCAATCCATAGAATCACTCAGAGGCATCAGAAAATGAAGTTTGAAATTCTATTGGGTCGGCAGCTAAGTAATTGCGGATTTTTTAAAGAAAATCAAAGACAATTTTTTCATGGAACTAAATAACTTTATTCTGTAATGTATTGCCCATTTTGATCAATGACCTTTTGCCATCTTTCAGGCAGCATCATAATCCCACGTTCAAAAAACTTCTGGTTTTAATTAGCAAAAAACTGAATCAGGTACGATTTGACATCATCATCATTATTGAAATTTTTACCATTCAAGGAGTTTTGTAAAGATCGAAACAAAAAGTAATCAGATGGTGCAAGGTCAGGACTATATGGTGGATGTGGCAAAACATCCCAACCAAGCTCCATTAATTTTTGCCGAGTGACCAAAGATGTGTGTGGCCTTGCATTGTCATGATGGAATACAACACCTTTTCGATTTGTCAATTCAGGCCCCTTTTCTTCAACTGCATTGTTTAATTTCGTTAGTTGTTCAATGTAGACATCAGAATTGATCGTTCGGTTGGGTGGTAAGAGTTCAAAGTAGACAATTCCTTTGTAATCCCACCAAACTGATAACAAAACCTTCTTTTGATGAATATCAGCTTTTGATGTTGTTTGAGTTGGTTCACCTGGCCTGCTCCACGATCTTTTCCGCTTGATATTGTTGTAAACAACCCATTTTTCATCGCCAGTTATCAGTCGTTTTAAAAATGGATCATTTTCATTACGTTTCTTTAGCAAATTGCAGCTGCTAATGCGTTGCGTTAACTGTGATTCTTTCTGTTTGTGAGGAACCAATGTATCGAGTTTTTGAACATAGCTAAGTTGTTTTAAGTGATTTTCAATGCATGTATGTGATACATGAAGCTTCTCTGCAATCTCACGTGTTGTACTGTGACAGTCTGAATTGATTATTGCTTTGATTAGGGCGTCATCAACTTCAACTGGACGACCAGAGCGTTTTTCATCTTTGAGTGAAAAATCACCAGAACGAAATTTGGCAAACCAATTTTGACACTGCCGTTCTTTTAAGGCTTCGTCACCATAAACAGCACATAACTTTTTATGAGCTTGCGATGCGTTTTCCCTTTGCGGAAATAAAAAAGCAAAATATGACGAAAATGTTCCTTTTGATTTTCCATTTTTCAACGAACGCCAAACGAAAACTACAAAACAGATCAAAAAACTTTTTTTACTGATTAACAGCTGAATAGCCAACTATCAAATAACAAAATGTGTTTTACATTTGTACTACGTCTGCAAACTAAAAATTCAACTGAAGCCATATATGTGTGAAACCCGCAATTACTTAGCTGCCGACCCAATACAACAGCTCTGATTTTTTTTCTTTGTTCCCTCTCATCATTTATAAGTAAAATGTAAAACAACAGAAAGGAAATAACAAACTACAGAATTATATAGGATTTTCTATTCCTCACCACCCTTCCCCAAATTTTATTCTTTTAGTAATCCCAAGGTATAAACCTCATGATATAAATACTGTAATTCTTTCAGTATTACAGGAGTGGGAAGAAGTAGGTTTACAGTTGTAATGCAAATAAATAATACAGTAATTACTAAGTAATAATACAAGAATAAATGTGTTTTATATACTCACAACTATAAACCAACTTTTGCCAACCCCTGTATTATCCTTATATTTGATGCCAGAACAGTGAGTCTCAGAAAGGGGAAATGACCTCCATGAGGTCATGCAATGAGTCAAAGACAGCCCAAAGAATAATACCCAGTTTTTCTCTCTTCGACCCAGAATATTTACCCTGTTGGCTTTAAACATCTCTTTCCTCCTCCCTTTGGTGGTTCTCTTTTGAACTTGATCATTCACCAACTGTGGAGTTAAGATGGGTCCATGTTCAGAGTTGTAGAACTGTTGTGTAAAGCTCCCCCAAAGGGCCCGTTTCCATTGCTTACCTGCACAGCCAGTGTTTCAACTTGTGATAGAAATCCCTTGGAGGCATGTACTGGGATTCCCCCCACCCCAGACTGCTGTAATTAACTCAGCTAACAACTGTGATTGTACACAGTTCGTTGTAGTCATTGTTCACTGACAGGCACAGATAAGAGCCACATCTCAGCAAGTGGTGTTCTAAATGGTGTTCCCTGCATGGTTAAACTCATGTTAGGCACTTGTCAAGGACGCTGTTCGCAAACTGCTAGCAGTAGGCAGTGTCATTGCAACACCTTCCAAAACCCACAAAGGAGGCCATAACAGATCCCCAGCAGGCATATTGTCATCCACTAAACAGTTTCTATTTTAACTTTTCCCAGCATCTGGAGGGCCTTCTTATGGAAAACGTAGGTGTGGCTTTGCCTGATTTAGAGGAAAGGCCATCTTGGTCTTCCTGATCCTTAAGACTTCCATGGTTTCAAATCTTCCCCACAAGAATGCTTGTAAGCGGAAGTTATAATGTGTGGTACATTCACCCTATGTTTTTCAGACATGGCGGTCTTATTAGAAGTTTATGGACACCTGTCTATGAGAACTGAGCCAAGAGGCAGCGTGGATATGATGAGATGGAAGGTATTGCCCTGGAAGTCAATCCAAGTTGTTCACACCAAAGGAAATGTTTCAAGGGAAGCTATCTGAGCAAAGAGGTAAAAACTAAGTCATTCAAACAGGCCATAAATAACTGCTTCATCTCCCACAAGGGAAGGTCTGATTCCAAAGAACTCACAAAATGGTGAAATAGCATTTCTTTTTCATCAATCCTTTATTCACAATATACATTCTTTTGTTAAATGTTAAGAGTCTCAAACCTTTGTTGACAAGGAATTAAATAGCTACAATTTGGCTGCTCCATGTTATTTCAAACAATAGTTTTTGCATTGATTCTAAATAACAACAACAAAAAACACCTCATGTCTTTCTGTGGTCTAAAATACTATACTGCATATATCTCATGCTTTCTCAGCTCTCTAGCTCCTATTTTATGAGTCTACTTCTACATTTTCTCAAATCTGCCTCCTTGTTTCAGTGCTCACTGCTGTTGTCACAGTTTAGGGCTTCATCATCTCTTGCCTACACACTGAAAAAGCCTAGCCTCCTCACTGGTATCCCTGCTCACCTACCTTATCATCACCTCCAATTATCCTTCCAAATCACTGCCTCATCAGACCACTCACAAACCATCATGGCTCTCTATTGCCTATACTAATGAAAACCAAACTCTTGAATTTAGCCTGGCAGTAGAAGCCTTGCATCTAGCCCCCATCTACTGCACCCTTCATGTATCCTAAACTCCATCTATTCCAGATAACTTCCCCTTGCATGAAAGCACCATCATGCCTACATGTTGTCTACAAAAATCATCCTTTTTTACTCAACTCAAATACTCAAATACCATTTCCTCTAGAAAATTAATCACTCTTCCAACTTCATACAGCACTATATATATATAACCTAATAAAAGAGAAACATGCAAATTAACCATCACTCTGCTACACCCATAGTCAATCAGAGTGAGTATGCAAGTTAACACAACAAAGATGGAGGTAAATTTGCATATGCAGGCACACAATGGCATGAAGCCTGCTATGAAGGGAAGGGGCAGTGGAGGGAGCTACTGGAGTGGTGCTCCAGACAGAAGTGGGGACTTGCTGGCTCCTGGTTGGATGGGGAGCGGGGACATGTTGGCTCCTAGTAGGAGCAGGAATGTGCCAGCTCCCAGGAGGTCCCGGGCAGCTGGGAGTGAAGCCAGGGGAAGGAAGGCCTATTCTTGCATGAATATTGTGCAACAGGTCTCATATATATATATATATTAGATATAATTTATATGCAATTCACCCCTTTAAAATGTACATTTTTTAGAATAGTCACAGAGTTGTGCAACTATCACCACAATTTTAAAATATTTTAATCATCCCAAAAAGAAACACTATACCTATTAACAGTCTCTCCTCAGCTTCCTCTTCCCACCCCACCTCCCAAACCCTAGGAAACCACTAATCTTTTCTCTAGCACTATATAATTACCTTTTCAAGATATTGCATATAAATGGAATCATATAATATGTGGTTCTTTGTAACTGGCTTCTTTCACTTAGCATAGCTTTTTCAAAGTTCATCCATGTTGTAGCAGGTATCAGTGCCAGATTCCATTTCATTGTTGAGTAACAGTCCATTGTCTGATTATACCACATTTTATTTATGCATTTATTATTTGATCAATATTTAGGTTGTTTTAGCTCCTTAGTATTCATGAATAATGCCTCATATAAACTTTGAATATCATTTAATATGTATAGCTTAGTATTATAGGGTTTTTGTTTGTTTGGTCTGTGTTTGTTTTAACACTTGATTATAACCTCTTTATAAACAGAAACCATCATTTTTCACCCTGTAACCTCCACATAACAAGTATTCAATAAGTATTTTACAGATGGATGAATGAATGGACAGGTACTATTATAGGCTCT
Source organism: Pipistrellus hanaki (assembly GCF_964339955.1). Classification (NCBI taxonomy): domain Eukaryota; kingdom Metazoa; phylum Chordata; class Mammalia; order Chiroptera; family Vespertilionidae; genus Pipistrellus; species Pipistrellus hanaki. Next base: position 68,297,577 of record NC_140506.1, on the reverse strand, counting down.
TATTGTATCAATTATCAGAGTGGACCCAGTAAATTTACCTAATAAATTACAAAATTCAAACACTGGTCATTCTTAAATAAACTTTAATCTCAGCACTAGTTTCTGGATCTGCACGCAAGGATACTACAGTTGATTATTTCATGGAGGCAGCTCCTTGGTAATAATAATTGTGAACTGAGTGGACAAAAGCTCCAAAACACCAAACTTTTTCTCCTAGATTAAATAGTATCTTGTTATTTTTCTTGGCTTGACTGAGGTTATTATTCTAGTCTAGAGTGATGATTCCCAAGCCTGGCTGAGCATCAGAATCTCTCATGGAGTTTTTTCAAGATACTAATTATCCAGGTTCCACCTCCCAGATTGTGATTTTGTATCTTGGGTAAACGGCCAGGTATTCACATGTTCTAAAAGCTATAAAGGTGCATCTGATGCATAGCCAGGTTCAAGAATTTCTATTCCAAAAGTTTCCCTGAGGTTAAAATAATTAATTTTATAGAGCATGTATGAGCACTTTACTCCTGGAGAGTATTTTACGTATCCTTGGATCATGCCCATTAATATTACCTAACATATATAAAGCACTTTTTGTTTGGAAAGAATTTTGTAGTCATCTTTTATTATCTAGGCATGCATGCTGGGTGACCTTGTACCAATCACATAATCCCTTCATGTCTCAAATTTCCTCAAATGTGAACTGTAGGTAATAATTCTGACCCATCCTCAAGAGGTATTGTGGAGATTAATTGGAGGACTGACTGTAAAGTACACAAAAATATTTACATGCATGCTTATTAGACAGGTATGAAGTCCTACTCACTGCCTTTTAAAATGAAACAAATACCAAAATAAACTATTAAACAAGCCTTCCCACAACTTCATTGTCACCTGAAAGATGCTTTCCCAGCTCCAAAGTACAGCAATTACCCCTCTGCACCAAGACTAATAAACAGACATAATCTGCAGTCACAAAGAAAACAGAGCTAATGGATGGCAGCAAATAAATATATGAAGCAGTCCTGAAATGGAGTTTGACCTCATTTATCACTCACAGTGCAATTAGATATTATATCTATAAATACTTTTCTGAAAAATATTCTTTTTTTAATATTCTTGTAAAACATTTGTGCATGTTCACCCAAGTCTTTAAGGTAATGCTACATACTCATTGTTTATATTAAGCCTGAAGTTCTTTTTTAGTTTGCTGACAGTATTTACATGGCTATTAACCTCTTCTCATCTCCCCCACATGGCTGAAAGTATATATGGTCAAAGTAAGACCTTGAGACCTATCTCAGGTTGGGATGCATGAGAATGGAAATGCAGAAGAAGAGCCCCAACCTTGGAAACAGAGACAGGTCTTGTATGAATGATGACCCTCAACCAAGGTCTCATTGACATTATATTTTCAACTTCTTGGAAACAAAAGTCAGAAAACAGACTTGGATTTTTCCTTTCTTCCATTTTGCTTAGAAAGGACCACAGAATTTCAAGGGCCGGGACAATTACATATTCCAACTCATTTACAATGGAATGATTTCTGGGACTCTGAAGGACAATTAATGCCCTCGCCCCCACCATAGCTGATTTGAGCCACACATTCTAAGCAAGCATGATCTTTCTGGGCAACTTGACCTTGATCATACTCTTTCCCCTTTGTGCTTCAAAGGGTTTGAGTTGTATTCCCAAGGGCAGCTGTTTGCTTTGGTTAACCTCAGGATCTGCTAACAATTAAATGCTATTAAACAAATATGTATTGAGTATATACATATATAAATAATACTGTAGTGCTAATTGTGGAGGCTACCAAGAATTCCTTGAGATGCTCACAGGATTGCTATAACTCAATAATCTTGGGTCCTTGAGTCAGGTGAAGACCAACAACCTCCTCACAGGGACTCCTAAGGTTTGGCCAGTGGACAGGCAGGTTCCATGGGGACTCCTAGACTGGCCTTCAGCAGAAATCAACCTGAAATGTATTTAACTTCTCAATGTTTTTCTACCTGCAATATCCTGTTAGACCTCCACCAGAATTCAGAAGCTCCTCCGAAAAGAGCCTCAATGCAGGGAGCCTCATTGGTTGGGAAAATGACTTATTATGCACAGTTATTGTTTTTTTAAAATAAGATTAATTTCAGCATGTTTTAACCTTAATAATCTTTGAGAGTCACAGCATTTTTGCTGAACATCTAAAGGGAGAAAGAGCCGCATTGGCTTCATTTCAATAGTAAGAAAAAATTAATGGTAATACATACCTTCAATGGATTCACTTAGGTATTCCAAACATTTTTCTCCATCAATATGAAATATCCCCAGAAGTATGCATTATGAATTTTTCTTCTGTGGAGAGATGCAAGGGGTTACGGTAAGTTGTATGATTTCCTCTGAGTCTCATTAAAAAAAAAATTTTGTTGTTGTTGTTGTTGTTATTAATCCTCACCCAAAGATATGTTTTCCATTGATTTTTAGAGAAAGTAGGAGGGAAGGAGAGAGACAGAGAGAAACATTAGTTGGCTTCTGCCTGAGCCCCTATCAGGATGGGATCAAGCCTTCAACTGAGGTATGTGCCCTTGACTGGAATCAAACCCTGGACCCTTCAGTCTGCGGGCCAACACTCAATCCACTGAGCTAAACCAACTAGGGCCTCTGAGTCTTTCAAAGTCCTGTTTTCTCTAAATTTCAAGGTAAGCATCCCTGCTCTGCAGATCTAAAAGCCAAGACATCATGAATTAGTTCCATTGCTTTCCTCTGTGAAACATAGGCCGCCACATTTCAACCCATGTTCTCCTTGAAATCAGATGGCATTGTAAGGGAGAGAGGAAATCAGGTATAATTTTCTGGTCTAGTGCTTGTTTTACATATTTTTCACAGGGCATCTTAAGAATCTTAGATGAAATTTAAGCATCCTTACATGTTAACTACTCCCTTTTAAAATTAAAAGGGGGAAAAAACACCCAATGAAGAAACATTCAACTATTTGCTCTTGGATCTTTGTGATTTGGGACATAAAATATAATCTGGGCAAAGTCAAACAAGATACTGGAGGCTTGAGAGACAAGGAGAATGCTTTGTATTGAATTTAGGATTTTGAAATGCCTCACTTTGGTAGTTTCCCATTTATCTTCATGCAGAAGATAGACAGTGGCCTATTTTTTTTTTTTTGTGGTAGATATTTTATTTTTTTCTCTAGAGGAAGATTTCTCTGACTGATCTTGAATAGGGGAAAAAAAACAAAACAAAAAAAACTCTTCTACAAAACCAGAGAAGTGCCCTATTTAATAGAATTTTCACTATTTTAATTTTTATGTCACCTAAGTATCTACATACCTCCTTAAAGCACCTCTTTATTTTTTATAGAAAACTTTAAATAAAGTTATTTGTTTTCTTTCTAAATATTATTTGGCATGTCAACAATAATACTTCTCTCACTTATATTTAAGTCCTAATGATTAACACTAAAAATACTACTTTGTAGTCTGTACTTGGGGAGAAAAAGATATTTCTTATTGGGCAAAATTCAAACTGAGATGGAGACATCATAGGTCACTTAGATAAATGCATTAGGTTTCATGATAAGGGGAAAGGATTAGGAAATGAATTGACTAAGATTCTGGTTTAGTGGAAAGACTAATCTAAGACCAGAGTATATTAAAAATGCTTACATTGTTAAAATGTCCATTTTTAACTACCCAAAGCAATCTACATATTCAGTTGAATTCCTGTCAAAATACCAATGGCATTTTTTACAAAAGTAGAGTAAATAATCCTAAAATTTATCTGGAACTTCAAAAGACCCGAGATAACCACAGCAATCTTGAGAAAGGAGAACAAAGTTGGAGGTATCACACTACCTGATACCCACCTGTACTATAAAGCTATAGTAACAGAAATAGCATGGTACTGGCATAAAAACAGACATATAGATCATTTGAACAGAATGGAGAACCCAGAAATAAATCCACACCTATATGGCCAATCAATCTATGACATATGTGGCAAGAATACACATGGGGTTAAAACAGTCTCTTCAATAGGTGGTGTTAGTAAAACTGGACAGACATATGCAAAATAATGAAACTGGATCATTTTCTTATACCATATACAAGAATAAACTCAAAATGGACTAAATATTTAAATGTAAGACCCCAAACCATAAAACTCCTAAGAAAACATAGGCAGTCAACTCTTTGACATTATCCTTATTACTTTTTTTTTTTTTTATATATATACATCTCCTCAGGCAAGGGAAACAAAAGAAATAAACAAATGGGACTACATCTAAAGAGTTTTTGCATAGGGAAGAAAACCATCAACAAAACAAAAAGACAACCTGCTGAATAGGAGAAGATATTCGCCAATGATACATCTGATAATGGGTTAATATAAAAAATACATAAAGAATTCATACATCTTGACTTCAAAGAAAGCCAATTTAAAAAAAGGGCAAATGGCCTGCATAAACATTTCTCCAAAGAGCACATACACATGGCCAATAGATATACGAAAAGTTGCTCAACATCACTAGTCATCCGGGAAATGCAAATGAAAGTCACAATGAGATACCACCTTACACCTGTCAGAATGACTATCATCAATAAATCAACAAACAACAAGTGTTGGTGAGGAGGTAAAGAAAAGGGAATGCTATCTCACTGTTCAAATTGAAGTCACTATGGAAGACAATATAGATCTTCCTCAAAAAATTCACAACAAAACTACCATATGACCTATTAATCCCACTTTGGGTCACTTACCCAAAGAAATTCAAAACATTAATTTGAAAAGATATATGCCTCTGCCCCCATGCTCACTGAAACATTTTTTACAATAGCCAAGATATGGAAACAACCTAAGTGTCCATCAATAGATGAATAGATAAAGATGTGTTACATGTACACAATGGAATATTACTCAGACATGAAAAGGATAAAATATTGCCATTTGCGACATTATGGATGGACCTAGAGAGTATTATATTAAGTGAAATAAGTCAGACAAATAAAGACAAATGATTTTACTTATATGTGGAATCTAAAAAACAAAATAAAAAAATAAAGCAGAAACTCATAGATACAGAGAACAAATTGACGGATTCCAGATGGGCAGGGAAGGGTGAAAAAGAAGGGATTAAGATGTACAAATTATAAAAATAGTCATGAGGATATAAAGTACAGCAGAGGGAATATAACTTGTATAGTGTCAGATGGGTACTAAACTTAGGGTGATCACTTCATAAGTTACATAAATGTCTAATCACTCACTATATTGTACACCTAAAACTAATATAATATTGTATGCCAATGATAATTAAAACCTAAAAATTTTAATGCTCACAAATCTAAAATTATCAAAATGCAGATATTTATTGTTAATTGCATAGAAGAAACAGGGGAAGGCACCCTTTGTCTTTCTTTTTGACCTGGAGCTGACAACTTTAGACATAAAATAATTCCCATGTTAAGAATTTTAACTTTATTTCTCGTTAACTTTTTATTTCTAGAAAAATACTGAGCTAGGGTGAGGGGCATTTATTAGATGGGCATCCTGAATACACTGTCCAGAATCTGCTTTTATTCTTCTCATAAGTATCCATGAGGAAGTCAAGAGTCTCCTTCAAATCCCACACCTATCAGTTATTAGCTACAAGATTGTGGGCAATTCTGAATATCTAAGTTTTTTTTCATTCACTTAAGAAGCGATAATAATATGTATCTCGTTGGAATGCTCTGAATGTTAGGAAAACGAATGTACGGTGAAACACCTAGAGACTATGCATAACCCTTGGTACATGTTAGATTAATGAGTGAATGGGAGAAGTCTGAGATGAGTCCAATACCCATTGCCCACAGGTTAAAATCTGTGTATTTAGCTGGTTATCCAGGATCCTAGAAACTCTGCTCCTTTCTACTGTCCATGTCTTTTTCCACAATTGCTCTGCTGTAGTCAAACATTTTCAAATATATTTAATTTGCCCACCTTTATGTCTCTGCCACCACCTTCAGCTTCCATTTGCCAAAATTCTATTCATCTCTCCAGGGCCTCAAATTCCATTATCTCCTGGAATCTTAGGGAATCCTATGTTTTCCTCCTCTAAACCCTGGTCCTTTCTATCTACAACACTCCTGAAGATATATCCCACTAACTGCCTCAACAGACTGAAACCTACTGCAAAGCAGAGGCCAAATAGATAGAACCATGTCTGTGCATTACAGAACACGGTGCCTTGCCAACAGTAGGTGCTGAATAGACTCCTGATTGAATGAATGCACAATTTCTCACCCTGCCCCAGTTGTGCTCTTGGACAAAACACTTTGCCTCTTTCCATCTCAGTTGACTCAGTTGTGAACAGAGGACAACAGCATGGATGTACTCCCCAGGTGTGCGGAGAAGAATAAACCAATGACTGAAAAGCAATTTCAAAATGTAAAATGAAATGCCATGTATAAGTGTTGCATAATGAAAATCATTTCCCTCTGTATTATGTTTTATTTGGCTTTATATCTTGTAATCCTTTGTGGGTGTCATAATTTTATAGATGCAATACCATCTACATTAGCACCTAAATTCTCTTGGGTATTAAATGATTCTGTGTATTATATCTCACAGCTACTTTTCTTGGCACACTTACATAATAAATAGTGATACAATTCATTTTTAAGGGATAATCCAATGATTTCCTTCTTTGGCTGGCCAGTTAGCATTCCCATATTGCCAACTCAAGGGAACTAACTTCCATTAAACCTGAAATCCAGACTATGCACATTCTATTTAGAAGCCAAATCGTCTAGGGACTTACAATCTGAGACCTGGAAAGTGGTTTGGTGTTTTGAAGCACTACCTGTTTTCTATGGCCCTTTCTGTCCCGAATTCTGAATCCTTCATTTGCTGTAATGTATGTGCTACCAAATTCTCACTACACCCTAATTTTCTAGATACCAAGACAAATTAGATTAACTTTCCCACATGAAAGTAAGGCAATGCTAGTTTACTATGCTATTTTCTTTCTTAATATGTTCAAAAAAGAGGTTGTCTATAAAACATTAATTTTCTTGGAATATTTCCAGTACCAAAAGAATAGTCCTTCTACATAGACAGAAACTCTGAGGAAGAAGAGATAGCAGCAATATCATAGGATGGTCATGAGGATCAAGTGAGCAATTAGATGAAAAGACTTAGAATAGTGCACAGCACACAATAAGTGCTCAATAACTATTAGGGGTTATTATTTTCAATAAAAGGCCCACTATGAGCCTGGCTCTGTGCTAGGAGTTACCTACAGCTTCTCGCTTGAGATTCATAACAAGCCAAGGAGAAAAATCTGAACACCCTCTACTTCCCAACCCATTTGGCTTAGAGAAGCTAAGCAATTTATCCAAGGTTTCAAATTTAGGAAGCATTAGAAAGAAAGTCCGACCCTTGGTCTATAATATTTTTAGAGCCTATTTTTTTTGTCCTGTTTCTTAGATTGTCCTACTGTTCTTATTTTTAACTTAGGTTGGGAGTCCATTTTTCCTCCCTGAGCACTTGATCCTCTCTTTCCAAATGGCTGTCTAATTTTTTAGTGTTACTCATTTTGTTATGAATTAAGAGTATTTTTTTTATCTCTTCTGGTGGATTCCTGACTAATTTGTCTAGTTTTATATAAGGCCATTCCTCCAAGATCGTTCTAGTCTTTCATCAGACTTGTCCTCACATAGTGGCATTCATTTTTAAGAAGTGCAATGTATGTATAGTTTAGTTTTTCTTATAGTTTTTCTTCTGGAGCATGCATGAAAAAAATCCCACATTTTTGTGGAATGGAAGCTTCCCTTCCCCACCCATTTTTTCTATCACATTTTTATTTAGTTGAGCCTGGGACAATACTAGTATAACTTTCATATTGGGCAGTTGCACTGTCATCCAAATGCAATGAGAAGTCATTGTTTTGTGATGGTATCACCCTGGTTGCAGATATTATGCCAGAGTAATCTCTCTGATACAAAAATATCTTCTAGTAGTGATGTACAAACTAACACCACATCTTAATTTGCCAAAAATACCTACATGGTATTTTGTAATCTATACCGTAATTAGTATTTCAAAGCACCTTATCATGAGTTTCCTCTCCTATCTCTGTGAAATTAACCAGTAGTATCAACTGCAGGTTCACAGATGGGAAACTAAGATAAAGGAAGGTTTATGGCTTGCTCAAGGTCTTAGAATGAACCCAGAGCATAGCTGGTATTAGAATCTGCTTTATTATTATTATTATTATTATTATTATTATTATTGCATCTGTTCAAATTCTGAATAATTTTCCAAGTGAATATATTCTGAGAGAGGTGGTGGAAATGGGAAAGGGGAAAGTATTATTCAGTTAAGTAAAGCCTCAAAGACATTTGGTAATCAAAGAATAAGGACTGTGAGGGCCCTTTTCCCGCATTTCCATTATAGAATGAAAGGACAATAACCCAATGAGATGAAAATAAATAGAAATTGCAAGCATAACGAGGAATTGTTCAGATTGAGCTATTTTCCAATTTCAGCATCATTTTGCTCTTTTCGTCAGTCAGTACTGCTATAAAAGTCATGCCTTTGAAGTGCTTTCAACTATTGTCACAGTGCCCTCCTTAAGCAGATAAACTCAATGGACCTATTCTGCCACTGCTGTTTTATGGACAAGGAAGCATTCACCATGGCTGCTGCTCAAATTAGAACCCAGAGCTCTTTTCAGTCACACCCTACTGAAATTTAGGTTTCAAATTTTTGTTCCAGTGTCATAGATGGGTGGCAGTGCCTGAAGGCAAACGTGCTCACCATATACAAAGGGGCCAGCCCTGCTTCCATGGTCCCTCCTCAATCTTCTCATTCCTAAGCCATTCCACAAAAACTCCTCATTCCTTTAAGGACTTCTAATTTCTTTTGGGGGAATAGGTAGAACTAAACATGACTTTTACATCCAGATTTCCATAGCTTTCTCTTTATTTCACACAGATAGGATTATAATGAGTTCTTAGATAAGTAACAGATCTCATTTACCCTTGTAGAATTTGGGGATGGCCCAAATTCGAGATACAGTAGTTAGGGGTACTGGCAACCAAAGGAATAGGTCTGTGTTAGAGTGATAAGCTCTTGTCAAACACCGATTATAACAGAAGATGGTGTGGAAATATGGACTCAGTCTTGATGTCCTCTGTCTCCTCCATGTTATCCATTCTATAAGGGAAAATGAGACCAGTTACTTATTCAAGAGCCCAGGCATGGTTGTGTCTATGTGGAACAAACAGATGGAAAACCTTGAAAATTGAAACATGGAAGTCATTAGAAATGTCCACCCTGGCTGGATAGCTCAGTTGGTTAGAGCATATTGTCCCAATATGCCAAGGTCGAGGGTTCGATCCCCAGGCAGGGCATGTACAGAAGGCATAAATAAGTAGAACAAATCAATGGTTCTCTCTCCTTTCTGTCTCTCAAATCAATACATTTTTAAATTTTTCCTATTTTTTTTTCATCATCTAAGATAAATACTGTACTACAGCAAGCACATTGAACATCCAGTGTTTGGATCCTATTACTGAGGTGATTTTTTAAAAATCATTGGCATCTGTAGAAAACCTTCCCAGAGTGTTAATATGATAAACACAGTTGGCAAACTTTTTCTCTAGTTTTATCCAGGAGTGGAGGAAAAAAGCCAAGAAAATGTATTTTTCCCCTTAGCCCCCAGCCCAGACCTGGACAGAGACCTGGTTAGTATATATTCCATTCATGTGGTCTACATCTAATTCCTTTGTGACCAAGGCCATTCTCCCAGGTCTCCCAGCAGCTAAGCGACCATTGGGACTGAATGATTTCCCTTTCGTGTACCAGTCATTTGGTTCACTGGGTGAGAGTTTAAATTTGCGCAATTTCTGCAACACTAATCAATTTTTTCAGGGCCTACTAAGAACTGTCCAGATTCTGATTTTCTTGATCTTTTGACCACCTGACTTGTTTTTGGACCTTTCCTCATTGAGACAGGGAGCTGAGGAGACACAATCTGAAACTCAATCCAGGCCAGAGCTCACCTGAGAGCTGCAGCCTTCCCTGTTGGAGGGAACCATGCCGCTCCTTTTCAGCCACATCCCCTTTGACTTTTTTCCTGTCAGTGACCCTCACCAGAACCTGCATTTGAAAAGTGAGCTATGAAGCAGGTCCCTATGGGGGCCAGGCCACCACTGAAATAACACTTGTAGAGGTCTGTACTTCCTCACACGTGGTATCCTGAATAGCTATCCACACTGAGGTGTGTGTCGGGGCACCAGGAAGCCTGGCCCCTTTCCTGCCATGCATACCTTCATTTTACTAACCCACTCCTTGGGCGTCTTACCTATGGAAGCTGCAGCTCCAGGCACACAGAGGCCACTTACCCATCCACAGCTTACAGTTCAGGGATTACTAACATCCTAGGCTTCAAGGCCAGAAAGCAACCGCCAACCCTTTGCTTTTTGACTAGGTCCATGTACAAAATGCATAATTAAGTAAAACAAATCATTGGTTCTCTCTCTGTCTCTCAAATCAATACATTTAAAACATTTTTTTTCCTATTTCTTTTTTCATCATCTAACATAAATACTGTACTATAGCAAGCACATTGAACATCCAGTGTTCCCTGTGTGTGCTGCAGCCCAAGTTAAGGCTTTAAAACCCGCGTACAAAGCCTTCTCCAGGGGCTACTCATCGGTAGAGCCAGCGGACAGCGGCAGGAGCCACCGCTGGATGCCACCCCCGTGGGGCAGCGGGACCTGAGAGCTTCCATTTGCGCAACTTCTGCATCACCTAATCGATTTTTCAGGGCACACTAAGAACTGTCCAGACTCTGGTTTTCTTGACCTTTTGACAGCCTGCCTTATTTATGGACCTTTTCCCCACTGAGACGGGGGAGCTGAGGAGACAGTTTGAAACTCAATCCAGGCGGGGTCCGGCGCCCTCGGTCAATGCCCGAGCCCCCTTTTCGTCCTGAGGGCGAAAGTGCCAGGGCCTCTGGGGCGGAGAGGACCCCGCTGCCAGCACAGGGCGTGGCGGGCAGGGGTGTGGAGGGGCCGTGTAGTGAACTTGCAGAGAGGTTGGAGGTGTCAGAGTTTTGTTTTGGGGGGTAGCCACAGACCACACTCGGGACATTTTTTTTTTTTTTTCCGGGGAGCCCAGAACGCTCAGTTCCAGGCCGGGCCTTCGCGGGAGGCTGGGCGACCCCGCGCGGCACTCACCCTCTTCGGGTGCTGGTTTCCCCGGCTCCCGGGGATGCTCTGAAGCAGCCACATTCCGCCGCGTCTCCTGCGGGCGCCGGGCATAGGTGCTGTCTATCCGGCCTCGGCCTCGGCCCGCGCTGCGGTTAGGTTTCTCGCTTCACACCGAAAAGATTCGCGGGGGCTCCGGCCTTTCTCAGCCTTTTGGGGTCCCCACCTCCCCTCCGGAGGCGCCCGGGTCTCTCTACAGCCGCACCCACAGCCTGGACACCTCACCACAGCGGCTGGCCGGCCGCCGGCGTGCCTCCCTTCAGCCCTCCGAGACGGCTATTGGGCGCAGACGATTGGGCGGAGTCAGTCGCTCGGCCCCGCCCCCGGCTTCCCTCTTGGCCCTAGCGCCACTACGATTGGCTGTAGGATCCACCAGTCACGGGCTGTGGCGCCCCGCCCTGCGGGGAGCTGGACCCGGGGCTGGCCCCGCCCCTCCCGCCTCCCGGCCCCGCCCCCCTCGGAGCCAGGTCTCCTCAGCCCGGAGGTCCGCCTCATTCGCGGAGCCAGTCCTTCAATGGTCAGAGCGCTCCGGGCGGCTGCGGAGCCGGGGCGGCCGCGGGCTGGTCGTGCTGCTTTCTCGGAGGTGCCTGCCCGAGCCGATCCGCCCCCGGTCCGCCAGGGCGAGAGCCGACGCTGCTTCGGGGCAACTTGGGAATCTGGACCCGCAGCAGAGGCGTTGCTTTGAGATCGGGACTTGGCGGCCAGGGTGAGTGCTCTGCGCGCGGGCTAGTCTAGCGGCGCCTCTCGGAGCGGTTCCGCGAGCTGAGCCGGGGGGCTGGACGCGTCCTGGGGCGCGCGGCGGCGCGTCTGTCCGAGGGTGGCCGCTGCGGGGAGTCAGGGCTGGGAGGGATGTCGTCCCCGCCAGAATCCCGACTCCTGAACTTCTGGTTCCAAAGCGTCGCAACTGCCCGGGACGCGACTCTGCTGCGTGCCCGCGAACTTGGCGTGTGGTCGGTCTGTGCTGCCCTGGGTTGGTGGCCCAGGGATGTGGCCGCCGGCTCCCTGCGGCCGCCGCACGCCTGCTGGGCCGGCCTCTGCGCCCGCGGTTCCTGGATGGCTTGCGGGCGGGCGGGCTCCAGAGAATTGAGCCCGCGCAGGAGTCGTGGGCAGCAGAACCCCGCGTCCGCGTCTGATCTGGAGCCCGAGCCAGCGATCTTGGGGTTCGGGAATTGGGGGTTGTCTTCAGCTGTCAGAGAACTTAAGGAACCATCCAGGTTCTGTAGCTGGGGCTTCAGTGGTTTTTGCAGTTATTGGAAGGAAATGACAGCACGGATATTAAACTTTGGGAAGTAATTACTTTCTGCTAGCACTGGAACCCGCATCCCTCCCGGGGTGCTCGGACCTCCGCATCACGGCCAGGGGTGTCCAAAGACGCCGTCAGAGCCAAGCGGGAGCTCCGGTCTGTCCTGGGGCCCGGAGTCCCCCCTCCGGAGTACGGGACCAGACCATGAAATGAAGCACCAGGCTGGTCGAGTGGCGTTTGCCTGAGCACCTGTGTGTTTAAGTGATGAAGTTGTGACAGGAACTGACAACAGGATTTAAGGTTAAACCTGACACCTCGTTCTGGGATAGACTTTTTTTTTTTTTTAATCTTAATGATAAGGAGTAAAAGCAGCTGGTTTTTCTGAGGGCAGTTACATACATGTATTTTATATTATGTGTGGACTCAATAGGATTTAATATAATATTTTCTTGTAATTCTTATTTGACATGAAAGAGAGCTTGTTGAGAGTACTTGGTCTGGACACTGGGAATATTTTGGTCTTTGAAAATATATAGAAAGGTTGAGATATATAGCTACCCATGTGTGTGTTTGCATATGTAGATATGCACATACGTGTGCATACATATATGTGTGCGTATAAAATTGACAGGTGACTGAAATAGAAATATATGCAGAGGGAAACAACCTTGAACTTCCCCTGGGTGGAGAAATGGCCCCTCTGATCTGTGGGGTGTATAAATGAGTGTAAGCACGTCTGGATCTGCCTGGTCTGTCTGGGTCAGTCTATGTCCATGAACTTTATGAGCATTCAGTTCAGTACCATTCAGTGCAGATTCCACGTTCCTATTTTACAGCCCTGCAGCCGCCAGCCGGCCCATCTGTTAAAACAGAGCATGTACACTTCAGTGGGAGCCCTAGGATGGAGCGTGGGTAGGGGGCAACCCTTAGTAGAAGAAACATGCTACAAACAAAGCCTGCCTCTCAAGTTCTATTTTCATTCAGTATTCAGCCTGAACTTGTGATTTGGGTGAGGAAGAACAAGGGTGTTTGACTCTTCAGAAATGGCAAACCGCATTTTGTAAAATAATGATAGCCATGATTTGGGGAGGGGGTGTCTATGGGAGGGAAAAAAATCCCTCTAGGAAAGTAATGTGGTGCTTGTCACATCACCATGCAACACTGGTCTGCTGCTTTGCAGTAGCATGCATTTTAGAAACTGTGCTCTTTTGCTTCTTAAGAGATGCATTACAACGAATCATTTTGCACCAAAAAAAAAAAAAAAATCATTAATAGAAGTAAACAGAGCTTTATTGCAGAGGCTATTTAATCTGTTAGAGTGAAGACTGCCTTACTAATTCTAATGAAATGTGTTTTTAGGAATTTATAACTTGCATATAAATTCATAGTCAGCCTAATCACTAGTTGCAATGGTTTACAATTTATAGTTTAAAAACATAATAAAAACCTTTATCACAAAAATTCTGATGAGTAAAAGGATATTGGAGGGGCTTAACAGCTTAATAAATTCCTGCAGCCAAATGACTGATACTTAAAAAAACTATAAATTCCTTTAATAGCATAATTATTTTTTTGGTGACAAAATAAAGGCAATATTTTTGTGAGGCGTAGTTGATATCTTCCCAATAATTTTATGCTCATAATTATATTTTAATAATGGTGTTCATTATATGTTGCAGGATAAACTGCAATGGTTCTTAAGAACTCATCACAAGAAGTATTGTTTTTATTTTTATGGTACTTAAACATTTGGGGGGAAATGTGCAAATCCCTAATCTGTCTTTAAATTGCTGACGGACTACGTAGACATAATAACTCTCCTGCCTTGACATGAGTCATCTGAGTCAATTGGGTTGTTCCTTAGAAATTCATTTTATAGGCTGGACTCCAATCTCTGGGATTCGAGTCTGGGGTGGGGCTTAGGAATCTGCTTTTTAACAAGCACCCCCAAGCGATTCTTGATATATAAGAACAATATCCTCTATAAGTTGATTTAACAAATATTTGTTTCAAAATTTCCAGGTGACATTTACTGGCCTTGTGAAATTTATAGGTAACCCTTTAATTCTCTGTTTTCAACAACAACACCTTTGTCCTGTGTTCAGAAGTGTTTTGGGAAACCTCAGCTATCCCTGTTCCAGGTTAGCCCCCCAATTCTAAAGAAGTCTGTCTGGGGAAGCAAGGTAATTTAATCTTAGTCCTTCCATTAGTCCCTCCATTCTCTACTCCAAGTCCAGTGAAACCCTGAGGTCTCTGGGGTGACTTTGCCAGTCCTAATTTACATTCCTGAGAATTTCTCCTTGGAGGTCAGATGAGTCCTAGCCCTTGGGAACCACCTTTGATACTTTAAAGTTGTTCCAGGTTGAGGGCTAGAACCTCAGCGGGGCTAGTATCAACTTATCCAAGGTCAAGGATCTTCTTGGGAAGCTATAGCTGGCTTGCCTCTTTGTCAGAAGTGTCCCAAGCCAACCACCCAGAGACCCAGGGGGTCTTATTTTCAAAAAGTCGTCTTAGAAGTACTTTGAGTTGTCCCAGCTAATTGGGTACATAGATTTTATCAGCATCACAGAGTGATGAGTTGAGAATTGATTGCCATCTCCCTTACAAATCAGTGTAAATTTCAATTTATTAATTATTGCCAATTTGTGGTTTGTTTGTTTTTTAAATGTATCCTTTGATACCAATGTTTAAGTTCAGTTCTGCCATTTCAGACTGGCATAATTTTGCATTTCCATAATACTCCTGGAAAAGGTTTAAAAGAGAAAGGATCTATGAGAAGTTGTTACCCCTTCCTCTTTCTACCATCCAAGTTCCTAAAAAAAAAAAAAACCAAATGACTTCTCAGAGGTCAGCAGTGCCCAGAATATTTACTTCCCTGAGGACAAAAGGATGTGGGTAGGCTGGGAAATTGAACTTGGGTTGTTCCAGGCCCCTGCATCATTACAGGAACTTTTACAGAGGAATTTCTGTTTTAAGGAGCACTTGACAGGCATGTTCATAGGTCGCTTACCTAAATTTTTCGAGTGCCACAATCTTTCCCCCACTTTGTCACAGACGAGCAAACAGCAACCACAAAGATGACACCAATAACTGAGAAGTTGGCCTTATGTCTTTTGAATTATTGTTATTTAGCATTGTGGTGAGATAATAAAGTTCTGCTTAGTCATTTATGCTATCTATAGTTTTTATTTTTTTATTTTTACCTTTCCTTGCATTTTTTAATATTAAATATAACCTTGGGACAGTTTTGTTTTCTTTCTTTTTTTCTTTTTTTGAACAGTTTTCTTTATAAAACTAACCACCATATACTATGATCATTGGTTCAATGAACCTGACCTTAACCAGCCAGCCTTGACCCACCATGGCAAATAATTTGCTAAAGGTCACAGAGTACAATGGAGGTAAGGTCTATATGTTGAATTTTTTTTTTTTTTTACTAATATTTTAGACCTGTACTGTTTGCCTGTTGAGTCATGCTGATAATAATGCTTTTAGGCTAGCAGGATACAGTTGCTTATATTTCACTTGACCAGCTTCTGAATGATTGGATGGACCTAAAAATTTTTAAAGTCTAAGGTATAATTTCAGCCCCTGATTATTCAATGGGACTGATTTGTGCTAGTTAAAAACAACAGTAGAATGTTACTTTTCTTGAAACTGGGTCATAGGTCATTGCAAGCTTCTAAGGAACAATTTTGCAATTCTGGTTTGGTTTTGGTTTTGTTTTGGGGTTTGGGGGGTTTGTTTTGGTGAGGGTTTTTTTGTTTTTGTTTTTTGGGGGTATTTTTGGCCATGGGATACTTGTGGCAAAAAGAATTTGACAAATTCTTTTCAAGTTTTGACCTTCCTTTCAATATATCCTTATGCCCATAGAAAAATTTACTTATGAAAAATTCACTTTTCAAATCAACCTGCCCTTGTTTGTTTGTTGGTTGGTTGGTTGTTTTTTAATTTGTATTGATTTTTAGAAAAAGAGGAAGGGAAAGGAACAAAGAGAGAAACATTGATGGGAGAATGGAACGAACATCAGGGAGCATACCCCCTACCAGGGATCAAAGCCCAAAACTCGAACATGTACCCTGACCAGGAATCGAACTGGTAACCTTTTGGTGCACAGAATGCTGCCCAACCAACTGAGCCACAGCGGCCAGGACAATTTGTCCTTATAACAGTTCCTAATACTAAAACTTTAGCCGTAATTCTCCTCCAAAATTGTCCTTAAACTCCTGCCTTCACTTTGTGGTGGTAGTTTTTGTTTTGTTTGTTTTGTTTTGCATCTAGTCACATCTTCTAATATAGAACAGGTAGTGAGATATAGAAGTTTTACACTAGTTTTAATGTTGTGGATTAAACTGTAACAATAGTAGGAAAAAATAAAAATAGGTATAACATTAAAGTTATGTTGATAAGTGTATCACATTAAATAATCCCAGCTTATAGTTTCCGTGGGAAATTTATGAATGAAGTGACAGATGCACTCATCTGTGGCTGTACAGATACAGGCTGAGAAACAGAACTTCAGACAGCATCCTGGGTTACAGAAGAAAAACAAATGTCAAGCACTGAGAAAAGAGTTGGCAAAAAGTGACGGGTCAGGGAGGGATGGGACGAGGAGAGTGGTGGGGAAAAAATACCTCCAGTAAAATGCCAGACAGGGTGGTAAGAAATTTATAGAGGTGCTGATGGTTTGGGGTTTCTTGGGGGCATTGATTCTGTTTTATATTGTCTTCACAACCCGCTTGCCCTGCTTGCTTTAAATAATTTATTACCGCAGCAGGCCTTCCTCTGGTTAGTTTCTTTTTTTATAACTTTTTCCTTCTCATCTCTGGGTCTAATCAGAGGCATATATAATAGTGTGGCTGCTCCAGAGTACTCGGGAAAGTCCGTGATCAATATTACTATGCTGCATTATAAACCCAGGGCTATTCCTTTCTATTTTGCAGTGTTTTCTTCCCTGTTGCATTAGCTCGATATCTATGTTTTAAACAATATTTTATTAATCCTTGCACAATGACACTTCTGGGCTTATTCTTCTTGGCTAGAACTATCTTTTGAGCAATCCATCATCAGACCACCATTAATCTAATGATGTATTTATTGCTCACTATCGCAGCACTGGCAAGAAACCCAGTATGGTTCTAAAAATTTGATTAAAAAGAAATCAAGTTTTTGCAGGGCATAGCCATCAAATTATGTTAGCAGCTGCCAAATGTATTTTATGCTAAAACACACACACACACATATTTTAAGTGAGCAAAATGTGATTTTTTCCCAAAAGCTTCTAAAACTTTTTACTATGAAATTAGTAGAACAAGAAGATACCCATAATTAGAAAAATTATGATTGCACTCTCCACCTCATCCAAAGATAATGATGTGTGTTTGTGTGTGTGTGTGTGTGTTTATTTTTATTTTTTAGATTATGCCCCTGGACACTAAAATGGATATATTTATCTTTTTAATTGATAAGATAATTTTAGTGATAAGATCTAGCTCCTAATCCTTGAACTATCTACCGGGCAATAATTGCAAAGTAGAATGGACTTCATTTAATTAACAAATAGTAATAGAGTATCTGTCCTGGGCAGCACCTCTTCTCTATTAGCTAACTCAAAGTGCAGTTCAAGTATTAACACCTACTATGGGAAGCTTTTCCATGTCCTGATAGAAATCTCCATGAGGGCAGGGACCACCTTGTAGCTTCTCAAGAAAGGGTATTCAAGAAATAGTTGCTAGGTGCACTTCTAAAGGCTACAAGGCCTGGAGAGGATATGCCAAGATAGTCACCAAAAGTATGAGTGTTAGCAATATCAATCCAAGTGCCAGGTTTTCGACTTCAGCACCAGTCTCGACATTTCATATTAAGTAACACCTACTCCGGCCCCCTCCATCCTCAAAGTCCCTCCGCTTCATTCCTGCCTTGCCTTTCTCTCACCACCTCCCTGTTGTGTCTTCTTCAATATCTCCAACTCTACCCCTAGCCTAGGTCATCTTTCCTCGTTCCTCTTTTGTTCCCACACCCCTTGTTATATTTTGAAAAGGCAGCTAACCCACGAGCCCCTTTTGAGAGTTGGGACATCCTCACTCTCATCTTTTCTTTCTTTCTTTTTGTCTTTTTGCTTGTTTTTCTCATTCTATCTTTTGAAATCGCAGATGGCTTGGTTCCTTTCACCACCTAGTGGAGTGACCAGCTAGCTTTGGCCATGGGAGGTTTGGGGGCCTTGGAGGAAACAAGATGGTGCTGGGCCTACAGGCTGCTGACATCCAAAGCTCTGCATAATGGGGAAATTTGACATTTGTTACGAGAAGCTTTTTAAAAAACAAACAAAAAAAAAAAAAACAGTAGTTTTGATTCCAGAGACTAACTTTCATAATATTTTTCACTTATAAATCTACCTTTGCTCAGGAAATGCCCCATAGACAGTCATTTTTATGGCCTGGTCTAATGGCTTAAGTAAGTGCCAGTTCTTACCTCGGCGCTGGGTTACTGAGGTCATGTGCTGATCTTGTGTCCAAGTGGAGATTATGGATCAGCTGAATTAAGCCTAACTGCCTGAGGTCAAGGCCATTAGGATAGCCCTTTTTCCTTAGGTCTTCCTTACCAACTCTAAATGACAGTATCATCTGGGACATTCAAGCTTACTTAACATAGGTGCTTTCTTCTCAGACCTGCCAAGAAAATATCATTAGAAAATGGAGTGATTACATCTAAAATTATTTAGGTGTTCAAAGTAACAGGGAAGATGAGCAACTCTAGATTAGGTTCTGGACTCAAATACTGGTTTCTTTTGGATCTTGTAAGCCAGGAACACCCGCCCCTGCACATCCCAGGGTTTTTGCTTTCACGTAGGCACTGGGGCTGGGAGGCCTTGAGGAAGGCTCAGGTAAGAGCTAGTGGCAAACATTGTAGAACACATTGCTCAGCCCCTTACCTGCAACCAGTGGAGGTTCACTCTGTGGAGTTTTGCTTTGGTAATTTCTCATGGCTGCTTTCAGGTGTCTCAAATACCAAATCTTCCTCTTCTACTTTGAAAATACACTGAGTGGCCAGATTATTATGATCTCTGAACACATAATAATCTGGCCACTCAGTGTATATCCTATATAATAAAAGGCTAATATGCAAATTGTCCCCTTGACCAAGAGTTCGACCAGCAGGCAGGTCGGCCAACTGCCATGTCCCCTCCCCCTGGCCAGACTGGCGGGACTCCACCCATGCACGAGTTCATGTACCAGGCCTCTAATATATATATATATATATTTGTGTGTGTGTGTGTATATGTATATATATGTATATGTATATATGTGTGTGTGAGTGTGTGTGTGTGTGTGTGTGTGTGTGTGTGTGTGGTGTGACATGTTGTCTGGGTCAGGAAAGTGGTAGGAGAATACTACCAGTGGTAGGAGAATACACACACACACACACACACACACACACACACACTCTGTGGCCAGATTATTAGGCATTCAGAGATCATAATAATCTGGCCACTCAGAGATTCTCACAGAATGTTCTCACAGAATGTTCTCAATCCTTAACCTTCTAAGTTTACCCAATTCCAACTTTTCTCCTTCGTTTAGCCCCACCCTCCAATAATGTTTTCCATTTTTTTTTTTTTTTACATTCTCCTTGCCTTCTGTCAGGTAAGAACTCTGCTTTATGAAAGCTCTATTATAATCAGTATTACTATGAATCTTATCCCTTTGGGAGTGACTGCATTTTTTTACATTTTCAAAGGACTTTTCTACAGCATTCCAGAGTATTTTTCTGATGCTAAGAAACAGATCACATTTATGCAAGATATTACATGTTCTGACAACCTTACAGAGTGTAAAAGTAATTAGTCTCACAAAACCTCAGTTTTTACCAGCCTTACTCGTGCTTGCCAGTGACACCTCCGTTATCTTAATCACTCTTACCGCCTCCTGTGTATTTTTTAATCATTAAGAATCAAGATCACAAGTCTCAACTAGCAAGACATATTCATTACAGCCAAGGAGAGGAAGCTTTCTACAAAAACCAAAACAGGTACCCACCGAATAGGGAAAAGAAAGGTAGGGCTGCCCTGATATATTTAATAGCAGAACATGTGGAGTGGTGCATGCTTTCTTTTCTTTTCTTTTTTAATATGTTTTATTGATTTTTTTACAGAGAGGAAGAGAGAGGGATAAAGAGTTAGGAACATCGATGAGAAAGAATCATCAATCAGCTGCCTCTTGCACACCCCGTACTGGGAATGTGCCCACAACCAAGGTACATGCCCTTGACCAAAATTGAACCCGGGACCTTTTAGTCCACAGGCCGACGCTCTATCCATTGAGCCAAACCGGTTTCGGCAGTGCACCCTTTCTTGATACATTCTTACTTTGTTGTTCTGACTAATCATGCATGGCCTATGTCTCTAGAGAGGCTGGGTTATTGCCTTGTAGCTATTGTCACTTTTTTCTTTCCCTTATGAATTATTTTTAGTAAGTTTTCGTTTTCTCTCCTTCAGTTATTTAATTTTTATTATTTTTTTTTTGGGGGGGGGGCTGTTTCAGGTTTCTTTTCCTGATCTGACTCCTTCAGTTGGGTTGTTTCTAAACTCTCCAGATATTCTCCTACCACTTTCCTGACCCAGACAATACCACCCTCACATTGAATGAATTTCCATTTTTGCTACAGATTAGTAATTAAGACGCTAAGTGGAATTTTGATAGTGACCCTTTCAAGAGCTAAGACACCATTTATATCCTGCTTTAATTATGGTCTCTTGGAAAATCTTCCCCCGTTATAATGTTCACCTCATTTTCTAAGTAATGTTTTTCAAATACGACACTGAATTATGAAATCTGTGTGCATTACATTTTCTGCTCTCCAGTATGTGCTAAATTTATAATTCTATAATTTTCTTGGAGGAAAAAATGCTTATAAGACTGGAATGGTTAATTTGGTTTCAAACCATACTGCTTTTTTGCTTATTAGGAATTATTAGACATTGAAGTGATCTTTTCTTTTTCTTCATTCCCAACCTTCACAAGAGCTCCCCAAGCAATAATCCCACTCCATCCCTTCCTTCCACGCTCTATGCTTTTTTTTTTTTTTTTTTTTTTTTTTTTTTTTTAACATGACAGATATTTTCTTTTACTGGGCCTAAATATTTTCAACTTTAAATAATTCTACATAGCTAAAAAAGGAAAATCAGCCATTGTCCTTTGTTGATCATGGTATTTCCCCCTTCTTTTTCAGGCATGTCTGCCTCCTGACTACAAACCATAATATTGCACCTCTTCTCTGGAGTGCTTCTGCCCCTTAATCCTCTTATCCCAGTGGAATATGAAGCTGCTTCTGCTTCCTTAACATCTGCCTTGTGCCTGGGATCTGTGCTAGTCCTACGTGGTCTCTACTGAAATTCTTGTAATTGGATAAGGGCTCACAATCGGTAGCCTTATGGACTTCATTTAGGTCTTGGGGGTGGGGGGGGTGGGGGAGGGACAGGTGTTTGTCTGGGAAGGTGGGAGGTAAAAGTCAAAGTTGATTTTTAAAAAATATTTTTTCATTGATTTCAGAGAGGAAGGGAGAGGGAGAGAGAGAGAGACACATCTATGTTGAGAGAAAATTAATCGCTGCCCTACACTGGGGATTGAGCCCATAACCCAGGCATATGCCCTGGGAATTGAACCACGGGCCAACACTCAACCACTGAGCCATGCTGGCCAGGGAATGTCAAAGCTTTTAAACAAACAGAGAAAGCCAAAGACAGAGAGAGGGGCCATTTAGTACCAGATACCCATGCCACAGTACCATCTTCCTGTGATTTCTAGGGTTGTTTTCCCCCCAGGCTTTTCTGGATGACCAGTTAAAATTCTGTCTTATGCCATACCCAGGTTTCTGGAGTGCACTGAGCAAGAATCAGAAGTCCTAGTTACATTCCTACATCATCCCAGAGACAAAGAAATTAGTGATGTTTCTGAATAGAAATGTCCTGCTAGGAGACCTTCTGTACAAAACACAAGACTCCAAGTTAAACTTAACAGTAAGGGAAGTGTAATATCCATCTGAGAACTAGGGCTGGTGGCAGGATTGATTGATTCAGTGACACAATGGTATCATCAGGGATACAGGTTCCTTTCATGTCTCTGCCTCTGAACGTCCTCAGGGACCAGTCCATCCTAAGACTGGTTCTTTACAAGATGGCTATAGTTGTTCAGATATCATTTGCAAGGATGTCACTATGTAGAGCACAGAAAATGGATACCTTGTTCCAGAGTTTCTCTTTTTATTTTATTTTTTCTTAAATTCTCACCTGACAATATTTTTTCATTGATTTTTGGAGAGAGTGGAAGAGAAAGGAAAGACAGAGAAATATCGATGTGGGAGAAACACATGATTGGTTGCCTCCTATACCAGGCCTGGGCTGGGGAGGAGCCTGTAACCGAGGTACATGCTCTTGACCAGATCTGAACCCAGAATCTTTTGGTTTGCAGGCCGATGCTCTATATACTGAGCCAAACCAGTTAGGGCCAGGGTCTCTTTAAGGAAAAAAAAAAAAGAATATATATATCAATATATATAATTTTTTTTTTATCCACTACCTCCCTAATGGGAATCAAGCCTGAAACCCTGGCATGTCCCCTGACCAGGAATTGAACTGTGACCTCCTGGTTCAGAGGTTGAGGCTCAACCACTGATCCACACAGGCCTGGCTCCAGGGTTTCTTTTTGAAAAATATAAAAACATTACAAAGAAGAATCTAAGAAGACCTCTTTTCTCATCTCATTGATCAGAATAGGATCACATGCTCAGCTGTAAACTGGTCACTAGTGAGAAGATCAATCATCACTACCTGAGGAAGAGAGGAGGTGAATTTGAACAAATTCACCTCCTTAGTAAAAAAGAAGTATGTGTGTGCGAGTGAGGGGGCACTAGATGTTGGCGGGCAATTGTAAGTGTCTACTACATTTTGTGACTTGGGAAGTAACTATAAAATTCCCTTATGACTGCTGTATCGTTTGGTAGATACCATGAACGCATGAGCTACACATTCCTGGACACAAAATGGCAAGGCTGGGTTGACAGGGAGAAAAAAAGCCACAATGAAGACTAATTAAGGACAGAGAAATGAACCAAGATCAATCATTATTCTGATTAAAACCACAATAAATCCTAATAGTTTTGAATGTACTAATTTATGTCTATTTGTACTCTATCAGTAGATGCTTTTTACTGAATAAAAAATATTAAAATAATTTGTTTATTTAATAATAATTCTATATTTCTGTTATGTTATTTTGCAGTATAGGTCTATTTGCATGTAAACATTTTTATTAACTTTATTTACATATCATAGCATTAACAATAATGATAATTACTGATGATTATAATTGGCCATTATTTATTGAGTACTCTTGTTATAAATTAGGAATTGAGCATCCAAGAGGAGCTAGTAATTTATTTAGGTCACATAAGTACTGAGTGGATAAGCTAGAATTTAGACTTAGCTTCATTTACTCATGTCCCTTTTCTACTCTCCACGGCTTCCCTTTGCCTCCAAAGATAGTCCCAAGACTATGGCAAGGCCTAAGTGATTGAGCCCTGCCCACCTCTGTGACCTCATTATTCACCCTTTTCGTAATTCAGTTTTCTAATCACACTAGTTTCCTGTTTGTCTGATAAGCCAGTCCCATTACCACCTCTGACCCTGTTCTGTCTGCTTGGATCACACATCTTAGGTTTGTCTGGCTATATCCTTTCCATGAAAGGCTCCTCTTCACAGGCACCTCTCAGCACTATTCCATCTAATTTGTTTAGGAGGTCCCCACCCACACTCCAATTCTCTGTTTCTTCCCTGTTTTTGTTCCTTTTATGATACTTGCCACCACCTAGTTTTGTTTACTTGGTTTTGTCTGAATTCCCAACTAGACTATACTAGTAAGTTCCATGAGGGCAGAAACCCTATAAAATGAATGAGCAAGCAAGCACATAAGTTGATGAAAAGATGAATATTTAGATGTTTTGATATCTAATAATTCATAGTCTTTTTCTTTTCCAGTAGGAATAAAGTGGGATGCTGATTGACATTTGAACTGAGTATATGTACCTTAGCTTTTTTCCTATAAAATTTAAAAACTTAAGAAAACCTGTTTTTCTTTCTCTCTCTCTCTCTCTCTCTCTCTCTCTCTCTCTCTCTCTCTCTCTCTTTTACTGAGAATAAGATAAGATATAAATATCAAAGTTATTTAGAGAAAAGATAGACTTACTACTACAGTAGGATTACATGAATACAAGAGGGAAATTTGAATAATACTTTTAACTTTAGTTTTTATGTTGATTATAGTTTTAAGGATGCCAGCTCCTTTAATTGGGTATAAACCTTTAAATATGAAGGTATACATATAAGGATAAATGTAAATTGGGAGAATTATAATGACATGATAATTTGCAGTAGCAAATTCACTTAAACAAATAAAATTGCATTCTCTGCTTACACATAATTTTTCATTTGAACTCATGTATCTACTAAAATGATTTATTCTTAGAACTTAATTAGTTTGAGGAAATTATAAAGGTGAAAATTGAAAACTAGCTTTAGCTCACATATTAATTTGGAGGGGACTGACAGAAGTGAAGCCCAGTGCCCCTCTGAGGTCCCTTTTCTCTGACATTCAGCTTAGGACCCTTTTCCACCAAAGTACGTGCCTTAATGTTCTTTCCTTCCCTGTCATTCTGAGGGTTGCTTGGTCATTTGCTAAATATGTTGTGAGCCATTATCTTCTGAGGCTTGCTGTGTGACTTTACCACTCAACTACATAAATCGTCATTTCAACTTTGGCGAACCTCACATTCCTCTCCTACCTGCCCATCTGTCCTGGATTTTTTCCCAGGTGACCTTGCAAGCTACAGGGTATTTCTCTGTGCAGATGATCAGCCTAAACCCAGTTAACACTGTTCTGCCTTCTGGGGTTCCCACTATTACAAAAACCTGTTAGAGTCAGCTAAACTCCCTGTATCAGATTTCTAAAAACAGATAGAAATTTTATGGTGAGTAGAATACATCATATTTGAGAGTAATTTTTAATTTGGTTCCTTCCAGATTGTCTTTCCTGTTTGCATCAGTGACAAGTCAGGGGGAAAAAAATTGAAGGGGGAAGAAAGGGAAAAAAATATTTTGATGTCCACATTATACTTTCTTCCTAAGTATCATGGTAGGGACCTCTTCCTCCCTCACTTTATAACCTGGTTGGATATGGGTGTATGGCTGGGCTAGAATCCATCAAGATGTAGGTAACGATGAGACTGGTAATTAAAGGGCTGGATCAGCGTATCAGCATTGTTTAAGTTAGGCAGGTGCAGGGTCTATGTAAGCTCTTGAAAGCCTGTTTGACAGGGTAGTTTTCATATACAGTGGATTGGCCCTTTTATTGCTCAAAAAAAAAGGCTTTTTCTCCCTTTCTTGATAATCTGTGTGGGCAGGAAACAGCATGAGGTTGCAGAAAATGTATAGTAAAAGCAGTAGCGAGGAGAAAGAATCCATAATGGGCACACACACATGGCTGGAATACTTCCCAAGTACTTGGGCTGAGGGGGTGGCTGTGAGGTTTCTTTGGCAGAGGCAAAGTAGAACATGTGCTTTTCCATGTATGAATACTATGCTTTGAAAGGTTCTTTATGATTCACAAAAGCAGCTGTTTTTGAGCTGGTGTAGCACAGAGTTTTGGAAATTCACTTAAATACGGGTATTACAGTCTCCTGACATCTGTTTTGGAGATTTGGTTGAGGGGAATTTGCTTATTCACAAGTGACAAGGAGCAAGTATTCTTCATTAGAGTGTTAGAGCCTTTAAGATTTGGGGATCAAAGCTAACCAGAAAAGATAACGTTTTGAATAGTCATTTGCTATGTTACATACATGCATAAATTTGCAATAATGACTTCTTAATTTTGAAAACTGTGTATGACAGTTTTACTTTGCCTGGTAAATCAACTTTCCTGAGTTACTCTCGGGTTTGTTTTTTTGTTTGTTTGTTTTGTTTGTTTTATTGTAAGAGTTTCTTGCTAGGTATTCATAATCTTACGATGCATTGTTCTTGAGTGAGTTTTAATTTTACCCATAGTTTCACCAAAAAAAAATCTTGTTGTTTTCTCTTTTTGTACACTTCTATTCCATTTATGAGTGTTTGTTTTTGGGTTTGTTTGTTTTTCTGAGTTTTGCCTCCTGTTCTATCCTCATTAATAAATTGTTTTCACTTTTCCAAGGATTTCAAACCTAAGTGATACCAGCAGTGTTGTTGTTCCCTATCACTTTCAACAAGAGTCTTATTTGTCCGGTTCCTCAAACAAGATGAGTAACTAGGACATGATTATTTCACTTTGTGCCACTTAGTTTTCAATTTATTATAGATAATGAAATAATGTAGCATTTTTTTATTTTATTTTTTTTTAGTGAAAGCTTTGTTTTTAATGAGTTACAACTATTATGTTTCTAAATGACAAAGCAAAACAACTTACCTCAAAATAAGATTAATGTGCATAACTTGAACTGGAAATCACTTGAAATTTTTCATGGCTATACTTTGTGCTAAATATAAAAGTAATTGTGTTTCCCATGTGTGAACATCAAAAGCTCCAGTTGGAAAATCACATGGTATAGCAAGTAGGTCACTATTGATGGTAGAACATGAGACAGGAAATGTTCCAGCTAAGATTAGAGGCCCAAGCAATATGTCTGGCCTTGCTTGCTACATCGTTCATCCTAAAAAGTGGAAGGACTCAACAGGATATAACTAAGGTTAGCCCATTTCAAACGTATTAGCAAAGATAGCCTTTTAACCTGTCATGCCCTTTTGTTTCTAGATAACCCTCTTTCCCTGGGAGGTAAATAAACTGAACTGCTTGGGTTTGAACATTGGCAGACCTGTGAATACCAATTAAAATGGCAGCCTTTACATTCTAAAAGTATAAATGGGAAGCAGTAATCAGCTATATATGTCAGAGGGGAGGGAGTTTGAGGGGGCTGGGTGAAAAGGTGAAGGGTTAAGAGAAAAACAAAAACCTCATAGACACAGACAACAGTATGGTGATTACCAGGGAGGGGTGCAGGGGGAAGTAGAAAACGGTAAAGGGGGACAAATGGTGATGGAAGGACACCTACTTTGGGCGGTGAACACAGAACACAATATACAGATGTATTATAAAACCGTCAACTTGAAACCTATACAATTTCATTAACTAATGTCACCCCAATAAATTCAATAAAAATTTTTTCCAAAAAAAAAAAATCTACAACGTTTTCTTTTTAAATAAAAGGTTTGGGAGGGGGGAAGCATTCTCCTATGTCTGCCCCAATGAGAGATAATACCTTTCTTTGGGGGGCCAGACCAAGATAGAGCCTTGGGTTCTGAGAGGAGCCAACCCCCACACATTAGATTAAGCAGTTGAACACAAGCCCAAAGAGCCAGCAGTTATTTGGATGAGTAGATGGAGGCATGCCGAGATTATTAAATTTGAATCTGTCATTAGAGCGTCGATTATTTCATTCACTTCCAGCACAGAATTCTCCAAAAAAAGAACCCTGATTTATGGAACCCCTGTATTCTGTGTGGATAGTTTTATCTCTTGAACCTCAGAGGCCTTTCTAGGCTCATATTTTCAGAGGTCATTAATGTAGATAAAAACACTCTACTTTGAACTAGGATTATTTCATGCAGATTATAACTTTCAAGAAAGAAAGTGGAGTGGAGACTCACTGGAAAGAGTATTTGGGCAGTGCTTTTAGTCTTTATTCCTTCTCTAGCTTAAACACAGAGCTTAGATTTGATGCCTGATCCAGGGACAGGATGTTGGAAAGAGGGTTGGAAGCTCAACTCTCACAGATAATCATCTGGGTTTAAAATACTGGGAGTGGTTTCTAATTGGCAGTTAGAAGTCTGTTGAGTCCTGAATGGAGAAAAGACATGTGATGTGGCCATCGGACCTAGTTGCACCATTGATTGTGCCTGGTTCTCACCCATCATGAAGCAAGTTGATTGGCCTAACTTTTCCTAGGTCTCTGTCAGAGAATGTCAGTGACAGAGGCTGGTGGGAACATCCTGGAAAATATTTAGGGTGTCTGAAATAGATTTTTGCTTTGAAAATCTTTGAAAAGATCCTTTTTCTAGTTTCAAAAATGTATAAATAACTAATAAATATTTAAAATGTTGTATGCCTGGTGGAAGTCTTTATCGCCTTATGAAATTGGTTATCTAATTTCAGTTACTGCTGTGAGATTTCTCTTTGATGTCAGTGTAAATGACCAAATGGCCAGGTCCCCATTCTGCTTCGACCCCCATCAGAACCCTGAGCCTGGTGCTGGCTCTGCCTCTGACTATAGGTGGAAGTAGAGTGAGTCATGAGGCTCCTTTCTAGGCCTATGTTCCTCTTCTGGGAAAGAAACAGAAAACTGGATCATTTTTATGGATTTGCTCCAGTGTTAACACTCCTAGTATATGATCCTATTCATCTTTCAAGGCTGTTTGTCTTATTTTTTCTTTTGTAGGGAAAAGATGTAAAAATTTTCTAGTTGGTACCTTTTCATCTTCAGGGCAATTACTCACCAGATTACTGTTGGCTGCTTAAGTTGCTATTTTGGCTGATATATTTTTTTTTTTTACCTGTTTGTATGGAAGAGTTCAAATACAGTTTAATCACAAATTCCAAGCAAGAGTAACCAACAAGTTTCATGTAAGATGCAGCAAGACTTTTGAGAGGCAACAAGGTAGAGTGGTTGGGATTGGTGGGGCATGGAGGATCTAGTTTCATGGGAAAATACAGAGAGGGAATGCAGTATGCAAACATGTAACAGGAATCCAGTCAGGATCCACAGTTAATAACCTCTGTCCCTTCATATAGGAAACACAATACCAGTGCTTATAAATCTGTAGGCAAGGAAGTAGCACAAATAAAAACTTCATTTGTAAGGTCCATCTTGTCACTTTCTAAAAAACCTAATGAAAATAGTATGCTTTTAACTGAGATAAATACAAATAACCACCTCTTATTATCTTTAGTCTCTCTGATGACAGATAATGTTGGTGGAATCTCTGAAATGCAGAAAACAACCTAGATTGGATCATTTTTCTTGTTGTTTTTCTTTTTGTCAACAAAATTTTTTTTCCCAAAGAAATACTGAATGACATCTAGATTCTCTATACACCTCCCTTTCCTCAAACACAGACAGAATGTTAATTTCAAATCAAGTTAACTTCCCAAGGGTGAGTTATCCTAAGCCTTTTGAAAGACTCTGGTTTTGAGAGTGGTTGACCTCTAAAAGGAATTAGAGCCCTAGCCAGTTTGGCTCAGTGGGTAGAGCTACGGCCTGTGGACTGAAACGCCCCGGGTTCGATTTCAGTCAGGGTTGGGCTGCTGGCTCCTCCCTGGCCTGGGCCCTGGTTAGGATGCATGCAGGAGGCAACCAATCAATGTGTTTCTCCCTCTTCGATGTTTCTCTCTGTCTTTCCCTCTCTCTTCCACTCTCTCTAAAAATCAATGGAAAAATATCCTCGAGTGAGGATTTTTTAAAAACAATAAAAATGAAAGGAATTAGAGGCTTTGACATCTACTTTTCAAGAGCTCTCGAAGAACGGGAGAGAGGCTAGTGTTTTCCTGGAGGAAATTGGGACAAATTCATCTTTTGGCTCCATCTTAATTTTAAAACTCACCTATGTTGTTGCTAGTGCTTTAAGAGACTTTACTTATAGGTGACCAGATCTTGTGACAGATAATTTCTTCTAGATGTTTAGGACTGTCCTTTCAGACTCTTGAAATAGGCTTCGGTTACTGAACTGAGTTGTCTGGCCAGCTGCCTGGCATATGACTGTTACCGCTGGCTGCATTGGAGCACACGAGACTTCCTGAGCCCCTGCCTTCAGTGTGGCAATTGTAGAAAACATGTGCAAAGGAAATAATCCAGGTGATAAAAGACTCTAAATTTAGAAAACTTTTCCCTTCCACCTAAGAGATACAATTTGTTTCTTCTTCCCACACAAAATAGAGCTGTCCAGAAGAACAACCGTGAAAACACATGACCCCGTCACTTCCCTCCCACTTGCAGCTGTCAGTGCTTCTAAGCAAAATGAGTGTGTGCTGAATAATTTTGCAACACCTCACAATCACATGTTTCAATGTCTGTTGAGGCTGAAAACTGCCAGTCCATTTGAGAGGTGAATATAGTCTAACCTGGAGACAGAGACTTGCGAACCGTATCCCATTATTCTCGGTGAAGTCAATCGGACTATCTTCTAGGTGATGGCAGTAGGAAACCCATCACTGTCTTGGTTCCTCCCTCAGCAGGCTTTTGGATGGAGGCTTTCTCCGAACAGAAGTTCAGGGATTACCCACGAACTCTTTGAGGAGTCAAACAATGAGAGCCAGTGCCAGTCTAGCAGACCATCGATCATTTTTCATTTTTGACTTGGAAATAGCACTATCGATTTTCAAAGTGGAGTTTGCAAGATGAACCACTGAGTGTGAGGAGAAAACATTAGAACTTCTACTTATTTTCAATACACCCAAAATAAGAAAATTAAGTTTATTACTATGTATGAGTTGACATTTGCACCCTCCCCGTTCTTTATGTCAGAAGACCCTGGGTTCTGAGAGCAATAGGCTACCCTCAAACAACAGATAAGTGACTGGCCCCTCACTTATCTATAGCATGTTGCATTGTATTTGTAAGTGTCCAGTTAAGTTTATTTGCAGAATATTAATTTGTTTCATTTACACTAGCCCTCCACAACAACAAAATAAACAAAAGAAGTAGCTTTAAAAGATTCTGGCAAAAACAAAAATAAAATGTGGATTGAAGATGTCACTAATGTTACAAACAAAGCACAAGGGAACAGTATGAAATGGAGGAGTTAACATGTCCTTTTAGGACAAGTTTTTTGTTAGTTATCTTATGAGTTTAAAAAAAAAAATACTAATACAGTCAGTTTTGACCAGAAGTTAGTCCCCAAATCTCAAAATTATCAAGACGGCTAACTGAAATAAGGGTTTATATCTGTTGTCATTAAGAATGCACACATTGGGCCGAAACCGGTTTGGCTCAGTGGTAGAGCGTCAGTCTGCGGACTGAAAGGTCCCAGGTTCGATTCCAGTCAGGGGCATATACTTTGGTTGCGGGCACATCCCTGGTAGGGGGTGTGCAAGAGGCAGCTGGTCGATGTTTCTCTCTCATCAACGTTTCTAGCTCTCTATCTCTCTCCCTTCCTCTCTGTAAAAAAATCAATAAAATGTGATATGTTCTGTCCCTATCAACCAGCATGTTTCACTTCTACAAATTCATTCTGTTAAAAAAAAAAAAAAAAAAAAGAAGAAGCAGCTGGTCGATGTTTCTCTCTCATCGACGTTTCTAGCTCTCTCTCTCCCTTCCTCTCGGTAAAAAAATCAATAAAATATATTTAAAAAAAAAAAAAGAATGCACACATTGGAAGGGAATGTATACTTTGCCTTGAGAAATTTTGTAATAGAAATAATGAAGGTACCATGATTTTTAAAAACCTGGAGGATAACCTCTGCATTTTTTTAAATCCAGTGTTAAAAGTTACCTTCTAATCTTCATAAAATTTCACTAAACTCTACAGTGTTGGGAAGCCTCTTGTGAAGTTTTCTAACTTGTATGTAAAAGTTAAAAGCACACATCTTGGGGAAATACATGTTCTTTCACTAATACAAGGTGTTGAAACTATCTAAAAAGAGTTTCTTTGCCAGAAAATGCTGTTGAAAGTATTATTAAAGATATTACTGAAATCTTGAAGAAACAAATACTGTATTAAAACAAGTTATGGAAGGCAAAACACTTGTTTTAAATTTGTAAGTTGTTTATTTCTGTTTCACCAATGAAATACACTAAGTGCTTCTTTTTGGTAAGCAACTACTGGATGAGATTTATTCACAATCTTTATGAAATGTTTTATGAAAAACATTGAGTTAGTGTTTCCTCTTAAGAAGCAGCTGTTCGATTCTAGGGTAAGGTTAGAAGAGATAAATTCATTCACTATATCATTCATATCAAGCTAGTGCAACCAAGATGTTGAAGCCAGAGATATACAAAATACTGCAAGATGTTATTTTTAGTTAACTTTATAAAAACAGACCTTTAATATTCAGCATAGTAGAGAACTCACTTAACACAACATTTTAAATTGAGAAGGGACCATGAAACTCTTTTGTATCCTACAGAGTTTTGCTGTTTATCCTGTTGAAAATTACTTGAAAGTTCTTAAACTTACAGTTAAGTTATATTTATTTTTATTTTTATAAAGAGGAAAGGCTTCTATATTTTTTTAATTGTTTCTGTGATAATAAGCAACTTTAGTAGTGTGCTACCTACAGATCATTTAAAAGAAAGAAGGAAGCATAATTAATTTGTCCTTCTAAGAATAAGGGAGAAAATAACAATTTTAAAGAAATTAAAATGTAGAAAGAATGTTGTGGGAAGGTATCTGGAAATTTTTAGATCGTATTGTGATTTTATTGCTTAAAATTGTGACAGCCATTAAAACCCAGGTATGTAAAATAAACTGAACTTAGAATCTGACCTTAAAATTAACATATCATAAATAATTAAATCTAAATTTTCAGACATAACCCATATTCAATCAAATTGCTCTTAATAAAATAATTACTATGTAGTAAATAAAATGGATTTGTATATTAAATACATTTAAATAAAATAATGTTTAAGTGGATAAAAAAAAAAAAAGCTGTGATACATTTACACAATGGAATATTACTCAGCCATAAAAAAAAAGAAAATCTTACCTTTTGCAACAGCATGGATGGACCTGGAGAGCATTATGCTGAGTGAAATAGCTAGTCAGAGAAAGACAAGTACCATATGATTTCACTCATATGTGAAATATAATGAACAAAATAAACAAACAAAATAGAAACAGACTCATAGATACAGAGAGCAGACTGAGAGCTATCACAGAGGAGGGGTGTTGGGGGCCAGGTAAAAAAGGTAAAGGGATTAAGCAAAGCAAAGAAAAAAACCTCAGGCACAGACAACAGTATGAGAGAAGAAGGGGAATAGGGGGAGGTAGAAGAGGGTACAGGGAGAATAAATGGTTATGGAAGGAGACTTGACTTGCGATGGTGAACACATACTACAATATACAGATGTTGTGTTATAGAATTATACACCTGAAACCTATATAATTTAATTACCAATGTGGTTCTAACAAATTCAATAAAATTTTAAAAATAAATATTTAAAGTATTGTTTATTTCAATTTACCTTTACTTTTGTCATTTTGATGTCTGTTGTGTCGTGTACCTAATATAGTACATGTGTGCATATCTAATACATGAGCATGGTGTGCATGTTCAAAGTTTTTTTTTAAATATATTTTTATTTATTTCAGAGAGGAAAGGAGGAAGAGAGAGAGAGAGAGAGAGAAAGAGAGAGAGAGAGAGAGAGAGAGAGAGAAAGAGAGAGAGAGAGAGAGAAAGAGAAACATCAATGATGAGAGAAAATCATTGATCAGCTGCCTCCTGCACACCCCAGCACCAGGAATCAAGCCCACAACCTGGCATGTGCCCTGCCCAAGAATCGCACCATGACCTTCAGGTTCACAGATCATGCTGTCCGGGTTCAAAGTTTTTTAGTATTGGGATTCATGATCCAATAATGTTGGAGACTACTGCCACAAATTGTTAAACTTTTGGGATCAGGAAATAGCCACAGATTCTATGAGACAATAAAAGATATGTGTCCTCTTCTCAGAAAAATTATGCACACATTCCAGCAAATAAAATTTTGCCCAGAAATTCAGGGTGATCACATGCTCACTGATGGCTATTGCAGTGGACTCTATTAAACCCCCTAGATGAGGACATACCCAGCATCACACAGTGACGTAATTGATCTTCCAATCAATACTTCCTAATCATCTGTCATTCCAGGCTTTGGTCTGGTTGCTGAGGACAAAAACATGAAGATGGAACTCTATCTGGGCCCCAAAGGAATTCATAAGTTCACTGGGGATTCCAGTGAAACAAATAATCACAATGTGATTTATGTTTAGGAGAAATTTGTTTATTTGGCCATATTAAAGGACACCAACTGCATGCGGGAATTATGCTGAACTCCATAAGAAATGCAGAGATGGGTAAGGCAACCCTTGTAGAGAATCAAGTCCCAATTGCTTCAGCTTCCAGTGCTTTTTCTAAATCACCTTTTATATCCCTGAAGCTTGTGATGATCCTCATTGGGGTTTGCAGCTGTTTCCTTCATGTGCTAAATGATGTAAGGGAGGTGAGACAGGGGGTCATAGTTTTTCTTGTTTCTAAGCAACCCAAAGCTCTTTGTGTTTATGAACACTAATATGCACTTCTTTGCCTGTGGAATAGAGAACTGAACTCTTAGATAAATTGGCAAATGAAAGAAAACAGGGAGTAATAAAGGAGGTATGGAATTTTATAAGCTTTATGATCTCTTCCCTAAAGGCCTGAATCTATGTAATGAGGTAATGCAACAATTTTTTGTCGAGTCTGAATTTATTTCTTTTTCTTTTTCTTTTTTTTTTTTTTAAACGAACAGATAAAGTAAATGCAAAAAAAAATGTTTTTCTGCTTTGGTCATTAGTTGGTAATATTCTGGAAGGTGATATAGAGTTTTTCTTACAGGTATTGAGCTCTGTGTAGAGGCTAAAAATAAACAGAATAGCACAGGGAAATAGGCAAGCATTATTGATCTGTGTCACGACCATTTCCACTTTAATGTTTGCAAAAGGCACAGCCCAGTTTGCAAACCTATTTATAGAGTGCAGCTTGTTCGTTGCTTTCTATAGATGATAAAAACTAAAGGTGAATTGTCAGGTAAATTTTGGTTTAAGACTAAAAGGGATCTCCTTCAGAATTAGTGAAGAGACTCATCCATTGTGTTCCATGGAGTCGAGTGTCTGTGGCTGTGTTGTTCACCCACTAGCTGCCCCCCGCCTCCCTCAGCCACCCTCTGTCGGGAGCAGGGGCTAAAACAAACAGGACACCTCCCAGACCCCTTCTGCCCTTCAGGGAGAGTTCTAGTTCCCCCAGTAGTATTGACCAAACTTGTATACCTGTATGTTTGTGTATACACATGCACATTTGTGTATGAATGGAACGTTTTTGTGGGATCCTCTTTTGACATTTGGTTCTCCATTTATATTTTTGGTAAATTTTTGACACTTTTTTTTTTTTTCTCTCTCCACTCATTTCCTACCAGAGTTATTTACTCCTCTAATACGTCCAAACCCTTATTTTTCTAGTTTCTTTCCATCCCACTCACCAAGCTTCCACTCTCAGTTCCTTTTCTTTTCTTTTCTTTTCTTTTCTTTTCTACAACTGTCAGTTCAATTCAACAAGCATTTAGTGAGTGCTGGCCACCTGCAAGGTTCTGGAGCTAAAGAGAAATGAGACAGAATCTCTATCTTCAAGTTGCTCAGTTCAGTGGGACTTGCGGTCTGTGCTCTGTCCTCTTCTCTCTCCCTCCAGGCAGAGTTTCCTGCCAGCATACTCCATTGTAGTAATAGCTCAACTTTGGTACCTTAGAAATTAATTTTGTCTTAAACCCCTCCCCCCCCACACACACACACACACCCAGTAACATCTGATTTATAAAAGGAACTGGGCTTATAGCAGGGAAATCACCCACCCTGAAATAGGACATATGGGGTTGGATTCTGTTTGGGTTAAAAATTCCAGAGGGATGCTAATGGGCCTAACCACTACCTAAACATACTGTAGTAATGTTGTTTCACCGGAGGGCATAGTTGTCTAGTTTCTGGGAAATGACCTGTTGACAGTTTCCTCTCTGATGTGGTGGTCTTAGTGCCAAGGCAGCATTGGAATGAAAATAACTATTTTAAAGCCAGTACAGAAAGGAGGCAAACAAATCAACCCTGACTATACACAGTACCAGTTGACTCCAGTTTTTGGCTCTTGAAACTGTTTTCCATCTCTGAGCCATCTCTTCCCTTTAGAACTTTTACACTTATAAATCCCTCTGCCCATCCAAATACAATATCAGTTTATTTTCAATGAAAGAGACGCTAAGAATAGTGACAGGCAATACATCTTTCACAGCCAGTTGTATATAGGACAGACTTAAAACAAGAGGTGAGGAAGGAACTTGAAAACTAATACACATTTTAAATATAACCCTTGTCTCTATTGCTCAGTCTTCTGATAATCACCAGACAGATGGTATCAGGGCTGAGATAGCTATATGGATAGAATTCTTAACTGATTTCATCACTTGTGATGGGGTTAATGTCTTTCTGGTGGCTGGGTATCATTGGCTTCCCAGCTTCATTCTTT
Organism: Pipistrellus hanaki; assembly: GCF_964339955.1. NCBI lineage: Eukaryota > Metazoa > Chordata > Mammalia > Chiroptera > Vespertilionidae > Pipistrellus > Pipistrellus hanaki. Next base: position 68,260,768 of record NC_140506.1, on the reverse strand, counting down.
AAATCCTTTTGTGCCATGTCATTCTTCACTAAGTCTACTCAATTCATTCTGGGTTTTCCTGTTTCTCGTTCCATACCCTCTGGAATGTGTCACTATGTAGTGTCCATTCTGTAGTGTGTCTCTAAGTGGCATGCATCCAAATGATTACAGCTGTCTTCCTAGGGTCTTACATAAAGTAATTCATTCTTGCCTTTTCAAAAAGGAGTGATGCTATGAGGTCACTGGCACTGCCACATCCAAATTTTTCCTCATCCTCCTACACGTTATATTACTGCCCAGCGTTCTAGTTCTGATGAAAGTTGCTGGGACCTAATTCACCTTGACTTACTTGCACGCTATGGATACTCTGAGGACTGGCTACTGCGTGGAGAATAGATTGTAATGAACAAAAGTGGAAGCAAGGCCACCAATTAGGAGGTTACTGCAGTAATTCAGGTGAGATCTGATGATTGCTTGGGTAAAGTGATGGCAGTGGGGATGGAGAGACATGTCTGAACAAAGGGGACTTGATAATGAATTGAACATGTAGGAAAAGGGATGGTATGGAAGCATGATGGCTTCTAAATTTTGGGGAAAGGGAGATTAATGAAGGATGTATGCTAAGAGGGAGGGCAATGGCACAAAAAAAGTTGGCTAAATGATGTAAGGATATCTTTCAATTCACTAGTGAGAAATTAAGATAATTAACATTAAAATATATGTAATAGCCTTTTGAAAACTGTAAAGTTTAGAATGACTAAGGCATTATTAGTATTTTGCTTTGGTATCATGCTATGGCTTCGATGGAGTTGACTGATTTCTGCGCATTGTAGTACATTAGTAGTGGCTAAGTTCTTTGAGGATGAGACCAGTGCCTTATTTGTTGTACCTTCAACACTAGCAGCCGTACAATAATAGGTATTTGGTATATTTGTTGACCAAATAGATTAAATTATATATTTGATGTACAGAGAAGATGACCATTTGGATGTTTTGAAAATAAACTTGAACCTCATTTCCGGAATGCTAGTATCTTCTATGAAATATTAAAACAGAATGCCATTCACTGGGGGAGCACTTTGGAACATTCATTTCATAATTAGAAGGAATTTCCTTTAGTGATTATTTCTCTTTAGCTTGGAGGGGGGTGCTTTCCCCCTGAAATGGCCAGGTGCCAGAGGACCAGGGGCTGAATCAGCTGAGAGACATTACTGCAAGGTGGCTGGACAGGCAGAAACTGTAATAGCAATGAGGTAAATTTATGCCTGGAAATAGAACAGTGAGGGTCAAATATGAAAGTCAGTGAGATAGTAGCCTGTAAGAGAGTAGTTTGTAAGGAGTTTGGAGCTTAAAGGCCCAAGATTTAAGTCAAGTCATTGAGGAATTTGCCCTGTAAATAAACTCCATGTCCCCATGGTGCAGGGGGACCAGGAAGTTATGCTGGACTGGCTGATTCTAATGGGCTCAATTGAATGCTGTTCTGGACATTATTGCCCTAAAAATGAGCATTGTATAAGTCTGCTGTCTGGAGGGGACCCATTTTCTGCATCATCTACATTAGATAAAAACTTCTTATCGTTATTGGCAATATTTTATTTGTTTACTTCAACTGAGACTTATAGCTCACAGACCTGCCAGTATTGTAGAATCAATATAAAAATTCCTGTTGTTTTGCTGACTTAGATATTCACTGAGAGATTATTTGGGAGACAGACCTGAAAAGCAATTATGTGGAAAGTTCAATATGAGAGTTCTCCTTGAAAAGTGTTGCTTAGAAAGAACTTTCTGGGAAGCTTTCTAGTTTTTTGTTTGTGTTTTTTTTTTTTTTAATTTGTTTTGTTTTGTTTTTATTGATTTCAGAGAGGAAGGGAGAGAGAGAGAGAGAGAGAGAGAGAGAGAGAGAGAAACATCCATAATGAGAGAGAATCATGGTGGATCAGCTGCCTCCTGCAAGTCCCTCACTAGGGATCGAGCTCACAACACGGGCATGGGCCCCTGACCAGAATCGAACCTGGGACCCTTCAGTTCACAGGCTGAAGGCTCTATCCACTGAGCTAAGCCTGCAAGAGCAGAGGCTCTCTAGTTTTTACCATGTATACTTTCTTCCTGATGTCTTGTGACATGCGGTAATATTTCTTCCAGTTCTTAGTTTTACTTCAGTCCATCACTTTGAGGCCCCTTTAGGTAATATCCACAAATATTTTGGAGCTCGTTCTTTTAACCACAGATCTTTATAGCTTTTCAATTTGTTTTGGCGTAGCCTGGGGATTGGCAAGGAAGGAGTGGTGCAGGGCAATAAATGAGACTTTTGTTTAAACGATGGCTTTTCTCAGGCTGACATCCACAGGAATATCTGTTAATTGTTCTCCTGGCTTGGCATTCATGAGGCTCCTTTATCCTTACCTCCACCCCCCCCCCCCCCACACACACACACACACCCCATATACACACCTCATCTCCCCATCTGTTCTCCCCAGTGTGAGAATGTACATTTGTGGCCATCTCCACCTGATAGCTTTCGTATGTGGCCTTCGGCATGGAATGCTGAATGTTTGCACTGGGTTTGCTGAGAGCAAAGTCAGGAGACAAGCATGTTGGTCAGAGGCCAAGTACCCGTCTAGTGTAGCTGCTCCAGTTTCACCCCTGATCCAAGCTGTGTGCATTTTCCAAGTTAAGGGAAGCCAACGAGTGACTTGAAAAAGGAGCAGGAACTCTAAGCTTTATTCTTAGCCTCTAGAGCAGAATTCTGGTTCCCTGTTAGTCAGCGCTTTTGATCAGCAGCCAACCCTGGTTGACTTCTGGTTATGCAGCTCATTGGTTGCCATGTGGACCACTTAGAAGCTGCTACTTTTGTATTTCCATGGTCCTCCTTTCCCCTTGCACAAGAAGTTTCTTAAAAATATATATAAATATACATTTTATTGATTTTTTTTTTTTTTTTTTTTTTTTAGAGAGGAAGGGAGAGGGATAGAGAGTTAAAAACATCAATGAGAGAGAAACATTGATCAGCTGCCTCCTGCACACCCCCTACTGGGGATGTGCCCACAACCAAGGTACAGGCACTGGAATCAAACCTGGGACCTTCAGTCCTCAGGCCGACACTCTATCCACTGAGCCAAACCAGTTAGGGCAAGAAGAAGTTTCTTTATTTACTTTGGAACCTACACAAAATAAAAGGAAAAAACAATTCACCTAGACCTAAGATTTCTGGTGTAATGAGACATTTCCTGCCATTGAAGAAGTCATTTTTATAATTCTAGTGATGTGGGTTTTGAGGAGTAGAATAATATTCTTTTTTAATCTCTTAATATTTCTTCGGTTCTTAGATTACCAATAGTCTCCATTGGGTTTCTGTAATAACAGTGCTTCAATATTTTCCCCTTGCAATAAACAATCAGCAGATTATTGATTATGATAACTTTCTAAAATAACTGACTATGGTTAATTCCCTAAGAATAGCAGCAGACAAGGCTAGGTTGGCCAGATGTACTAAATAGACACAGAGAACTACTGCTGATCTAACATAGTTCCTCAAGAGAGAGAGAGAGAAAGAGAGAGAGAGAGAGTATGAAAAAAGGATAATCTTACCAAAAAATAAGGTATCCAGTAAACTGGTATTCAGAAAAATACATTGAATAGTTTATTCTACTGTTGCTATTAGAAACAGGATCTGAATCCACAGGAAAGATTGACCTTGGCATTTTCACATTGGGTACCAGTGATGGCAAGAGATAGTAAGCCTATTGATTGGGGAGGGGAGTCTCCTCTTCTTATTCCTAAACTTGCAAAAAGAGGACAGTGTTTCTCAAGTGTTTTCTTTTAGGATAGAGCACTAAATAAATCCTATATAGTAAAAGGATAATGTGCAAATCGACTGGTGGAACAACCGGTTGCTATGATGCGCACTGACCACAAGGGATCAGATGCTCAAACCGGCAGTTGGACATCCCTCTCACAATCCTGGACTGCTAGCTCCTAATCGCTCACCTGCCTGCCTGCCAGGTTGCCCCTAACTGCCCCCACCTGCCAGCCTGATTGCCCTTCACTGCCTTTGTGTGCCAGCCTGATCACCCTTAACTGCCCCACCACCAACTTTGTCAGCCCTTGCTGCCCCCCCTCTGCTGGTCTGGTCACCCCTCATGGCCTCCCCTCCAGCCTGGTTGCCCCAAACAGCCTGCTGTTCAGTTGTTTGGTTGTCCCTCACTAACCTCCCAGTCATTTGGTCATCCCTCACTAACCCACCTGCCAGCCTGATTATAGGCAGCCATTTTGTGAGGTGGTAATGGTCAATTTGCATATTACCTCTTTATTATATAGGATATGGCAAAGCTTTTACCTCTGACAAAGAAAAAGGGATCAGAATTTGTTTTAACATGCATGTGTACACACTCAGGCATGCATCTGGATATGGGTGGAGAGATTCCTAGTATTTTCTCATTGCTCTTCAAGTATTGAAGAAGAGACCCAAGTCTGGTTCATGGGTCTTGGTTCACATTGCTTTAGTCTTAAAGTCTTTGATGAAAAGGGGTTCCCTTTGTGCCTGAGAGGGATTAGGATTTTCAGATTTGGGGATGCTTTTTTGCTTCTAGTACTAATCAGTTCTAAAACAGAATTGAGGGTAGCAAATGTCTTTTTGTCAAGTGAGCGGCTCATCATATTGTTTTCTTATTCTATTGCCCTTTCTGTGGTTCTGCTTCACCAGTCCAAGCCCTAAGTCTTGCCTCTACCAGGAAGTCTTCTCTGCCTGGCTCACCCATTCCAACCTCCCTCCACTCCGGTCCCTGCCTCCTCCACATTTACATCATTTCTGTTGTCTTCTCTTTGTCTTAACTTGCTACTGCACTCTATTGTTACCTGTTCAAGGCTTGCAACAATAACATATCCAGTAACCACTTATTAAATTAAAATGTTTAATACTTGTTAAATTAAACTTCTAGTACTTTTTGGCCCTTTTACAGCATTAGCCATTGGTCCCCATAGTAAATTGCAGGTTAGCCCCAGGAAGTACTACAAGTATTCTTTAATACTTTATGTGACAATCATTATCATCATTATATGCACAAGTGGTTAAAAATAAACTCAGTTACAGGAGGGTAGGAGTTGAAAATAAATTTTTCCCTTTCTCCTCATTTTTCACTCCCCAGATGTAACCAATGTTAACAATTTTTATGTATCCTTGAAGTTTATATGCATATGCAAACATAAATGGGAGCCTACTATATATACTCTTCTGCTCCCTGATTTTTAATTAACTTAAGTAATTTCTCTTAGAGATCTTTCCATTTCTTCACACTGTTGTTTTATTTGTTTTTCCCTTACTGGCTCTATAGTATCCCATTGTGTAAATAACCAATTATTGATTTAAGCAGTGCCCTGTTGGTGAATATTTATATGATTTCCTTTTTCTTAATAGTAATGATAATGCTGCAATAAAGATTCTCCTGCATTGGTTTTTAGTGTTCTTTGTTAATGCCATTTCCTGGGGGGACTAAAGATCCTGGATCCGTATCCACTAGAGAGGAGCAAAAGCTTCCCAGCAGTGTGCCCTCTTCTCACTTTCTTGTTGTTTATTTATTTTTTTTCTTTTCCGAATTTGACTCTTTATAACTCTTCGACCACAAGCAATCCACTTAAACTGGGGACACCGCTAAAATGCCTTTATGGACAAGGCAGATAACCTAAATATGTTAGAGGCTTGAGGCCTGAAGACATTGAAATTCAAAAATAAAAATGGTTTTCAGGCTCCAGGAGGCCAGCCTATGATAACCAATTTAAACAAATCTGTGTTCACAAGGCTTTTTGTGCAAACTGGTTCCTCAGCCTGGCAGAGCTGCAGCTCTACAACGTCCTCATCCTTCCAGGGCTCAGCTTCCATTGCAGCTTCCCAGACTTTCAATTTCCCCTCCCCCTGCTGCCTTAGCACTGTATTTATGCCTCTGTTTATCACACACCACTCTCTGCCTTCCACTGGAGGTATGTGAGTAGCTGTGGAAGGCTGCTGAAAGTCCAGGCTTTTGAGTTTCTCATTCTGTTTGTCCTTAGCATTTATTTTCATATAGTGGATTCACAGTAAATGTTTTTATTGGGAGAAGGATAGGGCAAAATGAAGCCTCGCATCAAATCACAGCCGTTAAAATTGTACATGATTGTCATGACATCCAGTGGAAAATAAACAACTGTTGGATGTCCAGGACACAAATATTTTTCTGCCAAAAATAATTCTGTACAGGTAATCTGTAAAAGTATCGTTGAATTACAGGAAGTCTCTTTTCTCTGTGTTATGTCCAGTTGGAGTAATAAAGATTAATTTGCTTCATCATAGAAAACAAACACAGGGCAGGCTTGAATTCTCAGTCTGAAATAATTTCTTAACTCCAGTGATTGTTGTGAAAGCAGTGACATCCAGTTGGAACTCTAGGCAAAGCAAGGTAAAAACACAGGCAGCACCCTGCAAAGTAAATAGCACCTTGATGCCAGAGTGCCAGGAGCTCTCTCATGAACTACAGGCTTGAAGTATAGGCCATGAAGTATAAATCTATATATTCATTGCTTTATTTAAACTACGTGTCCAAGAGTAACTGAGTGCCTGGCTTCTGAGTGCTGCAGCACCCAACTTGGGAGAAGGCCTGCCGATCTTGGTGTAGGTAGGAAGTTCATCAGTTCTTCTTGGTGTAGGTAGGAAGTTCGCCTTTCTTAATTATTGAGCATTTTATGCTGAGGTTTTGTGCTCAAGTTGGGTTTATTTTTATAACTTACATATAATAAAATTCACTTTTTGTGTGTGTACAGTACAATGCAGTTTACCAAATGCATAAAGTTGTGTAACTACTACCACAATCAAGATAGAGCACAGTGTTATCACCCCCAAAATTCTCTCATGCCCTTTTGAAGTCAACTTTTCCTTCCACCCCCAGCCCCTGGCTACTGCTGACCTGTTTTCCAGCCCTGTAGCTTTTGACTTTTCCAGGATGTTGCATGTATATAAGAGGAATCCTATGCTACATATTTTTTTGAGTCTGGTTTCTTTGACAGCATAATGCATTTGAGAGCCATCTGTGTTGTGCCATGTATCAGTAGGTAGTTCCTTTGTATTGCTGGGTAGTACTCCATTGTGTGATGTACCACTGTTTGTCTTCACCAGTTGAAGCAAATTTCAGTTGCTTCCAGATTTGGGTTATTATGAATAAAGTCCCATTAATATTCACATACCATTTTTGTGAACATGTTTCCATTTTTCTTACATAAATACCTAAGTGTCAGATTGCTGGGTTAAAAAAGACAGGTTTGTGTTTAGTTCTTATGAGAAACTACCAAATCATTTTTAAAGTGGCTGTTTTGTTTTGCATTCCTATAATATTAACTGAGAAGGGTCTAAGATTAAGGTCATATCTACACCATTTGCAATCATTTCAACAGCCTGTGGGTGCACTGAAAGGAAGGGAGAGGTGTGGAATAGGGATATAGACCCTATCTCAATGGGTTAAACTTTTTGTTTATGTACAGAACTCTTTTTTCTGCCTGAAATGATTAAAGTGAGTGTGTAGCTGCTTAGCAAAACTCTGCCCTGATATTCAGGGGAGATTACAGCAGCTTTGCAGATAAGCTCAGCCATCTACTGGGCCACAAAGTCATTTCCCAGGCCATTCAGACAGTCACATGTTGTGGTGTTGATGGCATCTGATAATATCAAATATTGGGAACCTGAAGATGGCACATCTTTTAAGGGTGATATGTCTAAGTTTTACACATATTCTCAGTGGCCTAAAAACTGATTTCTTTTCAATGCTTTCAAATTCTGACCACTGGAGATACTTTAGTCATAGGCTTCTTATCATCTCGAGTCACTATGGTTGAAATAGGAGATTATGGTCTGTCCTCTACACTTGGCTTTGGAACCTCAGCCCTCATTTAGGAGAGATGTGGCTGTGCCCTCTGACTATTGCTGCAATTAGCACCTCTATACTCAACAGGAAGATCAGTTCAAAGGCTATTTGGCTTGGAGGCCTTGTCCTCCGATGGCCTCGTGAGTCATGGTGGTCTGCCTTAGAATCACCTGGGTATCAAAAACAGGAAGGGAAAAAAACTATTAGGTGATGTGTGGCCTTCTAACGCCCTTTGGTAACCTTCAGAGTTCTGTGGTAACCATATCTGCACCCTGACCTGGAAATTCGGCCAGTAACCTTCAGGAACCGGTTACTCGCAGTATTCAAGTACGAACTAACTGAATGATCCTGACTAAGGAAAACTTTCAGCCAAGGGCACTGAACTGAATGGGGTTTTCGTATTTCACTCACAACTCCACTTTAATAAAATAGAAACGAGATGGGAAAGCAAATACTAGAAAATGATTATTTTCTGTCTGATTTTGCTTCAGGGAAATGTCCATTCAGTGAGTGCTTATCAGCCACAGAGCTACAAGCTACCCTTTCTTCCTTCCCTGAGCTGAGTCCTCGGAGATGTTCTGGAAGGCTCTGCAATATCATTAGGGCGTTGAGGGGAGAGCGGAGTCTCTTGTGTTTCAGGCTGATTTGATATTCTTCTTATGATGCCAATTTGGACGGAAGAGTAAAGACCAATAGACATGATACCTGTGGTATCAAGAGGAAGAGATTTGTTTTGTTTCCAGCTGCAGATTTGACTGCACGTGAACTTTTTAGACTGAGCTATCAGAATATAAGAATATAAGGAAAGTTGGGGTTGAGGGGCAGGAATAATCACAGATTTTGATTGTACACTATACCCTGGGGCTGTACTGTTCATTCGCATTCACTAAACCCACAGGATGGCTTCTCTTTTATTGTCTGGTAAATTGTTTCCCTAAAACTGTCAGCTTCAGTGAATTGCTCAACTTCATATATTTCATGTGGCCCAAGGAAGGCCCAGTTGGCAGACCCTATTTCAAATCCTAGAGGCAGTGATTACATGGAAATATCTTTGGGACTCTTGCTTGTTAGGCATGTGACAAGTTCTCAAAGCGAGACATTTTATCAGGACAAGGAATACATTTGCCAAGGACACATTACAGTAAAAATGAATGTAGAGAGAAGAAAACATAATAATAGAAGTCATCATGCTGCTAAACTTCATTCTTAAAAAGGCAAGTTGCTGTTATTGCAGAAGACACTAAGGATCAGAGCATAATATAATATAATAGGAAGTTGTTCATAATTATCATTGATGTGCTCTAAATGTTGTAATTAATATATTCATACTGGTGCTATCAGGAAAGCATTCCTTTCCTCTACATGTGTTCCAATTTACTGTTTGCTAGCTCACAATAGTGCTGGAACACTCCACAAATCTCACTCTCCAGCCAGGGAAAGGCCCCAGTTCACGAAGCATGTGGTCTATTTTTACACTTAGATTAACAGTGCACTGGCACTCACATACTGACAAGATCCATAGTATATGAAGGATGGGGAGGGGTTACTAAAGTGTTTCTTAAAAATTTTTCTTTGCTTTCTGACAAAGAAAACAATTCAGAAATTTCCAAATTGTCTTGCTGCTTGAGCCTCTAACAAATTTGAAATTGTTTCCCTTTAGTCCTATTATTATAGGCTTTCTTTTTCTTCTTCTTCAGTGAAGTGTGTTGGTGATGTCAGTAGGAGTTGCCTACATTTTTAAAATAATCTCATTTCTGAAAGAATATTTTTGAAACTTTTTTCCTTTATCTCCTTTTCAGCTTTTGTGAAAATAGTACATATCTATCAACAAGTGAATCTACAAAGCAATTGAATAAAAAATCTGACGAACAGAATAAACTGGTGAATATAATAGAATCAGGAGCATAGAAAGGGAGTGGACTGACAATTCTCGGGGGGAAGAGGGTGTGAGGGTGTGGGGGTGTGGGAAGAGACTGGACAAAAATCGTACACCTATGGACAAGGACAGTGGGGGAGGGGCAGTAAGGGCAGGGAGTGGGGGGAACCGGGTGGAGGGGAGCTATGGGAGACAAAAAAGAGGACTAACTGTAATAAACTGAACAATAAAGACTTATTTAAACACACACACACACACACACACACACACACACACACACACACACACACTGAGAAGGGATAGATTCCTGTCAGGAGTTTCTGTGGCTATGGGGGATGGGGTGGGGGGGCTTCAAATGCTTAAGGAGAGGGATTTACTCTAGAGTGTTGGAACATATTCTAGCCTTCCTGGTTCTTTCCAGACAGTTATTTGTTTTTTGGGGTGGCTTTTTGTGTGTGTTTTTTTTAAGCTTTTTATTTTAAACTGATTTGGAGAAAAGTTCCAAAAATAATAGTGTTTCTGTATATCCCTTATCCAGCTTTTCCTAGTGTTAATGTCTTACATAGAGTACAATTTCCAGGCAGTTTAAACAAATTTTAATAGATAAAGAGTCCCTAGTAGTTTGCCCACAAGTAAAATTTTGGCACAGTACATGGACATAGGCAGGGGATAAAGAAAAGAATGAAGGACACTCCCAGGCCCAGTATACCTTAGGCAGACTTCCGTGAATCTCTCTCTTTTACTCTCAAAATCTCAGTCTCTGTTACTGCTGCCCAGTGAGTCTTGTGTCTTACGGGTTCACTGGTACATTGCCAGGCAGCTCATGTCCCACCTTCCCACTTTCCCAACGTTTTCTCCTGTATCTTCTTCTCTGGGAAACCTTGGTTTTGCTCTTAAAACCTTCAACTGATTAGATGAGCCTTCATATCCTCCCCACCCCCTGAAATCCACCCAAATTTTAAGGAGGGTAACCTCTTTTACTTAAAGTCAAAGATCTTAAATGTTAATCACATCTACAAAATACCTTCACAGAAACTCTAGACTAGTGTTTGCCCAAATGGCTAGACACCATAGTCTACCCAAGTTGACACATAATATTAATCATCATCTACTCTGCTCTCTGCCATCCTGTCCTTGACCTCCTAAACTTTGTCAAAATCTGTCTTCTTCCCCTGATGTCCCTTTCTCATCCCTTTCACTGTTATGTCCCTCCCTCATTCAGTATCATTTTATTAGCTTCTAGGGAGACAATTGCTTGTACTCATTCCATCATATTCTACAAGAAGAAAACACAGTTTATTTGTTACAGAGAACCTGATTGCTCATGCAAGTGCCTCTCCTACGCATTGGTGTGTCAATAGAGGTCAGCATTCATGTTGAGAATTAAAAAACAAACAAACAAACAAAAAAAAAAACCATCATGTGATTCAGCTCAAATGTATTTGCTTTACATACTCTGTTTCCCCGAAAATAAGACAGTGTCTTACATTAATTTTTTCTCCCAAAGTTGCACTAGGTCTTATTTTCAGGGGATGTCTTATCTTTCCATGCGCTAGGTCTTATTTTCTGAGGATGTCTTATTTTTGGGGAAACACAGTATCACACTAGAGTGACAGATTTATCAATGTTGATGCTTAGGTATCTATTGCATTGTACTTACTTAGAGTTTTTCAACTATTCATTTTATTTGATCTATCTAAATGAAATTATTTTCCTATTTGCTTGGATATAAGTCCATTCAGCTTTGAAGTATTTGAAAATGTTAAAAATATGAATTTTAAGCTTTATAAACTGAACTTTAACTTTATTATTTTAAATTTTAAAATCATAAACAAAGCTTTTTTAAGGGCTTATTCACCTGTGTAATTCACAATACCTAAAACAGTGCTTTATCCAAAGTAGGCACTCAAAATTTTTTTTAAATATGCTTACATTTTCCAAAAATTCTGTAGCTTTGTATAATACTGGCATAACTTAATATGGTACTGTAGAGATTTAAAATGCTTTAATTTCTGGTATTTCATTCACTGATCACATTTGATGCTACTTGTGGGGTTGGGAAGTAAGCAGGCATTTTTATAACATTTGGTAACACTTGGTCTTTGTCTGAAAAGGTACATCATTTGTTGAGGTCATGTACCTTACAGCTTCTGAATCTGCTTGGTTCCAGATCTTCTGACTCCTAATTTTGTACTCTTAATTATGCATATGTTTTCATATGCTGTATATCACCTGGGGAACATTAGACAATGAGCACACTTCTATAAACCCCAGTACTGTTAGATATGCTTGCGATGGACTCACACTCAGGGCATGTTGTGCTAATGATTTAAACTATGTTTCTTTTATAAGAAGTTAAGTTTCCTTGGACAGTCAATCCACCCTACTGTGCCTTTGCTTGTTCTGTGCACAGGGACCAAATAGAGTCATGCATGAAAAATGTTCCTAACATCAAGCTCTGTCTCCCGGCAAAAGTGTGTTTACGAATCAGAAACCACTGTGTATTTTCAAAACCAGAACCTCCTTACCACCACCAAAAGCTCATCCATATGAAAACATCAAATTAAACCTATCACATATTTACTAATAGCAAACAGAGCTGCACTCCTTGCCCTCCTATATCTCCCAAGACAAATCTTGTCAAAAATCAAATTGTAGTTTAATTAAAGGAGTAAATGAAAAGTAACAATGTCTTGTTAAAAAATAAAAATAGTACTGACTCACTGTCACAAATATATTACTTTTTTTTTAATACCATGTGTCTTAATTTAGCATGAATTAAAAAGCTAAGACTAGTCCCCCAAAGTAAGGCCCATCATTATTTGAATTAACTTTCTCCCACCACCACCTGGAAGTGAAGAGGGGGACAGTTTTCTTCCCAAGTACTCTTTTCCCAGTTTTTCTTTATCCCTCTTTTTTTTTTTTTTTTAATATATTTTATTGATTTTTTTACAGAGAGGAAGAGAGAGGGATAAAGAGTTAGAAACATCGATGAGAGAGAATCATCTATCAGCTGCCTCCTGCACACTCCCCACTGTGGTGTGCCTGCAACCAAGGTATATGCCCTTGACCGGAATCAAACCCGGGACCCTTCAGTATGCAGGCTGATGCTCTATCCACTGAGTCAAACCGGTTTCGGCATTCCTCTTTTTTTTTTTTTTCTTTCCCCTAGCTCTGCCTCTGAGACCTCCCTCCGGCCCTCCCAGTGACTGCATTGGGCTCATGCACAAACTGTCAGCTTTAAATGCCTAACTGATCTTTGTTGCAAATGATGTATTATTCAGAACCGTCTCAGGCCAGGTCTCATGTTATTCCACTTTGGTTGCCAGCGGTTTAAAGGATTAAACAGACCTTTAAGTACACATTTCCTGTTACCACTTCTCATATTTCAGAGCAGAGGAGCATCCTTTGGGTCTTGAGTTCCTAACCTCGAGTCGGTGACGTGGCTTTTGGGACCTGTGACTCGCCACAAGGGGAAGGTGGGATAATGTGAACACAAGTGCATTTTCTGTGGAGCGGCTCTCTAGTCATCCTCTTACAAGGGACCTATGACCCGAGAATGTCAAGAAGCACGGCTGGCTCTCCGAGGCCCTTTGCTTCCACCACCTTTGCTTTTCACCTGAGGGCTGGGCTGGGCTCTGGCACTGATCTGTAGACCCTGAGCAGCAGCCTGTGTCCTGTCTGCTTCTTCTCTCCACCTTCCCCGAGCTGCTGGGCTTCACCTACCCTGCACGCTCTCTCCGTGTGCTGCCCTTGGCTGCGCCTAACCACTGCTTGGCTTTTTTTACTCCTTTTCACATCCCGTCCTGGCATAGAAGGTGTACCTGTCCTAAGTTTCTAAGCACCTTGATTCCAGTGTGGTTTATCCTCAAGTTTCTATACTGAACATAGAGAATCACCGGAAGTTTTTCTCTACCCTCTCTCTGTCTGATGGGTGCGCCTGGCACATCCCAGAGCCGCTGTCTTTCTTTACCAGTGACACAGTCCCTTCTCCTGGAATCACATCCCTCAAAGGACCAGTAGCATCCTTGTGCCCTGAGGAATCCTGGCACTGTCTTCCCTCCAAACCCCTAAAACTGCCAGATTCCACACTAACATTAGAATACCCTCCTCCCCTCCCCCGCTCCCTCCAGTCCTATTACAGGCAGCTTCAGTTCATGAGCAGGTTTTACCTTGATTCAGCCTCACTTTAATAATCTCTCTCCTCTCTCTCTCTCTCTCTCTCTCTCTCTCTCTCTCTCTCTCTCTCTCTCTCTCCCCTACATTTCTGGCTAATTTTTCAATTTTAGAAATTGGGGGTCAGGGGGTGGGGAAATAGCCAACCCTGACTAAATATGAAAAACGTAAAAGGAGCTGGGCATAGATAAAATATAAGAAAAAGATAAAAGGACATAGACTTCCGGTACTTCCCTCTGGTTTGGGTTTCATCTAGGAGAACCCCTTGCATCCCCTGCTCCCTCTGACTTGTTGCCCGAAAGTGTCTGCGATGGGAAGGGGGCACAGCTGGGAAGTAAGCTGAGGGGTCTGGCTCCTCGGCCACATGAGCCTAGTGGACTGACGCCAGCGTCATAAATCAGGTTAGCAGGGAGGGTGGATTTGGGGCCCTGAGTAAACTGCTGTCCCAGTCCAAAGTTAGCTCACCATGAGGTCTGCATTCTGAGCCTGCTGACACCTCCTCCAATAGCCTTTGCTGGTATACGAACGAGAGAATGCAAGCCCTGCCATATTTAGATCCCTGCTGTAAGTCTGTTCTGAGCTGCTGCATTGCTGTTTCCAATACACATCCAGAGCTGAAGAAGTGGCCAGCCTGTGGCCTCATGACTCAGGAAAGCCTGGTCATGGGCAGCAGGCTAGTTCCTGTCCTCAGATAGGGACCGGGACACCAGGGCCCTGCAGATTCTTGTACACCCCTTCCCTCCTGTCCTGAGGCCAACTGCAGAAGGGATCATCTGTCCCTTCATTACTGAAAAATAAGTAGCTCTCTTAGGAAACCAAAGCCATCTGGGAGGTTCTAATGTTAGAGTGGAATTCTAGGGGTTTGGAGGGAAGACAGTACCAGGATTCCTCAGGGCACAAGGATAAGGAAGACAGTGGCTCTGGGATATGCCAGGTGTACTGATCAGACAGAGAAACGATATGTGCACCATCCAGCTACGGGATTCCTCCACGTGTTTCTTAGTCTAGCACTCTTTCTGCAGAAGAAAGATAATGAAGGCATGCACTGCTGACTCCACAAGAAGCCTTTTTCGCAGTTAAGAATCATCAATGCGACTTTGCAAAGTGTTTCAGAGCCTACTGCTACCAGCTTAATCTATCTAACGGGCCTGTGGGAAAAGAAAAAATATGATCAGTTGCATGTGTGAATAGGGTGTCAAGAATAACCTAAACCCGTATGTTACAATAGAATTTTCCTCCTGTCACAGCACATTGAGCTTTCCTGACTTCTAATCCAACGTCCCTCCACACTGCTTTCACGCACCACCGCTCCTTCCCACATCAGTTTAAGAAATGAAAGTAGCACAGAATGTTGGGACCCGGCTGTGCACCTGTCAGGGTGAGTTGTAAGGTCCACAGTGCCCTCAGCCAGCTAAGTCATTTTGCCTTGCATCAAAGGAGTCGGCCCTAATGTGAGGCCTTGTGGGAAGCAAACAAAATGGTTCGTAGTCGTCACCCAGTTTTAGCAATGTGACTAAAACAGTTCAGAACAAGGCATGTGTACCCCAGCCCACCCCCCACTTTCCCAGGGCCTTCTTTGTGCCAGATACTTCCACCCAAACTTAATTAATACTCAGAGCATTTTCACGAAGAAGGTACACTTAGCCTATGCTGCATATGACAAAATCAAGTGTAGAGAGTTAACGTGTCCCAGGTATCATAGCTATCCTTGGTATTCAAGGTTGACACCCAGGTCTTCTGTCCTTGCTTGTCCTACTAACCCCATGCTATTGTGGCAGGCCCTTAGATCCCGGAACTGCATGTTAGCGTCATCTGGGGACTTTGAGAAGGAGTAAGTCAGAACCTCTATGGGTGGGCCCAGAGAAAAGCACTAGGGAAGAGCTGACAAGCACTCAGTTTTCCCTCTAGCACTGAGAGGATAGCTGGCCTCACCATCATCCCAGGGCCCAGCGTGGCTCCGAGCAAAATCACCTGCTCATCTTTTCCCATCCTTGCCCTCCAGTTGTTCCCTGCAGTTCATTCAGCTTAGGGCTGAGCCACGTGCAGGAAAGATTGGAGCAGGAGGTGACTGAGCTGAGCAGGCAGAGCTGAGCAGGCAGGCTGTGATGTGGGTCTGGCCAGGGAATGAAACTGGAGGGTGCAGAGGCCAGCAGGCAGGAGAAGATCTGGGGCCCAATGGGGAGAGTCTAGCACAGTGATGGATGAATTAGACTTCAATGAAGTAAAGATGACTAGGTTTTAAAGTTCATGTGGGCAGGGGTTTTATCCTTAACAAAAAGGAGTACGTGAAAAGGAATATTGTGTTTGGAGAGGGAAAATGTACATGCTGTGTCTAAGGTGTTAGAAGACCTTGCTGTGGAGATGTCTACTGGCAAGTGAAAACTGGTGATGAGAGACAATAGGACTTGCTTAGTTTCCCAAATGTGTTGAGATGGGACGTAGACTCTCTGAAGAAGGTTGCGAAAGGGAATAGAAAGAACAGTGCACCCAGATTCCTTTGGAGCATTCAGATAATACTCGTGTGTGTGTACATCTTGGGAACATTATGCTAAGTGGGGGGTGGGGGAGGAGACAGACAAAAGGCCACATTTGTATGATACCATCTAGATGGAATGTCTACAATAGGCAAATCCATAGAGACAGAAAGTAGATTATTGGTTTCCAGGGGCTGGGGAAGAAAAGAGTGGGGAGTGGCTGCTAATCAATACGGCATTTCTTTTGGGGGTGATGAAAATGTTCTAAATTGATTATTATGATGATTGCCCGGCTCCGTGAATATGCTAAAACTCACTTAAGTAGGTGAATTATATGGTATGTGAATTATATCTCAATTTGAGCAGAATAAAATTGTCATTATTAGGTTAACTGAAAATAAAGTCCAAACCAAAAATGAATTCTAGCCAACTTTTAACTCGAGTATCCGTGGGCAGCGTGGCTCCTTATGCAGAGGAAACACACCTCTTTCCTCCGCTCCCCTTCATAGTTCACCTTCATTTTCAGTGCAAGAAACAAAAATTTGTGAAGTAGGTGTTGGAAGATCGGTTTAACCTATAATTAAATTCTCTATTTAAAGAACCACATTTGTTTGAAGGAGAGAAAAGGCCCTTGATTATTTACTGCATTGTATATTCCCTGTGAGAACCATTCTTACTTGGGCCCTGTTTAACATATAGGCTCTTATATATTTAGGAATTGAAAAGGTGGGAAAGAAAAGGAAAGATGAAACACGGGTTCTTCATTTGGGATTTACACTAAAATGTGAATTTTATCTTGGTCCACCATTTTTAAACCTGAAAAGTACAAATGTTTGGACAGTGACACGGATGTTTGGACAGTGGTCATTGGGTTGTCCTTAGAGCATGTTGGAACTGCGTATTGAAAAATATGAGATAACCTGAAACTTAGAAAGGAAAGGATTAACAAAATTAGAAGGTGCTGTTTGAAAATGGACTTAAATGTTTCATGAAAAAACCTTAGGAATACTTCAGTTTAGAGCTGCTAAATACTATAGTAGTCAGCTAATGTGTTCTCCTTATAAAGTTAAGATGAGCATGTCTGGCAGCCTATGAAGAACTCAGCTTCACACCAGGCATAACATTTGGTCTTGTCCATACTTTAGTACTCTGTTACTGTTGGCTTAGGTATCTTTTGTTGTTGAAAGAAAAAAGTCTGGAAAATCCTCAATTTGCTGGTGAGGTGGGGGAATTCTATTCATGCACAAACATAAATCTCTCTTCAATCTACACTTGTATACAACACCTTCAGTTTGAAGAGAACACTGTTTAGCATTATTTCCCAAAACACATTAATATTCTGCATGCATTTCACTAATGTATTTAAAGAAAAGAAGGCTGGAGGAAGTTTTCTCCAAATACTTGCCTTAGATCTGAACCGGGAACTAGTTCTTAAAAGTCTCAGTCTCATCATCTAAGTTATAATTTCACATGGCTTCCTCCATCAGAGCCTCAGAGGCAGTGCTGTGCAGGAAGCAGGCTGAGGCTAGGGGCTGGAGTGCCAGAGTAGCTGATCCCTGAATAAACCCAGGTTTATTCCGTGTTCTGCATAGCCTTGCTAGAGTAAAAGGCGTGGTAGAGTCCCCCTATTAGGAGAGGTTCTCTTCTCCTGAGAAGCTTTTCTTCCTCACTGGATAGCAACTATCCAAAGATGTCCTGCAAACAGTTGTGTGCTCACTGCTGGAGCTGGTTTGCTGCCCTGCAGAAGCACGTGAAATGCAAGAAGACATGTGGGTTGTGGATTTTTCTGCTGATTCAGCACAGTGCACTGCCTGCTAACGACCCGCTCGAAGAATGCTGAAGTCATGTATCAGTGCACACCGGAACGATTCTTTGTGCCACAGAAAGCTCAACTGGTCGCTTAAGGGAGAAAGTCACAAGCAACTGTTACTGCCCACTCTTGATTTTCAGTTCCGGGTCGTGGATAGCTTTTTTCAAATCCATTGGTAGTCTAAAAACGATTTTAACCACTTCCCTCACCAAACCTTTCAGTGAAGATGCTAACAAGCAACAAAACCGAAAATATTAATTTCACCTCTCCTCCGTACCCTTTATCTGCCTCAAATGACGGGGCCAAAAGATGATTTTGGATGTTCCCCAATAAAAACTGAGTTTACAAACTAGTGGCTTGCAGGCCCACCCAGCCATAGATGCGTTTCATTTGACCTGTACTGTATATCTAAAAAAAATATTAGAATAAGTTGTCAGCATCTAAACCTCAAGAAGTGCCACATAAGATCTACGTTTCTGGTTTCTCTTACAATGCTGAAGATCTGGTCATCCTGGGCCTACATTCTCAGGTGATACCCATGGGTTGAGGCCCAGGGGCAGGTCTGTCCTCAGGCTGGATTTGGCTCCTGTCCTGACAGCCATTGTTTCCACTAGCCTGCATGTATCATTTTCATAACCTACTAGTCATTGTGGGCATTTGGGTTTGGGACACCCCGCCTATCCCCCAAACCCCAAACAAGAGAAAGATCCCAAAAAAGGAAAGATTTTGCTTTCTTCACAGATGTCATGGTGACACAGTCCCTATTGGTATGAAATTTGAACAATATTATCATATACATGCCAGAGTCCTGAATGCAGAAACAGGTAAAATGAGTTACATTTAGGATATAGGATTTCACTTTCGTGTCTAATAAGGAATAAAGACTATTTCAAACAAAGTTGGAGAAGTATAAGGAAAAGCACACTAAAATGAAAGGTGAGTAACCTTATTTTTTATTCTACTCTCCTCCCCCCATGATGACACCAGTTTTCTTTCCTGCAGGTGGAAATTAGTAGCCACCACCTGTCACTTCATTTAGCATTTGTTCACTTAACAACATCTATAGGGAGTGGTTAACATCAAGAGTTTAGGGTTTTACAAACATGGATATGCACTTGGGACTTCCTTTTTCTCTTCTGTAAAGCAAGAATCATAATAATAAACACATCAGTGTCTGGTTTACTCTGAATACTCAGTCATTGTAAGCTTTTATCTATTTTTTTTTTTTTATTAAATACAAACTGTTCACCACACTTTGTGCTAGGCTTTGGAAATATGAGATTTTTTTAAGAATAATTTCTTACCAGGCTTCTAAATCTGAGGTCCTGGACATTTAGGGGATCATCCCACTGTTATTTGAGTTAGAGCCATGACCTCCTTCTCAGAAAAGTGTACACACAATAGGTTGCATAACATCAATGGCACCTGCTCCATTAGGTCCTCACTGGGTTGGTCACACAGCACATGGAAGCAGTGATTGTAGAGGAGGTGGTTCCAGAAGACCCAGAGCCACCCATAGGAACATTAGGGCAGTTCTGTGTGAGGGGCTAAAGTGCAAGAGGTGAAGTGGGCAGTAAGAGGAATTTTAATGGAGACATCTCTTTATATATATTCTTTTCAAATAAAGAAGATATTCCTATAAGAACTAATGTATTATAGTCAGAGCTAGCATTGTATATTTGTCATGTTATTAATACTGGCTACTCTGGCACATGTCAAGTTCTGGAATTATCTTCTCGCCTGTGATCTTTTCAAACACACACACACACACACACACACACACACACACTCACACACTCCAAATTGTGATTTGTCTTCCTGGATATGGAAACTAATTTCAGTATATATTAGCCAGACCATTGCTTTTGCATAGGGTTGCTGTGGTTTATTGTGCTTTTTCCTGTATTCTAGTCTTTTCCTAGTCTCATCAACCTGACATTCCCAATGTACACAGAACCAATTGCACATGGGACCTGATTATCTGTTGGTGACTCAGATGGGGCTCAGCACTCTGGGCCACCTCTGCCCCTAACCCTCTCAGGCCCTTAGGTTGGATGCAACACATTATGTTCCCTCCAAAACAAATCCAACTGCAGAGTATTGGGAAACAGGTAGGTTTTACTGAGGCTTTGGGAGGCAGAATGAAAACAAAATGCACTGCATTTCACATTAAAATTCCCATTAGACAACACTCAACTGTCAAAGCTTTTCTCTTCCACCGCCTAGCTCCCTCATCTTCCCTCCATTTTACCCCCACCTCTCTTCTCATCTTGTACTAGTAGCTTGTGCTAATTCAGGGAATGTAGCTCCCAACACTCCCGCAATTCTGCTTCCTCGTTGTGGTTATTTAATACTGCCTTGAATTATGAGAAAGCTTCCGTGCTGAGGAGGATGATTTTGTTTATACCGTGCAACAAGCAGCAAGCTTCCTTAGTATTCATGTTATTTGCAGTGGGGCTGAAGTTTAAATAGCAAATATATCCTCCTCTCCTCCCCCACACCAACCACAAATTTCTTTGTTCTTCACTTAATACATTAGCGGCATCCTCGGTGTTAGAGCATGTAAACTCATCTCTCACTTTGAACAGCTGTGACGTGTGCCATTGTATACATGCAACATGATGTATTTAGCCATTCCTGGACATTTGCTTTCTTTTCTATTACAAACCATGCTGCAGTCAAGCTATTGCACACTTGTGTGACTATGTCTGTAGGATAAATTCCTCGAATTGATATTTCTGTCATAAATATGTGCATTATAACATTCAGTAGATGTTGCTGTCCAGAAATTTATCTTTTAACCAACTGTATAAAAGAGATTCTGTTTCAGTCTTTCATAAAATTTCCTCATCTTATATGTTTGTTTATTTATGACCCACCTTAATTAGGGAAGGGTTTAAGGTGGCAGGCAAGAAAATATAAATTAGAAGTAGATAGGAAAGGAAAGTGGAAAATAGAGATGAAGACATAAAATGGACTGGTAATATTATAAAAATCCATGCAGATTCATTCTATGCCCTAGGCAACCCTCAGGTTTGGCACTAAGCTTTCCAGCAGCCAGTGCAAAGAGGGGAAACTGATCCAGTATGAAATCTGTGACTGAAAACAAAGCCATGGCTTGGTGGCCTCATATACAGGACATTGTACAGTGAGACAGTGTCCTCAGCAGCGTGACCTCATGTGAACCCCATAGCGTCCCTTTATCTGCCCCTCCCCCCCCCTTTTTTTTTGGACCCAAAACATAGTGCCCAAGATCAGAGGCCTGTCTGTAGGCATACATGTGCTGATTATGTCAGGCGGTGAGCAGCCTGGCCAAGACTGATAAACCAACCACTTGCCTCCTAATGTGGTCAGATAGATAGCAGGGCGTTCAGAGCAGGCATTGCCACTTGAACACACAGAGTTTCCTTTCTCCTAAAAGCTTCTGAGAATGACCTTGGGGGATGAGACTGGAAGCAGATCCAGGCCAGTGTCTGTAAGCCAGGTCAGGAAAACACTCCTGAAGGGGCATTCCCAGGTAGGACATGTGGGCTGCCTGCCTCATGAGCAGACAGAGGGACAAATGGATGTGCTCTCCAGGCTGCCCAGGGCTGGGGACAAGGATCTCCAAAGGGAGCCAGGGTCTAGGGGCCACCTGTGCAAATTGAAGATGCCAAAGAATGGACTCCCGGCATGGTCTGGGGTACTGCAGCTCTGGATCTTGGAGAGAGAGATAGGATTGAGCTGAGTAAGCTGAGCTGGGTGGGGAGACTGGGCAAACCAGCCACCACAGGTGTGGAGCTGCCAGAGAGCAGGTGGAGGATGTGACTTGGTCTAGACAGAGAGAAAGGGGAGTCAGCTTTGCATAAATCACCAAGGGGCTGAGTCCCACGGCAGAGGGGCAGATGGTTGTGAAAGGAAATTCTGACCCAAAGCAGGGACAGTAGAACTGGACACCAAGCAACTGAGGTGCTATAAGAGAGAACTGGACTTGGACCTGCATTTGACATCAGGGCAAATGGGCAAGAAAGAAGGACTCTAAGAGTCAGGGCTGACAGAATATAAAACAGAAATGATTGAGTCACATAGATTTTGTCCCCAAGCCCCACTAAGCTGTGGAAAACTTTACCCACGAGGTACCCACACTGTGATGTGGATATCCAGACATGTACTGTTGAGGCTTACTGAGAATATATCATGAGCTGGGGGGTTAGGGGAGAGGAGTAAAAAACAGCCCATGAATATAGAGGGGGAAATATCTTCCTTTGTCATTCCTTGGATGGCAAAGTAAAAGACAGTAAGGGAAAGTTATCCAAGAGGAAGAAAAAAAAGAGAGAGAAGAAAAAAAAAAAAGACAGTGGAAACCTGATTGAAGGAAGTTTTTTTGCATATCATCTGCCCTGGAAGCCACAAAAGAGAGGGATGTAAGAAGAGCAGGCAGTTCCAGAGGGAGTAAAAGAAACTATTGGGACAGGCCTACTGGGAAGATAGTATGGCACGGGGAGGAAAGGAGGTTCATTTTCCATTTAGAGAAGTTTGATCAATTAAATTCCTTTGGTGCATCCAGGAAGGTTTGAGTTTTGAATCATCGTGAGCGTTAGCCACAATAGATGTGTTCTGGGTTTTAACTTTACTCACTTAGACCCAGATCCACTATTTAAAAGCCTACTTGCCCTTCACGTCAGTCTACTAGTAACTGCTTTTGCTGCTGTACCTGGGAGATTGGCTTTCTCATCCCCATGTTCTGCATCCCTCCAGATTGGTAATAAGAGCTTCCCAAGGCATCTGCCTTATTGCATTAGGGAATGTAACTGATGAGGAAATATGACCCCAGCTTAGGTTCTGGTATCAGCCCAGTACAGTTTTACCATGATATTATACAAGTGAAAACATAATTTGAACTCACATATGGGGAAACACAAAAATGTAATAGTAAACGTTCAATGTTAGAATCTAGACTAGATTTATGAATGAATGTTAGCTAGATGACTTCCACTGTCATATGTAACTTAAATAGCTTCTCATTAAGACTTGTAAGTCAGGCAAAATTAATTTATTAGAATATAGTAATGCTCAGATGTGACTGGATATGTGAAAAGTTAATAAATGGAGCATAGGTTACACTAAGAGACCCATTTTCTTATTTTTCTCAATAAGCCACAGTTTCCATCAATTTAATGAGGTAATCTGAAATCTTGATTAGGATTCTCTGATATCTGTCTTTAAATGAGTTCCTGAGATAAACACTGTTAAAAAGACACCACCTTTGATCAAAGTATTGATTTTGATTTGAAACCCCCATGTAAGATTCATAATCATTTCCTTGGTAACAGAGGTTTGAACAAAATACAAGGGCAAAGGTATTATAAAAAGGTTTCTTATTGTTCCCTCTGCTTATGATTATCTGGAGAACAACAATGCCAAAGTGGGGAGGAAAGCAAGGGCTGTTTGGTCCAAATGAACAGAATTCTGGAGTAGGTGGTAGGTGGTGGTCTCCAGAGTTTTTCCGCTCAATTGGGCGTAGCCTTGCAAAGGAAGGTGGGACCATCATTCCCAGCAATCAGCCCTGTTGGAAGAAGGAGGGCTCCCCATTCGTCTTCTCTTCATTCTGGGCCCTACATTGAAAAATAGTTTCTGCTTAATATTATGAATATGAGGTATATATTTCTCTAAGACATCTTCAGACTCCAAACTAATAAGGTTTTTAAGTAATGCTCTTTTCTGCCATCACCTTAGGCAATTTTTGTATCCTATGTGAACTACAAAGATGTATATGATGTGTTCAGACTAGTAGAGACAACTTACTCCTTTGTAACTGTAACAGAAGCAGTAGTCCACACTCAAACATTTTTTTTTTCCCCTAGTACTACTTGACCAGAATGAAATCATTGCAATGCATTTTAGGCAAAAGGGACATGAAAGTTGAGAATTGTTCCCCCAAACTCTCTCTGCCACCTCCTGTACTCCTGAGATGTCTGCTTTAGCCTCTAGCTAGTTGAGAGGCTAAGATACCAAAGGAATCAGGAAGGCGTGACCTCGAGCAGCCAGATTTGCAAATGCATCCCCCGTAGATGGGAGCCTTACTTCCTCTGGTTTACTGCACCTGGCAGGAGCACCAAACAGGTGGAATTTCACTGGGTTGCACTCACTGAGGACATACTGATGAAGAATTTGTTTACTCAGTTACTGTGACCCAGCACACAAACATGTGGACACAGGGCAATCACAACTCCCACGGCAGCCCAGAGGAAATATGCAGGTCAGGTTGTGAAGCAGCACCCATAGTTATAGGAAGGTGTTGGAATTCCCGGGGAGGTTCATTTTGTTTTAAACCCTACTCATTTCACCAGTGGGAAACAATGAGTGTGGTTGCTCTTTCTTCTCCCTAACATCAGGACTTCCCCAGGGAGATATCTGCCATGTGATTCTACAGGGGACATGGAGACATGGAATTATATCCTGTAACCAACCAGGTATATGGCAAAAATAACTACGTTAAAAAAATCCTGTGCATTTCAATATTGAAATTATAAGCACAGGTTAAATATGCAAATATGAGGTTTCAAAGGGATCATTTATATTCCATGTAGCAAGAGAGAAAATATTTTAAAACTGACATGATATCAAGTCACATGAAGAAATTGGTATATAATTTGTGCTGAGTATGAGGGGAAATGCGGTACATAAATTATGCAGAAAACAAATTTTCCCCATTGCCAGAAGGTATTTGGAATTGGTATGTAAATCCTCTTGCGTTTACTGGGGTTTTTCAGTGCTGTTTGTTAGATCCTTTCCTCAAGATCTTTCTCATTTGGACAAGAGACCAGTGACAGTAAATGTGAGCGTATAGTTGTAAAAGCCTCTCTCTCCCTCCACTCACCTTGTGACAGCAGCCACAGAAGATGAAACCTGCTGACATGTGAGTGGATGGTGGTAAGGCTGCACCAGGTGGGAGGAATATGTTGATGGAGGAATGTGGCCTTCAATTACAGAATGACATCAACGCCTGTCCTGTTGAATGGCAGGGCTCCGGTGAGACAAGCAGTAAAGAAGGGAAAGATCATATCTTGTTAATTGACTTAATTTCACCGCCCCCAGAACTACTGATGATTTATAACACAGAACCTCCTTTAATTTCATCAAATGCCTCGCCCAGAAACGATGCACAGCAGTGATACGATGGATAGTGATTATGAACAAGGACATACTTTGCCCCTATCTCTTGCCATTATTTCCTCTATGACTTTATTTAGGGAAAACTGGCATGAAACTCATGTCTTGATTTTGTGGGGTGGGCTTTTTTTTTGTCCTTTAATTTTAAGTCGTCACCCCCGCTGTTACAAGCAGAGTGAAAAATCCCACCCATTGTCTTTCTAACTTTGTATTACAAATGCTGGACTCTGGAAAAGCAGAAACAGGAACGATGGAACTGGTGTGGATAATGAAAGCTTTTGGTCTTGGAAAGGGAAAATGAAAAGACCTGCTCAGAATTGCATGGCCAGGGAGGCTGGCGTTTTTCCTCATATTTCTAGGTGATAGACAAATTGTTAGCTACCACATGTATAATTTATTGGTAATTGCTCTAATTTACCTCCTAAGTTTCTAAGTTGCCAATTCACTGACATCGACTATTTTGTACCGAAAAAATAGAAACCATGTGATAATTTAATGAAGTAGCTAGCCAGTTAGGATGATTTCTGTGCAAATGCAGTAATTGCCATTGTAATTTAGAGAAGTAGAAGAGGAATAACAGTCAAATCTCTTAGAAGCCTAGTGACTAATACCACTCCCAGGAATTAAAATGCTATGTGCAACCTTTCTTCTTGTGGACATATGAATACTAAGGTAACTGGCTTTCCTTTGAATTGGGTTGCCATCTACTTAAAAAAAAAAAAAAATGCTTCCTTCCTCCTTGGAGCATGGTAAGGGCTATCGAGGGACAACTTCCTCCTGTGTGTAGTCTGGGAAGCAGAGGGCTCAAAAGTCTGAAACTTAGGTAGAGCAGAGTGGGGCCTGTTGCAGGGATGTCACAGGCAGGGTTAGCATAGAGCTTCTGTTTCTTCTTAAAGCAAATGTTCCACTTCTCTCAAAAAATCTTATCTAATAAAGAGGGAATATGCTAATTGACCCTCACACCATCACAAAGATGGCAGTGCCCACAGCCTATGAAAAGGGAATATGCTAATTGACTGCCCCACCCTCAAAGATGGCAGCACCCACAGTCAATAAGGAGGAAATATGTTAATTGACTGTCACACCCTCAAAGATGGCGGCACCCAGTCCCTTCAGACCAGCTGGGGCAGCTGGCACATGGTAAGGCCGGGCCCACCCCAAGGGGGGTCCTGCAGCTCCATGTACCTGCCTCCAGCGTCCCCCAGCTGCCCAGGGCCACCCAAGGCTCAGGTAACCAGGGCTGACTGAGGCTTGCCCTGCCGGCAGTGGCAGCAGCAGAGGTGTGACGGGACATTGCCTTCCCCTGATCGCTGGGTCACCTCCCTTCTCTGATAGCTCCTGGACTGTGAGAGGGGGTAGGCTGGGCTGAAGGACCCCCCTTCCAGTGCATGAATTTTCATGCACTGGGCCTCTATTAATTAGCTATAAGAACCTATATGCACAATGTCTTCTTGTGGCCAGCCTATCAGATTTCTCTGTGTTCCTGAATCTCCTCAATTTACCAATAGAAACATTTTCTACTTTTCTTCTCTAATGAACAGCCAAGCAAGCTGAGGTCCCCTTCTGTCTCTGTACCATCAGCAGAACTGTAAACTCCCTTCTGCTGCTGAGGCAGGAACACGGCTTAACTTTTGGTTCTCAGGTGTAAGTTTGTGGTCCTGGAAATGACAGGAAGTAGGAAAATGAAGTTTTTAGCTGACATTTGAGAAAACTGGAAATAGAGGTGACAGAATAAATGTGGATTGCTCAGGACATTTTGGAATGCCACTCTTTTGCCCAACTCAGCTAGCAAACATCTTGAGACTGATAAAATCCTTTTGCAGTTCATCAGAACTTAACTTTGGTTCAATCTGTCAAAGTCACAACCACATCTCTCTAGAGTACCATTTGGCTACAGATCAAATTTATTATCACAAACACAGTGATGTTCCTGAATAGCATTCCTAACACAGTGGATGTCCTTATGCACCAAATACTAAAAAACACCAGAAAAACAAAGGAATTTATATAATCCCTGCTAATTTTATTAAAATCAAGGTGCTTTCTTTCTGCCCAGCATGGCTCAATAGTTGAGGGTCAACATATAAATCAGGAGGCCATGGTTCCATTCCCGGTCAGGGCATATGCCAGGTTACAGGCTTAATCCTCAGTGTGGGGCATGTAGGAGTCAGCCAATCCATGATTCTCTCTCATCACTGATTTTCTATCTCTCTTTCCCTCTCTTCCTCTCTGAAATCAATAAAAATTGATTTAATGATTCATAGTATTTTTAAAAATAATAAAAATAAAATAAAGATACTTTCCTAAGTGACCAAATATGTTTGGACAAATGACCATACTACTGCAACCTGATATGAGACTCTATAGTGACTAAGAATTTTAACCAAATTTTTAATCTAAATTTATGACCTTGTGACATCCTTAGTATACCATTAGCATGTTCATGACCAAGGAGGAACACCGGCTGAGTCTCCTGGCTTGATGTTTGCTCAATCGATGCTCAGTAAGCAATAGGGCAGGATGGGCAGCCCCTTTATCCTCAAAATGTGGCCCTAGGGCCAAAACCATCAGCATAATCTGATAGCATGTAAGAAAGGCAAATTTAGGGCCCTCTTCCAGCCTACTGTAGCAGCATTTCTGAGGGTAGACCCAGAAATCCGGGTTTTTCTATCTCTTCTAGGGATTCTGATGTCACTCAACTTTGAGAACCACTGGACTCAGGGTCTCTGGAACAAACTATTAACTAACAATTGATGGTGCTTGGTGGTGCCTGCATGTATTTATCTCTGCAGATGAAAGAAGTGTGGCCATCATGCTATATCTTTGGGTTTGGAATCTCAGCTGCTGATTTTTCCTTTTTTTTTCTTTTTCTCCACAACATTTCCCAATACCTGGATCAAAATTATGGGTTACCATACATTGAAATTAACTTGAGATGACAGTTTTGTTTTTAAACTTGGAACTATAAGGAACTCCTCCTAAATGTGATTGAACCGTTTTAGGTTATTGGTACCACATACCAAAAAAGTAATACACACTTTTCCTGAATCAGCCCTCTGAACAACTCAGCCATTTGCAATATAGAGAAAAAAACAGAAACTGGACAAAAAAAGACCTACCAATATTCAACATATACACTGAGAAAACTGTACCAAAGAACCTTTAAAAAAATTATTGGAAGAGACAAAAATCTATTCACTTTTTTAAAATATATTTTATTGATTTTTTACAGAGAGGAAGGGAGAGAAGAGAGATAGAGAGCCAGAAACGTCGATGAAAGGGAAACATCGACCAGCCGCCTCCTGCACATCCCCCACCGGGGTTGTGCCCGCAGCCAACGTACATGCCCTTGACCGGAATCGAACCCGGGACCTTTCAGTCCGCAGACCGACGCTCTACCACTGAGCCAAACCTGTTTCGGCCACTTTTATTTTGCAAGACTAGTTGTGGCTCAGAATTGCATGAGAAGCTTTTTAAAAATTCAGATTTGCAAAACCTAAGTATGAGAGTTGAAACTATAAAACTCTTTGAAGAAAACGTATGTGTAAATCTTGAATTTGGCAATGGTTTCTCAGATATGGCACCTAAAACACAGGCAACCAAAACAGAAAATAGATAATTAATATTGAAATTTTTTGTGCTTCAAAGTATACTGCCAAAATAATGAAAAGACAGCCTGCAGAATAGCAGAAAATACAGGGTGTCCAAAAAAATGCGTGTGTGCTTTTTTTCTAATAGCTCAATTGATGTTTCTTTCTTTTCAAATTTAACCCATTAAAATTAATAATTATTCAAAGTGTGTATACATTTTTGAAACACCCAATATTTGTAAATAATATATCTGAAAATTTTAGCATTCAGAATCTATATATATTTTTAAAAACTTCTTACAACTCAATAGTAAGGAAAAAACATTTTTGAAATGGCCAAAATATTCAAATAGATGTTTCTTCAAAGAAGATATACAAATGGCCAATAGTACACAAAAATATACTCAACATCATTCACCATTATGGAAATACACATCAAAACTATAATGAGATGCCACTTTACACTAGGATATGGACAATAATGTGTTAGATTTGGAGAAATTGGAACCCTTACACTGCATATGGGAATGTAAAATGCTGCAGCCACTTTAGAAGTCTAGTAGTTTCTCAAAAAGTTAAAGATAGAATTATTATATGATCCAGCAATTCCACTACTAGGTTTATACCCAATAGAATTGAAGACATAAAAACTTACAGAGAAATGTTCATAACAGCCTGTTCAGAATAGCCAAAAAGTGGGAACCCAAATGCCCATCAACTGATGAATGGATAAATAAAATGTGGTATATTTGTGCAATGGGATATTATTCACTCAAATTGAGGAATAAACTATTGATGAATGCTACGACTTGGAGGAACCTTGAAAACATTAAGCTAAGTGAAAGAAGCCAACCACATACAAAAAAAAAACACATTGTAAGATTCAATTTATATAAATCTCCAGAATAGGCAAAGCCATAGAGATAGAAAGTAGATTAGTGGTTGTAAGGGACTGAAAGAATTGGAAAATGAGTGACTGTGAATGGTTGTTGGTTTTCTCTTGGGTGATGATAAAGCTCTGGAATTAAATTGTGGTGATTGTTGCACAACTTTGAAATACAAAAACTACTGAATTGTGCACTTAAGAGGGTTATTTTAGGTGGGAGGATCCAAGATGGCTGCTCGGGTATACACCTAGCCGCAGCAGCTCACAACAATTTCAAAGGAATACAACTAAAATGTAGAGTGGACATTGCCCAGAGCTACAGGTAGTCGACTGACTGAAAACTCTACAATAGGAAGGAGGGAGAAAACCAGAAGGAAAATCAGAGGAGCTGAAAAAAAGCCTAAGGTACGGAGACATGCTGCGCGCTCCCACGCACGCGCGCGCGGAGAGGTCGCAGCCGGAGAGGAGGAGAGGGCTGGGTGCTGCCTGGCGTTCCCTAGCAGGAAGGAAATAGAACCCCCAGCCTGGGCTGAACCCCCGAACCGGCAGCGCTGAGCCCCAAGTTATGTGCCAGACCCTGGGGACCCAGGCTCCGGCAGGGGGAGACAATCCCAGGGGATGGCGAAATGCGGGGCCCCCGGAGTCGCGCGCACATGGCGCGCAGAGGACTGAATGTTGACTCTGATGCTGGATTACCCTAGCCGGAAGAAACAAAGCCTCCGGCGGCAGCTCTGAGCCTCAGTCCAGACCTCCCCGAACTCCAGGTCTGGGCCAGTCCCTGGGGACCCAGGCTCGGGCAGGGGGAGACGGGGCTGTGAGGTGGAGTCCTGGGAGCGCGGCGAAAGGCCGAGCCCCCGGAGTCGCGCACACTGTGCGCAGAGGACAGTCTGTTGACTCTGATCCTGGACTTCCCTAGTGGGAGGGAGAAAGAAAGCTCCAGACTGGAGGAACGCCACGAGGAGCAGGAGCCCCTGCCGGACACCGGCCAGCTGGGCGCCAGCAAGGAGCCGGGCGACGGGGCCCCCAGTGGGGGGGGTGCCCCTGAGCCTTCGACTGCTGAGCGCTGGCAACGGAGCCAAGGACGGGGGCTGCTTCCTGGGCGGCGCCGACCCCGGCAACAGGCTGGAGCAGCGCGGGAGCCCGCGGAGAACAAAGGGGTGCCACAGGCCAACCTGCTGAGCTCCCAGGACAAGGAGGAAGAAACCAAAGAAGTTCTCAATGTGAAGAAATCAAGTGAGAGCAAATGATAGTAAAATTACTTAAGAAAGAATACAAAGAAGATCTTGAAAAATCAAAGACTAAGTCAGAACTCAACGCACCAGCCAACATTGCAACATAAATGCGTTTTGTTGTTTTTTTTAAAAAAAGAAAAAAAAAAGAAGAGAAAAAAGGGACAGAATGTTGGAACAGCGGCGACCAGGCCTAGAGTGGCCAGGCACAAGGCAGTGGCAGCTGGGCCCGGAGCAGCAGTGGCCAGGCCCCAGAACAGCAGCAGCCAGAACAAGAGCATCAACGGCCAGCACTGGAGCAGCCAGACCTGGGGCAGTGGCAGCCAGGCCTGAGGCAGAGGCGGCCAAGCCCAGGGTGGCCAGTCCAGGAACACCCAGACACGGAGTGGCTGGGCCCGGAGAAGCCCGGCCCAGAGCAGCCGGGTTGGGAGCAGCCAGGCCCAGAACAGCAGTAGACAACCACGAAGAATCCAGGCTGGGAGCGGCCAGGCCCGGAGCAGCTGGGTCTGGTGTGGCCAGGCCTGGAGCAGCGGCTGCCAGGCTAGGAGCGGCCAGGCCCGGAGAAGCAGCTGCCAGGCTGGGAGCAGCCAGGTCCGGAGCAGCCGGGTCTGGTGTGGCCAGGCCCGGAGCAGCGGCTGCCAGGCTGGGAGCGGCCAGGCCCGGAGCAGCAGCTGCCAGGCTGGGAGCGGCCAGGCCCGGAGCATCCGGGTCTGGTGCGGCCAGGCCCGGAGCAGCGGCTGCCAGGCTGGGAGCTGCCAGGCCCGGAGCAGCCGGGTCTGGTGCGGCCAGGCCCGGAGCAGCGGCTGCCAGGCTGGGAGCGGCCAGGCCCGGAGCAGCCGGGTCTGGTGCGGCCAGGCTGGGAGCGGCCAGGCCCGGAGCAGCGGCTGCCAGGCTGGGAGCGGCCAGGCCCGGAGCAGCCGGGTCTGGTGCGGCCAGGCCCGGAGCAGCGGCTGCCAGGCTGGGAGCGGCCAGGCCCGGAGCAGCGGCTGCCAGGCTGGGAGCGGCCAGGCCCGGAGCAGCCGGGTCTGGTGCGGCCAGGCCAGGAGCAGCGGCTGCCAGGCTGGGAGCGGCCAGGCCCGGAGCAGCCGGGTCTGGTGCGGCCAGGCCAGGAGCAGTGGCTGCCAAGCTGGGAGCGGCCAGGCCCGGAGCAGCCGGGTCTGGTGCGGCCAGGCCCGGAGCAGCGGCTGCCAGGCTGGGAGCGGCCAGGCCCGGAGCAGCCGGGTCTGGTGCGGCCAGGCCCGGAGCAGTGGCTGCCAGGCTGGGAGTGGCCAGACCTGGAGAAGCGGCTGCCAGGCTGGGAGCGGCCAGGCCCGGAGCAGCCGGGTCTTGTGCGGCCAGGCCCGGAGCAGCGGCGGCCAGGCTGGGAGCGGCCAGGCCCGGAGCAGCCGGGTCTGGTGCGGCCAGGCCTGGAGCAGCGGCTGCCAGGCTGGGAGCGGCCAGGCCCGGAGCAGCCGGGTCTGGTGCGGCCAGGCCAGGAGCAGCGGCTGCTAGGCTGGGAGCGGCCAGGCCCGGAGCAGCAGCTGCCAGGCTGGGAGCGGCCAGGCCCGGAGCAGCCGGGTCTGGTGCGGCCAGGCCCGGAGCAGCGACTGCCAGGCTGGGAGTGGCCAGGCCCGGAGCAGCCGGGTCTTGTACGGCCAGGCCCGGAGCAGCGGCTGCCAGGCTGGGAGCGGCCAGGCCCGGAGCAGCCGGGTCTGGTGCGGCCAGGCCAGGAGCAGCGGCTGCCAGGCTGGGAGCGGCCAGGCCCGGAGCAGCCGGGTCTGGTGCGGCCAGGCCAGGAGCAGCGGCTGCCAGGCTGGTAGCGGCCAGGCCCGGAGCAGCCGGGTCTGGTGCGGCCAGGCCAGGAGCAGCGGCTGCCAGGCTGGGAGCGGCCAGGCCCGGAGCAGCCGGGTCTGGTGCGGCCAGGCCAGGAGCAATGGCTGCCAGGCTGGGAGCGGCCAGGCCCGGAGCAGCGGCTGTCAGGCTGGGAGCGGCCAGGCCTGGAGCGGCCGGGACCGGAGCAACCGGTCCCAGAGCAGCCGGGTCGGGTGCGGCCAGGCCTGTAGCAGCAACAGCCAAGTCCAGAGCAACTAGGTCGGGAGCGGCAGTGACCAGACCCGGAGCAGCTGGTTGTGGAACGAACCAGAGCAACAGAGGCCAGGCCCGGAGCAGCCAGGCCCGAAACAGCTCGCTCCTCGCCTGTACCTGCCCACGGCTGCCTCTCAGACATGGCTGGAAACTTTTGCGGGAACTTGAGGGTCTGCTGAATCAAGTGATGAAGGCTTAGATCTGGATGTGTTGAGTTAGTATAGCGCTGGGGTGTTGATCTGTAAGTGCCTTGGGTGGGGCCTGGATGAGGCTGGTTGACCTATTTGGAAATGTCTTTTGTGTGAAGTGTATCATTGGGCATGTGGAGGTATTATTGATATGAGATAATGCTAAGTAACAGATTTACTATCTGAAAAGGGATTTACTATCGGGGAAAGGGAGGGAGGAAGAGACTGAACATAAACTGTGCACCTATGGATGAGGACAATGGGGGATGGGGAGGGGGCGGAGGGTGGGGTGGGAACCTGGTGGAGGGGGGAAGAAATGAGGAACCTTTGTAATAATATGAACAATAAAGATTGATTAAAAAAAAATAAATAAAATAAAATAAAAAATAAATAAATAAAAAATAAAAAAAAAAAGAGGGTTATTTTATGGTATGCAATTACAGCTGAATTTTTTTTTTTTTTTTTAAGGCAACAAGTTGGATTTGGCCTGCAGGGCCATAGTTAGCCTATCCTACTTCTAGTGTGAAAAGTAGGAAGAAGCAGATACATGACAAAGATTGACCACATGATGATAATTGTTGAAATGGATGATGGGTATTTGGTGGTTTCTTATAATATTTTTTCTACTTTTGTATGTCTTCAAACATACAAACATATTTCCATAATAAAAACATCATGTATGATGCATACTGAATTAGATATGAGAATCACCAAGAATGAGGCCTAGGCATCTATAGTCTTGACAAATTCCTAGGTGATTCTTCTGAAACCAATCAATTACTGGCTTGAACACGTATACTTAAAGACCAATGCTCTGTGTATAGCTCTCTTAATTTAACTCTGTTAGAAGGTTAGATGAGAGAGGGGAAAGTTGCTTATAGCCCAACAAGAAAAACAGAAAATAATAAAATGCAAATATGAACACTTAAAAAGCTCAGCCCTGGCTGGTGTAGCTCAGTTGTTTCGGCATCGTCCTGCACACGATTCCCAGTCAGGGCACGTGCCAGAGTTTGTGGGCTTGATCCTCACTATGGGGGTGTGCAAGAGACAGCTGATAAATGTTTTGCTCTCACATCGATGTTTCTCCCTCCTCTTCCTATCTCTCTAAAAATCAATGTAAATCTTTTTTTTTTTTAATCTCAGTATTCTGAGGCCACTTAGCATAGAAGCAAACAGTCCTATGTGCCATTAGAAACTGAAATCATCATTATATTACAAAATAGCATGACTTTTGAGATTAATAATAAAGATCTAGAGGCATTCAGGGAGGGCTGAATTGTATTCAGTAAATGTTATATAAGGCATGTAGAGGTAAATACTCATTTTAAAAATATCATTTTAGCCAGGACCGGTTTAGCTCAATGGATAGAGCGTCGGCTTGGGGACTGAAGGACCCGGGTTCGATTCCGGTCAAGGGCATGTACCTTGGTTGTGGGCACATCCCCAGTAGGGGGTGTGCAAGAGGCAGCTGATCGATGACTCTCTCTCATCGATGTTTCTAACTCTCTATCTCTCTCCCTTCCTCTCTGTATAAAATCAATAAAATATATCAATATTTAAAAATATATATATCATTTTAAGAATTGTTTGAGTTCTGGCCAGTGTTCTCAGTGGTTAGAGCATCAGTCCAAAGGGTCATTGAATTCCCTGTTAAGGGCACGTTGTACCTGGGTAGGTTTGATCCCCAGCCCTGGCCAAGGTGCATGAGGATCAATTGATGTGTCTCTCGTTTCTTTCGTTCTCCCCCTCCCTCTATCCCTTCTGTCCTCTATTTTGTAAAAATCAATGGAAAAAATATTTTCAATGAAGATTAACAACAACAAAAAGAATGGTCCAACCGGTAATACCTCAAATATCAAGAAAATCTGCTTATCCAGTTAAGATAATTTTAAAGCTTTTAATAGCTTTGTTTTAAAATCTTCTCTTTTCCACTTAGGTTTTATAAACAAAAATTTACCTTGCAACTAAGGAAAAATAACAGGATATAAACTTCCTGAAACAAGCATTAGATAAAGAAAACATTTTAGGAGACAGGGAGACAGAGATGGAGGAATTTTTGTTTTTCTAAATGCATAATCTCTTCCAAGCCAATTATCTTTTTTATTAAGTCAACTTTTTTTGAAGTAATATTTACGTATACAATAATATTTTAAGCATATTAGTTGAATGTTTTTGACAAATGTATGCACACACCTGTGTAACTACAATCCCAATCAATATAAAGTATGTTTCTACCTCCCCAGAATTCTGTACCCCTTTGCAGTCAGTCCCCACACCCCAACACCTGTCTTGTTCCAGGAAACCACTTATGTGTTTTCTGTCACTATTGACTAGTGTTCCCTTTAGAATTTCATATGAACAGACTCACTGTTTGTACTAGTATATTCTTGGGTCCAGTGTCCATGTTGCTGCTTTTTATTAGTAATTTATTCCATTTTATTGCTGTATTCATTATATGAATATGCCAAAAATTATTTATCCATTCACCTGTTGCCTTCTTTTTGGGGCTATCCTATATAATAAGAGAGGAATATGCTAATTATCTGCTATGTCATGAGATTTAACAACTGACCAAGTAACCACCGGATCACAGGTCTGCAGGAGGGTGGGGCAGTGAACTACAAGTGAGCATCAGAGATCTACAGGAGGGGGCAGGGCAGCAAGCTATGAGGGGGGTAGCGGGGGGAGCTATAGGAGGGCGGCAGCGACCTGGCGCACAGATTCATGCACAGGGCTACTAGTTATAAATAAAAATGCACAAGTCTCTTTATAGACATACGTTTTCACTTCTCTTGGATAAATACCCAATGTTGGGCCATATGTTAAATATATATTTAGCTGTATAAGGAACTGCCAAACCCTTTTACCAAGTAGTTTCACCATTTTATACTCTCACTGGCAACACATGAGAATGCCGGTTAAGCGCAAAACCTTGACTTACAAATTAGTAAAGAGGAAATGCTCTCTCTCTCTCTCTCTCTGAATGGTTTCATCTCTCACTGGCTTATTATTTTATCTACTGCTTAAGGAGCTTCACCTTGTATTTATGCAAACCTTTCCTGATAACAGTTTCAAACCATTTTAGGCTTTAACTAGCATTAATATTAATTACTGTTAATATACTGTTCATCAATTATATAGTTAATATACTGTTATTAAAACTAAAATTTTAATCACAAAATATTTCTTTCCTACACCGATAGCTAAAAACTGTTACTAGGAGAGCATTTATTTATGTTCCTTTCTAATAAGTAGGCAGTGACTATTATTGAACCCTTGACCATTCAATGTCTTAGCAATTTTTGTGGTTTAACCTTTGGAATGTAGACTTTGTGTGGAAGTCAGTGTCTCTGTTCATGAAAGAAGAAGTACAGTTTAGTGATAAAGTGGTTGTCAGACCAGCAAAAGAATCTTGGCTTCTCTCCGTGGGCCCATTCTTTAACAAATAAAGCCTTGGTTTCCTCATATATAATCTTGGAGGGGGAGGGGGGTAGGAGGCATAATTATACATAGCTCATATGATTGTTCTGAACACAATGATCTCATGTATGTAAAGCTTTTGGCAATGTTCCTGATCTATATTTATTGCTCAATAAATGGAAGCTTTAAGAAAGATGTGTCCCAATGTAATTGGAGCAAGAAGTCATCAGAAGGAAAATAAGGATGTGTTCTAGAATGTAAATTCCCTCTCCTCCTTGCTTTGACCAGGAGCATGTTCTCTCTCTCTGCTTGAAAGTCAGGGAGACTTCAATTTAATTAGCTTCCAATAAGCCCCATCCTCCTCAAGGCCATTCACTTCCCTCCCTTCACTCCTGCTTGGGGCCAGCTAGAAGGTATGACTCTTCTCTCAACAGGTTTCAGTCTAGCTCGCCTGCTCAGAAGCCTCAGCTATTTCAACTAATCTCTCATGCTAAAACATCCTGCTTCCTTACATAACTCACCCTGAGGCTCCCACATGCTCAAGAAACTGACAAACAAACCCATGGGCTGAGGGATTAAGTTGCACCTGCTATGTGGACCCCAGCCTCAACCATAATCAGACAGTAAGAAAAAACTCACTGGACTCACATCTTCAAATTCCAGAAAATCATTTTTTAAGTTTCATTTTCCAAAGACATGAACCATAAGGAAGGTAAATTTCCTAGTCTCAGACTTTCAATTTAAAGACCATTTGGTTACTGTTTCTCTTTGCACTTTAGGGCCTTTGGGGAGTAGCTTGTATTCCATCTTCCCTAGACCCAAAATCTGGAGATCTGGAGGTGAATGGATCATTCCAATATATAAGTTAATTAAGAAATGTAATGTGTATGTATATATCTAGCAAATAGAGCAACCAGGGAAGCTCAGGTTGAACTAGTATAATGACTGCAAGTGACCATCCATTTGAATACCACATAAAGGCAAATCTTGTTACCCTTGCCTTTATGTGTGCTGTGCCCTTTGCCCTTATGGCATTAGTTCCAAATGCAGGTCAAGGATGGACGAGGCATAGAAGAGTGGATGAGGGGGAGGGATTATCTTTTTTTAATCCTCACCACAGGACATGCTTATTGATTTTTCAGAGAAAGGGAAGCATGTAGTTATCATATATATGACATAAATGATTATTGTTACATAACCTGAGACTGGAAGGGAATTGTCGTGGAATATCCAATGCCCTCATTTCCAAACGAAGAAGTTAAGGTCTGTGGAAGTGAAATGACTAGCCCTCGGGGACTCAGCCAGGTCACTGAATTTCAGAATCAATCAGCACACTGTGTACCCCTGTGAACACAGGTTTCTCAAACATTGGCCGTTTATCTATGGCTTCTTTCCCTGAGTTAGTTATCATATTACAAACTACCCATGTTCATGGCATAGCACCATCCTTGTTTCTTCACAGGGTGCTGCCTTCCTAGCTCTGTAGGACCAAGTGATGGCTATTTCTGTTAAGTTTTTCAGATGCCTGTTTGCTTACATTGTGAAAAAGTAACCATGGTAGCTGTAATGTTGTGAATTTCGAGCCTGTCAATATTATTGTGTAGTGGTATCGCTGAAGTTGGGAAACAATCATTAATATCCTTCCTTGGGTTTATATTTAGCAGTGACTCTTCAGGGTGTGATTATAGGATATAAACAAGCTCCACCCAGAATGTGCTCAAATGACTAAATGATTGCCTGGGGACCTAGGTTACCCAATGCATATTGCGCTCTGAAATGAAAATATTCAGCATAGACAACTTTATTATAACCATAAATTTGACTTCCTACTATTACCACTTCAAGTCAAATTATATATGTTTGATGAGGCATAATTTCTTATTAGATCCAGAGAATACGAGGGTAGAATACATCATGATGGAATTATGATTTGAATTTTAATTAAGTTTTGTTCACTCCCCAATACTAGTTAGCGAAATAAACTCAACTGTAGTTATACAAATGAATAGGGAACGCTGTAGGACAAAAAAACGAACAAATTATGTTGCTTACCAAAAATTATTTTTATAATAGTAAGCATAACTTTTGGTATTATTTTATTTTACCTTTCCATGAACCTTCTTTTGTCAACCTTATGGTGGTTGCTTCTAAAAGACAGATATCTGATTCTGAATCTTGGCATTTCTGATTAGACACTTAACATACTGAATTTAGCCCTTTCATGATTCTCTAAAATTTTATTTTGATAACCTCTATGCAAACCCTGCATGCAGATTAATGTTCCTCATTTCTGACAAAGGAAATGTATTGAAACCTTTCCAACGAAATATTGTTAGTGAAATGAAGATGAAATATAGTGCAAAGGACTTTGATTTGCTCCATTCTGCTTGCTGTATTTCTCTCTTTTCTTCATTCAGCACACCCAGAATTCAGACATTTGGAATAAATGTTTATAGCAAGAGATGTCATAGAATGTATGAAGTCATATCTGGAATTACCTCTGACACATCTTATTTGTCGGTACTAACTATGCCATCAGCTACATGAGAATAATTTAAATAATAGAAAATTGAATTACCTGAATAATGAGCCATTTCTCCTTAACCCCAGTCACTTTCAATTCATTCTGGTGAGTACTTAACTTCTAATGAGAATATTTATAGTCTGGTCATTTTTCTAAATCACGTTTATGTTTTTGAGTACATAAACAATTAGAATTTTATCAAGGTTAAAAACTCAGGTAGGATAAACAAGGTGATATAATTTCAAATATTAAAACTGGTATATGCCAATTGACAGACAGTCCTTTCTTTTTTTAATGCACAAAAAAAAAAGCAGAACATCATTGCTGTAAATGGCTTGGGGGCCTGGTAGTATATTGTTTTTCAAAAGTATTTAAGTCATCAAAGCAGTAGCAGGAGGTCAATGTCTAGTGTTGCTTAATAGCTGGAGGCAGATCAGGATGATCTTAGATTTGCTTTTCAAAAGATTTTCACAAGGGAAAATATTAATAAAATCTTAAAAAAAAAAAAAAAAGAAAAGCTTTAGAATGTGCACAAAATAAGCAGAAATAAGATTTATACTCTGCCTCTGTAAGGGTATTGAATATCTTTCCAATTTCTAAATATTGATACAACTGTCACATTATTTTCACATTGTGGCAATTTTTAGTTTTCTTCACCTGAAACATTGTCCCACGGGGGTATTGTGACTGTTAAACTAATCTCTATTCATGATTTATGCTGCCAGAACCCAAATCTTTGGAACAAAATTAATAAATCATGTGTTGATGGAGACTGTAGACAATTTAATGAGCAAGTTCTATGTGATTGATACCACTTATTCCTTTTAGTCTATGGAAATTTTCTACTTAAGATATAAAATCTTTTAGGACATTCTGGAAACTATAGAAATCAATTTTCTTGCCTGATTTACTCCAAGATGGGCTGAAACCGATACATGGCCAACTCATCCTTTAAAATATGATTAACAAGGAATATCACATAGTTTGACTTCATAGCACAACTCAAGACCCTCCTGCTGAAGTTTATACCCATTTGTTCTCGCTCTTTTCTCAGAGGAGCTTTAGAGTATGACTTAGTACCCTCTGTGGATCCATAAGTAAACAACAGCCCAGGAGACAAGGGTTCATTGGTAATTAGTCCAGGAAGTAATGCTGGTTGGAATACCAAGCAGGGCTAGCTATGTGTTAATTACTGAGTTGTTTTCCATGGTGGTTTAATAACTGCAGCTTTAAGAACACCCAGGAATTATCATCTATATTTACATAAGGTGTGATTATTTTTTAAATAAACTTTATTTTTAAAACAGTTTTATAATTACAGAAAAATTGCAAAGGTAGCACAGCAAGTTCCCATATGCCTCCCACTTAGCTTCCCCTATTAACATCTTAGCAAATTGGACAACCTACAAGAAATGAATATATTATATTCCTAGGAACATACAACCTTCTAAGACTGAAGAATCATGAAGAAATAGAAACTCTCAATAAATTGATTGCTAGTAAGGAGAGTGAACCACTAATAAAAAACCTCCCAACAAATAAAAGTCCAGGACTAGTTGGCTTCACTGGTGAATTCTAC
Source organism: Pipistrellus hanaki (assembly GCF_964339955.1). Lineage (NCBI taxonomy): Eukaryota > Metazoa > Chordata > Mammalia > Chiroptera > Vespertilionidae > Pipistrellus > Pipistrellus hanaki. The sequence goes on along the minus strand of NC_140506.1, from coordinate 68,219,938 downwards.
CAAACATTCAAAGAAGAATTAATAAGAATCCTTCTCAAACTCTTATTAAAAATTGAATAGGAGAGAATGCTTTCAAACTCATTTTACAAGGCCAGTATTACTCATACCAAAACCAAACAAGGACACCTTAAGAAAAGAAAATTATAGTCCATTATCTCTGATGAACAGACATGCAAAAATCTTCAACAACATATGAGCAACCCAAATACAACCATACATTAAAAGGACCATACACCATGATCAAGTGGGATTTATTACAGAGATACAAGTTCAACATTCACAAATTAAACAAAGTTATATACCACAGAAATAAAATGAAAGATAAAAATCATATGATCATCTCAATAGATGCAGGACACCCTTCAGGGCAAACCAGCTGGCCCCAACCCGTGCACCAATGAAATAATACCTTTTCCAAATTGCTAATTGTCTTGTGAACTTGACCAGGAGGTATAAGATTTCTGCATCTTTGTTTCTTCATCTGTAAACAAAGAGGTAGGTTTAAAAATATGGTCCGTGGAAGTGAAGACAGGAAAAGTTATGGGATTGGGAGAAAGATAGAAAATTTAGGGACCAGAAGAGAATGGTTTTAAGGAAGAATCTGACTAAAATTTCAGATGTATGCATTGTAATAGCATAGAAACCCCAGAAACAATATCCAAAATATATGCAGGAAGTTGGCAAAGGGTAGACAGGACTAAATATAAGTGAGAAGAGGAAGGGTTATTTAATAAATGATTTAGCTCTCATTTTGAAAAATAGAAAAATAGATTAATGCCTCACCTCATACAGATCGATAATTTTAGATGGATTAAGAGCCTGGGTGTGTAAAATAAACCTTTAAAATTATCAGAAGGAAGTACAGGAGAATATTTTTGTGTCTGCAGGAGACAGATTATTTCTCAGTCAGTACACAAAAAAGACAGTTCATAAAAGGGAAGATTACATTAGGAAATAAGACTGTGCCGAAACCGGTTTGGCTCAGTGAATAGAGCGTCCGCCTTCGGATTGAAGGGTCCCAGGTTCGATTCCGGTCAAGGGCATGTGCCTTGGTTGCGGACACATCCCCAGTAGGGGGTGTGCAGGAGGCAGCTGATCGATGATTCTCTCTCATCAATGTTTCTGACTCTCTGTCCCTCTCTCTTCCTCTCTGTGAAGAATCAATAAAATATATTTTTTTAAAAAAAGAAAGAAAGAAAGAAAGAAAGAAAGAAAGAAAGAAAGAAAGAAAGAAAGAAGACTGTAAAACTCTTTTATGCAAAATCCAGTATAAAGTTAAGACCCTGGATTGGAAAAATATATTTTCAACACATAAAACAGCAAACATGTTGGTTCCCAATCTACATAGTTGGAGAATCCTTACAAATTGGTATGAAAAAGACAACTGACTACAAAAATGAGCAGCAAAGGGTACCTTCAAGGCAGGAGGCAAAGGAGATTTAAAAGACCAATAAATATAGGAAGAGATGCTAAGCCTTACTAACAATTAGGAGAAATGCTTACTAAAACAGAGGTACCATTCCTCACCCATCAGAATAGCAAAAATAAAGTATTGGGTCGGCAGCTAAGTAATTGCGGATTTTTTAAAGAAAATCAAAGACAATTTTTTCATGGAACTAAATAACTTTATTCTGTAATGTATTGCCCATTTTGATCAATGACCTTTTGCCATCTTTCAGGCAGCATCATAATCCCACGTTCAAAAAACTTCTGGTTTTTATTAGCAAAAAACTGAATCAGGTACGATTTGGCATCATCATCATTATTGAAATTTTTACCATTCAAGGAGTTTTGTAAAGATCGAAACAAAAAGTAATCAGATGGTGCAAGGTCAGGACTATATGGTGGATGTGGCAAAACATCCCAACCAAGCTCCATTAATTTTTGCCGAGTGACCAAAGATGTGTGTGGCCTTGCATTGTCATGATGGAATACAACACCTTTTCGATTTGTCAATTCGGGCCACTTTTCTTCAACTGCATTGTTTAATTTCGTTAGTTGTTCAATGTAGACATCAGAACTGATCGTTCGGTTGGGTGGTAAGAGTTCAAAGTAGACAATTCCTTTGTAATCCCACCAAACTGATAACAAAACCTTCTTTTGATGAATATCAGCTTTTGATGTTGTTTGAGTTGGTTCACCTGGCCTGCTCCACGATCTTTTCCGCTTGATATTGTTGTAAACAACCCATTTTTCATCGCCAGTTATCAGTCGTTTTAAAAATGGATCATTTTCATTACATTTCTTTAGCAAATCGCAGCTGCTAATGCGTTGCGTTAACTGTGATTCTTTAATTTCGTGAGGAACCCATGTATCGAGTTTTTGAACATAGCCAAGTTGTTTTAAGTGATTTTCAATGCATGTATGTGATACATGAAGCTTCTCTGCAATCTCACGTGTTGTACTGTGACAGTCCGAATTGATTATTGCTTTGATTAGGGCGTCATCAACTTCAACTGGACGACCAGAGCGTTTTTCATCTTTGAGTGAAAAATCACCAGAACGAAATTTGGCAAACCAATTTTGACACTGCCGTTCTTTTAAGGCTTCATCACCATAAACAGCACATAACTTTTTATGAGCTTGTGATGCGTTTTTCCCTTTGCGGAAATAAAAAAGCAAAATATGACGAAAATGTTCTTTTTGATTTTCCATTTTTTAACGAACGCCAAACGAAAACTACAAAACAGATCAAAAAACTTTTTTTACTGATTAACAGCTGAATAGCCAACTATCAAATAACAAAATGTGTTTTACATTTGTACTACGTCTGCAAACCTAAAAATTCAACTGAAGCCATATGTGTGTGAAACCCGCAATTACTTAGTTGCCGACCCAATAAGACTGTTCACATGTTGGGCAAGATGAATGGAAAATTTCCCTAGCTTGCGGGGCATGTAGTCTATGCACAACTTTGGAAAGCAAGTTGGCAATCCCTGGTAAAGCTGTAAATGTGATCTAGGGAGAAAGCAGTTTTACCCCTGGAAGTATTCCCTAGTTCCGTGGTTGGCAAACTGTGGCTTGCGAGCTACATGCGGCTGGCTCTTTGGCCCCTTGAGTGTGGCTCTTCCACAAAATACCATTGCCTAGGGCAAGTCTATTTTGAAGAACTGGCATTAGAAGAAGTTTAAAAAATTTGGCTCTCAGAAGAAATTTCAATCGTTGTACTATTGATATTTGGCTCTGTTGACTAATGAGTTTGCCAACCACTGCCCTAGAATATTCTAGAAAAGAAGCCTTTGCAGCAGATGCCTTGTACAAGGACATTCACCGCAGCATTCTTTATTATGGCAAAACCTAACGTCTGTTAATGAAGAAAAGATAAATTACACTGTGTTCATCTTTTGTCTTCTTCATTACTGTTTCCCCAGCACCAACCAGTACAGTTCCGGAACATGGTTGGTGCACATAAATATTTATTAAATGAATAATACATCAAAAAAGAATAAAATACCTAGTAATTTTATTCTTTTTTTATGTGGAGGAACACTTGCAACAGCTAAAAATAAATACAGGGGTGGGCAAAAGTAGGTTTACAGTCATTTTTATGGAAAACAATATAATAATTAATAAAATAATAATGCAAGAATAACCTACTTTTGCCCCACCCTGTAAACTAGATCCAAATTATGAACATGGATAGATTTCAGACACAGAATTGTGTGAACAAAATGATCTAGGAATATGTACCTGATGGTACAAATTTAATACACATTAAACAATCACTAACCTGTAACTCTATAAGAAAACAAATATACCAAGTAGAGTATAATATTTATATACAGGTTTTTTGTTTTGTTTGTTTTTGTTATTTTTTTAATCTTTATTGTTGAAAGCATTACATATGTCCCCCTTTTCCCCCCACTGACCTCTTCTAGCCTTCCCCCATCTCCTACCCCAGGCCTTCACCATCCTATTGTCTGTGTTCATGGGCTATGCATAGCCTATCTAAAAAAGAGGGACTATGCTAATTGACTTTGCGATGGCAGTGCCCACCGCCAATAAGGAGGGAATTGTTAATTGACTGTCACGCCCTCAAAAATGTCAGTGCCCATGGCCACAAGATGGTGGCACCCAGTTCCCTCAGACCCCCAGCCACCCAGGGCCTCCCGAGGCTTGTGCTGCCGGCAGTGGCAGCAGAAAGATGTGATGGGGCGTCTCCTTCCTCTGATTGCTGGGTCACCTCCCGCCCCTGAGGGCTCCCAGACTGTGAGAGGGGCAGGCCGGGCTGATGGACCTCCCCTCTAGTAAGCATATAAGTTCTTTGGTTTATCTCTTTCCACATATCCCCCCTTCCCCACCTTCCCTCTGAGATTCCAAAGTCTATTCCATGCTTATATGTCTCTGTATCTGTTTTGTTCATCAGTTTATTTTGCTCACTAGATTCCACATATTAGTGAGATCATGTATACTTGTCTTTCTCTTACTGGCTTATTTTGCTTAGCATAATACTCTCCAGGTCCCTCCATTGCTGTCTCAAAGGGTAAGAGATCTTTTTTACTGCTGCATTGTATTCCATGGTATAAATATAACACAGCTTGTTTTACCCACTAATATAACACATCTTGTTTTACCCACTAATTTGCTGATGGGTAGTTGGGCTGTTTCTAGATCTTAGCTATTGTAAATTGTGCTGCTATGAACATAGATGTGCATACATTCTTCCTGATTGGCATTTGGGGTTTCTTTTTTTTTTTTTTTAAATATATTTTATTGATTTTGTACAGAGAGGAAGGGAGAGAGATAGAGAGTTAGAAACATCGATGAGAGAGAGTCATCGATCAGCCGCCTCTTGCACACCCCCTACTGGGGATATGCCTGCAACCAAGGTACATGCCCTTGACCGGAATCGAACCCGGGACCCTTCAGTCCCCAAGCCGACGCTCTATCCATTGAGCCAAACCGGTTTTGGCAGCATTTGGGGTTTCTTAGAATATATTCCTAGAAGTGGAATTAGTGAGTCGAATAGCAGTTCCATATCTAATTTTTTGAGGAAACTCCATACTGTTTTCCATGATGGCTATACCAGTCTGCATTCCCACCAGCGGTGTACTAGGGTTCCCTTTCTTCACATCCTCGCCAGCACTTGTCATTAGTTGATTTGTTGATGGTAGCCATTCTGACAGATGTGAGGTGATACCTCATTGTCATTTTAATTTGCATCTCTCTGATGATCACTGACTTTGAGCATTTTTTCATATGTCTCTTGGCCATCTGCATGTCCACTTTGGATAATTAAATCAGGATAATTAAAACATTCAAAGAGGATTAAATTGAGATTTCATATGATTTATTAGCTGCTTGGTGCCTTGTTTTCTTTAACATGTGTATATGGAAGAGCTGACATTAAGATTTGAATGAATTTATAACTGTGTTTGTCTCTTAAACATTGTCTTTTAAGGTTATTTCCTCTACTAGGATTTCCTTTTAATCAAGCTAAAATTTCATTCAAAAGAAAGAACTGTTTGATGCTGGTATTATAAGCTTTTGCTGGTTACCAAGGAAGATTTTTCTTCATGGTGGGAAGCCCTCCCTCCTCTCTACTCACTCCCCCTTGTCTGCCTTCCAAACTCCATGTCTGCAAACCAACAAAGGTGCACATTCACACAAAAAACTTTGGCAAATGCTGCCTATCCAAGAAGCCTGCCCTCACCATGACACCTTCCTCCGCCTGCTTGGCCAGACACAGATACAATATCACCATCACATCAGCACTGACACACAAAGGCTCCGTCCACATTTCTGAGTCCCCTTTGTGTGCCTGAGTCTTTTCATAACGGTCACCAAGGTCCAGGCTGCTGGCCTGTGTCACAGGTGACACAGACAGGATAAAATCCATGGACACTTAAGACATGACCCCCATTGAACTAGCCCAAAACTCATGGGGGCAGATTCCAGGTAACAGAAAAGCTCCAGAGGCACAACCTTAGGCTGCTTTCAACTCTTCATTCTCTCATGTGTTCTTTTATCCAATGTATTGTTTCTTCAAGGAGCATGGAGGTTATCAAGGCAACATTTTCTCTGTTCCTTTGTGTGTTTCTGCACAAGCACTAGCCTGGTGCACATAGTGGATGCTTGATTATTACTAGATTGGGTGAGAAACTGGGCAGTCCTACTGAAGACAGCGGCAGAGCCTTGCAGTGTCCACCCAGAGTCAGGGGAGAAGGGCTTTCAGTTGTGTTTGGGGAATGAAAATGGGCTGTTCCTGGCTCGGCACTGTCTTATTGATGTAGGAAGTGTTTATTGCTCTCCCTCCACTAAAAATGATTTTGATGAGTGAGAATGAAAGGAAAATGCAATTAAATCAAGCAGTTGGTAACTGCAGGTCATTGATAGGGATGTCTTCTCTGACCACATACATAGTTGTCATGTTTAGGGTATATCTGTTCTCACACTGGCTGCCTCCCCCACCCTCTGTACAAACACACACACACACACACACACCCTCCCAAACCCACATGCGAGGTGGTCTCCTAGTGGCTGTGATTTCAGGCCTGCCTGACCTGAGCCTGTGATTACCTGCACAGGGGAGAGGATATTCTTTTATTCTTTTGGTCCTTCACCTTCCTCAGTGGAGTCAAGGGCTAACGAGGTTCTTTTTTAGCCACTTTTGTCAGGAGGAAAAGAGAAAGTGAGTGAGCCCTGATGTTCTGCTGCAACTTCCGGTAAAGAATGGGCTTTTAAAAACATCATTGAGGAAGATTAATTTCTTTGTCAATAAATGTCGGCAGATAATCTAGTGCCAATTTCATATGCCTGGGGAACGAGCCTGTGGAGACTTAAGGAAACTAAATCATCACGTGACGTGGTGCTTGTTTTTTTTTTCCCTCTCAAACACTGACCAGGCATCTGCCATTGCTTTCCTTTTTTTTTTTTTTTTTTTAATTTCAAAGGAAAAAGAAATGCCAAATGGTTTTTGCAACTCCAAAGGCCAAATTGGATATGTTCTGACAAATGTTGAAAATAAATTATTCTAAAATGTATTCACATATACAGTTCTCTTTCTGGGGTACACCAGACTAAATGTCAATTACTGCTGGTCCCCTCGTGCACCACGCCATGGACTGGGCAGCCACTTGCCTTGGACAGTTGTAGTTACCGAGTTTGATTCACAGTCAGAACTGAGCTTGGTAACAGCAGGGCAGATGAAGGTCCTTAGTACCCTTTCCCTCCCAGTCACACACTCTCCCTTCCTGGCCTTTGGCTTTTGGTCACTTTCATGGACTGTCCATTACCCTGGCTGCTAAACAAGGAGCGTCGTTGCTTATTAGAAGCTAAATAGCCTTGGAAACCCCGGGGAATAAATCCCTAACAGAGACATTTACCCATCCTGCAGTAGGAGACAGCGATGCTGGTGTCCCCTCTCCATTCTTACAGCCCCCAGCTCTCAGGAAGCTTCCCCTTGAAGCTGAAGCAGGGGATGCCACACTTGTAACTGCAGCCTTCGGGAATAAATTTCACGTGGCCATCCCGTACACACAAACCCAAAACAAAACTTACCTGGCAACGTATAGTGGACTATGATGCTGGGGGGGTTTTAATCGAGTTTCATTGAATTTTATATCTTTTTAATTTCCTTTTATTAATTGTTATTTTTTTAGTACTACTCGAGACTTACTAAATTGATTTCACAACCTCCTAATGCACCACCCCCCAGAGTATGAAAAACTAGCAAAGTCGTGCTGTTCTGTGTGGGAAAGGGCTGCAGAAACAGCCCCTCTCCCATAGAAGGGGTGCATCTGCTCCGTGGGTAGTTGCCACCAAGCATCTCTGAGCACTTGACCTGCAGCTGCACAGCCACCCCAGAAGGTCTGAGTACTACAACGACCCTTTTTTTCACAGATGAGACTCAGCTGAAGTAAGAAGCGTGTCTGAGGTCCCCAGCTGGCAGAGCCAGAATTCAAATGCCACCTCTCTGACTCTGAACCCCACACTCATAACCCTGGCCCTGCCTGCTCAAAACCCACTGGTAGTCACCCATTGCTGCCAGGGTCAGGTTAAACTCTTACCTCTCCAGCTTCTTTCTTCTCTCCTCCCTCCCACGTTGCACTGAGCCTGGAAGGAACTTCCTTCAGCTGCTCTAACACCCTGAGTCTTTGCACATGTTGTTACCGCTCCCAGGAACTCTCTTTTCCCTCCCCCCAGCCTGGCCAGCTCCTCTCATTACCTAGGTCGCAGCTTAAACTAATTTCTCCAGGACTCCTTCTCTGAATGCCTCTGCCCACTCCCCACAACCAGGAGAAGTGCCTCCCTCTAGGCTCCCAGACTGATCCTTTCTATCTGCATTCTAGCACCTGTGCCATTTAATCATTTTGCTCTGTATCCAAAGGTGTGCTGGTAAATGTTCAACAACCAGTTCTCTGAGGAAAAGGGGAGGTGGGGAGGAGTGACCTGTAGTTTTCATAGCGTGAAATACTTCCAGCTGTTGCCAATATCAAGCCATCGATATGGCTTCACTGAACATGAAATTGGAAAGAAATTGACGAGATGGTACAAGCTGGCTCTAGCACTCCAGTGGGTTTCTGTCTTATCTTCTCTGATCTGGGGAAGGGGAAGGACCATCTTTGTCTTGCTGGCCTTTGTATATCTATCTCCTCGGTGAATAGAAAAAAAAAGAAAAAAAAAAAGGAAGGAAGTGGCTGGCGAGAAAAAGGGCCTGGTATTCTGAGAAATATGAAGCTTATCAAATGTGTTGTTTTCTTCACAATGAGTAAGGAAAGAATTGGAGAGGAAGTGATCTTTACAGGGTCACAGAGTTTACACCTGAACTAGAACCACTAGGTTTCTTGAAGTCTAGCCCCACATTCCTTTTCTATTCACATCGCTTGCATATCAACATAATATTTGTGGTGTGAACGCAGATATTTTGGCATATGCAGGAATTAGAGTAGGGAGGATAATGGTGCAGGAAAGGATGGAGACTTTCCAGGCCTCGTGAAGGTTGTGTACCTTGGTGCACATGGAGCATAGTATCTTGGGAAAATAATACCAAGTGAGTGACAGAGCCATTAATGGCAAGAACCTTTAGTATAGTTCCCCCTCTGTATCCTTGGGGGATTGGTTCCAGGACCCGCTAAAATGCTAAAATACACAATTCTCAATTCTGTTATATAAAATGGAATAGTATTTGCATGTATACTTTGCACATCCTCCTGTGTACTTAAATCATCTTTAGATTACTTATAATACCTTATACAATATAAATGCTATATAAATAGTTGTCATATTTTTAGGCAATAATGACAAAAAAAAATTCTGTACATGTTCAGTACAGATGCAACCATCATAGGCCTAACCAATACATCGTAATTGTCAGGAACAACATAACTTTTTAAAAAAATATTTTTATTGATTTCAGAGAAAAAGGAAGAGGGAGAGAGAGATTGAAACATCAATGATGAGAGAGAATCATTGATTGGCTGCCTCCTGCATGCCCCCCTGGAGATTGAACCCAGGCATGTGCCCTTGACTGGAATCAAACCCAGGACTCTTCAGTCTACAGGCCAATGCTCTATCCACTGAGCCAAACCAGTTAGAACAACAACATAGCTTTTTATGTATAAACTAGGGTCCCAGTGCATAAATTCGTGCACCTTGAAAGGAACTGTGGGCCGAGAGGTTGGGGTGGGCACAGGCGTGGGTCTCAGTCCATCCTCCACACCCCCTGCACAGCCCCTTCCACTGCAGCCCCTGGTCCCCTGTCTGCTGGCAGCCCTGCTCCCACCACCGCCTCTCCCACATGCTGACAGCACTGGCCCCACTCGCACCCGCTGATAGTGCAGAGCAATTGGGACCAGCGCCAGTAGCGGGTGTGAGCGGGGCTAGCGCTGTCAGTGTGTGCAGGCGGCAACTGCTGCCTCAATCGCCTCTCAGGAGCAGGAAGAGATGAAGAAGCCCTCAGGGGTAATCAGGGCCAGCAGCTGCCATTCACATCTGCTGATAATGCTGAGCAATTGGCACCAGCACTGGGCACCGGCGGTGGGCACCAGCTACAGTTGCGAGTCGGACCGATACCAGCAGTGGGTGTGAGCAGGGCCATTGCCAGCAGTGGGTGCAAGAGGCAGCTGCTGGTCCTGATTGCCCCTCAGGAGCAGGGGGAGGTGGAGAAGCCCTAAGGGGCGATGGGGGCTGGCAGCCACTGCTCGCACCTGCTGATGGAGTGATCAGGCTGGTGCCAGTCTCCAGCAGCAGGTGCAAGTGCCCAGCAGGACTGCAGTGTGTGGGAGCAAAGAATTTTCAGTAACCACCAGAGGCTTACCCCAATGACAGTGACCAGTACCCCACCTTAGTCTGGTACCCCTGCTCACCTGCTCCACCATCACACCACAGCCAATGCTTGCCTTGTTCCACACTCTGCCGCCTGCTGTTGACACCTACCATGTTCCGTGCATGCCCCCTGGTTGTCAGCATACATCATAGCAACCGGTTGTTTGGTTGTTCCGTTGTTCTGCCATTCGGTCTATTTGCATATTAGGTTTTATATATATAGATAAATATTTCCTATCTGCAGTTGTTTGAATCTGCAGATGTGCTTTCCTGGGGTCAGGGCCCAAATGCAAATGTGACTCTGCCAGAGTCTTACTTTAATGTTGTCCTAGACCAAGATGCAATTCAGTCCTGTCTTATTCAGGTTCTACTCCATGGGACTCTGTTATCACATGTAACACATGCCTTGGCTTAAGTTTTGAAAACCTAAATATGATTCAGAAAATTGTTTCTAACAAGTGTGAATTTTCCCGCCTAGGTTTTTTTCCTACTTATTACTCCTCCTTGTTGGATAGATGGTGTCAAGATTTTTCTCTACATTTTAGAGACGACAACAACTTTTTAAAAATAGGTTTGTACTTCTAATCTTCCCTGCAGTGGTTAGAAAGCTCCTGAAATGCAGTTCAGCACAAAAGGGCTTTAAGGAGACATATTTTCACATATTCAGCTCAGCATCTCTCCCTTTCCAGAGTGCTTAGTAATTGCTCATCGTTCTCCTACCAAATTCCGAACATACCTTTTCTGAACCAGGGGGATTATAGTGCACTAACGGATGTTTTACCGGAATTATAAAAATTAACTTCTGTGTCCACAACATTTTCTCTCTATTTCCTAAAACAAATAATTGGAGGAGATTTTGTGAACTTGTAGTTTAACATTTTTCACAACTTTAGTGACTAGTATATACACAGAATTCACTTCCTTTCAGTGAGAGGACAATCTACTTCCCCACTCCCAAAATACCTGGTCACTGCATGGTTTTTCTTGTTGTTTGTAAAAAATAAGGAGCATTATTTATTTTAGCCTCTGCAAAACTGAGAAAATATTGCATTTTCTTTATTGTAATGCACATGTGAAGTTAGTTCCCTCAAACCAGATTCTAATTTCCTGTAATTCAGTAGGACAGCTCACAGAACTTTATTGCCTACATTCTAAAGTGCCATGGGGAAAAATTAAATCATTGCACAGGATGGGAAGTAGAGGAGTTGCGATGCCTAGAAAAATGTGTGATGACTCACGTTTGAAGAGAAGTTTCATCCACTGTGAGACTTTAGAAATACTAAGGAAGGTGATTAAATTCTAAGGATCAGATCAACAGAGCTGAGAAGTATGTTCTGCTCTCCTCTAAATTAGCAAAATGTGGATTGAAAAAATCTAAAGTACTCATCAATGTCAGTGAGAGCTGCTGAAACTATATATTGTAGAACTTAACCAGGAAATCTTGCAGCTATTACAGTGTCTTGCCAAATCATTCAATACCAAGAATTCTTCCTGTTTTAAAACTTGAGTCTTATCAAAAGAATATGTGCTTTTTTTTTTTTTTTTAAGCATTCAGTTCTACTCAGCGTTATTAGGAAACTCGGGAGTTTTGTGGAGTATGCTTGTTAGCACTGGAGAAATCACCTACTTAGTTAATTTGGGGAGAGAAATGTTTTCACTTTTTATTCCCCTTATCCTACTCTTCTGTCTCACCTCACATCACCCCAACCAGAATGACTAACGGCACCTTGCATCATATGTGCACTTAATCAGTATTAGTAATATAAGTGGTAGGAAAGCACAGAAATTCGAGTCAACAATGCAGTTATCAGGTTCTTCCACTGACTTGAGGGTGCTGAGAAAAATCATAAAATTCCTTTATTTTGATTTCCTCATTTATGAAAGAGAAGTGAAAGTATTCACCCATTCTCGTAAGGTCACGTGGTTAAATGTACATTTGAGAGCCAGGCAATTTGGTGATATAAATCCCAAACAGGCTGATTATTACAGCTCCTGTTGATAGATTCGTCTTGCAGCAAGGATATGATTCACCTTCAGTATATGAATTTTTAATGAAAATTAGTAAAAAGAGAAAATCCAGTCAAATGTTAATTTAGGCACATTATATTTATATGGGGGAAAAGAGAGAGAGAGTCATAGTCCCCCTGGGTCATTTTGTCTCTCCACACTGACATCTGTGGGTGGAGAAGCTGCCGGAGGATCCAGTCACTTCCCTAGGTCTTCCACAAAACCAGCTCCCCCCGGGAGCAGGTGCCTTAGGGCGGGTTTGCTGACTTCCTTCCCTGGATATCTGTAATGTCATGTCTGCATCCATGGGATAAAGGAAGTCCTCTTTCTTACTTTTTTTAATTATTTGTGATGATGGAGTGTGCTTTTTTGAATTTTTGTAGGCTTGCTCTGGTTTGGTTGGTTGTCTAAGGAGGTGATTTAATATGCTTTCCCTCTTTGAGAGTTATACAATGTTTATTGCTCTTTTTTTTCTAGATATGATAAAAATATTTTTTTATTTTAGAATATTTTAAAAATACTAAAAACATAAACAATAAAAGTAAAATAAGAATCACTTCTTACCCAGAGAGAACCACTATTTACATGTGGGTACACCATCTTTCTCTTTGGAGGTTGAAGTTATAGATATAAATACTCATATATCCTACTTCTTTTCACATAGCTTTACATTTTATTTTCCAGTGCCATTAAACATCTATTATAAAAGTAATGTTATGATCCATTTTATGAATGTACTCTAACCTTTCTCCAAATATTGGACAATTGTCTTGTGCTACTAGAAAGAAACACTGCATTTCTGATTATGTCCCTAAAATATATTCCTTAAAGGAAAGGCTCAAACATTATATCCTAAAAATAGATCCCTAAAAGGAAAGGCACACCATTTTGAAGCTTTTAGTACGTACCAGCAGATTGCTTTTCAGTATGTGTGAGGGCTCATCACCCATGCTGAGAACAGCCTGTGTCACCTCCGCCTAGCACACCCCAGTCAGCCACACTCCTAGTGTGTGATCAGGGATCATACATAGCCTGAGCATCACCAAGAAGGTAATTGAGAATTTGCTTAAGTTTTACTTTATGGATTTTTCAGAGATGTGTATGTGTATGTGTATGTGTATGTGTATGTGTATGTATAGATATAGGTATAGGTATAGGTATATATTTATATGCTTTTTAGATTATCAGATTTTTGGTTGTTTCTGCTGTATTAGTCAGCATTCTTCAGAGAAATAGATGATGATAGATAGATAGATAGATAGATAGATATTATAGATAGATGGACAGACAGACAGATAGACATAATATTTATTGTAAGGAACTGGCTTATGTGATTATAGAGGCTGACAAGTTCCAAGATCTGCAGGGTGAGTTGGCAAGCTGGAGACTCAGGAGAGCTGATGGTCTACATTCCCTGCCACAGGCCAGCAGGTGTGAGGCCAAAGGAAATCCAGTGTTTCTGTTTGAATCTGAAATACCCTGTTTCCCTGAAAATAAGACAGTGTCTTATATTAATTTTTTCTCCCAAGGTTGCGCTAGGTCTTATTTTCAGGGGATGTCTTATCTTTCCATGCGCTAGGTCTTATTTTCGGAGGATGTCTTATTTTCGGGGAAACACGGGTACTGATGTCCTAGCTGAATTACTGTCAGGCAGGAGGAATTCCCTCTTCTTCAGGAGAGAGTCTGCCTTATGTCTTCAGTTGATTGGATGAGGCCCTCCCACATTAAGAATAATCTGTTTTACTCAGTCTCTCAATTTAAATGTTAAACTTTTCCAAAAATACCCTCTCAGAAACACCACGATAATATTTGACCAAATATCTGGGCACCCCGAGGCCTGTCAAGTTGGCACATAAAATTAACTATCACACCCTAACACTCCTATGTCACCTTTGCTTGCCTGTCTATCCCAACTATTCACTATAACAAAAAAAACATTTGTTTCTTTACAATAGTAGATGTTTCTGGTGGTTTTGCAAGTTGATAACAATCAGAAACAGACAAGACTTCCTCAACATGCAATTATGCTATGCCCTAGCCAGTTTGGCTCAGAGGATAGAGCATTGACCTTCGGATCAAAGGATCTCAGGTTCGATTCCAGTCAAGGACACATGCCTTGGTTGCAGGCTCCTTCCCGGTCCACATCGATATTTCCGTCTGTCTTTCCCTTGGTCTTCCATTCTCCCTAAAAATCAATGGAAAAATATCCTCAGGTGAGGATTAACAATAAGGAAGGAGGGAAAGGGAGGAGAGGGGAGGGGAGGGGAGAGGAGGGAAAGGGAAGGGAGGGGAGGGGAGGGGAGGGGAGAAAGGAAGGAAGGTTTACTCCAGGAATATAGGGTTAAGTTAAAATTTTTAAAAAAAGATTGCAACAGTAGCTCCTAAGAGCCCAATCACCCAATAGTTTTTCTGGGTATGGAAGTAATGGCACCATTTCAACTCGAACCAGCCATTTGTCTTGAATGGGGAAAATCCATTCATGATTTCCAAATCCTGGTACCAGAAACATGAGCTTCCACCATATCTGCCTCACACAGCAAATCAGGAACCTGAGTGCACAGGCTGAGAAGACCTTTGAGCCTGAACTTCTTTCCTGCACTTCCAAAGTGTCTTGGATTGATGGGAAAATGGGAATTGCTTTACCTCTGGAGTATTTTGAATCTGTATTTACCTGTTCAGTCATTTAGTCATACATTTATTCGTACTTCCATTTTTAAAAAAATATATATATTTTATTGATTTTTTTTACAGAGAGGAAGGGAGAGAGATAGAGAGCTAGAAACGTCGATGAGAGAGAAACATCGACCAGCTGCCTCTTGCACACCCCCTACCGGAGATCTGCCCGCAACCAATGTACATGCCCTTGCCCGGAATCAAACCTGGGACCTTTCAGTCCGCAGACCGACGCTCTACCACTGAGCCAAACCGGCTTCGGCCATACTTCCATTTTTTAAATAATACTCTCCATGTCAATTTAAGGATACTAAGTGCATATTGGTTAATAGGGAGGGGAATTAGAAATTCTTTATATTTGGCCTGCCTGTTAATTTTCCTAAACAATCTATAGATGGGATTGCCTGATTTCCAAGTTTGGTAGTAAACATAAAGATTATTCAAATTCAAGGAAAAAATATGTAGACAACCATCAAATAGAAAGGATACTAGATTGCTTAGAAGGTAGGTAAGTTATATAGAGGGTAGTGTGTATCTAAGTGGGTGATTTGTGTCAGCCCTATGATTGTGTGACTTTATTTTTTTTTTTAATTTTCCACATCATTTTTTTTTTTTGATTGTGTGACTTTAAACCTGGATCCAGAATTTGATGTCAAGATAGTGAATTCACTTATTTATTCAATGAGTCAACAAATATTTTTAAGTGCTAATTATATGCCAGGCACTTGTGAAAAAGCAATGGTCTTAATAACATTGTGGGGGTTTTCTGAATAGAGAGGGCTAGAAGGCAGAAGGAAAGTCTATAAAGTATACCTTTTAATGCAGTTTTCCCAATGACTGCATTGCCATTAAAGAAGATTGCTCATGTAAAGAAACTGTGTATGGTTTTGTAGTTAAAAAATAATACAGTTTATTGAAGCAGATTGGAGCTTTATTCCTTGAAACTAATAAAAGAGGCTTATGGGAGCTGGAAAGAAATAAAGAGAACGAGTTTACAATCATCTGTAGATACACAAGCATCTAAAAAGATGGCCTTTTCACTCGTTTTAATGAAAATATCTCAAAACCTCCGCAGTAATGGGCAATTTGCCTAGGAACTCATCTTCATTATTTGTGTAACTTTTAATCTGCCCACTTTTCGTTTCCTGTGCATCAAAACCACTTAAGGGCTCTAAAAAGATACTGAGGACAAAGCCATGGTTAGAGCAGAAAAATTCTGTTATTGAATTTGCCACAGTGATCATCATTTGTAAATCTAAGAAATGAATCCAATTTATGGACAGACCAAGCTAGAGAAGTCAGCATGCCTTGTTTGCATACATACACGCTGTCATCATGGATTACTTTTAGTTGCATTTTCTCTTCCAGCAGACAGGACATATTTTATATCACCTAGAAAAGAGAACTTAATAAAAATCATGATGCAGTGTATCCCGGCTTCTTTCTAGTGTTCAGATCCTTATGACCCAGATACCTGAAACGTTGTAAATTTCCCCTTCCACATGCCCCTGTTTTATTAAAAGAACATGCATTGCTCCCTAAGCTACCTGGTAAACATCTAAGTGGGCCCAGGGCTGAGTGCTGTGTAAACAAGATAAAGAGAGTGCCTGGTTCTGGGAACGTTGACATCAACAGATGAAAGTGGAATTACAAACTCAGTTTGATTTTCCCCTGCAAAGAACCGACCTCCTCAGAAAAGAAGGCCACCATTCATTCATCTGTATCTATCCTGCTTCTGAGTCGCTACCTCATTCTGGGGCTAAAATGGTACTTGGCCCTTAGACAAACCCAGGGAGGATAAAGGGAAAGTTACAGAGTTATAGTGACCAACCTGGCTCCTCAGAGCCTCGTATTACACCTCTAGCAAAAACTAAGGGAGACATCAAAACCGGTTTGGCTCAGTGGATAGTGTCGGCCTGCGGACTGTAAGGTCCCAGGTTCGATTCTGGTCAAGGGCATGTACCTTGGTTGTGGGCATATCCCCAGTAGGGGTGTGCAAGAAGCAGCTGATCGATGTTTCTCAATCTCTCTTCCTCTCTGTAAAAAATCAACTATATATATATATATATATATATATATATATATATATATATATATATATTTAAACTAAGGGGGAGAATTTCTATTCTCTATTGTATTGATGCTGTGTTTTAAGGTAATATTTTCTGCACACTTCACCTTACAGTTAATTGTTTTAGGTGTGCCTTGTATTTGTGTTCAGTCTCACCTTAATGTTTTTCCAGTAAGTTCTGGCCCTTCCACCCCAATTCAGGATCACAGCATCCAGTGGCAGGATTCATCAGGCCCTCCTCTGTCCCTCTCCAGAGCCATAAATAATATTTCAATAATAATGAGAGATACCACTGAGTGGGCACCCACTGGACAAGACACCTGGGCTAATTTGCACAATAATTGTATATGGGAGGCACTTTCCTTTCTTATAGATGGGCAAATTAACGTAAGTTAGTTATCCAAGGTTGAACCTGAGTAACTGGTGGCAAAAGCCAGTATTCAAAGCCGTGTACCCGATTCCTAAGCCCATCTTTTTTCCTGCTCCTCCACTCTGCTTCTCCTATATTACTAATAGTGTCAGTTTTGTGATAAATGCCTTTTGGCTTTAATAGAAGTATCAAAAGCAATAGTGTACCCTTGTGATATTTGAAGTTGCTGTGGCCCTCACACAATAATGGCAGCTAGCAGTGTTTGCTGTGAGCCAAGATGTATGCTAGCATTACATACGTTATTCCATTTAATCCTAAAATAGGAGGTTGGGTACCATTTTATCCCCAACTTGATGAGACATAACTGATAGGTGGAAATGCTGGGATTCAAACTAAAGATGTTAATTCCATGGCTCACATGCTGAATCACTGCAGTAAACAGCATTCCCCTGCTTTGTTCTTTAAAAAGAAAATTGTAACACTCACTGGGGAGGCTAGTGACTTCTGACTTCTAGTAGTCAAGCTGATTATTACCACTGGTTATGGTGGCATGTGTTTTCTTCCCTATTGTGCTCATTTTAGAAGTCTCCAGTCTGGATCATACACTAGTAGTCCCTAAGCTCTCTGACTGAGTCCAGAATGGTAAAAATTATGGCGAATTGTTAGCATATACATGGCATTATATTATAGTCATTTGTTGAATAAGTTGAGGTTTTATTGAATTGAAAATAAAATATGGCATTGTATAGGGTGTGTGTGTGTGTGTGTGTGTGTGTGTGTGTGTGTGTGTTTAAAGATATGCTTTTATTTTCATTAGCCAAGAGGTCAGGATCTGAAAATATAACTAGAGGTCCAGCTATTTGCATAACACTATTATTTCTGACAGAGAACTATTTACTAGAAGGATTCTTAGTGGGCGCTGAATTGCTTTTATTAGTTTATTTAAAGTGTGCACTTCCCTTTTCACCTTTGTTTCAAAAGAGAGCATCTGAATGTGTGAAAGTCCTCCATTACAGAGTGATAGAGTTGTTTCCCACCTGTTCCTTGGTTCAGCAGCTCTTGGTGAGCTCCAGGAGAGAGCTGCAAGCCAGAAGAGAGCTGCTTCCACTCTGCTCATGAATCTTGGCATGCATTTCTCAGCCTATCTCCCTCCTGCGTACAGCAGCGACCCCCCACACTGGTGTCTATGGGTCCATTTAGGAATCTCCCCTGATTCCCTCCCTCTTTTATTTTTCCTCTCACTGTTTTGTGATTCTTCACTGAATTTCAAGCTGACTAGAAATGCGGACGGGCACATAAGCATCTAGGTTTCCCAAAATACACATTTTTCATGAGTGCCTCTCTCTTGAGGCGTGTGGACAGAGGCTGCATATTATCTTCCCATGATCACTCCGTTTTAATGTCTGACTGACAGCTGCCCGTCAGTAAAATGAGGCGATAATGGGCAGAAAATGTCTCTGCTCTAAGGAGAGCAAAGAAGGGAAGACCCCGGATTCCTATCAGTCTCAGAGACACGTGTCAGCCATGGTTAAAGAAGACTTCTAAGTGCCTCTGTGGGGAATACCTATGAACGGCCCAAACATGCTCACCCTTATTAGTGAGAAGAAGAAAAGGAAGCCGTTTCTCATGCATGTGCAGACTTCACCCACCGTGAAGATTCTTCCCCCAGTGGGAGCCCGGTGTGTTAATGTGTCACCTGGAGCATAGTGTGGCCGGGCCAGATGGCACCTGCAGCTTCACTGATGGGTCCCGGACAAAGCGCAAGCTGATACAGCTCAGGTGGTCTCAACTAGTCATTCTGAAGAGAGTAGTTCTGCCCACCCGCTTACCCATGCTCGAGGTGCCATCAGATGTATCTAACAAACAATATGGAGGTGGAAGTCTACAGGGCCAAGGGACACCACATGAGCTTGTACCACAATAAAAAAAAAAAGAGAGGATATTTTAGAATTGTTCTCATTTTCCTAAGGAATCAGTAAATGCAGGGTTGTTCAGCCTAATGAGAGACTGTATCACTCATAAAGATGAGAGTCAGACACCAAAACAAGTGAGGGGAAACAGCATCTGGCTTTCTTACTGAGTGCTGCAAGATGGCAGGAACCATGCCCTTGACTTACTGTGTGCCCCTTTAAATCACAAACCCAGCTCTCTGTGCTCAAGAAGGATTATTAGTGGGGCGAAGGTTTTTTATTTAAGTAAAGACAAGTGGACCTTTCAGAATAACATAAACAACAACAAAAACAACTCAGTTACTATAGGATAAAACTAAGACACCAATTCCTTACTCCCAAAAATTGGCAAAGGAAAGAATGAGTCCTGCCTTTTCTGTGCATATTGTATTTGAGGGAAGCCAGAATGCACTGCTTAATGAAGGAATGTTCTTCACATGAGAATTCCAGCCTCTAAATGTGGAAGGGAAATTAGAATTGGAAAAGCATAACTTGGTGACTCCAAGTGAAATAATTGAGTCAAACCGCTATCACCAATGGATTCAATGACTGGACCACAATGTAGACATCAGGCTGCCGTCACCCACACCCACTAAAGATGGGCTGGCCTCCCGATGTGGTGTAATGAAAAGTGCACAATGAATGAAAAGGACACAATGCCACCTATGGCTTACGAGTTAAACTTGAACTTAATCAAACCAATCAATACATTTCCAGAAAATACAAGAACAAGAGAAGACAAATTATGAGAGTGGCTATTGAGACAGGGCTCATGAGGAACCCTATAAAGGTATATCCAGCGAGTCAATGGCATGAGGGAAAGAAGGAGGTGGCTGTGTGCAAGTGAGAGGGACTTCAGAGACAGAACATCCAACTCTTGTACCCTATTTGGATCATTTAAACACACTAAATATAAGTGATTTTTCAAGTTGGAGAAATTTGACTACAGTTTGGGTATTAAATGATACCAAGGTATTGTTGTTTATTAGGTATGGTAATGGCTTTGTGGTTATATAAGAAAGGTCCATGTTTTTAGAAATGTATATTGAGGTATATAGAAGCAAAATGACATAATTTCTGGGACTTGCTTAAAAATCTTAATAGGATTCCAGAGACATGGAAGCATGGAACAGAGTGTGAAATCTCAGAGGGAAGGCAGGGGAGGTAATTAAACAAAGACCTTGTAAGCATATATGCATAACCCATGGACACAGACAATAGGGTGTTGAAGGCCTGGGGGTGGGGGGGGGGGGGGAGGTAGAGATAGGGGAACAGGAGAATGGGGGTGGACTGGAGGGAGTCACTGGGGGGGAAAGGGGACATATGTAATACTTTCAACAACAAAGAATTATTTTTTTTAAAAAAGTCTTAATAGGATGAGAGGAAGAAAAAGAGAGTGAAACAAGTGTGGCAAAATTTTGATTATTAGATGGAAATGATGGACTATATGTGGGTTTACTGTAGTATTCTCTCTGTTTGAAATGTTTCATGATAAAAAAATTATTAAGGAAAAAATAACCGTTCTCTTTCAGAGATGATAATAAATATCTATTGGAGCTGTGACTAAAAACGTCATATTATCTGAGTGTTTAAAATTTTATCAATTTTTTCCTTAATGTTTTGATAATATCCTTTTTATTTAAAAAAAAAAATAACTAGTTTTGTTAGATTGTTTGGCTAGTCCCTAGAAACCAGTTTCATTGCCATACATCAAGCAATTGAGAATTTTTGAAAGCGGACGCTGATCTTAGCTGGAATAACTTGCTTTCTTCAGCATCTGCAGGAGGCTGGTCTCCAGGGGCTTATCTGGCTACATGTGTTTTTCACATTTATTAGTGAAATTGGAGATTCAAGAATAAAACACAGTCTGCGGGAACATAGTTATTTTGTGACATGCTAGAGCATCTTTGGCCCATAAAGCAAATGAGTGAGCTTTATGGGCCAAAGATGTGGGGGCATAACTGTAATTTTCGCCCAGGAAGACAGTGAAGTCCCATTGTGTTTGTTAAGCACATAGACAACAGAAAATTAATGGTGCTGTGACAGAAAAACACACTCACACTATTGCTATTAATAGTGTAATTTTTAACCACTTACTGGAATTGTAACGTGCTGCCAGGATTAATGTTCCTCTCCTTCCAAGAAAAAAATGTCAGTGCTCATATTTGACACTTGTGTGACGGGCTCTTTTTGAATGAGAAAAAGATGGAAAGGGCTTGGTGTCATTCCTGATGGATGATGGGATGTGTGTTATTTTTCATGCCACAGTTTCTTATTTAATTGCGGTTTCCTATTTAATTGTCAGAACCCGGCAGAAATTTAAAAGAAAATAAAGCTCAATAAAAATACAAATGTTAAAGCAACTATTTTTAAAAAATAGTATAATTTTTTGGTCTGTTTTGAAGGAAAACAACCATCAGACAAAAATTTAAAGGTAGACCTCTGTATAATATTTGGCTGTTTTGTGTTGGATAATAATTTCATTCCGTGTCAATTTTTTGTTCTATCCAGCAGGCAGGATCAGGTGAAGGAACTTCACCCATTGTTTTTGGCAAAGCTGGGTATACAAAGAAATGAACAGACCACATATTTGATTCAGGACCTTTCTTCTAGGTGGTTGAGGAGCGTAAGGGGAAGTTCTGGTGGGAAGACAGCCCTCTGTGTAAGCTGATGCTTTGGGGCATTTCTAGAACTCTCCTCTGAAGCCTGGGGAGAGAGTGGGCTGGATCTCCCGCTGAAAAGGTCCAGACAAAGCCAACAACACTCCAACAGGCGGCAGCCATGTAAGATGCAGGGACTGATGCGGTTGCCAAAGTCAAGATGCACCTTGAGCTGGAACAGGCCAACGTCAAGAGCTGGGACAGGCAGCCCAGGGAGCAAGTGCAGGAGGGAGGAGTGTGCTTAGAAAAAAATCACCTCAGTGGTACCTTTGAAGCATTAGTAGGCACTTTGCATTGAGTAGTTACTTTGTTTGAAGGTAACCAGGAAGTAAGAAAGAGGCCTTTCTCGCCAAAACCGGTTTGGCTCAGTGGATAGAACGTTGGCCTGTGGAATGAAAGGTCCCAGGTTCGATTCCGGTCAAGGGCATGTACCTTGGTTGCAGGTACATCCCCAGTAGGGGGTGTGCAAGAGGCAGCTGATCAATGACTCATCGATGTTTCTAATTCTCTATTCCTCTCCATTTCTCTCTGTAAAAAAATCAATAAAATATATATATTTTTTAAAAGGATGAAATTCAATTAAAAGAAGAAAAAATTATCAGAAGGCATGGTGGAATAAAAACAATACTAATGTGCTTTAAAAAAATTAAAAAAAAAAAAAAAGAGGCTTTTCCCTCACTAACTTCATGGTCCCCCAAAATCCAAGTCATACAAAGGTGAAGAGATTCAAGATAAAGTGGTCTCAATTAACTCAGTCCTTGACTAAGTTTTACTTTTTTCTTGTGCTTGTTTATATCTTGATTATTTAAAAGGATATATTTTAGGGAATCAATAAAAAAGAATCTATGGGGTGTGAATGTGTGTGTATGTGTGTAGAGAATGGAGTAAAGTAATTCCAGGGGCTTGTGTCTGTGCTTTTTGCCTGTTTATACAAGACTGTCAAAGCAGATGTCAGCAGTTCTGCCTTCCAGGGGTTTTTGGCCTGGGGAGATGGGAGAGTAGTAAGGAGGACTGTGGACAGGTAGGCTAGGTGAGGGGACCTAGAGGTAGGCTCTGGAAGGGACCTCTTTCCCCAGCCTGGCCCGGACTGTTGTGAGATGACTGCTGCACTACAGTCTTAAGTCCGGCGGGTTACCAAGTGCCCTCCATGTGCCAGGCACATACCTACCACAGGCCCTCGGTGTCAGGAGCAAACCAGGCTTAGCGCCAAGTAACTGTTCCATTGATAAGCTCCAGGTGGCCGTTCAAAGCCAGGACTCTGATCTAAAACCAGAGCTGTGTCCCCTCTCCCCCAAAGGCTCCCAAGGGGCCCCTAAATCCCAAACCACAGATGTGAAAAGACAATGCAGAAGCACCCAGAGACTCTGACAAGCCTCCAGATCGCGTGTGAAAGATCATGAGGTTTGGCAGATTTTAGTAATTAAAATATATGATAGAGAGTCTGTAATGCCAATGGCAGGGCTGAAAAGCAAAATCCAAAGAGCTTTAGACTTTGCTCTGCATTTCCTTAATATCCCTTGGCAAGGTGAATAACTTTGGTTTTCCTTGCAAGTATATGAAAGGTAATGCCCCCAAATGTCTCTTGGGACATCACAGGCCTGAAAGCATTGCAGAGGGTCCCTGTCCCCAGCCTGGAGGGAGGCAGAGCTTGGACACTGCCCTGTGAGAGGGCAAGACTAGATTTCCTACTTCAACTTCCTGATGAGTGCTCTTGGTGACATGCAGATGGGGAAAGCCCCCAAGGAACCCTGGTTTAAGATAAGCCGGCAGCTGGCTTTATTCCAGGGTATGGTGTGAGTTGGAGTTAAGAATTAGCAATTCTGCCCTAACTGGTTTGGCTCAGTGGATGGCCCTCAGACTGAAGGGTTCCAGGTTCGATTCCAGTCAAGACCATGTATCTTGGTTGTGGGCACATTCCCAGTAGGGGGTGTGAAGGAAGCAGCTGACTGATGTTTCTCTCTCATCAATGTTTCTAGCTCTCTATCCCTCTTCCTTCCTCTCTGTAAAAACTCAATAAATATATTATATATATATATATATATATATATATATATATATATATATATATATATATATATATATAAGAATTAGCAATTCTGTATTGCTGGGTTGTTTGTACAGAGGAGAGTGAAACACAACTTGGACTGGACCCCAAATCAACTTCCTTACTAGGGGACATTCACTTAAATGCTAATCGAAAATGTGTCTGAACCCGACCACAAATTAGGAACTTGTAGTTCGTAGAACATGTTCAGCTCTTATTTGCAGCTGAAATGTTTTTGTCCTGTGTTATCAGATACCCTGGTCGGCAGGCCATAGCCACCACACCTTTCCTCATGCTGGACAGGTAGCTGTTGGCACTGGACACACTGAATATCATTTGAAGGGTACATGTTTTTTTCTCGTCTCCAAGTAATGTGCCATGAACATTTCATTCTATTTTGCCAGCGCTCCTATTTTTTTTTTTTTTTTTAAACTTGATGTTTAAACTTTTCTGATATGCCCTGATTGTTCCCAAGCTCCTGGAACTCATCCGTGCAGCTCCATTCCCCCACCAGCTCCCGGGCCCAGCAGGGCTCCGTGTAGGAGCTAGTTGTTATTTACAAGTGTAATTCAGCTGTCGCCGTGTCTTTGAACATACGGTGTTGTTGTGGGATTTTTAATTGCCATTTTCATCTATATAATTAAAATTAAATGAAAAAATGGATAGCTTCCAATATCTGAATTAATTTTATGAGTACTGCTTGAGAGGGAAAAGTATGTGTAAATACAATAATTGTTACTTGACTTGCCTTTAGCAGAACTAGAGATTGTACCTGGCGGAAAGGAAAATATAGTAATTATAAATGGGGGGGGGGGGTGAGATTAGTCTGATATTTCTGTGACTGAGAATCAGAATTAATGACCTGGATGAAAAGTGATAAACAACTCTAGATATATTTCAAATAGTACACTGGGAATGTGTTACAGTAATTCCAACTTGTCTGGTGCTGGTCTGGATTTTTTTTTTTTTTTTTTTCCTTCCCAGAGCTCATCATGGGTGTTTACACATTCCTCAAGAAAGGGCCATTATCCCAAATCAAAACTTCTGGCATGCTCAGAAACGGGCATTTCACCTGCTTATTCTGCTCTGTAAGTGTGACAGTGAGCACGTAGCAGAGATAAATGAGACAGTAAAGAGCAGAGTTTGTGTGTGGGTTGTGTTTTGTTGTTTTGTTTGTTTGGTTTTTTTTAATTCATTGGGCCAGCCAGTGTTTCACTTGCAGACTCATCAAGAGCCTGACGGTCATGTTTATAAAGACGAGGATGGTCACTTTATTTGAAATGACAAATTCTTCGCTCTACATAATGAGGTCAGTGAAGCATCCAGAGAAGAAATGTATAATTCGGTAGCGTGGGTCCGTAAGCACAGCCCTGCCGCGGCTATTTAAGTTTAATGAAGCAGCTACTTTGCTGCTGCACATTCTCAGTGAATAGCCTCCTTGGCGTGTTTTTGAAAACTTAAGTGTTGCTGGCAATCGTGTCCCGGCAATCTCCTTGGAGAGCCTTTGTGCCCTGTTCTCGGAAGAAATATGCCACTTTTACATGTTAATGGTTTTGGAATTAGTCATTTGCTCCATTTTCATTGGAAAGCAAGGTCAGTATGCGATTCCCTGCCTGCCTTCATTTTCTCTGAGCATGCAGAATACTCTCAGTCAGTTCATCAGCCAGGCAGCGCACTGTCTGGTTATAACATGCCTGAAAAGCCAAAGAAATGTTCCCTCAAAGAGCATTCCTGTTCTCAGAGACTCTTCTCAGAATTCAGAGCCTAAAAATCTAACTCAGACGGGAAATTTCCTGGACAGACCACTATTCCTATTTTTTCCCCATTTCCATCACCAGCCGACTTGTATCACCCATTCATTGGTCTCATTAGAGGAGGCCTCGCTCCCTGAGCATGCGAATCCTTGGAGAAGGCTAAGGGGTAGTGCAGAAATCCTTTGTGAAGCAGATTTGCTTGTGTAAAAGGAAGGTCAGGCTTCTGAATCCTGGACCAGTGTTAATAAAGTACAGCTTTGATGGAGCAGAAAGACATCTCGCCCTTCCATGGTTCTGTAGTTTCATTCCCCCAAAGTTAAGGCATCTGGTGGTTTTCCCTGAACTAGCAGGACACGAATGCTGGTGCCGAGTCCTCAACTCCGCAGCCCCGGGAGGGTCTGGGGACCACTCCAGACCATTTTGTGGCCTATGCCTGGGAAATGTAAAGCAGGACTTGAAATGCTAGACTCTATACCACCAGGCATTTCCCAGGAAAACCTAGTAAGTTTTAAAAAAAAAAAAAAAAAAAAAAAACACATTTTTAATGGATGAATGAGTTAATAAATCAATTAGCTCCTTTGATTTTCTTTGTTGATCAACTCTGGATGTGGAGGTGACAAAGGACCTTTCGGAAGCTGAGAAGCCCGTTTCTTAAAAATCTCTGGAGTTGGCATTTAGAGTTGCATTTGGAAATGCAATCTTGATCCAGACTGCCAATCCAAACTTGGGCCTGCTCGGGCCATTGCCTGGGCAGCCCATATGACCAGGTTCATGCCAGCTGGCACACAGCCTTCTCCTCCTACACCCAGAGATTAAAGTTGACTTGGCACTAAAAATACAGTTCTGATAGAAGCAAGCCTGAAAAGGCACTTGAGAGAGGCTTGTGTTTTATTTTCTAGAGTATTTATCACATGTTAGACTAGCTAAGATAATGGTAGCTGCTGTAACAACTAATAGCTTTTCATCATACATCTTTTTTTGTTTATTTGTTCTTTTGTTAATCCTCACCTGAGGATATTTTCCCATTGACTTTTAGAGAGAGTGAAAAGGAGGGGGAGAGAGAGAGAGAGGAACATTGATGTGAGAGACACATTAGTTGGTTGCCTCTCACCACAAGCCCTGACCGGGGCCAGGGATCAAGCCTGCAACAGAGCTGCATGCCTTTGACCAGAATTGAATCCGGGACCCTTAAGTCCAACTCTCTATCCACTGAGCCAAACCACCTAGGGCCATCATA
The DNA here is from genome assembly GCF_964339955.1 of Pipistrellus hanaki. NCBI lineage: Eukaryota > Metazoa > Chordata > Mammalia > Chiroptera > Vespertilionidae > Pipistrellus > Pipistrellus hanaki. The sequence goes on along the minus strand of NC_140506.1, from coordinate 68,192,907 downwards.
TATCTTTACTAAACATGTTCATGGAAAAATGAAATATGTGCTCAGGGATAGAAGAAGACAGGGCTAAGGGAAAGGAGGAGAAGTGGGTATGCAAGGAAGAGACTCCCTTTGTGCTCCCCCTCTAAGACAGAGGGAGTGGCCTATTGGCAGGGCTCGAGTGTGTTCCAAAAGGTGCAGTGTTGTAGGAGTCATCCAGCCTTGAGGATCAGAAACGAGATGCATCCCAGGCCAGAAGAAGAGCAGAAAATAAACTTAACGTAGTTAAAATACAGCTTTCTCTGTGTTGGGCTTGTTGCAATTTACAAAGCATGTTCATAAGTATCATGTTATTTTAGGCCTTGGATGAGTGGCTCCGGAAGTATTAGTACCCTAATTTCAAATGTGCAAGAAATCTCAGCAAAGTCTGAGAGACAGAGTGATTTAACCTCAAGAGTAGTGAACCAGCCGAAACCGGTTTGGCTCAGTGGATAGAGTGTCCGTCTGAGGACTGAAAGGTCCCAGGTTCGATTTTGGTCAAGGGCATGTACATTGGTTGCGGGCACACCCCTGGTAAGGGGTGTGCAAAAGGCAGCTGATTGATGTCTCTCTTATCGATGTTTCTAACTCTCTGTCCCTCTCACTTCCTCTCTGTAAAAGATCGATAAAAAATATATATTTTTTAAAAAAGAGTAGTAAACCAAGGTGCAGGGTTGGATGTCCTACCTTTAAGAACAGAGCTTTTTGCCCGACTAGCTTGGGTCAATGGTTGAGCTAGGAGGTCATGGTTTGATTCCTGTTTAAGGCACATGCCCGGGTTGAGGGTTCTGTCTTCATGGGGGGGGGGGGGGGGGTGGTGCAGGAGGTAGCCAATGATTCTCTCCTGTCATTGATGTTTCTCTCTGCCTCCCCCTTCATCTCTGGAATCAATAAAAATACTTTTAAAAAAAACAAACAGCCCTAGCCAGTTTGGTTCAGTAGATAGAGCGACAGCCTGCAGATCAAAGGGTCCCAGGTTCAATTCCGATTAAGGGCACATACTTTGGTTGCAGGCTCCTCCCCAAACTCAGTTGGGGTATGTGCAGGAGGCAACCAATCGATGTTTCTCTGTCTTTCCCTCTTTCTTCCATTCCCCCTAAAAAACAAAAATCAATGGAAAAAATATCCTCTAATGAGGATTAACAACAACAAAAAAAGAACAGCACTCTTTCCCATAACTCTGTGATCCTATGGAGGGTCCAGGGGCTGCTGAGGCAAGAGGGCTGCACTTCCCTTCCCTTCCCTTCCCTTCCCCCTTGACCTCTGGACACAACCTCATGACGCCAGTCATGTTCCCATGGAAATCACTTACAATGGCAGCCTGTTAGAAATGCAGCAGCGATTATCTGCAGCCTGGTTGGGTTCTTGATTTTGTAAAACCTGCGCTCTGTCCTTTAAAGGGGTCAAGTTTAGGCAGTCCTTTTTGTCTTAACAATTGACACATACACACACAATACAGAACAAAGAATTGTCTTTGGGAGAGAAAAAACAAACACAAATTAAAAAAAAAATACAATTGTCTAACCAGGCTTTCATTTATTTAGCCCTCCTTCCTTTTTTATTGTTTCCCTCTCATCTACCTTTTTCCACTGTGTGCTGCTAAATGTGGCCAGTGCCAAATTATGTTTTATTCTCAGCCTGAGTGAGAAATCATCAAGGTATAAGTAAAGTCTGACCAAGAAAGGTCCCATCCTACCAGTGCAATTTGAAGTTTCAAGTTTATACAGACACCAGTCCCTCCCAGCATGTTTCTGTCCTGAGAAATCCCAGAGAGTGGAATTCTTGGGTAGACAAGGAAGACACTTTCTCACAAGAGCAGCAGTAGTGATAAGAAAGTGGTCAAATGGCGCTTGAAATTTTGCACAAAGATCTGTGAGAGACCAGGCGCTAGGCTACAAACCCACAGCTCAGCTCTTTTTAGCATCCAGACAACAGCCTGCTGTTTTCCCAGGTGGCTCTGAATGAGACCGGGGAATGCAGGGGCCATTTGTCACAGCCCCAGGTGCAATACTCATGCCAGTTGGTACATGCAGCCTGCAAGGCCCACTCCTGCCCACGTCTGGATCGTGGCCTCTGGGCTTCCTTTGGATGGAGATTGGAGAGAACATGTTCCCGTCTATGCTCTTCCACCCGAGCCAATGATTAGGCTCACTTCTTTGGGGCTGAAACCAATTCAAGCCTTCCCGACCATGATCAAAGGTGCCTGTGCTTGGTGTGATTCCATCCACTCCATTTTCAACTCAAGATACAGGGATGTTTTATTTTTGTTTTGTTTTGTTTTTGTGGGGGTAGAGGGATTGAGCAAAAAAAGAGAGAGAAAAGACAGTTTTCTGTTTTTAGAAGTATGGAGATTCAATATGCCAGTCTTAGAATCCCAAGGTTATCCTGGTCAATGAATATGCTGGTGTGCCCTTCACTGCGTGCTGGACTGGAGTCTTGCTTCAGCCAGGTCCTAAGTTGGGTTCAGGGTTCTGCCCAAGGAAGGAGCCACGGCTTGCTTGCAGGAGATGGCAAAGTAGAGGAGCCTCGTGTTCCTTTTTGCCCAACTCAGTGCCCAGCGCCCACTGTGAATGGAATAAGCTGATGAGATAGATGGCTGATAATAGCCCTTCTGCCTCTGAGAAGAGAAGCGAACTGAAGTACAACATCCAGAAGTCAAATTACAGATATAAAATAAGATTAAAGGAAACGCTGCTTCTAGATTTGTTTTAAGGGCATTTCATTGCAAATTGAGATTACGTGTTTAGAACTACTTCCCTTGATGGGGACTTGGTAAATGAACTTGGAGACATTATGCGCCTGAGAGATCTAAGCACTGACAGCCCTGGTCTCATGGTCTCACTCTGTGCATCCCTCCTCCGCCTTCTTCCAATTCCATCAAGTGTAGGGAGGATGCGTTTGGCCCTCTGAGTTAGAATTATGCAAAACCCAAAAATAGACTCTCAAAGTGCACCCAGACATAATGATTCCATGCTGAAAGAAGGTCACTGTGTCTGCTTTTCCTGCCAAGACACCCCTGGCTCTTAATCTATGGCTGCCTTGTGAAGCAAGAGAGCTGTGCCAGGAAGTTACACTCTGTGACTGGGAGGCGTCATGAGAATTTAAAATCATGTCAATGGGGTTTTATAAGGGCAAGTCAAGGGAGTAGGATTAGACATAGTTTTAGAAGACGGTCTTTGAACATCCTTTTTTTCCCCCTCCTGTGGCCTGAGAGCTACCATAACTCAGCTAAAATAAAATAAAAAAAACACATTATCTGGCCCCAGCTGCAAATCCACTCCACCCTGCCAATTCTGCCAAAAATTAAAAAGACAGGCACCCAAAAAGTGTGCTGTGATGATCTGAGTGGTGGGGTTATGAGTTAGTTTTATTGTTTTCTTTTATTACTTTTCAGTAATTTCCATCACATATACTTCCTGGTTTTCTGATGTTTTTTTTTTAAAAAAAAAAAAAAGCAACACCTCCTATTTAAAAAGCAAAACTATCCTAGCTGATTGTTTAGTTACGTCCTTTGAATGCTCAGTAAGTACCTGGTGGTTGAGAAGCCCACCAGGGTCGTGACGATGGCAGACCTGCCTCTTCCCCCATCTCAGGCCTCAGAATAGAGTTTGTGTTCACGGCCCCATCCCCACTGCAAGGTTCCAGAAGGCTCCTGGAGAGGCCAGACTGCAGACCCTGGGAGGACTCACGGCAGCCAAGCAGCACAGGAAGGGGCGCGCGCTGAGCCAGACACCTCCGCACCAGGAAGGGATTCCATTCCCATCCCTGGTCTCCGGTGGTCAGGCCTGCTCGGCATGTGCTTGTTGGGAGGAACAGTGTCAGCTCAGTTCATCTGGAAACACCGTGCTCTCATCCTAAGAATGTCCAGTTGATGCACATGTTTTTAGAAATTGGGAAGATCCTGTTTTCCAGACTTGTAGGAGTCAAGTAATGTGTAAGAAGTAGAGACATATATCTGGGAGCAAACAACCTGTTCAGGAACTTCAAAAATTCTCTTAGGGTTCAGGGGAAAGATTCATTTAGACTTGGGGCCTTGACCATCCAGACTGGTTATTGACCATGAACTCCATCTGCCAACCAACCCTGCCTCTGTCTAGGTTGTGTCAGGCTCAGAAAGTTGAGGGGAGCAGGCTGAGCAGAAATGGCCTGTATGGACCGGGAAGCTATGTCATCTCATCCTTAGACATAAATAATTCCACTAGAAAGCCCTCCATTTCTTACACATCACATGCAGATTTAATATTGAATGTAGTGGGGGTCCTCACTCCAGTGGGCCTCACTGCCTTGAACTTGAGGTCAAGTTCAAGCCCAAGGCACAGAGATCAGAAACGGAATACCTAGCAGTTTGCATGATAGACTATGTGTCAGGGAGGTAAGGCTGTCATTAAGAATGGATTATTATTGTGGGTTGGGTTTTTTTGTTGTTGTTGTTGTTGTTTTTGTTAATCCTCACCTGAGGATATTTTTCCATTGATTTTTAGAATGGAAGGGAGAGGGAAAGACATAAACATCAATGTAAGAGAGACATATTGATTGGTTGCCTCCTATATGCACCCTGACCAGGGCTGGGGAACCTGCAACTTAGGTATGTGCCCTTGACCGGAATCTAACTCAGGACCCTTCAATCTGTGGGCTAATGCTTTATCTCAAAGCATTTGGCTAATGCTTTGAGCCAAACCAGTTAGGGCAAGAATGGATTATTTTTAATAGGCAATAGAGATCTCACTCATCAGTTTCCTCCATTCTCCTATGTGTTACTTTATGACAATGCAGTGGCCATAGATTTTAGGTAGTACATAAATAAACAAAACTCAATACTAGTGTATTCATTGTAATGTCTATTAGGGAAACAAATGTAATAAGATCATCTAACTGGTCATCTTATTAATAACTTTATTTAAGACTAAAGAAAATAGGTTAAGTTTTTAAGGGAGATTAATTTTTAAGACATAAATAGATAATCCTATATAGTAAAACCCTAACATGCAAATTGACTGAACAGAATGACTGGTTGCTATAACACGCACTGACCACCAGGGGGGCAGATGCTCAACGCAGGAGCTGCCCCATGGTGGCCAATGCACTCCCACAGGGGGAGTATCACTCAGCCGGAAGCCAGGCTCACAGCTGGCAAGCACAGTGGTGGTGGCAGGAGCCTCTCCTGCCTCCGCTGCAGGCAGGCCATAAGGAGCGAGGGGACTGTGAGAGGGATGTCTGACTGCCAACACAAGCCAGCAGGTGGACATACCCTGAGGGGCCCCAGACTGCGAGAGAGTGCAGGCCGGACTGAGGGACCCTCCCTCTCCCCTCCAGTGCACGGTTTTCGTGCACAGGGCCTATAGTTGTATTATAAGCACAAATATAGCAAAAGTCAGAATGGTTGTACATTGATTGAATGATTCATATTTGGCAAATATTGCCCTACAGGTGCTAGTTGGCCAGATTTCTTTTTATATTCTCTCTCTCTCTCTCTTTCTCTCTCTCTTTCTCTCTCTCTCATCTTAGTATCTCAGAATGAAGCTGCATGGGGAATAAATTGCTTCCAAGAAGAAAAAAATAGTTGCGATCAGTAATAATGATTCTAGTAACTTTTAGAGAGTGTCAACAAGGACTTATTGCCTCTCTGGTGCAGAGCGGGAGAGCTGCTTATCTTCTCTTCCGATCTGGCTTCGGAGCCACCATTCCCTCCTCTCTCCCAGAGCAGGGATCCTGATGTTTATGTACGCTGACATGCCCGCTGTCTTGTTCAGAGCCACCTCCACTGTTTCTTGTGAATTCTGTGTGTGTGCGCGCGCGAGTGCATATTAAATGGTAACAAGATAATGAGCCACGTCTAGGCTACCCCTGTTATTTATATTAAATAATGACACGATGATGTTGGTAGCCTGTAATTCTCCATTTCCTATTAACCACCCTGCCCAAGTAAACTGTTTTCTGATCTCTCTTAGATGGAAATCCTGTATGAATGCGGAAGCCATTAGCAGAGTAATTGCTGTCTGTTACCATGACAACCAGCCGCTGCAGTCACCTGCCAGAAGTGCTGCCAGACTGCACCAGCTCCTCTGTGCCCCTGGTGAAGACTGTGGAGGATTGTGGCAGCCTAGTGAATGGGCAGCCACAGTATGTCATGCAAGTTTCGGCCAAGGACGGGCAGCTGCTGTCAACAGTAGTGCGGACTCTTGCCACCCAGAGGTAGTACCACAATTAACATTAAAATAAATGAACGTGTAATTGATCCGAGGGTCTCTTTGTCAGGGAAAGGGAATGTAATGAGTGCTCAGGTCTTTGTGTCAGGTGAGAGGTGGTAAGGGGGGAGGGTGGGGGAGGGGAGACTTCACAAGTTTTGTTTCTATAGCAATAGGTTATAAAGCTAAACTTCACGTTTTTCGCTTAAAGACACACTTGCAAGAGAGCCAGGCAGGGAAGGATCCCACAAGACAGAGCCCCTTGCTTTACATGTATTTTGACATTGCAACAGTAATTACACTCATTGTCTCCAGACAGTGACAGAGATAACCCTGTGTTAGAATGGAATGAAGGAGGCACTGATTTCAGGTGGCTGAGCCAAAGTAATTGGATTTGTGGGCAGAACCTTTGAAGTGATACTCCTGGTGTGCATGCCAATGAGCACTGCCTGATAGGAGCACTTACTGGGGCCACTTCCTGGGCATGTCTCTTCTCCGGCACATCCCCACTTGGGGACCTCTTCTATTGCTCCCTCCTTTGCTCCTCATGCCCCCCCCCCCCACACACACACACACACACACACCATGATCCTTCATACACACCCTGCCCTATGAAGTTTACTATTGTTAAAACCCCCACACTTGTCTCCCCTGAGTGATGAACCAAAGCAAAGCTAAAGGCTTTCAACAGCCCAGAAATGGCTTATCCAGGCCAACACTTTGTCCCTGGAGGTCTCTTCTTGTGCTGTTGCTGTCCAGTGACGGATCGGCAGCTACAGGCTGCCTGGCCAATAAGTACACCCTGGCTTCTCCAGCTTTCTTTCAAAATGGGTAAGTGGGACTTTGGCCTATGGGTGTAACATGTATATCCGCACTGGACTTGCCTCCTGATATCAGTGCTGACTCTTCTAACCCTGAAATGTAGGTCTGTCACTCAGACCTGGACTGCATACCTTGGTCTGAGCAATTTAGCCAACCCCCTTCCAGTGCAGATCTAGGTCCGCAGATCTAAGCATGTACCTGCAGCAGGACCACTGGGCCACTGCCACATTTCCTGTTGCCTTCAGCCTGGACCTGGTGTCCGCCAGACATGGACACACACCCATGAAAGCACTGTCCATGTACTTTCAGTTTGTGCTGCTATGGCAAAGGGAAGTCATGGGGGGAAGAAAGTCAATATATATTTTTCTACCTTTTGAAAAGCTTCTTGACAATTGTTAGAACTCGGAATACAATGAGGCAGTGAGCTTCATTGCTCATCTGTGAACTGAGACAGATAGCTGATGTGTACCTGTCACCCTTGCAGGCATCAGACACTTCGGTTGATTGGGAACAACAGGCTGCAGCACTGAAATGATGAGACTTGTGAGCCCCGGTGTGTGTGTGTGTGTGTGTGTGTGTGTGTGTGTGTGGAATTTTTGTGTTCTCCCACCAAGTAGTAATGTAAATGAGAAGGTTTTAAAATTTTACATGCAAGTGGCTCACTGTGAATGAAGGAGGTCATTAATAATGAGAGAGAAAAAGTCAACTCTTTAAACTTTATTGTCCTGCCCCTGAACATGAGTGAGTCTTTTGGGCAAGTGAGAAGGGGGTCCTTTTCTCTTTTAATCCCTTTTTAGCCTTCACTCATTCCCAGGGTTGTCCCTGGAAAGGCCTGTTGGAAATGGCAGTGTGTCTATGACTGTTTCCATTTGGACCAGAGAATGGTAGCCATGAGCCTGGGCCGCTCTCATCTGCAGGGGACAGGAAGAGGCAAGGGAGAGTGGGTAAAGAGGTTGGTCCTCAGGTTGGCACATTCAATGATGACATACTTTAAAATCTAATGCCCAGTAAAGGAGAGTTTGAGCAATATAAAATCATATCAATCAGAAAGAGATAGTCCTCTTAGTGGATACAGGACACAGTATCCACTGAGAAGTGAGATCATCTTTGCTTGACCTTTCCATTGGCTGCTGGTGTATAGCCATTATTTGATTTCCCTGACCTGAATTTTTCTACAAGTGAAAACAGCATTAATTCAGCATTTACTACTAGAGGCCTGATGCACAAAGATTCCTGTAAGAATGGGCCTTCCTTCCCCTGGCTGCTGGCATCACCTTGGCTCCAGTCGGAGCTGCCTTTCCTCCTTCCCATGCTGCCCAGAGGCCTGGAGCTGTTGGGGCGGTGCTTGCATATGCAAATTAACCCAACATCTTTGGGTTAATTTGCATACTCATTCCTGATTGGCTGGTGGGTGTCACAAAGGTACAGTCAATTTGCATCTTCCTTTTTTATTAGTATAGATATGCTGGTCCCAATTCTAAGCTTCTCATCTGAATTACCTTTTCTCATCCTCACAATCACCATATGAGGAAGCCACCATTCTCTGTACCCATTTTAGAGATGAGGAAACTAAAGTACAGAGAGATGATGTTACTTGTCCAAAGCTAGCCAGCTGGTAAGTAACAAGCTGGTATTCGAGCCCAGGCCGCTAGACGCCAGAGCCTGCCTCATGAACCACTATACCAGGTGCCTCACAAAACAAGCAGGGGAGATTTTTTCAAATTAAAGGCAGAGCTCTAGATAGAGGCCACCTCAGTAAAAGATGTCTTTTTATTACTGGCTTTCATTTTAGTGTCCTTAGAATCCTAGGAAAGTCCTGCTACTCAGCTTTGTGTTATGGCCCAGACAGCCCTTCTGCGGCGGCTTTGGGTTGGCAGCCAGTTTACTCCCCCTCTTCTTAGCCACCCACCCCATTGAAAGCAGAAATGAAAGGGACCTCTGGGTATTCAAGTGTCCTGGCCAGGCTTTAAAAATGCATTTTGTCCAGAAATTACAATTGGTATCATTTCAATGCCATTTCTGTCCTTAATGGCGAGGGATGGTTTTTACTTTTTAATTGGTGTTTGCCTGAATTACATCTGTACCCAAGGCAAAAATAGCATGCTGCTTGTTTTCACTCATTTTTGGTCCTGGGCCAATCCCCATTTCTTTGTATTAGCAAAAGTAGATGCTCAAGGACCATGGCAGTGGCCCCACTGCCAAGTACAAGTGTCGGTCTAGGGTTTTGTTTTCGTTAATCTTTACCCATTTCTTTTTAAAGAGAATGGAAGGGAGGGAGAGAAACAGAGAAACATCAATGTGAGAGAGACACATCGATTGGTTGCTTTCTGTACAACCCCGGATCGAGCCTGCAACCAAGGTATGTGTCCTTGACTGGAATCGGACCTGGAACCCTTCAGTCCTCGGACCAACACTCTATCCACTGAGCCAAATTGACTAAGGCTAAATCTAGGGTTTTAAAGCAGGTGTCTTTTCTGAGCAGGGGTGCCTCTGGGGAGGGGTGAAGGACCCTGAGCCAGAGGACCATCCGCAAGGCAGTGGTTTCTAGCCCAGTGACCAGCAGGTGCCCCTCCTCTCTTGCAGCCCCTTCAATGACCGGCCGATGTGCAGGATCTGCCATGAGGGCAGCAGCCAAGAGGACTTGCTCTCTCCATGTGAATGTACGGGGACCTTGGGGACAATTCACCGGAGCTGCCTGGAGCACTGGCTGTCATCCTCAAACACCAGCTACTGTGAACTCTGCCACTTCAGGTTTGCAGTCGAGCGCAAACCCAGGCCATTAGTGGAGGTCAGTAATTGGGGCACGTCCTGAAAACTTAGCTCTAATGAGCAAATGATGTCTGCTTTTATGCCCAGATCACAAACCTTGTGCAGTCTCACTGAAGCACAGAAATGGCTTTGCGTGAGAGCGTGTGTGAGAGTGTGTGCGTGCGTAGGTGACACAGACGGAGATAGCTCGCTAGCTCATTCAGGAGCAACAGTAGAAAGTTGACCTCCCGGAGGTGGAGATAGGAGAAGAAATCAGGGTGAAGAGAGGGGGAAGTTTAGAGACTTGATCTCCATTTTCCTATCCCTGTGAAGTGGAGCAAACAGGTCACTTTTCTCTCTGCAACCCATCTGCCTGCCTTGAAGCAACTGATCAATGGGTGTACTCTGAGAGGTCTCAAAGGAAAAGTATTTCTGCATAGTGGCTTGAGTAGTTCCGTGACCTTAGGTAAGTTACTTCACCTCTTGAAAGTGCTGTGTATGAGGATTAAATGAGGTAATGTTTATAAAGCCCTTAGAAGAATACTGGGAATACAAGTGTTTGAATTTTTCTTTAATCTTCCCCAGGAAATTTATACAAGTTTTTTTTTCCCCCCCAATTAATAACCTCGTATTAGAATCTCTTTTCTTAAAAAGTGGTATTATCAACCCAGCTGTTAAAATGGCAGACATTCTCTTTCATGTTTTAGGAGCCACATGATTCTTCTTCAGACCAAGGGTCTGGTCTTGTATGAGCTAGAGGAACTGGAAAATATCATTGGACTAATTTTTCCCTCTCTTCTACCCTCGATTGCTACCAGCCAATTCAAAATTGGATCTTTGCAACAATAAATATTCTACTACATTTTGAAAGAGACCCAAGACAATGTGCCTGCAAGCCAGACATGCTAGTAACCTTCTCCTTACTTTAGCAGCTGGCCCAGTGCAGCTTTGGCATTAAACTAACGCTGGAAATCAAGAAGCCCTTCTGGAGGACTATTTAAACAGTGTGTTAGCGCCCTGGCACTCCAGGCCCTGGAGAGCTCTGCATATGTGTTCTCTCGGGTTTGACCTTGAAATTTTAATCAGGACCAGCAACTGAGGCCTGTTTTAGCGATGGCTTGCTTGCCTAATGGCACAAATTTATTTGACTTGCCCCAATAAACTCTATGCTTTTTTTTTTTTTTTAAGACTCTGGATCGAGTGACCTCTTAATTTAGCTGTCTTGCTGCTTGACAACCACTTTCAGAAATTCATATTTATAGCTTGCCCATCAGGGATTTGGCCCTCTGCCACATTCACTGGGATTTACATGTCAGAACTTCTCTGCAGACGGGGAAATATAATTAAATAATAAACAAAGGAGATGAAGCTTTCTCAAGCCCAATGGCAAAATTGAAAAAGAAGCCAATTTCCCCTTCCTAGAACTTTCGGGAACTTCCCCAAGTTGATACGGCAGCTTCCCCAGCCAAGCTGGCTCCCCACAGTAAGAAAACCCTGCTTCTGTGGGCTGAATCCAATGGCCTTCTTTACTAGTACCTCCCAGAAAAGAAAACTTTGCTTTTGCTTGGGAAAAAACCCAGGGTATTGTGGTTATATATAAAAAAAGGAGAGAGAGAGAGAGAGAGAGAGAGAGAGAGAGAGAGAGTGTTGTGTGTGTGTGTGTGTACACTAAGGTGACCAGACGTCCCGCTTTTGGCAGGACAGTCCCGCAGCGTGGGACGTCTGGTCACCTTAGTGTACACGCACGTGCACACAACTTAGTTTTCTCATATTACACCCGTGTTGTATCACCCAGTGAACCCACTGACTCCCAGAGAAGGAAACCCATCCACACAGAGATGTCTGTCAGGATACAGACTCCAGAATCTTAGTCAACTGGCATTAAACGAGGAAACAAGGCAAATGACCTTGAGCATGTGTGAGGTGCTCTTCAAGATTTAGGGCTTCGCCTGCACAAACTTCACCCAAACGGTCGCGGGTGGTGAAATGTTCATTGCACAAATGGAATGTGACGTTTTTCAGAGTTAATGATGATTGAACAAGTTGAAAGTGAAAGGCAAACCTTCCCAAGCCGGGGGAGGCTGGCCGTTTGATCATCCCATGGCGAGATGAACTTGCTGTTTGACCACAAGCAATAAAAAGAAGTTGTCTTTGGTTTCTCAGCTGGAGGACAAATGAAAACCAGGTGCAGGCAGACTTTTAAACAGACGACATTACTAATTGACTTTCCCCCCTTACCAAAGGAAGAGTTTATCATAGTGACCATTGCTCCTCAGTACGTTTACCTCCAGATAAACACGAATCTTTTAAGTAAATCATCAAAACCTGCCAATGCGGGTGAAGCATTAACGGTTGTTACTTTGTTTCTCATTTTCACTCTTTTAATTGCTTTAATCATTACTTTATTTACCAGTCAGGTCTGCCTTCTCATTAAAGCAAGAAAATTCCATAACATTTAATTTTAAAATCGATGTGGTAATAACAGCTCCTGTTGCTAGAGGAAGCAGTTGGAAAAGTCATTTATAAATTTTGTCAGCACCCAGACGTGAACATTGGTCAGAATTACCTTAACACCTCAGACTCCCACTCAGTAACTCAGTCCTCATTCGACATAGCCCTTTATCCTCTTTTTGTTTGTTTGTTTGTTTGTTGTTCCTTTTTCTGTTGAACTTATTGGGGTGACATTGATTAATAAAACTATACAGGTGTCAGGTGTACAATTCTATAATATATCATCTGTATATTGTACTGTGTGTTCACCACTCCAAGTCAAGCCTCCTTCCATCACCATTTATCTCCCCTTCCCCACTCCAACCTCCCCCACTGACCCTGTCCCTTGATCCTCTTTAACACCACTATTCCAGAGTCACTTCGCCTTCACTTCCTTTCCTGAACTCTCTGCAGCCAGCAGTTGGAAGTTCATTTTTAACCGGTTGGGAACCCAGGGCTGGTACCTAAACATGAGCTGCTATATAGAATCTTTCCTCTCCCTCCCCGCAAAAGAGTGAGTGTCTATTCATAGTGGTGAATCAATGAGCTGGTTTTTGTTGTTATTGTTGTTAATCCTCACCCGTTATGTGAGAAAGACACATCAATTGGTTGCCTCCCACATGTACCCTGACTGGGGCTGGGAATCGAGCCTGAGCCAAGGTAAGTGCCCTTGACCAGAATTGAATACAGGATACTTCAGTCCATAGGCCAAGGCTCTCTCTACTGAACCAGACCTGCTAGGGCCATGGGCTGGTTTTTATTAGCACATCCAAACTGAGCATCACCTCCCCACTTTACCACTGACCGTCTGGGTGGGTGGCTCAGGTTCTCTGAGTTGCAGGGTGAAGGAAGATGAACTAGGAACTCTCCCTGATATCCTTGGTCTCTATGAGGCTCTATAAGGCTAAAGGTCCAAGGCTAAAGTTCATGTGAGGGGAATAAAATGTGCTCTGCACTTAAATTATGCCCTGGCTCATGTTGCTCAATAGTCATATTATCCCCATGCACCAAAGGGTCTTGGGTTTGATTCCAAGTCAAGGGCACATACCTGGGTTGCAGGTTCAATCCCCAGATCCCAGTTGGGGTGTGTGTGGAAGGCAACCAATTGTGTCTCTCTCATATCCATATTCCTTTCTCCCTCCCTCCCTCCTTTCCTCCTTCCTTTCCTCCCTTCTTCCCTCCTACCCCCCCACCCCCACTGTTTCTAAAAGTCAAAGGAAAGACATCCTGAGATGGGAATTAACAAACAAAAAAAAGGATACTTTGTGTGGTACATAATTTATACCTCAAGATGATTGCGTGTACGTGTTTGTGTGTGAGTGAGTGTCTAGTTACCTGCCTACTTACATGGCCAGACCACATCGTCCTAGTCTCTTTTGGTAAAGTCATTGCCCTAAATATTTCCTTGTCGTTACATAAGCCAGTATAACAAGAGCTAGTTTCAACCCAAAAGCTACATCTGGTTCATCTGTTTTTCTCTAGACGTGGGTTAATTTTCTCTACAGTCCAGCCAATATAAATCTCATAAAGCCTGCGTCCAATGAGGTAAAGCTTGGAAAGAAAACATTCACGCTGTACATAGCAAGAAGGAAGAGCAGACATAACCCATGTGTTTCCTCTCTGCACAGCTGGCACAGCTAGCACGCCTCTCGTGAAGGCTACATATTTTCTGCTGGTGATGCGTCCATTTGTGAGATGAATTATCCCCAGGAATAATGGCCTGGTAGAATGCAGTCAACAGACATCCACTAACCGTAAAAGGATTCTCTGAATGACCAGTCTGGGCGGTTTTATGGTCTCCTTCCCGCTCATTTTTCGTTTTCCTCATTTCTCTCTTCGTTGAACTCTGCTACCGTTCTTTTTTAAGGGTAAAATAGAGCAAACCAGTAAAAATACCACAGCTTGTTTCCCAATGCTGTGGGCCTTGACTCCAGGCTACAGCCGTGATTGCACATCTGACTGAGCTGGTAGCCAAGGAATCCCATCTTCCTCTCTGCAAATAGCGTGCTTGCAACATCAGTGTCTGGTGATGGCAGTATCTGCGTTCCCTAAGACATGTATCAGGAACACCCAGCCTTGCCTGGGAAACGCATGAAGCCATAGATCAGCTCCACAATGTGGTGATTAAAATGCAACAGCCAGGAAGTGGTGGAAACCTGGAGGAAAGGCTTCCCAGGACCTGTCCTTCCTCCAATCCGGGAGACTCGGTGATTGTTCGCAGGCGGAGTGATTAGGTTTTCGTATTTCTGTTTCCTTGACGCAAACCCCACTGACTGATAAGAATTGTATGAACAATTTAAAAGCTGTTCCCTGTGAATCAGAGGTTTAGCTGAATTGAAAGGGAGTGTTTTCACACACATCAGTTACCCTGAATAATGGGATGTAAAGCTAGGGAGGTGAGGATTGGGGATTTTTTTCCAAACGTTTTATTTATTATTATTTCTGTAAGTCACAGCTGGGGCGGGGGCAGGGGGGAAGAGAAGATGATCCTAAAGCCCTGGATTCAGTGTAATCTCCAGCAGCACGGCAGGGAGCAGAGTTGAACTGCTGTGGAGAAGTCACTCTGTGCCTTGGCTCTTGCTATGTAATAGATTTAAGATTTCACTTAAACCTTCCTGATATGTGCATCTCAGGCTTGGGCGGCGACATTGCTCGGCTCTTATTGTAGTGGGTTTTGTTTCCTTTTGATTTAATATATTCATTTAAGTAAAAATGTGAGCTCGTGGTGTCAGAGTATTTATTGTCATCAGCAAGCCCTCATACTATTGCGGTAATCAGGGAATGGCAGCATAGGGGATGTAAACAGATTCAAGGCACTTCCCCTGCATGGGGACCGCCTATTCCATTCCTTGAAGGCAGGCGGGCAAGTTCCTCTCTTCACAGCATGTGACAGGCAGCCCAGAAGCACTTGTTCATTACACAAATGGATGGAGAAACTCCCCTCCCCCAACTGCAAGCCATCCATCGTATTCTTGGCCTATGGTTGTAAATCAAAGAAACTGACCCCTGGCCCTTACATTTAAGACAGACTCCGGTGGACAAGGGCTTTTATATAATACAAACCAGCAACACAGCTCTGAGCAACACAGCCATGTGGTGATTCTGACAATCCTTTTGCCTCTGCAGTCATCAGTCTTCCGTCCGGTTGTAAGGAATGGCAGATGGCAGGAGCCCCACGTGCACTGTCACAGGGCAGCCCCTGGCAGGCCCAAGAGAAGTGTGGTGGGGGTGGGGCGATTGGGCCAAATCAGAAAGATCAGGCCCGGCTACTATTTGTCAGGCTTTCAGGAACACAAGCACTATGCAGGCGACCACTTCACCACAATCTGGGGGTGGGATTCGGGGGATCCATTTGGTAGATGAAGAAACAAGTTTATAGTGGTGACGTTAGGTCAAGATCCCTCAGTGAGAAAGGAAGAGGTCTCTTAGACCTGCCTTCGGGCCTCTCGGTCCACGCCATGCTTCTGGGGGATGAAATGAAAGACAAGGCCACACCCCAGCATCTGTGACATGGAGCGTGGGAGGGACTTAGTTGAGTCCACAAGGAGTTCCCACTTCCCATTCTCGTGTCCACCACAGACTGCCGCCACCTGAGCTCCAGGGCGGGCTGGCACCGGTTCTTCCTGCTCTGCCACCGGGTGAGTAGGCCCCTCCTTGAGGCCACTCTCCTACCCGGTCCAGGCGAGGCTGAGGCCTCACAAAGAAAAAGGCGCTGTAGCATGAAGGGAAAAGGAAATGCCAAGTACCGGAAGGGAGTGTGGAGTGTGTGAAGGACTTGGTGTTTATTTTATGGGCAACAGAACAAAGGTCCTCCCACTGAGTGAAACCTTTGCCAGTGACTTTCCCAAGCAGGGCTGACGTCACGCCTGGGCTGCTGGTCTAGAACTGCAATGCAGACGCACTGGACTGGCCCAGGACCTGCACTGAGAACCTGAACAAGGCATTTCTCTTCTCTGTGCATCAGCTTCCTCACCATTGAATAAGGCAAACCTCACACACTGGTGATGTCATTCGTGCACACAGGTGTGCTCTCTTGAATTAATTTTTTTTTTAAAGAATTTGAATGCCTTTAAGTGGGACATGTGCTCTCTCGTTTCCCCAGGCCTAGTCTTTTGCTTACCTCCGCCCAACCCTCCTCAACTTCTTGCATTACCCATGTACTATTTACAGTTGAGATTCCAGAGTTAGGTGTTTCCCCCGCCTTTAAAAGAGTTCTCTAATGCTATGTGCATTGCCTTCTGTCAGCAGCATATCTTTCTTTCAGGGTAGTAAAGGCTGAACCTTGTGATCTCTCCTGTTGTCCCCACATGATAAGTGAGCTGAAGTGACTGGTTCACAATTACAAGGTAAAGGAACCGCTGAGAGACAGCATCCTAACATGGACAGTGAATAACGATTCAAATATCTTGCACTTGCATAGTATGCCCTCGTGCTGGCCCAGCACTTCCTTGACCCCTGGTAAGGTCGCTGAGCAGGCGGGCCACCAGCCTGTAAGTGTCACCATCCTTTGCGCCAGCTGTTGAGATGACATGCCTGAGGACCGACGTTCAGCAATCCTTGATCCTGCAGTTGTTCAGGCTTGAATGTTTCTCTTGGTCTTGATAGCTAATTTGGCAGTTGCTTCGTTACTTAAAGCTTAGTTACAAAGAAGCTGTTTTAAGGTACCTATTAAATTCACAGCTTGCTTCATTAAAAATCACTTCATTAAAAAAGCCAGCCAACCGAAGTGTTCACATGGCCATGCCAGATGGAAGTGAGCTCACAGCTTAGTGCCTATGTCTTTAGCCCATCCGTGGCTGGTGAAGGATTAATTTGGAGGGAAAATCCAGCCCCATGCATAAAAGAAATCTACATGACCATATCTATTATTTTACTTTATTATTATTACTAGAGGCCTGGTACACGAAATTCATGCACAGGAGGGGAGGGGGCGCCTCAGCCCAGCCGGCACCCTCTCCAATCCGAGACCCCTTGGGGAATGTCAGACTGGTTTAGGCCCTAGGATCAGGCCTAAACCAGCAGTCAGTCATCTCTTTCACAATCCTGGACCACTGGCTCCTAATAGCTCACCTGCCTGCCTACCTGGTCACCCCTAACTGCCCCTCCCCCCACCAGCTTGATCGCCCCTCACTGCCCCCTGCTGCAGGTCAGGTCTCTCCCAACTGCCCTCTCACTGCCAGCCTGGTCACTCCTAACTGCCCCTCCTACCAGCCTGGTCACCCCTTACTGCCCCCCCTGCCAGCCTAATTGCCCCTAACTGTCCCCCCTGCCTGCCTGGTTGTCCCCAACTGCACCCCCCACCTGGTCACCCCTAACTCCCCCCCTCCACTGGCCTGGTCATTCCTAACTGCCCCCACTGCTGGCCTGGTTGCCCCAAACTGCCTCCCTGCCAGCCTGGTCGCCCCACAACTGCTCCCCCCGCCAGACTGGTCAACCCATGCAGTCTGCTTGTTCAGTCGTTTGGACACCCCTCATGCTCCTGCCAGCCTGGTCATAGGCAGCCATCTTATGAGGGTGTGAGGGTTAATTTGCATATTACTTATTTATTATATAGGATTATTATTATTATTATTATTATTATTATTATTATTATTATTAGAGAGAGGAAGGAAGAGGAAGAGAGAAACATCAATGTGAAAGGAAAACATCCATCCACTGCCTCTTGTGTGCCCCTACCATGGATCAAGCCTGAAACCAAGGCATGTGCCCTGACCAAGAATAAAATCAACGATCTTTCCGTGCATGGAACTACACCCAACCAACTGAGCCACACCGGCCAGGGCCACACACCTTTTTTATTTTAATTATTCTGTTTTTAAAAATCTAGAGGAGGATAAAAAATAATATAGCAAACAGGTATCTACTACCTAGAATTAGCACTCCATGGAGAAAATGTAGTCTTTACTAATTTATCCTCAGGTAGTCTCAAACATAGGAGAAAATTCAGCCAGAATTTCCTTAAGCACATTGGGACCAAGAACAAGAGCAAGTAAACAAAATGCGACAGATAAAATCCTGAAAGATTCTGGACCTTTGGGCTAATTCCAAATGTAGGAACAAATAGTACAGCTAGTGTTGGACACCAAGAGTTCCACTCCTTTGGAAAGAAGATAATTAGAAATTATTACATGGGAGTTCAGGGGTGGAGAGTGGAGGTGAGGGTGTCCCTGGACAGCTGCCCTGGGAGCTTTGAAAAGGGGAGCTGATAGAGGAGCAGTGAAGTGTCACTGAATGACTGCAGTTGTGAATCATCTTTATCCTGAGTCTTGCTGAAATCACAAAGCACAATTAGCTCCCAGGACCAGCCCTGGTAGGTATGAGGCACCAGGATGAACTGGAGAGAGACATAAACTGCAGACGCCCTACCCTGGTGCAGATTTCAAATGCAGAGTTATAGAATATGCACAGAACTCCCGGCCTGCCAAGGGCTCCTGCCAGCCATCCTCTTGCCTCTTCAGTGTTGTGTCCACAACTGACATTTAACTCCAAAGAAAGAATTTATGTTTTTTAAGTAAATAATGGTGTGAAATACTGTGAGCAATACATGATTATGGTTAAATGCTGCCTAATGGATAATTGTATTAGAAGGAGCAAAATGGAGGCGAAACTTCAGCGAGGCAGTAGGAAACCCGTGGTTCTTTATTCACTGAATAACACCCTGCTGTGCCCGTTGGTGCTAAGACCTTCATTTTCTAGAAAAGGCACAGAGCTGGACATGACACTTCCACCCAGTGGCATTCATTTCCCTTTGAGTCCCTCTGTTTTTATCCTTACGATGCTCACACCCCAAAGTTTTTCCTTCTTATTTACCATTTTCTAGGCAAAGTGAAAATATTGTGTGCCATCCACCGAATGGCACCATCTTAATTTAATGTCTGGATATCCCTGCAACAGGTCTTATTCCATTTTGTAGATAAGGAAGGTGAGATTCCAAGATGTTAAGTCATTCTTGAAAGATCTTAAAAAATCCCAGCCACAGGCCCAGGAAGTGGAGGAGGCAGAAAAAAGCAGGTCTCTGGCTCCACAGCCCTTGCTCTTTCCTTCCTGGTTCAAAAGTACTTTCTTTCATTTGCTCACTGACATGCACATGTGCAGCACACACAGATCTGAGGACTTCTTCACTGCCCTGATTTCCTCTTGATGCCGAATTTCTCTTGTAACTCCAGCGCTGTCAGGGGGAGAGAGGAATGAAGAGTGGAGCACGGAGGATTTTTAGGGCAGTGAACCTGTTCTGAACAATACTATTATGGTCTTCATACATTTATCCAAACCTACAGAATGTACAGTCCCATAGTGAACTCTAATATCAACGATGGATTTGGGGGGACCATGCTCTGTCTATGTCGGTTCATCCATTGTAGCAAGTCTACCACTATGGTGAGGGATGTGGGAATGGAAGAGGCTTTGCATGTGGTGAGGCAGGAGATATATGGGAACTCTGTACTCCCCACTGAATTTTGCTATGAACTTAAAACTGCTCTAAAAATAAAGTCTATTAAAAGCAAAACCCCGAGTTGTGCCAGATTGTGTGCTGGGACAGTGGAATGGCATTACTTCTCTGTGCCTCTTTATACCCCAGTCCAGCCAGGAAATGAAGCTCTCAGGTATGTCATCTTATTTGGAAGCCAGAAAAGTCATTCTCGGTTTCCAAGGGACTTTATAGACCCTTTTTTTTTTTTTTTTTTTTTTTTTTTTTTCCTTTTGATCCAGTTATACTCTTTCTCTGCATTTGAGCCTTCATTTTTCTGGGTTATTGTGCCGCCAATTCCTTCTGAGATTACTCCTCAGGGAGAGATGTTATTTGAAAGCCTGTTGAACTCAATATTGTTTAAGAGCCCTTTCTCTCCTTTTACAAATGGTTATGAAGGTTCATCACTCATCCTATGCTTACACCACTCCTGTTAGGTAAATTTATTTCAAGACTGTCATCTAAGTAATTCAGATAAAACCTGATTTTACAACTCATGAAGGAAAACACTGGTTTTCCTCTTGAAATATTTGTATTAGTGCCTCGGGTATTTGCTGCACCTTTTATGGCAGGTGCAGCAGACTTGGGAAAAGATAAAAAAAAACAAAACAAAACAAAAAAAACTGTCAGGTGTTTTGGCTTTGCTTTTCCCCTCCATATTTGCTGCATGTGTGTTTCTGTGTCGTGCCTCATCACCGCCTGCCTTCATTCTTGAAAAGATAGGGACCCTGGAGGTGGTGTGGGTAAGGCCATTTCTGTGCAATCCATTATTACAGAGTTGGAGGAGTAGGTTTGCACTGTGATGGACATATGAAAGGGAAGTTATGCTTGCCCTTGTGCAATAGGAAAGAGGAAAACCTGCTTTGAAGCTCTCAGTGTAGAATACTGAAAACTGGGTTTGACTCAAGGTGTGCCACTTCGGAAAATGTGTAGATTTGTTTGTGAAGATTGAGGTCAGATGAAAAGAAGAAAACGAAATCTTTTCTGCACGTTATTTCATCACTGCTACACCTCCAGTGATGCTATTAGAAGCAGAATGTTGGAATAAATTGTCAGGTTCAAGATCTGTTAAGGCTCCAAGGGAAATGGCTAATATACCATATAGGAAATGCTGGCAAGCAGGAACAGCAGGAAGTTGTAAAACAGAATCTACAGGCCTTTAAGGACATTATATCTGGGAACGATCAGTAAAAGCAAAAATTGGGAGATGAAGGGAAAACCTTCACTATACTAGAAAAGAATGTGACGCCTCCTACTTCCAAAGGCCTGGTCATTGTATTAACGCTGGGAGATGATGGGGCAATAATGAGAGATGGAAGTAATAAAATGGCTCTAATGTTTTTCTAAATGCTGGCTTCATCTGCTTAAAATCTATGACTTGAATGTTGAAACCCATAAGTCATCCATTCACCAAAATATTCATGTTTTCAGCTGTTAATAAGAGGTACCTGACAGATATATATCTGAAAAGTAACCCTATGAGATGAGGATGTGGCAAGGTCCGGGGCCAGACGGCTTCACAGGAGAGTTTACCAAACATTCAAAGAACATAAACCTATCCTCCTCAGACTATTCCAGAAAATTCAAGAAGAAGGAATACTTCCAAGCACATTCTAAGAAGCCAGCATTACCCTACTACCAAAACCACATAAAAGACAGCACAACAATGCAGTACCATCTCACCCCGATGTTCATGGCAGCACAGTTTACTATAGCTAAGATTTGGAAACAGCCAGAATTCCATTCCTACATTTAAAAGCCAACTGGGTTGCCCAGAAACGTAGGTGAATTTGTTTTGTCCTTAATCTCTTCCACATTGAGGATATAAGAAGGTCATCTGAAAGCATCAGGTTTGGTTACAACCACATAATGCATGTCTTTCTTAAGTATTGGTGTTACACAAATGGTTCTTATTCCAGAAGCAACGATGACAGGTGGAAGGAAAGAATGGGGAAGTTCTGTAAACACCTGAGACCTTGTAACAAGACAGAGTAGACGCCAAGGACGCCAGCTAGGGACTAACTACTATCTAAACATGCTGGGCTGCATAAACCAGGATTCCCCCAGCCCTCCAGCATGCTGCTGAGGGCCTCTTTTCTCTACCGCTCTAGCTGCTGACTGATCCTGAATTTCTACCAATAAAATGAGTGGGACTCAGGTACTAAAGAAGTTAATTTGTCCTGTTCAAGTTCAAAAGCTATTGCGTACCCCCCCAGCCCTGGGTAAATGATGAACACTGTATGAGGGAACAACGAACTTTGTCCCAATGATGAGACCCTGCTGCCCATATTCTTAAACTCATCAAATCTCAGAAAGTTGGACTGGACCAGGGAGTGTCTTAAGACTTCTTATATAAATGCTCTGGAACAGTGCTTCTTCCCCTCAGATATGCTTGAGAACCTGAGAAAAGCTTGAACTCACTATAGTGAATATAAGCCACTATATTGAACTATACTCATCAAACCTGCTAAGAGACTAAAACTTACTTATTCCAGCTGCTAAAAGAAAGCATAAGTATACAATGTGATAGAGTTTCTAGATGTCTCTACAATGGCATTCATACAGTATTAAATTAACATTGTACACCTTAAATTTACACAATGTTATATGTCAAACATATCCATTTAAAAAAAGAAACTTATCATTGAAAGAAAAGAAAAAAAAGTCTTGAACTCTCTCCCCTGAAATGCACAGACATCCAGTTTCAAAGGGGTCACAGGTTTTCTGAAGCCTTACAGTCTAGGTCAGGAACCCCTGATCTAGAAAAAATAGTTATATAAATTACAAAGCACATAGATTTTCCAAAAATGTATCCTGCACCCTTAAAGTGTTCTAAGCATGAAAAGTAAGAGAAGCTTTTCTACACTTCACTGCAAATTCCCTCCTCTGTAAAGAGGCCTTACTATAATTCTGTGGGTGCCGCCACCGTGGATATAACTTGCTAGTCGTAAATGCAGAGCTAGTGATTCAGTCCGCACATATGCAGGACTGGGCTAGTTATTAACTTGGGCGTTTCCATGGTTGGCCTGATTCTGCCTTGGGGACACATTGGGGGCACATGTCTCAGGATCACTGAAGCTAAAATGTGTATGTGTTTCCCAGCTGGAGCAGAGATTTTCCACAGGCAGGAGCCGCGTGCATCCAGCCACTCTCCTGCTCGCCCTGGTGTACATCCAGTCCTTGATACCATGGCCCGTATCGTGTGAGCTGCTGCTCCTACGCCTTAAGAATGTCTCCCCTGAAGACAGCTTCATGAGATTTGTAGCAAAATGGTCTACAAATACCGAACATAATCAAGAGAATAACTCCAGCAAAATATAAAATGTTGCCCTCTGCTCTTATTGCACTATGGCATATTTTTACCTGGAATTCTGACAGCCTGGGCCCCATACCTGATGAAGGATATCCAAAAAGTCCTGGGAGCGTTACACACAGATGGCTGGGTTGGCCGGGACAGAGAGAGGAAGAGCCTTTAGGTGTGAGAAGGTTAGGAAAGAGTTTGATATCTTTTTTTTAAGTCTGTATTTTTCTAATGTGTTTTTATTGACTTTAGGGAGAGAAGAAAGGAGAGGAAGGGAGAGAGAGAGAGAGAGAGAGAGAGAGAGAGAGAGAGAGAGAGAGAGAGAGAGAGAGAGAGAAGGGGGAGGTAGAGAGAAATGAGAGAAAATCATCGATTGGTTGCCTTCTGTACCCACCCTGACCGGGACCTAACCCTCAACCTGAGCATGGGCCCTGCCTGGGAATTGAACGAACAACCTTTCGGTGCACAGAATGATGCTCAACCAATAGTCATACCTGCCAGGGCTGTTTGAAATCTTGATAATCACAACCAGCTTAGAGATAACACAGTTCAAATTCCTTGAATGCTGTTGGGATCCCTTTGAAATTTGAGGACCACCTAATACTACTATGGCTCATGAACTTAAGCTATTGTCTCAAATGAAGCCTTGAGAAATTCCAAATCCATTCATTGCTGGGATTTGTCTAGTGTCGGTAAGATCAGCCAAACCCTCCTACATATTTGGGGTCCTTTGGGCAGCAAAACATTGAACTTTAGAGACTGTGAAGCTAAAATTTCTCTGTTCTCACAGTTCATCCATCTAGCAGAAATTTTTCCCTCTCTCTGCGTTCCCATTCTTGCTTACTTTTGGGCGTTTGTGGCCCTGGGGAGAATGTCTGTTCTACCGGTACCCTTTATTTTACATTTCATTGAAATCTCTCCACCACACTCTGCTTAGATATTTTGTTTGTTTGCTTGTTTATTTATTTGATATGTTTTTATTGATCTTTTTTAGAGAGACAGGAAGTAAGAGGGATAGAGAGATAGAAACATTGATGAGATCAGCTGCTTCCCACACGCTCCCTACTGGGGATCGAGCCCGCAACCCAGGCATGTACCCTGACAGGGAATCCATCTGGTGATCTCTTGGTTCATGAGTCAACACTTAACCATTGAGCCACACCAGCCGGGCTGCTTGGATAGTTTTTATATTTACATTCTCACTACGTAGTGAGGGATACAGATTTTTAAATGTGGTCCCATTTTAACAACTTGGTTTTTTAATCTGATTTCTCCCTCCCTATTCCTTTAAACACCCCCAGTTGTCAAAATAGGGATTTATTATCCTTATTCCTATTATTCATCATAGTCTCGCCTTTTGTCTAGTGTTCCACTTGGGGATTTTTCTTGGTACGCTGTCCTGGCACCTTTAACCCCGTGAAGCTGTCCTTGTGCTAGAAATAATTATTCATAGCAGCGGGCAGAGAGGGTGCTAGAGTCCAGCAACTTAACCAGCTGGAGGGCCAGGGGCCCCAGGAGAGCTGGGATGAAGCAGGGCTCTGGGGACTGGGAGCTGCTCTTTGTGTCCTGTTTACAAGTGACTACACAGTCTGGCTCCATTGTCTCCCTAAGCAAGTCATTTCCATCTTGGGCACTGCCCATCTTACTTATCAGTTTCTTCTGGAAACGCCTGTGTTCTTGCTCTCTATCTTCCCTTGGTTGTTTATCTCCTCTGATGTTTCTGGCTTTACATTGATCACATATGCCACCTAACTCTGCAGCGTCTTCTCGTTTGTCGGATAAGCAGTCACCAGTTGGCTGTGATCACTTCTGCACAGTGACGATCCAATGTAATTAGAGGGAAATGATTCCCATTTTGCTTATATCTGAGGTTGCAAGTGAATATACAAAATTATTTTGCCATTTAATCCTGCTGTGCTGCTAATCTTGTCTTTGGAAATTTTCAAACCATTGGGGTGTGTATGTGTGTGTAGCATTTGTCTAAATAATGCCAGAGCCGAATTATAATGTCCCAGACAGAGACATAGTATTTATGGAGCATTATAGCCCATTAATTGGCTTATTGGCCTAAGTTCTCAAGGGAGCGTCACAAATCTCCAGGGTGTCCTTGAATATGGCTTATGTTTCTGCCAAATCACTGCTGTAAACGCCAGAGCCACTGCTAAGTGTGTGTCTGTGGCAAAAATTACTTCTGTGTTTGACCAGAAGAGTCAGGGTGATATATGTGTGTACATATTTCAGTTAAACGCATCTAATTTCTACCCACAGCAATCCTCTGGTTTGAGAGAATGTATATCTATTGCTTCAACTAATACTTATTAAGTGCAAATTAAATATTACAGGAAGTGGGGATGTAACTGTGAACAAGCCAGAAGAATGTTGTGTACTAATAGAGCTTACGCACTAGGGAGAAAGACACAGGATAAACAAGTACATAAATAAAAAGATTAGATGGAAGGAGACAGCATGGTGTGGTGAACACACAATGCAATATACAGGTGATGTATTATAGAATTGTACACCTGAAACCGATATGATTTTATTAACCAATGTTACCCCCAATAAATTCAATTAAAAATAATAAATACAGCCGAAACCGGTTTGGCTCAGTAGATAGAGCGTTGGTCTGTGGACTGAAAGGTCCCAGGTTTGATTCCGGTCAAGGACATGTACATTAGTTGCGGGCACATCCCCAGTGGGAGGTGTGCAAGAGGCAGCTAGTCGATGTTTCTCTCTCATCGACATTTCTAGCTCTCTATCCCTCTCCCTTCCTCTCTGTAAAAAATCAATAAAATATATATTTTTAAAAAATAAATAATAAATACATAGGTTATTTCTGGCAGTGGTCCAAGTTAAAAAGAAAGGAACCCGGTTGCTGTGGCAAAGAATGACTGGAGCGAGAGAATGCGTGGTGCTTTGTGAAAGCCTCTCTGAAGAGATGACATTACAGTAGGGGTCTGAGCGATGAGAAGGAGCCTGCCATGGGAATAAGCAGAAGGAACAGCCACTGCAAAGGCTCTGAGGCAGGCAGCTCACTATTTCAAAAACAGGGGAAAAACAAAAACAAAACAAAACAAACACACACACACACACACACACACACACACACACTGCTAACATGCATTGTTTGACAGGCCTCAGGCATAAGATCCCAGGTGCCTACATTTTCCTATCATGGACCCTTTGCCTGTCTGTTGAAGCCACTGGATCCCCGCTCAGAGTCGTGCTTTCAATTATAGAAGATAAACCTCAGAGGGATGCAAAGAAAGCCAATCACATTGCAATTCATCCATCAAAACGTTTGTAAGACAGAGTTGTGATATGACACGTAAGCGCTTCTTTAACACACTTTGGGGGCAGAGATGATCACAGACTGTAAAGTAGTGATATGTCAAGATACGTGCAGCAGTTGTAATGTGATATGAAATACCTGTGATTTCCCTTGGTGACAATGTCACAGGTGCTGCTCACACCACGGAGATTTTCTGCGCAGCCCAATGAAGTGCTGAATTCCAGTGAGAGATGGTAAACATGAAGATGTCATTTTCCCCCCACCCAAAAATCTCATGAACGCTATCCTTGCCCCTCTTTGGGGGTCTATGGAGCCGGGGTACACACACCTGGGCTCCATCGCTCAGGGCTGTGTGGGTGGTTGACAAGGCATTAGATCAGCGATTTTCAACCGCAGAGTTCTAGTCATTGGTTTACGGGTGCCGTCGGATGGGAAGGGCTGAAAATCACGGCATCAGACTACGGGTGATGGGGAGACTTAGGAAAACTTTAAGCAAGGGAAGTGATGTGGCCTTGCTGCTTTACAGAAACTGGATTCTAGGGTCACGGGGATGGCGGCTGTGGAAATGGAGAGACATGCCCAGCTTCCTGTTGAAGGGAGTGCCGGGAGGATTCCCTGAGGGGCTCCGTGTGGGGGGCGGACACAGAAAGGAAACAGGATGACTGAGCGGCCCGGCGGATGGTGTTGTCATTTACTGATATGAGGGAGACTTGGCGAAAGGAAGGGCTGTGGGATTAAGTGCTACATCAAGAGTTCTGTTCCGGGCAGATTCCGTTTGAGTTGTCTGTTAGTCATCTCCGAGGGGATGTGGTGTGGGCCGTTGAACACGCACATCTGGAGCTCTGGAGAGGGGCCAGGGCCGGAGACTGGCGTTGTAAGGTCACGCGCAAACCCTCTGCAGAGTGGTCGTCGGCCGTGCGCTGCTTCCAGCCTGGTGTGATGGCCGTCTCCAGCACGCCTCTCCTTGGCCTCCCTGGAGCCGGAGTTTCCTTCTGTGTGACGGCAGTTGTTCTTGGAAATGCAGTGGCCGTCTGCGGAGTGCAGGGATTTGAAACTTCCCGGGAGGAGTCTGTTTTTCTTCTCTGCTGTGTTTCAAGTTCACTGAAATGCATGGTTTTCAGGTTTCAGCTTCACTGTTAATCATGCCAAAGACCTGTCACAGATCTTCTGTCATCGCTGCCCCTTTCCCATGCAGCTCCCCAGGCAAGCAAGACAGGTTAGGCTTGGTTGTGTTGGGCTTTGGAAATAAGACCCATCCCAAGGAAGGCGAGTGCTTGGTTAATGACGCTGCCAAGTGTCAGATTAACAGGAGGCACTCAGGCAGATAAACCCATGTGAGTAAACATTGGGAGACCGGGCCCTCCTTTTTTTTTTTTTTTTTTTTTTTTTCTTTTCTTTTTTTCTTTTTTTTTATCCCGCTCCATAAATTTGCTATAGTTCTATCAGGTGTTACCCCTCCTCTCCGTTTCCTTCCTTTTCATGATGGCTTCTCATTAAGGAGACTCAAGGGGAAGTTGTAATTGATCAGAGCTATCAGCCGCCAGAGTGTAATCTGGTCCTGGTACCGACCGACCTGCACCATGTCCTGTCTGCCTTGGGGATTTGAGCCGATTAACTCACAGCCTGGGAGGCAGAATCTAATGTCCTCGAGCGCTGCGCCCCTGCCACCCTTACCCACTAGCAAGGGATTCAACAGACTGACACTGTAATTAGACCCAAACCCACAGTCAACCCACCTTGAAAATAACCACTGCTGCCTGGCTCACCCTGGCTGTGCATTTACAGCCAGTGAACAATGCCTTCTTGCTGGTAGCAGAGTGCACGCCGGTCCCTTTGCTGTCTCAGCCCTGCAGGGCTGATTGCTGTGGGGGTTGCTGTTGTGTTCAGTTGCTTGGTTGGTTTTTGAACCTATTTCCAAGAGTAAATTCGTCTCATTCCAATAGTGATTGGAATGAGATCGCCACAGAAAAATGGGCAATTCACCGCCAGGGCTTTCAATGGTATCTCTGCCTGCTTTATTATTTTTCTTTTACAATATTTAAATTTTTTATTGAATCTATTGGGGTGAAATTAGTTACCAAAGTTATATAGGGTTCAAGGGTACAATTCAGGTATACATCATCTGTGTATTGCATTGTGTGTTCATCACCCAAAGTCAAGTCTCTTTTCATAACCACTTATCCCTCCCTGTACCCTCTTCTGCTTCCCCCTAAATTTCCTTTCCTTTGGTAACCACCAAACCGCCATACTGTTAAGAGTTTTTATTTTGTTTGTTTATCTTATTTGTTCATTTGTTGCCTTCAGTTTTATGTTCCATCTATGAGGGAAACCATATGGTTCTTGACTGTTTCCATCTGACTTATTTTGCTTAGCATAATATTCTCAAGATCCATCCATGTTGTGGCTAATGGCAGCATTTCATCTTTTCTTACGGCTGAGTAGTATGCCATATTATTCGTGTACCACATCTTCTTTATTCAATAATCTCTCAAAGGACACTGTGGTTTTAATGTCTTGGACATTGTGGAAAATGCTACAATGAGCATAGGGATATATATATATCTTCATTAATAAATGTTTTCAAATTTTTCTGGTAGATACATACCCAGAAGAGGGA
Organism: Pipistrellus hanaki; assembly: GCF_964339955.1. Lineage (NCBI taxonomy): Eukaryota > Metazoa > Chordata > Mammalia > Chiroptera > Vespertilionidae > Pipistrellus > Pipistrellus hanaki. The sequence goes on along the minus strand of NC_140506.1, from coordinate 68,163,969 downwards.
TCGCTGGGACATATGGTGCTTTACTGGAAGGGTGCCCTCAGCTGCCCATTGGCATCAGTATGGGTGAGCCCACCAGGTGAAAGATGCCATCAAATCAGTATTCTCAGTCATTGACCTCAGCTTTTGAAATACAGCTAACCAAGTATAAGCTGAAGACAAAAACTAAAGATTCTTCAAGAATGATATTTTTGCTGCAAATGCTGTCCACAAGTGGCAGGACAAATTAATGGAAGTTTTGCTCCAGGGGAAATCGTGCTAAGTAAATATTCCATCTTGTGCTGATAAAAAAAAAAAAAACAGTTAAGGTACAATCCAACTCACATCCCCTTCATCTACCCCCCATTTTTCTTTTTCTTGTTTTTTCTAAGAATTATGATATAATAGAGTGGTTAGGAGTACTGTCTTTGGAGCTAGACTACATGGATCAAAGCCAAGGCCAATCTTGTACAAGTTATTTAACTTCTCTGGACCTCAGTTTCTCTACCTATAAAATGGTGATGATAATAATGCTACCTCTTTAAAGATTATTGAAGAGTAAACCAATTACTCTATATAGTTTATGTTTGGCATATAGTAAGCTGTGAGTAAACAGAAGCTATTGTCATTCATTCAGCATTGAGAGTGTTGAATGTGCTAGGTACCAATGATACAGGTAAGTTTTCTCCTCGGGTCAGGCAGGAAGGTGGACACACAAGCCTGCCATTCTGCATTGGCCTGCTCTTTATTGAATATTTGGGAAAGGAAGGTACTACTACAGAATGCATATAATACTCTATATATAATAAGTATAACTGATAAGAGAGGCCAAAGACATATATGAGCAGAAATGTAATTGAACAATTATTGAAATAACCTTACTCTATTATAAATTAAGCCAAAATGCAGATAATATAGCTGAGATTAAGCACCCAGACATCATTGGACCTCTCTCTTCTCTCTCTCTCTATCTCTCTCTCTCTCTCTCTCTTCCTCTCTCTCTCCCTCTCTTTCTCTGTTTCAGACACAACTAATATACAATTTATATTTATACAGGGAGTCCATTTAGTGTAGAAAAATAATACAAAAAGAAAAAAAATAAAGATCATTCATAATTCCACCACCAAGAACAGCCACCATTTTTGGAGTTGTTTTGTTTTCCAATTACTATTATATACAATATTATATTAGTTTCAGGTGTACAACATAGTAATTGCATATTTAGATAACTTATGAAATGATGACCCCAATAAGTCTAGTCCCCATTTAACACCATACATAGTTATTACAATATTATTGATTATATTTTCTTTACATCTCTGTGACTGTTTTTATAACTGGCAATTTGTATATCTTAATCTCTTCCCCTTTTCAAACTCCCCCCCAACCCTTCTCCCTCTGACAAACATCAATTTGCTCTATCTATGAGTTTCTGTTTTCTTTCTTTGTTTTGTTTTTTAGATTCCACATGTAAAGGCAATGATATGGTATTTATCTTTCTCTTTCTGACTTATTTCACTTGGCATAATACTCTGTAGGTCCATCCATGTTGTTGCAAATGGCAAATTTTCATTTTTTATGGCCAAGTAATATTCCAGCATATCCATTAATATATTGATGGACATTTAGGTTACTTCCATATCTTGGCTATTGTAAATAATGCTGCAATGAACATAGGGGCACTTATATCTTTTTAAATTAGTGTTTTGGATTTCTGCAGATGAATACCCAAAAGTGGAGTTGCTGGGTCATAAGGCAATTCTATCTTTAATTTTTTGAGAAGTCTTCCTCCTGTTGTCCACAGTGGCTGCAAGGAAGAGCCACAGTGTTGCTCAGTGTCCTAGTCTGTGTCTATGTGACTCCACTACATCTGTGTAAATGTCGATGTGTATGTAAATATATGGTTACCTATATAGGCTCATACTGTACATTCTGTTCAGTAAACTTCTTTTCCTGCTCAGCAATATATCATGTCAGTAAATATAAAATGTGCATTATCATTTGAAATTACTCTATGGAATTCTATTGTAAGTAAATCCATAATGTATTTCAACCATCCCCTGTTGCTAGAAATTTGAGGTATAGTCACATCATTTCTCTCATAAACTCTGCAATGTAAATATTCTTTATTAGCCTATTTGGACAGTTGGCAGAGCTTCTTACCATGGCACAGGGCAATTTTTTTTCTCAACCACAGATATTGTCACTGGTCTTGCTCTAGGGGCCTGCCTTTGTGTAGGCGATAAATAACACTTGAGGTTCTGAAGAAGTCCCAGATGTGAACATAATAGTATCTGTTTAAAACACTTCATACCTAAATATGACTCGGCAGCAAACAACCACAAAGAGTAAGCTAAGCCGAAAAAAAGATACACAGCATTAATAAGGTGTGGAACCTTGGTATTGGGGAATCTTGTACATATAAAATGGCCTAGAAATTTTTCAGAAATATAGACTTAAAAAATAATAGGAAAAAAAAAAAACTTGGAACAAGTAATAATAATTTCTAATTTGCCTTTCCAATTTCTTTTACATCAGACAGAGATAAGTAGTGGTTCATAATTACCTCCTGCCATACCTGAGTTACTTCACTGGGTAATGTCAAGGGCCACATAGATAAGTAAGGTGCTAAATTAGTTTTAATAAAATGTATTCAGAATTCCAAAGCAAAAGAAATTGGAGGAAGTCTTAGCCACTGAGGGCAGCTTTTCTGTGATCATACGCACTTTATTGAGAAGCTACTATGTTCCAACAGAAAAAAATAGTTCAGATCTGCTCTTAGACACAATCTAAACTGCAGGAGGAATCAGGGCGCTGCAAATGGGCACCATTGTTTAAGAAGTTGGATTTCTGAATATCTTACAACTTTAACTTTCAAATATTTACTGAGAAGATATCTGAACAATCCATGTTCATTTTAGAAAAAAAAAAAAAAAAAAAAAAAAAAAAAAAAGCAATATCCTGATCCTCTTTAGTTTGACTTGGAGCAATTGATTAACCTAACTGAGCCTCCATAAAGTTGCCATAAAAATGCCCAATTTCTACTCTTCACTTCATAGTAATATTTCTAGTGGTTAAGCAATACAATATTAATTAATAAGGGTTTTTTTGAATGTCTGAGGTAGCATTACCACACATTGCACTTGGTCATTTTGGTATTTATATTAAATTTTTATAATGCTGTGTTTATATTCACAGACAAGTCACTCCCCATTGTCTAATTTTAAGTATTTCTTCGGGTCCATTTTTTAGCTAAGGTTGGCTTCCCCCAGCATCTCGGCCCATTTTAGGGGGCTTGTTACTGAGAAGTGCTATGTTGGGCATCCCAGGTCATTTAACATTGGCTTCTGGCAAACATTGGAGGGAGGGCAACCTTGACCTGTAGGAATTCTCAGCTCCAGTCCTTAAGCACAAAATTGTCCCCATCCTTTTGGGGATTGGGTCAGTCAAGATGGTAGCACAATTAAAATGTCCAAGATAGTTCTAGGAAGGAGATTTAGGGTCCCAGAAAACTTCCTTCTGGGCCTCTGCCTCCCGTCTCTTCTGCTGGCTCCCTAAGTCTCCTGCTGGCCCGTCCACAGCTCCTTCCTCAACTTGCTCACCCTCTTTGTGGCTCTTTGGTCTCTTCCTTCCACCCTTGAGCGTGACATTCCCATCTCTCTCCAGTCAGCCCCTCCCTCTCTTTTCTTTCCTGTTATGCTTTTTTCCCTCCCAGCAGTGGTTTTGTGGAAATTGTTGCCCTGGCCACTTGGGGTTGCTCAGTAGCTCACGGTGCTCCCATTTGGGGGCCAGCCCTCAGCACTGCTAGGCCTCCTCATTTGTTGGTAGGATGAGAAGGAAGACAGAGTCGCAGTGTCTCTCCCCACCCGCAACCCACTCCTTCTCTGTTTGACCCCACTCCTTCTCTGGACTCCATGGCCTCTCTCATTATTACGTGGGACAGTGCTATGAGAATGTCAGATTGTTTGGGGGCATGTTTCCACACTAATCAGAAGCCACCAGCCTTCTCACCAGTGTACACTGACACCGATACGTAAAGCGTGACATTTCCTAGAATAGATTATGTAAAACACTTCAGCAGATATTCAGCAATTCCCCCAGTGGCAGGGCAACCCTGTCCTGTAGGAATTCTCAGCTCCAGTCCTTAAACAAGCACAAAATTGTCCCCATCCTTTCGGGGGTTGGGTCAGTCAAGATGGTAGCACAATTAAGATGTCCAAGACAGTTCTAGGTAGGAGATTAGGGTCCTAAAACAGGAGGGAGGGGGCATCACCGAGTTCACGGGGTCAGATGCGTCTCTGTGGGCGGGTGGTCCCCGAGGCCACCCTCAGGCTCAGTGATTCACTGGACGGACTCACAGGACTCAGAGAAGCACTTCTGCTCCTGATTACGGCTCATTACAGCCAAAGGATGCCCATTGGTCAGCAGAGGCAGAGGATGCATGGGCAAAGGCTAGGAGAAACCGGGCACAGGCTCCCAGGTGTCCCCTCCCAGGAATACCACACGATACTGTGCATTTAATTGTTCCAGCAACAAATCGAGGCAGCACATACGAAGCGTTATCAGCCCGGGAAGCTCACCCAGCCCTGGTGCCCAGGTGTTCGTGGGGGTCAGTCACATAGGCACACAGCGCCTGCATGACTAACCTCAGCTACTCAGGCTCCAGCCCCAGGGCACACAGAGGTGTTCAACATAAATCACAGCATTGGCATAAGCTCTCTGATTACACTGGTGCTCCGAGGCCCGGTGCCTCAGGCAGACCAAACATTCATCAGGCAGAATAGTATGAGGACTCTCGGCTCATCTCTGAGGAGCCAGTCTTCCTTGGGAAGGGCCAGGAATGGAGCAATCCAGGCGGGCTGAGTTTACCTTCTCCTGCTCACAGTCCCCGGATCCAGACACTGGGAGACTTTGGCCACCTGACAGCACTCTGGCATCTCAACTATTACCTCCCAAAAAGAACATCCTCTCCTTTCCTCATAGACTCATTGTGATATATAATCATAACTACTGAACTGTTTTTCAAAAACAGACCATCTGCAGCAAGGTACATTATTACTATTATGATCATCATCATCACCACCATTGTCATATTATATTATTATCATAATCACTATTATTCAGGGGGCGGAGGCATGGGAATGAGCCCTAATGCTCCCTTGTGAACTCAGCACAAGTCAGAAGTGCCTTTTCCCAGATTCTGAAGATCAAGACAAATTTGGAGTGTCTCCACGCCACCGAGGGTTTAACCGTGTCCTGTCTTTCTCTCTCTCCCTCTCCCCGGCAGTGGCTCAGAAACCCAGGCCCTCAGCATGAGAAGCGGACTCTGTTCGGAGACATGGTGTGCTTCTTGTTCATAACTCCCCTGGCCACCATCTCGGGCTGGCTCTGCCTGCGGGGCGCCGTGGACCACCTGCACTTTAGCAGCCGGCTCGAGGCCGTGGGACTGATTGCACTCACTGTCGCACTCTTCACTATTTACCTCTTTTGGACACTAGTAAGTATGGCCACGGCCCCGGGGACCAGGCCAGCTGCAGCTGGCAGCCCCACCGCTGGCATGGCCTCCCCTCTTGTCTGGGTCACATCTCGCCTGCCCGGTGCAGGCAGCTAGGATGTGTGATTAGGTTTGTTACTGAGGGGATGGGGCGTACCTGAGCAGGCACACACCGCTGAGATGAGCAGATCAAGTAAAGAAAAAGCTTCAGCTTCTGAGAGCCCATCAGTCAGAGAGACACACCCTGGACGTTGCTCCCCTCTGGCCACCGAGGCTCCATGTGTTAGGAGGCGTTCTCCCTCCCTTGCTTATGCTCCTCCCTTTGGTGGGGATCACTGTAGATTGTGAAGGATGTGCCTGGCACGGCTGCTGTGGCTGCCTGCACAGATCCTGAACCCTCCTGCTGGTCATTGTCTTGCACCCTGACACGGTCAAGTCTCCTGGGCGCGGAGCTGCCCTACCTGGGGATTGTTCTGTGTCAGGATATTGACTCTGCTGCCCACAAAGACAATCATTTATCTGGCGGAGAAGCTGCCACCAAAGAAAACCATTTCCCAGTAAGTGTTCCCTCTGCATAGGAGGAAGAATTTTAAAACATCTCTCTCTCTCTCTCCCCCATTCTTTTAACTTACGGAGTAAGTTGGTTGCTCAGGCACCAGTTGGCAGCACCCACAAATTACAGCACTTGGTCTCTCTTCATGCTTCCCTCTGGGGCCTGCAGAGAAAACTAGGAAACTATCTAGAAACGTTTCTGAAACTGGGCCCCTGCTTCCCGGCATTACTCTCCCGTGCCTGCTGGTTTTCTAATCTGAGCATGTCCCGTTGTCATTCAATATGCATTTCCTGTCTGAAGAGTACGTTCCCATGTCCCACATCACTGCATCAGCGAGTGGAAGCTTCCATGGCTCCCATTGGCACCCAAGCCCTGCCCACCAGCGGCCATTCCTGCCACACTGACCCCAGCCCCTGCTCATCCCCCTTCCTCCCCACCCCACCCCCGTCCCTCCTCCTGGTGAGAGCAGCGCTCCCTCAGTAACTGGGAGCACCGCTCAGTCTCAGGGAGAGGGACGTGACCTGAACCTTGGTAAACGGGGAGTGTGCTGAGTCCTCTGGTCCATTTAGGCCTCTGTTCCCAGCCTAATGGAGCCCCCACACAAAGCTATTACTGCCTTCTCTGAAGGCCTGTGCTTCCAAAGTGTACCTGATTCATGACGAACCAAGCCCTGAAGCTGACTCAGAAGTCACAAGGACATTGTGCTGCGAGGAGAGTTAGAAGTAAGGAGTTCAACAGTCGGGCGAACTCAGTGTGAGTCGCAGCACTGCTCAGGGCCTCGGTGTTCCCCTCTGTAAGTGGAAATGGCAGTGACGCCCGCCCTGCCCACTTCCCCTGGTGCTATCAGACAGAAATGGGCGTGTACAGGGGGAAGTACTCCGGGAAATAACGTTTGACCACGATCAGAGGTTTACTTGTCTACCATCTTTCTCAGACAAGTTCCTAAAATGAAGATGTGGATTTGAATCCTGGCTTTCAAACCAACGGAAGCCTTTTTGAAAACCGGCTTTGGGAAAGATCGACTTACCTAACAAGGCAGAATAGGGGGCAGAGCCATGGAAGGAAGAAAGGAAAGAAAGAATTACGTAGGGAAATACGGGCGTGACCCTGGTTGATCTCCCGCATCTGGGTGAAAGGGGGGTTTGGGCGGGAAAGGAACCTGGAGTCGGTTCTTTCCGGAGAGAGATCGTGTAGTACTTCCTTTCCCAGGAGGCAGCAGAGTAAAAGTGCAGGTGTTTAAACCCAGGATTTAGCATCCTAATGACCGTGTAACTCTAAACAAGGTACTTAACCTCTCTGATCATCCTTCCCTTAAAAAAGGGGGGGATGAGAATGAGAAAAAAAAAAAAAAAAAAGGAGGGATGACTGATAACCCCGGGGTCAATGGGCCATTGTGAGGATTAGGTGGGATTACATGGGAGCGGATGTCAAAGCACCTAGTATCATAGGCACCCTGGTCTTCTCCCCGCGGCTTCCCTGCTCCCCCATCTCCCACCACCGCCCCCAGCCCTCTGTACAATGCAGAGCGGCGGGAGGAAAAGAAAGGCGTTTCTGTCCTTGGACTGATGTGAAGAGCGTGCTCCGCAGTAGGAAGTGAGTGCAGACCCTCTCCTTCCCGGAGACACGCTGCACCGAGCTGCCCTGGCAAGAGCCGTAATTCAGGAGCTGACAGCACTTGGAAGCTGCCCTCCAGCAGAAACCATTGTAAACAAGCTGTCAGGCTTCAGGAGAAAATGCCGTGGAAATGTCCTGGGTAAACAAACACGGTGTCGGTCCGCTCCTCAGAGGATCCTTCCCGGGAGGGCCTCTCAGGCTCTGTGAAGAGGGCCGAGCATCCACGCTGAGCGCCTAACGTGCCTCGGGGGTTCCTCGCCCGCACGCTCACCTGCCCATGGGGGGGGGGGGGGCGGGCCTGGACACAAACAGGGAGCTCTGCCTTATGGAGCCTGCCGTGGGGAACACAGGCACCTGCGACCCAGGGGCACAGGCCTCGGCCACCCTCGCTCAGGAGAGAGGTGCCCCAGCACATCTCTGGCCATGTGGTAAGCTGTTGGAAGTCCAGGGACAGACAGCAAGCGTGCTAGAGGAGAGCTGACTCCACACTAAGACTAAGGAACTGTTCATAGTGGGAGTCATAGGAGGCCCGGTTCAGAGCTGCCAGAGCGGAGGCACCTCCCTCCCGTGACCACAGGAAGTCCTTCTAGTCCCTGGGTCACTGCGGCAGCCGGTGCCCAGCACCGAAGCTGTGCTCCATCACAGAACGGAACGAAGGGGCCATCTGAATCCCCTGGCTGACTCCCAGGCCCATGGGTTAATCATTTAAACTCTTGTTATAAAAGGGAAAGGCTCCAATAGAACACTGTAACGAGGTTCCCTGTGGGGCTGGTTTAGACACACCCTCAGCAGCCCGTGGCAGCGTGAGGGCCCTCTTCTCTTAAACGGTGCAGAGACTGGACCCCTCTCTGCAATGGCAATTCCCAAAGCCCCAGCCCCATCAGTAACCTTACGGTCACACCATAACCTCTGGAGAGAAAGGGCAGAAGAAAAATGCATAGTGAGATCTTCCAAAGCCTGCTGTGACTTAGCGACAGCACTGGGCGGCAGCTGTCCCCTCCTGACCGGGAGAGCTGGGCGCCTCTCCTTGTGCCATCCTTAGGATCACAGCTCTCGGGACAGACCTTGCCCATGACAGGAGGTGAATACATATCCTGTGGATGAAGAAATGACTGCACCTCAAGAAACCCATCCCACAGGGAGGAGTTTTATTAGAATCGGCGCCCTGTGCTCTTGCTTCCTCCTCCTCTCCTTAGAACCTCGGGAACTTCAGAGGTTTCCGTACAAACGAGGTTCCCAATGTCCCCACTGCTACGGCTTCCTTTGGCTTATGCTTATTTCCCCCTCCCTGCCTCTTTGTTTCTCTAATTCAAACCTCGCCTTCTCCTGTTCTGTTTCATTGCGGGAGGGAGTGTCTTGGAGCTTCTAGAGATGGGAGCCCGCATTCGCCCAGGGCAGCTGCTCACAGTTGCCCCTTCTGCACTTGGCCAACTTCCTTTGTTTTCCCTCAGACCCAGTCATCTGCTTATGATGTGCTTTTCTTATTTTTTAAAAACATATATTTCTTTATTGATTTCAGAGAGGAAGGAAGGAGAAATAGAAACATCAGTGATGAGAGAGAATCAATTGGCCACCTCCTGCACCACCCAATTGGGATTTGAGCATGCAACCCAAGTATGTGCCCTTGGTCAGAATTGAACCCAGGACCCTTCAGTCCACAGGCTGATGCTCTAGCCACTGAGCCAAGCCAGCCAAGGCGTGCTCTTCTTATTGATTGGACTTGCCCGCAAAGTGGTTGTTGACAGCAATTAAGATAAATTAATGCATAATAAGGTCTCATTTGTTTATCTGAACATTGGGCTGATTTCTTACTTCCTGGCCAAGGAGCCGGGAGACCCGCTGAGTCGTGGGCACCTGTGTTCCCGGAAGCAAGGCTGCCCAGGCTGCAGGGAAGGGGCCCGTCACCTGGAGATCCTGCTGAAAGGCAGGCTCCGGCTCCTTAGGTCCGGGCAGAGCCCCACATTCTCACATTCTAACAAGCTCTCAGGTGATGCCGGCTGACCCGCCACCACACCGAGAGCGCCCTGAGAGGAGACAGCCCATCTCCACTCCCTGTCCCTAAGGAGTGTCACAAAGTGACGGTCTGTTCCACACTGAACGACAACAGGCCAGCACATTCGCCTGGGTGTGAGGCACTAGGCCAAGTGCTTTTTATTTATTTTTTGTTTTGTTTTCAGTTACACAGTTGACACGCAGTATCATTAGTTCCAAGGGTACCACAGGATGATTAGACGTTTATATAACTCACGAAGTGATCACCCAGAACTTCTAGCGCCCACCTGACACCAGGCACCGTTATGACAGTTTTATTGACCATATCCCCTAGGCCGCGGGTGCTAAGTGCTTTTTATGCATCATCTCAGCAGACGACCCAACTGAAACTTGGAGATAGCAAGCAACCCTCCCAAAGTCTCGGCGGAATTAAGGGGAGATTGGGGGCTCAAGCCCCATGTGCCTGGCCCGCAGCCCAAGGCCTGCTTCCTACCTTGTAGAGAAGGTGCTGCCCACCTGTGCCCACAGCTTAATTCGCTGCTTCCCGATGCCAGCCATGGCTGAAAGGACTCCTGATTAGAAATTCAGCTCCCCTGTAACACTTCCAGGTTCCAGACTCCTTGTAGCGCCAACGCTCTTCATTAGCGCTTGTCTGTGTTCTGCCTCTTCCCTGCCCTTGGCCCCGAACAGCAGGCTGCCCAGCCTGCTTCTCTAACATTCGAGAGGAGCACCGAGCAGCCTTAGGACAGAATCGATGAAAGGGAAGCGGGCTTTAAAGGAAAAAGGGAAAAACCCTGGTCCACTTTGGCATGTTCTGGGCCTTTTGGACAAAAGCACATCTGTGTGAGCTTAAAAGCTTATATTTTCATACCCAGATCTCTGGCTCTCAGCCCGTGGCGTTTGCTTTCTGAGCGAGTGATTAGACTCAGAATTACATGATCCTGCCATGAGGGCCAGCAAGCCCTTTCGGACCGAGGGCCTGCACTCTCCTCCACTTCGGCCAACGCTGACCTCAAGCCACGGGGCCAGCCCACTCTCTGGCCTGCACTGGGGTCCACACAGCCCCCCGCCCCGGGGGGTCCACACAGCCCACCGCCCCGGGGGGTGGTCCCTGAGTAATGTGTCCCTCTCGGCCCAGGGCGCCTTCCCTCCCAGCACCCGGTCATCTGCGTGCACTCAGCCTGGACCCTGCCCCCGTTGGTAAAGGCGTCCGTACGTCTTCAAAAGCACAGATGAAGCTGTGTGTTTCCTGGGCAGCCCATCGGTGCTCCGTGCCGGCCTTCTCCAACACAAGCCACACACGTAATGCTCTCATTCCAGTATATTTACACGGGAAGCAAGCACTTTGGGCACACAGTTCTGTCACAATTAACTGAGTTTACTCTTCTTACTGTCACATAGATACAACAGAGGCTTAAATCTTAAGCAGTTGTTGCAATTAGAAAGCATGGGATAGGAACCCACTCATCCATTCACTCAGCATACTCTACTGAGCAACGTCCCAGTGCCAGACTGTGATGGGTGCAGGCCTTGCAAAGATGGAAACAGCACAAGCCCTGCTCTCATGATGCCGTGATGCCAGAAAGACAAGGGCACTGATGCCCAGGGCACTCAGTGCCATGCCGAGGCAGGCACGAGGCGCTGTGGCTGAAGAAGACCTGACCAGGGGAGTTCTGTGCCCATGCCGAAGCGCCCCCTCTGGGAGCCATCGAATGCTGGAGCTGGAGCAATTGGGGGTCACCCCTCGGGGCCACGCAGTATAGTTCTACAGGGTGTCCGTGGCAAGAACAAAAGATGCTCTTCCCGTCACAATCGGTGTGAATGGCGTCCTTTGAGTTGTGCAGTGTCCAGCCTGCAGAGGGCACGTGAAGCCCCAGCATCCCTCCCTGAGGGCCAGAAAGGCACATTGCCAGGTCCCTCAGCGGGCAAGGGCTGGCACTACCCCCACTGTGCCCACTGCTTCCAGCCAACCTTCATCACTGATGCTTTCAAACCTAAACACCACTATCCCCCAAATAAGCCCAAACTCAGAAGAAACCTCATTTCCTATAGGTTCCCTGATTTCACCCAATGTGAGGAGGAGCAAAGGAAGCTGTGCTGTGCGCTGGGTCAAGTGTTCACATGCGGGCGCTCTTTGCTTGGTGTTCACTTGTGGGTGCCCAGGGTCCCAGCCAGGTCCTTGCCCCGCGGTGCCACTGCCAGCTGCTTGCAGCTCCTGTAAGCGACATGTTTGTTTTTTGGATTGATTATCGGCACATGCTTACCTGAAACCTTCCCTTATTTTCCTCTCCTAACCCCAGGTGTCGTTTAGGTACCACTGTCGATTGTACAACGAATGGCGTCGGACCAATCAAAGGGTGATTCTCCTCATTCCAAAGTCTGTCAACATACCTTCCAACCAGCAGTCCTTGCTGGGCCTCCATTCTGTCAAGAGGAACTCAAAAGAGACGATTGTCTGACATTTGTGTGGTTGGTTGGTTGGTTCACTCCTTGTTTGGGTTTGGAAGTGCCCGCACTGGGGCCATGCCCTGAGCCATCCCCGAACCGTTCCAGAAGCCCGTGGGTCTAAGGACATCCAGAGCCGCGTGAACACAGCGCCCCGGGCAACAGCGGACTCCGCCCGGGGAAATCGAATGCTGTTCCACTTCCAATCATGGACTCTGCGATCCTATGATATTTGCTAAGCTGCCAAACATGTTCATTTAGCAGATACTGTATGGAGTTTTCCGAACACCTCTCTCACAAAGGAGGAAGGTTGTCCTGCTGAGGATGCAATTCGATTCTTCCTTTTTATTACTATTTCAGATCTATAAACTTATTAAACTTAGACGATAATCAAATTGAAAAGCCAATGTTTAAAACTGGTGTCTTGGTTTGGACGGGTTTTGTTGGATTCATTTATTTGTTGCCGGTTTCTACTGTAGATTCTTGGGGGTTGTTTGATAGCTCAAGTGGTTTTTTTCATCTCTTTTATGTCCCATGCTCAAGGGGACACAGCATAACAACTGGAGAACAAGTCATGCTTGAAGGGTGGTTTTGTACTAAATCTCATGTAAGTATTCAGACTTTAAAGGAACAAGAGGTGTGGCAGCTCTCCCCACAGTGCGCTGTTTATTTAATTCTCATTAAGGAAGAAAAATATATATATATATATATATGGTGAGAAGCACGCTCCTGTCAACTTGTTTGGTACTGACGGCTGATCGAAGCTATTTTCTAATAATAAATTCCAGTGTGTGAAAGACAAACCGCACTGATTGCAATACTTTCTGTTTCAATCATAAAACCTGTGAAGTTTCCCAGAGTAGATGGTAAGCAGGAAAAGGAAAAAAAGGTTGGTGCGTGTCTTAATTCTGCATTCCCAGCGACTTGGAGGCTCATTAGGCATTTCTAGGAACCCTGAACCTGTTTTGCATATCAATTAGCTCGCCCATTGCTCTATTGAATTCCCAGCTGGACAGGTAGATGTGGCCAAAAAGCCTGCCCTCGCCCCTCAAACCCCTTGGTCTCCGTGCCAAAGCACAGCCCCACACGGTGATACCTTCCCCCAACCACCGGCCGATCCTGTCGCAGCCGAAATGGACTTTTTCTGAGGGCCGCGTGTCCCTCTCTTCTCCGTGGCAGTGTCAAGGGTACAGCCTGTCCCCGCGTCTGTGTGCCTGGGGAGGCCGGGAGCAGATGTGCGGTCTGAGGAAGCACCGCTCAGACTCCCCGCTTCCCGCCCCCTCCACCCCACACCCGGAGGAGACGCCGGAGCCCAGCTTTGGGGAAGGCTTAAAATAAGGATTTCTACAACATGACCCACATTCCTAATATCGCTCCGGCGGCTGCCTCGCGCTCCCCGCGTGGGAGAACAGAGAGCGCCGAGGAGCCGCAGGGAGGAGGGTAAGATTTTTGCCTGCGGACTGATCGAGCCGATGCAGGTGTCGCCTTTGTCTGCAGAGCCCGCGGCGCTCAGGCTGCTGCCCGTGCTGCCTGGGGCGGGAACAGCTGTCCCGCTCGCCGCCGCGAAGCTCAGACGTGCTTTATGGCTTGTGACAATGGATTTCCTCCCACCACGCTTCGCTCCGGCACTTCAGTTCCAGCAATATACGCCTCGGCCCTTCTGTTTACTCGGCCCTGCTCGCCCCTCCGGGCTGCCATTCGCCGCATCGCCATCAACCGTTTCTTAATCGACCTTTTTAAAATGCTGGACACCGCTGGCTGCACGCAGCTGTCACACACTCCGTTTCCAGCGCCGGGCGTCCAGCTCGGTCGCGAGCTGGTGAAGAGCAGCCCTGCGATGCAGTTGATGAGTGAGGTGCACCCGGCCTTGGTCCCTGAGCCGCCCGGTTAACCAGTGGCACCTCTCCACCGAATGGCGCCCCCCAGAGGGCCGTACCCTCTCCTCGCTGCTGCTTCCATGAATTAAGGAAGCGGCAGATCCCAGCATCACTCCTGTCCAGGTTGGCTGCGGAGAATCCCCGCTGTCTCGGTTCATGAGATGAGAGATGATGTGAAATATCAAAGGCCGGCGGGGTCCGGCAGCTCGCTGGCCCCCCGCCCCCACCCTGTGCTGGGAAGGTTGACACATTAATACTGTGCCGGGGCCGGCATCGCTCCGGGGAGGTCAGGCGGAGTCCCAGCCGGAGGCGCAGGCTGCCTGTGGGCTGGTGAGCCAAGCCGGGTAGCATCAGTGTCTCCTTACCGGGGCCACCCGCCCGGAACCTCCTTGTGAGAGACTGACCCACAGCACCCGGGCTCACCCGGGATCCTGCACGTTCTTGGCAGACACTTCCTCCCCTCCGGGCCTCCGACCCCTGAGGCTGGCCCAGGAGGGGGAGCCCGGGGACTGCGCACGTGCACACGGCACCGGCCGGAAGGCAGGAGACAGCGCGGCTCCAGTGGAGGCTCTGCGTCTGTGTCTGTCACCCAACAGGCTGCCCCGCTGGAGGCTCCTGGCAGGCGGTGCTCCATGGGGACCTGCAGCCCTGCTAGTCTTACTCTGCCTTTTTTTTTTCTTTTTCTTTTTTCTTTTTGAGAGATCAACATGAACCGGGAAAGGAATGAACAGGGGCAGGCGGAGGATCTGGTGGTTCGATGCTTCCCTCTTCCAGCTTCCCACTCCTGCTCCTTGCCGCATCCTGTCCTCACCCCTTTCCTTGAGAGCATCAGGCAGAGACAAATGCGTGTCGCTGTGAAGCCAGAGGGGAGACCAGCAACTGAAACAAGCCCGGTGTCTTGCCTGCCCGGGTGTGCACATGTGTGTTCCTGCGTGTTCTCGCCGGGGGCGGGGGGGGGGGGGGCAGCGAGCACGAGTACACACGCCGCTCCCACAGCTCCTCGGAGGGTGAGCAGAAGCCCGGAGGGGCCGTAAAGCCCAGGGAAGGGAAATAAACAGCATGGCTTGGAAGCTGCTTGCATGTGTCTTCCGTGTCCCGTCCCCCTCCCCGCGCCCTCGGTGCCCTGCGCTGTCACTGTCATTGAGACGGCAGCCACCGTCATTTCATGTTCGGTGAAGGCAACTCATCTGGGGGCCTGGAGGAGCCGAAGGAGAAAATGGAAGAGAGAACGCAGCCCGGGTACACGTCGGCCAGCAGAGGGTCCCAGTTCTCCCCAGGCCTCTTTGTTCCGCTCTTTGCACCGGCCCAGTCTGGCCCAGGGCTGTCTCGGCCTCTCCTGACCCTCCACACAGCCTACTGGGCACCGTGGTGCGAACAAAACCCTTGTCTTCAGCCTCCCCTCCCCGGGGACTGCCGCACGGCCAGAAGACACTGAGGCGGAGAGATGCCTCGGAAGGGAAACTGGCAGGTGCTTCCTTTCCACTCCAAGCTGGAGTGTCCCCGGGGCTGCCCGGAGCTCAGCCACTCAGCCCTAGAGCTGGGCGCGAAGTGTAGGTTGTGATTCTGAAGCCTTACAGAGGATGGGAGGGGGGCCAGCAAGTGGGACAGGGTTCGGGATTATTTCAGGACAAGAGGCAGGGACCAGGATGGAGCTGGCTGCCCCTCCGGGCGAGCGCTGGATGTAGCTGACGGTGGTGGGAGGCAGGTGCTGCAGAGGTTGCTCTTACGCAGTTCAAAAAAGCCTCTGTCTCCTTCTTTCATTTACCTTCCGTCTCACTGCCCCGCCGAGTAGAAGCCAGGCCAGCCATATGCCATGCCTGCAGCTGAGCAGCTGAGGGGCAAGGCAGCTCCAGGAAGTCACAGACACACAGCCTATGGATCCTTCCACAGGCCAACCCTTGTTTGTTAATCTCAGTGGATCTCAAGGTGAAGTCCTCTGAACCTCCCCCCTCCCTCCCTCCCTCCCTCCCTTCCTCCCCTCCCCTCCCTCCCTCCCCTCCCTCACTCCTAAGGACAGTGCCAGGCGGCTAAGCGGGCACCACCCACAGGAGAGGCGCCTGGGACAGACAGGGGGCCTGTGGAGGGAGGAGGAGCGGCAGCAGATGTGAGCAGCAGCAGACCCAGAAGCGGCCGAATGCCCTGCGGGTCAGGGGACTCCGGATGAGGAGAGGACACATCTGCCTCCACCACTTCCTGGTGGCTCCTCTGAGCGGAGCAGAGGTCACAGCCCCCGGCGGGGCCCGCAGCCAAACGATGCAAATCAATTAATGGGCAGCACATATGTCCACCCTCGGCTCCTCCCGCCTCTCCTTGGAACCGATGAGACCCTTCGAACAGCAGCCTTCTGGGATCCTGTCGGTTCCCGGTTCCCGCAGAGCCGGCATCGATGAGCATTACCGTGTTTCCCGTGGTACCACCCGAAGTCATTCACGTCGGGCCAGCCTGGCGGCCCAGCCTGCTAGATGGAACACCCCGAAAGCAGACTGCTGAGGGTGCCGGGTGCCCTGTGGCCCCCACAAAAGGCCTGATCTCATTGCTGTAACGTGGGATCCGTGTGCCAGGGATGGCAAAAGCACTCCGACGGCCTCCCTTTCCTTCCTGACTCGGTGTTTGCCAACCTCCTCTCGCCCGCTTTGGGGGAGGAGCTGCCACAGGCCCAGGACTCCCGCCAGGCGCCCGGTGGGGAGGACGGAGCCCCTGGACGGGTGCACGTTGCGTTAGGGCACATGTGTCAAACACAAGGCCCGCGGGCCAAATCCAGCCTGGCAGGCCTTGCAATGTGGCCCGCACCGCGCTGTCATCACTGCACTCCGCTGTCAGTTTATGACATTGTCAGTTTATGACTGTTCAGTAAACCATTCGGCCCGCGATTTAGGCTGGATTTTAGATTTTGGCCCCTTCTCTGATTGAGTTCGACACCCCTATGTTAGGGTATCAGTGCCCGGTGACCCTTCACACCCCCTGCCCAGCTGGAGGCTGGAATTATTAATTTCCGTGAAAACCGGAAATCCAGCTGCAGACATCCCGGAGGACACGCGCTGCGCTGCGGCCGCAGTTCCAGGACCAGCACAGCCAGCCGCGGTGGGCGTGTCTGCGGGCCCCGGCGGAGGAGGCTGCGCCCGCCGCCAGGCCGCGCCCTGAGGATTGGGCTGCCCGCTGGCAGGAGCCACGGCGTCTTGGCAGCGCGCGGGTCTCAGTGGGAAACTCAGAAGGGATTGCCAAACACGCTCCAGAAATCCCCTCTAGTTCCCGTGCGGGGCCCCTGACGACCCCTGCCGTCTTCGGTTTTGAACCACAGGGCACAGCAGGCAGCGTGGCCAGCCTGTCGCCGTGGTGCCGAGGTCACACAGGCCGCCTTCCTCGGAGAAAGAGCTGGCACCTCCACACGAGGCGAGGTGGTTTGGAGCACATCCGAACGGTAAAGGCTCCTTCGGGGAGGGCCACCATCCCTCTAAACTGGGGGAATCCCAGGACAGGCTCCCGAGCATCCGATTGCGAAATAGCCTCCCTCCTACGATATGCAGCGTTCAAAGGGAAAAAGCGGGTCTCGCTGCGCACAGCGTTGCTTCGAGGTGCCTCTGTGCATGCCGGGTGGGATGGGTTTGTTTCTCTTTGGGCAGCTTTAGGCCCAGAAAGTCCACATTTCCAGGAGCGTCCAGGTTCCGGCCCAAATCCCACCCCTCACAGCAGGCAGAGGCGCGTCTCAGAGGCGCTCAGGAGGACCCTGACCTCCGTCAGCTGGCTGACCCCCCCGGGAGCACTCCCACGGGCCTGGGCCTTGGAGATGAGTCAGGACATGGGGGGGGGGGGGGGAGAGGGGGAGAGGGGAGCAGGGAGGAGGGGGGATAGGGAACAGCCGGCTGCAGGCTGTGGCGCTGTGGCATCACCCACGCAGATTCCTCCTGGAACCTGGTCACTCTGCCCCTCTGCCCACCGCCTGTCCCCCCTGCCCCAGGAGCCTGGCCGGCGCAGGGGAGACAGGACCATCTGCTCTGTCCCTTCCTAAACCGGCGCAGGGTGCTGGTCCTGGTTCCCAAGAAACTCCGATGATCCTACCAGGAAGTCAAGGAACGTGAATACAATGCAATCACGCCTGTCATGACCATCGTGGGGGGTTGTGTAGCTGAGTCCTTCTAAACGGGACGTGTCTCCTCCGAAACAGCCTCCGATAGACACCCTCCAGGGGGAGGCCAGCGGCGCCTCCTGTTCCGGCGCGCCCGGCGCGGCGGCGGGTCTGTGTCCGCGGCTGTGATCGGGCCGCCCGGAGCGGCGGCCCCACCGTCCCCAGGACAGGATATCCTTTCTCCTCTTTTCACACTGTATCGCGGGGCCCGGTCCACAGAGCGCCCTCAGGAAGTGCCTCCTAAGTGTTTGCTGAATGGGTATTTACTCACGACACGAGTAAACGTGGCTCTTCCAGTACTCTCAATGGCTCTCCTTGTTCAGCCGCCCAGCCGGCCGGGAGAAACATTAACTCGGACCAGCACCGTGTTCCCTGGCAGGCTCACCTACGCGAACGGCCACGGACACCCCGCCCGCTCCTGCTGCAAGTCTCGCCTGACCTCCCATCCCCTCATCAAAGCCTCTGACGCAGCCACCAGTGTTAAATTCCTGTTGATTCAGCCAAAACCGGTTTGGCTCAGTGGGTAGAGCCTGCGGACTAAAAGGTCCCGGGTTCGATTCCGGTCAAGTGCATGTACCTTGGTTGTGGGCACATCCCCAGTAGGGGGTGTGCAAGAGGCAGCTGATCAATGACTCTCTCTCATCGATGTTTCTAACTCTCTATCCCTCTCTCTTCCTCTCTGTAAAAAATCAATAGAATATATATTTTTTTAAATAATAAACAAATAAATAAATAAATAAATAAATTTCTGTTGATTCAGACCTACTATGTAGGTATAACCTTTCCACGTGACCTCGCGTGACCTTTCTCCCATCTTGCCCCTGGAATCGGACTGTGAGTCTCGGGACACAGATAAGGAGGCTGGGAAGCAGGAACGCGGGCTTGTTCAGGGTCACACCCCTGAGCGACAGCAGCTCCGTGTCAGGAACTGCTCGGACCTGGGCCTCCACCGACAGAGCAAGTCCAGAGGCAAAATCAACGCTGCCCCTCCTGCTCGCAGCCTGTCTGCGGAGAAGGCCCGGCCAGGCGGGACAGAACGGTTTGGGACCTGACCCCTGACTACACTTGGCATGCTTTATAGAATGCTTAATTCCCCGTCCTTAAAAAAACATTTTTTACCTCCGTTCTAATCAGAGCTGAATCACCAGTTCCAATAACTCCTGTTACTCACAGCCCTCCCCCAGCGGCCGCTGGGGTAACTTGGGGGGGAGGAAGCAGGGGGAGGCTTGCACCCCGTCTGGGTCATTTTCCACAATTCCCAGATGTGTTCTGACCGCGTTGCTTCACCGAGGCCCATCCTGCTTTCAAGAGCTTGTGGGTCCCCCCCACCCCCCCACACACACACACACCTCAGTTTAGTGTACCTCATGGTGACTATCCCCACGGGAGACTGAGATCAGAACATCTCATCTCCCCCACCCCACCCCCCTGTCAGGGGACCTGCACCCTGAGCCGCAGCCAGTGGGGGGAGGCGGCGGCAGGCTGCTGCTCAGCTGGAAGCTGGGAGCTGGGAGCTGGGAGCTGGGAGCTGGGAGCTGGGAGCTGGGAGCTGGGGGCTGGGAGCTGGCAGGGTGCAGTGCGGAGTGCAGTGCGGCAGGAGGAAGTGGGAAAGGGAGCAGAGCCTGCTGAGGACTTCCCCTGTCTGCTCCCGGCCGACCGAAGCTCATCTTTAGGGGCTGATTGGCACAAACTGGCTCATCTATGTGATAGCATTTTCTAAGTGGCATCATGCCAATAACACCTATTACATTTGCCATTAATTTGAAGAATCACAGAAAGAACCAAGATGTAAAGTAGGGACTTGGGGGCTGTCTGACAGCTGGAACTGTTCCTGTTCATGTTGACCATGAACAACACGGCTTCGTTTGTAAAGGACGTACGTTGTTTTCGAAGAGCTGCCGGGAGGGTAGAGCAGGCCTCACTGTCTAGGATACTGGCCTGTGATCAGACTGAGTTCCTGAGAAAATGACTGCATTTCCTATCTTGGTTTCCTTTTCTTTTTTTATTTTATTTATTTTTTTTTACAGAGAGGAAGGGAGAGAGATAGAGAAAAACATCAATGAAAGAGAAATATCGATCAGCCTCCTCCTGCACACCCCCCACTGGGGATGTGCCCAGGTACATGCCCTCGACCGGAATTGAACCCGGGACCGTTCAGTCCGCAGACCGACGCTCTATCCACTGAGTCAAACCGGTTTTGGCACCATCTTGGTATTCTGGGTGCCTTGCCCGGCAAAACCAAATCCCTGTGAACGGTTGAAGGAACGGCTGAGGGAATAAATGACGTGGCCTCCGGATTAGGGGAGGTCACGTTGCCCATCTCCCACAGCAGGTCACACACGTACCCTGTGGTTCCGGAAGCCGCAAGGAAGGTAGCGGGACCGCCCTGGGCAGAGAGCCCGGCTCTGTGACCTCAGTACCTGATCTTTCCCTTCCGCCCTCCTTCCCCTTTGGGGATCTTTGTGGCTTTTCTTTCTCCTTCAGGAGAGCGAAGCTGTTCCGTGTGTAAGGAGGAGACAACCTGTGGGGCCGTGTGCTCCACGGAGAGAGGGCAGAGCTGCCCCACAGCCCACCCAGCCAGGGCCCAGCCGGTCCCCCAGGGGCGTGACACAGCTCAGGCTCCTATCGGAATGTCTGTGGAGGGGAGGGTCCCCCTGAGAAAGCCAAGGATCCCCTTCCTGCTCCACAAGGACCCCCAAACCCCTCCTGCTCCACAAGGACCCCCCAAACCCTCCTGCTCCACAGGACCCCCCAAACCCCTCCTTCTCCACAGGGACCCCCCAAACCCCTCCTTCTCCACAGGGACCCCCCAAACTCCTCCTCCACAAGGACCCCCAAACCCCTCCTGCTCCACAAGGACCCCCCAAACCCCTCCTCCACAAGGACCCCCCAAACCCCTCCTTCTCCACAAGGACCCCCCAAACCCCTCCTTCTCCACAAGGACCCCCTAACCCCCCCTGCTCCACAAGGACCCCCCAAACCCCTCCTTCTCCACAAGGACCCCCTAACCCCTCCTGCTCCACAAGGACCCCCCAAACCCCTCCTGCTCCACAAGGACCCCCCAAACCCCTCTTGCTCCACAAGGACCCCCAAGCCCCTCCTTCTCCACAAGGACCCCCCAAACCCCTCCTTCTCCACAGGGACCCCCCAAACCCCTCCTTCTCCACAAGGACCCCCTAACCCCTCCTTCTCCACAAGGACCCCCCAAACCCCTCCTGCTCCACAAGGACCCCCCAAACCCCTCCTTCTCCACAAGGACCCCCCAGGTTTGTAGGCAAAAACCCTACTTTTCCTGGTGACCCTGAGCCGGCATTTCTCAGAGTTCAGTCCGGGGTCTTGATTTCGTGCCTGACTCAGCATGATGAACTAAGCAACAGTGAATGTTCTCAGCCCTTGTTATTCCCAAGGTTCAGATTTCCTAACAATTGTTCTCTTATCGGGACAACAACTTACAGAGAAATGATCCAACCAGGCAACTGGGAGCACGGATCATAGAGAAATCTGGCCCCAGAAAGAGTTTGGGCTCAGCCCCCTGCTGACACCCGTTGGAAGGCAGCTCGCAGAGGGGTGGGGAGCGCTGGGCCGCGATCCCAGGAGGAGAAGGCGCCAGCTGCCGGCTCGCAGTCAAAAAGGAGGCTGGTTAGAGGGCCGTGTGAGGGGGCTCCCTGGCTCAGAGGTAAAGGAGGCAGGAGGAACCTGGCCGGTGTTGCTCAGTGGTTGACCCAGGAACCAACATTCTAGGTTAGGGCACACACTGGGGTTGAGGGCTCTGTCCCCAGTAGGAAGTGTTCAGGTGGCAGCCAATCCATGATGTTTCCTCTCTCATTGATGTTTCTATCTCTTTATCCCTCACCCTTCCTCTCTCTCTAAAAAAAAAAAATCTATAATAATAAAAGCATAATATGCTAATTAGACCGGAAATCCGGTCCTGGGTTCCAGAAAGAAGCCGGTGCTGGCAGCCAGGGAAGGAAGGCTTGCTTCTGCACAAATTTCATGCATCAGGCTCTGGTCAATAAATAATCAATAAAAAACACATTTAAAGGCCCTAACTGATTTGGCTCGGCGGATAAAGCATCAGCCTGCGGACTGAAGGGTCCTGGGTTCAATTCCTGTCAAGGGCATGTACCATGGTTGCGGGCACATCCCCAGTAAGGGGTGTGTAGGAGGCAGCTGATTGATGTTTCTAACTCTCTATCCCTCCCCCTTCCTCTCTGTAAAAAT
This sequence comes from Pipistrellus hanaki, assembly GCF_964339955.1. Lineage (NCBI taxonomy): Eukaryota > Metazoa > Chordata > Mammalia > Chiroptera > Vespertilionidae > Pipistrellus > Pipistrellus hanaki. The sequence continues at coordinate 68,141,674 of NC_140506.1, read as the reverse complement.
ATCAATAAAATATATATTTTTAAAAACATAGTTTAAAAGCAAAAAAGAATGCAGGGAGGAAGAGAAGGGAGAAGGTGACTAAGTGACACTATTGTAGATAATGAACAAGATCACTCGTGGCCACTGAGCTAGAAAGCCAGCTGGTGCCAGAGGCCAGGCCTACTCAGCACGGAGAGGCCGCCCTGCTGTGGTCCCACGGTGGACACCTCAGCACCTGTGGCTAAACCTAAGTCACGGACACGGGACCATGCAGAACGGACTGCGGATAACACACCAAACCAGACCGTTTGAAAGGCATTATCCAGACTGAGTCGGCAAACACCGAGGAAAACTAAATGTAGTGAAGGTCCCTGCGTGCTGTTACAATCGTACGGGGAGGCCTCTCCCCAGAGCTGGGTCCCGCGGGTTTCAGAGGCAGAGGGTAGGGGACACAAGCTGTGGACCAAGCAGGCCACGAAGGAAGGCTTGGGCGGCAAGTGAGGACCGTCCCGTTTTAAATAAAAGAAATCAACACCGATACTTAAGAAAATGGCACACAGAACACAGATAAATCTTCAGGACCCACAGCCGGGGCCCCGGGGAAGTAACTCAGCCAGAGGAAGTCTGAAAACCACCGAAATGAAACAGGAGCTGCATTTCTCTGAGCGCAAACTCGGCTGGCACTGGACCGAGGATTCCCGTTCCGACGGGGGCAGGAAGCACTCACGGAATGAATCTGGCGAATATGTTTTATTGTTTTAAAGTAATTAAGGTCCCGAACAGACTGTCTCCTTCCATTGAAAGGTGCATTTTGTCTCTGGAGAAATGTCAGCAGAAAACAGAATTTACTGTGCTGTTAAAAGTGAGGGAGAACACATTATCGGGATGCTAGGGGTCGGCGCAGGAAGTGAGTGATTTCACACAAGGGGCCTGATGCATGTCTGCGGGGCCAACGGGCCACGTCTGCCTCCTGTTATTCCTGCCCCCACTCTGCCCCTCCCAACAGCCAAGGAGCATCCACTCCCAGAGTTGTTCCCTGCTACTAATTCTCCCCACTCAACTCTGTTCCTATGCAGCTTCCTCTCCAACAACGTGAAATATGACTTCCGTGAGTTTTGCCTAAATAGGTTTCCTCATTCCCATCCGATTTGGCTCCAAATGTCCATTTGGCTCCAAATGTCCTTTTAGTAAGGCAGTCAAATGGCATAAACAGAGAATCCTCAATATTGCCTCCTTTGGTGCCTGTTTTTTTGTTTTAAATATATTTTATTGATTTTTTACAGAGAGGGATAGGGATAGAAACATCGATGAGAGAGAATCATCTATCAGCTGCCCCTTGCACACCCTCTACTGGGGATGTGCCCGCAACCAAGGTACATGCCCTTGATCAGAATCGAACCCGGGACCTTTTAGTCCACAGGCTGACGCTCTATCCACTGAGCCAGAGCGGTTTCGGCTGGTGCCTGTTTTTGTTTTATTGGAGGGTTGGGGGAAGGATAGGAGGGGAGAGAAAAAGTCAGTCCCCATTTCAGAATTCTGGGTTTTGCCAAGTTTGAAAAAGAATCAAAGGAAACTTCTGAAATAGAAAGTATAGTCAATGAAATTAGAAACTAGACAGGCAAACCGATAGCAGAGCTCAGAACAGAGTGTGAGTGATGAAGCCAAGGCAGGCACTGAGAGCGCAGCAGAGAAACCTAATCCATCGGAAAGAGATGGACGCAACGGCAGTCAAGAAATCCCAGTGGGAAGAACAGTGGGAAGAACAGTGAGTGGGGATGAAGTGATAGTCAACAAAATGAGAACATCTTTTTTTTTTTTCTTTTTCTTTTCTGAAGAAAAGCGAGAGCCAAACAAGAGGAATAAAAATAAATCTGAGTACAAACAGTGGTGAAACAACAATAATCGGAGATAAAATGCAAAAATGGGGTGGGAGGTCATGCTTGTTATAGAATAGCTCGCTAACCCAGAAATGCAGTTTTTGATGCTGTGTTTGGTTAGCTCCGTTGACAAGGAGACACGTATCACACAGAGGCAGCGCGTGCTCTGACCGCCAGCGTTCCGTGGGGACAGCAGCGGGGGCCACTGGCTTTCAGAGACGACCTTTTGGTCTTGTCTATCCGTCTGAATCGTCTCAACAATCTACTGTCCACACACCCAAGGGCCCAAAACGGAGTCCTGGATTTTTTACTCGAAATTTCACTAGTCTTGACTACTCCTCGGTATCACAGCTGCCAATTTCTCTTAATTCTTCACTAATGAAAGTGTCAGGATTTCTATAACCTAATTTACCAACAATCAAGTCCCTAGAGGGAATCCTGATGGCAAGAACCCCATCTTGTGGCAAAATTTTTCACAGGCAAGCCTGGTCCCACACCACGTTGCCATCCCCACTGGGAAGGTAAATCTGTGTGAGGAGTTATCGTTTGATCTGCTTCACCGGCGGAATTTCTAGCCCAGCATTTATCTGCGTCTGTGAGGGCACCGGAGGATGCAGTAAATCTGCAGAGCACAGTGATTCTGGGACTCTGAGTTATTTTCCAGTGAAAGCTGGCAGTCTGTGCACAGCTTACCGCAGGAATATTTTAAGAGAAAAGCAAACATTGACTCTGGCTTAGCTCCTGACATGTTATCATCTGTTAGGTATGGTTCAGATAGTCCACGTTCAATAAGATGAACTCAGTTAGCTAACGCAATCACAAGACAAAATTTCCCCAAACGACACCCCAATGACCATGATACCTAACAAAGGTACCCCTGCCACAGCACACGCCTACCTGTATTTCATATCCCTCATTCCTTATCCCTCAAAAGGTGGCTTTTAGGCAATATCTTTTTGCCATTTTAAAAGGCAGTAAAACTAGGTTCTAGAAGTATAATCTCTACATTTTTTCCTTTGCCTCTTCCTTCCTCTCTCTTAAATCAATTTAAAATAAAATATAAATAAAAGGAGTGTCTTCCTCAATGTCTCTCCCACTATCTGACCTATGTTCCCATTTAAGTCTTATTGTTAAACTAGAGGCCCAATGCAAGAAATTCGTGCGTGGGTAGGGTCCCTAGGCCTGGCCAGCGATCAGGGATGATCTGTGGGGTGACAGGCAGAGCTATTGGGGGGGTGGGGAGGGGCGGTGCACGACCACTGGCACCCACCTTGGCTGGCCTGGTGCTGCCCACTCATCAGCCCTCATCTCCCCCCCAGCCACCGCCACCACCAGTCACCTCCTCTCTCTGTGGGATGACCGGCAGGGTGATGGGGCACCCCTGCTGGTACCCACCTTGGCTGGCCTGGGGCCTGTTGGCTGGGGGCAGCTCCTGCATTGAGCATCTCCCCCCTGGGATCTGTGCATGTCATAGCGACCAGTCGTTCCACCATTTAGTCAATTTGCATATTAGGGTTTTATTATATAGGATAAGCTAAAAAGCATAAAGCACTGAGCACAAGTTAAAAGAAGACAGTAGATTAATATTAAAACAGCCTTTTATTTGTTAATGTCACATAAGAAATTTAAGCAAGTTACACTATCTTAAAAAAAACAAAGCTAACGCATTTTAAGAGAAACCCTCCCTCCTCTTGCCCTCCCTCCCCCCATGCCCTGGTGAATTAAGAATCTAAAAGAAGAAGTAACCATAAAACAAAGTTTTTTGGAATCCTTCATCCAGGGTGCTTACATGATTAGATTAATATTGCCATCTTACAAAATTTCTCTTTTCTATTAAAAAAAAAAATTGTAGCCATGATTGTTTATTACAAAAAAATTCAGTACAAAATTGCGATATATTGGAAAACACTTTCCCCCCTCCCTCACAGCACCGTTATATGTAGCAGAGAATAGTCAAGAGCAGATTGCTAATCTAGATGGAGCAATCTTCAAATTATGCCCAAACACACAGTGGTTTATTGACCCTCCCTCCCCTTCTCTTCTCATAAGAACTTAAAAAAAAAACATACACATACAAAAAAAAATGTCAAAAAATTTGAGGGACCCTTTCCAAACAGTACAGTGAGTTCAGTGTCAATAATTCACATCTTGCAACAAAGTGTATGGATATGATTTCTTTTACAAAACTTTCAGTGTCAAAAAAGGAAATTAAGGCCATCATTTCGCAGCTTAAAAATTCACATAAAGGAAATATAAAAATATTCTGTGCTTCTGAGAAGGCTCTGCACTGTATGTAGGTAAGGATTACCATCCTTCGTTACTTCGAGGAAGACGGTCGACTTGATAAGTTCACATAATTGCACAGCTTCTATTGGATGCTCGAGGGGCTCCCTGACGAGGAAAAGAGAAGAGAAATCAGTGCTAAGAAAGTGGATCTCGGTATTTTAACGAGAGATGCTACAAATCCGTATCTTCAAGTATCATCATCATTTCTCTTATCCTTTTTCACCTGTCCCTCACGGAATTCTTCCCCAGAAAACTAACAAATTCCAGCACAGTGATTCTCAACTCCGGCTTCACTAAGAAAATAAATTCTGATCTAGGTCCCTAGATCAATTAAATGAGAATCTATTTACATAAAATGTTAATAACGTTCCTAAGTAATTCTAATATGCAACCAAAGCTGGAAACCACTGTCCACTAACTTCCTTCCATAAGTTAGGAAAGAGATGGATGGAATCCATCCTAAACAACCACATCAGCGAATACGCCGCTGGCTCCTCGGCGTTCCATCCCGAAGCATTTGCACTGGGCTCATCCTCACATGTGAAAGCCACCAGAAAAGCTTCCCATCAGCTCGCACGGCCACTGGATTCATTCACTACCGTGAAGTCAAACTCGCTGATCTCCTAAACCTTGACGTTCTTTTCTCTGATCACAAAAGATAAAAACCTCACACATCTTTAACTTCTGTTTTCCTTCTCTCAACCTCAAGCTCAGTCACTGTGCCCTAACGAGTCTGCATTTTAATAGTTCCTCAGTGCCCTGGTCTAGTAGCTCGGTTGGTTAGAGTGTCATCCCGATACTCCAAGGTCAGGGCACAAACAGCAATCAACCACTAAATGGAATGCATAAATATGTGGAACAACAAGTCTCTCTCTCTCTCTCTCTCTCTCTCTCTCTCTCTCTCTCTCTCTCTCTCTCTCTCTCTCTCTCCCCCCACCCCCTTCCTTCCTCTCTCTAAATGAATTAAAAAGAAAAAGGAAAAAAAAAGAGGAACAGTCCCTCTGTACCTCTGCAATCTCCCTTGTACAGTCAATCCTCATAGTTTCAATTTCCCCTCTGCTTCAAAATGTGCAGCAGCTACTTTCCTGGGTGTTCTACCGCCTTCCAATCTCGCCTCTTTCTCTCACACCCGGCAACACAACTGGATGCACCGATACACCTTGTGCTTGAGTCCTGACATGCCCCCCGGGCGCACTAAAGATCACCTCAGACTCTCTGCCGCGCCTCCCCTAAGGAAAGCGGGGAGACTCTGGCCCTCCCCTGAAGCGGCCTTGTACTAACTGCTCTGGCTGGGAGAATGCCTGGGCCCAGCCTGTAAGCGATCCAGCGCTCTGCTTTCACCCTCGTGGGAGGGAGCTGCCACGTTGTAGAGCTTGGGCTGATCGCTGAGCAGCCACAGGGAAAGAGATGTGAGGGACATTCCAGCCCCAGCCAAGCTCCCAGAAACTGCTTGATTAACTCAGTCTCCATCACGGGAAGCAAGATAATCTCGAAGCTGAGCCCAGTCAAACCACAGAATCATGGGAAGGAAAAAAAAACACTGTTTTAAGCCACTAAGTTTTGGGGTGGTTTATTAGTGTAACAACAAATAATTCAAACACCCTCAGAACATCATCATCTGCATCTCATGCCCAAACAACTGCCCGTCCTTCAGAACACTGGACAAGCAGCTTTCCCGGAGACCTCAGCTACTCCAGGGCCCAGAGAACTCTCTCCAGCCACCGGCCGACTACAGCTCCCGCTGATATCTGACATTGTTATTTTACTCCCGGTCATTACAACGGTTCTTTAAGGGCGGGAATCGGATCTGGGGCTTGTTTCTCAGTGAAGCCAAGTCTAAAGTATCTATTCTTAAATAGTCCCTGAAATGTATGAAGTATCCAGGCCAAGAGTTCATTCTACCTCAGATAGCCCACCTCCAGTGGTTCTCCACCATGGGGACTACACACTGAGATAATGTTCATTTGGAGCAGGATTGGGACTCATAAAGCAAAGCGAGCAGACCTATAAAGCTGGAGACAGGCTTATGGAAATAGCAGCTTTGATTAATGATCAGACCCAAGCAGCTTGAGAATATAAACTGAAGGCTCATTAGTTATTAATAATTCCAATTTAATTAGAATCAAATTTGGAGCTTCTTTATTTTAAGGGCTCTCAAAAGCCCAAGCACCAGCTACAACCTATCTTGCAATTAGATGATTAGGAACTTAATATAGCATCAATTTGGTTTCCTTCTGAAGCCGAATATTGCTCTTTGTTATTTTTTTTTAAGTTTACATGCTGATGCTTACTCTAATTTCGAGGTGTAAACTTCTCAATCACAGAATCCTTAAGTAAACAATTCTGAGCAGGCATTCCAATTACATATGCTTCCTAGGTGTCACACATGTCCTACTGTACTATGTACACTAAAAAAACAACAAGACAAAACTGAAATTGTATATAATGAGAAAACAATGTTTTAAAAAGGCATGCCAGCATTTTCTTGCAGTCGCCTGATGGACTATCCCAGTGTCTCCTCAGGAAAAGCAGCCCCCACTCATAGTTCACTGCTCTGGCTCACCAAGCACAAGGGAAAACCAAACTCCATGTTAATTCCATTAATAACATTTAAAGCAGATATACTGAAGTAACAATACCTGCTGGTGGAAAAGTTCTTCCTCGATAGCCACTTCAGCTGCTTCCTCCTCCTCCTCTTCCTCTTCCGGTATGGTTGTTTTAAAGACTGTACTTCTTTGGGCCACCTCCTAAAAGCAAGAGGAGTTTGATTTTACGTTGAAGCCACACATAAGTTTAAGAAATAGCATTCCTTATTATGCTGCCATAAAAAAGAAAAAATTCTCATCGTTTGCAGCAACCTGGATGGAATTGGAGAACATCATGCTGAGTGAAACAAGCCAGTCAATGAAAGAGAGACACCACATGACCTCACTTATTTATGGATGATAAAGAGCATTATAAACTGAAGAACCAAAAGATAGATATAGAGACAGTAAAGCAACAAGCAGACTGTCAAATTACAGCAGGGAGGTTGGGGAGATCTGGAGGAGATAAGAGATCAACCGAAGGACTTGTATACATGCATATAAGTACAACCAATGGACACAAAACATACGTACGGGAGGCGGGGGGGATTGGTATATGTACAAAAATAATAATTTAATAAAAATATATATATTAAAAAAAAAAAGAAATAGCATTCCTACACCGGGGACGTTGTTTAAAGTGGCTCATCGGTAGCTTTAGCTCCTGAACAGGAATTACGTAATCAGAGGCAGTTCTTAGATCTTCAGTATTCCTTGCAGAGAAGCTACTGGTATCCAATTTGAGAAGGTCCCACTGCTTCTTATCCCATTCTGTTATCCAAATCCTGTAAGTGATTTGGCAGACTGAATTCTTATGGCACTCCACATGAATGCAGAGTAAGGCTCTCACGTGGCTCCAGCAAGAAGGTGCCAAATAAATGCTGAGTAAAATGAAGCTGGGGCCCTGGCTGGTACGGCTCAGTTGGTTGGGCACTGTCCCATGCACCTAAAGGTTGCAGAGAAGATTCTCAAAAAACTTCTGAAGTGCCCAGCTTTCCTCAACTCATCTTAAAATAAGGAAAGATTTTTTTCAAAACCTGTTGCAGATTCTTCACCTTCTAGCTTCTGGCGGCTGAACTACGTGACATTTACTGTTTTCTGGGGTATAACTACTCAGGGCGTTTTTGTTAATGGAGGAGCCGAGGGTTAAGTTAAGATGTCTCTGTATACGGCAGTAATCATTTTCCATAGATAAATTTCAGTTGTGCCTATATTCTGCAAGGTACAGAGACACTGCTTTATTTTTTATTTCCCTCATATAAAGACATTTTACTTTCTGTGTTTTTAACCATCCAACACTCCCTCCCTCATTTCTCAGTCAGAGCCCCCGTTTCACTGGACACCCATCTGTCCCACGGAGTGTGACCCCGCCGGGGAGGGAGAGGGAGGTCCAAGCCCCAGCATGGCCTCCTGGCCCCAGAACTGGGTTAGAGGCGGGCACAGTAAGACACGGGGAGCCGCTCTTTCCCGTACCAATCCAGCTCCAGGGGCGGCCAGCAGCCATCCTGAATCCATGAGGGAGACAATGAGGGAAGCAGAGACAACAGGAGGACCCGTGGGACACTGGGTGAGCCCAGGGGTCAAGCCTACTACCTCTGGAGATTTGGTTCTGTGAGCCCACACATTCCCATTCTTTTGAAGCCAGTCTCATTGGGTTTTCTGACACTTTCCATGACTCAGTAAGAAGGAAATAGGCACAGAAAATGAATCTGACTTGAGCCAATTACCTTCAAGGCTACAGAAAAGTGGACTTTATGGTGATGAATACAGATCGTTGCAAACATGGTCTGGGACCTACTAGTAAACACAGTCTTGCAGAATTAGGTAGCTGACAAAAGTACTCGTGATAGGTCACAGGAATCAGTAACTCTATTGTGATACTGCCCCTGCTGCTGACAGACGTCACTAACAGAGCCTAGCAAACAGGAAGCAAACGTTTGTGTATGTGTTTTTTTTAAATAGACAAACCATCCAGTGGATCTGACAGTCAGTGGTCTAATTATGAAGGGAAACCCGAACTTCCGTTCGCTTCATGGAAACGTCACTATGACCTCACGCCCACCCAGGCTCTGGCACCTGCTTTATTCATGTCATTGTATCTCTAGTGTGGGTTTCTGAACCTGCTGCGTTCCAAATAGCCTCCTATTAAGATCACCTCTAAGTTGGAACACCTTTTCACACAGAAAAGAACGCTCTGGGTGGCAACCAGATCCCACGGCTCACACAAGCCGATTTCACCTGCCTTCCCACAGCGCCTTCCAACCTAGCGCACACTGCCCCTACGGGTTCCGAAAGGGACGTGTGCTCTGCCCACGTCAGTTACAGGGGACCACCAGCCCAGGGGCTACGGAAATCCCAGCACCTCCCAAGGGCTGCAGGCAGCAGGCCAGGGCCAGCGCAGACAAACAGGAGGGAGACCCCGCACTGGAAGCCTGTGAATTACTGAGGGCACTGTAAGCACTCCCCTACCCGGAGAACCCAGCGGGCATTTGGAGGTGAGAGTCCCAGGTGCACCCCCAAAACTAACACGGCTAGACTGAGGCCTACAGACAAGACAGATGCCGTTCCATCCCAGCCTCAGCCTGAGACCAGGGGCGCTCCGCATCCTTCAGCGGGTCCCTTGCGTGGAGCCGTTAGTCATCAGCGCGCTGACAGTGAGGGAGGATGGGAAGGGGGCTGGCACAGGACTTCCGATGCAAATACCTCAGCCCCATGACAGCTCAGTTAATCACTTTATTTCTCTGAACTTAAGTGACGGTCCATGTTTTGATTTTTTTAAAAATGTATCCAGGAAATTCTCACTGAATGCCTACTGTGTGCTAGGCACAACGCCAGGAAAGAATGAGAGCAGGTCCTCACTCTCCAGTGAGGGGCCCATCTGGCCGGCGCGGGGTGGGGCACGAGGCCTGCACCTGGCCCGTCGGGAGAGAAGCAGCCCTCGGGGCACTGGGATTTGCCTGAGGCCACTCCCTCCCACAGACACTTGTGTCTCCTGGTGCACGAGAGCACACTCATGGGTGTGTGTGTGTGTGTGTGTGTGTGTGTGTGTGGTGGGGGCACGAGGTGACTTTACCTGACATTTGGGGATGGGTAAGGTGCTTTGACAAGAATTCTAGGACTGGCATGTTGAAAACATACACATCAAGCAAATCTTCAAACTCCACAATCTTCGAATCCAGTCTCACACACACTGACAGCCAGTGACAAGGTTGGTGACACTGCGTTCACAGAGGCCAGATGCTGTTCCAAGCACCTCCCAGGACTGTCTCATGCTGCTGCTCTCACTGTATTAATGTCAGCTGCTCACTTACATTGCCTTATCTCCGTTTTAGAGAAAACTAAGCCAGGGAAGGAAGCTGCCAAGGGCACACAGCTGTGTGCATGGGGACCGCTGCTTGGCCAGGCTCACTGAGCCTCTGCTGTCACCAGTCAGGACTCTGACACTCATACTGCGTCCCCACGTCTGAAGTCAGCGTCCCCATGTCTGAAGTCAGCGTCCCCTGAATTATGCGGCAGCCCTGGTCTGACTTAAGCAATTGGTCACTTTTTGATTTGATTTCTGCAAAGAAGCCACGCTCGCGTGATGAACTTTCGGGTGAGGCGGACCCGAAAGTTCCGCCTCACCCGAAAGTTGTAGTGGTAGTGGTAGTGGTGTTGATAACATGAAAAGCCGTACCTCTCCCTGAGAATTTCTCAGGATGACCTTCACGTCTTCGCCAGTGCCCCAGGAGTTCTGGTTCTTCCAGATGAGGTCGGTGGGAGGGCTGGCTGTGACACCCGCGTTTGCAGCCCAGATCTGGAAACAAAACCAGGACATCAGTCTACTCAGAACCCATATCCGCCTGCTGATGACAGCACCATTCTGAGAGAGCTGAACACCCAGGAGGGCCGATTCTAAAGGCCCCAGACCTGTGCCCTAGCTCCAGACCCGCTACATGAACTGGCTGTGTCAAGGAGAACCCGCACAACTTATCTGGGCTTCAGCTTCCTCCGCTGATAAGTGAAAATGATGACACGGGGCTCGGAAGTAAAGTTGCCTACATTCACCTCCTAGTTCCTCTGCATGTCAGCTTACCCTGGAGAAAGTTACCTTACTGTTGTCATCCATAAAATGGGATGAAAATCGTACCTAGAAGATGGACATTTTTATCCAGGACAAGGGGTGGCTGGCTTGCTCAGTGAATCGAGCTCTCGCTGTCGGCATTCTATTAGCCCCCTGAGTTCATGTGAAGGGAGCCGCTGACCCCTCCCAGTATCTGTCCTCCAGCTGCCTGCAGCAGGGATCCAGGAGGACTAACTTCTCTCAGACCTTCTGGGGGAGACGGCCTATAGAGAATACTCATGGACAGTGGTATGTCTCCAACCAGGAACCGTGTGAAATGGAACTCCAGAAAGATACAGGAGCCTTAACCGGTTTGGCTCAGTGGCTAGAGCGTCGGCCTGCAGACTGAAGGGTCCCAGGTTCAATTCCTGGGCATGCATCTTGGTTGCAGACACATCCCTAGTGGGGAGTGTGCAGGAGGCAGCTGATCGATGTTTCTCTTTCACCGATGTTTCTACCTCTCTCTCTCTTCCTTCCTCTCTATAAAAAAACCAATTTAAAAAGATACAGGAATGTGACTGCTATTGAAACAGGCAAAACAAAGAAGACAATTACATTTTCCCTTTCATCAGCATGAAAATTCTGCCATATTTTTAATGTACTTACTGGCAGGAGAATATGGGTAAAGTGGAAAAAACTTTAGAGTAGAAAACGTAGGTGTCAATCCTGGACAAGTCACTACACCTCTACACCTCAACAACACGGCAACCTGTCCCGATTGTCCTGAAGAACCACATGAAACGAGGAAAGTTCTCTACCAGTAACTTGTTTTACAACACAACGGGCTATCTGACGGCGGAAGAAGACCGGAGATGGTCCAGGCCAGTATACTTCCAAATGCGGGAAAGCCTATGGAGTGCTGATGAGGAGCCCTTCCTCGTCAGATGCCCACTCGCAGCTCCCAGGCCTTCCATCGGCATTACGCGTGGCAAGGGCCAGGGGGCATGTCCTGGGAGAAAACTGGAAAAGGAATGCATCTGAGCAGACTTCCAGATTATTTGGAACTTTAGTGTTTTCCTAGTTGCGAGCAAAACTTTTCACCAGTCCACATGGAATCGCGTGGTTGGTTTCGTGTAAATAATAATCATAAAATATCAGCAATCTTACTGGGTAATTTAACTTAAAAGTAATAAATATGTCCCAGAGCAGAGTGGCTGTGAGCACCAGAAGTGTGGCTGGTCCAAATGGAGATATGCAGAAAGGACATCAGTTGGAAGACTCAATTCAAAAAATAGTAAACTATCTGACAATTTTTTATATTGATTCCATGTTGAAATGGCGATATTTTGGATATACCGGATTAAATAAAATGTAGTGCTAAAGTTAATTTCACATCTTTCTTTACTCTTTTTAAATGTGGCTACAAGAAAATTTACAATGACCTGTGTAGTTCTCTTATTTCTGTTCTAGAATTTTAAATTCATCTTTGCTATCGCCTCTTACAATTTTATAGATAAATCACTTATCACTAACATGCTTCTCACATTTCATGATACCGACTAGAGAAAAAAAAAGTACTCCAGTATTTTATATGACAACTGGCTTCTCTCCTCTTCCTACAGAATGTGTATCTATTCAGTCCTGTGGAATTATATGCAGTGGAAAATGCAGTGATTGGCATAATGGCTTCACATTACTTTAAAGAGATAGAGAGCACACTCAAATCTGAATCTTCTGAATTAAAATGTTAGATGCTTTCCACTACATTATGCAGCTTCCATAAGACAAATAATAAAAACTGAGCAATTTTCTCAGTGTAGTAATTACTACGGAGAGGAAAGGATAATGTAATTAGGGTATTTGTTCCCATTTTTACCTATGATTATAAAATTAGCATCTGACATTTTCACAATATGGCACCAAGCTCTATGAATAACTTTTAAAAGATAAGTTCTAACCTCTTCAGCTTTTGCTCTTAGACACTAAGTAAGGTTTATATCGATCCAAATTTAAAACATGTTTAATATTTTTAAAAGAATTGATAAAAAGCCATCTCTACATTCTCTAGGGATGAAAACAGTAACTTGTTAAAGATCTCTATCAAAGCTAACATATTGTTTGCTAAAGCTACTTACTAAGTAGAGCAAAGGAACCTGGTGCTTAATCAATGAAAATTCTCTGAAAATGAGCAAATGATATTTAGCCACCAGTGAAGATGCAGTGTTTCAGAACACAGCAATAGAGAACCACTTAGAATTCAAAACAAATCAGAATGGCAAATAGCCCATCTCCCTAAATCTTTTACATATCATGTAAAATCCACGTGTAACTATTTTTGGTAAAATACTATTTTTGGTAAAATACTGTTTCAAGGAGTGGCTCGTTAAGCAGTGCCTATCACCTAATGACTTCTACTGAGAACGTAAGCAGTCCCTATCCCAGCACCAGAGATGGTGACTAAGGTGAGTGGGGCCTGGACATTACCCACTGCCCACATTCTGATGCTCATCTGAGACTAAAGGCTGTCGCGGGGAGACTGATCCCAGCATGACAGATGGTCTTCCTAACTGTTCTCTATGCCAAGCAGTATCCTCTCAAGGACCCTGGGCTACAATTACCAGTCAGGAGACAGCTGTTTTACTTGTTCAGACAAAATAGAAAGAATTCATAGGTCAATTCTTTCACTTTTAATAGACAACTACAACTCTCAATAACACAGACCTTTTAAAATCTTTAATAGCATGTGTGATTTCCTAATGATGTCAAAGATGTTTTAATGCCCATTTCTAAAATGCTTCTCTTTAAGCCAAACATTTTCCTGAAATATTGATAGGTAAGACAATGAAGTTAAATGACTAAATCCACTTACTGTAACAGTCTGCCCTGCCTTCAGCACATATCTTGAGGTATATTTGTAACTGACTGATGTGTCTCCTATTTTTCTGATCATCTCCCAGCCTCCCATTGGTTGATCCTATTCAGAGAAGAAAATAAAACACGGTCACTTCAAATACACAGAGAGCTATGGAATAATCAAACAAATGAGTCTATAAAGGAAGTTAATCTAGCTTTATGGCTGACTCCCATGATTCCTATTTTCCTATAATACAAAGAAAACATGGTGCCCTGGCCAGTGTGGCTCACTTGGTTGGAGCATCATCCCATACACCAAAAAGTTTCAGGTTCAACCCCCAGTAGGGGCACATTCAGGAGGCAACCAGTTGATATTTCAATCTCACTTTGATGTTTCTCTCTCTCTCTCTTCCTCTCCTTCTCCCTCTCTTTCCCTTTCTCACCTTCACTCTCCTTCCCTCTAAAATAAAAACAGAGATAAAAAAAAAAGAAAATATGGCTTTGTCATTCAGCAAAACAGCAACTTTGACCACGCTGCAGATTAAATGTGGGCAGAAGTGGCCCAGATGCATTAGCATTCGTTCACTCCTTCATTTAGAGAGGAAATACCTGAGTCTGGCTTATATTTCCTTCTTTTCGTGAAGCTAATGGCTGTGAAAGAATACCCTCCATTCACACCCACACGCCAAGTTTTTCAGAAACCTTGCTCGGGCAGGGAGGAACAGCCATCATCCCCGAGAAGGCCACCGTGACAAAACGACCGGGGGTGAGCAGAAGCCCTGGCGCTTCTGTAAGGAGGGGCTAATGAAGAAAACCTTCAAACCGCTTCGCGCACCAGCTCCACTTTCCCCCTCCTGGTGTCACTGACACTTTCTCCATGAACTTCGGTGAAGGCCACTAAATCCACGTAAAGGCTGAGGAGCTGTCACAATTGCAGGGTAGCCCACCAGTCAGCAAAGTCCTGCTGGGGGGAAATTTTTTTTTACCTGTTCGGACGTGTTCTTCAAGCGGATAAATTTCCCGTCAACATCTATCTCTTCGATACGGATGTTCCCGGTGGCTGAGGCGGAATGAGAGATGCTAACACTGCTGCTCGCCTCCGATTCTTCCACGTCCACTCTCTTCCGCTTCCCCCTGGCGGTGCGCACGCTGCGACTGGAGGATGCTCGTGAGACTGTCACACGGGAGGAAGGGCTCGGCGAGAGCTTCAATCTGCAAGGAAACAGAGTGCTCCGTTTGTGAGACACGCTTCCCCTCCTGCCTTAAACGTGGGTGTTAAAACCCTGCACGTGCACTTCCGAAGCACAGCACGACCGGCGATCTGTGAGACAAGCCGGCGCGCATATTAGCTAAGATGGATTTCTTTGCGGGAGGATGTCCGCCATCAGTTTCCTTAGAGCGATAGCCGCCATCTGCATGCTTTCCCCGGGGACAGAATGTAACAGCCGTAAGGCAGAAGGTTCGGAAAACCGGAAGAAACTGTCCCCTCTACCATCACCCTACGCAAACACTGCTATATTTACTGTGCTTTTTAGTCTTATCGTACCTGCGTTTTCTTTTTACGAGATTATAATCACAGCTGTATGCAATACTGAAATTGAATGGCTTTCTATTCTAAATCAGATACTTTTCCATTGGAACTTTTTCTCTGAGAAGAGGTGTTAAAAAGGATTTATACACTAATCCTGATTTGAAAAATAAGTAGAAAGTCTCTTTCAGCAAATCTGATATTTTACAACTTATTAAATTACAAAACATTTTAAATCTCAAAGGAAAGAAATAAATAGGTGTTATGCAAATTGACCCTCACACCCTCAAGAGATGGCTGCATACGACCAGGCTGGCAGGGGGATTAGTGAGAGAAGACCAAACCACTGAACAAGCAGGCTGTGTGGGGTGACCAAGCCAGCAGGGGGATGGGGGGAGGGGGAGTTGAGGGTGACCAGGCCAACGGGAGGAGGCAGTTAGGAGCAATCAGGCAGGCAGGGAGGGGGCAGCTGGGGCAACCTGGCCAGCAGCAAGGAGCAGTTAGGGAAAATCAGACCAGCGGGGGGGGGGGGGGGGGGAGACAGTTAGAGATGACCAAGCAGGTGAACAATTAGGAGCCAGCGGTCCAGGATTGTGAGAGGGATGTCCAACTGCCAGTTTAGGCCTGATCCCTGGGATTGGCCCTAAACTGGCAGTCGGACATCCCTCAAGGGGTCCCAGATCAGAGGGTGCAGGCTGGGCTGAGGGGACACCCCCCACCCGTGCACGAATTTCATGCACTGGGCCTCTAGTAATAATAATAATAATAATAATAATAATAGACTGATTGAACCACAGTTTTTGTTGCTGACATAGAAATATGATCTATTACTATGAACATTTCAACACCCAGGTGTTAAAAGAAATGACAGAGAAAATATTTAAAGTTAACCTGTTTTAAAATATAACCCAATCCTATCTACTCTCCTTTAAATAAAAGGGGGGGGGGGGGGGCAAAAGTAGGCCATAGTAGATGCCCGGGTTGCTCACCTCTCCTCTTCACCTTCTAGGAGTTTCCTGTAAGCACTGATTTCCATGTCGAGGGCTAACTTTACGTCGAGAAGTTGCTCATAATCGCTCAGCTGTTGCTGCATCTGGTCCCTTATTTCCGCCATCTCCCTCTCTTTGTCAGACAGCATGCGCCGAGAGTTGTCTCTTTCTTTGGCGAGCAAGTCCTCCAGCTCTTGGATCCTCTCCAAGCAGGCTCTAGACTGCGGATTCAAGGGGACACATTGACTTTCGAGGAACATTCCCACATTAGCACAGGCGGCTATTTTAAACCATGATCCTCTGCCTGGGCTGGAAAGCAAATAGAATCCTAAGGAATGTCTAAGAGATTCAGAATGCAAGAGCTTTTGATTTTTAGAATTTAAAAACCAAAATTCCTCCAATATAAAATGCAGCCCACAGGAAATGCTTTATAAAGGATATAGCCATCAAATGTGTCATAAATATACATGTAAGTTTTCCATATTTGACCAAATAAAACAGAATTCTAAAACTAGGGCTTTAATGAAAGTCAAGTCTGACTCCCTTACAATCCTTTTAGCTCAGAAGTATCAATCAACAAAGGTAAAGAACTAAAAAAAGATAAGAGACTCGTTGACAGAAGGAAACACAGGGCGTTTCTGAGCGTTGCTGGAACTATTGGGGACTCCACAGGGGCTCTGGCTGTCCCTTTAGGGAGAGTCCCTGTGGGACTGCTGTGCTCTCATGCTCACCCTGCCCGCAAAGTCTAACAACACAGTGTGCTCTGCAAAATATCGTTGTAAATATAAAAACTTCAAGTTTGGTATTTTAAAAAAAGAGAAATTATACATCCCGTGCCAGGAAGTTAATCTTAGAAACCTTGTGGCTCACCAGGTAATTATTCCTCTATATTTCTCCAAGACAGAATTCATCTCAGTAGCCTCAGAAAGCGACAAAGGTCATCAATTCAAAAGGACCGACGGACAGCTGAGGCCCTGGGAGCCCAGAGATAAAAGGAAGGCTACGCGGTGCAGACACACTGCGCACCTCAGGGAGATTTATTGCCAGCAGGGTGTGGGCAACAAACTGTGAAACTGCTTTATACGTACACTGGGCTCGAACGAGTCAGTAAACAGGATGGAAGAAACCAGGTTTCTTACTCTCCGAGAGAAAAATTACAGGTAAGCGAGGAAGGGAGCCTGAAATGAACCCTGAGGTACAGGGTAGGAGTCAGAGGCATCAGTACGAATCTGTATTTAGCTCAACATTCAGGCAAGGAGGCAACCAAGAGCGCAAACACGGGTTAGCATACATTCACGGATGGCCTAGCTCTGCCTGCGGGAGGGCCGGGAAGCAGCGACCCCGGTACCAGTGAGCACACTCAGAGCCTGACCCCATGTGCATGTACCTTCTCCTCAGGGCTCCTGGGAGAAATGGCAGACCTGAGACCTGAGGTGGGGGCAGGGAGGATACAAGGTGAGCCCGCAGCACCTCCGAGCACCAGGAAGTAAAGAAGTGCTCCAAAGTGGGGGCCGTGGCAACCCCCACCCTGAGGAACTTTTATGGCCGAAGCTGGGGAAGAGATGTAGTACTGGATCATAGCCCGAGTGAAATATCCATGAGTTCATCCTGATGTGAACCAATACATGAATAAATCAATGTGTCAACAGGGCAGAAGAACTACACCTCTACTTAAGCGTTCTGGTTAATAAATGCAGACAGTCCACCTCAGCATGTAGAGCTGAATCCCTGCCCTTCAGCCCTGACAGCTCGGAAATGAGTGTGAGGAGGGAAGAACAGTCATCTGGTCGGGGAGAAACCTGGCAAACCCCACTTTACCTAACTGCGAAGACTGACATCACCAGGGATCTAACATGATGTCACATCATCCCTGATTTGATGCAATAAGGGCACCTAAATACATGAACCAGGCTAATCGGGAGAAAAGCACCCGATAAATCCAATCGGGGACAGTCTGTAGGATACCTGTTAGTGCTCCTCAAAACTGTATGGTCATAAGAACAAGGGAAGCCTGAGAAGCTGTGCCAGACCAGGAGACTCGGGAGAGGGGCTCCCTGGAGCAGAAAAATAGCAGTAACAGAAGACGTGGTGAAACCCAAACAGTCTGGAGTCTACTGCTGTCAGGTCTCAGTTCAGACCATGAACAAAATGCTAACCAATAGGGGCAACGGGGGAAGGGAGACAGGGGAACTGTCTGGACCATGTTTCCAACTTTTTGGTAAACCCTGAATTATGCCCCCCCAAAAAAGTTGTTTAAAAAATAATCAATCAATCAATCAATTACAATTCAGAGCAGCATCTAACATTCTGTATCAGAAGCAGGCCTTCTTCATAATAGTGATACCAAACATAGTCCCTGCCTCTGAGAGCTTGCACTTAGATGCATTTGCAAAAGCAATGCTATAAACTGAGAAATACATTTTATCCTCTCGATTTCTTATATGTTCTTTCTTCTAAAAATAAATAAATAAATAAAATTTTTTAAAAAATTTAAAAATTAAAAAAAATATATAGCCAAGACCGGTTTGGCTCAATGGATAGAGCATTGGCTTGGGGACTGAAGGTTCCCGGGTTCGATTCCGGTCAAGGGCATGTACCTTGGTTGCGGGCATATCCCCAGTAGGAGATGTGCAAGAGGCAGCTGATCGATGACTCTCTCTCATCGATGTTTCTAACTCTCTATCCCTCTCTCTTCCTCTCTGTACAAAATCAATAAAATATATTAAAAAAAAAAAATATATATATATATATATATATATATGCGCGCTGTTCAATGAATTCTCTTCTTCAATGAATCTCTTCACCTTATTCCCAGGTGGGAGGTAGACAGAATGGGCAACAAGATGGGATCTAAAGGGGCAGATGACATACATACTTTACAATAAAATGAAATAAATGTTACAAATTAAAAAAAAAAAAAAAAAAAAAAAAAAAAAGATAAAGGGGCTGATGAGACGAAAAGTTCCCAAGATTCAGAAAACCTCTGTGCCTGGATGTATAAACCCTGAAACACCCCTATTGGTCTGTCGTTGATGCTCCAGAGTTCCTTAAGAGAGAAAAAAAAATAATAATAATAATAATAATAAATTTAAAAAAAAAAAAGAGAGAAATCAAAATGTAGGCTAAAAAGGGTTTAAAGTTATTCTGAATCATTTTGTAGTTTAAATAGGAACATTTAAATTATATTTTAAATAGCTGCACTGCATCTGTTATGTGTGAAAAACATCGAACGGGACATGAGAAGCAGGTCTCCCTCCCAATCCTGCTGTCAGCTACAGAGGAGACCCTCGGCACTCACTCACCCAGTATCCACATTTGGAAAGTGAAGAGGCCTAATTACCTGTAAGATCCCACCTCGAACTCTAAAATTTTATGACTGACCTCTAATGGTCTTGTTTTTTATTTTATTTTATAGTTTGTAACAATTTATTGCACTAGTTTATTACGCTCTAGTTGCAATAGCAGTTTCCAGAGTCTGGGTGTAAGAAAACAAAAACGAAACATGCTTTCACAGTGCCACTGGACATGCCTGCATACAAAGAGACTGACCAACAAATTAACTTAGCCAAAGTGAAAAGTCTAGAAAGAAATGACAGAAATGCTGTAAGCAGCATGTAAAAACCCCTAATTCCAGAACATAATACTGCTAACATGTAGTATTTAAAAACATTTTCTAAAGTCAGCATTTGAAAGGCTATGTCCATCTTAAATAAAATTTAAGAAGTACTTCGCTAACATGCGTCATAACTTAAAGGAAATTCTGTGGCCTAAGAAGCAGCGTGATGAAACTGATATGACTCAACATTAATACTATTAAGGTATAACGACATTTAAGCATTGAGAGATGGCTTTTCATTTTTGATGATCTTTCTAGGGCTAAAATATATCAATGAATGAAGATATTCCTCAAGGTATATTCTTTGTCATAAAATCTGATATCAGTAATGAACGGGAGAAAGGATCACCCCTTCCCCACCTCCCCCAACAGAGAAATGTAAAACTGTTCTGCCTGAAGGATGTGCTCCTCTTCTCTCCTCTTTCCTAAAGAGTTAGCTCCAAAAATCCCCGGGGTCCTGCCTGACATCATTGAAAATCTACTAAACTGAAGTTAACAAAAAAGCTTGCAAGGATGGGCACAGTATCTGATGGGCTCAGTCAAGTGGATTAAACAGCAGCCAAAGACTTGAATAAGAAAAGCCAGGGAAACGTAAAATTGCAGGAGGGACACCTGGAATATAATGTATTAAATGGAGAAAACGTAGTAAATGTCAAGTCAAAGTAAGAACAAAGAGGCCTGTTTTTGGAAAGGTGCCTGTTAAGATGCTGCAACGGAAAAAAAAAAAAAAAAAAAAAAAAAGAGTATTAAATTCCTAATAGAAAATCTTTGAAGAGATTGTGATGTAAAGTGAAGAATCGGACATATAAGAAAAAGAAAAGAAAAAAGAAAAAGCCCAGCCAGTATAGCTCAGTGGTTAAGCGTCGACCAGGAACCAGGAGGTCACTGGTCAATTCCCCATCAGCGCACATGCCTGGGTTACAGGCTTGATCCCCATTAGGGGGCGTGCAGGAGGCAACCAATAGATGACGTTTCTCTCTCATCCTTGATGTTTCTATCTCTATCCTTTTCCTTTCCTCTCTCTCTAAAAAAGTCAATAAGAACATTTAAAAACAAACAAACTGGAAACTAGGAAAGAACCCCATTGGTCAGTGTGCAGTCTCTGGGCGAGTTGTTCAACTCACCTCCATGGTCGGGCTGGGAGAACTCAAAGGTCCTTCCAGCCTTACTGTTCCATGAAAACTTCAAAATACTACCAGGACAAAATAGGTCTAAAATAATGTTTATATCTATGGTGTCAGTAATAAAGTTCACATAACCGACACTATAAAAGCTTCAATTTTTTTTTTTTTTATATTACCTTATTTTATACTTAAAGTAAGTCACTGTCTACTTTGTTTTCTAATAAATTCCTGCAATAAATGTTGTCAGTTTTATAATCAAGAAAAAGATGTCACTAAAATCAGAGAAAAAGAAATAAAGAGAAAACTTTAATCAAGAATAAGATAAAAGTTTAATCTGATGTGTAAAATTTAAAACAAAATTTCCTCAAGAAAAACAGAAGCTCAGGTTACTTTCCAAGTAAGTAAGGTGAGCGGCGGATCAATCTACCAGTTTAGGAATAACGGTCTTCCGCTCGGAGGACGTTCCGCAAGGCAAAGTGGAGAAACCTGGGCGGCCCTGTGAACGCAGACAAACTCCACCCTCTCTGCAAAGCGGCTCGGGGCAGAGCAAAGCCAGGGGGACCACCCGGGTGGAGGTGGCTTCAAGTTCATCTTCGGTTCCTCGTCCGGGAAGATGTGACTTACCTCTTTCTGCAGATTAGAAAGCTGGGACGAAAGGCTCTCGATTCTCATACGACTTTCCATGAGTTCTTCCCTGGCGCTGTTGACCGAAGACGTGTTCATCTCTGACGAGAGCCTGGCATTCTCGAGCTAAAAGAAGAAGCAAGCGATCGTCAGCCTTTGTGAAACGGGGCACACAAATGAGGAAGCATGATTCACCTCAAGGCGTTTCATGTCAAACCTCAGCGCTGCTGGTAACTGGTTGATGAAACAGGAAGAGCGGCATGAAGTTGGCAGACACGGGAAAAGTAACATTAAGAGCTTCAATGTCTGACCTTTAACAATGTTCACATACCTGGGTCTTTGCCCAACGTGTATTACTCCAACATTTTGTCCATTATATCTCTAATGTCTCCGATCAACATTTCTCTGTTGGGCAGTAGCAGTTTAACCATGGTAGGAAAACAAACATCAAATATTTCTAACCCGCCAAATAATACAGAATATAAAGAAAATAGGCAGAAAGCACTAATTGATAGATTACTTAAAACCAGACAGAAACACTTCCTTTCAGAAGCAAAAAACAAAACAAACAAACAAAAAAACCCAGCTCCTCAGGTAATTCAATATCCTATTCCTCCAAATGCCCATAGTATTTATTCTGCATGTGCTCAGCATGCTTTTTTTGTACGCTGTCTCTCCCCTGGTTTCCTTTGAGGCCACAGTCCATGTGACGGACCGTCGGATCCTTACTTTGGCTCCTCCACTGCCCAGCACAATGCCTCGCACTGAACAAGTATTGGGCAATTGAATATGGGGCTTAAAGAACATCTCCCACAGAAACTGGTTTGGCTCAGTGGATAGAGAGTCAGCCTGTGGACTGAATGGTCCCAGGTTCGATTGCGGTCAAGGCATGTACATTGGTTGCAGGCACATCCTCAGTAGGGGGTGTGCAGGAGGCAGCTGATTGATATCTCTCTCTCATCGATGTTTCCAGCTCTCTATCCCTCTCCCTTCCTCTCTGTAAAAAAATCAATAAAATATATATATTTAAAAAAAAAAAAAAAAAACCTCTCCCTTCCACCAACCAACTATTACATCATAAAATGAATTAAAACCACATGAACAGTGTAAGGCCATGCAACAGAAATTATTTTCAATACCTCTATGACCCTAACTTTCTAAACCTTCACTAATAATCCTTTCTAATTAAAACATGTAACATTTACCGCATCGGGGTAAAATCATTTCCTAGGAAAGCTTGAACTCGTTGGTGATTTGATAGATTTTTTTCATGGTCTGCTAATACAAAAGTTTTATAATATTTTTTCAATTAATAATAGTGGCAGAGGAAGAAGTGTCAGACTTTCCATTTGGCCTTTGTTCAAAAAGCCCCAAGCGTGTGATGCCATGGAGGTCAGAACTAGATGCAGCCCAGCGTTCGTTTATAATCGCGTGGAAGTGCAGTATTGCGTGATCAGCACTTGTTATTGAAAGAAAACTGTTTTCAGATGTCTTGGGTTTTACTGCTAGGACATGACATGACTGATCAGTGGAACAAAAAGATAAACCCTCATCTCAGGTAACATTAGAATAATCCTACTTCCTCTTAACAATTTCTACAATAGCAACATTTATTTAGCATGTGGTGAAAGCCAGGGGGTAGCGGGTGGGGGAGAAGGAGGGTCACTGGGGAAAAAAAAAGAGAGAAATATCTGTAATACTTTCAGCAACAAAGATAAATTTTAAAATAGAAAACTAGAACAGAGCAAAGGTGGCTGAGGTCATGGCTCAGCGTTTGAACCTGCCCGCCGAAGCGACCTTACTTTGGCGTGGTAGGTCTGCTCCAGCTCCTCCTTGTACATCTTGACCTGGGCATCGTGCTGCTCACGCATCTCGTGAAGGGCTTGTGCCAGCTTGTACTCATACTCGATCTGACGCCCGGAATCCACCTCTACCAGGCGAGTTTCATGCTTCCTTCTGGTCTCATTGATCTCCTGGGGGAGGAAGAGGAAGGAATATATAAAACCAGGTTGCTTACCGTGGCAGCACTGGTACAAGTGTGAGTGGCATCAGAGCGACCTGGAGTTTAGGTACCCACCCTCGCATCTGTCCTGGTGGGCATGGGAGTATAGTTTTTTGCCATCATTTTCAAATCAGAAGATTTCAAGGATGAAACTAATAAAGAAATGACAGCATCTCAAGCCCTGAGAATTCTATATTTCTTTTCAGTAGCACAGCTATTTATTTCTCTGAAGGCAAGAAATGGCCTGAGAGATGTAACTAAAGTACCATGCAGTTATGCATAACTATGTACACCGAATGGTAACTGGTTTTCTAAATTAGGGGTGTCGAACTCAATCAGAGAAGGGGCCAAAATCTAAAATCCAGCCTAAATCGCGGGCCGAATGGTTTACTGAACAGTCATAAACTGACAATGTCATAAACTGACAGCGGAGTGCAGTGATGACAGCGGTGTGCGGGCCACATTGCAAGGCCTGGCAGGCTGGATTTGGCCCTCGGGCCCTGTGTTTGACACATGTGTTCTAAATTGTCATATTGATGATCCTAAGGAGACCTCTGAGAAAAATCCATGTGACAAGTTCAACTTGTAGGGACAACTTCAACTAGAAGATCTGTGCATCTTAGACATACTAAGATGCAATAATAGGCAGAGCAAGCTAATTTACATGAGTTTTTGTAAGAGCTGCTGCTGAGGTATCAATACCGACTGATACAGAACCTTAACAATTAGCACTTTACTATCTTGAGTATTTGTGACAATTCACTGTTAAAGAATAGAATGTAGGCTCAATCCTTTGCTCTACGTTTTAAGGAACTGTCCAAAACTAGAATGTCTAGAAACACAAGCCCGGGAGTCAAGTTTCCATTCCCACTCCCAGCTCTGAAAATACAACAGATCGTTCTTTAATGACAATAATTAAAGAGGCCACAAGAGGGGGGTATAACCCACTGAAGTTCTTGTTCCTGTATCATCTTACTGCAAGTGTTTTCCAATGCCTTTCCTCATCTTTCTTTTAACACTTCTTTGCTGAGGAAAATGCATTGGACAGAACCAGAAAACCAGGTTCAATTTCTAGTTCTGCTATTAACCTCCCAGGGCTCACATCTATTTAATGAAGTGAAAAGCATGCAAATGAAAGGTTTAGCTCAGCAAATATTGAGCACGTACTAATAATTTAGCCCTTTGTCTACTACCCTTCCTCCTCTTCCTGGTTTTCTCCTACCATTCTTGCCCCTTTAACTGTCCCTATTAAGGAACTTAGGTATATTTATGGAATAGAATTATTTCTTCCATGTAAAAAAGGAATATTTTAAATTCATTCTCAAATAAAGCAAAAACTAACAAGATGTTCCCCAATGATGTACATTAGAAAGCTGAGATGAAAGGAGTCCACGCACAGCATCAGAATAAGCAGTGATAAATTACAAACAATTTTAACATAGCAAAACAAAAATGTTGTCAACTTAATATAAAAATATCTCCATTTATAAAGCAAAACTGTTGTTAACAAGATTTAGTAGCATTCGCTAGTTTACAAGTAGCTTTCACACACAATATTCCATTTTGATCTTCTCCACTCCTTAAAGAAAAAAATAACAAGTATTTCATTTTTAAATTAAAAAACAATTCAAAAGTTGCCCAAAGTCAGAATGTTTAAGAGTGCTCTTAGTCCCAATAATACCCTTTTAATACTCTATCATTATAAAAAAATGGTCAGATTTCTAATATTTTTTACAATAAAAAATTTAACTTATAAATTCCTATGTTCAAATCATTGTTAATTGTTGTTTTCAAAATTATATTACTTCTAGAAACATTTAATTACTTAACTGCATGTTTGCCCTGGATTCAGGCCAACCCTCTTCAATTTGGAGGAAATAGACATTCCTTTTTCTCCAATTTTATTACTTTTTTTTTTTTTTTTTTTTTTTGGCAACACCTGCTGCCTTCAATCCCCCATGGTTTGCCACAGAAGGGAAGGCTTGCAAGTGATACCTTAAATATATCCAGATAGCTATCCACACTACGGGCGCCAGCCTTCAAGAAGGCCCCCAGCGGTTGCTGCCTCCTGGTATTCACGCCCTGTGCGGTGGCTGGAGTCAGAGATGGAGAGTGAAGATGCATCACTTCGGGGATTAGCTTCCAGAGGATAATGAGGCCTCTGTCTTGCTCTTACTCTCTCCTTCATCGCCACTCTTGGGAGGAGCCACGTGGTGAGCAGCCCTCTGGAGAGGCCCCCGCTGAGCTAACGGCTCCCGCCCACAGCCTGTGACGGCGCTGGGAAGCAGGTGCTCCAGCCCAAGTGAAAGCCTGACTGTAACCTCACGAGAGACCCTGAAGCATAGCCATGCAGTGAGACAGCTCTCAGAATCCCCACCTCCAGAAACTGTGAAATAATAAAGGTCTGTGGCTTTAAGCTGCTAAGTTTTGGAGCAATCTGTCAGGCAGTAATACACAACTAATACGGATGCGTAAACAGTAATTAACTGCTGTGACTAAGCCTTTATAAATCAGATGAAGTAAAATCATACCTGTTTTCTCATAAGCAGCCTTTTCGCAGCAGTGCCTTGAAAAATTTACCTACAAAATTTCTCCCCATTATTTACATAAAAAGTTATAACAAAGCCTTTTGGGATCCCTCCACACCTTGAAAAGGTAAAATTAGACGTAGTTACCTCCTCATACATGCTTTTACGGAACTCCAAGTCCTCGGTGAGGCTCTGACAGCGGTTCTCCAAATCCACTTTAAGGAGAGTTTCGTCGGCTAACTGTTTTTTGGCAGCAGTCAAGGAGGTTTCCAACTAACATAAGAAAAAAGAATTGATGGAGGTTATACAGCAATCATATAGTAATAAACTTAATAGATATGGATGGAATCCAATCAAGTATTGCAACCTCTATGTAATTACAAGTGTATGAGAGTCCCTCATGGTAACTTTTATCCTTAAATGTGTTTTCACAGTTGCTGTCTCACCCACAGAGTGCCACACCAAAACACCTCTCAAATCTGGTAACTGGCAGCAGGGAACGAACAGAGACTTCTCACATTTCAAAACGCAAGCCCAAGATTTAGCTACCACTTTCATCTTTTCCTGTGTGCAGAGCACCAAATGACACCTTCTCTTTTCCTACCTCACATTTTGTACAAAAATGAGGCTTTGAGAGCAAGAAGCAGAAGAGCATAATCAAGACACAATGACTAAAGAGTGGAGGTGCTTGAAATAAGCCAGTCAATGAAAGAAAAATACCACATGATCTCACTCAATTTTTGGATAATAAAGAACATTATAAACTGATGAACAAAAAGATAGATACAGAGACAGTAAAGCATCAAACGGAATGTGAAATTACAGCGGGAAGGTTAGGGAGAGGTGGGGGAGATAAGAGATCAACCAAAGGACTTCTATGCATGCACATAAGCATAACCAATGGACGCAAAACTCTGGGGGGTGAGGGCATGTATGGGAGTGGTGTGGGGGGGCAATGGTAAGATATGTACACATATAATACCTTAATAAAAAAATGAGGGGGAAAAAAGAGTGAAGGTGCTTTGAATATTAGCTACCTCAAGACCATCAGATAAGCCATAAAATAATCAAACTAAATTTTTTAAAGTAATAAAAAATAAACTTCAAAATCAATCAACCAAGAGAGGTAAGGCAATTAATTATCCTGCTGCATAGGGCTCAAGAGCAGCAGTTACTGACCTGGGCAATCTGATCCTTCAGATCCTCCAATTCGACTTCTAAACTTTTCTTGTCACCAAGTGCAGTGGCCAGAGCCGCATCTTTAGAATTCAGTGCTGCTTCATACTCTCGGAGCTTCATCTGGGCTCCATTAAGATCAGATTCTTTCTTAGCGTAACTGCAAGACAAGTGAAGAAGCACAAGACATCAAGTTCTACCCCTGACGTGAGGTCTTCTCCCACCCTGCTCAGGGGGAAGCGGAGAGGCCGTTTATCTAACGCTGCCATAAGCTGCTAAAATCAGAGAAGCAATTCTGGAGCATTGGGGGGACAACAGCTTTCCCTTTCAGTACTTTCCCTAGCACAAGTCCACAGGGACCAATGTACCACAATCCTGGTTATCTCTGAGGAAGAACACGTGTGCTCCTTGTTCTATAAAAAGGAATTACATGTTTCTGTAAGAAGACTCTTTTTTTTTTTTAACATATATTTCTTAATCTATTAATCAAATCACAATTCAGTTCTTCTTGTATAAAGATGCACTGAGGGGGAGGAATCAAAATAAAACAAAAACGGAAATTTCTTCTAAATTCTTATTGGCTATCGCATCGGCTATGGGCTCTGACACCATTGCCGTCAAACACAGAGAGGCCTGCAGCCTGGAGGCAAAGTCAATCCTGGTGTTGGGTTCTCTTCCTGCAGTCTTACCACTAAGTTCCCCAACTGTACCCTTCAGCTTTTCCTTGTTAAAATATTGTATGGATTCCATCCAAGAGTATGCTGGTAAATGTTTAATAACCAACTCTGGTGTGGTGGTGGGGGCGTTGGCATGTATGAGACATATATGCAGGCATGTATATATGATTCTCACACATTTTTTAAAAAATAAGTATTTATTATTTTTAATACAATGAATATTATAAACCAAAGATGAAAAGGACCTATAAATCAAGATATAAAATGAGATTAAACAAGTGAAAAATAAAGTTACTATAAAAAGCAATTTTGTAACTTGGTATCTTATAGAAACTCCCTTGATAAAAGAACTAAAGGACCCCAACTTACAAGCCTTTCCATTCCTTACATAGGAGGTGATTTTTAGGACTTCCTTAACTATAAATTAGGGTGTCTCTGAAGGAAAATTAATTACTTTAGTTTACATTATTAACTACCCAAAAAATGATATCTAAATTGAGGTTTTTCTTTTAAATATCACTTTTTATTAACTAGAGTTCATTCTATATTATAATATTAAGGTTCCTTTGGATATATTTTGTCAAGTAATTAACTCTTAAAAGTATTTTTTCAGGAGGATCCAAGATGGCTGCTCGGGTATACACCTAGCCGCAGCAGCTCACAACAATTTCAAAGGAATACAACTAAAATGTAGAGTGGACATTGCCCAGAGCTACAGGTAGTCGACTGACTGAAAACTCTACAATAGGAAGGAGGGAGAAAACCAGAAGGAAAATCAGAGGAGCTGAAAAAAAGCCTAAGGTACGGAGACATGCTGCGCCCTCGCACGCACGCGCGCGCGGAGAGGTCGCAGCCGGAGAGGAGGAGAGGGCTGGGTGCTGCCTGGCGTTCCCTAGCAGGAAGGAAATAGAACCCCCAGCCTGGGCGGAACCCCCGAACCGGCAGCGCTGAGCCCCAAGTTATGTGCCAGACCCTGGGGACCCAGGCTCCGGCAGGGGGAGACAATCCCGGGGGACGGCGAAATGCGGGGCCCCCGGAGTCGCGCGCACATGGCGCGCAGAGGACTGAATGTTGACTCTGATGCTGGATTACCCTAGCCGGAAGAAACAAAGCCTCCAGCGGCAGCTCTGAGCCTCAGTCCAGACCTCCCCGAACTCCAGGTCTGGGCCAGTCCCTGGGGACCCAGGCTCGGGCAGGGGGAGACGGGGCTGTGAGGTGGAGTCCTGGGAGCGCGGCGAAAGGCCGAGCCCCCGGAGTCGCGCACACTGTGCGCAGAGGACAGTCTGTTGACTCTGATCCTGGACTCCCCTAGTGGGAGGGAGAAAGAAAGCTCCAGACTGGAGGAACGCCACGAGGAGCAGGAGCCCCTGCCGGACACCGGCCAGCTGGGCGCCAGCAAGGAGCCGGGCGACGGGGCCCCCAGTGGGGGGGGTGCCCCTGAGCCTTCGACTGCTGAGCGCTGGCAACGGAGCCAAGGACGGGGGCTGCTTCCTGGGCGGCGCCGACCCCGGCAACAGGCTGGAGCAGCGTGGGAGCCCGCGGAGAACAAAGGGGTGCCACAGGCCAACCTGCTGAGCTCCCAGGACAAGGAGGAAGAAACCAAAGAAGTTCTCAATGTGAAGAAATCAAGTGAGAGCAAATGATAGTAAAATTACTTAAGAAAGAATACAAAGAAGATCTTGAAAAATCAAAGACTAAGTCAGAACTCAACGCACCAGCCAACATTGCAATATAAATGCGTTTTGTTGTTTTTTTTTAAAAAAAGAAAAAAAAAAAGAAGAGAAAAAAGGGACAGAATGTTGGAACAGCGGCGACCAGGCCTAGAGTGGCCAGGCACAAGGCAGTGGCAGCTGGGCCCGGAGCAGCAGTGGCCAGGCCCCAGAACAGCAGCAGCCAGAACAAGAGCATCAACGGCCAGCACTGGAGCAGCCAGACCTGGGGCAGTGGCAGCCAGGCCTGAGGCAGAGGCGGCCAAGCCCAGGGTGGCCAGTCCAGGAACACCCAGACACGGAGTGGCTGGGCCCGGAGAAGCCCGGCCCAGAGCAGCCGGGTTGGGAGCAGCCAGGCCCAGAACAGCAGTAGACAACCACGAAGAATCCAGGCTGGGAGCGGCCAGGCTCGGAGCAGCCGGGTCGGGTGCGGCCAGGCCCGGAGCAGAGGCGGCCAGGCTGGGAGCGGCCAGGCCCGGAGCAGCTGGGTCTGGTGTGGCCAGGCCTGGAGCAGCGGCTGCCAGGCTAGGAGCGGCCAGGCCCGGAGCAGCAGCTGCCAGGCTGGGAGCAGCCAGGCCCGGAGCAGCCGGGTCTGGTGTGGCCAGGCCCGGAGCAGCGGCTGCCAGGCTGGGAGCGGCCAGGCCCGGAGCAGCAGCTGCCAGGCTGGGAGCGGCCAGGCCCGGAGCAGCCGGGTCTGGTGCGGCCAGGCCAGGAGCAGCGGCTGCCAGGCTGGGAGCGGCCAGGCCCGGAGCAGCCGGGTCTGGTGCGGCCAGGCCAGGAGCAGCGGCTGCCAGGCTGGGAGCGGCCAGGCCCGGAGCAGCCGGGTCTGGTGCGGCCAGGCCCGGAGCAGCGGCTGCCAGGCTGGGAGCGGCCAGGCCCGGAGCAGCCGGGTCTGGTGTGGCCAGGCCCGGAGCAGCGGCTGCCAGGCTGGGAGCGGCCAGGCCCGGAGCAGCAGCTGCCAGGCTGGGAGCGGCCAGGCCCGGAGCAGCCGGGTCTGGTGCGGCCAGGCCCGGAGCAGCGGCTGCCAGGCTGGGAGTGGCCAGGCCTGGAGAAGCGGCTGCCAGGCTGGGAGCGGCCAGGCCCGGAGCAGCCGGGTCTGGTGCGGCCAGGCCTGGAACAGCAGCTGCCAGGCTGGGAGCGGCCAGGCCCGGAGTAGCCGGGTCTGGTGCGGCCAGGCCAGGAGCAGCGGCTGCCAGGCTGGGAGCGGCCAGGCCCGGAGCAGCCGGGTCTGGTGCGGCCAGGCCAGGAGCAGCGGCTGCCAGGCTGGGAGTGGCCAGGCCCGGAGAAGCGGCTGCCAGGCTGGGAGCGGCCAGGCCCGGAGCAGCCGGGTCTGGTGCGGCCAGGCCCGGAGCAGCGACTGCCAGGCTGGGAGCGACCAGGCCCGGAGCAGCCGGGTCTTGTGCGGCCAGGCCCGGAGCAGCGGCTGCCAGGCTGGGAGCGGCCAGGCCCGGAGCAGCCGGGTCTGGTGCGGCCAGGCCAGGAGCAGCGGCTGCCAGGCTGGGAGCGGCCAGGCCCGGAGCAGCCGGGTCTGGTGCGGCCAGGCCAGGAGCAGCGGCTGCCAGGCTGGGAGCAGCCAGGCCCGGAGCAGCGGCTGTCAGGCTGGGAGCGGCCAGGCCCGGAGCGGCCGGGACCGGAGCAACCGGGCCCAGAGCAGCCGGGTCGGGTGCGGCCAGGCCTGTAGCAGCAACAGCCAAGTCCAGAGCAACTAGGTCGGGAGCGGCAGTGACCAGACCCGGAGCAGCTGGTTGTGGAACGAACCAGAGCAACAGAGGCCAGGCCCGGAGCAGCCAGGCCCGAAACAGCACGCTCCTCGCCTGTACCTGCCCACGGCTGCCTCTCAGACATGGCTGGAAACTTTTGCGGGAACTTGAGGGTCTGCTGAATCAAGTGATGAAGGCTTAGATCTGGATGTGTTGAGTTAGTATAGCGCTGGGGTGTTGATCTGTGAGTGCCTTGGGTGGGGCCTGGATGAGGCTGGTTGACCTATTTGGAAATGTCTTTTGTGTGAAGTGTATCATTGGCATGTGGAGGTATTATTGATATGAGATAATGCTAAGTAACAGATTTACTATCTGAAAAGGGATTTACTATCGGGGAAAGGGAGGGAGGAAGAGACTGAACATAAACTGTGCACCTATGGATGAGGAC
This sequence comes from Pipistrellus hanaki, assembly GCF_964339955.1. Lineage (NCBI taxonomy): Eukaryota > Metazoa > Chordata > Mammalia > Chiroptera > Vespertilionidae > Pipistrellus > Pipistrellus hanaki. The sequence continues at coordinate 68,109,931 of NC_140506.1, read as the reverse complement.
AATGGGGGATGGGGAGGGGGCGGAGGGTGGGGTGGGAACCTGGTGGAGGGGGGAAGAAATGAGGAACCTTTGTAATAATATGAACAATAAAGATTGATTTGAAAAAAAAAAAAAAAAAAAAAAAAAAAAAAAAAAGTATTTTTTCAGCCGAAACCGGTTTGGCTCAATGGATAGAGCGTCGGCTTGGGGACTGAGAGGTCCTGGGTTCGATTCCAGTCAAGGGCATGTACCTTGGTTGCGGGCATATCCCCGGTAGGGGGTGTGCAGGAGGCTGCTGATCGATGACTCTCTCTCATCGATGTTTCTAGCTCTCTATCTCTCTCCCTTCCTCTCTGTACAAAATCAATAAAAATATATTTTTTAAAAAAAATATTTTTTCATTCAAATAATTCTATTATCATTAATTATAAATTAACATCAAAATTCTCAATATATGCTCTTAATTAAAACTGCAATTGTAGATTATTTCTACTACAAATGTTTGAGTGGGCTAAAAAAGAAAATCTGTCTAAAGGATAAGCAAATATAAAGAGATTTAATAGTATTCCTTTCTTATTCATTTTGGTGTCATAAAACAACTATATTCATAAAATCTCAGCAGTCATATCAGATTTTTCTTAAATCCTTTATTTTTTTTAAAAAACCACAAGGTGGCAACCTTTCCCTGAAGATTTGTGGGGGGGAATCAAGTGGGGTTTTTTTTGTTTGTTTTTTAATCCCATGTAGTCATTAATTTATAACAAAAAAGAATGCCTCATTACGACAATTGCTGGGTCCTAGCTGGGAACTCCACAGAACAGAATCAATGCTTGTGGAGGAGCTATTATTTTATCCCACTGTAGAAATGACCAGAGCTGGGCAGGAATACATATTATAATGCATATGATTTTTTAAAATGTTATGTATTCCACAATATTTACAAAAGCGACTGGTTCAAATTACTTAACAATTACAAACACTCTACTGCACCACTGTTTATCATTTAAATCTCATATCATAAAGTGGTACTTTGCAAGGGCAGGGGAGTGAACTTGTGCTTCCCAGAAACCAAATAGCCCACCAAGGATACTGAATTCACACAAAAACAAAGACACATAATATCACTCCAACTTCACAGATCCTCTAATTCTGAGTGTTTTACTTCATTGATTTAATGGATATAATTAATGTACATGGTTCCAGATCCAGAATGCTAAACCACAAATGAAAGATACTCCACAACACCTTGTGGAGTACAGTAAATACAAGGAGTCAAAAAAAGGAAGAGAGTGCAACTAATGACTAAAATATACTGGCTTCTTCAACAAAAATCATGACCAGATATGACAAGGAGTGGACTAAAGGGGATGAGTAGGATATGCTTCAAATGTGTGATACCTGGAGTCACCCAAGGTAATAGCTGAAATTTAATGTCAAGTTTTTAGTTACTTATATGCTGTTATTTTATAAAAAATATGCATTGTTCCATTACAAATTCTTTCCTAAAGCTGTAACTTTGACATTACTGAACATATTAGGAAAATACAAATCAGAATTAAAAGTGTGCTTAAAATTGTTTTCCATGTTTATGTGCCTTGGCTCAAGGGGAAAGAGGAAGAGAGTTGGATACTATGTCTGTTTCTTGCACATCTATGTTACACTTATTATATAAGTCTGTACTTGTGCAAGTACCTAGCTACCTCAGGAGACTGAAAACTCTTTGAGGGTTCTACATGGACAATCTAAACTAATAAAAGAAAAAGATGCAAATTGACTGTACCTTCAGGATGCCTACCAGACAATCAGGAGTGAGTATGCAAATTAACCCAACAAAGATGATGGGCTAATTTGCATACAGTCACGGAGCAGGGGGGGGGGGTAGGGTAGGCCACTTGCATTTGCATCGTCGCCATGGCAACGATGCAGGCGTTCTGCACTACCTCAGGCCTCTGGGCATCGTGGGAAGGTGGAAAGGCGGCTCCAGGCTGGAGCTAAGGCAGAAAGGTGGTTCTGGCCAGAGCGAAGGTGGTGCAGGCAAGCCAGGGGAAGGAAGGCCCATTTTTGCACCAATCTTCATGCATCAGGCCTCCAGTGTATAAATAATGACTGTTTTAGTAGTCTCAAATAGACTCCCAAAAAACCCATTCTGTCTTTTTTATGCCATGTAAAATATCATGTATTTTCCTAAAAATAAATAAATAACTATGACACTTTTATAATCTCTAAAAGTTGCATCCCTAGATGTCCTCCCTATCATCGGCCAATCTCCTAGGTTAGATAGCTAATGAAAAAAATTCTTAAGATTACACTCGATCAGAAGCCATGAATCAGTGAGTTTTATGGGCCATATAAGCTGCCAACATATGAAGAACCTGCAGCAAGTTAACATCTTGAACATAAAATTGTCAGTTTCCTATTATTTCTCTTATTTTTTTTTTTCATTCATTAAAAGTGCTGCAGGAAGTCCTGACCTGTCAGTCCCTGATCTAAGTGCAGAAACCTGCAGAACTGACATCTAAACCACGCACAGGGACTGGCTGCAGTTCTCACCTAAGCAGACTGACAAAGCCCAGGAACAGAGAGCAACTTAGACAGAAATCCAGGGCCAGTGGGCATTCCTCTTTGACTATGTTTCATAACCGGATTTGTTCAGTGTGACGGACCTGCCTACGGACCTGCCTACGGTATTCCTTAGGAGACCTTTCTGTATTTTCATCTAAATTCAATTTGTGCATCTAACACTAAAAATAGGCACACTACATGTAAGTCAAAAACATACCCATTTACTGTAGATGTTTACAGAAGAACCAATATTCCAACTGCAGATAGGGAGAGAGTTTTATAAAGCGTAGTTGGCAATGAAAAAAAAATCCTTGGGTGAGGATTAACAAAAATAAAGGAAAAAAAGGTAGTTGATACTCTATCCTAATTAAGAATGCTCTGTCCTAGCTGGTTTGGCTTAGTGGACAGAGCGACAGCCTGTGGACTGAAGGGTCCGGGCTTTGATTCTGGTCAAGGGCATATGCCTGGGTTGTGGGCTCAGTCCCCAGTAGGGGGGTTTGCTGAAGGCAGCCAATCAATGATTCGCTCATCATTGATGTTTCTATCTCTCTCTCCCTCTCCCTTTCTCTATGAAATCAATAAAAATATTTTAAAAACAAAACAAAAAAAACACAGAGTTACATTAAGCAATTCAATTTAAGAGATCTAAATTGTAGATGATCTCTTAGTTGGCAGAATAACATAACTATAGAAGAAAAAAAAACTACATAAAGTTAGTTTCTGGCTATTAAATGTCATTTCCATAAATTTCCCAAAGATTATGATACTGCATGTATAAAAAAAGTAGACAGAGGCAAATATTTGTGTTTAATAAATGCTTGCTCAATGAATAAAGTCTGTTGGAGATATCGGTGCTTATGAAAAAAATCCATCCAAGGTATAATGTTATGTGATGAACTTAATTCTATACACTTTTAAAAAGCTATACATTCTAAATTTGAGGGATTTAAAAACCAGACTTAGCAGAAACAGTTCTATTAAAATTGTTATTTTTAATCATATCCACAAAGGTTTTTTTTTTTAATCAATTTTAGAGAGGAAGGGAGAGAGAGTAACATTGGCGTGATTGGTTGCTTTCTGTACGCACTTCCTGGGCATCAAACTCACCTCCTGGGATTTTGCCCTGACCAGGAATAGAGCCTGTCACCCTCTGGCTAACAGGTCATGGCTCCAACCAGCTGAGCCGTAGCAGCCAGGGTGCAAACAAGGATTTTTAAATCCCCCAAAACAGACCCACTCTATATGAAGAATCAGGCCAATTAGACCGGCTGTTTGAGCTCTTTGCTTTAATTTACCTTACGGTTCTTCTGAGCAGCTGTCTCATGGCAGCTGACCACCACTCAACACTAGTTGGTTATTCCAGTGACTATTAGATCATTCTGCTTCTGAGGCTCTCTTCACCCTTCAGAATGAACATGCCGTTTATCTAGCCATGGCCCGAACTTTTAGAAAGAAAATAGCTTTTTTCTGGAACTTTATTTTTGAAACTTTATTAAGATAAAGTTATTAATATGCCCAAACAAAATTTTCCTGTCCTAAAATTTGTATGCAACCAAAAAAAAAAAAAAAAGTCCCAAATAGCCAAAGCAATCTCAAGGAAAAAAGAACAAAGCTGGAGGTATCAGTCTCTGATTTCAAACTATACTACAAAGCTATAGTAATCAAAACAGTATGATATTGGAACAAAAACATACACAGACCAATAAACAGAACTGAGGGCCCAGAAATAACCCATACAAATATGGATACAAATTAGGTTCTCTAATGCATCTATTGATATAAGTACATAAAAGAAGAAAAGTATCTTGAGGCCACCTTCTTTGTCCTTGCACAATTTTTCTGCTAACGTGCAAGGTCCGTAAAACCTGCCGTTTTTCTGCCCTTATGTTTATAACACACACACACACACACACACACACACACACACTTTACAGTAACTTTGCAGTACATTTTGAAAATACGAATTGAGTCCTCCTCCAATTTTGCTCTTTGTCAAGATATTTACAGCTATTCTGAATATCAAGCATTTCCATAAGTATTTTAAAGTCATCTGTCAATTTCTGCAACAACAAAAAAAAGTAATTGTGATTTTGATAGGTCAACTAGGGGAGAATTACCATCTTAATATTAGGTCTTTCAATCCATAAACATGGAATGTCTTTCCACTTACTTAGGTTTTCTTTCATTTCTTCCAACAATATCTTATAGTTTTCAATGTACACGTTTTGCACTTCCAAAGCATTTCAACTTATTCCAAAGCATTTCATTCTCTTTGAATCTGTTGAAAATGGAGTTTTTATAATTTCATTTTTGGACTGTTTATTGCTAGTGTACAGAAACACAATTGAGTTTTTTGTACCTTGTTCTAATATCCTGTAACCTTGCTGAACTTGCTTATTAGCTCTCCAGATCTTTCTGTTTTTTTACGGATTCCCTAGGATTTCCTATTTATGAGATTATCATCTGTAAATAGACATAGTTTTACTTCTTCCTTTCCAATCCAAATGTCTTTTATATCTTTTTCTTGCCTAAGTGCCCTAGTTTGAACCTCCAGTACAATGGTGAATAAAAGTGGTGAGTGGGCAATCTTGCCTCATTCCTGATCTTAGGAAGAAAACATTCAGTATGACGTTAGCTAGATTTTTCATAGATAACCCTTTAACAGGTTAAGAAGTTCCCTTTTATTGATTTGAGTATTCTTATTATAAAAGAGTAGTATACTTTGTCAAATACTTTTTCTGCATCTATTGAGATGATTATAGGGTTTTTGTGCTTTATTCTATTAATATGGTGTGTTACATTCTTGACTTTCCTAGACTGACCAACCTTGCACTCCCAGGACAAAACCCGCTTGGTGATGGTACATAATCCTTTTACACATTGGTGGGTTTGGCCGGCTAGCATTTTGGGGGGAATTTTTGCACCTACATTCATAAGGGTGAAGTTTTTCTGCAACAGTCCACTTGGTTTGCTGGGTGTCATGGGTGTCATAACAGCGATGGCAGCTTCTTGGTCCTGAACAGCAGCCATGTCATTCTAGTCATGACTTCAGACATTAAAGCTCCCAAAGAAGGTAAATTCTACATGTTCTATCCCTATGTTGTGGGGGACAGAGGAGTGGGGGGAGGTGGAAGAGGGTATAGGAGGGACAAATGGTGATGATTCAACTATTTCCCTACCTCTCGGGCTATTATTTACCATCTCTTCTGCCTCATACTAATGTGTAGATGTTTTCCATGTCTCTGACTTTGCTCCTCTTCTCTTTTCTCTACCCCCAAATATCTCCCATGCTCCAATCCAAGCCTCTCTTCAGAGCTCAGGAGAAGTTCGCCAAATTGCTACTGACATCTCCACCTGGAAGTCCAACCAACAGCACTCAGTCACTAACCCTGAGTAGGGTCCCCCGAACCTGTTCCTTCCCCATCAAGGAACACTATCTCCCCTGGCACCTAGTCATGGAAATAGTCACCTTAGATTCTATTCTTCCTAAACCCACAAATCTACTTTCTGTCCTTTCCCATTGCCTATCTCAGTTCAGGAGTCGCCTCATTACTCTCCAAGTGTCCTTACTAGTGTTTTTACCTCTACTCTTATTTCCCTCCACAGGAGTCACTCTTATGCCTAAAATTCTTGAAAAGCCACCCCTATATATAAACACTATATATATATTAGTGGCCCAGTGCACGAAATTCGTGCACAGGGGTGGGGGGGGGAGGATATCCCTCAGCCTAGCCTGCACTCTCTCTAATCTCAGACCTTTCGAGGAATAGCTGGCAGTCAGAGATCCCTCCCACAATCCGGGACAGCTAGCTCCTGACTACTCGCCTGCCTGGCTGATCACCCACTAACTGCTCCCCTGCAGGCCTGATCATCCCCAAGGCTTTTATTAGTATAGATGGCTGTAGTTCAATGACCTATTTGCCATCCAGGACAACACCCTCTCCCAATGTTTTCCTTTAGATGTCAGTTCCTACTTACTTCCCAACACTCAGCTCAGACATCACTACCTCCCCAATTCCCCTGAGATGTCTTTGAAACCTTTGCAAGGCTCCTAGTCGGCCTTGGGTGGTAGTCTCTGTCTACCCATAGCACTATGTGGTTACTGCTCAGCACTTATTACACTGTATTAGTGTATCACATTTAAAGTATCACAATACCGTAGTATTTGTTGTCTACCTTCTACACTAGACTGGAAGCAACTTGATAACAGGGACTGAGCGTCCCAGCCCTCTACCCCCAGCATCTGGCTCCAGGCCTGGCACATGGTGCCTGTTCCACAAATGTGTGCTTAACATAAATGAAAAGAACATTTATATCAGGACTATTACAGATGTACGCAGAGATTTTTAATTTCTTTTAAAATTGTTAAAGCACAGAGTAAAGCAGGAGAGTAGCTTTTCAAGAAAGAAGGGAAAAAAGAGGTCTCCTTTAGGAATTCATCTTCACCCTTTCCCAATTAGCAAACAAAGCACTGAGTTGGTTGAAACTATGGCTTCCTTTACTACACTCTCCTGACATCCAAAATTACGATCCTAGGAGATATGAACTATCAAATTACACACACACACACACACACACACACACACACACAGCCCAGTACCATTTTCAAAAGTAGCCCCCAAAGGGACCTGAAAAGTAACCATCTATGTAAGACAAGTCCCAAGAACAGATGACAGTACTCTGAGCCTGCTTCAAGAAAGTTGGCAATCAGAATATTACCTGCAAAACAGCGCTGATGTAAGGATTAAATGAGGCAACACTGGTAAAAACCTTATCACAATGCTCGAAGACGGAGCTGGAATCGGTTTTAACCTCACCATTTATCTATCTGCTAAGTAATCCTATGCCAAAGACTTTATGCTAAGCCTCAAGTTTCCTCACTCATCACCAGGATTATCGTAAGGTTTAAAAGAGTGTTTATAGAGCATCTAGCATTGTACCTGGCAAGGACAATAAACACAAAATGAATGTTGGTTCTTGTCCTACATCTTACACAAGTACTTTAATCTCTCTAAGTTTCAAATTATATATGCTATAATTCTATCTATAATCAATAAACCGAAAAGCTACTGACAGCCAAAAATTAAATTTAAAAAGGCCTATTTAAATATATTAACTGAAGAAAACCTCAGTTTTCATGTAGGCCTATACCAAAAATATTGGCAGAAATCTACCTGAATTTTTATCTTTTTACTCCTTTATGCTAGCAACATGAACATAATAAAAATGACCAAGAACCTTCAAAATTTAAAATTAAATTCATCCAAATGGAAAATGGACACTCGTCTGCTACTATTGGCATCAAAATTTGGCAAAATTGTATAACTTTATCTAGTGGTTAACATTTAACCAGTAAATTAGTTAATATTTAGCCATTCAGTTAACAAGAGAAAAAATCCTAATACTGTCATGGCCCCTATGGCCTCTGAGAAATTGGGTAGCTGTACTTACCTGCAAAGCCTTAGTCACAGCAAAGTGAAGTGGCCAATAAAGGTTAGCGATGAGAGATCTTCAAAATATGTTCAGTAATGGTACCACACGTTTACTGATGTGTAAAATGTTCATAAAATAGTGTTGATGGATACATGTTACATACCCACACTTATCATCAACCCATATTTTGTTTGTTTGTTTGTTTGTTTGTTGTTTTTTGTTAATGTGATGGAGAGGAAAACTTTCAGAACTTATATTTCTGGGAGATAGATGAGGAAATAAAGGATATTAATTCTTAAATATCAAAGAATTAAATGCCTATCCCAAGTCATAAAAAACAGGAAATTGCAACTTCAGGTGGTGCTTTTGTTTGATACCACCTTATCTCAGCTATTGTGATGGACATTGTCCCAGTCATACTTGCTAGTAGCAAGTCAGCATGCACATGCATTCTTACTTATGAAAACATACAAATCCAAATTTCCCTCACCCTAACCGGTTTGGCTCAGTGGATAGACTCAAGGGTCCCAGGTTCGATGCCAGTCAAGGGCATGTACCTTGGTTGTAGACACATCCCCAGTAGTGGGTGTGCAGGAGGCAGCTGATTGATGTTTCTCTCTCATCAATGTTTCTAACTCTCTCTCCCTCTCCCTTCCTCTCTGTAAAAATATCAATAAAATATTTTAAAAAACAAATTTCCCATCAGTAGTTTCTTTATTAATGTATATATTTCCCAAAGAAATATACTAATATGCTTGATCCTTCTACCTAAGAACTATCTTCCTCAAATCAATGGTGCTTGTGGATGGAGGTAGAAAGTCTACAAACCTTCAGATCCACATGTATCATGAGAGGACATAATCAACATTATTCTTTATTCTATGTGGAGAAAAGAAAACTTTTATTTTCATAAGAAAAATTATATTTTTAAAGATCAATTGTTTCTAAAAATATGAAATTATGCTATTATTAACAAAATTTGTCAACAATATGTCTAAGATTATTTTAAAAACATTGGCTTTCAAAACTAACAACTGTGTTTCCTGGAACATCCTTTTTCAAGTCATTTTGTGTGAGTGTGTGTGTGTGTTTAATGAAGGAACAGTGAGTTGCTCAACATTTCAAATGATACTACAGCATTCATTATATTAGAGACATATCAATGAGCCCCCATCATTTTCCTAATTTGATTATAATTTTCAAAAAGAGAAACCTACAGTTAATTTTGCAGTTTTTCAAGCTTTAATATCTACCATAAACCAAATGAGGAATAAAAGAAAAGTTCTGGAGCCCTAGCCAGTTTGGCTCAGTGGAACCACGTTGGTTTGTGGACTGAGAGGTCCTGGGTTCAATTCCAATCAAGGGCAGATACTTCAATTGTAGGTTCCCTGGCCCTGGTTGGGGTGCCTGCAGGAAGCAGCCCACCAATGAATGTGTCTCTCTCCCATCGATGTTTCTCTCTGTCTCTTCCTCTCCCTTCTACTACCTCCAAAAGTCAATGAAAAAAAATATCCTCAGGTGAGGATTAACCAAAAGAGAAAGAAAGAAAGAAAGAAAGAAAGAAAGAAAGAAAGAAAGAAAGAAAGAAAGAAAGAAAGAGAGAGAGAGAGAGAGGGAGGGAGGGAGGGAGGGAGGGAGGGAGGGAGGGAGGGAGGGAGGGAGGAAGGAAGGGAGGAAGGAAGGAAGGAAGGAGAGAGAAAATATAAATTTAAAATAATAATAATAAAATACAAATTGATAATCTCTTTTATGCATTTTTAGAGTTCTAAAATTTAATTTTACATTAATTAATTTGGTAACAAAACCAGACCTGAATGAATGTGAATCTATTTTTAGATGTCTTTCTCCACTTACTGTGACTATTAATATCTTTCCCTGCAGAAATATCTGTTTCATGATGACGTGACACCCTGGACCCCACTGGGGGTGTCATACACAGTATATGCATCATATTACCTTATTAAAATGGGAACTGTTTTTACTTCCAAACACATCTAGCAGCAGGGGTTTTGAATAAAAGATTATGGACCCTTATCCATAAAGGAAAAAGGAAAGGAAAAAGAAGGAAAAAGAAATGTATGCAGCCACAAAATTAGATACTGAAATTAACACAATTTTCTTGTATCTCCTTTTCCTGCATTTTTGGTTAATACTGAAATTTTGAAATAAGTCAATCTTTCTTTACGCTTTTCTTGAAAGTGCTGACTGATGGCATACATCATCATTCTTGAAAACCCCAAAAAAGCTTCCAATGAAATATAATTAAACTCGGACTGAACTGGAGTAGCTGGATATTAGATCAGAGAGCTGTTGTTGGACTGATCTAAACACCAGCTTCAATGGAGCAAGGCCAAGTGTCTCCATGAATTCTGTCTTTGAGGTACCTGTGTACTGAGGAACCCAAAGGGACTAAGTAATTTTAGAATCTATAATTCTCAAGACTGTTGACTTAATCTAAAACCATCAAAATGATAAGCTGATTATGACACTTTGGCTCCAAATATAAAGCTATGTATAGAAAGTTATTTTTAAGCAAATAAAAAAACTAAATGGTCCAATGAGAAAAAAGACATTTCTTTCTTTTCATCATACAAATTGTACTTCAATTATTGCTCAAAATTAACTGATTTCCAAGATGATGACTTACTATGCACAGGTATTAGCCTCCCCATTAGACCCTAATAAAAAAGCAGTGAAGTATGTGATGCACCAAAGTGAATAGGAAAGGAATCATTAGGTGACATTTCAGCAAATTTCTAGAAAAAATGTAGGTTAAAGTACCTGTCACAGAACATGAACACAGGAACCACAGGGGATAGTGAGGCAACTTAAAATAGAGGGATTAACTCTCTGAACAGCTTTGCACGTGGCCCTGCTCAGCACCTCTTATCTTAACTGCAGGCCCTCCACCAACAGCAACACACCCTATTCAATCAGAGAGATCCAATTTGTTGTTCTATTCAGAAAACGCAGAGGAATTACCTGAATGATAACAGCAGTAATATTCAATCATTACCTAGTGCTTCATTTGTAAATGTAGGATCAAAATCAGTAGCAAGAAGAAAAAAAAGAAACATGTCAAACAAAAAGAATAAGTGACTAGGGAGGAAAAAGAGATAATCCAATTCACAGAAGAGAATTTTAAGAAGAAAACCTTAAATATCATCCTCAGAGTAAAGAAAGCAATGCATTCTGATAATAGAAACAGTATAAATTAAATATCTTTTCAAAATATTTCTTAGAATTAAAAGTATGATTTATGCCTTTAAAATGTCACTACTATGATGGAGAAAATAGACAAAGTAATTTCACAGAATGAAAAAAAATTATGAGAAAAAAAGAAACCTAAGGGCTCAACATTCCAAATAGAGAAAACAGAAAAGGCAGCACAGAAAAGGTATGAAATAAAGTAAGTTTCCCAAAGCTAAATACAGATTGTACTTAAGCTGAAAGGACCCACTTATAACAGCTAGGATGCATGACAGAATAGCCATACCTAGCCCTATCACCAGGCAATCTCGGGAAACCAAGATAAAAGAGACTTCTAAAAACTGCCAGAGAAGAAAAGCAAAAGCAGCTACCAAAAGAAAATAACTGTGACTGGCCTTAGGCAGTAACAATACTGGATGCTGAAAAAATGGAGCAATATGATACTTTTCAAATTCTTAAGGGGAAAATGTTAAACCAGTATTTTATATCCAGCCTACCATCAAAGCATTAGACAAAGTTATTTTCAAACACACATGAATCACATAGTTTACCTCCTGTAATCTTTCATGAATAAATTACTTAAGGATGTTCTCCAACAAAACGAAGGAAGGAACCAAGGAAAGGAAATACATGACCTAGGAAGAAGCTGGATCTAAATTCGGTGAATTCCTAGGATGTCTGTCAACTGCATGTCTTAAGAGCAGAGTTCCAGGGAAGAAAGTAGACTTAGATAATAGTATAGATATTATGATTACACTAGAGGTCCAGTGCATGAAATTTGTGCTCGGGGTGTGTGTCCCTCAGCCCAGCCTACATCCTCTCCAATCTGGGACCCCTCGAGGGATGTCCAATTGCCTGTTTAGGCCTGATTCCTGTAGGATCAGGCCTAAACAGGCAGTCGGAGATCCCTATCACAATCCAGGACTGCTGGCTCCCAACTGCTTGCCTGCCTGCCTTCCTGATTGCCCCTAACCACTTCTGCCTGCCAGCGTGATCACCTTCTAACCACTCCCCTGCCAGCCTGTTTGCCCCTAACTGCCCTCCCCTGCAGGCCTGGTTCCCACTCAACTGCCCTTCCCTGCAGGCCTGGTCACCCCCAAATTCCCTCCTCTGCAGGCCTGATGTCCCCCAGCTGCCCTCTCCTGCTGGCCATCTTGTGGTGGCCATCTTGTGTCTACATGAGGACAGGATCTTTGACAACATAGGGGCAGCCATCTTGTGTGTTGGAGTGATGATCAATTTGCATACTACTCTTTTATTAGATAGAATATATTTAATCAAGTATCTTCTCAGACCATAATGGCATAAAACTGGAAATTAACTACAATAAAAATAATCCAAAGAAATCAAACACATGGAGACTAAACAGCTTGCTATTAAACAAGGACTGGGTTACCAGAGAAATCAAGGAAGAAATTAAAAACATCCTGGAAACAAATGACAATGAAAGCACAACAATCCAAAATCTTTGGGACACAGCAAAAGCAGTTTTGAGAGGGAAGTTCATATCCTTACAAGCCTATTGCAAAAAACTAGAAAAAATAGTAACAGATAATCTAACTCTACAACTCAAAGAGTTAGAAAAGGAGCAACAAGAAAAACCCAGTGTAAGCAGAAGGAAGGAAATAACAAAAATCAGAGCAGAGATAAACGACATAGAGACCAAAAAAACAATACATAAGATCAACAAAACCAAGAGCTGGTTCTTTGAAAGAATAAACAAGATAGATGGACCTCTAGCCAGGCTAACCAAGAAACAAAGAGAGAGGACCCAAATAAACAAAATCAGAAATGAAAGAGGTGAAATAACAACAGACCCCACCGAAATACAACGGATTGTTACAAAATACTACGAACAACTCTATTCCAACAAACTGAACAACCTGGAGGAAATGGACATATTCCTAGAAAAATACAAACTTCCAAAACTCAATCAGGAAGAATCTAAAAATCTCAATAGACCAGTGACTTGGGAAGAAATTGAAACAGTCATCAAAAAGCTTCCAGCAAACAAAAGCCCAGGGCCAGATGGCTTCACAGGAGAGTTTTACCAAACATTCAAGGAAGAACTAAAACCTATCCTCCTCAGACTATTCCAAAAAATTCAAGAGGAAGGAACACTTCCAAACTCCTTCTATGAAGCCAGCATCACCCTAATACCAAAACCCGATAAAGACAACTCAATGAAAGAGAATTACAGGCCAATATCCCTCATGAACATAGATGCCAAAATCCTCAACAAAATTCTAGCAAATCGGCTCCAGCAGAGCATCACAAAGATCATACACCATGACCAAGTAGGATTTATACCAGGAATGCAAGGTTGGTACAATATCCGCAAATCAATAAACGTGATACATCACATAAACAAGTTGAAAGATAAAAATCATATAGTCATATCAATTGATGCAGAAAAAGCATTTGATAAAATCCAACACCCTTTCCTGATAAAAACTCTTAACAAGGTGGGAGTACAAGGATCATACCTCAACGTAATAAAAGCTATATATGATAAACCCACAGCAAACATCATACTCAATGGGCAAAAACTAAAACCATTCCCTCTAAGAACAGGAACAAGACAGGGATGCCCACTATCGCCACTCCTCTTTGACATAGTACTGGAAGTACTAGCCATTGCAATTAGACAAGAGGAGGAAATAAAAGGCATCCAAATTGGAAAAGAAGTAAAGTTATCCTTATTTGCAGACGACATGATATTGTATATAAAAAACCCAAAAGACTCCATTAAAAAACTAATTGGCTTAATAAATGAATTTGGCAATGTAGCAGGATACAAAATTAACACCAAGAAATCTATGGCATTTCTATACACCAACAGTGAGTTTATAGAAACAGAGACTAAAAAAGCAATTCCATTTACGATCGCACCAAAAAAATTAAGATACCTAGGAATAAACTTAACTAAGGAAGTAAAGGACCTATTTGCGGAAAACTACACGACACTGAAAAAAGAAATAGAGGAAGATGTAAACAGATGGAAGAACATACCATGTTCATGGATTGGTAGAATCAACATCATCAAAATGTCCATACTTCCTAAAGCAATCTATAAGTTCAATGCACTCCCCATTAAAATACCAACGGCATATTTCACTGACCTAGAAAGAACTCTCCAAAAGTTCATTTGGAACAATAAAAGACCCCGAATAGCCACAGCAATCCTGAGAAAGAAGAGTAAAGTAGGAGGTATCTCAATACCAGACTTCAAACTGTATTACAAAGCCACTGTTCTCAAAACAGCCTGGTACTGGCACAAAAACAGACATATAGATCAATGGAATCAAATCGAGAACCCAGATATCAACCCAAATCACTATGCTCAATTAATATTTGACAAAGGAGGCACTAATATACAATGGAGTCAAGACAGTCTCTTCAATAAATGGTGTTGGGAAAATTGGACAGATACATGCAAAAGAATGAAACTAGATCACCAACTTACACCATACACAAAAATAAACTCAAAATGGATACAGGACTTAAACATCAGACGGGAAACCATAAAAATACTTGAAGCATCCACAGGCAACAAAATCTCAGACGTATGCCAAAAAAACTTCTTCACTGATACTACCCCTAGTGCAATGGAAGCTAAAGAGAAAATAAACAAATGGGACTACATCAAAATAAAAAGCTTTTTTACAGCAAAAGAAACCATCAACAAAACAACAAGAAAGCCCACTGTGTGGGAGAACATATTTGCAAATGTTACCACTGATAAAGGTTTAATCTCCAACATCTACAAACAGCTTATACAACTAAATAAAAGGAAGATGAATGATCCAATTAAAAAATGGGCAATGGACCTAAATAGAATATTTTCAAAAGAAGACAGAAGGAAGGCCAAAAAGCACATGAAAACATGCTCAAAGTCACTAATTATCCGAGAGATGCAAATCAAAACAACAATGCGGTACCATCTCACACCTGTCAGAATGGCCAACATCAACAAATCAACAAACGACAAGTGTTGGCGAGGTTGCGGAGAAAAAGGAACCCTCGCGCACTGCTGGTGGGAATGTAGACTGGTGCAACCACTGTGGAGAACAGTGTGGAGTTTCCTCAAAAAACTGAAAATGGAACTCCCATTTGACCCAGTAATCCCACTTCTAGGAATATATCCCAAGAAACTTGAAACACCAATCAGAAAGGATATATGCACCCCTATGTTCATAGCAGCACAATCTACAATAGCCAGAATTTGGAAACAGCCTAAGTGTCCGTCAGCAGATGATTGGATCCAAAAACTATGGTACATCTACACAATGGAATACTATGCTGCCATAAAAAAGAAGGATTTCTCATCATTTGCAGCATCCTGGATGGAATTGGAGAACATCATGCTGAGTGAAATAAGCCAATCAATGAAAGAGAAACACCACATGACCTCACTCATTTGTGGATAATAAAGAACATTATAAACTGGTGAACCATAAGATAGATATAGAGACAGTATATGAACAAGTAGACTGTCAAGTTACAGTGGGGACGGGAGGAAGATCTGGGGGAGATAATAGATCAACCGAAGGACTTGTATACATGCATATAAGTGCAACCAATGGACACAAAACTCTGGGGAGGGAGGGGATGTGTGGGAGGGAGGGAGGGGGTAAAAAAAAAATCAATAAAATATATTAAAAAAAATAAAAATAAAAATAAAAATGAAAAAAAATAAATAAATAAATAGAATATATTTAAAGGGTTTGAAAATATACTGAAGGGCAAGTACTTCTTTAATTAACAACAACAACAACAACACAATATATAAGGCTATTTAGGAACAAAATTATACAAGGCATGCCCAGGATTGAAATATGAAACAAAGTAAAATAGGGCATGTTTTGAGCAATAATGGCATATTAGAAAAAAACAAAACAAAAAAAAACAAAACAGTATTTCACCCACCCAGTCAAACACAATCCAAAAACAATGAAATAGAAAATTCCAAAATTAAGTGTTTTGGGTGTTGTTTTTTTATTATTTTTTTAAATATATTTTATTGATTTTTTACAGAGAGGAAGGGAGAAAGAGAAAACATCAATGAGAGAGAAACATCGACCAGCTGCCTCTTGCACACCCCCTACCGAGGATGTGCCCGCAACCAATGTACATGCCCTTGACTGGAATCGAACCTGGGACCTTTCAGTCCGCAGACTGATGCTCTAACCACTGAGCAAACCTGTTTCGGCAAGTGTTTTTTTGGGTTTTTTTTTTTTTAATAGTTTCATTGATTTTTAGAGAGGAAGGGAGAAAGAGAAACGTTGATGTGAGAGTGGAACATCCATGGGCTACCTCCTGCACATCCCCTACCACCAGGGATGACCCGCCACCCGGGCATGTGCCCTGACCAAGAATGGAACCAATCAATGTGTTTCTCTCATATCAATATTTCTGTCTCTCCCTCTCTCTTCCACTTGCTCTAAAAATCAATGGAAACATACCCTCAGATAAGGATTAAAAAAAGAATGAAAAGTTACAACCACAGTGCATAATAAATTAAAATGATAAAGCCATTAAAATTTATGTGTAGAATATAGAAAACGTTCTGACTGATGGCAAGATGTTGTACCAGAATGCACTGAGCCTATATGAAACTTTAGCAAGGGATCCCTTGAAAGGAGTGACCACACTCACATAACTTTTACTACAGTGTATTGTTAGAACTGTTCTATTTTATTATTAGCTACTGTTCTTAATCTCTTACTGTACCTAACTAACTTATTGAACTTTATCATAAGTGCATGTTAATAGGAAAAAAACTAACAATATACAGTCTGTCTAAAGTAGGGGTGTCGAACTCAATCAGAGAAGGGGCCAAAATCTAAAATCCAGCCTAAATCGCGGGCCGAATGGTTAACTGAACAGTCATAAACTGACAATGTCATAAACTGACAGCGGAGTGCAGTGATGACAGCGCGGTGCGGGCCACATTGCAAGGCCTGGCGGGCTGGATTTGGCCCGCGGGCCTTGTGTTTGACACATGTGGTCTAAAGGATCCAGTTTTAGGCATCCAATGGGAGGTCTTGGAACGTAGCCCCATCTTATAAGGGTATGCTACTGTACATCTAACCCTGATAATGGGAATATACGTACAGATTTAGGAAAACTATAGTCCTAGGACATTACTCAGCATCTCAGATTATGTTCGTCTGTCAACCCTTCAGACAGGCCTTCCTGAACCACACTTTTGCTTCGCACCGCTGTTTTTATTCCCCTAGCGTCTGTTATTATCTAACATTAAATCACATGCATTATGTCATTGATTCTAATACACACATTCTTTCACTTTAATCCCATTGAAACCAGCAGGCATCTCACAATCTACTACACATAGCATTTTACAACTAGTCAGCCAGATGGCAGTCTTCTCACTGGGTGAGAAACCTCCCAAGGATACCCCCTCTGGAAATATCTACTTAAAAAGCATCAGCATCAAAATGCCTCCAATTAAATGAAATGCAATATTTATTTTCTTACTGGGTATCTCCCCTACTGTATTCTGAGAAACGTAAGGGTAGTAACTTTTTGGTGTGGTTTTTTGTTTTGTTTTTGTTACTTTTGGGGGCGGGGTGGAGGGGTGTAATCTTTGTATCCTCCACTAACTTTTTTGCAATCTTTGTATCCTCCACACACAGAACAGTGTCTGGCATGTAACAGATACATAATCAGTGCTACATTTTAACATCTCTGAAACCAGGATGGGTCCAACAGGATGGTTCCTACATAACTAGCCCTGATGTGTTTTTTCTTCTTAGTAGTGCACATAACAATGGTGAATCATACAACAGCATCTAAGATTTGAAGAAATTCATTAATAAATAATCTGGAGGAAAATGGAGACAGTCTTGTGAGTTTCTTGGTAAATACAAGAAACAGAAATATAAGCTTATGATTTTATTGATTTTTTTAGGCAGAGGGGAAGGGAGAGGAGGAAAGAGAAACATCTATGTGAGAGTGAAACATTGATGTGAAACATCCATGGGTTGCCTCCTGCACTGCCCATTCCCGGAATCCAGCCCCAGGAAACCTGGCATGTGCCCTGACCAGGCAATCAAACTGGCAACCCTTTCAGTGCATGGATGATGCCCAACCAAATTAGCCACACAGGCCAGGGCGGCTAATATGGAACTAAATACTTAAAGAAATAAACAGAAAAAGGGCAAACATGATTGCCTCATGGAAAGAGGTAAGAGACTATTTTAGTTTTTCAGTAAATCGGTCTGTATTTTTTAATATATTTTATTTTTACCGATGCACATACCCTTTTTATGAACCGTTCTTATGAGTGTTTAGTAACGGGGAAGTACAGATTCACATCTACAAAATCAGCGACTAAGACAGTCATTCACACGGGTACAGACAGAAAGACATCCAGGAACAGAGACTTTCATTCGGCAAAATTTCAATTGGCAACAGGGATGGAGATCGTGAATTCCGGATTCGAGTTTAGCAAATGTCTACAGCCTGATATCAACACTAAGTTGCTTAATGACGACAATTATGCCATTTTGCTCATCAGAAAGTGAAGGTGGAATCAGCAAAGGCTTGCAAGTTTACCCTTGTGCCCTGGAATGAAAGTCTGACCGCTGAGGTGGAGTAACGATAAGTTCTCCCTCGCTACAACACTCCACATTTACACAAACACCCTTTGACCTGCCCTGTTCTGTCATCACTACGACAGATGCGGGGAATGAGCACGGTCTTCCACCATTACCAGACCGACCGACCATCATTTATGGGGATGCAAAAACTAGGGAAGGGGCTGCTGCCTGGGGGCTAAGAGATTCACGGATCAGCGAATGGAGGCCACGACGTGCAAAAACCCAGCTTGTGGTCCCGTGCTCAGGAGCACCGGAGGGTCCCGCCCTCCGGTCTCCGCAGAAAGGACATCTTTCCCCGGAGAAAGCTAACGAGCTAGAAAGCCCCAAAGGCCCTGCGCCGGCAGAGGCGCGCAGCTCAGACCCCGCCCCTCCGGCCTCTCGCAGGGCAGGCGCAGAGAGATCACAAAATGTCACAGGGCCCAGACCGAGCGCGCCAAAGCGGGACCCACCCACCCCGGGAGACCGGGACTTTTAAGGCATGTCCCTCCCCTTCCTCCCTCCCTCCGCCCAGCGCAAAACTCATTCATTCTTAAGGCGGGCGGCAAATCCTCGCAGGCTAGCCACCTCGGCGCTGCAAGCCCGCTACTAGACGCTTTGTCTCGCGCTCCGCCGGAACCTGGGGCGCGCATTGGAGCGCGCGCCCCGGCGTCACCTCCCCGCACCTAGGCGGGCACGATGCCCGGCCCTGCTCCGATCCAGGATCAGGAAATGAAATGTGCATTCGGTCTCACCACCATCGCTACAATTCAAACCCCTTCCGCCACCCTTGCGCCCACTAAGAAACAGTAGATCCTTTCTCCTCCTTCCCGGAGATGGAGACCCTACCCCCTTCGGAAGGGCGTGGGCACGCTGGGCCTGGATCTCCCTCTCCGAGGTTCTCGAGGCCCCCCCGCGGGCTGCGCCCCCGGCCCCCCGGCCCCCCTGCGCGTGCTAACGGCGACGGCCGCGCGAGGACTCACTTGAGCAGCAGCTGGTCGTGCTCGGCCTTGAACTTGCCCAGCTCGATCTGCAGCCTGGCGCGCTCGCGGGCCGTGTCGTCCAGTGCGCGCCGCGCGTCGGCCAGCTCGGTCTCGTAGAGCGCCTTGAGGCCGGTGAGCTCGCGGCCGCGCACCTCCTCCCGCTCCGTCACCTGCAGCTGCAGCGCGCTGTTCTCCGTCTCCAGGCTGCGCACCTTGTCGATGTACACGGCCAGCCGGTCGTTGAGCTCGCGCAGCTCCTCCTTCTCCTGCAGCCGCGACAGCCGCGTGGGGCTCAGCGGCGTGGCGGGGGCGCTGGCGCGGCTGCCTGCGCGCGGCGGCACGGGGGTCGCGGTCGCCATGGCGGGCGGGCGGGCGGCGGGGCGGGCGATCGGCGCGGAGCTAGCGGGGAGGCCGCGGGCAGCAACGGGGACACGCAGCAAGCAGGCAGAAGGGGAGCGGCGCCGGGACCGAAGGCACACACCGGCGATCCGCGAGGGTGGGAGCGGGGTTACAGCACAAAGGGCAAAGGGGAAGGCTACGAATCAATCAGTCGTAAAATGCCCTTTGTAAGGAAACACGCGCGCGCGCGCGCACACACACACACTCACACACGCACTAAGGAAGACACGGGGCCAGGGTGACCGGGAGGGCCGATCTGGGTCCGCGCGCCGCCGCCGCCGCCTAGTCTCCCGCCCGCAGCACTTTGTTTCCTCCCAGGCGGGGCGGAGGGGCCGGCGGGCGGGCGGCGCGCGGCGGGGGCGGGGGCGGCGCGGCCCGAGCGGGACCGTCACCCACTGGGCGGGCGCGCGCGGGGCCCACGTGACCGCCGCCGGCCAATGGGAAGCTCTTTGCGGCTGAGGAGCCCGGCCCGTAAATTCAAACTCGGGGCCCTCCGGCGGCCGTTCGCTGGGCGCGCGGAGCGGGGCGTGGTGGAGGGAGGGCCGCAGGAGGCGGGCGGCGGCGCCTGGGTCGGCCCGTAGGCTTCCCCGGCTCTGCAGCGCTGGCTGGCGGGGCCTGAGGGGCCGGGCCCGCGGGTGGCGGGAAGGAGCCGGCCGCCCGGAGGTTTCCGGGGCGGGCCCGCGCCATCGCTCACACCCGGCGGTTCAGGGAAATTCAAACGTAAACGCTTTGGAAAGCGACCCGCGAAACTCGAGGAGGAAGGCCTGAGCGTTCCGGGGCGTCGTAGCCTCCCCGCCGGGCGGACGGGGCTCCGAGGCCCCGCTGCCGCGTCTGCGCTGCAAAGCCCACCGCGGGCGGGTTCCCGGGGCCAGCTCCGGCCCTCCTCTCAGGTGGGAAACAGTGTATCAAAACACCTCCTTCTTGTCAAGTTCAAGTTCGCGTGTCTGGAAGCTGACAGATAAAGACCACAGAGCCGCCAAAAGCCCTGAGGGTAAATCCTTGGCCACCAATGCTCTTGGGCGGGGCCCCGACCCGGTTGTTCCTGAACAGTTTAGGGTTTTAGAAAAATCAAAACCACCTCACAAGTGATAGGATTCATATGTGATTGAGTAAATAGCACAAGCTCTTAATTGTCATGTTTCACAAAAAAAAATCCGATGTATGGAAATCTAAGTATGTGAAAAGTTAAGTAGAAATGACTGCTTTAAAAGGGAAATACCCCTATTTAAAAAAAATTTTTTTAAATGGGTATGGGGGGGAGGTAATCCCGTAAAATGTAATTGACAACTCGTTCTGGTAGAATGGCCACAAATCCCTTTGAAAAGTTTTGAACTTTATGGCTAATGTTTATTGAAATTTGTTGTGTGCCCCTGCCCTGGGCTTTCCATGGGTTACCGGGCCACGCAGCCATTCTGCAGTATGGGAACTGGATTGTTTCCATCTGAAAAATTCATCCATTTTTAAAAGAAATTTTTTGTCATACGTATTGGGGTGACATTGGTTGATAACATTATGTAGGTTTCACAAGCACAGTTCTATAATACACCATCTGTACATTGTATGGTTCCAACCCCAAGACACATCTTTTTCCATCACCATGTATCCCCCCATACTCTTTTCTACCAGCCCCCGCCCCCAACCTCTCTTTTCTCTCTGATAATTACCACACTGTTGTCTCTGTCTATGAGGGTTTTTTTGTCTTGTTTTTTGTTTTTTTGGCTTAATGCCTTCACCTTGTCCCCTCTGACAGCTGTCAGTCTGTACCATGTATCCATGTCTCTGTTTCTATTTTGTTTGTTACTTTGTTTTGTTCATTATAGTCTACATGTAGTACTTGTCTTTCTCTGCCTGACTTATTCGCTTAACCTATTACTCTCCATTTTGGGTTCATCCATGTTTATAAATATTTTACTCTTTTCTGCGACCAGCACAGCTAGAGAACAGACAGGAGTCCTGAGTAGGGGTGACGGGGATTGAGAAAATGAAAGAGACAGACACAAAGACAGTAGGGAAAGCTGGGACCGGGTGGGACAGCTGTCCTCAGATGGAAAGACAGTGACCCAGAGCCAAAACAGCACATTTATTTTATATAATAAGATATCAGGAAATTTTACTAAAGTTTAAGATAAAGAAAATATGTGCATTCTTTTTTTTAATTGAGTAATGAGAATTTTATTTATTATATTTTATTGATTTTTATTTTATTATTATTATTTTTTTTATTTTTTTTTTTTTACAGAGGAAAGGAGAGGGATAGTTAGAAACATCAATGAGAGAGAAACATCGATCAGCTGCCTGCAACCAAGGTACACGCCCTTGACCAGAATTGAACCAGGTACCCTTCAGTCCACAGGCTGACACTCTGTCCACTGAGCCAAACAGGTTAGGACAATATGTGCATTCTTTTTTTTTTTTTTTTTTTTAATATATTTTATTGATTTTTTACAGAGAGCTAGAAACATCAATGAGAGAGAAACATCAACCAGCTGCCTTCTGCACACCCCCTACTGGGGATGTGCCCGCAACCAAGGTACATGCCCTTGACTGGAATTGAACCTGGGACCTTTCAGGCCACAGACCAACACTCTATCCACTGAGCCAAACCGATTTTAGCAATATGTGCATTCTTTTTTTTTTTTTTTTTTAATATATTTTATTGATTTTGTACAGAGAGGAAAGGAGAGAGATAAAGAGTTAGAAGCATCGATGAGAGAGAGTCATCGATCAGCTGCCTCTTGCACACCCCCTACTGGGGATATGCCCACAATCAAGGTACATGCCCTTGACTGGAATCGAACCTGGGTCCCTTCAGTCCCCAAGCCAACGCTCTATCCATTGAGCTAAACCGGTTTCGGCAATATGTGCATTCTTATTGCTTCTTTGTAATCATCACTTCTGGGTGGGCCCCGATGATAATTGTGTTTGTTCCTGGTGCCTAGCTGGATTTAGATAATGAAATCCACCCCCTAGGGCCTGAGCTAAAGGTCAGACTGACAACACATCTGCCTTTGGCAGGGTATGTTTCCAGGGCATGGGCTCTGCCAGGTAGCACTGGATTCAGACGACAATCAGCTCAAGGGCCTTTCCCAAGCACTCTCTACACGTTCCAAAAGGTAAGATTTTCATCTTTTTTAAGGTGAGTAGTATTCCATTGTGTAAATGTCCCACAGCTTTTTTTGTCCACTCATCCACTGATAGGCACTTCAGCTGTTTCCAGATCTTAGCTATTGTAAATAATTATGCTATGAACATAGAGGTGCATATGTTCTTTCAAATTAGTATTTCGGGTTTCTTCCCAGAAGTGGAATCGCTCACTAGGTCATAAGGCAGTTCCACTTTTTTCTTTTTCTTTTTTTTAAAATATATTTTATTGGTTTTTTACAGAGAGAAAGGGAGAGAGATGGAAAGTTAGAAACATTGATGAGAAACATCAATCAGCTACTCCAGCACATCCCCTGCTGGGGATGTGCCCACAACCAAGGTACATGCCCTTGACCGGACCCGGGACCTTTCAGTCCACAGGCTGACGCTCTATCCACTGAGCCAAACCGGTTTTGGCAAGGCAGTTCCACTTTTAATTTTTGAGGGAACTCCACACTGTTTTCCATAGTTGCAGCCCCTGTCTGCTTTCCCACCAGCAGTGCATGAGGGTACGCTTTTCTCCACATCCTCTCCAGCATTTGTTGTCTGTTGACTTATTGATAGCCATTCTGGCAGGTGTGAGGTGATATCGCAATGTGGTTTTAATTTGATGTTGGGCTTCTTTTCATATATCTGTTGACCATCTGTATGTCCTCTTTAGAGAAGTATCAATTCAGATCCTTTGACCATTTTTTAATTGGATTATTTGTGTTTTTGATGTTGAATTTTATAAATTTTGGATATTAACCCCTTATGAAAATTCACCCATTTTATCTAATCAGTGGGGTGTATTCCTGAAGCTTAATAACAGATATAATAATGTATGTCAACTATAATTAAAAAATAAAAAGTGACTTAATTTCTAAAAAGAAGAAAGAAATCAGCACCCTTAAAAAAAATTCATCCATTTTATAGATGAATTTCTGTAAGGCCATCCAGAGGCCACAGAACTGCTTTTGAACCCAGCCAGTTTCAGTTGGCTCCAGAGCCTCACCCTTAACCATAACCTAGAAGGCCACTTCACAACCTATTAGGCATGTATCTGTAGGGTAATTACAGGTTAGTTACTTTAATAATGGCAAAAATAAAGGCTGGGATGTTCCTCAAATATTAATCAAGTCACAGACATAAGAATTAGTGAAGGGCTACAAGGCTACACATCCTCCTCCTTGAATTTCTGGGCGCTGTATGGGCAAGGATGCTCTCCTCATACATGGTTCTGTTTCCTGCCCTGTTATCTCAAATACAGTTGACCCATGAACAACACGAATTTAAACTGCCTAGGTTTATTTAAACGGTGTGTTTTTTTCAATCAGTGTATAGTGGGCCCTCCTATCCCTGGGTTTCACATTCATAAATTCAACCAACTGCTGATAGAAAATAGTATTTCTCATCTGGAGTTGGGAATCGGTATTTTTAAATTTGCAAGCATGGAGCTCAAACTTAAATACCCGGGTT
This sequence comes from Pipistrellus hanaki, assembly GCF_964339955.1. NCBI lineage: Eukaryota > Metazoa > Chordata > Mammalia > Chiroptera > Vespertilionidae > Pipistrellus > Pipistrellus hanaki. The sequence goes on along the minus strand of NC_140506.1, from coordinate 68,085,165 downwards.
TTCATCTGTACCTCCTTCCCTAACCTCTTCAGAGTTAGGAGATGAAAAAATTCTATTTTGGAGTTGGTGTTAGGAGTTGGTAAGTAAGGATTCAGATCATTTGAATAACATTAAAAAGTCTGGAAAATCCAATTACTGAAGAAGAACTGAGCTCTAAAAAGGGTGGGCTCTGGGTCCGAGGTGATGGAATCAGGGTTGGAATGTAAATCCACACATTGAGGCCCCTTACGCTGCACTGGTTTGGTTTTCACCCTGTACTCCCTTTTACCTCAGACTTTATTTGTTTGTTTGTTTGTTTGTTTGTTTGTTTTTACATTTTACCTCAGACTTTAAAAAAATATTTGGAAATTTTCTTTTTAAATAATGTTGTCCATGTTTGAAGTTTTAAGACTGGAGTTGAAGTGGTTTCAAGCATAATCTCTCAACTAAGTGAAGCTTCTCTTGATAGAATTCTTTAGGAGACTCGGGTCATATCCTAGTATCTGAAACAGCCAACACTCTGGAGTCAGACAATTGACGATTTGCTACCATATTGATTGATAGCTGTTTCCTCATAGGAAAATGGGGAGTGATTCCTACCCTGACAAGAGTTTTTTAAGATAAAATATATCATCTGTTAGAAATATAGTAATCTTGTGTCCTCAATCAAAAGCAATGAAAGAAAAAAAAGGAAAATCTCTTAACCTTAAAATTAGGAGATTGTGCAAACATTTGGTCAGGGACTTCTCTAAATGTACACTTCCCTTATCCTCTCAGCTTTTCCCAGGCCTAACTCTGTATTTGCAATAAGGCCCATTTCTTTCCTCTTCTTTCATATTCTGTTTGTCCAGTCTTCTTCATTTAAGTAAATCCTGAAATCCCATCACTGCCAATGCTTTCCCCAAAGAATTAGAAGAGAAAAAATCAACACTATGTAAGTTTGCCTTTGCATTTACAAGGACAACTGTGATTTCAAATAGTCTGCCTTGTTTTTCCTATAAACCATCACTTGTTAGGGCACGTGTTCTGATTGTTGGTTAGGCCATGTACATCCCCACCAAGCCCCAGCTTGCCATGTCATCATTTCCCTCTTCAATACTGCTCCCACAACACACAGCTACCTTACTGCATAGGATGAGCTCACTTGACATTTGCTCTACCTTCTGTATATTATTCTAATCTGAGCAGAAAAATGCAGGATACCTATAAGATCTAGGAATAAAGGGCCCCAGACTAGGATGGGGGTACAGATACAAAGACAGTTGAAGAATAAAACAGAGCTAGCAGTAACCCACTTTTGTCCCAAGAGAGGGGAGTGACAGCTGGCAGATAGCTGAATATAACAATACAAACAAATGAGATAGCTAGAGCTGCAATACAAAATGTAGGAAAATATAAGTGGTATCTCTTCAATATATATTTGCTGAATAAATGAAGAAAAAAATTAATATATTATTTACTAGACCAGATTTCTAATACTTTGCAAAATTAATACTTTTCTGATTATCATAAAAGCATAAGACTAAGTCATGTTTCAGAAGTCTGAGTGACTGTCCAAAATCACTTCCAATTCTGATTTTGATTTTTGGATTTTAAAAAATGCTTATGAGCCATAGCTGGTTTGGCTCAGTGGATAGAGTGTCAGCCTCTGAACTAAATTGTCCTGGGTTCGATTCTGGTCAAGGGCACGTACCTTGGTTGCAAGCTTGACCCCTGGCCCTGGTTGGGGTGCATGTGGTAGGCAATCAATGAATGTGTCTCTCTCACATCGATGCTTCGGTCTTTCTCTCTATCCTTTCCTTCCACTCTCTCTAAAAGAATAAAAATAAAATAAGTGTGGCTTACTGGTTGAGCGTTGACCCAGGAACTAAGAGATCTCAGTTAAATTCCCAGACAGGGCACATACCCGGTTGCTGGTTCAATCCCCAAGGGGACTTGCAGGAAGCACCCAATTGATGATGTTTCTCTCTCATAGATGTTTCTATCTCTCCCTCTCCCTTTCTCTCTAAAGATCAATAAATGCATAATTTTTAAAAAGTCTTTAAGAGATCTAAAGGTCTATTTATCATCTTCAGTAGGATTGTTCTCTTAGCATAGCTTCATGAAGTTTACTGCTCAAAATTGTTTTCCAGATTGCTTGTTAAAATCTGGATATTTGGCAATAGTATGATTGGTGGAGTGTTTTGGAGTTTTTTTCTTTTATTTTTCTTTTGTTGGTGTAACTATTTTAACTTAGTAGTTCATCTTCTTGATAGCTTATGGTTTAGTAAAAAAGAGAAATCAATTAGTTTTGTTATGCCAAAATATGATCATAACACTAGAAAACTTTACTTTAAAAATCTTTAAACCATTCTCATTTTTTCCATCTTACAAAGATAGGCCCCTTCACCCTATATTCTGCATCTTTGCCTTTACAGTGGTAAAAATAACAATAAAAACTGGTGTTGCCCTCGCCAGTTTGGCTCAATGGATAGAGCATTGGCCTTCAGACTGAAAGGTTCCAGGTTCAATTCCAGTCAAGAGCATGTGCCTTGGTTTCGGGCACATCCCCAGTGGGGGGTGTGCAGGAGGCAACTGATAGATGTTTCTAACTCTCTATCCCTCCTCCTTCCTCTCTGTAAAAAATCAATAAAATATATATTTTTTTAAAACTGTATCAAAGTATAAGGTTTACACACAGTTCAGTTGTTTCTGCTCTGATCAGAACTGACCCCACTCCAAGAGTTAAGGACTTTCCTTTCTAGTGATCCCCATTAGCCAGCCACTTTATTTATCTTGGTGTATAGTTTATCCCTCCCCAATAACACTTTAATGTACTCATTTAATTCTTATATTATAGAGATAAGATTTGGATTGCCTAAAATATCTTCCCCATCAGCCTTCTTCTCTCATTTTGTCTGAAATTCCTCCATAAAACATAGTCTTTTGGGTCAGTCTAGAAAAGTAAGGGTACCTTTTTGTGACTCCACAGCTGAGTTCAAGAAAGCAAATGAAAATACAATATTTGCATAATTGATTTGGTACCAAAGAAAGGCTTTCTGGCTGAATCAATCCCATCTATCCCATCTTTCTTTCTTTCTTTCTTTCTTTCTTTCTTTCTTTAAATATATTTTATTGATTTTTATTGATATTTTATTTATATATATTTTATTGATTTTTATTTATATTTTATTGATTTTTTACAGAGAGGAAGGGAGAAGGATAGAGAGCTAGAAACATCGATGAGAGAGAAACATCGACCAACTGCCTCCTGCACACCCCCTAATGGGGATGTGCCCACAATCAAGGTACATGCCCTTGACCGCAATCAAACCCGGGACTCTTGAGTCCGCAGGCCGATGCTCTATCCAATGAGCCAAACCAGTTTCGGCTCCATGCCATCTTTCAATCTCTACCACTCTAACCCATGTAAAATCCTCCTGTCTGGAGAAAGAGGGGAGTTGGAAGCCAGATGCACTGTGCGAGTCATACTTCTTTGTCCACCCCTGGGCTGAGTTGAGAATAGAGATTGAGGATCCAAGAGTAGAGATGATTTGTGCCTCATAACGAAGCCCCCGTTTTCTTTTTCACCTTGGTAAGCCGAGCAAACTCTAAAAAAAGCCTTGCCCAGAACCCTGGTAGTCAGCAGCCTCAAAATAAATAAATAAAGACAAAATGTGAGGAGCTGAGTGGAGAACAGTCTCACATGTAATGGTTAATTTTATGTGTCAATTTAACTGGACCATAGTGCCCAGATATGTGCTCAAACTTTGGATGTTTCTGTAAGAATGTTTTGGATGAGATTAACATTTAAATATGTGGGCTTTGAGTAAAGCACACTGAATTCCATAATATAGGTGGGTTTTATTCAATCAATTGAAAACTTGAACAGAACAAAATACTGAACTCCCCCTGAACAAGATGAAATTCTAACAGCAGATAGCCTTCAGACTTGAACTGCAACACTGACTTCTCCTGGGTCGCCAGCCTACCAGCCTCCCCTGCAGAGTTTGGACTTGCCAGCCTCTGTAATCACATAAGCCAATATTTTTTTTTAAGCATCTCTCTCTCTCTCTCTCTCTCTCTCTCTCTCTCTCTCTCTCTCTCTCTCTCTCTCTCTTGTGTGTGTGTGTAATAAAAGCATAATATGCTAATTAGACAGATGTCCTTCCAGCTGTCCTTCCGGGGCTTGAAGCCAGGGCTGCAAGGAAAGCCTGGGTCCTGGGTACAAGAGGGAAGCTGATGCCGGCAGCTGAGGGAAGAAAGGGCTACTCTTGCATGAATTTCATGCATCCAAATATATATATATATATATATTCATATATATCCTATTGGATCTATTTCTCTGGAGCACCTTGACTCATAGACCTTCCCTATGCTCATAGGAAGGATATGGAGGAGCTAAGGAAGGCCATAAGATTTAAATGAGTACAAGGTACAGGGAAGCTGCAGACTGACCTGGGTGAACTGGACACGTGAGACTTGGTGGAACTGTAGATACTCAGCAGAAGCATTGAGAACAGACATGACAGAGGCCACCATAGGTGGGAAACATAGTAAGTTACATCTAGAGAAGGCTAGCACAGAACGAAGACAGAACAAAACCAAGAAGCAGTTGGCTCTCCCTACAGTGTTCAAGAATCCTCTTGGACTTAGAATCAACCTCAAGTAGAACGGGAAGGATGAAGAATCTGAGGGGTATTGAATGTGAATGTGATTGAAATATGAACTTAAACTGCTCTATGCCTCCGGGAGATTGCAATCCTATCACCAAAATGTCCTCCATCTCTTTATACTGCTTTTCTCTATCAGTAGGTTTTGTTCCAATTATAGGCTCTCTCCACCAGGTGGTAAAGCTGCCCCAGGGGACCTCAAGCCTAAATTCTCCCATTTTTTCACAACAATCTCAGGAAAACTGATTTGCCTGTTTGGTCGCCTACCCAGCCCTGAACCAATTACTGTGTCCAAGGCTAGAATGTACTCTGACTGGCTAGGTCTAAGTCAAAATCCACCCTTTGAGAGACATGCAGGGTTGGGAGTCAGGAGTCATGGCTGCCCTCACCAAACCATATGACATGATTCCATCAAGAATGAGGAGTATGTCCCAAAACATGATGAAGGGATGCTTGACAAAAACAACATATACCTACCTCGTGGAAGTAGAATAAAAGGATCAACCTAAATAGCCCTTTTCTAGCCTAAAATTCTCTAGAGATATAAATATTTTTTTAAATGTTATGATGGAAACTCTTAAAGGTATAGGATACCTTAAAAAGTCCTATTTATTTGCTCACACATTAATGTGTGCATTTATTCATCCAACATTAGTAGGCGACTTACTACAAGGATAACTAAGGTACATGACTCCTGCTTTGAGGGGCTCAACTGTCCAGTTGTGGGCAAGCAAATATACATCTAAATAAATGCTGCCTCAAAGTGCCAGGTACTAAAAAGGAGGCATGAACAATGTAGCATACACCAAGGATCAGAAGGCCTCTGCCTCAGGAGTGAGGAAACCACTCAGACAGATGATCTCTGAGCTGGGCTTCAAAGAATGTCAGCCTCCAGGGACTGGCAAATAGATCTGGTACTTTATGGAGACCTGTAAGTGGCAGCCCAGAGCCCCCAGGGAGAATTAGAGAGAAACCCCAGATGGAATCCCTAATCTCCTTGTGGTGTGCTTTTCATTTCCAACCACACTGCATAGGGGGTGCTTTAAACTGATATTAGTAAGACGATAAGATGGAAACCAATCTTAACTTTAGGCCTGGCTTACATTAGTCAAGAAAAATGGAAAAATGAGGAAATTATAATTGAAACAATTACTTAAGCTGAGTCATTAAATAACAGTTATGCCTTGCCAAAAGCAAAGCAAAAATAGAAAACCAATAGATCAGAAAATTTTATTGAGTAACTTCTGTGTGCAAGTCACTGTACTATGTGCCATGAAATAGATTTTTTAAAAATATGAAGTGTGATTTGTTCAATAAATGTGTATGTAGAAATGAAATGTAGACATGTAAACAGATAGGTTAAGTAACCATACCATGAATAACAAAGACCCAAAGGATTGACATTGGTGAAGTGTGTCAAAACACTAGGGCTGCTAAAATTTAAAGAAAGAAGAAATCCCTTCAGGCCAAGACAACATAAGAGGATATCAATGGAAAAAAGAGTAGTTGGATTGGGCACCAAAGTAGGGGAAATTTATATTCAGTATGTGATTTGGCTTATGAAAAATTAGCTTTACCCACAAGATTTTCAGGAAGAGAGCACTTCCATTAAAATATATGACTTTATTTTGGGTGAAATATTTGTATTCATGTATGCTGATTATGAATATTAGAAACTGAGCAAGAATTTTGGACACTGACATATCTGGGATTTAATGCTACCCAAAATATTCTGCTAACGTCTCTGAAAAGAAATGACATTGAAAAATAATTAGAGGCTTATTTGCATATATATTGAGAAAGGAACAACTGAAACTTTCATATATTGCTGATAGGAGTATAAAATAACCCCTCCATAAAATTGTTTGACAGTTCTTTATAAAGTTAAAAATGTACCTACCCTGTAGTTGGGCAATTCTACCCCCAAGATAAATGAAAGTTCATGTCCACTAAAAGACTTGTACAAGAAGTTTATAGTGGCTTTATTCATATTTGCCCAAACTAGAATGAATCCAAATGCTCATCAAGAGGAGAAGAGGTAGCCCTGGCTGGTTTGGCTTAGTAGATAGAGTGTTGGCCTGTGGACTGATGGTTCCTAGGTTTGATTCCAGTCAAGGGCACATGCCCGGGTTGTGGGCTTAACCCCCAGTAGGGGGCTTGCAGGAGGCAGGCAATCAATGAGTTATCATTGATGTTTTTATCTCTCCCTCTTCCTTCTTCTCTGAAATCAATAAAAATATTTTTTTAAGAGAAGAGACAAATTAATCATGGTATAAGCACTATTTTTATTTATATATTTTTTTAGTGGTAAAGAATTATAAATTTGCCGGAACCGGTTTGGCTCAGTGGATAGAGCGTCGGCCTGTGGACTGGAAGGTCCCGGATTCGATTCTGGTCAAGGGCATGTACCTTGGTTGCGGGCACATCCCCGGTGGGGGCTGTGCAGGAGGCAGCTGGTCGATATTTCTCTCTCATCAATGTTTCTAGCTCTCTATCCCTATCCCTTCCTCTCTGTAAAAAATCAATAAAATATATTAAAAAAAAAAAAAAAAAAAAAGAAGAAGAAGAAGAAGAATTATAAATTTACAGGGGGAAAAGGAGGGGTCCCTCAGCCCGGCCTGCCCCCTCTCACAGTCTGGAAGCCCTCAGGAGTGGGAGGGGACCTGGCAATCAGGGGAAGGCGGTGCCCCATCAGACCTCTGCTGCTGCCACTGCCAGCAGTGCAAGCCACGGCTGGCCCTGGTTACCTGAGCCTCAGGTGGCCCTTGGCAGCTGGGCAGCCGCCATCCAAGGCTTGCTTGCACCTCAGGCCGGCCCTGGGCAGCTGGGGGACTGAGGGAACTGGGGGCCTCCAGAAGCAGGAACACCCCAGCGGGGCTGAGGGGACTGGGCGCTGCCATTTTGTGGGCACCGCCATCTTGGGGGGGGCAGTCAATTAGTATATTTCCTCCTTATTGGCTGTGGGTGCTGCCATCTTTGCGACAGCATGAGGGTCAATTAGCATATTATCTCTTTGTTAGATAAGATTAAGTCATCTGGATACTAGGTCTGCTGAGCCCCAAAATGGAGTCAGCCATAAATACTATTTTTCTTTTTTTTTTTCTTTTTTTAAATTTATTTATTTATTAAATTATTATCTGTGTACATATTTTAACATTACCCCCCCTCCCATACATACCCTTAAATACCATTTTTCAATTAAAAAGAGTGAGCCACAGATACATGTAGCAACATGAATGAATCTTACAAATACCTAGTATTAGGTTGAACAATAGAGTACATTTTATATGAATACATATTTGGGCACAGACTATTCCATTGATCAGATTCAATATTGAACTCTAGTAATCCAGGGACCTGATGATATAATTTTCTAAGCCATTGAAGAACAACATTGATTTAATTCAGTAAAAATACAGAAGTAATGTGGGATGGGGATGGGGATGAGGAAGAAGGGAAGAAAAAGGGAGTTATAAAATCTGAGGTAGTAAAAAGTTTGACTAAATTTTTTTTTTTACCACACAGCAGGCTTTATAAAATCTGTGATTTTCAACTGGGTGGTGGTTGTGGGGAGGGGAAGACAGAAAGTTCACTATTTTTAAGGGACTTTATCAGATTTGGGGGGCAGATGAGATTTTTATGTTTATCAAAAGAGATCAGAGGATGATAAAATTATGAGGCACTTCCATGGAGAACTTAGAGAACATAAAGCACAGAGTTCCTGTCCTTAGTCTGACCAGGGCTCTTGAGTTACCTCCACAACCATATAAGCCTGTATTCTATTACATACCAGAAGCGACTAGGTCATACTAGGTCAGCCAGCCCACCATGACAGCCAGGACTGCAGAAATATTCTGTCACTCACTGTGGCATTCACTTGGAAAAATCACCCTGTGGTAACTTGACTCAACTTCTGCAGAAGGGTTTCAGAAACCTGTTGTCATTTAAAAGAAATTGGTTTCATTTCTCTAATTTTAACATCTCCGTTTGTTTCATTTACTATATACTTCCTTTAAGAGATTTAAGTTGAAAAAAAAAAGAGAGAGAGAGATTTAAGTTGAGTTGATCTCAAAGTGAGGGGTGGAGAAGAGAACTCTCAATTGTCATAGGGGAAAGGGAAGTCACAGTGGTGAATCCAGAATTTTTATTTTTAAAAGTAAAGTGAATCCTAAAATTTCTGCTTCACCCCAAAATAACTAAGATTTCATTTTTCCTATGAACCCCCATAGCATTATCATCTATAGCACATGTGTCAAACACAAGGCCCGCGGGCCAAATCCAGCCCGCCAGGCCTTGCAATGTGGCCCGCACTGCACTGTCATCACTGCACTCCGCTGTCAGTTTATGACATGGTCAGTTTATGACTGTTCAGTAAACCATTCGGCCCGCGATTTAGGCTGGATTTTAGATTTTGGCCCCTTCTCTGATTGAGTTCGACACCCCTAATCTATAGCATCACTATGAAAGCATATTGATTTTGGTCTAGCATTTCAACCAAATCCTAAGACTCATGAAGACAGCAGAATTTCCCTGGGGATACTGCCGATCATGAAATCCTGTCACTTTTCTGTTCATGTCACTGATATGGGAGTACAGCACTGTATAGCAATGAGTGGTCTAAGTACCCTGACCTTTCACCCGTCTCTCAATTCTTTTACTGAGTCTGCCCTATCAAATAGATACTTCGTACAGTTCCTTTGAGCAAAGGACTCTAGAAGACATGAGTCAAAAGATACTCTTAAAACTTTTCAAAACATTATTTAAAAATTTTGTAAGAATTCCATTTGGAAATTTTATTTTCTATTACTCTTGTCAGAAAATAAGAGTCTGGTCTCTACTGTTTATTTTTATTTTATTTTTTATATATTTTTATTGATTTTTTACAGAGAGGAAGGGAGAGAGATAGAGAGCTAGAAATGTCGATGAGAGAGAAACATCAACCAGCTGCCTCTTGCACACCCCCTACCGGGAATGTGCCCGCAACCAACGTACATGCCCCTGACCGGAATCGAACCTGGGACCTTTCAGTCCGCAGACGGATGCTCTACCACTGAGCCAAACCGGTTTCGGCTCTACTGTTTATTTTAGTGACTACCTACTACTGATAAAATGGTACCAATATAGTAAATAGCAACATACACTGTATAATGTAAGGCTTATTCTCCTTAAATACCAACAGCCTACTTCAACTTCGGGTTTACTGTGTCATCTCTGATGCTTCCAAGAAACTTGGTCATGATTGTTGAAGAAGAGATTGGAGAAAATCACTTGAAAATTTCATATTTAAAGAATTGAGTGCAGCACGCTAAGCAATGATGTTGCACCTGCCCCAAAAGGAATCTAGTTAATATTGGGCATGTTAGGTTTAAAAGATGTCCAGACAATACAATAAATACCAACTGCAAGAATAAGATACATGTAGTACATATTAACAAGCACAAGGTGAATGTGAAGGTTGGAAATTCAGCAGGAGAGAATTACAGAACTGCACTTTAGGATCAGAATTAACACACTGTTCTGGATCTCCAGCGAGACGCTATTTCAATTCCCATTTGTCTTTGAAAGCTCCAAAAATGATTTGAATATATAAGAGTAAAGCAGTTGAAGACTTGCCATTGGGGCTGGGGATAAGAAAGGACATGGAGAATGCTGTAGAGATAGAGTGGGTTAATTTTACCAATCACTGGACAGGTAAAACAATATTTTGAGACCAATAGAGATATTGGGGTTCAGGTAGAATAAAGACTGTATAGGCATACCAAGTGTGAATCCTGTTTTCTCACCATGTACTTCATTTCCTCATTCGTAAAAAGCAGAGAACTACATTATAGGGATGTTGAAAGGATTGAATATGTTAATGTATGTAAAGTGTATCTGGTACATCGTGCTCAATAAACATTTATTACCCTTCTTGTACAAAGATATATATTAGAATCTTGGCTTCCCTATTTTGAAAGCTCTATTTAAACCTCTATATATAAAAGCCTAAGCTACCGACCATTTGACTGGTAGCTATAATGTGCACTGACCACCAGGGGGCAGACACTCAAAGCACAGGAATGGAAACATGGAACAGACTGATGAATCTCAGAGGTATGGGGGGAAGGAGAGGGCAGGAAGAGTTAACCAAAGATTTATTTGCATATTAGAGGCCCGGTGCATGGATTTGTGCACCAGTGGGGTCCCTTGGCCTGGCCTGCAGGGATTGGGCAGGAACTGACCCAGTGCACAGATTCAGGGGCTTGGGCCAAAGCCAGCAGTCCGACACCCCCTGAGGAGTCCTGGATTGCAAGAGGGTGCAGGCCAGGCCGAGGGACCCCACTGGTGCATGAATCCTTGCACTGGGCCTCTAGTTAGTATATAAAGCATTATAGCAGTAAAACCAGGGCCAATTACAATACTGCATTTTCAGAATGTTAACTGTTTTACTTTGTCATGCTCACTAATGTTTATCTTGGCATAAAATTAATAAGTATACAAATGTTGAGTAGTATATGTAGTGATTGACTCACTCTAACTTGATTCCATTTGACAGACTTTCAGTGAATAACATCATGGCCAGCTCAAAAGAAGTAAGTTACAAAATAATCAAGACACAGTTCCTGCCCCACAGAAACTGACACTGCAAGGAAAGGCCATGTGAGTAGCTGAATCTTTTTATAATTATCCATATGCCAACCTCTCACCAAGCACAAGATGCTATAGCTATTGATTTTAGAACTTCATAGCCAGTTTTATCATTTTATTAATAATTTTTGGATATTCAGACACAATTTGATTAATTTGGATTGATTTTTATAATAGAAAGAACAGATCACTTTCAACTAGCATTGTCAAAATATGAATGGGCACCTAGTTTTTGCAAAAGATAGGAGTCCTAGCCAGTGTGGCTCAGTTGGTTGGATTGTTGTTCTATGAATCAAAGGTTCCCAGGTTCGATTGCCAGCCAGGGCACATAGGTTAAGGGTTTGATTCCCTGTCAGGGTGTATACAGGAGGCAGCCGATTGATGTTTCTCATATTGACGTTTCTCTCTCTCTTCCTTTCCCTTCCTCTGTCTCAAAAAAAAATTTTTTTAAAGGGAGATAAGATCTATTTTTTTAGATACATATAATATTTAAATCTAGCTTTTTCCTTTGTATGTCTTTCACCACTTCCACATTTTGAAGAGGAAAAAAAAAGTACATGCTTTCTGCATGACCACAAGATCAACCACTACTGCCTCCTGGACAGAAAAAGGGTATTATTAAGGGGGCAGCCATCTGCTTGCCATAGGTTCTTAGTGAAGCAAGAAAAGCTAATTAGCACCCCACCCTCCTCCTTGCCTCTGTCTCCTCTCTGTGCCTCCACCATCTGGCGGGCCTCCCCTTCTCCCATACCAGCTTCTTTCATCATCCTCTAGCTTGGGGAGGTCAAAGATGTTTGTCTATGCTAGGAAGAGACAGAATAGGCTTCAGCAGCACCCTGGGCCATCAATTTCTAAAATTTGAAAGGAAATTACATAAACTACATTCCCCTCCCACCACCAGTGTTCTGTTTCACTCATGCCTGTTATCCTATTTAAAATATCTTTTCTTCCCTGTCCAGGAAAATTGGTCAGTCCGGTATCCAATCTTTTTTGTAATTGACAGTTATCTAATGACTAGAGGCCCAGTACACGAAATTTGTGTGGGGAGGGGAGAGTCCCTCAGGCCGGCCTGCACCCTCTCGCAGTTCAGGACCCCTCGCTACTTACTGCCTGCCTGTTCACTGCTCCTTACTGCATGGCTTGCTGCATCTGCCCCCTGGTGGGGAGGGACCTCAAGAGGGCTCCAGGGCATGTCCAGCCTGTCTCACTCAGTCCCTATCAGCCAGACCCCAGCAGCAAGCTAACCTACCAGTCAGAGCATCTGCCCCCTGACTGGTCAGTGCACATCATAGTGACTGGTCTACCAGTCAACTGTCTGCCCCTGGTGGTCACTGCACATCATAGCATATTACGCTTTGATTGGTTGAACAGCCAACTAGATGACCAGACACTTAACATATAGGTTTTTATTGTATTGAATAGGCAAGTACTTAATTCATACACTGAATCTCTCGCATCTATTTTATTAGGAGTTGGGAGGGTCAGAAATGGGATAAAAAAAAATCATTAAGTAAATCTAATATATTTCACCATAAAGCCACAGGAAATGGTGAGAAGGTACGTTTAATGTGAAACAGCAGTGACAGCTCAAATGCCATTGCTCATTAAAAAGGTGTCAAATATTTAGGACGTCAATGACGTAGACTATAAGATTTTGGGACTTCACAAAATAAACAGAGTAAATCTTCTAACTATTTAACAAATACAGACAAGCTATTAACACATAAAAAAAATGATTCTCCCCCCACTGGGGATGTGCCCACAACCAAGAGGGAAGCAGGCCACCTCTTCCAAGCCCTCTTCCTGAAGGAAGCCAGCCCACAGATGCAGGGAATCCACTGAGGCCACATTATTGTTCCTGAAACGCCTAGCGTTAGACATTCTCTCCAACAGGAAAGTCACGATCACTGTGAAGCAACAAACAGAAACCAGGGTATGGAACCTGCCCCTTGCTTCTGCAGGTCGGTTTGAACTCCATGTGGCCCACACTGCTGCTGCTTGAAAATGAGGCTTGAAAATCTCTGACCCATAAGAAGACAGGAAAGAGCCCTGGCTGTGAGTCAGCAGCTCTTGGTGTGAGTTCCAGTCTTGACCTTGCAGTGACCTTTGTGACCCTAGGCCTATGTTAATTTATCTCCAAGTAGAGGGAAGAATAAATTACACTTATAGAAAAAAAAAAAAAAAAAGATTCTCCTATTTACCTGAGAAATAATACAACCTGAATAAACTGTCGTTTACAAAAATAAGTATTTCCCCCCTGTATTCCAATATTGTTCTGCCTTATTTTTTCTCTTATTCTACCTTGCTGTAATACAAGCTGTATACTTGTTTTTAATCCTTACCCAAGAATATTTTTCCATTGATTTGTAGAGAGTGGAAGAAAGGGGGAAACACAGAGAGAAATATCTATGTGAGAGAAACACATTAATTGGTTGCCTCTTGCAGGAGCCGTGACCAAGGCCCAGGCCGGGGAGGAGCCTGCAATCAAGGCATGTGTCCTTGTCCAGAATTGAACCTGGAACCCTTTGGTCTGCAGGCAGACACTCTATCCACTGAGCCAAACCAGCTAGTGCACAAGCTACATTTTAAAAGAAATTTAACAGTACAAGTTTAAAGAAAGAAAGATAATAGAGAAAAAAAAACTTTGCTAATTACAAACTGTAAATTGGCTCAGAAAAAGAATCTGATTAGAATCTTGGAGATAAGCTGTGGTTAAGCTTATTATGAAAAGCCTTGCTCCATAATTATATTTCAAATACAACAATGTAAATTTGAAAAAAAAATACTGTCAGGATTTTATTTCAGAATTTTTACCTCACTAAAAGAACTTGCTAAAAGATGCTGTCCAAGTGTATCTTTTTTTTTTTTTTTTTTTTTAGTAACAGAAAGAAAGGCAGGCCAACACATTGGAGTATTTTTCTAAGTTGGATAAAACTAGGCTGTGACTCTGTGAGGGACATCTGTAACTTTTTTGACTGCTCACCCTTGATCTGTCTTCCTATATTTGGGGAATTCCTCCCTGTTTGAGTCTTAATAAAAGATAGGGTCTGCCTCTCTAGATGCTTTAATTTAAAAAACAAAAAAAAAGCCAGTCATTCCTTTTTGCAGGCCTCAGTTTGGCCATTCGGATGCACCAGCCCCAGAATTTGACCCAAAGCCCTGGAAGAGTGGCAAGCCCATTCTGTTGTCATATCCAATTTCCAAAGGCAATAGGAACAGGGCACCATCCTACAGGCAGTGATGAGGGGTGTGGTACAGAGCCTACTCTTTCTTGGCAGCAACAGTGACCTTTCCAGACATGTTCTGGAACCCCTCGGTATGTAGCCTCCTTCCACCTGGGACTTGTAGCTTTCCCACGATTCTGTGAGCTATCTACTGTGTATTCAGTGCATTCCTTTTCCTCTAAATTAGAATCAGCATCTGTTGTTTTCAGCCAAGAACCCTAAGGGACACAGAGTCTCTGGAATAATGACTTAGAATTTAAAAGAGGGGAACCAGGGAAGGGAATGTCATTTTTCTTGAAAGCTATATACTGCTCGTAAAAGACATAGTGGAAGGTAAGATCATTAGTGAAGAGATATGTGTGTATTTTTCCTAATTAAGTCAGGAAGGTGTGTCCAGAAGGCTATGTGGGGAAATGCCAGTTTCAGTCCAGGCCTTACACAACTTAAACATGCAGGAAACAAAATTGCTATACATTTTATGATAACATAAAACAAAATAATATACGTCATACACATGAAAATGATTGGCTGTGGGAGGTGGAAATAAGAGTGGGGAATGGAGATAAAAGGGTTTAGTTGAATAATCTCTTGTGCAAAATGCAGGACCTATTATCTAAGGCCTCGCCTCTTGTGTCATTTCCTTGGCGTCTGAGATCTCAGAGAGAAGGGAACTCTACCTGCCCATCCCTGGGCTTGGAGAGGAGCAGAGTGGAACAGAGCCTGCAGGTGGTGATGGGATTCACCACCAGGCTGCTTTCAGCCCAGGTACAGATATGCAGCCGGAACTTATAAGAACACCTGGGGTGGGGAACCAGGGGCAGAGGCTGATGATATTAAACGCCCTCTTTTACAGACAAAATTATTTTAGTCTAAGCCAGTGGTCGGCAAACTCATTAATCAACAGAGCCAAATATCAACAGTACAACGATTGAAATTTCTTTTGAGAGCCAAATTTCTTAAACTTCTTCTAATGCCACTTCTTCAAAATAGACTCGCCCAGGCCATGGTATTTTGTGGAAGAGCCACACTTAAGGGGCCAAAGAGCTGCAGGTGGCTTGCGAGCCGCAGTTTGCTGACCACGGGTCTAAGCCTAAGTATAGCATAGCAATATCCTAATTGTTTTGTTTGGAGTGATGGAAAAGTTTGGAAATAGATCGTGTTGATGGTTATACAACATCATAAATGTAATTAATGGCACTGACTGAATTGTACACTTAAAATAGTGAAGATAACAATTTTTAATCTATTTTACTATGATTTTAAAATATTAATACTCTAATATACCAAAACAAATTGAGTTGTACATGTTAAATGGGTGAATTATATTATATGTGAATTATATCTCAACAAAGCTGTTAAAAAATAATTATAAGCCCAGCTGGTGTGATTCAATGTTTCAGTGTCAACCTATGAACCTGGAGGTCACAGTTCAGTGTCCTGTCAGGGCACGTGCCAGGATTGTGGGCCCGATCCCCAGTGTGGGGCCTGCTGATCAATGATTGTCTTTCATCATTCATGTTTCTCTTTCTCTCCTTTTTCCTTCCTCTCTGAAATATATATATATATATATATATATATATATATATATATATATATATATATTCTTGTGGTTTTTTTTAAAATCATCCTAAGTGCCCTGGCCAGTGTTTCTCAATGGTTAGTGTTGGCCTGAGCACCAAAGAGTCAATGTTTGATTCTGGTTAAAGACATGTACCTGGGTTGCAGGTTCAATCAACAGTGCTCAGGCAACCAATCGATATGTCTCTCTCACAGAGATATTTTTCTTTCTCTCTCTATTCATTGTTTTTCTCCCCCTTCCTTTTCACTCTGAAAAAAAATCAATGGAAAATGTCCTCCAGTGAGGATTTTTTTTTTTTTTTAAATCATCCTAAGCATTTAGGATCTTCACGTTTAAAAATTGGCACTGGTGCTAAACATTTCGGTCTCTTGGAAGCTGAGGAATTTTTTCCTCCTGTCAGATGGATAACTAGCCACTTCCCTTTCACAGCACATTAGACACATATCATGAACAAGAGAAACACAAACATCCCAAGGTTTGGAATACATCAGTGGTTAACGTTGGAAAGAAATGGAAGGGAATGGATAGCAAGAATTTAGGAGAGATGGACACCCTCACCCAAAAATGTGCAGTACTGCCAGAGGGAAGTGAAGAATTGTCAAATGAAAATGAAAACCAAACTTGGCTGTAATGGGCTTTATTTTTTTTAATCTCTAAGGCTCATGCACAGTCAGTGTGAGATAGCTAGCATGATTTAGCTCCTCGTGCTAAATCTACCACAGCTGCCTACCAAGTATCACAGAGTAGAGTACATTGTCTTCATTTCTAGAAGTGAAGGTTCCTGTGTTTGCCCTCTGCATTCCTACCTCCATGCTATTAATCATGCTGTTCACTACTGGAATGTCCTTTCTACTAATCAGCTTATGTCCAAATCCTACCAGTCCCTCAAGGTTCAGCCAAAATAGCATCCTCTCCCTTTCATAGTGCTCAGCTGAGAATCACCTTCAAGACAAATCAAATTGATTTTGAAATGATGACTGCAGGCACAGTTCTCAGACATTTCTGACCAGGCAAGGGTATGGGATGGAGAGCAGAGTGTCCTGCATGACTCTCATTGCTGGCAGGGGTAAGGCCAGCAAAGTAGTACTAACGGGAAGATACCTGCCCTACCACCCTACCATTCTCATGTGATGTGATTCCTTCTACAAGTTTGACTTCCTAGATCACTTAATGATCTTCTTTCATTAACAAGGCATTTCTTTATCATTATTTATGTAATGTACTTAGTGATTTTAACATTGTTGTTCAAAGTAATGGCCTCTATTTATAAATCATTCTTCTGTAATTATGATGGGAAAAAACATATTGAAAACACATTTTTTTTCTTTCCTAGGTTGACATTTAACTTTTGTTGAATTGCTATTAATTGCTGCTTTTTGTGGCTTCCAAGAAAATATTTGCATTGCCTAGAACAGTTGCTTCCCAATCTTTCAAAAGTCACAAACATAAAGAGGACATAGAGGGGATAAATGGTGATGGAATAAAAATAATAAAATAAAACAATAAAAGTCACCCATATATATATATATATAATTTTTTTTTAACCAAAAACCATCCATTATTACAATGTTAGCTTATGGTAATTGCATGGATATTAATTTCAGGAGGAAGTTTCCAGTTTAAAAAAGTTGGATCCTTGCCCAATATAACAAATACAATACTAAAATGTGCAAATGAAGTTTTTAAATTTAGAAAAACGAAAACAAAAAGTTCTAACTCTTCTGCACAGAGCCACAACATATTTTTAAATATATTCATTCATCCACCATTCAACTATCAATTTTCTCTTTTTTCATTGTGGAAACATTGGTATACAACGTAATATATCTTTGAGGTGTGCAACATTATAATCCAGTGTTTGTAGTATGCAGTACATAGTGATCACCACTGTAAGTCTAGTTACCGTCCATCACCATACTATGATCCATTTTACCCATTTAGCCCTTCACCAACCCTCTTCCCCTCTAGTAACCACCCTGGTCTGTGAGTATGTGAGTTTGTTTTGGTTTTTAGTTTCCACATATGTCATAGAATACGGTATTTCTCTTTTTCCATCTGACTTATTTCACTTATAATACTTTCAAGGCCCACCCATGTTGTTGCAAATGGCAAGATTTCCTTCTGAATATATATATATATACTAGGATACACACACACACACACACACACACACACACACACACATCTTCTTTATCCACTTATCCATCAATGAGCACTTAGGTTGTTTTCACAGCTCAGCCATTTATGAATAATGCTGCAACCAGCATAGGAGAGCACATATCTTTTCAAGTTAGTGTTTTTATATTCTTTGAATAAATACCCAGAAGTGGGATAGCTGGGTCAAATGTAGTTCTATTCTTAATTTTTTGAGGAGTCTCTATACTGTTTTCCAGTAAGCCCTTCTGGAAAATATTGCAAAAGCAAAGGGCAAAAATAAGGCCTGCAGGGGAAATTACCTGCTTCCTTGGGGAACCAGGGAATGTGAGGTGCAGAGCTAAATGCTGCACGAGTGGCTCTTCCTGAATGCTGTAGATGCAACCAGAGCACAGGTCCTTTTCCTCTGCTTTGTTACCCCAGGTTTCTGGGATTTCAGGCTGGTAGTTGAGATACAGACTCATAAACTGTATTTAGAAAAATCTGATGATCTGAGAATTGTGGCTTTGGCTTCATTGGGTTTCCTTTGTTTGGTGTTTCCCCTCAGAGGTATAAATTGAGTGACTAATGTGTTTTCACAGTCCATGGGTGGAGGTTGACAGAAGCAGTTAAGTAGGCACCCTTTCCATTCCTAAATAATGGAAAGAAGGAAAATAGACCCCAAAAGTTTGTTTAAAAAAAAAAAATCACAGCTGCTGGGATAATAAGGAGATCAATAGTTCAGGAGATGACATTTTCATTTATTTTTTTGAAATGCAAATATTTGTTGCAGCCTGTAGTGAGAATTTCCAGGATTCTCTTATACATAATCAAGTTCTGAAATAGGGAAAACATTTGCTTATATGCTTCTCTAGAAATGAAGCTAATTTATCATGTGGGCAGGAAGCTAATCTGTGCACACATGGCCTACTTTTCATGGTTTCTGATGATACCAGAGACTGAAGGTGGAGAGGGGCAGACATAATCCACTTCCTGGTAATGAAGTGCTGGAATGTGAGGTCACTGCAACAAGCATGCCTAGTTGTTCTGTGGATTTCTAGGAAAGCATTTCCACTTCCAACACGAGATTTCCATTAAGTGTATCAGGTTTAATATATCTTATAGCCATGGGAATAGACCTAGGATATTTATGTGAGACATAGAAGTGGGACTTCAAAGACAGGCTATCAAAATAATGATTCAAATGCTGAATATGCATGTATGCAATGTAAGCATTGTTAATTATGGTGCTGCATCTACATATTTAGGAAGAATGCAGATAGCATACTTTTTAGATGCAAAGGATAGCAATATCAAAATATATAAGTATATGGGCATGTGTCTATATACAAACTCATTTAAGACTGGAAGTCAATTAATGTCCTTGGCATGGGACAATAATGATACATTTTTGGACCTTTTAAAATATTATATTTAAAAACTAAATAAGATATTTGTCCTTGATCATATGTTCACAATAATTGCAAGTTATTTGCCTCTCATTTTTGTCCCATTGCCTATTAAGACACCAGACTCATCCTGTATTTTCCATTGGTTTGACTCATGTCACTGCACTAGGCCTTAATTAATTTTTTAAAAGTTTTGAAAATAGCCCAACCGATTTGGCTCAGTGGTTGAGCATCAAACTATGAACTAAGAGGTCAAGGTTCGATGTCTAATCAGGGTTCATGCCCAGGTTGTAGGCTTGATCCTCAGTGTAGGGTATGCAGGAGGCAGCCTATCAATGATTCTCTTTCATCATTGATGTTTCTATCTTTCTCTCCCTATCTTTTTCTCTCCGAAATCAATTAAAAAAATATATTTTTTTTTAAAGTTTTAAAAATAGAATATTAGGAAAGAACACATTATTTAATCTGTTTATCACCCTTTAATTGCAGTAAACATGTGGCAGGCAGTGGACTTCTAAGAACTTCCTACCTACTCTGCCCAGATGAGTGGATTGTTCCAAGTCTTGTTTCTGTTGTGTGGTTCTGCCCTATCATCGGGGCTGACTGTCCAGAGCTGAACCCTGAGCACAAAGGGGATAATCACTTTCTCTTTCCTGGGAAGTGACCGTTTTGACAGAAATGTTTGAGGAGAAAATCTCTACGTTCATGCTCACTGAGGTCCCAGAGATGCCCTGGTTTTGCCCTTTCCACTCCCCGCTGCATTCTAGGAGTCTTCAGTCAAACTGTAGAGCCTGAACAAGGCCTATAAAAAGACCACTCAGAAAACTCGGGCTGTGTGCTTGGCACCTGAGGAGGAGGCCCCAATGCAAGCCCCAGCAGGAGAAACCATGGTGGGCTGGGTTTGGGGGAAGGCTGAAGTGAAAGGTAAAACCTACTGGGACTGCAATGACAGGACCACGCCACTCCCCCCTGCCCTCAGGGCTTCCTAAACAGTCACCACCCTACTCTTTCAGTTGGGTGATGAGTCAAAGCAAAATTGTCTTCAAAGCTGCTAGGCTTTTCCCCTATTCTTTTTGCCAGTCTCCTCCCTTAATTTTTTTTTTTTTTCTTAAGCTCTCTTTGTTTTTGATCACTTGTAACCAGAGAAAACAACATAACACAACACACATTTAATATGATCTTATGTCATTATAACATGGAATTTCTGGTTTGTGGCAAAATGAAGATCACGTAGTCATTTCTACTTAACATCGTTCTTTCTAAAGAACTCCAACCAGTCACGGCTGATGTGTTCTGAATTATTTGAAAGTAAGTTAAAGTGATGTGTTAGAAAATGATTTAAGGAATGGGTGGGTGAATGTGGGTTTGTTAACTTAAATACCAACATTTTTTTCATTTTAATAAAAAAAAAATCTGATAGGCTTCCTTGCAGAATCCCATCCTCATTCAAGAGGCTATCACTAAAAGCAATTCAGTTCCAAATGAGAGTCTTCTCCTTCAGTCAGCAAGAGCTTTCAGACGCACCAGCATGAATGTTCTCGCTAACCTACTCTGGATGTAAAAGTCCCAAGTCATTATATGACAATGAGGTTTAAAAAAAAAATTAAACAGCAGGAAGGAGAGCAGAACACGTGCGGATGATGGTAGCAACCACAAAGTATGTAGTATCCTGTTCTGCCACATTCATTGGGCTGGATTATGTTGTCTCAGAGACCTAGTTAACTCTGGAAGAACTTAATAGGTGCATATTGAGTAGTGAGGGGGTGGGCAGCATAATTAGACCCATAGTCGCTAAGTCTCCTCAAATTGAGATGAAAGCAACAATTTCAGTTTGTCTAACATTCAGGGTGTGTTTCCAATTAAACTAAAATCATAGTGAGCACCTCTGGCTTCTTCTTCAAGATCTCTATCATGAAACTAATTGTATGGTTCTGCCTTTCCCATCTTCTCTCCTCCTTCCCTCCCTCCCCCCTGCCTTCTGGAAGTAGTAATATCTTGCTCTACCTGAAAATCTCCATCCAGGGCACAGGTAGGCATCATAGAATTTGATCTCTTTGCCCTGGCCAGTTTGGCTCAGTGGATGGAGTGTTGAACTGCGGACTCAAGGGTCCCAGGTTCAATTCTGGTCAGGGGCATGTACCTTGGTTGAGGGCACATCCCCAGTGAGGGGAGCAGGGTGCAGGAGGCAGCTGTTTGATGCTTCTCTCTCATCTATGTTTCTAACTCTTCCTCTCCTTTCCTCTCTGTAAGAAATTAATGAAATATATTTATATTTTAAAAAAGAATTTGATCTCCCTTGTGCCCCCCACCCAATGGCCCAAAATTGGAAGCAGTGTTGGATACTATTGGATGTGGTGACTTGGATTAGTTTCAACCTGTCACTGACTAGAACATCTACTCATTGACTCCTACCCCTAAATAATTAGAGTTCTTTATCAATCAATTGTTTATAACAAAAGATATTAAAAGAATTCTTAGGTGTACCTTTTTGTGAAGATGTCCCATTAGACCACACATTCCCTGGTCTAAATGAGAAGTTCAAACATCTAGGGGTGTCAGTGATGAGTATTATTGTCAGCTCAAACTGACAATTCTCATCATACAGTGAGTCCTTGAGTGCCAAAACTTTGTCCAATCCACCTTTGCACCCCTAGCACCTACCATCATGTCTGTTATTAGGAGGCTTAAAAAATATTTGGCAAACACACATAACTTATTTATCTTTTCCACTAGAATTTACTTAGAGGTAGTAAGAACTATGTGGACTTAAACTTTAGATTCCACATAGGACAGACAAATTACATAAGCGGGGAAAGAACTTTAATACGTATTTATCATTTTTTTTTTAAAAAATAGCAAGTTTGGCAAATACAAAGAGATTTCAAATATAAAGAAACTTCTGTTAAAAAAAAGAAAAAGAAAAAAAGAATCTTATGTTAAATTGTAGAGCCTGAACAAGGCCTATAAAAAGACCACTCAGAAAACCCAGGGTTGCGTGCTTGGAACCAGATGGGTAGGCACCAGATGAGTAGGCCCAAAAGCAAGCCCCAGCAGGGGAAACCATGCTGGTTAAGGGGTTTGGGGGAAGGTTGCAAGTGAGAGGTGCAACTGACTGGGACTGCAAAGACTTGACCAAGCCACCGGCTCCCACCCACCCTCGGGGCATCCTAAATAGTCACCACCCTACTCTTTTCAGTTGGGTGATGACTCAAACCAAAACTGTCATCAAAGCTGCTAGGCCTTTTCCCCTGTTCTTTTTGCACCTAAGGCTTACAGCGAAAATGAAAAGACAGGGGAAACCTCTGCAATAAAATAGTGTGCTTGCTTGAAGGAGTGGCGTATTTATTGACTTTGGCCAGTGTCCACGAAGGAGGAGTTTGTGTGGAGGAGGACTGACTTTACTCCTTCACAAGCCTTCATTCCTCCTGCCTCACAAAATCTTTATCTGGAGTTAGGTGGAACCAGATCTGATGGAATCTCACATGTGAACTTTTAATTTTTTTAAAGAAGACAACATGAGCTAAAACCGGTTTGGCTTAGCGGTAGAGGGTCCGTCTGCAGACTGAAAGGTCCCGGGTTCGATTCCGGTCAGGGTCATGTACATTGGTTGTGGGCACATCCCTGGTGGGGGGTGTGCAAGAGGTGGCTGGTCCATGTTTCTCTCTCATTGACATTTCTAGCTTTCTATCTCTCTCCCTTCCTCTCTGTAAAAAATCAATAAAATATATTTTTAAAAAAATAAAATAAAATAAAAAATAAAAATAAAGAAGACAACATGAAACAAATATAGTACAGCAAATACCACTGGACTGTGCACATTAAGATGGTTAATAGTTAAGTTCATATTACATGAATTTTACCTCAATTTTTAGAAAATGAATGGAGGGACCTTAATTTGCTATCTGTTAAAATCTTTCCCAGGTCATGGAATTTATCCATCCTGCTTTGCGTTTGTAAGGGTGGATCCGACCAAAAGAGTTTTAACACCATGGGGAAGGCCTAGGACTGGCGTTTCAGCCCAGCTCTGCTTCAGCTTTAACCTCTCCAGCCTCCATCTTTCTCATAAAATTCCAGGACTGGGATATCTGGTCACCCAGGTCTCTCTCAGAAGTAAATTGATTTAAAGGCAAGAGGCATTTACATCTTTCTTGTTGTCTTTCAAGAGCTTCTTCTATATTTCATTATCCAGAAGGTCTAGCGCCCAAAGGTGTGGTGAAAGCACTGACAGGCAAGCTGAGCACTTTCACTGGGTCTCCGTATCTGGGACTCACTCACTGAAAGAGCAGCACTACAACATTCCCATTCTGAGACACAAAAGTAAATAGAACCCAGCCCTGCCCGCAGGAAGGTAGAGATCAAATTGACAACCTGTGCTTCCTGATATTGAGAATTCTGTGGAATTTCTACCAGAGGTCCCTAATCTGATTTGAATCATAAGGAAACACTAGGCAAACCCAAACTAAACAACACTGAAAAATAAATATTGTCATGGTGTTGCTCAGCGGTAGAATGTCAGCCTGAGGACCAAAGGGTATGAGGCTGGCGCGCTCGCGCTCGCGCTCGCACTCGCTCGCTCTCTCTCTCTCTCTCTCTCTCTCTCTCTCTCTCTCTCTCTCTCCCCCCACACACTCCTCCCCCTCCCTGTTTGCCTGTTTGCTGACAGAACTTCTAGGTCCTTGTCTTTAAAAAAATTGGGTGAAAAGAAAATTGGGGTTTGCACATGGACACCTTAATTCCATATTTGGTTAATAACACTTGAAAACCTCTTTTCAGGATTTTTATACCATTGGTGCTTTATAAGAGCTCAGTGAATTAAAGAAATTTAGAGGTTGAAAGAATTTTAAGGTGGTTTTATCTATATATATGAAACGCCTTTTGGAATAGCTTTTAGCTACATCACAATAGAAGTTATTTTAAAGAAAGTGGTTTTTTAATTTGTTATTTTTGTGTTGAAGAGTGTGATTTCGGGAGCCTTACTTTTTAAAAGGGAAGGTCTCACAGAGAGCCTGAAAGAGTTCGTTAGAAACACCTGAAGGGAGAGGAAGAATATCCCAAAAGAGCTGGTAGGGCACCCGCTGGACATTAGAGGGGGGCTGGTCTCTGGTTCTGCTGGTCCTCGGGGTTCAGGTTGGGGATTAGAGCATTGTTCACCCCCAGCGTAGGATCCAATCCGTCCACGAGAACACCATCCACAGAGATGTGTCTACAATGAATTGTCAGCTGAGTAAGTGGCCTGAGGCAGGTGTGGGGAGATTGTGCAAAACCAAGGGAGTGAGATGCCCAGAAGATAAGAATAAGGAAGGTCCCATAGGGCTGAGGAATAGGAAGCTTCTGGAGCAGTTTCAAGGCTTTATAATTGCCTAAAGGTGGCTTTACATTCTTTAATAGAATGTTGCTTGTTTTGGCTGGATGCTTTGGAATGTTTCAAAGTGGAACACACAGGAGGAATAAGTTAGAAAGAGGATTAAGGCCAATGCCACAAAATACAGGATAGAATTGAACAGAAGCAGGTGGCTCTGCCAAACAAACAACAACAAACATTAGATTCAAGCCGAAACCGGTTTGGCTCAGTGGTAGAGC
Source organism: Pipistrellus hanaki (assembly GCF_964339955.1). NCBI lineage: Eukaryota > Metazoa > Chordata > Mammalia > Chiroptera > Vespertilionidae > Pipistrellus > Pipistrellus hanaki. The sequence goes on along the minus strand of NC_140506.1, from coordinate 68,059,982 downwards.
GTTGGTCTGCGGACTGAAAGGTCCCGGGTTTGATTCCGGTCAAGGGCATGTACCTTGGTTGCGGGCACATCCCCAGTAGGGGGTGTGCAAGAGGCAGCTGGTCGATGTTTCTCTCTCATCGATGTTTCTAGCTCTTTATCTCTCTCCCTTCCTCTCTGTAAAAAATCAATAAAATATATTTAAAAAACAAAAACAAACAAAAAAACACACATTAGATTCAATTATTTGAGAAAGCTAATTGAGTCAGTAACTTCTAATACATTTTTAACAGAGTTTATGGACCAACCAGCATGGTTCAGTGGTTGAGTGTTGACCTGTGAACCAGGAGGTCATAGTTTGATTCCCAGTCACATGCTCGATTGTGAGCTCAAGCCCTAGTGGGGGGCATGCAGGAGGCAGCTTATCAATGATTCTCTGTAATCATTGATGTTTCTCTCTCTCTCTGAAATCAATAAAATAGATATCTTTTTTAAAAATAATGTAGGTGCCGAAACCGGTTTGACTCAGTGATAGAGCAACGGTCTGTGGACTGAAGGGTCCCAGGTTCGATTCCGATCAGAGGCATGTACGTTGGTTGCGGGCACATCCCTGGTGGGGGGTGTGCAAGAGACGGCTGGTCGATGTTTCTCTCTCATCGACGTTTCTCGCTCTCTGTCTCTCTCCCTTCCTCTCTGTGAAAAATCAATAAAATATATTTTTAAAAAATAATGTAGGTAAGTTTAAAACTCTTTAATTCAGCTTGACAGGTGGTGTACAGAATCAAAGAAGTAAGGATACTGAATACTAGAGGCCTGATGCACGAAATTCATGCATGGAGCGGGGAGGGGGGGGGGGGAGTGAGTGTTGTCCCTCAGCCCAGCCTGCACCCTCTTCAATCTGGGACCCCTAGAAGGATGTCTGACTGCTGGTTTAGGCCTGATCCCACAGTTGGACATTCCTCTCACAGTCCAGGACTGCTGGCTCTCAACTGTTTGCCTGCCTGCCTTCCTGATTGCCCCTAACCGCTTCTTCTTGCCAGCCTGATCACCCCCTAGCCACTCCCATGCCAGCCTGATTGATGTCTTAAGTGATCCCCTGCCAGCCTGTCTTAAGTGATCCCCTGCCAGCCTGTCTTAAGTGATCCCCTGCCAGCCTGTTTGCCCCCAACTTCCCTCCTATGCCGGCCTGGTCACCCCTAACTGACTTCCCCTACCTGCTTCTTTCGGCTGCAGAGCTACCTTGCATCAATAGTAGATGTTTAGACATAGTCCCACCTCCTTGCTGTGAGGTGAATGAGAGTCCTGGCTGTCAGGTGGCAGGGAGCTATCTAACCAAGGTCAATTATCTAAGGGTGGGACTTCCTCCTCCCTGCTGTCAGATGGCTGTCAGACCACTGAGAGCTGTCTGACCAATGGCTGATTCTGTATGGGTGGGACTTCCTCCTACCTGCTGTTAGAGTCTGGGCCAGCACAAACTGGGACACAGCATCAAGTCCCCCTGCACCAGAAGACCCAGAGTCAACTCCCCGCCCACTTGTGTGTCCCCTGAACGCAATATCCAGTCTCATGGAGGGGCTGACAGGTCCAGACATGCCAGAGGCTGGGGAGCAGTGAGGCTGGATCTGCCACTGGAGTAGGCAGATCCCGCCTGTCCACTTGGTCCCCAGGACCCCTGGCCGGGCCGATAGGCCCAAACAATCCAGCCTCGCTGCGCGGGGCCTGGCCGCCTCCCAGCCGCATACCCAGAGCTGCCTCACTGGTGGTGGGATCAGTGTGTGGGACACGAGTGCCTCCCAGCCAGACTGTGGGACTCTGGAGGGGCTGGACTGGGGAACTATGGCACAGCTGAGAGCACTAGGCACTGCCATCTTATGGCTATGGGCACTGCCATTTTTGTAGCAGAGTGACATCTAATTTGCATATTACTCTTTTATTAGATAGGATTTGTATCTAAAGTACAATTTTTTTGTCCTTAAAAATCTTTTAACTTTCCTTTGTCATCATCCTTGGTATTAGATGATTTTCTTAAGGTTTTTAAAAGAAACCGATTTCTCTTTTGTAACAGTACATATCTGTATAAGATAATCTGTAGGAAGAGGCGTTGTTTTATTTTTTTAGTTTACATTCCTAAAGGGAGTGCCTGCTCCATTATTCAAAAGGCACCCAGGGTCATTTCATCAATGTATAATGAGAAAAGGCAAACGGTATCTTTAGGGTATGCCAAACGCCCCAGGTATGTGTCATACACTTTATTTTGACAAATTGGAACTTGTATGTTTCCATAAGAAACAATGTGATTCTATTTATTTCTCAATCGCTTAAGGTGAAATATGTCTCCTCTCCAAACTCAACAACAACAAAAAAAAATCCAATCTGCAGAAACAGATCTACAGGATTACTTTTTGTTCGGAAACAAAAGACAGATGTCATCAGAGAACTACATCAATTTGGTTGTGTTAATGTAGTATTTGGCCACTTGTATAATCTACTTGAATCAAAAAATAAGACCCACTCTGCAAATACTGAAGGTACCATTAAAGTTATGCTAGCTGATGAAAAACCATTGAAGAATATGGGATAGGTTACACATTTCCAAGCCTGGAATCCTTCTAGTTACTTAATCAAATCCACTTAGCATCAGAACATTGGGATACTTAAAGGAACGAAACAACAAAAGCAGATTATTTAAATGTTAATTTAGTTACAGTATAAATGCATCAAAATGCTTCAAAAATTGCCGAAACCTGTTTGGCTCAGTGGTAGAGCGCCAGTCTGTGGACTGAAAGGTCCCAGGTTCGATTCTGGTCAAGGGCATGTATATTGGTTGTGGGCACATCCCCAATGGGAGGTGTGCAAGAGGCAGCTGGTCGATGTTTCTCTCTCATCGACATTTCTAGCTCTCTATCTCTCTCCCTTCCTCTCTGTGAAAAATCAATGAAAAAAAAAATGCTTAAAAAATTGATTCAAAACATCAGACATATTCTTTTCTGTTCCATGAATATCCAGAATGCCTGAAAAGGATGAGCAAACAACTGAAATACACAAAATTGCTTTTACGGATTTTTTTTTTTCAAAAAATCAATTCCTTCAAGTACTGTGTACTTCTCCCCCCATTCACCACCCCTTAATATGACTTTATTAATTTCAGAGAAAAGAAGGGAGAAGAGAGAGATGGAAACATCAGTGATGAGAGGAAAATCATTGATTAGCTGCCTTCTGCACACCCCCTATTGGAGACTGAACAACCAGGGCATGTGCCCTGACTGGGAATCAAAACCTGACCTCCTGGTCCATGTGTTGACACTCAATCACTGAGCTATACTAGCCAAGCAATACTATGTACTTTTTAAAAAAAATTAAATTAGAGAGAGAGAGAGAGAGCAATTTGTTGTTCCACTTATTTATGCATTCATTGGTTGCTTCTTATATGTGTCCTGAGCAGAATTCAAACTCAGAGTCTTGGAGTATCAGGACAATGCTCTAACAGAGCCTATATAATTTTAGACCCAAGTAGCCAAAGGGTACTTATAGATAAACTAGAGGCCTAGTGCAGTAGCTGGCAAACTCATTGGTCAACAGAGCCAAATATTAACAGTACAACGATTGAAATTTCTCTTGAGAACCAGATTTTTTAAACTTCAACTTCTTCTAATGCCACTTCCTCAAAGTAGACTCACCTAGGCCGTGGTATTTTGTGGAAGAGCCACACTCAAGGGGCCAAAGAGCCACATGTGGCTCTTGAGCCACAGTTGCCAACCGTGGGCCTAGTGCATGAAAATTCATGCACTGGAGCGGGGGGGGTGCCTCAGCCCCGCCTGCTCCCTCTCACAGTTCAGGAGCCTTCAGGGGTGGGAGGCAACCCGGCAATCAAGGGAAGGCGATGCCCCACCACACCTCTGCTGCTGCCACTGCCGGCAGCGCAAGCCTCAGCCGGCCCTGGTTACCTGTGCCTTGGGCCAGCCCTGAATGGCTGGGGGGGCTGAGGGGACTGGGCGCTGCCATCTTGTGGCTATGGACACTGCCATCTTTGAGGGCATGACAGTCAGTTAGCATATTCCCTCCTTATTGGCTGTGGGCAGCACCATTTTTGCAATGTTGTGAGGGTCAATTAGCATATTCCCTCTTTATTAGATAGGATTTGCTTTAAGGAAAAAAAGAGATGAATCTTCCAGGAGACCTAATTATTTTCTCTTTAATAAAGTCAATATTAAAAAAGATCAGAAACACAGAGAAAACCATAACAACTTGTGAAGGGAATCTTTCCAATACAGGACTCCAGCCAGAATGAACAGGTCTGTTTCTCTGAGCCAACTCTTCACTGAAATTTCTGTTCCATTAGGGTTGACACCTCAGCAGAGCAGTAGGGTCAGCACCGTTCAGGCTGGAACTTCACCGGCCATAAACATTTCAGTAATACACCTCTAAGCCAGCCGTGGCTAGGGGCCTACTCAGTACAGTAATCCACTTGGACAGCTGAGAGGGTGATGTTGGGTCAGAGATGCGCAGTGCCGCCTGAATGTTCCTACTCACCTGCCACCTGACAAGCCCGGGCACGGGGCTGTGTGGCACAGGTGTGCCGGCTGTGCCCGCCCGAGGCTTAAAGACTCCGCGTTCCAACCTGTTACTGTACTCTACTCACCCCGATACTTAACATTGGCCAAAGTGAGTCAGTTTCCTAAATTTATACATGGATTCTGGATTTAACTGCTGAAATAAAATCCTCGGTGTTTCTTAAATTTTAACTTGAAGTGTCCTCTAGGCCTGATTCCATTCATTCAATAAATATTTATTGAACGCTTGCTGTGTGTTAGGGTTTTCCCTGTGGGTGAGCCAAACAGGGGATAGAGAGCAGCCAAGGTCTGCCCTGTTCCTTTTCCTTCCAAGTGAACAAGCTCCCAGGGGAGCCCGCAGTTTGGAATGGATGTGTCTGTGGCAGCTGCTGGCTATGTGGAAACAAAGTGTCAGAGCTCACTGGTGACAGATGGAAGGAATGGCTTGGGCTCAAAAAAAAAAAAAAAAAAAAAAAAAGTGCTCTTTTATGGACCAACAACATAAAAAGCCAAGTAACTTTAACTGGTTACACATGCTTACGGTATGAAGCATAAAAGTATAATTGAGATAAATCCTTTGGTGTTGCCAAAATAGTAGCAGATTTGGAAATTAAAATATTGTGATGATGCAATAGTTTAAAACCCTCTGTATACTCCTTTCCTCTAATGTAATGACCAGCATGCTTTCTGTTTCAAGTGACAGAAACACAATTAAAAATAGCCTGAGAGTTTATTGGTTTGTATAACTGGTAAATTCAGAATAAGGGTTGGTTTCAGGATGACAGATCCAGGGTCTCAGATGTGCTTATCAGGTCTCTCACTCAACTTTATTTTATTTATTTATTTATTTATTTTTAATGTATTGATTTTAGAGAGAGCGAGAAAAGGCAGGTGAGGGAGGGAAGGAGAGAGAGAAAGAAACATCGATTTGCTATTCCACTTATTTGTGCATTCATTGCGGTCTGGCAGGGTTAATTCTTGTATGTACCCTGACTGGGGATGGAACCCACAACCTTGGCGTATCAGGATGATGTTCTAAACAACTGAGCTACCTGGCCAGGGCTCTCAGCTTTGTTCTTTCACTGTTCTTTCACTGTTCTCTCCTACACAGCTGGGCTTTCCCACACGGCAGGGAAATTAACAGACAGTATCCCCCAGGTAACATCTGCCCTCACCTCCATACTGCAAAAAGCAACGCACTTTCTCCTCCAACTCTAAATGTAAAAGTACAGGGTAAAAACTTGAGTTGTATGCTCTTGTCTACTAAAGCCAGTTACATGGGATATGAGGAATGTCTGGAATGTTCTGTGCCCACTATAAAGTAGGGTCATGGTTTAGTGCCTCACCAAAATCATACAGTTGCATTGCTATGAGAGAGAACGAATTCCCCAAAGGAAGAAGAGCTATGCAAGCAAAGCTAAACGACATTCCTCAAGATTTCAACCCTGAACTTCACATCTGCCCTCACCTCTTGGTGCAGCTGTGTCCCATAGAATGTTTGACTAATATGGTTATATTTCTGGCTCAGTGGTTCTTTAACTTTAACAGGCATCAGAAACATCTATAGGACTTGTGAAAACAGATCGCTGTGAACCTACGTTTCTGATTCCGTAGGTCTCTTCCACGTGATGCTGGTGCTGTTGGTCTGAGGAGCACACTTTGAGAGCCATTCTTCTAGGATTTTTTTTTTAATTGTTAAAGAGCTTCTTATCCACATAATATCACTCCTGGATATATTTCACAGGTAAGATCTTTCTAATCTTCAAGAACCTATCCTTCTGATGCTGATTAAGTACTATGGCCTTGGGCAAGTTACTTAATCACTTTGCCATTTTTGCTTGTGTAAAATGGAAATAATAGTACTTATTTCATATGGTTATTGCAGAAAGTAAATAATTTCATGTATGTAACACACTTAGAAGTATCTATTATATAACATACAAGTGTGTACAAGTATTTAAACTGCTCCAAAGAATGTAGAGAAATCACCCAAGTATTTTATAATGGAATCAAGATATCAATATCAAATCCTGGAAAGGTTATGCACACCAATCTCACCTATAAATTAACCATGAAAATTATAAATAGTAGCAAATAGAAGCATGCTATATGGTGAAAGGTACAATATCACAACCAAATGGGCTTTATTCCAAATATGGGAAGACAGTCCAACTAAATGTACAAATATAGTTACTATAGTAATAGATCAAAAGCAAAAAATCCTATGGTCATTTCAAATGCTGTGAAGGTAATCAATACTGGCTCCTGATGAAAACTTTATATATATATATATATATATATATATATATATATATATATATATATAATTGATATTTTTACAGAGAAGAAGGGAGAGGGGTAGAGGGTAAGAAACTGAGAGAAAAACATCAATCAGCTGCCTCCTGCACACCCCCCCACTGGGGACGTGCCCACAACCCAGGTACATGCCCTTGATGGGAATCAAACCTGCGACCCTTCAGTCTGCAGGCCAAAGCTCTATCCACTGAGCCAAACCAGTTAGGGTTGAGAATTTTTAGTAAAGTCAGAATAGATGAGTGGTAGATATTTTCATTCCTACTTTTGGCTATCCAGCAGCAGCAGCCTGTTGTGAGGTGTAAATCTTGGTAGGACATGGGGTCCCACTATCAAAGCCAGGCACGTGCTTTCCCTGACCCTGCAAGCCACACTACATGCACCAACACAAACCTGGTCAGCCAGAGCCCCTGGCCTGGGACTCCGAGTAGGAGTGGCAATGGGAAGAAGCATGCATGAATTAGAACTCTGCCTGGTGGCAGCAGCAATGCTGTGTTCAGAATCTGCAGGGACATCTCAGCCTGACTCCTCTGGGGATATAATTTTGACTGCAGTCTGGCTTCCCAGTTTTTTTTTTCTTTTTCTTTTTTTTTCTTTTAGAAGAGATAAGATTTGATTTGATATTAAAGATCAGTATCATTGTGTCTTATAAAGTGGGGGGAAAGCATCCTAGGCAGATGGAACAGAATGTGTAAAGTTTGTTCTGATGTCCCAAGGGATAAAACTAGTAATGACAAGTACATGCTACAGCAAGCCAGAGAATATTTGCAGTAAGGCGAAGAAGATGACTGGCATTTAGATGTAGACCAATGGGCCTCCACGTGGTAGGAGCGTTGCAGTGAAGCCTCAACCATCGGATGGCTACTGGGACCAGATGAAGTCATATTTGCAACCCTGAGATTTATTATTGGGCACTTCTCAGCCAAGGAACAAGCAAAACCTCAGACTTCAAGGGAACCCCCAATTTCACGATTCTGACTCTTGTATCTTCAGCCTTTCCAGAGAGTTCATGAGCCTTCCAAATTTTCCTTCCCTTAAATTACCCAGATTGTATCTGGGATGTTTGGATCCAAGAATTTTGCCTAGTGCAAAATTAACATATTTTCGAACTGAAATTAAAAGTGTAGATCTCAAACCAAATGCTAACATTATTATCTGATGGTGGAACATCAAAAATATTCCCATTTTCCCCAAATATTAATAGTTTGGGGGGTTTTTTTTGCAATTACAGTTGCATTCAATACTATTTTATATTACTTTCAGGTGTACAGCATAGTGGTCACACATTTATATAATTTACAAAGTGATCCCCTTGATAATTCCAGTACTCACCTGGCATCATATATATTACAATATTACTGACTGAATTTTTTTTAAATATATTTTATTGATTTTTTAAAGAGGAAGGGAGAGAGAGATAGAGTTAGAAACATCGATGAGAGAGAGTCATCGATCAGCTGCCTCTTGCACGCCCCCTACTGGGGACGTGCCCGCAACCCAGGTACATGCCCTTGACCGGAATCGAACCCGGGACCCTTCAGTCCGCAGGCCGACGCTCTATCCACTGAGCCAAACCGGTTTCGGCACTGACTGAATTTCTTATGCTGAACTTTACATCCTCATCACTATTCTCTAATTACCAATTTGTACTTCTTAATCCCTTCACTTTTTTCACCCTATTCCCAACCCCTCTCCCATCTGGCCGCCTCAGTTTTTTTGAATCATTCCCATTAATGCCATAAGAAAAGGTGATCTCTGTGATCACCTGCCATCGGAATCTCTAGATTTTTTTTTAGGGGGAGGGTGGAAGGGAACAACTTTCATTTCAGCAAAACCTGTGAACACCAGTGATGGCAAGGCACACTGAGTGGCCAAGAAAATACCTGAATCAAGTAAGGAGAGATTACCATAAACCAGGCCAAAGGAGCTGCAGTAGGGGAACTTGATAATATGTCTTAACATATTTTAAAAGGCCAAAAAAAAAAAATGTTCATGTTTTTGTCTCAGCAGTTCACTTCTGGGAATTTGGCCTAAGAAAATAATCAGAGCTGAGAACAAAGACTTGTGTGTAAAGGAGAGAAAGCATGCACCTGGCCACAATAGAGGGCGATCTGTCTTTTGTGTAGGAAGCAGATTTTCTTTTTCTTCTTCTCCTCCTCCCTCCTCCTCCCTTCTTCCTTTTTCTATTTTCTCCTCCTCTTCCTCCTTCTCCTCTTCCTTCTTTCTCTTTCTCTCTTTCATTTTTCATATCTTAATATGACTTTTAGTCATAAAAGACAAGGTCCTGGGCTAGTCTGATTGTGATAGGTTAATTAAAAAGTAAGTTAAGTGCTTCTGAATGTAAAATGGGAATTTTTGCCTTAGCCAGTGTGGGTAATTTGGTTGGAGCATCGTCCCATACACTGAAAGGTAGTGTGTTTGATTTGCAGTCAGGGCAAATAACCAGGTTTCAGGTTTGATCTCAGTTTGGGGTGAGTGCAGAAGAGAACTGATCTAAGTTCACTCTCACATCCATGTTTCACTTCTCTCTCTATCCTGCTCCCTTACTCTCTCTCTAAAAATCAGTAAAAGTATTTCCTTGGGTGAGGATTTGAAAATAATAGCAGTTAACAATATAAATTATTAAAATAGGATTTTTTCCCCTAAGAGCCAAACCTATACCCTGAGGCTAGTCCCTAAAAAGTCCTGTCTAGTCCAGGCTCAGTCCACTGTTTAAGGGCAGATCCTAGGTCCCCAGAAGATCTGTTAAGGAAAGTTCACTTGATATGTTAGTTATAGAAGTATAAAGGTAGGCTCGACTCTTTGGGGCCCAAAGAGCTGAGCATAGCCCCAAAGAGCTGAGTCTAATCCCAGATGCCAAGTCTAACTCCAAAGGGCTGAGCCTAGCAGCTCCTAAGAGCCAAACCTAAGGCCAAGGAATTTTTTTTATTATATATTTTTTATTTCAGAGGGAGAGAGATAGAAACATCAATGATGAGAATCATTGATTGGCTGCCTCCTGCACACTTCCTACTGTGGGTGGAGCCTGCAACCCAGGTATATGTCCTGACTGGGAATTTAACTGTGACCTCCTGGTTCACAGGTTGATGCTCAACCACTGAGCCACACAGGCTGGAATAGGAATTTTTATGTTTGACTTTGAAGTACCAAGAGGTGGAAGCCCTTGAACCTAGAAACCAAGAGAAGATGTGGGGGAGAACTCAGGATCAGGAGGTGGACCCCAAATCCTGGAAGCAATTAGGAGCCTTTGGCAAGAGATGACAAGTAAGCTCTCTTGCCCAGAATGGTGAGTGAACTGGAGGGCCAGCAATGTCTGAGCAGCTTAAATTTGTTTCTTTTTTTCTACAAGTAATTAAACTCTAGCTTCCCCAGGGTTTCAGTTAAAATCTATAAAGTATAGATTGAGCTTGTGTTCGTGGAGAGCAAACAGGAGCACACAGGGACGTGACCTGAGGACATAAGCAGGGAGGAATGGGGACTGAGATGACAGAAGATCTTGGGGAGGATTTCAACACCATCTTTCATCCAGGAGTTCCCACAGCTGCAGGGGAAGGGAGCACTGGGCATCTGCAGTTATAATAACAAGACACAGTTATTTTCTGTGAATAGTGAAAAATGGGGTAATGCAAAGGCAAGGGAACTTGGAGACATCCTGATTCCATGTGTGCAAGCGTTACGTAGACTCAGGCATCACAGTCTTCAAAAAAACCTGAAACTCTATCAATTCAGAATTCTCAAGTTTACTGTCTACCCCAGCTTGGGGAGGCAGGAAGAGCCAGTCTAATCCTCAGGCCATTCCACTTTCCTTTCCCACTCCCGGTTCTATTTTGTCCAGGAGGGTCAAATGGGAATATCCCATCCTCCTGCCCAAGCTCCATCCACACTCTTGTCCACTCCTTTGTACTAAGAGCAAGCACACCAGTGGTGTGGCTCAGTCTTGGGAGGATGGATGGAAAGAGGCCCAGTCGGGTCTTGAAATGAGCTCCTTAAGGCAATTTGGACTGTGAATTCCAGGGTACCCAGAGCACACTTGAGGGGAGAATTGGGACAGGACATGACCTATCAGGAGAGACCTGGTTCAAGTAAATCCAAAAGAGTTTTTCAAGCTGTGTTTCCCCTGTAATTTCAGCAGCCTTATGATGGGTACAAGGATATTTGAGGACAGGTATACTGAAGATAAGCATGAAAAAATACAACCCTAAAAATGTTAATAAAGAAAAAGGAGATGTCCTGGCCAGGTAGCTCAGTTTGTTAGAGCATTGTCCTGATGCGTCAAGGTTGTGGGGTTTGATCCATGGTCAGGCACTTACAAGAAACAATCAAATTTCAGCAATAAAGACAAAAAAAAAAAAAAACCACAAAGAGAATCAACCAATGAATGCACAAGTAAGTGCAACAACAAATCAATATTTCTCTCCCCTTCCTCCTCCTCCTACTCCTCCTCCTCCTCCTTCTCCTCTTCCTCCTCTTTCTTCTTTCTCTCTTTCTCTCTCTCTCTCTCTCTCTCTCTCTCTCTCTCTCTCTCTCTCTTTCTCTCTCTCTCTCTCTCTCTCTCATCAATAAATAAAAATTCTAAATTTAAAGAAAAAGGAGCTAACTCAGTAATATAGAAGACTACCCCCAAAATTACTGGTACAGGGTTCTAACACAAAGCCTTCTATTCAGGTCTTCCCAGATTGTACATAGGATTCTTAGCACCATGGATCTCCCTAGAGGCTTATGGGCAGAATTTATTGAATTCTATTTTCTAAGCCTTGTTCTTACATGGATCAGTCCAGTTAATTTTCACAAGTGACCTATGAGGCAGATGCTATTAGAATCTCCATACTAAGACAAGGGAGCAGCCAAAACCGGTTTGGCTCAGTGGATAGAGCAACAGCCTGCGGACTGAAAGGTCTCAGGTTCGATTCCGGTCAAGGGCATGTACCTTGGTTGCGGGCACATCCCCAAAAGGGGGTGTGCAAGAGGCAACTGATCAATGATTCTCTCTCGTCGATGTTTCTAACTATCCCTCTCTCTTCCTCTCTGTAATAAATCAATAAAATATATATTTTTTTAAATTTAAAAAAAAAAAAGACAAAGGAGCAGAGGCTCGGAAAAGCAATGTGACTGGGATGGGGCCCAGGCAGACTGTTATGGCAGAAATCAAGTTGGTGGTGTTAGAAATAAGGTGAGCCCCCAAATTCAGGGGTCCTGGTAGAATACAAAACATACTCGGGAGCCAGGCAGCAAAGCCACCATCTTTACTTCTACTGGAAGGATACGCACATGGAGCAGGTGGTCTGCTCGGAGATTTATTTATTTATTTATTTATTTATTTATTTATTTATTTATTTTTTAAACATGTCATCAATAATTTTAATTGATTACATGTTAAAATGATAACATTATGGATAGATTGGTTTAAAGAGAATATATTGTTGAGTTTGGTTTCACCTGTTTCTTTTTATCATTTTAGTGTGGCTGTTGGGCATTTTTAAATCATGCCCATGGTTCATTATGTTCCCATCAGAGAGGGCTGGCTTAGTGCAGGGCTTCTCAAAATTGTGTCATCACTTTTCCTCAGTTTTCTCTTCTGCAAAATTTGGTAAAATGCAGTGTCAGTAAAGGTCATAAGGCACTCAATCTTTTTTCTAGAGTGGCCCCTCGTACATATCAGCATTCCTTCTTCCTCTAACTCCACACAATACTGGGGAAATATGTAGGGAAGGTGGGGAAGTTTCAAGACCCAAGGACTTGGTTCTTTCAGTTAGTTCAGTGGCACCTCAAACTGTCCATTTCACTAGTACTTCTGTTTTGTGTCTCAATTAGTTCCTGATCCCTGGGGCAGCACATTCCAGGTCTTCATTAACTCTGCCTGGAGGGTGGCTCCTGGAGGCAGTGAGTGTGTGCTGGTGGTGACCAGGGACCGTGAGTGTGTGCAAACCAGATAAGACCCCATGCTCCCAGCAGCAGGCTTGACACAGCAGTCCTCAGTAATGTCTGGACAACCTCACCCCTGGGGTTGTTGTCATTTGAGTCTGCTTTGTTGTCATTTGAGTCTTGGTCTCAGTGGAGATAGAGGCAGAAAACAAATCAATGCCTTTATGCTGTTCAGCCTCCCCACTGCAGGATTTAGTTTAGAGCAGTGGTCAGCAAACTCATTAGTCAACAGAACCAAATATCAACAATACAACGATTGAAATTTCTTTTGAGAGCCAAATTTTTTAAACTTAAACTTCTTCTAGCGTGACTTCTTCAAAATAGACTTGCCCAGGCTGTGGTATTTTTGGAAGAACCACACTCAAGGGGCCAATGAGCAGCATATGGCTTGTGAGCCGCAGTTTGCCGACCACTGGCTTAGAACATTGTGAGTTCAGTAGAGAAGGAATCCATCCTCTGGTGTTGTCTGCAGAGTGGGAAAGGCTGGGGGCAAAGACATGCTTGCCACAACTGGGTGCAACTGATCAACCCTTCCCTGAGATTGACTAAGTTCTGAAGCCATTTTTATAGAGCGTTTACAAGAGTTTGCTGGCCTTTCTTGACCAGCTTCTTGGTGTTTCTGCTTAGAGAAGAGGACTGTAACACTTTGGTGACCTCCAAAATCTCATTCTAAAGACAGCTTCCTACTCTTTGTCATTGGATGGGTCCGACCTTGTCAGCAACTGAGCTCTGATTGCACATGGGACTGAGTACACAACTCTACCTCTTCTACCCACCACAGTTCCCTAGGACCTGATAGATGTCATTGTGATCAAGCTGCCATCCCTATGGCACCTCAGTTCCAGCAAAATCACTTGCTCATCTGTCCACAGAGAGGCTCAACCAATGGCTTCACCATGAAGAGGCATGGCATCCTTGAAGAGGCATGGCATGAGGAGCAAATATGTACCCCTCTTACATCCTATAACAATGCTTGTCTAACAATGCTCTTCAGGCCAACTCCAGCATCATTCTCTAGGGCCCATGAGCTGAGAATGGTTTTTAAATTTGTAAGTAACTGACAAAAAATTAAAAGAGAATATTTTGTGATGCTCGGAGATTTATAATCCCTGATGGCACATGACCTGTCCCTGCTCTTGATTGGAGCACAGTCTTTCTCAATTGGCTAATTCTAAGGGAGGGGCTGGCCTTTGCTGTTTCAAGATGGTGACCCCTAAGGGAGATGCAAGCCATGTGGCCAACATTGCATCTGCCAAGTCACGCAGTCCAAAATGGCGGCTGTCTAAACTGTTCTTTGACAGAAAATATGACTGTTTATTCTCACAGCAGGAAGTGACAAACTATACATGCAGCCTTCATGAGAATGCATCAAGCACTCAGAGCTTCAAAAAAGGACTATTTATTCTGATACTGCCGGCAGTATGGGAGAGCAGCAGGTCATCCACAAAAATCTGCTCTGCTGCCCCCCATAAGCCAGCTGCTTATAGAGAGTAGGACAAAGATTACACCAGGAAATTGGACTACAGACATGGGGAAGTAGGGACCACAGGCTTGGGGCAGTAGGAGGCTGGGTGGGACTCCATTTGTTTGGGCAACGAGGGTGTTAATCTTTCCTTGAGAATGGATCACATCCCAAGGTTGAATCTCAGGTTCAAGGTTGACTCCCACTACCTGAGGGCATACAACTCCCAGCCAAGTCAGAATGTTCTTTCTTTAACCAACTCAAGGCCATCATGGTTAACAGAGCATGATCAATATTTCCCACAACCATCACCAGTCCCCAATATTCCTTTCTTGCTTCTAACAAAACCAGCACCAGAACCCCACTCTTAACTATTGAATGGCAATTTCCCAGCTGGTTAGTAAATCCAGAATAACTTAAAAATGAGTCATTTAGGCCAAAGTGGCTCCGGTTCTTCTATCTTGTTTGGTAGTGTGATAAGGGAATCTTGTCCTTTTTACTGGCAGCCTTCATGAGGATGCATCAAGCTCTTCTCATTTTCTGAGCATCTCTCTCTCCTGGCATCCCTGTGTGGTGTACCAGTAAAGGCAGTAAGCCTTGGGGACATTTAGACCAGAATTTAGCTTGTACCCTGGAATTGGCTATATGAATGAGCCTACAAAGGCTGTCCAGTTGGGAGCCTAGTCCCTGTGACTGACTAGAATGGGTATTGTTCCTTCTTCCCTTTGTAGAACTGTGAGAAGGGTCTGTGTTAGTGAGGCACAGTTTTAGCCACATTGCTCTGGGCGTGATGATAATAGCATGTGATGGAAACATGTGAGTGAAGAATCTGAGGATCCAGGTTTCAGTGCCTCCCTCTGACTGCAGCCCCAGCAGCACACTCTCCTGCTCTAGAGCAACTGTCTTTCTATGTGGCTTTTCCTGAGATGCGGGTGTGTGTGTGTGTGTGTGTGTGTGTGTGTGCATGCGCATCAGAGCGTGGGCTCCAACAGTGATACACTAGCAAGGAGGTCTGCCCTCTGAAATGAAGAAGTACCTTGGGAGATTCCTAAATATATTGGTCGCAGGGGGAAGTCAGGAGATAGAAATTGTACCTATTGACACGCTGAGGATACATGCAAGTGGGAAGCATTGCCTGCACCCAACCCAAATTATCATATGGAATTCCTTAGTTAGATTTTGAAGAGAACTGAGCATTTATGCTGTTGCTCTGAAGTCCTGGAATCTCTACTTTGAACGTTGGAGATGATTTGAAGATTGTCTCATTAATGACACACCCCCATTTAAGTCTCTTTGCCAGGAGTTGTCCAGGCTATTCCCACAGAGCTAGAGACTGGGATTCACTCTTTTCAGAAGCACCTCATTCTGTGTTTGGAAGTGTAAATAAAATGGTATTTTGCAAGTTAAGCCTAAATTTGTTCCACATACTGTTTACTTTTTGGTCTGGGCTCTATGCTCTGCAGCACTGCAGGCTAAGTCTAATCCATCTGCCACAAAATGCCCCTCAAATTTTTCAAAGAAGGCAGCCTGAGCATCTGTTTCAAAGCTAAAAATGCTCAAGTTAAGAGGAACCATCACGCGTGTTTTTTCTATTAACGTAGACCAAGGTCATAGCAGCCTTTTCTTTTCCTTTTCCTTTTTTTTTTTTTTTTTTTTTTTTTTTTTTGTGGAAACCTCAAAATGGGTGTATACTGATATAACTGCTGGCTGTGTTCCCTAAATCACTTTTGCATGAGCTATCGCTAAACTCTGCTTTTGCTAAAGGCAAAATTTTGCTCTTGTGAGACTCAAATGCATGTGGGAGTAAGTTCTAGCAACAGAGGAGTAATCCATCCAAAGTTGTTAAATCTTTGCCTCCCGATTCAAGGCAATCTAATATTTTCAGTCACAAGTTATATGTTTTCATAAAAGAATGATTATAACTCACTTTCTAGTCTTTAAGTATTTTTAAAAAGATTAAAATTAAGTGTTAGCAATGTTTAGGAAACATTATAGGATTTTTTCAAAGCACCAAACAGTTGCCCTTCCGTCTCAATTTAGCTTAGATAAGTATTTAGTAGTAAAACCTCAGAAGTCAATGTTACACAAGCAGTGTCAGTGCTGAGATTACATGCTTGGAACTGCTGGTGCCCGAATTACTATCTGGCAGAGGAAGTGCGATCTGTCAAGTTCTTACAAGTATGTGAGTTTCTAGGTTATTTTAGAAACGTATGTAGGCCGTTTTTAAATCTTCCAAATAATTCAGCTGAAGCTAGTTCATTAGTTCAAAACATATTACTTCATACTTCATCATTCTTTGGAAGTGTATGTATTTTGAATCATGTTTGGCCTCTAGCTGATCCTAACCTTATCCAATATGCAGTGCTTTGAAGGGAAGAGTACGAAATATTTTTGGCCAACTTTGGTATTTACTTACTTGAGATATTTCATTTCTCTACAAGTTAAAAAAAAAAAAAAAAAAAAGCAACAGGTTTTATTTGAAAACTCTGAAAAAATACTGAACAATGGATGGAAACAGTTGGTGTTAATGTAGTCATCCTGCAGAAAGCCAACTGTCTCTGTCACCAGCGTGCTGAGGGACAGGGTATATGCGGGGCGGGCCTTCCTCTCCACCTTACCCAGAGTCCCGGGGTCCTGAGTGGAGTTTTTAGAGGTGGGGATTACAGAGTTAGCAATGTTCTTTGAAAAGTGAGCAGAGAAGTAAATGCTCCTCCTGATGGCCCAGCCCTCATTGTGAGCACAATGGAAGCTGTGTCTCCCCCGACCAGCCCACTCAGAGGGAGAAGGCTCTGGCTTCCATCTGGTCCAGCCTTGGCTCAGGTGAGGCCTGGCAAGCCCAGAGATCCCAGCCGAGCCCGTGGAGCTGCGTGTTGGGAGACAGCAAAGCCTCTGTTGGGAATGGGCTTGTCATTGCTGACAGACTAGCCGTGCAGGTATGCTGACTGCTCTGGGTGTCACAGAGGGCAAGGCGAGTGACCAGACAGGGATAATTAACACAGTAACACAGCAGAACAGTGAACCTACAGACTGGACGCCTCTGGGAGCTGACCTGCCCATGACACTGGGCCTCCTTGTTCAAGCTGAACAGTGAAGCCTTTCTCCACCCACTTCTTCCTGTGTGGCCTCTCCCTCATTTGCTCCTTTCCTCTAGTGGAATCGTAATTTGGTCAGAAGGTCAGATGGAGTGGGTGGGAACAGGGGGGCAGGAAACTGTAAATGTGTCTCTGACTTTTTTAGTCTTTACCTAGAGCAGTGGTAGCTGTATAGCTTCAACATACCAGTAATGGAACCCATCCGCTAAAGCAAAGAATGACTCATATCTAGCTCATTGGGAGAGGCCCTCAAGTGACAAATTTCTTTCTTTTTTAAAAAAATATATTTTTATTTATTTCAGAGAGGAAGGGAGGGGGATAGAGAGATAGAAAAAATCAATGATGAGAGAGAATCATTAATTGGCTGCCTCCTGCACGCCCCCAAGTAGAGACCGAGCCCATAACCCAGGCATCTGCCCTTGACTGGAATCAATCCTGGGACCTTTTAGTCCACAGGCCGATGCTCTATTCACTGAATAAACCAAGCCAGCTAGGACCAAGTGACAAATTTCATTAAGTTCAGGGTTAGGGGGAAGGGATAGAGATTACACATTATTTATCCTTTGGAGTTTTCTACAATCAGAAGACTTCAGAGAGAATGGTAATGATAACTTGTAATTCATAATGAACTAAAAGTATGTATGTGGCTAGTTCCTTTAGGTTTTATACATAAGGAACATTAGAGAAAACCTTTTAAATGAAGATAAAAATGTATGATTCTTAGGAAAATTAATGTTGGCTAAGTGTTATTAATGCTTATCACTATCTAATTTTAATTCCTGTTAGTAAAAGGAAATTTTTCTTCTCAAGTGTCACCAGTGGACCCATGTTGCCAAATGTAATAAATACTTCCATCCTGTTTTTCTTGGTGGCATTCAGCACAGTTGGTCATACATTCTTATTTTATTTTATCAAAAATTATACACACACGGTGTAAAGAGTCGAATAATTCTGAGATTTATTATTTAAAAAAAATAATAACCCAGAGCCCAGCCAGTGTAGCTCAGTGGTTGAGTGTTGACCTATGAATAGGAGGTCACAGTTCAATTCCTGGTCAGGGCACAATTCCAGGTTGTGGGCTCCATCCCCAGTGTGCCGGGGGCAGCCTATCAATGATTTGCTCTCATCATTGATATTCCTATCTCTCTCCCCCTCTCCCTTCCTCTCTGAAATCAATAAAAATACATTTTTTTAAAAGCAACTCAAAATTTAAAAAAGGAATAAAAAGTGAATAAAAACAAAATGACCCAGCTATTCCTCACCCTCCAACTCTAACCATATCCCACTTTCCAAAGCAATGTTTTTAACTATTTTTGCTCATTCTTTTGATACTTACATCCATATCTCTAAATAATATGGTTATAATATTACTTCTTAAATTTCTAATTTTAGGCATTATCTATTGAATTCACGCTATGGGAGAGGAGGGATTAACATGAATTTTATTTCTCTGTCTCTCTCTACACACACACACACACACACACACACACGCACAGGCGTATTCCTCATCCCTCATCTCCAAATAGAGTTATATTGCAAGAGTTTTTAGATAGATGTTTGTATTTCATTACTATGACACATAAACACTGTCTGCCGCTGAGCCAGGTGGTTTACTGTGAATGTGCTCTCTTTCCTGTAGAGCATTCTTCCCTGGCCGACCTCTACTTTCCTACCCTAGATTTAATAATTACTTTTCCCCCTATTTGCTTACTTTTCTCTGAATAATATTTCTTACCAGTTCAACCCTATCTTGGGCCATTCAAAATGCCATTGGTTGGGTAGCTTATAAACAACAGAAATTTATTTCTCACAATTTTGGAGACTGGAAATCCGAGATCAGGTGCCAGCATGGTTAAGTGAGGGCCATCATCCTGGGCACAGACTTCTCACTGTGTCCTCACATGGCGGAAGGCACTGGGAAGCTCTTTCGGGTCTTTTCTATAATGGCATTAAACCCATTTATAAGGGCTCCACCTTCATAACCTAAGTGCCTTCAAGGCCCCACCTACTAATACCATCATCCCATCACCTTTTGAAGCTTAGTATTCAGCATAGGAATTTTGGTAGAATACAAACATTCAGACCATAGAAACCCCTAAACTTTACCCCAGTCTTGAAATTTTCTTCTCAATCAGATCAGATATTAAGTATTCAGAAGTCCATCCTGGAGCTTCCCAATGGGCTCCGGTCAGGAGAGAGTAACTCTTGCTCTGGGCGTTCCCTTTATTTTTTGGAGAATCCTTTTGTCTCTCTATTGGGTGGATCTTTGTTTTTCTCAGAACTTATAACTTCCTCTGTCTTAGTTTAGTCCCTTAATTAAAGCCTGAGAAAGGGTACATGAGTACATGAATAGTTCTCTCTTTTTTTTTTTAACTGCTGTATGATAGCTCATTGTGTGAATATATCACAGTTGTTTTTTTATCATTATTGTTGATAGGCTTTTGGATTCTTTCCAGTTTGGGACCATTGCAAATAGTGTTAATGGCATGGAAACTCTAGTGTATGTCTTTTGGTAACTTATCTAAGACATTTTGTTGATTATATACTTACAAGTGACATTTCTGGTAGAGAAGATGCATACTTAGATTCAATAGATATTACCAAAAAGTTTTCCAAAGTTGTCAGGCTAAGTTACACTCCCACCAGGAATTTCTGAGAATCCTAGGTCCTCTACAGCCTTGTCAATCAATTTTTGTTTTTCTGCCTTGTTAACATTAACCATTTTTGTGGGTAGATAATGGTATCTCACTCTAGTTTTAATTTGCATTCCCTGACTACTAATAAAGTCACACATGCATATGAACTATTGGGATATCTTCTTTTGAGGATCTGTTTGAATCATGTCTCTTTTTCCATTAGGATTGCCTATCCTTTTCTTATTGATTTATAGGAGTTTTATATATTCTAGATCAGGGATTTTCAACCTTGTTCATCTCATGGCACACATAAACTAATCACTAAAATTCTGCCAATCTGACGAAAAAATAGGTATAACTTTGATTCATTCACATCAGACAACTATTGTTGTGTTGGCTGTTGTTATTTTTTTTTTTATTAGATAATTTAAGGGAAAAGAGATCAGTGGCCCTGACTATATAGTCAAGTATTACAAGTTTTAAAAATCCTGCTGGCACAATGGTTGAAAATTGTTGTTTAGATACAACTTCTTTTTTTTTTTTTTTTTAAATCAATCTTTATTGTTCATATTATTACAAAGGTTCCTCATTTCTTCCCCCCTCCACCAGGTTCCCACCCCACCCTCCGCCCCCTCCCCATCCCCCATTGTCCTCATCCATAGGTGCAGTTTATGTTCAGTCTCTTCCTCCCTCCCTTTCCCCGATAGTAAATCTCTTTTCAGATAGTAAATCAGTTACTTAGCATTTTCTCATATCAATAATACCACCACATGCCCAATGATACATTTCACACAAAAGACATTTCCAAATAGGTCAACCAGCCTCATCCAGGCCCCACCCAAGGCACTCACAAATCAACACCCCAGCCCTATACTAACTCAACACATCCAGATCTAAGCCTTCATAACTTGATTCAGCAGACTTTCAAGTTCCCACAAAAGTTTCCAGCCATGTCTGAGAGGCAGCCGTGGGGCAGGGGCAGGCGAGGAGTGAGCTGTTCCTGGCCTGGCTGCTCCGGGCCTGGCCTCTGTTGCTTTGGTTCGTTCCACAACCAGCTGCTCCGGGTCTGGTCACCTCCGCTCCCGACCTAGTTGCTCTGGACTTGGCTGCTGCTGCTCCAGGCCTGGCCGCACCCGACCCGGCTGCTCTGGGCCCGGCTGCTCTGGGCCCGGCCGCTCCGGGCCTGGCCGCTCCCAGCCTGGCAGCCGCTGCTCCGGGCCTGGCTAGATACTTCTTTTGTCTTATTTTATTATTTTATTTTAAGAGTTTGTTTATAGTTTAAGAGTTTGTTTATTACTGTCTGGGGACAGTGTGACAAGGAAGGGCTTAGGATAAAAGAAGCAACTGGCCCTGGCCATTGTGGATCAGTTGGTTGGGCGTTGTCTGATGCACTGGAGGGTTACTGGTTCAATTCCTGGTCAGGACACGTGCCAGGGTTTTAAAAAAAGGAACAACAAGAGAGAACCTAGGTGGGGCTGCTTTGGCTCTCTGGAAGTCAGAGAATAGGGGGTCTTGAGACAAGTTCATGGGCTTAGTCCAGTAGGAGCCACCACTGCCTATTGCTCCCCTGGTTGCAAGTCTCTGAGGTCCTTTAGAGTTTAGGAGATGCATGCCCATGGCGGGGAGGAAGAGGGGGAAGGGAAATGTGCTGGCATGCTCCTGGGAGGGAGAGTATACACTAGATACAAGTTCCTTATCAGATGGATGTATAATGAATATCTTCTCTTACTCTGAAAATTGCTTTCATCATCTTTTAATGGTATCTTTTGATAAATAGAAGCATTAATATAGTCTGTTTTATAATTTTTTATTTTATGGTTAGTGCATTTTATGTCCTGTTTAAGAAATCTTTCCCTCTTCCAAAATTAAGATGGTATTCTCCTGTGTCTTTTTCTGAAAGCTTTATTGTTTTACCTTTTATCTGGCACTACATCTGGAAAAAATTTTCTGCATATATTTAAACATTTCAATATGGTAAAGTAATGCAATACACTGTCTCATGTTGGCTCAAGCTTGCATTTCTGGAATAAGCTCAAATCAATTATGAGGTATTATCTTTGCTATATGTATATTGCTAAATTAAATTTGTAAATAGTTTTCTTGGGATTTTTATTATCTTATGTTAATGAGTAAAGTAAATTATATTTTCTTATTCTAACACTTCCTTTTAGTATCAAGATTATACTGGCTTATTAATTTGATTTGGGAAGGGTTTATTCTTTTTTTTATATTCTAGAATAAGATTGCAATTACCTGGTACCTGAATTTTTGGTAAAACTTCTCATAAAATCATTTGGAGCAAGTTGTTGGTTTTTTTGTTTGTTTGTTTGTTTTTTTGGGTTTTTTTTATTTATTTATTTATTTTAATATATTTTATTGATTTTGTACAGAGAGGAAGGGAGAGAGATAGAGAGCCAGAAACATCGATGAGAGAGAGTCATCGATCAGCTGCCTCTTGCACACCCCCTACTGGGGATATGCCCGCAACCAAGGTACATGCCCTTGACCGGAATCGAACCCGGAACCCTCCAGTCCCCAAGCCGACGCTCTATCCATTGAGCCAAACCAGTCCCGACAAGTTGCTGTTTTTTATGTCAGGGTAAGATTTTAAACTACTGACACAATGTATTCGTTATAAGAATATTTGGTTTTTCTACTTTATTGTCATTTTTTATATAAATTTTCATATGTGGTATTTTTTAAATTTTTTTCTTTATATTAATCTCTCCTGATTTATCCTTTTTCATTCATAATATTATTTATTTGTATCTTCCTTCTTTTTTCTTGATCTATCAGGGCTTCAATATATAAATTTTGAGGAGACATAGTTCATCCTATAACACCATCTATAATAAATTATGTAATTTTTCAATATGTGCCCAGCCAGTGTGGCTCAGTTGGTTGAGCATCCTCCTGTTCTCCAAAAGGTCACTGGTTTGATTCCCAGT
Source organism: Pipistrellus hanaki (assembly GCF_964339955.1). Classification (NCBI taxonomy): domain Eukaryota; kingdom Metazoa; phylum Chordata; class Mammalia; order Chiroptera; family Vespertilionidae; genus Pipistrellus; species Pipistrellus hanaki. The sequence continues at coordinate 68,037,081 of NC_140506.1, read as the reverse complement.
CAGGGCATATGTTCAGATTGAGGGCTGGATCCCAGTTGGTGTGTGTGTGTGGGGGGGGTAACCAAGCAATGTTTCTCTCACATATTGATGTTTTTCTCTAATTCCTTCCCTCTAAAATCAGTAACAACATTTTAAAATATATTTTTATTGATTTTAGAGAGGAAGGGAGAGAGAGAGAGATAGAAACATCAATGATGAGAGAGAATCATTGATTGGCTGCCTCCTGCACATCCCCTAGTGGGGATCGAGCCTGCAACCTGGGCATGTTCTCTGACAGGGAATTGAACCATAAACTCCTGGTTCATAGGTTGATACTCAACCACTGAGCCACATGGCTGGACTCAATAAAAACATTTTTTTAAATGTCAATATAAAAGCCATAGGACATGGTTACATAATTACAGTGCTTCTCAAACTTTAATTGTGTATATGAAAGCTTTGGGGAACTTATAAAAAGATGCAGATTGTGCCCTAACTGGTTTGGCTCAGTGCATAGCTCGTCAGCCTGCGGATTGAAAGGTCCCAGTTCAATTCCGGTCAAGGGCATGTACCTTGGTTGTGGGCACGTCACCGGTAGGGAGTGTGCAGGAGGCAGCTGATTGATGTTTCTCTCTCATCAATGTTTCTAACTCTCTATTCCTCTCTGTAAAAAAAAAAAAATCATTAAAATATATATATATTTTTAATTTAAAAAAAAAAAGATGCAGATTGTGACTCAGTAGTTCTGAAGGGGGCTGAATTCTGCACTTCCAACAAGCTCCCACGTGAAGCTAATGCTACTGGCCCCAGGACCACACTTTGAGCAGCAGTGAAGTGCTAAGAGACAAAGTAGCCAGGTCCTTGCAACTATCTGTAATCAATAGGACTGGGTTTAAGAAAAGTAAGAGGTTCAGAAGATATTCCATACAAGAAAAATAAAAATGAAAGGAGAACAAATGTGACTTATATTTGTAGATAATAAGAGAAAGACAAATGAATTAGTGATAATGTGCCAAGATGACATACTGCTTAGTGGAAAAAATGAGGAGGTATGATAACCCTACAAATGAATGAGTGAATAGTGTTAATATACCCCACCAGGGCTGTCAGATTTACAAAACTACAGGTTTGCAAAACACCTTTTCATGCTATTAAGCAGTTTCAACACTACTTCAAGTGGCATAATGAGATGCTTACTGTGTATCATTGGTGATAAAAAAAAATACAGTTTTTTTAAAAAGAGAAATTATTCAGGTTAGCTCCCTTTTCAGTTTACTTACTACCAATATTTTTTAGAACTATAATCATATGGAAGCTCAGAGTTAATAAATTATTCAAAGGCTGTGTCCATAATCCATTTGTGTTTCTACTCTCCATACCTCCCTCTCCTAAATTACAGAGTGTGTGTGTATGTGTGTGTGTGTGTGTGTGAGTGTGTGTGTAACTTCTTATAAAAACAATAACAACAAAGCCTTCATAATTGAAATATACCAAATTACCACTGATTTACATCTAGAGTGGGTTTATTCTGATGGGACATTGGAAAGTTGTTCAAACCAAGGGCAATTCTTTGTTGTGTGACATCTCCGTACACTGCAAATGGTCCAGCATTCCTGGTCCCGGTTTAGTAAATGCTGCAGTCACATCCCCCACTCATTGTGAGGCATAAAAAGATCCCCAAAAGATTTCCAAAACATACTTTAGAATGGGGCTTTATCCCTGTTAACCATCACTGTATAGATCAACTGGATTAGACTACACTTTACACCTTTAAGATTTAACACAACTTCCAAATGTCTGAATTAACACCAGGCATTCAATATACTAAGCAGTAAATTCTTCACAACTGTCTTGTGATCCAAAAGTTTCACGCAAAAAGATCAGGCCCCAGAGAAATCGGACATATTCACTTGGCATTTATCACAAAAACCTCAGGTAGTTGGATGGCCAGTGAGCTCTGAAAGTTCTTCCCTTAAGAACTGGAAATACAGGAATAGCAACTTCTGTTCTCCTGGTAACCTCTTTTACCCACGGATGGGCCTCTTTCATTCTGTGTTCTAAGCGCAATACGCCTGCAGAGCTTTGTTTATATCCACCCATCTACAGGATTTTGTAGCATTTCCTATGGAAGACAGGATCGTGTTTCGTGTTATAATTCTTGTGCTTGTTACCCTGCCTGACTGAGGTAATGTAAGGAGCCATCTGTTCAGAGAATAAGTAGAGGAACACTTCAGGGAAACATACAAAAGGGGTAACTAATGCGTCCAGCTAAACAGCGAGCCCCACAAGGACATATTTCTTTAATTTGGAAGGTATCACCAAACACTTCCACCGCAGTATCTGTGTAAAATTATGTGACGTATCAAGCCCCAGAATGTTTAAAGCTACAGTCTTGCCAACAGATTGCTAAACTCTGGCTTATTTGTCCATGACAGTGAGTTGGACCTAGAGATTAAAATCTAGGTGGAATAAGTAGTGTCAATAAATCAACTCTTCATAGCCTTAGCAAATTATGAAAAAAAAATTCTGACAGTAAATCTTAGATTCACAAGCTGTTCTTTAAACGCAACGAAAGCCATTATTTTTGCACTGGCCTCATCATGCTTCAGTTTACTCCAAACATTACCCCAAAAGGGTCACATTTTCTGTTTGATACATGTGATTTAAGGCATGTATGTGTGCTCTGGAATATGTAGGATAAGATCTTGGGGGTTAGCACACAAAATATGACGTGGTTGTCTCTGGAAGCTGGGATTATATGTAAACTTTTTAAAAATATATATTTTATTGATTTTTTTACAGAGAGGATAAAAAGTTAGAAACATCTATGAGAGAGAATCATCGATCAGCTGCCTCTTGTATACTCCCTACTGGGGATGTGCCCGCAACCAAGGTACATGCCCTTGACCAGAATCGAACCTGGGACCTTTCAGTCCACAGGCTGACACTCTATCCACTGAGCCAAACCTGTTTCGGCTGTAAACTTTATTTTATTCTTTGTACTTTTCTGTGTTTTATTGTTTTGTTTTTTTTCTAAAATTTTTCTCAGTGAAACCCATTCATGTTCCAGAAGGACAGAAATTTATTCCTCTTGCTGTGTTCACTCTTGTATTCCTAACCCTAGAACAGTGCCTATCATATACCTATGATAGAATGGATCTTGCATTATACCAGAGGTACTTCATTTTCTAATTCAGTTCCCAGAGGTGTACTGAAAACCAGCTATGTAAAATGTTTTGCTTTTAAAGCAGTGGAGGTTGTGAAGTAAAACAAAACCAGACCCCATTCATATGGGAAAAGGCACATAGGTAAGAAAGCTTACACTATTCCGAGTAGTGATATTAGAGTTGGATGTATGAAGTAGGTACTAGGAAAATAAGGCTGGAGATGCCAGGGTTAGGTTACACTTAATTGTATCTGCAATAGGAAACCACTGAGAAGAACTGAATGGAAACTAATATGATGGGAAATGAGTTTAAATGCTTAGCCTCCTAGCATGTCTAAGAGGCATTGGGGCCGGAAGGAAGTGGCAGTAGCCTTAGGAGGAGATGGCATGAAAACCCCTGTGTACGATGAATAAACATAGATTGGCAAATGATTGGCTATAAGAGCTAAAGGGGCAGACAGGTGGTGCTAGATTTTAACTCCAGTATGTCCTAGACACCTTATGGAACCAGGTCTTAGATCCTTCAACATGTCCTCTGGTAGTTCGATGTATTTGCATGTCAGGAGACTTGGGATTATTTAATTGATCCTCAGCAGAGAACGCCAGCAATCATAATATTGTTATGCCAACTATATTTCAATAAATACATTCTTATATATACTAGTAATAGAAGCACAAGGAATAGCAGCCCAACACCAGGGAGGCAGGTGTGTGGAGAACTAAATGGAGCCAAATGCTTGGGAAAGGGGCTGGAGAGATCATCTGCCTTCATTGCCCTTCGCTGTGCTTTACAGGATGTCATTACTCAAGCAGAGGCTGATTTACATAATTTGACTAAAATTTGCGTGGCTGTTCAGGAAGGCATGATCCCACAGCCCAAATTGAATCCAGCAGCTCTCGCAACCTCTGAGGACTGCTCTTCATCTCACCTAGGGAACATCAATCAGCCCAATGAAAACATGCCCATTCTGCAATGAACACAACAGAGGCAGCCCAGAGAAAGGCCCAGTAGTCTCCTTATCTACACTTGGCCTGGGCTTCTTACGTGAACATTAAGAGATTAGTTAACTGCCCTGCTGGGGGGGGGGGGGGGGGGGGAGAAAGGGGAGAAAGGGGGGCGGGAAGCTATATGATTCAGAGACACAATGTCAAGAGACTCTACCAGAGAAATGGATTTATCCCCAGTAGCTTATGGCAATTTTTCTTTAATCATTTTGTGCATTTTAAATTATTTTATTTGGGTTTGTTAATTAAAAAAAAAAAAAGAAGAAATCTGAGCCTAGTCAGTGTAGTTCAATGTTTAGAGCAGTGTTTCCCAACCTTCTCTCATGATGAGAATCACCTGGTGGAGTTGTTAAAACACAGATTCCTGAATCCCAACTAAGAAGTGCTAAACTAGAATTTTTGAGAACATATAGGTAAAATTGCATACCTAACTTAGTGCTCTGTATATAACATCTGTTTTAGAGCACTAGTTAAGTATACAATTTTACCTATATGTTCCCAAAAATTCTAGTTTAGCACTTCTTAGTTGGGATTCAGGAATCTGTGTTTTAACAACTCCACCAGGTGATTCTCATCATGAGAGAAGGTTGGGAAACACTGGTTTAGAGTGTCACCCCATACACTGAAGGGCCAAAGGTTAGATTCATGGTCAAGGACACACCTGGATTGCAGGTTTAACTCGTTTAAGGTGCTTGCAGGAGGCAACCCATCAATGTGTCTCTCTCACATTGTTGTTTCTCTTTCTTCCTCTCTCTCTCCCTCTCTCCCCCTTCTCCCTCTCTTTCACTCTCTTTATTTTTAAAAAATATATATTTTATTGATTTTTTTACAGAGAGGAAGAGAGAGGGATTGAGAGTTAGAAACATGGATGAGAGAGAAACATCCATCAGCTGCCTCCTGCACACCCCCTACTGGAGATGTGCCCACAACCAAGGTACATGCCCTTAACCGGGATTGAACCCGGGACCCTTCAGTCCACAGGCTGACGCTTTATCCACTGAGCCAAACCAGTTTCAGCTCTTCTACTCTCTTTAAAAATCAATGAAAAAGCCCTACTGGTGTGGTTCAGTGGTTGTGCATCGAACTATGAACCAGGAGTTCACATGCCTGGGTTGCAGGTTGCAGGCTCCATCCCCATTGGGGACCTGCAGGAGGCAGCAGATCAATGATTCTCTCTCATCATTGATGTTTCAGTCCCTCTCTCCCTCTCCCTTTCTCTCCTAAAAATTTAAAATATACATCAACCCAAACCGGTTTGGCTCAGTGAATAGAGCGTTGGCCTGTGGACTCAAGGATCCTGGGTTTGGTTTCAGTCAAGAGCATGTACCTTGGTTGAGGGCACATCCCCAGTAGGAGGGGTGCAGGAGGCAGTTGATCGATGTTTCTCTCTCATTGATGTTTCTAACGCTTTCTCCCTCTCCCTTCCTCTCTGTAAAAAATCAATAAAAAATATATTTTTATATATATATATATATATATATATATATATATATATATATATATATATATATGACATAGCATATTTAAAAATCAGTGGGAAAAAATGTCCTCGAGTGAGGATTTAAAAATAAAACGAAATCTGAAGACAGTAAACAACGTTTCATTGGAACATAGCCATGCCTTTGTTTGAAAACAAACTTCGATCATCCTATAGCTTATGTTGGATTCATTCTGAGCCCTGGCTGAGAATGAACGGACATGGTCATGGCCAGGTGCCTGGAGTGTTTCTTGGCATTGCCAAACAGCCATCTCCCACTGGACTCACTTGGCCCCACTTCCCACTCCTCTGAAACAAATCACCACCAATTACTGTCTTAACTGAATGGAGTAGTTGAGCTGTTTGACACAACTTGGCTATATTTAGACCTGAAAGCAAAGAGCCTAGTGTCTTTGACTCATCTCCAAATTTTGAAGCCCAGTCATAAAAGATACTCTGTGATTAAAGGGTTTATTATAGGTTAAGTTTAGTGCAATATTTAATGCACTAAAGTTCTGTGCTACAGCCCTCCCAGTCTATAAAGAGCTATTGCTGAAAGATTTGATTTTTATACAATATAGAGAATCACTAAATACAAGAGCTAGAAAGGACCTCCAAGATCATAGTGTCTTCCCTCACATTGTCTTTATTCCCATTTTACAGTTGGTGAAACTGAGGCTAAGAGAAAGGTTGTATTTTACCAGACTCCATAACAGGTAAAGGAGCCAGAGCCAGAATCCAGTTCTCTGCATCTGATGGTTTTGAACTCTGCCATGTTACTATGTGCCAATTAAGTGCTATTATTTAACAGTATAACCTTTCATACAATAACATTAACAATTCAAGCATTTTTAGAGGAAACATACCAGAGAATCTGTATCAGAAAGAACCTTGGAAAGCATTTGGTTCAATTTTCTAGTGCATCAGAAATCTCATTAAGTTCATAGGTAGAGAGAGTATATAAGAATAATGCCAGCTGCTGGGACAAAACAACCCCCAAACTTTAGTGACTAAACCCAATAAAAGTTTATTTCTCACACATTTAACAATACAGGTGTCCCTGATGATGGAACTCTTCCACAGGGCGACTCAGGGACCCCAGCTCCTGTTAGCTGGTGGCCTCCCCTCCTAAGGTTTCCGTGTCTTCTACATGCAGGAGGAGGACAGGGAAAGAACAAGTAGAGAAGGTTTTTTTTTTTCCTTTTATTTTAATGTAAACTTTATTTTTCAATTATAGCTTCATTCAGTATTATCTTACATTAGCTTCAGGTGTATAGTATAGTGGTTAGACAATTGTAAGCTTTATAAAGTGTTTCCCTTAATATTTCCAGTACTCAAGCAGGCATCCATGTGCTAGGGCTGCTATGGCTGAGGACAGAAGCTAGCTGGCATCTGCTGGGTGACTCTTCCTGCCCCTTGGGTGGTTAGTCCCTCATCTGCAGTAGATATTCTCTGGTGGACATTAACCAGTGCTTCTTTCCCACTCCCATTGACCCTCTGCTCACATGCTTCTCCTCCAGGCCAGACTGCCCATAAACTTGTATCTGATCTTTTTTGGGGGTGGGGAGTAGGAGGGCATTTTCTCCCCACACAAAATAAATAACCAGCAGCATCCTCTGAAGCTCTACCCATGTGGAGATTCACTTCTACACCATCTTTTAGCCCAAGTAGGCTGCAGTGCAATAGCAGTCTATTCTCAATCATATTAGCATGCCTCCTCTGTCCATTGGTCCTAGGGAAATTTTAAGAAGCTCTAGATATGAGCTGAAGGAAAAGTGTTTATGTCAGAGTAGCGAGAGATCTGTCATCTTAAACTACTTCTTTTCTTTTTTCTTTTTTAAAATATATTTTATTGATTTTTTTACAGAGATGAGAGAGAGAGATAGAGAGCTAGAAACGTCGATGATGAGAGAGAAACATTGACCAGCTACCTCTTGCACACCCTCTACCGGGGCTGTGCCCGCAACCAATGTACATGCCCTTGACCGGAATCGAACCTGGGACCTTTCAGTCCGCAGACCGACGCTCTACCACTGAGCCAAACCGGTTTCGGCGTAAACTACTTCTTTTCTACAGCTTACTTATTCTTTTGGGACCTGCTGGACTGAGTTTCAGAACTGTTTTCATCTTATGATGGAATTAGAGGCCCAGTGCACAGATTCATGCACCAGTGGGGTACCTCAGCCTGGCCTGCACCCTCTCGCAATCTGGGACCCTTCCTGGGACATCCAACTGCCGATTTCAGCCCAATCCCCACAGGCCAGGCTGAGGGATCTCACCAGGATTGGGCTGAAACTGGCAGTCTGACATCCCCCAAGGGATGTACTGTAGTAGTGCACAAAGTGGCAGGCAGCTGGGGAGGATCCTGAGCCCAGGCCAGGCAACATGCCACTTCCATTCATCCCAACCACACTGTACCTGCTGCCACTGCTACTCAGTAGCATCTGCTGCCAAGGCAAGAGAAGCTCGTGCTGCCGCAGCTGCACTTGCATCTAGTGCCCGTCTGTCAGCTGAGCAGCTCTCCCACTGTGGGAGCGCACTGACCACCAGGGGGCAGCTCCTGCATTGAGAATCTGTCCCCTGGTGGTCAGTGCACATCATAGCGATTGGTCAACTGGTCGTTTGGTCATTTGGTCAACCAATCACTTAGGCTTTTATATATATAGACTAGAGGTCCTTTGCATAAAAATTCATGCACTGGAGTGGGGGAGCCTCAGCCCAGGCTACCCCCTCTCACAGTCCGGGAGCCCTCAGGGGTGGGAGGCGACCCGAATATCAGGGGACGGAGACACTTCCATCACACCTTTACTGCTGCCACTGCTGGCAGCGCAAGCCTTGGCCGCCCTGGTTAGCTGAGCCTAAGATGACCCTGGGCAGCTGGGCAGCCACCATTGGCAGCTTACCTACACCTTAGGCCTGCCCTGGGTGGTTGGCAGCTGCCATACGAGGCTTGCCTGTGTCTCGGGCTGGCCCTGGGGGCTGGGGAGCTGAGGGGATTGGGGGACTCCAGAGGTAGGTGCATAGAGCAGCACCCCTGCCGCTCCAGCGGGGCAGAGTAGACTGGGCACCACCACCTTGTGGCTGTGGGCGCTGTCATCTTTGATGACATGACAGTCAATTAGCATATTCCCTTATGGTGGGCAGCTCTGGTTGTATAATTATTTGATGTCTCACAGTCAGATCATCTCTTCCAGGTCACATAGTGTGCCAGAAGCTGTTTTTCCAAGTATATAGTTCTTTAATGCAGGATGCATGAGCTTGCCCAAGAACCCTAGGAGTAGCCCTGCAATTCTCATATTTGGGCTTCCCAAGTGTTTTACTCAGTATCTTTTTTTCCCCCCCAATTTTTAATTCTGGAATGTAAACCTCTATTTAATGAAAGTGTAGTTGACATACAATATTATATAATTTTCAGGCATACAACATAGTGACTTGGCTTACAAGCATCTTTACCGCAGATACAGCTAGTAACCTAGAACCTTTGGGCCATATAGCCCCAGTGGTCCTGTGTCCTCAGCTTCCTCATACAGGTTACCTGTCAGAGCCCCTGAGCAATTTAATGCAGTCTCTTCTGCCCATGTTTTGTCCCAGTTCACTACAGGTGGAAATCTTAGCAACTGCACCAATACAGCAAGTCCAGGACTAAAGCTGTTTTACCAACCACCAATGACAGGGTTCTCATTGCCATCTAGTGGATGAATTTCTCAATGCCAAAATCCAGATCTAGTCGGCTTCCGAGGACCATTTTTGTCACCAGTTGTTTTAGATGATGCTCCCTATGAGCGGAGTCTGAAGTGAAAGTCCTGCGTAAGTGGTCTTAAGGAGAAACCTATTAGGTAGTGAAAAAAGTAGGAGACAGCAAGGATGTAGTTGGGAAGTACCGAGTCGTGAATGGATACATGGAGGGTGTCCCACCCCAAAACTAGGAGGCCTCCATGTGCCTCTTCACTTAGTCTTTGTCCATGGCCCTCCCCTGGGTGGAGGACAGAACTTCAGCTTTTATCCCCAGGACTGGTCAGCCAAGGGCAATCCTCCATAAAAGAACAAAGGCCTGAGCCATGGACAGCCAACACCAACAGCATTTAGAAGATGAATACACAGCCTGAGATGGTATTCAATTAAAAAAACTTAATAACAAGAATGTCGACATAAAAAAACATCCAAACTGATAGATAATTTTAATAAAAATTTATCTGAGCCAGTCTGTGTGGCTCAGTGGCTGAGCCCAGGAGGTCATAGTTTAATTCCCTGTCAGGGCACATGCCTAGTTTTCAGCTCCATCCCCAGTGTGAGGCATGCAGGAGGCAGCCAATCAGTGATTCTCTCTCATCATTAATGTTCCTATCTCTCTCTCCCTCTCCTTTCTTCTCTGAAATTAATTTAAAAATTTTTTAAATGTTTATTTGAGCCAAAGAGAGGATACGTTTAGAATTAAGATCTCAACAGACTGAGATTATGCTTCTGAGGATAACAGTCTGCAATTTCTTTATGTATTTGAGATTAAGAAAGGAACATAAGAAAGATTGCATCAAGGTGTGAAAAATCAATTCTGGGATTGGATTACAAGCCAGTTAAACTTGAGAGTGGTCTCCAGGGGCCTGGATTACGTATATGAGCTTCCTTGATGATGATATCAGGAGAGGTCTGAATGGGGGCTTTTCAAAAGGGTGATAACCTAGATGCACAGAAACAATGAACAGGGCTTGCTTAAGGCAAAGATAATCTTTTAATTAAAAAAGTATATGCCTGGAGTGTGACCACCCACCATGACCTGCCCAGACAAGAATTTATGATCACATCATCCTGTGAGGTTACTTTCCATAGAACCCCTTTACAAGAGGGAGGCAGCTGTGTGAAACTCCCAGGAAAAGGATTCTGGGAGTTATGAGATGGGGACTCCTGGGTATTAGAAGGACAGAACAAAGACTAGTGTAAGGATGTGACCATGCAGCAGAGCCTAGGCAATGGCCAGCTTTTACCCTATGGCCTCCTTATGGCACTTCTTATCTTCAAAGTTGATAAAGTTACTTGTTTTCTAAGTAAGTAAATAACACTCTCTGGGGACTGCTTCCTTTTAATAACTGGAGAAATGAGACTATAATGTTAATTTGATTTGCAGTGAGAAAATCTGAGTTAGTGACGTGATTAGAAATGCTATTCCTGCTTTCATTAAAAACCTACACCCACACATCAGCTCATAGCTCATTCTGAATGTATCAGATCTTAGGAAAATAACAGATCTGAGATATCACTACTTTCATGAATTTTTATAAGGTAGCAAAGCAGGTCCAAGCTTGACCTTGGGTGCCTTATCTATTCCTCCTCATTAGGCTATACTTAATGAACCATCTTGGAAAGAAAAACTGATTAGTTACACTAAATGGCTTTCTTAAAAGACTTCATCACACATACACACTAAAAAAAGAAGCACTGGCCGGAACTGGTTTGGCTCAGTGGATAGAGCATCGGCCTGAGGATTGAAGGGTCCCGGGTTCAATTCCAGCCAAGGGCATGTACCCTGGTTGCAGGCACATCCCCAGTAGGGGGTGTGCAAGAGGCAGCTGATCGGTGTCTCTCTCTCATTGATGTTTCTAACTCTCTATCCCTATCTCTTCCTCACTGTAAAAAATCAATAAAATATATATTTTTTAAGAAAAGTACTGCACCTCTTGCAACTTCCTTCACTACACATTGATTCCTCCCCTCCCTTTGTATTATCTTCTAGTAGGAAATTACATAACTTTTCTTGAAGGTTAAAATGGTTTTCTCTAATGTGCCCTACTGACCTCATTTATAAAAGTAACTACCAGATGCAACTGAACTCTTTCCTGATATACGTCAATCCCATCTCCGTGGGCTCAATCCTGTCTGTGGACCTCATTCACACCAATATATGAGCCCTCTATTCTCCATTCACATAGTTATGATTCTAACCTGGGGCTTCTCATCTGGATTTAATTCCAAACTAGTGTGCCTATCTTAATTTCTAGTCCATCCTTTGGTCTGTTGCCAGATGAATTTTCTCAAAACTATTTTGATCATTAACAACCCTCCTTAGTAATAATCTATTTCAATCCCTTGTATGGTGATTTAAGGTTCTCTATAAACTGGATCCCTTTTTCCTGAGATTACCTTCCTTTATTTCCCAACAGAAAACTTCTGTTCTGCCCCAGGTATTCAAGCCATCCTGTAAACACAGTGGGTTTTTTCCTTCCTCATTGCCTCTCTTTATGCTTCCCTCCCCAGTTCTCATCTGCTCACATCTTAAAATATATATTTTAAAATTGATTTTAGAGAGGAAGGGAGAGGGAAAGAGAGATAGAAACATCAATGATGAGAGAGAATTATTGATCGGCTGCCTCTTGCAAGCTCTCTAGTGGGGATCAGGCCCGCAACCCCAGCATGTGCCCTTGACTGGAATCAAACCCGAGACCCTTCATTCTGCAGGCTGATCCTCTATCCACTGAGCTAAACCAGTTAGGGTTTATGCTCACATCTTAACCATTATCCAATTCCTCTTGGAATTTGTCTGACTCCTTTGATTCTCTCAAGCTTATCTCTCTTCTGAAAGGTAGCATCAATCAAGGACTGGTTACCTAGTAATCACCTAGGACAGTGGCCAGCAAACTCATTAGTCAACCAACCCAAATATCAACAGTACAATGATTGAAATTTCTTTTGAGAGCCAAATTTTTTAAACTTAAACTTCTTCTAATGCCACATCTTCAAAATAGACTCACCCTGGCCATAGTATTTTGTGGAAGAGCCACACTCAAGGGGCCAAAGAGTCACATGTGGCTTGAGAGTTTGCCAACCACAGACCTAGGATAACATGTACATGCAATTGCTTGAGAAAACTATAATGCAACTATGCCCATTGTCTTCCAATACCAGGATGGCAATGGACCTTGCTATCCTTGTAAATAATCCTCTTAACTGCCACAAAGACAAAAGGATGAACAAGTTTCCTAAAACAGAATAATCACAGATCAAAGATAGAACAGAATAGTCACAACTTGTTGCTGAGTGAGTCAAGCATGTCCTGTTAACTCCACGGAGAAAGGACTCTTGGAAACTTGTGCCAGCTATCCCCTGAACTTCACCTTTATTGACTTAGCCCTGTATCATCATTTTGTTGTAATAAATCATAGCCATGAGTATGACTACAGAGCAGGGCAAAATTAGATCTACAATTGTTCATATGGAAAATAATATAATAATCCTATTTAATAAAAGAGTAATATGCAAATTAACCATCACTCTGCTACACCCACCAGCCATGCCACCAGCCAATTAGAGTGAGTATGCAGATAAACTCCACAAGATGTCTGCGGCCACAGAGAGCAGGAGGGAGACTTTGGTTTCCCAGGCAACGGAGAAAGCAAGCTTTCTGTCTGCCCTTGCTGGCCTAAGCCTCCACTCAAGGCTACAAAGTTTCAATTATAGAAGGTAAACAAATCCAAACAGAAATGGCTGCAGCCATGGATTGAGCAGTAGGTTTGCCTCTACTCTAGGCTACAAAGTTTTCAATTGTAGAAGGTAAATAAATTCCAGATATCAGGGCCTCGGCTTGGGTCACCAGGGAGCATGGCCAGCCTACAAACCACCACAGGCCCCTCACCCAACCTGCCCCACGCCTCAAGGGAACCCCCTCCCTGATCTAGGACATCCTTCAGGAAAAACTAACTGGCCCCCACCCATGCACCAGGCCTCTATCCTATCTAATAAAAGAGTATTATGCAGATTGATGATCACTCCAATACACAAGATCAAGATAGCTGCACCCATGTGGACACAAGATGGCCACCACAAGATGGCCAGCAGGGAGGGAAGTTGGGAGGCACCAGGCCTGCAAGGGAGGGCAGTTGGAGGTAATCAACCCTGCAAGGGAGGCAGTTAGGGATGACAGGGTCGGCAGAGAAGGGAAGTTGGGGGCAAATAGGCTGGCAGGGGAGCAGTTAGACATCAATCAGGCTGGCATGGGAGTGATTAGGGGGTGATCAGTCTGGCAGGCAGAAGCAGTTAGGGGGAATCAGGAAGGCAGGCAAGTGAGCAGTTGGGAGCCAGCAGTCCTGGATTGTGAGAAGGATGTCCGACTGCCCGTTTAGGCCCGATCCCACCAGGATCATGTCTAAATGGGCAGTTTAACATCCCTGGAGGGATTCTGGATTTGAGAGGGTGCAGGCTGGGCTGAAGGAAACCCTCCCCCCCCACCCCTCTAGTTAATAAATAATAATAATACAAGAATAAGCTTACTTTTGCCCCACCCTGTATATACTTAGTCTTGTGAGTCCTGCTAGTGAGTTATTGAACCTGGAAACCTTCCAAGACACAAGCCAAATGCCCTTCTGTTGGTGAATAGATAATCAAATTGTGGTACATCCATACAATAAATATTATTCAGCCATAAAAAGGAATGAACTAATGAGACATGCAACAAACTGGATGCATTGCAATGGCATTGCAGTTTGTGAGAAAAGCCAGTCTCAAAGGGTATTAGTTTGTGATTTTGTTTAATATAACATTTGTTAAATGACAAAATTACAGTGATGGGAAACAGATCAATGGTAGTAGATCCATAAGAAAAGTGTGATTATCAAGGGGTAATACAACTGGGTTTCTTTTTGGTAATGGAATATTCGCCTGCTGATGGTGATGATGGTTGTTGAATCTACACTGGTGAAAAAATGTCATAGAACTATACACCAAAGACAAAAATAAGAGTTCATGTAAAAAGTGATGAAATCCAAATAAATTTTATACTTCTGTTCCTGAATTAATAGTGTTTTGCCAAAAACATTTTCCTGGGACAATTTGCTATGATTGTTTAAGCTGTTATCATTGGGAAAGGTAGGTAAAGAGTATATGGGAACACACTCTACTATTTTTACAATTTCTTGAGAGTCTTAAATTGTGTCAAAATATAAAAGCATTGAAAGAAAAGAAAATATGTGTGTGTGTGTGTGTGAGAGAGAGAGAGAGAGAGAGAGAGAGAGAGAGAGAGAGGAGAGGAGAGAGAGAGATTTTTAAAATCCCAGTGATTCCACATGGAGTTCTATTGAACAGAGGATAATAAGCTTTTCTCATTCTAATTATCTTTAGGGGAAAAAACCGTGATTTCAATCCCGTTAATTCTGTATGCTGTTAATGGGAGAAACTAGTTGTAGATGGCTTTTTTTTGTATCGTTTTGTTAAGAAAAGTATTTAAGAATTTTCTTGGTGGTGCAAAGATCTGAAGAGCCTAAATTACTTTGTTGTAGGCAAGAATCATTTATGAAGTTATTTTTGCCTTTTAAAAAAATGTTTGTCTCCTTTATTTTGGATTTAAACTGCTTAGAAAAAAATTAATTAATAAAATGCTTCATCTCTGAGGATGATTATCTGCCCTTTGGATACCGTGTGTGTGTGTGTGTGTGTGTGTGTGTGTGTGTGTGTGTGTGTGAGAGAGAGAGAGAGAGAGAGGGAGAGGGAGAGGGAGAGGGAGAGGGAGAGGGAGAGGGAGAGGGAGAGGGAGAGGGAGAGGGAGATTGACTGAGTAAGAGAGATTTGCCCAAGATGTGCCCACAGATGACAAGAAGTCCATAGAGAGAATAAAGAGGCATACTTTTTCCTCATGCTGCCAGAGAACAGAGAGGCTCTCTTTTGTTTGTCTTTTGTCCATTTTTTAAATTGAATTGCCAGTGAAGGATAACAAAATATGCCCCCCACAAAATATATCACTTTGGCATAAAGATTATTTTGAGCTGAAGGCAATTGAGAAGTAGATAGAAGAAAACCTCTCTGCCTTCCCACTACTTGCCTAAGAGCACAATATAAATATGTAAAGATGTCCCCATCTCCCCTCTCTACCAGGGGGACAGGAATTAATCACCAGAGACAACACAGACAGACCCTTTCCTGCCCAGGGAAATCTGTAAAATAAACCTTGCTTAACCTAGCCTGTATCTACCATTACTTTTGCCATATATTTGCCTTCCTACAATTTGCAACATCTAGAAGCAAAAAGTTCTTTCATTTGTCTTGTCAATTCTCTACACAATTATTGTTCTCTTATTAAGATATTACCTATATACTAGTAAGCCCAACCCTGGCCCGTGTGGCTCAATTGGTTGGGCGTCGTCCCATTCACTGGGAAGTTTCCAATTCTATTCCAGTCAGGGCACATGCTGGGTCATGGACTCCATCCCCTGTGAGGGGCATGCAGGAGGCAGCCAATTGATGTTTCGTTCTCATATCTATGTTTCTCTCTTTCCCTCTCCATTCCTCTCTCTTTAAAACTAAAAAAAATAATTTAAAAAAAATTTAAAGATACTATAGCCCTCTCCAGTTTGGCTCAGTGGATAGAGTGTCTTCCCTCGGCATGTAAGGGGCAACTAATGGATGTGTATCACTCATATCAATCTTTCTCTATCTCTGTCTCTCCCCCTCCCTCCCTTCCTTTCTCTCTAAAAAACTAATGGAAAAAAATATCCTTTGATGAGGATTAACAGCAACAAACAAAGAGTTAAAATTTTCTCCAGTGTAAAAAAAAATGGCCCTCTCTTCCCCTTTGGCTAAGTCCACAGTTCACTGTAAATCCAGATAAATCATTTACAATGAACTTATATCTTTATAATGAAAATGTTGATATAATATTAACTTCTGGAATACTAGAGGCAAAGTTATATCATGGGCAACCACACGTTCTTCTAAGGTTACTTTCCTGGAAGATAAACTATTCCTCAGCAATAATTCATTCAGAAAATAATGTTGCATAAACATGGACAGTTTTATCAAAATGAATTTATTATTTTTGAAATTATGTCCTTAGCTGAGACCGGTTTGGCTCAGTGGATGGAGTGTCAGTCTGAGGACTGAAAGGTTCCAGATTCGATTCCGATCAAGGGCATGTACATTGGTTGCGGGCACATCCCTGGGAGAGGGGTGGGGAGGGATGTGCAGGAGGCAGCTGATCAATGATTCTCTCTCATCGACATTTCTGACTCTCTCTCCCTCTCCCTTCCTCTCTGTAAAAAATCAATAAAATATATATTTAAAAAAAAAATAAATTATGTCCTTAGGCCACCCAATGGCTTAAAGCTGCATGCCCCCCCTAATAAATAAATGGAATTAGAAATATAGAATATTCCTTTCCTACAGGTTGTTATGGGAATTAAGGAAGATTATGAATCCCTTACATTTTTTTCCACGATTAACATAAAATTTAATAATTTGTAATGTAGTAGTTAATAAAATGAAGATTTAAAAAAAAAATTCATTGATTTCAAAGAGCAGACGAAGAAACATTTTACCAAAAAAAAAAAAAAAAAAAAAAAAAAAAAAAAAAAAGGTTTGTTTTTTTCTCCTTGAGCAATACAACAGAGACCTCTTCTGGTCAAGAAGCAGAAGTGTAGGCAGAAAACTAACTTGGAAAAAGTTAGGGTGGAGGGAACTGGTGAAGGAGAAACTAGGATATGAGAGAAGTCTACCAGAAGGGCTGGCATCTGCATTGGCTCTGAGCTCTGACAAGAAGGGCGGAGAGGAGAGTGCGCTCCACACGCAGGGGGCAGCATGTACAAGGGCAAAGGCGTCCCTTCTTTTCTAATGATGAAACAAGTAGACAGTTCATAAAGGTGCAAGGACATAAATAGGAATCATTCATAACTACTGTCCAGAAATAAAGTTGTATGTATTTTGATGCATTGACTTCTAGCATTGTTTACATTCTTTTTCATCTATAAAACTGAGTAAATTCTGACCTTTTCATTTTATTTTTTTTAAAAATATATATTTTATTGTTTATTTACAGAGAGGAAGAGAGAGAGAGTTAGAAACATCAATGAGTGAGAGACATCAATCAGCTGCCTCTTGCACATCCCCTACTGGGGATGTGCCCGCAACCAAGGTACATGCCCTTGACCGGAATTGAACCCGGGACCTTTACAGTTCGCAGGCCGACGCTCTATCCACTGAGCCAAACCGGTCTCGGCTGACCTTTTCATTTTTAAACGAAGAAAAAGCTTTTTTCTGATAGCAGGCTTCTAAGGGTAAATCACATACAAGCCAGAGAAATTTAAATTAATACTTTACCCAAGTTGCCAGGGCCTGATTAATGTGCATTCCAGCCATGGTTCACTTTTTCTGCCGACTCCTCTGTATGAGGTTCACCCATATATCTGCTCTCACTGGACCGTCAGCCTACCAGGAAGCTAATTAGCAATGGTCAAGTATGATCATACTAGAGGCCTGGTGCATGAAAATTCATGCAATAGGGGGAGAGGGGGCCCTCAACCCGACCAGTCCCCTCTCACAGTCCAGGATCCCTCAGGGCAGGAGGTGACTTGATGATCAGGGGAACGTGATGCTCCCTTCACACTTCTGCTGCTTCCATTGCTGGTAAAGCACAAGCCTCGGCCAGCCCTGGTTACCTGAGCTTCAGGTGGCCCAAGGCAGCTGGGAAGCTGACATCCAAGGCTTGCCTGCACCTTGGGCCAGTCCTGGGCAGCTGGGGGGCTGAGGCGATGGGGACTCCAGAGGCAGGTGTATGGAGTGGCCAGGCCCACCTGGGGGCAGGCCCAGGCTTGCTGTATACCTTCTGGCTGGGCTGAGAGGACTGGGTGCCACTTGTGGCTGTGGGTGCCGCCATCTTTGAGGGCGCAGCAGTCAATTAGCATATTCCCTCCTTATTGACTGTGGGCGAAGCCATCTTTGCAACAGTGTGAGGATCAATTAGCGTATTTCCTCTTTATTAGATAGGATATGCATATATAGAAAATATATCCATTGGCATTTTTACCTTGGAAATCCCAACGATTTCATAGTCACTGGGACTGATGCACCTGGTTAAAATGCAGCACAACATTCTGCTCTCTTGTGAGGAAATTTAGTCTCAAATGGCTTTAATTGGATTTCTGCTATCTATCTCTTAAGTAGGGTTATTTAAGCTACTTACCTTCTGCTTGGGGATGAGAAGTATAAGCCATTTGCTCTTAAGTGTCCCTGATTTAGGGAAAATGAGATTTAGTAAATGGCTGCAAACTGCTTAGCATCTAGATTTTCTAGATGGCTGAAAATGGCAGACCAAAACTTCTATAACTTTCATGGCCCTGTAAATGCTTGAGGTGACAGAAACGCAGTCCATCCAGTTAAGCCCCCAAAGGCTAGCCATCTCAGGGCTCAGTAAGTACTTTGTTGTTTCATATTCTTTATCCTATACAAGTTCCTTGCCTTTCATCTCATGTTACAATTCTCCAAACGGAAACTGTGTACTTAATGAAGTGTTAAAGTATAGTTTTCTTTCATCATTTTTTAACATTCTGTATGTATAATTTTTACTTTGTTTACATTTTAGTTATTGAGCTTTAAGTTGATGTTCAGTGGACATCCATATCTTTTCTATAATAGTTTCCTAGTGTTGTTAGATATGAACATTTGAGTGGATGAAACATAGCTTAGACCCCGTAAGGCATTTTTTTTTGGGGGGGGAGGGGTAAATTGTGGCAAAATATACATGCAATAAAATTCATTATTTTAACCATGTGTGACTTACCAACCATCTATCTCTAGAACATGTCAAACTGCAACTATGTACCCATGAAACAATAACTACGTTTCCCCCTCTCCTGCAGCTCGTGGCAACTACTAGTCTACATTCTTCCTCTAGGAATTTGACTACTCTAGGTCTCTCATATAAGCTAAGTCACACATTTGTCCTTTTTTTTTTTTTTTTAAAGATTTGTTTTTTTATTTATTTTATTTTATTTTTTTAATATGTTTTATTGATTTTTTACAGAGAGGGAGAGAGAGAGATAGAAATGTCGATGAGAGAGTAACATCGACCAGCTGTCTCTTGCACACCCCCTACTGGGGATGTGCCCGCAACCAAGGTACATGCCCTTGACCGGAATCGAACCCAGGACCTTTCAGTCCCCGCAGACCGACGCTCTACCACTGAGCCAAACCGGCTCCAGCTCATTTGTCCTTTTGTGTCTGGCTCATTCACTCAGCATGAAGCTCCTCCATGTTGTAACATGTATCAGACATCTTATTTCTGAATATTCCATTGCAAGCATATACTGCATTTATTTATTTATTCATCAGTTGATGGGCATTTGAATTGTTTCCACCTTTTGGCTATTTATGCATGGGCTGGCATGAACAAACATTGGTGTGCAAATATGTTAACATACTTGCTTTCAATTACTTTGGCATATATCTAGGAGTGGAATTGCTGAGTCATAAGATAATGTTTAACTACCTTGTGTTTAATTAATTGAGAAACAAGTACTGTCTTCCACAGGGATACACTGTTTTGTATATGGTCATTTTTATGTTGTTATAGTATGTGAACCAATTTACTATAAGAAATTGAGATTTGGTTACACTTAATCAATACAGAAGGTACCTCTCCACCAAAATTGTATGATGTATCATAGAGGTGTCTGCCAAACACTTCTAATTACCATGTTGATTAGTTGCCAGTGTCCAGAGCCTTTGGGGAGAGAGAGGGCAAAAAGAAGCATTTTGGGGCAGTCAGAAAAGTAGCTAAAATCATTCTGCATCCTGCAGCTCTATTTCAGTCTGGTTCCCTTGACTTTGAGTATTGGAGGGGATGAATAATAAAGATGGAGTGAGGAAGAGAGAGAGGTAGAGGAGCATGCTGATGTTAGATGGTACGATTGGGTCAGTCTGCTTTATTTGTTCCCGGACAGGGGGCCTGACCCTGACCAGGTCTGCCTAGAGCCAGCTGGTAGTGTGTGGGTTCTTGACTTTGTGCAAGAAAAATTTCACAATATGAGTCCAAGTGATCGTGAGGGCACGCTTACTAATGCTGGGGACAGTGAAACAATGAAGCAACAACAGAGAGTCCAGGTGGGCTGCCTTAGCTCACTGAGTCAGAAAAAGGGGGCTTTGGAGACAGGTTCAAGGGGTTAGCCTGGGACAAGCTGCTGCTGCTGCTGCCTATTGCTCCCCTGGTTGCAAGTGTTGTGGGGTCTCTTGGCATTTAGGAGATACACACCTATAGGGAAAGAAGAGGGCGAAGGGGAAAGGGGAGGAGGAAGTGAAGAGGATGGTGCAGGCATGCTCCCTAGAAGGAGAGAACCCCCTGGGTACTTTGTCTTGAACTCTCACTGGCGCTCTCTCTTTCTCTCTCTCTCAGGAATTTTAGGGGAGTTCTCAGGGGAAGGTTTTAGCAGAATATTCATCAGTTTTCCAGATGTGCTCTTTCAGGGTTGTGGTCTCCACTGATTGATCAGCTCCAGGGCAAGAGGCTGGTCCTGGCATGGAAGGCCCACCCAGTTTTGCTGCTTTTCTGGGCCCGGAGCTGAACTACAACTGAGGCCTAGATGTTATCTCTAGGGAGGTCACCTGGTATAACTACTGTAAATTTTTCTGCCGGTTTGTTCAGCCATCTGTTCCAGTTTACCTATTTCAATTGTCCTGGCTTACTGGCCTGTCTCATTTCTTAGCTATTTGGTATGAATTTCAACAAAACCGTTTTCCTTGCTCCCCCACTTGATCTCAGATGTTCTGAGCCTATTTCCATCTGAAGCTTTTATAGTGTAATAGAGGCCTGGTGCACAAAATTTGTGCACGGGGTGGAGGGGTGTCCCTCAGACCAGGCTGCACCCTCTCCAATCTGGGACTCCTTAACTGCCCGTTTAGACCCGATCCTCTTGGGCAGTCAGACATCCCTCTCACAATCCAGGACTGCTGGCTCCCAACTGCTCGCCTGCCTGCCTTCCTGATTGCCCCTAACCGCTGCTGCCTGCCAGCCTGATCACCCCCTAATCACTCCCATGCCAGCCTGATTGATGTCTAACTGCTCCCCTGCCAGCTTGTTTGCCCCCGACTTCCCTCCTCTGCCAGCCTGGCCACCCCTAACTGCCTCCCCTACAGGGTTGATCTCCTCAAACTGCCCTTCCTTGCAGGCCTGGTGCCTCCCAACTTCCCTCCCTGCTGTCCATCTTGTGGTGGCCATCTTGTGTCCACATAGGGGCAGAATCTTTGACCACATGGGGGTAGCCATCTTGTGTTTTGGAGTGATGGTCAATCTGCATATTACTCTTTTATTAGATAGGATAGAAGCCTAATCTATGGGTGGGGGCCAGCTAGTTTGCCCTGAAGGATGTCCTAGATCAGGGAGGGGGTTTCCTTGGTGTATGGGGTGGCCTGGGCGAGGGGCCTATAGTGGTTTGCAGGCCAGCCACACCTCCTGGCAACCCAAGCAGAGTCCCTGGTATCTGGAATTTATTTACCTTCTACAATTGAAACTCTATAGCCTAGTGCGGAGCCAAGGCCCCTGCTTACTGCAGCTGCTGCCATTTCTGTTTGGTTTTTTGTATCTTCTATAATTGGAACTTTGTATCCTTAAGTGGAGGAGGCCTAAGCTGGCCAGAGCAGGTGGAAAGCTTTGCTTCCTCCATTGCCGGGGGACCCCAAGTCTCTCAACTGCTCTCTGTGGCTGCAGCCATCTTAGTTGGGATTAATTTGCATACTCGCTCTGATTGGCTGGTGGGTGTGGCTGATGGATGTGGCTTGAGTGGAGTGATGGTTAATTTGAATATTACTCTTCTATTAGGTAGGATAAAGTATGCAGTTGACTTATAGCCTTTAAACTGAACCTGTAGGTGAACTATAAATGTACGATGGACTTAAACATTTATTCCTTCATCAAATCAGCTTCCGCCTGAAGCCATGGGAAATCACCGTGCTCTGGTATTTGGAGAGAGGTGAATGCAGAGGCATATCTGTAATTTTTATCTCGGGAGGGCCTTTCTTCCGGACAGCTTCACGGTCCTCCCCATGGCAGAGCCTTTCACTGTGATTCAGAAACAGAGAGTCTTCCAGAGGGCCAGCGTAGATCCCACTCATTTCTGCATGCTAAGAGAAAAAGACAACACTGCTGTATTTGACCCCAAACATCACTTTATGGGATTAAGATAGAAGCTGCTCAATAGTTTTTCTCACTCTCCCTGTGGAGAAGGAAGGTCTAGTGGACAGAGCAGCATCCCTCTCGCCGGTGTCCTGAGCGCCAGGAAGATGTGCACACTGCAGGCTAAAGAGAGAAACCTGGAGCCCCTGGTCAAATTTAAACTTCACTATTCACATGGCCTGTACAAGTCATTTACCCCTATGAGACTCAGTTTTCTCAAATAGAAAATAGAAATTATAAAAGGATTCTTTGAGTTTTGAGTGAAATGTTACATGTGAATGAAAAAAACTTTTGACAACTACAAAATATATTAGACAGAAAGCATGTTGCTGCACTGTGGCTGGATAAATAACAGCTACGTGAGGTTATTGTCAGGTATAGATCCATTTCTGATTCTTCGATATTGCTGAACAGCATTCTGGCCTGGTCGTGAGATGCAGCCCCATCTCTGCTATGCTGTGTTTTCATTTCTGCGTGGTTAGTTATGTCATCTCCCACAGGAAAGTGGTGAGAGTAAAGAGAGTGAGGGAAAGCACAGCTAGCATTCACTCCATGCACATTCACTTCATTTCATTTTTAAAATATATATATAAATATTATTGAATTTTTACAAAGAGGAAGGGAGAGGGATAGAGAGTTAGAAACATCGATGAGAGAGAAACATTGATCAGCTGCCTCCCACTGGGGATGTGCCAACAACCAAGGTACGTGCCCTTGACAGGAATCAAACCTGGGACTTTTCAGTCCCCAGGGTGATGCTCTATATCCACTGAGCAAAACCGTTTTGGGCAACTTCATTTCATTCTTATTTGATTTTCACTTTCACTCTTTAAGGTGGGATGTTCTGTACAGCAGGCACTAATTGTATTTTAAAATTGTTAGAAACTTTGTCAACTAAACTGTAAAAGTGAAATAGCTATAAGAAATTATGTTGAGTTATAATAAGTCCAAGAATAAAAAATGCATTGATGCACTCAAAACAGTTCTTTATTATTGACTTCAACTCAAAGATTACACCCTGTACTTCTATTCTAATAAATGAAAACTAAGTACGAATATTGTCACCATGCTAAAGCTATTAAGAACATTGAAAATGTGACTTGATAAGCACCGAAATTACATGAATATTAAGATTGTAGAAAATCTTAATAACCATATAAATTTGATATGGAAGTCTGTTTGAATCTTCTTGTTGTTGTTAATCCTCACCCGAGGATTTTTTTCCATGGATTTTGAGAGAGAGAGAGAGAGAGAGAGAGAGAGAGAGAGAGAGAGAGAGAGAGAGAGAGAGAGAAACATTGATGTGAGAGAGACACATCCATTGGTTGCCTCTCACATGCATCAGGGGTTAGGGATCAAACCTGCAACCCAGGTCTGTCCGCTTGACTGGCAATCGAACCCTCAGCTCTTTGGTGCCTGGGCTGATGCTCTAACCATGAAGAACACCATCTAGAGCTGTTACTTGAGTCTTTATTTCCTTAGTTTTTATCTTTTTTATAAAAATATCACATGAAATACTTATATAATAATCACTTCAGGGCAAATGGTAGCTGTATTTATTACATTGTATTTGTGTATCTTTTAATATATATTTTATTGATTTTTTACAGAGAAGAAGGGAGAGGTATAGAGAGTTAGAAACATTGATGAGAGAGAAACATCATCAGCTGCCTCCTGCATACCTCTCACTGGGGATGTGGCTGCAACCCAGGTACATGTCCTTGACCAGAATCAAACCTGGGACCCTTCAGTCTGCAGGCCGACGCTCTATCCACTGAGCCAAACCAGTTAGGGAGTATTTGTGTATTTTATAAGAAAATAATTTAGCCATATTTTTAGGATATATTTTTATATCATAATAGTCATTTTTTTCAAGTACTTTTTAAATTCATCTTTTAAAAAATATATTTTATTGATTTTAGATAGGAAGGGAGAGGGAGAGATAGGAACATCAATGATGAGAGAGAATAATTGATCAGCTGCCCCCTGCAAACTCCCTACTGGGGCTCAAGCCCACAACCTGGGCATGTGCCCTAGATCGGAACTGAACCTTGGACCCTTCAGTCCTCAGGCTGATTTGATAAGCAGTGATTTGAGAGAGAGAGAGAAAGGGAGATGGATAGAGAGAGAACATCTATGAGAGGAATATAAATAGGCTGTCTCCTGCACACCCCATACCAGGGATCGAGCCTAAAACCCAGGCATGTGCCCTGACTGGGAATCAAACCGGTAACCTCTTGGTTCATGGGTTGATGCTCAACCATTGAGCCATACTGTAATAGTCCTTTTTCTTTGTAATGTCATCTCTATCTGGACAAACATTAATTGCTTATCTATTAGAAATTTGCAAATTAGTGATCTACATTTCTTTCTTAGGAATCCTAACTTGAAATCTCCTCTTGTAGTCTGATTATTACAATATATTCTATTCTTCTTTAAAGAAACAACTTACCTTTTCATGAGTGAATAGTCAGTGTGAATTTGGAAAATGTTTTGAAACTACTGACTGAATAGGAGCATGGAATGGGCAACGAGTCTTATCTGTAAATCTAGCCAAACTAGCTCTCAACCTAAATATGCAGCACAACTTTAAAAATACATGCTCTGTACTGTAGCTTTAATATTAATAGGCCCTATTCCTGATGAGCTTAACAACTGCAAGTAGTATTGTGTGGGGAAAAGGTAGACGGAGGGTTCTAAAATATTTTGGGGTATTTACTTTTAGGATTGTAAATGGTTATTGGACAATATATTGATATGAACTTTTGCTTACAAGTTTATGGTGAGTGCATCAAATGTTTTTGTCAGAGAATAAAATGGTGTTTGCCAGAGCCTGGGAGGAGCTTAGAAATGAGGAGATATAGGTCAAAGGATACAAACTTTCAGTAGTAGGAAGAAGTTTTGAGGATCTAATGTTCAGCATGGTGACCACGGTGAATAACATAGCATTGTGTACTTGCTGAGAGTATATCTTTAGCATTCTCACAAAAACAAGAGTTAACTATGTGATGTGATGGATATGTTAATTACACTATCTTGATGATCATTTCATAGTGTATATCAAAACCTTGCATTGTACACTTAAGTATATACAATTATATTTGCTCATTATTTCTCAATAAAGCTGGAAAAATACAAAATAAATTTTAAAATAGCTATTGTATAATTATTATATGTATTCATTATATTAAACTAGAAGCCTAGTGCACAAAATTTGTGAATGGGTAGGGTCTCTACCAGCTGCCTCCCTTCCCCCAGCTGTCTGCTGCTACCACCAGCTGGGGCCTTCCTTCGCACTCACCTTGGCCTGGCATCACCTGCTCCACCATTCTGCTGTGGTCCCACTCTCGTAGGGGCCCATCTGGGCCAGCAGCGCCTCCTCTGCAGCCTGCTGCCAGCACCACATTACCAATGCCAACCATGTTCTGTGCCGCCCCCTGGTGGTCAGTGCACATCTAACTCCCAGTCAGTGGAACTCCCACCCATGGGGACAATTTACATATTAGCCTTTTATTATATAGGATAGCATAGGTGTTTTTTTTTAATTATGAATATTTATAGAAAAATACCTTCAGATTTGCATTCCTGAATTTCATGTTTTCTTTCCAAGGCATAACATAACGTGTTGGGATGAGCCCTTGCTTTAATGAAAACCGTGGCAAATGAATCTCACAATACCTGAAGATTAGGAAGGGGAGGAGAAAAGGTGTCTGGTGAGTTAAATAACAGTAATTTTGGCATCACTCTGGGGCAAGGAGACGGTTGTGTCTGGTCCATGGTGCTTGGATAAAGGCAGATGCAGGACAGAGAGCCGTGCCATTGTTTGAGGCTCACCTGATAGATAACCAACCCATTAAATCCCTAAGTATCACCAAGATTAAGAGCCAGGGCCAGTGTCTGCACCTCCCACTGCCTGCCATCCTTTACAGTTTGCTCACCATGTTCATTTTAACCCGATTTTCAGGGAGAAGCAGCACCATGACTCACCTCAGGCCTACCCATTGCCTGAAGGAATCTCTAGCCAGTCACAAAAAGCAGTCACTAATTCAGGTCAGACTTTCCTTCCCTGCACACTCATTGCTTTCCTCTGGAACATAAAGCTTCCCATGGAGATGCCAGGGGGAGTACAAAACCATTGTGTCATTTGTGTAATTCCCAGACTGAAAAAAAAAACAAAAACAAAAAACGAAACTCCCAAACCCTTAAGTACTTACTTTTCAGCAGCAAGCTTAGCTGAATTCTCATCGGAACAGTTGTTGACCAGTTTTGGTAAGACAGGACAAGTGTCTTTTCCTGAAGCCATCCTGCTGGTAGTGATGGGAGTTCTCATCTAGCACCTCACTAAACCATTGCTCTAATTATGATGACATTGCAGCCTCAGATGTAACAATGTTCTGCTAACTTCCTAGCAACCCATTACCAGTGGATTAAAAGTGCAGACCTGAGAGCCATTTTCAGTGGGTTGTGTTGTGTGGTGTGTGTTTTTTAATCCTTTTTTTTTTTTTTCTTGGAGAACAAAATGTTATTCTAAAAATAGACCCCAGTAACAATGAAATGGCAAAAACTGGTCATTACAATAAAAAGGGGGAAAAGTAAAGTGAATTTATTTTAAATTTGTTTTTCTGAAAAATACAAAATTATTACTGCAGTATACAGTCAACTCTCATTTATCTATATTTGAATTATTCATTTTATGGAGTATCCAAGGAAATTCTAAAACTATGGATTGGATTCTCCCTAATATTTAACCTTCACCTGAGGATATGTTTTAATTGACTTGAGAGAGAGAGAAAGGAGGAGGGGTCGAGAGAGAAAAACATCAATTAATTGCCTCCTATACTCACTCTCCTGGGAATCAAACCTTTGACCCTTCGGTGCACAGAATGATAATCCAACCAACTGAGCCACACCAGCCAGGGCTGCCTAATAGTTAGATGTACATCTGGATTACTTTTATCTCCAAATAAATACACTCTCAAGGGATGCAAACAAAATTGAATTAAGTAAACATAATTAGGAAGATAAATTTATGCTTAGGAAATGCCTCCCAAAGCAAAATATTGGTTTGAATCACTGTTTCCTTCAATTTTTGCACATAACCCCAAATGCCTTACTATGTTACAGTCAATAAAGCTAGAAAGTAATAAATTATATAACTTACAATATACAGAGAAAAGATAACTAAATTATCTCAAACCCAAGGCACAGAAAAAAGTACTAATGACATTTAGTACTTAAAAAGTGGTTTTATATCTTAAAAAGGCTAAAGAAACAAGTTCTCAAGAAAATTTCAGGCCTATTTACCAAGTTCTGACTGATTTGAAATGTCAAGAAAACAACAAATTTAGAAGGCCCCCATTACTATAAAATGTATTTTAAGTATATTTTGCAGAGTAGTTAAAAGACCAGCTAGGGCTAAGTTAGTAACATACAATTTATCTATCAGTCTACATTTTTTTTCAAACTAATATAAACACACATGTTTCATAATATTTCCTCTACATTGTTTGTCACATGCATCCTGTTGTGTCCATATTTTGGATAAATTTTCATCATCCATATTCATCACATCAATTGACCATAATGCACAGTGAGTAGAAGTGATCTTTTTATATGAAAAATTGATATATGATATTCTCTGTAAACCAAAAGCTGATCATGATTACATTTAATTCCTATAAAATGTAGCTGCATGCTCAGCAGAATACCTTAAAAAATTTTTTTCATTGATTTCAGAAATGAAGGGAGAGAGAGGGAGAAACATCAGTGATGAGAGAGAATCATTAATCGGCTGCCTCCTGCACACCCCTTACTAGAGATCGAGCCTGCAACCCAGGCATGTGCCCTAACTGGGAACCAAACCGTGACCTCATGGTTCACAGGTCCACGCTCAACCACTGAGCCACCACAGCTAGGCTTCATTAGAACATCTTAGCTCACGTTTAGACTATTAGACATTGGTGTGATTTACTTTGACTGATCTAAGATAAAAATGCTATCTTCTTATTTAGTCTGACTAAATACCATTTTGTCAAAACTTATGTTCTAGCACTCTATTGACTGTAAAACACAACTGTGCTTTTTCTCTCCATTATCACTGTGACACCTTCAGCAAGGGAGGAAGGGGAGTGGTCTGAAGAATACCCAATAAGGGAGCAGGATGTTTCCTGTATTAAAAATTCCCATCTAGGCCGAAACCGGTTTGGCTCAGTGGATAGAGCATCGGCCTGCAGACTGAAAGGTCCCAGGTTCGATTCCAGTCAAGGGCATGTACCTTGGTTGCAGGCACATCCCCAGTAGGGGGTGTGCAAGAGGCAGCTGGTCGATGTTTCTCTCTTATCGATGTTCCTAACTCTCTATCCCTCTCTCTTCCTCTCTGTAAAAAATCAATAAAATATATATTTAAAAAAATTCCCATCTAAAAACTTTATAAAAGCCCTGGCCGACTTGCTCAGTAGTTAGAGCATCGGCCTGCACACTAAAGGTCCGAGGGTTCAGTTCCTGGTCAAGGGCACATATCTCGGTTGCAGGCTGCATCCCCAGCCCAGTAAGGGCGCCTCTGGGAGGTAACCGGTTGATGTGCTTCTCTCACATCAATGTTTTTCTTTCTCTCTCCCCCTTCACCTTTCTTCTACCCTATCTAAAAGCAATGAAAAAATATCCTTGGTTGAGGATTGAAAAAAAAAAAAAAAAACTTCATAAAAGCCCTGGCTGGTGTGGCTCAGTTGGTTGGGCATCGTCTCTGCACAAAAAGGTCACCAGTTTGATTCCCTGGTTTTGGGCTCCAGGTGGGGGCATGCATGCAGGAGGGAGCCAACCATCTTTCACTCTGACATTGATGTTTCTCTCTCCCTCTCCCTTCCTCTCTATCAATAAAATGTCTTTTTTAAAAATAAAAATAAAAACTTTGTAAAAATTTATAACAAAATACATTGGTGTTCCAATGTAAAAATGCTGTCTCCCAAACCTTTGAGTAAATCTAAGTGCAGGAAAAGGAGCATTTTCATCTGTAGGTTCCGTAGCTCCAGGAGAGCTCCACAACCCCTTGGTTGATAAGCAGATCATTAGCGTTTACTTCTGACAACAGAGTTCTAAATGTAGTTTTACAAATTATATAAGAGGGCTTTTTAAAAAGTTAGGGGTGGCCCTGGCTGTATTGGCTCAGTGGATAGCGTCAGCCTGTGGACTGAAGGGTCCCGGACACATGCATGGGTTGCAGACTCAGTCTTGGGTGGGGGGCATGCAGGAGGCAGTTGATCGATGATTCTCATCATTATTTCTATCTCCCTCTCTCTCTGAAATCAATAAAAATGTATTTAAAAAAGAAAAGCTAGGAGTGGCTTTTTCCCTAGTCTTCATTTTCAAACCTTTTTTTGTAGCAAAATATATAAAATATAAAATTTGCTATTTTAACTATTTTTAGTTGTGCAGTTTGGGGGCGTTCGGTACATTTCACATTGCTCTGCAACTATCACTACCATCTGTCTCCAGAATCGTGTTTTCTGTCTTTTGTGTTTTTTTTTTTGTTAAACCTATTTTCCCCATTTTAAAAATTTAATTTATTGGGGTGACATTGTTTCACAAAACCAAACAGGTTTCAAGTATATAACTTAATAAATCATCATCTGCACACTGCATCCTGCCACCCCCCCCCACCACCCCCCCCCCCCCCCCCCCGAGTTAGTTGTATTTACATGACATTAAACATTTCTAGATGTTGAAAGTAGCACTACAGCTCTTTAAAAAATTCACTGAAGCCCAGTAGGGGGTGTGCAAGAGGTAGCTAGCTGATCGATGATTCTCTCATCAATGTTTCTAACTCTCTATCCCTCTCTCTTCCTCTAAGAAAACTTTAAGAACCTTAAAAATTGAAGTATTAGTTTGTATATAAAATTAGGGTGTAATACAAACAAGAAATCTGTGGTTTCCAAATATTAAACTATTGAAGAAAATGATTGAGAAAGGTGAGGAGCAATCCATTTAATGAAGATAAGTAACCTTTCAGGCATTAATGCCCTTCAAAAACTGTAACTTTCACTAGAAAAATCAGCTTATATGAATATGTGGGATTTAGATTTCTGAATGTCAATTATTTTTCCAATTGTACTGTCCCTTTAAAATAACCTCTAAGAAATAATCCCAGAATTATCAATTTAAAATATTTTCCTTTCCTTGGTTATAATAATTTTATGAAAGAATATTTGAGATTAAAAGATAAAGTCACAGGGACTGGGAGGAGTAAGGAAAATAGGAGATATCTGTAATACTATCAACAATAAAAATATATTTAAAAGAAGTCACTTGAATCTCATTAAGGACTGCCAATACTAATTTTATTTTTGCATTCTTTATGAATAAAAAGCAACAAATAACCATTTTCCTTTTCTTTTCCTACTCAGATTCTTTAATCCAACTTCAATGACCATTATTTCAGGAATGACTGAGTTTAAGTACATTGCCTAAAAGGTTTGTATTCACTTCCTAGATATTTCTTAGGAATTTATTTTATAAACTATCGTCAATTCTTGGGACATCTTAAGTAACCTACTTAAGATGGTTTATTCCTTTCATAAAAATGAGTACTTGGATAATCCATGCAGATGTGATATTTTTAATACTTCCTTAACATAAGGTAAAACAAGCAGGCCCCACTGAAAACATTTTAAATATCCATGGTAATTAATTACACAGGTATGGATCACATTCAGTATTTAGAGTATGACCAAGTTAACAAAATAAAATAAAAAAGACAAACAAACCAAAGTTAAGTTATGAATCAATACATCTTCGAAAAGCTTCTGCTGTTTATTTACTTCTGGACAAACAAGTGGGAAGGCCCATCAGAATAAACATAATTGAATTTTAATCACTATCCTTAAAATAGCCTAAGAGTTCTTCAAACACAGACATACTAAATTTGGATGCATTTGTAATAAATAGTTTAACAATTTATGTATCTTAGTAGGATCTTTTAATGGAATGTATTAAAACCAGTCATAATTCACTGCAAAGATAAATAGGAAAAAGAAAACAAACTTTTGAATGGCATGTTATAATGACCTGGACAAAACTGATTATCATCTAGTCATAGCACATGCAACAGATCGAGAAATTAAATTCTCGGCTATATATACTTTTTAAGTATTTTGTCAGACACAAGAAAATGCAAAAGTTTCTACCAATCTCTGCCCATATTCAATTTCATTTAAAACAAAACAAAACAAAAAGATGTTTTTCTCAAGATATTCATGTTAATCAGTGCAAAGTGAAACAAAGCAATTCAGTAGAAATGATTTATTACAATATTATTTTAGGAGGATTCCTCAAATGTACTAAAAAATGTCTAAATCATGAGAATGATCAACCTCAATATCTTCCTCGACATCCAACTTAGTTTCTCCATGTCCCTCCTGTGATTCATCGAGAGAGGCCAAGGCCTCATTTGTGTCACTTGCAAAAGTTTCTCGTGATGTATCATCATCTTCTTGAAAATTCAGACTTTTAATGGCTTGCTTCATCTTCTTCCCCAACAGTTGTGTTCTCCTCTTCCTGGCAGCTTTTTTATTTTCATATTCCTTTTGATTTTCAACGTAGAAAATGTCCTAAATAGAGGCATAACTTTAGTAAATAAGAACTACCATGTATTAAAAGTGTATTACAAGGCAGACCCTTTACATTATCTCCATTTCTCACAGAAAACAACAACAAAACAAGCCATTATTATTAGACTGACAATTGTATACAGAGTCCAAGATATTAATTAGGTTCCCACTGCAAGAAGATGATGAAGTTATGATTCAAACACAGCCTAGTGTTCAGTCTACGGCCTATGCGTACTATACCATAATACATCATCTCTAAAGTTAAAGGGCTCTAACTAGAAACATACTGTAGAAAAACCATATTGTTTAGCATTTAAACGAAATATAATTCATCATGACGAAATTGAAGTCTTTGGAGTAAAGATTTACTTTGAAATACCATTATAACCATATGCTAAGAAACGGAGCCATTCCTGAATTGTGTGACTAAATATGATAATGTAACCTACACAATGCAAGAACAATTTCATTGTTTAAAAAAATATGACTGTAATTCACATGTGACAATGTAAATCTTAGTCAAAAACTTTGTCACAAAGCACAAAAATAATACAGCACTGGAATACATTCCAGGTAGAGTTTCTCAACCTTGACACTACTGAAATTTTGAGCTGGATAATTCTTTGTTGTGGCAGTCTGTTGTATGTATTGTAGAACATTTAGCAGTACATGTGACTTTGTATTTTCTAAACCAAAAATTAAAAGTACTGCCCAACTGGTATGGCTCAATGATTAAGCACTGACCAATAAACCAGGAGGTCAATGTTCGATTCCTGGTTAGAGCACATGCCCGAGTTGCTGGCTTGATTCCCATTGGGGTCATGCAGAAGGCAGCCAATGATTTTCAACATTGATGTTTCTGTTTCTCTCTCTCTCTCTCTCTCTCCCTCTCTCTCTCTCTCTCTCTCTCTCTCTCTCTCTCTCTCTCCCTTCCTCTCTGAAATATATATGTTAAGGGGGGGGGGGGGGGGTAAGACAACACACTAATTCTCATAGAAGTTTAAAAAAAAGTACACAGTCACATACAAAACAAAATCAAATGGAAACAGGGAAAGCAAGCCCACTCAGTTTAGTTCTGCTTCCAAGTTTTGCAGACTATGATTGTTAGCAATATAGTGATTAAAAGAATAATTATAATATCATCTGGATGGCATTTGAAATTACCCGCAATAAAATTCTATAAATTTGAAAAAACACATAAAAATCTTAACAGCCAAAACTTTTATAATCCCTCACAATAGATTAAATCTTTGGTTGACACTTTGATGTTTTACATACCCCATCTATTGTCCCATGCCTCTTTTTTTTTTTTTTTTTTTTAAATAAATTTGTACTTTGCCTCTTTAAAACATTTAGTATTTTTGTACTATTTTCATTTCCTTAAAATTGCTTCACAAAAATAGAGGCTATAGCATAATCCCTTTTTTTAAAATATGTATTTTTTTTTTAATTGATTTCAGAGAAGGAAAAGGGAGAAAGAGATAGAAACACCAATGATGAGCTCTAATTGGCCTGGCTCAGTAGATAGAGCGTAGGGCCTGCAGACTGAAGGATCCCAGGTTTGATTCCGTTAAAGACATGGACCTTGGTTGCAGGCACATCCTCCGTAGGGGGTGTGCAGGAGGTAGCTGATCAAAGTT
Organism: Pipistrellus hanaki; assembly: GCF_964339955.1. NCBI lineage: Eukaryota > Metazoa > Chordata > Mammalia > Chiroptera > Vespertilionidae > Pipistrellus > Pipistrellus hanaki. The sequence goes on along the minus strand of NC_140506.1, from coordinate 68,003,297 downwards.
TCTCTCTCATTGATGTTTCCAACTCTCTATCGCTCTCTGTAAAAAAATCAATAAAAATATATTTAAAACGAAAAAACACCAATGATGAGAATCTCTGATCAGCTGCCTCTGCACGCCCCCTACTGGGGATGGAGCCCGAAACCTAGGCATGTGCCTTTGACCGGAATCGAACCCAGGACCCTTTAGTTTGAAGGCTGAAACAGCTAGGGCTAGCATAATCGTTTTAAGAATGTTCCTATAACCTGGCCAAGGTGGCTCAATGGTTGAGTGTTGACCTATGAACCAGGATATCACCGTTTGATTACCACTCTGGGCACATGCCCGGATGCAGGCTTGAGCCCCAGTGGGGCGTGTGCAGGAGGCAGCCAATCAATCATTCTCTCTCATCATTGATGTTTTTATCACTCCCTCTCCCTTCCTCTCTGAAATAAAAAAATAAAATGAATAAGAAGTCAACAATCCTCTGTTATTGGATATTCCAAATATTTCTATTGTTTGTTATTATAATGCAGTGTTTCTCGTAGTTTAACATTAAAAAAGAACATTAAAATCCCCTTCTCTACAATGAGTTAGAAGAATTATTTCAAAGGCATGTAATTCGGTGAAAACATAGGTTTGAAAAAAACATAGGTTTAAAGCCAGTCAGTGTTTGTGTGATCCCAGGCATATCATTTTTATTACTATTTATTTGCATAACAGGATAACACTCACTTTGATAATCTGTGTAAAGATAAGGCCATATAAGTATCTGGTCCAATACCAAGCTAAGGATAAATAAATGCTCTTTTCTTTCTTGATTCTGGAAAGTCTGCCCAAGTATTAGGCACAGAAAGCTTTTCTAGATATTTTATTTAATCCTTTCATAGCCCTATTAAATAAGCAGAGCACATATTAAAGTCCCCACTTTATAGATGAGAAAATGGAGGCAAAGGGAGACTTGCTCATGGTCATATAACCACTAAATGCATTTGAATCTTAGAGAATTCTATTCATTACATCATGCTATTTCTCCGAAAAGACTAATATTTTGCTATCTAATGAAAACCCAAGAATTTCCTTCTAACTACACACTATTTGTCAGAGATTATATTGAGGGAGGAGAGAGAACATTAAGGTTTAAACTGTTCTACCATTCCTTAGGAAATTTACATTGTTACAAATTTATGTTATCAAAATAATTGTCCCAATAAGGAAGAAAGCATTTACTGACTAGAGATTTCAAATGTGCAACAATAGTAATTTCAATAACAGACCTTTAAAAAGTAACTTGGCCCTTACTGGTTTGGCTCAGTGGATAAAGTGTTGGCCTGTGGACTCAAGGGTCCCTGGTTTTGTTTTAAAAAATATATATTTTATTGATTTTTTACAGAGAGGAAGAGAGAGGGATAGAGCTAGAAACATCGATGAGAGAGAAACATCGATCAGCTGCCTCTTGCACACCCCCTACTGGAGATGTACCCTCAACCAAGGTACATGCCCTTGACCGGAATCAAACCTGGGACCTTTCAGTCCGAGGGCAGATGCTCTATCCACTGAGCCAAACCAGTTTCGGCAAGGGTCCCAGGTTTGATTCCAGTCAGGGGCATGTACCTTGGTTGCGAGTACATCCCAAGGGGTGGGGTTGGGGGAGGGGGGGTTGGAGGGGTGGACAGGGGTGTGTGTGCAGGAGGCAGCTGATCGATGTTTCTCTCTCATCGATGTTTCTCACACTCTATCCATCTCCCTTCCTCTCTATGAGAAAAATCAATAAAATACATTTTAAAAATAAAAAGTGACTCAGAAGTAACCAAGCAGAAAACCTAAGGAAAAACAACATGGAACAGATGCAAAATATGCTCACATAAGCTCAAGAAAAATGGCTCTTATTTATTCATCATTAGTATTATAATTAGCATGGCTCAACATATTCCTACTTTATCACCCACTGTGGAAATAAAGAACTTCTCAAATATAACAGGCATGGCCCAGATAGCATGGCTCAGTGGTTGAGCATCGACCTGTGAACCAAGAGGTCACTGTTGGGTTCCCAGTCAGGGCATATGCCCAGGTTGTGGGCCTGTTCCCCAGTGTGTGGCGTGCTGGAGGAAGCTGATCAACGATTCTCTCATTGATGTTTCTATCTCTCTCCCTCTGCCTTTCTCTCTAAACTCAATAAATCTATTAAAAAATAGAGAGAGCGAGCAGCTATGTTGCATATACACACATTTTTCCAATATAAGTTAGACTCGAATGTATCTGCTAAATGAAAATCATGTTCCTTAACAAAAGATATCAAATTTTGAGCTACGGCTGGAGCCAGTTTGGCTCAGTGGATGGAGCGTTGGCCTGCGGACTGAGGGGTCCCAGGTTCAATTCCGGTCAGGGGCATGTTCCTTTGTTGCGGGCACATCCCCAGTGGGGGGCGTGCGGGAGGCAGCTGATCGATGACTCTCTCTCATCGATGTTTCTAGCTCTCTGTCTCTCTCCCTTCCTCTCTGTAAAAAATCAATTAAAATATATATTTAAAAAAATTTTTGAGCTACAAAACATCCACATTGTAAATTCCCATAGAAGACATTCTAGTAACACAAAAATTATTAAGAATACTGAATAGCTTCTAGTTTATAAGAAATGTTAGAAGAGAGGGATGAACAAAACAAACCCATGAGGAGACAATCACCAAGAATGTACATTCTTTAAGACTCTTCAAAGGTCTAAATCATAGAGGGAAATGTGGGACTAAAAAGAACAAAAGATACAATAAAATGGAATTTGGAAATCTGGACACGATCCTGTTTTGGAGGGGAAAAAGGAGTTGAAAATAGATTCTTGGGACAATTCAGGAAATAGGAGTAGTCTAGAAGTTGGATGAAACTAAGAAATTGTTTTATTTTTCTTAGGTATGCCTATGTAGGATATTGTCTTTATTATTGAGAGAGGCTTGTTGAAGTAATTAGGGTTGGGTGTCATGATGTTACCAAGAAATTGTAAAGTACGATTGTTAAACTATCAACAACCCATGAATCTAGGTAGAGGATGTGGGATCCCTTAACACGACCCGCATGGTTCAGGCCCACTTAAGAGTCCCGTTTCTGGAGAAGGCCGCACACTAAAATGAAGAAGCTAGGAAATAGAAAATGGGGGCCAGACGGGAGTCTACCTCTTGGGGAGGACTACTCAGATGCTCTGGCCTTTTACCATTCCTTTTACTGATATTCTGAGACAAAGACATCTCTTAGGTGGGAAATTCTAACAACAGAAAATCAACAAGAATTCACATATGATCAACAAATTAAAGTTGCCTCAACTACCACTATCTCAACTAGATGATTCAGAGCCATCAAGGTTGGCCAGCTCTTTTTACATTTTACTACCAGGGAACAATGTTTGGTTTCCGGTTAGCCAGCTCTTTTTACATTTTACCACTAGTGACTCAACCTTGACAATGAGTTAATAGCTCCGGCCATTCAGAGCCATCAAGGTTGGCCAGCTCCCTTTACATATTATTACCAGTGACAATGTTTGGTTTCCGGCAGAGGCTATATGAGTATTCATTCTATTCTTTCATTTATTCTGCATGTTTAAAATTTTTCAATAATAATAGCTGTAGGAGGGTAGAAAATAATTACGTGCTAAGAAACCAGGAAAAGATGCCATAAAAGAAATCTTGATCTTGGTTCTGAAAGGGAAGAAAAAGAGGCAGAGCTTTACAAAAGGCACAGGTTTCATTTGAAATGAAAATATGACAAAATTGGTCAATTTAAGACAGAGCAAGTGATGAAGATTAGTAGGAAATGAAGTTAGGGCCCAGCCAGCACGCTCAGTAGTTGAGTGTTGTTGACCTATGAATCAAGAGATCATAGTTTGATTCCCGGTCAGGGGGCACATGCCCTAGGAGGTATGTGCTTGATCCCCTTTGGGGGCATGCAGGAGGTAGCCAATCAATGATTCTCATCACTGATGTTTCTATCTCTTTCTTCCTCTCTGATATATATATATTTTATGAAGTTTTTAATGAAGTTAAGAGGCTGAATAGAAGTCAAGTTATTATGAAAAGTCAAGAACATTATCATTTTTACCTTAATTTGTTCCTCACTGATACTAGGAGTGTTTTTCAGGAGATTGAGGAAAACTCCACCTGGTGTTCTTCTTCGACTACCGTTCTAAAAAAGAAACAGAAAAAATATACTTTATAGACCCTTCTCAGGAATGGCCAAAGTATCTTGTCAACAAAGATGTGCCTAAGGAGACAATGAGGTCACCCTGATCACTCCAGCTTAACTGCAATGCCCTCCTTGCCTCTCTGTACCTACATTTGATCTTTCTTTCCTCACAGCACTTATCACTGTCTAATACACTTAAAGATATTCCTCTTACTTTCATAGACTGTCTTCCTTCACTCCCCCACCCCCTCCAATACACTATAAGCTTCTGTGCCTGGCACCCAGTGATAAAAAGGGATGAATGCATCAAAAGAAAGTGAATTTGAACTTCTATCTTCCCAACATTCAGTAGATTTGCATTAGCTCACTGGAATATAAAGTTTTATTACATTACTATAGAATTAAAACATTGATGAACCTATAACTTTGTGCTCAACTAAATGAAAATCAAAGTACTTTAACAATGACACAAACAGAAGGGCCAGTACAGACTATTACAATTGGTTTTGGGTTTTACTTCAGTGATCTATGTTCACAGTCTGTTTCCTCAGCCAGTGCTATCAATTCTAATTGGTTTCCACAGCATAATATTGATTTACTCTCTTGTGATGTTGTTATTCAGATTTCATAGGAGTAAATAAGGAAGCCATTCAAACTTCATCCTCTTGCTGCCGTTCTGAAAAGGTAAAGTGTTTCTCAGCTGGTTTTTTTTCCATAATTGTTTCCCCCACTGCAGGGAGCCTTTAGATATTTTCCTATTCACCCCACCACCCATGAAATTTTAATACTCACAGTTTCTATGTATCTATTGTGCATTTTACATAATAAGGTTTTTCCTTTTGTCCCCAAGAACCAATTTTGAAGAATGCATGAATTAAACCAAAAGTAACACCTCTGTTCATCACTGCTAACTCAGTACTGGGCCCTGTTGATAGGCACCTCGTGTGTATCATCTCATTTCATCCTCGCATTAGTCGCCATTTTACAGCTGAGGACACTGAGTCTCTGAGAAGTCAAACAACTTAGGCAAATCTCATACCTAGTAAGCTACAGACCCCGAACTCAAAACAATGAACCCCTTAATTCCAAAATCCATATTCTTAAAATCTGAGCTATGGGTTAGTATGTTGTCTGCACACTAACAGGCTACAATTTACATATTTTTTTCTAAGTATTAAAACTGACTATACTTACTTTTTTATTCAGTTTTCATTATTAACAAAGTTTTTAAAAATCTCAAACCAATAATTTATGAGCCAACAAATCAGAGACAATTTAATTTTGTAAAAACATCATATTAAGCACAATTAAAAATGAAAACAATGAAGCTCTTAGTCTTACCATTATAAAAAGGCCACCATTTTGTTCTATTTCAGCAGTTTCCATCAGAAGTTCAATCGCCTTTTTGTTCCCAATAATACTCACTACTCGGGCTATCAGATCTTTCTTTGGTTCCTGCAACCTGATAAGGAACAAATAAAGTAATATTAACCTCTGTTATATAAAGTTGAAGAAATCTACCTTAGTCTCATTGAGTCAACTAGAATTTAAGTCCTATTCTAATAACAGTTACTTTTCAAAAATCTTCAATATTTAACTTTGAAATTGATGACCCGGAGACATTCCTATCTTGGGTCACCCACCCAAAGAGTAGTAACCTCAAGATTTCATCTGAAGTTTCATAACTGGACTCTTCACTTCGCTTTATTGGGTTATGATGGGTTTCAAAGTAAACATGCACAGTGCTTGCTTAAGCAGCACATATATTAAAAATGGGAGATACAGAGATTAGCATGGCTTTTGTGCAAGGATGACAGGCAAATTCATGAAGCGTTCCATATTTTTTTACATTGATGTTTCTCTCCCTTCCTCTCTCCCAAATTAATAAAAACATTTATTTTAGCCGAAACCGGTTTGGCTCAGTGGTAGAGCGTCAGTCTACAGACTGAAAGGTCCGGTCAGGGGCATGTACGTTGGTTGCGGGCACATCCCCGGTAGGGGGTGTGTAAGAGACAGCTGGTCAGTGGTCAATGTTTCTCTCTTATCGACTTTTCTAGCTCTCTATCTCTCTCCCTTCCTCTCTGTAAAAAATCAATAAAATATATCTAAAAAAATAAAAACATTTATTTTAAAAGTAAATGTGCACATACACTGAGGGGAATGCAAGCCTAAAAGCAAAAGATAAAATCAGTTCACTCCTGTCAAAACAAATAACATATACTAGCTTTCAATTATTAAGACTGAAAGTTAGCTCTCCTAACTTTAGAGATATCTGGATAGGATTTTCTCCTCACAAGCTCCCCACTTAAGAACAAAAGGTATGGCTAATATTCAATGATGACTTACAGGATAAGCACAATCCTAAGAGCTTTATATGCATTATCTCAGTTAATTCTCTCAACAATCTTAAGAAGAGGTAATATTACTTTCACTTTACCACTCAAAATTAAAAACACCAGGAATGTCCTAGCTAGCTAGCTGGTTTGGCTCAGTAGATAGAGTGTCAGCCTGAGGATTGATCCCCAGTAGGGGATCAATGATTCTCACTCATCATTGATGTTTCTATCTCTCTCCCTCTCTGAAATCAATAAAAATACATTTAAAACAAAAAACAACAACACCAGGAGCCTAAGTAACACTTGTAAAGTCAGAGCTCACTCTCTAAAGAAGGAAGATTAATATTGCAGAAGTCTACCAGTTCCCTAACTAGGCCTGGCTTCCTGTTTCTCCTCAATAGGAGGCAAAGAGCACTAGACTAGGAAAAGGAAACCAGAGTTAATTCCAGGTCTGACACATAACATTTGTGACTTTGGGCAAGCCACACAGCTACTGGGCTTCAGTTTCCATATTCTACAAAGGGAAAACTTTGGTTTACAAAATCTAAGTTCCTTTCCAGCACCCAAATTCCATATTCCTCAGAAGTTTAAAAATCCAGTATTGACAGGCTTGCCTGGAAAATAAATGCTGTTTTCCTTCTAGCTTTATTATTCTTGAATCATACTTGTTTTCAAATTTGTGACTATTCATTAGTGATTAGAACTTATGAAAGTTAAACAAAACTTGAAACATGCAATGTTAATTTGCATCAAGCAATTCTACTCTAAGGAATTTATCCAAGAGAAATGAAAATCATGTCCAAAGATCTGTATGTGAAAGTTCATAACTTTATTCAGAGTAGCCAAAAGGTAGAATAGCCATTCAATATGGATATATGTGTGTGTGTGTGTAATAAATAAAACATTACACTAAGTAAAAGAAGCCAGGCACAAGAGACCACACATTGTATAATTCTATTAATATGAAATGTCCATAAAATGCAAACTTATAACTACAGAAAGTGGATTAGCAATTATCTGGAGATGGGGACAGGGGTTACCTTTAAATGGGCATATGGATATGAGGGGGGTCTTATTGGAGTGATAGAAATGTTTTGAAAGTGGTTTATGGTGAGGGTATACAACTGATAAACTTACAAAAGTATTAACACATGATTGAAATGGGTACATTTTATTCTATGTACAATGTGCCTGAATCATATAACAAGTCATGAATGCTTGAAAACACTCAAACCCTCCCCATGATTTAAAAAGATTTTTTTAATCTAAAGAGCTCTATGGCACTAAATGGAAAGAGCTGCTTATGAGTTCATAAAAGTTTGCAAAATTATTCTATCAATCTGTCCAAATTTAATAAACTACAAATATATTCACACAACCAAATAAGCCCAGAGTTCGTTCCTTAAATTAAAAAAAATCTTAAAAAGGAACATTATCATTAATGTATTTGGAATCTACTTTATTTCCTATAAATGGTCAAGAGCTCATTTGTATGAAAATTTTAATTGCTCACCTGAAAGTAATTTCATCAGCCACTCTCTCCTGAGAATCATCCTCTGTGATCTCATACCGGCCTTTATAGTTCATTTCCAGTCTGTCCCCCAGTCTGTCTTTGACAGGTCGTTTCCGTTTGAGATGACCTTGCCCATTTTCCTCTTCCTTTGAGCCTGTTTTCTTGCCATCTTGCATATATTCATCTAGCTCTTTGTCTAATTCTATTGTCTGTTCTTGAGATTCCCTCTTAAGTTTCTTAGCAAGCAAATAATTGTAGGCCTCGCATTGTCTGCTTTTGTCAATAGTGCCTTCCATTTCCAAGATACCAAGTTCATTGGCCACCGAATCTTGAGTCTGCTCCTGCAGCACAGCACCCCAGATGTTGTTAACCTTCTTCCCTCCACCAAAAGGTGGCTTCTGGCTACCCTGGCCAAATGGAAAGGGCTCTAGTTTGGGAGGGGGGTTGAAGCACTTCTGTCGCTTGCGTTTCCAAAGAGAGGTATCATCATCTGAATCAGAAAAACTCTCTTCACTGGAGTCTACACCTTTAACAGTCCGATAATGTGACACTGGTGCATAGGCTGCTGCAGTGCCCTGGAAGGGCCTCACCGCACTGTCCCCAACTAGTGCTTTCTGGAAGAGAAAGGAGATAAATCAATTCCATGAAGCACATCTACTCCACGCACCACGTGCTTTTTAAAGAAAAAAATTATTTAGGGATTCAGCTGGACCATTTTGAAGCAGAACTGATCTTCAAAAACATGAGAAACCAATTCAGTCCCTACTTTTCTAAAGGTCCATATGGAATTTCCAATTTTAAATTATTCTTTATAGAGCTAATGCAGAACTTAGTTCTAAGGCAGTGGTTCTCAACCTTTCTAATGCCGCGACCCTTTAATACAGTTCCTCATGTTATGATGACCCCCAACCATAAAATTATTTTCGTTGCTACTTCATAACTGTAATTTTTCTTTTCTTTTTTTTTTTTTAAATCAATCTTTATTGTTCATATTATTACAAAGGTTCCTCATTTCTTCCCCCCTCCACCAGGTTCCCACCCCACCCTACGCCCCCTCCCCATCCCCCATTGTCCTCATCCATAGGTGCAGTTTATGTTCAGTCTCTTCCTCCTTCCCTTTCCCTGATAGTAAATCCCTTTTCAGATCATAACTGTAATTTTTCTATTGTTATGAATCGTAATGTAAATATCTGTGTTTTCTGATTATTTAGTCACCCCACTGGTTAAGAACCACTGCTATAGAGCTTAAGACCATCAGAAAACACAGATATTTGCATTACGATTTATTAACAGTAGCAAAATTACAGTTATGAAGTAGCAGCGAAAATAATGTTATGGTTGGGGGTCACCACCACACTGTATTAAAGGGTCGAGGCATTCTAGAAAGGTTGAGAACCACTGTTCTAAGGCCTCCTTCTAAAAAATTACCAAAACCCTTCATTCTCACCGTTAGAAGATTTGCAATCTTTTCAGTTTTGTCAGAATGCTTAAAAATGATATACACACTAATTGTTACTAGTAGTTAAAAGAGAATTTTTCATTCTTTTAATATGTTCTTTATATGAGAGAGAGAAGGGAGAGGGAGAGAGATACGCAAACATCGATGAGAGAGAAACAGCAATCGGTTGCCTTCTGCACATCCCTCCCTGGGGATCCAGCCTGAAACCCAACAGTTTCCCAGACCAGAATTGAACCAGTGACTTCCTGGTGCATGGGAGTTTGATCAACAAACTGAGCCACACCAGCCTGGCCAGAATTTGTTGTTTTCTTCCCAAATATGCCTTTCATTCATTCAAACACTTCAACTTCCTTTTCACGGTTTTGTGACTATACTTTTAGATTAAATAGTAAATTATGGATAGGAATCCCGGACTTATTACTTTTAAGCCCACCCAGTGTGGCTCAGTGGTTGAACATTGACCTATGAACCAGGAAGTTACTGTTGGATTCCCAATCAGGGCACATGTCCAGGTTGCAGGCTCAATCCCCTGTAGGGGTTGCCCAGGAGGCAGCTGATTAATGATTCTCTTGTATCATTGATGTTTCTATTTCTATCTCTCTCTCCCTCTTCCTTCCTCTCTCTGAAATCAATGAAATATATCAAAACAAAAAATGCAGAGCCCTGCCCTGGCCAGTGTGGCTCAATAGTTACAAGTATTGGCCTATATACACCACAGGGTCGCAGTACCATCTCCCTCAAGGGCACCTACCTGGGTTGCAGGTTCAGATCTCGCTCTGGTTGGGGCGCATGCAGGCAACCCACATATCCATGTTTCTCTGTCTTTCTCTCCCCACCCCACCCTCACCTTCCTCACTCCCACTCTCTAAAAAAACAATGGAAAAAATATCCTCCAGTGAGGATCAACAACAAAAATGTAGGGCCCATGGCGTTAAATTTGCCAAGTCATTGGTCAATCTGTAAAACCTGGAAGACATTGAAAAGCAAAATACCTCGGGCGTCATTTCAATGCAAAAGAATCACCTTTGCTTTTTGTACTGAATACTAAAGAAGTATTTGTTTAACTATTATGTGCTAGAAATGGGGGGGAAATTAGGCAATTTTCCTATCTTTTCAAATAAATTTTTATTGATTATTTTAGAGAAAGAGGGAGATATATATATCGATAGATAGATAGATAGACAGACGTATATATAAATAAAAGAGAGAAACACGATGTGAGAACGGAACCTCCATGGTCTGCCTCCTGCACGCCCCGGCGGGGGACGGAGCCCGCAGCCTCACGCCGGCCGGGCATCTCCCTCCCAGAAACAATGGCAGCTGACGTTTCTCAGGTGGCCGGCGCCCTGGATGCTGACAGCCGGCCTCGGCGCCCCGCTGCATCCCCAGCCCCGGACACGTGCACCCCTTAGGCTGATAACCGGCCCGGTCCCAGCCGGCGCCGAGGACCGAGCGGGCGGCCGGCACCGGAGCCGCCCGGAGCTGGCTGCTGAGCGCGGGGGCAGCACAGACCCGCTCCCAGAACCAGAACCGGAACCGGGACCGGGACCGGGACCGGGACCCGCAGCCATCGCCGCAGACAGCGCGGGGCCGTGGGAACAGGGAAGACCGGGCTGCGCCGGGGATGATCCCGTTCCCCAGCCTCAGTCTCCCATCTGCTCCGCGGGAGGAGGAGCTCCACGCGCTTTCGGGCCGCAGTCCCCCGGGGCGGTCTAGCGGCGGCGAATGGCGGGTTTAGGGAGGACGAGCGGAGGGAAACGGCCTCCGGGAGGCCGCAGCCCGCGGTGCCTCCCGCAGCGGGAGCCGGCCCGGAGCGCAGGGCCCGCCGCCCGCTCCGTCCCCGCGGCCCGGGCCCGCGCGCCCGCCCTTCCCGCTCACCGGCACCGGCAGCGGCCGCTCGCAGGGCGCGATCGTCATGTCGGAATCCGAGTCGGAAAGCTGCCCATCTTCCATGTCGCCGGCGTCCAGCGCCATGTTCCCGCGGCTCGGCCGGCGCGGCGGTGGAGGGAGCACTTCCGGCGGCGGCGGGCGGGTCCGGCGGCGGCCTCTCGGGCGCCCCCGCGAGGGCCGCTCCCGCCGGCGGCCGGGGCGGGGCGGGGTGGGGGGAGCGGGGGGCGGAGGGGAGGGAGGTTCGCTGGGCGGCTGCCCGGGGCAGACGGAGGGGCGTGATCCCTGCAAACTGCTCCCTGCGCTTCTCCGGGAAAACGGGTGCCCGCTGCCCCGCACTTCGGGGCGTTTTCCTCCTGACGTGGGTTCCTGCCAGCCTAAGTGGGGGCGCGGACAGCGGCCATGGGGACTCCTCGTTCGCCTCACCCCTCACTTGGAGCCCCGGCAGGACGTCTGGCTTCCATCCTTGCTTCTGCGCAATCTACTTGTAGCTTCCAGGGAAGCCATTACCTGAGGTCCCTGCCTTGCCCCCACCCCCTAGGGGCTCCCCTCCACACAGTGAGACCCGAGTCCTCAGCTTGGCCAGCAGGGCCGCCGGCCCGCGCCTCTGCTCCCTCTCCGCCTGCCCAGCCCCCAGCCCCCAGCCCCCAGCTCCCAGCTCCCCGGACGCGGTGGCGCTGCTCGCGGCGTCCCCCAGGCCCCCTTTGTTCTTCCCAGGCTCTAGGAGTCTAGGCCTTTGCAGTTGCTGTTCCCGCTGCCAGACAGACCCCTCCCAACACCCTGAAACCCCATTCTCTGCACTGGGTGTTGTCCCACGTGATTCAGGTTTCTGCTTGAATGCCATCTTCTCAGAGAGGCTTCTTCGACCACCTGAAAATAGGAACCGCTAATATCACTCTTCAACCCTTTTTTTCTTCATGACTTCAGTAGTCAGATGTGTATTTGTTTTAATTTTTTTTTGTCTGAAATGTTTGTTTTATTCAGTGTTGTTTTTCCCCTGTGTTCCACCGAGTGACTTCTTATATATAGATGATCAAGAAATAGTTATTGGATATTTTTATATAAAGGGGTTCTTATTATTTGTACTTTTTAGGATTGTGTAATTTGCTTTAAAAAATAAACAATATAGCAAGTTATTCTGGACACGGTTCTATAGCAAAATACAAAGATCTGGTTCCCTTTTGATGACTCCCTACTATTCCGTTGCATGGAGGCCCCATTATTTAGTCTCTGATAGAGCACATTTAGGCTATAGCCAATTTTGCAACAAGCACGTATTTTTTTGCAAATTTGTTTTATTATTTCTTTAGGTACATTTCTAGACTATGTGAAAAAGATGAATATACATTTTTGAAATGTGAATTTAAGACATAAAGGAATTTTAGAAACCACTTGGTCCAATTTCTTATTTTGAGAAATGAAGAGAGACTACACAGCTATTTTATGTTTTTTATTGAGTTATTTTTAATAGAGCTGAGTTTTAAATATTTTTTTATGATGTTGACATATTTCCTTTTATAAAGAAATTTTATTGATTTTATTTTTTATTTTTATTTTTTTTAAATATATTTTATTGATTTTACACAGAGAGGAATTGAGAGGGACAGAGAGTTAGAAATGTCAATGAGAGAGAAACATCGACCAGCTGCCTCTTGCACACACCCCATTGGGGATGTGCCCGCAACCAAGGTACATGCCCTTGACCGGAATCGAACCTGGGACCTTTCAGTCCACAGGCCGACACTCTATCCACTGAGCCAAACCAGTCCCAGCAAAGAAATTTTATTGATTTTAGAGAGAAAGGGAGAGTGATAGCAATATCAATGATGAGAAAGAATCATTGATCGCTCGACTGCCTCCTGCACATCTCCCACCTGGGACTGAGCCCACAACCCAGGGATGTGCCCTAGACTGGCATGGTGACCTTTTAGTCCGCAGGCTGGCTCTAGCCACTGAGCCAAACCAGCTAGAGCTGAGTTAGCTTGTTTGTTTTTAATTTATTTAATTTTACCAAACATGATTGGAATTTAGTAAGTAATTATAACAATTGTATGTCCATTTTTGTATAACAATTCTACAAAAATGGACATACAATGCCAGAATTCCTTGAAAGCAACTAATACCATATTCTTCTTTTGCATAAAACATGCATTCACTGCCACATGTTGGCCAAAATCTGTCTCTACAAGAAGAGACTGTCCCCCTCCTTTCTGCCCTCCCTTTCATTCTCTCTAAAAATCCATGGAGCTAAACCGGTTTGGCTCAGTGGATAGAGCTGTCAGCCTGCTGACTGAAAGGTCCCGGGTTTGATTCCAGTCAAGGGCATGTACGTTGGTTGCAGGCACATCCCGGTAGGGGGTGTGCAAGAGGCAGCTGATCAATGATTCTCATCTATGTTTCTAACACTCCCTCTCCCTTCCTCTCTGCAAAGAAATCAATAAAATATATTTTAATAAGTAAGTAAATAAATAAAAATAAAAATCCACGGAAAAAATATCCTCAAGTTAAGATTAACAAAAAACAATAAAAAGTAAGCAACTTTCTGATAGTTAAATCAAACATTTGAGAAGATACAAACTTTCAGGCCCAAACGGTCCACCACCTGTGCAATCTTGCAAAGGGGTTGCTGAAATCCTACCTTGGAAGAGTTCCCAAGCTGGGAATTGTAAACAACCTCAAAGATACCCTGAGCTTCCTAACCCCTTTTGTTACAAGGCCAGCCCCGGCACACAAGCATCTCCTGAGGCCATAAGACCTTCCAGCTTCAGGATGTGTAAATAGGAGGTGTGATGCAGAAAAACATGGGCTGGACCATTTCCTCGAGTCCTTGACTTTCTGTAGTTCTTATTCAGCTCATCCAGGGATTAGTGGGTACTCGTCTACATGGCTGCTGAACACACAAAGGAGTGTCAATAAACATTGTGGCCCCAAGGCCTCCAATGCTTGTAGACACATACCTCAAAAGGTGTTCTCTATTGTCAGGGCAGACCTTGTTCCTCCAGAGGGAGAGAGCAACTCAGTATTTATTTATCCAAGGGTGTTTTCCACATAGTCTGAGGGGCTTTAAAGAGATTTCAAACCAACCGAAAGGACTTCCCCTCAAACATGGGGTTTTATACAGCATTTCATGAGGTTCTTCAAAAGGGAAGAGCTGAATCCTGACTCCAGGTCTCCTAACTCTTAGACAACTTTATTGTTTTACCTTTCCTACATAGACTTGCAATCCCCTAATCTATTTGGCTCAGTGGATAGAGCATAGGCCTGCAGACCAAAGGCTCCCAGGTTCAGTTCTAGTCCGGGCCCTCAGGGCCCATGCAGAAGGCAACCAATTGACATGTTTCTCTCACATAGACAGTTTCTCTCTGGCTTTTCCTCTCTCTAAAAAAGGTCAATGGAAAAATATCCTCAGGTGAGGATTAATGCACACATAAACTTGCAATTGCCTTGGAATGGGTTTGTGTATGGTGTAATGTAGGAGTCAAATTTCATGCTATAATCATTGTTTTACTATGATATGGGATGCAACTAAATATCATATAAGGCATAGAACAGTCCTCCCACCCCTGAAATATTTTGTCCAGTGTTTTCCTCTAGAAGTTTTAGTTATTACCTTTAGGTCTATGGTCCATTCTGAATTAATTATATAGTGCGAAGTAAAAGTCAAGCTTCTTTTTGTATTTTTTGTGTGTTTTTTTTGTTTTTGTTTTTTTGTTTTAATGATTTATTTTTATCTCTATCAGGCACTCTCAGCTTCCGTGATTTTCTAAAGATTTTTCTTTAAATATATATATATATATTTTAAAAAAATTAAATTATTATCTGTGATCTTTTTTTTGCATGTGAATATCCAATTACTATAGCACCTTTTATTGAAAAGACTCATTTCTCTGATTGAATTTCCTTGATACTTTCACTGAAAATTGATTATATTTACAATGTCTATATCTGGGTTCTCTATTCAGTTCCATTTATTTTTTTTTTGTTTGTTTATGTTTGTACATCCTAAGCCAAGGATATTTTTTCCATTGATTTTTAGATAGAGTAGAAGGGAGGGGGAGAGACATATCGATTGGTTGCCTCCCACACATGCTCTGACCAAACCTGCAGCCGAGGCACATGTCCTGGATTGGAATTGAACCCGAGACCCTGCCACCCTTCAATCTTTGGGCCCACGTTCTAACCACCGAGCAACCAGCTAAAGCAGTTCCATTGATTTTTATCTTTATACCAATGTGCAGCTTTCTTGATTACTATAGCTTTATAATCATTGTAAAATTGTTATAATAAGTGTTAAAATTATGTACATTTGTTTTTCATTTTTCCCTCCAAAATAGTTTTGGCTGTTCTAGAATAGATCCTTTGCATTTCCATTTAAACTTTAGAATCTGCTAACCAGTTCTGGTATTTTGATTAGGATTGCTTTGAATCTATAAATTAATTCACACATTAGGGAGACTGCCTTAGCCTGATGCCATTACCCTCGCTGAAATCATTTATTTTTATTTTTTTTCTTTTTTATTTTATTTTTTTAAATCAATCTTTATTGTTCATATTATTACAAAGGTTCCTCATTTCTTCCCCCCTCCACCAGGTTCCCACCCCACCCTCTGCCCCCTCCCCATCCCCCATTGTCCTCCTCCATAGGTGCACAGTTTATGTTCAGTCTCTTCCTCCCTCCCTTTCCCCGATAGTAAATCCCTTTTCAGATAGTAAATCTGTTACTTAGCATTTTCTCATATCAATAATACCTCCACATGCCCAATGATACATTTCACACAAAAGACATTTCCAAATAGGTCAACCAGCCTCATCCAGGCCCCACCCAAGGCACTCACAGATTTATTATTTGTTGACAACTCTTCTGATTCCTGGCTCATTAAACAACCACATAGGTAGTTTGTATCCAGGAGGAGAAGGCAGTGATTGGAGGATGTGAATGGTTGGTTTTGTGAAGATAATTTTTCCTATGAAGTAATATGCCAGCATTCTAGTTGTAGCATCATTATTTATCAACTGGGTTAATATCAGTCTGCCCAGAACAATAGTGTCACTCAACTCATGCTGTCACGGGTCAAGTTCTCAGTTTGCAATAACGAAATTGCATCCTGGGTTGTGATGATTTCTCCAATCTACTGCTGCGTTGGGGCAAGTGTAGATGTTCGGATTACATCTTTCTGCCTCCTGGCCAGCTATCTTTGAAGAATGAAGCCGGCAGAAACCGGTTTGGCTCAGTGGATAGAGCGGCATCCTGCAGACTGAAAGGTCCCAGGTTCGATTCCAGTCAAGGGCATGTACCTTGGTTGCGGACACATATATATATATTTCAGAGAGGAAGGGAGAGGGACAGAATCATCAATCGGCTGCTTCCTGAACGGTCCCCACCCCACCAGAGATCGAGCCCGTAACCGGGGCGTGAGCCCTTGATCGGAATCAAACCTGGGACCCTTCAGTTCACATGCACTGAGCCAAACCAGCTAGGGCCACTCTGCATTGGACATGAAGGCCCAGTGGTCACCTTACAGCCTGAGAAGCCTGGCTCCAGTCTCCTGTGCTTGGGAGCCAGCATTTCGCTGGGAAGCACGCCTCGCTGGGCTCGCGGTACCCGGCACCTCTCACTTGATGGCAGTGCCCGGCTCGTTTTCTCCCCGCTTTGTTCCAGCCCTGAGTTACACCGGGCGCAGGCTGGGGCTGGCCCGGGGGCGGGGTGAAGGCTTGGGCTGATCCGGAGGCGGGGGCGCAGGCTGGGGCTGGCCCGGGGCGGGGGGCGTGCCCGGGGCGGGGCCGGGCCTGCCCAATGGGCGCCCCCGGGCGGGGGGCGGGGCCCTATTTGAGCGGCCCCTCGGGGCCGGGGGCGCGCGCGCGCGTCCCGGCTCAGCATGTGGCGCGTCCCCGGCCCCCTGTGCGCGCACATCGCGCGGCGGAACGAGCTGCTGCGGCCGCGGAGCAGGCCGGCCGCCCTCATGTCCACGCTGCTCATCGCCCAGCCGCAGTACGCCTGGCTGCAGGAGCTGGGCCTCCGCGAGGAGAACGAGGGCGTGTACAACGGCAGCTGGGGAGGCCGGGGCGAGGTACGCGGGCGCCGGGGAATCTCTGCCGCCGCCGGGGGCGGGGGCTCCGGGTGGAAAGTTCTGAAACTCCGCAGGAAAAGTTTTATTTTTTCCCCGAGTAGGGCGCCTTAAGAATCCCCCTGGATGGTAGGCCCTTGTGCGCTGTGGAGAGTGGATTCGATGCCATGTTGGGGCCGGTTGGGGTTCAACTTCTCACGCACATTTCAAGCCTCCGGGCCGAGCTCTGCGTCTGCAGTGAGAATGGCCACGCTGGCCGGGGGACGCTACCTTAGCTCCTCAGCGGTGACCTCTGCGCCAGGGGGATGTCCCACAGCGCAGGGCTGCATTGTCCTCTTTTCTGAATCCTTGTGGAGTTTGCAAGCTCGGCCTTCCTGAAATCCTGCTTTTTCCTGAAATGCTGTTTTTTCCTTGAGGACCGGTGTTTCCGCAGTTCTCTTCCCAGAGCCTACCTCCATGCCTGGCCATCTAGCGCTCAATAAAAACTTTTTCTAGGCTACGATGGGAAGGCAAAGTGCGGATCGCCTAGATTTTTTTTGAGAGTCGCTTAGGGAAGAAAGTTTTTTTTTTGAATAAACTATTATATAACATGCAACACACATGTTGTGCATGTTATATAATGAACCTTGTTTTGTTAGCGGAAACACCATCCCTGTAGCGATGGTGGGAGATTCAGTGGTTTTAATATACCCTACTCAGTTGGTGGTTTCCTTTTTTTGTTTTTCCCTATGGCATGTAATCAATAGCTTCTTGGATAATATGTTTTCTCTTGAAGGCCTTTTTAAAATTTTTTTTATTAAATTATTATCTGTGTACATATCTTACCATTGCTCCCCACCCCCCATACCTGAAGGCCTTTTTAAAAGAAAGTTTTTAGTAATAGTTACGCCTTGATTTTTTCTTTTCTTTCTGTTGATCGATTCAGTTTGTGTGGACTCAGGCCTCTCCCATAGTTGTTTGGCTTTGGCTGTTTTATCTCATGACCAGAGGGTGAGCAGAGTAAGGCAGAGAAAATAAGTAAAACTCGATTTTGGTCTGTTAATGGGAAAAGGGGACGACGTAACAGGTGGCATTTAGATTTTTGTTGATGTACCTAATACTTAGATTTGCAGAAAGAGGGTTCTAAATATTTCAGTCAAAATGAAAAGCTTTGTAGAGTGGCTTATTTGTAACAGATTGGACATTTTATCTTAGTCTTTTTTCTTCTTCCTCCCTTTTTTCTTCCCGCATTTGGCCTGTTCCCCTAATTTGGATGGGATTGCCTTTTCAATATAGGGTTGTCATTTTTGTTTTTTGTTTTTAGGTGATCACGACCTATTGTCCTGCTAACAATGAGCCAATAGCACGAGTCCGACAGGTAGGTACTTCTGTTTTTTATGCAAACAGTCTACCTGGAGTTATTGGGAGTGATCAAGAGCAATAGGAAATTTCAAAGTCAAAGAACAATGTTTCTTTTTCTTTGCCATTTAAGAAACTGTCCCCTGTTCTTCGTGGCCATGTGTGTGCCCTAGGAAAGGTGAACCATAAGGAGGACCAGGAGAGAGGGGGTCCCTTGCTTCTGAATCACCTGGGAACTCCTAGAATGAAGGTTCTGACCTCATAAACCGGGGTTGGAGCCCGAGGTTCTGATCTCCCAATACGCCTCAGGTGTTGTCTGAGATGCCTCTAAAGGACAAAAAGCACACCCTGAGTTCCTGCGGGTTTTGGGAAGCCTGGGCCATGAAAATGATTTCAAACCACACGTTTTAGGGCCACCCAGAGATTTCCAGTTCTTTTCCAAAGTAGTCTGTGTTCTTAGGAGACCGTCACTTTTCTTTTCCCTTTGTCTCCACCTAATTCTTTTTGTTTGTTACATCCTCCTCTCCCCCGTTAATTCTCAATGTAGGCGAGTGTGGCTGACTATGAAGAGACAGTAAAGAAAGCAAGAGAAGCATGGAGAATCTGGGCCGACGTAAGTATGGAGGCCGAGGCATAACTCCTTACCGTAGCTGCAATGAGATAAGAAGCATCTGATGAGCAGGCAGTGTCCCTGGCAGAAAGGGGACCTGTGATAATCTCTGCTATAGTTCAGAATAGTGCCTTTTATTTGGCCTTCAGTGTCAATAATAGTTAAAAAATGTTTTAAATTGATTTTTAGAGAGAGAAATAGAGAAATGTCCACCGATTGCCTCCGACACACACACACCAACCATGGATCGACTCTGCAACCTGGTTATGGGCCCTGACCAAGAATCCAACCTGCCAATTTTGGTGTCCGGGACAACACTCCAGCCAGCGGAGCCACACAGGCCAGAGCATCAGTGGGTAGTTTTAAATGGATTAAAACTGTTACTAATAGCCCTGGCCCCTGTGGCTCAGTTGGTTGGTCCTCTCCGGTGCACAGAAAGGTTGCAGGTTGATGCTGGTCAGGGCCCATAACCAGGTCTCCCCAGTAAGGGGTGTGCAGGAGGCAGCTGATTGATGGATGTTTCTATCTACCCCTCTCTCTCTAAAATTAATAAAACATTAAAAAAAATAAAAATACCAATTTGATTCTTCTCCCTCCCCACCAGCTTTATGGGAGGTGCATGGGGAGTATCACAGGAACAGGTTCACATTTCTGGTTCACAGGGCAGTGGAGGCTGCTCTTTCAAAGGGCAGGGGCAGGAGTTCCTAAACCGGCTAAAGGCCTTGAAGTGTGGGTTCTGCCTCCACCCCTGTGTCCACCAGGAGTTATATGAGCAAATGTAGGGACAGAGTGGAGTTTGGCCCCGCTTAGCTGTCCCGAGGTGAGGGCCAGTTCTCTGGAGGAGGGGAGAGTAAAGAACAGGGTTAGCCTGGATTTCCTAATCTTCCCTCACCTCACCCTGAATATCCCTCTTGGTCTGCCACCAAACACTCCGGGCCTGTGGCTGTAGGAATATCCCGGGTTCACCCAGCTCTGTCCCTGGGAAATTCACCTCAGTGTGCTTTGTTGTAAAAAGGGGAGACTGCCCATTTCCTGGGTTATCACGGGGGTAAAATGAGTTAACCGTGTGAAATGCTTACCATGTGAAATGCTTACCGGAGAGCCTGGCACATGGCAAACCTCTACCTGCCCGTGATAAAAGCACGTGCTGCTGGGGCTGGGACTGTTGAGCCAAGTGTTTTCGCTGACTCGGTGATTGCTGGTGGGTGGGGATGTCCTTGGGGAGGGGCAGGCTCTCCTGGGTTGGATGTAGCTTTGTTGTTTGCTGAGAGACCTCTTTTCCATTATACATAATAAAAAATATGCCTGAGCAGGAAAACACCACTTCCAAAGGTCACCAGTGTGCTAATAAGTAAGTTCCCCACCTGCGGACAGAATCGTGCCCAGAGCAGTGTCACTCATTGTCATGCTTTAATAGTAACTTTTCTTTCTGATCGTAAAAGTAATGCCTGTTCCCCACTCTAAAGAAAATTGAACGTGCAGTAAACAAGATAATCAAGCTTCCCTTCTCAGTGCAAACACTTTTCTGGAGTCCGCTGGGTCTTGAATGCCTTCAGCACAGAGGAATCCGCCTGTCCACGGGGCACGTTGTGGGTGGCACAGGAAGTGCAGAGCTGGCCCCGGGCCCTGGCCCGCTCCGCAAGCTTATTAACATGTTGCATTAGTGTGCGACATTATAGTGGGTGAGGCCATACTGATACATTAAATATATAAAATCCATAATTTATATTGGGATTTCACCCTTTTATGCACTATTTTGAATGCCAGTGAAACATTTGATCAGAAACATCTATTATGTGTGTGTATTTATCCAGGGCAAATACAATCATGTTTGAGAAAAGTTAGTGTGAACTCAGGATCTTTTTTTAAAAATATGTTTTCATTGATTTATTTTTAGAGAGAGAGGAAGGGAGAGGGGGAGGGAGAGAGATAGAAAGAGAGAGAGAGAGAGAGAGAGAGAGAGAGAGGGAAAGAGGGAGAGAGAGAGAGGGAAACATCAACATTGATCGGATCGGCTGCCTCCAGCAGGCCCCTGCCAGGCACCAGGGTCTTTTCTCCGACTGGCCTTCACATCCCTCTTCACTCCAGGGGTGGAGCTGCTGTTGTGACATTGGTGTTGGGCTGTCCCTGGCGGGTGTTCTTCCTCCGGGGCCTCATTGGTGGCCTGCTCGTACTCAGCAGGGCCAGACTCTGCGCCTTACAGCCTTCCTCACTCCTCTCAGACGACCTGGGGAATGGGGGCTGCTCGGTGGGAACGGGTTGCTTTTCTGGGTGATGGTCATTGGGGATCCACTTGTTGGAATTCGCGTTAAGCAATTGAGTTCAAAGTTTAGGGAAGAGAGAGACTTTCCCAATTGTGCCTCCCTTCGGCCGGCCTTCCTGTGTGAGGACCGACCACTGAAACTACTGTGTCATTTAGTTCACTTAAGTAAGCCAGGAATTTTTCAAAGGAAACATTTCCCTCAAAGCGGAAAGGAACCAGGTGAAAAATGCGGAAGACTAGTTGTAAGAACTGATTTCTTCCTCTTCGCTGGAGCTTACCACATTGAACCTGGTTCGTTCCAAAGGCTGCTGTCTTTCACGAGGCAGTTTCAGCTCCTGTTTCTGTCCTCTGCACCCTCGTTTGTCCTCTGCATCTCTGCTGGAGGAGCCAGAGCCTCTTCCCTCTCTTCAGGGCAGGAACTGTTAGCGGCCATCCTTAACGGAATGGAGGAGTACCAGATACTTGGCAGCTCTTAATCATGGGTGTCATTGTAGTAATTCCTCAAAGGCTCAGCTAATACTTCCCTCCTAATTCTTTATTATTATTATTATTATTATTATTATTATTATTTTAATATATTTTATTGATTTTTTTACAGAGAGGAAGGGAGAGGGATAGAGAGTTAGAAACATTGATGAGAGAGAAACATTGATTAGTTACCTCCTGCACACTCCCTACTGGGGGTGTGCCTGCAATTAAAGTACATGCCCTTGACCGGAATCGAACCTGGGACCCTTGAATCCACAGGCCAACGCTCTATCCACTGAGCCAAACCGATTTCGGCACTTCCCTCCTAATTCTCAAGGTGACTTCACGGGTGAAGCGTTCGGGGACTGCAGATTCTTGCTGCCACCTCAGGAGGGTCTGAGAGTATTGATGCCCGGTTACGCAAGGCTTGATCAAGCTCCCCCTGGAGATGTAGCTTTCTTCCTTGTTTCCTATCCCCCCTCATTTCGCTTTCCCAAACCTAACCCTGCGGTTCTCAACTTGTGCTTTTTGTGCAAATCATCTGGGAAGCTGAGGGAGTGGGAGGGTGCCAGCCCTGGCCGGCATGTCCGTGGTTAGTGTTGTCGGTTCAATTCCTGGTCAAGGGCACTTACTTGGATTGTAAGTTTGATCCCCAGGTCAGGGCACATGCCGGAGGCAACCACTTGATGTGTGTCTCTCACATTGATGTTTTTCTCTCTCCCCCGTCCCATTCTCTAAAAAATCAATGGAAAAAATATCCTTGGGTGAGGAATAATAACAACAAAAAAGATGCCAGGTTTGAGTGGGTGAGTTGGTTGTGGGTGAGTTGGTTGTGCGTTGTGTGTACACCAAGAGGTTTCCAATTCGATTCCCAGTCAGGACACATGCCCAGGTTGTGGACTCCATCCCTGGTAGGGGTAGGGAGTGTGCAGTAAGTAGGCAGTCGATGGATGTTTCGCTCTCACATCAATGTTTCTGTCTCCCTCTGAATAGTCAGGGTTGAGAATCAATTTTAAATGATCAGGTTTTGAACATATTTTTTTTTAAAAAAATGTGTTTTTATTGATTTCAGAGAGAAGAAAGGAGAGGGAGAGAAAGATGGAAACATTGATAAGGGAGAAACATTCATTGGTTGCCTCCTGATGCCCCCCACTGGGGATTGATCTGGCAACCTGGGCATGTGCCCTAATCAGGAATCAACCGGTAACCTCCTGGTGCATGGATAATGCTCAACCACTGAGACACACTGGCCGGGCTCAAGTCTTGAACATCTTTTTTTTTTTTTTTTTTTTAAATATATTTTACAGAGAGGAAGGGAGAGAGATAGAGAGCTAGAAACATCGATGAGAGAGAAGCATCGACCAGCTGCCTCTTGCACACCCCCTACTGGGGATGTGCCCGCAACCAAGGTACATGCCCTTAACCGGAATCGAACCCGGGACCTTTCAGTCCGCAGACCAACGCTCTACCACTGAGCCAAACCGGTTTCGGCAAGTCTTGAACATCTTAAAGTCCATTTCTCTCTGCTGCCATTTTTGTAGTCCAGGCAGCCACCACCTCTGGTCTGAACTAATGGTCTTCCTGTCCAGTTCTTGTTTCCCTCAGATCCATTTTCTATATTAAATTAGAGTTATATTTTAAAATGTACTGTTCCCCCTCCCCATCTACCCCCCCACCACCTAAGGCCCTCTGGTAATTGCCTCACTGTTTTTGGATCCTATACATGGCCCTTTGCCGTGTGGCCCCTGCATTTCTCTCCTGCCTCTTTGAACTCCTTACAATTTTCCAAAACCACCATATTTTTTCTTGCCTTTTGAACTTTGCATTCTACTTTCTTTTTATATATTTTAAAGTATGTTTTTATTGATTGAAGGGAGAGAGAGAGAAAAAAACCCTACCACATTGATCAGCTGCCTCCTGCATGCCTGGTACTGTGGATTGAGCCCACAATGATGTTCCCTGACTGGGGATCGAACCCCCAGCCTTGGCATATTGGGATGACGCTCTAACCATGTAGATACCTGGCTGGGGCTTAGCGTTTATACTTTGAGTTGGACACTAAAATTCCATTCTTTTCTTAGGTTCCTGCTCCGAAGCGAGGAGAAGTGGTGAGACAGATTGGGGATGCTTTGCGGGAGAAGATTCAAGTACTGGGAAGCTTGGTAAAGTATTTCTGTGTAAAAACATAACCCTTTAAAGGGGAATAGGACTGTCATGCCTTTCTGTATATGAGATTGATTTTATTTTAAGGTGTTTTTTTTTTTGTTAATTTTCTTTTTTTATCTTCACCCAAGGATAAAAAAAAAAAATGTTTTTATTGACTTTAGAGAGAGTGAGAAGCAGAGAAACATCAGTGTGAGAGCAAAACATTGTTTGTCTGCCTCCTGCACACCCCTGCCAGGGACTGAGCCCACAGCCCAGGCGTGCGCCCTGACCGGGAGGTGAACTGGCCATTTCGATGCCCGGGATGAGGCCCAGCCACCTGAGCCCCAGCGGCCAGGGCCCGGTTGTGATTTTTCTTTTTCTTTTTTGGTTTTTCTAACATTGTGATTTTTTTTTTTTTTTTTTTTTGAAAAGCAATGTATACATTTCAAAAGTCTTTTCTCTGGAGGAAAGGTGAACAAGACAGGAAAAAGTGAAGTCTATTGTTGGGTTTTAAAATTCTTCAGAAAAATAAGTACAGATTTTCTAAAGTTTATTGCCCTCACAAGAGACACAGAATATGTTTTGCATTCCCCCCTCTGGTCATTTTAATGTTTAAAATATGAATTCTGCTGGAACTATAGCTTGGCTTTTTGTGTTTTTAGGTGTCTCTGGAGATGGGGAAGATCTTAGTGGAAGGTGTGGGAGAAGTTCAGGAGTACGTGGATATATGTGACTATGCCGTCGGCCTGTCACGGATGATCGGGGGACCCATCCTGCCTTCTGAGAGTAAGCAGTGAAGTCACGTAGGCTAAGAGTTCCGTGTTCTGATACAGAGAGCTCCAAAAATGCCTTGGCTGTGATCAGTTTGCAAAAGAGGACTTGTAAGTGGCATGTACATGAATGAAAATGCCTTTAATTTTATAGTCAGAAATGTAAGTTGAAACAGATGAAAACATCAGAGGAAGACATTTGAAAAATTTATTTTATTATTGAGAGTATTATAGAAAAATTTATTTTCACTTATTTTTTTAAATACATTTTTATTGATTTCAGAGAGGAAGGAAGAGGGAGGGCATCAATGATGAGAGAGAATCATTGATTGGCTGCCTCCTGCATGGCTCCTATTGGGGATCGAGCCCCCAACCCAGGCATGGCCTTGACCAGAATAGAACCTGGAAACTCTCAGTTCATAGGCCAGTGCTCTATCCACTGAGCCAAACCGGCTAGGGCTGTTTTTACTTTTATTTTTAAAGGTAAAACAGTGCTGGCAAATTTGTGGGTTGACAGACACTCCTATGGAGACTGACTAGTGGTAACATGAATTGCCCATCCATTTGGAAAACAATTTAAAAATAATTCTAAGAGCCTTAAATTTAATACCAGTTTCAAGAATCTAATTTGAGTAAATAATTTGAAACGTGACAAAGGTTTATGAACAAAGATATTGATTGTGGTATCAATAGGAAACATTAAAAATGACCTGTTAATGCTGTAAGACAAAGGTGAGCTCATGTTGGCAGTCTGTTAGCAGGTAAAAAAAAATCCTGTTTATGAAGATTGCTTGCTTCCAACCCACACTTTTTTTTTTTTAATATATTTTATTGATTTTTTACAGAGAGGAAGAGAGAGGAATAGAGAGTTAGAAACATCGATGAGAGAGAATCATCGATCAGCTGCCTCCTGCACATCCCTCACTGGGGATGTGCCCGCAACCGAGGTACATGCCCTTGACCTGAATTGAACCTGGAACCCTTTAGTCTGCAGGCCGACGCTCTACCACTGAGTCAAACCGGCTTCGGCTCAACCCCACACTTTTATGGAAAGGATGTATTTACTTATTTTTAAATGATTTGTATATTATTTTTTTGAAGAGACGATATACTCATATCACAAAATTAAAATGAAAGAAAGGAGTAAAGGATGAAAAGTATTTTCCCTGGATACTCCACAGTAACCCCATGGAAGTAGTTCCTGGTTTCTTGTATATCTTTTTAGAGCTTTTATTCACTTATAGGCAAATATGTGTGTTTTGGAAACAGACATTAGGAAACTATACTTTCCGTTCTATATTTTTTTCTACTTAATGGGTCTTGGACATTGTTTCATATTCTTCCATTAAGAGGTTTCTTCATCTTTTTTTTTTTTTTTAATATATTTTTATTGATTTCAGAGAGGAAGGGTGAGGGAGAGAGAGAGAGATCAAAACATCAATGATGAGAGATAATCATTGATCGGCTGTCTCCTGCATGCCCCCTACTTGGAGATTGAGCCTGCAACCCAGGCATGTGCCCTTGACCTGAATCGAACCTGGGACCATTCAGTCCCTAGACAGACGCTCTATCTGTTGAGCCAAACAAGCTAGGGCTCCTTCCTATTTAAAAAAAAAATATATATATTTTATTGATTTTTTTACAGAGAGGAAGGGAGAGAGACAGAGTCAGAAACATCGATGAGAGAGAAACATTGATCAGCCGACTTCTGCACACTCCCCACTGGGGAAGTGCCCGCAACCAAGGTACATGCCCTTGACAAGAATCGAACCCAGGACCCTTGAGTCTGCGGGCCGATGCTCCATCTACTGAGCCAAACCGGTTTCGGCTCCTTCCTATTTTTTATGGCTTTGGTGTAAAGATCCTATATGTAATTTATTTAACCAGTTTCCAAGCGATGGATGTTTTCAAGCTCCTGCTGTCACACTGTGCGGCAAGGACCAGCCTTGTGCTCTGGCATAAGGGCTTGTGTGGTTTGTCATGTTTGCAGTTTTGATAGATCAAACATGGTTCTGTGTGGCTGCATTGAAGACAAAAGGGCTGGAAGTCTGCCAGAGTGGTGATAGTGGTTATTGTTTTCTTTCTATTTTTCAGAATTTCCCTGTGAGGTAATCATGATACATTTATGATCGGAAAAGAAAAATTTTTTTTTTTAAAGAATGTAATATTAATCGATGCATGGTCTTTGAGGTAACTTTGACCTCATTAATGCAATTAATGTTGATTGTGTGTCTACCAGTTGCCAGGTGATCTCATGGGTGATACTTGATCTAAATAAGGGATAGTCCTTGTCCTCAAGGAATTTATAAGCCTACAGATTCCTTACACTTAAGAGAGGCAAATGGGAGATAAGTATACTAGAACATGATAGATACTGTGATGGGGCGGAGGATAGGTCAGTGAGCCCCTAAGCTAGCCAGAGAAAGTAAATCCAGGGCTTTCCAGAAAAAGCAATTGAAGTTTAGATTTCAGGGCAGCGAGGCAGACAATTAAAATATGCATTTTAAATAAGTGAAAGCTTAGTGTCCTAGCCGGTTTGGAGCATCGGCCTGGGCCTGCGGACCAGAGGGTCTCTGGTTCGATTCCTGTCAAGGGCACCATATCTTGGTTGCAGGCTTTTCCCTGGCCCTGGCCATAGGTGGGGCACATGCAGGAGGCAGCCAATCAATGTGCTGCTCTCACATTGATGTTTCTCTCTATCTTTCCCTCTCTCTTCCAGTCTTCTTAAAACTCAATGGAAAAATATTCTTGAGTGAGGATTAACTAACTAACTAAATAAATAAATAAAAATGAAAGCTTAGGATGGGAGAATGTGTCCTGTTGGGGAACTGGATGGCTTAGCACACCTGGAGCCCCAGTATGAGGGGGCAGGGGTGGTGGAGCGGAAGCGGGAAGAGGCTGTTCCTGACGGGGGATGGGCTTTAGGTGGGCAGCTACAGTCGTGACCCATGGTTTAAGCAGGGAAGTGTTCTCAGAGCAGCACTGGCCTCCCTGAGGGGGAGGGGGAAGAGGGGAGGGCAGGGGTGGAGGTGGCAGGTCCTGCCAGGAGGCGGAGCCAGCACATCATCTGAAGGGAGTGCAGGAGGCCTAGACCCAAGGAGGTCTGGCAGGGGGTGCAGCAATGGCGGCTTTCCTTGCCTAGCGAGCTGTGTGAGTGTGGCCACACAGATGCATGGCTGGGAGCTCTGCCTTCCTGGTGGGTCTGGTTTTGACCAGGGTTTGTGAGTCAGCCCTCCTTGCTTCACTGCTTTGGTTGCCCTTGGTTAAAATGACCAGAGTTCCTTCAGGATCAGAGACATTGTGTCTGGTGTCATTATGGTTGGTGTCATAACAATTTTGTAGTGTGTTAATTAATGAACCAATGCCCCGCAGTATGCAGAGAGATCCACGGCAGGGCCTCTGGAATCCCCACTTGGTCCCGTGCACCTTTGTTTTGAAACAGAGCAGACTTATTAATGAGGCTGCATTAAATGAACACGCTTAAGCATGCTCCTCGCCCCCCCCTGTCTTCAGGACCTGGCCATGCACTCGTTGAGCAGTGGAATCCCGTAGGCCTGGTTGGAATCATCACTGCGTTCAACTTCCCCGTGGCGGTGTACGGCTGGAACAACGCCATCGCAATGATCTGCGGGAACGTCTGCCTGTGGTGAGGCCTGCTCACTTGCTTTTCTATCCCAGTGTTTTTCAACCTTTTTTGGGCAAAGGCACACTTGTTTCATGAAAAAAATCACGAGGCACACCACCATTAGAAAATGTTAAAAAATTTAACTCTGTGCCTACATTGACTATATATAAAGTAATTCTCTTGAATAGGAATCAAATAAACACAAAGAAAGTATTTTATAATTACTTTATTATGAAATATTAAGTAAACAAAATAGTGAAAAATTATAAAATTCTTGTCTTGTCTGCACCTACGGCACACCAGGCAACATCTCGCGGCACACTAGAATAGATGATAAAAGTAGCCATTATTAGGAACTAGCAAAAGTATTTTATTTTATTTTAAAAATATATTTTATTAATTTTTTTTACAGAGAGGGAGGGGGAGAGAGAGAGTTAGAAACATCGATGGGAGAGAAACATCCATCAGCTGCCTCCTGCATGCCCCCTCCCCTTCACCCCCCCACCCCCTTACACACACTGGGGAAGTGCCCGCAACCAAGGTACATGCCCTTGACCGGAATCGAACCTGGGACCCTTTAGTCTGCAAGCTGACGCTCTATCCACTGAGTCAAACTGGCTAGGGCCAGAAGTATTTTAAATGTATTGAAATGTGTTCTCCTACTCTACTCTTTCTTTTTTTTTTATTGTTGTTAAGATTTTTTATTGATTTTTTTAGAGGGAAAGGTAGGGAGAGGGAGAGAGAAACATCAATGTGAGCAAAATATCCATTGGCTGCCTCCTGCACGCCCCTGGTGGAGATTGAGCCTGCAGCCTGGGCTTGTGTTCTGACGGGGTTGAGCCAGCAACCTTTTGGTGCATGGGATGATCCCCAACCAACTGAGCTGTACTGGCCAGGGCTCTACTCTTTCCGTTAACATATTAAGTCATATTGGCTACTTGTAAAATGCCCACTTGGAATTGCTATGTATTTTACCATTGGTAAAATTTTTTGACTTATTTCTTTTTTTGACATAGCATTGTCTGTACAGTTGCTTCCACCCCAAGGGGGTACTGTACTTAAATTCTGACACTCACTTCCTGTGTTTAGTGTCAGATTCCTCATGTGTAAGGGCTCAGACTTTCACAAGACTGGCTCCACTTCAGATGCAATCTGCAAGTACCCCAAGGCCCCCAGGACATCTGCAGTACTGGCCAGCCATCTGTAAATCGGGGGGTTCCCATGAACTCTCAGTTACAGTAATTTATTAAAATGACCCAGGGGACTCAAGAAAGCGCAGTACTCAGGTGATTATAGGTTTTTTGTTTTGTTTTGTTTTGTTTTGTTTTTTATAAAGGATACACATAGGGAAAGGTCGAGAAGTATCTCAGACGCAGTGCCTCCAGGCCCGCTCCCAGTGGAGCTGGGAGATGGTACCCTCCCAATCAGGAGTCTCCACTGAGCTTTGATGTCCAGAGTTTTTAAATTTTACTTATTTATTATTTTTATTTTTATTTTTTTATATTTTTATTGATTTTTTTACAGAGAGGAAGAGAGAGGGATAGAGAGTTAGAAACATTGATGAGAGAATCGTCGATCAGCTGCCTTCCACACCACTCCACTGGGGATGTGCCCACAACTAAGGTACATGCCCCTGACCGGAATCAAACCTGGGACCTTTCAGTCCGCAGGCTGGCGCTCTATCCACTGAGGCAAACTGGTCTCGGCCAGAGTTTTTTATTGAGGTTTTATCCATAGACATTGCTGATTGAATCATTGGACGTGATTAAACTCAATCTTGAATTCTCTTTCCTGTGGTTGGTCTTTCTGGTGACCATTTTGAAGCTAATTAGTAGACACCACAAGTCACCTTGTTAGCATAACAAACTCACTTCTGTCACTCAGAATCCTGAGGTGAGTTTGTTTTGGTAATTGTCACCTGAGGTTATTTTTTCCTTTGATTTTTAGAGAGAGTGGAATGGAGGGAGGGAGGCAGAAGCATCAATATGAGAGAGACACCGATTGGTTGCCTCCTACAGGTTCCCTGACCAGGGCCAGGGATGGAACTTGCATCTTGGAATCTGCAGCCCAAGTGCGTGCTCTTGACTGGGAATCAAACCCGGGACTCTTTGATCCGAGGGCTGATGCTCTAACCACTGCTCAGTGGCCCAATGTATTTGAAAGCTCTATGCCAGAAACAAAGACAGTTAAATAATATTTATTGTACTACATTCCCCAAACAGAAAACTTAAATAAATAACTAGGAGGAAAAAAAAGAACTTTCAATAAGTCACAACCTTCTTTTTAAAGTTTGACTCTCTTTTCTTCAATAAGAATTTGATAGTGAATTTCTAAGTTATTCTGAAGCCCTTGGCCAATGTTCCCATTGATGCATTAAATTTTACATTTTATGAACTATATGACAGTAAAAGTGAAGTGGGGAATGTCAGCTTCTTGTTTTAGCTTTCCTGTTTAGTGGAAGAACTAGATTTGTCCTTGCCTGCTTTGGGTCTTACCATTAGTTATATACTGATCTAAATGTAGGCAGCTGACTGTACTCAAAGACTGTCCACAAAGCAATGCAGAGCTGGAGGGATTAATCATTCCGCACCATGTTGCCAGAGGGACCTGTGCTTTCTGCCTTCCAGCTCAGCAGCCTTCCAACATAAATCCTGTTGATTTCCGCTTCATTCAGCTCCCGTGATTGGCAGATATTAATGTAACAGTTCCTATGAGCAGTGCGGCAAGCAGGTTCAAAATTGCTTTTGTCCTTTTTATATTTATGAAAGTTTTGAGGTCTGCGAGGTCCCAGAGACACCAAGCTAAAGGACAGATTCCTATTTCAGTTATGAGAGGCTCAGTTGTCTAAAAAGACTTCTGCTGGATAATAAAAGGTATTAATGATTTTCACCAAATTAAATTGCCTTTTTTTTTAACCCTCTCAAGGAAAGGAGCTCCAACAACTTCCCTCATTAGTGTCGCTGTCACAAAGTGAGTATGTGTGGCTTTCTTCTTCCTGGGTGTGGAGTGATCTCAAAAGGGTGACTGGCAGGCACTGAATTTTAATGTGATGTAAAAGTCTCACATTTAAGGTGGGATTTGGCTAACCTCTTCCTCTCTTGACTGTAATAACACTTAGTGTTGTTTGGCAGCTTACAGAGATCTTTCATTTAACTCAGTAGAAACATGGCTGATACAGATTTAAGGGTTGGAAATAGAACTCTTATAAACATTATTGTCACTTGCAAAAGAAAAGCAAATCCAGCACAGAGGAAATTTTCTTGCAATTTTGGGGCTATAGTTTTTAACTATTCAACAGGTTAGTGGTTTTGTTTTCTACCCAGCTAATTCCTTTATTGCTTTTGTTTAATAGACTATTAGCAAGGCAGAAAGAAATATTATTCCAGGCATTCTTCTCACACTGTCTAAAATGTATTTTATCTTTTGATTAAAAATGGCCTTATTTACTCATATTTGAAAACTTGACAGCTGACTGTGTCATAAAATCAACGTCAATAAACTTGTCACTCTGGAAGTTAGAGATCGTATACGAGAGTACCCCTTTCCATGTGAGTGATGATGCATCCTTTATGCTTGGTTGATTTTGTTCTTGGGGCAATTGGGGTATCCCTTTCCCCACTGAGTGCTGGGAGTGGAGTCCTTATGGTATCTCGAGAAAAATAATTTTCTGAGACTTTCACGGAATGATTTTTATTTGCGTGGAATTGTATCATGGGGTTTCCAAAGTCCCATTTCCCTTAGACCAGTGATAGACATGTCACTGAGGTTTCAGTAGAACAAGAAGCAAAGCCAGTGTCCAGAATGTCCCTTCCCTGTTGCAGCAGGGTCCTGTCAGCATCAGGCTAGTTACAGTTTGTTAGTCCAGTGTGTGTGGGGGTCCACATGGCTGGTGGCCACGGGAGAAAGCCAGGAAGCAGGCGTGAGACCCCAGGAAGCAGGAAACAACCAAGAGCGTGAACGCCTTTGTTTAGGGGATTAAATATCTCAAATCTTCGTGTGCTTGCAGTGGGCATGCCCATTCTGGCCATTGACCTGTTCCCACATGTGACTGACAGTCAAGTCCCCTCCAACATTGTTCCCAGTTTATTACCCGAGCTGTACTGGGCATGCGTCTATTTCCTCTCTGTCCGGTCTTTCCCCCAGCCATCTGCAGGGAATAGCTCGCGTCTCCGTGGGGAGTGTAAAGCTACAGCTTCCTGGTGAAGCTGCCCAATGATATGCCTATAATATCTGACCTTCCCTTTACTCCTTTCCTGTTATTAATAACTAGGATCAGTACAGTGGCATCACGCTCATGGCTTGCATTTTCTGATTTAAGAATTGTTGAAGAGAGCTTATGGTGGAGTCTATATGTAAGAGTGTTTTCAATATGAGATCATTTATAGGATACTGGTTTAGGAATTGAAAAGTGAGCTGAAAAAGAGAGAATTTAAAAAAAAAGAATAAAAAAGGAGACAATAGGTATTTACTTGAAAGGAATGTGTGATATTGAGCAAAATATATCCTTCAAGGTAGGGGTATTTGAATGAAATATTACATTATTATTGTGATATACAAAACATAAAAATGATGAGATTCCCCAGGCAATTTTTTCTTCTTCAAAATAAAAAACTTAGAACTGGAAGAAAGAAAATCACTGTAAAGATTTTTTTTTGTTAAGTTTATAGAGGTGACATTGGTTAATAACATTTTGAGTGCACAATTCTCTAATACATCATCTGTATAATGCATTGTATGTTCACCACCCAAAATCTAGTCTCCCTTCATCACCATAAATTGGACCCTCCCTTCATTCTCTTCATTATCCCCTTCTCCCCCCACCCCTCTGGTGCCCACCCTCCTGTTGTCTGTGTCTATAAGTTTGTTGTTTTGTTCATTCTTTTGTTGCTTTCTGTTTTATGTCACACATATGAGTGAAATCATATGATTATTGTTTATAAAGGACATCTTTTTGGGGAGACAACTGGAGTGTTTATTTACATTAGCAATGGAATCTTTTATGGAAATGGGTATAGGATTTGGACCTTTTTTGAAATTTAAATTAAACCAGTTAGAAAGTAGCCAGCAAGTTGGCATGATTGATGAGAAAGAACCTTAGCTCTCTTTAGGCCCATGCTCCTCAGAAAGATCAAAACAAGAACCCTGTTTCAGAGAAAACAGAATGACTCGAGCCATTTTTATAATTCAAAATAAGATTGAATCAGCATGGAGCTGTGGTTATGTTAACGATTACAGTACAAGTTGTGGGAGACTGAGGAAAAGCTGTGCTGTTTGCAGTGCTTTAACCTGGAGGTGCTGATATTTCCCGGCTACGAAAGGTTTGATGTGAAGGCAGCCCGCAGTAGTCCCGGACTTCAGGGTTTTGTGGGCAGGTCCAGCTCCCCCAGCTGTATCTCCTCACGACTTGCTCTAGGTTTGGGGGATGCTGGCTCTGCTTTGCGGAGATGTGCTAAACCTTCTCATTTGCTGATGGGGATGCCCTTTCACGTCTTTGTCTTTCTAGGTTTTATTTGTTTTTAAATATATATATTTTATTGATTTATTTTTTTTACAGAGAGGAAGGGAGAGAGATAGGGATTTAGAAACATGGATCAGCTGCCTCTTGCACATCCTGCAATGGGGATGTGCCCGCAACCAAGGTACATGCCCTTGACCGGAATCGAACTTGGGACCTTTCAGTCCACAGGCTGACGCTCTGTCCACTGAGCCAAACCGATTTCGGCTAGGTTTTATTTCTTTTTAAAATTTCTTTACCATTATTTTAATGGATTTGTAGCAACAGACAAAAAACACCAAAACAACAAAAAATGCCCTGTGATCAGTTAACAATCTTGAATCATATATGTCCTCATAGGTTGGCAGAAAATAATTGAAAACAATGATTTCTTGAACTACTTGACCAATGCTTTATATCTTTTATTTATTTTGAAGATTAAAAAAATATTTTAATTGCTTTTTTAGAGAGAGAGAAAGGGAGAGGGATAGAAAGATAGAAACAGCCGAAGCCTGTTTGGCTCAGTGGTAGAGCGTCGGCCTGCGGACTGAAAGGTCCCAAGTTCGATTCCGGTCAAGGGCATGTACATTGGTTGCGGGCACATCCCCAGTAGGGGGTGTGCAAGAGGCAGCTGGTCGATGTTTCTCTCTCATCGACATTTCTAGCTCTCTATCTCTCTCTCTCTTCCTCTCTATAAAAAATCAATAAAATATATTTTTTTAAAAAAGAAAGAAAGATAGAAACAAATGAGAGAACATTGACCAGCTGCCTCCTGCACGCCCCCTAATGGGAATCAAACCTAAAACCTGGGTAAGTGCCCTGACCTGGGATTGAACCAGCGACCTCCTGTTGCAGGGGTCAACTCTCAACCACTGAGCAATACTTGCTGGGCAGTATGTGTGTGTTTTAAATTTTTTTTAATATTCCTTTAGGGAGGAAAAAAAAAAAAGAGTTCTACTCTTAAGTGTTTGAAAACCTCATTTCTGTTATGTGAAGGGAAATCCAGGCCCGGATGTGTGAGGGGAGGAAGAGAGTCAGGTGGATGGAGTATTTAAAAATCCCTAAGAATGAAATGGCTTCCTTAGCAGTAACTGCTTTTCCTTTCCAGGATAATAGCCAAGGTCCTGGAGGACAACAAGCTGCCTGGCGCGATTTGTTCCTTGACTTGTGGTGGAGCGGATATCGGGTAGGTCGCTGTGTGCAGAACATCTTTCTGTTGAAGGACCCCAGGTTGATGGACTAGAACCATCTGTCCTAGAAGAGCTAAATGCAGGGCAGCTGGAGTGAGCATGGTTTTTTGGAATCATTATTGTTAAGGACCTCATGGGCCCTGCCTTTATCAGTGCATAGACTCTGTTGGCGGGTGAGTAAGATACTGCCTTTTAATTGCCCAGAACTACTATTGTAAGGTGTTTATATCCTACAATGACAAGCCGCTGTAATGGTGAGCAGTTCATAGCCTGCTGACACTTGATTTATCAAGGTGCGTGCTTACACAGCTGAGCTGGGCAATTGGAGTCTGGTGTCTCGCTGCCACCCCCCCCCCCCCAAAACCCCCCATCCCCTCACCCCCTCACTCCCACCAAGAACCTAGTCTATTGGTCTGCGTTCTTCAGCCAACCAAAAAGGAGAACCTTGGGAATACAGCTTCTTTATTCTAATTTGTTCAGGTTTTTTTTTTTTTTAGTGTATTCACAGTGTTGTACAACCATCCCCATTACCTTATTCCAAAACATGGGGGAGGGGGGGTGGTTTGAGTGGACCCCAGAAGAAACCCTGTAACTATTAGCAGTCACTTCCTATCCCCCCCTCCCCCCCCCACCTAGCAATCACTAAACTACTTCCTGTTTCCATGGATTTGCCTACTTGAGACATTTCATAAAATCAAGTCATGCAACATGAGGCCTTTGTGTCTGGCTTATTCGCTTAGCATAATGTCACAGCCTCTTTTTAAGCTGGAACTGACTGTATAATTGCTCAGAAGCATGATGAGATTGTTGTTATCAGCTTAGACTTGGACTAGGTGAGGTTTCATAGGGGTCTTATTGGTGTAGTTCAAATGTTAGTCTCCCTCTATTTTACCTCCATACTACTATACTTCTGGGCTATCTAAAAAATGAGCAATAAATACTCCTTTTATTTTTAATAAGTGAAATATATGCATAGTGAATTATCTAAATGTCATTTAAAACATTTAGATAATGTGAGTATAATATCCTTTGACCAATTTGTTCTTCTGGGCATCCTTGCCTTTGGCCTTAGAGTAGCTCAAGTGATTGCATGAGTGTGTAGGTGTGCATCACGGAACAGCGGCCTTGGGTACCCGTGCCCGTGTTTGCTGGGCTGAATCTGGGGAGGCCTACATGGCTACATTCATCAGCTGTTGGTGCTGTATATCAGACTGATACTGTGGCTGCCTGGTTGGCCCACACCAAGCCCTTTGACGCTCCTTACTGAGCAAATCAATAGTGTCTGGTCTACGTTCCTTAGAAGCAGCTGGAACTCAGAGCATAGCCTTTATAAATCATCTTCCACGAGGGATACTTAGGATAGTTCCTACATTCTTTAGCTTTTTAATTCTCGAAGAATTAGTCATTTAATTGTGTAAAATAACTGGAATGCTTATTGAAGAAATGCTAAGGTCATGTTGTCAGTAACCCAGTTGGGACATAAAGGACTATCTTTCTTAATAATGTCCTCTAAGTGATTTCTGTTTATAGAGAGCTCAGAAGAGGTTAGCCTATTGTTTTCCATGGTTCCACTTGTGAAAATCTAGTTCATTTTCACAAAGACCTTCCCTTGCTCTCCTATAACTTGGACTGCCTTTCTAAGAGCCCATGTCAGGGTTTTCCGGCCAGTACCATTAGGTGGCGCCATTGCTGGCTTTCTCTGAGTGACCTGTCTGTTCTGCAGCACAGCCATGGCCAAGGATGAGCGTGTGAACCTGCTGTCCTTCACCGGGAGCACTCAGGTGGGGAAACAGGTGGCCCTGATGGTGCAGGAGAGGTTTGGTAAGTGTTGGCTTTCTAATGATTTTATTTTATTTATTTAAAAAAATATATATTTTATTGATATTTTACAGAGAGGAAGAGAGAGGGATAGAGAGTTAGAAACATCGATGAGAGAGAATCATCAATTAGCTGCCTCTTGCACACTCCCTACCGGGGATGTGCTTACAACCAAGGTACATGCCCTTGACCGGAATCGAATCTGGGACCTTTCAGTCCACAGGCCGACGCTCTATCCACTGAGCCAAACCGGTCTCGGCGGCTTTCTAATGATTTTAATTCCCTCAGAGGTATGGATGCGAAATGGAAAGTTTTTTGTTTTGTTTTTCTTGACCCTTTCCATGGAGATACCAGCCATGTTTATCTGAATGTCCAAGTAAAAGAAAAGGGTACAGTTATTAGTGGGTTAATATTAGACAATCAAAAATGTAAATAGCATAATTGGGAAGGAAAAGAGTGTCATTTTTCTTTCTATATGACTGTAATAAAATAATATCAAATGTATTAAGTTCTGCCAGGCCTATTTGGAAAATTAAAAAAAGAAGACTCACAATTTAAATAGGAATATAGGACCTACAGAGAATGTGGAATAGAGGATTTAAATCTGTTCCCTCATTTATATAAACATAGCTTTATACACTCTACTTTATGACTGATAGCAGAAGGTTTGAAGGATAATACTGACTGTCATTTCT
Source organism: Pipistrellus hanaki (assembly GCF_964339955.1). Taxonomy (NCBI): domain Eukaryota; kingdom Metazoa; phylum Chordata; class Mammalia; order Chiroptera; family Vespertilionidae; genus Pipistrellus; species Pipistrellus hanaki. The sequence goes on along the minus strand of NC_140506.1, from coordinate 67,965,479 downwards.
GGCTATTGTGAATTTATACTCTAGCAAGGGGAGACTTGGTAGGTAATCCAGCCCTTTTGCTTTTGGGGCATTGCTTTTATTTATTTATTTGATTTTTTTTTTTTTTAAAGACAGGAAGGGAGAAGAATAGAGAGAAAGAAACATCAATGAGAGAGAGACATCATCAATTGATAGCCTCCTACACACTTCCTACTGGATATTTAGCCCACAGCCTGGGTATATGCCCCAACTGGGAATCAAACCGTGACCTCCGGGTTCATAGGTTGATGCTCAGCCATGTCAGCTGGGCTCCTGTTCCCTTCTTATTTGAAGTAGTAGTTAGATGTTCTCTCTTAATGGATTATGGTAAAAAAAAGGATAAATATTCTGTCTGTCTTAAGTTGCAGGTGCTTTTCATGGAGGGGGCTGGCTGCAGGAGTGTGTTTAGGGAGCAGACAGAGTTGGAAAGATGTAGGAAGCGTAGGTCTCTTCTCTTCTGCGGCACAGCACTTGCAGCCAGGCCGGAGGAGCTGATGGGAGGTGTGGCATCTTCTGTTCCCTCCCCTTCTCTTGCCATCTTGGGCAGAGCTCTGCCGTAGAGACCAGGGCTGACGGGGCACTCAGTGACTTGGTAATAGCGGCCCTCTCCCCTTATCCTCAGCGCTCACTGACACGTGACCGTTTTAGAGGGTGGAAGTGACACCTCTCCTGCTGTCACATACACTCCCGGCACCACAGATAAATAAAAGTGATTTGCATAGAAGCTGATTTTAAAGTGCATTTAAAGAAAAATAAACGTATGTTCAAATGGTGTGGTAGACCCAGTTCTAAAATTTTTATTTTTAATTTTTTTTATTTCCCCCCCCTTATTTTTGTAATTAAGGTATTATATGTGTACATACCTTACCAATCCCCCCCCCCACTCCCGTACATGCCCTCCCTCCCCAGAGTTTTTTATCCATTGGTTATGCTTATATGCATACATACAAGTCCTTAGGTTGATCTCTTATCTCCCCCATATCTTCCTACCCTCTCCGCTGTAATTTGACAGTCTGTTTGTTTCTTTACTGTCTCTGTGTCTATCTTTTTGTTCATCAGTTAACACAGCTCTAAAATTGAGGCAAATACATTTAAGATCTTTGTGCTGTGAGTGTAAGGTCAGAATGGCATTCGTAGCCTGCTGTGTAATTGCCTGGAATGTAAGCTGGCAACATGTATAGTAGCCCTAATGTTCATGCCCCTGACCTACATAGGTGAGAGGTAGATAGATATCCAACAGTCCATATATTCATCACTAGAGAAGTAGCTAAATGAAATTTGGTGCCTCATCATGATGGATACTATGCAGTGATTTTTTTTTTTTATAGTTCCTAATGATTTAAGGAGAAGGTATAAGATATTAATCAGAAAATAAAGTAAAATTAATTCAATAGTAAATGTAAGTGCACAGGAGAAAGATTGGAAGGCACTATACCAAAGTATAAGGACAGATTTCATGGTTACCTGTGGGCCATAGTTCTTTGCCTGCTTGATACATTTTGCTTTTTAAAAAGTAATTTTCTATAATGAGCACATAATTTTTAAACCTTTTTATTGTGATCAGATGTATAAAAATTAACAATTTTAACCATTTTTAAGTGTGTGGTTCTATGGCATTAAGTATAATTTACATTGCGTAATCATCATCAATATCCATCTCCAGAACTTTTTTTTTTGTCTTCCCAGTGGCCCCTTGGCAGCTACTATTCTATTTTCTGTCTCTGTGAACTTGACTCTTTTAGGAAGCTCATATAACCAGAATCACACAATATTTGTCCTTCTGTGACTGGCTCAAGTCATTTAACATAATATCTTTAAGGTTTATCCATTTTATAGAATTTCCATTCTTTTTAAGGTTGGATACTATATATATATGTGTGTGTGTGTGTGTGTGTGTGTATATATATATATATATATATATATATATATATGTATGTATATTTATTTTAGCCATTCATCCATTAGTGGACACTTGGGTTGCTTCCACCATTTAGCTGTTGTGAATAATGTTGCTATGAACACTGGGGTACAAATTGCTAATTAAGTCCCTGCTTTTACTTCTTTTGGCCCTGTACACAACAGTTAAATTGCTAGCTCATTCATATGGTAATTCTGTCTTTAATTTCTTGGGACATTGCCATATAGTTTTCCATAGTGGCTGCACCATTAATGCTAACTGGGTTTTTTTTGGACATAACGTCAAATTTAGAGAAAAGTTGTAAGACACACAAGTAATTTCTATATAGCCTTAACCAGATTCACCAATTGCTTACATTTTGTCCCATTTGTGTTACCATTTTCTCTTTCTCCAGTAGCACATATACATACATAAACACACACACATGCACACTCGCACATATGCACACACGTATATTGTGGTTGCATGTTATTTTTGAACCATTTGAAAAGAGTTGAAGACCTTTGTTCCTTTACCAGTATATTTCCTGAGAAATGAGTACATTGTGTCATATAAACACAGTACAATTATTAAAATCAGGAACTATTTCATTGATTCCATGCTCATGCTGTGTTTTAAATATATTTTTATTGATTTTGTACAGAGAGGAAGGGAGATAGAGAGTTAGAAACATCGGTGAGAGAGAGTCATCGATCAGCTGCCTCTTGCACACCCCCTACTGGGGATATGCCCGCAACCAAGGTACATGCCCTTGACCGGAATCGAACCCGGGTCCCTTCAGTCCCCAAGCTGACGCTCTATCCATTGAGTCAAATCGGTCCCGGCTCATGCTAGGTTTTAAGCCAGAAAACAGATTAAAACGTAACTGGGGTAGATTATGATTTGAGGCCATCTGTGAGTGTGCATGAAATACTAAAATAGGCATTACTGTGTGTTTATGTTTTTAAAGGGAGAAGCTTGTTGGAGCTTGGAGGAAATAATGCCATCATCGGTAAGGCTGCCCCTGTTTTTGTTTTCTTTTCCATTCGGAATATCTTCGGTAGCTGTCCTGAGTACATTGCACTTGTAGGACCTCGTCTGGTCTGTTTTCGTACGTGCCCAAGGCCTGACTCACATGTTCAGGAATTTTACTTAGTTATCACTGCAGGCAGAGATAACTAGGAAGGAAGGGTGTTCATGTTGGAAAAGGTAACCTGGACTTAGCACCTGTGTGCAAGAATTCCCAATGTGGCATTGTTCCTGGTTTTCCCTTCTCCCTGAAAACTGGCCACGTGTGTCTCTACAAAAAGTAACTCCTATGTGACTTCCATTAGATTTCAAAAGCATGAGTTTATCTTGCGTGGAATATTTGGTGCTTTTATAACTGAGAAGGAACAAGCCCTTAAGGCATTTTAATCACTCACCTGTAGACTTGGGCATTACGTAAGTCTGTTTCTCAATTCCTGATAGTTGGGCATTACATAAGTCTGTTTCTCAATTACTGGTAGAAAATAGTCTACCAGTGTAACTGGGTAATACAATGACCATCCGTAGGTTGAGACAATAAAAGCATGGGTTTTGTGATAAAAAGCTCACTTGCTAATTTGTACATTGCCATCACCATCACGTTTAAACGCTTGCACATTTGAAGTGTAAGTCAGAAATTTTAAAAGCAGACGGCAAAGGGTTTTTTCAAGATGAAGTTCTAATATAATTAAAGAGTGAGCTCACTTAAAAATGTAGCTAGCACTCCATGAGCACTGGGTGTTTGCTGGGTGCTGTGTTCCAAGGGTTCACATGCGTTGCTTCATTTAATCCCCACAATAACCCCACGAGGCAGGTACCGTTATTTATCTCATTGGAAGGTTACACTCTGAGGCTTAAAGTGAGGGTGTGCCCAGGTGACGGGTCAGGAGGTGGTGGAACCAGCATTCATATACTGGCAGTCAGACCCCGGAATACTGTTCTTTCCTTACCTCCTTGCTGCCACCCATTAGTACCCCAGACATTATCCCATTTATGGCCGAGGAAATTGAGGCTTAAAAAGGTAAAATAACACAGCTAAAGGTGGTGGAAATGGACAAGAACCCGTGGTCTGCTTGGGTGCACAAACCCCCTTCTTACCCATCATGCTAGTCTGGGGGTGCTGGGAGTTTGGAAAAGGGACAATGGAAGATGTCAGAGGGAATCGTGGCCCTAAGTTTCTCTAAGGGGTAAGAAGGAAGGAATTACAAGTCACATAGAGGGGAGGGTTAACTTTGTAAAGACTGGGCTAGTGTTTTCTCTGAGGGTGAAGGAGGGGAGGAATGAATGCACAGAACAGAGGACATGGATCCTTCAGAGGAGCAGAGGAAGCTGGGAAGGGCCCTCTCTCTGCATGTGATCACGAAGTGGGGTGAGGTAATCCGGAGAAGGAGTAAAGAGCTCGAGGGGTTTCAGAAATTTGGACACACTTCTTCAGGAGCAACATGAGGATTTCGGGGTCTGGCCTGGAGCAGGGTGGGGTAGATGCTAGAGAGGCAGTCTGCAGGGTGATGGTCCTAAGCTTCCCCCGCTCTCCATGGGCCCAGGGAAGCTGGCATCAAAGTGGGCCTCGGGGTTGAGACCGGAGGGGAGGAAAGCTGACAAATGGGATGGCGGTCTTAGAGAGGAGATCTCGAGGAGGCTGCAGTGCAGGCTTAATGTCAGGAACTGGGAGACACGAAAGGTGAAGAGGTCAGAGGAGTGAGACCCGCCATGCACATCTGTACTGGGATAATCTCTCAATTCTCTATAATCTTTTTAGCAAGTACCTTGTCTGCCTACCTCACAACACTGATAGGTGTATGTTTCTGCTTCTCTCAGCTTTTGAGGATGCGGACCTCAGCTTAGTGGTCCCTTCAGCTCTCTTTGCCGCCGTGGGGACAGCCGGCCAGAGGTGCACCACCGCGAGGCGCCTGGTGAGTGTGTGTACAGGCAAGGGAGGTGTCCTGCTCTTCGAATTGCACTGATAGGCAGGTGTCGTAGAAGTGCTTCCTACCCATCATGTTAGGTGGCAAACAGTGTGGCCCTGGTCTCCTCTCAGCCAGGGACTGCCTTACCCCAGCCCAGGCTAACAGCGGTCCCTCTCTAACTGGGTGGACTTGGACTAGGAGGTGAGACTGTTTTCAATCCCACACCCAGAACAATATGGACAAAGTCCAAAGCCACTTAGAGACTAAAGCAAGCTTAATATTTGACAAATTCTAAAATTGTTAGCTAACAGACAGCCTTGGCTTTTACTGATAAAAGCATTTTGAAGGTTTTAATTTTGGGCTTATAAATCAAGTCTTTGGTTTGACTTGGTATGACATGGTTTATTGAAAAGCAAATGACTATGTATGTGCTCTCTTTATGAATAAACAAATATAATACATAAATAAGACATTAATATTATGTGCATATAAGGAGATGATGTTTAGCTTCAGCATGAATAGGTCTTGGGATGTTAATCTCCACACTCAGATTTGGGCTGGGTTTCAAGTTTTGTGTCAGATACATCCTTGATTTTCATGATTTTTTTTTTTTTTAATATATTTTTTTGATTTTGTACAGAGAGAAGGGAGATAGAAACATCGATGAGAGAGAGTCATCGATCAGCTGCCTCTTGCACACCCCCTACTGGGGATATGCCCGCAACCAAGGTACATGCCCTTGACCGGAATTGAACCTGGGACCTTTCAGTCCGCAGGCCTACGCTCTATCCATTGAGCCAAACCGGTTTCGGCTCATGATTCTTTTGGTAATGAAAAAACTGTGTACAACTAGACAAGTTTAGTTAGGCTCAAAATTTGGCTACATTTGTCATTTTTAAATTATTAATGTTAAGTTTTCCTCCTGTAATTAAAAAAAAAACAGTTTACAGTTGAATTACAGAGGAATTGATTTTGGGTTTTTACTCTCACCCACAGTGAGTCTGAACAAATTCTTCATAAGGCTCATATAGTCTAAATTAACAAAAATAAAAGATATATGAAAATTAAGTCTTTTCTTTTCCCAAAACATTTTATATACATTTTCCCTGTATTTTACAACAAAAAACATTTTCTTGTTTTTACATTACTCAGTTGAAATTCTCAAAAAAGATCTAAGAGACAATATTTATAAAGCATTTACAGTTTATTAAACTTTATATTCCATTAATGCTGAGAAGAAAATGAGTTCTTTAAAAATGATTAGCCTATAATAATAAAACCTTAATAAGCAAATCCACCGAACAGTGGAACAACTGGTCGCTATGATGCGCACTGACCACCAGGAGGCAGACGCTCAATGCAGGTGCTGCTCCCTGGTAGTCAGTGTGCTCCCATGGGGCTCATGGCTGGTGAGCGCGGTGGTGGTGGCAGTGGTGGTGGTGGGAGCTTCCTCCACCTCCGCCGTAGGCAGGCGGTAAAGGAGCTAGGGGTCCCGGACTATGAGAGCCCTGGAATGCTAGAGGGATGTCTGACTGCTGCCTTAGGCCTGATCCCTAGGGGATGTCTGCCACTGAGGGGTCCTGGACTGTGAGAGGGTGCAGGCCAGGCTGAAGGGACCTGCCCCCCCCCCCGCATGAATTTTGTGCATCGGGCCTCTAGTAACCTTAATATGAAATGCCATAAAAGGAGCATTTCTCTATTCAGCCAATTTTTTATTTTCCTTTGAGTCTTAGAGCAAATATATTTAAATATATTTTTATTGATTTCAGAGAGGAAGGAAAAGGGAGAGAAACATCAATGATGAGAGAGAATCACTGGTTGGCTGCCTCCTGCACGTACTCTACTGAGGATTGAGCCCGCAACCCAGGCACGTGCCCTGACCAGAATTGATCCGTGAACTCCTGGTTCATAGGTCAGTGCTCAACCACTGAGTCACACCAGCCAGGACATGCTTTATATTTAGTATTAAAAAGTTAGAAGCTATTATTAGTCATTGCTCAAAAAGATTTCCATTGAACAGTTAAGTGATATGTAGAAAAACCTATTGCAGTACTACAGACTAAAGTACTACTCATAATGTCAATGTATTTGCCATGTGGAGACCAACTCAGAGAATGGATGACTACAGTTCACCTCCACCACTGGGAACATAGCGTGGAGCTCATGGCCTCCCCAGAGTGAGTCAAAGGCATGTCCTCACCTGAGTGAGGCCTCACTCGGAGAGCTTGGCCTGAGGCTAAGAGCACCTGGTTACACAGCAGCAGAGGTCGGCTGTGGTGTGTGTTCTCCGTGACTCACGCAGGCATAGTGGGGAGATAGGTATACTAGATTTTCTGCTTCTTACGTTATCTTAGTGCTCTAGAATAGACACTGGCATGATTGATTGTAAAGCTTAATCAAATGGATCCCTAGAGATGTGATCAAGACTTGTCTCATGGTTTTGTTCTAACAGCCATCTATAGGAAATTATTATCTTCATGTAGTAAACAATTAAAATTAGGAATTATACAATTACAAAAATAAACACACTTGTATTTGCATGTTTTAGAGATCACAATTTTTAAAAATTTATTATGAACTATAAATTAGCACTATTAAGAAAAATTGTATATTGTTAACAAATTGGTACATTTATTTGACGATTCCCTTGCGTGTTTCTTTTTTCACTTAGTTTTTGCACGAGAGCGTCCACGATGAAGTTGTAAACAGACTTAAAAAGGCCTACGCACAGATCCGGGTTGGGAACCCGTGGGACTGTGAGTATCTGGTTTGTTTCAGAGGAGTTCCTTTACGATGGTGTGACGGTGTTTCTGAACCCTTCCCGACCCCTTTCCTGAGAGGACTGGGGGCAGACAGGGCAGGCTGTAGGGCATTGAGGGTGACACGTCTTGCTTCTAGGTCCAGATCTGGAGTGCTTGATGTGTGTGGGGGGGTGCCCCCGGCATGGTGTTCAGCTGGGATGACTGTGATGAGCTTTTCTCTCTTCACCCTGTTCCCCTCGTCTAAGCCACCACCGCCCCCTCATGGAAGGCTGCAGGAGTCACCAGACATACTCCCTCTCTTACTCTGCCTTCCACAGTGACTAGAGTGATTTTTTAAAATGTACTTAGATTAGATGATTCACTCTTACTTTACATATTCCATTGACTTTTCTTTGCTCTTTGACTAAAACCCAGATTTTTTCCCTGCTCCTTCTTTAGCAGGCTTATCATCTGTGTGATTTGACCTATGCCGCCTTCCCTCGTTACCTCCTGATCTCTACCCCTGCCCTCCTACTTCCTGACCTCTGCCCACAGACTTCTGCCCCCACGCTCCTACCTCCTGACCTCTGCCCCTGGGCTCCCTGAGCTCCAGCTGTTCCAGCCTCCTCTCAGTGCTGGGGCCCCAGGCTGCCCTGCTGTTCTCTCTGCCAAAAAGCTCATCACCCAGATCTTCCCGCAACTGGCTTCCTGATACAAGACCACCTCCTCCCGAGCCTACCTGCTTGCCTTCTTCCTCTCTCCTGGGCTCGCCTGTAACGCTCTGCTTTCGGGCAGCCGTCCATGGGCGGCATGAGGCTCTCCCCTGTGAATTGCACACCAGCTGCTGAGCCTGTGAAGTTCTTAGAGAGTGGTCACCCTGCAATGAACGAACCAGGGGCTCGCTGGTTGATCTAAACCAGGGGTGGATACACTTTTCCATTGTTTCTGTAAAGAAAGTGTGTCAGGACACGGCCACCCTACTCGCCTCCCTATCTTCTGTGGCTGCTTTCAGCTGCAGTGGCCACGCTGAGTAGTTGTGACAGACACCACATAGGCCATCTGAAGCATTCCATGTTTACTGTCTAGCCCTTGGCAGAGAGCGGTTGCAGACACGGTTCTAACCCGAGAGGACACAGGAAGGGATTGGTTCCTGGGGAAGCTGTTATAAAAATAAAATGCTGCCATTTAAAGGACAGTGAAGGACATTCCCTTTTCTCTCCAGCTAACGTTCTCTATGGGCCGCTCCACACCAAGCAGGCAGTGACCATGTTCCTTGGGGCCGTGGAGGCAGCCAAGAAAGAAGGAGGCACCGTGGTCTACGGTGGCAAGGTAAGGGCAGCCCGGAGCTCGGCAGTGAGACTGTCACCTCCTCTCCCTGGGAGACCAGCCCCCGACTGTCCTCTCCCTCTCCTCCTTTTTGTAAAGGGGAACACATGCTTTAAACAATGATGTCATAAACCAAGGGAATTTCTGGAAGGACGCACAGGAATCTCAGAGCTGTGGTCGCCTTTGAATTGAGTCTCTAGGAATCATATGGAGGGAGACCTTCCTGGTACAGCAGAAGACTTTGTACTAGAGTAATTAGAATCCGTATTTAATGGTTATTTTAAAAGGTGAAGTGCGAACGGAAATAAAAAACATGCACACCAAAAACATTTTAATTTAACACAGACAACTATATTTGAGTCTTTAGATGTAGTCAAAGCAGTTTTCTCATGTGTGGTAGGCATTTGTCTTCATCCTTGCATAAGCTATATCAATAATTTATTATCTACAATTTAGTTTCATTTTCTTTTTTTTAAAAAACATTTAATCTCCTTTATTTATTTTTTGTTTGTTTTTGTTAATCCTCATCCGAGGATACTTTTCCATTGATTTTTTTTTTACGAGGATGGAAGAGCGAGAGGGAGAGACATGCATGTGAGAATAACACATCGATTGGTTGCCTCCTGCAGGAGCCCTGACTAGGGCTCCAGGCTGGGGAGGAGCCTGCAACCAAGGTACATGCCGTTGACCGGAATAAAACCCGGGACCCTTTGGTCCACAGGCTGATGCTCTATCCACTGAGCCAAACCGGCTAGGGCTCATTTTCTTTTTAAAGAATATATTTTTATGGATTTCAGAGAGGAAGGTTAAAGGAGAGAGAGAGAGAAAAAAAAAAAAATCAATTGATTGGCTCCCTTCCACACACTCCACACGGGTTTGAGCTTGCAACCCAGGCATATGTCCTGACTGGGAATTGAACTTTGACCTCCTGGTTCATAGGTCAATGCTCAACTACTGAACCATGCAGGCTGGGCTTTAGTTTCACTTTTCACTGAGATGAGCCTCTTGCAAAGCTATCTGAGAGAAGACTCCTCTCTGGTTGTCTGACCAGTGACACACCCACATCTCATTGGACAGCACATCTATGAAAATTATGTATTTTTTTGTTACTTTTGTTGAGTTTTTTCCTGAAACGTTCAACTTAATTTTTATAGAAATAGCTCTTTTTCCCTTTGTGTAATATTTATTTAAGTTATGCAACGCAATATAGCATTAAAGTAACAGATATAGCTGCCATACCCAGGACTGGGAGTAAGTCCAGCTGACTCTTGGTAAACATAAGCTGAGAGGCTGATGCAGATTTACACAGACAAACCGGAGAGTCGACCTCCTAACAGGGAGCTTGCTGTGGACACCAGTAAGGGATGGAAGGAAAAGTGATCATTAAGTGAACAGGAACTAGTAATTTGATTACAGGGAGGTTAGTTAGGAACGTCTACACTCTATCCTTTTGGAGCTTTTGATTTTTGTACAGTGTGTATTAGTTTGCTGTGGTTGCCATAACAAAATATCATAGATTGAGTGGGTGAGACAGCAGAGCTTTATTTTTCTCGCAGTTCTGGGGGCTGGAAGTGTAAGTCAAGGTGCTGGCAGGATTGGTTTTTGGTGAGGCCTCTGTTCTGGCACCAAGTGTCCTCACACAGCCTTCCCTCTGCATGAAGAGGTGGGCACTGGCTTCTTCCTCTTCGAAGGACATCAGGTCCATGAGCTTAGATCCCCACCCACGTGACCTCATTTAGCTTGACCTCCATAAAGGCCCTGCCTCCAAATTCAGTCTCTCTGAATTTGGGTGTTAAGGTTTCAATGAATTTGGGGGTGGGGACACAATGTAGCTATAACACAATGGGTATAGGTGAATTTTAAAATCATCACTTTTGCCAAAACCGGTTTGGCTCAGCGGATAGAGCCTCAGCCTGCAGACTGAATGGTCCCGAGTTCGATTCCGGTCAAGGGCATGTACCTTGGTTGCGGGCACATCCCCAGTCGGGGGTGTGCAAGAGGCAACTGATTGATGATTCTCTCTCATCAATGTTTCTGACTCTCTATCCCTCTCTCTTCCTCTCTGTGAAAAATCAATAAAATATATATTTTAAAAAAAATAAATAAAATAAAATCATCACTTTTAACTTTTTTTCAATGCTACTTGGCTGTGACACTTGGCACAGCTCTGTATCCTTGATTTCTCTTTTTTCTTTGACCAAGTGAGAGCCAGTAGGAGGCAGAGAAAATTTTCATTCGTGGTGGGAAGTTATTGTGCAGAAACAATTCACCTAAAATGGCGTTGGCTTTTTTTTCTCCTAAGTATCAGCAAAGATCCCTGACCACAAGTACTGGAACACAAAGTGCTCTCATTGCTTTTACTTCCTTTCTCTGCCGAAGGTTATGGATCGCCCTGGAAATTACGTGGAACCGACGATTGTGACGGGTCTCGCCCACAATGCATCCATTGCGCACACAGAGACTTTTGCTCCGATTCTTTATGTCTTTAAATTCAAGGTAAAAAAATGGGTCCTGTCACTCTTTTCTCTAGTCTAATGGTGAAACAAACATTAGAAGGCCAGGAGAAAATGAAGGTGTGTTAAATTTCACTCGATTTGCCTTTTGGGGGGTTTTAGAAAGTGCTTCTGGTCGAAACCGGTTTGGCTCAGTGGTAGAGCATCGGTCTGCGGACTGAAAGGTCCCAGGTTCGATTCCAGTCAAGGGCATGTACATTGGTTGCGGGCACATCCCTGGCAGGGTGTGTGCCAGAGGCAGCTGGTTGATGTTTCTCTCTCATCGACATTTCTAGGTCTCTATCTCTCTCCCTTCCTCTCTGTAAGAAAAATCAATAAAAATATATTTAAAAAAAAAAGGAAGTCCTTCTGGTTAGAATAAACTTGGAAGTTATGGATAAAATATGGTGGGATGAACACTTCGAACTGTAGAGCACATCACGCGAGCTGCCAGGGAAACCAAGGCTGTGTTGCAATTTATGGAGATTGTGGCCCTCATCTCCTGTATCACCTGACTCTGAGCCGAGTGCGCCAAACATCTGGCTTCTGTGCAGAAGGACCAGATAGTGTGAAAGGCTGAGAGCCAAGTATCAGCCGATAAAATGAGAAGATTGAGGGCAAAGTAAAGATCTTCAGTTGCAATCTGTCTCTGAAGACAGGTGGTTGTAACAGATGAAGAGAACTACAGGGTCTCCTTCCCCAGGGTGAGACACAGGTGCTAGCCCTGCCAGATCATATTTAGAGACTGAGTCAGGTCTGGATGTTCCATGATTGACTGCTGAGGAGTAATGAGAATCGCACCTTACTGCGGTCACATGATTGTATTTCTTAACGTCTTGCTTTAAAAATTGTTTTATCATGTTTCACATATGGTGATTAGAGGGTATAATTTCATGTTTTGTAGTGTGTGCTTGCGTGACTATGAGCTCTTGAACAAATAATTTTTTTAATGTATTTTATTGATTTTACACAGAGAGGAATTGAGAGGGATAGAGAGTTAGAAACGTCGATGAGAGAGAAACATCGACCAGCTGCCTCTTGCACACCCCCTACTGGGGATGTGCCCACAACCAAGGTACGTGCCCTTGACCGGAATTGAACCCAGGACCTTTCAGTCCGCAGGCCGACGCTCTATCCACTGAGCCAAAACAGTTTCGGTTTGAACAAATAATTTAACCTCTTGGGCCTTCTTTGCCTCATCTGTAAATTGGGGATAATAGGAAAACCTGTGTCAAAAGTGAGGAATAATTAAATGTATGCTAAGTGGTGGTCAGTGTGTTGCACTTAATAAGAGTTCAGTAACTATTAGATGTTATATATAGTAGCTTGAATGGAAGAATGTATTGGAGCCTGGAGTAAAGATTTGATTTTTGTTCCCTGAAGTACATTGGGGAGAAAAACCCTACAAAGGTGCTGTACGAGAAGTAGACTTTGTGACTCTGTGGTTCCTTTTTTGCACTAAAATCATACTGGTGCACCTCATGAAATGAGTCTGACAGTAACTTTGACCCGATCCCTGTGTCATCTAACAGCTTTGACCATCTGTCCTTTCAGAACGAAGATGAAGTCTTTGCTTGGAATAATGAAGTAAAACAGGGACTTTCAAGTAGCATCTTTACCAAGGATTTGGGCAGAATCTTCCGCTGGCTTGGGTATAACCTTGTTTATTGTTGAGACCTCCGTCTGTCTGATTTGCGTGGTGATGGACTTTAAAAAAAACACATGAAACCATCATAGTTGAAAATCCATTTTTTTGGCACTGAAAGTCTTAGAGTTTGTTTGGGTTGTTTGTTTTGTTCTTTTACTTTTCTATACGTTGCTCTCACCACGCCTCCCTGTTTACACACAGACCGAAAGGATCAGACTGTGGCATCGTGAACGTCAATATTCCGACGAGCGGGGCTGAGATCGGAGGCGCCTTTGGTACGTGCAGCACGGGTCTCCTTTCCGTGGTGGGCCTCGTTGTGGTCTGCTAGGGCCGCCGTAGCAAAATACCACAGACCCAGTGGCTTCAACAACAAATGAATGTGCTCACCTTCCTGAAGGCTGGAGTCCAAGACCAAGGTGTTGGCAGGTTTGGTGTCTCCTGAGGCCTCTCTTCTTGGCTTGAGGCCACCTTTGTCTTATGTCCTCACATGGCCTTTTTTCTGTACACACACCTCTGGTGTCTCTTCCTCTCATACGGATACCCGTCCCATTGGCTTCAGGCCCTCACTTTATGACTTCATTTAACCTCAGTGACCTACTTAAGTCTTCTATTTGTTTACTGAGCTCAGTAAACAGTCTGAGTTATTGGAGGCTAGGGCTTCCACATGTTCATGGGGGCAGGTGGGAAGGAGGGGGAGACAATTCAGTTCATAGCAGGCAGTAAAGGGAAAGCAGAAGTGGCTTTTTAGAAACGTTTTACCAAGAAACTGAAATACTCGTCTTGCCTGGTCTAACATGCCTGAGAAAGCTCACGTCCCATATTCTGAGTGACTGTCTGGGGCCCTGCCTTCTATCCTCAGTCGCAGCATCACGCCGGGGCAGGGCCCTCAGCCTGAGATGTGTGGGCCCCTGACTTGGTGGCATCTGTTTTCTGGGGAGACGGTTCAAGACCCTCCTCCAAAAAAAAATTAAGACCCCTCCTTCAAAGGCAGAACATTTCACATGAAAAATTCCGGTTTGTATTGGCAAAGTGGGCATAGTAAATGTTAAATGTTCTCTTTCATCTTAGATAAAATAAGATGGCTCCCTTTTCACGGAGCCCTATTTCTAACTTCTTATTTATTTAGTTATTTATTTTTATCTATTTATTTCCACCTCCAGCCCACCGCTAACCCACACCTATTTTCTCTTTATGTGCTTAAACTTAATAATAGTAATAATTAAAAAAAAATCTTCCCAACAGTCATTTATTGTTTTACTTATTAAAAATGATTCAAAGTATAGTAAACACAGGTTGCCTTTAATTATATAGAGAAGCAACACAAGCATTCATTAACCCTTGTAAAAGTTTAAGTAATTCGGGGCATTCCTATATTTTAGACAAAACTGTAATTACTATTCAGTGTGAAAACTTTGACAAAAGTTTTCTGCTTTCATTTCACTCTGTCACCCTTGCCCTCCACTATTTAGTGGCCTGAATGCATCTGTCTGTCCTTCTGTAACCCTTTAATCCCTGTATCCAGCCCATGCCCCCCTCTTCTCCCCTTTTCTTCAATTCAGCCCTTAACATTAATTTTTTTTTTTTTAAATTTAAAGTTTTAGAATGGAAAAAGAAATTCTGCCCACACTTCCTTTCCCTCCTTCTTTCCCAGAGGCAACCATTTTGAGATTCTCACTAAAAGGAAAAAAGTAAACTGACCTCTGAGTTTACTTCAGTTTTTCTAAGTAGTGTGCTATCACAGCACTGTTTCGCAGCTTTAGATATTATGCATTGACCCTCTGCGGTGCCCGATTAACCTTTAATTCCTCTCTTTCCCCATAAGCGATAGGGCACTGTTGTGTGGGTGTGGTCTGGAGGAAAAGAGGTGCTAGAGTCTTCTCCAGTGGAGTCACAGCGATGAGCTTAGTTCCTCCAGCAGGGGATTGTGACAGAGGGGTAGTCCGCCAGGAAAGCAAATGACAGACTCCGCACCCCAGCCTTCTACTGGGGCCTGGTCGTGGAGGCACCTCCTGCTGGCACATCCCCCAAATCCCAGGCTCTCAGAGGAAGGCAGGTGTTGAACATAAACCACATTGCTTGTATAGAAACAGTTCAGGCCCAGTGAGGCACCTCAGTCATTCAGGGACTTTTTATTTTTATTTTTTTATTTTTTTATTTAATCAGTAGGGATTGTGTAGCAGCTATGGGCCCAGATGCAAGCAGACCTGCTCTGCTTTTTCTGCATAGTTCAGTTTTGAATTAATTTTTCTTCAGAGTTTTGGAGCTGTTCTGTTTTCTGGTTTCTAGTATTGTGGTTGGAAAGTTCAATCCACTTTGATTTTATCTTTTCCCCCTGCTTTTAAAAACATGTTCTGAAATGTCATAGTAATATGCCTCAGTGGAGATCTTTGTAAAAGTATCTGTGGGACAGTGAGTGGGCGAGTGATTGACCTTGGGTAGTGGGACTCACAGTTTGCAGTTCTGATTTTGCTTTGGCAGTGTTTCTTTGAAAGTTTTTCCTTTGATTTTTTTCTACTTTAATTTTTGGAATTCCTATTATTTAAATGTTATCTCTTTTTTTCTTTTTTATATGGGAAATTTTCTCAAATTTTTCTCGTAATCCTTCTATTAAGTTTTTTCTTCTTTGCTGTTATTAAAAACAATACTGAGACATTTCTTGTCCTTTGATGACAGTTTTAAATGATATTCTTTTCTTATTTTTATGGATTCATTATCTTCTTATAACCTGAGGATATTAATTTAACATTTAAAATATTTTATTATAAAAGCATTTATGTATGTTATAAAAAATTACACATAGATCATCATAAATCTACACTAACAAAAGAGAAACATGCAAATTGACTATACCTTCATGATGTCCACCAGCCAATCAGGAGTGAGTATGTAAATTAATACAACAGCTGGCGAGTTAATTTGCATATGCAAGCACCACGCTGCAGGGAGGGATGGGGTGGGGTGGGGTGGGATGCTTGTGTTGTCACCATAGTGGCGAAGAAGACGTTCTGTATTGCCCCAGCAGCTCCAGGCCTCTGGGCAGCATGGGAAGGCAGAAGGCTCCGAGCTCAGTGAAGGTGGTGCCAGCAGCCAGAGGGAAGGGAGGCCCATTCTTGCATAAATCTTCGTGCGTTGGGCCTCTAGTGAGAAAATAAAAACATTTCCTCTGTCTGCCGTTCTATTCTTAACACCTTGGTTTAAAGGTGTTGATGGCAAAGTTTTTTTTAAAGGTTTTCTTCTTCCTGACACATTTCTGTTTCCTCTTAATTCTTTTTTTTTTATTCTGTTTTCATTTTATTTTATTTCATTCTATCTTTTATTGATTGGTTTGCAAAGGAAATTGGGCTGAATGTCCAGGAACTGGTCAGGTAGCTCTGGCCGCCTTTTGGTATCTCTCCTCAGTGGTACCAAGTAGGAGCCCACACAGAAAGCAACAGCCCAGGAGACGAGATTGAGCTGCTTTGTGTTCCTCCAGGGGGAGAGAAGCACACCGGCGGTGGCAGGGAGTCCGGCAGCGACGCCTGGAAACAGTACATGAGAAGGTCTACCTGGTAAGAAAGACCCTGGGAGGACGGGTTTGGGCTTAAAGCTATCGCAGTGTGCGTTTACACTCTTCTGCTTCCACTCTGGCTTTATGTCTTTCCATTTACCTTTATTTTTCTAATGTTCCAGGCTCTCCCCTCCCTTTTGTACTATTGTTTTTCTACTTTCTTGTCCAGCTTTAGCTAGTGCCCAACAGCCGACTAGGAAACCATCTCTTTGGTAGTTCCTATCAGAGACAGCATAGGAACAGGGCACTGCGGGGAGGGGTCCACCAGCAGGAGAAAGCGGAAGAAGCTGTCCTTTTCCGGTTTTCTTTTTGGGCGCAGTTACCTCCCTTGCTGCCTGTAGATCAGAAGGAGAGGAGGTGTGCAGGGGCTGGGGGGCCTGGCTAGCAAGCGGGGGGATCCCAGTTCTCTGAATAGCGAGCATGACCCTTCGAAGTTAGACTAGCTCATTCCCCCAGCACATGGGTAGCTGATAAGGGAGTTGACTTCTGGGAGATTTTGACTAGTTCTTCTTTTTTTTTTTTTTTAATACATTTTATTAATTTTTCACAGAGAGTAAGAGAGAGGGATAGAGAAACATCGATGAGAGAGAATCATCTATCAGCTGCCTCTTGCACACCCCCTATAAGGGATGTGCCTGCAACCAAGGTATATGCCCTTGACCGGAATTGAACCTGGGACCTTTCAGTCCGCAGGCCGACGCTCTATCCACTGTGCCAAATCGGTTTCGGCTAAATTATCATAGTTCTTACTTTTTATCACAATGGAAATATCTGTGTTTTTCCTGCTAATTCAATACGTTTTTGAATTCAATACACGTTATTGAGAGAGAGAAAAAAGATTGTTATAGTCCCCCTATTCTCATGCTTTGAAACTATGAATGACATTATATGCTGAGTGTTTTTCCAGACTTTTGTGTTCTTCCTTTTTTTCTTTCGTAAAACTGGATTCAAACCAGGATTGTTTTTGATATTTTCTTCACTATCCTGTAATTTGGACATTTCACGTATACTGTAGATCAGCTACATTTTTTAAAGGCATAAAAATATTCTATATTATGTACATGCTGTCCTTCATTTAATTTTGTTCTTTTTTTTTTTTTCCCCGTCCTTAGTACCATCAACTACAGTAAGGACCTTCCGCTGGCCCAAGGAATCAAGTTTCAGTAAAGGTGCTTTAAATTGACATTACTTCAAGTCTTCCAGGTTTTCTTGCAGCTCTGTCTCTGAAGCAGACAAAGAAATTAAGATTTTCCCTGAATAAATGCATCCTTTTGAGTATGACAGTGGCTAATTCTTTATGCCCCCAAGGTCCTGACTAAATCAAGAGACTCATTAAAAAAAAAAAAAAAAAAATTGTCATGGCATAGCCATATTTGGTATCAGACAGGAAAATGGGTTTTTATGTTTCTAGTAGTTACTAATTTTTTTTTACAGTTTATGATTATAATTTAGAAAAAATAGTACACACCAGTGTAGGAATTTGGAGAAACAGAACATATGAAATATAAATCTTCTCGGTAGCTGCAGGAACATCTGAGCAGGTAGAGTTTTGGGGTGAGTCTTGATTCGCATCGCCCTCTTCTAGCCTGTGATGGAACGAAGGCGTGTCTTTATGTTTGGGGACCTTGGCACCATATCTGTGGAATGGCTAAGGTGTTTGTCATCACTGCGACTTCTCTTCTCGAGGTGGCTTGAGTCACCACAGGAGAGCTTAAGGGTATGTACTTTGGTTGCGGGCACATCCCCAGTGGGAGGTGTGCAGGAGGCAGCTGATTGATGTTTCTCTCTCATTGATGTTTCTAGCTCTCTATCCTTCTCCCTTCCTCTCTAAAAAATCAATAAAATATATTTTAAAAAAATCAAAATAACGAAAAGCAAATGAACCAGGTACACACCTGCACACTTGTTCCCTGTGGTTGCTCAAGGGGCTCTTTTTTAATATCTCATAAAGTGGTCCTCCCAAAAGCCTAATTTCCTCCCATTTTTAAAGTTTAAAATCGGCTAGATTATTCTGTATTGATACATTTATACTTTTTAATACAGGTGGTTGGTTATGAAAATTGTGCAATGTGGGCATTTTCTTTAAACATCTTGCTGTGGTATCTTGTGTCAGTGTTAAGTATCCTAGCTCCGTCTTATTTACTAATGCTGTCTGAAGAAAGTAAAGCATTATTCAAACAGTAGATGATTTTTGTGTTGTGAGGTTGAGATTTAATGAAAATATTTTCTATATTCTGTTCTTCCCTCCTAGCATAGTATTTCTAAACAAGCATCCCAAACCAAAAGTAGTATCAGTGTTTGTTTTAATTAAAAATGTTTACTTTATAATTTCTCTTTAATTAGATATTTAAGGAGGCTCTTCATCCTCCTGTGTATCTACAAAGCCATGACTTTGTGTCCAATGTGGAGTAATGACTACCCACTGCATGGTTGGGCGGGGGTTTGAGGGGATGTGGGGCTGGGGACTGGCAGCTCTAATCTGAGGTGTAGAAGTCAAGTTAAACTGATTCTGAAAACTCTCTTTGAAACTAATTCGTCATTTTTCTACACATTTCTATCAACAACAAGGACATTTGCCATAACGTTTATTTAAAAAAAAAAACTTTACTTTTGAGTTGGTTCTCTTTGTTCTTTGACCTAACGAATGAAAGTTGCTCATTAGTGTCTTCAGCCACAGAAGTTACACTGTGTACGTGTATGTGCTCTCCTGGCCGTGTACCTGAGTGCGTGCTTTGCTGGGAACCCTGTCCTGCTGACTACAGTCACTGTGGGCCCGGGCTGACTCCCTGCCGGCCTCTGGTGCTGTGGCCCTCCGGCCAGCTCCCAGCTCACACTGTGGATAGGAGGAGCTTGTGGTCAGCATGCCAACTCCTGCCTAGGGTTTTGCTGTATGTCTCCAGTCCCTGGAGAGAGCATCCAATCGGCCGATCCTAGGATCCTGGCTCTGGTTCTGTAGGAAGCGGGTAGAAGACTCAGTCATTTTGGCTTCCCTGTGGGAAGCACTCCTGGCGAAGACTTCACGCAGTGTGATGAGGCAGTTTTCTCAAAGCAAATGGGGTGTCTGCCACCGCAGAGCATTCTCTCGGGCATTCTCTGTCCCTGGGAACGGTGAAGAGACCGAGAGGGGTCAGTGTCCTTGCTCTTCTGTTCTAACCCGGCCGCTTTCTAACCTTTTCCGGTTGGCTTCTCTCAAACAAGGCTGCCAACAGGGAAGCTGGTTTCTATGTCAGCATTTCCAAAGACATGCATGTACATTTTCCTTCCTGTGGTTCCCTGTGCCCTATTGTCTTACACCTGGTATTGCCACTTGTCTGTCCTGTTCCCCTGCTTTATTTTATCTGCCTGGTTGCTGTAGACATTTGCACTGATACCATTTCTGCCTTTTCTACCCCCTCCGTGCTCAGCACCCCTCCCTCGTCACCATTTCTTAGTCTTAAAGGTTTCCTGGAGGATCTGTGAAGGGGGTAGGTGACGGGCCATTCTTTTCAGTCCCAGAAACTGGATACATTTAATATATATATAATTTTATTGATTTTGCACAGAGAGGAAGGGGGAGAGAGAGAGAGAGAGCTAGAAATATCGATGAGAGAGAAACATCAACCAGCTGCCTCTTGCACACCCCCCACTGGGGATGTGCCCGCAACCAATGTACATGACCTTGACCGGAATCGAACCTGGGACCCTTCAGTCCACAGGCTGACGCTCTATCCACTGAGCCAAACCGGTTTAGGCGTGATACATTTTGATGTATCCAATGTTGGGACTTTTCATGTAATGAAATCTGTTGATTGTTTTTCCTACTTAAGTTAAAAAGTTAGGTTACAAATATTTCTCTCTGCTTACTTTTTAGAGAGTATTTTTAAAGAAGTGGTATTTGTGTGTATGCAGCTAAACATTCACATGGGGCGAGAAAGCTTCTAGCAAACTCTGGCAGCTCCTGTCCCCTCCCGTGTCCGCCCAGAGTTCCCACTTCACGCTACCCTCGCCTTCTCTGCTGTTATTGACTTCCTTGTTTCTAAATAATAAGCTCATCCTGCTAGTTTTCAGTTCGTCAGCGTAGATACGGTCTGTTGACTTGTGGCTTATTACCACATCCTCAAACATAAACTTTCTCTTACCTCTAATCTGTGACTATCACAGCTTTTGGTTAAATGTATAGTCGTCATTTAATTATTGTGAATATGCAAAGATAAGCCAAGCCCAATCATGCTTTAAAAACACACCTACTTTCTCATCTAATCTTTAATTTTCCCTGGAATTAATGTTTGCCCTTATGGGTTACTTTGCTTTGTATCTTTTGAACGTCGTTAAATACAGCATAAGATTCGCCATTTTAAAGTGGTTTAGTGGCAGTCAGTACATTCAACCATCTCCACTTCCTAGTGAAGCATAGTAATCCCTCCTTTGGAAAACTGCCATTTGAACTGTTATTCGTAGACAGTCTCTTATTCTGTAGGTCAACTCTGTTATTTTTAGATAGTCCCTTATTCTGTAAGATAACTGTTTTAGTTTGAATAATAGAAAACTATAAAAACTTAGCAATCTGACTTTGCAAGCTGGCCATCTGATGTAACAGGCTAATGCTGATACTGATAATAATTCCCATATTCTGATGCCAGCTATGGGTTCATTATACACTGAAGGTTACAAACTAACAATAAGCTACACAGAGCTCCTTGTGAAATCTGCAGACAAAGAAGCTCGAAAGGCACGAATACAGGAAACTTCCTGTATGTGGTCGCTCAGAGATTTGGGGAACACCTCCCTCTGGGCCCGCGCGAATTTTAAAGACTCCTAATTAATTGGCTCATTAAGGCCTCTCGTATCTATCTTGCTGATTTACAACACAACACTAGTTGTAGGATTGAACCTGGGACTTTTCAGTCTGCAGGCCGAAGCTCTATCCACTGAGCCAAACCAGTTTCGGCTGGATTTACCTATTCTTGATATCTATAATAATAAAAGCATAACATGCTAATTAGACCAGACGTCCTTCCAGACAACCTGTACGAAGCTGGGCTGCGAGGGAAGCCGGTGCCCGCCGCCCAGGGAAGGAAGGCCCACTTTCTGCACGAACTTTGTGCATCAGACCTCTAGTTTTATATAAATAGAATCAGTTACTAATTATTTCCAAACGCCTGAATTATCTCTGTAGCATGCCTATTAATATTTTCCAATTGCTCATAACCAGTTTCAATTTTTATTTTACTTTTCCTGGAATCAAGTGCCCTTTGTCCTGTTGACTGCCATTGGGCTGGCTGCTCACTAGGGCTGCTGCACAAGCACCATCCCCGGCTGCTTTTGCTGCCCTCCCCGGCTGCTTTTGCTGCCCTCCCCTGTTCCAGTCCTGTGGTTCCTGGATCCCGAGCTTCCTCCTTATCTCACTGTTGCTGTAGCATGTGCTGCAGAAACTTGAGAATGGTGGTTTTGGAGCTAATTTTTGAGAAATCTAAAAGAAAGGACTTTTCCTCCATATTGAAGGGGAGATTGGATATAGGATCTGGATTTAAAATATACCGTGTTTTGTTGTTTTGATTGCATTGGAAGGGCCCACAAATGTTTTGTGGTGGGGATATTTTGGTCTTTAATTCTTTGGAATTTGGATATATGTTATAATTTTATCTAAATTAATTTCCCCTTCAAATATTTAATAATTCTTTCCACTCCAAATTTGATAAATGAATTTTCCTTTCCCCACTAAAGCCTCTTTTCACGGCATATTTATGGATACCAGGATTGTTTTGGGGGTTGTGTGTGTGTGTGTATACATACACATATTGGGTTGGTTTAGTTCTTGTGGACTTTAAAAATGTATATATATTTGTATTTATTTTAGAGAGGAAGGGAAAGAGAAAATAAATTCAATGATGAAAGATCATTGATTGGCTGTCTCCTGCACACCCCCTACTGGGGATTGGTCAATGCTCAACCACTGAGCCACACTGGCCAGGCTTCCTGTAGACTTTTAAATTTCCTTTATTATATTTGTTTTCAAGTACTACATGTATTACCTATGTGACCTTCAGAAAGTGACCTAACCTCTTTGAACTTCGTTTTGTTAGCTGTAACAGTTTGCTTTGTAAGCTGCACACACCAATCTGCCTTTGGCAAAGCTTGGGAAGCAAGCTGCTTAGACTCATTTTGCTCCTCTACATCCGTTCTCTAACATTCTCTCTCCTGCCGTATCCTCTGGGGTGACCTCGGGACCTGTTCACCTTGTGTTCTGGCTTTTGATTGTTTGGCCAGTGGTCAGAAATCAGAGCAGACAGAGGTCGGATATTCGTTTCCCCACCCTCTCCCTGCCACCCTGGGGGGTTATTGCCAATGGTTTCACTCCTTTTTCTACCATCACAGACCGGTCAGGTGTCCCCTCCTCCAGAACGATGCGGGGCTCCGCCAACACCGATGCCCCCAGTCAGCAAAGTGCAAATGGCATTCTGTGGATACTTCCTGGTTCACCACCTTCCCTCCCTGATTCCTTCCCTCCGGGAGTCCAGCCAGGAAGGAGGAAGTCCTCAGCTGTCTTGTCAGGACACCTAGACAAGTGCTGGGATGAGTGCACGTCAACCACTTTTAGGCTTTTTGTTTCTGGACTCAAAATTAAAATTTTGTAACAGCAGGCAGTTGGCCTAGCATGGGTCATTTAGTTGTCCTTTGGCTTGGGGAGAGCAGGACAGCTGGATGCATAGTCCTAATGCTGAAATCGAGGGAGGAGAGTTCTCTCGATCGGGAAATCTGAGCGAAACAGGAATGAAATATGGATGCTGGTCAGTAAAACTGTGCATTGCCACACAATGGAATAGTAGGATTTGTCCTATAAAAAGTACAGAGAAAAATTATAAAAGTAACAGTGGTAAGGGCTCAGTATTGATAACTTTGTTAAAAAATATATTTTATTGATTTTTTACAGAGAGGAAGAGAGAGGGATAGAGAGTTAGAAACACTGATGAGAGAGAATCATCGATCAGCTGCCTCTTGTACACCCCCCACTGGGGATGTGCTGCCAACCAAGGTACATGCCCTTGACCAGAATTGAACCTGGGACCCTTCAGTCCGCAGGCCAACGCTCTATCCACTGAGCCAAACCGGTTTTGGCGATAACTGTTATTAGATGTTTTTTTTGTATGTTCTTAAGTGAAATTTAGGAGCATTTTTTAGATTTTTGAAAAGGAAAATTCTTTGGCATTTTTATCATAATCACCTTAAATTTATAAATAAACTAGAGGCCCGGTGCATGAGATTTGTGCACCCAAGGGGGTCCCTTCAGCCCGGCCTGCACCCTCTCACAGTCCAGGAGCTCTCTGGGGATGTCCAGCTGATGGCGGAGCAGGCCTAAGCCATCAGTCAGACATCCTTAGTTCTGCTGCGGAGGCGGGAAAAGCTCCCGCCACCACAGTGGTGCTCACCAGCCCTGAGCCTGGCTTCTGGCTGAGCAGTGCTCCCCCAGGTAGAGCACCACGTTGAGTATCTGCCTCCTGGTGGTCAGTGCCCGTATAGTGACTGGTGGTTCTGCTCTTCAGTTGATTTGCATATTAGCTTTTTATTATATAGGATTAGGAAAGAACTAATTGATAGTACTTAGACATTTTTATCTAGTTATATGGTTTGTTCACATATGTATACTTTTTGGAAAAATTCTGTTATTTCCTGCAGTGTCTTAACAACCTTTACTTTTTTTTTTAAGTATATATTTTATTGATTTTGTACAGAGAGAAAGGGAGAGAGATAGAGAGTTAGAAACATCAATGAGAGTCATCGATCAGCTGCCTCTTGCACACCCCCTACTGGGGATATGCCCCCAACCAAGGTACATGCCCTTGACTGGAATCGAACCCGGGATCCGTCAGTCCCCAAGCCGACGCTCTATCCATTGAGCCAAACCGGTTTCAGCAACAACCTTTACGTTTATTTCTATATACTTTATGATTTTAGTGAATAAATGGGATTTCCCTTTCTTTTTGTGCAAGTTATTGAAGAGGCCATTTATTTTCCCAAGGTATATTAGGTTTGAAAATAGAAAGACGGATCCTACAATGACTCAGCCATTTGCTGGTTGAAGGTCTTTAGAAATCTGGCCTGGTATCTTTACGGTGTTGACCTGTGGGTGGCACTGTTGGTCAGAACAAGTGACTGGCAGGGAAGTGTGTGTGTTGTGTTGACACTGGTATCCAGGAGGTCACCATGGAAAAGGTTTTCCATTCAGACATAGGTGCTCTGCCCACACTTTTACGAGCTGCTTTCCATTCCAGCCCTGTTGGCAACCTGCCTTCCCTCTTTCCCCTGAGACAACTACACAGATCACCGGAGCTTCAGGTGCTTACTCTGCTTGGGTAAGCCACAGCCCCAAAATGTTAAAGAGAAGAAACGGTGTTTGGCTGTAAGTGCAAATTAGTGCCTTTTAAATGAAGAAACATAGTTTTATTTTCCATGTACATATTACTTGCTTTGCTTACGCATACATGATACTACATTCCAGGCATTTTTCAAAGCATTTGACAAATATAAACCCACCTAATACTTGTAACAACTCTCAAACTTGCCTCAAACTATCCCTTTTTTCACTAAGGACAGTGTTTGTGTGAGTGTGTGTGTGTGTGTGTGTGTGTTTTAAATACGTTAAGGAGAGAGGAAGGGGGTGGGGAGAGAGAGAAACATTGATGTGAGAGAGAAACATCAATTGGCAGGGCACTGAACCCATAACCTGGGCATGTGCCCTGACTGGGAATCAAACTGGTGACCTTTTGGTGCACCAGACTACGCTCAACCAACTGAGCCACACCAACCAACCAGGGAAAGGACAGTGTTTCTTGCAGGAAGAGTGAAACAGTTTATAGACTTCCAGCTTCCAGTTAGGGCCCTGGTATTACTTTATATATATATATATATTTCAGAGAGGAAGGGGGAGAGAGATAGAAACATCAGTGATGAGAGAATCATTGATCAGTTGCCTCCTGCTTGTCTCCCACTGGGAATCAAGTCTGCAACTGGGACATGTGCCCTGAGCAGGAATCAAACTGGGATCTCCTGATTCATAGATGGACACTCAACCCCTGAGCCACACCAGCTGGACAGGGCCCTGGTATTATTTAGAATATTATCCCAGCCCTAACCGGTTTGCCTCAGTGGATAGAGCATCAGCCTGTGAACTGGAAGGTCCCAGGTTCGATTCTGATCAAAGGCATGTACCTTGGTTGTGGGCACATCCCCAGTAGGTGTGCAGGAGGCAGCTAATCGATATCTCTCATTGATGTTTCTAACTCTTTATCCCTCTCCCTTCCTCTCTGTAAAACAATCAAAAAATATATTTTAAAAAATATTATTCCAGCTGCTCTAACAAAGACTGCAAAGAATAACAAACAAGATAGTTTCTCCCTCTGATTTAACAGTCCAGGGATAAAAAAATAAATAAATAAAAAAAGTCCAGGGTGAACTGGTGACATCTGGTGTCAAGGCCTCAGGCCTCACGCGCTGCGCAGGGTAAGGATGGCCAATGGCCACCACACAGCTCCGCTTGGGGAGGGCACGCTTCCAGCCACGGGTGTCGCTCAGGAGTTGTCCGCTTACTCACGCTGGCAGGACTTAGTCACGCAGCATGTACAGCCGAAGGAGAGGTTCTTCTTGGGAGCCTTGTATCTAGTCAAAACGTGGGTGTTCTGGTATGTTGAGAGAGGACAGAATGGATATTTGAAGGAAATTAGCAGCTTCCACCACATCTTTTGTTAAAAACACTTGCCACGCTCACTGCCTGGAGTATCCTCTGTTGCATGTCACTTTCTTTTCAAGAGGAAATCTCATTAGCACACGTCAATCACCGTAAACACCTTTGATGAAAGATGGTTATATTGCAGTAATTCTGAAAAATGGTTCCCTGGGGGTGCGCTGCTGGCGAGACACACACAAATACTGCTGCCCTCTGCCCTTGTACCCACACTCCCCGGTGGAGCTGATTGCAGACTCGCTCAGTTTGCTATGCCAGTCGGCCAAGGTGTACCTTTGAGACACCGCCAGGGACTTGGCATGCCCTCTTTGCCAAGTATCAAAGGTTTGCCAAGCCTCTGATTTGGGGGGTATGCCCGTGCCTCTGCGGGAGCGCCAGGGACTGTCCGTGTGGCTGAGGCCTCTCCACGTGGTCCCTCATCCTCCAGGAAGGCAGCAGCGGCTTGCTCGCCTGAAGGTGGAAGGTTACCAGTAGCAAGAAAAGTGCTGCACACCATTTTACTTCCCTCATGCTACCTGATAATCTGCCAATTAGGAATTCTTTTAGATTCTACTAGCATTCCCCAGGGCTATCCTCATTCATCCCTGAGTAAAAAAATAGAGGTAATCTGCTTCCAACGCAGCCAATCAGGGAAATGTCGAAGTTGCTTGGACAGAGTGGGAGGTGGAAGAGATGCGTTTGGACAAGTGGGACCGTGGGAGGAGGCGGAGCTGGCCAAGGTGGGCAGGATCCCCTGTGGGCGGGGAGTGGCTACGGAGAAGGCAGAGCTGGTGGAAGGGAGGTGGGAAACGGCCCGTGAGGCTAGCAACCAGGACAGGAGCTTCCTTCAGCATCGCCTCTTGGTTCTGTTTGCCGCTCTGGCTCAGCGGATTCTTCACCTATTGCAGTGTTTCCCAACCTTCTCTCATGATGAGAATCACCTGGTGGAGTTGTTAAAACACAGATTCCTGAATCCCAACTAAGAAGTGCTAAACTAGAATTTTTGGGAACATATAAGTAAAATTGTATACTTAACTAGTGCTCTAAGACAGATGTTATATACAGAGCACTAAGTTAGGTATGCAGTTTTACCTATATGTTCTCAAAAATTCTAGTTTAGCACTTCTTAGTTGGGATTCAGGAATCTGTGTTTTAACAACTCCACCAGGTGATTCTCATCATGAGAGAAGGTTGGGAAACACTGACCTATTGCATCAGGGCTGTCAGAGGAGCGAAGACTCAACTCCTGACTCTGGGCCAGGTAGCGCTGGCGAAGTCACATGTCTTCCAAGACCCAGTCACCGCCTCTGTACAAGGGAGTGATCCTCCCGCCATACTTCCCTTCCCAACACTGTTGTCAAATGAAGTGCAACATCGAGTGTGAGAACTTTCTGTGTGGAGCATAACAGACAGAAGCTATCATCGACAGACGGGGAGCTCCCTGCGTCTGTGTGCAGCTGGTGTAGGCCTGGGCTGTCCCGGAGGCACTGACTGAGTTGAGAGAGGCTCACAGGTCTGGACCAGTGGGAGTCCCCCCTGATTCAAAGGTCATTCCTTCAGCAAACAGAGTCTAGTGGAGGCCACAGAGTCCGGTGGGAGGGGTTAGGCCCCTGTTCAGCAGGGGTAGGGCCTGGGCTTTCAGAGCAGACACCTGTCCGGAGAGGCAGAGAAGGAGACGGACAGGTGTCAGGTATATAATCAGAGAAACGCCCTGGGCTGGGCCACTGGAGGTGTGGGATCTCCAGGCTGCCTTTGAAGGAAGGAGCTCAGGACGTCCCAGCCCAGGGCTTTTGACAGAGACCCAAGAACCGTTGCAAGGACTGGTTTTGTCTTGGACTGCAGGAAGTTGAATAGCCATCCCACCGAATCTCTCTCTGCTTTAGGCCTGGTTTGAGCTGGTGAGCTCACATTCAAATGGCTTGGCTTTCTGCCCTGGCCAGTGTGGCTTTGTTGGTTGAGTGTCATCCCATGCACCAAGAGGTTGCCGGTTTGATTCCCAGTCAGGGCACGTACTGTACTTGGGTTGCAGGATTGATCCCCAATAGGGAGCATGCAGGAGGCAGCTGGTCAATGATTTTCTCTCATCAATGTTTCTCTCTCTCTCTCTCTCTCTCTCTCTCCCCCCCCCCCCTTCCAAAGCAGGAATTTTAGGGGCACATAGGCAGGCTTAGGGATTTTTTAGAATTGGGGTCCATAGAAAAGCGCAGGGCTGGGAGAAGGTACATTTCCATGAGACAAGGAAGCCAGGTGCAGTCACATCTCCATAAGACAAGGAGGCAGCAACAGGTATATTTCCAAAGACAAGGGAACTGGAAGTAGCCAAGAAAGGTCCATCAAAGTACAGAGAAGGAAGCCCTTCATTCATTCAGGAGAGGAAGAAAGCCCAAAGGAAATAGGGAAGCAATAAGGAAGGAGTGGGGAGAACTCACACATCCCACGGGAGGTTTGACCTTTGAGCCCAGGAGTTACTATGGTAACTAGTCTAAGGGACTAGTGAGGAATCAGAGGGGATATCAAGGCACTAGGATCTGCAGCCTTTATAAGCCATAGGGAAAAGGAACTCAGCGGGGCCCTTTCCCCCTCCCTACGTGGGAGTCCATTCTGTGGGATTCTTTCCCTCTCCCTGTGTCGGAGGCTGTACTTGTTCTTTGATAAATCACCACCTTTACTGTGCCACTTTCTGTCCGTGGATTCATTCTTCGATTCCTGCAGACAAAGAAACTGGGCCAGTCCAAAAATTCGGTATCACTTCCCTTCCTTTCTCTAAATTCAGTAAAAACATATTTAAACACACACACACACACACACACACACACACACACAAAACAAAACACAAATGGCTTGGCTTTCAGCTGTGAGTAATCCCCTGGGTGAACTAAGGAGACATTCTCTCCTATTTAGTGTGTCGTTCGAGTGTGCTACTGACATGAGGACTTTTGACTGTGGGCTAGGAAGGTGAGCTTCGCTCACAGTCTCAGTGCCTCCGAGAAGCTTCGCCTGTGTCCTTTTTGGGGTCTAGACGGTACATTGCCTTATCTTCTCCGGGGATGGTATGAGGGGACCGGGTCTCAGGGAGGCGCCCTGCTCTAGTTTATGCTGCAATTGAGAGACTCAGATGTTAACTTTATACTACATCTCTCAATATTAACAGCTTTCATTTTAAAAATATAGCAAATGCTTATAAGAACAATCAAGATGATTCATTGAAGATTTTTCTTAATTGCTGCAAGGTAATGATCTGTTCCGGCTTGAGGCATTAGGCATGATCTTAGCGGTGTTTCCCTGGTGTTTTAAATCCAGACTCCTGATACCCAAAGCTGTGATCAAATGATTTTAAACCTCTAAAAATGGAGGTGGTGTGGGGCAAGGGAGGAACCTCTAAAGAAGTGCCAAGGATTTCTCTGTAGTTTCTGGACTGGAGGCCCTGCTGCAATGACTCAAATGTTTATTCCCCTCGACAGACCAAGATGTTTCCTCACCGCAGCCTCCTCAGCCTCAGCCTCCACGTAAACAGCAAACCCTTCCAGCTTTTCCTGTGAACAAACGTAAGCTCAGAGCCTCCAGCCTCATTCCCCACTTGTATTTTTTTTTTTTTAACCTCTGTGGGATCACACTGCCTCCTTTCCTCCTCGAGGGGTTTCCTTTTATTCTTCCCCACCAGAAGCACAGGGCCTGGCTGGCTGCAGCTGGACCAGCCTCCCCAGGAGCTCTCCCAGTGCCCCCAGATCTTCCACACCACAGAGATTTCACAGCCTGTGTGTACGCCTCCGCGGTCCTGCGCGTCATAAATAGCCTGGTCAGCCTCCGCACCCCCTCCCCGCCCCCCAACAGGATGCCGCTCCGTGAAACGCTTTCTCTGAAGTAGGCGAAGGCCTAATTGTGCCCTCAGAGTTACCTAAACCACTTGAAGGGCTTGCATTTTTAGTAGCTCTGAGAAACAAAAGGGGCTTTGTAACTGGACAAACATCGCCTGTAGCGGAGTTCCTCTGGCTGACCTTTGTCACTGAGCAGCCTGGGCTCCTCCTCAGACAGTCCCCACGGGTTTGCTGTGCCCTGCACTTTGGGGCTGTAAATGGACTTCCAAGGTCTATTTCTGCTTTATTTCTTTTTCTTGTGTGTCTCCCTTAATAACAAAGAAGTTTTTTTTATGACGGTTCTCACCACAAAGTCAAATTCACTTTTCCCTGTTTGTGTGTGTGTGTGTGTGTGTGTGTGTGTGTGTCCCCGGTTAAATGTCTGTTTCGCTCCCTAAATGAAAGCCCTATGAGGTCAGAATCTTGTCTAGATTATCCAAGTTCTCTTGTCTCTTCTGCATCTAGTGAGCTGCCTGGCACATAGTATGGGGTCAGTAAGTGTTTGTTGAATAAGCAGATAAATGGATGCTTTGTGGAGGTTTTGGCTTCTTTTAATTTGTGTCTGGGAGGAAAAAAAATCCCTCTACCTTCTTAGGTTCTTTGACTGGGACCTGTGGATTAAACTGGGGGGAAAAATTAATAGGAAAGAAAGAACACAGATGTATTTGATGTTACTATTTTGTATGCACACAGAGTTCTTCATAAAAATGGAGATCCAAAGAAGTGGTTAAGCTTTAGGTTCACTCAACCACTGAGCCACACTGGCCAGGCAAGTAACTTGTCTTTCTTAATCATCAAAACATATATTGAGTCCATAGTCCTTTTGATGCACAAGTATCACTACCCAAGTAACCTTGCCTGTTTCTTGCTCTATCACTGCCTTTAAAAGCCAGAGAATAAAATCTCTTATTTCTACCAATATAATATAGCTTAGGGGAAAAACCCCACCACTTCTCTGTATATGCACCTATGAAAGTAGTTTCCCTGAGACTGGGTAAAAAAAATTATAAATGGGCATTTTTCTAACAGGAAAGATTCTTTTGGTGAAAAGGGGAAGAGATTTATTTAGGTGCTGTTCACCTGAGAACAGAGCACATTCCCGCATCTCAGTGCAGGCAGACATTTTTATAAGGAGGGTGAGGGGAAGCAGAACAAAGAGATCAGGGGAGAGGGTTTGAATCGACGTCCATTTCAGTGAGGACCTCAAAACTGGCCAAGAGATGTTCTGGTGTGCGTCATCGTGTTCTTTGTCACCCGGGTTCTGCCCTCGGTCACACTGTCACTGCATTGCCTGCAGACTCGTGAGTCCTTGCCCCCCTTGCAGGTAATGGCACTGAACTTGGCCCACACCTCACGGTTGGTAATTTACAGAAGAACAAACTGAATCTAGTGAGCACGGTGCCCAAATCCATGCCCTCAACACTTGCAAACTTTGCCTTTGAGCTCACAAATGTACCGTCTTCAATCGAGCACCCCTCCTCCCAGGACTCCTGAGAACAGCACCGCCCCTTGCCCGGGCTGAGTTTGACCTGAAAAGGCAGAGTTCTTGTCGTGCTAATGGGTGAGTGGCATGCATTTCCACAGACTGGATATTGTAGGGGAGGAGGAACTTCTCCTCCACCTTCTTCGGTTCTTAGGGCCGTGAATTAAATGGACAGAAGGCAGATTAACAGGAGAAAGTGTACTTAGATTGTGTTGATGTTAATCATTTTATACATCTGAGGGACTTTACAGTAAAAAGGTGAAACCCTTAAAGAAGCAGTTATATTTGGAGGATTGTATAGCTAACTGCATAGGAGAAAGGGAGAAAAGAAAACACTTCTGGGAAAACAGATGACCTTCAGGGAAGATAAATGGTCCTTAGGGGACCGGTGGAGGGATGCTAGTCCTGACAGTGTCTGTGTGGGTGTGATTAGATCGGAGTTCTTCTCAGAGAGATTTATGACAACGGAGCTTTTCTGGGAGGCTCTGCTACTAGGTAGATAAGGAATTTCAGGGACTCAAATGCCTTCAACTCAAAGTAATTCTTGGACCAAAATGGCATATGTTGGGATGTCAGAGTGTGGTCCTTTTTAAAAAAAAATATATTTTATTGATTTTTCACAGAGAGGAAGAGAGAGGGACAGAGAGTTAGAAACATCGATGAGAGAGAATCATCAATCAGCTGCCTCTTGCACATTCCCCACCGGGGATGTGCCCGCAACCAAGGTACATGCCCTTGACCAGAATCGAACCCGGGACCTTTCAGTCCCCAGGCCGACGCTCTATCCACTGAACCAAACCAGTCTTGGCCAGAGTGTGGTACTTTTAGTATGCCTGACTGAGTAGTAAGTTTTCAAGGGACCTAATAAGTGTATATGAAGATAATCTTACTGGTAAGCAGATCCCTCGTAGGGAGGTTGCATCTTTGTGGAGGTAAAGTGTGGAGACATTCCCGTGGGGACGGAAGGTAGGTGTCCAGTCTGGGGAGGCACAAGGTCAGGGGAGGTGCAAAGGGCAGGCTCTGAGAGGTCGGGCAGGAGGAGGGAGGGCAGAGAGACAGCTCAAGGCCGGACAGTGCGTGACGCATGCTCCCATGGGGACACTTCACATCGCCAGGAAATGTACACGTTCGGGAACTTGTACGAGGTCTTCTGAGGAAACTGATGGAGGAGGTGGTGTCCGGGGACCCGCACCGACAGACACAGACGTGGCAGCACAGGCAGGAGGAAGGAAAAAAATGGGGACAGTAAGCCTGTTAAACAGAAAAATACGTTCTTTTTGAGCAAAAACTAAAAACTAAAAATTCACGTGATGGTTAATTTTGTGTCCACTTAGCTGGGCTAAGGGATGCCAAGCTACCTGGTACATGCTCCCGGGTGTGTCCTGAAGGTGTCTTGGGGAGAGATGCACATTTGAATCAGCGGACTGAGTGAATATCACCCTCCGGGTGAGGTGGGCATCCAGTCGCTGGGGCCCAGCAGGACAGACAGGGCAGAGGCAATGAGACGGCTCTCTCTGAGCGGTGACAGCCCCTTCTCCGGCCCCTGGGCCCTGGTTCTCAGGCCTCTGGGCCTGACCGCACGGCCCCGCTGGTTTTCCTGTTCTCCAGCTGTGCAGACAGCACATGCCGGGATTTAACCTCCGTAACGTGTAAGCCAGCTCCCATGATAAATCTCCTCATCCTGTGGTCGGTTACTTCGGAAAAATCGAATACAATGCACTGGGCCATATGCCTTAATAAATTCCAAAGGGAACAATATCAGTCAGATTACGTTATCGGACCATAATTGCCAATAACATGAGAAGTCCGTAACAGAAGAAAACCTTAAACAGTTTCCATGCTGGAAACCAAATAACATCACTGAAGAAACTTCAGATTTAGAAAGAACTCATCAATTTAAAAAGAGCCTCAAGTTAAGGATTTGGATCCGAGTGACAGGGGAGGCGAGGCATCACAGATGTGCAGCCTCAGGGACTGAGGCGGGGTGAACCCAAACCTCGGAGATGCAAGGAGGCCAAAGCGGGCAGGAGGGTGCGGACACTAGAACCGGCCTGTGGCCGGAGAATTCTGGGGCCTGAGTTTCAGTATTTGACCTCCAGTAATGCTGCGACGTCTTTAATGAGCATGTGCACATCGAGATGCTTGGAGTGTCCACACTTTTCTTCAAGGACATGTTTTGCGAATTTCCACGTGGGTGGCCCCCAGGCTCCTGGGATGGTTCCGGTTTAGGCCTGCTGCCCTGGCGAAATTATCAAGGGCACCATCTTTTACTCCTTGAAGTGTCATGGTGTGGATGAGAAAGGATGCCATTACCCTCATGGTCAGTCACCACGTAAGTTGGCCATGACCTGGAGGTGTTGCTATTTTGAGATAAGTGATGTATTTGTAAAATTATTAATTTGTTAATGTATTTTTATTGATTTCAGAAAGAAAGGGAGAGGGAGAGAAAGTTAGAAACATCAATGATGAGAGAGCATCATTGATCACTTGCCTCCTGCATGGCCCCTACTGGGAATTGAGCCCACAACCCAGGCATGTGCCCTTTACTGGAATCAAACCTGGGACTCTTCAGTCTGAAATCTGATGCTCTAGCCACTGAGCCAAACCAGCGAGGGCAGTTTGTACAATTATTATTACGATTTTGTTTTGGTAGTTGTTTTGTTCTGAAGTAATTGCTCCATTTTTACCATTTTGATTGATTTATTCCTCTCCTTTAATTCTTTGTTATCCAGCTTCCCCTCCCCATGGGAGAGTCGGAATGGTGGGCAAACTGTGAGGGACTTTGTCTCTCCAAATGGAGTGAGTTCAAACAAAGTTTGAGCCCTCTTTCTGTGAGGCCACCTCCCTGCTGTGAGGCCGGCTTCCTGCTTCAGCGCATTTTCATTTCTGAGCCAGAAAAGAACACAGCTTAAGATTCTCAACACAATGTTCCACCGAGAAACGTCTTTTCTTTGATGTGGATGCGGTCTGTGTACTTTCACCCAGGTGCAGAACTGCGAGGATTACCAAGTGGAACAGACTGACCTGACCCGTCATCTAGCGCTTGAGCCTCCTGTTCTTGGAGCCGACAGTGTAGTGGTTTGAAGACCTCTGCCTCCGGTTTCGGAGCACAGACGCCGCTGGATCTCCGGAGATGTCCTCCGTCTGTGGTCTGCCTGAGGCAGGCACCACTGAGGTTACGTCAGAGGAAATGTCGGCTTGAAATGTGCTCTCCCCTCCCTCAATGAACAATCCCACTTCTGCCCTGTATTCATGAGGGTGTAGACCAGTGGTCTTCAAACTGAGGCTCATGAGCCACATGCAGCTCGAGAGCCGTGGTTTGCTGCTCTGTTGACTAATGAGTTTGCCGACCACTGACCTAGACTCTAGATTCCCATAATTGCAGGCTGTGATTAAGCCCCTATCCTAGTGGTCAGCAAACTCATTAGTCAACAGAACAACAAACTGCAGCTTGAGAACCACAGTTTGCCGACCACTGGTGTAGACCATTAACCACTCTGGAATAGGCATAACCAGTGTATTGTGGGAACCGTGAGGGCCAGACCTGCTCATGACCTCGGAGCAAAGGAGAAGCCAGGGTGCAGCCTGACCCGGCTGCACACAGCGCTGCTTCCTCTCTGTCTGTAACGCACAGACTCAGAATTTGCTTGTGGGGAGCGTTCCTTTGCATGCCTAAAGCACCTCGTGACTTACAGCCAGAGCCAGCTTGGATTTAACAACTACTCTGTGGTGAGTGAGTGACGCTAGGTCCCCACACCCAGGGATTGTAATCCAGGACACCTGAGGGGAGTTCCGAATCTGTTTCCACAAACGTCTATCTTCCTAGGACTTGGTGGTGGGCATTCCTTGGGCCACACTGTTTTGGGGGAGGGTGGGGAGCCGATGCCTTTAACCCCATTGCCCGTTAATCCCTGGGAAGCTGGCACTGCGGACTGGACGGGCAGTCAGGAAGTTCCTCCCCGGGCTGGGCCTGAGGCCTGAGGCCGGTCAGGCTCAGGAAGAAGGGCAGACAGAGCCGTTCCGTAGGGCAGGCCCGCGCTCCTCCCCGGCCAGGGTCACCGGGGGAGCAGGGTGCGTGACCACCTGGCGGCCGGTGGAGCTGAAATCCTTGGGAAGAAGAGCAGCTAACGCCTCAGGTGCTCCCCCTGGGGCCAGCGTCCTGTCCCAGCGGGTTCACCCAGGCCTCATCCAGGGACTGCTGGGTCTAGTGACACTGCTTGGTGCTGGACTCATCATGGGGGCCACGTACCAAGAACTAATATCATGAAACTTGAAATAAAAGTGTTTATGGGATTCTGCATCCTTCATGGAAACCAAGGCCATGGGAGGAAAAACCATGTTCAATGCTTGTTCATTTGCTCACCCCAGCGGCGAGGTTTAGACGTGTATGCATGTGTGTGTGTGTTTGTGTGTGTGTATATGTGTGTATGTGTGTGTGTATATATATATATATATGTGTGTGTGTGTGTGTATGTGTGTGTGTGTGTGTGTGTGTGTGTGTGTGTGTGTGTGTTGTATGAAGAACAGCCCCGTGGGAGCACCCACATTTGAAAGGAAACAGAAGCGTCTAAAGCAAGTTCCTTTCCAAAGTCAGTCCTGGCTGCTTGGCCTCCAGAAAATGACTTTGCTGTCTCAGACGCGGTGTGTGAAGCTGGAAGCAGAGTGTGGGAGGGACATGTTTGGTCCTTTATAAACGTCACGGGTTGACTTATTAATATTTACGCAAGTGAGTGCCCGGCTAGCTCAGTCGGTAGAGCATGAGACTCTTAATATTTACGCAAAAGCCAGGAAGTCTTTTATGGTCTTCCTGGCAGGACCCGAACAAAAGACTGTAAAAATATTGATTTAGAAACGGACACACCTCCCACTTTTCCAGGAAGACCATGTTCCCGGTTCTGTGCGTCCACCTCCGTGGCAGGTGCGGTCACGTGGGAACACTTACCTGGCAGCCTTTCACACAGATCCAGTCAAGCCATGACGCTTGTTCGTTTCTGAGAAAACGCAGCTCCCGGTGCCATTATTACTTTATGGTTTTATGCCCTTTTATAGCCTTTATGCCCTTTCATATGCATCCCCACTTCCCAGACAGCATGTAGAGAACTTTTAACTGCATTTAGGCTCCACGTGAAAACGGAAGCATCTAGTTCTGATTGGACCCTGAGCTGTTCTTTTCTTCCCTGGTGAAATCAGGGGAGGATGTGTTTCCGGATCCTCCTTCGGAGACTGTCACTGGATGTAAAGTGTGGATTCCCACCCCATTTAACACTCTGCCCTCAAAAGGAGAATGAATCGGTGGCTCAGGGAGGTTTGCAGTGGCTCCGATAATCACCAAACTCATCACACCTTCGGAGACTTGTTTTTGTATCATTTGGTCTTTGAAATTAATCATTATTCCTGACACTGAGAGAACAAGGGAAAAGATCAGGAGGCCTGGGTGGGCTCAAGCCCCTCCGAGAGCCCATCTACAGTGTTATTTTCTCATAAAACTTCATTCCAAAATCCGTTTGGGCAGTAGGATCAATACCGTCACCACGAGCCTGCAAGATAGACCTGCCTTAAGCTGAATTTCATGGTGCAGCGTTAGAGAAAATAGTGTTCGAGGAGACCACCAATATCGTATTCTACTCACCGATCATTCAGAAGGACAGGGAATACAATGGAAAGGTTCCCAAGAGTTAAAAGCAGTGACAGCTAAAGGATGTGTCTGACCCACGATTAGCCATTTCTTTACAAGATGGCCAGTAGGATTCTGGGCCGGGGAGGCACTGGAGCCCGGATGGAGGCCGAGTTCCTGGGCTCCAGCCCGAGAGGTGACTGTTGTACAGGGAGACACGGGTAGAAATCACCTTGTGTTGAATTGCAAGTTAATCCCTCTCTCTCCTTGTTATTTAATTTTCTTTCCTCCAGGGTGACTTCAGGATTTATGTAGCATTTTATTCAGTTCATCAGCCACTTGGCTTTGCTTGTGCAATCAGTACTCGCCTCCCATTTCCCTCTGTCAGTAAACTCCCTTTCCGGAACACGAGTCTGGCAAACAAATGTTGTCGCAATATGCTGGTCTGTGAAGCACATCCTCGCTCGATTTACCCAGGTCACCCGAGTCAGGGCCCCGCATCGCCGTGTGCCTGCTCTTCTGATTTCTTAGTTTATCAAGAAATGGCTTTATTTCCTACAGGTGACCTTACCTCTTGAATGGAAAGCTGCCCCAGAATTAAAGACCAGGGGGAGGGGGGAGGGGAGTGCCCTGGAGGAAATGCAGAGGGCTCAGGCACCACCATTCTCTCCTGAAACGTCAGTGTGATCTAATGCCAAGCCGTCTAGAGGTTCACCTCCCTCCCCCAGCTGACCGGCTCTGACTGATCCATCACTGACCGTTCACTAAATAAGTAGCATTTGAACAGGTCCAATGCTGATGGGGAGGCAGGCTGGAACTTGTGAATAGCGCCCTTCTCTCTCTCTCTCTCTCTCTCTCTCTCTCTCTCTCTCTCTCTCTCTCTCTCTCTCTCTCTCTCTCTCTCTCTGGAAGTGCAGCTGGAAGGTCTAGAGTCCTGGCTCTGCATTCAATCTGAAACAACCCACTGAAAAAAAAGTTAAAAAAATATTTTTATTGATTTTTTACAGAGATGAAGGGAGAGGGATAGAGAGTTAGAAGCATCAATGAGAGAGAATCATCGATAAGCTGCCTCCTGCACAACCCCCACTGGGGATGTGCCCTCAACCAAGATACATGCCTTTGACCTGAATTGAACCCGGGACCTTTCAGTCTGTAGGTCGACGCTCTATCCACTGAGCCAAACCAGTCAGAGCAACCCATTGGAAATTTAATCTTTAAATAAATAGAGAATAAATGTTGAAGATCATGACGTTTCGCTCTGGATGCACCCGCTCGGACTTCCCTTCACTGGGCTGCCCTGGCCGAGTGCCTGATCCGCACCTCCTTCCGTGGGGGAGGGTCTGAGGTGGGAAGCTGGGCCTCAGGGCAGGTCTGCAGCAGGGAAGGATGCCTTCTGGGTGCTCTCATATATTTTTTTAAAAACTTTATTGATTATGGTCTCACATAATTGTCCTCATCCCCCCATTCCCATCCCAACTCCTCCCCACATATGCCCCCAACCCCTGTTGTCCATGGCCACTGGCCAGGCCCATATGTATGCACACAAGTCCTTTGGTTGATCTCTCCCCCTTACTCCCACCCTCCCCTACTTTCCCTCTGAGGCTTGAGAGTCTGGTCGCTGCTTCTCTTTCTCTGAGTCTGTTTTTGTTCATCAGTCTATGCTGTTCATTATTTCCTCTAGATGTGTGAGATCATATGATCCAAGAAATACCCTTGTAAGAACCGAAACTGAGACAAGCCATAATGGTTATGCTGAGAGGCAAATGAATCAGTCTGTAGTGAATTCCTTTCTGAGCCAACAGTTCTTTTGAGTCCCAATTTCAATGTCAAATAGTTCCTTATGTGTACATGTCAGCCATGATATTTCAGATCTGGTTGGTGGACAAATGGTGGTAATGCAGGTCCGACCGTCTCCTGTTTGGTCCTGGGCATCCTTCAGCAACACGCAGCTGCTGTCTGCTGGTATGGCGAGGCGTCGTCATCAGTGTCTTCCATCTCTGAACTATTTCTCTTCTGTCTTCGTGGCTGGAGCTGGGTGCTCTCATATTCACAGAGGACACCCAGGGCCTCTGGGCAGGGCTGGAGGGCGGGGGCCCCCAACTCCTGGGGCCACCGGGGCCCATCGGACAGGGTGGTGGCAGAGTGTGCAAGTCCCCAGACTCCGGGGAGGGCTGCCGCCTCCCCACCCCCAATGAACCCCTGGGGCGGGGGCTGCCGCTGAGCGCCGGAGGATCCCTAAGGCTTCTTGATCCCTAAGGCCGAGCACCTGCCAGCACCTGGGTGCGAGGGATGCTGGGAACCCGGGGCGGCGGCGGAGCTGGTGGAGGTGTGCAGGGGTGTGTGTGTGGGAGGAGACGGGTTCCACGCGGCTTGCGGAGGTCGGGAACGCCGGGGTGCACACCACGAATGTGGGACGTTGATCTCTGCACTGTCAGGTAAGGACGAGAACGCCTTTTTTGTTTTTGTTTTTGTTTTTTTTTGTTGTTATTTGCATGAAGTGTGTTGTTTCTGTCGGGTTAGACAGAAACAGAGTTGCGTTTCTTGTCTGAGAGTTCACGTGTGCATAGAAGGGGGTGTATGGCAGCCGCGTGGCCAGCTGGGAAGCTTTATCTCCCAGCCCCACGCCCCGCCCCATGGCCACACTGCGCTCCGTGGCGCTCAGGCCGAGATCCTTGCAGCCGCTTTGTTGCCAGCGCCTCCCGGTTACATTACCTTCGGCACAGACAGGGCATCAGCAAGAGCCCTGAGGCCGGAGGGGAGATGGGATTGCGTCTTCCTCTTTGCTCCCTGAGAACTTCTTGAATTTCCCCTGTTCCACTGAGGGTCACCCTTTTCTCACGTCTGCACCCCGGCAGTGAAGGTAATGGTGGGGGATTCCCGAAGCAGCAGCTGAACCCAATCTGCAGCTTTCCCCACCTTTGCAGGCCCGGCCTCCTGGGCCCGCTCTGTGGCATCAGCCCACCGGGTGCCCCTCCTCAGCTTCCAAGCTTCCATGTTTTCAACCCCTTCCATCGGGTTCCCCAACCCGAGGTTCGCTGCCTCCACGCCGCCATCTGAGGGCTGTGCTTCCCTCTCCTGTCACCAAGGTAACAGCCTCTGCACCTGGAGCACCGCCCTCACCTGGTTTTCTCAGGGTGGGACTTCCACTTTCAGCCCAGATGGACTAACAGGGGCTGGGTTTGATTTCTCACCTGTGTCAAAAGCTCAGCAATAACTGAAGGAAAATAACCAATGAATCGCTGACGTGGCAGTAAGTTTATTGTGCACACACCAAAAAGTTCCCAAACCGGAAACACTCAGATCCAAGGCGGAGTGAGCCTCAGAGCTTTGTTTATTGTTGTAGAGCAGCCCTTACAGCGAGGAGGCCGCGACTGTTGACTCTTCACCGCGATTGGCTATCAGAATTATTTTTAAATCATAGGGAGTTGGCCGGTTATTACCTCATATCAACCTTGGGAAACAGTTTAGGTTTTGCTTATAATTTCCAGAGGCATAAATAAGAAATGACCCAGGTCAAGTTTGACTTGCAAAAGAAGCTAGATTAAGCTTTGTTTGTGTGACTCAACTGGTTTTGTCTGCTCAGGGGATTTTCATGGCTGGTCTTCATTTGTTTTTTATTTCAATGCCTGAAACAACCAGAAAATCCAGTCAATATGTATAAGCAATGGTTTTCAGGACACGGGAAATCCGGCAATGAAAAACAGTTCACACCTGATGCCGCCTGCCTGCGTGGCTCGGTGGTTGAGCGTCGACCAGGATGTGCACCTGGGTTGTGGGCTTGATTCCCCAGTGTGGGGTGTGCAGGGGATTCTCGCTCATCATTGATGTTTCTATCTCTCTCTCCCTCTCCCTTCCTCTATGAAATAAAAAATATATATATTTCAAAAAACCAGTTAACACCCGAGAGAAGGGAAACAAAGGAGGTGCACCCTGTGATTGCTCCCCCCACCCACTGTCTGGAGTTTTCAGGGAGGGGAGCCAGGCAGACATCCGGCGCAGAGATGGAGCTGGGAGTAAGCCGAGCTGAAGTTTGCAGAGAGAGCACTAGAGAGGAGAGAAGCTCTCTCTGAAAGACGTAGAGAGAATGAAGAGACAGGCCAGTCTGGGAGAAAATATTTATAAAATTTGTATCTGAGAAAGGACTTTTATCCAGAATACAGTATAATGAACTCTACATCTCAATAATAAGAAAAGAGTCCAATAGAGAATGGGCAAAAGATTTAAACGGACTCTTCGCCAAAGAAGATATATAGATGAGGTCAAATAGCATACAGAAAGATGGTCAACATTAAGCCATTAGAGCTCTGCAAATTAGAACTACCACCAGGTACCCCGGAATTTGAAAAGCTCATTGAAAATGTGAAAGACCGATATATCAAGTGTTGGTGAGATCTAGAAATACTGTCACTCTCATACCCTGTTGGGTATGTTAAGTAGTACATTTTGGAAAAACAGTTTGGTAGCTTTGTAGCTTAATCATATATGTACCTACTTTAGACCTTGCCATTCCACTCCTAGGTGTTCACCCAAGAGAAAGGACAGTGTGTGTCCACACAGAGGGTTTACAGGGATGTTTATAAAGCAGCTTTGTTTGTGATAAAGGAAAACTAGAAACACCCCACAGGTGGATGAATAAGCAGTTTGTGGCATGTATGGACAATGAGT
Organism: Pipistrellus hanaki; assembly: GCF_964339955.1. Classification (NCBI taxonomy): domain Eukaryota; kingdom Metazoa; phylum Chordata; class Mammalia; order Chiroptera; family Vespertilionidae; genus Pipistrellus; species Pipistrellus hanaki. Next base: position 67,923,564 of record NC_140506.1, on the reverse strand, counting down.
ACTACCTGGCAATTAAAATGGAATAGAACATGGAAACATGCTAAAAGTAGAAAAATATTAAAATAATTATTCTGAATGAAGAATCCAGATAAAAAAAAGAGTACATACAGCATGTTCCACTTACATAAAATTCTAGAAAATTAAAACCAATAGATAGAAACTCAAAGCAGACCTGTGGTTGCTTGGGGCTGGGGTGGGGGTACAGTGAGAGGCACAGGAGAGGGATTGCCTAGGGATTGCTTTAGGGAGTGATGGATATTTTTATGATCTTGATTATAGTGATGCTTTCACAAGTATATGCTTAAGCCAAACTTAAAGTGCACACGTTCAACATGTAGTTTACTGTATATAAATTATACATTAAGAAGGGCATTAAAAATTAGAAATAAAACAAATTAGGATGCTGTTAGGATGATGCAGGTTAGACAGTACACACATTCCTCTGGCAGCTAACAAACCTATTTCTCTCCTAATCAACTGCCTTGAGCTATACTATCACTAGAGTAGCTCTCATCCTGGGGCAAGCAATTCACAATTTGGTTCTGGGGAAGGTTTGTGTGTGTTTTTTTATCCTCACCTGAGAACATCTTTTTCCATTGATTTTTTAGGGAGAGTGGGAAAGACAGAGAGAAACATTGATGTGAGAGAAATACATTGATTGGTTGCCTCTTGCATGAGCCCAGACCAGGGCCTGGGCCAGGGAAAAGCCTACAACCAAGGTACGTGCCCTTGACTGGAATTGAACCTGGGATCCTTCGGTCCTCAGGCCAAGGCTCTATCCACTGAGCCAAACTGGCTAGGGTCTGGGGAAGGTTTTTTGATACTTCCTACTGTGGTCCATATATGTGCAGAGAAGGAGGAATAGAGTTTACAGTCATAATCTTTTTTTCTTCTTTCTCTTATTGTTGTGCTCTCTCTGAGGCTTGAGCACAGTTGTAATCTTTAAATGGAGAAAGAATGAACAGGAATGGGATCACAGCCTGGCCAGGGTGCAAGAATGAGGGAGGGTGAGAGCCTACACTGTGTGGGTCCAGTGATTATTGGCTATGCTCCCACTCCATTATCACATGGGGAGGGAAGAATGAATATGCGGCTGAAGTTATTTAGGCACATATGGCTTAGGGACCATCAGAAACGGAACAAGCTACACTGTGAAAATGCGTAATTGTAGCTTTCCAGAGACAGAAGGAGGCATGCTAACCCCCAAATTGGTCAAGTTTCGGCAGGACAGACAGATGCCTGCCTCCCTGCGTGACTGCCTCACTCCTATGTTTCAGAGAGGGAGAGATAGAAACATCAATAATGAGAGAGAATCATTTATCAGCTGCCTCCTTCACACCCCCTACTGGGGATCGAGCTAGTACCCTGATGGGGAATTGAACCAGTGACCTCTTTGTTCATGGGTCGATGCTCAACCACTGAGCTACCCTGGATGGGCAAGTCTTTCATCTATTTTTGAGTTGATTTTTTGTGTTTAGTATAAGGTAGTGGTACACTTTTATTCTTTTGTATGTGGCTGCTCATTTCCCTCATGCCATTCATTGAAGAGACAGTCCTTTCTCCATTGTATATTCTTGGCTCTTTTGTCATAAATTAATTTACCATGTATAGAATAGTCTATTTCTTGGCTCTCTCTTCCCATTGATTTGTGTTTGTTTTTATGCCAGTACCGTACTGTTTTGATTAGTATGGCTTTATAATATAGTTTGAAATCAGAGAGATGGTGCCCCCATCTTTGTCCCTTCTTAAGATTGCTTTGTTTGGCTGTTTGGGGTCTTTTGTCTTTCCACTGAGATTTTAGAATTGTTTGTTCTGTTTCTGTGAAAAATGGCATTGGAATTTGATTGTGGTTGCACTGAATCTAAAAATTGCTTTGGATAAGGCTTCGTATTTGGAAAAAACACAGATGTGCTGGAAATTCAATGATCAAGGACACTTTATTTAATATCTGATTTTTAAATTTTAGTCAAGAACTGGTAATATTAGCAGCAGGGATGGCTTAAAAAAAATAAAGAATACCAGTATTATATTACTGGGCTTATTTGTGAGCAGATCTGGTTACTAATGATGGCATAACTCTTAATGATATGTAGGACTTTGACTTTATAAAAAATGCTTGAGAGCAAAGTCATCTGGATTATCTGTAACATGTTAGTGTCCAGGAGCTTTTGATCACTAGAAACAAACAGATGAACAAGAAAAGCATGTCTTGAATTTCACTATTAGGATACATAAATCAAAACAGCATGAGATAATTCATATTTAAGCTGGAAATCTTTTTATCTGAGTCCATGAATTTGTGAGTTAGAATAAGTTGTGGACAGCGAAAAGGCATCGTTAAAAAACGTGTCTGGAATAGTTTCAAAGAATTGCATAAATCCACACCTGGGAAACGCCTTGCAGTGTTGTAGAGTATAGTAGGAAGGTATCTTAAATAGTAACAAAACTTGAGATGTCAATAATAGCTTTTCCTGTTTAAAGATTGGTAATTTCTATTCACCAAAATCCTATATAATAAAAGGGTAATATGCAAATTGACCCTAATGGCAGGATGATCGAGAACAACTAGTTACTATGACACACACTGCCCACCAGGGGGAAGACGCTCAACGAAGGAGAAGCTCCCCCAAACCACAAGCTGGGCTGACAGGTGCCAGTGCAGTGTCGGAGGCCTCTCCATCTCCTTGGCAGCACTAAGGATGTCCGGCTACAACTAAGCCGTCAGTTGGACATCCCCTGAGGGGTCCTGCACTATGAAAGGGTGCAGGCCAGGCTGAGGGACCCCTTCTCCTGCCCCCAAGTGCACGAATTTTTGTACACTGGGTCTCAAGTATATATTCATAGATTAAAATATCAGAATGTATTGGAATAGCATTACAACCAATAATCTCTTTTTAAGGCCTATTTTCTGATTCTGTAAAGATGAATACCCAAGCTTTAAAGGGCAAGGTATATGGTGGACATTTGCTATTATTTTAGTCCCTCAGCATCTGAAACCCTTCCTAAGTTAAGATTCTCGACCTTGGTAGCTAGGTGGTAGAGGCTGGAAATCCCAGATGCTTTCTTTCCCAATGACCTGGGAGTCACATTTAGATCCACTTCCACCAGATTTTTTCTTTTTTAATTCTCACCCAAGGATATGTTCTTATTGCTTTTAGAGAGAGGAAGGGGTGAGGAGAGAAAGAGAAACATCAGTGTGAGAGAGAAACATCAATGTGAGAAACATTGATTGGTTACATCCCAATCACGCCCTGACCAGGTATCAAACCCTCAACCTTAGTATGTGCCCTAACTGGGAATGGAACCTACAACCTTTTGGTGTATGGCATGCTGCTCCAACCAAGCCACCTGGCCAGGGCCACGTGCACCAGATTTTGACTTAGGAGCTAGCTATAAAAAAATAAAACAAGCAGTAAGCGCACAATGCAGTATACAGATGGTGTGTATTACTTTATACCTGAAACCTATATAATTTTATGAACCAGTGTCACCCCAATACATCCATTTAAAGAGAAAATAAAACAAATAGCAACATATTCTTTTTCTTTCCCTCATATCATTACAACCCAAATGTTGTAATAAGTGAAGCGTTTTCTTTCTCTTTGGAAGAGTCAACTATATGATTCTTGGGGGAGTGGGGAGAACACAAAAAGTGGCTCCCTCCCGGAGAGTGTGGCTCAGTGGTTGAGCATCCACCTATGAACCAAGAGATCATGATTCAATTCCTGGTCAGGGCACATGCCCAGGTTTCGGACTTGATTCCCAGTGGGGCGTATGCAGGAGGCAGCTAATCAATGTTTCTCTCTTACATTGATGTTTCTCTTTTCCCTTCCTTCACTCTCTTAAAAAAAAAAAAAAAAAAAAAATCAATAAGAAAACATCCTCTGGTGAGGATAAAAGGAATTTAAAAGGCATCGACATAGAACTTTTATAAAACTGGAATGCTGGATAGGAAAACATTAAACAAATAATGAATATGGTAATCTGTTATAAGATTATACTACGTGCATGACACAGCAATATACTTTAGAGACATTATTATATTTGCTCCTCACAGTGACTTCTTGTTGGTCCTTTCAATAAAATAGCAGGGGAGGGATGGGGTTGAGGATGGGAGTGGGGGAATGGCCAAATATCTTGTTTAAGGCCACACAATTCGTAAAATGTGGACCTAGGCATCAGGCTTTGGTTTCCTGATTTCAATGTTCTTTCTCTTTCCCTCATATTATTACAACCCAAATTTAAATAATTTTGAACTCTGAAATGAATACTCAGGAGAAAAGAAGTATGGGTGAGTTGGAAGTAGCAGGGAGGAAGTAAGAAACAGTTAAAACTATGTCTTTGTTAAAAGAATTAGGAAATTGACAAAGCACAGTGCTAGCAAGGTGTTTTCACCAATGAGTATTTATTAAAAGCCAGGGTGCACCAGGCACAATTCTTGTCCAGTAGGCTGACAGACACAAATGATGTAACCAATTCACTTATTAGCTTATCTGATTAAATAAAATACATTTCATAGAAATGATTATAAAATGCATTGCAGACAGAAACGGAATACCTTTCATATTACAGATCTTTACGGTACCTAAGTAATTATTAATAAAAACCAGGCAACCCTATGGTAAATAGAAGTTATCAAGCCACCGGTTATTTCTTTACCTTAGTCAGCAAAAGCACAAAAGCATGCTGTCGTTACGCCGAAACGGGTTTCAACATTCCACACAGACATCTTTTTTTCAAAAGTAACATCGTCCACCTATCATCTTAAAATTTCCAAGTTTTTCATCGTGTATCAAATCACATTATATTTTTTGGTTTAAAGATTAGTTTTGGTTTCGAGTAAGTTTACTTAGTACTCCAGTCCCAGGTCTCACAGATTCTTGGGGCGGGTGAGAACTAGTTCAATTACATATTATTAGAGGGACAAAACCAAATGTAAACGGGATGGTTTATTTGCTTTGCCCAATCTTTCTTGCCAGTATTCAATTGAGAAGTTAAGATACACAGATGATTTAAACCAGAACATAACAGAAGGGGAAAAAAAAAAAGACAAGATACTGGGGTCATTTCTTCGAAGCAAGCCTGTCGTCCATCGGAGCTCCGTATTGCCTTCCGGAGAGTTATGGCTAAGTCCTCAGAGGGCCACCTCAGGCTGTTGGCACATGATCTATCCCTTAGCTGGAAGGCTGCGGTGCGGAGGGCGGGAGGGACTGACAAGGCACGTTGTGGAGTGTTTGCTGACACTGTGGCCACGAACCACAGCGTGTAAGAGTGTCCACCAGGCCCTCCCGGGATGGGGCTGGCTCCTTCAGGCAGCAACACGGAACCCTTCCGCCGAGAGTCAAGGTCAACTTTCATTGCACAGGAGCCAGGATTATCCCCCCTCCCCCCTCCCTGAGCTGGAGACCTCCCAGGGCGCACGGGGCTGGGTGCGGGGTGCCTCTCCGCCGCTCGCTCCTCCGGCCAGCAGGGAGCGCTCGCCGGGCGCCTCCCGGAGCACCGTCTTCAAAGGGAAGCGTGAGGTATCACGTTGGCCCACGCAGTCTGGTCTGTCAGTCGCCATTCTCCAACAATTTCTGTAAGTTGTTCTGTATCTTGAAATAATAACAGAGAAGCTCCTGTTATTAAATAGAACGGAGTCTCCAGCAGGACACGATCTCACTCCTCTGGGGGAAATGGTGAACAACACAGACTGATGAACAAGAACAGACCCAGAGATAAGGAGTCATGGGTCAGGCTGTTGGACCTCAGAGGGAGGGTGGGGATAAAAGGGAGAGCTCAACCAAGGACTTGTGTGCACACATATGAGCCTAACCAGTGGTCAAGGACAATGGGGGGGGGGGGGGGGTGTCTGACTCCAGAATCTATGCTCTTCCGCCTGTACTGATCCACCTCGAATGCCAATTCCAGTCCTAAGGAAATAAGTATTTCCTTTTTTACCCACAAAAGGCATTGCCTTAGTCCTCCACATTCCTACTTCATGTCTTCCCTACCTATCCCACAAGTCCAAAGATAAAAAAGCAGGAGTGGGAAGACAGAAAAAGAAATGATTAGATGCCATATATGAGTGAGGTCATGTGATGCTTGTCTTTCTCTGACAGGCTTATTTCAATTAGCATAATACTCTGGAATCTTAAGAACAAAGTAAACTGATGAACAAAACAGATCGAGACACTGAAACAAGCAAGAGACTATCATATTTCAGGAGGGTGGGGAGGGGAGGGAGAGATTAACCAATGAATGTATATGCATATGAGCATAGCTTGGCCTCTTAGCTGAGGGGCGGGGCTCTGTCTGAGCTCCCGTTTTTCTCTCCCTCCTTATAGAATGTGGTGTCCTCGCCAGGCAGGCAGGAGAATGGGAAGAAGCACAGGTGAAGGCAGCAGAATTCTGTGTGCTTCTGGTCCAAAGAATACTGGCATTTGCCAGAGGGAGCAACATATAACATCAAAACCAGCTCACTCACTTGGTCAGCAGAGAAACCCAAGCACTGGTCAACATGTCATTACAGAGAAAACTAAAAATTACCTCAGGCCTCAACAACTACCATTGTAGAAAGGAAAGTAATTCTGGTTGCTGGCCCATACCTTCTCTAGGCTGCTTTTGATTTAAAAGAGGAAGAAAGGTTTCCAGTCAGCCCGTGGATACAGTGAAGCGACAGGAAGGATCTGGCATGCCTTGGTTTAAGGGCAGGAGTCTGGGAACACCTTTGCTCTCCATACTTCAGTGGTTCAATGTCAGATCACGTTTGGTAAAGCAAAACAATCAGTTTGACTCCTTTGTAGTTCATGTTTCTCCCCAAGTAAGTGTACCTGCACGATCCTGGAAAGTGCCTGGGCATGGGTGGGATTGAACTGAACACTGAACTCCTCGAACCCTTTCCTGCTTAAGGGCTAGGGCGAAAACAGATTTTCAGAGGGGGAGGGATGAACACGTTGACGGGAGTAAGAAAATGTTAACCAGGCTTCACTAGGCTATCTCTGGCATGCCTCCCCTTTTCTCCCGTTCCCTCTCCTCCTGAGTTCTAAGAATGCCACGGGCAGGCCTGCCCCATAGCTGTCCTACAGGAAGGTGCCTTCCGTGGTGCAGGTACATCCGTGGTTGGGCTAAGGTTGGGCTCTGGGGCACAGGAGGGGAGGGGCTGCCATGCACAACTCTGACATCACAGATTCCCAGTCTGCCCACGTCCTGGCCTTGTCTCCCCGCGCAAGTGAACAGAAATGTGGCTTCTTCTCGGTCACGTAGGAACAGTGACACCCGTCCCGCAGGGTTACGACAGGGAATGGACGCAGTGGACGGCCACCGTGGGCCTGGGTGGAGGCGGGGCTGCGCTCTCGGTTGGGACACTCCCTTCTGGGTCCCTCCCCCGAGCCCTGGGCCAGAGGTCACTTGCCACCGGGCTCTGAGGCACAGAGGACGATTTCTAACCCAGGAGGGAAGCCAGAAGACAGACCAACGAGGAAAATGAGATCGGGACCTGTTTCTTCGTGCAAATAAAAGACGGTCTTTCACGTTTACCACGTACTCCCCGGGCTGGGTGTGGCCACCTGGGCTGCTGGCTGCACACACCAGAAGGGTTTCAGTGTGTAGCCACTCATCTACGGCAAGCGGCAGGCACCACCACGCCCGCCCCAGCTCAGGAAGGAAATCACCTTTTCTAGTTTCACGATGTTGGCGGTGAGCTCTCGGCAGAGGACCTCTGCATTCAACTGCCCCTGCGACCCCAGGCCGGGCGGCGCTGCGTGTCTGCGGGACAGAGAGAAGCGTTACCCGGGCGGGCGGGCGGGCAGGCGGGAGCGGCCGGGACAGAGGAGGGAGAAACGCCTCTGGCCTGTATCTGAACAGAAAACCAGGTTACAGCCGCAGAGAGGGAGCATTTCACTTGTTAACGCCGGACGACACGCAGGAATCCACTCCAGACTGGATGCTTGTGGGCTAATTCTTAACAGCTCAGCCGGAAATCTCTGAAGCTATTTTTGTGTAAGTGGCTGCACTGTGCCTCGGCTTCCAAACAGAAACCAGACATTTATTCTCACGCCCATGGTTTCTTAAACCCCTTGTACTGGCCTCCAGCAACCTCTCTATCCCCACAACAGCACCACTCTGCAAGAACTGTTGCTCTTCTCAGACGTAGATGTAGCCACTGGAGGGCTGGGCAGTGTACGGTCTTTGTAGTCACACAGAGTGCACGTGAGTCCTGATTCTATTTTCAAACTGGAAGACAGGAAGCTAATTATCTCTCCTGGTCTCAGTTACCTCATCTGTAAAATGGGAATAGCAGTGAGAAGGTACAGGGAGAGGGAACTGTATTTGTGCATGTGTATATCCATTCTGTTAGAGTCAACAGCACATGGCGCATGCTCTGTGTAAAGGAATATCCCCACTTTTAGGACATCTGCTCAAAGCACGTTTCCTAATGTGGAATAACACTTTATGTTACTTTTTAGGCAGTACGTCAAGATCCTCATGGGACTGGGTTTAAAGGAAAGGGCTCGGTGTCTGAGTAGGTTCAGTTAGGTCAGGCATGTAAAATGACTGTGACAGAAAAACTGCCCGGGCACCATCAAACGATGACTAGTCATGTGGATCTGTACAGCGAGGAAGAGTTCTGAGAGTGAACGGGCCAGCACACAGTTATCGGCGACCGGATGTGCGGAGTTCCTTGAACTGCTTCTCTCCTATTCTCTCAGTGTCTTGACTCCCTCCCCTTCCAGCTACACTTTCATATTTTAATAAACGGGCCAAGGCCACAACCGAGTCTCAGGATAAAAGAACAAGATAATGTACAACTAGGCTTGTTTCTTGCCTCATCACTGGCAACACTATAGCAACTCAAGAACATGCACAGTCAGGGTCATTCGTCTCTGGGACTTCCCCACCTCTGTATTCCCCACGTATACACTTTAAAATATCTCACACAAAATGTACGCTTAATTAATATTTGCTAAGGAGGCTGCTGAAGTCGGGTCAAACATCCCACTAATCTGAATGGCAAGCGGATGCTAGCACCGGCGGGGCGGGTCTCACTCAGCGTGATGGGTGTCCATAATGGAGGTCAGCGACCCCAGCTGCTCCTCCAGGGCGTTAATTCTGTATCTCATGTAGAAGGTCGAGAGGATTAGAGCGCAGACACTGCAAAGGAACACAAGAGAAATCTCAGTGGTCAGTGGCCAGGCCCTGATGGTCACAAAATAATAAACTCAGAGACAGCCCTGGTTGGTGTGGCCCAGTGGTCAGAGCGTCGGCCTACATACAGAAGGGTCTTGGGTTTGATTCCCGGTAGAGGGCACATACCTGGGTTGCAGGTTTAATCCTCCGCTCATTTTGGTGGCAGCTAATTGATATCTCTCTCTTACATGCATGTTTCTCTCTCCCCTTCCCTCCCTTCCTTTCCACTCTCCTTCTCTCCCTCTAAAAACCAATGGGAAAAACATTTCAGGTGAGGGTTAACAAGACAAAAATAAAAATAAAACAATAACTCAGAGCCAGCTGTACATTCTTTGAGGCAAAGTATTTTCTAAAACAACTTGGCCAAAGATATTTTAAAAGAGATCTTTCTTCAAAGGTAGATGCTTGTCACAAAACTTCGGAGCTAACAAGGGATTTAAAATTCTTTGGCCCAAATTCCTCTGTTTACAGGAGATTCCAACAGGCGTTCTGGGCGCCCCGAGGCTCCTCCTTCCCCCGGTGCAGCCTCCGGCCCCAGCAGGCCCCGCCTGCGAGTGCCCAGTCTTGTTCTGGTGACTCACGGATTCCCTGCTTTATCTGGAAGCCAAAGGGGCCTGTCCTCCTGGTGTGAGGAAGAGCCCAGAACCGGGTCCGGCTATTTTCAGAAGAACCACTGATTACAGACTGGAAGTGAGGGGGAAGTTAAAGAAGTCAGAGCCCATGTTTTCAATCAAGGGGATGACATTTTCAAGTTGTTTTGGCCTTTAGCCAGAGAACATGGGTTGGATGGAAAATAAACAATCAGGACAAAGATGCTTCATTGTAATGTCCCAGCCAATAGTATCCACTCAGCCCTCAGTCTTCCGCTGGATTTGGCACAATCAGTTTGCTTTTTCCTTCCTCCCTCTTTTCACTTTATTTATTTATTTATTTATTTATTTATTTATTTATCTATCTATCTATCTATCTATCTATTTATTTATTTAAAAAGAAATCTTCTGAGCTTTGGTGTATCTTTTTTTTTTTTTAAAAATATATTTTATTGATTTTTTTTTACAGAGAGGAAGGGAGAGGGATAGAGAGTTAGAAACAGTGATGAGAGAGAGTCATCGATCAGCTGCCTCTTGCACGCCCCCTACCAGGGATGTGCCCGCAACCAAAGTACATGCCCCTGACCGGAATCGAACCAGGGACCTCTCAGTCCGTAGGCCGACGCTCTACTGAGCCAAACCGGTTTCGGCCCTCTTTTTACTTTAAATGAGAAAGGGATGAACGTGACAATGTGACCGGAGCTTAAGGGGAAAAAAATGTTGCCACAGGAGACAAAAACTGTGGGAGAAAAGATTGGGGTCACATTGGACACAACTGAGATTTATATGGCTCTTGGCAACACGAAAAGATGATTCCTTTTAAGAATTGAATAATTTTAAAATATATATATATTTATTGATTTCAGAGAGGAAGAGAGAGGGAGAGAGAGACAGAAACATCAATGATGAGAGGGAATCATTGATCGGCTGCCTCCTGCATGCCCTACACTGGGGACGGAGCCCGCAGCCTGGGCATGTGCCCTGACCAGGAATCAAAACCTGACCTTCTGGTTCACAGGTCAACGCTCAGCCACTAAGCTATGCCATCTGCACAAGAACTGAGTCGTTTTCTGAAGCCACTTCTAGTAAATTCATTTACTTACACAACTGCATAGAATATAAGAATATGGCGGAGATTCGGATGATTCTGAGACTTCACTTTGTGTAAGATTCCATTGGATTCTGACTGACCTGTTGGGTAGGAAACAACAGTTTTAAAACACCTTCTTCCAGCAATATTGCTATGGGGAAGAGGTACTTGAAACAGATAATTATTCCAAAGTATAGAAATCAAGGCAAATACTAACAGAAGCTTCCCGGTGTCATTTTAACCAGTAGCTACAATTCCTTCCAAACGTTCCCTTCCGTCCATATTACCGAGGGCCTCCTCTGAGTTAAGCATTGTTGGAGGGAATGATGAACCATCTAGACATCATCCTTGTCCTCACACCAGGACAACTGGTAACTGGTTATTAGGATAACTTGTGGCCCAGTGCATGGATTCGTGCACATTGAAAGGAAATTAATTAGAAAAGAAATATTTTAATATTGCTATTTGCCATTTCTCTATAATAGAAGTGTCAGAGATGAGAGAATATTAGCAAAATGTATATGAAAATAATATATAGATTGATTAATAATAACATGATATAACAACAAAGACATGATATGAAAACAACAAAAACATGATACAAAAACAATGCCTGACAAATTGATTAACCTTATTCTAATATCTCTCTGTATACCACATTAGGAGTAAAAACACTTTCAGAGTGCTAATTTCCCTTGTGATAAAGTATTTACAACTTTAAAGTCACACGCTCTTCAAACTTGAAAGAAAGCAACATAGAACTGACCATGTCCAAACACAGGTTCAGGTAGGAATGTTCCTATCTTTGTCTGGAGTTTGTCCCTGTGACTTATTAATGGTCATGGAAAATGCCGGCAACACGCGAAACCATCTTTGAATTAATTTAAATGGGAGGCCAGTGTCAGACGGGGACAAATCAATTCTTGGAATCAGAACAACCCCTCCTTCCGCAGATCCTGTTACTACTTCAGCTTCGATTATGTTAGATTGAAATCCTTTGATAATAAATCTAGTATCATTATAAAAACCCCATTTACTATTAATATTTCTCAGTAGCATGATGATTGCACCTACTTTCAATTTTAATTTATGACACAGCATTCCCAAAGGAGTAACACTATTAAGGAATTTGATGGGAACATTTTCCTTTTCAACATCATCCATTGAATTGATGGAATTGTCACTCAAATAGGTGTGAAAATCTCCATCGAGTACATCCAAAATTTCATTTAACTTATGAATTTACTCATTTTTAGGAAAAAGGATTGCATGTTTAGATATATTTTTAATGTTATCTATAGATATACTATTTCCAAAGGTAGCTTCAATAGTAGATCCATTACAAATCATTTCATAGGGGATTTCAATATCCATTCCTAAATAAAAACTATCAGGTTTGCCATCACTAATAATCTTTGTTTATCATTGATTAAAAAAATATGCTGGTTATTCTGGAAAATTTATATCATTTGGACAAACTTTGCCTTTGCTACAACATTGAGTAAATTTTCCATCAGATGGTTTTTCATCGGAGAAATTTAGTGATAGGCAAAATTGACATGTAACAGTCATTCTACCACAACTATGTTAAAAAAACAACCAAATTCATGATCAACAATGACAAACTGAAACACACATGTGCGACTGGCACCAGTTAAGAGATTTAGATGTATCGCACATGTGTGAGTCAATTGTGTGTTTATTTTTGAATTGCCAGTGTGTGCTATATGTACCAGTCGGACAGCCGTACAGCCGTTCACTTAGCCTTTTATATATACATATATATAGATTAGTACATAAAAAAATTCATTAATTTGAGTTTTAACAGCACTTTCTTTGAATCACTCAAAGTATTCTGAGTAACAGAGGGGCCTCCATGAAGGCTGTTCACCTTTATATCCACCACAGTAAAGCAGAGGACTGAACAATGTTTGTTGAGTGAATAAATAAATATGCAAAGACCTACAACAGGAAGGTGGGGGAGGAAATATTAAAGGCAGCCATGAAACGAAGTGTGAGGGCCCTTTAAAAGTTATAAGCAGATCCTCCACCTCTGCCCCCGCCCCCAATCTGCTCCTCACCGTGTGCAGGGAGACCCTTGGCTTTGCCTTCAGGTGCTCTGTTCACCTGGGCATCTGCCCTCGTTGGCTTTGCCTCTCCCTTGGAGACACCGAGGACCGTCTGGGATTCCGACACGTGGAAATCTGTCAGGCCAAACAGGGCTGGGTAAGTCCTCTCCTCAAAACATTGAAAACGTAGCATCAATCACAAAAGCAAACCACGCTCTCAACATGCACAATGACCAAGTACATAAATGGATCTTCTCCTAAGTTGGTTGAATAGTTGGAGATTGCAATCCAATGATGGAGCAATCCTATATAATAAAAGGATAATATGAAAATAGACCAAACGGCAGAACAAATGGAACCGAACAACCAGTCTCTATGAGTTGTGCTGACCAGCAGGGGGCATGCATAGCACATGGCGGGCATCAGCCATGATGGGATGGTGGAGCAGGTGAGCGGTGGCGCAAGTCACTGTCATCAAGGTGAGCTTCTGGTGGTTACTGAAAATTCTTTATTCCCACACACTGCAGTTCTGCCCGGCACTCACACCTGCTGCCAGTGCCCAGCACTGGTCCCCATGGTTCAGTGCCATCAGTGGGTGTGAGCAGCAGCTGCCACCCCTGATCACCCCTGAAAGCTTCTCCACCTCCCCCAGCTCCTGAGGGGAGATTGGGGCCGGCAGCTGCCCCTTGCACCTGCTGCCGGTGATGGCCCCACTCGTACCAGCTGCTGGTGCCGGTCCTGATCGCTCAGCATCAACAGTGGGTGCAAGCGGTGGCTGCCAGCTCTGATTGCCTGAGGGTTTCCCCACCTCTCTGGGCTCCTGAGGGGTGATCAGGGCAACAGCTACTGCTCGCACCCTCTGCTGGCGCCGGCCCCAATCACTCCGCACCTTCAGTGGGTATGAGCGGGGACGGTGCTGTCAGTGTGTGCCAGCGGCAGAGGCAGTGGTGGTGGCAGCGGCGGTGGGAGTGGGGTTGCTGGCAGACGTGACTGGGGACAAGGGCAGCAGTGGAAGGGGCCAGGCAGGGGTGCAGAGGATGAGCCAAGACCCACCCCTGTACCTACTGCAGCCTTGTGGCCCACAGTTCCTCTCAGGGTGCACAAATTTGTGCAGTGGGCCCCTAGTTAAATAATAAAATAAGGACGGTCTGTCTCTACCCTAGGGACTCATGGAGATGATTCAGCTGTAATAATTGATAATATTCTTAAAAGAGGGAAGGAAACAGTATGTTTCTCTCTTTCAATCAACATATTATGTCGATGTATGGGGCACTTATTAAATATGCATCAATGGAAATGGAATTTTACCACCCTAGGCAAATCCGTGTGCTGGAACTTCCCCCAGATTCCCTTTCCAGTTGTTAATTAGGAAGACAACGGGTGTTTTGTTGTTGTTGGTTTTGTTTTGTGTTTTTTAAGGGGTGGGGTGAAGATGTTTTGTGGAGAATGAAAAGTTAGTCAAGATACAGAACTTTCCAGACCTCTGGAGTTCTCGGACTCGGGTGTCTGCGAGCCGGAGCTGCTGTAGCCTCCCAGGTCTTGCCTCCTCTGTTGAACCACTCCATCCAGATCGGAGAACTCGTCGTTGAAATCCTGCAGGGAAGGAATGAAATGGAGAGAGGCCATTTCCCCTCAGAAGAAGGCAGGCCTGTGTGGGCCCCAGCCTTTTCCCTTGGGCCTGACCTATAAAATATGGAAAGGAAGGAAGGATTTCCCCAAACTACTGGGATCTTCCCAACAGGTCACTGGGCATCTGCTTCCTGAAACCGAGATTCTTCCGGGCTGTTAGAATTCTATCAACAACAGAGGCCAACTTGCTTGAAACAACAAACGTCTAGAAAAACACTGGAATGCTGATGACTGAAAAGCTGCAGAAGCTGCGCTTAGCACTTTACGATGAGGAAGTGACGGAAGTAGACGCACACAAAAGAAAAATGTAGACAGAAAGATCTAAATGCATGTTTGAATATACGGACTCAGAGAAAGGCATTCTTCGATTATAGTTTAAAAAAACATTGGGAACAGACAAGGGCAAATGGCTTTAAGCAATTAGACCCAGAAAGGAAAACTTTGGCTTTTCTTCCCTTCCCTTCACTAAATCAAAACAGGATCAGCAATATTACATGTAATGTATGATAAGGGGTGAGAAATGGGGGAAACGTGGAAAGTCTCCCTTTGGGTCCCAGCCATTCCCCCCACGTGCTTCAGAACCAGAGACCGGGCTGTCACCGAAACACCCTGAGAGGAGAGCACAGCGGGCTGAGCACTCCACAGTCTAGTCAGCTGTCAAATGAAGAGACTTGTCTTGCAAGCAAGTTATTAACCTTCTACCTTCAACTAGCTGTCTGGGTCACTTCAATTTCATGCCAGATTTTTATAGGGAGTGAAAATGGAAATCTGTACATGAATGCCTGTCATGTACGAGGCAGTAGGCAAAGCTCCTTCCACATAGAACTGCACTTACCCCTCACCACCACTTCGTGGGGTTGGCATTGTGCTAGGTGAGGACACCAAGGAGGGCAGGTACAGAGCCTGTCCGAGGGCATAGCTCAGCGGGGTGGCACCAGATTTGAGATGTTGGATTCTAAGTCATGTGCGTTAAATTCTATTTTGCACTATTTTTTAAAGGTTTTAGAAAAGGTTTTATAGCCGAAACCGGTTTGGCTCAATGGATAGAGTGTCGGTCTGTGGACTGAAAGGTCCCAGGTTCGATTCCGGTCAAGGGCATGTACCTGGGTTGCGGGCATATCCCCAGTAGGGGACGTGCAAAAGGCAGCTGATCGATGATTCTCTCTCATTGATGTTTCTAACTCTCTATTCCTCTCTCTTCCTCTCTGTAAAAAGTCAATAAAATATATTTTAAAAAAGAAAAAGAAAAGGTTTTATAGAAGTTTTTTTTTTAATTTGAGATAAAATTCACCATTTTAAGTGTACTATTCAGTCATTTTTAGAAAATTCACAATGTTGTGCAACCATCACCACTATCGTATTTCAGAACATTTCTGCCACCTGCCAAAAAGAAACATTTACCCATTCCCAGTCACTCCCAGCGCTTCCCTCTCCCGCGTGCCTTGGCAAGCGCTGGTCTACTTTCCATCCATATGGATTGGCCTATTTGGAACATTTGTGGAATCTACAATAATAGTGTGGCCTTTCGTGTCTGACTGTTTTTCACCTGGCATGTTTTCAAGGATCATCCATGTTGTAGTGTGTAACAGTAATTCATCATTCCTTTTTAGGAAAAGAATATTCCATTGTGTGGATAGATTACATTTTGTTTATCCATTCATCAATCAGTGGGCATTAGGTTTATTTCCACGTTTTTGGTATTATAAATAACTAGATGGCTGGTGATGGATTCAGGCACCGGTGGGGGTCCCTCAGCCTGGCGTGTGGGGATCGGGCCCACACCAGCTCTCTGACATCCTCCGAGGGGTCCTGTGTTGTGAGAGGGTGGTTCTCGGGTGATGCCCCCGGAATCGGGCTCCCTCCTCTCTGGGTCTGGGGTGCGGGTGAAGCAGTTTTGGGGCCAACAGTGCCCCAGAAGCAACCCAACCCAGGGCTGAGTCCATGAGGAATCAGGCTCCCTCCTCTACTGGTCAGAGTGTCTGTCCCCTAGAGGTCATTGCACGTCATAGCTACCAGGTGAACGGTCGAAAGGTCAGATGGTTGCTTACGCTTTCATACATATAGATAGCTATGATCATTCTTGTTCAAGTCTTTGTGTGGATATATTTCCAATCCCACTACTTTTTGAATAGCTCTAAAAAAAAAAAAGATTTGTAGATCTTGAAACCATGGGCTTATACCACTCCACCAAAGGTATTTCAACATTTAACAATAATCAATTTGGGAATAATCAATTGAATTATATGGCTAGGACTCTCCTGGGCCAGCTTACACCATCACAGTTCTACATTGTGTACAAATGGGGGGACTTACTCCCCACAGGAGATTTACTTGACAGTCAACAAAATCTAAAGGAACCAAAGAATCTCTACCTTTCACTTGGGCATTATAGCTTTCTTTATTGATTTCAGAGAGAAAGGGAGAGACAGAGAGAGGTAGAAACATCAATGATGAGAAGGTATCATTGATCGGCTGCCTCCTGCATACTCCCAACTGGGGATCAGGCCTGCAACCTAAGCATGTACCTTTGACCAGAATCGAACCCGGGGCTCTTCAGTCTGCAGGCCTAGGCTCTATCCACTGAGCCAAACTGGCTAGGGCGATAGCTTTTTTCTTTTTTTTAGTTATTACTCATCATCTCCATTAAGCTGTCAAGTCTTTGAAGGCAAGAACTAGTCTAGATTTTTTTCCTGATGTCCTGAAAGCATGTCCTAGCACGGACCCCTCAACACAGAAGACATCCAACTGTTTGTGGGATGAATCACGCCCCACCCCGAATAGATGGGTGAATCTTCTCTAAAACAACACTCACAAGCCAACGCAGCAAGGCTTTATGAGTCTCTCTGGTGACCAGTCATCCCAAGGCAGCCCACTACCGGGTGTCTCTTCCCTTGCAGGACAGCCCTTCGATTCCTTGAAAAAAGTTTATGGCCCCCTATGGCCACCCCCTTCCTCAGGACACACATGCCCTGTTTCTTCAGCTTGCCTCAACTCTCACGGTCCTGAGTTCCTCCTGCGCCCCGGTCACGGCGGAAGGGGACGTGCAGTGGCACCACGTACTCCCTTTCTTTTGCGTTTAGACACCACGCAGGCAACTCACCAGAGGCAGCGACGAAGGGCGGTCTGCCCGGAAGCGGTCTTCCCGGAAACTGTTTTCGAGAGAAGACGGGTTGGGACTGTTACCAACACTTACATTCTGCAGCGAAGGAGACAAAAGGAAACGCCGGGTTAACTGCGGAGCCGTGAGAAGCACGGGAGACAGACAAGTCCCGGGGCTCGGCAACGTACTCACATCTAAGTGTCCGCACACGGATTTGAGTAGCTTATAAGTGGAATCTCTGGAGAGGAGGGAGACAAATATGTACTGAAAAAACAACAACAACATAGTAATTAGTAACAGACACTGCCTGATGAGAAACGAGTATTCAGAGTTCAAACATTTCTTTGTATATGTGTATATATATCTTTTCATTTTGAATGATATAGACCATTCTCTGGTTCGTACCCTCCTTCTGCTAACCCACACATTCCGTTCTTATTCCACTCCTGCACTAAAGGAAATGTACTCCCCAACAATAGCGACAAAACCCTCAAACTCAATTGAAATCATGGACAAACATAGAGAAAAATGAAGGCTCCATTACCCCGAGAAAGGTGCCCCGAATCAGCACCGGAGGAAAAGATCTGGGCGTTAAAAAAAGGCTAGTGATGTTTACTAGACCCTCTCCACCTCCTTTTTTGATGTTGTTTTTTGTTTGTTTGTTTAGGTATCTAGCAATTCCTGAGGGTCTGCTTTTTCTGCGCTGACCTCGCTTTCCACTGAAAATTTCCCAGGGGCTCTAATAGGCTGGTTCTTTTTCAAGCCACTTCCCGATCCTTCCTTGTACAAATATGGAGATTCCTG
Organism: Pipistrellus hanaki; assembly: GCF_964339955.1. Classification (NCBI taxonomy): domain Eukaryota; kingdom Metazoa; phylum Chordata; class Mammalia; order Chiroptera; family Vespertilionidae; genus Pipistrellus; species Pipistrellus hanaki. Next base: position 67,905,114 of record NC_140506.1, on the reverse strand, counting down.
CAGAGGGTGCTTATAAGTGATTTATGGGAAAGAAGTAAAATCAGAGCCAGACAAGTCATTTGGAGACCAGTGACATAAGGAAAAATGATTTTACCCTAAACAGTGTGTTGAGAAAAATTAAAACTCACTCCTTCTCCATGTATTTGAGCCACGGAATCTTTCCAGACTCACTTTCAAAATTTTGTGATTACCCCTCTCATTCACCCATGAAAATAAACTGATACAATTCCCAATATAATCTATATATATAAATGTCCAAGCGACGGGCCAACTGGCCAGTAGGTATGATGTGCACTGACCACCAGGGGGCAGATGCTCAACGCAGGAGCTGACGAGTGACAGTAACTTTGCAGAGTGCCCTCTCGCACTCCGGGAGCCCTGGCTAATATGCAAATAGACTGAATGATAGAATGACCGGTTGCTATGATGTGCACTGACCAGTAGGGGGTAGATGCTTGATGCAGGGGCTGCCTCCTGGTAGTCAGTGCACTCCCATAGGGGAGTGCTGCTCAGCCAGAAGCCGGGCTCACGGCGGGGGAGCACAGCAGTGCTGGTGGGGGCCTCTCCTGCCTCTGCAGCAGTGCTAAGGACCCCTTGGGGGATGTCCACCTGCTGGTTTAGGCCTGCTCCCTAAGGGGTCCCGGACTGCAAGAGGGCGCAGACAAGACACCCCTCCTCCCCAAGAGCATGAATGTCGTGCACCGGGGCCTCTAGTATTTAATAAAAAAAAGTGGGATAGGTAAGGCAGCCTGGAAGCCAAGAGGGGCCAGGAACTGGTCTGAATTTGCGTGCGCATAACAAGCACAAGTTTTAGGCATTTGGGATGCCTTTGGAGAGATCCCAGCTGAGGTTATGGGGCGGCTGGCCACCCCCACTGCAGGGACTCCTCAGTGTCACTGCCCCACCCGGTCAACAAGGTGGTGATGGCTGTTGTTTTAAATCAAGTTAAAGACACTGAACATTGATTTAGACTGACCTAACGGATGTTAGGGAAAGGGAAGTTGGGAAGAAATTTTATTTTTTTGACCTCGGTCAAGCAAATATAATTAAGTCAGCGGGAAATTAAAAATTGGCAACAATTATATTAGAAGAAAATCATCTTGTGAGGGGAAGCAACACTGCAGGAATGTCTAAAGGCTGGGATTTTACAAACCAGTCCTGCATATACTTGGTGATTCCCTGTGAGGGAGAATGATGTTTATGATCCATGCTCTGGGGCATACTCACCCTGTCTGTGACCGTCGCTATAATCAGGGCATTTGGCACCAGAAGGGCAGTTTTGGTTTTCTTTATCAGGGTGACGGAGAAAGCAGGAATAGAGATCTGAAACAGAAGCCCTGCATTAACACGCTGGTTAGGACGTCACAGAACAACACTTGAAGTTTTCCTGTTAAAGGAAAAAACAAACCAGCAGCAGGCTCTCTGGGATCCATGAAAAGTCCACCTGAATGAGTGGCCTGGGTGTGTCTCTGATCTCCTTACGCTGTTGTTAAGGCAAAGCCAGAGAACAAATCGGGATCATCAGTCCTGCAGAACAGCTTCCTGGGAAACCTTTATCTTTAGACTTGGGACCAGAAGGCAAATGTACCTTCACGTTAACGATAAGCCCCAGGCTCTAAAGAAGGTTACTTTTGCAGGGTAATCTCCCAGACCCCACGCTCCTCTGTCTCAGGCACCTGTGGGTGGGGGAAACGTTGAAAAGCACTGGTGTGATAGAATCATTACTGGACAGAAAACCTGGACTTTGAATTCTCAGCTCGGTTCCATTACGGTCTGCATGACCTCCTCTACTTGACGAGTTCTCCTTTCCAGGCCTCAGTTTCCTGACCTGTTAAATGGGGTCAGCTTTATCGACTTCCCAGGATTTTCTGTACATTAAATGAGATAACGTATCGGGAACGTGCCTAGCACGCAATGACACCATCCTTCATTTCCTCATTTGCCTCCTGTAAAGAGGACGGGTGAAGTAAAAGAACTCTTAAGTTCTGGTTCAAACCACAATGAGTAACAATATCAACTGCAGCAGCTACGATTGACACCTATTTACAGATGAGAATGCCACTTTGTTAGGACCGTCCTGGGAAGCAGATATTCTAAGAGAGAAGGACATTTGTGTAGCGAGGCATGTGACTTGCTTGAGGACCTAAATGTAATAAATTACCAAGACAGAATCTGAACGAATCTTATCCTAAGTGTAGTTCTTTTTCCGTACAATATGCTACAAGAATGTATCCGATGCCACAGAGGACAGTCGATGCTCCTGATACTTTCCTGTTATACCTGTATCCCCTCAACCCAGTTTGGTTTTCAGGGGTCACGTCACTTTGGTCCCTGGGAACAGAGTCACACACACACACCCTGGTAAAAAGAATGCGACCTGAATCTCTCTCTGGGTGCACCCACTCACCTGAACATGTATTTTGCAAAAATGCTTTATGTATTCTAAGAGATTGACAAGGTCCGTGGGGAAGAGGAGTTCCTACGTTAACGCTGGCAGTTTAAAGGGAGGAAAAAGCCACGCTTTTCATGTTGAATATTGCAGTCACACTTGGGTGGAAGTGTTCTACTGTCCCTCCAGTTACAGGTTGGGATGACTTTGGAAAAAACGTGTCAAGATCTACTCAGACAGATGGCGATGTGAAAATGAGCCCAATTTTGTTTCTGAGCAGCGCTGAGGGGCTATCACTTTGGATTTCTTTTCATCATCTAAAGCCGTGGTTGGCAAACTGCGGCTCGCGAGCCACATTCGGCTCTTTGGCCCCTTGAATGTGGCTCTTCCACAAAATACCACGGCCTGGGTGACTCTATTTTGAAGAAGTGGCATTAGAAGAAGTTGTTTAAAAAATTTGGCTCTCAAAAGAAATTTCAATCGTTGTCCTGTTGATAATTTGGCTCTGTTGACTAATGCGTTTGCCGACCACTGATCTAAGGCATGGAACACCCTTACGAAGGAGTTTTCAATCAGTTGCTTCATGAGTATAAAATGAAAGCCTTTCGGTTCGAGCCTAGGTGGAATGTGATAGACACATTCGATTTTACAAGCATCGAAAAACACCATTGGGCTAAGAGGTCCTGATGAAAGGAAGACTACACTTTATCAATATTTTTTTTTCCAGGGGAGGGTGTTTAGGAAAGTCCTCTTCCTAGAGAAAATCATGGTTGCCTTTAGTTCCCATGGGATGGGGTTGGAGCCAGGCCTGCTGGCAGGGAGGCCATTCCGCCACGGAGCGGGACCCCGTCTCCTTGACCCCATCCTTCCCGGGGAGAAACGTACACGGCACTGTCACGGCTCTGTGCCCCCGCACGGCTGATTTTCAGGCTTCTGCCTCTTAGCTCCAGCACATGCAAGAGCAACCCCAGCGTGGCAAGTCTTTAAAAACAGGGTCACCCCTTTCATCTTTTCTCTGGTCAGTTGTCGCACAGGTGGAAGCAGGATTTTGAAACCAGTGGCAGAATCATATTCGTTTGAGACTGCAATGCTGGCTTTGCGAGTTCCCCTATCCTTCACAAAGGACCACTAGACTTTCCTCACCAGTGCCTTCACTCCCTGCTGCTTCGGGGAGGTGGTGGCTCTCCCTGCGTTCCCTACAGCCACCTCACCACCTTCAGCTGCCATGTGCTCAGCCCCACCCCTGGCCCCACTCCATGAACGAGTTCTTAGAGTCCAGAATTCTTAGAAATAGGGTGGCATACTGCTTCCTATCGCTGCCCATGATAATGATTCAGACAATACTGTGCATCTAAAACACCTCTGTGTAGTAAAGGAGCAATACAAAAATAACATCTGACCTAATAATAGCATGCTAGTTTGCTGACTCAACACCAACAACATAAAGAAATTCCACTATATTTGTTAAGTGGTCTTTAGCTAGAAGACTGCCCGTGGCTTTGAGGGAGAATTCTTAGATAAAACATACCTGCCACTTAAAAAAAGAAGTTTTAATCAGCTACTTCGTGAATATAAAAGCTGCTTACTCATGATCACAAGTCAGAATGCCTGAAACCTCGCTGTGGTCACGCACACCCAGCGCGGCGTTTCCCCGGCTCCTTATTGGGCTGGCCTGAGTGCGACAGCACAGTTCAAAGGGCAAGCATGTCCACGGCATGGAATTCTCTTCCTTCTGATGCCACAGTCCCAAGGTCCTGGTTTGAGAAGGCGGTGGCTTGGGAAGCCGCCAACTCCTTCAGACTGTTCTCCTTAGTGGCTCAGTGTGTCCTGGGCCTCTGCTCCCCCAGCTCTGTACTCAATGGGGATGCCAACGTGTCAGTCAGCACCCCCTGGGGATTGTGGGTATATGACTCTCAGAGTCAGTCATAATGCTGCAATTCCTGCTCCTTCTGGGCTGGCAACAGTGCAAAGTGAATTCTGAAAGTAGCTTTTTCTAGATGGCTAACTCGTATGAATACAAAGCAAAATCAGTATTTCTTTAAAAAAATTGTTTGTTTAGCCGAAACCGGTTTGGCTCAATGGATAGAGCGTCGGCTTGGGGACTGAAGGGACCCGGGTTCGATTCCGGTCAAGGGCATGTACCTTGGTTGCGGGCATATCCCCAGTAGGGGGTGTGCAAGAGGCAGCTGATCGATGACTCTCTCTCATCGATGTTTCTAACTCTCTCTCTCTCTCCCTTCCTCTCTGTAAAAAATCAATAAAATATATTAAAAAAAATTGTTTGTTTAATGTACACATCCTTAAAACTGATTGTGGAACACTTTTCATAGGAGTAATGTGTTCTCTGGGGACACCAGCCGGGTAAGAAGGATTGAGGGCAGGAATGTGGGAGAGAGGGAGGTGTCGGCATTGAGGACCTGTCACACAGAACCTGTCATCGGTGGAACCACCATTAAGGGTATAATCATGGCACAATACTTACAACTATTGCTACACCGAAAGTAAGTCATAGCCACAGGGTTAGCTTCCTTTCTGAAAAATGATACCAACCTTAGTGTCTTTCCCAAAGACCTTGGAATGGAAGCAAATCCAGTTTTCTGATACAAAGAGCTTCCCTTGGTATAAAATTTCTTTCTGCAGAGCACAGGTAAAGCCTGAGGAAACATGCACACGTGTTACATCATGTGGAATGTACACTGAGGACGCGAATTCTGTACAGATGGCTGGTGACTCAGGAATGGGCAGAGACAACCCACTCCCATGCTCACAACATCTATCATCTCCTTTCAGTCACCTTCCCTGGGGTAAAAGTATAGAGATGAGGGTTTGCTTTTTTTTTTTCATTCAAAGTTTTACACATTTTAGCACGAAAATCAAACCGGAAAGGCAAGCCTGGCACTGAAATGAGGGTCAGGAACGGTGTTTCAGGGGTCTCCTCTCTGGAGGACGGTGTGTCCCTGTGTGCTCAGCACTCCTGCCTCCTGCCCTGGGACTGTCACCAGTGACGCCCTCTGAGATAGATGGCCCCACTGCCGGTGCAGCACGGACCCACGCCTTCCTGCTGGAACCAGCATCTCGTCTTAGCGCTGTACATGGAGGGGCTGGAATGGAGCCCTGGTGAGCCCCAACAGCGAGTCAGCACATGTCTGTCCACACAGGTCTGTGTGTCCTTTTAGCCTTCTTTTGGTGGCCTGTCTTGCTCCAGGCTTGTGATCCTAATCTCAGGACAATGCAAACACAATGCATTTCGGCAGCAGCTATGGAAGGCGAAGATATCATCCTGGAATCATCTTGGATTGACTCCACATCAGGGTGGGAGGCTCAGGTTCCCATTCTACTCGTCTTTCAAGAGTCCGGTGAGAGCTGCAGGTAGCTGGCGCTGCGGCCGCCTCGTGGCTTTCAGAAACCACCCCTTGGAGATTCAGCGCCCCCAGCCCTCTTCCGCCTCCCAAACCAATGAGCATCTTTTCAACTCTATGGTGCTTAACAAGCCAAACGGGTCAGAACTTACTCTGCCTCAGTGGTTCTTCAGTCGGGACTTCGAGGAACAGCTTGTGGAAGTGCAAATTCGCCTTGTACTACAGAGGGAACAAAACAGAGACATGGCCGCTCTCAGCTTTTTGTGTGGAACATCATACATTTTAACTTCAGTTCAAATGGCACAATATACCTTCCCTCCCTTATTCCAGCATCTTCATGAATTCCCTCTCTCTGACCTTACAGTCTCCAACACAACCCTTCAGCGAAAGGCAGGGCACCAAGGGTTCCTCTGCCAACAAGACCAGAGACCTGCTGGTTGCATTTACAGGATAACCAGGATGCAGCGGGTGGTCAGCCTTCCCCAGGTGCTGGATAAGGATGTCCCGTGTAAGAAAGGAGAGGGATGCCGAAACCGGTTTGGCTCAGTGGATAGAGCGTCAGCCTGAGGACTGAAAGGTCTCAGGTTCGATTCCGGTCAAGGGCATGTACCTTGGTTGCGGGCACATCCCCAGTAAGGGGTGTGCAGGAGGCAGCTGATCGATGATTCTCTTTCATCGATGTTTCTAGCTCTCTATCCCTTTCTCTTCCACTCTGTAAAGAATCAATAAAAATATATATTAAAAAAAAAAGGAAAAAAAAAAAGGAGAGGGATGCTAAGGAATCTCACCAGGGAAGGTAGCAGGTCCCAGGGCACTAAGGCTACAGGTGAGTAGTCTCAGGAGAGGACAGGGGTTAAAAACTCTGTAGTCACATCCACCCGAGTTCAAGTCTTGGCCACACTTCTTCTCTGGTATGTGGTTGTGGCCTAGTCATCACTTAACCTCCCTGGGCCTCAGCATCCTCTTCCGTGCCAGAGGTCAACAATGACTTGCCTCCATGGGATGCCCTAAGGCTCAAATGGGACTAAACAGCTAAAGCAACTACTATTGTACTTGGGATTGCCACTAACGCTGTCATTGTTGTGAAGGCGGTTCCTTAGCCAGTGTCTCAGGGAGATGACCGTCAAGACCGGTAGGGTTTGTGTCAAGGGAGGGAGAAGGCCCAAGAGTCTGAGACGTTGAAAACCTCTTCATTTTTCAAGGCACCTATTTCTACAACTCTGACAACAATGTACAGGCCAAGTTTCACACTTTGCAAAATGCTTTCACAATCCACCCCAGGATCGCCCAGGAATTGACACCCGGGTCAGGACACTGTGCCCCAGAGACACCGGGCTAACTGGAAACAGCTCTCAGGCGCAGAGCTGGGTCCTCCTTCCAAGCACCACTCTGCCTGACAGATGCTTTCCGTGGGAAACTCTTAGGAGCAAAACAGATCCTTGATGTCTTATTATCCAAACTAGGTGTGATCCCAATGGCAAAAGTGGTCCTAGTATTGCTGTTGAGAAGAGCTTCAGACAAGCCGTGCAGAGGACTGATAGTCCCCACAAGTTACTATCTGTACTAATAACCTATAATAATAAAAGGGTAATATGCTAATTAGATCAGGTTAACCGGATATCTTCCAGTTGTCTAGTCCTCCTTCAAAACAAAGCCACGGAGGCGGGGGCCGAGGCAGAGGTGGTTAGGGGCAATCAGGCAGGCAGGCAGAGTGGTTAGGGGCAATCAGACAGGCAGGCAGCTGAGTGGTTAGGAGCCAGCGGTCCTAGATTTCGAGTTGGATATCCCCTGAGGGGTCCCAGATTGGAGATTGTGCAGGCTGGGCTGAGGGACCCACCAAATTTTGTGCACAAGACCTCTAGTTTTATATTTAAATATCTCATAGGTTACTTCACGCTGCCTCCTAGGAGCACACCTGCATCCAGGAAGTTACCTGATTAAAGCCACGTGTGCAAGGGGGCTTTACTGAGATTTTGTTTTTAGTGTCTACAGTGAGCGCCACTTGTTTTAAAAAATATTCCAGGCCACGGACTCTTCAAACATATCATTGTTATAAGAGGTTTTTAAAAAAGGGTAGTGGGACTGACAGAAATGAAAAGCAATACCTGGCTCTTGAGTGGATGTTTGAGAGGGGAAACAGAAAAGCCTTTATAAAAAGTGTTCACTACTGGGCTGATCGTGGACATCTGAAAATGGACCTCACATATATATTTTCCCACTTACTATTTAGTTAAATTTCTTTGTAATAGTTCTTAGGAGACACATATTCAAGTATTTAGGGACGAAGTGTCAAAAGCCCCACTGTTGGCCCAGTAAGTCGGTCACATTCTATGGCGCAGAACTGGGCCTCGATGCCTGTCTGGGTATATTTTAGAGCAGAAGCAAGTCATGACCCTGCCCACAGGTCTCCTCTTTGTGCAGCTGAGTGGCCTCTGCCCCCACACTCCTTCATTTTAATGCAAGGAGGTCACACCTCTCCTCGTCTTGCCCAATTATGAGGCAAGCACCGGTCCCGGCTGGGGGTGCCTGTGGACCCCTGTCAGTACCACTCAATATGTGTTGAAAGGTCAGCTGTACATTATGTTATTGATGAAAAATCGACAAAGGATCTGTGGTCTGTCCTCCTAAATTCTCTACAACCAATACCCATGAGGTCCTGCCAACGGGAAGCTGCCTGCGTGGGCTCTTTCTTCCCATGGGCTTCACGCCTGTTGCCCTGGAAACAACACGCGTCTCCCTCCCGCTTACCTGGCTGGAAGACGAAGACTTTTTCCTCTCAAGCTTAGAGTCATTTTTGCTTTCTGTTTTGCAGTCGTTCTTATCACTCGCTAAAGAGACACCATCGTAACTGGATTTTGACCTGAGGAAAGAAAACCCAGGGAGACTATGGAATGAATTTTTTATGCTGCTCATTCATTTCACTGTCATACATCTTGATTATGATCCCGTCTCACAGGAAGACCTGCCGCTCGCCTTTCCCTTCTGGCTGTCAGCACCCGCGTGCTACCCTCCCCCGGGTTTACAGAGCAGATGCTGTAGGGCTGGGATGGCTTCAGCAGACTGGAATCTCAGACTGAAGACATGGCCGTTTGTAGAAGAGGAACGTAACCACCCAATTGCGAAAATTACTGTATCACCTCAAAAGTATTTTAATCAGTATAAGGAGTCCAGGAGGCAGATCATTAAACAAAATTGCAGAGCTATAGTTCAATCAAAAACATTTTTGTGTCAGAAATCTATTAATATTTAACAGGTGTCCATTAAGTGGGGCATTGTGTGAAATGCCTGGGACACACAAGGCAGTCTTTATCCTTAAGGAGCCTGTGCGCAATCAAACACCTAAGTCCTCATCGCAAGAAAAAAAAACACGTAGCTATGCATGAGAACAGATGTCAACCAGACTTACTGCGGCGAGCATTTCACAATGTATGCAAATACTGAATCACGTGGTACACCCGAAACTAATATAATGTTATACGTCAATTATGCCTCCGTAGAAAATGAAAACAGATTAAAAACAAAACTTCGTAGCAGGGCAGTATACGATTTAGCACCAAAACAGTAATATCCAAGGCGTGAGGAAGAGGGAGAGGGACAATGAGTCCAGCAGGAGGAGAGAGAAGAGGAGACCAACAGAACAAGGCGGGCTTAATGCGCGGTGCTAATGGGATCGCGGGATTTGGGTGTGAGGAAAAGAGACTACACATCCCCGAGTGGGAACACGGAGTGAAAGTAGGACACAAAAGAACAGGATCCCTTCCGAAGGTAGGCCTAGTCAAGGCTCTCCATTCAGTACATGTGTGACTACACAAGGCTTCAGCCCACAGCTCAACACAGTCATCTCAGAGTGGGTGCACAGGTGATTTTTAGAGGTTTGTGGATATATACATATGAACAAGTTTTATGATAGGATTGTGCACTTTTCTTTTTGTTTATTGGGGGGAAAATGGCCCATGAAATTCATGATTTCACAATATGATTCCTTGGAATGCGGCACAGCTAACAATTTTTGGTTCAGAGCCGGTTTAAGAAGAATTTTAAGCAACCTGAGTGGCACATGGGGGTGGCACGTTAGGCTCCGGCTTGCTCAGCTGTGGGAAGACGGACCATGTGATGTCCCAGGCCCCTGCCAGACTCCATTTGAATCTGTGATGCTCAAACCACAGGCAAGATAACCTCTCAGCCATTCAAGGGACATGGATTTGGATTCAGGCACTGGCCACTGAGCCTACTCACAGATCGAAATTTCCTTAGAATTCTAGGGATTACTTAAAAAAAAAAAAAAAAAAAAAGAGTAAACATTTGTACGTACTTGAAAATTGATTTTTTTTTTTTTTCAAATGTCAAATTACCTATTACTTATACTACCCACTAATTTGAATTTCTCAGTTCTGCTGATTCGGATGAATAAGTGTTAACGGAGGGGTCAAGGGCGTGGGCAGACCTTTTGAAGAACTATGGTTGGGAAGCCCATGTGACAAGCAGGACAGCTGAGCCCTTGACAACGGTCAGGAGGAAGAGCAGAAGGGGCCGATCCACACACAGCACCCATCTCTGGCCCGTCTCCCCCATCGTGTGGGGGCGGGGCGCATGCTCACACAGCATTGCTTCGGTCTCCTCAACCCTGTTATTCTCACCTCCCACGAGTGACTCTGAGCAGGAGCAGCTCAACATGCAACTGCGGGGCCCCTTAATGCAAAACCCAAGGATTTCCAGGCAGCGAGAGCCGAGCCTGAAACCCAGTGCTGGGAAGGCGGCACCTCCGGGAGGGAGCACACGCCCTGTGCCGCTGAACCAGCCTGCCCCAGCCAGGAGGATGGCTCTCTCCGTCGGAAGCCTGGGGAGGTTGGAGTTAAACCAGCGGTGCTTCCAACGAGCATGCATGCCGCAGCCAGCCGACACGGCGAGAGGCACAAGAAACAACATGCTCCGTGCCGCGCGGAGGGATGGACTCATCTGGCGAGGGACCCGGGAGGCACCGACAGGAAATGGCTACGGCAAACAGGGGCCAAGGGAGAGGGGAGGCCAGGCACGCAGCACAGCTGGCCAGGGGGCCGGCGGTGACCGGGGACCCCGGGCCAGAGCGGAGACGTAACACAGGGTCCTGCATGAAGGACGGAGGTGGAGAGAAGGCATGGACTGGGCAGCCGGGAGCAAAGGGAAAGCAGCCGTCATTTCCCCGTCCTCTCGCAGGGGCCGGGGACGCAGCAGGTGGCCGTGCTGAGGGACCCAACAGCTGGAGGAGAGCGGCCGCTCGGCGCCTCCGACAGACCCGGGGCCACACCAACCGTACGTGACCTCTGGCGTCACCTTCTCTTTGCAGGGCCAAAAAGCCACGTTCCCATCCTGCCTCCCATGTGAGGGAAAGCACACACTGGTGCCTCTGAGAGGGATGGGGACCACAGTTCCACATCTCAAAACGGCCGGTCCCCCATCCAAGTGCGATCCCAGCCTGTCCAGCCGGCCCGGGGACCCCCGGTGCGGTTCCCCTCCACTCTTACTCGTGGCTGCCAGGAGAGGGAGACAGCAGGTGTGCACACCCCGAGGCCGAGCAGACCTCCAGCCGGGGCGGGCCTCCCCGGGTGCTTTAAGAATCTATAAGGATCTAACGCGGAAGGAGGGGCGCCCCGGCTTTCCCAGTGCTTTACCAAAAGGGCAGACCCTGCAGCAGGCTGGGTGGGGAGGAGAAAAGAGCTTCTCGGGAGAGATGAGCAAGGAAGGCCAGCATCGCCGGCGCCGGGATGTCAAGGAAAAACACCCGCTGCTTCCTCAGGCGAGTCATCTGCCCGTGGACAACCCTCACGCACTCTGAACCACCACCCTAAAGCCAGGATCACCAGCCCCCCCCCCCCCCCCCCCCGCCCCAAAGGGCAGGAGGAGCAACGGGGGCCGAGGACTCACCGCAGGCAGACGGCTCTCTTCGGGTCTGGGGACTCCGCCTCGCTGGACGGCGTGGGAGGAGGCGACTGGGCTGTGGGCGACCTGCAGACCTTCTTCTTCTCCTCCACGCCATTCTCCGCCTCGGAGCTGGAGAAGATGGAGAAGCGCTTCACCTTAGGCATCCAGCGCGGGGGAGGGCGGGGGGAGATGGTGAAGTCACCCCGCTTTCTCTGGAGGGCGGAAGGCTCCTCTTCCGTCCCCACCAACACACAGGCTGAGGTCAACCTGGGCGGCTGCGCCCTTTCCCAGCCTCCATTGTAAGCCTGCTTCGGCAGGCAAACAGCAGACTCGGTGAGGACACGCTGCCTGCCGCCCAGGTCTGCTCCCGCCCGGCCCTGCCGGCCCGCCGTGCAGACTGCAGATCACCCGGAGGCTGGGAGGGCCTGCCCTGCGCACACGCACTGCCAGCCTCAGCCAGGTGTGAGCCTTCCTGCCGGGAAAGCCCAGGGCCCTTTGTTTGCCCGGCTTGTGTCGCTTAATCACCTTCTGTTGTCCTGGGCCCCACTCGGGGTTGTTGTTAGTGAAGCAAGCACCTCTTGGGCAAGTGGCAGTCTCACCTGTGTGCACAGCCACCCACCCAGGCCAGGACGGACTGTTTCCCCAGGTGGCAGAGCTGGAATCGGAGGCTCTCGGATGCTAAATCATCTCACCCAAGTTTGCAGAACTAGCATTTGTCTTGAGTTGGGATTCAAACTCAGGTCTGTCCATCTCGTGGGCCTTCGTGTACATGTGTGTTCTCTGTTTCTCTCCCATGCATCCATCTCCCTACTCCTTCAGCAACCTATCTATCCATCTAGCCCCCTTATTAGCTCTTCAGTGCAAGAACTCCAGGGAGGGCTGAGAATCTGACTGATTTTTACACTGACCCAGAGTCTGGGACACCGGTGGTATATAATCCTGATCAGTAGGGTTTTGGAAGACTAGGTTTGACCTTGGCGAAGAGGGATGAGAGAGGAAAGTCAGGCAAGAGGGTCCGCACACCGAGATACTGTGGATGGAGGTCAACCAGTGCGCTGGGCACGGGGGTGGCCCCTCAACCTCAGGAACAGAAGACACCATTTCCAGCGTGGGAAGGCGAGAGGCAGGAACCGGGGGAGGGAGAATACAGGTGTTATTCATGGGTGTCAGCCTACACAGCAAAGAACTCACAGAACATACTTCTGAGAATGTGAGAGCCTCATGGTGGCCGAGGGAGCGTGAGGGAAGGCCCATGAACATCGCACTGCGAGGGCAGCTTGGCTAATTTTAATCCTAACTTAGCACCCCTTCGGCATCTTCACCTGCCAATGAGCAAGCAGGCAGGAGGTGTTACTGGTTAGGTTAAGCTTCGTGGTTGCCGGTTTACCGCATTTTAATCACTCGTGAAAATTCCATTGTGGTGTCAAAATCAAGGCCACGTGTCTCTGGCAAGGCAGCCGTGACTAATCCCCACGGAGGGCTGATGCTCCCATTTTGTAGCTGGCCCTTCTCTTTTCCTAAACAGATACCTGTGCGGGACCAAGGCCCAGCCCCCTGCTTCACCAGCTCTTTTCAAAGCACTGAGAACTCTCAGAAAGGGGCTCCGTCCACAAGCAAACTGCATTATGTGACAAAGAGGGACCTGGAAAGCCTTGACATAGTGATAGGAAAACCCTGCTCTGGTACCAAAGAGAGGACTTTGCTTAAATTCAGCATCAAGTTTAAAAGAATCTTAGACCTGCCAAGGGGCCTTCAAGTCCATCTCTGCCTTCTCCCTCTCCCCACGGCACACACAGCACCCTTCCCTCTGCAGCACCCGGCAGACACCCACAGAGAGTCCCTCCTGAAGTAGGGCGACGAGTGTGTGTGGAACTTCAACAATCCCTCTCAGCTGCTGTTCAAGTATTTACTGCATTTCAGGCTGGGTCAGACTAAGACTCTCCTGGGCAGAACCTGTATGCCCTCAGCAAGAGCCATCCCACCCCCACAATCAAGTGGGGCCTCTCTGTTTGGATGGAGCCCCCCTGGTACACAGCCTGGCAGAGATAAGCTGCCCCTTGCTTAGCCCAGCACCAAGGTGCCAAGAAGCAAAGCTGGCAGTGTTCCCGCCTCTCTCGGCCCCAGCCGGACAGGCACCTGTGCGGGGCAGGGTGCTGAGTGCTTCACTGTGCGGTGGTCCCGTGTCCCAGGGCCCGGCTCAGCGCTGAGAAGACGCGGTGCGCACCTGCCAGCCCACCACGCCATGCCCCTTAAGGGCAGACCACAGGGGTCTGCTCAAGGTCACCGGCTTCTTTCTGTCCACCCCACTCTTCCTTAAACTTGCACTTGGCCTCCAGTGCTAGGTCTGTCCTTGAAGGCCCTGGGGTGGTGGGCACTGGCTCCACAGAGCCGTCTAACCCAGTGGTCTCGGCTTCGCTGCTGCCGGCGTGATTGCTCACCAGGCCCCAAATCAACCAATGCCTGTTCTGTTAACTTTTTTCTCTCAAATGGCTTAGCCAACTGCTAGACTAAATAAAGTCCTTAAAAGCAGGGAACTTCTATCTCACCCTCCACCCTCCACTGCATTAGCTCAGCCTTTTGCTCATGGTGGTCATTTATGTGTGGTGACCGACGTGGGATTCATTCTGCAGCGTCTCAAAGAGTCAGTGAAGTTCATCTAGGAACCGATTCAATTTTAGTTTAGTTTGTTTTTTTACTTAAAGATGCTACGGAAACAGAAGCAAGCTAATTCCTACCAACAGGAGAGATGATTCCGCAAACCCCCCCACCCTCAGAGGCCTGCCAGCAGCAGACGAAACTGTGTACGTCAGACAGTGGAGACTCCTGTCTGAGGGGCCGAGTGCGGGAGGGGGCAGATGCTTCCTCAAGGCCTCACTGTCAGGGAAGCTGGTGGTGGAGATGAAATAACACGTCTCATTTAAACCATGAAAATAAAGGAATCAGTTTTGCTAAAAAAACACACACACAACAACAACAAAAAACACACACACACACAAAAAAAACAAAGCAAGGCCCTTCCAGGGACACTAACTAAAGAGTTAACACAGATAACCTAAAAAAGGAAAAAATACAGTCCTCCTCTTTCAACAATGTTTTTGGACGAGTCCCTGCTGACAGGGCAGGATGCTTGGAGCTGGGCCAGCGGAAGAGGAGTGAGCGACAGCTACGAGGAGCCACGGAGCAGCAGGCGATGCTGGAACACAGGGCCCACCTTCCCCCGGCCACGGCAGGTTCTTCTCCCCGCTCCAACCCGTTCCAGCATCCGTATGGGCCCTGACAGCTTCCCAGTGGGAATTTCAGAGCTGCGAGACAGTCATGCTTATACCAACCAGCCTGGCGCGCCCACCAGGAGACCGAGCTTGTATTCCCAGCGGGGAAGTGCCGGCTCCACGGAGACACGGCCCCGCACTGCCACACCATCTGCAAACACACCGCAGGCCCGACAGCGCCCGCCGACGGCCCAGCACCTGCCAATCCCCAGACCTCATGGAGCGGATGAGGCCGTGACTGGGATTCCACAAAGACTCAGAACTGGAATTCTTATCTGGGTCTGCGCTCATTCCTGCCAGAGAGGGACTGTTCTCCAGACACATCAACCCCCCGCAGCCCCTCCCGCCGAGACCGCGCTGTGTGCAGGCAGCATCACACGCACGTCGAGTGAGCAGCCCCTGGGCACAGAGATGACTCAGCGGCAGGACAGGAGCCTGAAAACAAGTGCCCGGACGAGGCTCACCCCGGAAGCTGTGCTCCTTCCTAATTACAGCGGCCAACACCCGTGTGTGAGTCTACCTTCACGTGAGCGTAGTCTAGGCCGAGGCATAAAAAAGTCCCTAAACTCCCTTAGGAGAGCCCCGGGGGTGTGGGGGGGTGGGGTTACATCCATGATCATTTCTAAAACCCCGGCTCACCGTTTCCTAAGACCACGGGCTTGACCAACAAAGGTTGAGAGGTGGCTTGAAGGCTGGCTGGGTTTCTGTAGACCTCGGTGGGATGAACTCCTCGCCCTGGGACCGCTGGGATGCAGGCCAGGTCTGCACGGGGCCAGTGTGGCCGAATCCCTGCCCTGAAACAGGGCTGCACGTGGGTGTGCCAAGGCTTGGGGCCAGCAGGCCCTGGGCTTTAGGTGCGGCCTGTGCAGCGGCTCCACGGCAGGCAGGCAGGCCAGGGCGGCAACACTTGGGAAGCAAGGAGATGGGCTACAGGGGCAGAGGAGGGTGCTGGGGGCCGCTGGGCAGCAGCCCCAGGACGGAGACATCGATCACATTGACCGGAAAAGGGAAGCAGAACGGGGTGCGTAAGGTTCAGGGGTGTGATGGAGACCAGGGCCTCCCCAACCCCTCTCGGAATCTCCCAAACTCGGTTTTTAAGTCAAGAAGAACAGCCCTTTCACTCACTATTCTGACACGATATACATTTTACTTTGTTATCTGTCTACACATTCATTTCTGAACAGGTACTAGAAGCACAAGCCCACCGTTCAAAAGGTACACACAGAAAAATAAATGCCCCTTCTGCCTGTGTTTCACAGGAAATGCCCCATGTCTCTCCAGAGGTACCTGCTGTCACCCCAGCCCCTGCGTGTCCTTCTGGGAGTCTGTGTGCATGAGTGTGTGTATTTTTAAGCTCAAATGGGAGCCTGCTAGTCTCTACCTGTTTTGTTTTGTGTTTAACTTACTGTATTGTGTTGCTTTCCCCACCACCACGCACAGTTTCCTCATTCTTCTTAGTGGCTGCATAGAGTTCACTGCATTGCGTGGCTCCTAATCTAACCAGTTCCTTATTGATGGGCATTGAGGTGGGTGTCAGTCTTGCTACAAATAGAAACAGCACCACAACAAACGTCCTTGTGTGTTCATCATGTGTGTGGAAATTTCCACAGGATAATTTCCTGGAAGTGGGACTGCGTCAAAATGTACATAATTGCATAAGCCAGCCAGAGAAAGACAAATACCATATCATCTTACCTACTATGGAATCTAACGAACAAAATAAACGGACTAACAAAATAGAAAGGGAAGCATGACTACATGGAACTGACTGACTGACGGCTGTCCGAGGGGAGGGGGGCTGAGGGGACTGGATGAAAGAAGGTGCAGGGATTAGCCAAAGAACATATGCATAACCCATAGACATAGACAACAGTGTGGTGATGGCCAGAGGGAAGGGGGTCAGGCGCTGGGTGAAAGTGGGCGAAGGAGGGGAAAATGAGAGAGATGGGTGATGGTGTCAACAACAAAAATAAAGTTAAGTAAATCAAGAAGTACATGCTTTTAAAGTGTTATAGTCATCACTAAGTTGCCCACAACAGTGATTACACATTCTTACTAACAAGGTGCTCAACTTAAAAAAAAAAATCCCTTTATAGTTTTGGCATTTGCATTTCTCACCTTATGAATAAGATTGAGTGTACTATTTTTATATGTTCAAGATTTTAAAAATGTTCAGTTTTGTAAATTAGCTACTTGTATATATTATACATTTTGCCTATTTTTCTAGTGGGCTGTTGATGAAAACATTTAGGGAAAACAATTCTTATCATAACTGCAATATTCTTGGCAATACCGTAGAACTGACTTTTTAAAAGAATAACCTTAAGCATTTAGAAGAAGTTAAACAGAAATTAGGGGTCAGTATAATGTTCAAATAAAGTGTTAATGATAAATTAGCTTTTGTTTTCTTTGATAGGTGTATGGCAGATAGGAAAAAAAAAAAATACCCCAAACCCTGTATTCTTTGGCTTTCGCAAAACCTATAGTGGAGCAGGACAGGCTTCCCGTGTGAGATGGAGATTAGGAACACAGCGTCTTCTCCTCCTTCGGAGTATTTACTAAAGAAGCAATAACCCTCCTGCTACCACTCTGGCGGGAACCGTAAACAGAAGAGTGAAACTTCTGGGAAACGGAAAGGAGAAACTCAAGTCCAGTTTAACTCTTGCAGCAAAGTAGAGGAAGCCGTAGCTGAGAGCAGGGGCACCCAGGACAGAGAAAAGTGATGTCTGTCAGATTCCATGAGGGTCCAAGGGAAGGATGCTATAAAGCAGGGGTCTTCAAACTGCGGCCCGCGGGCCACGCGCGGCCCGCAGGGGAGTCCGATCCGGCCCGCCAGGTTTTTTGGGCAGTGAGCGCAGCCGAGGTGTTACAGTAGGAATTAGTAGTTCATATAGTCCGGCCCTCCAGCTCTCTGAGGGACCGTGATCTGGCCCCCACTTTAAAAAGTCTGAGGACCCCTGCTATAAATTGACGAATCAGCCGATTACATTGAAGGTTGGGTGAGAAATCTCTGACTGCCTTACCCACTCTTGCCAGGTCAGGTACCTAGCCTCTGGGGCGGGGGGGGGGGGGGGGGGGGGATATCAGAAGGGCTGTCCATCAAAAATGGAACAACTTAGGTGCAGAAACCAGGTATCTGGCATAGAGGGTGGAGCCCCAGAGTAGATCTCTTCTCATCCTCGTTTTGAATGAGGGCGTCTCCAGGCCAAGTGCCAGCTCCCTCCCCATGTTTCTCCAAGCCTGCTCTAGGCCCTCATTTATTCTAACCATGAAATGACAACAAAGCACTGCCAGATATCTGAGGAAAATCTGAAGTCTTAAAGAAAAGACCAAGCTAAATCAACAGAAGGTAAAATTCTCAGGAAACTGACTTGAGAGAACAGGAGAAAACGCAATACAAGAAAAACGATACCACCAAGCCTTCGAATTAATATCTTCAGAGAAAGAAGGTAGGGCCCATACATCGGATTACAATGCTGTGGAAAAGGAAACCTTCCTTAACCCCTCAGTTCTCCGAGTCCAAAGCCTAATAGTCTACGAGGCACTTTGTGACTTCCCTGTCCACCCACCCTGATCTCTCTGCTCCCCTTCTTTCCCGTCGCTCCTGGATTCAGATAAGGGGACAAATTTGATGGCGAGAAGCAGAGGCTGCGCTGGAGGGATGATCCAGAGATACCAGCCAGTGCTGTTCCCTTTGCGCCCGGAATGCTCTTCCCCGGCTCTCCCCTTCTCCCTTACAATCACGTGGCCCTCTTCCTCTCCTCTTCTCAATCAGACCTATATATTTAACCAGAGGGTGGGAAGATAGCATCAAGATACAGAAATACAAAAAAAGTGAGGGCGAACACGAAGACATGTTTAAGCCAGCCATTTCCATATCAAATGAATAAGAATTTTAAATAGAAAAAAAAGGAGATGGCTCATATTTAAAGAAAAAATATGAGCCAAAAAAGAATGAAAGAAAGGCAGAGGTTACTAATATCCTAAAAAGTGTGGAGTCAAATTGATTTAACAAGAGATTTAGGTTGACGTATTCTTCAAAGACATAAACGTGTGACAATAGGAAAGAGTGGTTTGCCAATTTAAAACTGGGAGTGGGGAGAGGGAGGCAGGGAGTTTGCGTGAGTTGACTCTTATGTTCCATCAAAACAGGAAGTTGGGAGATAAGCTTTAAAATTAGTAAGAAAGAGCAGGATGCATATATTTTTACAGATTATAAAATAACCACTACACCTAAAATCAGGTACAGTTAAACAAAGCTACTGGGACCCAGATGGAGAATGGGAAAGGGGATTGCGTTCATGATAAACTTTAATGTACTATATTATTTTGATAGACATTTATAAAACATATTTAGTAATATACTCATAGAGTAGATGTAAAATTAAGAGTAGATCCTAAAAACTATCTTCAAATGGTTGCGTTCCTACTACGTGTAGATAATGCCAGATGCTGCGATCTCAAGGGACTTAGCCTCTGCTATTGGTTTATCACATAAATAAAGCATAAGAGGTTGTAAGGGGCACCTCCCTTAAAGAGTCTTGGGAATTCAAGAAATCTCTTCTACTAGTATTTGTAAAAGAGCAGAAACAGGGAGATTTTGTGGAGGAAACAAGCATGAGAAGTGGGTCAAGATGTCTTGGGAAAAAACAACAAAAAACAGTTCCTTACATGGAAAAATGAAAACCTACCATTATGAAGAAAAAACTCTGAGCCGGAAAATTTTTTTCATGAGTCAACGGTGCCACCTCTCTACCCAAAGAAACACTGTATTTGTGCAAAGCTTCTTGCGAAGGATTGACATTTGAGCTGGGGGCATACAATCTGCACGTGTAGAGATACTAAAAGGGCACCGGGGGAAAAAAAAACCCACAAAAAACAAAACACAAGGAAACGCAGAAGTGAAAACACGCAGACAAGGAAGAGCCACTTGCACAAGGAAATCCAGCACTTTGGTTTCATCGGGAGTCCAGGAGCAGAAATGAGGTTGTCGTGAAGCTTGATTCCTAAAGAGAGAGGGCGATTTTCATACTTCCTCGGTTCACAGTAGGGATTGATAGAAAGAAGACTTTTAAACAGAAGGAATGGAACCATGGGATATTAAGTGCCCACCTTTCCCCCATATACATCACGGGGGCGGCGGGGGAGGGGCAAGGGGGCCTGATGAGATGTGGGCTTCTTCAAATCTGTGTACAAAAACAGGGGGAAAGAGGCTGGATTCAGATAAGCGGACACATTTGATGGCAAGAAGCAGAGACTGCACTGGAGAGATCACCTAGAGATACCACCAGCAGGAGTACAGAGAGCAGGCAATGGAGAGGAACATCCAAAAGACAACCCCAGGGTTATTTGGGGGATGGAGAAGGCAGCCTGGCCATGAACAGTTTCGGGGAATACAAGAGGAGAAGTGGGAGGGATTTCGCTAATCTATTTCAGCATGATAGACTTACACTGTTAGCAGGTGGTAAACTGTATCCAAAACCAAAAGAGCCCAAAGAACAACAAAAAGAATATCTGATTTTGCAGGGGAAGGGGTCTGCCAGTTGGACACCATTTCTGTTGATGGCCAATATGGCCATGGCAAAGAGCAATACCTAAAGCTCAGCTGGACACCAGGGCTGGGCCAGTGGCTGAGAGCAGGCCGCCCCCCGCCCCTCCCACGCCTCTAGTAATCTGGTCCCACAGAGCCCCACTGTGCTCATGGGAGTGGACAAGTCACTGCTCCATGAACAAGCACGTGATTCATTCCCACCTTATATCTATTCCCGATTCTGTTTTCTAAATCATTGCTTTTCTTTCAAAGCCTCAGGCAACTCAACCCTCCAAAGTGTTTACATGTCAGGATTCTGATTCTGAGAGGATAGAAACCCAACTTTAACGAGCTTATATTAAAAAGAAAACACCCCCCACAGGGCTTTGTCCCCGGCATAAGATGAAGTCAGCAGAGAGAACAGCTGTGGACGTTTCCCTTTGACCCCTGGAGCACACAGCAGTGACCTCCAGGGTCTCCCTCTGCAAGTCTCTGGGGCATCAATGCCTGATTCATCCTCCTGAGACACTGCCTCCATTATGTCAGGCCACCGGTCCAGAACCAACAATGGCTTTCCATTGAGCGTCGCATTAAGGCAGCTGGAGAGGAGCCAAGACCCTCCAGAGTTTTCAGTCTCCCTCTGCTTCTCAGAAAGAATTCTCCAAGCCAGCTATGTGGGTCTTCTCACCACGGCCTTGCTTACACCATGGGCCACCTTGCACACTGGCTCTTGTTCTGGCCTGGAGTATCCTTTCTGATCCTTCCTATCTGCCCACCACTATCCACTGTTCCATGCCCGGTTATATACCCTTCTGATATTGGCCCCAATGTCTGGACATAAAAAACTGTGCAACTGCTACTTGTGGGTCAGGCAACGTTGAGTGTATCTGCAGCACAGGACGAGACTCAGCATTGGATATGGGGCTTGGGGGTGCATTTTGTCAATCTCCTTCCCAAGCTTCACCGGTTCTTTTGGAAGAAGGCCGTGTTGAAGGTAGGAGAGGGGAGAAAAAGGCTGTCTTTCCGCTGAATCACCATGTGTGCAAATTTAGTTCTCATACTGATCATTAGTGAGATGAGCAATAATTTGAAAGCATATGGAAACTTGATCATACTGTCTCCACTGTTGGAAGGAACAATTGTAAGCAAAATCATAATTAAACCAAAACACTTCTCAGCAGTGGTCTTTTGAGACCAAGCATCATTAGGAAACAATAAAAGAAAATGCATCAAGGAGGCAGTCACTGACTTTTCCAATTCCCAAAGAAGGTGAATTGATGCTCTGATGTGAGTGCCCTTTTGTTATTTACAGCCTCAGCACACACACATTATCGGGAATGTTGTACTGCTCACTGCTAACAACATTTCTAAAAATATATATTTAATAAGTCCTTCAAGCCAGAATATAATTTTCTCAGGGACAGGGACTTTAATTATTATTATTATTATTATTATTTGTATTTCTATCTTCACTTGTTTTCTTCTTCTTCTTCTTTCCCCCCTACTCCTTTTCCAAAGTGGTTCTTCAAAACAGCTTTCAAATCAGCAATTGCTGAAAGTCAAAATAAGTCACTTTTAATATACCTAAGATATTTTAGAAGACATCTATTTAATTGAGGCATTTGGCCTAAAGGATGTGTTTGGGGAAAAACTAGATTTTAAAAGCAGAATGAAAAACTTACCAAAACAGAAAGATAGCAGAGAAAAAGACAGGCATGAAATCCCAGAAAAAAATATTTAGAGAAAGTATAATACTAACTTCTTCAGCTATCATGGCACATATTCAAAATATCATAAATTTCAAATAAGATTGAAAAGTACCTCAGACACTTTAGAAATAACTAGGAATGAAAACCTAGATGATAGAGAGCAATTGGATCGCAGAATATTTTTGGGGAGGTAATATAGAAAAAGAGTATTCCATGTGATCAATCGAAATACCATTTGGAATTAGGGATATTTTTGAATAATAAAATGAAGCAAAGATGTTTACATAAACCAAATTTGCAACTGGTCAAATTCACAACTATGCTTACTGTCCACAACAGGAACACTAGAATTTAAGAACAATTAAGAAGTGCTTTCGCCTAGCGTTGGGTAGGCCAAAGGAAAAATCTCAAATGGGAATCTGGTCTATTTTTAAGGACCTCTCCCTATACCAAAGAGATCTCATACTCATGATAAATAGCCAGTTGGGCCAGTTGGATGGAAACTGAGGACTATGCCTGTTCCCAACAGATTAACAGTAGAAATGAAGAGTTTAAACACACCCAAAAACAAAACCCACCGTTACACCAACCCCGCTAAAGCCCAGAATGAGCCAAGCCTGTGAAGCTCAATGACTGAGCGTCAACCTATCATCCAGGAGGTCACGGTTCGATTCCCAGTCAAGGCACATGCTTGGGTTACGGGCTCGATCCCCGGTGTGGGGTGGCAACCGATCAATGGCTCTCATAATAGATGTTTTCCTCTCTCTCCCTCTCCTTTCCTCTCTGAAATCAATAAAAATATATTTTTAAAAAGCCCAGAATAAAAAAAAGTTAATGCCTCCATTTGAGAATTTTTCAGAACTAAGTGGGGGCTCACTTTGGAGTCCCACTTTAAAGGAACAGAGGACCAAGGCTAACACGACACTGGGAGGACAAGGACTTCAGGCAAAAGTAATCAAAAGGCCCCGTGTGTAAGGAAAGGAGAAAGGAGAGAACTAGCAACTCGAATATCAGGAATGCCCAAGAGAACAGGTGTAAGAGGTTCAAAACCCAGAGAGGTGAGCAGGATTATGAGGATGGAGGGATAAGGGTGCATCGGAGCAGAGGGGTTCCACATAACAAGAGGAAACCATGGCGGGGCCCACTTAGTTCCGGGAGGAGGCACAGGTGAATGAGAAGGATACTCCTGAGAAAATTATTGTGTGTCTCCTGATAGATGGGGATGGGAAGAGAGTGATGTCAGAGAAACCGAGTCAGAGGTACTTGTCCAGGTCGGAGAAGGAATGAGGACCAGACGGCGAGTGAGAAAGGGAAAAGGGAGGAAGGAGGCGGAGACACCCCAGTAAACGTCATGGGCAGCAAACATCATGGGCAGAATGTTCTCTTACGTGAACACATCTCCTCTGGCTTTAAATTTCACCTCTCGTTACCATATCTGTGACAGCTTTTATTTGGAGAGAGAGAGAGAATGCGTCATGCCAGAAATACATGCATTTAGCCAGAAGAGAATATTTAACCTATTAATAGCACAGTAACATTGAAGGCTTAAAACAATAACAGCACACACACACACTAAAGAAAACAAACCAGGGCCATTAGAAACTTACTTGAGAAGAGAGAAGTGTTTGCTTTTGTTTTGAGAACCTCCCCCCCTGTCTCCATGGAGACGAACGATGCTACTCCGGCCTCCGCTGTTGGAAAAGGCATTTGGACTTAAAGCATCCGGAAGGTAGGAGCTGCCTCCGGCCACCCTGCTGTCATCTGCGATGACTAAAGTGCGTTCTTTCCTCTTATACCTCCATTTCCTGGAATGCTGTCTTTCTGCTCCGTGTGTGTGTGTGTGTATGTGTGTGTGTGTATCAAAAGCCAGACAGCTACAAGATCAAGGTTGTGGGCAACACTGTCCAGTTAAAATAGCACCAGAGAGCACTCCAGAGACCTCTTTCTCTTGTTCCTCCTCTCCCCCTCCCCCCCCCACCAAACCCGGCAGCACTACTTCCTCCGCCTCCTGTGTTCTGACGTCACGGTTCAGAGTTGCTCGTGCGTGAGGACAGCTCAGCGTGCTCATTGGGCTGCCACACGGGGACCTCCCAGACGTCAGCGTCCACCTCACGCCACATCGCCCGCCGCGGTCGCGCTGGGCAGGGACGTATGCACGCCACTAGCACACGTACACATTCTCTTTGATTAAATGCCATGTATTATTAAAACCCAGATTCCTTTCTCATGAAAAATTAATGGGATTCAACTTCTAGAGAAGAGAACTACTGTCACTTTAAAAAAAAAAAATAGGTTCTCTACATGTTAGAGAAAATAGTTTTCTGTAAAAGGCTTTGGTTTCACCAAAACATTTCCAAAGTAGATACATTTACTTAAGGAAAGGACAGTTCATGCAATCTTTTGGCAAAAAATGTAAAAAAGACCACATGTTTAGTTATTTCAAAGCTGTAAGATGTAAAGTGTTAAGGTAACCTACTTATGAGAGTAAACCTACTAAGTGTCTCTTACTAGTATCTGTTTTTCCTTGGACTCTATCACTATGTTTTGTACAAATTATTTTCACCGATATGGAATTATCCAATATTTATATCACAATTATATAATGAATGATATATAGTATACTATCATATTATTTATGTTATGTGTTATATATTATCATTGTTATTATAGGCATCAAAATATGGAATAATTATAGAACTAACAACTCCAAACATGAAGAGAAATGTTTATCCTGTTATTTTTTAAAGACAACTAACTAGTAATGAAAAGATTCAGTGTGTAAGGAAGAAGAAAGGAAAGAACTGGACAGAAGAATTAGAATGAATGTAAAGTACACGTGACAATCAGTACCTCTTTACAAGGAAATAAGCAGTAAGCCTAAATAGATTTTTAAAAATATTACACCTAACATCCTTACTCCCTGGCCTTCATTTCTCCCCTGGCAACACCTGTGCACTGCAGTTCTCATAGAGCATGCACACCCACACCTCCTCACGCCAGCCCTCACACCAGCTTTATGAGGCAAGTGTGCAAGGCAGGCCGTATCCCTATTGCACAAATAAGCAAACCAAGACGAGAACACCGAGGGACCACTCGGAGGGACTGGAACCGCCCTTACCCTCACACTCAGACTGTCTCCCACCCAATCCAGTCAGACCCCAAGACCTGCGGGTTTTACCTCCTTAATATTTCCCTCGGATGCCCCTCCCGTGCCTTCCCAGTGCTGTTGGCTTGGCGAGGGCCCTCAATGTAGGGTCCTCCTGTCTGGACCACAGCACCTCCCACCTCGTTTGAGGGATACGCGACATTTCCTCTTCCCTTCTTACCTCCTCCCATCTGTATGGGAACTCACTTTGCCCAAATCTGACGTGATATTCACATCCTCTCCCAGCCCCACCGTATAAAGCCCCCTGGCTCTCCGGCGTCTGTAGGTGAGTGCAGGGGGCTAACCCTGGGCTCAGGCTGCCCATGTCCTCTCCCCCAGCCCTGGCAGGCACTGCTCATCTTCCAAAGGTTAGCTCTGGCTGGGGCCTCCCACCAGGAAGCCTCTCCCAGCCTCTTCTGTGCCCTGAGGACTGAGCCCCCCCCCCTGACCCCCCCCCCCCCCCCCGGCCTTTTTTTATGCTCCACCTCACTTTCCTAAGGTCTGACTGCCTCCGCCAACTGTTGTACACTTTAATGTGGGCTTTGGCTTAAGTATGAATGGGCTACTGTTTATTTGTCTCCCCCCTTAGACCACAAGCGCCTGGAGGGCAGGGTCTAAGTCTAATAACATCTCTGTATTCTAGGGGGGAAGGCGCTCCCCTCATTTCCCTTAAGGACTCACGTTCCTTACACCAGCTCCCCGAGGCCAGGCGTCCTGATTGCCAGCCCAGAGCCCCTTTTGGCGACACCGGACAGTACAAGTAGCAACAGGAAGGGATGTACTTCACTCGAAATTCCTGGACTTGGGAAGACTGGCAAGGGAAAGGCCAGAGAAGCTTTCTTACTAGGGTTGGACCGTGCTCTGGCAAATTCAGACTAAGCTAGTCAGGGGCAGTTTCAGCGAGGCAGTGGCCCACCTTTCCAATTCTTCCAGATAAAGATCGGACAAGTCCATCCCGCAGAAGCTGTGGGCAAAGAGGAAACATTTTCACTGAGGAAGCATCGTTGCTTCTTCCCACGAAACTGGGTGAAAGGTGGTGCCGTGTGTCTCAAGGAGGCCACAGGAGCTCCTGGTTAATGCCGGGAGGGGCCCTGGGCTCAGCCGGCTGGACCGTGTACAGGGCAATGCTTAGTGTAGATTCCTAGAAACCGGAAGAAAGCAGGATTGCTTTTCTTCATGTTACGCCTCTGGAAGGACACAGGTAAGGAAGGCTCCAGGAGAAGCAGCTCTTCCACAGCCTGTCTTCCTCAGAGCAGCCCAGCGCCTGGTTTCTGGGAGTGGCATCTTCACACGGGATGCTTATCATGTTTCAGTGTCTTAGTAAGAACCCCGCGTCCTCGCCTCCACAGCAGGGCCTCCCTCCCACGGCACGTGTGAGTGAGCTGCCATGGATAGAGCTGCTGCTCTCTGGCACATTAAACTTGAGTTCAGAAAACACATCCTGTTTATTTTTAATTAATGTTGGGCAAAGGAGCTTTCGGGGATGTGTCCATTTTCTTTATGAGCCATGCAAACTAGGTGACGTCGACGAAAGGAATATTGGCAACGTTTGAAGATCAGTCCTAGGTTTCATCGGAGAAACTCAGACTGGTCTACTGATTTGGGATTAACACTTAATTTACATCATAGCTGACTGAGTAATTAAAGGTCCCCACTTAGTTTCATAAACGATTAGAAAAATTTCGAGCCACTTACTATGATAATTTGAATGAGCTACACAAAGAAGAATGATGATCTACTCATGGCCAATCTTGTTTCACCTGGATCCCTGCCCACTCCTCCCACCTCCTATCTATTTGGAAGCAAATGCCCCCATTATCTCTGCACCTTTAACTCTTGCAGTAGGTAGCTCTTGAAGGCAATGATCCTTATTTATTTTAGAAAAAGAGATAAACATAATACCAATATCAAACCCAAAAAGGATCAACAATTGTAACTGATTGAAAAATAAGTGAAATCTATTGATCTGCAGGGAAAGGATTAGCATAGGTATTACTGTTGCGGAGTAGCAGGGCATGCCTCCCCAGAAGAGGCCACTTTGTATATTGATTATTGTGAGCTGTAGTCACGTGAAGAACAGAAAATGCAGGGAAAATGCAGGCTTCCCCTGAACTTCCCTTCTCTGCCCAAGGACAGATCCTCCAAAAGGATCTCAACTGTCAAACATCCCTCTCCCTGGGAGTTTCATCAACCAGAAAGGAATGAGTCATCACAGGACACTAGACTAGAACACCACACCCAGACAAACTTCGACACCAACGATCAGACCTCCCGTATAGTCTATGGGACCTTCATCTTTCCAAAACATCCTTCACTTTCCCCTGAGAGACCTACATCCTCCCTCCCGTTTCCTCGTGAAGATGGTATTTAATCCTAATGCCTGGGAATTATTCATTTTCCCCTGGGTAGCTCCCATTCTACATGAAGTACACATGCTCATAAACGTCTGTTTGTTTTTCTCCTGTTAATATGTCTTTTATTACAGGAGTCTCAGCTAAGAACTCAAAATGATTTTCCTCTTCTCTAGTATTTAGGATTACAGTGGGCTAACTCATCTCTAGGCACACGGTTGGATATCTGAGTGCCCAGGATGGGATTTGGGAGATGTCACGTTCCCACAGTAGTTCACCTGACTGTGGCCAGCTTGACAACAGGAGGTACCCCCTTGATATCTCCACTTCCTTTTATTTGGGAGCCCAGCTGCTCCGACTACTCTGAGCAGAGGAAGAAACAGACATGACATCCCCTAATCTCAATTCCTGGGTCAGATTAGGTTTTCTTGGGGATGAAGGAAAAGAAAGTCACCATTACATGGGTCAACGCGATGCTAGTTGTAATTGTGATCAGAATGTACCCGACCGGATGAGCTACCTTGACTCTAGATGGGATGATGGAGCCACACCCGGGTCCTGCCTGTGCATCTTCCCAGCTCACACCCAAGGGACAGTCTTGACAGAAACCTGAGCAGACAAAGGTGATAGCTCAGCCGCCCATTTCCTCTGGCCCATCAATACTCTGTGTCATCAAAGCCTCAGGCTGTGCTGGTCCTTGCGGTCGTCTGGGCTTTCCCACAGACATGCTCACTTGCCTGTGAGAATTTGCAGCTTTAGGTCAGACCTCGTGAGCACAGAAAAGTGACAATTCTGCACCTATCTAAAACAGAAAGCAGTATGTGGGTGTGAAACAAAATACGGAGTTCTAGGTGCAAAGATCACTTCTCTCAAAAGATGAGATTCTCAGAATCTGTTCATTACACGTATCTGCTCCTTATCTATGCAAGAGGTTCTTGCCAATTTGTGGAACAAAAACCTACAGAATTGTGTTCATGAGAAACAGCTCTGATGTAACAATAATTCCTCCCTCTCCTTGAATGGCTACAGACATCAAACAAGCAGCTTAGAATAGGCATTGATGAAAGGTCTTTTCTACGCTGGAAGGCCAGCTATTATTTTTAAGGCAGTTATCTGCAGAGTATGGTTTGCTCAATAGTGGGAGATAATGGCGAGGGGTCCCTCTTTTGTAGCATACCTGAATTCCCATATCACAGCCCCTGCGTGCTTCCCAGCCTCCACCCACTATGTTCCCACATCTCTATTTCTTGGAAATAATATTTGAAAAGGTTAAGCCAGGATTGGGGGTAAGGGTGTTGGAAGGCACCTCTATCTTTCACTGATGTGAGTGTAACAACACAAATGCATGAAGTCACTGGTGGCTTCTTTCCATCACAGCTGAGAGAAAGCTGGTGTTAGGGAGGATGACAGCAAAGGGAGTGTTTAGGAAAGTCACCGACTGTGTCAGCATCGCCCCTGGGACAGCAGCAGGTGACCCGGTAAAGGGCGTCTCTGCAGATCGAAGAGAAGACATGTAAAAGAGGATGTGAGAGGGCCCTTCAGACTCAAGGTTCTGCCTGAAGAGGCTCTGTTTACTTTGAACTAACTAAGGGGCCCCTTGGGTCAGGACACAAATAACCAGTCTAAAATAACTCTTACCAAAACCAGGACTTATAACACAAACAAAGCTGAAGAACTTTTCTCTCCTTCATGATGGAGAGAAAAGCTCATTTTTAAGTGTGTTTGAGCCGTATGGTTTCTGGTAAGATCAATCGGTAAACCCCCTAAATTCGTGGTTCTCAAAGTGAGGTCTAAGGACTTCTGTCAGGCAACCACCTGGGGGTTGGAAAGAGGGGTTTATAAAAATGTACATTCTTAGCCCTATTTCAGACTCTTTAAGACCTAAGTCTTATACCCACTAAAGTCTCAAAACTACTGAGGTGAGTATGAACCGAGTCAACGTTATTGGGCCAAGTGGGAAGCCAATCAATCACTTTCGCTTCACCCAGAAATTTTATAATGAAAG
The DNA here is from genome assembly GCF_964339955.1 of Pipistrellus hanaki. Classification (NCBI taxonomy): domain Eukaryota; kingdom Metazoa; phylum Chordata; class Mammalia; order Chiroptera; family Vespertilionidae; genus Pipistrellus; species Pipistrellus hanaki. The sequence continues at coordinate 67,875,459 of NC_140506.1, read as the reverse complement.
TGGTAAATTTGTCAGCAGAAACTAGCACTTCGGAAAAACATTTCCCCCTAATGATGAATATATAATGCATGACATGTCTATATTAGTTAAATATACTATCCAAAATCAAAATAGGAACCACATATGAGTTTTCTTTGGGAGCTACAATTACTGGTGGTTTTTGTTTTATTTGTTGCAATGATTGGTAGTTGTCAAGGTTACTGCAATGGGCTTCTTATAATCATAGATGTTAATTCGTTTAAAAGAGGAAGGAAAAGGGACATTGGCTCTGGAGACACCAGTTTAGCACAATATTTAAAACTAGAGCAGATTTCAAGTAAATGTTTAGGGGGGGATTTCAAGCAGGAGGTTCACACACAAAAAAAAATCTGGAAGTTTTATAATGCATACATTTGAATGCACTGGAAATGGATAATGCATTTTAATTTTAAATAGGGTTTTTAATGAGTTTGTTTTAAAATTATGACAGATGTAAATACTCAGGTAAAGAAGGTGGTTGAAGATGAGATTAGAGGTTAATGCTAAATTAAAATCCTACAGTTTGAGAATATATCATGAGTCTCTCTTCTATCATTTAGCTTTAGGGTATTCTTATGTGCTTAAGCTATCAGAAAAATTTTAGACTCATTCTGTAATGTTTTCTTGTTATCACTGAGGTCTGTTTGGTTTCACTAAACTTACGAATTAAAGAACATAGTGGGTGACCGTTGATGTAGCAGCATTTAATATTCCTTATAGACTTCATCCTCTAACATACTGATCACTTTCCTCTTCTTTGATACCTGGATCCTTCAACGCCCACATAGATGACATCCAACAACTTGCATTCACTCCAGTGACCTTTACTTTTATTTTACATGTGTCATGGTCAATGCCTGTCTTTCTTCATTGCTCAGATGGCTTGATGCAGAAATGCTCCCCCAATATGACAGCTCTAACCTCCCAATGGCTGCCTAATCTATCTTCTTGTTCCCACCCCTCACCACTCCCACCTGAGTGCTTTTGGCCCCAGAGACATACAACAGTCCTTGATGTTTCCATGTCCAATCCCCTGGATGTGTTCCCTGAAGCAGCTCAGACATTATATGTGATTGATCACCTTCAGTCTCCATGTACGCCAGGCTTTCTGCACTCAGCATAAACACAACAAGATCAGCTTAAAGTTAACCTGTTTCACTTCTAATCCCTGGATTCTCAGCACTGTTGAGGGGGACACATGAGCCCTTACTGTGATGGTGTCTGTGCTGTCAGCTGGGCCCTTAGCATTCCTTGAACATCATCCTTTCCTACTCCCTCAACTTGTATCCCAAACACTCTCCATGTTCCTGATGGGGACAGTGGCAGACCACCCCCAAATATGCCAACGTGGCATGTTGATTTTTTTAAATTAAAATTACGTGAGAAACAGCCAGTGCAAGAACACTCTGAACCTCTTTCCTTTCCTTGACTTCTCCTGTTAATCTGTCTTATGTCAGTTTAATTCCTAGACAAGGAATATGAACCTAGACAAGGCTTGAACCATTTCTGCATCAAGCCATATGTTAGGGAGGAAAAGATTTCCCTCCCTAACAGTTCTCAGGCTTCTAACCAAATACAACTCATCCCTCTGAATGAAAGGCGCCCTGTAATGACTTCGCTAAAAAAACTGAAAGTGGAAGTATTCAGACAAGGGCAAACACAATCTTCCCCTGACCTACAAGTTCCTGTGTCTGCATCTACTGCATCTATACGTGTCTCTAGTTTCAGAAGACAATGTCTCTTTCTTTTGATGTTCAAGCCCATTTTATGGCACCTCTGGGCTTGTTCAGTTATTCCATCTTTGTGCTACATCTTCATCTTTCCCCTTTCACCTGGCTTTTTCTCCTAATTTACATATAGCCTAAGATGGCTCTCTCTCATCTAAAAACCAAAACTTCTTTAACTTCATTTCTTCTAGTTACCCTCCTCTCTTCCTTCACTTCTCAGCCAAGTCTTTTGCAGCCAGTCTGTACTGCTCTCTCATTTCCCAATAGAGCCAGGCCTCTGTTTCCATTGCTCCACTAACATTTTCTGACAAAGTTCACTGACAATCTTTATATTGGTAAGTGTTTAGGGCCATTTCAGTTCTTTTAATGCTGCTATTGGTAGAACCAGCCACCATTGAGTATGTCTTGAGAGTCTCCTTCCTTTGTTTGTTTTTTTAATTTTGTTTTGTGCTGTTTATTCTCCACCTTTGTGGCCTCTTTTTGACCTTCAGCCCAACATAGAATCATTCCTAAGTTCTCTCTTTGGTCCTCTACTCCTCTTTCCATAGGAAAATTCCATCCACTCTCATGATTTTAATTATATGATAAACCTATATGTTGGAAATTCCCAAATCTATTTTTCAGCTTAGACCTTTTCTGGTATCAGCAACCAATTCCCCAATTCTTCAGACTACAACTGGGTATCCAACAATTCAATTCACTTCACTTCACTTCATTACCTGGAGTTAGCACAGACCCCCCAGGTTCAGGGCTCAGTCCCACAAGACTGCCTCCATTCCAGACACCAACTGCAAGCCCCAGGCCAACAGACTATAAATCAGGGGCTCCCATGACCTCTTCCACCCTCATCAGTTTCCATAATTTGCTATAATGACTCACAGATTTTATGGAAATGCTTAATTTACATTTACCAGTTTATCATAATGACTACAACTCAAGAGCAGTCAGATGGGAGAGACACATAGGGCAAGGTATGTGGGCTTGTGGAGCATTTATGCCTTCTTTGGATGTATTATCCTCCAGGCACTTTTATTTGTTCACCAATCAAATATTTTTCAAGCATTTTTATAGCACTTAATCTCCCGGCCACCTCCCATCCCAGGAAGGTAGGGGTGGGGCTGAAAGCTCCCAACCTCTAAACAGGATGGTGATCAGCCCCATCTTGACGCTATTTAGGAGCCTAACCCTCAATCACCTCATTAGCATATACTTAGGTATGATTAAAAGAGGTTATTTATGAAAAACAAAAGACAGTCCAATCACTCATGAAATTCCAACTTTAAGGGCTCCTTGCCAGAAACTGGGGGTAAAGACCAAATATATTTCTTCTTATAGCACAGACTTCCACATCAATTTTGACTTTTATAAAAGGGGCTCATCATTTTAATACCAAAATCTCCTTTTCCTCCCATGTTCTATGGCTTAACCAATGGCATCACAATCCACGCAGCCTTCCTGGACAGAAAAACAGTCACTAGCTTCCTCCCTCTATCAATCCAATGCATCACCTGGTCCTCCAGTTCCATTGTCTTGACATTTCTCAAACCTATTCTCTCCCCAGCCTTCCTACTAAAGCAACCTCACTTGCGTTGTTTCATAGCCAGCTAATCCCTGCTTCCTGTTTTGTTCTGAAATAATCTTGAACCTTGTTACTGGAGTCATTTCTAAAAAAACAAAACAAAACTCAAACTTGACTATCATATTCCTGGGTAAACCCTTCAGTGGATCCTTTGTCTTATAGGTAACTCCAAGCTCCTCCTCAAGGCATAAAAGGTCATCCTCTGTGACCTTTCTTCTCCAATCTCCTGCTCCTGCCTCATGCATTGTCAGCTAGTATTCTACATTTTATGTTCTAGCAATGTTAGTTCTCCACAGTCACCAGGCTGTTTCACATAAACTTCCTTTTTGGCTATTATTTCTGGATAGAACATTCTCTCTGTCGCGCGAGGAAGGGGGGTGAGAGGGATGCTAACTCTATTCCTCCTTTAAGACTTAGGTATTATGTATTATTTCCTTTAAGACGTCTTTACTCAGTTCGACACTGGGCTAGTTTCTCCTCCATTATTCTCTTTAAAATGCCTGTACATATTCTTATTTACCACAATAGACTAAAATTCATATTTAATATTAAGTTATTGCTCAAATTACAGTGAAATATGCTCTATGTTCTTGAGAGTAGGGTCCATGTCTAATACATCCTAATATCTTTATAGCAGAGTACAGAGCCTAACAATAGTAGGCCCTTAAAAAATGTGTTAAATTCAACTACTGATGTAAATAAAAGTATTTTAAGGAATATAAAATGTACTTTAAAAATGCTATAATGATTATTAAGCTGAAGTGGTAAGCTAGTATCCCTGACTTCACTTAGAAAGAAAAAGAATTGTTAACCTTCAATCGTATTCTGTATTCAAGTGCAATATACAGTATGATTATTTTCAGGCCTCAATTATAGGATTGCAAGAGAAACTTGCAATCCTACTGTTAATGAGTCTGGTCCCCATTTGTGTGATGGGTTTTACATTAAGTTATTTGATTAGACATTTCTACTATGATTGGTCCAGAAGGCATGCTGGCACTGTCCCCTGCAGCCAAATAGCAAGGTGGGGTTGTCTGAATGCGACAAGAATGCTGATATGTATCTATAAATGCGTAAGAGGATAGGTTAGGTATGTTCCCGCGGCAGTCCTACCTCAAACAGGTATAGGTTTACCCAGGGAAAGAAATAAAAGAAAGGAAAAATAAAAGAAGCCAAAGCAAGTAAGAAAGCAAGGATCCTATTCATATTCAAAAGGCTTCCCTCAGTTGGTTCAGTGTGATAGAATTCTTTACACAAAGGCTACAGAGGAGTGTGGAGAAGTAGGGCAGTTTCTTCAAAGACTTGCACTCTTCATGTTGGAAGGGATCTAACAAATCAGGTCATTCAGCCCTCTCTCTTTACAGGGGAGGAAACTGAAGACCAGACAGAAAGATTTCCCTGAAGTTTCAAAGAATCAGTAGTAGAGCCAAAGCCGGAAGTGAAGCAAAGAAAATAAAGCAAGGAGGAGGATTCTGAAGGGCTCCAGATCCTTCCTACTCTGCTCTTGTGCTAGTCCTCCTGCCCCACCAGACTAGCCACAGGAGACCCCTCAGTAGTCATCAAAAATTCGAATTTGAACTTTCAAGCAGCCTATCCTGTTCTTCCCTCCCCGAATGATTTTCTCCATCCAGCTGAGGCCAAGTACTTTCTTCCTCACCAACCTCACTTTAACCATCATCTCCTCGCTCAGCTCACCTTAAGGAAAAGAATTGCTACATCTCTGTTCCCATTAGCAGCTGATAACTACTGTGGAATTCTTAAAACACGGCATTAGTTGTGTGGGTGTGTGTGTGTGTCTGAGTGTGTGTGTCTGTGTGTGCCCTGCTCTCCTCTCCCCACACTGGCAGCTCGTAAAGGGCATCACCCCCATCTCTTTAGCCTTGTCCTCCCAGCACAGAGGCAGTGGTAGGGAAATACTTGTTGAATTATGCTGGGTTGGAGAAGAGTGGAGCATATCACATAAGATTTATGGAAAAACACAGTACGAAAATAAGATCTTAGATAAAATGCTATGCCAATAAATCCACTCTGACCCAAAGTCAAGAACAGGGAACAGGAAGATATGCTAGAACAAGCTGGTATGCTCAGGACTTACCAGTAAGTAGACCAATCAGTTCACCAATATTAACCAGCAGGTGATTCTCAGACAAAAACCAAAAACTTCATGTTGGTAATCAATAGCTACCATGTGGGAAAGTCAGGAGGAGGGTCGTGCATATCCTCAAATTATTTTTTTTTAATGCTTATAATATGCTCAACCCTACCTCATTATAATGTAAACATTAAAAAATGATTTTAGGGCAGAATGATAATTATTACATTTTACTCTTTCCAAAATGAAGTCAATGGTATTTTAACTATTCATATATACTTTATTCTACCAAATTAGGCTTCAGGCTGTATCCAAAATTGAATTTATTCTCAAAGGAAGGGGGTTTGCCCAGCTTATAACTACTCAAAGAATGGGCTCCAGGCTTTGAAAGTAACTCTGCAAGAAGAGTTTCAAAAAGATTTTGTGCAACTCCAGCATTTTTGGAAAGATTCTTGGGTTCCTTCAGTGACTATTTAAGAGACAACACTCACATGTTTTTGAAAGAAATCAGTCACATTACTTCATCGAAACACTCTGTCCTTGTGCAAAGCACTCTGTACTTGTGGTTTATTTTTGTTGTTGTTAATCCTCATTTTTCCCCCCATTGACTTTTAGAGAGAGTGGGAGGGAGGGTGAGGGAGAGACAATAATGAGAGAGAGACACATTGATTGGTTGCCTCCTGCATGCACCCAGATCAGGCCCAGGGATCAAGCCTGCAACTTAGATATGTACCCTTAACTGAATGACGGTGTGCAAATCACCGTGTAAAGCTGCAACCGAAACAATTAACTTCCCTTAATTGTCAGGTCTGAGCTCAGATGAACAGAGAAGTATCCAGAGAGACACTAGTATACATGGAACTAGTATACATAGAGAAGGTACCAGTGCCCAAGTGATGGCTAAAGGTGCTCTCTCTGCCCGGTCCCCTAGGAAACATAGAAACCCTTCCAATGCAGAACTGTAGAATGGAAGTGAGGCTTAGTTTTGTGGTTAAGAAAACGGAAATGTACACGTTAAGAGATCTACTCTAGGATGCATGCACACTCATGGGAGTGAGCCACTTTGCCCTCTGTATCTTTGGTCCTCCTAAATCTAGTGAGGTCACAGATGGGTTATTTTAGAAGGCGCAACACTTCAGCAGTTGTCAGGACCTTGGGCAAGTCACTGTGTCTCCATGATGTATCACATGGGATAACAATGCCTACCTCATTACATGCATACATGTAAAAGCACTTTGAACAATGTCTATAAGTACAGGGCAATATTACCTCATTTCGTCTTAGCTCTGATATAGTTTCTGGAGTTACCTACTCTTTGTGAAAGAAGATTAAATCTCAAAATAGTCCTTTCCTCTACTCTGTTTTCCTATTGGCAAAGACCTTAAGTTCTTCATCGTGGTGACTGCTAACACTCAGCATGGTGCCCAGCACACAACTACTCAGTGACTTCAGTTGAGAACTAGAGCAAATGGCTCTGGTCATTATCAGTAAATTCTGGCTTTTTTTCTAGCTCATATAACATTCATTTTTTTCTCATAAGCCTGACATATTGAGGTTTTAGAATTTGAGTTAAAAAAATATGATTTTTTGGTAAAATTTCCATAAAAGACTCTGATTAAATCAAAGGAAAGCATAAGGAATCTACCAACTTCATCTCAAAACCAGTCCAGATTTATTTACTATTATTATCAAGATATCATTAAAAGAGAAAGGGAGAGAGAGGGAAAGAAATATATTCTTTTTTTAAAAAAAAAATTTTTATTGATTTTTTACAGAGAGGAAGGGAAAGAGGTAGTTAGAAACATTGATGAGAGAGAAAGAGCCATCAACTGCCTCCTGCACACCTCCTACTGGGGACGTGTCCGCAACCAAGGTACATGCTCTGGACCAGAATTGAACTTGGGACTTTCAGTCCACAGGCAGATGCTCTATCCACTGAGCCAAACGGGTAGGGGCAAGAAATATATTCTTGACAATTCACATAGGCTCTTGGCGCACCATGTGACAGGTCATATAAAGCATCTAGCACAAAATTTACGTTGTTAGAATCCAATGAATTATAGAAACAGTACAATGATAAAAGTGGTCATGATAAGCTAGTTTTTCACAATACACCTTTTTATAGCAATATACACTGGGGGTTTCAAAATGATTCATAGGATCACAAGATAACTGTTTTCAGATAATAATCCTTAATAGTAGAGACATAAAAATTAGCGTAATTCTGAGGTTCTTTGTAGATTTTAAGCCACTGCACATGAACAACCTAGAAGATAACAAAGATGGAAATAATCAGACATCTGATATAGATGGACCTTAAGAAAACCCCAACATTTGTACACAGGTCACTATCTCCATTGGGGAAGAAGAGGCAGGTCAGCCACCCATCTTAGTGCCCGAAACTTCGCTGACAGGACACAGAACAGGAGAGAGAGAGAGAAAGAGAGAGAGAGAGAGAGAGAGAGAGAGAGAGAGAGAGAGAGAGAGAGAGAGAGAGAGGAGAGAGAGAGAGAGAGAGAGAGAAGCATCTGCTACGGCAGAAGCAGATCATACAGGCTAATGGTAAATCCGCATTTTTTAAGATTTCTCTTTTCAACATAACTCAATATTTCTCCCTCTCTTTTCCAACTCATTTCTTTTCTCTCCCTATCTCCTTATGGTCTTTCCCCTCACATTTCCATTTCTCCACTTGGGTCTCTTTTTGAACAGGTCTCCACTACTGTGACCTCTATCTAGTTATTGATAGGGCCCAGATATTGCTCTATCATAGATCAGGGACCTGTCTAGGATCACCTGGTGAGAAGAGTGGGACAGATGAGATAAGCAGATGAACTGATAACTTGAGTGGCTCAATCAGAAACCAATCCCTCCATCAACATGATGAGTTCACTCTGCGAAGGTCACCCTAACAAAGCTGCGTTCTGATGGATTTGTGTTTCCTTCCATGTTAAAACCTTGTGGGTTGTTTGATTGGTAGATAGCTACCGGTATTCTGCAAAGAAGTTTGGGGAAAAGTGATTTATGAGGATAACGTCCACCATTCATTGAGTTCTCTTATAGTATGCGGTCAGGTCCTATTCAATCCTCATGATAAGCTCATTCGCCAAGGTGGATGTACTAAGGAAAAACAATAACAAAGCAACAAAAATTCTGTAATGTGTAAAATATGTCTCAATAGTGTAACCTGCATCTTGAGACATCATGTCCCATTATGAATGCAGGAGCCTGGGGCACACGTGGAATGACCAATGAGAGAGCGCGCATAAATTAGCGCATCTTAGGGAATGCAGTTTCCGTTGGTTCTGCTTCGCTTCTAAGGGTAAAAAAACTGAAGTTTGGATAAAAATACTTCCTTTTGGGAGAAAGAGTAGTCGTTAAGGTGACTATGGAGGAGTCTCTGTCCATCGTCTTTGCTTTATGCCATTTGAAAATGTCTTTAGTGCCTAAAACTGAGCATCTAGAATTAGAAAGAAGCTTTAAAAAAAAAAAGGGTTCCAATGGGCTTTAGCAAATGGAAAAAATACTCAGCCATTTGAAAATGAGGAGCCAAGAGATAAAAGCTCAGTGCCAGGAAGAGGATATGAAATCAGTGGATCTCAGATGTAATAACATGGAATTAGTAAGAAAGATACAAACAAGCCAGCAGGTTAGTTAAGTAGCTTTGGCATGAGACCCTTTTAGCGTAAACTAAACACCAAGATGCCATGTTGGGTTCATGGCAGTGGTCAGATGCCGCCACAGTGCCCTCAGGCTGAACTGATGGAACGAAGGCTCACTGAATGTAACGCTGGTGCTACTGCAGTTTAGGCCTTTTGAATGTTGACTATTTAATTACCTTAAAAATATATATATATATTTCAGAGAGGAAGGGAGGACAGAGAGATAGATACATCAATGATGAGAATCATTGCTCGGCTGCCTCCTGCACATCCTCTACTGGGGATTAAACCTGCAACTTGGGCATGTGCCCTAACTGGGATGGATCCATGACCTCCTGGTCAACGGTCAGCCACTGAGCCACACCGGCCTGGCAAGTTTAATTACCTTTTATGCCAGCCTCTCACCTCTATCCCACATCATGTCTCAGATCCTCAACAGTAAGGCTTAACACAGCTTAGGCTTATGGAGAGTTGAGGTGTCAGGCACTGGGCAAAGTGCATTTCTTACATTTCCCATTTAATCTTCAAAGCAAGCCTATGTGAAACAGCCGACATCAGCATTATCCTTTCCAGTGATGTACCTGAGAGTTAGAGGGGCTCAGTAACTTGCCAGGATAGCACTTCTAGGAGACAGGAAATCCCACTTTCCTAGAACCTACATTCTTAACTTTATATACTACCTTAAGAAATAAGTAATTTTCTCTGACAATAATCTCTAGAACTGACTTGGTTCATTGAATTACTTTTCAAAACATTTAAGTCAGCCTTAGTCAGTTTTGCTCAGTGGATAGAGCATTGGCCTGTGGACTGAAGGGTCCCAGGTTCAATTTCAGTCAAGGGCACATGCCTTGGTTGTGGAATTGATTCCCTGTAGGGAGCATGCAGGAGGCAACTGATTAATGATTCTCATCATTGATGTTTCTATCTCTCTCTTTCCCTCTCCCTCTCTCTCTGAAATCAATAAATATATATATTTAAAAAGCAAAACAAAAGATTAAACCAGAACATATTTCATTTTTCTCCATTGTTTCAAACTCCTCCATTGATTATTTTACTTTAATATAATTTTTTCTTGCTATCCCAAATTTCATATTTGAAAGTGCATGGGTAATCTGTAAGTTAGTGACCTGACAATTAAATTATTAAAAAAAAAAATTTTTTTTTAAATATATATTTTATTGATTTCTTACAGAGAGGAAGAGAGAGGGATAGTAAGTTAGAAACATCGATGAGATAGAATCATCGATCAGCTACCTCTTGCACACCCGTTACTGGGGATGTGCCCGCAACCAAGGTACATGCCCCTGACCGGAATTGAACCTGGACCTTTCAGTCCGCAGGCAGACGCTCTATCCACTGAGCCAAACCGGTATCGGCTAAAAAATTTTAAATTATGTTACAAATACACACAAACTGAAAGATAAATAATACATATTATAGAGATCCTTTTGCTAAATGGGCATTTCCAAAGTTTGCAATTACGTAAGCACTAAAAAAATAAAACTATATACAATAATTATGTTTTTGCTCCTCTAGCTTCCAATTCGAGATCCCACCTCCAACTCTTATTCTGCTTGTCAAGTATCCCCAATATGCCATGTACAAAGACCGGATAGTTGGATAATAAATGCTTTCACTGCACGTAATTTATTTTTACTTGAATTCATGATTTAAAGTTAAAGGATGCCCCTAAAATTGTTTTACGTCTTGATAATACTAAAAAACTTCCTTTCAAGGTAAATGTTTACATTGCCCACATCTATCTTCTCTTTCTCCACGTGTATAAATTGGGATTGAACACATTTCTAGAATTCTTACGTTCCAAGTTATTAAAATTTAAATTTAAAAAATCCAATTTGCATGTTATGTACAATGTAATTCATTATTTGAAATATGAATTAAAATAATTTTGCCCAGAAATATATCAGCATTAGATTTAGATATTTTTGAAACTGAATGAAAGTAACTTGGCTATTACTAAATCAGATCCACAGAGCCTCTAAGAAGTAAAAGTGCATCTCATAAAATGTGTGTCAAAAAAGTTAGGCTATGTTAGAACTGTCTATGTACTGGGAACAAAATTCAGAATGAAAAAAGTAATGAAAGTGGGGAAAAACCAGGATCTCAAAAGAAAATAAGTTGCTAAATGACCAATTCTTGGTAAAAAAAAAAAAAGAAAAAAAAAGAAGGGGGTATCAAAATGCCCCTTTGGTGACAGTAAATCTGCAGCCTCACTTCTAGCACAAAAATGAATCACTAAACCACAGCTCTCAGGCAAGTAAATGAACCTAAAAATTCCACCTGCTACTGGTAGAAAACTTGGTGAAGACATTTAAAACGAGTGGAATTTCCCTGAGAGAGTTAAGCTGAATGTCAGCTATAAGCATATTATATACCTTAATTAGGGGGGATGGGGTTTCAGCTCCCCCAACTCACCAACAGGTGGTTATTGAGAGTAATTAGTACTCTGAAAAATTCAATAAGGGACAATATGATTGGAGTTTGCAATCCATTTAGAGGAAAGCTGACTAATATACAGTAAACTAGTAGGTGAGTTAGCAACTTCAGTGTTCTTATTTGTAAAATGGAGATAATGGTGTCTACCTCATTCTGTAGGGAAATGAATGTAAAGTGTTGGTCACACGACCTATCACACAGCAAGCGCTTTCAGTAAATGACAGCTGCCCCTACCCAGGAGGCCAGGTTCTAGGTGTGAGTCCTATTGGGTGCTGCTAGAGCTGCAGGGGAACGGGGAGAAGCAAGCCATTCGGACACTTCATAGAAAATGTCCTTTGGGAAACCTGAACTTCAACAATTTTGAACTGAGTGACTATTAATCTAAGTTATGAAGTTCAAAACAGAAGTTGGACTGGGTTTCTAAGTGTAACAGTTTGGCTACACAAAATGATTTCAAATAGGGAATTATCCTACCAGTATATCACTGTGATGATGTATTTACCTCCCTCTTCAACTTAGTCTTCCGTTACCAAAGCGAGTCTAAGAGCTCAGAGGAAGAGAGTACCTAGTCTCCAGGAGGCCTGGAAATGGCCACTTTGTAGGGGAACACAAACAAAAAAATCGAACAAATAAAAAGAAATTTAACAAGGACTGCCAAAGGGATAAACATCCTAACTGTGGCGATTGCAATAGCCCAAACGTTTTAATAGCATCTCGTTTGTGTGTGTGATGTGACAGGACCACCCAAGTCCCTAGGAGGGCAGTCCTATCCCGGTGTGCCTCCTCTCACAGCTGCCCTGGGAGTTCCCGCAGGCAGATACCATGTCACAGACATCCCTGTGTTCCCCACTGTTATTGAACATATAGGAGGTACCCCTTTATTTGTTGAACTGAAATGAATTTGAAACTGGCTGTTCCAAAGGAAGCGCTATGTTGGGACCTTGAGCTTCAACGCTTATCATCAACAAAAGTATTTTCCCAACATCTGAAGCATTTTGAGTTGAGAGAATTAGTCCAAATGCTATAGTATGTTTCTCAAACATTCAAAACAATCTCCTTCACTGGGTCTCCAGATGACTAGGAGTATGAAGATTTGGAAACTCAGTAGCTATTTGTGTAGACTTGAGTCATTTTACTTTGTGTAACTACGCAGTTCAAAGTCCTGGGTTCCAGTCTTGCTTGTGCTACTCACCACTCCTGTCACCTATAAACGTCTATGAAATGGTGATACGACTATCCACAGTACCTCTTCGGAGAAGTAACGTATATAAGAATGATTAAGTGCAAAGGAAATAGATAACATTTGAGAGTTCATTTTTTTGTTGAACTCGAATTTTAAAAAATATATTTTTATTGATTTCAGAAAGAGGGAGAGAGAGGTAGAAACATCAATGGTGAGGATCATCTATTGGCTGCCTCCTGCACACCCCCCACTGGGGATGGACCACGCAATCCGTGCATGTGCCCGCACTGGGAATTGAACTGTGATCACCTGGTTCCGGGGTTGACACTAAACCACTGAGCCACACCCCCGGGCGAACTTGAATTGTTAGCAGAGTTTGGGGTGAGAAAACAAAAGCATTTTGTGAAGGTTATACCAATAGCAAGTTTCCTCCATCATTGATTTGTACATAAAGAGTAAAGAACATCAGCTTAAGCTGACAATGTTGGGAAGGCCAAGGAGAGAACAGTCAAAGAAAGCGACAAGTATCAGATGACCAAAGTCTTTGAAACAATAAACGAAAGCGGCTAATAAAGCTATTCTTCCAAAACGTTAGCCCAAACGTCAACAGACACACAGATGAAATATGCTTTTCTAAACAGAAGACTTTATGTGGGTGGAGCCAGGCTGTGAATTTTAAAAACTAGCCAATGCTGAAATAGTGACTGATGGAGATCGAATCTTCATTAAAGTGAGTTGCCGTCTGCGCGGGGCCGAGTGGCCCATCGGCTGGCCCAAAGAGGCTTTGGGCTCAACTCCCGGTTGCGGGTTTGGTTCCCTGGCCAGGGAGTGTACAGAGGCAACTGATGGTTCCTCTCTCACACTGATGTTTCTCTCTCTTCCAAATCAATAAATCTATCCTAAGGGGAGGATTTAAAAAAATTTTTTTTTTTTATCTTCTTTTTATATCAGTATCAATAAAGCATTTTTGGTAATACCCAGCAGCTTGGTACCGTTTTTAAAATTGGGCTGATTTAGATATATCTTAATATATACCGTATTCAGATATTTATCTTAACGTCATTTAATTATGCTAAGCAAACGCCGAAAGATTCTTTTCCTTCTTAGAGGAACGTCTGGCAATAGTAATCATGTAAATAATCATGCTTCTGGGATTAAAAAAAAAAAAAAAAAAAAAAAAAGCTGTGCAGGCAAAGACAAGTTTCATTACAGAAAGCTAATCCCTGAGACCAAAATATTTGAGTTTTCAGTTTCTTAAACCAGAAGAGCGTGTAAGTCAAACAATGTGCAAATCCTATTATGCACAGTAATCTTCTAGGAGGAGTCCCAACCCGATATTTGAGGTGTTTTATTAGATATTCATTGTACTCCTCCAGGCAGCTTCTACACCCTTTCTCTCTCTCTCTAAAAAAAAAAAAAAAAAAAAAAAAAAAGTGTCTAACAAGTTTGTGTCAAGTACCCAACCAAAGGCAGGCAGCCTTGGAGGGGGAAGATAAAGCATAATTCATGTTTTCCACTATTTTCCACTCCCTTGAGGGGAAAAGAGTGAGGGACTGGGGGGGGGGGGGGGGGTGTGGGGAAGAAGACACCCTCAAAGTCTAAATCCAATGGCGAATACACCTCCCCGTGAAATGAACAACCGGTCACATCCACAGACAGCTGCATGGTCCCCCGCGCCACGAAGAAGTGGGACAAGTGGAATACATGTCAGCTCTCCGCTTCTCTACGGGGCTCAGAGACCCGGATGGGTGCCGCAGCCCTCCCGGGGGGCTCCCCGAACACCAGCCTTTACTTTCTGCTCCAAGAACGCACATCCCCTCCGGACGGCAAGCCCCAGGACCTTCCCGGAACGCTGCCCTGCCTCTCCTCCCCAACTAGAGCCGGAGAACCAGAGAGATCGGGCGCCCAGAGAGCGCCCCAGCCTCCAGCCCGTCCGCCTAAAAGTTCCCCAAACTCTCTGCACCCCAAACGCGCCCCTGGCGCGGAGGTCGGGGCAGCGCGCGCTCCCCCCGCCGGGGCCGGGGCTGAGAATACTCACTGGGCTGAGCCCACTCTGCTCTCCCTCTTCCCGGGCACTTTGGCAGGCTTGGCGTCGTCCGCATCTGGCTGTAGCTCGGTCATCGGGGCCGCGGCCGGAGGGCACCTTCAGCCCTCCGCGCGCCTCCGTCCCGCCTCCGGGTCCTCCTCCAGCGGCGGCCGCCCGCCCTCGGGGGCGCAGCAGGCCCAGCCCCGGCCGCCTCCCCCGCGCCCGCCGCCCGCGCCCCGCGCGCATCCAGGCCGCCAACCTGGACACGTCCGAGCGGCCGCGATTGGCCCGAGCGAGCGGGGCAGAGCCGCGGGGGAGGGAAGAGGAGGGCCGGGCGGAGGACAGCCTCCTTCCCCGCCCCCAGGGGCGGAGGGAGAGGAAGAGGAAACCTGTGGAACTAGTCTTTCTTGGGGAGGCAGCTAATGATGGGCCCAGCAGGTGAGACATTGGCCTGGGGAGGCACCCTGCTCTGTAGTTAAGTTCCTGATTCAGAGGGGCTGTTTGCAGCCCGCACCGTCACGAGGGGATTGACAGGTGACCAGCCAGCTGCAGGCGCAGGAAATGGATACGACTGAGGGAGGCGCTCCCACAGATGCGCTGTGTGGGCTGGCTACGTCCTGGCCTAAATTATTCACATGGGATAGTGCCTGGTTGAGGAGCGCTTCCCAGGGCCTTCAGCAATAGCTTACTTAGTTCAATGGCAAAGGCAGTAAGAGGCGGCTGCCTTCCACCGGTTGTCCGGTTGACCATTCCTAGCTCTGTGGAGGAGAAGCTTACATCGAAAGCTCCTAACAGCTTAGGTTTTATGCACCCAGCCGATACAACGAATGCCTCTGCTTCCCGCCTCGCCTCTCGGTGAGGTTTTGACCTGCTGGGTTTGTCTGAAGCATCCATTTGTTCACTGAACACATTTCTGAGAGCTAAACGTTCCAGGCATTCTTCTAAGCATTCCCTTATATAGCAAATAGCTTATGTGTTGTTGGTCTTCAGATCTGTTACAGAGCAGCCGAGGGTAAGAATAACTTGTTGGAAGCCCAACTCTAAAACAATTGTAAGTGGCAATAGCAGAGCATGACATGGCTGCGGGGAAATATTATTAACTCTTTGCTCTGGGGCTGCAGTCCTTCGTTTTTCTTTTAACATTAATTTTAGACTTAAAGAGTAATTATAAAGACTATGCAACCATAGTGTTTATATATATATATATATATATATATATATGTGTGTGTGTGTGTGTGTGTGTGTGTGTGTGCGCGCGCGCGCGCGCACGCACGCACACATAAAAGAAAAACTAGCCCTTCTAAGTAACCTCAAATGTTTCGGAGACGCATGTCCTTCAAAACTTATCAATAAGTTTTCTTATTTCCTCTCCATTGACTAGCTTATAGCATTAGAAAACAGAAGTATATTTTTATAGCCTCCTCGGTCCAAAATTGATTCTCACAACACGTGACAAATAAGTGAATGAAAAATGTTTTATGTAAAAATTCTACAAATATTCTCTCTATGTTTTCCTGTTTTTTCCTTTGGTTGGTTGGTTGGTTTGGGTTTTTGCTTCCCGACCACTGAGCCCCTCCTGCAGGAGCCCATCTGGGCCGGCCGGCCGGGGAAGGCTCTGGAAGCTTGGAGCCCACGCTCATCAGTACCCAGTGCAGGCTCTTCCTGGGAACGTTATGGCTTCAGCCTCCACATCCTTTCTCTAGCTCCACCCCCTCCTCAGGGTGGGGATGGGCTTGGCGTTCAGAAGAGGTTGTCACCCTCCCAAACTCTGGGTAGCCACTCTCTCCTTCACTCTCAGGTGCCCTCCACGCCGTCCCCACGACAGAACTCAAGCCAGAACTGACCTTTTCTGCCCTCAGGTAGTTTTTTCATTGCAGTAAAATATATGTAATAGTTATCATTTTAACCATTGGTATAATTCAGTGGCATTAAGTACATTCACATTGTGTGTAATCATCACAACTATCTATGCCCAAAACTTAAAAAAAAAAATCCCCAACATGAACTCTGTACCATTCAACAATAACCTCTATTCTACTTTCTGTCTCTATGAATATGTCTGTTCTGGGTACCTCATCTAAGTGAATCCAGACAATAGTATTTCTTCTGTGTCTGGCTTATTTCACCTTTTCAAGGTTCATCCAAGTTGTAGCATGTGCTATTTCTTTTTATGCTAAATAACATTCCATTATATGTACATTTGTTTATCCATTAATCTATTGATAAGTTGTTTCTGCTTTTTGGCTACTACCAATGAATGGAATTCCTGGTCATAATGGTAGTCCTATGTTTAACCTTTGACATACCATGGTCAGGCCTCTTTTACCGCATGAGTTAGGGCAAGTGTTCCTCAGCATGGCTTACACCTCAATTAATAAGTGCTTCAGCCCTGACCAGTTTGGCTCAGTGGATAGAGCCAAGGTCTGGGGACCAAAAGGTCCCAGGTTCGATTCTGGTCAATGGCATGTACCTTGGTTGTGGGCATATCCGCGGTGGGAGGTGTACAGGAGGCAGCTGATCAATGTTTCTCTCTCATCGATGTTTCTAACTCTCTGTCCCTCTCCCTTTATCTCTGTAAAAAATCAATAAAATATATATATATTTTAAAAATAAGCGCTTCAATTCCCCTGAAATCTGTTCTTTAGTGTATGGCAGTGTTTCCCAAACTTTTGACATATGTGTACCCCTTCTATAATTTTCATAACGCTGAGTACCCCTTGTACTCATGAGAACGTAGAATTAGGCGCAGCTAAGCACAGTGCAGTGCATATCCCACCAAACTCCGGTGCAACACGTACCCTCACCAAACTCTTCCCGTACCCCTGGGGGTACGCGTACACACTTTGGGAAACACTGGTGTATGGGATGAGGACTTCAATAGTAGGATTTTAAGTGAGAAAGGAGGGGAAGGCTGGGGAGTGGGAAGGAGCCTGTGGGGAAAGAGCAGAGAGTCCTTTTCTGGAGTGGGGAGGAGTCAGAAAGGGGCAAGTGAAGGCCATTATTTTACACAGTGACATTTGCCTAAAGTGAAAAGACATTGTGAACCAGCTTCCCAATTTGTTTATTCTTGGGGTTATTATACAATAAAATGGAGTGCCATATTTAAAAGGCAGCAGCAGGCAAACGGTGAGAGAAACTTCGTTGTTGTGTGAGAAAATAGAGACTGAACATTATGTCTAAAATACATTTTCGGAGGCTCTTTGATTTTGCCCCAATAAAAAAACCTTTGCCTTTCTTCCTCTATTTCTAATATCAAAAGTAGTCCCGGCTGGTATTTTCTTGCAGTTATTGAAGCAGACCAGTAGAAAATGCATGCCTCAAGCATGGCTTTTCAGGAGGCAGGGGTTTTCTTTTAATAGCTTAAAATATTGATCAAATATTGGTCTCTTTTTAAGATTGATCATATACGCTATGCATCTGTCTGTAGTCCCGGTGGCAGAGTTCAAATATGAGTTTGGAGATTTGAGTGGAGCTAAGGTTGTAATATATAGTTAAGTAGTTACCTAATTTATGACACGTGGCAGATTATGTACTTATCTATAATAATAAAAGCATAATATGCTAATTAGACCGGATGTCCTTCCAGACATCCTGCTGGACGAAGCCGGGACTGCGAGGGAAGCCTGGGTCGCGGGTGCCTGCCCGTGGCCAGAGGAAAGCCGGTGCTGGCAGCCAGGGGAAGGAAGGCCTACTCTTTAAAAAATATATATATATATATATATATATATATATATATATATATATATATATATATATATAATTTAAAAAATATATATTTTATTGATTTTTACAGAGAGGAAGGGAGAGAGATAGTTAGAAACATCGATGAGAAAGAAACATCAATCAGCTGCCTCCTACACACCTCCTATTGGGGATGTGCCTGAAATCAAGGTACATTGCCCTGGACTGGAATTAAACCTGGTACCTTTCAGACTGCAGGCCGATGCTCTATCCATTGAGCCAAACCGGTTAGGGTAGAAGGCCTACTCTTGCACAAATTTCGTGCGTTGGGCCTCTAGTTAGCCACTATAAGTGCACGTAAAGTGTTGTCACATGCCTATACTGGTAATGCATATTGTCTAAGGACATGTTTTAGAAGATGATGCTCTTATCAAGATGGAACCTGGGAAGCTCAGTAATAGTTTAACTATGCATAATATTTCATACATTGTCATAAGTCAGAGAATTCCAGGAAGACTCATCACATTATCCTTGTTTACAAATTAAGGTCAACATCCAAAGGAGGAAATGGGGGGAAAAATGAAGAGTTCAGAAGATAGCTATATATGGTAACACTGAAGAACTTAATTATAAAACTTTAAAAAACATTGTGAGAATGAAAGTTGAGAAACATTACATGAAGGGGACCTTTCTTGAGTGATTTCTGTCAAATGTGAAAGAAAGTTTCCCAATGAATAAACATTGGGATGGGATTCTATAAAAGACTGTGGAAACTTTGAAAACAATACTTAAAAAAAAGCAAATAGGCCCTAGCCAGTCTTGCTCAGTGGACTGAAGGATCCCAGCTGGGTTCAATTCCGGTCAAGGGCGCATGCCTGGGTTACTGGCTCAATTCACCGTAGGGGGAGTGCAGGAGGCAGCCGATTAATGATTCTCTCTCATCATTGATGTTTCTATCTTTCTCCCTGTCCCTTCCTCTCTGAAATCAATTAAAAATATATTTAAAAAAAGCAAATAGAATAGTTCTGCACCACTTTTTCCCCAAGCCAGATGGGGAAATCTGAAACATGTACTCTATCTCCCTCCAGGGAAGAGGCAAGAACTAAGCTTACACCTGCGTTGGGAAGAATAGGCAAGATGTCAAGGGCTGACTGGTCTAGGGGCAGATGGTAGCTGGGAAACACTAGAATAAGTCTGATTCTGTGAGAAAGCAGAAGCAGTACAAACTCTTCTAGTTCAATATGTATTTTTTTAATTAAATAAATGATGGCATATAAACAGTAAGTTAAAATCTACCCCAAAGTTTTAAAATATATGTCTATTTTCTGTATGGATGTCATAGATCATATGTGAAGTGGGGAGGCCTCTGAGACCATTCAGTACTGTGATTTCCCCCCCACCAGACTCTGAGGGAATCCAGGGCTCTTTGAGCTAGTGAGGGCAAGAGCTTTGTTTGAAATAAGGTCTTCGGACTCACTGCCTACCTCTAACCACTAATCCAGCATACTAACCGCTTCAGTTAGATGCCTTCCGCTAGGACCTCTTTCATATGTTTACGTTCTGTTTTAGTTTCTGTATGAGGATAGGGGAAAGGGTTGCCTGCCACACACTAAACAAAATTTAAAAAATCCAGCCCTCACTGTCCTTCCTCAGAAAAGAGCCTGAGCTTCAGAGAGTTGAGTGACTTGACTAGAATTACAGCGTCCCATGAGGATGAAGGCCTGGCTTTCCCGACTTCCAGGGGGGTGCTTGTAGGGGCGTAAGAGAGTGAACAGAACAAAGCCAGGTTTGTTAATGTCAGAGACAATGACTTATAGGGGAGAGAGGTGTGTGTGTGTGTGTGTGTGTGTGTGTGTGTGTTTGTGTGTGTGTGGGGGGGCGAGAGCCCAGGACCCTCAGATACACACATCACATTATCAGGGAAGGACGTGGTGGAATACAGAGCTGCACTTTGGCAGTTATCTATTGCTGCAAAGCTAACCACTTCAAAGCTTGGTGACCTAAAACAATAATTTTCTCTCTCTCTCATGGTGTGATGGATTGATGGGGCTCGGCTGGGTGGTTCTTACTTGGGAGTCACCATGGCAGTAGCAGCCCGATGGTACCCTGGGTGGGAGTCATCTGAAGACTCGGCGGAGCTGGCTGTGCACTCCCCTCTCTGGGAGGGCTGGCGGAGCTGGGCACTTGCTGAGCAGTTTAGCCTCCCCGAATGGCTAGCTTAGGCCTCCCTAGCGCATGGTGGGCTCAGTGTGATTAGACCTTTGACTTGGTGTCTGGCTTCCTCCACAGCGTGTGTTCCGTGCGAGGCTCTCTAAGAGGTAGACGTGGGCATCAGGCAGTTTCACCCTGTTGTATTCTGTTGGTCACAGGTGAGCCACTGGGCCAGCCCAGGCTCAAGGCCAGGCGGGAATACAGGAGTGTAGTTCCCTGGGGACCGTCGTTGGGGTCCAGCTATCACAGTGCGAGTAACAGGTCCCGCCCTCAGACTATGGGTGTTTGTCCATGGGCATTTTCTAGCAGCTCCGTTCTAAGTGCCTGAGATACAGAAGTGAACAAAACAGACCAAACCCATTCTGCAGGAACCCTTGCGTTCTAGTAGGAGAGAGCCAACATGTAAAAAGCAAGCGCAGAACACAGTTTTGACAGACAAGAGATCGAAAGAAATAAACCAGAAAGCCAGGGAGTGGGGGGAAGGCCGGTTTCACACAGTAAGGAGAGGGAGGCCTTTTTGAGAGGTGACAGCTCGGCTGAAGCTTGAATGGGGGGAAGGAAGAAGCCACGTGAGGTGTGATCACAGGGCTTGGCAGCCAGAGGGAGGAGGGTGGAGGAGGAGGAGGAGGAGGCAGGTCGCAAGACGGCCCTGTTCTCCACTGTGCCTGGAGCAGGAGGCGGGAAGAGAAGGCTGGTGGGAGATGGTCTCACAGAGCTGTTAGCTGTGTCCGTTTGGTTATCATCTGTCCTCTCTTACAAGAACGGAACTTTTGCAGAAACAGGGGGCGTGTCTGTCCTGTTCACCGCAGTGCTGGTTCGTGTTAGACGCTCAGGAAATACTTGTTGAAAGGATGAATGAATGTGTCACTGGGTGGTTTTTTCCAACCACTGCTTCTCAACCACACTCCCCTGGAACCCGAGTTGACCTGAGATATTCTAATGTTGAATGCACTTGGTCTTCTTTTGTGACTTGCAGGGGAAAGGAAGAGAGTGAATGAAAAGGAAGTATAACTCACACGCCTTCACCCCCACCCCACCAACTAGAAAACGGGAATCTTGGGCTCATGCTCCTCGTCACTTGTCTGCTAGCTGACGGCAAGTGCTGGAGACAGGCCGGCGGGTCCCCTGACTCCTAGACGGTCCAGCTTCGGAGCACATCCCAGAAGCACTGTTTATAACCCACAGGCAACAATTCAAAGCTATGGGGTCTCCGTGGTCCCTCAGAGCAGCAGGCACACAGTGACTTCCTCTTCGTGTTTTGGGAATTGATGATCACCTCGCCCGAGGAGGGCTGGTCTTGCTCCTCACACCCTGGACAGGCCCGTGCCATGTTCCTCCCCGCGGGGTGCTTGGACAATACAGTCCGTGTAGAGCAATGATCACATTGTTTCCAAGCAGTTACAGTTGTAGTTAATTGTTAAAGTAGTTTCTGCATGTGACAGTTTTCTTTATATCACGCATTGCATACTTTTTATTTATTTTTCTTCTGATTTTTCATTCTTTTTTTTTTTAAATACATTTTTATTGATTTTTTTACAGAGAGGAAGGGAGAGGGATAGAGAGTTAGAAACATCAATGAGAGAAACATCGATCAGCTGCCTCCTGCACTCCCCCTACTGGGGATGTGCCCGCAACCAGTGTACATGCCCTTGACCTGAATGGAACCCGGGACCTTTCAGTCCACAGGCCGATGCTCTATCCACTGAGCAAAACCGGTTTCGGCTTTTCATTCGTTTTTACATATTTTCATTTTATTACTCCTTCTTGACAGTTCCTGTTAACATTTTGTTACCTTTTCTTCCAATCTGTCCTCTATGTAGCACTATTCACTGGTGAAAATTATCCAACAAATAAGCTGGCAAATAAGGAGCCCCAGAGAAGGGAATGCAGACAACACCTCAGGCAAAGAAAGTCTTTCTATTTCTCCAAAGTAGCTTCACAATCTTTTGGTTGAATCATAACTATATCCTTCATTTGAGACAAACTGAACAGCTTGTCCATGCTTCCTTTCTTCCTTCCTCCCTCCTACCCTCCTCTCGCCCTCCCTCCTTCCCTTCCTTCCCTTCCCTCCCTCTCTCCCTCCTTCTATCCCTCTATTCATCCCTCCCTGCTTCCCTGCCTTTCCTTTCCTTTCCTTTCCCTTCCCTTCCCTTCCCTTCCCTTCCCTTCCCTTCCCTTCCCTTCCCTTCCCTTCCCTTCCCTTCCCTTCCCTTCCCTTCCTTTCCCTTCCCTTCCCTCTTTTCCTTCCTCCCTTCCTTCCAATTAACATTTTTGCTTTTGTTTTTGTTCTTTGATGCTTATTGTGTGCCAGGCTATATTCTGAGTGATGGAGCTGTAAAAATAAATAAGCACCTGCTTGCTCTAAGTGAGCTTTCAATACAGTGAGAGAGAGCTCAATAGACAGATATTCACAAAACATACATACGCAGAACTTTCACATTCATATGTCACAACCAAATACTCAGACCAAGTGACATGGTGATGTTAAGTGATGGGAAGGGGCAGGAGACGACCCTGTGATACTTCATTTTCTTCTGTTTTGGATCAAACACAAGCTACCACCCCCCTTTACCCCCGCACCTCCTCACTAATCTGCACAACTTGTTGAAAGGCCCAAACGTAAAGTCAGGAGAGCTGGGCTCTGGTCCAAGCGCTGTGCTCTGCGCTGGAATGTGAGGCTATTAATGGAATACAGCACTGAAGCGCAGAATACGGCCTCAGGAAAAGACCCTGGAGCTCATGGGCACGGCAATGTCACTTTCTGCCTTACGCAGACTAGCTCTAAGGATGAAGAAAAGCAGCCCAACTTTCCCCACAGGAATGTTACATCTACCGGTTTGCAAAATGGAAATTTCAAATGAATTTTATGTGGAGAGAGTAATTATTAAAATAGATTCGCTTGTGAAGCTCAGTGCCTTTACCCCCTCATGAGCTTTGTGCTTCTTTGGGGTTAGCTCCTACTTTTGAAAGCAAACCAGATGTACACAGAATGTTTCCCTATGTGTTAAGATCATGAACCAATTAAAAATCAGAATTTAATTTTGATCAGTAGTCAGGCAAAGAAATGAAGTTAAAAGTTCATCTTTCCTCCATACCAAAAAATATATATAATAAATTCTGAAATAAGGGACATAGTAGAGGGAGATTCAGAGGTTAAAAATCCTTGCCCCTCCCCGGCCCAGCTTTTCCCCCCAAAATGATTAAGAAATGCCTGGTCCTGTGGAATCCCAGGTCCCCAGATCCCGAGAAAATATTGTACACATCTGTAATAGACAGTGCGAAGGAGATGAGAGCTGGTGGGAATGGACTTGGTCCCTAGCTTCTTAGATGAAACCCCTACGTGATCCCACAGTCTCTGCTCTGCTGCCCTTGTCTCAGGCACCGCCTGTGATATCCTCCCAGCATGCAGCGCGTGTCTGAGCTTGACTTGTCTTGGCAATAGAAGAGAGCTCTGACCTGGGAGGGACAGGGTGGGAAGGATGAGGGAATCCTAATATGCATCTCCCTACCCCTCTAACCCTTCATTTCCTCCCGTCAGAAAAAGAAAGGAACAGCGGTAGTAGTATCTATCCTACAGGGGGATTTAAAGAGCCAACGCACATAAAGGAATTAGTACAGCATGGCAGGTAATAGTAAGCACTCAGTTCGTATAAACTGTTGATTACCATCATCACATTAATATCGACCGGAATAATGTTTTAACAAATGGAGGGGATTGCCCTCCCTTAGTTCATCAGCCCTCATTATTTAATGGTTACACCCCCCACCCAACCCACCATAGTCAGACTTAAAATCCCTTTACATGCTGTATTGTGTGGTGGGCAAGGGTGAGTAACACTTGGACACTAGATTTAAACTTATGATCTACCACCTATGAGCTGTGTGACCTTGGGTAAGTTTCTCAACCTTCTGAGCTGTAGTTTTCTCACTGTGAAAAGGGAGAGAGAATAGTACCTATCTCATAGAGTGGTTGTGATCATTAAATGCATTAAAACATAGAAAGACACCCTAACAGGTTTGGCTCAGTGGATAAAACGCTCGCCTGCAGATTCAAAGGTCCCAGGTTCAATTCTGGTCAAGGGCATGTGCCTTGGTTGCAGGCACATCCTTAATAGGGGGTGTGCAGGAGGCAGCTGATCGATGTTTCTCTCTCATCAATGTTTCTAACTATCCCTCTTCCTTCCTCTCTGTAAAAAATCAATAAAATATATTTTTAAAATTAAAAAATATATAGAAGGACCTTTAAGAATAGGGAGAAACTAATTTCATGATATTAGTGGTTAGTTTCTGTCATGATGCTGCATACTACTTTTCTCTTGGTTTACAGTTACATGTGTACAAGCTTGTCTCCCCATTGAGATGGAGATGGTGTCTTGCACATCTTTGCAATCTCTCAGTGCCAAGACCGGTGCTTAACAATTCTAGACACTGAACAAGGCCAGTTGGATTGATTTCATTTTCCTAGTCAATGACTTTCAACATTTTCCAAATTTCCCCGGTTAATAACGCCATAAAGTACAAGGGCTAAGCCTTCCAAGCCTTTTCCTGTTACTCAAGAATTCCAGGCTGGCATTTACCCCTGGATTCCTTATTGCTTTTAGGAATAAAAGTTGCATATGCTGCCGATACCGGTTTGGCTCAGTGGATAGAGCATTGGCCTGCAGACTGAAAAGTCCCAGGTTTGATTCCAGTCAAAGGCATGTACCTAGGTTGCAGGCACATCCCCAGTAGGGGGTGTGCAAGAGTCAGCTGATCAATGTCTCTCTCTCATTGATGTTTCTAACGCTCTATCCCTCTCTCTTCCTCTCTGTAAAAAATCAATAAAATATGTTAAAAAAAAAAAGTTGCATATGCCCATGATTGAATTCGGTAATTAGTTATTTCTTTGTTGTTCTTTCCAGAGATTGACATCAAGCATAGACTGATGCTCTATCCTTGGTATTATGTGGTTGACGCAAACAAGTAATTCTAAAATGTGCTTTCTACCCACAGATTCCCATCTCCATTGACACTGGCACCTTCAACATCTCCTATGAGCCTTCAGGAGGAAAAGTAAGGCTTTTTAACTCATTTTACTTCCCTTTACACTCCCCCTTCGATTAAATGTTACTATCACAGAAAGGACCAACACAAGATTTTATTCCCTTGGGTTGTGTTGAAATCTTGATATTTCCTGACTTCAAGGGAAGTCGCTGTTGTGTTTTCATTTCCACCCAGACAGTTTCACCTGGGGGCTTCAATAGCACCAGGCCATTGTTTTCAAAGGTATGGTATGTAGAATGTTGTGACAAACTTTCTAAAAATTTGGACTACAGCCGTCGGTCATTAACATTCCATCCTCTTTTGGCAAAGTTGTAGATTTTTTTTAAATGACAAATTTCAGCTCTATTGTTTTAGGATTCAAATATTATTGAACATCTAATTTTTAGGGAAATGATGCTGGCATTCCACTGTGAACTTGTAAACTGTTCTTTCGCAGAGAGCCTCTTTCTCAAGAGCAGATGTGGGGGATATATATATATATATATATATATATATATATATATATATATATAGACAGTCTCTCTGATCTTTGCGAAGGTTTGGAGACTTGTGTTACTCAAAGGTGAATATTTCCGTGCGTCAAACTGTTATATAAAGCTGCTTTAATATAAGATGAAACTCATCATAGGGAAGTTTTGATCTATAAAATTACAACAACAAAAATGTAACTTTAATTTACATTAAGGTGAGTTTACTTTAACTTATGTTACATTTTTTCTCTCCTCCTGCTGTCTCTCTGCCTAGTGTCTAAGCTGTGTGGGGGCTGGGTCATTGTCTCTTGCTGAGCCTCTATTTCTAGTAATTATTATTTCTTGAACAACAAATGATGACAGAAGAATGCTACACATTGTAGGCAACATCCAACTTAGAAATGCATGTGTTATAAATGGCATTTTGTATTTCATTATAAGATTCAGAACGTATTTTCTCATGTAAAGAGTAACATGAACTTAAGTTTCTAGGTTTACTCATAAAGATTACTTTACCACATATTTAGAATTCTGTTGTTTTAGCTACCGTATTTTTCCGTGTATAAGATGCCCCCATGTATAAGAAGCCCCCCACTTTTCCAAACCAAAATTAAGAAATCAATATTTTAAACATCTTGCTGGTTTTCCTCTTCAGGCCTCCTCTTCCTCCTCCTCCTCCTCCTCCTCCTCCTCCTCCTCCTCCTCCTCCTCCTCCTTCTTCTTCTTCTTCTTCTTCTTCTTCTTTTTTTTTTTTTTTTTGCATTTTAAGGAGTTGTTCTTCCTGTTTTCTCCACTGTTTGATCAGACATCCTGGGAGGAGATCCAAATTGTCTCTCTGCAGCTCTATTTCCATGCTCTTTTGCATAGCTGTTTACATTCAGTTTGAATTTTGCAGAGTAAGACAATTGCTTACTGGTATTTACCTTTTTGTTTTTTGACAAGTTTATGGGCTCAGAACGCTCTGGTCCCTTTTGCATCTGTGCACTCTCCACCTCCACCTTCAATTATGGCATCAGCTGACGTCAGTAACAATAAGGCTTGTGATTGGAGGAAGCCTGTCTGACAGGGTGTGGGCAGCTATGCACCCTTGGGCTCCCTCCTCAGCTGACTTCCCTGTATAAGATGCTCCTCAATTTTAGAAAAAAAAATAGCGTCTTACACACAGAAAAATACAGTATTCCAGAAGCAAACTTCTGGGTAAACTTGGGAATCAAATCATCATTTTATTTACTTTTATGAAATCATTTGAAAACTGGTTTATAAAGTGAAGGCTCTGCTTATTGTATGGTAAATTTTCCACTGAATTCAAAGATAGGTTTCCCTCTATGTAGCCTCCTTTCTGGGTACATACCGTGTTTCCTGAAAATAATTACATCCTCTGAAAATAAGACCTACTTACAGGTTTCCTTCTGAGTGAAATATAAGGCATCCCCCTGAAAATAAGGCCCCCCTAGGCTGTCTCAGAATGCTATTGCTAAACATGAGAGATTTGGACCACTGATTCTGAAAGAAATGGAGTCACAAGAAATTCACCAGGAAATTCAGGAATTGGATTGTTATGATGATGTTCCAGAAGATGATGACATGATTGTCATTGAATAAATGAGTAAATTCTTGATAATGTAGAATTCACAGTTTGTCTGGTTTGTGTTGACAACTACCGTACTACCGTACCATATACAGGTAATAAATTTCCTTTATTTTCATTTAACAATAAATGTGTACCGTATTCTTCTTCATGGAAAAATAAGACATCCCCTGAAAATAAGACCTAGCGCACCTTTGGGAGCAAAAATTAATATAAGACACTGTCTTATTTTTGGGGAAACAGGGTATTAGTCAAAGGGGTCAAGGGCAAAGAGGAACTGGCCCCTGAGGGGTAGATATTTCTTCTGTGGGGCTTTGGGGGAGACTCTGCCCTAATTCCTGGCTCTGTGAAAGCCCTCTCCTCCCAGTAAATGTCGACTCAGAGAACTTCTAATTTCTACCTGTGACTTTCCCCTTTTAGTTACATATTCCGTATAATTGCCTCAGGCCCTTTAGGAAAGTAGTGAAGGAAAACCCTGGAATTCATTTTGAAGCTACCACAGATCCACAGGCTGTTATCTGAAACCCAGGGGCCTGACGTGCTTTGGAATTCAGGGATATTTTTGGATTTTCAAAAGATAATATGACACATGTGCTGCATGTTATAGACTATCCCCAGCTTTAATCCAACACAGTAACATAGCTTCACTAAGTGTGTGAACATTCCCACTGAGTGAGATGGACAGACATTGCTTACAGCCTCACATCTCTTCAGGCCAGGTGTTGCTATCCTATATATAAAAGCCTAAATCACCATTACGAACAGTTGACGGCTCAACCAGTGGTCCAGTCGCTATGATGCGCACTGACCACCAGGGGGCAGACGCTCAACTCAGGAGCTGCCCTCTGGTGGTCAGTACGCTCCCACAGCAGGAGTGCCGCTCAGCCAGAAGCCGGGCTCATGCCTGGCGAGCACAGCTGTGACACTTGTGTAACCTGCTGGGATTACAGTGTCTGTCCCTGATGTAAGACCTGGAGTCATCAGGATTCTCTCAGGAGCTCTGAGCCTTGCCAGCCACAGAGACATGGACTACTCAGGTCATATGGTTGGAAAGCTGTATAATAATGTAAAAGATCATCGTTCCATTCCATAGCAAAGTTCTCAGTTTCAGGACTAGGTAAAGCAGACCCGTGTCCAGAAGTTGCCATAAAACATTTCCTCTTGCTCAGGAAACTGAGTACATGTCTCTCCTGCTGCTGTTGACTTTTCAGTCCTGGAATTGTTCTTTTTCTTCTAGCATTGATTCATCTGTAGGCTGCTAATAGATTTTTTTTTTTTTTTTGATTAGTCTTAGTAATAAAAGAAGCTTTAAGAAATGAAATGAGCTTTTTCCAATGCTGGTTTATTTTCCATGAAGGATGTTTGTGAATTCTGTATAGCCTGGAGCCAGGCTAGGGGTTCAGTGAGGCTGACCGGGAATTTCCCCAGAGCACTCTCCTCTGTCCAGCCAGGCCTTTTAGCTACGGCAGGTCATTTCCCCAAATCACGTGATTCTAGTCTAAGATCATAGTTGTTACGTTGAGATTAAGGCAAAGTGATTGTATCTTGAAGTGTGCTGATTAGGAAAGTGATTAGAAAAGAAATTTTACTAATTATAATTCATAAGCAAGAAGAGATTGTGCTTAATCAACTGTGCATTACAGAATTTAATTATGAGACTAAATGTTAACTATTTTTTTTAAAAAAATCCTCCTTAGTTTCTTTCTTAAAGATATACCAGTCTTGTGTTTCCTTCCTAATTATAAAATACTGTTCTCCCGTGTTTCCAAAGGAAAAGCATCTTCTAACCATAAAATAGATATAGAACTCTGAGTTATAAGAACTGCAAAAGCAAAAGGCTGATTCTGCATAGTTCACTTTAGAAAAAAGGGTTTGGGGCTTTTTGTGTGTGTTATTGTACTTTGCAGACCCACAGTTATGACTTTAATGCCGTGATCCCAATAGTTTTCTAAATATTCTTTAAGCGAGCCTTAAGCTGTTAATTTGGTGGTCTCATTCTTAGTAAGGAAAAAACCCGTATCTGGGCGCTCCAAATGGAGAAAAACCCTGACCTTTATTTCATAGAATTGGATGTGTGTTTGCGTCTTCTCTATATGTCTGACCAAATCACCCTACCAGGCTCCACCTTGGATGAGGGCAGGAACCATCACTATTTTAGTCACCTGTGTATAGCCAGGGTAAAGCCTCCTGAGTTAGATATTCAAAAAAAGAAAACAGATTTGAATAGCTCAGGCTACAAGGAAATCATGATTGTTCTAGGAAGCCCAGCTGATCTTCTGGTAAGTCCGATGGGTCAGAGTTCTCTTTTATGATGATCGGACTGTCTGTCATCTCTTCCCACTCATTTGTCCCACTTTAGCTCTTCAGGCCTGTAGAGCTGTTCTGCCACAGGACAAACCTTTAAATATTTGAGTTGACCCTCATACCCGAATCCCTCCACCTGGCCTCGGAACTTTGCTTCTGAGACCAATATTCCCTAGTTTCACAACAGACTTAGATCCGAGTTCCGCTCGTGCTCATACACGCTCACTTCTGAGCATGCTCCCGATGAGCACCTTCAGGGGATATGAACTATGCATTCTAGAGTCTCTTTATGCCATTTGTGAGGAAAGTACATTTTTATGTTTTTGAGGATTTTTTTTTAAAAGCTTTTCAGAGAGAACTTCTATTTTAGTTTTACCAAAACCCTGCCTCCATCGGAGGCAAATTAAATGGGATATAGTTATTATCTAGGAGACAGGTTTAGCCACTAATGGTTCATTCATTTTGTCTTGTTTCCAAGTCAACTTATTTGGACGAGTAAATTATTAAGATAATTTGACTCTTTGTGAAGTTTAAACCTGGAGATTTAAAAGGAAGGTCCATCCCCTGGACGATCTTTGCCGGGACTGTGTCTTCCATGGCGGCCAAGCCACGGCCCAGTCTGATTCTGGGAACTAAGGTTTCCCTTTATGGCTGTTGATAGTTAAGGCAGAACTTTGAAGATTTTGTAAGGCTGCTTCTAAATAAGCATTTACTATTTATTTTCTCATAGGGCTAAAGGTACAATTATAAAAAATAATTTATTGATTCTCATGAACTTTGGATACTTACTGAAGGCAATTAAAAAAGTCAAACTATTAATGTGGGAGATGCAAGCACATGTATATACAAACATATTGGAATTTTTATTAGAAATAATCTGTTAGGGAGATAGTATCTTACATTTGGGTAATCAGAGAAATAAAATTGTAAAAGAAAACAACTTTTCAATTATTTTTTAAAAACTTCTCAGTTATTTGAGTCCTTTGAGATGGCTGTCAGTTTCTAATTGACGGTGGAGATGGGAGTGATGGAATGAGGGGAAAGGCAGAGGAGGAAGCCGGTGGCTGAAAGTAGGGAAGGCAAAAAGAGAAAGGGGGACAGGAACGGGAGGGGCCAGGCAGGTGGAATGCCTCAGAAATTGTAAGTAGCCGCAGGGTCCTCACCTGTTTCCTTACGTGAACTTTTAGGATATATTTTGTAACTCCCTGGTTGAAGTGAAACAATGCTTATGTAACAGACGTTTTATTGTTCTGGGAAAAAGGACGTCCCTTCCGCTTTATTTTTCAAATATATTACAGTTAATTTGTGATGGTTACTGGCTCCAAAAAGAGCTGACACAGCAACGGATCCTTCTACTTTCCATGAGATAGATGGCGATTCTTACTAAGCATTGGCAGTGGAGAAAAGGACTAAATTGGGGCGCTCCTGCTCAGGGTTTCTTTCCCAAGGTTACCCCTTTGATCTGGCCTCATAAGGACAGTTCGACTCGTAAGTACTGTTCAGGGGTGTGTCCTGAACTCTGCTCTTGGTGACAACCATTTCATCATCTGTACATCTGTGAGATTCTTCCTTGAAGGCCAGGACAAAGGTAAAAGTCAAAGACGTTTTGTATTTCATCTACCCTTCCTTTTACCTTTCCTTTAAAGGACATGCTGGTGCCAGGAAAGCCCCAAGGGTTCGCTTCCGCTAGCAGGGCCGGGGAGCTGAAGGTCGTGTGAATGGTGGCAATAGACAAAAACTCCCAGGATCCCTTCAGAGTAACCAGGCCTAGCTGGCCTGAAAGCCATTCCTTGGACCAGTCCCACCTGCCAGTGTCCTGGGTGTCAGCAGACTTCCCACTTGGGAACCAAACAGTGTGTGGTGTCCTCTTGGCCTAGGAACCCTTCCAGAGCCTCTTAGTCTTCTTCTTCTTTCCCTCAAGGATCTGTTCTCATCAGATGTGGTTTTGGGATCTTCATTTTCCACCTCTGAGCAGAAAAGAGTTAACATAGGCCTGAGACTGCTCTTCTCAGGAAGACCTGTGTGCAAGGTTGACCATCTAGGAACCTGGGTTTGGGGAGTGTTCCCACTCTATCGCTCACTGAGTGGAGACCAAGCAAACAATGTGATTTATGCTGAACATTTGCTTTCCTTCTGGGAGTATGTATTTGGTGCATGTACCAAATCAATATGTGCACAGCTCCAATGACAACCTTGAATTTGAAGTCTTGGCCTAGTTTCCCTGGGCAGAAACTTGGTACACATTTTGCTACATTTTCCTTGTGAGGGAAGAATGTACTCTCTGTGACCCTTCGTGGAAAGGACCAAGCATAAGGAAGGCACCACATAATGATGTTTCAGTCAACGACAGACTGCATAGACTAGGGGTGTCGAACTCAATCAGAGAAGGGGCCAAAATCTAAAATCCAGCCTAAATCGCGGGCCGAATGGTTTACTGAACAGTCATAAACTGACAATGTCATAAACTGACAGCGGAGTGCAGTGATGACAGCGTGGTGCGGGCCACATTGCAAGGCCTGGCGGGCTGGATTTGGCCCGCGGGCCTTGTGTTTGACACATGTGGCATAGACTGTGGTGGCCCCATAGGATTTTAATGGAGCTGAAAAATTCCTGTCGCCTAGTGACATCATAGCAGTTGTAAAGTCAAGCAATGTATTACTCACACATTTGTGATGGTGCTATTGTAAACAAAACGACTGCACTGCCAGTCATATAGAAAGTATAACACATACAGTTATGCACATACAGAACATAATACTTGATCATGATAAAAACAACTATGTGTTTACTATATTATTGATTTTTTAATTGATTTTTTTAAAGAGAGGAAGGGAGAGAGATAGAGAGCCAGAAACATCGATGAGAGAGAAACACTGACCAGCTGCCTCCTGCATACCCCCCACTGGGAATGCGCCCACAGCCAATGCACATGCCCTTGACCAGAATCAAACCCGGGACCCTTCAGTCCACAGACCGATGCTCTATCCACTGAGCCAAACCGGTTTCGGTTGTCATGCTATATTCTTAATCACTATTTTAGAGTGTACTCTTTCCAGTTACAAAAGAGACAAGTTTTGGATCCAAGATGGTGGGAGAGTAGGTAGACTATACATTCACTTCCTCCTAGGACGATATCAAAATTACAACTAAATTATAGAACAATCAACCTGGATAACCATCTTAAGATTAGTTAAACAGAAATCTTATGACTAAGGATATTCAGAAGAAATCATATCGTTACTGGTAGGAGGGGAAGAGACGCAAAAAGGGCTGAGCCCATACCCACATGTGATGGTTGAAAATCCATAGGAATACCTCAGCTGCAGGGGTTTCCCCTGAGGAGAAAGGGGTCTCAACCCCAGGCTGGGCTCCCTAGCCTGGGTCATGAGAGCCAGGAAAAGCAACCCACATAACATCTGGCTGTGAAAATCACTAGGCATTTTGCCTTCCCCAGATGACACAAGAGAATGTTGGAAATTCAGATGCTCTCTTAAAGGGCCAGCACACAAAATCTCATTTGTGATCATTTGCCCTGAGCTCCTGTGGAGGGACAGTAGCTTCATATAATCTGCTGTTGATTTCTTCTGGTGTGGTTTTAACTTCAGATAGTGTATTCTTCATTTTTTAATGGTTCTTAAGGTTTTTATGTCCTTTTTAAATGTTTATTATCTCTTTGTTGAAGTTCTCATTGAGTAAAACCATTCTTTTTCTAAGCTCATTGAACATCCTTATAACCATTGTTTTGAACTGTGTATCTGATATATTGCTTGCTACTAGAACTGATAAATGAATTCAGTGAAGTAGCAGTATACAAAATAAATATTCAAAAATTGGTTGCATTTTTATACACTAATAATGAACTACCAGGAAGAAAACTGAAGAAAACAATCTCATTTACAATTGCATTAAAAAATACCTAGGAATAAATATAACCACAGAGGTAAAAGACCTGTTCTCAAAAAGTTATAAGACACTGAAGAAAGAAATTGAAGAAGATAGAAATAAATCAAAGCATAGTATACCATGCTCACAAGTAGGAGGAATTAATATAGTTAAAATGTCCATACTACCTAAAGCAATCTATAGATTCAATGCAATTCCTAACAGAATACCAATGGCGTTTTTTCACAGAACTAGAACAAATAATCCAAAAATTTATATGGAACCACAAAAATCCCCAAATAGCCACAGCAATCTTGAGAAAGAAGAACAAAGTTGGAAGTAGCACAGTACCTGATATTAAACTATACTACAAGGCCATAGTAATCAAAACAGCTTGATATTGGCATAAAATTGATATAATAGATCAATGAAACAGAATAGAGAGCCCATAAATAAATTGATGACCATATGGTCTTTTAATATGACAAAGGAGGCAAGAACATACAATACGGTAAAAACAGTCTATTCAATAAATGGTGATGAGAAAGTTGTATTGACACATGCAAAAAAAAAAAAAATGAAACTAGACACCACCTTCTTATATCAAATACAAGAATAAACTCAAAATGGATTAAAGACTTAAATGTAATACTTGAAACCATAAAACTCCTAGAAGACAACATAGGCAGTAAAAGCTCTGATATTTCTCTTAAAAATATGTTTTCTTATACATCTCCTTGGGCAAGGGAAACAAAATAAAAATAAACAAATGGGACTACATCAAACAAAAAAGTTTTTGCATAGTAAAGGAAACCATCAACAAAACAAAAAGACAACCTACTGAATGGGAAAAGCTATTTGCCAATGATATATCCAATAAGGGGCTAATATACAAAATTTATAAAGAACTCATACAGCTCAACACCCAAACACCAACAATTTAATTAAAAAGTGGGCCTGGCTGGCATGGCTCAGTGGTTGAGCATCGACCTAGGAATCAGGAGGTCACAGTTGAACTCCTGGTCAGGGCACATGCCTGGGGTGTGGGCTTGATCCCCAGTGTGGGGCATGCAGGAGGTAGCCAATCAATTATTCTCTCTCATCATTGATGTTTCTATCTCTCTCTCCCTCTTCTGAAATCAATAAACAATATATTTTAAAAAAGTGAGAACAGGACCTAAAAATCCATTTATCCAAAGAGAACATGCAGATGGCCAATAGACTTGAAAAGAAGCTGAACATCACTAATCAGAAAGATGCAAATTAAAAATCACAATGAGATATCACCATACACCTGTCAGAATGGCCATCATCAGTAAATCAACAAACAACAAGTGTTGGTGAGGAGGTGAACATACAATAAGGTAAAAACAGTCTATTCAATAAATGGATTACAAATTAGTATAGTAGTCATTATGGAAAACAATGTGGAAGTTGCTCAAAAAACTAAAAATAGAACTACTGCTGGACCCAGCAAATTTCATTTCTGGATATTTATTTAAAGCAATCTAAAAAACCAATTCCAAAAAATATATGCACCCTATGTTCCCTGTAGCGTTAAATACAATAGCCAAGATATGGAAGTAATACAAATGTTCATCAATAGAGGAACAGATTAAAAATCCGCTCCTCTATTGCCATGAAATATTACTCAGCCATAAAAAAGAATGAAATCTTGCCATCTGTGACAGCATGGATGGACCTAGTGCTAAGTATTGTAGAATTAAGTAACACAGAAAAAGACAAATACCATATGATTTCACTTATATGTGGAATATAAAGAACAAAGTAAACAAACAAACAGAAGAGAAACAGACTCTTAGATACAGAGAACATTTTGATGGCTGCTGAGGGGAGGAGGAGGATTGGGGGCTGGGTGAAAAAGGTGAAAAGGGATTAAGAAGTACAAATTGGTAGTTACAAAGTAGTCATGGAGATGTCAAGTACAACATAGGAAATATAGTCAATAAAATGATAATAACTGTGTTTGCTATACACCTGGAACTAATACAAAATAGTGTTCATTGTAAATTGTAATTAAGAAAACACAAGTTTGCTGTAACCAGTGTGTTATGCCAGCACATCTTGTGTTTACTCCATCTCTTCATTGCGTCATTTTCTCTAGTGCTTGATTTAATCTCCTGTTGTTTTGTACAGTAACATGCGATCCAGGCTTGTAGAAGCAATAGGCTATATACCA
This sequence comes from Pipistrellus hanaki, assembly GCF_964339955.1. Taxonomy (NCBI): domain Eukaryota; kingdom Metazoa; phylum Chordata; class Mammalia; order Chiroptera; family Vespertilionidae; genus Pipistrellus; species Pipistrellus hanaki. The sequence goes on along the minus strand of NC_140506.1, from coordinate 67,839,339 downwards.
TACAGCCTAGGTGTGTAGTAGGTTATACCGTCGAGGTTTGTGTAAGTGCACTCTGTGATGTTTGTACAGTGAAATTGCCTAATGACACATTTCCCAGATCGTGTCCTTATTGTTAAGCAGGATGTGATTATGTATGGATTTCTCCAGACTCTGCCTACATCTTTTTCCCTGTGACCCAGCATTCTGTGTCACTGTAATAAGCCTTAGCCATGTGTTCAACTATACGTTGAGTTCCATGAATTCTTTTAGCAACTCTGAGTGTGGGTAGTTTTAGCCACCCCTGACACAATTCCTTTCCTTTTGGTACTCATCTTCCTATATCCCTATTTTAACCCTATACAATTTCAGTGAAAGGATAAAAGGGAAGTGTTTTTGAGAAGTTAACTGGCAAATAAAGACAAAATGGGACTACATCAAACTAAAAAGATTTTTTATTATTGATCTAATAAAAATGTGTCAATCTTTTAGAAATCAGGAAGCCAATTTATCAATTACCAAACATTATTTATATACTTTGCACTTAGGCAATATGAACTTTGAAAAAAAGGAATGCGTTCTTAGACTCACTAGCTTAAAAAAATAGCTCTATTTAGATATAATTTATATACCATGGAATTCACTCTATTAAAATCTGCAATTCAGTGGTTTTTAGTAAGCAACATCATCACTAATCCCAGAACATTTCACTACCCTGAAAGAAACACTGTAGCCATTAGTCAATTTTTGTTGTTTCTTCCCCCTCCCAGTCTCTGAGAACTATGGTCTACTTTCTGTTGCTATACATTTGCCTATTTGGACATCTTATCTAATAAAGGATAATATGCAAATTAACTGTCACTCCATCACAAAGATGACAGTGCCCATAGCCACAAGGTGGCGGCGCCCAGTCTTCTCAGCCCTGCTGGAGTCCCTCAGTCCCAGGATGGCGGCTGCGGAGAGCTGGCAACGTGAGCAGCCTGGCAGAATGCTTGCTTTGTCGCCGAGGCAATGAGGCAAGCGTTCCACGCTGGCTGCAGATGGGCCTCTGGCTGCAGAGAGCCTCTGGGCAGCGGGCGCGGAGTGGCCAAGCCGCACAGAGAGCTACTGGCACAAGGATTCATGCGCAGGCCTACTCCATTTATATAAATGGAATCCTGTGGACTTCTGTGACTAGTTTCTTTCATCCATGTTGAGGCATAGAACAGTACTTTATTTCTTTTTATGGCCAGACAATATTCCATTCTTCAGATATACCACATTTTATTTATCAGTGGATGGACATTTGGGTTGTTTCCACTTTTTAGCTATTAGGAATAATATGTTTTTGCATGGACATGTGATTTTAATTCTCTTGGGTATATAATTAGGAGGGGAATTGTTGGATCACATGGTAACCCATGTTTAACTTTTTGAGGAACTGCCCAACTGTTTTCCAAAGGGGTGGCACCATTTACATTCCTACCAACAATGCATGAGGGCCCAGCTCCTCTACATGCTTCTCAACACTTGGTGTTTTCTGTCTTTTTTAATATAGTCATTCTAGTAGGTGTGAAGTGGTCTCTCACTGTGGGATTTTTTGATTTTATTTTTAAAGAAAATATATTTTATTGATTTTTTTACAGAGAGGAAGGGAAAGGGATAGAGAGCTAGAAACATTGATAAGAAAGAAACATCAACCAGCTGCCTCCTGCACACCCCCTACTGGGGATGTGCCCATAACCAATGTACATGCCCTTGACCAGAATAGAACCTGGGACCTTTCAGTCCGAAGACCGATGCTCTATCCACTGAGCCAAACCGGTTTCGTCTCACTGTGGTTTTAATTTGCATTTCTGTAATGACTTATCCTATTGAGCACCATATTGCATCTTATTGGTCATTTATATGTATTTTTTTGAAGAAAAAGTTATTAAAATCCTTTCCCATTTTTAAATGTGTTGTCTTTTTTATTATTGAGTTGTAAGAATTTTTTTTATATATTCTGTATACTAGACCTTTATCAGATAAATAATCTGCAAATATTTTCTTCCATTCTGTGGATTGTCTTTCTTGATGGTGCCCTTTGTGTTTAATTTTGATGAGGTCCAATTTATTTATTACTAGAGGCCCGATGCACGAAATTCGTGCAAGAGTAGGCCTTCCTTCCCTGAGCTGCCGGCACCAGCTTCCCTCCGGCACCCAGAACCCGGGCTTCCCTGCAGCCCCGGCTTCATCCAGAAGGGCATCTGGTCTAATTAGCATATTACACTTTTATTATTATAGATTTATTTTGTAATTCATGCTTATTAGTTTAGACACATAACAGAAAGTGTCATATCCTGCTCTCATGCCAGATTTTAATCATCCAGCTAACTTTAGGAGGTCTACCTTCCACAGCCCAAAGCATTACTCCATGGTGGAAGGACATGGGGGTGGGAGGAGCTGGGGTAGAGCGAGCTAGAAATAACATGGGTGTTAGACTCTTAAGATCGAATCCCGCTCTTCCATCATGGGAATGAAGTATTTACCTTGCAAGGTTCAGTTTTCTATATGGAAAGCGAGGTAATAACAGTTCCTATTTAATAAGTTATTGTGAAAAGAGCTAAACATAATACCTAACACACAGTAGACGTCTAATAAATGTGAAGCTGTCATTGTCATGAAGAAGTTGTGAATCAAATCTGGACTTAACCAAGAATTAGCTAGCAGAACTAAAGTATCACTCTATTCCTAACCGTGCATTTCTGGAAGGCTGTTGAAATTATATTAGCCTATAGGTCTGCTTATGGTTATGTAGTCTTCGGGACCATGGGAAAACCTGATAGGCACACAGTAGAATAATCTTATTTCTTTTGAATTCAGGAATAAACAAAGCTGTTGCTCTTTGGGGTCCAAAAGTGTCCTCTAGTCCAAAAAACTGTGCTGTTGGCATAATTGAATGTTTCATCACAGTGTGTGTTTATTATTTATACTTAATGAAGGCCATTTATATAACTACTTGGACATTAGCAAAACTTCTTCCCTGTCACTTAGATGTAAACCTTTAAGAAAGGTCACCTGATATTTCAGTTAAATATTTACCATGCTTTATAGCATTACCTTGGAACTTTCATATTAATGACACAATCATTTGGTGTTCACAGGTACAGAGGAGTTTAGGGCCATAGTGAAACAGACTCTGTTTTATCATTATAAACTGAGATATTGGTGAAAGTTCAAAGTCACATCATCTGCTGAACCTGCTACTGAGTGGCAGGTGGACTGGTAAACAAAGTACCTTCCAATAGAGATATGCTTATTAATACTTAATAGAGATATGCTTATTAATAATTAATACTTAATAGTTGTTTTAAAAAACATTTATTTAAACAACTCTAAAATTTTGTCACTTTCTTCATCATCAAAAGTCAAACTCTTGGTCAGTAACTAACATAATTATAGTTCCTAATGTGGACATTAAAAATTTAGCAAATATTTAAAAATCCATTTTGAAAAATAGCACATACCCGTGTTTCCCCAAAAATAAGACATCCTCCAAAAATAAGACCTAGCGCAACTTTGGGAGAAAAAATTAATATAAGACACTGTCTTATTTTCGGGGAAACAGGGTAATAATCCTATGCTGTGATACATTTACTTTAGGTTAAGCTATGTGGTTTTCTACTTTTGTTCTCCTATCTTAATTCGCAATAAAAAAAACAAAAAACACTTAGGGATTGTAACACCTTAGGGGGATACAAAATAAATATTTTCCACCATAAATGTGGCAATTCAGTAGCTGATGTAGAAGAAAGATATTGCCACTCCTGGGAGAATAATAGTGGGAAAAAAGTTAATCATTACCTAGGTTGATAACATAATTCGTGAGATGACAGCCCCAGTTAGAAGCCAGCCGAAGGTGTTTTAAGTAACATTATGTAGTGCTTACATATGCTGGGCCGTTGTCTAAGCACTTCACCGGTGTGGCCACTCATTCAATCCTTACAGCAGCCCAGTGAGGCAGGAGCCGCCACTCACCCTTCCACAGGACAGGAAACTGAGGTACAGACACGCCAAGCCACTTGGGTAAGAGGGGGACCCATGCCGTCTGGCGGAGGAGGTGTGGTCTTTGCTATTTACTTCTCAACTCCAACAGGAATTATCAGCAGAGTAGCTTTTGGGTTTCTGGAATCTCATTTTTATAGAACCTCTAAAATGTGGGATATAATGTAGATAAATAAAAGATTCAATACTTTTTTTCTCTCTTTTTAAGAATGAAAACAAAGATGTCACCACCTTGATCTATGTTTCAATTCAATGTTAAGTATAGTATGTTATTACTCTAGTTATATATGATCTATAGGGTCATCTTGGATAATGACCATATGGATGTCCCTCCCCAAATTACGTCTGTGTCGGGGATAAATTTTATTTCCATATTTCTCAGGAATCTGCCATTTTGGAAATACCGTTTCATACCATACTAAAGGTTTCTTGTTTAGGTTTGTTCACTGTTAGTAAATAATGCCCCATTTCCTGATAAGAAAGACTGACGAGAATATTTAGAAAACTGGTCTAAAATGCATCTTTAAGTTAACAGCAGCACCTGGAGCTGATTCAGTTTTGTAGGGCTCGCAGCGTATGTAATAGGAGCGGTGTCTTTAAGAAAAACAATGCAAAACTAGGTGACTATTGACTAAGAAGAGGTTTATTCAAGCGATAGGCCCTGAAGTTTCAGCTTTATTAGCTTCATGGCAAATTCACCACTTCAGAGAGCAACTAAAATAACATTTTAAAAATACTGTAAGAATAAGACTACAATAATACCTGAAAAGAATTCTTAATTTTTTTCCCTCCCTGGGGAGCTTATAATTGAAAACTTTATGTATATTCCCTCATTTTGTCCCCCTCCCTCTTTTCCATTTCCCCAATAGGAATAAAAATCCTGTTCCCATAGGAAAATCCTGTTCCCCACTGAGAGCCTATTTTGTGAGGTCTAGAGAAGGTGAGGGTCAGTAATTTTCTCCAGCTCACAGACGCCTGTCAGGCCGCCCTGGGCACTTTCCACTATCCTTTCAGTAGATGAAATTGGAGAAATAATCTTTTGGGTCAGATATGAAGAAGCCTCTTCTCTCTTCGTATCTGACCCAAAAGAGTATTTCTCCAATTTTTCTTTATTTTTGTTTTACCGGAGAAGACGCAAAGGCTGGAGAAACTGAGAACAAAGGCAAAGCACAAACTCTCCAATTCCTGAGGCGGGAACATTGTTCAAGCTTGCACACCAGCAGCGTCACTGAAGAAGGCTTAATTTAGACACGAGACAGACTTGACCATTGGAACCTATTTTTTTCCCCCCTAGGGATAATAACTCTCCCCCCACAGAAGAGTTGTTGTTTTGAGAAAATGACTTCACTCAGTATTGGTGTGTTTCCCCCCACCTTATTTTCATGTCCTGTAAGGTCATCATAACATGGACTCAGCCATGAGGAGAGGTGAAAGAGCTTGGAGCCATCGGTATCTTCATGTTTGGATCTCAGAGCCCTCGTGTCTCTCTACTTGTGTTCCAATATAAAGAGAGAACTTTGAAAGTTTCCTATTCTCCCCCCTCTCCCTGCTGTATTTAGCTCTCACTGTCACTTAGAAGTTATAAAAGAATGTACGGGATGTACGGGGATAATTAAGCCAATAGGAAAAAAAACCATTAGAGTTGGACACAAGGTTGTCTGGCTTGTGACTCCCGCCTGTGTTTCTATAGCAACACTTCACGTACCTTGTAACTCTACTGAAGGCTAACAATTCTTGAGCGCTCTCCCTTGCCAGCCACCCATGTATGACCCTGACCTAATCCTCAAAACAGTCGTAAAGGGTAGGTGTGATCTGTCCCACCTTACACGTGAGAAAACAGAGGAGCAGGAAGATTCGATAACTGGACTAAGGTGACACAGTAAGGGCTGGAGGTGTGACTCAAATACAGAGAACTCCAAGAGCACCGCCCGCTCACTGCATCCCACCTCTCAGGTGAGAAGTAAGTGGCAGTTGGGTGTCAGCCCCGGCGGTGGCGGTGGCCAGCTCCTGAGGTGGCCCTGTGTGACTGCCCTGTCTTGGTGTTCGCACGCTGGCGTTGAGAATCCAGCTGCACCCGCAGGCTGACCTGTGGAACCCACAGGATGCCGCAAAAATGCACCCGACTGTGATTAAGCACCGTCTGAGGGAAATGCTATCCCAGGCAGAGAGAAAACAAGTGTGGAGGTATGAAGATTATATGCCAGTGTGTGGCATGTGTGAGGGATTATTTGTGAAATTAAAAATCAGTGCTTTATTAAATTAAATTCTTATTTCTTCCTTATCTAGTTTAATTCAATTTTACAGTAATTAAGTTTATTTTAAAACTTAATTCAATGTGAAATTAAGTTTTCTCTTACATTTATGGAAACAGAAATCTCAGCCTATATTGCTCCTTGTAGCCTTTTAATCGTATAATCCCTCTTCTCCCCCATCTTCCCTTCACCCTATCTCTTTTCCTAATGGCGAGGATAAAACACTTGGGGCCAATATCAGTTCAGATTTCATAGTAAGTCACTGTGGAGCAGTGGAAAGGACCTGGCTTATGATTCAGAAGGTCTGAGACATTACCTGAGTTTGCCACTAGCTGTTCTCCTGCATCCAGCAGATTCTTGACTTGTGTGCCCTGACTGTTTGCTGAGCTTCGGCCTTCCTGGAGTGAGGTCACAGCTCCCCAGCAGGGTCAGGTTTGCTTGCCAACTCATGGGAGCTCTTTATCTATCCATCACCCACCACCACTTATTCATCCTGCTAACGTTTATGGATGTGGACTTCCTGCCAGGAACTGTGCTGAGTTGGAAACCACAGGCAGCAGAGTGAGGCAGAGAGACAAGTCTAAGGATGTGTGTGCTTTAGCCTGTGCTTTAAACTCCTGTAACGGAAGGAGGCAAAGGTCTAACGTGAGCCCAGAGGGAGGGAGGCTTTCTCGAGGCAGTGGTGCCTGGCTGGGTTGGGAAGGACAGCTCAGGATTACTCTGCCCCAGTGCTGTAGGTGGGGAAGGGGGCGGGGAAGGTGTGAAGCCTGGAACTATGGGCATGGCTGGCATGTGGGCTTCCTAGGGCACAAAGAGGGCGAGAGATGGGGCCTCTGAGCTAAATGAACACATGTCTGCGGCTTCCCGGTTCCCACTCCCAGGCTTCCTCCCCCTTTGGCAGGAGTGCGTTTGGAGGGAGGCTTGCTCAGGGCACGCTGTTCTGCCCTGTGGGTTTATTGCAGGAGTAAAACAGGTTTCTTTTTCTGGCAGCTGTCAGTTTTTCCCATTAGGCAAAGTTTATTTTGTTCCACTAGCATTTGAAATGTGCAGTTTATTTCTAGATCTAAGTATTGCAGCACGGGCAACATGCTGCAGAAAACTGTATAATAGTTTGGAAAGTTAGACTAAGAATTTAACCGTTAAAGTGCATGCCCATTGCCTGCCTTCTGTCGTAGCCTGGGTGTGTAGATGGAGCCCCTGGAAGCGGGAGCCAGGACTTCGGCCATTTATTTACTCCACAAGAGCTTTAGGGGATACGTGTATCCCCCTGTATTTCTCTCTGGATCTCCCCTCACTGCCTTAGAATAACCACAGCGAGCATCAGAAATATGCCGTGTGCCAAGCCCCTTATATGTGATCTCATTTAAAACTCACCACGATTCGGTGATTATTGCCATTTTGCGACCGAGGAAAGTGAGGCCTAGCAAGATTGCACAGCCAGTGAGTGCCGAACAAGATGTGCACAGCTGACAGTGCTCCCTGCCCAGCGCGTCCTCACACAGAGATTCCAGAAAGTATTCCAAAACTATTTGTTAAATGAAATCACCCCTCATACTTGTCAATTCACCATTTCTCAAAAGTACATAGGACAAATATGTACTTTTTTGTTGTTGTTAATCCTCAATCAAATTTTTTTCATTGATTTTTAGAGAGAGTGGAAGGTAGGGGGAGAGACAGAGAGATAAACATCAATGTGTGAGAGAGAGACACACACCAACTGGTTGCCTCCTGCACGCTCCCTGACCGGGGCCGGGGATTGAGCCTGCAATTGAAGTCTGTGCCCTTGACCGGAATTGAACCAGGGACCCATCCACTGAGCCATACTAGCTAGGTCTCCCCTTGCCTTTTTACAGATACATTTAAATGAAACCCACAGAACCACTAGTGAGCCTGGATAAAACTGAGAGTCCCAGGTAGGTCCCCTAACTTTGCTTTTTCAAACAGAGTAACACGTCTACTTCCCAAACCAGTGTCTGCTCTGTGGTTGTAAAGTCACCCTGGGTGAGATGAAGAAACAGAATCTAATGACCCTTGAAGATGGATTTGAACTTTGGAAATAGGCCAAATAACTAGAAGCCAAGCCAGGTGGATAAACTGGTCAATGGGGTGGCGTAAGGCTATGTTGTTCATGCTTCTGGCTATGCATTCACTCCTTGAACGAATCTTGTTGCCCTATAGCAACAACAGGAAACTTATTTTTCTTTTCTGTTACTTGCTTTCCTCATCTAAACAGGGCAGAGGATAATCTCCATAATCCATCTACCACAGTGAAAAGCCACTTAAGCTGGTCAAGTCGGTAAAGAGTTCCCAGGAGTAAGCCCATGTGCAAAGAGAAGAGTATTGCTGCTGGGTGAGACAGAAACACTTATTCATCACACAGGCACTTCTCGGGAGGGGTTCCCAATTTGGCCTCACATAACTCCTCATAATTATAATTATACGCCTAGAGCTTTCAGTTCAATTACACCTGTCTGGTTTTGGTTTTGTTGAACACAGAGGAGAGGGAGAGGAAAAGAAAGAGAGAGAGAGAGAAAGAGAGAAGATATGTAAATGAAGCTGATTGATTTTATAAATCTGTTACCTTAAATAGCTCTTAAACTCATCCAAAATAGATTTCCAAGAGGTTTTAAAATGTCATTTAAAAAGTGTGTCAAAGATTAAAGCATAGGTTATTCACTTATGTTTTAAAAAATGTATCTTTTTTTTTTTTAATTGATTTCAGATAGGGAGAGGGAGATAGAAACATCTATGATGAGATAAAATCATCAATAGTCTGCCTCCTTCACGCCCCCTTCTGGGGATTGAGCCTGCAATTTGGGCATGTGCCCTGACAGGGATCTGAACCATGACCTTCTGATTCATAGGTTGACACTTAACCACTGAGCCACATTGGCTGGGCAGGAACTTTTTTAATCTGAGAAAGGCTGATAAAATCTAAAATGTTAAAAGCATTCCTTTAAAAGTCAAGAACAAAACAAGAATGCCTGGAATTACTACTAATTCTCAACATTATAATGGAGTCCCTTGCTTGTATAATGAAATGAAAAAGGTTTAGAAGGAGTAAAGATCAGAAAAGTAAAAATAAAATTTTATTATTTCAAATAATATTGTCTACAAAGAAAATATCATAGTCTACAGATTGTTAAAATTAATAAGAAGACTTAGCCAGGAAGACTTAGCTAAGACTTACTCAGTTGAATGTAAGATCAATTTAGAAATTTAACTACATTTTGTACAATATCAACAAAATAAAATGCAATTTGAAATATATTTTCAATAGCAACGAAGGTGTGAAGACCTAGGAATAAATCTAATAAATGATGTGTAAGATACAATTTAAAGAAAAGTCTTACTCCAAAAGCTCATTCTAAAACTTAAATGGGGTGCTTGAGCGTTGACCTATGAACCAGGAGGTCATGATTAAAATTTAAATGGAAGAGCAAAGGGTCAAGAGTAGCCAATCACTTCAGAAGTAGGTAAGAAGTCTTATCAGATAATAAAACTTCGTATATAATACAAACTTAATATGCTAAGTGTCCAGTCATCTGGTTGGCCGTTCAACCAATCAAAGTGTAATATGCTAATGAAATGCTAAGGCCATTCAACTGCTCACTATGATGTGCACTGACCACCAGGGGGTAGATGCTCCAATCAGTAGGTTAGCTTGTTGTTGGGGTCCAGCTGATGGGACTGAGCAAGACAGGCCAGACACGCCCTGGAGCTCTCCCACGGTCCCTCCCTGGCTGGCCAACACATCCCTTCCCAGCCCCTTATAGGAGCTGCCCCCTGGTGGTCAGTGTGCTCCAACAGGGGGAGTGCCACTTAGCCAGAAGCCAGGCTCACAGCTGGCAAGCGCAGTGGTGGTGGAGAAAGCCTCTCCCACCTCGGCTGCAGGCGGATAGTAAGGAGTGAGGGGTTCTGGACTTCGTGATCCCTGGACTGCAAGAGGGGTGTCTGACTGCCAGCTTAGGAGTCAGTAGGTGGATATCCCCCGAGGGGTCCAGGACTGTGAGAAGGTGCGGGATGGGCTGAGGGACTCCCTTCCCCCCAGTGCATAAGTTTTGTGCACTGGGCCTCTAGTTTATTATAAAGTGATGGCCATGAAGACAGGGATGTATGACAGAGCTAGCATTGCAGATTAATGGGGAAAGGAAAGACTATTCAGTAAGTAATGTGGGACAATTTATTATCTATATAAAAATGAAAATGATGCCTTTATCCACACAAGAGACAAAAATAAAGCCCCAAACCTTTATAGGATCCTCGTTTGAAAGGAAAACATAGTTTTAGAAAAAATACACAAGAACATGCTTATGACTCCAGGGTAGGGAAGGATTTCTTAAACAAGTCACAGAAAATACAAGTCATAAAATAAATAACAAATGGATAAGTTAAAAATAAAAATTTGGACATGATAGATAATACCAACAGGCAAATCACATGTGGGAATAAATATTTGCAACACATAAAACTAACAAAAGATCAATATCTGGACCTTTTAAAAAACTACCTAAAAATAGAGAGTCCAAAGGTCATAAGTCCATAAACAGGTGTTTTACAAAAGAGAAAACGAAAATGAGCAATAAACACATTGAAAAGATGCTCCTCCTCTATGAATAAGGGAAATGCACATTAAAATCACATTGAGATGCCATTTCACACCTTTCAGAGTGGAAAAATTAAAAAGTGGGACAATTGTGTTGAGGCAGCAGAGTCACTGCTGGTGGTAGCATAAATGGACCAGAACTTTGGAACACAATTTGACATAAAGTTAAACATGTACATAAGTATGACTCAGCAGTTCCTCTCCCAGGCACATACTTATAGACCTGGGCAAGGTATAGTATTACTCGAATGAGTGAAACACTGGGAATAACCCAGAGGGCAGCCAGAATGTTCTTCTAAAGAGACACCACATCATGACACTCTCTTATTGTAAACTCTCCAGTGGCTTCCGTGACAATGAGAATAGAACTCTCAACACCTTCAACCTCTGCCTATCTCTCTCATTTCACTGAGTGCCACTCTCCCAGGTTCCTCAAGACTCAGATCTAGCCTCCTCAGGGCAACATACTCCTTCCTCATTATTCCATGTTTGGCTCTTTTTTCATCCTGTAAGTTGACCTAGATATCATTTCCCTGAGGGCCGTTACTTACCACTCCATCTAAATTAGTTTTCCCAATCTCATTCTCCCTCACAGCCCTGTACTTGTTCCCTATCCTATATAATAAAGAGGTAATATGCAAATTGACCCCCACACCCTCACAAGATGGCTGCCTATGACTAGGCTGGCAGGGGGGTTAGTGAGGGACGACCAAACGACTGAACAAGCAGGCTGTGTGGGCTGTGCAGTTGTTTGGTCTTCCCTCACTAACCCTCCTGCTGACCTGGTCATAGGCAGCCATCTTGTGAGGACGTGAGGGTCAACTTGCATATTGCCTCTTTATTATACAGGATGCTGGTGAAATTGTCCTGGGCTCTTTTTGAAAGAGGCTTGAATTTAGTTGATGTAGGTTTTTATTTTATTTTTATTCTATTTATTTATTTATGTTTATTTAAATCATACGTGTTATATTTTTTTATGCTTAGTGAAATGTCAGGCAAAGACAAATATCATATAATTCCACTTATATATGGAATCTAAAAAACAAAATGAATGAATAAACAAAGCAGAGAATCTCATAGACACAGAGAACATTTTGATGGTTGTCAGATGGGAGAGGAATTAGGGGAATGAGTGAAAGAGGTGAAGGGTTTAACAAGTGCAAGTCACAGAAAATACAAGTCATAAAATAAATAACAAATGGATAAGTTAAAAATAAACTGGTAGGTACAACATAGTCATAGGGGTATAAAGTATAACATAGAGAATATAGTCAGTAATATTGTGATAACTATGTATGGTGACAGATGTCTACTGGATTTATTGGGGGGATCACTTTGTATGCTATATAAATGTCTAATCACTAGTTGTACACTTGAATTGAATATAATATTGTATTTCAACTGTAATTTAAAAAGAAAATTATTATGAATGGCAAAAATTTAGACTGTGAAATTAATTAATTAGTTAGTTAATTTATGCATTTTTTCTGGTTAGAGATTGAGCTCCAAAAAGAATTTACATTATAACCTACGAAATATATGACTTAAGCAGACAAAGCGATTTGGGAAATACTCAAATTCCAGCAAAATATGAAAATAATGCAAGAGTGTTTACATTTTCAATTACAGCAATTATGCTCTTGCTCAAACAACCATAATGCAAGTTAGGTAGACTCATTTTAGTGGTGGATGGAAAAACCACGCTAACTTTAAAATAGACATTAAGCAACATTTTGTATAAACTCAGACTCTTGGTCTCTAAAAATGGTTTAATTTGTCCTCATAACCTGCATTCGGATACATGGATGCCATGAGATGAGATGGGATCTCTTTGTTTTCTCTTTAATTTTTAAACATTGTCATTTTGAGCACCTTGTTGTGTAAATGACTTAGAATGACGGAAAAGTAAGACCGCCGAGCCCCTTTCTGGCGATGGTGCTCTGTGAGGGCGGCTCCAGGAGTGGGGGCGGAGAAGCGGAGAAGTCTGAATGGCAGGGGCAGGTACATGACAGTTCACACCGAAGTCGGATGAGAACCTTCCTTGTGATTGGTTTCCTCTTGCACCTGATGTCTACCTTCTATAAGCCGCTGGAGAATTACTATCAGACAAACTGCATAAAGAGCTAACAAGTGAATTTTCATTAAAAGCATGCCATGATCGGAGTGGCGTTGATGTAGACATTACTACTGACAGCTAAAAGGGATATGCCCTGAATCTGGTCAGCGCTGCTGAAAATCACCGTGCAGTTAAGAATGGTTGAGCCAGAGCATAGGCAGTAAGTAGTACTATTTCAAAATCTAATTTAGGAAACCAAAAAGAGTGCACTATCATAATGTTTCAATCACTGCTCTCCGAATAATAACGCCGGCAATTTGGACACCCAGGGAAGGTATTTGGTTCAGTTCTGGCTTCGTTGAACCTGAGAGGAGTCAGGAACGGAGGAAGTATACGGCTGGCCGGCTGCCTGGTACGCAGAAGTCCTAACGCAGACACCACGGTTCTTTTCTCAGAACAGCGGGAAAGGTCTGTGTGTCCATGCACCCCTATGCCCCTGCCCCCAAGGCCAAGGCTGCCTTCCCTTCCCCCTGGCACACTGCCACCCCAGGGACTGAGGCCAGAGCCCTCTCAGGAGTGCCTGTCAGGCACAGGAGCCAGCCGCCGGCCAGACAGACGGACAGACAGACAGAGGGACAGCCGGCGGTACCCACCTGAGGAACACGGAGCCGGGGCTGTCAGGGGCGCCGGGCTGGGCCTCGCAGGCCTTGTCGGGGCTGCTGGGAACGTCAAACTTGAACTCCGTGTCGCTGGAGGACCGCCTCTTCTTCACCATCCTGCCCTTGTCCGCGGCCAGGCCAGGGGGCAAGCTCAGAGGCTCATGTCTGACTCTCCCCCCAGACCAGCGTGAAAAGCTGGCGTCCCTCTCCCTGCTCAGCTCCGCGTGGCAGGCAGCACTGCCTCTGACTCCTGCCCTGGCTTGAGGCTCTTTTTTCTTTTTTTTAAAGTTAGTTAATGAGTAACAGGCAAGTATGACAGGGTGGTTTTCAGCCGGCCCGCAGTGGCTTTAAAGGGAAATAAACGTGCTTGGGAAACTCGGTTTACTAACGGGGGCACCGCACGGCGCTGGGGATGTAGGCAGAAACGTCTGTGGGACAGCAAAGGCTCAGAACAGTGAGGGGCAGAGAGCGGCGGTGTCTCAACATGAAAAGCAGAGGCTCTTTTCCTCCTTCCCTGAGCTTGCCCAGCGGGGTGAAGCATGTGGGTGTCGTCCTGCCTCTGAACACACAGAGACAACCAGCCCACTGCCTGCCTGTTGCATCTGGCAAGATGTGCAGGAGGTTCAGGACTGCGCTGCGTGGTCTCTGGGGCCTGGAGGGTTTGGGGGTTCTTAGGGAAGTCATCTGTGTCAAGCCAAGGGACCCCGAGGGCTGTGTGTGTTGCTGCCCTGCAGGAGGCTGTGACCTGTATCAACACAACAGTGAAGGCAGGCAAGACCAGAACTCCGGGGGGCCAGGCTCCAGCACTAGGGCTGTGCTTGCTGCGTGGGCAGCCATGGGTGATCCCAGCCCTGCTGAGCTGGCCTCCGCCACGCCCATGTCACAGGATCAGGAATAGGATGGAATCATATAGGAAAATATGTTGTGGAAATGTGCAAATAGAGGTGGGCAAAAGTAGAATAATAATAAATAATTTTAGAATAAACAATGTCCCAGCCAGTATGGCTCAGTGGTTGAGCATCGACCTATGAACTAGGAGATCAGGGTTCATGCCCAGTCAGGTCATGTGCCTGGGTTGCAGGCCTGATCTTCAGGGTGCGGGCGGTGAGGGGGACACACGTGCCGGAGGCAGTCAATCAATGATTCTCTCTCACCATTGATGTTTCTATCTCACCCTCTCTCTTCCTCTCTAAAAAAAAAAAATCAATAAAAAAAGAATAAGCTCTGTGTTTTGCCCATCTACTTTTGCCCACCCCTGTATTATTATTATTGTTATTATTTATATATTTTATTGATTTTTTTACAGAGAGGAAGGGAGAGGGATAGAAAGTTAGAAACATCGATGAGAGAGTACCATTGATCAGCTGCCTCCTGCACACACTGGGCATGTGTCTGCAACCAAGATACATGCCCTTGACCGGAATCGAACCTGGGATCCTTGAGTCCGCAGGCCGACGCTCTATCCATTGAGCCAAACTGGTTTTGCCCACCCCTGTATTATTGTTGCTGCTATTTGGAACCCGTTTAAGCAGGGAGTTCAGGAAGAGCATTCCTTTCTGTGTTGTTCTTCAATCACTTAATATTCATCCAACAAGGAAAATACCCGTGTCTCTCCACCCCGTTCCCAGAAGCAGTGAAAGATTCGGTCCAAGTAGCTGCACTCTCTCGTTTCCCTGGTGATGAGTCAGTGGCGTTGGAGAATGACTGCCTTAAGCGGGCACACAGATTCTGATTGTGGAAGGGAGCAAAGTTTTCCTGGAATATCAAATCTTTAGCCTTGGCCTCTTGAGCACTTTGCTCTAACCAGCTGATAACCAGGCAGGGACAGGTTTGTGCTGCTCTGTGGGCAGTGGACTCTAAACACACTTTTGAAATTAAGTCAAGTGTCTTGCGGTGAGATTTCACAGGTGCCTAATAGGGTGGCCAACTCTCCCTGTGTCTGGGATTTTCCTGGTTTCACGCTGAATGCTCTGTATCCTAGGAACCCTTCTGTGCTGGGAACGCACACGGGTGACCCCCTGCACCCCGTGCCGTCTTGCTACAATTCTGACGCACCCAGCTTCTCTCCTTGTCCTTCCTTGATAGTGCAATAACTGCATTTCTCTTCCCCCCTTATTCTATGTTGCAGTTGTATTGGAAAAACATTAAATAAGTTATAATGTGTTATATTAAACAGACTCATCACCATACCTCATATCATAGCAATACCCTGCAAGGCAGTTTCTGCTCCTTGTAACCAAAAAATGTCTGATCAGCACAGATATTAATAAATCATGAAATATGATGTTGCTGTCTCCCAGGGAAGGCTGGATTTTAACTGGAGGCAATGCTTAATTTAGAACAAAATGTTTGTAAAGGAGCACATTCCAGGGTCAGCAGCCAGTCTTTGGAAATACTTTTTTTTTTTTTTTTTTTTTTAACAGAGAAGCTTTCTTAGTCCTCAATCAACAATATTTTATTAGCCAGGCTCCATGCCAGCTTCACTGTGGAACTAAAAAAAAAACTTTAAGAAACAGGTCCTTGCTCCAATAATGTAGCTAGGATGAGACAGTGTGCACATTTGAAAAGTTAACTAACAATGAAAAAGGAAAGAAGGCGGTTAAGTCAGGCTAGTATTTCTTGAGTCTGTATACCTAATATCTTTGAGAATATGTGGCATCTCTGCTAGATACATAATGACGTCTCATTTAATCTTTGCCCAAAGTACATTTTTACAGATGATTAAAGCTATATCTTTAATATAACTTAAGCGAGTTGGCCCTAATCAGCACATTGCGGATGGATCACGAGAATTCTCATGTTTCCTGTTCTAAGGCTTGTGGCCAAAGTATCATACTTTAAAAAGATATTTGCTTGTAAGAACATGTAATAAATAACTTCAAAATGCAATGGGTATTTAATTTTAAAGCGTGCCTTTAATATTTATGTAACATGTTTTTTTTTTTGTACTTGTTCAATAGAAATTTATCTGGCCACTGGGTAAAGCTAGCAATGAAACTACTGGTCCGCAATATGTTAAATGGTCATAAGAATGTGGTCACGACAGAACTTATTTATTCATTCAATACCTGTTAGCTGAGCATTGACATTCAAAAGGAGGCAAGATCATTTGAGACTGGAATGGTTTGGAAAACCTAATGGCAAAGGTGGAGTCTGAGTTGAGCTATGAAGAATGGGGAGTGTTTAGAGAGGCGGAAGGGGAAGGGAGTGGGGCTCATGAAAAAATAAATAAGCCTGGGCCAGGTGTGTGTGTGAGTGGGAAGCTGTGCTGGGGAGGGAGGGAGTAGCTGGTCATTTAGGTGGAGGCTGAATTACTAAGGACACTGAGTGCCAGTGGGCGGGTCAAGCTTTATCTTGTAAGCAGTGGGAATGAAATGATGAGGTTTGTTTGGTGGCCGTGTGCATAGTGCTTTGGAAGCAGAAAGAGGCTCGTTGCTGCAGTCACCTGTTGATGTGGTCATTTCATTTAGGCAGCAACTACCAGTTTGTGGGAAACAGCTCTGAAGGAGTTGAGACAGTATTGACTCAACTCTTATGTAAGATGTTGAGTTAATTTCTTATCATAAAAAATTGTGTTAAAGAGGAGATTGCTGAGAGTCTAGAGCAGGGGTCACAAACTCAAATGCCTTCAAGGTCCAGGAAGGTAAGTGAAACCGTGAGATGGGGAGAGCCACCAGCGCAGAGTGGCCAAAAGCTGCGGTGGCCATGCCATCCCCAGTGGCGTTCGCATTGAAACTGCAGATGCTGGTGGGAGGGGGTACCTAGTGTGCTCTGAGGGCAGGAGTCACCGTGCCTTGTCGCCGCTGAATTTCACTTCTGGTTAGGGGCTGCCTGTGCTAAATCTTTCAAAACTTGCTGGTAGTTATGTTCAGATTTTATGTTCAAACGGGAATAAGATCCTGTCTGACTGCTTTCTTTTTTAAAAAAAAAAAATATATATATATATATATTTTATTGGTTTTTTACAGAGAGGAAGGGAGAGAGATAGAGAGTTAGAAACATCGATGAGAGAGAGTCATCGATCAGCTGCCTCTTGCACACCCCGTAGTGGGGATATGCCTGCAACCAAGGTACATGCCCTTGACCGGAATCGAACCCAGGACCCTTCAGTCCCCAAGCCGACGCTCTATCCATTGAGCCAAACCAGTTTCGGAAATCTTGCTTTCTTTTTAAGACGAATGGCAGTAGATGGTCATGTAGCAACTCAGTGATGTAAATTGGCTGATGCTGGCACAGAGCTGCCACCGGGAGACCCTCCCCCTTCAACCATTTAGACATGAACTGTGCTTAGTGCATTCCTAGCCTTTGCCACAGGTTTCATTTTTATTGTGTAAAAGGGAAAACAGAGCCCAGGCGATCAAAGATAAACAACTGGAGTAGGACATTTATGTAAATATAGCTATTAAAGGAGCATACCCTTTTAAAAAGAATCATCTATGATAACAGCTCAAACACAACCAAAATAAAGGTAGCAGAGACCTTTTACATCCTTCGATGGAAACTGAGATAAAAAAAACAAAACACCACAACACCCATAACCAAACAAGACAAAAAACGACAACGAGCAGGCACTTTTAAGTAAGATTACCAATGATTGCAATATGGCATTTTTCCTGATGCTCTCCAATAAGTGATGATGTTACGTTTTTTTTTTTTATAAATAGAGATTGTAAAAGAGAGTCTGCCACAGAAAAGAGAATAATGAACCTGGGCTCTCCCACTCGGTAAGTTCAGTTAGACGTTTTTCCTCCTCTACCAAAGGAAGAGATGCATACTAGGCTGGATTTGGCCTGCTGACATGTTCCTTTTGGCCTTCACCGTGTTTCATAAGCAGATTTTTTTTATACGTTTCATAGAAAACCTGGCCCTCTGGCCCTGCCTGGAGATCAGATCTGGCAAGAAAGAGTATGACGGGCAGTAGCTGGCTGCGGCTGATTGGTGTGCTCCCGGTGACGTGGCCGACCTCTGTAGTTGCCTTGGGGCGGTCCCCCTCACTGCCCACTCTGCCTGCTTTGCGTCACTTCTCTAGCTCTCATTTTCCTTTCTTAACTCCACTCATGAAAGTGTGACTGTAAGATTCTTTTTTTTTTTGTCTCCAGTGAAACAAGGTTCATAGATAACTCCAAGAATGTAATCTTGTGCAATGATGATAATCTTTGGTTATTACATCCAAACATTCTGAAGTCCACAAATAAGGAACTAATATACCCACTGCTGCCTAGATAGGGGTTGGGGAATTCATGCCTGTATATGCTCCTCCTGCTGCTGGAGGCGTGGGCCTTGGAATTGAGGCATAAGACCAAACTGAAAACACCAGATAAGAAGGGCTTTAAAATTGGGTTTTCCAAATATACATTTCCACTTATAAATAAACTGGATTTCATCTACAACTAGGTAACATTATAAATAATGGCGCCTTTAGATTTATCTGCTGGATTATGCTGTGTTCAGGACAGTATTAATAGAATTAGTTTGCTGGTGTTGCTCAATGGTTAGGACTTTAGCCAATGCACTGAGGAGTCTCGGGTCCAATTTCTAGTCAAGGGCACATACCTGGATTGCAGGTTCTATTTGGCTTATTCAGGAGGCAACCAGTCGATGTGTCTTTCTCATATTCAAGTTTCGCTTTTTCTGTTTCTCTCTCTACCCCTCCCTTTCACTCTAAAAATCAATGGAAAAAGATATCCTCTGGTGACGTTTAATAACAACAAAAATTAGTTTGTATACTATAAGCACATATTTTTGCCGTTTGGGTAAAGAAGCATAGGGTCTGGTGAAGTTACCTGGAGATTCAGACTTCATCATGGAATGGCCATACGTGGAAAACAAGTGTTGGGGTGAATGTTTATATTCCCATGATCCTGGAGTGATGTTGTGGTTTAGAGAGTGGGCTTGGGGGGGTCAGGTTGCCTAGATTGGAAGGGTGGCTTCATTTCCTTTCTGTGTTATTTTAGAAAGGCACTTATCCTTTCTGAGCGTCTGTAAAAGTAGTATTAATAGTGTCTTCCTCAAAAGGCCATTGTGAGGACTTGATAATGTAAAGTTTAAGTATGAAACCTGAACATAGTAAGCATCCAGAAAATACCATGGATAATGAGGAAGAGGAAGATTATGATTTGAACTGGTTATATTTTCCCTAAAATTGAATGGAGTCTTATCTATCTATCTATCTATCTATCTATCTATCTATCTATCATCTATCTATCTAAAAGGCTAATATGCTAAGTGTCTGAGTGTCCAACCAGTCACTATGACATACACTGATCATCAGCGGTCAGTCACTCAATGCCGAAGATGCTGTGATGTGCACAGAGAAATGGCACTGCAGACCTGGCACGCACAAAGCAATACTTGGCTTCCCCCATGTGGGGCACAGGCCCCGCCACCACCCCAGAGTGACAGCCCACCAAATCACAGCTTATGCTGCTGAGACCACATGGTGCAAAATGAGGCTTACAGTTCAGTCCAGCCAGGAAACAGTTGCTATGTAATGACGTCGCATAGCAACTCCTGGCTTCCTCTCCCTAGTGACGATTAGCCTCCTTGCAGTTTCTTCAGCCCAGGAAAATAACTTGCTTTATAGCCAGGTGCAAACATTTCACACTTCAACTAAATGTCTGTGAAGCATTTTCCCATGCTTCATCTCATTTGATCCTCACAGAAGTCTTAGAGTAGGTAGACAGGTTACTCAGTGGAATCCTGTTTTCTTTTCATTAGCCAGAAAATGGAGATTTACAAAGCTTAGAAACTTGATCCAAATGAAAAGAAGTAGACCTTGAAAAATGACTTCAGTTTTCTCACTGTGCAGAATATAGTTAATATAACACTGCTGCAGTTAAATATTTTATCCTTTGTTCTCCTTGCATGATCTATAATAATAATATGCTTCATGTTGATATTTATTGCTGTGTTGCTGACAATTACCTTAAAGAGAAGTTGGGGTGCTTCACTGGGCTGGAAAAAGTTTAGCTACATCAGAAAGAAGGTCTAATTAAGCAAGTTTATTCTCTCTCTCTCTATGTATATAAAAGGCTAAGTTGACTCGTGCATGCACAATACATATAAAGCTCTTGCTGGTGCCAATCACACACATGTGTTTTGATCTGTCATTGTTGATCATGAATTTGGTTGATACTTCTATTATAGAAAGAAGGTGAATAGCAATATTAAAATATTTCTTCCAATTAATTTTTTTCAGTGTGCATGAATTTGTGCACCGGACCACTAGTTATGCTATACTTGAGAGATAGGATTTCCTTTCTGAACTTCACATCGGCTGTGTGTCTGCATGTGGCTGTGGAACACCTAATCTCAGAGGGAGAGCCTGTGGAACTCAGAATGTTGACATTGGTGTTAATGCCCCCGCCAAGCAGCCAGGAATATTCCAGTCTAAATAATTGACCAGATCATATCTAAAGTTCCTTTCCCTCGTCTCAAGCTCCTTTACTCTGTGGTTCCCAGTAAATATTGGAGAGGAGGCTGGTTCCTCCCCTAAAGGTGTGAGCCCTTCTCTGAGAGGATGCAGAGACCCTGTGTTTCCCTGGACAGAACACTATTAGTATCTGCAGCAACTGGGACTTAAGAGAGAGCAGTTGACCCAGCTGTTTTAGTAAACACGGTCATAGCAGACTTAAGGCAATCTTTCTTTCTGTGCATTTGGTCTTTGTGATGTAAGGGAAAGAAATTTGAAGACCCATGTATTTATTCTAGTCGCACAACTCACTTGGAAAAGTCTGTTCCACTGCTCTCAATAGTATTTGCTTAAAATGAGTTGAGATAGTTGATTTAAAAAATGTTGTGCGTGTAAGTTTCTGTCTATTGATATATTTATTATTTAAGCAGTGGTGTGCTGCCAAGCTGGTTTTCCTGGGTGGGGGAGCTCTGGTCTGTAGTATTTGCCAATGTCCGGAGTGAAAGTACTCCCAGCTTGGCTGAGGTAAGCTACAAATGTGATGCCACTGAGCAGAACTTTGGAAAGAGATGCTGGTAATTAGTTTGTTTGTTTTTGGAGTCAGGATGAGCTGACTCCATCACACTTAACCACCCAACTTTGGTGTTTAGTAAGACATAAGAGTTTGGCCCCAGACTGAGCAGATTACAATAACTGTGTTCTTTGATTTAAACACCATTATAGGCCGAAACTGGTTTGGCTCAATGGATAGAGCGTCGGCTTGGGGACTGAAGAGACCCGGGTTCGATTCTGGTCAAGGGCATGTACCTTGATTGCGGGCATATCCCCAGTAGGGGTTGTGCAAGAGGCAGCTGATCGATGACTCTCTCTCATCGATGTTTCTAACTCTCTATCTCCCTTCCTCTCTGTACAAAATCAATAAAATATATTTTTTTAAAAATAAACACCATTATATTCTGACAAATTGCATAGCAGTTGTTGTATGATCTGCCTTCATTTGATTTTATACAAATTGGCAATTCTTTCCAGAGAAATATTTATGAATGTCTGATGATTTTTAAAATACCCCTGTAAAAGTTATTTTTGGTATTGTTTTTATTGTTGTAAAATATACACAGTTCAGTGGCATTAACTGCATTTCTACTGTTGTGCCATAAGGCTTTTAACACACACCATTTGTTTATAAAATAAAATGCACAAAATGTAAAAAAGAAAATTACAAAATCATCTGTAATTTTCAGCCCCCAGAGATAATCACAGTGAACATTTAAGCATCATTAAAATTATGTTTTGCTCTAAAGAACTGCCAAAATCATTTGATAATCCTGCAAGTATATCCAACATTTACTAAACAGATTTTTATTATTTTCAAGGGACCTACCATTCAACACGAGGAACAAAGATACACATTTTTCTGTTTTCTCCCACCTAGGGGAGCTCCACTGGAGTCGTTGACAGAAAACCAGACATATTTGGAGAAATCCATGAAACAGGTTTGAGGAAGATTTGTTTGGGAGCAAACAGAACACTGGCCTGGCCCTGGGGTGGGGGGAGCAGCCTGAGGTCCCCTAGCCCAGCACCAGGACAGGAAGCACACCTTGAGGTCCCCTGTCAAGCCCTGCCAGGTGGGGGGCTTGGCCTCAGGTCCCCTGTACTGGCACTGGGGCGGAATGTGTGGCCTGAAGTCCCCCACCCTCTCACAGAAGGTTATCCTCATTTTGCAGAAGAGAAGGCGGAGAGGGAGAGAGAGAGAGAGAGAGAGAGAGAGAGAGAGAGAGCGAGCTTAGTGAACAGATGCCATGTCAGCAGCTCGTTCTTGAGAAAGCTGAGACTGAAACACAGTCACAGCTTACCAAGCCCACCATAGCCAGAGTGTGCATTTAGCCCGGACAGGTCAGCTGCTATTTTGAGACTGCTGGTAAGCCAGGGCCTGCATTCTGCATCTGCCCTGTGCACCCGGGGACACTGCAGAGCAGGTTGGGGTTTGGTGGTTCGGAGACTTAGATTGCTTCTCTGGCAGACTGTGTTCCCTTCTTATTAGGTTCTCAGGGAGGAGGATTAAGAGTGGAAGGGAGCTTTATTACAACCTCCTACAGCACCAGGAAGTAGGTACAGTTCTCATCAGTTTGGAGATAAGAAAACCAAACTGAAGAGAAATGGTTTTTCCTAGTCCACACATTCAGTAATGGCAGCAGACTGGCATTCTAAGGCAGGTCTGTGGAATCCAAAGCCACACATCTTTCTACTCTTATACACAGCCTTTCTCCCAAAGGAACAAAGCACATGGTTCATAGTCCCCTCGGCCCATTTACATTTCACCGTGTATTTTCCCATCACGCCTCACACAGTGTTTGCCTTTGCAGTGTTGGTGCATTCGAATGTCTTTCTGGAGGCTTTCTCTTTATTGCCCCTGGTCTGGGTTGAGCCGAATAACCTCCCCATAAAATTCTCTTTCCTTTGATGATAGGATTCTTTGAGGGTTATTTAAGCAATAGTAGTTGGAATTCTAGAGGAATTAAAAAAAAATTAAAAACATGTACTTAATACTCTGCTAGTAGCTGCACAAAAATTAAACGAGAAAATAAAGCAAAAGCTAAAAAAACCAAAAGCCTAACACGGAGTGTCTGCTTACAAGGAAGTCAAAGAAATGTAACCTAAAACCAAACCCATCTTTTTAGATGAAAAGGAACTTAAAACCAGGGTTTACAGAGCTGACACGGCAGGTGTGAACGTGCGAGTGTGTCCTAAACCCTTTTCCCTCCACCGGCAAAGACCGAGTTCTATCCTAGACGGCAACCACGCTGGCTACGCCTTTGCTAGCCTTTCTCATGTCTCCCTCCTGATTTCTCTTTCTTCAGCTTGTATAACATGAAAAACCACAAACTCTGCCAGTTCTTCTATGCAGTAACCCCACAGGCAAAATGCGCCCTGCCAGGCTGTCGCATGCAAGATCACTCTTATTTGTGCCCAAGCCCTTGATGATAAACAAGAAAAATGCCCCCAACGGGCAACCAAAGACCTCGTGCACGAAGAGGCTTTCCGTCCTACAGACACCAAAGAGCCCTTGTGGACAGCAAAGAGGCAGCATTCTACTCGCAACTGTGTTTCCCAGGTCGGGGACCTGTTACTTACGCTTTCAGGTCTGCATCCATTTTCAGTTTCTTCCCAGGGAACACAGCCTTCCAGACCAGAACTGGTGGCTGGATTGTCTGCTGGGTGCTGCTTGCTGGCGGGGCCTGTTGTCGTCTCCACATCTTCCAGAAGCAGCTGATCTTCAGGAACTCTGTGGAGTGCCAGGAAGGAGCTTTGAGGCGACTCCTGACCTGGCCAATGACAGCCCTTTCCGCCAGTGGCCTGCTGCTCTTCTGAAGGTTTCTCTTTCCTAGTGTGCTCAGCTGGACCGGCTCCACCACACCTGAAACCCGCATCGGTGGGTCAGCAAATGACCACATAGAGGCATTGTATGGCACTCCTACGATAGCATTGCCTTCTCTCCTCAGAGCTTTATCTTATCTGGATGCTGGTGTGGGGTCACTTTTACTGCCCCCTTACTCATGATGACCTGTGCCTCACTCCAATCCCAACGTCTTTCCTCACTCTAGAAGCTAGTGAGCGAATTAGGTTCCACCCCGGTTTCCTCTAAATGGCCTTCAGTTTATTCCTTTAAGTTTATGACTGGACGTTATTTACATTAAACTTACCTAAGTTAACAGCTTTGATATTCGTTGTTAAATATTACTAATATTTTATCACCCTTGTCTCATCTGTGCTTTCTATAATCAGAATATGCTTTTTTTTTTTTTTTTTTTTTTTTTTTTTTTTATAACACGTTTTATAATGTCTTCCTCATGGATCTTTCCTCAGTGTGGGGGCTCAATAAATAAACCTGTCAGGCTAGAAAGTGAATTCACAGAAAAGTTGATGTTTTAAAATTCTTCCTTCTTTATAGCTGTTCACCTATGTCATTAATGCAAACACTAAAGTTGCTCATTAATTAGGAGAATAAAATGTCATTAAAAGGTTCTTATTTTGTATCAAACAATAATCTAATTGGCTGAACTCAGATGATTAAATATTTTTAAGTATGCAATTAGTTTTAATCTAAGACCATTGAAAACCAATAGGTATGCGAGGATATGATTTTCTTGGGCAGGAAATATTAGGATTACGTTTTACACATGAGAAGGGAGAGTACAATTTGCTTGAGGTCAAGACTAGATAATAGAACAAGAGATTTCCATGCCTGAGATTCTTGGGAATGCAACTGACTTTTATTCTTTGTCTTCCCTTTTCTACTCCTTCAGTCGAAGTTTGCTCTTTTTGCCCTGTGTTAGATTGAAGGCATTGATGCTCTCAATTAATTTAATGGCCTCTCTGTATCCATACCCTTTGCCTGATAACTCTGTAGTCTCTGCCCACTCGAAGTTGGGCTGTTGTTGTGACTTGCTTTGGCAATGTGACAAAAATAATGCAACAGTCTGAGTCCAGACCTGAAGAAGCCTTGTGTGTTTCTGCTTCCTCTCTGGTTTCTCTGTGGTCACCATGACAGCATGGCTGACTTAGAGCAGTAGACCACACGGAACAGAGTTGATTTATTCTATTTATCAAAGACCACTCAGCTCTCAGATGACCTGTTTCCTGACCACAGGCACATGACTGAGCCCACCCAACAGCTAACTGGACTAGGTCCGTAGAACTACCTGCCAACCTATAGACGCATGAGAAATAATAAACAATTGTTTTAAACTCTCAGTTTTGAGGTGGTTTGTAACACAGCAATAGTGAACTGCTTCATATCTGATACTCATATTACTACTAGGGTAAGAAGATAATAGCTCTTCCCGGGGGAAATAAAATATGATCTATTGTTAACTGCTTGCGCTAAATGAATGGAACCCTGAGTGTCTTCAGGTTTAGTAAGTGATCAGGGAGGACTTAGGGAGTGCAGTAGGGTCTTCCTGGGATAATAGCCTGCTGTATTTAAGAGGGCTGTTATTATAAGAAATAAGACAGAGTAGTGGTAGGGTAGGGTAGATGACACTATTAAAGAGCTCAAGACTGTATTTGGGTAGCCCTACAAACATCCTCACACCCCCTCCTCCCAACCTCCCCTTTAGTCCTCCTGCTCGTCTTAGTCTCCCCGCACAAAGCTTACAGCAGTGCCCACCACTCACCTGTCTCAGGTCTGTCATGGAAGTCCTTCTTCTCACTACTCCAGGCTTTTGCGCCGAAGGAATAGCACACCTTCGGCGTAAGACAAAGCTGGCTTCTGATCCTGTCTCAAGCCCACCGTGTTAGGTGCTGGCTCCAATGTGCTAAGGGTTAATGTCCCTGGACTCCAGTTTTCTTTTCTGCAAAACGGTGATGAGAAAAGGCCCTCAGCAAAGCGCTGTTCGTTCTCTCTGCTGTTTAACCTTGCAGTTGAAGAAATAAATTAGAAAAAAATCAGAAGCTATTGTTTTGAGGAAAGTTAGCCCGAGGTCCTTTTGATCACTGGTAAAAATACTTTCTGCTGATTTAGAAACTTTGAGTTACGGGTCACAGCTTTAGTAAATATTAACCCCTCTTTTTACTGCCTTGTTATTAACAGCCACAGCAATGAAAGTTCAGGGATTTTGCATGATGTGGACAGATACAAATCACACGTATGATTGGTGACGAAGTTATAAATACAGTAATAATTTGATTATGTAATTTGTGCCTACTTTTTTTAAAGCCTACGTCCCATTCCATAGTGTGGATATGTAACACAGTCATTAGTTAGGCAACTCTTCATACACCACATGGGTACTGCTCAGACAAAAAAGGGAACTTGAGGCCTTTGATAGGCAGCCCATCAACCTGAAAGCCTACTATGGGCACCTTATAAATTCAGCTGTGTCTCTCTACAATGATCTTTGGGGAAAAAAAATTAGGCCACGTTACTTTCCTCCTGGAAACCTTCAGATGATTTTCTATTTCACAAAAAATAAAATCTAAATTGCAATCTATGGCTCTGACCAGGTCTTTGTTCACTTTGCCAAGCTCATTTGGCTGATGATTCCCTGTATTGGCTTTCTTCCTGATCTGCAACGTGCCAGGCTTGTTCCTACCCCCAGGTCTTTGCATTTGTACTACCCTCCTCCTGGATAGCTGGACCTCTAGCTCTTCGTGTCACCATTAACTCTTAGCTCAAATGTCACCTTCCTGACCATCCGGTCAAAAACAGTTCCATCTTGTGCAGAAACTATACATCACTCTGCTTTATTTATTTATTTTTATTAATCCTCACCAAAGGATATCTTTTTAATTGATTTTTAGAAAGAAAGAAAGGATGGGAGAGAGACAAAGAGAGAGAAACATTGAAGTGAGAGAGACACATAAAGTGCCTCCTGTATACACCTGGACCAGGGCCTGGAACCAAGCTTGCAACCGAGGTATGTGCCCTTACACTCTAACCACAGCGGTTAGGGCCATTCTGCTTTTATTTTTAACTAGTGCCCTGGTGCCCTGGTGTACAGACTCGTGCACACTGAAAGGAAATTAATTAGAAGGTGGCTGGTGGGACAGGACTGTGTAAGACAGGCAGGACACACCCTGGAGCCAACCTCCCGCAGTCCCTCCCAGGCTGGTCCCACCTGGGGTGGCACCGAGGCAGAGTGAGCAGGGTCTCTCTGGCAGGTGGAGTCCCTCGGCCTAGCCTGTGGGATCAGGCCAAAACCGGCTCTCCGACATCCCTGAGGGCTCCTGGATTGTGAGAGGGTGGTTCTCAGGTGATGCATCCCGGAATCAGGCTCCTTCCTCTCTGGTTCCAGGGTTCGTCCCCTGAGAACTGCAGCTGCCAAGTCACCACAGCTCAGCAGCTCCTGCATTGAGCATCTGCCCCCTGGTAGTCAGTGCGCACCATAACAACTTGTCAGAGCATCTGTCCCCTGATGGTTATTGTGTGTCATAGCTACCAGTTGGACAGTCAGTTTGTTGCTTAGCCTTTTATATATAGAGATTTTTGTTTCTTCTTCTTCGTCTTTGTCTTCGTCGTCTTCTCCTCCTCCTCCTGCTCTTTCTCCTCTTCCTCCTTTTTCTTCTTGTTCCTTTTTTTCTTCCTCTTCCTTTTCCTCCTCTCTTCCTACTCCTCCTGCTTCTCTTCTTTTTTTCTCCTCTTCCTCCTTTTTCTCCTCCTTGTTCTTTAGAGACAGTCTATTTAATAACAAGGAGTAAAACAGGAATTCTTAATTCTTTTTCCCTCTTTTGGTGACTGAACTACAATAGTCAAGTAGATAGCAGTATACAAGAATTCCCTGCAGTCCTTGATCTTTTGCAGAAATGCAAAGATGCCTGAATTATGTGATTTGCAATTATAATTTTCTAGATAGTGTGTCAGCAATTACTACTTTTCCTTCTTGTCTTTGGGTTTCATGGCAGGAAACAGAAGTACTTCCTTTATGTCATTGGCATCTCTGAGAAACATGGTAACTCAGTGGCTGCCCATGCCCGAGCCAGCTGTGGGGGGCAGCCCGTATTTCAGAGTGGAGCATAAGTTTTCATCTATAAACATGGCCTCATCATTGCCAGGGACCTTGGCCTGTTCTTCAAAAAGTTGTTGTTGCCACGTGGGATTATTCAGCTTGGTGTAGGCATTGCATATTTCCTTCATGACAAAGCATTCAGTCATATCCAGAGACCTATTTGGCCAAAGGTCTCATTATCTGTGAGTGATCACAGATGAATATAGGATTGATGTGTGCTACTTCCAGGAATCCTCAACAAGCTTATGAAGAATCCTGGCTACTGTCTTAGATGGGGGCATTCAACAGGTTTTTCCACACTGATATCATCAAGATTTTTGAGAGTTTCTTCAATTTTGAAGAAATTAGTGTCTGGTAGCTTCTCCCCCAAGGCTTTCTCAGGATCTTCTATCTTGCTGATTCTCTGGTGGGGTGGAGTGAATCAGTCTCATAGACTTGGCCTTCGGAGCCATCTGGATGGTAGGTGATTTAGTAACGGCTGTTAATGTGCTTCACCATCCCCGAAATAATTTCTCCATGATTTCTATGAGATTGTGATAGCTTGTATAGGCTATGTAGAACTCATAGGTGGTGAACTCAGGATTGGGAGTCAAATCAATTCCTTCATTTTGGAACTGGCATCCAGTTTCCTAAACCTGGTCAATGCCACCAGCCATCAGCATCTTATGGTAGAGTTCTGGAGCAACTCTCATAAATAAACTCACGTCCAGCTCATTGTGGTAGGTGATAAAGGGCTTGGCCACAGCTCCCCTGGGATGGTGTTCATTATGCGAGTTTCAATTTCTAGGAATCCCCACTCACCCAAGAAACGTCTTATAAATGTGATGATCTCAGAGCAGATGATTAATTTCTGCCTTACAAAACCATTCAGAATCAAGTCCAAGTATCAGATAATATTGTGTTTCCTTGTCTTTAAGGCCAAAGTGAAGATGAGATAACATATGCAAGCAAGGAGACAGCTGTGTGATCTCATTGGGAAGGATGTTCAGCTCACCCTTTTTGGTTTTCACAAGGTTCTCCCCACCCCAATTATGTCTCCCTGACATAGTTTGTTATTGACATGAATAAATTCTTCTTCTGATTTATAATTCCTGTAATTGGCCATAACTTGCAAGTTGACCCCCTCTCCTAAAAGGTCATAGAAGATGAGTTTTCCCCTAGAAGCTCTTTTGTCCTGGATCCCACCAGCCACCTTTAAGGTGATGTCCCTCAGGTGGCCCCTAGGCTGCAGTTGACTTTGTTCTTGGATGAAGTGAGTGAGCGAGACATCTACATGGAACTTGTGTGGGTACAGGCCTTCCCCAATGACCTTTAGTTGGTAGACTGCTTGGCTGCAGATCTTGTAGTATTGGTTGAGTCCAGGCTCTCCTCCTTGGCAGCCACATTGTTGTCTGTGGTGTGATTGGAGGCAGAAGCATTGCCCTGGCTTCGTTGTTTCTCATGAGCTCCTTCTTCTTGGCGTCCTTCTCTGCTTAATTTCTTCTCAATTTCAGGGTGTCTCTTTAGCTTATTTTTTGCTCAATTTTGGCTCACAACCATATATATTCACTTCAGATCTGTGTACCAGAGCCATTTCTCTGGAGGGCCTTACCTGAACGGTCTCTTTTATTTAAAAAAAGATTTGTCACTCTGCTATTATTTTACTCTTTTATTTATTTTCTTTGTTTCCTCCCGTGGTTTCTCCCAACTAGAATGCAGGTGCATGAAAGCGTCCATGTTATTGTTTTGCTCAATCCTGTATTTCCATGTTAGTATATAACACAGTACCTACTACCATACAGTTACTAAATAGATACTTGTAGGGTTAATAGAATAAATGCATTATTTGTCTTGCTGAGCTTTACTCCATTTCTGTTCAAAGCACATTTGCAAATAAAAAGTATTGAAATACATGCAAGGCTACATGTGAAGCAAATTTCAATCAAATGCATTCTTTAGAAAAATTTTGAAATGAGATTATCATTCACACAGGATTTTTTTTTAATGCGAAAGAAATCTGAGAAAGAAGAAAGGATAAAATTGTTAAAGAAGTTGTCAAATACTTTTGCACAAAAGCAGTGGGAGTTAGAAATAAGTAAACTGATGATTCTGGTATGTTTTTGAAGTCATGGTTTTGAATGGCTTTCAGGAACTTGTCATTTCATTCTCTCCTATCCAATCATTCATTGCTGACCAGGCACTATTCCCAGTGGATTTCCTTCTTTCTAACATTTGCAGCCAAAAAAGAAGATGCTATGGGCAGGAGTGCTGAAACACTGCCCTATAGTCCCTCAGAACAAGCTTGCCTGTCATAACCAAATTGATTTCAAGGAAAAACTGCCAAACTGATACTGAGTGACATGTTTATTTTGGTGTGACATAATCCTTTTCTAAAATTTTGGGTAGATGTGGAGAGAGAAAAAAGAAAATGAGTACACTGCATACTGAAAAGGAAATACATGTTCCAGAAAGTTCCATCTTTGATAACCTGGCACCACCTAGTGGTTAATGAATCTTGTTTTAGAGATCAGTCATTTTCTTAAATGATGGTTCTTAAACTTGCCTGGTTGTCTCAGAATCACTCAGTGACCTTGTACAAATACCCTACTCTTATAGATCCTGATTCTATAGATTTGATATAAGGCTTGGGCATCAGAGTTTTAAAAAACAAGTTTCATAGGAGATTGCTTTGGGTGATTTTAAAACTCAGAATTACATCTTTGGAGACTAGCCTTTTGTTTGTATGATTTCCTCTTCCCCTCCACCCCTTTTGAAAAATATTTATTACTAGGGGCCCGGTGTACAAAATTCATGCGGGGGTGGGTGGTGGATGGGGTGGTGGCTCAGCCTGGCCTGCACCCTCTTGCAATCTGGGCCTAAACTGGCAGTTGGACATCCCTCTTGCAGTCCGGAACCACTGGCTCCTAACCATTTTGCCTGCCTGTTTGATTGCCCCTAACCACTCTGCCTGCCTGCGTGATTGCCCCTAACCACTCTGCCTGCCTGTCTGATCTCCCTTAACCACTCTGCCTGACTGTCTGATCACCACTAACCACTCTGCCTGCCTGCCTGGTAGCCCTTAACTGCTCGCCCCTTACTGCCTCTGCCTTGGCCATGACTTTGTCCAGAAGGATGTCTGGAAGGTTGTTCTCCCCCCAACCCCCACCTTTGACCTTCCACCCTGCTCCCATTCCCTTCTCAGGTCTTTGCTGCACTATCGTCTGTGTCTATGGGTTATGCATATAAGTTCTTTGGTGAATCTCTTTCCCCATTCCTATTTCCCTCTGAGATTTATCAGTCTGTTCCATGATTCCATGTCTCTGGATCTGTTTTGTTTGTCAGTTTATTTTGTTCATTAGATTCAACATATGAGTGAGATCATGTGATACTTGTCTTTCTTTGTCTGGCTTATTTCACTTAGCATAATATTCTTCAGGTCATCCCATGCTGTCTCAAAGGGTAAGAGACTCTTCTTTTTTACATTTGCATAGTATTCCATTGTGTAAATGTACCACATCTTTTTAAATCCATTCATCTACTGATGGGCATTTAGGCTGTTTTCTGATCTAAGTTATTGTAAATAATGCTGCTATGAACATAGTAGGGGTGCATATATTCTTTCTGATTGGAATTATTAGGATATATTCCTAATCCTTTCATCTTGTAACAAATATTTATACAAGATATTTTACACTTAAATAAAAGTGAATTGTGACTAATAATATTTTGAAATTTCTTGAGAATTTTATGACATATAAGTCAAAACAAAAATGAGAAGGTTCATGTGTGTGGGAGGCGGGGTAGGGTGGCCCTAAATCAGTGTTGCAAATCATTGCTCTAATCAGCCAATAACCAACTAAATATGACAGATGGTATTTGTAATTTGTCTCATTTCAAGGGTACTCTTCAACTGTCCATCATCTTCCATTCTATTGACTTTAATAATGAAAACTTATTAACTTTTCACTTTGAAGACTTACAATAGTCATTTCAGATTTACAAAGTAGTCGCAAACATACCAAGAATTTTCATGTGTCCTTCATCCAGTTCCCCAAATGATGAAATCTTACATAACCATAACACAATTATCAAAATCTGAAAGCCAACATTGACACAATACTATTACCTGATACATAGACTTTATTTGAATTTTTTAGTTGTTCCACTAATGCTCTTTTCCTGGCCTGCAACTGAATCCAACCCAAAATTTCATAATTGTCTATCTTCTCTGTTTCCAATCTGTGACATCTCCTAGCCTTCCTTTGTTTTTCAATAGACTTGACTTGACTCTTTTGCAAAGGTCTGAACCATTATTTTTAGAATGTCCTTTACTTTGGGTTTTTTGATGTTCCTTCTTGATTAAAGTGAGGTTTATGATTTTAGTGAGAAGTGATGTCTGTGTTCTTCTCAGCACATCAGATCAAGAAACACGATGCCAATTGTCCCATTACTAAGGACGATGATTTTGATCATTGAGGGTTATAGGAAGTTCCTTTGGTTGTCTTTTTAAAATAAAATTATGCATCAGGTGGCTCTAGAGGAGAAATTTCTGGTTGTCTTGCAGTAAGTTTGTCCTAGAAAGAACGCCCTGGCCACATGTAAGTCTAGTTGAGATAACATTGTCTGAAAGGAGAACATCACTTAATTCATGCATAACCATCTCAGGGATGCCTGGCACTTCAGACATTTCATGCAAGATTTCCTGAGGCTTCTTCAAATATGACCTCAGGCCTGGATCAGCAGGTACTGCTGCCACATCGCTGCACATGAGCGTGGCTGCCCTCTGCTTTCAGCTGGGGCTGCTCTGGAAGCGGTGCAGGCTTCACTCATTTTAAGTTGGCACTGTATCCCATTAGGTGCTTCATCTAATGTCTCTAGTGCTGCAGATGCTGTAAGGGACTTTCTAGGTCATGTGATAATGTCCAGTTTGGAAGCAGAGGGGAGGTTGACACTTCTGTGGGAAAAGGCCCATGGCTAAATACTCTTGCCTCTTCTACTTCCGGCAGTGCCTCATCATGAAGGGGTCTGAGGGCTAGGCTCAGGATTTTATCCCGCAGGCAGAGTGTGCTTGAGGGAAAGAGTGATGGCAGGGAGAATTTTAACCTATCCTTGATACTTTGGTGGCAACATGGAGGTTCACTTGGCATGGGAAGCAGTGGGGCAGGGACAGATTTCAGGAGTCACTTACAGTTGTTCTGATTAGAAATAAATTTGGCCTAAACTGGGCAGAAAAGTGCTGTAGAAGTTTAAAATTTGAGACCTGACAGTAAAACCCCACTGTTCTTACTGAATTGGTATATTACATAACCAAATGGGTTCTGGGTGTCCATCTCATTTACTTCTTGCTGCATTAACAAACCGTCCTCAACTTAGTGCCTTACATCAACCATTTGTTCATAAAATTGGGCTGGGATCAGCTGGGCAGTGCTTTTGCTTCTCTTACCTGAGGTACATTCATGTTGTTTTTATCTTCTTGGGGTTTGCTCGTCATTATATTAGCCAGGGTTCTCCAGAGAAACAGAACCCAATAGGATATAGATGATATAGATATACAATAGATATAGATATAGATATAGATATAGATATAGATGATAGATATAGATGATAGATATAGATCTAGACCTAGACATAGACACAGACAGATATAGAGATAGAGATAGACATAGATATATCTGCCTATCTACCTACTTGCCTATATATAATAGGAATTGGGTCACACAGTTATGGAGTCTAAAGGTCTCACCAACTGCTGTCTGCAAGCTGGAGAGGCAGGAAAACCTGTGGTACAATTCAGTCCAAGTGTGATGGCTCTGATGCCCAAGAGCAGGAGAACATGGACATCCCAGCTCAAAAAGGAGAGAGAAGCTGCCCTTCATTCACCTTTTTGTCCCAATAGATAGGATGATGCCTGCTCACATTGGTGAGCTCAGATCTCTTCACTTAGTCCACTGAACCCAATGCTAACCTCTTCCATAAATACCCTCAGAGACACCCAGAAATGATGTTCACCAGCTATCTGGCATCCTTAGGCCAGTCAGGTTGACACGGGAAATGAGTCGTCACAGTCAGAAACTCCAGCAAAGACGGCTTGTCTTTGCTCCACGAAGTGTCCTCCTCCAGAAGTCTAGCTCACCCATTTGCCACGGAGGCAGCAGGTCCCAGAGTCCCCGTGAAGCCAGGGATCAGTCGCACATCACTCCACCGCCTTCTACTGGCCAGAGTGACTCACGTGGTGGGTGAATGCACTCAATTTCTCAAAGGAGGAGCCAAAATAATTTTGACCACTTTCAATTTATAAGAGTATATTTTAGTGCAGTGAATGTTGGGTTTGGTTGTAAAACTAGAATTCAACTTTCTATGCGCTGGCCAGACCACTCCTACTCTCTCTTACTAATACCCCTGGTAAATATTCCCACACCTCTATTCTTGTTTCTGATGAATACCGAAATTTTAAGCCAGGATCCTGGAAATCTGTGATAGTTTAGTGAACCTTCTGAAAATAGAAAGATGTAAGAAAAAGCTTAGAGTCACAGAATATATTTTTTCCCAAAAATTAACTGGAATCAATATCTTTTAAAAACTGTAGTAAATGACTTTGAATGAGGTTTTTTTTTTTTTTTTTTTTTTTTTTTTTTTTTTTTTTTTTTTTTTTTTTTAGAAGTGAAACGTTTGTGTGAAAATTTTTTAAGAGGGAAAGAAAGGGATAGTTTTATTTTCATGACATGGCATCCATCAATATTTCTAGGTCCATTTTGATAATTGCTCTAATAAAAATCTTCATAATAAAATGAAAGTAAGTTATGTTTTAAATGCAGGTAGTTTTCTGAAGCACTAGTAAAAATTCAGTATCTTAAGTATCAGAACCAGCTGGTAACAACCATTTTGTAAGTTACAAACTTTCACAAAGTGATAGTTCACAGTAATGGAAATATCGAAAGCACACAAAGAGAGCTTTTGATATTCTGTGTTTTTAAAAGGCAGGAAGAGAATGCAAACGCCTTGTTAGACGAGGAATTATTCAGTCAAACTTCGTGGATTGTGTGAGGAGGTGTGGCAAGACCTGCTCCCTCGCAGATCTGCTGCCTTCAGACCACCGGCCTTTGAGGGCAGAACTTCACAGGCAGAGAAAGGAAGATTTTGCTAAAGAGAGCAAAGCCAGCCTGAATCAAACCTTTTCAGAAGGCCAAACTTTCTTTTCTTTTGAACCAAGGTCCCCGACTCAGTTCTGGGCATTTCTTTCCAAGACTGTTTTTCTGGCTTATCGCACAGAGCTCTTTTTACTATTCCATTTCTTCCCTCAAACAGCTGCTTCTGAGCAATTGATTTCAGGCTATTTCAAAAGGTCATCTTATTCACTGTTCCCTCTTTTGACTAAAGCCTTTATATTCTAACACTGGGATCCATGTGCCTCAACCTGCTTTCCTCCCAGCAATTGTTTGTCTAGCTGCTCCTGGAACAAATAAACAAACAAACAAAGGCATTTCTTATATAGTATTGACAGTGAACCGTTGCCTCATGAGAAAACGAAGATAAATCCCACCGGTAATTTGGAGCAAAAGAAACCAGACAAAAGAGCACACACTGCAGGAATCCGTTTATGTGAAGTTGGAAAATAGCAAAGCTAATCTAGAGTTTGGCCAGGTAGGAGTTTCTTAGGGGGGACAGGCTGGGCGTGAACACAAATGGAGCTTTGGGGTGCTGCTTATGAGCTGGATACGGGTGTCATTGGTAGGCTTGATGTGTGAAACGGTTTGGAGCTGTCAGTTGTGATTTGAGCACTTTTTGATTTCTTTGTTCCAGTTCCTTTAAGAAGTGGGACAGTAAAGGAAAAATGGTTCTCTTTGACTTTCAAGGGAAGACTGAGATCTCTATCTTCAGTGGTTTGTTAAGGAAAGAATTTTTAAGTTGGCAATGTTTCCTTTTTTTTTTTTTTTTTGGTTTAGGTCTACTTTATTGCAGTGTTGATTTTGATTTGATTGGGTTTCGGTCTCCATGATTTTGATTTGATTGGGTTTCGGTCTCAAACTCTTAGGAGCTGAGTTTGAGAACCACTGAACCCGAATCTGTGCTCCCCAGGGCCAGGAGAGATTACTGTGGCCTGGGGTATTTTGAGGACAATCAAGACCCTTGTTAAGAGGATATTTTGCTTTTCCACATTACATTTTCAGCTGGTTTTCTTAAAAAGAAAAATTTGTGTTAATGTGGTCATTAGTCATTCTTGTATTGGGTAAAATGAAGTGTAGCTATCAGAATAAGAAAAACCCTTTTCCTTATCTGCTCTGTCGTGCTGAGTGGTGTTTTGAAAATGGCCCAGCATCTCCATACCTCACGCTCCCCTCACTTTTTCACAAAGGTGCTGTGAAGACCTCTGAGTGGGATGTACGCTGCTTTGAGGTTCTGGGAGGAAAGAGGGAGCTGGTACTTGCCCTTTAAAGAGGCGTCTTTGTACTTGATGGAGCGAAGGTTTAAGCTCCTCTGCACCTTGATGTCCCTGAGTATCTCTGGGAGAATGCTCTTAGCCACTTTCCTTCTAAGGGCATGAGTAAAGAGAATGATTATTACATCTTTTGTGGGAAGCATTTTATGCTGCCATTTGGTCTTCCCTTCTGAACATAGTGTATGAAAGCCATGTAGAATTATTCTCTTTTTTTAAGGCAAAAAAAAAAAAAAAATCATGTCGTTGTTCTGTTGCTGTATCGGAGATGCAAGTCGTTTCCGATGGATGGCCCTGCCTTGACCCTCCAAGGCTGCTGGTGAGCATGGGTGCAGGGAGCTTGGAGGAATACTTTAAGGGGATTGATTCACGGCAGCAGAATCCTCTTCTGGCTACAACCTTGCTGACCTTTCTTGGGATTCATGCAGAACCTGTCTCTGGGACCTCTATTTTGTGGCCTTTGAAGTAATATATCTTCATTAGGACTTAGAAGTAAATATTCTTTTTAAAGCTCTAAGAAGGAAGCAATTTGTCTTGAACACAGTGGATTTGATCTTTAGAGAGAGGTGAACAGCTAACTTTTTTTTTTTTCCAGTGAAAGCTAAGGATGATGAATGAAATGCCTAGGGCTGAGGGGGCCTCTGCACAGCAGAGAGGTTATCTTTGGAAGGATTTTAAATCAACACACAGGTAGTTACTTGGCGAAGGAGCACTTGCACAGCTCTGATCGGTGACTTTTTCATAGGAGGTTTCAGAAGGGAAATAACCTCCAACATTGTATCTTGCAACCCTGAGAGTCAGAATCCAAAATATCAAAGGAATAGATCCTGCAAATTATAATTCCTTAGGGTCTTTGTCAAAAGGGTAATCCCTCCTCTTGACTTTTCCTTTATGTGGGTCTTTTTATATTTAGACCCTTTGTACATATAGGCATTACTATCTAGTGAGAATGGGTAGTGGAGAAAGATTTCTTAAGATGAAGCTTTCAGAAATAGAGATTTGGTTGGTGTACTAATATGGAATCTGAATCATATTACTATTTTGATTAACTACATTGTTTTACATTGGCCCTGTTTTTGTTTCTATAGAATTTTGCTGGTTTAGCAACTAGTCATTGGATGCCAGTCTTTGTGGAAACAAGGAAACAAAAACAAAAAATCCTCCCAAACAAACAAAAACAACAATTATATAAGTATGTAGTACTCTTTTTTAAAAAACATATTTTTTATTGATTTTAAGGAGAGGAAGGGAAAGGGAGAAATATTGATGAGAGAGAACCATCAATAGGCTGCCTCCTGCATGCCCCCTACTGGATCTACCCTGAAAACCAGGTATGTGCCCAGATCCGAATTGACCAGGTGACCTCATCTAACTGATCCACAAACAGCCAAGGCAAGTATATAGTAGTACTCTTATAAAATAACGAGAAAAAAATGATTCACTTTAAATGTATAGCTGAAGCCGGTTTGGCTCAGTGGATAGAGAGTCAGCCTGCGGACTGAAGGGTCCCAGGTTCGATTCTGGTCAAGGGCATGTACCTTGGTTGCAGGCACATCCCCAGCAGGAGGTGTGCAAGAGGCTGCTGATCAGTGTTTCTCTCTCATTGATGTTTCTAACTCTCTATCCCTATCCCTTCCTCTCTGTAAAAAAATCAATAAAATATATTTAAAATAAATAAATAAATAAATAAATAAATAAATAAATAAATAAATAAATAAAATATATTTCTATTGATTTCAGAGAGGAAGGGGAAGAGAGTCTAGGAACATAGGAGAAAAATCAATTGAGGCCCACAAATATAAGGAACATATACTGATAGTAATATATGTTTGAGTTAAAAGTGCTCAGACTTACAAAGGAACAAGTTCAATGTCCCTTTTTAAAAAGCCCTATTGAAGCAAAACTTGAGTCTATTATTAATCTTGTTTATCTAGGACAGGGCGGAGTTTTTCCCTCCACACATGTGGCAGTTTTCTCTGGACCAGGGCAGGGGTGAGCATGTGAAAATAAATAGTTTCTTTTTCCCAGGCTAAAGCTTTGGGAGCCGGTTTTTAGAAATCTATTGAATGCCTTATGATCTCACTTGGATATATATCATTATCAGCTTTATATGAAGAGTTTACATATGAAGAATCACTTCAGTAGAAGGACAGAAGGAGGTGCAGGGATGGGTAGGTAGAAGCAGGGGATGGGAGGAGAGACTCTGATTCCCAGTTGTCTGGTGATCAGTGTTTTAAGCCTTACAGTTGAGATATGATTTGGGTTTCATTTCCAGACTACAGGGAGGTACAATTCCTGGATTTTAAAAGAGATTCTTTGCTTATTATCTAACTTGTCTCCTGAGCTATCTGGGATTCCAGGACATAAGCCTTAACCATCTAGGATTTCTCTTACAAAATGAAGCATTGATCAGGCCCAGAAGCACATAAAA
Source organism: Pipistrellus hanaki (assembly GCF_964339955.1). NCBI lineage: Eukaryota > Metazoa > Chordata > Mammalia > Chiroptera > Vespertilionidae > Pipistrellus > Pipistrellus hanaki. The sequence goes on along the minus strand of NC_140506.1, from coordinate 67,800,004 downwards.
TAAATCTATATCTATATCTATATCTATATCTATATCTATATCTATATCTATATCTATATCTATATCTATCTATATCTATCTATATCTAAAGCCTAAGCGATGCCGAAGCCAGTTTGGCTCAGTGGATAGAGCATTGGCCTGTGGACTGAAGGGTCCCAGGTTCGATTTCGGTCAAGGGCATGTACTGGGTTGTGGGCACATCCCCAGTAGGGGGTGTGCAGGAGGCAGCTGATTGATGTTTCTCTCTCATCGATGTTTCTAACTCTCTATCCCTCTCTCTTCCTCTCTGTAAAAAATTAATAAAATATATTTAAAAAAAGCCTAAGTGACCATTTGACCGTTTGACTGGTTGCTATGATGTTCACTGACCATTGGACAGATGAAAAGAAAAACAGGGAATTGAGTCTATGAAAGATCGCAAGCAGATGGGGCTGAGCTGCAGTTCGCATTGGGAGGCTGGGCCATGGGCCCAAATTCTGCTGCTTCCCAGGCACTGCTCCGGAGGCACAGTGCCCCTGACCCCATTAACCGATTGGCCGCATCCTCCCTGGGGCAGGCAGGATGGAGGGATGGAGGGAGGGAAAAAAGAGACTGTGAACTCCATCCCTAGTGCCTACTTCCTCCTATCAGACCAGAGCCACCCCAAGACTTGCAGGATGGCCACGACTCTCCTATCTACCCTGGGCACCCCTCGGGCACTCACCCCACTTCTCCGAGCCTCAATCTGCACCCCTAGTGAGGTCATGGGAACTCTGCCTTAGGGACCCACTTCTCCATAGCTGGGTGCTACAGACCAGGAGATGTGAGGGCAGTGGTGGAAGACGATGGGGGTGAGGGGGCAGAAGCTCAGCTGACCAGGATGAGCGGGGCCGGGATGAGTGGGAGTGGCTTCTCCCCAGCCGCTTCCTGCACTACTACATCCCTTGGGGGATGTGGGATGCTGATTTCAGCCTGATCCCTGCAGGCCACACCTACGGACTGCACCAGTGCACGAATCTGTGCACCAGGCCTCTCAGTGGATTAATAATAAGCAAGGACACTACTTAAAAAGGTCATTATTAGGCTAAGTGAAATAAGCCAGTCAGACAAAGACAAATACCTTATGATCTCACTTACCTGTGGAATCTAATGAACAAAATAAACTGATGAACAAAATAGAAACAGAGGCATACTAGTAGATACAGGGAATAGACTGACAGCTGTCAGTGGGAGTGGGGGTGAGGGACTGGATGAAAAAGGAGAAGGGATTAGTCAGAACTTATATGCATAACTCACAGACACAGACAACAGCGTGGTGATGGCCAGAAGGAGGAGGGGCAGGAGAAGATAGACAGAGATGGGGAAAATGGGGACATCTGTAATAGCATCAACAATAAAAATAAAGTTAAGGAAATGTCATTAAGGCCTGGCTGGTGTGGCTCAGTGGTTGAGCGTTGACCCATGAACCAGGAGGTCACAATTCAATTCCTGGTCAGGGCATGTAATAGGCTCCATCCCCAGTAGGGAGTGTGCAGGAGGTGATGGATGGTTTTCATCATTGATGTTTCTATCTCTTCTACCTTTCCCTTCCTCTTTCTGAAATCTTTATTGATTTTAAAAACATGTCTTTAAAAAAAGAAAAAAAGAAAAATGTCATTAAAATTTTTCCTAATGCAATTTTAAACCACTTAACTCCAAAGGTATTGGTTACTCAGAACATTGCAATAATAATAGATTTAAAGTAATAATAATAGATTAAAAAATAAAGTTGAAAGACATTAATCAGCTAAGAAGAGAGCTAGAAGAAATGTAGGTTGATTTGATACTGTGCCAAGACAATTCTTTAAAATAAAAATACTTCCAAGTTCTGAGCTTCTTTAATGATGTAATGCTGCCACCTGGTGTTGATGCTCTTTCACTGCAGTAGGATTTGTGGCGTTGACAAATACTGTTTCAGTGAGAGATTATAATTTCCTAGGCCATAATTATTTGCAATTTTACCTGAGAATAAATTGAGTGCATTTTCTCTCAAACACAAATTTTAATGACACGCAGAAGCCTTAAATTCCCTTTATGGCTGCGTTCTTTTCGTAGAGTCACAAATGATCCAGGAGAGATGGGCATCTGTCCATTATCATTGGCCCAGTATGATAACTTCTTTTTCTGTTTCAGTTAATAGAAACAAAGTCACTTTCACAATCATGGCCTTATCTAATTATCAGCATTTCAAGGTAGATCATGTCTGGAGCCCAGAAGGAGAATTCGGAAATATAAGCTTAAATTTACGGGAGAGCAGTATGGGAGTGTGGAGGAAGGTCGGGGGTCACTTCAAAGGACAGAGTTTGAGGGCTTCAGGTGGTTAGTTATAATCTGTCTGAAGCAATCTAGGTCATGTTCTGCCGTGGGATGAATTTTGCTCTAAGTCCCACTGTTTACGTTTGCAATCTCTATTTTACAATTTCTAGCTTTTAGTGGGAGGAAAAGGAAATTAAAGTTTTAGAGTTGGAAGAGGGATCTGAGTACATCTAGTCTAGCCCATTTCTTTTCAAAAAGTGAAAGCGAAAGCTGGGCTTGCCCAGGGTCTTTCTGGAGCTCTGAGTATTTACCTGGGGGTGGGTTCAGTTTTGGGTGACGTGATGCAAGTTATTTAGCCACAAGGTGCCTCCCCCCATTCACATAATGGGTTCAGAATGGCTTTTAACTGTCTTAGAAAAATATTTGATTTAGCTTTGAACATCCCACATTCATGGAACATATGGGTGCTGCGGGGCATACAAGCAATACAGAGTTCAAATAAATAGAACAAGGGATTTTTTTGGAGAGTGTATATCTATGTCAATATGATATCTACTACCCACATTTGGATAATTTTTGGTGAATTCTACCAGGTAATCTAAACCAATATGATGTTGTTACTTGGATGTCATGAGGGATGGAAATGGGTATGTAAGGTAAGAGAGAAAAGAGGGAGTTTTCCAGGAGCAAAACCAGAGGATGAAAATGAAGGAAACCAAAATCACCCAGGGACTTGGAGTAGGTCATAAGGAATTTGTACTCGATGAGCTGCTGTGAGAGAGGAAAAGACTTCCTCTCCATTCACAAATGTCCACATTAGGTGCCCTGACTAGGGAGGCAAATGACTGCCCCACACTTCGTGGCCAATGTGGTCTCCCTACCACCGGGACCATGCTTTCATTTTTACTGCTCTCCCTGTGGTCTGGGCCCTTATCTTCTCACACCCAGAGTGGTCCTGCGCCAGCCTGATGGCCTTCCCTTCAGTCTGAGCCTTTTGTAAGTTCACATAGACACCCCCTCGACTTAGCTACCTCTTCCCCGTGTTTGCTTATAATTTTAAAGCACGTCATTACCCATGCTCTCTGGGAAGCTCAGTGTTTGTAAGGCTACTTTGGAGCATTAAGCAAACCAGGTAGTAGGAATGTACGTTCCTGCCCTCGGGGTTGAGGTTGTTGGCTGAAAAGGGTGGAGCCTGGGCCTGCAGTTTAAAACCAAACCTGGATATAGGGAATGGGAGCTCTTCAAGAAGGCTTTGGATCCACTAGTGACCAACCCTCTGCTTGGCTGGGTGTGTTTGTTTATTTTCCAGAAGGCCTTCACAGTCTTTTCTGGATTCCGTAAGCTCTCCAGACTTCGCTGTGTTTTGTTGTTGACTGCCAGCGTATGTCTAATGTGGGCAGAGGGGTCTGCAGCGGCCTTGGCTGCACAGTTCCCATAAGCTTTCCAGTGGCTGCAGCCGGGGTTTCTGCGTTTACTCCGAGGGCCGTGGAGTGTCCCCTTAGGAGCGGCTCTCAGAGGGGAAACCTCCACATTCACAGCACAGCGGGGCCAGGCCAGGACACGCCTCATTTACTTGAAATGCTGCTCAAACTACAGTGGCTTTTAGGGAGTGTTGACAAGTATGAGCCCATTCATAAGGAGTTTTTGTGGGTTAAAAATGTTGTATGGTCATCTCATTTTATTTATAATAACCAGCTTTTCCTTTCTGGTCAAGACTTTTACCATTCGCCTCACCAATGTGAGCATTGGTTTTTAAGCCCAAGCCGTACTGTTATGCTTTTGTAGCTGTTTTTTTTTTTTTTTTTTTTTTTTTTTTTTACTACATTGTGACTCGTTCGCTTTACTAATTTTGAGGACTAAACCAGGCAAATGCGTTTCAACCTGCGCGTTATGAATCAGTAGCTAAACTCAAATCAAGGTCATGACACATCAATAAATATATAAATCAATAAAAGCGGGAGGCTGTTGGTGCAGGGCCACAGGATGATTGTTATAATCTCCTCATTACTTGAGTTTTCTAATATGAGAGTGTTACCCCCTAATAATTTACCTGATAATGTAATATTTTTTAAAAATATATATTTTATTGATTCTGTACAGAGAGAAAGGGAGAGAGATAGAGAGCTAGAAACATCGATGAGAGAGAATCATCGATCAGCTGCCTCCTGCACACCCCCTACTGGGGATATGCCGCAACCAAGGTACATGCCCTTGACCGGAATCAAACCCGGGTCCCTCAGTCCTCAAGCCGAGGCTCTATCCATTGAGCCAAACCGGTTTCGGCTGATAATGTAATATTTTGAGAGCCTAACATCCATATGTGTGCTTCAGTTCTAATTGCTACTTGGCTAAAGAGGAAATAAAACTGATAAACACAGTGCAGGGCAGAAGCCCTGATTCCATGACAGAGAACCACCCCGCAGGGCCATAATGTTCATGTCCACGGATGAAGACAACGGCCTTCCCGGGCCCAGCGCTTCTCCTGCAGTGGGCTGTATTTCTCAGACCTGGGAGCAGCACGCAGCCGATCACAGACTGTGGTTGTATTAGTAATCCTTGGTGCTGAGAACATCTAATGGCATTGGACAAGGACAGCTGCACTGTAATGTAATGTTCCTGTCCTCCATTTCATGCTGTACCTCGTTTTTTTTTTTTTTTTTTTTTTTTTCCTCCCTCCCTGTAACATTGATTGATTCGGTAATGTAGAATGTTTGCTTTCCAGCTGGCAGATCTAATTGTAAATAAACAGCTGCTAGCCGCATTTAGACAGTGGATGATGTTGGCAGGTACAAGAGCAGGGTGTGTGGGATGATTTAAGGCCTGTGCACTGGAGTGTGTGGGAGGCCGGGCAGCAGACGCGGAATCTCAAGGCTAGGTCTTTTAATTCTCATGTGAAATGAGGGCTGGTATGTGGGCTGCGAGGGCCTGTGGTGGCCAAGGTTATGAACAAAATACAAGGAAAGTGTAGGCCCTCTAATACCAAGTCTTTGAAGAATGGGATCAGGCATTCGACCAAGTCCTGAGGATTGTTTCCTTGAAAAGGGAGATGAAAAATTCTGGATGAAAACGGCAAGAACGTGAATGTGTAGAGGGGAATTCTTCCTCATTCTTTGAGATGATGCGAGTACAGTAACAACAGCCTTATGGACTCTCGCCGCTGTAACAAAAATGCCAGACCTTGGTATTTGCCACTGCCCTAGTTATTTCCATGTCATTGCCTAGGTCCATGGTCAGCAAACTGCGCCTCATGAGCCACATGCGGCTCTTTGGCCCCTTGAGTGTGGCTCTTCCACAAAATACCACGGCCTGGGTGAGTCTATTTTGAAGAAGTGGCGTTAGAAGAAGTTTAAGTTTAAAAAATTTGTTCTCAAAAGAAATTTCAATTGTTGTACTGTTGATATTTGGCTCTGTTGACTAATGAGTTTGCCAACCACCGGTCTAGTTCAACCCTGACACCCTTAGTTTTGGGACGTTTAGCGCAGGGGACAGCTTAGTGTTTTAGCGTTTGAACAACCCTCGAGAGCTCAGGGAGGAGCATTGCAAGGATCCGCCATTGTCATTGGTGTTAGCCAAAGCTGTGGCACTCGTGTCACCTGAGCCAAAGATCTGCAGGGATTGTCCTTTTCTTTGCTCTCATGTGAGCCTCTCCCATGGCCACTGCCTGCCCGTCACAATTGACATCCATCTTTCCCCCATCTTCTTGGAGTGGAGATGTCCCTTCCCATGGCTCAGAATAATCTTGAGAATGAGTCCTTTGACTTCCCCTTACACCCAGACTGGAAGATCACGATGCGTATTAGTGTGCAAGGGGAATTTCCCATGGCTAGCCAAGGAGGGACCAAGGGGCACTGGATAGAGCCAGGTCAGATGTCCCTCTGGCCCTGGACAATGGTGGGACACCCTTCCCCGTTGCAGAGCTAAGATGGTACAGTCTTCTCAGAACAAGGAAAACCTGGAGGCTGGACCAGCTGCAGAAATGAGCAAATGAGTGGAGAGGGGCATAGGCTCACGGTACCTGGTGGCATCAGAAAGGCTTGCAGCGCCTCCCAATACCGACTTCCAGTGGCTCCCTATCCCTCTGGTGTGAGGACCGGCTCTGGGTGGAGGAGGGCAGCAGCAAAGTCATGGGTAAATGCGGAAGTGTGGCCTGCAGACTAGAGGTGAATTAGGAGAGGTCCTGTGTTTGGTCTGGATTCTCCCTGGTTTTTGTGATAGACTCTTCTAGAAGTTGTAACACATTATCTCAGTTTTATGTTTCATTTCTCCTTCTTCCTTCTACTACTGCTCTATCTATCTATCTATCTATCTATCTATCTATCTATCTATCTATCTATCATCACATATCTATTGCCACAATGTTTAAGTCTTTACCACCTTTTCTCTAGATTTTTATTCTTACCTGTCTCAACGGAGGCCCCATCCTTTTTCAAGTCCATTTTCCTGTTCGTATCCCCTCTCAGCCATGCACATGTTGACATGTTGACAGTCAACCACCTCCAACTGTCCCTGCTGGAAATGGTTTTCCTCTGTAAAACATTTTACAGGAGAAGGGTGGCCAGGGAGCTCATTGGTTATTTCACTTCGTAAGCAAAACCCCCAAATGGAATATTTCCTTTTACCTGCATTCAACAGCAGGACAGTCCAGGCTGGGAGAGAGACTTAGAAACTGGCCAGTGGCTACAGAGCTAAATATGAACAGCCGGGTGGATTTCTTCCCGTTGGGATCCAAAGGCCCCCTGCACGCCACTGCGCCTGGGGGGGTGGTTCTGACACTTTCGAGAGGCGGAATATCTTGCCACGTCCTGTCTCCTCAGAGTCCAGAGAAGCAGCATACACGGTGGGGAGAAGGAGGGCAGCTTACACTGTAAACTGTGTCATGCTCTAGTTTATGAAAGGCTGAAGGCCCGGCCTCTATTTATTCTCCTTCTGAAGCAGCACAGCGATCTGTAATGACGAGGATTTGAATTCATAATCAGAATTTACTTAACAGGATAATTAAATATTTAAAGTCAGTTCATTTAGAGGCTAGAAGGGATTACAGATAGCACACTCACGGATTTCCATCCCTGCATTAGCATGCACAGCAGCGCATTCTTAATTTTGGTTAGAGCTGTTTTTCAGTCCTCGTATCCCTGCATTTGCCATGGCAATTAGGACTGGAGGGAGCTTGTGGTGTCCTTGGAACGGAGAGAGAAGAGAAATTATGACACTAAATAATACAAAATGGGCCTCATCCTCATTGCCGTAGAAACCACTCAGAAAAGTTAATTAAACTCAGGAAATAGGCTGCAAGATAATTAAGTTCAGGCCTAATTTTACACCGCAGGCGTGCTATATTGTTTTTGCAAGGGTCCAAAGGAACACGAGATCGAAAATCTCCAGGTTGTGGGCTTGATTCATAAAGGATCATTATCTGTAGTTAAACGGCCAGATAACAGGGTAATGTGCTATACGTATAAGACATTTCTAATTTCTTTTCATCATCATTGGGAGTGAGAGTTGTCAGAAGATCTGGCATAGGAAATAATAAGTGTATAAATCCCAAATCCAAGACATAAGAGATGGTATTTTCTGAAATAATAGTTGATAATCAATTCCTCACTGTGCTGTGTGAGCTTAGGTATATTTTAAACCCCATGGCTGGAGGCAGCTCCGCTTACTACCTCATTAGCTTGTATGTGACAGGATAAAAACAACAACACACTTGTCACAAGCCAACAGCAAACCCATCATCTCTCCTTGCCCTGTCTCTATTAGAGGAGGGGATACTTGCACTTTGACTGGACTTACTTGTACAAAGTCCTGCTGGCTGTTACTCAGTGCCCTTGGACACTGGCAATTGATTAAATTTTAAGTTGTCTAGTGTTCATCCTGGGTTTCTTATGCCTGGTGTGAACTTGGTCCTGCTTTTGGACCAAACAGACAAATTAGTTAAAAACTGATCTGGGATTTACCCTGTTCCTTCCATCTATTTTTTTTTCCTCATTGCTTAAACACACACACACACACACACACACATATTATTCTGTAGGACAGAAGGAAAAGAGTCCAGAATCTAACTGTTGGCTGCCAAAATGAATTGAGTCAGTTTTATTTTTCATTTACTCTTTGTGGGAAGTTCTGAGTTCAGACAACTTGCCTTTGGTTAAATTTGATGGGTGGACTTCTTCACGCTCCATGCAATGCCATTTCCCCTGCTAGCTGACCCAAAAGAGACTTTTCAGGGTTCTTCCTTTCATTGTGTATAGTTTTACAATGTGTAGATGACCTGCCTGGGATTTCCAAATACATTGGAAGGTAAAGAAGCCGCCAGGACAAAGCAGGTGTGAACACTGGTATAATAGGATGTCACATGGGAAGTTTCCTGTTGTCTCATAATTTTGGTCTGAAAGCCCAAGGCTGAGGGCAATTGGCAGGGAGTGCCCCCATGTTCCACAGAGAATGACAGATAATGGCCAGACTACAATTCCTTCCAGCACATAGTAAGAAAGAGGGGGCTTTGACTGCTGCCCAGCCAGGCTCTGGAAGTGAAAATCATTCATGGAAAGAGGGAGTTTGCTTTATCTGTATCATGGGCTACCCCATCCATCCGAACCTCTGATCTGGATAATGGGAGCAAAGGGGAATGGTCAAATTTCCCATTCATATCTGGGAGAGATGTCCAATATGCCCTGTAATGTTTAATAACAGTTGGCTGGTGCTTTTATATATATCTAATAAAAGAGCAATATGCAAATTGACAATACCTCTGCTATACCCACCAGCCATGCCCATCAGCCATGCCTACCAGCCAATCAGAGCAAATATGCAAATAAACCCAACCAAGGTGGCTGTGGCCACAGAGAGCAGGAGGCTTTGGTTTCCCCAGGAATGTTTCCAGGCTACAAAGTTTCAATGATAGAAGATATATAAATCAAAACGGAAATGGCGGCAGCCACGGAGTTGGAGAGAGCAGGAGGGAGGCTTGGGTTTCCCTGGCAATGGAGGAAGCCAAGCTTTTAGCCTGCCCTTACCGGAGCAGGCCTCCACTCAATGCTACAAAGTTTCAGTTATAGAAGGTAAACAAATTCCAACAGGAATGGCTGCAGCCAGGGAACAAACAAGAGGCTTGGCTTTGCTCCAGGCCACAAAGTTTTAATTGTAGAAGATAAATATATCCCAGATACCAGGGCCTCCGCTTGGGTCACCAGGAGGTGTGGCCAGCCTGCAAACCACCACAGGCCCTTCGCCCAGGCCACCTCACACTACAAGGGAACCCCCACCCTGATCCGGGACACCCTTCAGGGCAAACCAGCTGGCTGCCACCCATGCACCAAGAGTAATATGCAGATTGACCATCACTCTAACACACAAGATGGCTGCCCCCATGTGGTCAAAGTTCCTGATCCCATGTGGACACAAGATGGCGAGCAAGGGAGGGCACTTGGGAGGGAACAGTCCTGCAAGGGAGGGCAGTTTGGGGCAATCAAGCCCACAGGGGAGGGCTGTTAGGGCTAACCAGGTTGGCAGAGGAGGGAAATTGGGAGTGACTAGGCCTGCAGGGAAGGGAAGTTGGGCAGGACCCAGGCCTGCCTAAATTCATGCCTTACAGTTGTCGTGTGACATAATAAATATTTACTGAAATTGTTTAATTTGGGGAAGAATTGTTGTAGAGGGGTTTTATTTTATTTTACTTTATTTTATTTTTTATGCAGTTGTCAATGGAATTATTTTCTTAAGTCTCTTTCTGATAGCTTGCTGTTAGGTATAGAAATGTAGCTGATTAAAAAATATATATATTTTACTGATTTTTTACAGAGAGGAAGTGAGAGGGATAGAGAGCTAGAAACATTGATGAGAGAGAAACACCGATCAGCTACCTCCTGCCCACCCTCCACTGGTAATGTGCCCGCAACCAAGGTACATGCCCTTGACTGGAATCGAACCTGGGATCTTTCAGTCCGCAGGCTGATGCTCTATCCACTGAGCCAAATCAGTTTTGGCTGATTTTTTTTTGAAACTAATTTTGTAATATTGATTTTAGATCCTGCAACTTTATGAATTTGTTTATTAGTTCTAACAGTTTTTGATGGTGTCCTTAGCATTTTCTACATTTATTATGTCATGTACAAATAGATAATTTTACCCCTCCCTCTTTCTCTCCCTCTCTCCTTCTCTCCCTCTCTCCCTTCCTCCCTCCCTTCTTTCCTTCTTCTTTATTTCTAATTTGAATGCCTTTTGTTTCATTTTCTTGTTTAATTGCTCTGGCCAGGACTTCAGTACTATGTTGGCTAGAAGTGACAAGAGTGGGCACCCTGGGTTTGTTTCTGATCTTAAAGGGAAGGCTTTTAAACTTTTCACCATTGAATATGATGTTAGCTGTAGGCTTATCATATATGGCCTTTATTATGTTGAGGTACATACCTTTTATAAATGTTCACATATTAATAGCTTTTTCAAGAAAATATTTTTGAGTTCTCATATATACAATCATATGTTTTGCATATAATTAGATATTGCCTCTAAATGTTTTCTAATATTAAAATATCCTTTTATTCCTGATAAGAATCTTATTTGGTCATGGCATAATCTTCTATTAAAACTTCTTGAGTCCATATGCTAATATTTAATTTAGCACCTGTACGTACATAGTCATTAAAGATTGGTTGGAAGTTTATTTTTATTCTCTATTTATTAAGTTTAATAAAATAGCCCCATAAAATATTTTATGGCTTAGAAAAGTATAAACAGGATAAAAAATATCTTTTTTTTAAAGGTTTGACAAAATCATTCATGAAACCATTTTTAAAGATCCCTTTAATGACTATTTTTAGTTGTTTTTCAATGCTTGCATTTCTGTTTTCATTTATGTAAAGAATATGGTTCAGTTTATGCCTTTGCAAACTTATTTGATGAAGCCACATCATATTTAAATATTGATTATCTAATAGAACTGAAATGCTAGTAATTGTTTATCAAATCTTGCTTTTCATTGAAGACAACAGACTATAAAGAATTTGAAAATTGTAACAGTGGGAAAAAGCTTTCTGGCAGATGTTATTTCCTTGACTGAAAACTAGGGACCATTAATAAAGTGAAATGTTTGCTAGGTTTCTGAAAATTTAGAACAATATTGGAGCTAAATAAAAGGAAAGGGTATTTATTTCTAAGTTAAAACAGAAACTGGAATCAGATCATGGAAAAATTATACTACTTTAAAAGTGAAGTATTATAGTTATATGTCAAGTATACCTTAATTTAAAAAATTGCAGAATTTTATTTAAAGTATACATGTAATTACTTTCCTTATTTAATGTATTTTAAAGCATATTGTTATTTTATTATCGGTGTTATACTTTATAATGCAAAATGCAAACCCTCTTTGAAGTCCTTATTTGAACATTTAAAGCTGCTTTCAATGTTTTCCCTATTGCAGATAAAATGTTAAAATGAACAAGATAGTGCATTTATTATTTTCTTTGGGAGAAGTTTTATTCATTTCTATATTCACTCAATGCACAAATGGTCTCAAATGGGTTAATATCCTAACATATGGCCAGATGACAATGAGTAAATGTGGCTTGGTCTTCGTAAATGGTAAACCTATTATATTTGGAGAGCCCCTCAAATGATATATGTGTGCATATATTATACTAACAAACCAAGACTTTTCCTTTCCTTCTCTTTATTTCTTAAAAACACATTTCTTTGAAAAATAGTCTCTAAGCTGTTTTAATGGATCTCAGAATATCTATGTAGGACACTTGAGAGACTGGAATCCTATTAATTGATTATGAATATAGTAGAACTAATAAAAATGGGAAAACACCCTTTGTTCTTTGTTCTGTTATTTTGTTCTTTGTTTTTACACAGCTATTGCGACCTTAGGAAATCTTTAGATGCTTTTGCAATCTCTGACATATAATAAACCATTTATATTTCCTCCTGTTTCAGAACCCGAAAGCTTATACTTTGAGATTTTGAGTGGACAATTTCTGCACCAGCAACTTTTTTTTTCTTCCTGAACTAATTAGATTGAAAGCGGACTTTTCTCTATCCTCAGAAGAATTGGTACTAAACTTTATGAATTAAATTTAATACTACAAGCCCAAATACACGTTTTCCTATTTTCTGCAACCATAAAAATATTGCTAGTGGTATTATTTTGTGAGTCAAGCCTTAGGCTCTGAATGTCATGGTGTTTCTCCAACTTAGAGATTTTTCATTTTCAATTAGACTGAAGCAGAGATATAATGCAGGTGGAAGAGCTTATTCAAAAGTAAAAAAATATAACCACAATCTCTCTCCAAGGTGAAAAACTGTCTTTGCTGAGCTTTTCCATTAACAATTGCTTTATACAAGGAATTGGAAAGGCTCCTCATTTTATTATTATTATTTTTTAAATTTACTTTCAAATAAAATATGTCTCATGTATTCTATAGGACCTTTAATTCTCTGTGCGCCATTATGGTGTCCAACATGTCAAGACACTGAACGTGCAAAAGCCTTGGGCTTTCTTTTGCTATTTGTCTTACTGCTACCACACTGCCTTATGTAGGAAATGGAAATTCATTTTATTTCTTTTACATTCAAATCTCTGTTTTACAGAATGGGAAAGTTCACCTCAGGGAAGAATTCTTCACAAAGAACGATAGTGATATTTATGAATTGTAAGAGCTTTGAATTCTTATGTATGACGGTGCATATGTGGGAATAGTAATTATAAGTTTTTGCAATTCAACATCAGGCACTCTGGCCTTGACATGAAGAACTTTGATAAACTTAGAAAGTACAGGTAGTAAGTTTATTAAGAAGGCTGGGGTATGAGGAGAGTGGTGAAGGGTTTAACATGTTAACTAGTAGGACAAGGATGCACATTGAGCCTAGAAGTTGGTTATTCAGAAAATTTGGATTGTATTGGTAAAATTTTTTTTCTTTACTGCGGATGTAAGCTGATATGCTAGTACAAACCCATTTTACATATTTCCTGAAAGGAAACACATTAGACATTTTTAAAAGGTGTTTATCAAAATCAGTCTTAACTCATGATACTGATCAAAAAATCATTTCAATGGACAGTTGAAAGAGGAGAACTGTGTTCTTCATGCATCTTAGCAGGGATATTTAAGTAGATTAAGGTAATCAAAGGGAATTAAGAGGAACATACTGATAACAGAGATACATGTAGTGATTAGGGTACTTCAATATTCTAATGTGAATATTGAAAAACGATTTCATTTAAAAATGTATAACATGTGTCCATATATTAAAAGTCAGGGTTTTGATTTGTGGACTAAATATAGTATTTTACTTTATTCAGTGCTGCCTTTCAATCATGATTGTGAGATATATATATATATATATATATATATATATATATATACACACACACACACACACACACACACACACAGTGTATATATATATCTTTATTGTTCAGATTATTACAGTTGTTTATATTCCCCCCCCCCCATAGCTCCCCTCCAACTGGTTCCCACCCCACCCTCTGCCCTTACCCTCCCCACCACTAATCCATAGGTGTACGATTTTTGTCCAGTCTCTTCTCACACCCACTACACCCCTTTCCCCCGAGAATTGTCAGTCCACTCCCTTTCTATGCCCCTCATCCTATTATATTCACCAGTTTATTCTGTTCATCAGACTTTTTATTCACTTGATTTTTAGATTCACTTGTTGATAGATATGCATTTGTTGTCACTTTGTTGTTCATAGTTTTTTGTCTTTACCTTTTTCTTCTTTTTCCTCTTCTTAAAGAATACCCTTCAGCATTTCATATAATACTGGTTTGATAGTGATGAACTCCTTTAGCTTTTTCTTGTCTGTGAGGCTCTTTATCTGATGTTCAATTCTGAATGATAGCTTTTCTGGGTAGAGTAATCTTGGTTGTAAGTTCTTGCTGTTCATCACTTTGAATATTTCTTGCCACTCTCTTCTGGCCTGCATAGTTTCTGTTGAGAAATCATCTGACAGTCATATGGGTACTCCCTTGTAGGCAACTAACTGTTTTTCTCTTGCTGCTTTTAATATTCTCTCTTTGTTTTTTGCCCTTGGCATTTTAATTATGATTGTGTCTTAGTGTGGTCCTCTTTGGGGTTCTGTGCCCTTCCTGTTTTTTTCACCAGATAGGGGAAGTTTTCTGTCATTATTTCTTCAAATAGGTTTTCAATATCTTGCTCTCTCTCTTCTTCTGGAACCCCAATAATTCAGATGTTGGTACGCTTGAAGTTGTCTCAGAAACTCCTTACACTATCTTCAACTTTTTGGATTCTTTTTTCTTTTTTCTTTTCTGGTTGGGTCTTTTTTGCTTTTTTGTATTTCAAATCTTTGACTTGATTCTTGTGATCCTTTAGTCTGCTGCTGGATCTCTGTATATTATTCTTTATTTCAGTCAGTGAATGCTTAATTTCTAGTTGGTCCTTTTTCATATCTTTGAGGGTCTCACTAAATTTATCAGTGGTTTCTAGAAGATTCTTGAGTAACCTTATAACACTGGATATAGCGTTCATGGTTTTGAACACTATATCCAGTAGTTTGCTTTCCTCCATTTCTTTTATTTGTGACCTGTTTCTTTGTCTCTGCATTTTGGCTGCTTCCCTGTGTTGACAGATTGGCTTTGTGTGTTAGGTGTCCTATAGGGCCCAGTGGCTCAGCCTTCCTAATTACCTGGCATGGACACTCATGGTGCACCCCTTTGTGGACTGTGTGCACAGTCTTATTGTAGTTAACCTGGATATGTGCTCCAACCAAAAATCAAACCCATTACCTTTCAGTGCATAGAAGGATGCTCCAACCAGCTGAGCCACACCAGTCATGGATAGTGTTTATTTTAAAAGCATCAAAATTAGCTCTAGCTCAATGAACAGAGCCACTTTGGATCTCAGTGTGTTCCTAAGACTCCTTCATCTAAGCCCTATGAAATGGATCTGATCTTGGTTGTTCAGTGTGGGATTTTGCTTGGTGCAGTTAGAGTGAACATGGGCTCTATATTCTCTGCATGGGATAAGGCCTGTGTTCTGTGATATGTAAGAGATTCTGCTTCTCCCCCAGCCACAACTGTGCACATGAGGCAGAGGTGGTTTTGTTCAAGCAGTTTCCAGCTTTAATAATAGAGCCTGGTTTGAGCCACCTGCCTTGTAGGGGGTACATTTGATAGCAATCCCATGAGACCATTGAGGCTATAGTCTCAACATTCCAAATCCAGACCCAAATTCCTTGAGTCATGAGGCATAAATATTTATTTTTTATTAATTTCCTTTTTATTTTTAACCCATGATGATTTTATTTTCTTGTCTTCGACTACAAAATACCTATGTTTACTTTTCGATGTTTATATCCATTGAATTTAATCTATCATTTAAAGTGCTCGCTGCTGAGAGGAGGAGAATTTAATATACTCTCAATAAGCCATCTTGATCTGGATACTCTCTATTAATGTGGGCAAAATGAGTTCCATTTTCCTGTAGTAGTACTGTTTGTTAAAAAAGAAAAAAAGAAAGGAAAAGAAGAAAAGAAAAAAAAAGAAAAAAGAAAAAAAAGAAAGGCTTTTCCTGATGTAAGTTAACTTCTTAGGAGGCATAGGATTTAAATTCAGATAATAAAATAGACCTATTTTTCTTTTTTTTTTTTTTATTTATTTATTTTTTTAAAATATATTTTATTGATTTTTTTTTTTTACCCCCTCCCTCCCTCCCACACATCCCCTCCCTCCCCAGAGTTTTGTGTCCATTGGTTGCACTTATATGCATGTATACAAGTCCTTCGGTTGATCTATTATCTCCCCCAGATCTTCCTCCCGTCCCCACTGTAACTTGACAGTCTACTTGTTCATATACTGTCTCTATATCTATCTTATGGTTCACCAGTTTATAATGTTCTTTATTATCCACAAATGAGTGAGGTCATGTGGTGTTTCTCTTTCATTGATTGGCTTATTTCACTCAGCATGATGTTCTCCAATTCCATCCAGGATGCTGCAAATGATGAGAAATCCTTCTTTTTTATGGCAGCATAGTATTCCATTGTGTAGATGTACCATAGTTTTTGGATCCAATCATCTGCTGACGGACACTTAGGCTGTTTCCAAATTCTGGCTATTGTAGATTGTGCTGCTATGAACATAGGGGTGCATATATCCTTTCTGATTGGTGTTTCAAGTTTCTTGGGATATATTCCTAGAAGTGGGATTACTGGGTCAAATGGGAGTTCCATTTTCAGTTTTTTGAGGAAACTCCACACTGTTCTCCACAGTGGTTGCACCAGTCTACATTCCCACCAGCAGTGCGCGAGGGTTCCTTTTTCTCCGCAACCTCGCCAACACTTGTCGTTTGTTGATTTGTTGATGTTGGCCATTCTGACAGGTGTGAGATGGTACCGCATTGTTGTTTTGATTTGCATCTCTCGGATAATTAGTGACTTTGAGCATGTTTTCATGTGCTTTTTGGCCTTCCTTCTGTCTTCTTTTGAAAATATTCTATTTAGGTCCATTGCCCATTTTTTAATTGGATCATTCATCTTCCTTTTATTTAGTTGTATAAGCTGTTTGTAGATGTTGGAGATTAAACCTTTATCAGTGGTAACATTTGCAAATATGTTCTCCCACACAGTGGGCTTTCTTGTTGTTTTGTTGATGGTTTCTTTTGCTGTAAAAAAGCTTTTTATTTTGATGTAGTCCCATTTGTTTATTTTCTCTTTAGCTTCCATTGCACTAGGGGCAGTATCAGTGAAGAAGTTCTTTTGGCATACGTCTGAGATTTTGTTGCCTGTGGATGCTTCAAGTATTTTTATGGTTTCCCGTCTGATGTTTAAGTCCTGTATCCATTTTGAGTTTATTTTTGTGTATGGTGTAAGTTGGTGATCTAGTTTCATTCTTTTGCATGTATCTGTCCAATTTTCCCAACACCATTTATTGAAGAGACTGTCTTGACTCCATTGTATATTAGTGCCTCCTTTGTCAAATATTAATTGAGCATAGTGATTTGGGTTGATATCTGGGTTCTCGATTTGATTCCATTGATCTATATGTCTGTTTTTGTGCCAGTACCAGGCTGTTTTGAGAACAGTGGCTTTGTAATACAGTTTGAAGTCTGGTATTGAGATACCTCCTACTTTACTCTTCTTTCTCAGGATTGCTGTGGCTATTCGGGGTCTTTTATTGTTCCAAATGAACTTTTGGAGAGTTCTTTCTAGGTCAGTGAAATATGCCGTTGGTATTTTAATGGGGAGTGCATTGAACTTATAGATTGCTTTAGGAAGTATGGACATTTTGATGATGTTGATTCTACCAATCCATGAACATGGTATGTTCTTCCATCTGTTTACATCTTCCTCTATTTCTTTTTTCAGTGTCGTGTAGTTTTCCGCAAATAGGTCCTTTACTTCCTTAGTTAAGTTTATTCCTAGGTATCTTAATTTTTTTGGTGCGATCGTAAATGGAATTGCTTTTTTAGTCTCTGTTTCTATAAACTCACTGTTGGTGTATAGAAATGCCATAGATTTCTTGGTGTTAATTTTGTATCCTGCTACATTGCCAAATTCATTTATTAAGCCAATTAGTTTTTTAATGGAGTCTTTTGGGTTTTTTATATACAATATCATGTCGTCTGCAAATAAGGATAACTTTACTTCTTCTTTTCCAATTTGGATGCCTTTTATTTCCTCCTCTTGTCTAATTGCAATGGCTAGTACTTCCAGTACTATGTCAAAGAGGAGTGGCGATAGTGGGCATCCCTGTCTTGTTCCTGTTCTTAGAGGGAATGGTTTTAGTTTTTGCCCATTGAGTATGATGTTTGCTGTGGGTTTATCATATATAGCTTTTATTACGTTGAGGTATGATCCTTGTACTCCCACCTTGTTAAGAGTTTTTATCAGGAAAGGGTGTTGGATTTTATCAAATGCTTTTTCTGCATCAATTGATATGACTATATGATTTTTATCTTTCAACTTGTTTATGTGATGTATCACGTTTATTGATTTGCGGATATTGTACCAACCTTGCATTCCTGGTATAAATCCTACTTGGTCATGGTGTATGATCTTTGTGATGCTCTGCTGGAGCCGATTTGCTAGAATTTTGTTGAGGATTTTGGCATCTATGTTCATGAGGGATATTGGCCTGTAATTCTCTTTCATTGAGTTGTCTTTATCGGGTTTTGGTATTAGGGTGATGCTGGCTTCATAGAAGGAGTTTGGAAGTGTTCCTTCCTCTTGAATTTTTTGGAATAGTCTGAGGAGGATAGGTTTTAGTTCTTCCTTGAATGTTTGGTAAAACTCTCCTGTGAAGCCATCTGGCCCTGGGCTTTTGTTTGCTGGAAGCTTTTTGATGACTGTTTCAATTTCTTCCCAAGTCACTGGTCTATTGAGATTTTTAGATTCTTCCTGATTGAGTTTTGGAAGTTTGTATTTTTCTAGGAATATGTCCATTTCCTCCAGGTTGTTCAGTTTGTTGGAATAGAGTTGTTCGTAGTATTTTGTAACAATCCGTTGTATTTCGGTGGGGTCTGTTGTTATTTCACCTCTTTCATTTCTGATTTTGTTTATTTGGGTCCTCTCTCTTTGTTTCTTGGTTAGCCTGGCTAGAGGTCCATCTATCTTGTTTATTCTTTCAAAGAACCAGCTCTTGGTTTTGTTGATCTTATGTATTGTTTTTTTGGTCTCTATGTCGTTTATCTCTGCTCTGATTTTTGTTATTTCCTTCCTTCTGCTTACACTGGGTTTTTCTTGTTGCTCCTTTTCTAACTCTTTGAGTTGTAGAGTTAGATTATCTGTTACTATTTTTTCTAGTTTTTTGCAATAGGCTTGTAAGGATATGAACTTCCCTCTCAAAACTGCTTTTGCTGTGTCCCAAAGATTTTGGATTGTTGTGTTTTCATTGTCATTTGTTTCCAGGATGTTTTTAATTTCTTCCTTGATTTCTCTGGTAACCCAGTCCTTGTTTAATAGCAAGCTGTTTAGTCTCCATGTGTTTGATTTCTTTGGATTATTTTTATTGTAGTTAATTTCCAGTTTTATGCCATTATGGTCTGAGAAGATACTTGATATGATTTCTATCTTCTTGAATTTGAAGAGACTTTGCCTATGTCCCAAAATGTGGTCTATCTTTGAGAATGTCCCATGTGCACTTGAGAAGAATGTATATTCTGTGGCTTTGGGGTGGAGTGTCCTGAAGATGTCAATTAATTCCATCTGGTCTAGTGAGTCATTTAGGATTGATATTTCTTTGCTGATTTTTTGTTTAGATGATTTGTCGAAGGGTGACAGTGGGGTATTAAAATCTCCTACTATGATTGTATTGCTATTAATCTCTCCCTTAATGTCCTCTAGCAGTTTTTTAATGTATTTGGTTGCTCCTGTATTGGGTGCATATATATTTACCAGGGTTATTTCTTCTTGTTGGATTGTTCCCTTTAGTATTATGAAGTGGCCTTCATTATCTCTTGTTATGTCCTTCACTCTGAGATCTAATTTGTCAGATATAAGTATTGCTACCCCAGCTTTTTTTTCATTTCCATTTGCCTGGAAAACTTTTTTCCATCCCTTCGCCCTCAGTCTGTGTGCATCTCTTTTTCTGAGGTGGGTTTCTTGTAGACAACAGATGTATGGGTCTTGTTTTCTTATCCAATCTGTTACCCTATGTCTTTTGATTGGAGCATTTAATCCATTTACATTTAAGGTTATTATTGATAGGTACTCATTTGACGCCATTTTTATTCTATACCCGTGTTCCTTCTTCACTTCTTATTTCTTTATTTTTACAGTAGACCCTTTAGCATTTCTTGCATTGCTGGTTTGGTGGAGATAAATTCCTTCAGTCTTTTTTTGTCTGTGAAGCTCCTGATTTCCCCTTCAATTTTGATTGATAGCCTTGCTGGGTACAGTATTCTTGGATTCAGACCCTTCCTTTGCATGACTTTGTATATTTCATCCCATTCCCTTCTGGCCTGATAAGTTTCTGTTGAGAAATCAGTTGCTAGTCTGATGGGGGTTCCTTTGTATGTAACTTTCTGTCTCTCTCTGGCTGCTTTTAAGATTCTTACTTTGTCGTTGTTGTTTGCCAATTTAATTATAATGTGCCTTGGAGTCTGTCTTCTGGGATTCATTTTGCTTGGGACTCTGCGGGCATCTTGGATTTGTGTGGGTTTTTTCTTTTCTATTTCAGGAAAGTTTTCTGTCATTATTTCTTGAAATACTTTTTCCATGTCTACCTCAGTTTCCTTTCCTTCTGGAACCCCTATTATTCGAATATTATTTTGTTTTGTTTTGTCCCAAAGCTCCCGTAGGCTCTCCTCCTGCTTTTTAATCTTTTTTTCTAGAAGTTGCTCTACTTGGGTATTTTTTTCCATCTTATCTTCTAGCTCACTGATGCGGTCCTCTGCTTCATCTAGTCTACTCTTGATGCTTTCTATTGAGTTCTTCATGGTAGCGATGTCAGTTTTCATTTCTTCTTGGTTCTTCTTCAGTTCCTCATGGCTCTCCTTCATTTCCTCATGGTTCTTTCTCATTTCTTCTTGGCTTTTGTCAAATTTCTCTTCCATTCTTTTTAGCCATGCTATGATCATTACTCTGAATTCTTGCTCTGGCAGGCTGCTTACCTCTGGCTCGTTTACTTCCTTTTCTGGTGATGCCTGCTTTTCTTTCAAGTGCGGACTATGTTTTTGTCTCCCCATGGCCTCTCTTTTCAGGATGTCTGGTTATGTGGTATTCCTTCTCCTGCGTTGATTTTGAGGTACAAAATACAACACTACCAGGTACAACACAAGCGGCACTTAACAGGAATGTATTTACAATATTAATAACCTCTAATAAAGGTGACCACTAGAGAAAGGCAACTTAGGGGATAGGAGAGAAGGAATAAAGGTAAAAATAAAATAAAGAAAAATTAAAAAAAATAAAATTAAAATTAAAAAAAAAAAATTAAGTAAATTAAAAAAAAAGAGGGATAAAGAGATAGAAAAAGAAGAAGAAGAAAAAAGTAATGACAAAATGAAGTTGGAAAACAGGGAAAAAAAGAAGAGGGAGAGAGAGAGAGAGAAAGAGAGAGAAGAAGCAAACTAAAAGAGAAATGGGAAACAAACTATATATATGTGGAGAAAATTGCCATAGAAAAACCTCTGGACCCAGCCAATGCCAGTAACAATACTTGGAGATTAATACAAACTACAATATCCACTATTATTAAGTAAGGCTATGATATACAGAAGTAAAATAAACAAACAAAAACAGAGGATTTAAAAAAAAATACAAAGCAACAATAACAATACAGGAATAAGCATAACAATTTCACTAAAAGGCATAAAAATTCACAATAATCAACCTTCACACATACAATGCGAAAAGGATAGAGGGGAGAATGGATTTTTTTTTTTTTTTTTTTAACTAGTTAATATAGTGCAGAGATTGGTATTTATACACTTGGATCAGGGGTTGGAACTTAGGTCTATAAGTATAGTGAGAGCTTTAGCAGGGGGTATAGAGAGAGAATAGAGGAAAAACTAAAGCCGGAAAGGGATAGGATAAACTGTAGACTAAAGGGTAAAGTTTAGTAAGAGAGTGATAGTGTAAAGGTTGAGTTGAGATAGGGTTGAATGATGCTATAGTAGAGATTAAAATAGAATGAAGGTTACTCCCAATGTAAAATAAAGAAAAAATAAAATGGTACTAGAGAGAGAAAAAAAAGAAAAGAAAGAAAGAAAAAATAAATAAATAAAATTTTTTTTTTAAAAAAATTGCAAAATAGCAGTAGTAATAGTGATAGAGATTGAAAAATGTAGTAATTGAAAAGGTAAAATCAAGTAAGGAAAAAAGAAAAAAAATTGTTTCTTAAGTAAAAGATATGAAAAATGAAAATTAAATAAAAGATGTAAAAAATGAAAATAAAATAAAGTATAGCAAAATTAGCATAAAAATGACCAGTACTGGTCACTCACTTCCTCAGTTAATGTATTTGGCACTTCTGATTCTCGGACCAGACAGTCTTGCAGTTCCCAGCTTTCCACTGCACCTCAGTTTTGTAAGGTAGTCCTTAATTTTTAGTAGACTATATCTTAGATATTTGTGTCCATTTATTTTTGATTAATTAAAAGACAAAAGAAAAGAAAGGAAAAAAAAAAAAAAAAAAAAAAGAGAAAAAAAAAAAAAAAAAAAAGAAGGGCAGTTTGTAATTCAGCTCTTAGGTGTCAGTGTTTCCGGTTTGACCTCCCAGTCTTTTTGGTTGCTCCGGCCTTCTTTCTCTATGGCTCTAGCTGGCAGGGTGCCAGCTGGCTCCCAGACTATCTCTTCTGGCTCCGATCCCTTGTTTCCAGGGAGGCACTTTCTCCCTGCAAATTCCCCGGATATGCCCAACTAGGCTGTTCTTCCCTAGTATTCTGAAGCTAGGGGGTGAAGGGGATCAGGCGCCGAGGTGTCCAGATGTTCCGCCCTTGGCGGGACAGCCGCGATTCTTAACACTCTGTCCCGTGTCCCCTGGCTTTTTAAAAAAAAAAAAAAAAAAAAAAAAAATTCCCGCTTCTGGGGAAGCTTATGCCAAACCCAGCACTAGATGTCGCTGCAGCCTTCTTAGGGCTCAGCTTTGCGGGCGCTCCATGGAGGCGGGGCCGGAACTCCCCGGCTACTGTGGCTGCCGGCACCGCGGGACCGCGATCTCTCAGGCTTTCCCCGCAAATTCTGACCTTTCCGTGGGTGACCGAAGAACTCCTTTGAATCCACGCGCCAGCGCCAAGTCGGGCGTCTCAGCTACTGGATGGACCTCTCCGCAGTGGGCTTTCCAGGCCTCAGAGAAGCCACTCCTTTCTCACAGCACCGCCGCCGCTGCTTCTGCCGCCGCCGCAGCCGCCGCCGACCGCCGCTGTGGCAGTGTTGGCCACCGGCTGGAAATCCTGTCCAGCGGATCGCTGCCTAGCTTCCTTGAAACCTCTGCTGCTCCTCAGCTGCCAATCAACCCTCCCTGAGCAACTCAGATGTTACTTTTATCTGTTCTGGGACCAGAGTCAGAACAAGTCCGACTGTTCGGTCGCCATCTTCAAGCTCCGCCCCCTAGACCTATTTTTCTTTGGAGATAGTCCAGTACTGCATGTCCTCTTAGTGTGGAGATTGTACTTGGCCACAATTGTTGACTCAGGGTGACTCTCAGCTGGCTGTTTTTAGGTTTGGCTCAAGAAATTGTTGGCCCCCAAGCCCTCTGAATGTGCATGTGTACATCACAAAATAGTCAGTGAAAGAGGTGAGCACTGGGACAGAGTATTTATATTTTTCATTAGTGGGGACTAATTCACTGGGAGTGGGACCGATTTACATTTTGCCCATTATGTAAGCGTTTCATGTGGAAACATGAATGAGTTAATTGGCACTATCTTTCTGATGTTTTCCAGCAGAGTTTAAGGGCCCTTTATAGATTGGATCCCTAGCAGCTGCCCTGTGACCCATCTTTTATATCTGGCTCTACTTTCTTCTTCTGGTTTTAAGTCATTTTGCTGTGAAGCCTACAGTGTAATGAAAGGAAAATATCCCAGTAACTTGTGTCAGAATGGATGTGAAGAGTCTTTGAACTGCTGGACTGTCCTTGTAGTTTTTTTTCCCCCCCATTGGGTAGCCGTTGGTGTAATGCAATCTTTTCATTCTATTAATAATCTGTTATGCATGGTCACATCCCTGGTTAATTAGACTTACAGTTTTCAATTAGCAGCATTTTTTGATGATACATTATTATCCTTATTAGAGAGGTCGTAGACTGTATTATAACAAAGACTGAAGACTCTATTGTCAGCATAATCTTGAAAGAACCATTTAACTTTATGAAATGTATCTGGCAAAGGAACTTCATACTTTATTTGATGTATAATTTGACCCCCATAAAGAACCAGATGATTCTCTTTTCCCTCCCTTTCTTAGAACAAAATATCCAGCACTTCAGATAGTATGAGTATTTCAGTTAAAATGAATAACATTGTCAGAAAATGAAATCTAAAATTTTAAAAATTGAGTAGATGAGTGGTCAGCTATTCTTATTCAGCAATTTATCATGTCTTTGAAATTTATAGTTCTATGTGCAACTGATTAACTCCATTAGATTTTAATTATTGTTCCAAAATCAATACTCTCAGGAGCTTCAGGCAATTCCACTCACTCATCTGAATAAGGAGGTGGATTTGGGGGTGGGCATAATCTCTTAGTTGACATTAAAACACTCTATTTAGTTTAGATGGTTGTAGCTCATTGTTTGTTTTTCCTTCTGTTCAAATACAAAGATATTAAAACCCATAGGGATCAGAGGAAATTTGTGATAGGTTTTTATCTAACCTGCCCAGCCTCTATTGAACGATTGATTTTGCCTCCTTTTGTCTTCCCAACTCCCGAGACTGTAATGAGATCTGATGCTCTGAGAGATTGGCCAATGCCCTCTGCAGTGTGGTGGGGAGGGTGGAGTCCAGTGTGGGTAGTTCTCTATAGGTTTGCTTGCTTCATCCTGACTTTTAAGTGACACGGTCAACTTTAGAGAGAGTGATCCGCTGCACCACTGCTCTTTCAAGTTATGCTTCCCTAAATGCAATCATGATTCTGACTCCTAGCACCAGTTCTGTCTGACTTCTACTAATTTTGCCTGTTCCTGTGTTTGAACTTTATATGAATTGAATCATAATACGCATTTTTTTCATGGCTGGCTTTTCCCTACCTGTTTTGTGTCTCTGAGTCCTTGTATACAGTAGAAGTGGCTCGTTCTTTTTCATTGTTGTATGGCAGAGGTTGACAAACTTTTCTGTAAAGGTCCAGACAGTAAAGCATTTCAGCTTTGGAGACCAGGTGATCTATGTGGCATCCCCTGAATTCTGCCATTGCTGTGCCAATGCAGCTATGGACATTACTGTCTATGGGCATAGTAGGATTTGACCCACAGGCTGTCATTTGCTTACCCTGCTATATAGTATTCTATTGAAAGACCACATGTATTTATCTATTCTATTGCTAATGGATATTTGTTTTTTTTAGTGTAGGGAAATGATGTTTTTTTTTTAGTGTGGGGAAATTATGCATAAGGCTGCTGTGAACATTTTAACATGTATCTTTTGTGCATATTTTTATGCTGTAAGAATTGATGGATTATAGGGATGCATGTGTTCAGCTTGGACAGATACCAACAAAATGATTTTTAACTACTACTGCTCCAGATGATACACCCAAAACAAACAAACATGCAAACAAAATTTGGCCATTCTAGGGCTTATATAGTAGTATCTCATTTCTTTATGATGAATAGTACTAAACATCTTTTCATACACATATTAGGCAATTTGATTTTTTTTTTTTCCATAAAATGCCTGTTCAGATTTTTTGGGGTCCAGTTTTTGAAAATTGAGTTGCCTATATTCTTCCTTATTGATTTGTAATATCTCTTTGTATATCATGGAAATGTGTTTTTGTTAAAAACACACATTGCAAATATCTTTTCCCATTCAGTGGCTTTTGTTTTTCACTCTTATAATGCTATCTTTTGATCTGTAGACTTTCTTAAATTATTTTGAAGTCCAGTTTATCAGTGTTTTTCTTCATGGTTAGCTCTTTCTGTGCCCTATATAAATCTTCTCCCTCTGCCCTTTCTGTGTAGAGCAATACCACAGATTTTCAGGCGATCGGATGTTTTTCTGGTTTTGGCGTTGTCATTCATTTCTGAGAAGACACTTGCTTTGCAGTTGTTCATCTTTCTCTTCTTCTTTTCTACTCATTCTATAATTTTAAACCCATATTTAGGAGTGATAGTAACTAATATTATGCAGTCCTTACAATTTACAAACCACATTGTAAGACACGATTGCTTTTGGTCCTCACAACAGTGCCCTGGGCAGTAGGTGATATTAGCATGTCTGTCTCTTTGGTACTCAAGTAGGCTAAGGGCTTTCCTCCCTTACATTGTCAGCAGGTAACAGACGAAGGGCTGAAATCCCTACCTTCCCCAGCATGCTTTCCCCATCCCGTCCTTATCCTGGTAATAACCAGGCAAGTGGCTAGAAAACAAAGCTACGAATATAATTAAAACTGTTTACTCTCAAACAGTCCCAAGTTTAGTGCATTATATAGCATTGCTTTCCAGGAAGCAGGGTTATTTTTCAAAAATACCAAAATGTTCTCAAGCTTTAGCAGAACCTGGAAAACAAAGATATGAGTAGCCCAGAAAAGAGTATTAATCAAATTTGGAAAATTTGGAGAAGGCAGAGCCAAGATTTACTCTATTTCCATTTTTATAGAATAATGATTTCTAGTTTGTCTCCAGGGGAAATAGGACCAGGAATATACACTCACAGGAAAACCCTCCTCTGTACAGCTCTTAGCGATTTCAGGAAACCTATATCATCCCGACATTTAAAAAAAATTTTAATAAGTATGTGTCTTTTCCTGTTAATTTATGTGCTCTGGGAGGAAAATTGTACTTAAGTGAGAATGAGTGACTCGGTGCTTTCATGAGGTGAGAAGCATCCAAGAAAAGTATGTTTAAACCAGATTAGAAACAGGCCCAGCCTCTGACCACAACGGACTTGCTCATGTGAATGTGCAGAGTGGCTTGAGGCTGGCCCGAGTCTCTCTTGGAGGCAGTATCGCCTTCCTCGTGTTGGGAAGCATGGGGACATTCTTTCAGTGGTCACAATGGCCTGGATGGGGTTCGCTTAGTTCCCCAGGGACCTTGAAGCGAAGGGACTTAAATGCCACAGTAGCGAGTTTTTTATTTTATCCTGCCTGCCAGGGTGTTTATTTGGAGGCTAAAATTATTGTTGGGAGAAGATTATTTGGCAAATATATGCAGAAGTAACAGTCTTCATTGTGGAATACAGCATATGTTATTTATGAACTGATACGTTTCTAATTCAGCCACACAAATATCTCTTAATTACATAAAATGATCTCTTATTTTAATCTGGATTTTGTTGTTGTTTTAATAGGTGTATTTCAGCAGGGCACAGGGTGTAGCAATTTGCATTACTGCCATATTCAGTATTTGTGGCCAAGGAGGCCCAACACCCTGAAAAAGGCTAGGGCTCACAGTACTTAGTTAGAAATCTCACTTAGAGAAGTATAATGTATACAAATTTCATGCTGCCAACAGAGGGTGGGCAGAACTGGGACCAGAGCTACGGTCAGCAGAAGCCCTTCATTTGCTTGTTGGTTGATCTCTCATTGCGAAGCTCTCCATTAACTTAGTGTGCATAGGTATATCTGTGAATGGCAAAGCATGTTTGGGTTTAGCCATTGCATGCATGATCAATGTGGCAAAACATGGTTGGGTTTACCAATTGCATGCATAGTCAATATGGCTTAATAATTTTGGGAATTCTTTAGTTCTATTACTGTTGCTAGCTTACAATATCATCACCAATTCCTACGTTTTCAGTGTCTATAGTAGAAATTCTTTTTTTTTTTAAAGATGCTCTTTTGAAAAAAAATATTTTTATTGATTTCAGAGAAGGAAGAGGGGGAGAGAGAGATATAAACATCAATGAGAGAGAATCATTAATCAGCTGCCTCCTGCATGCCCCCTACTGGGGATTGAGCCCACAACCTGGGCATGTGCCCTTGACTGGAATCAAACTTGGGCCTCTTCATTCTGTAGGATGACATTTTATTCACTAAGCCAAACCAGCCAGGGTTATAGTAGAAGTTCTTAACATAAACTGATATTTGTTGCATTACAGAAAACCTCACTATAGCTTTCTGTCAAGTTTCCTTCCTTGTGCTTGGGGGTTAAGGTCTGGAGTAGGGAGTTCCAGTGACCTGAGCTACCTGGATGCAATGGTGGAAGGTGGGGTGGGGACTGAAGTGCTGCTCTGGGCTTAGTAACATTGAGAGGTCAATGACACCTCTGAATGATCTTTGTCCTGATGAGGTGGACTTGGCTTCCAGAGTTCCAATTTTCAACAGTGCTATAAGAGCAGAGCTTGGACTTAACTTTTGGGTTGGCACAAGTTTCTAACATTGGTTATGTAGTCCCTGGGAATTGCCTCCTGCAAGCCCCATAAGAGCAAAGACTTTATAATTTTTTTAAAAACATATTTTTACTGATTTCAGAAAGGAAGGGAGAGAGAGTTAGAAACATCAATAGTGAGAGAGAACCATTGATCAGCTGCCTCCTGCACATCCCCACTGGGAACTGAACCCACAATCCTGGCCTATGCCCTTACCGAGAATTGAACTGGGACCTCCTGGTTCATAGGTGGATGTTCAACCACTGAATCACATCCAGAGGCAAATCTTGATGATTTAAATCTTCTCTCCACCATTGTGATACTGGGCAAGTTAAATAACCTTTTAAGCCTTGGTCTCCTCACCTTGGAAACAGGAGGTTAATAACAGTAGCTGCCAGAAGGTTAAATGATAGATTAAATTCTTGAGCAAACACTTAGCTTAGGATCTGGCAGTTAAATAATTGCTCAACAAATGCTAGTTATTATTTCTAGTATGTCTACTGGTTCTATGCCACTTATCCTCAATAGCAGAGATGTCAGATACTAACATAGATAGCGTTTTCAAGAGATAAATTGCATAGGGTTTGCTCATCCTTAAAAATGCTGTGCAAGACTTGACTGATCTCCCTTTTAAGCCAAGAACTAGTCCAAAGCATGTCACTGAGGGACACGTGGAATGTGGAATGCTATATTTCTCAATTAGAAGTTGAGACCCTTCTAAAGTGAGCAGAAAAGATAACTTGTGTGTTGATGAAGTGACATTGATTGAGTACAGATACCTGAACAGCTAGTAAATGTAATCAGGTCTTCAGTGCAGCTTGTTAATGATAACTCTCTTACCAGTAAACTTTATTTTAGGATCCTCTTTAATCTCACTTAATGAGCCCAAGGTCGTTTGCATTCCTCAAAAAGGGAAACTGTCAATAGGAACTCTGAGTCAATATTTCAGACAAATCTACATCTACATATATAAGAGGGCCCAGAGAGATTGTGAGTTTCAAATAATGAGTTACATGTTCCTCAACAGCCCTACCAGGTTTGGCTCAGTGGATAGAGCATCAGCCTGCGGACTCAAGGGTTCCAGGTTTGATTCTGGTCAAGGGCATGTACCTGGGTTGTGAGCACATCCCCAGTAAGAGGTGTGCAGGAGGCACCTGATCCATGTTTCTCTCCAATCGATGTTTCTAATTCTCTGTCCCTCTCCCTTCCTCTTTGCAAAAAAACCCCAATAAAATATATATTAAAAAATGTTCCTCAACAGGAGGAGAATCCAAGATGGCTGCTCGGGTAGGCAACTAGCCGCAGCCGCACACAACAATTTTAATAAAATACAACTAAAATATAAAATGGACATTACCCAGAACTACAGGAAAGTCGACTGACTGGAAATCCTACAACAAGAAGCAAGGAGAAAACCAGAAGGAAGCGCGGAGGAGCTGTAAAAGCCTAAGGTACGGAGACACGCGGCGCACGGAGAGGACGGAGCCGGAGAGGAGGGAGGCCGAGTGCCTGGCGGGCGTTCCCTAGCGGAAAGGAGATAAAACTCCGACTGTGCTGGGCCCCTGACTGCTCTGAACCCCAGTTCTGGGCCAGACCCCGGGGACTCAGGCTCAGCCATAGGGAGCTGGGCTGTAAGTCGGAACCCCGGGGTAGCGGAGAAAGGAGGTCCCGGAGGTGCGCACACAGCGCGCAGAGAAGGGACGGCCGACTGTGCCGCGGGATTGCCCTGACGGGAAGGAGACTGGGGCTCCAGACTGCTGTGAACGCCACCTCCAACTCCACTTCCAACTGAACTGAACCCCAATACCGGGCTCATTGTGGGAGAGCATAGACTGTTTGGCAGCAGGCGAAAATCGAGGGCACCTTTCTCTCAGAGGCGCCGGCAGCGAGCACTGAAGGACCCGCATAGGGCGGGGCTGACGGAAGCCAAAGCTGCAGGCTCCACCCTGAAACCCCGTCCCATCTGTAACTGTGAAATGCGACAACAAAATAGATCACAAATGAAAGAAATGGAGGACAAAAAGCGTCTGGATATAGAGTTCAAATCTACGCTTATAAGGTTTTTCAAGAATTTCCTAGAAAAGATGGATAAGGCCTATGAGGATATGAAAAGAGATCAACTAGAATTAATAAGGAGTCAACAAGAAATGATAAGGGATCAACAAGAAATAAAGAATACATTGTCTGAAATAAAAAATATTCTACAGAGTCCTAAAAACAGAAGGGAAGATCGCAAGAATCAAGTCAAAGATTTGGAACATAAAGAGCCAGAAGACACTCCTCCCCAGAAGCTAGAAGGCAAGAGAATCCAGAAAATTGAAGATAATGTTAGAAACCTCTGGGACAACTTCAAGCGAACCAACATCAGAATTATGGGGGTTCCAGAAGATGAGAGAGAGCAAGATATCGAAAACATACTGAAAGAAATAGTGACAGAAAACTTCCCCTACCTGGTGAAAGAATTTGACTTACAAGTCCAGGAAGCGCACAGAACTCCAAACAAAAGGAATCCAAAGAGGACCACACCGAGACACATCATTATTAAAATTCCAAGAGCAAAAGATAAAGAGAGAATATTAAAAGAAGCAAGAGCAAAGAAGGTAGTAACTTATAAAGGAGCACCTATACGATTGTCAGCTGACTTCTCAACAGAAACCATGCAGGCCAGAAGGGAATGGCAAGAAATATTCAAGGTGATGAATAGCAAGAACCTACAGCCAAAAATAAGCTACCCAGCAAAGCTATCACTCAGAATCGAAGGCCAGATAAAGAGCTTCACTAATAAAAAAAAGCTAAAGGAGTTCATCACCACCAAACCAGAATTATATGAATTGCTGAAGGGGGTTCTTTCAGAAGAGAAAGTAAACAAAGATAAAAATTATGAACAACAAATACGTAATTATCAACAAGTGAATCTAAAAACCAAGGAAATTAAAAAAATCTGATGAACAATATTAACTGTTGAATATAATAGAATCAGAGGTATGGAAGGGGAGTGAACTGACGATTCTTGGGGAAAAGGGGAGAGGGGGGCGTGGGAAGAGACTGAACATAAACTGTGCACCTATGGATGAGGACAATGGGGAGAGGGGAAAGGGCAGAGGGTGGGGTGGGAACCTGGTGGAGGAGAGCAATGGTGGGGGGGGGGGAAGGAACATTTGTAATAATATGAAAAATAAAAACTTATTAAAAAAAAAAAAATGTTCCTCAACAATTGCATAGGAATCACAGTTCAAACTCATTTGTAGAGAATGCTCCAGAAGAGGGCAAGGTGTTAGTGCTGATTTCCATGTGGAACTTAGAATTTCATTTGGCAATTTTAAAATAAAAAAAATGACAATTGAGTTGAAACCAAAAGTCTTTTGATTTTGTTTTGAACATGTAGCGATGTAAATTTTTTTTTATGATTCTTTGGGAACTTTATTTCTTTTTTTTTTTTTTTTTCCTTTTTATTGAATTTATCGGGTGAAACTGGTTAAACAAATTATACAGGTTTCAGGTGCACAATTCCACAGCAAATCATCTGTACACTGTACTATGTGTTTACCACCTGAAGTCTTAGGGAACTTGACAACATTTAAGTTCCCATCTCTTAGTTTTATTTAATGACCAGAAAGAGATAAAGGTTTACATCTGAGGCAGGAAGTTGGAGAAGTAATCCACACCGCATCTATTTCTTATTGGCTTAAAATGGAAATTTGAGTGGAACTTTACATTAAGAGACAGCAGGTACTAGCCAGGCATTGTAGCTCAGTGTCCATCTATAAACCGGGAGGTCATGGTTTGATTCCCAGTCAGAGCACGTGCCTGAGTTGTGGGCTTGATCCCCAGTAGGGGTGGCCAATAGATGATTCTCTCTCATCATTAATGTTTCTATCTCTTTCTCCCTCTCCTTTTCTCTCTGAAATCAGAGAGAGAGAGAGAGAGAGAGAGAGAGAGAGAGAGAGAGAGAGATATCAGGTAATGACTGCATAGAGAGCCTCTTTATATAAACACACTCTTCCCCATTTAGAAAATCTGTATTATTTTGACCACTTAAAATAAAAACTGGTTATTTTGATACAAAATTTTTAAATATAAACATTTATGCTTCAAGCAACTCTTTTGGACATTCTTAAATAAACTTTTTATAAATTACTTTGGAAAACGTAAGTTTTTCAGTGCGAGTAGGTGACTATTCTGATTATGCACACTGCAGAAATAATGCATTTAAATAAGAGAAAAATGAGTGACACTTTCCATTTCTTATGTGAGATTAGCCAAGGGTTAGTGTGAAAAATTGTTTCTGAGGAGTATTTTCATGGGAAGCAGAATAACTTGCTCTCTGAATATTCAAGGTGATACGCTGTAAAGCCAAAAAAGAATCTACCATTTCAGAGCAAATGTGTGCCAGGTCATTCTCTTAACCTTGGTGAACTCCGGCATACCGGGGGCAATATGATAATTAAAAACTCATTTCACAGCAGCTGATTAGGCTTTGATTCACAATTACACTGTCTTTCAAAAGTCTCCTCTATCTGAGCATTTTGAAAATATGATGGCTTCATTATTTGTTATATTTCCGAAGTTAGAGCTTCAAAGGAGCTGCAGAAACTTCCCAATCATCTAGAAAGTTATGAATAATACATGCATTCCCAGGATTTTAAATTAAAGTAATTAGACCACATTAGAATCTTAAAAAAAAAAATTAACATCCATGTCAATGTGGAGAAAGATGCCCTTCATTAAATTACATCTTCTTCCTGTTCAGCATTTTAAACGGCCACTTTTAATGTAACATTAAAAAAAAAATAATGACTGTGATTAAGATAATTTTAAAAAAGTAAATGTTAGAAAATTCAGACTATAACATTTCCAGAGTATCATTTTAATTATTTTTCAAACTCTTTGGAATTAACAAAGTAGTATTCTGAAATATATACCAACGTTTTGGGTCCTAGTTGACAAGTGTAAACAGGAGACTGATGCTTACCTGAGGACTTGATGACTTTGGTATGAGCAGCAGGCAAGTAAAATCTGCAAACCAGTGCTTCTTAGACTGTGAGATACAAACATCTAAGAATAGAGTGTGGGAACAGTATGGCTTCATGAGAAGCACCTTTCCAGATAAAGGTGAGAAGCTAAATATGAAATCTGGGCGTGCTCATGCAAAAGACCCCCAAATTCAGAAAAATAGTAGCAAACCAGGAAAGACGGAGGTGGGTCCCATGAAGGAAAATGGGGTTAGAGAGGAAGTCCTATGGCTTCAGTAGCACAAAGTCATATTTCTATTTTAATTAAGCATAGTCTATATACGCAGACTATATACATAGTCATACTAACTCTTTCTTTTTTAAAAAAACATATTTTTATTGATTTCAGAGAGGAAGGGAGAGGGAGAGAGAGAGAGAAACAGCAATGATGGGAGAGAATCATTGATCGGCTGCCTCCTGCACGGCCCCTACTGGGGATCGAGTCTGCAACCCGGGCATGTGCCCTGACCTGGAATAGAAATTCACCTCCTGGTTCATAGGTCGATGCTCAACCACTGAGCCATGTTGGCAGTGCTATACTAAATCTTTCTTGCATGAACTCTGCCTCTTGGGTAATTATCCCAAAGAGATACCTCTATGGTTGTAATTGGAGGTCAAGGGAAATACAGAACTGATTTTATGCTGTAGTGTAATTTTACCTGTTAACATGAAAACAAACTGCCAGTGATGCTGGTACAGGGACAGCATTCTGAGTGTCACCAGGCTAGAGCAACGGGTTTTAACTCTAGAGTCACCTGTGCTTCAACTCAGGCCATTTTGATTTAATTGGGCTTTAATAGGATTGAGAACTACTGAGCCTGAGGATCACATATAATCAGGCCTAAATGAATTGAGAAGAAACCAACTCACTAGGTTTGATGCTCCAGGTTAGTGGTCGGCAAACTCATTAGTCAACAGAGCCAAATATCAACAGTACATTGAAATTTGTTTTGAGAGCTGAAAACCGACTTCTGCGCATGGGCCACGAAGTTTCAATCGCACTGTACGTGCGCGCCAGCAGGTGGTATTTTGTGGAAGAGGGGCCAAAGAGCTGCATGCGGCTCATGAGCCGCAGGTTGCCGACCACTGCTCTAGGTGATGTCTGCCTCTGGCCTGCCCCTGCACACGTGGGCTATGCAGGATGCTTCCGGGTGGTAGTCTGGTCATCTGGAGTAGATGGTCTTGGATGGCCCGTTTATGCCAAATGGTGGTTGTTAGCACTTGTCTGGATGTACAGGATTATGGGCATTGGGTCTGTGTGTGTTTTAGAGCTGTCAGGGTTTCCAGAAGGGTTAGGCCTTCCCTTGATGGGTCTGAGGGGGTTTGGTGACCTGGTAATCAGGCCCTTGGGTAAAATGTTGTATTTCTTCAGCATCTTGCAACTCTGCGAAGACCTGCATTTTGTTCTGTTTCTCCCGTGGAGAGTGAGAGTGGAGGCATCTAGTTGGTACCTGCTCCCCCATCAAAGTCCTCAAAACTTGGGGGTGAGCCCCCTGAGAAAGCCAGTTAAGTTCGGGGGAAGGATGCCCCCCAGGGGTAGATGAGGGGAGATTTTCTCCAGCCCACACCTCGGTTTGCGTTCCTTCCCTCCTCCCCTCCTCTTAGCAGCTCACCCGGACCCAGCTGTGGAGGGCGTGTGTGTGGGAGGGGAGCTCCTGACTGCTGGGCAGGACAGCCACTCTCCCACCTGAGCCGGATGTAAAGAACGTTCCGAGGATGTTCGTGAGGAAGCACAGGTTGCACCGGTTCTGTAACCAGCCATCCCATTTTGCTCAGGACGGTCCCAGGTTTAGCACTGAAGGTCCTGTATCTTAGAGTCTGAGTCCTCATCCCAGGCAAAGCAGGGCTGTTGGTCACCCCATAGGCAAGCCTCCACCGGGACCTCACCTTGCGTTTAGCCTTCCTTCATCTGTGAAATGGGAGTAATAAGATGGGTTACTGTGATGATTAAATTACAACATGCAGAGAGTTACTAGTTCCCCGCACAGTTACCACTTAGCAAATGGTGTTTTCTAGTTCCATTTACAAGGCACATCCCCACTGCCTGAACATACAGTACAATGAGATATTTTGAAAGAGAGAGAGACCATAGTCATATAACTTTTATTGCAGTGTATTATAATCATTGTTTTATTTTATTATTAGCTGCTATCACTAATATCTTACTGTTACTAATGTATATATTAAACTTTATCATAGTTCCAAAAACAGTATGTATAGGAAAAAACATAGTACATACATAGAGAATTCAGTATTATCCAGTGTCAGGCATCCGCTGGGGGTCTTAGAAAGTATTCCCCATGGGGGTGGGGGGGTTATTGTAGTCTGTTTTCTTCATTCTTCTACCTCATTTGAATACCTAGAATTTGACTAAGCACATATATTGACATGCAAATTGCTCCCACAGTAAATGTATCAGGCTGTCTTTATTTTGATCACA
Source organism: Pipistrellus hanaki (assembly GCF_964339955.1). Lineage (NCBI taxonomy): Eukaryota > Metazoa > Chordata > Mammalia > Chiroptera > Vespertilionidae > Pipistrellus > Pipistrellus hanaki. The sequence goes on along the minus strand of NC_140506.1, from coordinate 67,764,338 downwards.
AATATATAAACCACAAGATGCCTCTTAAAGTTCATCTTGGGGAACAATATAACACAGTCTATGAGCAATTTAGAGGGATTTACAATCATTTCTTTTAAAGCAGATCTAAGGGAAGTAAAAAAAAAATAGCTTTTTGGTGGAGTTTAAATGAGCTATTTACTTTTTTTTTTTTTTTTTTTTTTTTATTAGCACCACGCTCTAACCAACTGAGCTAACCGGCCCCACTTTTTTTTTTTTTTTTTTTTTTTTAAATAACTAACTCAGGTGGCTAATTTGCACAGATTTGAAAGCTGGCTTCTTGCCCATTAACTTTTGAAAAATTTCAACTGGGATATAAAATTTAGTTTACTTAAGATTAATTTTAAAAAGGAGGAAAATCTTCTTTTGATGTAATTTTTGGAATAACTTGAAATTAGAGAATGTTTTTTAGAGCTCTTTAAAACATAAAGCTTTGAGAAAACACCTAGCAGTTTCTCATGTTAGGAAAGTAAAAGCATGTGCAAAGTGCTTCCAGTCAATTATTGGTAAGTGTCATAAGGTCAGCCAAGCTCTGTGGTCCTGTTTCTGCCCTTGAGGAGTTTTCAATAAAGTTGTGATGATTTATATGCATAAAAAATAAATGATCGGGCAGCCTCTGGAAAGTAAGTGCTCAATAACTGGAAAAGAAAGTAAATGCATTAATGATTATTAGAGTGTGCTTTTTAATTATTAAGTTCAAATGACACTTCACATCTAATATATACTAGTCATAAGTCACCAAGGTTCTATTTTAGAGTTGACAAAGACTAGCAGAGAGGGAAATCCTTCTATAGTTATAATGACTGGTGGGTATTTTTACTGAAAGAGCTTGGGTGGATTTCAGTTAAGAAAGTGTTTCACTGCAAACAGAAGCAAACTACACTGCAGCCAGATGAACAGAAACTGATTTTAATTGTGTGTGTGTGTGTGTGTGTATGTGTGTGTGTGTGTGTGTGTGTGTGTGTGTTGTACATGATCAGAGGGTTAGACAGAGGCAGGCAAGGCTGGTGCAGCTGCTTCATGATATCAAAAATATCATCAAACACATCTTTATATCTATATATCTATATATCTATATATCTATATATCTATATATCTATATATCTATATATCTATATATATATATATATATATATATATAATTGACTTTTTACAGAGAGGAAGGGAGAGGAATAGAGAGCTAGAAACATCGATGAGAGAGAAACATCGATCAGCTGCCTCCTGCACACCCCCTACTGGGGATGTGCCTGCAACCAAGGGTCATGCCCTTGACTGGAATCGAACCTGGGACCCTTTAGTCCGCAGGCTGACACTCTATCCACGGAGCCAAACCGGTTCTGACTGTTATTCCTTTTATTCAAACTTTCAGCTTCATTTGTTCTTTTATTTTCTAGTTCCTTGAGGTGCAACATTAGGTTACTTGACATATTTCTTGATGTAGGTATTTATATTATGAACTTCTTCCAAGTATTCTTAAATTTAGTGACTATTTGGACATACAGGCTGTAGAGAAAGGTGGGTGTGCCTAGGGGTTTGTATGTGGGGTGCCCTGGGTAGAAGGAGTTCCTAGGAGCCAAGCTGTTGAGTGGCTCTCTTAAGGTCATAAACAACCTTGTGTATGGCTCAGCATTAGCCGGAGAAATTAACATTCATCGCCAGCACCCTTTTACCAAGAGGACTCCTGGCTGGCCCTATGGGGGAGATCAGATATATGTCCTATGTTCTTAATGACAAAGAAACCATGATCTTATTCCATGGTCTGTCCCTTCCCTCTTTCAAGTGTGTGTTCATTCATCCCAGCAATTGGTCTTATATTCTACTTTGAAACTTGCTGCCCAATTCTCAGTGAAGTTCTACTGCCAGGAGCCTGCATGAGGCAGGATGTTGATTTAGCTCCTAGGATGCATTGAGCCACATTGCCATGGTAACCAGCAGACAAACCCAAGAGAAACAAGGCTGCAGCCACCACCAAACAGCAAATCAAAGGGAAGTGTCTCAGGAGAGATTTCAAATGATCACACATTTGTTGTCCTTGCAGCCAAACCAGACTGCAAGGAAAATGGTACCATGGGCACTGGCATCTTTAGGTCACAGAGTGATGGAAACTTGCCTGTGCCCCTTTGGGAACTCCCTGGAGCCACCTGCTGCCTTAAGTTATCTTGAAATAGATTCTGAAATAGACCTTTTCCTTAGAGTTATCACCAAATCCTTAGTAGTGGTAAACTATATATATAGCTTAAGGTATTTTACAGATAGCAAGGCAATATCTTGAAGGGATTGCCTCTACTTATTTAGTTTTCTTTTTTGCACCCTCTTTAATATAAGCAGACCTATTTCAGCAATCCTTAACGCAAGTGGAGCATAATGTTTATATGCAAACATATGCAAATCATGTTACAGTAAACAGGGTTCCTAGAGTCACAGCTGGTAACGTTTGTTTGCTTGTGAGGAAAGTGCTCAAGGTTACAAAGCTATTACTTCAGTTTGCTGGGGAAATCATTGTAGAAATCCTTTTCTACTTTTCAATATGCTGAGATGAAGGTTGCTCTGTTCTTGAGACAGGGAGACAGGGAGAGAGATGATGAGTGAAGACACAGCACCATGCGAATAAAATCCCAGTTGCCTTTGTGAAGAGAGCAGCTCGACCTTCTTTTTGCCATTGGTCCAATCTGCAGAGGTGTCTGCATTCGTATTTTTTTTTTTTTTTAAATCATATCTGTTCTGCATTAATTCATATTTCTGAATGCCACGTGCTGGAGGCTGGCCCGAGTCACCTTTGTTTTATTAAAGGTGTATTTAAGGTCAACTACCACTAACTGCATTGTTACATATTGATTTAGCCATTTGAATTAATGTAATTTTCAGTTCTTTCCCTACTTAATGTACACTAGCACCCCTGTGACCCAGCCAGACAGGAGATCAATATGCGGGCACTCAGCTCATACTGAAGCGGGGCTGCCTGCCGTCTGTGCTTGCTTGTTATCCTGTGGAAGCTGAAGTCTTCAGGATAATGGCCCATTGGCTTACCTACCAACCTCCTACAAAACTTCTGAATGCTTTTATCTCTTGCAGAATGTTTCTGACCTACTACTTAGTGATCAGTGTTTCTCAGTGTTCTAAATGATAGGTTTCCCTTGTGGAGGAAAAAGCAGTATCAAGAAAGAAAAAAAAAAAAAAAAAAAAAAAAAAGCAAAAAAAAAAGAAAAAGAAAAAAAAGAAAAGAAATAGAAAAAAAGAGAAAGAAACCAAAACCCTGCAACATTCTAACAGCAAGGTCAACACTGTATGGATTCCTGACATTTCAGAACTTGAAACAAGCTTTAAAATAACTTCACTCTCATTTTATTGATGATAAAACTGAGAGTTTAAATGACTTTTCAGACTTCTAGGGTCAGAACTAAAATCTTGGTCTTCCAAGTATTCTTGTTTTCACTGTACTTACTGACCTCTAGTCTCGTGTCTTCCTGCAAACTGGGGTACAGAAAAGGACTTTTGTGACCATATTTATTAAAAATGTCATTGCATCAGGCCAAAGGGAGGTTGGTATTAAAATAATTGATTTTGGCAGAGATCAAGTGGAGGAGACATGATCTCTAAAGAGCTCCCACACTGAGACTATACCGCCTTCAGAAATGTTCAGCACGGCTCTCTAATCACTAGGTAGCACTAATTGGCTTCAGTTATTCTAATTTTATATTGATGAGGCTCAAGGCAGGTCACACCAAAATATGCCACTTAGGCATGTTGTTTATTTTGAATTAAAGTTATTTGAGAAATAGTTGGTACTAGAAGAACACTCTGAGTCTCCTTTTAAAGCAGGAATCAACCCTGGCTGGTTTGGCTCAGTGGATAGAGCATCAGCCTGCAGACTGAAGGGTCCTAGGTTCGATTCCGGCTAAGGGCACATGCCCGGGTTGTGGTCTCAATCCCCAGTAAGGGGCATGCAGAAGGCCGCCGATCAATGATTCTCTCTCATCATTGATGTTTCTATCTCTCTATCCCTCTCCCTTCCTCTCTGAAGTCAATAAAGAATTTTTTTTTTAATATTAAAGCAGGAATTAAATCTCCCACGGGAAGGTACCTCTCTCCAGGAAGACCAATAGCCAGAGGTAGGAAATTCAGGTCTGAAGAAGCTGTGTAAACAAACTTTGTTACTTCATTAATTTGCTATTCAAAACTCAGATCCCTTTAGACTGTCAAATTTTCACAAATAATTGTTATTTCATTTAAAAGGACATATATAGAGCCTCTCTAGGTCACTTCTTTTTTTAAAAAAAATATATTTTATTGATATTTTACAGAGAGGAGGAAGGGAGAGAGATAGAGAGCTAGAAACGTCGATGAGAGAGAAACATGGACCAGCTGCCTCTTGCACACCCCCTCCCGGGGATGTGCCCACAACCAATGTACATGCCCTTGACCGGAATCGAACCTGGGACCTTTCAGTCCGCAGACCAACGCTCTACCACTGAGCCAAACCAGTTTCAGCTCTAGGTCACTTCTTAGGTCCCATACCTGTAGAGCCTCTGTATGTCTGAAATGAAATTTGTTTTTCTCTTGTTAACCGGTCTTAGGTCAATTTAATTCTTAGACCAGCCAGAAGAAGCTAGAGGAGTAGAGAAAATTTTTTTTTCCTTCTCAACAACATAAAGATAGAAGAAAACACTATGATATTGAGATCATAATCAGCCTTCATTCAAACCAAGAGATGCGAGAGGACTGTGTTTGCCACCATATCCACAAGGCCTGCCCAAGAACACAGCACACATTTGAGGAAACAGAACCAAAAGATGAAAAGACAGGGACTAAGCTCTGGCATCAGGACGTGTCTGGATTAAGCCATGCCTGAAGCGCACGCTAACCCTGAGAACTCAGCTTATATAAGTCAAGAAATTTCCCTATTTACTTTTGTTTGTTTGTTTTGCTTTTGAATACCACAACCAAGAATCTCAGCTTCCTGGCTAATCCATAAGCTGAGTTGGGTATTTGAGAAATACCTGGACCTTGCTGGTTGTAGTGTCAAGCTTCTAAGTCATAACATAGTTTCATAGAAATTTTTTATGGCACTTCTACCTGTGTTATAAAAGGCCAGGTAATAGGTATCCAGTAAACATCTATATTTAATTCTCTCTCTCTCTCTCTCTCTCTCTCTCTCTCTCTCTCTCTCTCTCTCTCTCTCTCTCTCCCTTCTCAGTTTGGATGTAGACAAACACAGGTCTGCAGTATAAACATTACAAATTAGCATTTTATTTTCAAAGCCCATAGGTAATGTGAATACTTTTTAGTGTTTAAAAATACCTTAATGATTGTAGGTAGTTCCTTCATGTAAAAGCCATAGTTAACAAAGGTTTTTTTTTGTTTGTTTTTTTTGCCAAAATGTTAACTTTACAAAAAGTTGTTCTAATCCAACATGGAAATGAATTCTGCATTTAGAAAAGAAAGCACAGAGACTGAAATAAATTCTAGCACTGAAAGAGGAGCCTTACAGGAGGGTCCGTGACTCTCAGTTCCCAAAGGGTCTGGGTGATGGGGCCTTAGCTGTCCAGCTTGTCCAGCCGTGGAGCTGACACGGCACTACATCTCCAGCGGTGCATGTTCCCTGCTTTTCTCATGCCCTTGAACTTGCTAGTCTTCCTCCTCCTCCTTGGCAGCCTGCTGGGAGACGCTTTCCACTCCTGGGCAGTCTGAGGTCAGAAACCTATGTTTCCATGACAGTAGCACTATTTATAGACAACCACAGAGGTAATGTAGCTGATGCCCACCTTCTCTAAGTGCAAGCGCTCCAGTCTTGGTGGAGCTCAGGGATGTAATTAGAAAATAGAAGTTTAAACCAGGCAAGAAGAATTTAATTAACCGGAACAAACACAGTAAACAGAATCACATCTTTTGTCTCAGCACCTGGTTACACAGTGGAGCACCAGGATCAATGACAAAAGCCACGCAGCTCTTTGGTGGCATCTGTGCCTCTTTAAGGTCATATTGGCAGCAGATTTGAGCATCCCATTCCTCCAGATGTATTTTTATTCACATCACATAGGCCTCTGTGCCAACACTCTGCCTTTATGTGCAGTTAAATGAACTCACTCATGGACATAAAGGAGGTTTAATATACAAAAATAAAAGGTATTCATGATTTTTTGCCTCTTTTTATATTGGCTAACGTGTACACACAGCCTATGTCTATAAGAACTAAAGCATCAAAATTATACAGTATCTGGATGTGAAGTTTATAAAGCCGAAATGACTTTCCTTAAACAAAGGCAGATGCTTTGTGTAGATGGATATCTCTTTTCTGTGTTCTAGGCATTTACTTTCATTTTTGAAATCCTTTTAAGTGCTACACGAGGCACCTGGCCCCGGAGTGAAAAGAGATTAAAAACACCTTGGGGAATCTTAATTCCCTCTAAATCACCTTTCCCCCCTAAAAGAGAGAAAGAAAGAGAGAGGAGTGTGAGAGAGAGAGGGAGTTGGTCTCGAGTGAAATATGGAACCTTATCTACCTTATGAATAATCTCCTCTTTTCTTCTCTCCCACTGCCCCCGAGTCCCAGGGCTTGCTGATAGATAGGCGGTTATTAAAAATTCTCATCGTGCCCAGGTGCCTGGTGCCCTCTCCTTTGTCATTCAGCAGTTGAGGATCAAAGCCGTAGCATCTATGTTCTTTGAAGGCTAAGCAGGTTGGACATGCAATTTAGATGAAAAACAATTACTCTGTGTTAGCTTGCTTTTGGCAAGAGTGCATTAAGGCTCATCTCACTGATGGGAAACAAAAGCTGCACTTCGTCTTCATGAATTTCAAATGAGTGGGAGAGAGAGGGAGGGGACGCGAGGCTTCTGGCAGGAGCTTCTCTGCATAACTTTTCTCTGACGCGTTGCTTCCTTTCCTGATAGAACACCCTTAGCCTCAGCCTGGGTAATGACGCGTTTCTCTCCCAAGCACACATGGCCCAGACAGCCGGTTCTACGGGCGGGGAGGCTTTGAAACACATAAAAGGGCTGAGCAGCACATGCCGTGGCATTTTAGGGAACTTAGGAAAGGAAAACAATGAATGGGCGCATTGCAGGGATGCCTTTTGTTCTAAATGTGTTTGTTTTGAGAAAGCAAGCAAACCAAGGGCGTCCTTGTGAGTCAGCGATATTTCAGGTTAGTATTAAGGTGACCAGACGTCCCGCTTTTGGGACGTCTGGCCACCTTACGTTAGGTGGGCCTTAAGGAATACCATGTGGGCTGCAGGGGCTCATTGAAAACTCTCAGTTTGGAGAGTGACATCGGACCATGGACTTCTGGGTAAGGTGACGCCCAGGGCTTGTGATGCCAGCAGGCCGTGGCCGCGTGCACAGGAGACCCCTCTGACACAGCGGTCTGTGGCCGAGTGAGGACCAAACCTGCCCCCAGGAGGCCCATGCTCGCCAACGCTGGCACTCAGTTAAAATCCACTAAAGAAAGACCAAAGTGAGGATGGGAAGGGAGCAGAAGTCACGCAGCGGGCATCGTGTGCGCCTGTAGCATGTGGGTTAGGGAGGAGCAGGGCTTCCCGGAAGCCACCGGTGCGGTCAGCCAGGGCCTGTGCCCAGACTCTTCTGCGCCTCCTTTAAGGCTTGGCTGTCGCTCTCTTGAGAGTCTTTGTCCTTTTTGAACACGAAACCCTTTGTTTTTACTTTGCACTGGACCCCGCATGTTTTTTAGCTGGTCCTAAGGAAGAGAAAGACTTCATCAGGAGGAGGAGGAGGATGGAGGGGTGTTTCTAGATGGGGGCTGAGGCTGCCTGCTGTCAATTTTCCAGGCACAACCCTGGGCACGACTCCCCTGGTGTCACCAGGTGAGCCAGCTGCTCCTACAGAGCAGGCCCGTGACTTGGCCTCTTCTGGAGGCAGCTCTGAGGGGAAGGTAGCTTGCTCCTGTGAGTGATGTCTCTTCTCGTACTCACTTCGGCCTGTCACCTTCTTAGGGTCAAACCCTGTACTGTTCCTGAGGTTGATATTCCCTGAGTGACTTCAAAATAAGACGGGGAATGCTGACTCATGGCTAACGTGGACATATCCCCCCTGCCCCATCCCCTAGAAAGCAATGTCTAGATTTCAGTTTAGGCTGTGAACAGGTATTTATTTGTGTGTGGCATTTATGGTTTAAAATTAAGCCACAGTTTTTCCTTATAGCTTATGGACGAATTCTAGTCTCTAAACTGGCTAATCTTGGAGATTTAGTAAAAGCCTACCAAATTCCTCCAATGTAAACATTTCATGTAAGTGAACAAGGGACAAGGGGCCTGATGACCTACAACTTAGGATATTTTTGAGAAGTGATAGGGCACAGAACAAAGGCTCCGCAGGGAGAGTACTAAATTCTGAATTCTGACCCTGCCACCTAAGAGCTGCATGCTTTTAGGGAAATCCTTTCATTTCATTGAGACTCAGTTTTCTCAACAGTGAAATAGGGATAAGGCTTTCAGGGATCAAGTTGAGTATTAAATGAAATAAATATAAAGTGATTAGAACAGTTCATAGCAAGTGGTGTAGTTATATATGCATATTATATACATAATACATATCCTATATAATACAAGCCTAATAATATGCAAATCAATCAAACAGCAAATGACTAGCAGAATGACCAGTTGCTGTAACATGTATTGACCACCAGGGGGCAGATGCTCAAAGCAGGAGCTGCCCCCATTCTGCAGGCCCCAGGTGCCCCCCCTTCTCCCCCCAATTGCCCCGCTGGTCACCCTGCAGATCAGCCTGATCACCAGCTAGGCCTAAGGACTCTAGCCATGCACAAATTTTGTGCACTGAGCTTCTAGTTATATATAAAATATACATGGAATTATTCAGAGTAACTGGCTATTATTCTCTCTTCCTAATCTTTACCCTCTTATGTGGAATAAACTCACTATTCAAAGCCCATGTTCAAATGAGATTTCTTAAATGCATTTAGGAAAGACAAAAATCAGGAAAGTATAAACTAACTTAATTTGAAAGGATATTTCTTGATAAAATGTTTATAACTTTCCTTTATAGAGTGTGTAACTTCCTACGCAAGGGAGTCAGATCTGTATAGGGTGTATATCTAAACTTTTCTGAGTCTGCATCTGAATGTTTCCCTTGATATTATACGGCCTCCCAGATGTCCACATAGTGCCAACTCCTAGCCCAAATTACAAAAATAGGTTATTATTTTAAAAGGTAACAAGAAAGTGCTCAAGCTAATTTAAAACCTACAGCAACATAACAAAAAATAGTCCCCATGTGTTGGGCATTTTGTTTCCTCCTAAATCGTAAGCCTGCCCGTCTTAACTCTACTGCCTTGTGGTTCCCTGGGAGGAGGTTAGCATCACAGCTGTGAAATCAAAGCCATGGGGTTTCATCTGAGGAGTGATGTTTTGAGGGTGTTTGGTGGGGTTTTTACCAATACTGGATGTTTACAAATTCCTTAGGCAGTTTTAAAGTTTGATAACTTGTACATCACAGAAGCAGCTGTAAACATCGCATGCACACCTGATTTGTGGAATGTTTAACACCACCCAACTCAAATATGTGGTCTTTAGCACAGCCGCCCTCTTCCTGGAGTCTAGGTAATGCATTATTCATTGTGACTTTCTAAGCCATTGAAAACATTCTCCATTTGGTGCTGAGTGATTTCATGAACTGCCTCTGTGAGAACAATCCTACAATCCTAAAAACTGCCTCTCTGAGCACAATCCTAAATGTATGCTAAGTGTGTGGTGTGGATGAGGAGGCAGGTTTACATAGGTCCTGCAAAGAAAAAAAAAAGGCCTGAAAAGGCCAGGTGTAATAGAAGGTAGGCAGGTAATTTGTCCAGGTTTGCTGATACATTTTCTTAAAAAGACTTACATTTTCTTTAACCATTTGAATTACAATTATTCAGGAAGATAGTACAATGAAAAATAATGGAATTGTCACTATGTAGGGGAACATTTCATAATATCTCAAAGTAACTCCGTATAAACCATGTATATATTTTATACAAGTGGATCAATAACTCACACTTTCCTGAGAGCAAATATTAAATAAAATTAACATCACTATTAAAAACCTTCCATTACTAAATTTTCAGATTATCTATAATAATCCTATATAATAAAAGGCTAGTATGCAAATTGTCCCCTTGACTGAGAGTTCTACCGGAAGTTCAACCAGAGGGCGGGGGCAACTGGCCAACTGCCTGTAGCCCCTCCCCTGGCTGGCCCTGACCCCAGTCAGCCCCCTACCCCAATTGAGGGCAGGACCAGCCATGCAACTGCCTGCAGCCCCTCCCCTGGGCCAGCCGGATCCCACCTGTGCATGAATTTGTGCCTGTATCTACTTTTCTCTAAATCTTGAGCTTCAAAGAAGCTGAAAAAATTTTTTTTGTATCAGTTTTTCCTGGTTGATTTTGTTAAACAAAACTAATGTGCAGTTGTTGAGAATGAGCATAGAAAGGAGCATTGGAAACATGTCACATTTGTCTAATTTCCAGGACAATAGGGTAATACCTCTGAAAAGAAAACTGACTCAAAATATGATATGCAACATATGCGGTAAACCTTGGAGACTGAATTCATCTCAAGCATGAAATGTTAGAATCTCTGAGAGTGTTCACTGGAAATCCAGGAACACTGTCTGGTTCTGACACATTTCTTCTTCTTTCAATAAAATCCAGATCTGGGCTGGTGCTAGCGTTAAGCCCCGGGGCAGCTAGAATGAAGCTGACATTGGTGAAATTCCACTATTTACTCTACAAACTACATGGGTAACTTAAGTACTCTACCCCCAACATTTTGACATATGCAATTATTTTGCTTTTAAGAGACAGCATTTGTTTGTTTGAAAAGGTTATTGCTAAAAGTACCATCTTCGGGTAAATGTAGTCAGATTTGTATTTCACGGCTATACTTTTATAAATCAGTTGGAAAATAGCTAAGAACTGATGTATGGTTGACAGTTAGTTTTAGTGCTATTCAGAATTTCTGCAAGGATACTTTGACATGTTCCCTTGAGTCTTCACAGCTCATGAAAACTCCAAATAGCATTCAAGACAGGAGGGGGGAAAAAACTTTAACACATGTTTAAACCTCAGTGAATTTTATTTTGCTCCAGATTTTCCAAACTAGCTTCAGTTTGGAACTATTTGTTTTTCAGTTGTTTTAAACAATTATTGCAGTGTTTTGATGTGTCCGGTGAATAATAAAAGGTCCACTAGGTGCTTGCTGAATTCAGACATGAAAATGCCCAGGTCAAAGTGCTGCACCTGTGGGTAATGTGCATTTGTATGTGTCTGTGTTTCTGTTGGTTAAGACCATGGGTTCTGAGTCCAGCTGCTTATCTTCCAGATGGGCTCTGTGGGGAATGTTACACAGGCCACTGAACTTCTTTTATTTTGGCTTCCTTGTTGGTATAAATATGGATGCTAATAGTACCTATTGTATGGGAGTTATGAGGATGAAATAAATTAATACATTTAAAGAATTTAGAAATGCTTGACTAATAGGAGATCTGTAATAAACATTAACTTCTATGTGTACAAATATACGGTATATGTGTGTACATACATGTGTGTATAAATAATATATAATAGACATAGACATTGATAAGCCTAAGATATACTTAATGTTCCCTCTTATATTTTACCCCTGCTCCCAACAGCCTATATAATATAGAAGTAATATGCAAATTGACCCTCATGCCTTCACATCATAAGATGGCCGCCCCTACATTGTCACAAGATTGCCACCCCATGACATCACAAAATGACTGCCACAAAGATGGCCACCGCCACATTGTTGTCACAAGATGACCTGCAGGGGAGGGCAGTTGGGGGTGATCAGGCTGGCAGGGGAGCAGTTAGGTGTCAATTATGCTGGCAGGGGAATGGTTAGGGGCAATCATGCAGCCAGGCAGGCAAGTGCTTAGGAGCCAGCATTCCTATGGGATTAAGCCTAAACTGGCAGTTTGACATTCCCCGAGGCGTCCCAGATTGGAGAGGGTGCAGGCTGGGCTAAGGACACCCTCCACCCCCCAGTGCATGATGTGCACAGGGCCTCTAGTTGTCATACAAACGTTATTGTAGAACCAAATATGTGTTGAGTATCTCATAAATTAGATTCCTTTTCAAAAGAAATATGTTACCAAATGCTTTAAAACTTGTTGACTATCCCTTTTCTTTCATTTTATCCTCAAATATTTTCTTTTTTAAAAAAAATATATTTTATTGATTTTTTACAAAAAGGAAGGGAGAGAGATAGAGAGCTAGAAATGTCGATGAGAGAGAAACATTGACCAGCTGCCTCTTGCACACCCCCTACCGGGGATGTGCCCGCAACCAATGTACATGCCCTTGACTGGAATCAAACCTGGGACCTTTCAGTCCACAGACCGACGCTCTATCACTGAACCAAACCGGTTTTGGCTATCCTCAAATATTTTCTAAGTGTACTGTAGAGAGTATTTAAGCTACAGGAATAATCCATTGGTAATCTTTCAGGTGTGTTTCTGTAATTGATGGAGTGTGGGCATTTATCATGAGTCTGTGTATGGACATTAGGGTGAGCAAACAACACAGCAAAGGATGAACATGACATCTTTGTTCTTTCTCCTTGTGTGTGGTTTTTTTTTCCTACCTGATAACTTGCTTCTTCAGTGTTCTTTGGTGACTTCAATAAACAATTCTTTCCCATGCCAAGTGGTTTACCACCATTTCGCTAAGGTTCTTGTCTTTCTGTTTGACAGCTGAGGTTTGGCTTGGTGCACTGTTACAGACATGGCGTGGCTGAAGGGTAGACAGGATTGATGCAGGAAGGTCTGGGAGCTCTTTCCTCACGAGCATGAAAAATTTCCTGGACATTTCCCCTGAAAAACCTTAAGATCGTCTCTTCTTAATTGAGGGTGTGTGTTCCACTTCCCTTTTCTCTATGAGTGGGCCATATCTTCTCTTCCTGTTTTACATTTTCTTTTCTTCAATACATTTTTATTGATTTTAGAGAGGAAGGGACAGGGATATCTATCTATCTATCTATCTATCTATCTATCTATCTATCTATCAATGGTGAGGCTTCTGTGATTGGGTTTGACACTCGGAAGGGTGGTTTTGGTAGGCAGAGCCACTGTAGAGCAGGGTAGAGGGATAAGAAGCCAGTATGCAGTGAGTTGAAGAGTAGATGGGAGTTGAGGATATGAACTTGCTGAGTGAAGACCATGCTCTCCAAACATATGATGGTGAAGGAAGAGAGGTAAGTACAATGGTAGCTGGAGAGGACAATACACTTAAGAGAACAGACCATTTTGTTGTTAGAAGAAAGGGAAACCAAAGCATGCTTTACAGTCATGGGATAGACCTGGAGCAGAGGCACAGTTTAAAAAGAAAAATAACCAATGTGTTTTATACATGGTGGTTTGGGAACCTTGATCTGGCAATGGAATGCAGACGAGACTGCAGTTTGGAAGTGAGCAGGGGCCAGGAGACCATTCGGGGAGATGCTGAAGGTAGCAGGGATGTCAGAGAACCACAGGCTGGACAGAAATCAAACAAAGGGGTAGAGATCGTTATCCATGAACCTCCAGGAAAGGAAGGACAGGGTTTGGTATGAATTAGAGATGGATGAGTAAATAACATGCAAGAGGTCCCCGGTTTCGCTTGGGTGATCTGGTGCATTTAACATACGGGGGCCACCTCTGCCACTCTCCCTAACAGTCCAGGCCCGCCATGACAGCCTTGTCGGGGCCTCTGACAGCGACCCCGGAGAAACACCAGACTTCTGTTTTTCTTTGAACTGCGTCCTTTTGCATTAGGATCAATCTTATGTGATCTTCTAAAACTACTTGCTCTGATTACTGTGCATGTCCTCTGTCTCTTTCTCCCTATGAGTGTGCGGCCACTGAAAGTAGGCTGAATCATTAGGGGATGAAAGAGACACAAAGGCCACATCCACTGAGTCCACGCGGCCTTGTCTGGAGAAGAGCCCCGAGCCACTGCACAGGGCATCTGTTCACACAACCACTTTGTTGTCAAAGCTGAATTTCTGTTTCCTTCCTTTTGCTTCTGCTTCTAACTTATTTTTGGAGCATTTTAGTGACCTTGAACATGAAATGACATGGTGATGCCACTTTCTAAGGGAAATGTGTTTAAGGTGGGCTGGTTCATGAAAGAGAATCATCAGTCAGAGTTCCCCAAGGGCTTAACCTTCATCTGCTTTTCAAAGAGAAAAGCTGCTTCCTTCCACTCATGTGGAAAGCTCAGCTTCCTCTCCTCTTCCAGGGCTTTCCTGTATCACAGTCTCTCTCTCTCTCTCTCTCTCTCTCTCTCTCTCTCTCTCTCTCTCTCTCTCTCTCTCTCTCTCCACTTATTTCTCTGAGTTTTCTGCCATCTCACTAATTTTTATCATTGTATATTGTAAGAAAGAGCAACAATGTTGAAAATTGTGTACACAAAATACAAACTCAACTGTTACTCACGAGTTTCGTCTATGTTTTGGAAATCTTAGTTTCTATAGCAGACTGTGAATGTTAGATGTAGTTTGATAGTAATAGTAATCTTTCTCCTTTCTGTATGATTCTTTCTGTAAGTCTAAGAGGGGGTTTAGGAAAAAAGAATCATGCAGTTATGTTTTCTGATGACAGAGCCATGGGAATCTCCTCTTCCTATGTCCCTTGTTCCCCAGCCACCCTGGGAGTCACTCAAGTTCTCAAGAAAGGAAATGAGACAAGATTTTTGGTGTGGCTGGATAAGGACAGTGCAGATGGGAAGCTGGCAAGGTGGGAGAGAAGGAAGGAGAAGGAAGCTGAATGCCTGGAGCCAGAGCTGGGGCAGAGATGGCAGTCAGGGGTGGGCGTGGTTGAGTGCCCAGAAGCTGAGCAGTGTTGAGCATCTGCCTCCTGGTGGTCAGTGTGCATCATAGCTACCGATTGGACAGTCAAACGGTTGGCTGGTTGGAGAGTTGGCCGGTAGCTTAGGCTTATATATAAATAGATATATATATATATGTCTTCTCACTGTGGAAACAGTCACATGAAGAAAGCTGGGGCATACCAGATGAGGGATCCTTACTTGTGTTTCATAGCTCAGATATGTTAATATCTAAATATAACAACTTTTGAAGATATTTGATTTAATGAAATAACTTATCCTTATTCCCATAGTTTAGCACATAAAGATGTGCTAAAACTGATATAAAATTGCTCTCAATTAGTATGTCTGGGAGACTTGCGTGTTTGAAGAAATGTGGCCAGACAATAAAAGCAGCTCTTACTGAGAGGATGGAATTCAATAATTTTAAAGATGTAAAAAAAAGTTTGGAAAATTTGTAGCTAGATTTTCATGTTGATTTTAAGTGAAAGTTGAAATTAATTTTCTATGATCACAAAACTTTGAGTAGGGGACATTAGAAGAGAATAATAAAAAAAAAAAATAGAAGAAAACATTTTTTTCCCTTTGAAATTCCAAGCAATTTCTTTCCAAAGTACTAAGTACTAGCTTCTTTTAAAATAAATTCTTTTCCAACAGCAAGTTGCCAAATGATTCAGAAAAAAGTTATTTTTTCAACAATATAATCATGGATAATTCTCACCACGAGGGAAGTTGGGAAAGTGTGTACTGTCTCACTATATACAGTATATCACAAGAATAACCATGATAAAAAGAAAATAACACAAAGCATCCAAAGAACACAAACTATAAGCCCATGAGTAATATGTTAATTTATTTTATGTTGCCGGTATGCGGGTCATGGGGCTGCTGTGATTGACAGTTATTGTGAGATATCACTAAAATTCATTATCTGTGGGCTGTTTCCTGTACTAGAGATAGATTTACTGTGAGCTGATGCTGTATAGGCAGGCATGTGGGGAAAATGTAGCTGCAATTTAGAAAGGGAAATGGCCTGAGATGATAGCCCAGCTGGAAGGAAGGGTTTTCCTGTGTTGAAGAGCAGTGCAGTTAAAAGGATTTAGCCACCAGATTTTCAAGGTCCTGGAGGATTTTAGTCGTTGGCCTCAAGATTTCTTCTGCTGCAGGGAATTAAGTGGGAGGGATGATAGAACACTCACAGCCCCCTGAATCAGGCAGGTTGGAATTGTAAGGCGATTCAAGACCAAGTGTTCAGGGTAGAACTGCAGTGTGGGAGCCTTGAGTCAGGGACCATGGGTAAAGGGCAGATAGGAACTACTAGAACATTTGCTTCTGTCAGCCGTCTTGTAGTTTTAGGATATTTTTCTGGGGTG
This sequence comes from Pipistrellus hanaki, assembly GCF_964339955.1. Classification (NCBI taxonomy): domain Eukaryota; kingdom Metazoa; phylum Chordata; class Mammalia; order Chiroptera; family Vespertilionidae; genus Pipistrellus; species Pipistrellus hanaki. The sequence goes on along the minus strand of NC_140506.1, from coordinate 67,748,109 downwards.
CTGAACCTAGACTTGAAATCTAGGTTCTTAGTATTAAAACTATTGCATTTGGTAGACCCGTGGTTGGTAAACTGGGGCTCGCAAGCCACATGTGGCTCTTTGGCCCCGTGAGTGTGGCTCTTCCACAACATACCAGGGCCTGGGCGAGTCTATTTTGAAGAAGTGGCGTTAGAAGAAGTTTAAGTTTAAAAAATTTGTCTCTCAAAAGAAATTTCAATTGATATACTCTTGATATTTGGCTCTGCTGACTAATGAGTTTGCCGACCCCTGAGGTAGACCATTCTAAAAATTGTTGTTAAGTACACCTATGTTACAGGTTAAAATTATTGTTTTGTATCCTCGAGGTGGTGTGATGGAAAGCAATGCGCTTTGGGCTTGGAGTCAGATGATGTAACTTCCAGGTCTGGAGCTGCGTCTTCAAACTCTCTGGCTGGGACAGATCACCAGCCCCTTATGCCTTAGTTATTTTGTTCGTAAATGGCACAGTTGCCATGGTTCCTACCTTCTCCAGAGGGGAGGCTCTGAACATCATAAGAGATGCTGTTCTTGTGAGAGTTTTATAATAATAACAATAATAAACAAAACAGAGCTTTCCCTCCTCTCATTTTCCTTTATGATTTTGTTTTTGTCCTTTCATCCCTGTTTTAATGATTTTGATGATTCTTGTCATTTGATGGAGATGTTATTGAACTAAGCCATCTTAATTCCTTTTTTGGAAGTATATATATATATACATTTTAAAATGAGCTATTGTTGCCCTAACCGATTTGGCTCAGTGGACAGAGTGTTGGCCTGTGGACTGAAGGGTCCCAGATTTGATTCTAGTCAAGGGCACATGCCTGAGTTGCAGGCTTGATCCCCAGTGGGGGGAGTGCAGGAGGTAGCTGATCAATGATTCTCTCTCTCCCTCTCCCTTCTTCTCTTAAATCAATAATATATATATATATATATATATATATATATATATATATATATATATAGTGAACTATTGTTTTATTGTCTACTTTAGAAGTTCTAAAATCTGTAATTTTAGCTCCTAGAAATATTTGGATTAGAATCTTTCTCTAATTGGTGATTTAATAACATTGATAAAATTGATTTACATATTAATAGCTTATATTTTGCCCTAAACCTTAAAGTTTAATTTATGTACACTATATATGGTATCATGGGAAAAAGAAAAAAATGACATTACTCATGTGATTTGCTGAGGAATGGGGAACACATATATTTTGCTATTGCTTCCTTCTCTTCTATACTTCTGTGATGAATGAAACACTAAGGATTTGATCTGGAGCATGTTAAGGAAAACTATAATTTCAAAGATATGGCTGGTTCTTTCCCTGGTAAGAATGGAAATCCAGGATAGATGACTGAGTTATTTGGAAAAACATGAAAATAGCTTTTTTAGATTCTGAAATTCATGTGCCCTGACCACCACTTTTATCCTCACTAGAAGAAGAGACATGGTAGAAAAGGGCTAATGTGATCTGTCCAACTGTACTGCTCTTCTGTTGGGGTATATGCCCCTCACACATGTGGGTATCCTAGAACTAAGGTATATGGGGTTCTGGGAATAAGAGAAGAGAGGTGAAAAAAAGACCACCAGGGAAAGTAAGGAAGAGGGCAGGAACATGGCAAGTGAATGAAATCCACAGACAAAAGCAGCCAGGGGGAAATTCCCAAGAACAGGACTAGCCAAATAAACTTTAGGAATCTTAAGGGGTCGGTTTGTGCCGTGCTGTAATTTCCTCTCTGTTATTCCCAAACCCGTGAGAGGAATCTGTTAAGTCCTACAACCTGTGGGTGGTGCTGTAGGGAGTAAGAAAGGGGAATTGTGCAGGATTTCCTATGGTTTAGGGGCCCAGGCTTGGATATTATATTGGATATTACAGAAAAATGTAAACCCAGAAGAGTCAACTAGGGGACACCCAGATTATATTGGTGCTAGGGAAAATTGTGAAAGACTTAGAGTTGGACACAAAGATTACTGGGTGATGTAGGAGTTTGCCGTTCATAGTAAAGCAAATGGTCCCAGTTCAGTGAGATGTAAATACATTTTGTCAGGTGGGTGGCATCTATTGATACTTCTTCCCCCCAAGATGATTCTAAAAGGTACATTTTATTGTCGTTGTATATGGACCTTTGTTGATTCTATTAGCAAATTATTTTCAGTATTGCCCCTATAGAAGTCCTTCAAATACTCATTTGAATTGTTGTTGACGAGTCATTGATCCCCGCACTAATTAATGAATTAAATAAAATTCACGTGAATTCATTTTGTATTTGTATGAGAATCATGAGCTTAACTTTTTATTTATTTATTTATTTATTTATTTTTAAAATAAGTTTTTATTTTTCATATTATTACAAATGTTCCTCCCCCCCCCACCACCATTGCTCTCCTCCACCAGGTTCCCACCCCACCCTCTGCCCTCTCCCCTCTCCCCACTGTCCTCGTCCATAGGTGCACCGTCCATGTTCAGTCTCTTCCCACGCCCCCCTCTCCCCTTTTCCCCAAGAATCGTCAGTTCACTCCCCCTCCATACCTCTGATTCTATTATATTCAACAGTTAATATTGTTCATCAGATTTTTTTAAATTTCCTTGGTTTTTAGATTCACTCGTTGATAATCACGTATTTGTTGTTCATAATTTTTATCTTTGTTTACTTTCTCTTCTGAAAGAACCCCCTTCAGCAATTCATATAATTCTGGTTTGGTGGTGATGAACTCCTTTAGCTTTTTTTTATTAGTGAAGCTCTTTATCTGGCCTTCGATTCTGAATGATAGCTTTGCTGGGTAGCTTATTTTTGGCTGTAGGTTCTTGCTATTCATCACCTTGAATATTTCTTGCCATTCCCTTCTGGCCTGCATGGTTTCTGTTGAGAAGTCAGCTGACAATCGTATAGGTGCTCCTTTATAAGTTACTACCTTCTTTGCTCTTGCTTCTTTTAATATTCTCTCTTTATCTTTTGCTCTTGGAATTTTAATAATGATGTGTCTCGGTGTGGTCCTCTTTGGATTCCTTTTGTTTGGAGTTCTGTGCGCTTCCTGGACTTGTAAGTCAAATTCTTTCACCAGGTGGGGGAAGTTTTCTGTCACTATTTCTTTCAGTATGTTTTCGATATCTTGCTCTCTCTCATCTTCTGGAACCCCCATAATTCTGATGTTGGTTCGCTTGAAGTTGTCCCAGAGGTTTCTTACATTATCTTCAATTTTCTGGATTCTCTTGCCTTCTAGCTTCTGTGGAGGAGTGTCTTCTGGCTCTTTATGTTCCAAATCTTTGACTTGATTCTTGCGATCTTCCCTTCTGTTTTTAGGACTCTGTAGAATATTTTTTATTTCAGACAATGTATTCTTTATTTCTTGTTGATCCCTTATCATTTCTTGTTGACTCCTTATTAATTCTAGTTGATCTCTTTTCATATCCTCATAGGCCTTATCCATCTTTTCTAGGAAATTCTTGAAAAACCTTATAAGCGTAGATTTGAACTCTATATCCAGACGCTTTTTGTCCTCCATTTCTTTCGTTTGTGATCTATTTTGTTGTTGCATTTCGCAGTTACAGATGGGACGGAGTTTCAGGGGGGAGCCTGCAGCTTTGGCTTTCGTCAGCCCCGCCCTATGCGGGTCCTTCAGTGCTCGCTGCCGGCGCCTCTGAGAGAAAGGTGCCCTCGATTTTCGCCTGCTGCCAAACAGTCTATGCTCTCCCCCAATGAGCCCGGTATTGGGGTTCAGTTCAGTTGGAAGTGGAGTTGGAGGTGGCGTTCACAGCAGTCTGGAGCCCCAGTCTCCTTCCTGTCAGGGCAATCCCTCGGCACAGCCGACCGTCCCTTCTCTGGGGGCAGTGTGCGCTCCTCCGGGACCTCCTTTCTCCGCTACCCCGGGGTTCCGACCTACAGCCCAGCTCCCTATGGCTGAGCCTGAGTCCCCGGGGTCCGGCCCAGAACCGGGGTTCAGAGCAGTTGGGGGCCCAGCACAGTCGTAGTGTTTATCTCCTTTCTGCTAGGGAACGCCCGCCAGGCACCCGGCCTCCCTCCTCTCCGGCTCCGTCCCCTCCGCGTGCGCCGCGTGTCTCCGTACCTTAGGCTTCCACAGCCCCTCCGTGCCTCCCTCTGGCTTTCTCCTTGCTTCCTGTTGCAGGATTTCCAGTCAGTCGACCCTCCTGCAGTTCTGGGTAATGTCCACTCTATACTCCAGTTGCACTTTATTAAAATTGTTGTGTGCGGCTGCGGCTAGTTGCCCACCCGAGCAGCCATCTTGGATTCTCCTGAGCTTAACTTTTTAAAAATTCTCTTTTAGCACAGTTTTCCACAGTGTTGAGGAGGTCACACTGATCCCTCACATGACTAAGTTCCTGATCCCTACTTTCCTGTAGAAACACATCCCTCTGTCCTATGGGAGACACTGAATGATTCTACCTCTAACCCTCACTCATGAATTAGTGCTGACTATATCCTTACTTTCTCAGACCTCAGACAGAAAGGCCAAAGGAACAAGGATTAGTCACTCAAAGCTTCACTCTGAGAAATGGCATGCTCAAAAAAAAAAGGAAAACAACAACAAAAAAAAGATCAACTCAACCAAATTTGGGCTGAACACCAAAACATGGTCTCTCTGATTTTCCTTCCCTTACTTTCTTTTAGGAAGTTTATTGTATGTGGGCAATGGCATAGACTAAATTATTAAAATTATAAATAAATTGCACTATACAATAACTATTATGACCATAACTGGCATAAATTTCAATCAGTAATTAAGTCAAGCTGTTAAAAGAATAGAAGTCTCAGGAAGACAGCATGAAATTGACAGGTTTGTGGAACTATGGAGTTTACTCTTGCATTTACAGAGTTTCTTATCAGAGAGATTGTCTTTCCTTTCTTTCTTCCAACTGTTTGATTTAATGTTATGTTTTCCAGAGGCAGAGGGATTTGGAACATATAATTTCCTTCCAGATGGAGAGGAGAGGTCAGACACTAGGATCAGTCTTGCTAAGGAATGTTAATTTCTGGTGAAGATGAATGAACTCTTGTCTTAGCATGGCTAGCACAATAATACTTCTTGTCTTTCATTCGTGAATTGTAAATAAGTTGATTCATAAAGTGCTCTTCAGAAAATACTGGATTCCCCAATTAGTATGTTTAACTATTTCAAATGTAACTGTTGCTGGTGGAAATGGTGTCCTTTTAGAGTCCAAGAAAAGGATTTTTTTTTATAGGGAACTCATACAACTTAACAAAAGGAAGGTAATCCAATAAAAAAATGGGCAAAAGAACTAAATAGACACTTTTCGAAAGAGGACATACAGAAGGTCAAGAGACATGAAAAAATGCTCAAAGTCACTAATCATCCTACAGATGCAAATCAAAATGACAATGAGATACCATCTCACACCTGTCAGGATGGAAATCATAAACAAATCAACAAATGATAAGTGCTGGTGAGGATGTGGAGAAAAAGGAACCCTCATACACTGCTGGTGGGAGTGCAGACTGGTGCAGCCACTGTGGAAGACAGTATGGAGTTTCCTCAGTAAGGTAAAGATGGAACTCCCATTTGACCTAGTAATCCCAGTTTCCCAAAAAACCAGAAACACCAATCAGAAAGGACATATGCACCCCTATGTTCATAGCAGCACAATGTACAATAGCTAAGATTTGGAAACAGCCTAAGTGCCATCAGCAGATGAGTGAATTAAAAAGCTGTGGTACATCTACACAATGGAATACCACGCTGCTGTAAAAAAGAAAGAACCCTTAACATTTGCAACAGCATGAATAGACCTGGAGAGCATTATTCAAGCAAAATAAGCCAGTCAGAGAAAGGTAAGTATCACACGATTTCACTCATTTGTGGAATATGAGAAACATAAACTGATGAACAAAAATAGATCCAGAGACAGAGAAGCATTGATCAGACCCTCAAACCTCAGAGGGAAAGCAGGGGAGGGTGGGATGGGGTGAGGTAAGAGCTCAACCAAAGGACTTGTATGCATGCAAATAAGCATAACCAATGGATACAAATAATAAGAGGATGAGGGCCTGAGTTGGGGTGGGAATGGATTGGGGGGGGTGGGCAGGAAAGGGCTGGGAGAGGTCAATGGAGGAAAAAGGAGACACACGTAATATATACTTTCAACAATAATCAAAAGAAATGAAAAGATTTCAGGAGACTCGTGTGGGAGGATGAGGTTTAGTGGTAAGATTCATCATAAAAGTAAAATCAAAGGACTGCTCCTGGGTTCCCAGTGTCTTGTCTCTCAGTCTGTCCTGCTGTGGAAAAAGTCCAGTCTTGTCTTCATCAAGCCCAGTACAGAGGCCAAGGTCCAAAAGATTTGTGCCATTGGTTCCGTTCAGTCTCTGTCCTCATCCGGCTAGCTCAGTCTGTGTTCCTGCTGTGCTCTGGCTGGCGCTGTGAACAGGCCCACGCTTGGAGTCTGTGTGGCTACGGGACAGGCAGCTGCTAGAACTGCATGGCTGTTATCAGGAGAGAACACACAACAAAAACAAAAACAAAAACAAACTAATGGGGCAAGGCTATGTTATTGGAGGGGGAAGAGAGAGGGTAAAAGGGAGGAGAGAAGGAGTTAAATGAAACCCTCCCACATGTATAATACATGCTCTACTAGAGCATATTTTCTTTAACCATGAGCCCTGGAAACAGATTGGTTCAAATCCCGGTTCTGGTTGTGTGAATTTGGGAAATGACTTAACCTCATTGAGCCCGTGTTATTACATGAGTTTAATATTAACTACCTACTTTATAGGTATGCTGTGGTGATTAAATAAAATGGTATGTGCAAAGTATCAAACACAGGAAAGCATTACATAAATGTTAACTACTATAAGTTTTCTGCTATCAACTATAACTGTATTTTGACTAGTTTTACAGATTCAATTAAAAAACTGAATTGAAATTGAGGTAATGGGGACTGGAGAGAGAGTCTTTTTTCTTTTTCTTTCATTATCTGTAAAGATAATCAATGTGTTTGATAATCTGATGCTATAACAACAAAAAACGTGAGTAGTTTTCTGGATGCCATTATCCTCACTTAGTGGGTTCTGATCCACTTAATTGCAGGGTTGAGGGTTACACCCTTCAAGTGATTGTTTATAGCTGACGGTGAGCTACTGTGTTCGTTATTGGATTAGACTCCAGCTCTCCATTCTGAAGGCAACTGAACTTTTGTGGTTGGCAGCTGAGGAAATTTAATTTTGGTGAAATGGGGTCATTGATGATTAATAAAAGGACGCTATGCCTGAATTTATCTTAACAGCTAAGCTCCTACTGAGTTTCTGGAGATGCAACAGTCATGGCAAATTCATTCACATCTAATGCAAAGCAATATTTATTACAAACTGGTCATACAATTGATTCTCACTCGCATGCCTTTTCTCTATTTCAATAGCAAGGAGATGTTCAAGCAAGGCAGGAAGCACACTTCTGGAATTTGATTAATTTTCGGTCTTAAAAACTAGTCTAGTCTTTTGATTATGGTGCCAGAATGACTTATTAAGTCAATATAAAGATTATTTTATGCTAAAATTTTGTTTTCTCATTTATGATGAGCTTACAGTGATTTTTGAAAGTAGAAATTTTTTGTTAAAGAACAGGGGATTTCATTTCCGGTTTTCATTGAATCAGCCAACTCATCATGTTTTGATTAATGAGAAGTAACTGCTTTTTTACATCTGTGCTTTTTAACCATGCTTTCCCACACTACACCTTTTTAAAAAATTATTAAAGATACTACAATATTTTTTAAAATTATTAAAAAAATAGTGACACCATCCTGAACAGAATGCAATATAGGGTTGGAAGAAAAATACAGATTGGAAAGACAAAGCTCAGAGGGCTACATGACTGTTCAGGCTCACGTGTCTGGCCAATGGTAGTCCTTACCTTGGTTGCTATGGCTGTTCATGCCCGGTTTTATATCTTGTGCACAGCACCACATAGCTTCTCCTAGAAATGTCCTGTGAGGTGAAAATATAGTCATAAAAATTTTATACACACATTGCTCTTTTAACTCTGTTTGAAATGAACATGCTTGCTACAATCTGCATTAATTAAAAATAGTTTTCTCTATCTTTTATGCAAATTAAGATAGATCCTGGGGATAGTTTGGGTGGCTACATTTCTCAAGGAGTCTAGTAGACTTGAACTAGCACTTTATTTTCATGGAAAGTGAGAAACCAGAGGCATTGGTTGATCCCTTCCTGATTTACCCAGGTCAGAATCACAGTAATACCAGGTGTGACTGAGAGCTTAGATTGTGAGGACACCTCCAGATACTGGTCTCTGCCATGGTTTCTTTCTCTCTCTCTCTTTCTACCCTCCCACCCCCCCTTTTTTTTTTCTCTGAGCTCCACTTCCTTGCTCAAGTCCCACAGTCTACCCCCACTTCCCATTCAGATTAATGTCCTTTCTACTGTTCCCCATAGCTTTTTAAATGAATTATAAAGGACTGGCCTATGTAAATTTTGAACTAAGATAACATTATGCATAACATGTAATAAAGTAAAATTATATTTTATTAAAATCTGTCAGTTTTAGCATTTTTATGGACACTTTTTATGATTTCAATTCAACTGTCCTTGTGCATTGTCTGGAAAATGAGAAGCTCAGGTTGTTGTGACTTCTAGTGTGTTGACATGCCCCCCCCCCCCACCAACTTTATTGAGGGATAATTGAAAAATAGAATTGTATATATTTAAAGTGTCCAGTATGATGATTTGATATGCATATACATTGCTGAATGATTACCAAGGTCAAGATAATTAACACATTGAAATGCACTTTTATAGGAAAATATCAAATGGCTTTTTTTCTGAGTAGCCTATGTAAAGAATTTTCTAATGCTTTTAGAATTGTTCAAAAGCTTATCTCTTCAACATTTTATTTGTCATTATAAAAATTGCTAATATTAATTTCATATAAAATAATATTTTTCAACACATTTTATGTCTATTTTATATATAGTCTGGGGCAAAAGTAGGTGTACAGTTGTTCATATGAAAATAATACAATAATTAATGAATAATAATACAAGAATAAACTGTGCTTCCCATAATCACACTTGTAAACCTAGTTTTGCCACAACCTGTATAAATCCTTTTTTATTTTCAGGGAAAAATTTGTGATATAGTGTTACCTTAAATTTTTTTTTTTCTTAATAATAAACTTTCTGGTGCAAAACACCATAATAACCAGAAGCAGAATACAGAACTTGAAAAATTCAATTTTACAGATACTGAATAAATTATAAATAAGTTTACTAGTTGTAAGTCCCTTAAAAATTTACATTAAATATATTTTAAAATCAAGTTTAAAGGGCAACTTTCTTAAATCAGTGTTGCTCTCTTTGCGACTATCTCTCACCCAGATGATCAATTGGATTTTTAATTTAATTTGTTGGTGTCACTGTTATTCCACTTATTTCTAAAATGTATTCCAACATGCAATACATTTTTACTTTCTCAGAGAGCATATTTTCCTCTGAGATTTATTTACATATGTTACATTAATTTGATAAAAAGTGACATGTGGATTGCACTGTGGTGTTAGAAGAACTTGTATACATATTCACATTCAAACCTGGCCCTTTATGAGTTCTCATCCCCAAACAAGTTACCTGCTTTGTTTAAGTCTCAGGGTCCTTGCTGGTAAAAGTGGGAAGTGTGAGATTCAAGTGAAGTCTTCACAGAGAGGTCGTAATAACAGTGAGTTTTTGGGGAAATGCTAACTTGGGATCTATACTAATTTATTAACTGTGAACTGTTCCATGTTCTTTCTTCTACAGGTAACTCCTCGCATCCTCACCTTATTGTCCTCCTTTATGCTTTCATCATTCTTTGACTCTTTAAAGACAATTTGCTTTCCTGTTGAAATGTCTACCTAAAAATTCTAGTGTGTGGGAATGAAAAAATTATTTACATAATGATAAGAATAATCTTTCCTTTGAACTATTATTCTCTTTCGTGCACTACAGAAAGTCTTGTAGCTATAATTTTAATTAGTCTTTGCTTTACATATACCTGTTTGTCCTTCCCTCACCTTCCATCTTCCTTTAATGATAACTGGTCCCATTCTTTCCTTTTAATATAGACAACATTAAAAAAAAGTACATGTTCACTGTAGAAAAATGAAATATATATATATATATATATATATATATATATAAAATTTGTGTAAGTCAAAAAATGGAGGATAAAATATATAATTTATACCACCTAACGGACACTATTCCATTTTTTTGGCATGTTATCTTACAGAATATTAATAAATATGTATATATCACATATAAAATACAAAGTGAATTATATTGAACTCTTTTACTTGTGTTTGAATACAACTTTTATGTTAAGAAATACGCTTCCAATATCTAGTGCCTGAAGCACATTTCATTGTATGGCTAAGCTATAATTTACTCCATCAATCTCATGCTGAAGATACCTAGTTCAGTTTTTATTTATTTTCAGTCTTTATTTTAAACAATGCTAAAACATTCCTATAGCTAAATTTTGTCATAAACTATTCCCAGTTTTTGACTCTTTCATAAACTTCTACCACTTTTATATGATTACTAGAGGCCCAGTGTATGAATTCATGCATGGATGGGGTCCCGCCAGCCTGCTCTGATCGGGGCGATCGGGCCGGCTGCGGAAGGGGCTGCAGGCAATTGTCCAGCTGGCCCACCCCCTGGTCGAACTCCTGGTCAAACTCCCAATGGAACTCCCGGTTGAGGGGACAATGTGCATACTAGCCTTTTTTTATATAGAATTTCTTTTTAAATTTGGTGATGCTTTGCAATGGTTTGTGACTAAAGGCATGGAAGTAGGGAACTGCCAGGTGTGTTTAGGAATCATTCATTTTTTCAGGGGCCAGTGTCATGAGGTCCTTGAGAGTGAAGCTGAGACTTTTGTATTTGGTATTTGTGGCAATGGGAAGGAGAGATGATGTGGTTGGGTTGCCTTTGAGAAAGGTAGAACAGACTAGAGTGAGGAGGCAAGTTGAATTGGTCCCAGAGTTAGTCTTATGGAGAACTTGAAGTAAAACTTCAGCAGTAGGAATCTTCCCTGGAGGGAATCTATGCTACTGATTAAATGAATTTCTGGGAGGGACCACTTCAAAATTTGGGGACTGGGAGAATGGTAATATTATTAACAGAGATAGAGAAGCCAGAAGGAAGAGAAGGAAGGTGATCATCTTGAGAAAATGCAAGAAAAAAAAATAATAAAGGGAGATAGGAAGGAGTGGAAGAAAGAGTCAAAGCACTGGGTTGGCATGGCTTAGTAGTTGAGTAGCGACCTATGAACCAGGAGGTCATGGTTCAATTTCCTGTCAGGGCACATGCCCAGATTGTGGGCTTGATCCCCAGTGTGGGACATGCAGGAGACAGCCGATCAATGATTCTCTCTCACCATTGGTGTTTCTATATCTCCCTTCTCCCTTCCTCTTTGAAATATACATATACATATATATACATACATACATATATATATATATATATATATATATATATATATATATTGTTTTTTTTAATTATTTTTTTATTTTAAGAGAAAGGAACATGATAAGTTGGAAGCAAACAAGGGAAGGTGGTCAGGTCAGAAGAGAAGTGAAAGGGGATGAAGCTTGAGGTGGCCAATGAACTTATCCATTAGGAGAGGTTTGTTGGCAAAGCATGGAAGATCGGTTTCAGTAGAGCCAGAGGTTTAGAAGGAGATTGAAGAGAGTTCAGAAAGGAATGGGTGTAGACAGTAAGGTAATAGGTATGTGTGTTTAAATAAAGTTTTACTGATAATGAATAAAATGGAGGAGAGATAAAGGTTTTTTTTTTTTTTTTATTCATTCAGTAAATCTTATCTTCCAGTCTACGATGGGTTGTGCATGGCACCAGGCCTGGGGTAAGATAACCATAGTCTCTGCCCCAGAAAGATGGAATAGGGAAGATATTTACCAAAGAATCTCAGGTAGTTAAATGCACACTCTGGACAAACGCTGTGTAGGAAAAGTGCAGGAGGCCCCGAGAGAGTATGAGTGAGAACTGACCTGGCCTGCGAGTGTGGCCAGCTGCATCAGAGAAGAAAGGAGCTGAGAGGAGAGAGGAAAGGCGCTGTGGAGAGAGGGCTGGAGGGAACAGCAAGGCCACATGGAAAAGCCCTGAATTGGGGGATGGCAGCAGGTGGGGTGTGGCTGGACATGCATATCCTATTGTGGGAGCCAAAAAACGTCTAGGAAAGGGGAGGCCTGCCTTTTTGTATCCTAGGGTAGACTAAACAGGTGGATTATGCGTGTGAGTGGTGGGGGGCTGACAGTGCCTATAGAAGAATGGAAGATTTCAGTTGTCATCTTGCTTTTGCAGGCTAGTAATCCAAGCCAGTGATTATTAACTCCAAATGCTGTTTTATTTTACTGAAGAGCCTGAAATACGTTTCCTGGGCCTAAAAGTCAAACCTGCAATTTTCAGTAGGTGTGCCTTGTTTCAGCTAGCACATGCATTTCTGGAGAATTGTGACAAATTCACATTTTTGTAAATGGACTAATTTTAAAAGCAGCAGGAAGTATGCTTTTAAAAAGAAGCCTGTGGTACACCCTTTTTATAAACTACAGACTCTTTTTTTGGGAAGCAAATCTGTTTTGTAAATCTCTCCTTTAGTGGATGGGATAAAAGCACACTTATGCTGAGAAACATGTACATTCCTCTATACTTCTTATTCCACAATCAGCGAGGAAGTGCCTTTGAAAACAAGAAGAGCTTCCCTAAATAGTCTTCGGTCTGTAAATATTTTAGTAGGAGGGTGTCTGTCATCTCACTGTCATCTTTCTTATTTTTAGGGAGCTCCTTGGTAGAAACCATCTCGGTTTCATTTCCATTGGAGATCACAACTTCCTGAGAATTCAGAGGAGAGATTGTCAAGAAAGGCACAGGTGTCCATAGTTTTCAAGATATGCACCTTTCTTTCTTCACGCTCTTCTTAGCTGCTCAGAAAACAAATGGTGTCTTCGTGAGAAGAGCCAGCACTGATCGCCTTGATTGTTCATTCTCTGAGTTAAGGTAACGTGTGACCGCAAGCCGTTCCGATGCTGTGGGACTGTGTTGTGGGGGCTTCCAGATGAACACGTGGCAGACATTACTCTGGAGGTTGGTTGGGATGCCCTTTTATTTCTCCCATTAGTGTTGGCTTCCAGGTCTATTGACAGGGCGTTTATCCAGAGAAGAGGAGCTTTTCACAATTGCTCATCTTCCTCTGAGAATCATAGATTTCTAAGAGAGTTCTTATGTCTATGGTTTGGTATGACAGATGTTTATGTCAGATGCAGAATAAAACAGAAAATATACTTAACCTTTATTCAGCCAGCATTATAAATGTATTCTGGATGCTTTCAGCCACAGTGAATTATATTAATAACCTGTATTGTAAAAATGTCAAGAGTATTTTCTGTCTCTTGGAATGATTACTTATCTGCTAAAAGTATAGCGTTTATTTTAACACTCTTGACAAGAAGAAGAAAAAAAATGCCTTTTAGTGAAATGCTACTTTTCAAGCAGTTTTTCTTTCAGATTAGTCTAAAAAATAGCTATAGAGATGACACAGGGAAAACATCTAAATAGTACATGGGATCTGAAATCACCCTGCCCCCCCCACCCCCCAGCACCCATTTGAGAGCTTCAAAGACTGTATAGCTGCACGAACACACTGATTTCACATAGAAGATAAATGACAAACCTGTAAGCAGGTTTGTCATTTAAGAAGAGCAAATGAAATGCTCCATACAAGTATGGAAAGAAAGAGACTCCCTTAATTTCTTCACCATCCATGTTCATCTAAGAGTACATTCTTCTTGGGCAAAACATAGGAAAACTGGTTTAGAGAAGCTGTGATATAATTGATTCTCAACACAGGCACCAGTGCTATGAAGAATTAACGTGAGAAGTTGCACTGATATCTGAGTTTAGCTGCTGGAAGACTTCTATAAGCCCCCACTTAGCAATGTTTTCTTGTGCTGTGGGCAAAATGTGTAATACTGGGTATTTATCCAGTGTTATGGGTTTAAGTCATGAGAAGAATCTGATTTTTGCTTGTAGGTAGTTGAGCATTGTATAGTTTTAAAATTTTAATCCTATATAGTAAAACATAATATGCTAAGTGCCCAGTCGTCTATTCAATCAAAGTGTAATAATTTCTAATAAAAGAGTAATATGCAAATTAACCATCACTTTGCTACACACAAGCCACGCCCACCAGCCAATCAGGAGCAAGTATGCAAATTAACCCAACCAAGATGGCTGGGGCCACAGAGCAAACAGGAGGCTTGGGTTTCCCCTGGCGATGGAGGAAGTAAAACTTTCTACAGTCCCTGGCTAGCCTAGGCCTCCACCCAAGGCTACAAAGTTTCAATTATAGAAGATAAATAAATCCCAACAAAAATGGCTGCAGCCACAGAGCAAGCAGGAGTCTTGGCTCTGCTCAAGGCTACAAAGTTTCAATTATAGAAGATAAATAAATCCCAGATACCAGGGCCTCCGCTTGGGTTGCTGGTGGCGGGGGCATGGCCGACCTGAAAAACTGACCACAGGCCCCTTGTCCAGACGGCCCCATACCGCAAGGGAATCCCCACCCAGATCCAGGACATCCTTCAGGGAAAACCAGCTGGCTCCCACCTGTGCACCAGACCTCTATCCTATCTCATAAAAGAGTAATATGCAAATTAACCATCAGTCCAACACACAAGATGGCCACCCCCATGTGGACACAAGATGGCTGCCACAAGATGGCCAGCAGAAAAAGGCAGTTGGGAGGGACCAGATCTGCAATGGAGGGCAGTTCTGGGTGATCAGGCCAGCAGGGAAGGGCAGTTGGGAGGGATCAGGCCTGCAAGGGAGGGCAGTTGGGGGCAATCAAGCCTGCAGTGGAGGGCAGTTAGGGATGACCAGGCCAGAAGAGGACGAAAGTTGGGGGTGACTGGGCCAGCAGGGGAGGACAGTTGGGGGAAATAGGCCTGCAGGGGAGGATAGTTGGGGTGGATATTCCTTTACAGGGGCTAGAATGTACCTATTTCTGGGCACCTCAGAAACCAGGGGATCTGAAGGAAGGTTAATGATGTCTGAGGAGCATGGTATCAGAACAAAGAACAGTGGGTCCTTTGAGGGCTACTTTCCTCAGTCGAGAGGAAAGTCTGGTGAGCTATTCCTAATCCACAAGAGAAATGAAAAATATTAATGTGAACTGAAACATGTGCCCCTCCCCCACAAGAATCCGAGAAAAGCAGTTTGGCATGTGGAATGCTTGATGATGAAGCTTAGTGAGAGGGTCAAAGAGAAGACATAACAAGGCCATGAAGTATTGCTCTGAAAAGACTGCACTACAGCTTACGTGGGTAGGAGTTACAGGAATTTCCAATGGAAACAGGTGGACTTATTTCAAAAAAAATATATTTTATTGATTTTTTTTACAGAGAGGAAGAGAAAGGGATAGAGAGCTAGAAACATTGATCAGCTGCCTCCTGCACTCCCCCTTTGGGAATGTGCCCACAACCAAGGTACATACCCTTGACCGGAATCGAACCTGGGACCCTTCAGTCTGCAAGCTGACACTCTAACCACTGAGCCAAACCAGTTAGGGCTGGACTTATGTTTTTAAGAATAGTTTTGTGTTGAAATGTTTTTAGATTTTAGACCCCATGAAAACAGCGTCAGTGGATGCTGAGCTAGATTTTTCTTACTGTCTGTGTAATTTCACTAACTCGACACAGCCATTGGCATTCAAAGCTGGAAGTGGTACAGATGCAGGAAGGGAGAGAAAGCTACTGACAAAAAGGCCTGAGGATTCTGGGGGAAGGAGGAGGGCAGTGGAAACTCCAGGGATAACTCTGGGAAGTAAGGAAGCACGAGGAGAGATAAAGAATGAGGCTGGTGTGTGTGGAGTGATTTGGAGAGCATCTGTGTAGGATGGCAATGCCCAGCCCTGGAGGTCTGATCAGGCTGGTATGAAGAGGGGCAAAGTAACTGACCAGAGGCAAATGTCCGACTTCCCTTACCTGTACCATAGCTGCCCGCCTCCCACCCCCACTGAACTTGGTGTAACTTGGGAATAATCATTGAAAGTCTTTTCCTTTAAGAACTGGTTAAACTTTCATCCAAGTCCAGACCAGGTTTGCTATAGAAATATTTACTAAGATTAAACTAAACAGATAGAAGAACCCTTTTAATCTCAATTGCCAGAAGCTACAATTCAAACTGGCTTAAAGAAAAAGGGAATGTCAGATATCTTATATAATAAAAGACTAATTTGCTAAGTGGTCCTCAGGTCATCCGTTCAATCTATCAAAGTGTAATATGCTAATGATATGCTAAGTTTGCTCAACTGCTCGCTATGACATGCACTGACCACCAGGGGTCAGACGCTCCAACTGGTAGGTTAGCTTGTTGTTGGGGTACGGATGATAGGGAGTGAGCAAGATGGGCCGGACATGCCCTGGAGTCCTCCTGTGGTCCCTCCCTGGCTGGCCAGTTTCTCATGTCCCTTCCCAACACTGATCATGCACCAGTGGGGTTCCTCCTCCTGGCTTGCGTTCTCTCTGTCCCAATTATTCCACAAGGGACGTATGCACAGGTGACCAAGGACTCCTCAGCCATGTAGTGGACTTATACGGAGTTACCAAGGTACTTCTTAATAAAATGACCGAGCATAAATTAAATACAGGAGACAAACGTAAAATGCACGGATCACACATGGTTTATTTACCTAAGGCCTGGTGGGTTCCAGAACTCGGCAAGCCACACCCGGAGATCCACACTGACAAACGCACACAGAACACGGTTGCAGCTGCAGGTCAGCGTCGGTCGAGGCCTCTCACAGTTCACAGCTCACGGTGAGCTCCGTGGAGTTCTGGGCGGAGCTTCAGGCAGCAAGGAGGAAGGGAGCTGAGAGCGACCGTCGGTGGAGGAGCCTTTGGGCGTCTCTGGTTGATACCTCCAACCTTGCTTCTTTTATAGCCATTTCTGGGCTCCCTCTCGCTTTCTTTGGGTGTCACCAATGAATCTTCAGTGTGTCTTATCAGGGGTCTTGGGGTTGTAACAGTTCTGGTTTCAGGCAGAGGTTACACTGCTCAGCCAGAAGCTGGGCTCACAGCTGGCAAGTGCAGAGGTGGTGGCTGGAGCCTCTCTTGGTTTGTCTAATTGCCGGCTTAGGCCTGCTCCTCTCAGGGAGAGTGACATGTGTGACGGGAGCAGCATAGAGCCTGTGTCAGCTGTGTAGGTCAGGTTCTGGCCTGTGTTGTACCTTGTAATTTTAATGCTTAGCTCCTGAGCACTTTATAATCATTACCCGGCCTTCATGGCATCCCTGACAGGTAAGCAGTGCCATTCCCACTTTAAAGATGAAACAATGGGAGTGATTTAAGATTATAGGAGTGGATTTCAGGGCTGCAAACATAAGCTTAAATGCCTTGGTTGTCAGTTTTATGCTCAAGTTCCTTGATTAACACTTTCCAACCAGCAATTCTTGAACTGGAATTGGTCCACAGATGTGCTTTCTGCCAGCCCGGGCATGTCTGGCTTTGCAGCGTAACTGCTTTTACTGTCCCAGCAGCTGGAGCGCTTCCAGATATTGTGAAGGTCACAGGGGCTGCCGGCTCTCACTGTGCCCAAATGTCAATCATTCATTTAGATGTTAATTCTGTGGTCTCTGGCCCATGATTCTTTCCCTTAGAATTCTGTTCTAAGCCTGAGTATATTTGTGAGTGTATGTCTGTGTATGTGTGTAGGAATATATATATATATGAGTACATATGTCTTTGTGTTACACATGTGAGCTTATGTGTATCTGTGTGTAAGGGTATGTATGTATATATATATGCACTCATATTTGTGAGTACATGTGTATATGTGTGTGGATATATCTTTATGTTTGAGTGTATATGTGTGTATGTTTGTGGGTATATGTTTGTGTCTGTGTATATATGTGTACATGTGTGTATTGTCTTAATCTCCTTGCCTTACCTCTATTTGTGCTTCATTACTTATTACTTTCAAAGATAGGCTGAACTTTTTTTACTGTATCATTCTGCTAGCAACCTTGTGAATACTAAGAAAAGAATTATTTTTTTCTGAGAAGAATATTACTGTGCATCCTGACATTTTTGGCAAGTCGTTTTCTATTCATAATGGGAAGTTTTGATGAAATGAATTATTTTTGTACATAGCTGTTTTCCTTTGTATTTCTCTGCGCCCACCATTCTCTCTGTTTTCTATTAAATCATTATTTTCTCTGTGTTACTTTACAAGTTGTAATTGCTGTGTTATCAGAAGGAGAGAGGTGGGTTCGTGTTATCCTTTTATCACCTTGGTGAATGAATTGTAGCACTCCTCATTAGCATAGCTTTGTTCTGCTCAGTTTTTAATGATAATTGCCCTTGTCATTCCTTATAATATAAGCCATAGAAATCTTCTGGTTAAAGCAGAGGGAGATGAACAAGTCAGAATATATTTTCACAATGAGTTGATAAGGAAATTTCATGTTTCATTTAAAAGCACTAATTAGATGACAAGAAGCGTATGAAGTGAAATAAACAGAAGGTGGACAAATGACATTATCATAGGAAAGGTGCACATGCGCAAGGGGCTGAGACATAACGTGTCTGTGTGGGTTGGTGTCTCAGGCTACCACCCTCGCATTTATAACACTTTAAAATGGTTTTATTTTCTTCTTTCTTTTTTTCACATGGGTGCTCCCCTTGTTTTTATTCTTTACATGCCAAGCTTTCTGAGCTTGTGCCTCTTGATGAGAGACACATGTGTGTATATTCAATTTGTTACATTGAGCTTAACAGGGGCTGGACTTGCGCAAGCCAAAAGCTCCTCACTACCCTCTTCTGTCAAGTAGGGGCATTGCAATCACATCAAATAAGGTGAAACCTTGTGAAGTGTGCATCAGCTATGTATGGACCTGTGTGTTGGAGTTAACTCTGTGGAACGAATAAGGAGTCAAGGAGCAGTCCAGCAGGAAGTTTCTTACTCAAGCTAATCGCAGGGTGAGTTTTGAAGGAAATACTATATTTTGGAAAGGGAGTCCTATTTTATCTCTCTTTGATTTGAGTCTCCAGTCTAAGCCTTGTCATTCTTGCCAAATTCTGAACTAGTCCATTTTCAGGACCAGGGTCTTTCATTCTGTGTTCCTTTTGCCATTTTGACCAAGGTCAGAACAATTTATAACTGCCCAGTTCAACCAAAATAAAGTTGAAATTTTGGGGAAAAAACAAAACAAAACAGCAAACACTGTCAGAATGGCTACCACCACCAAATAAATAAATGACAAGTGCTGGAGAGGATGTGGAGAAAAAGGAACCCTCATACACTGCTGGTGGGAATGCAGACTGGTGCAGTCATTATGGAAAACAGTATGGCATTTCCTCAAAAAAAAAAAAATGAAATATGGAACTGCCATTTGACCCAGTGATCTTACTTCTAGAAATATATCCAAGAAACCTCAAAGAATGTGTGCCCTCTATATTCAATAGCAGCGATAGTTAAGATCTGGAAACAGCCTAAGTGCCTATCAGTAGATCAGTGGATAAAAAAGCTGTGGTACATTTATACCATGGAATACTATGCAGCAGTAAATAAGAAGACTCTTACCCTTTGAGACAGCATGGAGGGACCTGGAGAGTATTGTGTTGAGCAAAGTTAGCCAGTCAGAGAAAGACAAGTACCACAAGATATCACTTTAATGAGCAAAATAAACTGATGAACAAAAGAGATCCAGAGACATAGAAGCATGGACCAGACTATTGAATCCAGAGGAAAGGTGGGGGTGGGTGGGTGGTGGATGGGAAGATATCAGCTAAAGAATTTTCAGGAATATATGCATAACCCATGGACACAGACAATAGTGTGGTGAAGGCTGGGGCAACGGGCAGGGGTAGGCTAGAAGGGATCAATGGGGAAGCAGAGGGGATATCTGTAATACTTTCAACAATAGAAATTTTTTAAAAATTAAAAAGAAGAATCAACCATATGCTTCTGAAGTTAGAATTTGTTTAGGGTACATTGTGGATGCAATAAAGTTACATTAAAAATAAAAAAAGCAAACCTTGTTTTTTTTCCTTCAAAGCCAAGAGAAAGTTGGCTTTCTCCTAACACGCACAAGAGCATGGAAATGAATATATTTGTGATTTTCTGATGCATATTCCACTCTGTCCAGTTTCAGATGAGATTTGGTCATTCTACTTGTATCCTTCATGTTCCAACTATGTCCACTTTCTAAATCCTATCCAGAGTTTCTTGCCTGGACCAGTCAAAATTGTTTTTTACTTATAATGGAAAGTTTAATCTTTTGAGTCATTGTTGTCCTTTGTATTTCTCTCTTCCCACCACTCTCTCAGTTTAAGATCAAATGATATTGCCCTAGTCTGTTTGGCTTAGTGGATAGAGAGTTGGCCTGCAGACTGAAGAGTCCCGCGTTCGATTCCAATCAAGAGTACATGCCTGGTTGCAGGCTCAATCCCTAGAAGAGGGCATGCAGAAGGCAGCCAATCAATGATTCTCTCCCATCATTGATGTTTCTATCTCTCTCTCCTTCTCCCTTCTTCTCTGAAATCAATAAAAATATATTTTTAAAAAAGATTAAATTATTATTGTCTTTGAATTACTTGACAAGTAGCAATTGCTTTGTTCCTAATGGCGTCCCTACTGGAAACTGTTCTCTGCTTTTCTCCCAAGGTGAGGGTTGATAGATCAGCTATGGTTTGAAATATGTTTTCATGTTGGCTCATAAAGATTTTTCTCCTGATCCCAGTTGGCTCTCTTTACCTGTAAGTAAAACTCTCTCACAATCAAAACTATGTTTATTCTGTTCTGAATGTCAGTGCTATTATGGTGAATAATATTTACTCTTTCATCTCTAACACCTAGTATGGAGTCTATTTGTTGGATATATGAATTGGTGGTATATTTCCTGTTTTGAGGGTATTTGGAGTCAGATGGGAGAGCTTACTACTTGAAGCTATGGGTCCCTGGTATTCCTGTCTTCACATTTGACCCTTTCCCTTAAAATTGCCTCAGGCCTACTCACTAGATGTTTCAGGCTTGTTTAAGTTTTTCATCATACTCAGTTATAGCAGACATCTGGAGGCAGTTCACAGGAGGGGACATGTGGACCAAGTCAATGCCAACTTTCCCTGTAGCCTGACTGTAATAAATTACTTCCTTGCAGTAACCAGAGTCAGACTGTGCCTGGTTATGTGTTTCTGTTTCTGGTTTGAAGGATCCCTTCAGTTATCTACATATTGATAAAGGATGATTGTTCCTAAGCCTGTTGGTTGAACGAGAGATTGTGTTTCAGCCTACTTTCTTTCCCAGATCATCTCCACATCTTCATAGGTACCTTGGGGATGATCCAAAATTATTCTATATAATAAAGAGGTAATATGCAAATGAACCATCACTCCAACACACAAGATGGCCGCCCCCAAGATGGCCATCACAAGATGGCCAGCAAAGAGGACAGTTGGGGGAGGGGAGTCCAGGCCTGCAAGGGAGGGCAGTTGGGTGCAACAAGGCTGGCAGGGGAGGGCAGTTAGGGGCAACCAGGCCTGCAGGGGAGGCCAGTTGGGGGGAGGGGACAAGGCCTGTAGGGGAGGGCAGTTGGGAGGGACAAGGCCTGCAGGGGAGGGCAGTTGGGGGGGACCAGGCCTGCAGGGGAGGGCAGTTAGGGGCAATCGTGCCAGCAGGGGAGCAGTTAGGCATCCATAAGGTTGGCAGGGGAGTGATTAGGGGTGATCAGGCTGGCAGGCAGAAGCAGTTAGGGGAAATCAGGAAGGCAGGCAGGTGAGCAGTTGGGAGCGAGCAGTCCTAGATTGTGAGAGGGATATCCGACTGCCCATTTAGGCCTGATCCTAAATGAATTTCATGCACTGAGCATCTAGTATTTCCAAAGTTTTCCATTTTCAAATGAAATGTGCTCTCACAGTTAATGTTTGAAATTAAAAGTTCTGATTCCTAGACTAGTGTCATTTTCAAGTTATAATACTGTTGAAGATTTAGTGACTTTGGAAATCTGCGATTAACTTAGTGATACTTACTATGGTACTTAATTATTAATCATTGTGACCCTTAATTGTGTTCTAAGTCAGATTTCTCTCTTTTCCTTGATGGCCTAAAAGCCTTGTAAGAATTGTCTTATACAGTTTTTGGTCACTGTATCCTTGGTCACTTTTTCCAGACTTTTGCAGTCTGGCTTTGACATCTGTCACCGTTACTCAGACTGTAATTGCCCTAGAAATTTTTTTTGTCCTAGAAATGGATACACCCACTGGTTTCACTGAGTTCTCCCTTCCTGGATCTTTCCATAGTACTGGGGCTGATGCTACTTTCCCTTCTCTTTGCATTAAAGACTTGGCACTCTTTCGATGGCACTGTTCTGTCTCAGGTAATTCCTTTTTTAAAACCTTTTTAATTATGAAGAATTTTTCACACACATATATGCACACACATGCACACACACATACACACATAGAAGTAGAAGAGATAATACAGTGAATCACTCTGTTTCTATAATGGTCAACACTTTTCTATTTTGATTTTGCCTATTTCCACATACTTTATTTTCCAGGGGAGAAGGCATATCTCAGACTGCATATCATTTGAACTATAAATAATTCAGTACGTATCTTTGACACATAAAATAATCCTGATGGCATTAGCACACCCAGGCATTAATGATAATTTCTAAGAATCACTCAGGAGTCAGTCTGAGTTTAATACCCCTGTAATGCCACCTGTTTTGGAATACGAATCAGTTGTCTGTTAGAATTTTCCTCATACTGAATATGGCTGATTGAATCTGTGTGTCTCCACTATGTCCTTCTCTCCTCCATTTTTCTGTAAACTAGTAATTAGTTCTAAAGTAGTGTTGCCCAATAGAAATATACTGCAAGCCACATATGTAATTTAAAGTATAGTAGGTATTGTTAAATTCCCTTCCATAGGGACTGTGCTCTTTTGCATTCCCTCCAGCAATGTATGAGAACACGTATTTCCTCAGAGCCTTGCAAATAGTATCTGACCTGTTATGCTTAAGTGTTTTTTTTTTTTTTTTTTTTCAGTCTGATTTGTGAGAAAAGACAGCTCAGTGAAGTTTTCACTGACACTTCTTTTATCAAGAGCCAGTTTAAGCATCTTGTCATATGTTTAAGGGCTATTTCCACTTCCTCTTCTCTAACCTCTCCATATCTTTTGTCCATTTTCTATTTGATTGTTGATCCTTTTCTTCTCAATCTTTACAAGTTCTATATAAAAACCTTGGTGTTGGATATAAGTTGCAAATATTCTTTCATTTCTTTTTAACCTTTCATTTGGCTTTTCCTTCTCTCTGAAGCGCTGCTCATGGTTCTGCCATCACTCCTCTTATGACTGTTCTTTCCGCCCTGCTTCTCATGAGCTCCTTCACATCAAGAATCAGCACATGTATCCAGACTGTGAGCTTTTCAAGAGAGGGACTCATGTTGTATTAATTTTTGTATCTCAACACAAAACACAGTGGCTAACTTATGCAAGGTGTTTAATATGTTGATTGTTTGAACCTCCAGGTTGTGATATTCAAAACTTGCTTATCTTTGTTTATGTTGTTCTTATCACCCCTCCCAACTTTCCCCCTTAGATCTGGAAGAGTTGAAATTTTACTAATCTTTAAAAAAGGCTGGTCTGTGCCACTTTCCTTAGGAAAGCTTCCCTGATTTCCCTAACGTGGTATTTTTTTTCTTTAAGTCTTTTACACTTTGTATCTGCCTTCTGGTCCCCCTCCCCCTTAATTACATCTTTTGCTGAGCATAGCATACAAGTTGGAATGAAAAGAATAGTTGTCAAATTAAACTAAATATAAAGTATGTGTTCTTTATCCATCTTAGGTATTTAAGTCATCTTTGCAACCTAAGTTTCCATTATAAGCTTCTTAAAGGCACATCATCAAATCAGACTCTTTGGGGAGTGGGTGCACAATTCATTTGCAAAATATTGAGTTGCTCATACTACTTTGTTTATAGAACATTATTTTCATTGGGCTGTGCAAGGTTCCTTTTCTGTTTTAATTGCTCATTTAATTACTCTTCATCTCATTCCTGCCTACCTTGTCAACACTTACTTGAATGTGTTTGATATATGTCTTCAGATAGGTATGTATCCTTATAAAATACTAGAGGCGCGGTGCACAAAATTCATGCACGGGGGAAGGGGGGAGATCCTTCAGCCTCACCTGTACTGTCTCCAATCCGGGACCCCTTGGGGGATGTCTGACTTTGGACATACCTCTCATAATACAGGACCACTGGCTCCTAATTGCTCACCTGTCTGGTTACCCCTAACTGCCCCCCACTGCTGGCCAGGTTGCCCCCAACTGCCCCCTCCCTGCCAGCCTGGTTGCTCCTAATTGCCTCCCCACCCCCACTGACCCTGGTCACCCCTTACTGCCCCTCCCCCCTGCTGGCCTGGTTGCAGGCCCCCTCTGCTGGCCTCATCGTCCCTAACTATCCCCCACTGCTGACCAGGTTGCCTCCAACTGCCCCCTCCCTGCTGGCCTGGTTACTCTTAACCCTAACCCTAACCCCTCCTCCCCCCATTGACCTGGCCACTCCTTACTCCCCACCCTGTTGGACTGGTTGCCCCCAACTCCACTCCTGGTCACCCCTCACTGCCCCCCCACCAGCCTAATCGCCCCCAACTGCCCCACTGCTGGCCTGGTTGCTCCCAACTGATTCCCCTGCTGGCCTGGTTGCCCCACACAGCCTGTTGTTCAGTCATTTGGTAGTCCCTCACTAACCCCCCTGCTGGCCTGGTCGCCCCAGGCAGCCTGCTGTTCAGTTGTTTGGTTGCCCCTCACTAACCCCCCTGCCAGCCTGGTAATATGCAGCTCTCTTGTGAGAGTGTAAGAGTCAATTTGAATATTACCTCTTAATTATATAGGATGGCATATTTAAATATGACAGTTCACTAGTGATCTCAACCTCCATCTTTGCAGATTGAGTTTATCTGCTTTAGATTTTTCTATGTCATGGAGAAAGTTCTTCTTCAGGCTTTTTAATAATAAACTTTTAAGTCACTAAACAAAACAAAGTTTATATTTTCTGATTAGTCCATTCAAATGGACATCATTAGCCTCCATGTAGGTAAAATAGAAAGGTGACTAGATGATGTAATTCCCCAGATACTAAGGCCCTTTGCCCTGAACTGTTTGTCTCATCTGCTTAGTCAAGAGAACCCAGAATTCCCACTGGCCCAAGCATTAAAGGTTCCTAATAAAATCCATTCTCTCTCTCTCCTCTCTTTCTCTCTCTCTCTCTTTTTTTTTGAAGGGCTCATTCATTTTCCTTTAATGTTCATTGATACCTTTGTTTGAAATAGTTTATCATATTTTTAGCCAATCACCTATTTGGGACATAGATAATGGGCAGTTTAAATATAAATATTTATTGATTGATTTCAGAGAGGAAGGGAGAGGGAAAGATAAAAACATCAATGATCAGAGAGAATCGTTAATTGGATAGTCTCCTACACGCCCTATAATGGGGATTCACCTGCAACCGGGCATGTGCCCTGAACAGGAATTAAAACGTGACCTACTGGTTCGTAGGTCAATGCTCAACCACTGAGCCACCACAGCTGGGCGATAATGAGAAGTTTTGATCTCAAGATAGGAGACAAGAAATATCGAGAATATGGATCATTTTATAAAGACAGGCCTACTAGTATGTGTACTTGGACAAACTGGGCAAAAGCAGGACTGATCGGAAAGGTGGCTGATGGTCCTTAACACATACTCCTACTTTGTATTCTTTCCCAAGGACAAGAAGCCTTTGTTTATAATGGCGACCTTTCCTATTTCTTGTAATGAATGTTTATATTCAGCTAAACAATGCTACAGAAATTTTTTAAATGTTTGAAAGATTTTCAGCTAGGAGGTAGTCTTTAGGTACAAATTATTATTTTAATGCTAAGATTTAAGAAACCAATAATTTTATAGGGGAGCCTGCCCCATTAGCATGTTGATTAAAAAGTATCTGTGAAGATTGGGTCAGGAATTGAATAAAGCTTTGTGCATTGGTCATATGTATATATTTTTTTCTGGTTAGAATTGGGAGGTATTCTTGAATTGGTCATTTATCAAGGTCTTAGAGAATTTCAAAGAGCCTTCCTAGCTGTATTTCTGTGTGCGCTTCTGTATGCCCAGGAGGGCAGGCGCTTGAACTTGTTTTTTCTCTATAAAGCTGCAAAAACAAAACAAAACAACAAAACAAAACCAAACCTAACCTTCCCCAGACCTGCCTGTCTTTTAATGTTTCACAGCCTTTATTTTAGTTTGAATTAAATTCTTTGTGCATGTGCCAGGGGTTATTATTGTCAATCTTCTTCAACCTTGGCAATACTGTAATTTGTAAGGTTTGGATTTTTTCCCTTTGCACTTGGGCACTGGAATTATAATCATACTAGGGGCCTATTGCATGAATTTGTGCACCATGAAAGGAACTGTGGGCCACGAGGCTGTGGTGGGCACAGGGGCGGGTTTTGGCCCATCCTCCACACCCCCACAGGCCCATGGCCCTGGTCCCCTGTCTGCTGGAAGCCCCACTCCTGCTGTCATCACTCCCATACACTGATGGTGCCCCACTTGTACCCGCTAATAACACGGAGTAATTAGGGCCAACACCAACAATGGGTGTGAGTAGGAGCCAGCGTAGTTAGCAGGTGCGAGCGGTGGCTGCTGTCCCGATTGTCCCTCAAGAGCAGGTGGAGGTGGAGAAGCCACCGGGGGCAATTGGGGCTGGTAGCTGCTGCTTGTACCTGCTGACAACTGAGTGATATAGGCTGGTGCCAGGCGCTAGCAGCAGGTGCGAGCAGTAGCTCTGGCAGTGGATGCGAGTGGGGCTGGTGCCAGCAGCAGGTGTCAGCACCAGGTGTCAGCACCAGGAGGGACTGTGACACTTGGGAGCAAAGAATTTTCATTAACCACCAGAGGCTTACCCCAATGACAGTAACCAGTGTCCCACCTTGGTCTGGCGCCCCCACTCACCTGCTCCATTATCCTGCTGTAGCTGTTGCCTACCATGTTCCATGTTCTTCTGCCTGCTGCCAATGCCTGCCATGTTCCGCACGTGCCCCCTGGTGGCCAGCGTACGTCATAGTGACCGGTTGTTCAGTTGTTCTGCTGTTCGATCTATTTGCATATTAGGGTTTTATATATGTAGATAGTATTTGATTTGAACTGACAGGTCAATCCTAAGGATTTCTTTGGGTGGTTGAAAGATATCCTTGGTTATTATTATTATGTTTTGATTATCTGTCGAATGCTTTTACTTGTCCCTTGTGATTTTTTCATCTTTTTTTTTTTTTTTTTTTTTTTTGTCATATGACTAACATTATGTAAAATTTTATTTAGGACCATATTTTGCTCACAGACTTCATAAATATAATTAGGATTTTTGATGTAGAAACTGGTTTAATTTTTGAATCTTGCTTTTTATCCACACTGCCAATTCATTAAAAG
This sequence comes from Pipistrellus hanaki, assembly GCF_964339955.1. Classification (NCBI taxonomy): domain Eukaryota; kingdom Metazoa; phylum Chordata; class Mammalia; order Chiroptera; family Vespertilionidae; genus Pipistrellus; species Pipistrellus hanaki. The sequence continues at coordinate 67,720,569 of NC_140506.1, read as the reverse complement.
ATACCTTAGTAGAGGTGTTCAGTTAGATGCCAGGAGTATTAAGTTGCTTAATAAATATGAAATTATAGTGACTAAGGTGACATTTTCCATCAAGCCATCAATGTTTATGCCAAATGCTAATCTTTATGTCACTTATTTGAAGCACTAAACGTCTTTTAAGAGCCAACCTAAATCCTGGTGTCAGTGTCAGTTACTGTTGAGAGAGTGGCTACAAGTTGGTCCCTTGACATTATTTTCAAAATATAACACAAAATTAAATAGTTGAACCTATGAGGGATCTCATTTTGATGGAGAAATAGGAGACCAAATATGTTAGCTATCTAATAGGGTCTGAGTTGATCATTATTTTTATTTTATTGTTGTCTAAATGAAGGGAAGAAATGGGGAGTGGAATGGGTATGCTTTAGTTCTTATTTGACCAGATTTTATTAGAAGGCATTTGGACATGGGAAATACATATGGTAATAATTGATGGGATATTATTTGATACTAGAGGCCCAGTGCATGGAATTTGTGCAGGGGGGGGGGGTTGTCCGTAAGCCCAGCCTGCACCCTCTTTAATCTAGGACCCTTCGAGGGATGTCCAACTGCCTGTTTAGGCCCGATCCCAGTAGGCTTCCAACTGCTCGCCTGCCTGCCTTCCTGATTGTCCCTAACTGCTTTTGCCTGCTAGCCTGATCAACCCCTAACCATTCCCCTGCCAGCCTGATTGATGCCTAACTGCTCCCCTACCAGCCTGTTTGCCCCTAACTGCCCTCCCCTGTAGGCCTGGTCACCCCTAACTGCACTTCCCTGCAGCCCTGGTTCCCCCCAACTGCTCTCTCCTGCAGGCCTGGGTACCCCCAACTGCCCTTCTCTGCAGGCTTGGTTGTCCCCAACTTCCCTCCTCTGTTGGCCTGGTCACCACTAACTGCCCTCCCCTATAGGCTTGATCACCCCCAACTGCCCTCCCTTGCAGGTCTGGTGCCTCCCAATACCCCTCCCCTGCTGGCTATCTTGTGGAGGCCCTCTGTGTCCACATGGGGGCAGCCAAATTGTGTGTTGGAGTGATGGCCAATTTGCATATTACTCTTTTATTAGATAGGATTGTAATATTAGTAAAAGTGATTTAAGTTATCATCTATGTGCTATCCTTTTAGTTAGTGAAAATGTCTTCATATCCTTGATCCTTTAGTTTAGGGGGGCGCAAACTACAGCCTCTGGGCCAAATTCTGGCCACAGCCTGTTTTGTAAGTTTCATTGGAACACGGCCACACCCCTTGATTTGTGTACTGTCAGTAGTACCTTTCATGCTACAATGGCAGCGTTGAGTTGGGTCCACAAAGCCTAAAATATTTACCAGCTGGTCCTTTTTCAGAAAAAGCATGCAAACCATACACTTTGGTTGTATCAAGAGTCCTGGTGGTATGGACTTTTCCGGGTATTTGCCTATTTTGATCATTATGTCTGGATAGCTGATCCAAAGGTGTTTACACATGTGTCTTTGAACACATACTCTTTTTTTCTAGGATGAATGATTTTTCGTCTAAGGATTTATCACAGTGTATGAATCTGTGAAGAAATGGCCATCTACTTTGTGCTGTGTGTGAACAGACTGCAGAGGGACAATCATATCTGCAAATTCTGTGGTTGTGTGTTTTTGTGAGAGAAAGAGAGAAGGAGAGGATACAAGATGTTTCTTTTGTTCTCTTCATTTCTATTGAGTTAACTATATTGGCTGTTTTACTCTTAAATTTCTTGCTAGATTAAACTCTGTTTCCTACACCTGGCTATAGCCTGGACTTTAGCTAGCATTTGGAAAATGGAGACAGTTGGCATTTTCTTAATGACTGACTTTTGGTGAGTTCATTGTTTTTTTCCAAGCAATGCATACCCACGGTAAGAAATCAGGGATGCAGAAGAGCTTATTTATGATGAGAAGTGAAAGTCTCCTGCCCTATCCCTCACACACTCAGGTTTATTTTCTTTTTCTTTAAAAATTTTTAAAAAATTTATTTCAGAGAGGAATGGAGAGAAAGAGAGAGATAGAAACATCAAAGATGAGAATCACTGATCAGCTGCCTCCTGTATGCCTCCTACTGTGGAGTGAATCTGAGACCCAGACATGTGCCCTTGACCAGAATTGAACCCAGGATCTTTCAGTCCTCAGGCCGACAATCTACCCACTGAGCCAAACCTGGTAGGGCCAAACTCATTTTCACCAGCATTTCTTCACCATAACGAAAATTCTAGTAGTTATCTGAATAAAATTGTGAACCACTATTTCTTGATTTAATGACCTTGGGCAGTTTCCTTGTACTTCCTACTGTGAAAGATGAAGATTTGGCTACTCACCCTTCATGCTCATCTTCTCCTAAACTTGATAGCTACTTCACTATTTTTGTTTCATTATTGGTTCTTATCATAATATTAGAGTATATGTCAATAATTCTATTTCTTGTTCACTTTAATCAAGTGACTTGATTTTGCTTTAAGATGAAAGTATTAGTGGCTCTACTCTTCCTCTTCCTGTCTCTTTTGTTTTTCTCTTCCCACCTTCTTTCAGTTTAATTTTTGCTTTTATACTGTCAAAGTTGATAACATTTACATTGTGTTCTGTGCTTCAATTACAACCATAATTTCTCTGCTTTCTGCCTGTGTGTGTTGCCTTCAAGGCTAAAAATAATCAATATTTATATTACTATAAGTATGTAATTATTTTTTACTGCTGAGACATGTAGTGTGCTATGTGTCTATTTCTTTTCTTCTGGATTTTATTACATCCCTCCAGGCCACTCATCAAGGTAAAATAGAATCCTTTCTTTTGTACCTCTGTTTTCCTTTTTATAGAATTTATGTTAATCAGATTGTAGCCAACTTAGATTGATTTTTATATGTCTCTTATCTTTTTGCTCATATTTTCAATTTCTTTGTCCTTTCTGCTCTACATTTTGAAAGCTTTTCTCTCCATTTTATTGCATTAAAAAATTTGGCAATTGATTCTCTGCTCCTTTTGTTTTCTTTTTCTGGAAATTCCTTGATTAATTTCCCACTTCAACCCTCCATTCTTCTGTATATGGTTTGAGTGATGGCTCCCTCCACTCTCCTGTATACATAGTACCGTTCTATTCCCTACTATGTCATCCAAAAATCTGCAAGAATATCTGGTCCATTGATGTCCCATATGTTCTCAATGCTTTTATGAACTTGTATTTTTTATTTTTACTGCCATTTTAATGAGTTTCAAAGGGAAGAAGAAGAGGCATATGCTGAGTCTGCCATCTTGCACTTTATTACTTTAAATTCATATCTCACTGTGATTTTTCTTCTTTTAAGGATCTCAGATTATTTTAGTTTGTAATAAAGAACCAACACATTTACCTAGTATCTTTAAATATTCTTCAATTTTTTCCAAGTAAGCAAACAATTTTTTTCATAAATATTTGATCGTATTTAGGTTCTTATAAATTAAATAAATGCACATATTTATTTTCACTTTCTATAATTTCTCTTTCTTCAAGTCAGTTTTATTTTAAACTTTTCTATATATGTATATATTCTTTAAACTCAGAGTTTTAAAGTTTAGGATCCTAAATCATTTTTAACATGGCATTTAGATTTAAATGTATTTCACATCATAAATCAACCATAGGCTTCACATACATTTGGTTAATTTTAAAAAATATATATTTTATTAATTTTTCACAGAGAGGAAGAGAGAGGGATAGAGAGTTAGAAACATCGATGAGAGAGAATCATCTATCAGCTGCCTCTTGCACACCCTTTACTGGGGATGCGCCCGCAACCAAGGTACATGCCCTTGACTGGAATCGAACCCAGGACCTTTCAGTCCCCAGGCCGACGCTCTATCCACTGAGCCAAACCGGTCCCAGCGCATTTGGTTAATTTTTTATAATTTCTTATACACATGATAGGCTCAAGCTCACTTTTTCTTTTTCTTCATATAGCTACAACCCAGAGGGGAAAGAGGGCTTGATATCTTCTTCTTCTTTTTTTTTTTTTTTTTTCCTTATTCTCCAACCCTCCCCTATTTGCTCTGCTTCTGTCTCCTCCAGAGTCAGTGATGTGGGGTGGGTAGATTTAGAGAAAAAAAGCACAGAAGCTGATGTGATTGCTGCTGCCACAATCTGATCACTGACGCTTGATGTTATAACAAGTGTTCAAACAGTGGTTCCCTCCCCCTTCATCCGTACTCTATTCTCCCCTCATTTGGGTTAATGCACATTGTGATCCTTCCTTAGCTCGCCCTGATCCCACCTTTGTACCCGTAGGTCCTTCCTGCTGGGGAGCATTTTCCTGCAGTGAGCTGTCTTAGGTGAGACTCTTTCAGGCGTTTCATGCCTTGATATTCTCCAAGGTATCGATTTAAACATATTACCACTGAAGTGTAGCAAAAGCTATGCTTCCTCCTTGCCCTATAATTGTTGTTTTTGTCATTGTCACTTGCCTTAGATGTGCCCCTATCTTTATGCTTCTATAGGCATGAGGCTGACACTAGTCTTTTCCTACTGAATTTCACCTAAATTTAGGGATTTGTGTTAATTTTCCCTAAGAATTTTCTTGTACTCCACTTCAGTAATGGCATAGGCTGGCCTCTGATGTACTCAAGAAGGACCCATCTGCTAGTGAGAAGCCATTTCCTTTCCTACAGCAACTCCCAGTATCTCTGGTTGATTCCCTTGAGAGCCTTCCTTACTTGGCTGGGAGTTGGAGCATTTACTGGAAGCGGAGAGCACAGAGAGCACCTTCTCTATGTCTGTAAGTTCCCCTTCAATAAACTCCTTACTGAATCTTTAGCCTCCTCTATTGTGGGCTTGACTGGGTGATGGTAACCGATAGATTAGTTTTGCCACCGTTAATAAGTCTTATGAGAATACCGTAACATGTCTCCTTAGAAAGTGGAGTTTTTCATCACCTATTGTCCTCAGTTTCGATGCTTCAGCTGAAATGCCACAACTGCAGGAAAAGTTCCACCGAACAAAGTGTTACACTGCTTTGGTGCTTACCAATTGTGTTCACCAATTCTGGTCATCCTTTCCCAGTGAGACATAAGTATTGAATTGAATCGAAGGGAAAGGAGAGATTCCTTTTATTAGAAAGTCTAACTCAAAGTGAGTTATTCATTTGTATGGAGAGAACATGAATATGTTCCTAGTGTCCTTGGTGCTCTGCTCTAAACAAGGCTTTTTTTTTCATTGAACAAACTGCTCCTATGTAAATTCCCTAACAGAAGTGTTCGTGTTTTCCTCACATCAGTGTCCTTAGCTCATACATTATAACTGGGACTCTATAGGTGTTGATTGAATGGGTGACTGTGAGCTGATGGGTTCATGGTGAAAGGGAAATAGTTATGAAATGGCCATTTGAATTCCCAAAGACCTGACCTGAAGATGAAGTGGACAGGACAAAGATGTATTAAATTCAAGTACATGCTGTGAAGAGGAAGATCATGTCTATTTGGGCAGAGAGGAATTGAAAAGGATAATCAGCCTCTTCTTATCTCCAGTTGGCTTCCCCAAATATTCTAAATTTAGAGTAATTCTAAAGTTACTTGAATGATTACACTAGGCTGAGAGCTGTTTATAAAGTGGCAAAGAGTAACGGTCAGAATAATACCTTTACTTACCTACTGAGATACTTTGGAGAATCACTTGACATCACTTAGAGGCACAATTCCATCTGAATTCCATACTTAAAAAACATGAAATTATGTACTTTAGGTAGGAAAACTTTTCTGTTTAGGACTATCGTATTCTGCTGGTGCAAAAATGACAAGGCTGGCAGCTTCTTTTGATGGATGTGTGGCAGAATATTATTGTATTTTTCTGTGTATAAGATGCTTGAGGAGCATCTTATACATGGCAGTTAATTGAGGAGGGAACCACAGGGGTGTGTAGCTGCCCATACCTTGTCAAACTGGCTTCCTCCAATCACAAGCCATATTGCTAATAACGTCAGCTGATGACATAATTGGAGTTGGAGGTGGAGAGTAAGCAGATGCAACAGAGCACAGAGATCAGAGCATTCTGAGCTCATAAAAAGATAAATACCAGTAAGCTATTGTCTTACTCTGCAAAATTCAAACTGACTGTAATCAGCTATGCAAAGAAGCACGGAAATAGAGCTGCAGAGAGACAATTTGGACCTCCTCCCACTGAGTGTCAGATCAGACAGTGGAGAAAACAGAAATAACAACTCCTTAGGTGTCAAAAAAGAAGGCCTTATTAGGAAAACCAGCAAAATGTTTAAAATATTGATTTCTTAATTTTGGGTTGGTAAAGTGGGGAGCGTCTTATACATATTTTCCATGGTAATAGATTTTTGTAGCACCGATATGGGATTGACTTTGCAGGAGGTTCAAGCAGAAGTACATGTTGACTCTCAGGAAATAAGCTGTTATCTACAATAAATTCAACTATTTGGAGAAGGAACAAACCCAACAGAGAAAATTGCATTCTATATAGGACACTGGTGTATTCAGTTTGCTCCAGCTTTAAAAATTCTTGGTGTAGAAAAACCAAGTTCAAACAGCTTGGAAGGAATTTAAGGGAAAAAATAGTCAGGTTTAGGGAGTTTTAGGAATAAGGAGGGTCCATGGGGGAGGAATGCATAGGTGAGGGCTTGGGTCTGCCAGAAGGCACACATTCACAGAGAGAGAGAGAAAAAGGTGCCACAGGATAAGGGGAGAGGAAGACATGCTTTTACAGAAGATAAGGAAAGTCAGAGTATGGGGAATAAGGAAATAAACTTTCACAGAGGGTAGAGAAATGTGGACAAATGGCAGAAAGAGGAAAAGAGATTTTCACAGGAGATAGAGAAATGTTATAAGATGGGGGGGAGGGGGGACCACATGGGTTTTGGGCTTTGAAGCTGATATTTTGCAAAAGGAGTGACCAATTAGAAGAGCATAGAATCATAAAGTGGAAAAGGGGTCCAATTAGAATGGAGCATAAAGATACAAAGAACTATAGCATTTATAAACCTTAGAAAAAGGGGCTTTGTGAGTTAGCCCCTTGGGTCCTGCTCCCTGTATGGGAGTTTGCATTTGCTTCCAATAAATTTCCACCCTTTTCACCTACCACCTTCTGTCTGTGGCACCATTCTTTGAATCCATCTGGACAAGGACCCAAGAAAGAAATCCCCCTTGCATCCTGCTCAAGAAGACAACATGAATCAGTCTGTTCTGAGAAAGGATTTGAAAAAGAACAAGTGAGAGGGAGAGAAAGTGAGAGGGCCTCTGCTAGCAATGCTTGCTGGGAGGAACCTAGAGAGGGATGCTGCTGCTTAAGAACAATGCAGAAACTGACATTGTTTGTTGATTCCACCCCCACCCCCACAGTATCTAGAGGATGGCGGCCCAGCCATCTACTGATTACGTGAATTAAAAAAAAAAAAAAAAGCGTTAGTCGAGAAAAGACGTGTACTCAGCATGCTCTTAAAACATCTGTTCTAGTAAAACACTTGAAAATAATCGTGCACTAACAGGAGAAAAACAGCTGTGCAGGAATCGATGCGCTCTACCACACTCATGCCTGGAATACACGTACAATGAAATCTCCAGCAATGGGCCCCTGGGGTATTTTGATCAGTGGATAGACTATTGATTTTTGTGTAATTTTACTGTGTGCTGCTGTACGGAATCCTTGTGCCTGGAGTCCAAGGGGAAGCTCCTACTCATGGACGTGTGACTGAAAGCCGTTTACATCAACTCTTCCAAAGCGATATAGAAGCAAACATCACTCTCCAGGGAAGGTTTTGAAGCACCGAGAGGTGGTGTGTCTGCAGCTAAGTTGTCTTGGAGATGCAGTCGCAGCCCTTGCTTCCCTCCTCCCCTTGGCACTAAATTGTACCCCAAAGTGCAATCCTGTTCTTTATTCCTTTCTTTTGTCAACTCCCTCTAATATGATCAAATTTCCTTATTTGCAGAGGCAGAGTAATCCCCTGAGTTCCAAAGGTATAGCCCAAGTGGATCTTAGTCTCTCTCCCCCCCACCCCCCCACCCCCCATCCTATCCTGGAAAAGTTGTTGGAGTAAAGCAAGTGGGAATTTTCTTCCCTAAAGGAGTAGAAAGTGTGATATAAAAAAAAAAAAAAGAAGAAGAGTAAACTCCATCTGTTCTTTCCCCACCGTATCTTTCCAAATTTTGTTTCTGTGAGTGCTCACTCTGAAAACTGTTTCTTAAATTCTTACATCCTATAATTGCAGTGAACACTTCAAAAAGTTATTTGAAGTTAAAAAGTATGCGGGTCAGCTCTCCTCCTCCAGATGTTGCTGATAGCTGGGAGAGTCTGGGAATGGCTTTTAGCTTCTCCTTCTGTCAAATGGTGAAAAGCACTGATTTCTAGGGTTCTCTTGTAAGGTGCTAAGTGCTGGAGTACAGTATTCCATCTAGGGGCGATTTTTTTCCTCTTGGGTTGAAAGAGCATTCCAGAATTTATCAGCCTTTGCTGGATTCAATCAGCCAGCCGCTCGGAGCTGCTCGAGGCAGAACTGCGCTTTGCGCCACTGACATGTGGAAAAGCAATCAGACACTGAATTATATGACTGGCTTTCTTTGTCTTCATCTGTTTAAAGCACTCAGCGAGCCCCAGCGAAATAGCAGTGCTGTGTGTGAAAGCCCTTGGAAAACCTCATTCATCACGGAGTTGGTAGGGAAACCTGAACAAATAGCTGACGGGCTGACTTCACAAAAGGCAAGAACAGACAGTGTTTTGATGTTTTCAGGGATCGTGCTGTGAACATGATTTTGCCTTCCCTGCCCCCCCCCCCCCCCCACGTCCACCTTCCAGGCTTTTAAACATTTGGATCCTTCGACTTCAGTCAAAAGCAGACAGAACTGCTCATAGAGGGTTAGTGTTGCAGCTATTACAATCATAGCATTTCCAGATCTTGATGTTCTACTTTGAAAGTCCAAATATACCCTGAAAAACAGTTTATGCATCTATGTAGCAAGGATGCAGACCTCCGCAAGACCAGCTAAGTCAGGAGGAAAGGACAGACCCACCAGACCAGGACGGAGCCCATGCTGGCTCACTGCTGACCTCCCCTGTGAAGATGAGCTGCTCTGTAGGTGGTTGTTAGTGGTTTAAACTTTCAATTTGGCTTTCTCTGGATGCAGCCTGATTCTCACTTAAACTCAAGTCTCTTCATGCGGTATTTGGGCTTAGGACATGTAAAGAAATGTTAATATTTGCTGAGGCAAAATAGAATTAATACTGTAATTTGGTTTCAGAAAGGCAATACATTATAAAACCACGGATGTGTCATTTTTAGATTATTTGTAGTTTGGATAACCCATACAATGGATCCTCCATAATGTAGACAAATTGGAGTAATTTTAAAGTATCTTTGAAATGAACTGTCAGTTCAGTTTCATTCTGAGAGAGAAAAGCAAGTCATTATAACGTTGGATTTCTTAAGGAGATATAATTGAATATCGTCTGCTTAGGGAAAAGAGTGTTTCAATTAGCCTAAAGTATGTGGCAATCCAGGAGGCTCCTGCTTTTGGCTTTGTGAGCCGCTTGATACTATAAGTGAACTGGGGTGTATGTGTACATGTGTGTACGTGTGTGTGTGTGTGTGTGTGTGTGTGTGTGTGAGTGTGTGTGTGTGTGTGTGCAAACACTATGGTGGGGGTGGGGGTGGGGTGCACTTTCATGAAGTCCACATTTTTGCAGAGTGGTGAATCTGATTCCAACTTGGAGCCTAATTAGACAGGTTGACTACTTGTCAAAGGATGACTAGTATTTCCATTTTTATATCCTGCCAGAAAATGAAAAATCAAAAAATGTAAGGTATAAGTGAGTGAGAGCACAAAATGCTCAGGTGAGTGAAGGGAGGTGGTATATTAGTGTGAGGCATTTTGCAAATCTCTTGAGGAATCCTATTGGAAAACTAGAATCTTATAAAGAATTTCAGCAATTACTGGATTTAGAGAGGGACCTTTTATTATGCAAAAAAATTATCTCTGTGATATATGAAGTAACATGTATCCAAGATAGCATGGGACAGAAATTCATTTACATGTAGATGAACATGAGGAACGCTGGGACAATGCCTGAAGAAAAAGACCTCAAACTGATCCCAAATAGAGGCTACACAGCTGCAAAACATGAAGGGACCAAAGTTAACACTGGGTGAGATGAGAAAGGCTCTGTTTGTTATGGAGTGTCGTGTTTAAGCTAATTGTACATTGTAGATAATTCTCATTCTATACTCTTGAGTTCAGTTCTTTTCAACAAATCCTTTTGTTTTCTTTACATAGTTCAGGGTTGAAGAAGTACTTTAATTATTATAGCTATCTTTCTGTAACCTGGGTTCTATTAAAATTCTGCATTCGGAGCTGAAAAACCAGCTAAGCAGTACTACTCAAAAGGATGTAGCTATAATAAGTGTTTTTTCCAGGGAGTGTTCTAGCATAAAGTCACTCGCCATATCTTTCTCTTAGTTAGCTGATTAAAAAAAAAAAAAAAAAAGATCAGATAACCAAATACAGAGGACTCAGATAACCAAATGACAATCCTAGGATGATCTTTCTTAAAACGAAACAAGACAAAAGCCACCTGTAGCAAAATAATACACCAAACAATCACGGCACCATCAGCACGGTGTGGTGGGAAGGGCATTGAACTGAAAATCACTCTAGTCCCCACTCTGCTCGCATAAATGGTTGACTCTTGGTAATCTCCTTAATCCCTCTGGGTATTGGTTTCCTCATCTGTAAAATAAGGAGATTGACTAGATCACTGCTCCTTTCTAGTTAGTTGTAAGATTATAGGACTTTTACAGAAACCTGTTACACTAGAGAATTTCATATGTATATATGTCTCATATATAATTTCACTTACTGTGTTTTTTTCCGTGTGTTAGATGCTATTCTTTTTTAAATCATTAGACTGAAATCAAGGGGCATCTTATACATGGAAGTCAGCCGAGGAGGGAGTCGTGAGGGTGAGTGGCTGCCCACACCTTGTCAAACAGGCCTCCTCCAATCAAGAGCCTTGTTGTTACTGACGTCACTGATGCCGTAATTGGAGGTGGGGGTGGAGGTGGAGAGTGCGGCAGATCCAACAGGGACCGGAGCCCATAAAGATGTCAAAAAATAGATAAGTACAGGTAAGCAATTGTCTTAATCTAAATTCAAACTGAATGTAATCAGCTATGCAAAAGAGCAAGGAAATAGAGCTGCAGAGAGACTATTTTGACCTCTTCCCACCGAGTGCCTGATCAGACAGTGGAGAAAACAGGGAGAACAACTCCTTAAGATGCCAAAAAAGAAGAAGGCCTCAAGAGGAAAAACAGCAAAATGTTTAAAATATTGATTTTTTAAATTTTGGGTTGGAAAAGTGGGGGGTATCTTATACACGGGGTGTGTTATACACGAAAAAGTTCGGTATATTGTATACTTTAATTTGGTTCCTATAAGTCTTAGAGTCTAAGAAAATGAATTATTTAACCAAGGATGCAGCTTTTTTAGATAATTTATAGTTTGGATCACCTATTAATATGAATTTTACACTCCACCAGTCTGGCTGTCTTAGGCAGAAAAGGAACTTAATAGAATATTGGATAGGTCATAGAATCAATGAGGGAGAGGGGCTTAAAAACCAGTTTGGGGCCTTGCTGTCAGAAAAAAAAAAAAAAAATGCCCAAGATGGTGTAACAGAACAGGCTTGGTAAGGAAACTGCTGAAGGTTAACTGCTGCTGCACCTCTGAGTGAGACCTGTGTTCTGTCCCACTGCCATTGCTGCTGGGGGAGCTGGCCCAGTTCCCTTAACCCCAGCCCAGTGGGAACTCCCCACAGGCCCTGCATCTCTGCACACTGCCTTCTGAGGTAAAGCTGCTGGCCTCTGTCTAGAATTCCCCCACCAGGACTTACAATGTGGAGAATTCTCCAAATGTAAACAAGCCTTTTGAAAAATGACAAATGCTTGCTCTATCATCTGTATTAAGTTTAGTAGACAACTACTCTGTTCTGTGATGGAGAATATTTCTCTGTTGAAGTGCTTGAATTCAGCCTATCCCTGGTTAAGGCTCTCTGAGAGATCTCTGTATCTCTTCCTTGTTAACATCACCTTCCCCATTTCCAGGTATTAAAGCCTTTTCCAAATTTCCTTCCTTCCTTTCCAAGCCTTTCCTTCCTTCCTTCCTTCCTTCCTTCCTTCCTTCCTTCCTTCCTTCCTTCCTTCCTTCCTTCCTTCCTTCCTTCCTTCCCTTCTTCATTATTCTGAGGAATAAAGAAGTCAGAAATTTGTCTTTGGCTAGCTATCAACTGACTTGTAACATTTAAGCCTTAATTTTAAAAATATTCTTTATAAATTATTTGCATAGCAGTGTGCTCAGGCATTTATACCGATTTAGAAAATTTTGATTGCTTTTATTTTTTTTATTGATTTCAGAGAGGAAGGGAGAGGGAGAGAGAAATAGAAACATCAATAATGAGAGAGAATCATTGATGGGCTGCCTCCTGCATGCCCCTTATTGGGGATTGAGCCTGCAATCTGGAAGTCAAACCATGACTTCCTGGTTCATAGGTCGAATGTCAGCCACTGAGCCATTCCAAATGGGCTGCCTTTATTTTTTATTTATTTATTTATTTTTAATTACAAAGGCGACCTGGATAAAATTTGGAGGTGGAAACAAAAGGCTTAGTTGAGGAAACATTGAAAACATTGCCCAGAATGTACCCTAGGTAGGGTTGGAAGGTGTGGTTGACATGGGGACCATGAGGTATGTTTGGGTAGCCCCTTGAGGGGAAGCTCTTTGAAAAAGGGGATGAAGGTTTAATTCTGTTCCATAAGACTCTGAGACTATTGCTGTACTGTTCAGTAATTGGTTTCAAAGACAAACTCCAGTGTGATGTTGAGTCCTTTAATGGCTGAACCCATGAGAAGCGTTGCTAGACTTTGTGTAAAAAATTGCAGCACTTACACAGGACATGCAGCTCTTTGCCTCAAGTTGGAAAATGCCATGAAGACGCAATAAAACAAAACATAAGCTACTTCACCATAAGCCTAAGGAACAGCAATAAGCGAAAATGACTGCTAATTGTGTATTGTCAGTGATATAATGCTGCTGCCCTTTGGATGTCAGGGCTGGACCTTTTCTGAGTTTATTATCCCACTCACAGGGGGAAATGCATGTTCATTACCAGGGCTTAGAGCATCTGGCAAAGTAACCTCTAATTCTGCTTAAATGGAAATCGACAAAGCAGATACATGTTTTCCTGGTTCTTGAGAATTGGTCCCCTGGGGTGGCTCTTGTGACTCAGCATTCCTGAATTATGTGCCCTCCTCAGAACAGGGCTGGAACAGCAAATGCCATTCAGTGGTTCCATCTGTGTAAATAAATCTAAGCCATATGAAGCTGACACAAATTGCTTTATTCAATGAATTGAATGATTGCAAGGGACTGCCGTGGTCTGAACACTGCTTTATATAGTGACTTCAAGATCTAAGTCCCCTGCCCATACGAGGAGGTAAAAGATAGTGGTCATCAGAAGTCATGATTACATTTTGAATGGATAATATTTTCCGGCTGGATTATGGACTTTGAGGGAATATGAATGCTAAAGCAGGAAAGAACTCCTTCCTTTAAATCAATAGTAGTTATACAGGTGAAAGGTCCTGTGTTTTAACATGCTGGGGAAGAGGGGTCATTTTGTGAGGAATATTTTATATATACAACAGCTAGACTCTTACGAAAAATGTTTTTATTTTCCATCAGCCAAGGTATCAGGGAGACTTCATAAAAATAAATTATTTTACTTTACTGTATCGTATTTCCTTCGTCGACAACAATTTTGTATCATTCTGAAGGAATAACCTTGAGGTAGACTCAGTGTTGATAAAATTTATTTAAATTGCTGATAGCAATCCAGCTGTGCTCAGCAGCTGAACTTTATTTTTTTATTTTTTATTTTTTTAAATCAGTCTTTATTGTTCATATTATTACAAAGGTTCCTCATTTCTTCCCCCCTCCACCAGGTTCCCACCCCACCCTCCACCCCCTCCCTACCCTCCACCCCCTCCCCACCCCCCATTGTCCTCATCCATAGGTGCACAGTTTATGTTCAGTCTCTGCCCGCATCCACCACTCCCCCTTTCCCTGAGAACTGTCAGTCCCTCCCCTCCCATATCGCCGGCTCTACTATTGTACAATCAACAGAACAGCTAATATTGTTCATCAGGTTTTTCAATCTCCTTTTTGTTTTTTTGTGTTTTTTTTTAATTAATAAACTTTTACACTTCTAAGAATACATTTTAAAATCTAATAATTTTAAACCTTGTTTTTTTCTGCCCTGGGAATTGAGAAGCAAACTTGTTTACATGTAAACTTGCTCTTAGGCTATCAAAAGTGTGGCCATTCAAATGTAAATGAACACATTGTTTAAAGATAGCAGCTGAACTTTAAACTAATGTAGATGGAGGTTAAATCCAGAAGAGTCCCGCCTTGTTGAGCTCGAGGTGCTTGTGAAACTCTCATTTGTCATTGTGTGAGTCCTGGAAGAATATCCCAGTTGCTGTTGGCAGAAGTCATCAGGTGAATTGGGAAAAGATGAGCAGAAAGAAAGAAGGAAAGAGAATTGTTTTAGGCCAATAGCATGATAGTGAAGAAAGGAACAAATGAACGAAAAGGCAAGTGGCAGTGACTAAGTGGAGGTTCGGGTGCAATCTTACAAGCAATCGCACATACAACTAATACAGGGGAGTTCTGGCCGTTAGCATTCTGTGTGGGCAAGCGGTGTGATGTGGAGAGACTGGCTGGGTCTTCCTGGCGGTGGCTTTTTGTGAAGTGGAGGGTTCAGATGCTGGCTCCATCTACTTCTGCTTCTGCTGCCCCTGGAACGAACTCTTTACTTGTGGAATATTTACTCTTGCCGGGTATCATGATAAAGCATTTGTGTATATTATGTCATTTTTCCAGTTCCAAAGATTTACTCAGAAAGAGTTGGCACATTAAAGCTGCATGGTTGGGCACCAGGAGATGGGCCATTTCTTTTAGTCAGCCATCAACTAGCAACTCACGTAACTTTCTAACAGTAGAATGGAAATAGCAAGTCATAATTCACAGGTTTGTTGTTAGGAGTATAGAGATCTACCCCAAGTCAGGCAGATAGCATGCTATCATGTCAACTGCCTTTCATTCTCTTTCTTGATAAACTAGTTTCTGCATCTATAATAATTATATTTTTTAAAATTCCTTTCAGCAGGAATATTTAGTATAAATTTTGCTCATATTGTGAATTTTATGGTTTTGGAGTTCATCAGTAGAAGTTGTATTTGATTTATTGCTTTATTATTATTTATTATTTTAGCATCTAATGTAATACCTTACCCCTAGTGAGTGCTCAGAAGTTTTATTAAATTAATCACGGGTCTACTAAGGCACAAGCTACTTCATTGGAAATAAATATTTTCAAATTGGAAGACTTTCCGTGAAGCAAACTAGCATAGGCAACAAAAGCATTATGAATAGAACACCGAGAAGCCATAGTTTCTCTAGGGAACAAAGGAGTCCAGGAAATACAGCTCAAGGCAGCATTGTCAGGTGTGTGCTCAAGGCTGACAAAAGGTTTCTTTTCTGGAGCACAAAGGATTTATTTGGATTTTGCTCATAACGTCAAGATCACAGTGTGAGTTTTATGGGCATTGCTTACTCTGAAAGAATTCATCCTTTCCAGAGCAAATAACTGCTCCACTTGCACATTACCTGTCTAGGGTGAACTGAAACACAGACGGGCTGAAATAGGCACGCTCATTTATTTTCTCCCTTAAAGCAACGTTTTCTCAGAAATAATGTTTTCAAGTCATTCGCAACACCATTTTTCTATTATCACCTTTTATATCTGGGGTTTGGTAGGCATGTAAATTTTCCAAAGAATAAAATGAAATTTGAGTGAGTGGAGATATACAGGAGACAGATTTTTGTTAACTTTTGTCTTTATATTTTGTCTATATATTTTTTTACATGTTGCGGAGGAGATCTTAATTCCCTGTTCTATTCCAGTGGGCAATGCTGGTAATTAAAAGCTAATCTAGAGGTGGATAATTTGGAATATGACAGACCACTTCAAAATTGTTATGATTAAAATTGGCTTCCATTGTTAGTTCTAGTTTCTAGTTGTACTAGTGGGTAACAAAGGAAGAAAAGTATAGAAATCACAGAAGAGCCTGGTACTCTGGGGCTAGATCCCGTAAGTCTGGATCTGGTCTCGGAGTTGACTATGTATGGTCTTACGTGAATTCCTTCACCTCTTTTTCATCCATAAAACAGAGAAAATAATAGAATCTATCTTTTGAGGATTAAAAAAATTAATCTACGTAAGGGACTTGGAAGAGTGTCAGGATAACAGTTGCTATAATGTAACCGGACAACCAAGGGGTCCAGGCTGCCTGTCCCTACTTGAGCCAATTAAGCAGAGAAAGGTTTGAATCATATTGGAGCGTTTATTCCAATAGTGCTGGCAGCCGGGGAGAGCTGTTTGTCACCCACAAAAATCTGCTCTGACCACCCCTCTTGCCAGTTGGCTTGTTATATACTCAGAAGGGAAAAGATAGCTACAAGTGTAACATGGAAAGAGGAGGGTAGAATCTACAGTTCAGCCTTTAGGGGATTGAAATCCAATAACAAGGTGGCTAATCTTCTGTGATGTTACTAACAGCTCAGCCCATTCCTGGGACCAGAGATTGGTCAGTGTTCCTGAGAAATCCACCCTCCCTCCTGGGGGGGGGAGGGGGGGGGTGATGCCAGCCAGGGTCTGGGCACAGCAACCAAATCAAAGCATGTCCTGTCCTTGGTCTGTTCTCAAAACGTGCTTCTTTTCTGAGTCATGGACCCATTGAGGCATTTTATTTTTTTATACCCTTGTTTCATCCTCCAGTTTCCTAGGGTCTATAAGAAAACTTCTTATCTATAGTTAGTAAGGTGAATAATTATTAGACAGCTATGGCTCTATTCTCATTACATGCCCTTTCCCACTATCAATAATAGTAGTGGTATTAGTCCTGTATGCTGGTGGTGAGTTTGGCTTTTACATTTCAAACCTTGTAACATTTTTCTTCTTCATAATAGTAGTGGGACATAGGTCCCAAAATTGGGGAATTTATGAGTGTATGCCAT
The DNA here is from genome assembly GCF_964339955.1 of Pipistrellus hanaki. Lineage (NCBI taxonomy): Eukaryota > Metazoa > Chordata > Mammalia > Chiroptera > Vespertilionidae > Pipistrellus > Pipistrellus hanaki. Next base: position 67,703,447 of record NC_140506.1, on the reverse strand, counting down.
GTGCATGCATGCATGATTTTTCTTTTCTTTTAGGTGACTGAGCAGGTTTTATTTCAGAAAGTTGAAGTCATTAACTTTGAAACATCCTTCAATAATCCAATTTGAAGAAGAGCCAAACAATAAAGAACGATATTCTTCACTGAGAGGGAAAATGTGCAGTGGGCATGTGTAATAAAGGAACATATTATGGAGTGAGGATAGGAAGTTAAATGTCTGAAAGTGGATAAGAGAGTTCACCCAAAAGGATAATGACTTGGGAGTTCCAGAATTTTCTGAATTTTGTGAAATACAGTGTTATAGCATTTTTCAGGCTTCTTATATACTAGAGGCCTGTTGCAATGATAGTCATGCAAGAATAGGCCTTCCTTCCCCTGGCTTCCCTCCCAGCCGCCCAGGAGCTGGCAAGTTCTCGCTTCTGTCTGGAGCACCGCTCCTGTAGCTTCCTCCGCCACTCCTCTTCCCTCTCATATCAGGCATCCCATCACTCCCAGCCTCTCTGTATCTGCATATGAAAATTAATCCACCAGCTTTGTTGTGTTAATTTGCATACTCATTCTGATTGGCTGTGGGCATAGTGGAGGAACGGTCAATTTGTCTATTATTAGGTAAGATACATATATGCTTGTTGAAAATCTGAGTATGCCACATGTTTTCAGAACCACAGCGGAACATTGGACAGAATAAAGGAATAAAATCAAAGCCTCAAATTTAATTTCTAGGCACAGAAGTGTGAGGAAAGTAACAAGTAGACTCCTCATCAACAAATTGACGATGTGGGAAAAGACAATCTGCCCTTAAAGAGATTGGTAGAATGTAGATGCATTGGGGGCATAAAATTATGGTTTTCAAGAGTTGGTCTCCCTGAAATAAATCAGCCTTATTTTTCTATATAAGAATTGACAGCGTGTTAGAATGCTTTTCAGTACTCTGTAATTTACTTTTTCTCACTTATAAAATAACATGGACTTCTTTCATGAAGGCATGGTTTTGGTTCATAACTCGGTTACTTACTAATAGTAGGACTGCAGACAAGTGGCTTGACCTTGCTGCATCTGAATCTCAGTATCTGTGAAATGAGAACAAAAATGCCAACCGCACAGAGAAGGGCACTGTGGAAGGGATCAAGGCCGGGGAAGCAGTAAGCGTTCAACACGTTAGCCATTGTTATTGTAGGTCTGGTCACACATTCCCAACAGTCTCTCAGTCTTTTTTCGTTTCTATTTTACATTTCAAAGCCTAAGGAAAAAATTGAGATAATTGAAAATAGGAAGTTAAGCATTTTAGTAAATAGTTTTAATTTCTGATTATATCACTGTAAGAACTGTGAGTGTGAAAAGGAGAAAAAAATAGTGTTTTTTGAGATTTCCTACCCCTATTCCTCCCCTGGATATATTCTTGAATGTTTCTGAAAGGCAAACCAATAGCAAAGATGGATGAACACTCCTTTGTACTTAGAAGATGGATAGTTAGCAACAGATTTTTAAAATCATACATATATTCATATTTTACATCACTTTCTTGATAACTCTGCTTTTTTTTTTTTTTTTTTTTTTTTAAGGAAAGGGAACATTTTAATTTGCTACAGATGTGTCATGAAAACCATTATTAGAGTAAAGAGGAAATACATTTGGAAGCAGTTACACAAAGGTTAACTTTTATTTCTAAGGGAAAATGTGTACATGCAGTAAAGTAATAAAGGAAAGCTGAATTTCCCTGGAGGTGGAGTAGGCCGAATAAAATCTGCTACATTATCCTTCAATCAGCCACTTAAAATTTTAATTGTGTAGACTCTTAATCACAGGGAAAGTAACCTTTGCTTTCCTTTGTGGAGGGGAGGAGGGAGGGCTGCCATGGCTACCACCCTTTTTCCCCCTGCATTTTCAGAAGAATTCTCTTGTTTTAACATTTCTGTGAGGCTCCTGTGCTCCTCTGGGCTCTATGCGTTGGCTTTCAGGCTCATTAGGCTGTGTTGCACAGCAAGCAGTGATGAACAGGCTTTGCATAAGCAGGTACTTGGCGATTGTAAAATGCCTCCAAGCTCGCTCCACTCCACATCCTCCAGCTCTTCTTTTAAGTGGTTCAGTGTCACAGCATATGCCATTCTGGAAACAACATAAATGGGTGTGAGATGTAGATCTGAATTTTTTTTTTTTTACACATTCAGTAGCAATCAAGGGAGTTATATAGTGTGATAACATTAGATTTTATGACTCTGAAATTTTGACTTTCCACATATCTCATGAAGGAACTTACACTAATTTGATATTCATAAGGTTTTCTGGGTTTGGGATGAATTGGGAACCTAGAAGATGATGAGAATCATTGAAAGGTATCTACACTTCTACAGTCTGCAGGAAGCAGGGGGCAGAGCAAATTACCAGGATGATCCCAGCAAGCATCCCTTGAAACAGTTTGGTTTTGCATCAGTACCATTGCCCTAAGCCAATAGTCTCTTCCTATAGCTCTGCAGGGTGCATGCTGATACTGAGGTACTGTGCCATTAGTGTTTCTGCCATTATCTCCTCAGTTCCAGCCACATTAGAACATGTCTTTTGTCTTCTGTCCTCCAAAGCCAAAGGGGCAATGGAAAGAGCATAGGACAGGAAACATTTTAGGCAGATTTTGCTTATTTAAGAAACAAAAACTTTATCCTATCTAATAAATAGGCAATATGCAAATTGACCATCACTCCAACACACAAGATAGCTGCCTCCATGTGGACACAAGATGGCCATCACAAGATGGCTGGCAGGGCAGGGCAGTTGTGGGCGATCAGGCCAGCAGGGGAGGGCAGTTGGGGATAACCAGGCTGGCAGGGGAGGGCAGTTAGTGGTGACCAGGACTGCAGGGGAGGGCAATTGGGGGTGATCAGGCCTGCAGGGGAAGGCAGTTGGGAGTGACCAGGCCTGCAGGGGAAGATAGTTAGGGGTGACCAGGCCTGCAGGGAGGGCAGTTGAGGGTGACCAGGCTGGCAGGGGAGGGCAGTTAGGGGTGACCAGGTCAGCAGGGGAGGGAAGTTAAGGGCAATTGGGCTGGAAGGGGAGCAATTAGGTGTCGATCAGTCTGGGAGGGGAGTGGTAAGGGGATAATCAGGCTGACAGGCAGAAGTGGTTAGGGGCAATCAGGCAGGCAGGCAGGTGAGCTACTCGGAGCTAGCAGTCTTGGATTGTGAGAGGGGTCCCAGATTGGAGAGGTTGCAGGCTGGGCTGTGGGACACCCCCCACTTCCATGCATGAACATCATGCACCGGGCCTCTGGTTGAAATATAATAGACATTTAATAAACTACTTGCATTATAGTATACAATTTGATATTTCAATATATGCATATACCTGTGAAACCACCACTGCAATTAAGATAATGAATATACTTCTCACTTTAAAAATTTCCTTTGTGTCCTTTGCAAACCTTTGGTCATTCACAGGCAACACCTGATCTGCTTTTGTAAATATACGTAATTTCCAAAAGTTTTATGTAAATGCAATTTCCACAGTATGTATTGTTTTCTATTTATTTGGCCTTTTCACGAAGCATTTTATTTTGAGATTTATCCATGTTGTTCATAACATCAGTCATTCATTACTTTTTGTTGTTGAGTAGTATTCCATTGTGTGTGTGTGTGTGTGTGTTTGTGTGTGTGTGTAATATGTGTATATTACATGTGATAAATGTTCTGTTGATGGACAGACAATTTCCATTTATTTGCAGTTGCAAATAAAGTTATGAACATTTGTGTACAAGCTTGTGTGTAGACATATGTTTTAATGTTGCTTTGGTAGATACTTAGGAGTGGAATGCTGGACAATATGGTTAATTTTTTTTTATTGAGATGTAATTCATATATATAAAATTCATCAATAGAAATAATATAATTCAATTGGTTTTAGTATACTCACAAAGTTATGCAGTCATCAGCATTATCTTATTCCAGAATGTTCCTTTTTGACCTGCCCTATAGGTCCCAAGGAGATATACACAATTTGCAATATGCAAATTGACCATCACTCCAACACACAAGATGGCTGCCTCCATGTGGACACAAGATGGCCACCACAAGATAGCTGGCAGGGCAGGGCAGTTGTGGGCAATCAGGCCATCAGGGGAGGGAAGCGGCTTGTTAATGTATCCATGATTAGGTTAAGATAAGCATTGCAATGATGATGAAATATTCTACTCTTATAAATATTGACATGGATTAACAAGGAGTGCTGGTTACTAAGCATAGCAAATCACTTTCCATGACTTCTTAAAGCAAATGACTGTTTTTCCCCCCAGTACAATCAATTTGAACTCTATACTAGTAAAGTGTATTGAGAAAACCAAAGGTGGTCAATCCACTATTTGCTATTCTGCTCCTTTTCTTTTTTCCTCCCAACTTGCTTTTCTATCTCCTACAAAGCACCAATAGGTATACATTTCAGACATCTGTGTCTCCTCCTTGACTGTTTCCTGTTTTTGCAAAATAGAGAAAATAATTGTATCTGTTTTACAACATTACTATGAGGACTGAATGAGGTAATGTATAATAAAGTGTTTAATAAAGTGCCTGGTTTACTCATTGTTGAGTTTTAAAAACATTATTATCATTATGTTGTTGTTTACTTGTAATATTTGCTTATATTTCCCCCCATTTGCATTTGGCTTTGACTCACTCTGTCCTGAATAAAACCTCTCACATCATGTAACACACTGAGGATGAAATGTGTGACCCCCAGAACCATCCGATCTTCTAACAGTCACATTGAAAATGAATACTAAATTTGGGCAAGAATTCATTGGGAAAATAATCCCCAAAGTCTGAATTCAGTAATTCATTTCATCAGCTATGAAAAATGTTAGAATTATTTGGTCCTTGGTATCAATAAAAGTGAAGCAATTGTTAATAACTTGAGAGAGAGCATCAGCATAGCCAGAGAGCCCCAGCTGTGTGTTGACAGGAGCCTTGGCATGGAACGGATGCGATGGTTTGGGGTGGCATGCCATTCGTCAACAGCGTTTCCACAGCTGGCAGCCAGCCCCTATCATAAACTTTGCTGATAGGCAGTAATCTAATCTGGTGTTCTATTTACTTTGTTTTTCTCTTCTCAACACCACTCCAGCTTCCTTTTGGTTCAGCATTTTGGCATTTGTAATCAGTACATCACATTCCATCTTGATGACTTTTTTGGTCTTGGAATAATTAAGGTTGGGAACCGTCACAGCGAGTTTGACTATTGTATACTTGTCTTTCTCATTATCTCAGTCAACAAGCACTTAACAGCTCCCCCTCCCAGTGATCCGTAGATCACATGAGCCTCTTGTGTATATGTCAGGGTAACTGACACTTCAGTTGGTTGCCCAGTATATATGACAGCATTCTCAAGTTCTAAGGGCTTATTTGGGAGGGATTGTATATGCCAAACTTCCTAATGTTTTCTTGGCATCTAGTCCTTGTCTAAATTCTGAGAAAGAGAAAATAGTCTGAACAAATACCCAATGAGCTGTTTTTATAAAAATATTCTCTTCATGACATACTATTTGTTTAGTCTCTGCCTTTCCCCAGAGGCAAACTCCATGAAGCAGTGACTCTGGCTCTTTCATGTATTTCTCTACCCCCTCTCCTCTCCTTTAACACTTCCTTCTAAGACTTCAGTAAATATTTGCTGAATGAATAAGTGAGATCACTCTCTATATTTTTGGAGCGTTGATTAAGAACTAGCATGTGTTTGGACCTAGAATTATTAACTCACTCTAAAGACTAGTTACTTATCCTGATGGAGCGTATCTTATATTTGGGGAGTGAGATGCAGTAAATAAAAAAAATAATTATAGATTGGTACTATAGATTATGATTAATTGCTAGGAAGTGCTGTATGATTAAATGATGAAAGACTGACTGGATGGAATGGGCAAAGTCAGTCTCAGGAGACTAGCCACATGAAAAGATGGAGGTAGACCATTCCAGATAGTACAAAATTAGAGTGAGGGAAAGAGCTTGGAATATTTGAGGAAAAGAAAGGAGACCAATGTGGCTGAAAGTGAGCAAGAAGGTAATGAAACAAGGGAGAGATACAGATGAATCACTTTATGAGACCATAGATCATGGTAAAATAAAGTGAAATGGTAAGTCACTGAGGGTTTTGAGCAGGTAGGGTGTCATCTGATTTATGGCTTCAAAATATCATTCTAAAAGCTACATTCAAATTGTATTGAAAAGTACTGAGTGGAAGCAGGGGAATCAATTAGAATTTTCAGGAGTCCAGTGACTTGACTAAAGTGGAGGCATTGGGGATGGAGAGAAGTGGATTATTTTGGAACACACTGGAAGTATTGACTCAGTGTACTGATGGATTCAGTAAATAGTAGGGGATGAATAAAAGTTGAATAAAAAATGATTTCTAAGTATTGGCAGCTATACTTGGGCAAATGTTAGGCCATTCAATGGCTACGTAGTAATACACTGAGATGGGGATGACTTGAGGCAGGTTCTCCAGAAAAACAGAATCTTCCCTGCACACCCCTCCCCCCTTTCTCTCTCTCCTCTGATGTGCTTTATTTCTACTCTATCATCTGTTTTGGTTTCAACCCCTTGACTTCCTATTCATGTGGGAGAGAAAACAACTTTCTACCAAAAATTCTTATCTTCACTCTCATGGAGACAGTTTAGGTCACACCCTCATCCTGAATGAATTATTGGCATAAGAAGAATTTGCTGATTGGCTTGAACCTGGGTTTTGAACTAATCACTAGCAAGGGAGAAGAGATTATCCTCATTGATTTGGTCAGTTCAGGAACTATTCCTGAAACAGGGGTCAATATTTAAACTCTATTTCTATTATATAATGAGAAAAATGTGGGATGGATATTGAGGATTTAATCAAATGTTAAAAATAGTTTTTTCCTTGAATGGCTTAACATCTAAAATTATCTCCTCCTCAAGTAAATACACACCCTTAAAATGCTCACAATAGCATGAAATACATTCACTCTTTCCCAAAATGGGACAGCTCAAAGTCCCCATTGTTTTGATTCCAAAACATGGTTGAATTCCTGTTCTTCCTATCACATCTAAATGTGACTTCTCAATAAAACACTATTATCTCCCTCCAACATATTTATTTTAAAAAGTACTGAAGAAAGAACTGAATAAGGTCAATGAAAATTCTACTTGGAAAAGGGCAGTAGCCCGCATAGTTCACTGGTACATAGCATAAACCACACCTGCTGGCTGGAAACAGTGAGAGCTTTCTGACTTGGTAGCGACTAGTGACCTCTTACTTTTACACATAACAGCATCTAATTCTGCTCTCTGGAATACACTCACTTGCCAGTCCTCCTCTATCACCTCATTGTGGATGAAAAAGGGGCTCTATGGAAAGTAACCTTACAGGGTGGTCTGATCTAAATTCCTAACAATGCTGGCCATAGCTCTTTATGGTCAAGCTCAGTCCATAGGTATTTGTAATTTTTGCTGTGTAGTACCATACTAGATTTTAGTGGGGTCATGGTGTGTGAGTTAGGGACTTGGATCTCTTAGCAACAAGTTTCCTGTTTCCTAGAATCTGAGTTTAATGGCCTCTATCTACATTTGGCCTGTCCCCGGAAGAGATTTGAAGCAATAGCCTTGGCTTGGTGGGTAACAATAGTTGTATCGTTTTCAGGTAGAGAATACTTAAAAGGAGTTGCCTGAGCCTGAAGTTTTACTTGTTCTTCAATATTATATACTTCCAAATCATCTACCCTCCAATCTGTATCAGCATTTAATGTTTGTTAAGGTAGATAATTCCATTTTTCTAACCTACACGAGTTTTCATTTTGTATTACAGAAAGAAGCCTTCCTAATGAAGCTATTTTTTCTTCCCTCTGTGCTTACAGTGGGTTACACTCAGCCTGTTTGTCTCTTTCTTGTAAGACTTCATTGATGGCCTCAAGAAGTGTTAAAAAAAAAACTAAACACATTTCTTTCCAAGTCCCCAGTTTCCATAGCCTTTGTAGGCACATTGACGAGTTTCAGCACAAAAGAGGCCATAGTTTAACATCTTCAATATGGTATAAGACTGCCAGAGAGAACAGTAGAGGAAACAATCTTCCCTGTTCTGTATCCTTCATCTCTTATATAAACCAATATGTTTCCTATCATGTCTTATTTCCTGGTATCTATATTAGTTAAAATACACTCAGTTGAAAATAACAGAAATGTTGCAGTGGGGGAGCAAGTCACAATTCAATCAGGGCTGAGTATGAGCCTCAGGCTGTGTGATTCAGGGTTATATGTGGCAGCCAAAATAGTCCAGTTGGAGATAATCCTGGGAGATTATGATCTTGGAGCTGTCAGGGGCCATTATGTGAAGCCAGAGAAAGGAGCCAACTCAGTGGAAGACAGAGCCAAAAGTTGGAGAGAAACCAAGTTCTGATGACATCATTGGACCTCTAAATCCAGTCATGTATGGAGCCAGCATTATTTCTGGCCTCTCAACTAAGTGAATCAATATTTTTTTCTTCTTAAGCTTGTTTGAACTGGACTTTCTGTCTAAGTCAACAGTTTAGGCTTCTAGGTTGATCTTAATAATTGGATTATGAGAAGTCACTCAAACTTATTTAATTAAATAATTTTAGAGATGAAAGGGACATTTAAGATTATTTATTCCTATTGCTTCATTCCCTTGTTGTACATAATTTTTTTTTTAAATCCTCACCCATGGATATGCCTTTATTGGTTTTATTTATTTACTTAATAAAATTTAAAAAATATTTTTATTGATTTCAGAGAGGAAAGGAGACGAAAATAGAAACATTGATTGGCTGCCTCCTGCACTCCCTCCATTGGGGATCGAACCCACAACTTGGGCATCTGCCCTGACTATATTGAACCATGACCTCCTGGTTCATAGGTCTATACTCTAGTCAACTCAGCCACATTGACCAGGGGTCCATGAGAATATAAGTAAATTCCACATACCAGGGCCTCCTCATGGGTTGCTGGGGGGTGTGGCCAGTCTGAAAACCACCACAGGCTCCTCACCCAGGCTGCCCCATGCCCCAAGGGAACTCCCACCCTGATTCAGGACATCCTTCAAGGCAAACCAGCTGGCCCCCACACATGCACCAGGCCTCTATCCTATCAAATCCTATATAATAAAAGAATAATATGCAAATTGACTGTCACTCCAACACACAAGATGGCTGCCCTCATGTGGTCAAAGATGACTGCCCCCATGTGGACACAAGATGCCCACTACAAAATGGCCAGTAGGACAGTTAGGAGGGACCAAGTCTGCAAGGGAGGGCAGTTGTGGGCAATCAGGCCAGCAGAGGAGGGCATTTGTGAGGAACCAGGCCTGCAAAGAAGGGCAGTTGGGGGTGATCAAGCCTTCAGGGGAGGGCCGTTAGGGGTGATCAGGCTGGCAGAGGAGGGAAGTTGAGGGCGACCAGGCCTGTAGGGAAGGGCAGATGTGGGGGACCAGGCCTACAGGGGAGGGCAGTTAGGGGGGACCAGGCCTGCAAGGGAGGGAAGTTAGGGGCATAGGCTGGCAGGGCAGCAGTTAGGCATCAATTAGGCTGGCAATGGAGTAGTTAGGAGGTGATCAGGCTGATAGGCAGAAACAGGGGCAATGAAGAAGGCAGGCAGGTAAGCAGTTGGTAGCCAGCAGTCCTGGATTGTGAGAGAGATGTCCTACCAGGATCGGGCCTAAACGGGCAGTTGGATATCCCTCATTGGGTTTCATATTGGAGAGGGCGCAGGTTAGGCTGAAGGACACCTCCCCCCATGGATGAATTTCATGTGCCAGGCCTCAGGTATATAGATACTATCCAAAATTCAAAATTGATTGTTACATGTTCCAGAAATTAAAGTGTGTTTGGATTAGCGGCTCTATGTGAAAGTTGGTGGTCTGGCACTTGTTAGTAAATTAAAATCCATTGTGATATGGTAGCAGGATTGGAAAACGCTATGTAAAATTTTAGTAAAGTAAAACAGAAATTAAGAAGATCCAATAGACTACTTTTTCAACTCCTATGAGCCCACACAGGAAGTCACTGCTCAACTGGAAAAGCCTTTCTACATTTGCAAATGTCCAACATAAAAATCGCTGATGACCTTTATGTGCTTCTTCAATCTGAAACTGCATGAAAGTAATACTTAATTTTTACACAATTTAAATTTTAATTTAAAATTTCACATTGGGCTATTAAATTTAACTTTGGGCATGCTAATAATATGCTTGGTGAAAGAATGAATATTACGCAGTCAATCAAAGAAGAAGCAGAACCATTCTAACCTTGGGGTGACAAAATGGGGCATTTCCTCAGGTACTAAGCTCTATGTTCTTGCTTCTTCCCATCTCTGGCCTTGGGCAATGATAGCAAAAGGCAGCTGGTTGGGCAGAAGGCAGTAGCTCTGCCAGCAGGTATAGAAATAAGGAAAAGGAAAAAACACACTTTCACTCTTTCTCTGTGATAGCCTCCCTCCCTCTCTCTCTCTCTCATAGAGAGAGAGCAATGCTTTCTCCTCCTCTTCCCCCTACCCCTGCCCCAAATCACAGCAACTAAAGTGAGGGAGCTAGTCCACCTATCCCCCAGTGTCTCTCAGGTTGCTCTGAAGTTCATTTCAATCTATTTGATAGTGTTGATCATAATAAGAGAAAGAATAGACATTACAATTTTCCCTAGACTTTCTCTACCCCTTAGTTCAATAGTTTTCAATATGTTCTCTATAGTAATTCATCCATCAAAAGTAGTGGAAGTTTTGGTAAAAATGCAGACTAAAAAAAAAATCGCATATCTAAATCACTGAATCAAAGCTTCTGGGGATGGTTGCTAGATTTTATTAATTCTCACTGGAGGATATTTTCCCATTAATTTTTAGAGAGAGTGGAAGGGAAGGGGAGAGACAGTGAGAAAGAAACATTGATGTGAGAAATGCATTGATTGGTTGTCTCCTGCACATGCCCCAACCAGGGCCAGAGACTGAGCCTGCAACCAAGGTAGATGCCCTTGTCAGGAAACAAACCCAGGACCCTGCAGTCTGTGGGCCAATGCTCTATCCACTGAGCCAAACTGGCTAGGGCTGATATCTGCATTTCACTTTTTATTTATTTATTGTTATTTTTTTAAATATATTTTATTGATTTTTCACAGAGAGATAGGGAGAGAGATAGAGAGCTAGAAACGTCGATGAGAGAGAAACATCAACCAGCTGCCTCTTGCACACCCCCTACCGGGGATGTGCCTGTAACCAACGTACATGCCCCTGACGGGAATCGAACCTGGGACCTTCCAGTCCACAGACCGATGCTCTACCACTGAGCCAAACCGATTTCGGCTGATATCTGCATTTTAAACAGGCATCCAAGGTGATTGTGATGTACCCTTGAATCTGACAATCACTGCTCTATGTGTGACTCTGCTTTCAGATATTTATTAACACCTGCCATGTACACAACATAATTTATGGTCCTTATCTCCAAGAAATTTATGACCTAGTAAGAGACATACTAATGAATAGGAAAAAAAAAAAAAGTAATCTGTTAGAGGTAGGAGGAGTATAATGTAGTGGAGAAGCTGAGCCTTATAGTAATTCATTCACTCACTCACTCATTCATTCACAAATAAAGTGCCAGAAATTGCTGGCTGCCTCGTGAATATTTGGTGACTGCTTAGTACTTCTACTCCTTCATATATTAAGGCCATAGATCCTCAGAAGTAGGCAGGGGATCTACCCATTTTATCTATGAGTAATATGTTCCACAAGGTCTTTGCTTCAATATTTAGTTTCATTTGTCTTGTTTGTCTTATTCTCAATAACAGCATTGAATATTTTAAAATGATACAGCAAAATATATGACAATAGAGGAGGTATTTCTAAGATAGAATAAAGCAGGAGGCATTAATGCTAACATAGTAGTAAAAAGGATACATAATCAATATTCCCGTGTGACTGGGATTAGAATAGTACACTAGATGGTATAAATCAGGGGGTCTTAAAGTAGGGTCTGCAGAATCTTAGAAACCCATGCAAACAATTTTGAAACTAAATGCAAAATTGTTTGCATGGGTACCTTTTTGGGAATCAATGGCTTTTATTAGAGTCTCTGGAAAACTTTAGAATAAATAGTCTGGATGCCATCACCTAATGCCTACAATAGCCAGGCAAGTAGAATAAGTGTTGGAAATAGAGCATACTGGTACATGCCTCATGTAAAGGGAGCAAGACTTTAGACTGCCGTTGCTCTGTAAGAATCCAGGTCCCTCCCTGGCCTGTAGGTCAGTGGTTAGAGTGCCGGACAGAGCAGTGAAGGGTCTGGGGTTTGATTCCTGGTCCAGGGCTCATACCTGGGTTGCAGGTTCAATCCCTTGCCCCGGTTGGGTCGCATGCGAAAGTCAACCAATCAATGTGTCTCTCACATCGATGCTTCTATCTGTTTCTCTCTCCCACCCTCTATCCCTCCCTTCCACTTTTTCAAAACAATCAGTGGAAAAAATATCCTTGGGTGAGGATTAACAAAACAAATAAACAAAAAGAATTCAGGCCCTGATGGCCAAATATTCAGATTTCTCAAGCGAAGCCAAATACATGAATGTGTGTGTGTGTGTGTGTGTGTGTGTGTGTGTGTGTGTGAAATTCCATGTATATTTCCACTGCATATAGCACATGTGTCAAACACAAGGCCCGCGGTCCAAATCCAGCCTGCCAGGCCTTGCAATGTGGCCCGCACCGCGCTGTCATCACTGCACTCCGCTGTCAGTTTATGACATTGTCAGTTTATGACTGTTCAGTAAACCATTCGGCCCTCGATTTAGGCTGGATTTTAGATTTTGGCCCCTTCTCTGATTGAGTTCGACACCCCTAGCATATAGGATACTGGGTTGACATTTCTTTTTTTCTCAGCCCTTGAAAAATATTGGGCCACTTATTTCTGGCCTCCACTGTTTCTGCTTACTTCTTTGGAGTTCGATTGTTCTTCCTTTATAGGTAATGACTTATTTCTCTTTGGCTGCTTTCAATATATTTTTCTTGTTTTTTTTTTCTTTTTAGTTTTTAGATCTTTAATTATGATATGTCAAGATATGTATTTCTTTGAGTTTATCCTGTTCAGATCTGTTCATTTCTTTTCTGTAGATTGATGTCTTTTGTCAATTTTGAGAATATTTCTGTCATTATTTCTCCAATTTTTTTTTTTTAGCCCCAACCTCTTTCTCATTTTCTTCTGGGAATTCAGTGGCATAAATGATAGATCTTTGGCTATTGTTCCATGTGGTCCTGAGGCTCTGTACTTTTAAAAATCTATTTCTCTGCATTGTTCAGATTGGGTAATTTCTACTGACCTATCTTTATGTTTACATTTTCCCCCTCTTCTGAAGATATTCACTCTGCTACTGAGCTCATCCAGGGAGTTTATCAATTTTAGTGATTGTATTTTTAATTCTAAAATTTTTATTTGATTCTTTTATATATCTTTGTTTTTTTGCTAGGACTTTTTAAATTTTTAAATATATTTTATTGATTTTTCACAAAGAGGAAGAGAGAAGGATAGAGAGTTAGAAACATCGATGAGAGAGAATCATCAATCAGCTGCCTCTTGCACACCCCCTACTGGGGATGTGCCCGCAACCAAGGTACATGCCATAGACCGGAATCAAACCCGGGACCTTTCAGTCTGCAGGCCGACGCTCTATCCATTGAGCCAAACCGGTCCCAGCTTTGCTAGGACTTTCTATTTTTTCATGTGTTTCAAGAGTGTTCATAATGGGAACATTTTATGATAACTGCTTTAAAATTCTTGTCTGATAAGTGTAACATTTGAATCATCTTAATGTTGGCATCTGTTGATTATCTTTTCTCATTTGAATTGAGAGTATATCGGTTTTTCATATGAGACATAATTTTGGATTGCATTCTGGACTTCTTATGTATTATATGATGACATTCTGGTTGTTATTTAATCTTCTATTTAACTAGCCACTAGACCTGTTTAGGTTCAGGAAGCATGACCTGGTCCACTTTTTTAGGCTGTACTTCCCATGCCCATTTAATTGTCAAGCTTTTGCAGTGTTATTCTGGTCCACCTGCTGGTGTGTTACTGTGGCCAGTTTGAGACATGGGTGGTATTCTACACCATAGACCAGTTTTCAAAGCTTTTGCTGTATTGATTCTAGTCAGTTTCACACATGGGATGCTTGGGGTGCTTGCTTGTGATTTTATGCTAAACTATGAAAACTCCCATTTCTGCCCCGCTGGCATGGCTCAGGGGTTGAGTGCCAACCTATGAACCAGGAGGTTATGGTTCAATTCCCTCCTTTCTTCTTTCCTTCATTTTATTTTTTCTGTTCTTTTTTTGGCATCTCTTTATCTCTTTATCTCCTCTAGTATTAAGACCAAGATGTGTAGGAGACAAACAGAACCAAATCAGGACACTCACTACCACATTATTCCTTGAGTTTGCAGGTCCCTAGCCAGTTCTGCCTTTCCTCTGCTTTTCATAATTTCTTATAGTTGCTCTATCTATATATTTTGTCTAGGGTGTTTAATTGGAATTAGTGAGATGAGTACTGTGGAACGTGCTTACTTCATTTTGGCTAGAAGTCTTGGTTCTTTTCTGGAGGCAATGTGTATCAAACTCTTAAAAGGAGTGAGTAGGATGTGAGGTTCTAACCTAACCATCTCCAGACGTTAGACACACAACACTAACATAGAGTAACTTTTCTTTGGTTTAGCCCTTTCTCCTGTGACAGACTGTCTGTCTGCTGTGCCTTACCCTTCCTACACAAGGGTGTGACTTATGCTTGGCCAGTTGCATGCTCACTCCTAGGATTCAAATCATGAGCAGAGGAACAAAAATGACTACATGGATTTGAATTCATCCACCCTGGCAGCCTAAAACCCTGTAGATGCCTCTTGTTTAGCATAGATTCTCTCCTCCCGCCCCCCCCCCCCCCGCCCCGAAAAAAAATAGAGCCTAGCACAAAGGGTTATGGACAGGAAGTGTGTTTTGGGAAGTGATTCCAAGCAGCAGCTGTGGAGGACGGGGAAAGTGAGACAGAGGCAGAGCTGCATCATCCAGCTGAGTCCTGCTCCCAGTAGTGATGTCCTGCTGGAGACCCTATGCAGAACCATGTACCAAGCACCTCACAGTGACCCAGCTGGGGGATGGGAGAGGGTCATATTTTCCCCTCAGGTGGCCACAGGAATCCTACCTCCTACCCATCTGCATGATTTTGTGCATGTGCCAGAATGGCTGAATGGGCGTTCACAGCATCTTCTGTGGCAGAGGAGCCCCGTGTAGAAAAGGCTGCCCCTTTATATATGAGTAGTGCTTTATGGAGCAATAGCTGGAATCACAAGTTGGCCCAAGAGTATGTAAGGTGGGGCCAGATGGTCTCTAATACACATTTTCATCAGTTCCCCCTTTCAAAGACCCACAACCTTGGTGTCCTTCCTCTTCTTAATCCAGCGAGCAATTCCTAAATCAATTTAGTGTAATAAATCCCCTCTCTCTCTTTTTTTTTTTTTTTTTGCATATGATAGCAAGAATCAATTTCTGTGCATTGCAGCCAAAGAGCCCTAACTGACACTTCCATTAATCGGTTCTCTTTCACTGGGAGATAGTTTCATCTGTGGTAAAAGACTATCTCGTTAGTTGAATCTTGGCGTGTCGATCAAAATGCGTAAGCTGTGCTTCAAGGGTCATATGGGTGTTGTGAAAATAGAATCTTCTGGCCCCAGATGCCGAGGTTTTCCCAGTTAGCTTCTGATCCTTCACAGTTAGCCCTAACTTATTTACATAGCATTTAATGACAGGCAGTGCTTCAGTTTTGAATAGATGTAAACAGGCAGCAAATTGAAAATACAAGTTAAAGAAATACAGGTGGATGTTATCACATCAGTAGTATTTGGTTTTCTGAGATTACCATTATGACACTCCCGAATGATCTCCAATCCCACCACATTATATTGTGACAGATGTATATTGCTGTGATTTCTCTAGTGATGCTCACTGTTGCTTCCTTGTCATCTTCAATAACAAAGCAACTGGGCAGATTAAATGGAAATGATTTATTCTCTGTGAATGCCATAGTCAAAGCATGCTGTCATAGTAACAGGTTAAAGCTTTTCCAGTAGGAGACTATTATGCACAATAGGGTGATTTTGGCTGGCAATGTCCCATTGTATCAATGAAATGGTATATGCGTTTCTAGCTAGGAATTGATGTAGAGGCCTTTTGTGATTACCAGCATCAACATTTTTAAATGCTAATTATGCTGAAGTGCAACATATTTTTTAAATGCCCATATTGTCAGTGTACTTAAAATTCCACAAAGTAATCATACCAGCAGAGCCAGCACCCAAATGAAGATACCGACCATCTTCAATACTGCGGAAGCTGCCTCATCTCCCTGTCAAGTCACAATTCCATACCTTGGACAATCACTGTCTTGACTTTTACCACTACAGATTAATTTTCCTTGATTTATTACTTTTTGTGTATCGTATTTAAATTCGTTATTTCCATTTTGAGAAGAAATTAAGTAGTACAGGTGAATGAGTTTTGAAAAATGCATATACACACATAACCTAGAGTTCGATCAAAATACAGAATATTCCCATCACTGCTGATTTCCTTGTGCCCTTCCCCAGCTACTTCTCCTTCTCCTGAAAGCAACCACTTTCCTGGTATCTTTTGCTATAGATTAATTTTGCTCTTTTTCTTTCTAGAAACAAAGGTTAAATTTTTTTTTTTTAATTTATCTTTATTGTTGAAAGTCTTACAGATGCCCCTGTTTTCTCCCCATTAACTTCTTCTAGCCTGCCTCCCAAAAGCCTCAGGCCTTCACTACCCTATTGTGTCTATGGGTTATGCATATATGTATGTAAATTATTTGATTAATCTCTTCCTCCCCACCCTCTTTCTGACTATTCAAAATTCCAAAATGTCATTTTAATTGATTTCCAATTTAGAAAAATCATTTGGAATTTTGACCTTCTGATTTTAGATAAAAATGATAGAAAGCATGTGATGTGAAGAAGCAGCCTCCTGACACATTTCAGGGATAAACCCCACTTCAAAAATATACTGGGAAGTAAATAATACGTGGGATCCTGTTTCTTATTTTTAACTCATAGATTTAATAAACTACTTGAATTCTTTGAAGATATATGTGTACCTTGCAAATGAAAATTCAGTACTCTTTGCTTTTTCTCCATTGTATTCCTTTTAGTTTTGTAAAACGGAAGCATTTCTAAACACTGACTGAAAAAGATTTCACAATAATTTTACTACCTTTCCTTATGAAGTTTGATTTACCTATGATAGATATCTTGTTAAGGTGGAGATTTGCTTGGTTAAATTGCCATATTAGTATGTAAATGTCTCTAGTAAACACTAAAATGGGTTAAATTAGAATGCTTGACTCTTATGATTTTCCTCTCATGTGGGAAGGGAATGGTAGAGACTAAAATGCTGGGCATTGTATTCCAGTGGTTCTCACTGAGGGTGGGGTAGGGGTGGGGAGATGGTGGTTAAAAGGTAAGGGGTTACTGGGAGAGTGGTGAGTAGGAAGGATCCCCCGCTGATTGTCAAAATGTCTGGAGACATTTTTGGTTGTTACAACTGGGAGGGAGTTGCTCTGGCCGTTAGTTGGTAGAAGCACAGGACAGTTCATCCACAACAAAGAACTTTTTGGTCTAAACTGCCATTAGTGCCAAGGCTAGGAAACTGTGCTGTATTCTTATGGACTTAGGTCTAAATACCAGCTATGCTACCTTGTAACCTATGTGATCTTGAGAAAATGGTTAAAATGAGACTTATGTTTACTTTCAGTGTTATTGGGAGAAATGACTCTCAGGCATAGAAAGCTGGCACAATGCTAGGAACATAATAGACCTTTAGTAATTGGTAGCTATTACTATTGCTGCTGATGTTTTATAGCATATTAATTTTAATTTATGCAAGAGATTCCTTAATGTTTAGTTTGAAATTATTGCACCTTTGAGAGAGGAGAGAAAGATATGCCCGAAAGCTGCTAGCTTGCATATGAGGAGTTTCGGACAGCATTTTCCTTTAGGGCATAAAAAGAGACCCAAAGGTTACACTGACTATGAGTAGCGCTATATATTGAATATATATTTGTTTAATCACAAATCACAGACGACTTTGTGGTGCATAGTAAATGTATTTTTAATTGAATTTATATAGGCTTCAGGTATACAATTGTATAATACATAATCTGTTTATTGTATTGTGCTTACCACCGTAAGTCAAGTCTCCAGTCCTGCCTGCAAAAGTATGATAAAACAGTTGAGCCAACAACTGAAGCCTATCTCTCTGGTGAGAAACAGAGCATTTTCAATCATATGTTTTATAATATGTTGTATATTTTAGAATACATAATATATGATGTGACACTTTTTAACAGTGCCTGGGAATACAAATGCTGCTTTGCACACTGTGCTTACTCAGAGAAGGTGAGATGCAACTCAGCCTCTAACAACTTCCATGTATAAAGGATAACTGAAATTCTTGGGGAGTATGCCGTCACTGTAATAGACATTAAAAACATATCATCCAGCAGACTTACTTTTTTATTATGGAGGTTTTTTTTTTTTTTAATCTTATAAAATGAGAAAGAAAGTAGAGTTTTGATGTCTACTAATTAACTGAGCTACCTAAGCATAGGCCTTAATTCGTTGGTCAGCGTTTGCTGAGTGCTGCAATGAGCCAGGTCCTGTGCTGGCAGTTGGGAGAATCATTGTAAGCAAAATGGTCTAGTAGGGAGGCTAGGATTATACCAGATAATCCTATAAACATGTAATTTAAAACTATGAGAAGTATTATGAAGGGAAATTAAGAACTCATGAGAAATAAGAAAGCTTTGCTCTGAACAATTTCAGTAATTGCTAAAGATAATTTTGTGATATTTCCCCTCTCCTTCCTTCCTTTCCTCTTTTCCTTCCTTCCTTCCTTCCTTCCTTCCTTCCTTCCTTCCTTCCTTCCTTCCTTCCTTCCTTCCTTCCTTCCTTCCTTCTTTCGAGACAACTTTATTAATTCTACCCCAGGTATATTCCAGGTACTGAGCTAGCATTTGGGGAAAACATTATAAATAAGCTATTCATTGTATGGCATTTATGATTTAGTTATTTGAATGACCAAATATTTTAAAGAAACAAAATGAAACATTGCTGTTTCCCTGGCAGAGTCACAAATAAGAGGGGAAAAAGAAATTGAGACAAATTACTCGCTGATTAAATTAAATCACACAGGTATTATTAGTGACTAGAGGCCCGGTGCATGAAAATTTATGCACTGGAGGGGAGGGTCCCTCAGCCTATTCCATCTCATAGTCCAGGAGCCCTTAGGGGTGGTAGGTGACCTGGTGATCAGGGCAAGGCAACACCCCCATCACACCTCTGCTGCTGCCATTTCCAGCAGTGCAAGCCTTGGCTGGCCTGGTTACCTGAGTCTTGGGAGGACCTGGGCGGCTGGGTAGCCTGCATTTGAGCTTGCCTGCGCCTGGGGCATTGGCTGGGCCTCAGGCCAGCCTTGGGCAGCTGGGGGGCTGAGGGGTCTGGGGGACTCTGGAGGCAGGTACCTTAGTGGGACTGAGAGGACTGGGCACCGCCATCTTGTGGCTGTGGGCACTGCCATCTTTGAAGGTGTGGCAGTCAATTAGCATATTCCCTCCTTATTGACCGTGGGTGCCATCATCTTTGTGAGGGTGTGATGGTCAATTAGCATATTCCCTCTATTAGATAGGATGCCAATTACACACTGACCTTTGTGACAATACATGAACAAATGTGCCATTTATCATCAGCGTTTGTAGTGAGAAATGGGACATTTCATTGACATCATTAAATAATGACCTTGATTACTAAAAAAAAAAAAAAGAAAGACTACACAGAGAGGAGCATCAGCATAATTTCCTGATTGTATTATGGTTTTCTAGCAGGCAGGAGACTCTCAAGCTAGGAAACTTAATCTTTGTCATCCATTTCTAAAATTAATTCTAGTCATTTAAATGTTCACAAAACATATAATTTCTTACTTTGTCTCTAGTAAGTAGAAATTATAGATTTTAAAATAAGAGGTCTCAAATTTAATAATATATTTTTGTAAGTGATTATTTAAAATTCCATTTATTAAGACTTCATTGTTGTCTTTTCTATATAGCAAGAGTCCATTGCATATCTTATAAATGTTTCCAATAATCACAGGAAATTTTAATGAATACACAATAATGGTCTTATTAATTTTAAATTAAATGTACTTGTTCATTTTTGAAAATAAATTTAAAGTGCCACCATAAATAACTCAGGACAGTAAATTCATTTGTACATGAGAGCAGCTCTTACTTTGAATGTTCATAACTATAAATACCCTTATTTTTCTCAAAGAATAAAAATAACTGATAGAGTGAAAGTGATTATTTTTTGGTGTGACATGCATTTATAGTGATTATTGGATGTACTTTATATGGATTATTGGATGTACTTTATATGGATTATTTAATTTAATTTTTGTGCATTAGTAAGGCAGGTCTGGTATTATGTTCAATTTAGAGAAGTGGAAAAAGGTTTAGAGAGGTTAAAAGCTCAAATTCCTATCTTTTAAGAGTTGATAACAGGATTTAAATCTGAGCATTTGAAATCCCTAAGACTTAACCATTGTTTTAATAGAGCAACATCATTGGCTTCATTTTTGATTTATAATTAAATTACAGTTAATTAGGTGTTTTGTCAAAGCTGACAACTTTCTTGGTAAATACATTGTTGAAAAAAAAAATAGGCAAAAAATAACAATGAAAACTGAGCACCTTCATCCTAAAGGGAGGGAACTATGGTTTGCTGGAGAGGCTCATATTGGCCCACAAAAGTGGGTTGTTAGAAATTAACCAGCATAGCTCTGAGTGTAACTATAATCAACAAAGTAAAAATCCAAGATAGGGACATAGGTCCCTGATGTCTTGTTCTGTTTGCATCAAGTAATCAAAATACTTTTTGATTGGTT
Source organism: Pipistrellus hanaki (assembly GCF_964339955.1). Classification (NCBI taxonomy): domain Eukaryota; kingdom Metazoa; phylum Chordata; class Mammalia; order Chiroptera; family Vespertilionidae; genus Pipistrellus; species Pipistrellus hanaki. Next base: position 67,682,466 of record NC_140506.1, on the reverse strand, counting down.
ATGGAAATTTAACCCTTGAGAGACATTTAAAATCTCTTTCCACCTTTATTCAGTCTAATAGAAAACCATGAGCAAATGCTCTATTAAAAAAACCTTTTTAATTCTGTGGAATTATTTCACTTGTATATAGTCATATATTTCATTTTCATTTATATTTTATGCCATAGTTCTAGAAGAGTAATATCTAAGACAGTAAATACTGACACAAAACAACATATTTTTAAAGTTTTATTTTACCTTACCTTATCCCTTCTTTGATGCTCTTCTTTGCTTTATGTAAATACTAGAGGCCCAGTGCACGAATTCATACACAAGTGGGGTCCCAGGGTCTGGCCTGTGGGATCAGGTCAAAACTGGCTCTCTGACATCTCCTGAGGGGTCCCAGATTGCAAGAGGGTACAGGCCAGGCCAAGGGACCCCAGGGGTTCATGATCAGGGCGGGGAGGGATGTGGGAGGTTGGCCAGCTGGGGAGGGATCACAGGAGGGCTTCCGGGTGTGTCTGGCCGATCTTGCTCAGTCCCAGTTGGCCAGACCCCAACAGCAAGAAAACCTACCGTTAGGAGCGTCTGCCCCTGGTGGTCAGTGCACTCATAGGGACTGGTCAGCTGGTTGACTCTCTGCCCCCTAGTGGTCAGTGCATGTCATAGCATGCAGTTGAGTGGCCTTAGCATATCATTAGTATACTAGAGGCCTGGTGCACGAATTCAGGTAGAGTCCCTTGGCCTCACAGACAATTGGGGGACTGGCTGGCCAGGGGAGAGACCCTGGGAGATTGGCCAGCTGGCTCCCTGATTGGGGCCTATTGGAGGGGGGGCCAGCCTGCAGGGGAGAGGGACAGTGGGAGGTTGGCCAGCTGGGGGGAGGGACCGCAGGAGGTTGGCCAGCCAGCCCCCAATTAGGGCCATCTTGGGGGAGGGGCTGTGGGAGATTGGCTGTGGAAGCGCATTGATCCCCAGGGGGCAGCTCCTGCATTGACTATCTGCTCCCTGTGGTCAGTGAGCATCATAGTGACTGGTCAACCAATTGTTCCGGTCATTCTCATCATTTGGTCATAATGGTCGTTTAGGTTTTTACATATGTAGATAGGTTATGCTTTGATTGGTTGAACAGCGACTGGTTTACAGGACACTTAGCATATTAGGCTTTTATTATATAGGATGAGTTTCTGACCTATACTATTTCACTTCTCTAAATAAATTCTTTTAGCATTTATTACAAGACAGGTCCACTGGTAACACATTTTCTCAATTTTTATTTGTCATTATTTCTCCTTCACTTTTGAAGAATAATTTTGCAAGGTACAGAATTTGAGGTTGGTGATTTTTTCTCTGAACATTTTAAATATTTCACTGCACTCTACTTGCCTGCATGATTTCTGAGAAGAGTTAAGATGTAATTTTTATCTTTGTTCCTCTATAGAAGTGATTTTCAACCAGTGTGCTGCAAGAATTTTTAAAACATGCAATATCTGACTTGTTAGTGAGGAACACTGATCTTTTTTCCCTTAGATTGTCAAAAAAAAAAAAAAATGACAATAGCCACACAACAATAGCTATTCTGTGTGAATGAATAAAAATTATTCCTGTTTTGTCAGATCAACAAAAAATATTATATATTATTTGCTGTGCCACAAAACTTTAGTAATTAGTTTATGTGTGCCGTGAGATGAAAAAGGCTGAAAATTGCTGCTTTGTAGTTAAGGTGTTTTTTCCTCTCTAGTTTCTTTTAGAACTTTTTCTTTATTTTGGATTACTTTGTAATTTTGCCTAAGTTTTTACAAAGTTGTGTGGGAAATATTTATATGTGTTTTACTTACATCAATTCTAAAACACATTATATCCTATGTTCAGCAGTGAAATAGATACCTTATTTGGGATATTATTTTATTTCTCCCCTTCCTTCTCCTTCTTCACTTCTTTTCCTCTTACTATTCTTTTCTCTTCCTCTTTTTCCTCTCATATTCCTTCTCTGCCTCTTTTTTCTTTATATAACCATGTGACATGGTGATTTCTTTAAATGAGAACAGCATAATTTGGCTGTTCTGTGTGGTTGACCCTCTTGAGTTTTACTGACTCAAAATGGCTATAAGTGTGTAAATAATTTTAAAATGAACGAATGATACTATATAAATTTCTTTGGGAAGGTGGGTCATTGAATGGGAAAATTACATACATAGTTTCTATAGGAAAACAACCCTCTTTTTCCTTCACATGCTCAAGTTGCTTTGATTAAAAAAAATGCAACTTTGGAGGGCAAGCTTTATTATATGAAGCTACATTTGCTCTGGTTACCTCTTCATTGCTTGACTAAAGCATATCTAGGAGCAGTTTTTTGAAAAGATTATTTTATGAAATGTGCATGATGAAAAAAGAACCTCAGACATATTTGTTGTGTTAATTTTGCTATTATTTGAAGCATTACCTTATCTGACCATTCAAAACACATTATCAAATGAGGACAATTTTATAAACAGACTACTTTTCATGTATTAAATACAAATATGAACCTTAGTCTAAAAAAGATGAATATTATGGGAACTCATTTCTTATATGAAATATAAAGTCTTGGTGTGGGCCCTGGAATCACAGAGTCTGTGATTGGTGCTTAATTCTTAGAGCATATTCCTTTTTCCTTTTTAACCTTATCAATTTGTCTCTAAAACATCTTAAAACTGAATTCTTACTCCTCTATGGCTTTGGGAGAATCAAAAGAACATCTTCCAGCATTGAGTTCCCTTGTTAGCAATGCTGTTACTTAAATTTTGTAATAATGATTGATGGTCAATGACATTTAAAGTAATTACCAATAAGAAGGTTTATCTGCCCTCTTGAAAGTCTGTTTAACTGTTTGGAAGCATTCTTGCTGTGAAACTCTCATATACCAATCAAAATAAAAAATAAAAGTGAAAAAAACACACCAATTTTTCTTTCATTAAGTAATATCCTATTATTTCCTGTCATTTCTTTTTTTTCCTATGGAGATTGGAAACAGCTGGCTATTGACTTACTCATATTGGGATCTTCCATTTTTAAAGACAGTTGGTTGCATATCAAATCCTCTCTTCTAAGATCAGAAGTCACAGAAATAAAGATAAATAAGATAAATTTTAATTTCAGAAGAAATATTGTACCTAATTTTTTATAGTATGACATGTTTTTCTTCTCTCTGTTGATTTTATCTAACAGTAAGACTGGATTTTCAAAATGCTTTGATATTTCATACTTTGTTTCATGTTCTGGAAGTCATTGGAGAAGCTCCTTTAGTTCTCTGGTTTATGTGCACTGGAAATGAAGTCCTCATCCTCAAAGGAACACAGGTGGAGGAATTCAAATAAGAACCAAAGTCTCATTGCTTCTACCCGAGCATTATTTTCATTAATCCCTCAGTTTTCCTTCTATTGTATATGTCTCTTATATGTCCAACATATAGATTCCAAAAATTAAGCCCATTTCAACATACATTTGTTGAACGTTGGATATGCAGTAGATATTGACCAGATGTTAAAGTAGAAATATAAATAAGCCCTGGGATACTATGGTGGTAAGAGAGCAGACCCAGAACTACAAAGAATATAAAACTAGACTAATGGGTGCCTTGGCAGAGGTATTGTTTGTGAGGGTGTTTTAGCTTTGACATTGACAACCTTATTGATTAGGAAGGTTGGTTTAGTTGACTTGACTAGCTAGCTATGCATTTCTTCTCCCCTTCACCTCTCTGTCCATGTGGTTTTGAAACATTACCACAGTGGACAAACTTGCCATGTAGGAAAGGGTTGTTTATTAGCCAAATATAATGTAATTGTCAGTAAGCTATTATGGAGTAAGGCTACAGGGAGGAGGTGTTATTTGAACAAGCCCTTGAAGGATGAGTACTATTTTGACAGTTAAGGATGAAGGTGGGTATAAGAAAGATGTTCCATGGACAAAGAATGGCCTGAGCTTTATGATAAGATTCAAAGGGTGTTACAGAAGGTAAAATTACTAGGGAATGACAGGAGATGATTATGGCAGTGAGAGTTAAAAGAGTAGGATCATCCTTCCCTTAAAAAGTGAACTCAAGCCCTGACTGGTTTGGTTCAGTGGACAGAGCTTCAGGCTGCCAACTTAAGAGTCCCAGGTTTGATTTTGGTCAAGAGCATGTACTTTGGTTGTGGGCACATCCCCTGTACGGGGTATGCAGGAGGCAACTGATGGATGTTTCTCTCTCATTGATGTTTCTAACTCTCTATCCCTCTCCCTTTCTCTCTGTAAAAAATTAATAAAGTATATATATTTTAAAAATCTTAAAAAACATGAATTCAGAAATGTGTCAATTTTGAAAGCATTTCAGAATATCGCGTTGCCAAGAATTCAGCTTGAAAAAATCAATCATAGATTTTGTAGGAACATGAGGAAGAGTGGAAATTTTAAGAAAAAATAGAAAACTTGGGAGAGTAAGAGATGGGAAAGATGTTGAAAATAAGAATGTGCTTAGAAAATAAGTAGGATACATTTTCTATATAGTTAATGTTTGCCCAATTGCCTGTGTGTCTTCCACTTGGGAAACTGGGTAAATCCCATGACAAAGCATAACATAATTCACTCTTTCAAGAATGGAGGCTATGCTATAAATCTTAAGATGTTCCCTAATATACAGAGGATTTCAGGACCTCAACAACACTTTTATTTTTTAGAGACTAGAGAACATCATTTCCACGTAGAATGAAGTCATTCTGCCTTTTTATAGCATTTTCAGCTGAGAGTCCCAGAGATAAAACACTGTTTCATTCCTGATAGCAGGGTATCACAATGTGGTTGATGTTGATTAGGGGATGATGTATTAAAATTAACCCAGAAAACTGTCCTTCTTTTCGATGGCTACTTGTGAAGACGAGTGGGCATTAGGCTCTATTTAGTATCTGAACAGCACATGCTCTTAAAACTATGTTCTTCAAGAAACTAATGCAGTTGGGAGAAAAAAAATGTTGTTTAAATCTGGATCTACTAATAATCACTTTATTAAAAACATAGCTACACACTCTTGCCTTTTATTTCCCTAGGGCTCAGGCTTTCCTTGTGGTTAGTCATGTGCAAAACAGAACGAAAACTTCCACTGTCAGTTTATGTTGATTCCCATCTGCCACGAATGACAACCTATGGTCTCTTCTCCATCGGGTATTTTTGTTGTGTTCTTGTTGCTATTTTACAAAGAATCTGCAATCACTTATTCTGTGTGTCTCACTCAGCACTTGAAGAGAGACAACACTTGAAAACATAATGGCCAGATGATCTCAGGATGCAAGAATCCTTCAGATGTTTGCTGAGAACTATTGAAAGATGCTTCAGTTTGACAAAAGCAGGAAATGTTAATTTTCAGCTCTTTTATAAATAGAGGGATGATCTGTAAAGGGAAAACTGTTGTCACAGCAAATGTACACTTGAGTGACTCAAACATAATTAGTGGTTATATGATTCACTTTGAATATATTTACTGTAACAACTGGTAAACTGCTTTTCAAATTCAGCTGTTGAATAGAGTCTATTTTTTAAAAAGCAAAACAGCTCTGAAAATTTATTTTCCTTTTTTTCCTTACCAAAACCAACATGTTTACACCTACCTCCTTGATGTATGTGCTATGTATAACCAATGATTAGCTCCCTCCATCTTCTCTCTGTTCTCATTTTAGCCCTCCCTGCAAAATTTCCAGCATACAGGGTAGGACAAAAGTAGGTCTACAGTTGTGAGTATAAACACAGAGTTTATCATTATATTATTGCTTATTAACTGGAGGCCTGGTGCACAAATTCATGCACAGGTGTGGTCCCTCTGTCGGCCAAGGAGAGGGATCACGGGAGGTTGGCCAGCAGAGGGAGGTTGGCTGTGGGAAATCACTGACTACCAGGAGGCAGCTCCTGCATTGAGTGTCTGCCTCCTGGTGATCAGTGCACTTCATAGCTACTGGCCAGTCCCCTGGTTGTCTGATCATAACAGTCACTTGGGCTTTTATATATAGTACTAGAGGCCCAGTGAATGAAATTCATGCATGGGGGGGGGGAGTCCCCTCAGTCCAGCCTGCACCCTCTCCAATCTGGGACTCCTTGACATCTCTCTCACAACCTGGGACCAGTGGCTCCTTACTGCTTACCTGCCTGCCTGTCTGATTGCCCCTAACTGCCCTCCCTGCTGGCCTGGTCACTCCCAACTGCCCCCCCCCCCACTAGCCTAGTAGCCCCCAACTGTCCCCCATCCCCGCTGACCTGGTTGCCCCTAACTGCCCCCCTGCCAGCCTGGTTGCCCCACACAGCCTGCTGCTCAGTCATTTGGTTACCCCTCACTAACCCCACTGCCGGCCTGGTCTCCCCATGCAGCCTGTTCGGTTATCCGTTCGGTTGCGATGGTCATTTAGGCATATTATATTGTTTTTCAAACAAATAACTGTAAACCAACCTTTGCCTCACCCTGTACTTTCATGAAGGAAACATATAGCATTATCCACTTGTTCTCAGCAATTGAAGGATATGAATATCATTTGATAAAGATGTATAGTAACTAGTTATTTAATTATGAAAAATAAAGTAACATTTCTAAAAAGACTGCATTGTACAAGGTGTTTAAAGCAATTGATATATGATAATTCTTTGCTACACCTTCTTGTTTTATTAAATACTTGATTAGGTGTGACCAAGAAAGAAAAATTTAAGCAGAGTGGTGATTTAGTAACTCTAACTGCAAGCAATTTGCAATATGGTTAATTCAAGGAAATCCTTATATAAAGCAGACATAATTTGTCTCTTAAATTACAGTTTTATTTTTGGGGAATTATTTTGAAAACCAAATCATTTAAAATTCAAAGAATATATACTTTAAACCCGTAGTAATGGGAATAACATTCTTTCCCCCTGCTTCATATATTTTTATTTTAAAAATATAATTCTAAAAAATAGGAAGTTTGCATCAATATTTTAGGAAATACAGATGCATACAAGGAAAAAGAAAAAAAACGTATTTTCGTTGCTAATAATATTTAGAAGTACTTTGTTTTCCAAATGTTTCCCAATGTCTTACTGTGGAATTGTGTATTCATATAACATGATTCAAATTCACTTGGTGACCCAAGTGAAGTTGCTCTGTTCATTTGCTTAAAGCAAAGACAAGAAAAAAGTTGTTTTGGTTATAGAGTTGTACACTTGAAAACTGTGTGGTTTTAGCAATATCACCTCAATAAGTTCAATTAAAAAAAAAAGAGAGGAAAAAAGTTGTTTGGATATAAGAATGAAGGAAGTTGTGTGAGGATATCATCCTCTCATGGCTGTTGTTAGCTGGTACATTCTCAGGCCCAGGTGATCAGTGCACATCATAGCCACTGCCGGGGGCTTATCAACAACAACAAAAAAAAAAACACGGAGAAGCAGCTATGTCCCGAGAACATTTAGATGCTAAGTTTATGAGGGAATTTTTAGAGTTTTCGGTCTGGATAAGGTGCACTTTGCTTGCCTAATAGCTCTCTGAAGACCTTTGGGGCAGTAGTTCCTGCTGTGGTAAAGACCATTCTTTTCTGGGCAGCAAGAAGACTGAGAAGTGGTTCTCTGAAGAGACTTCTGTTTTTGTTTTTCTTTTGCTCTGGCAGCTGGAAGTCAACTGTGGTTGTATGAAAAGGGACACCGTTGCTCAGCCAGCATGGCTCAGTGCTTGAATGGCGATCTATGAACCATGTCTGGGTTGTGGGCTCTATCCCCAGTGTGGGGCATGCAGGAGGCAGCGGATCAATGATTCCCTCTCATCACTGATGTTTCTGTCTGTCTGTCTCTCTCTCTCCCTTCTTCTCTGAAATCAATAAAAAAATATATATATATATTTAAAAACAGGACACTTTAACTACATTTGCTTTACTCTTCTCCTGTCCTGGAACAATAAGTGTAATTAATCTATCAATACTTTGTCTTATCCTGCATGCTGTTGGTTTGTGAAATTCCTGCAGTGAACCTGAGTTAAATAAACAGCTGGCAAAGGCAAACTCAGTCACTGAGCATAATTCACCGCCCCAAAGCAAAACAGGAATTTAAAAAAACATATGGGATGATCTTCTATACACACTTTGTAGGTTCTTTTCTAAGTGCCATCTTGGGTGTCTACATGTCTCACTGAGCTCTTAGAAAACCTGATCCTTGTTCCATAAAGAAGGCAGCTGTGTCCTAGATATGCCAACATAGCTTTCCCTAGAAATGTGAGGTGCTTCTTGAAAATAATAGATTTTGCCTACTGGTTTGTGAAGGTTAAGATATTAGAAATGAACAAGTATGAAACATAAACTTTACTGCATATTTTAGGAGGGGTGGTTGAAGGAAGGAAAGCTTCAGGAAGTTTATTAAGTAGTGAGGACAGAGGCCTAGAGAGATGGCTCAAAGCCATTGTCAGCAGGTGTTGAAGAGACAGCATTAACTGGGTTGAGAGGACTTCATCTCTTTTCTGTTTAGACGAGAACAGAATTGCAGGTGACAGTGCTCAGGAACCGCCAGCATTCGTTGGTTCTCCCAGTTGGGTTTAACTACAGTGTGAGTAAAGGTAAGCTCTTGATTTTGGGACCAATGTAGGCCAGTTAGAAAAACAAATGAAATAAAACAAAGCAACCTTCCCCTTTTATCCCCTAACTGTTTGGCTGAAAACAATTCTGCCCTGATGAGGCCAGTCATATCACTTTGTTTTCTTTTTGAATTGTAGCTAAAGAGAAGAAAAAAGAATCACCTTGACAGCAAAGAGAAAAGCACTTTTATGTAGTGGGTACACAATGTGCTGTGAAGTTAGATTTTTAAATATTGTTGATTGGTGGGAATCTTTAAAAAAATTTTTTATAAGGTTGAATGATTTTATTGCCAGCAATAACCCTTGTGGCCCTGAAAGATAAAATAATCTGGGTAATCAAAATTTACGCTTTAGGATGGAGGATGATTCTAGGCAGATGAGAGGGAGGAAATTCCTCTTTGCCAGTCCTCTATGCGAACTACACTGTGGACGAATACCTGCCTGGAGCTTGGGTCTCACTTTCTGTGGTGGAGGAGGGGTGTCTCTGAAAGAACGCATTTTCATTGCTGTAGGCAATAAGCTAGGCAAGAGACTGAATAAACCGAAACTCTTTACTCAGAGAAGAAGGACCACTTGGAGAGATCACAAAGGAGGGGAGGGCTGATCTCAAGATGTGTGTTTTTGTCTTTGAGAAATCTGGGTCTTAAACTGAGTTTTATTTTTTTTTAAAGTTTATTTTAAATTAAAATGGCTTTTTATAATGGAGATTATATCTGTTTCAATATACAAGGGTCCTACCATTTTGAAAGTTCCCTTTCTCCCTGATCATCAAGATGATTGTTTTAGGGTGCTTTAAATCAGGAGCTGGGAAGAGTAGGATTAAAAATTTGCTAGGTTTAATCTAGTTTGGGAAGATAGGATTTTTTGTTACCATGCAAATGTGAATGGATTCTAATTGTGGGTTTCTGTCTAAATAGTTGAAATGAAATTACTCAGAACAGAGGTAACAGATACTAAAGTATATAAATTTCCTCCATAATGTTTGGTGGAAGAAATGCAGGTTACTTATTTTCTTTTAAATGTGATTAAATCTGATTCAGAACCCCTAAACATGAAGATGGTAAGAAACCTAAACTCATTTAATTATTACCCATTTTTCCATAATGGACCTGTGTTTCAATGGTCTTGTGTTGTTTAAAAAGTAATCTCAAAATATTTATGCATGTAGCGTTCTATTAATATCCTATATAATAAAGAGGTAATATGCAAATTGACTGTCACAACCTCACATAATATGGCTGCCCCCATGTGGTCACAAGATGGCTGGCAGGGGAGGGCAGTTGTGGGCAATCAGGCCAGCAGGGGAGGGCAGTGGGGCAATCAGGCTGGCAGGGGATCAATTAGGGGTGACCAGGCTGGCAGGGGAGGGAAGTTAGGGGCAATTGGACTGGCAGGGGAGCAGTTAGGCATCAATCAGGCTGGCAAGCAGAAGCGGTTAGGGGGCAATCAGGCAGGCAGGTAGGCAGGCAGGTGAGAGGTTGGGAGCCAGCAGTCCTGGATTGTGAGAGGGATGTCTGACTATCCATTTAGGCCTAACCCTTCAGGGATCACCTCTCAAGGGATCCCATATTGGAGAGGGTGACGGCTGGGCTGAAAGACATCCCCTTCCTCCAGTGCAAGAATTTTGTGCACCAGGCCTCTAGTATATTGTAAATCACACAGAAATAGAAATACAAAGAAATATAATAAATATTTCAAGAATTTTAATACAAACATTAATGGACTAAACCTTTGTCATTATTATTTAAAACTAGAGGCCCAGCGCATGAAAATTCATGCAATGGAGGGGTGCTCCCTCAGCCTGGCCTGCCCCCTCTCACAGTCTGGGAGCCCTCAGACTGGGTGATTTGGGGAAGGCAACACCCCATCACAACTCTACCTCTGCCACTGCCAGCAGGACAAGCCTTGGTTACCTGAGCCTCGGGTGGCTCTGCGGGGCCTGGCAGCTGCCATCCAAGGCTTGCCTGTGCCTGGGACTAGCCCTGGGTGGCTGGGGGATTGAGGGGACTGGGGGACTCCGGAGGCAGGTGTGAGGGGTGGGCAGGCCCTCCTGGGACTAGAGTATTACAGTCTGAAAGTTTGTGTCTTCCCCAAATTAATATGGTGAAACCCTAATCCCCAGTCTGATGCTATTTAGAGGTGGGGCCTTTGGGAGCTGATTAAGGTTGGATTGGGTCTTGAGGATGGGGCCCTCATGATAGAATTAATGCCCTTATTTAAAAAAGGAAAATACATGATATCTCTCTCTTCCTCCTCCTCTCCTGCTATATGAGGATGTAGCCAGGAGGTGGCAAATGGTCTACAAACCTAGAGAGGGCTTTCATATTTGATGAGCAAAATATACTTCTAGGAATATATCCCAAGAAACTAGAAACATCAATCAGAAAGGATATATGCACCCCTATGTTCATAGCAACACAATTCACCATAGCTATGATTTGGAAACAGTCTAAGTGCCCATCAGCAGATGAGTAGATTAAAAAATTGTGGTACATCTACACAGTGAAATACTACACTGCGGTAAAAACAGCATGGATGGACCTGAAGAGCATTATGCTACTCGAAATAAGCCAGTCAGAGAAAGATAAATACCACATGATCTCACTCATTTATGGAATATAATGAACAACATAAACTGATGAACAAAACAGATTCAGAGACAGAGAAGCATTGATCAGACCGTCAAACTTCAGAGGGAAGGTAGGGGAGGGTGGAGGTAAGGGCGAGAGATCAACCAAAGGACTTGAATGCATGGATATAAGCCTAACCAATGGACACAGACACCAGGGGGGTGAGGGCATGAGTGGGCGGTGGGGGGGGCAATAGAGGGATAAGGACACCTATGTAGTACCTTAATCAATAAAAAAAAATATTTGTACTTTAAAAAAAGTTGAAAAAATAAATTAATATTTGCATATATATATATATATGCAAATATTAATTTATTTTTTCTATATTTATATATATGATAGGAGCACGGGTCTCAGAATGTCTGAATTTGAGTCCCAACCCTTACACTTACTGTGTTATCTTGGAGAAAATTTTTAACCTTTTGGAGCACATTTCTTCATCTGTAAAGTGGGGTTAAGTGATACTTTACAGAGTTATTGTGAATATTGAATGAGATAATTCACCTAAAGTAAGTTCTTCTCAAAAATAATAGTATTATCAGAGGTTGATGTTATTGCCCAAGGGATTTTACGTAATGTAAAAGAGACATTGTTCCTCCTCTCAAGGATTTTATGACCAGAAAGAGCTGTCTCTTAACTTGAGGAATGATGTTAAAAGCAGTAAGAGTGTCATACTGGGGGCTGCATTTTCTGCACTTAATGCTAAAGTACCTGTGTGTTTCCAAGTTCTTTATTGCTGTCTCCTGAGTCCTTCTATACATTATTTTCATTTAGCATGCTTTTTTGATATGAAATCTTTTTTGTACATTGCTTTCTTTTTTTCATTTATCAATCTTAAATCTGCAATGTTAATTTGGGAATGAAATTTTGTTCTTGAGATTATTATACCCTATTCATTTTATTAATAAAAACAAGAAATTTACATGCCAAGATAAATAATTATTTCAGTGTTTCTATCAATAGAGTTATTTTTAATCCCGATTATATTCAAAGATAACAAACAAATATAAAAAAGAGAAAAAGGAGGATATATTGACTTTTTCTTACTGAAAATTCTAGATCTTGGTTATAAGACATTGGTTATATTATTGACAAGATGTAATATTTTCTGTTAATGATGTAAAAGTAAATCACTGCTGAATTTATAATTCAAAACATTTTATTGTAGCTCTTCATGTATATATTTAAAAAAATAAGTGGAATGTTTATTCAGCTTCTTCTATCTGAGGGCATTTTAATCTTTGGCAATATGTACAGACCCTTCAGAGACAGACTCTGAGTCCAGCAGCATCAACTCAAATTTCAGATTCATGAATGAGTTATGTTAGCAATTACCAAATGTGCTCTTTGTGTTTATCACATAAACACAAATATTTATTTGAGACAAACATTTTTTCTTTTTTGGAGGGGAGGGGGGAGCATAACATGTCTAGGATTCTATTGAGAATAACAAAGAGTCTGAATTATTTTACAGAGTATTATACCCATTGTTTCTGCATGGATCATCTTATATTTTCTCCTAAAAAATCCATGTAAAATAAGCTTTAAAATTACATTTATCTCTCACATTAAAAATAAGGAATAATTATAGTTGTAGTAAAAGAAAATGTTTGTCAGAATCTGAGAAAATGCCTAAACTTAAATATATCCATTGTGAGGAATTTTAAATGAATGGAAATGACATTGTTTCTGTTCTCAAGGAATTTATGACCTAAAGGGAAATTGAGAAAAGATGTGACTATCACTGACACTCTAAGCTGAATTTTCCTATCGCCTTCTTATAACTAACATGACTATACTTATTTATTTTTGGCAATAGGAAAAGAGCAGATTACTGAAAACATGGGGAAGGGCAAGTTCACCATATGAATAATAGAGAGTTAATATCGGTTTTAAATGTTTTAAACTCTTGGAGCATATCTCCAAGTCTCTATGCCTACTTTCCCTGAGTCAGAAACATTATCCTCACCCCAGGATTGAGTTTTGATTATCCAATGTCAGTATTCCTCCCAGAGTGACCATTCCCCCCAGCTCCAGGGATAGCATTTAATCTCTCATTAGCTCCTTCCAGGGAGGACCAACTGTAAATATTTGAGGAATACTTATGTGTGATGTAAGATTGCCTAGATATTGGTTCTTTCATGGAGAAATTAAAATTGCATCAAATAGCTAAGGAGTAAAATAGAATTTGTTATATTAACCTTTTTCTTGTATGATATGTAAATTAATTTTAAAAAATTGAATTGGTTGGATAAAAGTTTTGAAAGCATATTTAGAATGACATCTTAGAAGAAAAGAGTGGAAAATGGAATTGACAATTTTCTCATGCAGTCACCATTCTCCAACACTTTGTATAAAACTCCTGGGAAGTATTTTAGAATCTCCCCTGTTCTATGTGATTATATTTGTCATCAGTGTAAATACAAATAAGATCTTTTACATTTTTTCTTCCCCAATGTATATAATTTTATGTTTTAGCAAAGATCTCTGAAACATTAATGAGAAAATGAATTTAATTAAAGCTGGATTGGTATAAAGAAGCAGTGTTTTGGAAATCCCAGACTCATTGCATGCTGGGATTTATTTTGTTCTTAATCCTTCTACTTAACATTGGTTTTCAAAAAATAAATGGCATAGGAATATTCTTTCTTCATCCCCCACGCTCAGACTTTACTGAGATATAATTAACATGGATCATTATATAAGTTTAAGGGATATATACACATATATTGCAATATGATTACCACTATAGCATTAGCTAACACTTCTATTACATCACATATTACCATATCTTTTTTTTGTAATGAGAACATTAAGGATTTATTCTCTTAGCAGTTTTCATGTATATAATAAGTACTGTTAACTATAACCATGAAACTTTTTATTAGATCCCCAGAACTTTCTCATCTTCTAACTGCAAGTTTGACCTTGACCAACATCTACCTAGTTCTTTTACCTACCAACTCTTGGTAACCTCCATTCTACTCTCTGCTTCTATGAGTTTGGTTTCTTTAGTATCCACATATACGTGACAACATATATTTGTCTTTCTCTGTCTGACTCATTTTACTTAGCATTATGCCTTCATGGTCCATTCATGTTGTCCCAAATGGAAGGATTTTCTTCTTTTTCACCTCTGAGTAATATTCCATTGCATATATATATATATATATATATATATATATATACACCTTCATATCCATTTATTCATCAATGGACTCTCAGGTTGTTTCTATACCTTGACTATTGTGAATATTGCTACAAGTAACAGAGGAGTGTAGATATCTCTTTGAGATCCTGGTTTCATTTCTTTTGGCTATACACTGAATGGCCAGATTATTATAATCTCTGAATGCATAAAATCTGGCCACTCAATGTGTGTGTGTGTGTGTGTGTGTGTGTGTGTGTGTGTGTATTAGAGGCCTAGTGCATGAATTTGTACATGGGTGGGGTCTGGCCAGCCTGGCTAGGGGGAGGGGACATGGTGGTTGGCTGGCCTACCTGCTGATTGAACTCCTGGTTGAGGGGACAATTTGCATTTTAGGATATACACCGAGGGGCCAGATTATTATGCGTTCAGAGATCATAATAATCTGGCCACTCAGTGTATATTCCCAGAGTAGGATTATTAAATCATATGATAGTTCTATTTTTACTTTTTTGAACAAATTCCACACTATTTTCCATAGTGGCCATACCAATTTACATTCCCACCAACAGTACATAAGGGTTAAAAAGAAATGTTCTTATCAGATGACCTCTACTCTGGTCTTGAATAGATTGTCTTCCCGGTATTCGTTTCATTTTCTGTCCTTGGTACGACAATAACAATGAAGATCATAAATTGCCTTTGCCTCTACCTTATGGGAATCTCAAACCTAGAACATCTCCTAAATAGTCAGATCTCTTCTGTTTCTCCTTCTAGACTGATTTCTTCTGGCTCTCCACTGTCAAGTGTACCACTGAATTGTGTGTGTCTATAAAGTAATGGTGCTGGGGAGAGAGTGGATGACATGCAGTGAAGAACAGTAGGGCTATCAATGAGACACTATAAGGCAAGAAATGTGAGTTTTCAGGATCCGAAGTCTAACTGCATTGTGCCCAACCACAATTCCATTGTGCTTCATCATGCAGTATTTTCACGATCTGAAAAACTGTTCAGGTTTTAGTGGGATGGCCCAGTACAATGAGAATGTGAGGCATGAACTAAAGGTATGTCTTGACTGATTACTGATATTGGCCTTTTGCAGTCCTGATGTTACAACAGGAAAGATTATCATCTTTTTACCCATATTTTAATTTCCATTCTATATAATGTCAGGATAATAATAATTACTATGAACCTCTCAGGGGATATTTTAATAATTAAAATGATAATGTCCTAAGAAGTAATATAGATACAAAGCAAAGTGAGTAAGTAAGATGTATTTAATGAATTATTTAATGCAGCAGATTCCATTGCCTTGCAAAAAAAATTAACCAGATGCAGTGAACTTCAATTTATTATTTTTAAGTGTTTTCTCTTGGAAGTCACTAGAGCATTATCTTCACCAAAAATCTAAAATTAGGTAGCATCCTCTGTCCCTAGATGGTATTGTGAAAATTGGGTATTTATATTCAAAAGAATGACATTGACCCATATCTTACATCACTCTAAAAAATGTACTAGAGATGAATGAAGGGCTTAAATAAAAGCCCTGAAGCCTTATCCTTTCCCATGGATATAATACTGCTCTGATTTTACACTGTACTTCCTAGGAGTTTTTGCACATATTTTCATATCAACTTTTGGCAATAACTTCTGAAATTATGAAGAGATAATATTATCTTTACTTTAAAGATGAGGAAATAGGCCAAAATCAGTTTGGCTCAGTGGATAGAGCATTGGCCTGCGGACTGAAAGATCCCAGGTTCGATTCTGGTCAAGGTCATGTACCTTGGTTGCGGGCACATCCTCTGTGGGAGGTGTGCAGGTGACAGCTGATTTTCTCATTGATGTTTCTAACTATCCCTCTTAATTCCTCTCTGTAAAAAATAAATAAAATATTTTTAAAAAGATGAGGAAGTAGGTTTAGAAAGTTTAAATTCTTGGCCTAATCATTATAACCAAAATGAGGTGGAGGTGGATGGAAGATTCAAGTTTTCTGACGCCTTGCTCAAGGCACTCGCTATTCACCGCAGTCTTTGGAGAACCGTGGCTAGTTTAAATATATAATGTATTGTGAAGTCTCAGCACTAAAGCCCTCAAGAAGTACTTGAATATCATTAAAAACTCATTTCAATTTCTCGAGAAGTAAACATTATTGTGCTATTTTATAAAAAGAAGAAAGGATTCAGGCTCAATCATCATGGGAACGTTGTTAGTCCCAAATTGTATTTCTTGTCTCTGTATTTCCCAGTTTGACACCACACTGATGAGAATTTTATATATTCGTTGTTATTCTCTGCTGTGATTCTAAATGTAGCATCTTTCCCAACATGAGATATAACTTTAAGCACATAATGAGTGCCCAGTGCATAGTAATAATTGTCAGTGAACAAGAGAAATTAAGACTTGTCTTTGCATGCGATAAATGTGAGAGGAATGTGTGATCTGTATCAAGTAATGTGACTGTTCATAAGAATTTTAAAATAAAATTGATGCATACATATGGCAGAAAACAGACAAAAGCAAGGAATGTATAAGAGATCTCTCAGTCTTGGTTCCCCTTGTAGGTTAATTCTGAGATAAGGGCCTCTGGGAAGGGCATTTACTTGTGAGGTAATTGTGCACAGAAGAGAGTTGGGGACTTGTATGCATACTAAAGGCCTGGTGCATGAAATTCGTGCATGGTGTGTGTGTGTGTGTGTGTGTGTGTGTGTGTGTGTGTCCCTCAGCCCAGCCTGCACCTTCTCCAATCTGGGACCCTTCAAGGGATGTCTGACTGCCTGGACAGACGGACATCCCTCTTGCAATCTGGAACCACTGGCTCCTAACCGCTGGCCTGCCTCCCTGCCTTATCACCCCTAACCACTCTGCCTGCCTGCCTCATCACCCCTAACCACTTGCCTACCTGCCTGATTGCCCCTAACCACTCGCCTGCCTGCCTGATTACCCCTAACCACTCTCCCTGCCTGCCTGATCACCCCTAACTGCTCGCCTGCCTGCCTGATCATCCATAATTGCCTCTGCCTTAGCCTCTGCCACTGCAGTTCCATCTGAAAGGATGTCCGGAATGATGTCTAGAAGGTTGTTCAGCTGTCCGGTCTAATTAGCATATTACACTTTTATTATTATAGATTGTTTTGTGGTAAGCCTGTTTTTCTGTCAGCTGGGACTCTTGTGTAGGTAATAAATGCTCACCGGTAATTTAGCATGTATAAAACACATCAATCCTTTTTATTATATTTTGTGAGCCTTGACATTTATGATAATTTCTCCATATCTACTTAAAACTCTTTCTCTTATGATTGCATTGTTAAAGTGGATTTTTTGCCCTTGTTGGCTTATCTCATTAGCATGTGTTTATCATACATTTTCAGGGTAATTACCATTTTGGAATAAGGCACACAACATTAAATGGATTCCCTAGTTTTAAAAGGTGTCACGATGAAGGAGGCAGCTTTGCCCCTCCCATCTCTATTCTCCAACTCCTGGGAGGACTACAAAAGACACTTTGATTTCTTGTCACTTGGGTCAATTGTATAATGGCAAGGATATCGTGCCCCCTCCAGTGTGTCCACAGGTTGGTTGCGGAAGGAAGAAGAAATGACGGGAACACCTTTCCACAGCATCCTCATTTTCAGTGCTTCTGTTTGTCATCCATCAGTGTTCTGATGTATGGGTTTAAGAAAGGACAGTATCCTAATTGATATTTGTATGCAAGGGGGAAAGCTCATGTTTTCTCATTCTCTCTTAGATTGACAATTTGAAATGAAAGTACAACTTAGGGAAGGAATAATTTTAGAATAAAATGATAAGATATGTTCCTATTTGCTCAGTCTTCAAATAACTAAAATGGCTCCCTTTTTCTCCATTCATAAACTTCTATCAATGAAGCGGGAGCTAAAGTTCTCCATCCACTATCGTTAAAGATGTACATGAATTGTTGGAAGATGTTGACGTATCTTCCAAATTGCCAAAAACTGTCAAAGAACATTCTGAGATTTTACCATTCCATTTGTATTGCATAACACTAAATAATTTGAAGTTTAGTATTAATTAGTAATGTTCTTATAGTATTTATCAGTTTATCAGTATGCAGCAAAATCAAAACTAAATTTATGATGCATTTTTTTGTTTATTCTTTACAGTGTTTTTTTGTTGTTCCATCAGAAATCTTAAATTGGTTTACTAAGTAACGTGAATTGTACAGAATAGTTTCAGCATGTATCATAGATTTGAATTATAATCGTGTTAGCATCACAATGTTTGAAGAATAGAAGTGTAATGAGAATCCCTGGAAGGACTTTAAGAAGGTAAATGACATGATCAGAATGACAACCTATATAATAAAAGACTAATATACAAATCAACTGAATGGCAGAATGACCGGTTGCTATGACATGCACTGACCACCAGGGGGCAGATGTTCAATTGCAGGAGCTGCTCCTGGTGATCAGTGTGCTTCCATAGGGGGAACACTGCTGAGGCAGAAGTTGGGCTCATGGAGCTTGTCTAAGCCATCAGTCAGACATCTCTGCAGGCTCCCAGACTACAAGAGGGTGCAGGCTGGGCTGAGGGACCCCCTCCACATGCATGAAGTCATGCACTGGGCCTCTAGTCTTAAGATAATTTGTGCAGATATCTTCAGAGCAGATTGTGTTAGGGCAATAGAAAAAAATCAAGAAACCCACTGGGAGGTTATTGCAGTGGTTTGGATAAAAGATGATATGATGAAAATTGATGGCCACAGTAGAAATGGAGAAAATTAGATTGCTATAAAATACATATATATATATATATATATATATATATATATATATATATATATAATTTTTTAAGGAAAATCATCTGTTAATAGGTTTAACTATGTTCCAGAGTATCTATTTCCCATTATTCACTAGAAAGCACTGAAGCGCTACCATACATGAATCATGTGGCATCTGAAATAACCCTATATCAACCCACAAGTGGAATTTTAGAAACTTGACATTTCCAGGTCTAATCAGGTTTTTATTCTCTTGTCTTGTTCATTGCTTTGGTTCCATGCTTAACTCCACCTCTATTTCTGACCCTTTCTCTAGTCCTTTTGTGTCCCTAAACCCCAATAGTCCAGATAAATCTAGAGCTTTTCATGGAAAGGATGTTATTTTAATATTCAGCAAAGAAATATGCCCCATGAGCCCCTCTTCTGTGTTTTAGTGGCTTTGACAATGCCAATAAGGAAGCACTAATGAAGAAACAAACTCTCAAACCTATTTTCTCTGCCAAGAGTTATAAAAAAAATCTACCTTGAAGCTTGAAGGACTCTAATCTGCATTTCTGCTGTGTCTTCATCTCCGAGGAACTAAATACGGAGTATCTCTTTGCCCATATTGATGTGAGAAGGAAGATTTAGAATGGGAATAAGTATGTAAAGAGACAACAGGAAATATCAGGGGAAATATCAGATAATATCATAGTGGTTAAAGACTTCATTCAAGAAATATTATGCTAATCTGGTGTGTCAAGCAGTGATATTGGCATTGGGATGTAGTAGTAAATAAGACAGGCTAACTTATAATCTCCTGGCATTTATATGCCAATAAATATATTAGCAACATGAAAACATGTAAATAAATAGATAGATATGAGGTAATTTACCATAACCCCGAGTTGCTGTTCTAGAGCAAGATATCAGGGAGCAATTAAGTAGGGTGGCAGGAAAGGTCTAATTGAGAAGATGAACACAGTGTGTCCACAACATGGGGTAAACTCAGCTATTGAATGTTTACAGGACATCATGAGGCTCAACATCATTACTCACCCACGAAATCAAATAAAAACTGTAATGAGATACCATTTCATGTCCAAAGAATGAATAAAATAAAAAATATATTGAGAATAACAAACAAGGTAAGGCCCTAAATTACCTGTAACTCTCACACTTTGTTGGTGAGGATGTAAACTGATATAACCCCTTTGAAAAATTGGTGGATTCTTATAAAGCTAAATATACACTACTTAATGACCCAGAAATGAAAACATATGTTCACAAAAAGACTTGTACAAGCATGTTCATAGCACCTTTAAAAACTGGGAGCAACCACATGCCCACACAACAGGAGAAAGTATAAATTAACTGTAAACTATTCATACAATGGAACATTACTCGTCAATAAATAGGAACAAACTACTGATAGCCAACAACATGAATGAATCCTAAAAAAACATTGATGGAACTACAGAAGCCAAACACAAAATGATACATGCTGTATGATTTCACTTATATGAAATCCAAGACAGGCAAAAGTATTCTGTGGCAATAAAAATCAGAAACTCGATACCTTTGAGGTAGTGGTGGTCATGGTGGTAATTGACTGGAAAAAGGGCATGAGGGAAGTTTCTGGGGGTGATGATGGTTATGTTCTATATTTTGATTTAAGTTTTTCATATATGGGTGAATAAAAACAGCAAAAGTCATTGAGCACTGCAAAATATATAGAAACAGTCTATTTTAATAATCCAACACTATAAAATAAAGTAGGTTTGGAAAAGAAAAAATGATTTATATAGGGGGAAATGCTTGCTATATGCTGTCATTAAATAAGAGAGCTACAAATTTGTGTGTACAGTATAATTCAAATCCATGTGAAATGAATGGAAGAAAAAGGAACAGAGGAAATATGCTATGATGTTAACAATCATGATTAACATTTTTGCTGGTTAAATTATGGCTGATTGTTACTAAATATAATTCAGATAAGTAGTTGGTCGGTTAATTTAAAGTCTTAATGTAGGGAATCAAAGAAAAATACATACATACCTAAATATCTAAATAGGTTATTTAAACTTTCAACCAACAAATGTTCGTGTATTTCTTGGGAACATTTTTTTTTTAAGAAAAAGCTGGCTAACTAGAGTTCCAAATTTTTTCTTCTTATAAGAAGCTACCCCCACTTGGACCTCTTCAGTAAGAATTTAATTAGAAAACAGGTTTAAAACCAATCTGCATGTAGATTATTATGATTAAAAAATTATTATACCCACAGTTAATTCAACAGCACATTTTAATTACTATCTTTATCAAGTCTTACCAAAGAATTCACATTATTTTTATAGACCCAATAACTCTTTCTTTTTATACTCGTATTTTCTTGGATTATATGACATTTAATTACACTCCATAAACACATTAATAGGTACAACTGGCATAAATGAGTTTGTGAATAAATAACCTTGTTTTGGTAAGCATACAAATCAACCCATGAAAGGAGACATTGCAAATATGCCAGAGTGGCTGGCCAGCCACAAGCAAATTCTGGGCATTAGTGGGCATTTGTCAGCATGTTTTATAGAGGAAATGGAGAGTGTTAATGGATTTAGCAAGTCTGTTAAGTGGATATAAGTTAAGAGAACCTCTACTACACTTTTCCACTTTCCCACATTAATCACAGAATTTTCTAATGAGAAGAAGTTGATATAATTAACCACAAGAAAGTTAATAATACAAATGAAATCATTTAAAAATGATTATTTGAATGAACTGTGCAAATTTTGAAACTGCGAGATTACTACATGAACTCATTTGACATATTTTTACCTCTGACTTTTAGAAAAAGGAAACTAAAGAAGAACGTTGGCTAATTCTCAAGGAGGGAATGTTGAGTTCTGTCCTGAAGACAGCTTTGGGATGATGGCCTTAAGGAAGTGTGATGACATAGCCTTAGCCCAGGGACAGTCTGCAAGCTTGTCTCTGCCTTGGGCCACAGCAGAACGACACTCCAGGAAGTGAGAAGCAATCCCTGGTAGAAAATGGATGGGCTTTCAGTCCAGATAGCTGGGGCTTGACCTCCTAGTTCTTTTGATTTGCTTCCTTCTATATATATATATCCCTATGGATCAACATTTAGTGGACTTCAGGAAGTTAGTATTTATGAACCTAAATATTAAATCCCATAATTAGGTATAATTAACCAAATAAGGTATGCATTGGGCCAAGTAGACTCTGAGCTACCCATGTAACATGTATGTGAACTCATGTTTATGAATCCATATTTTGCAGCCACACTCATCATACTGTAACTCTAAAGGAATTCACAAACATCCATCACAATTAGAAACACTTTTCATTGATAGAGGATCCTACGAACATTGTTGTGCTTAGCTACAAAAACAGTAATTAGATTTAGCTATACAACTAACAATTATCAATTTGAAATGTATACGAGACAGAGTTGAGAGGCCAACTTCAGCATAAAAATCCAAGTAAACTCTCATAGAGAAAATACAGTGTAAGTAAGTAGCACAAATAGCAATACTAAGTTTTTTTTTGTCTTTTTAAAAAAATATTTTTTAATTGTGCCTTTCTATGGTCTCCTTTCAACCTGCTCTCAAGGATAGATTTTTACCAACCTGTTTATATTAAGTAAAAATGATTGGTAAGGCTTAATTGTTATGTATTTTGAAATTTACATTAAACAAATAATTAATTGCTAATTGTGGCTTTCTGGAATCAGTAATCAGCTGGCTGGAGAGGGGTGAGGGTAGCAGGTCCACTGAGTCCCTGAAACCACACTGTTAGTATGACCATTGTTTTCATAAGAGCAGATTAGAGGAAAATGAGTACTGCTATAATTTTATATATATATATATATATATATATATATATATATATATATATATATATATCAACATTTAGTGGATGAAGTTAGACATACAATAGTTAGGGGTTATGATTATAAAACAATAGTAATTTTAGTGTTTCAATAGCCAGAGATATATACCACAGTTATATATATAGGGTGTCCCAAAAAATGTATATACACTTAACAGCTGGTAGCTCAATTGATGT
Organism: Pipistrellus hanaki; assembly: GCF_964339955.1. Classification (NCBI taxonomy): domain Eukaryota; kingdom Metazoa; phylum Chordata; class Mammalia; order Chiroptera; family Vespertilionidae; genus Pipistrellus; species Pipistrellus hanaki. Next base: position 67,659,301 of record NC_140506.1, on the reverse strand, counting down.
TTCTTTCTTTTCAGATGTAACCATTGGAATTAATAATTATTCAAAGTGTGTGTACATTTTTTGGAGGGTACTCCCTAGATATATTTTTTGTTTTCTTTCATATATGTTTTGAAAAGCATCTCTCAAGATCACATATGATGTCTGGATACTTGCCAATACCATAAGCAGCAAGTGAGTATAAAGAAGGAGCTTTTCCTCCGAGTTCTCATTCTCTGTAGCTCTCCATGAGAATGAAACTGCACAAAAACAAGGTATGTCAGAGGCGAACAACCCCCTCCTCTCCCCATGCAGCAGCATGGGACGAAAACCCTGCAGATCCTGCCCTTACATGGGAATAGCCAAAATGCAGCCACTTCTGCCTTCTGTTGTGGGGAAGTGTGGAGGAATGAGTTGAAATATGAGAAAAACATGCCCAGAATTGAACACCGGTTTGAACTTCACACGAGTGAGCAAACATTTACCCTAGATCAATAACAGTTCAGCAAACCTGTAAGAAGCACTACACCATGCTTCTGGCCCGCTCAGCAAGGACATCGCAGACCACGCTCTGTCAAACCCCTCTGACGGGGGGGTTAGGAAGATGCCCTTCTCTCAGCTGCAGTGAGGAGGGTGGCGTGCTGTCCTGTTGGTGCCATGCCAGGCACTGTGCCTTGCATCATCTTCACTATGCTGCTGAATATCACAGCACATTTCATAAGTACGATCACACATTTCAGACCTGCATGCGGACATTTTGTTGTCCCTATTACCTGAAGTCTGAATGTACGCCTTTGCAGCCTTACATGGAAATACATTGTTTGCTTCATCTCTGTCCTGTGCCTCCATTACCATTGAGGGCAATCTATTATCACCAATCATGTGAGCCACGTGTCACCTGACATCCTGACAGAAAAGGCTTTTTTACCCATTTGTTTTCTTGAGCCAGCAGAGTATGTGGAAAGGTTTGGGTTGTGGGGAGCAGGGTGGGAAGAAGAGAAGAATTCTATCAAGGATTCTATTTTATTAAACAGTGCCTCAGTATCATGGTTTGCTGTTGGTCCAAAAATCTTTCTTTCTATTCCCTAGATTCATAATCGGTTGCATTGTGCAGTGATGAGTGAATAAAACTTATGGTTATTTGATTTGATGATGAAATGAAAAACATGGAAAGAAAAATTTCAGACTTTAAACGATATTATTGTTGAAATATTATTATTGATCCTGTTCAAAGAAATTTCCTATTGTTTTTCTACCTTCTCTTTTGTGTGCAAATAGACTAATAACTGGGAATAGAAATGCATTTTAAATGAAAGACAATTTAAAATTTAGTTCCAGGTACTTCAACTAGCCTTTGAAGTATTGGGCGCCATATCATTAAAATCTGATGGAAAGGGAATTCTAAAAATTTTGGATAAGAAACATTAGGACCTTCTAAGTCTGAGAACTGTCCCCTTCTATAAATCCTTTAAAAGTGTTAATGAATGACGGTGGCAGTTCCATTTTTAATTTTCTGAGGAAATTCCACACTGTTCTCCACAGTGGCTATGCCAGTCTGCATTTCCACCAACAGTGTAATAGGGCTCCCTTTTCTCCACATCCTTGCCAGCCCTTGTCACTTGTTGACGGTAGCCATTCTGACAGGTGTGAGGTGACACCTCATTGTCATTTTAATTTGCATCTCTCTGATGATCAGTGACCTTTGACCATTTTTCCATATGTTTCTTGGCCATCTGTCAGTTGTATTTTCAATTTCTTGGGCTCAGAGAATTTAAGAGACTTATCCAAAGTCACAGAGTAGCTAGTGAATGAGTGAATGAGTGAATGACTAACCCATATCTTTTAAAAATTTCCAACCCAGTATTTTTAATCAATTAATTACTTATGGCATTATAGCAATATTTTGGTGAACATTTAACAAAGTATAACATACATAGGTAAAACATACATTTTATCATTTTATAGATATATTTATGTATTATCAAAGTATACCATTTATAAAATATAATAAGTACTTATCAAAGCATAACAGAAAAATGCCAAATTATAGTTATATAGTGTGGTACAATTTCAAAGTGAAACAGATCTCAGGAACAGAATGTAACCAGCATCATAGAAGCCCTCCTCCCGCCTCCCTCCAACACAGTTCTTTCCATTCCCAGCCCAAGGCTATCCACTACCCTGACTTCTAATACCTAAGTGGGTTTTACCTGTTTCGACATCACATGCTGCAGCCGGAGAAGCAGAGCTGCAAAGTAGACTTGCCAGCCGGAGCCCACTCCACAATGAACTCTGAAAATACCATGGCTGATCAGAGTTATCCCACAGTGGGTCCAAATCGCCAGGCCTTTAGATCCTTGTCCCCACCAGTCATCGGATGTGGGTGAGATGGTTCCTGAAATATTTGACACCTGCAAGCTGTCTGTCTGCTGCATTCCCAGCATCTAAGACAGCATATGCTCTATTAAGGGCTCCTGGGTGGTTCATCTCTGCCTGTCCTATGATAAAAATAGAATGATACAATATTTACTCTCAGTTGTTTGATCTGTTTTGCTTAACATTATGTTTTTGAGATTTGCCCATGTTGTTGTATGTCGCTGTAGTTAATTCATTCTTATTGTTGTATAGTATTCCATTGTGAATATACTACTAATTATGTATTCATTATATTGCTGATGGATATTAGGCTGTTTTCCAAGTTCTTGGCTATTACAAAAGGGTGCTTTTACAAATGTTATATGTTTGGTGGTGAATATTTGCATGCGTTTATTTTGGTAACTGGAGAGATGGGGATGAGAATTGCTGAGTAATATTGTATTCGAGTAATACTGCATTCGCATGTTTTACTTTAGTGAATACTGCCAAGAATTTTTTCAAATTATGTAACAGTTCCATGGGTTTCACATTTTTCCTTACGTACACTTGACACTGGCTATCATTTTAATCCTCCTCACATGTATACAGAGATACTGCATTCAAGTTTTAATTTGCATTTCTCAAATGACTAATGAGCGAAACCTTTTTTCACCCTTGAATTTATTAGCCTTTGGAACACCCCTTTTGTGTATTGTTTCTAGGCTTAAGCACTGAAAGGAAAATTCATATGAAAGTAATTCTGAAATTATGTAAATGCTATCATTGTTAGGTGCTGCTTGATATGTGTTGAATAGGTCAAAGTTGTTAATGTGATTATTGCTAATTTATATATCCTTATGGATTTTTTTTAGTTTACCTGTTCTATCAGCTATTCCAAGAAGTCTGTTAATGTTTTCATTCATGTTTAAATGTATCTATTTTTCCTCTTAATGTTCTGTCAGTTTTTACTTGGTAGATTTTAAAAGTATTTTGTTGGGAACATAAAGATTTAGAATTGTTTTGTCTTACTGTTGTGCTGACTACTTTATCATGATAAAACATTTCTGTTTCTTTAGTGTGTTTTTTTTAAATGCCTAAATCTATCTTACCTGAGGTTAGTATGGCTGATGAAGCTTTCTTTTGGTTAGCATATATATGGTATATTTTTTCCGTTTTAGGTTTACCATTTTGTTCGTCTCATATTTAAAGTGTCTTCCTTATAAGCAGTATAGAGTTTGTTTTCACTTTTTATTCACTTTGATAAACTTAACCTTTACTTGGAATATCTAGTCTTCAGTTTTTCACTTAAGTTCTATTGACCACCAACATTTCTCTGTTTTTGATTCTCAGATTCTGTCTTAAATTGGTAACAGACCCCAAGGAAAATGCATCTACAGATATTCTGTTCACTGTTACCTCCAGGGTTTTCATCTGGCATGTACATAAGCATTATCACCTTGGAGACTGCATAAAATTCTCCTCTGTTTTTCAGAAAATTTCAGTATCTCTTAAAGCATCCAAACTTACTCTACTTTAATATTTAGCAAATGGCTTGGGGGGAAAACTAGCTGTGTGTTGAGGTTCTTCAAAGTCTCCAGTGTTATCACTCCATTCCCATAGTACCATCAAGAACAGCTGGCTTTACTGTCCCCAGGCAGGATCCTCTACCTGGGCCACACCCAGATTCTCAGCCTCTAGTACATGTTGAGTGTCAATTATTTCTTCAGGGAACAGATGCTTGCAAATCATTACCTCAAACATCAAGAGTTTTTTCCTTGTACAAAATCTTAGCCCTCTAATTCTTGCTGCTTCTGAAGCTATTAGAGGAGTCATTAAAAGGTCTATCTATCTATTGTATTATATCTATCTATCTATCTATCTATCTATCTATCTATCTATCTATCATCATTTATCATCTGTCTATCTATTCATCCATCCGTCTATCCATCTATCGATATATCCAACTTTATTTATTTTAATCTTTATTTTTGAAAGTATTACATATGTTCCCCCCCACCCCCTTGACCTCTTCTAGCCTGCCCTGCCCCCCTCCTGCCCCAGGCCTTCATTACCCTATTATCTGTGTCCAATTAGTTATGCATATAAGCATACAAGTTCTTTGGTTGATCTCTTCCCACCCACCCACCCATCCTCCTCTGCTTTGCCTCTGAGATTCAACAGTCTCTTTCTTCCATGCTCTATGTCTCTGGATCTATTTTGTTCATCAGTTTATTTTGTTCATTAGATTCCACACATGAATAAGATCATGTGATATTTGTCTTTCTCTGACTGACTTATTTCGCTCAGCATAATGCTCTCCAGATCTGCCAATGGTAAGGGTTCTTTCTTTTTTTACAGCTTTTTTAGTTGTTTTTTTTTTTTGTGTGAATACTTTCTTACTGGAAACTACTTTATCTTTCTCATGCTTTTCATTTAGACCAAAATAATTTATCCAGTTTATAATTTATTTGCATGCCAACAAATTACATGATTATCTTAGAAAATTAGAAAATGCAAGGAAAAAAAGAAAAGTAAACAGCCTTTAAACACAATGTTTTATCTATAGCTGTGTAGCAAACTGCCTCACATTTCAGAGTCTTAAAAAGCATTTTGTTTACCCACAATTTTGTGGTCTGAATGCTTGATTAAATAATTTGATTAAAAAATTTATACATTTCTTTAATTTTAAAAGTAAACATGAATATCTTTTATCAGAGAAAAACCTAAAATGATAAAGAAATACTACATACTAAAAATTAAATTTCCTCTAAGATCTCTCCCTTAATTTCTCTCTTTTCTTTGATAACTATGGTTAGCAGTCTGGGATGTATCCTTCTAGAGCTTCTATAGAAATGTTCATGTCTCTGTATTTGCTACCCTGATATATTTGATGCTAGTTAGGATGAACTCATATAGAAATGTGATTCAAAGATGTGGTCCAAATAAATGAAAATAAGAAAGCCTCCTTCCTAATCATTAAAGTTTTTGTCTCTTCTCTTGTCAGAAAAATATGTTGAGCTATTGTCCAGTACTTTGATGACTTTTAAATGCTTCCACTGAAGACACAGCTTTAGTTCACTAGACACTTTTTTTCATCATCAGTCATTGGTCTATTATGCATGTCAGAAATGTTACATAACCGATATATTACAAACAAGGTTAATGTCAACAAGCTTGTCTTTATACAAAGCGCCATTTATTATCACTTTATTATTGAATGAGTCTTAGTGTTAAATAGCCTATATAATAAAGAGGTAATATGCAAATACACCCTCACAAAACGGCTGTTCTCACTTTGTCACAAGATGGCCATCCCCACGATGTCACAAGATGGCCACCACAAATCGCCATCCATGTCATCCCAAGATGGCTGCCCTAGTGTCATCACAAGATGGCTGCCCCCACATTGTCACAAGATGGCCATCAAGGGAGGGCAGTTGGGGGCAATTGGGCCAGCATGGGACTAGTTAGGTGTCAGTCAGGCTGGCAGGAGCAGTTAGGGGGTGATCAGGCTGGCAGGCAGAATCAGATTAGGGACAATTAGGCAGGCAGGTAGGCAAGTGGTTAGGAGCCAGCAGTCCTGAATTGTGAGAGGGATCCCAGATTGGAGAGGGTGCAGGCTGGTCTGAGGGACACCCCTACCCCCTAGTGCACAAATTTCGTGCACTGGGCCTTTAGTCTCCTTTATAAAAGAGTAGTTTCTAGCTTTAATACATAACCTATTTATTTTAATGCCATTTAAATATAAAACGAGCTTACTTTAAAATCTTAATGTATATATGTATTTTAAAATTTCAGAAAAAAAAATCTAGGGGAAAGCAAAATAATTTATAACATTATTTACTTTTAGTGTGATAATTCAGCACATGTTCAGCAAGCTCTGTCCTTATAGTCTGCAGGCAATTACCTTCATCAGATTTTTAAATGCCTTCAGGTGAATCACAATTATAAAGCTCAGTTTCAGTTTTAATTCATTAAGTCTAGCCTTGTTTTGTAAAAATGTTATTAATCATAAAGCCCCATAATAACCATTAATGCTATGATGCTTTCAAAATTAAAAAAAATTGTGTTTCTAATTTGATCACATTTAGTCATATTGAGTCATGTGAACTAGAACTAGACTCTTTCTAGGAGGCAGACTTTCTATCTCAACACTTGATCCTCTCTTCTTTATCCCCTTTTTGGCATCTCCTCTGTCATTTATTTTCCCCTTTCCTAGCATATGCAAACTCCCTCCCTACAGGACTCTTTATTTTTAAGTATTGATTTCTCTATCCTAAAAAAAATTTGTCTTCACTCCTTCTGTTGGTGTGGCTTTTTTCTTTCTCCTGTCTTGAAATTCTTGGAAGAATTCATTTGATTTTTCGACTTCCTTTGTCCCTCTACTCCTAGTTCAGTGTTCATTTTCAACACCAGGCTACTATTATCCCCATTCCCCCCACTCCTTCCTTCAGCAGTTCATGCTGCTGATCACTGTGTGTGTGTGTGTGTGTGTGTGTGTGTGTGTGTGTGTGTGTGTGTGTGTGTGAGAGAGAGAGAGAGAGAGAGAGAGAGAGAGAGAGAGAGAGAAAATCTATTTCCTTTGATTTTCATTACATCGCTCACATTCTCCTTTGATGTGCTTCTTCCCCCGTGTGTATTGGCTGCCATGGAGTTTATTCTCAGAACTCTTCTCCTTGTCAACACCATCTCCTGGGCTAGATTCATTCACTCTTAGTATTCCCATTTCTATATAACCAAAACATTAAAAGAAAGACTTTTATTTTGAAATAATGATAGACTCACAAGAAGTTGCAAAAATAGAGAGGCTCCATGTACCCATCACTCTGTTTTCCCAATGTATAGTGTTATATGCAATTAAAGGAGAGTGTCTCAATCTTGACACTATGGACATTTTGGGCTAAATAGTTTTTTATTGTGAAGCTGATTCTGGGATTGTAGGATTTTTAGCAAAATCCCTAGGTATAACTCACTAGATGGTAGTAGAAATCTATCTCTCCCAGTTGTGTCCTCTTCCCAAGCTGTGACAACCAAAAGTATCTCCAGATCTTGGCAAATACCTTTTGCCCCTAGGGGGCACATTTTCTGCCCTGCATCTCTCCTTTTTCCTTTAGTTGAGAACTATTGAATTAGAGAGTCAGCAAGTGTTTATCAAATCCCTACATATGTAAGGCTCTGAGCTAGTGTATGTGAAGGTAAGACTCTGACCTAGTCTTGCTTTTTTTTTTTTTTTTAATGCCTGAATAAATAGTGTAAGGTGGCTTTTCTCTGAGTAGAATTTCTTCTTCTTTTTTGTTTTGTTAATCTACACCCCAGGATATTTTTTCCATTAATTTTTTTAAAGAGAGAGGGGGAAGGATGAAAGAGAGAGAGAGAGAGAGAGAGAGAGAGAGAGAGAGAGAGAGAGAGAGAGAGACAGACATTGATGTGAGAGGGACATCGATTGGTGCCTCCTGTATGCACCCTGACTGGGGCCAGGGATTGAACCTGCAACTCAGGTATGTTCCCTTGACCAGGAATCAAAACCAGGCTGCTGATCTAATCACAGAGCACACTGGCCAAGGCTCTGAATGAAATTTTATCTTTTGATAGAAATAGTCACTCTCCTAGATACTTGGCTCTTGAATGAATAGCTTTGTCATCTTTTAAATGAAAAATTATAAAATTATCTGAGAAAAAACCTTGTCACCATATTGTTGAAAATAATTATTTCACTTGACAACAGATCAAACTGGTGTGACAACTTTGAGAACCAGTTGTCATCTCTCTGGAGAATTAAAAATATGGCTATTGTAATGTGAGGTGAAAAACATTTTTCTAAGCATCATGAAAATAATTTATTTCCACATCTTCACATAAGCATAGCACATGCATTCTTATTTTACTTTGGAAACATGTACCTTCCAAGACTCTGATAAAATTTTCTTGTACCCTAAATTAACTCTTAGAATGTATATATTTCAAACCCCCAAGTTTAGTTATTAATTTGGAAGGGTGGATTACTTTGTTAAATTTGGAAGAAATGTAATTGTTACTTCCTTATTTATTGTTTGTTGCTACCTATACCTCTGGAAAAGGATATAGTATAGTAGTATCTTTTAAAAATATTTTTAATAAATTTATTTTAGAGAAAGAGAGGAAGGGAGAGAAATAGATGGGATAGAGAGATAGAAACATCGATTGGCTACCTCCTGCATGCCCTCTAATGGGGATCAAGCCTACAAAACAGGCGTGTACCCTGACCTGGAATTGAACTGTGACCTCCTGGATAATGAGTTGATGCTCAAACACTGAGCTGAAATGGCCGGGCAATATAATAATATCTTATTTATCTAAAATGACATGTTTTCTAAATTCCTTCATATATGTTATTTAAGACAATTTTAGGAAGTACATAGATCATGGGAGTTACAGTAAGTATTAATTACCCAGGCTATCTTATTTAAATTATCAAAGGAAACACCCTAAATTTCTTTACTCTTCTGAAAATAAACTCTCAATGACAATCATACTTACCTTTATATTTCTGTCAGTAGTTGTTATTTTCAATTCATGACATGTTTATTACAAATTTTAGTACACATTTTGACAATTCTCTCTTAATTTCATTGAAAACACTGATGGTCTACTCCCCTCCCCACCAAAAAGCCCCTCCTCCAAATAAGTAACCCAACCTATAAAAACCTGAAGAGAGAAGGCACTGTCTTACATATTCAGTTTAAATTGATTAATGGCAAGTTAATCAGAAAACCACCCCCTCATCTGCATGATAGGATTTGTATTCTTCAAAATAACTTAATTCTGATTTCATTTGGTTTAAGTCCAAGAATACAGGATCATACCATCTGCCTTCATTTCGATAGTCTTTGTTGTGTTTGTCTTTTAGCCTCTTTTAAAAATGCAACTGAAATGATAGTTTATAAACAATATGAAATAGGTCCAGCTCTGATTTTTTAGGAAGGCATATTGTCATCAATTGTTATGAGCCAAATGAAACAAAAGTGTGTTCTTTCCCTTTGATTTAAACAGAATAGGACTTGCATGATCTTAATTCTGTGCTTTACCTGTACTGCCTTAATTTTGTGCAACCAAATAAAGACCCTCAGATGTAAATAAGTAACAACAAAAAACTGCACAGTGAACAGAGATACTGCTGGATGTTCTTGGATTTAGGATAATGGGTGTAACTAGGCACATTATTTTCCACTGACTACTTTTAATTAGAGGAACTCTTAGAAGATGGTCTTTTAAATAAACAATGAATAAACTTTTATAGAAAGGTTAGAATGATTAACATGAGAAACTAAATAAAAATAAGGTTCACTCAAATTCAGGCTTTAGAATCCCCCCCCCCCTTTTTTTAAAAAATGTAATAAACAACACAATCCAACTTGGTGCATATAAGCCATTAATTATGACATCTAGGGTTTCTAAAGCTTGAATTTGAATTGATCGTCATCTAGAGGAAATATTTTGTCCCAAAATGAAACTTGACCCCTGAAGCTATAATATATGTATACTTTTCAAAATAAATGCCAGTCAGTTCTAGTCTTTAGAAATGCATTTCATGTGAAAATTACTGTTTGAAATAGAAAACTGGCGTTACATTTCAAATTAAAAATATAATGCACCACCAAAGGTTTATATTATGAACCAGTTCTTATCAAGAAATAAGACTTTGCTCAGTTGGTTGGGCATTGTCCCTGGCACCAAAGGGTTGCCACTTTGATTTCTCTTCCCCCTTTATTCCCTTAAGGTACATGCCTGGATTGCAGGTTCAATCCCAGTCAGTTTATTGATCAATGTTTTGCTCTCACATTGGTATTTCTCTCTTTTTCCCTCTTCCTTCTTCTCTAAAACTCAATAAAAATATTAAAAAAGAGAAGACTTTGATAACATGCTCCATTAAACTGCATTTTCAAATGTGTAGTTAGTTCTCATGAGTGTTTCATAAATGGTAGTGTGTGTGTGTGTGTGTGTGTGTGTGTGTGTGTATTTTAATACTTGAACCATCCAAAATGTCTTCTGAAGTAATTGCCAGTGCAGCATCTGTGTAAGCAAATAGACCTGCCTGTATATTCTTAGCAATAACCAGAGGCAGGGTCATCCGTTAGAGTTAGTTTTATTGAAGGGAGAGGTATAGATATCAACCTGTTTCTAACTCTTTTGAAAAGAACTTTTATCATCCACCTTGAGGATCTCTAGAGAGCAGACCCTTAGTTTTCTAAATACCCTATGCGAAAACTGGACTTGTTAAATTTCCATGAGACTAGAGTCCTTTTCTGTCAGAGTTACCAGCCTTTTTTTAGGCGTTGTTAATGAAGGATAGTCTCCTTGCATCGAATATGCTCATTACATACAAATTAGAGTTAAAACAGTGGCTTCCCAACCCCAGGAATGTAAGTGCTAATGAACAGAAAAAGGGTCACCCATGAAAAATAACTCGGGAGAGCTACATCTCTGCACCACTGTTTGCAGCACTTGGGAAAAGGTTCTACTATTAATGCCTCTTGTCAGAAAACCCTTACAACCTCTATTAAATCATCTTCTCTATCGAAGGTGCTGGAGTTATAAATAGGCTCACAATGAATTCTGAATTCTCTACATGTAAATCATGCCACATACCATTATCTGATATCCTTGAATTAGGTATGCGTGGCCTTGGGGGCAGTAAAGGATAGGTCGGTGCAGCCAGCTGTCTCTTTTAGTAATAACTGCTGCACGTTAAAGACTAACAGCCAGACAATAAATAATGTCCTCAAATCTGCATCTAGGCTTGGAGTGGGAGAGAAATGAATAATGATTTTCTTGTGTTAGATTGGACTTGAGTAAAAGGTCAAAAGGAACAACAGCCGTGCACTCCAGTTAATCATAGATAAGTGTGTGTGTGTGTGTGTGTGTGTGTGTGTGTGTGTGTGAACCTGTGAGCAGGGTAATTAACGGGTCTGTTTGCTTTTAGTGAATACCGTTGTGTCATTTTATTCTTGCAAACCCCATTTTCCTTCATGTCTATTGCTCATTCCAACTCTCTTTAAAGGAAGGTGAGAGGTTAACAGGTTAAATCCAGTTTAGAACAAGAAGCTGGGAATAACAGATATGATAGTTGAGCATAGTATTTAAATAAACAAGGGAATCTTTTCAATGAAGGAAATGCCATTATGTATGGGCTACATTGAGTTAGAATTATTTATTTTATAAGTATAGTAAAACATCTGAGCCTATTTGATACCTTCCATGAGAACAAAGATTTCTGATATTTACTAACTTTGGTAGAAGAGCAATATGCAAGAGGTATTGTTCTTAAGTTAAAAAAAAAAAAAAAAGGATAAATTGGTTCTGTGAAAAACCTGCTGTGAGATTTTAATTTTCTTCTTTCATATTTCTCTGTAAAGATCACCTACATCAAAAGATTGAAGTCATGTTTCTTTTATGAGAAAAAAGATCTGATGGACTATAGTTTATTTAGAAATAATTATTTTACTTGGGTCATTATGTGTGTGTCCCAACTGTGCTTTAATTAGCTATGGTACAGGATCTCAGCTACTCAAATGGATTCTATTTAATTGCAATAAAGAAGCTCACAGCCTTAGCTGTTGACTCCCCCAAACTCCTCTATCCCTGTGTTTCCCATGTGAACAATACAAGAAAAGCTCTGCCTGCGCCCCCATTTTGGGAGGGAGTTTTTCAGCAGTGATACAAATATTGTTGTTTTTGCTGGCAAGTAATTCACCAGTGGCTCATTTCCTTCAGCTTTTATTTCACAGCAATTGTAAAATAAACCACTCGTAGCACATGCTGTTAATGTCTGGTCCCTGGGGTGTAACTGATGTTCGTGGTATGGGTCATGTGCTAGCTAAAGTGTGCATTAAAAAGGGAGAAATTAATAGTACTACCACTGATTCAAGCTAAATGGTATTCAATGGGCAATGTCATTCCTTTAATGCTATCATAGCATATTATTTTGTTGGTTTCTCTGAGAAATGATTTGAATGCAGAAATAGGCAAAAACAAACAACCTCAGAAAATGCTAATATAATGAATTTTTCTGAGGCAGAGCTGGCCATATACTGAACTTTTATTTATACTTTATATTCTTTTCATTGCATTTTGACCTTCCCTTTATATTTGTTGAGATAGTAAAACTAGTGGCATAATAACTAGAATCTGTCCTTCCAAAGAACTTGATAGAAATAATGCTACTCTTGTGTGCTTGGCTATCTGTGTGTTCCGGTTATGTACTTTAAAAGTAAAAAAGGATAAGCTTTTCCCCCCTTAGTTATATGTTCCTCTTATGGCTATAAATCACATAATTGGTTTCAAAGATGGAATTTATATAACATGTTATATATGAATTTTAATTGAACACTATTTTGCTGTATTCTCTTTGGCAATAATTAACAAGTCCATCATAACACAATTCTTTTAAAAATATTCTTAACACTTTCTAGATAGCCCCTTTTGTGCTGACAACATTCCCTCATAATAGATGGCACACCACTCATCTTCCAGATAAAGATGTTATCATCATGAAGAGGTTATTTGAGCACACAAAAGCATGTTTTAACTGCTTATCAGGATCAAGTTCTGGCCTAGTTGATTTCCTGTTCACACAGAACGATGGTATTCAAACATTGCACCACCAAAGAGTGCAGTCCCTGGCTGCATCAGCAAAATGCAGGCATGCAACTTCATCTCTTTTTCTAATTGATACCCCTGCCTCTCTATTCATGGATGTATTAAGATCCTGGCATGCAGCAGCTTTTATTAAATACAGTTTACTCTTGTCACGTGCAGGAGTCATGTTCTATACAGTCACTGTAGACACTGAATTAGAAAATACTGAATTATTGCTTCTAGTGGAAATACAGGGTTAGGTTCCTACGAGCCTGTAGTCACAACATTTTTACCAACCGTTCAATGCAAATCTTATGTGTGTTTCTGTTTAAAGGCACATTATTTAGTATATATTTTTGGTTCATTAACATTGAACTCATGGCCAAAAGCACTGTAAGTCATGCCTGAACAAAGCTTACCTAGCACAGGTAATTTCTCCGTAAGGTGCATCGCAGCCTTTGCATGCATAGGAACACTAGACAGCACCACAGTGCTGTGCTTGGAGGCATTTCAAACAGTGGACTCACCAGCAAAAAACACATACATGAAAAAACGTGACAGTAATTAGATGGGGAAAGGACACCTGTTTACAGTCTGAGAGCTAAAACAGTAAGGCAGAGGAGTGCTTTGTTCAGCTGGCAATGTGCACTTTGTGCAACTCAGATTTTTCACTGCTCTGTGCTTGTCTGCAAAAGACAGCTAAAAGGTCTGTATTGTGAACTGTGAGGTTACAGATAATATTTTAGCAAGTAGGTGAGTGGCAAATATGGAATCTACAAATAACAAAGACGAGCCTTTTTCAGTGATAAGAGAAGTGGCATAATCAAAGCAATGGAAAGCACTTAAAATCGGATTTATCATGGCCCTAACTCAGTGGTCCGCAAACACATTAGTCAACATGGCCAAATATCAACAGTACAACGACTGAAATTGCTTTTGAGAGCCAAATTTTTTAAACTTAAACTTCTAACGCCACTTCTTCAAAATAGACTCGCCCAGGCCCTGGGATTTTGTGGAAGAGCCACACTCAAGGGGCCAAAGAGCCGCATGTGGCTCGCAAGCCACAGTTTGCCGACCACTGCTCTAGGCAATGCTGCTTCATATTTTTCTTCACGCCAACACTTTTACTTGTGGTTTATTTATTAATTTGCTTCTGAGGGAAAGCTGTTCAAATCTCCATTAGTTCGTATACCCCTGCTCTTCCCCTTTGAACTAGCATTATCAAAACACAGAGCAAGTACCAGATGATTTCATTCATATGTGGAATTTAATGAACAAACTGAACTCCCAAGCAGAATAGAGGCAGACTCAGATAAAGAGCAAGAAGACAGCTCTTGGTGGGGGGCGTGGGGGAGGTGGTTGGGAGTGGAAGGTTGAGGGATTGAGCAAAAATAAAAAAAGAGAGAGAACTCATGGACATGGGCAAAGGTGTGGTGATTACAGTGAATGGGGGTGGGTAGACTTAGAGGAGGACATGGAGGGAATGAATGGTGAATGAAAAAAATAAAATAAATAAATAAATAATAGCAATAAAGCAAAACCACAGAGCCAAATAAAAGGTCCTTTTTGACCCCTCTCCGTCTCTGCATCCACTTAAACTTACTCCGTTAAGAGTGACACCTGAATGCCTGATGTTACCTGCACACCCTAGATGTCACATGAAAACATTGGGAGTGGACTGGCACAGTGTATTGAAGTTGCCCATGAGCCCAGACATGCCTCCTTGAGATTTCGAGCTCTCTGAAGGCAGAGTTCCGGTCCCATCACTTCTGAACCACCACTACCCAGAGTCATGTTTGAAACAGGATCCAGCAGTTATGAGATTAGCTCAGCAAGTACCACTGTGTGAGAAACATTCTGCTGCATGCTGAGGAGTAAAGATGAATAAAACAGTATGTAACACCAGGATGCTCACAGTCTGTAAGAGAAAAAGACAGATAAACTGTTATAATTGAGTGGGAAAAGTGCTCTAATAGAGACATATAACATTGCTAAGGAGCAAAGATGAGGGAATGATTAGCCAGACAACTTTATATGTTTATAATCGGGAATACTCAGTATTTGACATGGAATCATGGTCTCTTGCCTACGGGCTAAACCCCCTGCAAAGCTCTCAGTCCTTCTTGGAAAGAAGGTCATACTTTGTCACAAATCTGTAGAACGGATGGACTGGCATGGACTTTACTGTGAAGTAAATCGATGTCTGTGTGTGCCTCTCTGCAGTCTCTATTTTGGCAGAAAGACCTTCAGTTATTTACTTGGTTCATGCTACGACTTGATTCATTTCATTCTGCATATGTTTTCCAGAGAAAGATGGATGAAATTGCATCTAAGAGCTGTCCTGCTCCCACATCTGATCTCTTTTAAGCTGCATTCTTTCTGCTCTTGGTTTTTACTGAAATTATCTGTAAGAACATTTCTTTAAAATCTTGCCATCCCAACTATTTAGGTGGAAAGAAAGGGTAGAAAGCGGAGCTTGGACTTCCCAGATGTTCTGTCGATGGATTACAAAGCTTTGTTACTCCTCTCGCAACAGGTGAGCATCTTCATCACTAAATCTGTAATCACATAAGAAATTCTTATCACCACGTGGAGGGATAGTACATTTTCAACATCCTTTCACCCTCTAAGATAGGATGAGACATCTCTTTCATTCCTTAACTATGTCAGGTCCTAAAATGTAAGGGGAAAAAACCCAATACATTGTAATCTTTATCTCAACTATTAAGATTAATGCTGCATTCCAGAATGTGGTAAAACACACACACACACACACACACACACCCAGATGTGTCATATTGGAGTTGCATTTTCATTATGTGCACATACTTGGCTTTGAGCAGAATTATATGAGTTGGATTAATTTTTTATATGGCCCTCCAGCAGCTCCATGTGCAAGCATATGGGAGACATTTGGTTCTCATCAAACCCCTTTTACCCTTCCTTCCACTCCACTGCTTTCAGCAGAACTTTCATTCTCTTTAACTATCTGCAGGTTTATTCTGTTCAGAGGGAAGAGCCACTAAAATATTATGACCTCTAAGTGATGGGCTGTGAGACAGGCCCTCTCCCCCAAGCCAGCCCACAGCTGTGCATTGATCTGCGCGTCAGGGGCCTGGTGCAGGCTGCAGGCAGGGTGGGGGCTGGTGGGGGTCTGTTGTCTTTTATCTCACTGGGAGGACACTTACAGCACGGTCTGCAGCCTCCCTGTGGTCTGCAAGGAAGTGGAAGCATCCAGTGTGCAGCACTGTTATTGTGATTTCTTTGTTAAGCTTTTCACACAGGCTAGATGTCTTATAAGGGGAAGGGTAGTGAGGAGATTTTTCTGAGATTTAACTTAAACGATAAGATAACTCTTTATATCAAGACTTCCCTGCAAAGATTTCAGACATATCAGCATTACTCGCTCACGCCTCTGCGGGGAAGCCCAAGACTGGGAAGGCGGTGGAATACCAGCCAGCATTTGAACTTAAAGATTTTTCTTACTACTCAAAATGTTTCTCCCTTTATTGTCCGGCAGCTTTGGTTTCCTTCATTTTTTTCTGGGCTGAGAAAACACTAAAAGAAACAATACACAAAAGTGACCCTTCTCTGTGCATTGTAAATACATACGTTGTGTTGGGAACCTGAGTTCGGAGCATCATCTCTAATCATGAGGTCAATTATCTGTTGACAAGAGAATGTGAGAGAACCTGGCACTGCAGGCATTTTTCACGAAATAGAAGCAGAGTCTATGTAGAGTAAGTGAAAGTGTAATTCCAATCAACACTGAATTGTTTGAAAATGGTCTGTGAGTAAATCAATCTTTAAAAGAGAGCTGCCACTGAAAGTGCCTTACACAACGTAGGTGAAAGACACCCTCCTTCATAAGGAAGCCTAAGCACTCTATGAAGTTAGCTGTCACCAAGTATTTTTTGTTCACATCCCCCTGCTCAGCATATTAAGTGGCAGCTACTTTCATACAGTACACTTAATCCCCTGATGGAATTTGAGAACAGGCTAGAAAGTTCTTTTCAATGTTTTTAATAAGTCCATATCTTGCTCAGGTTTAACATTTATTCATGATGGCACCTCATCCCTTGCCTTCCTTTTTAAATGCCAGAGGTTAAAATTTCTTATGGAAATGCTACTTAACAGAGAGCTTTATTTTACATAATTACAATCTGGCTCAACCTCAATTCATCCAACATTTATCACATTTAAAGGTCTCAGAAATACTTCTGAGATGTTTTCTCCTTTTTTAAAAAAAGGAAAAATTCTCGTAAGTTGTATGCCCAAGTTTGTGTCCTCTCTCTCTCTCTCTCTCTCTCTCTCTCTCTCTCTCTCTCTCTCTCTCTCATAGCAGTCTTGGCCAAATCTCCTCTGATTCAGAGGTTCTCATTCATCATTTCTCTCAGCCCCGACCTGATCTAAGTCTCTTTCAAACTCACTGCCATCTGTCACTTCACACAGAACCCTTGGGCTGCAAACCTACAATGTAGCAATTTATTAGTAGTAATTCTACTTCTTGTCCCTCTTCCATTAAACATGAGAATGTCTAGTCACACAATACGGTTAAATGAAAACTTGAACATTTATATGGTTAAAGTTTATAGCAAAAATAATGTAACTGACATGTTTTGAATTATCGTTCTGGACAATTATATATTTTTTGTAACATAATTGCTAACTGACCGGAGTCATTTTAGAGTCTGGAAAAATGAGAATGTTAATTAAAACTGAAAACCTTAAAGGGCCAAGCTATTTTTTTTTCATGTCTAGGTATTCAGAATAAATGATTTGATTAAATAAAAATTATCTGAACTTAAGAATTATCATGAAAGTTGCCACTTCACTAAGCTATGTCTGACACAAATGATTAAGTGTTGTTAGGGATTGTGTCTTCTTTTATTAGAACCTTTTCTTTCCATTCCAACTTCTCTAAGAAAAAAAACAAACATGCTGCTTTCACATTTTTTTTTTTTTTATAATCATTGCTATCCCATCAGGAACACAATTGGTGCCTAAGAACATCAAATGGTAAATCTAGGCATATTAATTACATCATTACAGTAGCACTTGGTGCGCTGCTGAGATACATTACAATAACAATAACCTTTTTGTTAATAGGATTCACTGGCAGCCTGTAATGCAGAAGTTGCGTACAATGAAGATATTCCATTCCACCTCATGGCATAAATCAATATAGTCAGCGCAGCAAAGAGTGAGTATTTCCATAAAAATGACATTAAACTATCTGTGTGTGTGCTTGTGTGTGTGCGTGCATGCCTGTGTGCGTGGGTGTCTGTGTGGAACGCCACAGTTTGAAAGCCAGATAAACTGCTCCAGAGAGAAACAGAGTTGCTTGGTTACATCTGCTGGAAACAATGTGCGCTGTGTATGAGCGCTCCTGTCAGCCCAGCAATTACCACAACGGAGATAAAGCCTGTGCTGACTGTCACCTGCCGCTGACAGGCACGGGGCGCCGAGCACCGCCAAAGGAGCCAGTGACTCTGAGAGGGCTGAGCTCCGCTTGCAGGCTAAACACATTAGTCTGGCATAGAAAAGGAAGATGTATATATGGTCGAAGAAAAAGCCATCAGAAACACATTCATACTGAAAACCTCACCCAAACCCTCACTGCCCACTCAGAAGCCCATTAGGGCAACAAGGCTAACGGATGCAATCAGGGGGAAGGAGAAAGATTAAAGCATTAATGAGCGTTTCTATAGGTGGGGCAGAGCTTTGCACCTTCCCCCACCAATAGGTCATTAGTCAGTGCGATGCAATTTCCCACCAGTGAGAATAATCCCGCAAAGACAGCTGAGGTTCATATTGACAACAACAAGCCAATAATAACACATGGCATATAAAGCCATGGACACAAAGTGTATTTAAAAAAAAAAAATCTTAAAAAAGCAGGGGTTTACTGGGGTTTTAGCATATCTGACAAAAGCAGAATTAGTAATGTTAGTGTGAAGGAAATTCCCTGACTCTCTCCTACTTGTTTTTCTTCTATCACCCCTTGAAAAATCATTCTCTCCAGTTATCATTTTGTTTTAGCTGCTTTGACATGCAATGTGATTCCGAATAGATTCCTCATCAGATCACCTAGTGTTCTCCTAGCGCTTGCATGGCTACCTCTAGTTCCCAGGCAGAGGATCTGGAGTGAAGTAAGCACCGAGGCCCAGAGGGAAATTGTAGCCCAAACAGGTTAGTCAGCACCTGGGGCAGCATGGGAGAGCAATGATATCAGGATGATGACCGTGGACCTCAAAAGAGGCCTTATGACAGTTTCTCATAACCTTGGTGAATTTTGCAAGTTTAAAGGTCTGATTCTCAGTCTTCAGGCTCAGGAGGTTTATTTTTAGAACACCGTACCTCAAGCAGATTCAACTTTTGGCATATACTCTCATGAAGGAAGCTCACAATTAGTGGCAGAACGCATCCTTAACAATAACACATTAATACTACAGAGTGTGAGACTATCTGAAAATAGACTGCACGAGCAGCTAAATCATTGTTAGATGTTTCCTGATGAGTAGACAACCAGAATCAGGAAAGTTAGATGAACTGAAGGTTTAACTGCATCCTTCTCATCTTTGGGATGGTCTTTTTTTTTTTTTTTTTTGAGGGGGTGTCCGGGAATGGTCTTAACAAAGGGACAGGTTTAATAGGAATCTGCTGGCTGTAACCAAAGCATCTATTTTCACATCAAGGATATGTTAGTCCATCGGACCAGAGACTTACAACCTATCAGTAATCTATCATTTATTGAATTTTTATTATGTTCCTGTCCTAAATAATTTCCATGCTCTTTCTTATTTATTCATCAGAAAGGTCTGTGAGGTAAATACTATAATTATTCCAATTTTACAAATAAACGTATCCAAGGTCAGATAACTAAGCAGCATCCATTTTCATTGTCACTAACCACTTGTCAATTGACCCATACAAGGACCAATCATTTTAGACAAATTGAAAAATTGTTATGGCAATGTAATGAGTAAAAGTATATTGTAGTTTAAATGTTAGTCATCATTTTCTGTAATTTAGAGTCAGGGTGGGCAAACTACAGCCCAGGCTGAATACAACCTGTCCTCTGCTTTGCATGACCCATGAGCTAAGGATGGCATTTGCATTTTTAATGGTTGCAAAAAAGTAAAATAAAAAAGACACTACTTCATGATACATGAAATTATAGGAAATTAAAATTTCAATGTCCATAAATAAAGTTTTATTGAAACATAGCCACACCCATTTATTTTGGGACTAGTAGCCCTGTGCACAAATATGTGCAGCAGTAGCTCACTAGTAGCTTCTGGCCGCCCTCCAGTAGCTCTCTGCTCGATGCCCCGCCTTCCTGTAGCTCCCCCAGCCATCCCCCCTCCATTCTCCCTTATAGCTTGCTGCCCTGCCCTCTCCTGTAGCTCTCCACTGCCTGCTTGTAGCTCGCTGTCCCATCCTCCTGCTGATCTGTGATCCGGTCATTATGTGGTTGGTCATTACGCTTCATGGTGTAACAACCATTTGCATATTACATCTTTATTATATAGGATATTATATAGGATTATAGATGGCTGTTTTTGTGCTACAATGGCAGAACTGAATAGATGTAACAGAAACCATAGGATCTGCAAAGCACAAGGAAACTCCCTGGCCCTTTACAGAACATTCTTTCCAGTCCCTGTTTAGAGGGATGATGTTTTCCAAACCTTTTACCAGAGTTTGTATATTGGGCTTGATAATGGTGTGCTTAAACTTTAGGTCATGTTCAACATTTAGGATGGTTTGTTTTTTATTTCTACTAAATCAGGAAAGCCTAATTTGCAGGAGGCCATTGAAATGTTATCAAGTGTTTGATAGTTGGTTATGAATATTTTGATCAAACATGGACTCAGGAAGTATAGAGTGAGTTCTTAATGAAAGCAACCTCCAGGCCTCTCTCAGATGCTTCCACAGGAGCATAGACAAGAGTTGGAAGGCTGACTCTGTGGAGAGTCAGTGGGCAAACACCTACTCTCAGCCTCGGTTGCATTCATCTCTGCAATGTGTTTCATGACATTCTGTACCATGATTTGGATGTGGTTAAAAATGTGGTCCCGCATTCCTCATGAATTAATTTCTCCAATGGATGGAAAAATAATCACATGGGAAAAGTCAGGCTCTTGGAGATGAAGCCTTTTGTAGATCTGTTTGGTTTTGATTTAAAAAAAATCCTAAATATTATCATGGATATTAAAAATTATACATGTATTAGCCCTGAAATGTAGGTTCAGCCCATGCAAGATGCTTAATACATTGTCAGATCTGCTCCTTGAGTAAGCTGCTAGACATAACAGAAGTGGTCTTTATTGACACTATCAAGTACATGAAGAAGTGTTATCCCATACCTTTATTTCAAAAATTCATGTGAGAATCTTTTCCTTCAATTGTCAGGAAAAAATTCACTCAATTTCCTTGAAAAAAACACACACACAAAAACCTCTTATATACATGGCTCAATTCTTTATAAGTCTAAAAGCATATGTACTCAGTGACTAGCATTATTGTATTAATAAATTTTGCTATTTTCTTCAACAATTAAATAAAAAAGCTTATTGTTTTAAATTTTGATATAATTTTAAGTTAAAGGATCGACAGATGAATATATTATTTTAAGAACATTAAAACAGAAATCACCTCCGACCTGCCAGTCACCATATTTTCTTCCCCTTCAAACCTTTAAATTCTTGTCACAAAGGATGCACTGAAAAGAAAGGCTTTCCCATGACTCTTTCAACACAAATTTCATATTTTGTAAGTTACAGACTTAAGGTGGCTTAATTAAATCCAACTAAATATTTGATGATACATATTGCTGAAATACATTGTTATATGAATTTACAGCCTCAGCAGGTCACTCTGCAAATTTTAAGGTCCTTATTAGGTAAGAGTACTTCTCAACATTTTAGATAGGGATCACTTAGAGTAATTGAAGGGCTCTCATTCCTTACTGAGTCCTTATTGATAACTTAAGCACATCTTTCCCCTTGCTTAAAGATATCATATCTCCCTCATCTATGGGAGTTACTTTGCAAAATGAGTACAATTCTTCTTTTGCCTACTTCCCTCCAAACAATCAGACATTTAGGTAAAGTGAGATCCTAACAGAACCCAAAGAACCAACTCTAAATTCTAATCTGGAGAGAAATAAGAGACAAAACAAAAGGAATTGTCCACCTTTGGTAATTAACATGTACAAAAATATATAATGTATTCTGAAGTTTCACATCCAACAAGAAAGAAACAACATTTTATATCAGGTAGAATTTAGCCACGCACACAGACATACTAGAGTTCTGATTCAAGGAGCCATTTGCTCTGCTGTTGATAGAACACTGGACTAAATGGTGCACCCTACTAAAGGCAATTGTCAGAAATTAATTTTTGTAAAACAAAATGTTAAAAAACACACAGATCATATTATCCATGGTTAAATTCTAATTGAATCATTTGACCACACATTTTTAAGAATACTTAATGAGTTAAGAATACTTAATGAGCCCAGCTCACGTGGCTTAGTGGTTGAGTATCCCCTATGAACCAAGAGGTCACAGTTTGATTCCCAGTCAGGGTACCTGCCCCAGTTGTGACTGGATCCCCAGCGTGGAGTGCAGGAGGTAGCCTATCAATGATTCTCATCATTGATGTTTCTAGCTCTCTCTCTTTCTTCCTCTCTGAAATCAATAAAAATATATTTAAAGAAAGAATACTTAGTGAAACCTTTTAGTGAAGTTATTGACATGAATGCTTTGGGAAATGGAAAAGCCATTATTGTTGGTAAGGGAGAGATATAGAGATGATTTATAAACCATTGGTTATAAAATTTAAGCTAAATCCACACTTATTCTTTTTGTAGTCATCATGAAGGTGAGTTTTTATACTTTTTTTTTTTTACTAAAAAGAGAGAAAAAATTTTTTTTTACAATATATGGAAGGTAGTTTAATGGTTGCTTTCCAAGGACTGCATACTTACTTATTAATTTATAAATAATTTATATTTGTTATAGAAAATTAAATTTGTTAACATGTGTGTCATTAAGAATTATGTTTCTTCACTCCTCTACCAGAGTAGATTAAATTTGCTTATTGCCTTTGTGAAAATTAACCCTTTAAATATGACCTCCTGACCTATGATAATTAATGGAATTTGTATATACTAATAATGCATTCTTTTATTTTTGAAAATAAAATTGATACTTGACTATTAGTTTAGCTTTATGACACCATGTAAGATTTTTGTCCTTCTACTTTGTCATATTGTGGAAGAAAGAATTATTGGTGTGCCTTTATTACATATTACCTACTCCCCACTGAGTAGGCCTTATGACATTTCCTTCTCCAGAGCCTTGAGAAGTACATAGATGATGACAGCACTGACATCTTTGCAAAGAGCTGTGTTGGCTCTTCTCTTTATTATGGGAATTCTCGTGGGAACACTACAATTTAAATGGGCTTCATGATTTTGATGGAAAGGCAATACCCATGGGATGCCAAAGGCCAAGAAGCAGTTTAGTTAATAGCTTAGTTAATAGCTCAACTATTAAAAGCAAAGAGGGCTGGTTGCCATAATAGAGAGCAAAACCAATTTGGTAAATGGAGTAATCTAAACCACATGAATCTTTAGTAGTCCTGAACTGGTCATGGGAAACCTAGATGAAAACAAAGCTAGCAAACAGTGAAATAGCCACCCTGCTCTACTACACAGACTTTCAGATACAAGAGGCTTATTTTTGACCTGAGCCTACCCTCTAGTAGATCCAGCTGGACAACAAACCCATATTGTGGGCATTTCTTTGGTTTCTGATTGATAGAGTCAAATCACTTTTGGTGATGCTTTTCGTGTCTTGTGTCACATCTCTCAGTCCATTATTAATTAAAATGTTATTTCCCCCCTCTTTTCTGTCTTCTCCTTTTTCTAGGAGAATGGGTAAGATGTAGTTTTACTAGTCAATGAATGAGATCTAGTGGACAACTAAGGACTTGGCCTTTTCTAAAGCTTGTGCGGTTAAAAAGAGAGAAGGTAGTGTATTTGGATGCAAATGCAGGGGCAGATAGATGTGATAGAGGGATCTTGTGGATGTTTACTTCTGATTGCTTCTCTTCTGTCAGTGAAATAGGAAGTAAGTTTGTCAGCTGAGAAAGAGGATGAGGGAGGAGAATTTCAAAATTTGAGTGTATGGAAACACTGCATGGGATCACATAAGTGAGTGGAGAGTGAACGTTCTGGGGAAGCTGAGGAAAATTGCCAGGCAGCATTATGGACTCATGTTAAGTGATCACACCATGGAGTGTGCAGATTATGCATTACAGAACTGTACACTTGAAACCTATAAAAAATTATTAACCAATATCACCCCAATACATATAATTAAAAATTAAAAATAAAGAGATCACAAATTAAGTACAATCATCCTAGTTACAATAGTGATGTGTGTGTGTACTCATGCACATGTGTGTGTATCTATTATTGATCTCCTTCAACTAATCAGGAGCAAGCGTGAAGTAGAAAGAAAATGAACCTAAGATTTTAGTTTAGTCAAGGGAATATGATAGAGGTTGAGTGAAACTAGAAAATTGAAAGTATGTGCACTGGGGGGATTTTGATGATGATGAGAGTAAGCTGCACAAATAGAGAAATAAGGACATGAAAGAGTGAGGGGAAGGGAAAGGCCACGGAAGCACTACTTTTAAGTAATGAAAGGGAAAAAGGATTGTGGTGTTTGGAGAAACAATCTGTATGTCTTGAAAAGATAGGAAAAGTCAGAGAGCAGAAAAACTAAAATTTAAGGTTTTGGAGGGGGGATTTTAGGGTTTGCTAATGAGAAGATTTAGGGTAGGGTTTTGAGAATGAATAATCAAGATCAGCTGTCGGATAATATCACTGAGTGAGAAGATATAAGGGATTAGGATGTTAGAGATTGACAGGATCATGTTTGCTTGTAATTACAAACACCAGTAATTATAACCAAGGCCACTATATAATTTATTGATCAAATTGGAACACTTTTGAGGGTCCAATGTAGATCTATTCAAAATTACCACAGAACGAGAGGAATTGGAGCCATAGTTGTATAATGGAGAAGGAATGGAGAGAGTACTGGTGAGCAGCAGATACTATCTTCAGATAATAAGAAGAGTGACCTTGGGATTATCAGTAGAATGAAGGATAGTGAAGAGTGTGATGATATGGGTTTTAAACTGATGCTTTTTTTGGTTTCTGAAGTGAACAGTGATAAAGCATTTGGTGAGTATAATGGTGGAATAGATTGGCACTGAGGTGTGGGAGTAGTTTGGTAGAAACCTGCTAATGTCTGAGGATTCCACTTTGATCCCGAAAGTGTGGAATCTGAGAAGTTGTGGTTTACATTCTCTACCCTAACCATTATCATCTTTTCCTAGACCAGATGCTTCAAAGACTTTCCAGAAATATATGTCAAACATGAGGGGAAAGAGGCAGAAAGAGGAATGATCTAATGGATAGACCTCATAGAAAATAAATGAGAATAATCTTTCTTGGGTCAAGGACTTGCCCTGAGGCTTTAACCTGCTCTGGTTAAAGGTTTTTTATTTCTACTTAGTTCAGATGTATTTCATAAAAGGTTAAAAGACATTCATTTAATTGCCCGTGTGGATGTTCAGGTAGAAATTAGAGAAAATATTGGAAAACTGAATGAAAATGTGGCTTGTTAACAGTTCATCTTCAAGACTCAAATGACAGAAAGAAAATGAAAATGGGCAAAAATAATAGGCAAAAGACATATCTCACCAACCTGGTTTTATAAACATTGTCACAATCAGCTTTCAGGAACAGGAGACTAAATGACTGGCTTCCTGTTCTCGGCTGTCATTAACAGTGCTGAAGGGCTGGGGCAAGTCACATTTCCACTTGCACTGTGGGACACGTCTTGCTGTCTTAACAATGGCTTGGCTGATGCTATTGTTTGACTCAAGAGACGACCTCAGGTTTTGAGAGAAAAAAAATGAAAAAGAACCTCGTGCTGATAACGTACCAGGAAGCAAAACTCCTTTCAGTGGGACAATAAGCGAAAGCCATTCGCTCTGTGCGCTCTTTCCTCCTCTCATACTGGCCCCGTGAAGTTCCAGAGCAGATTTAGCTACTGAAATAATTTGAGCTACAAATAAGTGTACTTGAGAAACACCTCAACATCTGTGAAGAACAGCTTCAAATAGAATATTAATGCGTCTATTTACATTTGAAACCCACGTCAGGTTCTGGAAAACCTCAGCCTTACTTTGTGTCCTGTGACAGCGTCCTTTACGTTCCCGTGAAATGAAGGAATTGTTCTCTTTGTTTTGAAGAGTAAAGTCGATGAAGAAATGAGCTCTGAGAGGTGGTGTGTAAGACACTTTTTCTTAGAGCCTATTTAACTACATAGTAAGTGGCATGGCAAACATCAAAGTTCATTTTGAAATACTGCTGTCCCATCCTTTGCTTGGATAACCACTACGTATTCTTTAAACTCAGGTACACTTTGATGAGGCACATCGGGACACTCGGCAGGCATGCTTGCTGGGCATGTGCTACAAACAGCAACTGCACATTGAGTAGTAGATGGGAGAAGACGTTCACTTATAACCTGCAGCAACTAGCTCAGGAAACTAAACTTGCTTCCTCTTTCACTGACAGAAGAGAAGCAATCAGAAGTAAACATCCACAGGGTCCCTCTATCACATCTATCTGCCCCTGCATTCGTGTCCAAATACACTACCTTCTGTCTTTCTAACTGCACAAGCTTCAGAAAAGGCCAAGTCCTTCGATTATCCACTAGATCTCATTCATTGACTAGTAACCATTAGTCCCAAATGACCAGGACTTGATGAATCACTGACAGCTTCCTTAATTCCTTTTTATAAAAAATTAAATTTTATTGGGTGACATGCGTCCCTAATTCTTGCCCCTGCTTCCAAATTAGGACCAACCAGTGAAAACAAAAAATATACCTCTAACCAATCACATTGGGTATCCCGCATCTAGTTAGTGCCCACTGCAGCAGTCTCCGCTCAGGGCAGCCCAGAAGCCTTCCCCTTTGCCTCTATAAAGCTTTCCCAGTTGTCTGCCTGCCTCTGAGTCTCTGCTAAAACACACATGATGGTGGCTGACTCTCTCACTAGAGCGGTCTCTGAATCAACAGGCTTCACTTGTTCTAATTGGGTTGGTCTTTGTTCATTTCTATAACATTTTGCATTTCTTTCTATATCAGGCATATTAGCCCTTATCTATATTTTGAAGCACAGGCATGGATTGTTTACCTTGTTAGAGTATATTTAAATATAAACTTTTAACTTTTATATAAACTACACACAGAGAAGTGCAATGGCTTTCCCCCCACCCCACCAAGTAAACACATGTAATAATGATCAAGAAACAGAGTATTACCAAAACTACAGAAGCTTGTTTGTGCTCTTGCAATTAATACCCACCCCACAACCTTCCTCTCTCTTCCCTCATATAACCACTATCTTAATTTCTAAAATGGTAGCATAATTTGCAGCTCTTGGGCTTTATATAAATGGACTCATAGAGTATGTATTCTTGCTCTGGCTTCTTCTATTCAGCGTTATATGCATTAAACTCATTCAGATTGTATGTAATTGAAATGAATTTATATCCATTGCCTTTGTATTTCATATGAGTAGACCACAATGTATTTATCCAGTTTACTCCTAAAGTAGAACTTCCGCTACTAGAGGAGACTGACTTTTTATTTATGTTGTATTTCCTTCTTGCTTCCTTTCTTTAGTTCCATAAAATGTTTAATACAGGTTTGAGCAAAGTAGTTGATAATAAATGTTGGATGAATTATCTGTATTAGAAGTACTGGGTGGTTACATGGATGATTAAGATATTGCTCAGTGAGCCCTAGCTGGTTTAGCTCCGTGGATAGAGTGTTGGCCTGCAGACCGAAAAGTTCTGAGTTCAATTCTGGTCAAGGGCATATGCCCAGGTTTCAGGCTTGATCCCCAGTAGAGGACATGCAGGAGGCAGCCAATCAGTGATTGGAAGGACCATAGTCTAATCCCTTCATTACAGGATAAATAGGCCAGAGTTGTTTAGGGACCCAGGCAATCCTATATAATAAAAGGCTAATATCCAAATCGACTGAAAGGTGGAACAACTGGTCTCTATGACATACACTGACCATCCAGGGGCATGTGTGGAACATGGCAGGGGTAAGCTGCAGTGGGATGGTGGAGCAGATGAGTGGAGGCACCAGACCAAGGCCAGGCGCCCATCTCTGTCATTGGGGTGAGTCTCTGGTGGTTACTGAAAATTCTTTGCTCCCACTCACCATGGCCGTGCCCAGCACTTGCACCTGCTGCTGGCACTGGCCCCGCTTGCACCTGCTTGCACCCATTGCCAGCACTGGAGCTGCCACTTTCACCTGCTGCTGGTGCCCAGTTCCGGTCCCAATTGCTCGGCACCATCAGTGGTGCAAGTGGCAGCTGCCAGCCCTGCTGGCTCCTGAGAGCTTCTCCACCTCCCCCTGCTCCTGAGGGGCGATCAGGGCAGCAGCTGTCTCTCACACTGCTGTTCGCACTGCTGCTGGCATCAGCCCCAATCACTCTGCACTGTCATAGGGTGCGAGCAGGGCCACTGCCATCAGTGCATGGGAGTGGCAGTGACAGGAGTGGGGCTGCCAGCAGACAGGGGACTGGGGGCTGCAATGGGAGGGGCTGAGTGGTGGCATGGAGGATGGGCCGAGACCTGCTCTTATGCCTACCACAGCCTTGTGGCCCACAGTTCCTTTCAAGGTGCATGAATTTGTGCAGTGGGCCCCTAGTAGTATAATAAAAACTTATAAAACATATTTAGTGCTTTCTTTGTGTCAGGCAGAGATCTTTAGCTGTATTGTTTCACTTAATACTTACATTTTGAGCATTTAATAATATCATTGACTCTTAAGATGTGGAGACTTGTAGCAAAGAAGTAGGACTCTTTCCCAGTATCACACAAGTAGTTAGGAAGGTATCTAGTTTCTGCCCAAGGCTGAACTCTATCCCATGCTGTCTCTTCTTACTCCCAGTCTAACACCGTATTGTTCCCACTGGGCTACTCCAAAGCTACATTATAATATCAGAAATTATACTTTGTGCTATACAAATGCTAAGCACCTGGTTAGAATCAGGAAAATCAAACTTTTGAGCCTGTAATGCTATCCAAAAGATATTCTTATGAAAGTAGCAGAGAATAAACAGTTTGGTGATGATAATCCCACATACCTCCTCCACCCCCAGTACACACAGACGTTATTTCAAATGTATGGTAGGTTGTTGGCATTCCTTTCCTCTTATTGCTTCCCCCCTTTCCTATGACCCCTTCATATTAGAGTTAAGTTTATTTTTATTTTTTGAAAATATATTTTTTGAAAATATATTTTTACAGAGAGGAAGGGAGAGGGATAGAGAGTTAGAAACACCAATCAGAGAGAATCATCAATCAGCTGCCTCCTGCACACCCCCTACTGGGGATGTGCCTGCAACCAAGTTACAGAATTGAACCTGGGACCCTTCAGTCTGCAGGCCCATGCTCTATCCACTGAGCCAAACCGGTTAGGGCTCAAGTTTATTTTTTAACCTATTAATCCATCTGAAATTTAATATGTTTGTTTCGTGGAAAAGAAATTAATAGTTTTTCTTACTAGGCCTTCTTACTAGGCCTTCAGACAGTGATCAGATTGTAGTTTAAACACTGTACATTTTACCTTTCCTCGCTGTTTTTATGGACAGATTATTTTTATGGCCTAATGGCTCTTTAATAGGCCATAAACACCTTATACATTTTCAAGTTCCCTGATAACAAAGCAAAAGGAGCATGCCAGTTCCAAGTCTCAAAACCAGGCCTTTGATTAAAGTTTTCAATAATAAAATCTGTAAGTCATTAAAAAAAGGAGGGTTAAATTTTGTTGCTGTCATATTGAAATGTTATTTTTGGCTAATGTTACATGCAAACATAATGGGTTTCTTTGATAATAACTTTGTGAAAACAAGACTTACTGGAAATTTTGCCCAAATGGGCCAATGGGACTTTACACACATTTTTGGGACAAACACTTGCATATAATCCTCTCCTCTCCCCTAGCTGACTACTGACTTTTGTTTCAAAAGAGATCCTTTTAGTAATTTTACATCTTATTTAAGGAGACTTAGGAAACTCCTGTGAATTATTAGCAGGTAAAAAATTTGTAATAGTAATAAAATGTCTTATGGGACATTTTATTATAAGATAGATTTTACCTATAGTTACCATATTACCTTTTTAACTTGTAAAGGGCCTCTGATACCATTTAAATTTTGTTTTAAATAGTAAAATATGAACCAGATGCAAAGAATGCTAAGGTAGAATTTCTCATAGTCCGTTTAGAATCTCTACTAATTCCCTTTTGTGTGGCAGTGTTAACAGTAGGTGCTTTAGAAATAGAATATGAAGTAGAAGATACTGCTTGCAGCATCTTATTACTTGCTCCTGAGTTTTAGCATCATTCCATTAAAAATTTGCTGGTTTGAAATGTGTGTGTGTGTGTGTGTGTGTGTGTGTGTGTGTGTCTTTTGCATACTTGTATATATATGTACACTAAAAAAATCTATAAACTGCTTGGGAGGTGGGGGTACATGAGAGGTTGATGGTTTGGATCTTAGGGAAACAAATGTATGTTTTTCTTTCTCTCAAGGTAAACATTGTAGAAATGCAGCATGTTGAATTGCAGCATAATTTTTGGCTGAATGGTACCACATTAACTGTTCTTTACTGTACCGTGCAAAGCATTTGTAGAGGACTAGTAGTAACTATACCCAGGCTGAAGTCCCACAGACCTGGATTTCTCCAGGAGAGACTGGAACACAAGCTTAAGCTGCAGGTGAAACAGGAATTTTGAGGGGCGAAAATACAGGTTTTAGGAAATTTGAGAAATTTTGGAAGTTAGGGGACCATGGAGGGAGCACAGGGCTGCAGAGCAGCAGAGGATATATTCCCATAGAACAGGGAAGCTGAAAAGCTGCAACAGGTACCTTTTCACAGAATGAGGGAGCTGGAAACAGCAAAAGGTCTGTATTTACAAAATAAAGGGAAGGACGCCTTTATTATCAAAATAAAGGAGAAGAAAGCCCAAAGGGAACAGGAAAATAATAAGGAAGGAGAGGGAGGCCAGATAACCCCACATGTCCCATGTGAGGTTCAACCTTTGAGCCCAGGAATTACTATGGTAACCAGCCCAAGGGACTAGTGATCCATCAGAGGGGATATAAGGCACCAGGATCTGCAGCCTTTATAAGCCACAGGGAAAAGGAACTCAGTGGGACCCTTCCCCTGTCCCCTCATGGGAGTCCATTCTGTGGAACTCTTTCCCTCTTCCCCTGTGGGAGTCTTTACTTGTTCTTCAATAAATCCCCATCTTTGCTATACTGCCCTCTCTCCTTGGATTCATGCTTCGACTCTGGCGGACAAAGAATCTGGGTTCCAGTCCCAAAATTTTGTCTCACAGGCAGATTCCATGTGTGGTGAGTGTTGCTTTCTGGGCAGAAGCAGCTTCTTCCATGGCTGTCTGCTAGGGCTTCTGCCAGGTGGAACATGGAAACATGGATCCACTTGTTCTTTTGGACAATAGACCTAAAGCACCCTCTCATCCCTTTTAAGAAAATCATCATATAAGGCAAAATGATACTTATTCTCTCTCTCTCTCTCTCTCTCTCTCTCTCTCTCTCTCTCTCTCTCTCTCTCTCTCTCTCTCTCATTTTGTAAATGGCAAGAATATTTCAAAATGATGTTACTTCATTGAATGCTCTGGAAACACACTTTCATGAATTAGAACTAAACTGACATTTTAATTTTGTTCCTTTCTGTTGCTTAGAAATCAGTCAGCTGCAAGGACCTTGTTGATCACACATATGGAAATTCATGTGTGCTGTCTGATTGTGTATGCCACCCTCAGATTTTGAGATTCGGCCATACAAGCCAGCTTGAATTTGATAATATCCTGTCAATTAAAGGAAACCTTGTTTTCAAAGCCAACTAGCACAAGTGCCCCAGGCACCTGCAAAAAACCCAGGCACACAGGCTCACGTGGATAGTTAGGTGTGCAATTACTTGATTTATACACATGTGTGTTTCTGAAATTACAGCTGCAGGGGTTTGTGGTCTCTATGGGGGTGTGAACACTTTTGCTGGCAAGGCCGGTATGTGTTACTTTGGAAATTTGGCTCTCAACCCGAATTCCCCTCCCGTCACTGATGGAGAACAAGGTCTGTTTGTCGCTTTTCCATTTGCCTTGCACAATGATTCAGTGGTTCTTTCGCTGCTCTAATTGGGAATCACTGATTCATCTCACAAAGTGCAGTCATCTTCGCTATTCATTCTACCAACATGAGCTAATGCTTCTGTGGATGTGGTGGAAGTTGGTGTGGGGAGGGCAGGCTTCCCACCCCCATTACTGACCCAAATACTGGTAAATTTACTTGAAGGAACCTAGTTTTTTCCCCCCCACAGAATTCTCATATTCAATGTCAGTCTTTGAAAGGGAGGCATTCATTCAAAATAAGGTTCTGTTATTCTTTTGGTTTTGCAGCTTTTAAAAACAATGCTTGCCTTGAAGTTCGATGTATACTTTTGACCTTTTGGCTTAGCTGTGAGAAAAGCTTAGTCCAGCAAGCAGCTCAGCCACTCATGATAGTCCAACACTCAGGAGACCTTATCCTTGCACGTCTAATTGAGTAATTAAATGCAGGGTAGATTTACAGTTCAGTGGACTTACCCAGGGCAGCGTGGCAGCCGTAGCCTCTCTCCCTTTTGGATCTTTCAACCTCACATTGCTGCTTTGAATCAGGGTGGTTGGAATCAAATGTGAAATCAAATATTAAAGAGCAAACATGGGCTCGGAAGCCGGTGAGCACCTTGGGAAAAGAGCGACAAGGACATTGAAGAATTTTGCTCTCCGGGCAAAGGAAAATTATTTTGACATGTGTAACTTTGCAGTTTGGTTAATATTAGGAGCTGTAGCTATTATTGGATTGCCTTTTTATAAGGAAATTAAACAAGGTCATTCCAGTAACACTTAGAGAACTCACACTTTCTGCAAAGCCCTTATTTCCTCAAGGGGCGAATAGGAGCTCCACACGGATAGGAAAGCCACTCCTTTCATCCGTTCTCAGAATAGGTACCTGGAATCATAATGGCTGAGGATTGAAAAGGCCTATTCAGCCCTTGGCTGCAGCCTCCAGGGATCCTGCAGCATTTTTTCTCATACATTTACATTTTCCACTGTTTTGTGGGGCTTTATTTTAATAGCCTCAAAGCCTTCTCCACTTCTGTGGAAAATGTGTTACAGACTCTAGCCAATCTCATCATGAAAATTACTTTCTTACCAGAAACTAAAAAATATCTCTTACTTTTTTTGGGGGGGGGGGCCGCAAAAAGATGAATTAGACAAATAAAATGTAATTAGAAAGCTTTCACATGTCTTGATAAATTTACACATTTAGGATCAGGAAAACCCTCTGCTTCTGTGCCAAAATAGTAACAGTAAAAATTTAAAATAACTTTTTATTTTTTATTTTTATAATACACAAATTTCAGTGATGTGCTTGGTATATGTAGAATTGTCTTTTGGGTAATATAACTAGAAAGGAACATAAGCGTATCAAAGAAGAGAGTAAAGCTCTTTTGATATCTTTCCTCTTGAAATAAAAAATCCTGTTGGTTTCTATTAACCGAGATATCCTTCAATCTTGGCAATGTTCATTTGTAAGTTTAAAAAAACTATATATATAGTAAAATAAATAAATAAATATATATATATATATATATATATATATATATATATATATATATATATATATATATATATATATATATATCACTGGTCAGTTGTTGTTTGTAAAAGCCTTATTAGTCTATTCCCTCTCCCCTTTTTTGAAGGTGTACTTGGGAAGAAAATTAGATAGCATTTCTTTCCCTCATAAGATACAGAATATTCTACACTCAGTTTATAAATAGCAATACTATATACATCTCAGCTGCCTCAAATCAGTTTTGGGAACAGATAAGTTTTAAATACTACAAATGAATAAATACATGTATGGCATATTTTCATCTTCGCTCTTGTTAACATGTTTGATTTGTCATTGCTAATTCAACAACTATTTTTATCTTCTGGGAAATTTCCAAAATTTAAATATTTATTTCACTTATTTATTTATTTATTCATTTATTCAAATAAAACTTGTTGAGTACCCAATATATGTCAAGCACTGCTTGGGGATTTAATGGTGAGTAAAACAAAGCCCCCCATCCTTGTGGAACTTACATTCAAATGGAGTTATGAAATATAAAGACAAATATGTAGTCTGTCAAAAGGTAATGTGGGCTATGAGAAAGAAATCAAGAAGGATAAGGGAGATAGGACCTCCCTGGTGAGTCTGGGTGTGCACACTTATGTGGATTTGTGTGCTTGTGTGGCTGATGTTGGAGGGAGGTGGTTGTTTCATCCAGGTGTTAGTATGACAAGGTGACTGTAAAAGGAGGATCCAAACGAGGACTGAGACCAAACTTTCTATATTGAAGAAATTGCTAAATATAAAAGCACAACATGCTGTGAATATGATTATATAGTATGAGAATTGGCTATTAGATTTAGCCAAATGAAGATCACTGGGAACTGGATAAGCACACTTTAAAGGAGTAGGTGCAGAAGTCTAAGGATTTGAAGGAAAAGAAGAAAGAGAGAAATTGGCCGAAACCAGTTTGGCTCAATGGATGGAGCGTCGGCTTGGGGACTGAGGGGTCCCGGGTTCGATTCCGGTCAGGGGCATGTGCCTTGGTTGCGGGCATATCCCCAGTGGGGGGTGTGCAAGAGGCGGCTGATCGATGACTCTCTCTCATCGATGTTTCTAACTATCTCTCTCCCTTCCTCTCTGTACAAAAATCAATAAAATATATTAAAAAAAAGAGAGAGAGAGAAATTGGAGACATGATGTCAAACACTATTCCTGGGAATTTTCTTTCTGGAGAGTGAAATAGAACCTTACCTGAAGGGATTATGGGGTCATAGGAGTTTCCCTTTTTCTTTTAGCAGTAAGAGAAAATTATAGAATGCTTGTACACTGATGGGAAAAATTGAGAGAGAGAGGGGGAGAGAGAGAGAGAGAGAGAGAGAGAGAGAGAGAGAGAGAGAGAGAGAGAGAGAGAGAAAGAGAGAGAGAGAGAGAATGAGAATGTGAATAATGAGAGAGAATGTGAATAATGAGAGAGAATGTGAATAATGAGAGAGAATGTGAATAATGAGGGAGAATGTGAATAATGAGGGAGAGAAAGAGGCAAATTCCTAGGGGAGCAGAGAAATGGGATGGAACCTGAAGTTTCATGTGCTGTTGAGAGGTTTTAGAATGACTAGCTTTAATTTGGACAGTGTTCATCTTAGTGACAAGAGGGAAGGCAGATAGCATTAATGGAGCTGTGGTTGTAAAGTCTGTGAAAGCCATCTTCTGTTATTTTTCCATTTCCTCAGTGAAATGGGAAGGAAGGCGAGGAGAAGGATGAGGGGGAAAGTGTTGGAATTTGGAGAATAGAGAGTCAACCAGAAGACATGGACCAAGAGAATGGGAGGGGGGTAGACTAGGGAAATGGATTAAGACTGCAGTTAGTGGCCATGCTGATAAAATGAGCCCAGTCAATGTGGTTTTGTTTTTCTCCATATATTCAGCTTACAGGGGCATGAACAATGTATGTGGATAATTGAATTTAACTAGGTTTGGGATTTTCCAGGGAAGAATGATGATTTTGTGTGTGTGTGTGTGTGTGTGTGTGTGTGTGTGTGTGTGTGTGTGTGCGTGGTAGATGTTCAGGAATGATTATTTTGATTAAACATGAAATTTAATCTGGGTAAAAGAAGGATGTGAAGACATAGGCTAGTGAGAAAGCTAAAAAAATGTTAGGTTCAATGTCCCAGTGGGGTTTAAAAAAAAAGTAGGAATCAGAGTCCTGAGGGAGTGAGCTGGGTACATAGGAGCAGTTGGTCAGAGGTGAAAACATCATTCTTGATGAAGGATATTATGAGATGAAAAACTTGATTTGTAATCACAGATATTAATCACAACTTTTTCTTGCCTTGTGATATCACATTTCCTGATCTATGCCTCCCCTTTTAGTAAAATAAACATCCTAGAAGAGACCTTAAGATTTAGTTTCCTTTTCCAATTCCACCACATAATTATGACAACTACAATGTTTATATTGGGATTTGTGGTTCAGAAGTCCTTTCACATTCAGTTTCTTATTTGGTTCTCACAAAAGGCTAGTCACCCACATTTTCCAAAAGAAAGAAAAAAAAAGAAAGAAAATTAAGTCTTAGGTTTGGAAAGTTGGCAAAGGTCAGAGGTTTGCTTCCTTCAATTGCAAATGCAGAATTTAGTCACTGTATACACATATTCAGATCACAACCTAACTTTCCCCAACACACACACACACACACACACACACACACACACACACACACACACCACATTTTCAGAATAGCAAATTAGGAAAAGTTGAGCCTGCCTTTGCAACTTCTTTTGGCATTTAATAACATTACACTTGTCTGTCTGTCAATTCTTCCAGAACCTCCCCCTCTTCCCTGTTCTACAACGATTCATTCCTTGTAGAGTTGCAGACGCAGAGTTCCTTCTTTTGCATCAGACGGGCTGCCTCTGCTTGACTATCCCTGTCATAAGTTGATAACTGCTCATGAGCACTTGTTTCAAATTAACTCTTACTGTTAGGAATTTCTTTTTTATCTTCTTCCAATTTCTGCCAATCAGAATTCCCAGAAATTGGTCTCACTTTTACCCTTTGGAGTAATATGGACCATCTATCTACTACTACCTACTTCACTGCCATACAGATGGCAACTCCCAATATTTTTGAGGATCATTGTGCTTATGTTTCCCTCACTGTCCTAAATTCCCAACCATCTGAATAAGATGTTGAGTGCAGATATCTTTCCACCCTGGTACTCCTTTTTTTTTTCTTCTATTTTTTCCCCCATAGTTCTCCTTACATTTTTGTACAGGATACACATGATAATATATCTAATATTCAGGATGGAGTCTGCCTTAGTTTTGGATACTATCTTACACTTAAAAAGATGTTCTCATTTTCTCTTTGTTTAGTGCTTGTTTTTTTTTTTTTTTCAGCATGTTAGTCCATATTGAGTTATTGTCAACTAAAACCTTAACATGGCCTTAAATCTGTTTTATATGGATAAGCAAATGTTGGAATATAATACTACTACTATCTTTCTGCTCTAAGATGGCATAATTTCCCTTCTTAAATCCAAGGTTATGGAGCAGTATTTTCTTCTAGACATTATTCTTTTAGCTTTATTTCTATAATTGATTTATAATTTTATTACATTGGTTTCTTAGGAATTTATTGAGATTTTGTGATCTTGCACAGGTTATTTCTTCTATATTTTCATATTTTGCTTGAAGCAAATATATAGTCTCTATTATTGTAAAGTTTATTAGTTAGAGCTTACTTTTTAAAAAATCTGTAAGGGACATATTTGCTTTTTCTGGGTTTTATATGATTTATTGATAGTTATTGATTAATGATTGCCAGCTACAATTGTTGAGTTATCCATTTTCCCCTGTGGTTCTGTGAGTAGTTGTTATATATTTTTAGCTATTCTGTTACATGGACATAGATTGATGGTGACTGTACATAACCAATAAATATTATTTTTCCTTGTGATTATTTTTATCCTAAATGATTCTTTTTTGATCCTGGCTCTCTTTTGAGGTATATTTGTATGTAGTAATTTTTAACTATCATTTGGCTTTCAAACTTCATATATTTTTCTGTTTAATATTTCTGAATCCTTAAAATATCTATTGGAGAGTATTTTGACTAGTGATAACAGCCATTTTCATTACTACCTTTTGGGATTTACTTTTCACAATGTATTCTGCTTGTAAAATTTACTGTGAGCTTTTTGTTTTCCTTTTTCTTCAATTTTCCTAATTTCCATGGAATATAGTGAATTTTCTTCTGTTAGCTTGAAAAGCAGTTATCCTTCATTACTAAAGTTTATTTTTTTCTAATAAGTTATTAAACTTATAAATGTATATAAATTTCATTTCAGTAACTTAAATACTTTAACAAATCCTCCTTGTGTACATCACCTAGAGTTTTAATTCTTGATTGTTTAAAACAATTTATTGCTTTTGAGATTTTTTTTTATATGGTCTTTGCTTTTTTAGAAAATAACATTTCCCCTAAATTATTTATTCCTTCTTAATATCTATAGATTTGCAGTATTCTGCCGATGTGTGTTTTTACTTGCTGTAGAACATGTCAAAAGGGTTTTGTGTGATAAACTTTTTATAGCCCTTTGTGTTTGATAATGTTTTTATTTCACTTAAAGAAAATATTTAATTGGATATAGAATTCTGGTACAATGGGCTTTTCTTTTAACAATTTGAAAATGTAACTCCATTATCTTCTTGACTATAGTTTTCCTTGAGAATTTCAATGTCAGTTGAATTCTGACTCCTTTATGAGAGGTTGGATTTTCCTCTCTGAAACCCTAAAGAACTTTTTATTTTTACTTAAAATTCTTAATTTTCACTATAACACATCTTGGTAAGGATTTGTACTAATGTATCTAGTTTGCCATTATTCATTATTTCAATCCTAGGTCTTATATTTTTCTTTAATTCTATATATTTTAATTAATTTAAAAAATGTTTTTGCCCTCAATTTATTTATTTATTCTCTTGTAAAATTTCTGTATTAACTTATGTTGATATTTCTATTTGTATTCTCGTTCTTTTATAACTTTTTTTTATGCTTCCCATCTCTTTATCTCTTCTTGATATTTTGGGGGCTTTTCTTTTCATCCTGCTTGTGGTATATAATGTTGGTGGCATACCCAATATCCATTTCAACTTTTCTCTTGTTGACTTCATTTGAGTGACATTGTGCCCAGACCTAGGGAATATTTCATTGTTGATTTAAGTAATTAAGAAAGTACTATTGACAATGAGCAAGGAATAATCAGATGGCTTTAGGACTATGTTTAGACTGAGGATGCTCTGCCATTTCCTGGGACCAAAGAAAGCAAGATAGAAAGAGCCCATATGACTGATGGTGCCCTTTTGCCAACACTGGAAAAATAGAATCTTGGAGTTCAAATGGGATTTTTTTTTTTTAAATTAAGAAATGTAATATTTTCGCATTTCTGTGTCACTAAGCATTTCATCCCCCATTAATATGTTTGAGTGCATTATTTTATTTGCCTAATTTTGGTTAATGAGATATGAGGGAAAGTATGTGGAGGACTACAAAAGATATTTTTCTTTACTTCTACTACTCATAATAATACTAAAATTTGCTGCTAACATTACTGATAAGTGGTTTTATAAAGGAATGCAAAGAAAAAACTCCTTTGAGCCCAGGGCTAAGCTCTTTCCCTGGCTCCTCTTCTGCTCTGGTTCTAGATTACTTGGCAGGAACAATGACTGCCTTCTCTCCTCATCAGTGCCTGCACTACATGTAACCAGCTGATGTCTAGATTTAACCCAGGAGAACATCTGAGATCTAAAACTGCCTTTCACCTGATGCCAAGTTTCACCCTTGTCAAGTGATTCCTGTTGAGAACACCAACCCTTCTGAATTGGATCACTTGAATTATTAATCAATATTTTTGGATATTGGTCCAGCTGATGTCTTGATGTTGGATATTTTTTGCCTTAACATCCCCTCTTTGCCCTCCTATTATTGTCATCCTGGGTGTTGCAAGGTAGAGACTGAATGCTGCTGTTAACACAGTTATGAACTAGAAATAGTGCTTGTCCTCTAGGTTATAGTAATCTGGGGTAGAGAGACAAGTTGACAGATAATTATAATATAATCTCAAATATACTATAGTAATGACATTAAAATGCTATAGAAGTGAGGAGAGTAAGGAGTTTCTTTGTCTAGAGAAGTTGGAAATTAATTAATAGAAATGTTGACATTGGAACTGAGCCTTGAAAATTCAGCATTTTCATTCAAAGTGAGAGAAAATGTAATATACGAACATGGAAATGGGATGGAGAAAGAGCATGGTGTATTTGAAGCACTTAAATAGCAATTCTTCTGTACCCTTTTTGAGCACCTATGTTACAGTTATAACAGGGTGAGATACTGAGAATTTAAAAGTGCTGGATGCACCAAATCAACTATGTTATTTATTTTCTACTGCCCATAGACGAATAGGTTTTATAATTTGGGGAAGAAAAGACTGGTAATGAATTCATTTGAATTGACTTTCATTTGTCTTACAATAAGTAAGTGTTGTTTTTTTTCTTCTATTTGAGGGTCTAGAGCACCTGAGTCCATGAATCATCCAGAACTTCTATAAATCATTACATTCGCTGTTATAGGAAGCAACCAAGAGAGGAATATTGGATATTTTTTAAACAGTAGGAGGAGAGAACAGCTAGTGCCAATGATAATATAATTCTAAATAGAGAAGAGAGGGAAAGGGCAAGCAAATAACATTGCAGGTGTTTTGGTTGTAGAGAATGAAACCTTATGTGGATATAGCACTTTAAGATATTGTGGAGTGTAGAAAGTGGCATTGAGTGCTTGGTTTCCTGGAAGCCTTGGCAAAGATCAGAGGAGGGGGTCCTGGCTGCTGAGACTCAGTGGAGACAGCATCAGCCTGAATAATGAAAAGTCAGAGGTTCAATTCCCAGTCAAGGGGAGGTACATGGGTTGCAGCTTCCATCTCTGGCCCCAGTCGGGATTTGTAGGAGAAGCAAGCCATTGATGTGTCTTTCTCACATCTATGTTTCTCTCTCTCCCTCCCTCCTTCCCTCCCTCCCTCCCTCCCTCTTTCTTTCTTTCTTTCTTTCTTTCTTTCTTTCTTTCTTTCTTTCTTTCTTTCTTTCTTTCTTTCTTTCTTTCTTTCTTTCTTTCTTCCCTCCCTCCCTCCCTCCCTCCCTCCCTCCCTCCCTCCCTCCCTCCCTCCCTCCCTTCCTTCCTTCCTTCCTTCCTTCCTTCCTTCCTTCCTTCCTTCCTTCCTTCCTTTCTCTTCCTCCTTCCTTTTATCCCTACCACTTTCTCTAAAAATCAATGGAAAAAATATCCTTGGGCAGCTGGCACAGACTGCTCAACAGAGCTCCTCAGCCCCTTTGTGAGTCCACCTTGCCTGGCCTGCAGGGATGCTGGGCCCCAGGCCTCAGCCCACCCTGTGGAGGGAGGTGCCCATCTGCAGGGAGAAAGTGCTCCCTTTTCTCCAGATTTTTCCCTCTACTAGAGAGTAGCCTGAAGGAAGAGGACAGAAGCGCTGTTATATATCCTTAAATTCTTAAAGCTATGTCTAAGCGTTTAGTGACATTTGGGTATGTGACTGTATATTTCTCTCAAGAGGAATGGGAATGGCTAAATCTTGCCCAGGAAGAAAATTTTGTACAGGAAGGTGATGTTGGAGAACTACAAGAACCTGGTATACTGGCAGGAGTTCAGTTTCTAAACCAGAGACGATCTGATCTCACTACTGGAACAAGGAAAAGAGCCCTGGATGGAGAAGAAGGCTAGGACATGAGGCACATTCTCTGATTGGAAATATACATTTAAAAACATTGAATTTTCATCAAAGCAAGTTATTTATGAAGAATCATCCAAAGTAGTGACAATAGGGAGAAGCCATCTTAGTTTAGCCTCGACTACTTCAATTTGATAGAAGACTATAAAAGTGGGGACTGATTTAACAACCAGTTGCCAAGTAAGGAGGTACATCCTCGTCAACTGATCATCACTCATAAGGAAATCCCTACTGAAGATCAAAGTAATAAATATACTAAATCTTGGCAAACTTTCCACAAGGATGCAATATTTGCTATAAAACAGAGTTTATCCACCAAAGAAAGAATACATAAACATGAGCCACAAAAGAGAAAATACCAGAAAAAAATCTGTTGAACCGAAGCCTAAGAAAGTCTATATAGAAAATAAACTTTTGAAATGTAATGAGTGTGTGAAAGTTTTCAACCAGAGTTCATCCATTACTCTTCACCAGGGAATTCATGCAGGGGAGAAACTCTATGCCTGTGTTGAATGTGGGAACACCTTCAGCCAGAGTGCAAACCTAACTCAACATAAGAGAAAACACACTGGGGAGAAACCCTACGAATGTAAAGAATGTGGGAAAACCTTCAGCCAGAATGCACACCTTGCTCAACACCAGATAGTTCAAACTGGAGAGAAACCTTATCAGTGTAACGAGTATAAAAGAACCTTCAGCCAGATTGCATGCCTGACTCAACATCAGAGAGTTCATACCGGACAGAGACCATTCAAATGTATTGAATGTGGAAAGACCTTTAGTAATGGTTCATTTCTTGCTCAACATCAGAGAAATTCATATAGGAGAGAAATCTTATGTATGTAATGTGTGTGAGAAAGCCTTTAGCCATCATGGTTACCTAATCATTCATCAGAGGATTCATACCAGAGAGAGACCTTACAAATGCAAGGAATGCAGGAAAGCCTTCAGCCAGAATGCACTTGCTCAGCACCAGGTGGTTCATACTGGAGAAAAGCCATATGACTGTAAAATGTGTAGGAAAGCCTTCAGCCAGATTGCATACCTTTCCAGCAACAGAGGATCCATACTGGAGAGAAAACCTATGAATGCATTGAATGTGGGAAGGCCTTTAGCAATATCTCATCGCTGATACACCAGTAAAGCCATACTGAGGAGAAACCTTATATGTCTAAGAATTGCAGGAAAACATTTAGCCAGTATGCAGACCTTGCTCAGCACTAGCAAAGTCATCCTGGTGATAAACCTTATGAATGTAATATTGTGGGAAAGTCTTTAGCTATAGTGGCTCTCTTATTCTGCATCAAAAAATTCACACTGGAGAGAAACCCTATAAATGTAAGGACTGCAGGAAATCTTTCAGGCAGCATGCACACGTGGCTCATCACATGAGAATTCACACTGTGGAATATTTCTTGAGTCTCTTTTTTCCTCACCCTCCATGTCCAGTCATTTGCTAGGAGCTGTAAGTTTTATCTCCTAATATGCCTGAATCTCCTTTAATCATTTCTACTCCATCATCTTTGTCTAGTGCACAATAATTTACTTGACATGGACTATGGAAATAGCTTCCTAACTGGTTTACTATGTTTACCATTTATTTGGTCAGTTGTCATACTGCAGATAAACCTGTATTAAAAATTTGATCATTTTAAAAAAAATCCTTAGATAAGGATTAACAGCAACAACAAAAAATGGTCAGAGGAGGGGGACTAAATAGTGAGGCCCAGCTCTGATGGGCAGTGCTTGATTGGCATAGTGCAACAGAGGAGCCATGACATTATGAATGACCACTGTGCACTGAGGTACAAGGTGATCTGCTATTTTTCTGAGACCAAATTGCACAGGAGAGGAAGTCTATATGGCTGGTAATGCCCTTCTTGCCAACAGTGGCAAACAATGTCTTAGAGTTCAGATTATATTTTATTTTATTTTTTAATTTTTAAAATATTTTTTATTGATTTTTCACAGAGAGGAAGAGAGAGGGATAGAGAGTTAGAAACATCAATGAGAGAGAATCATCGATCGGCTGTCTTGCACACCCCCTACTGGGGATGTGCCCGCAACCAAGGTACATGCCTTTGACTGTAATCGAACCCGAGACCTTTCAGTCCGCAGGCCAACGCTCTATCCACTGAGCCAAACCGGTCCTGACAGATTATATTTGATTTTAGAAAATTAAGAATTATAATATTTTTGCATGTGTGTGTCACTGAGTATTTTGTCCCTATTATCAACATACCTGAATGCTTTATTTAATTAAGTTTTCTTCACATAACTGTGGACACTCAGAAGAATCTTAATGGCCATTGTAACTTCAGCAGCTCACGTTATGCTGCATACAGAGCAGGTTGTCAACAGATATGATCTGACTGAACAAATGAAATAAGTGTCAGGAACTCAGAGTGGTTGATATCACTAATCCACTTTAGTTCTTATCAGTGTAATTAGGTAACTGCAACTTCTGATCCACTTTTCACAGGACTGCAGATCTTTGTGCTCTAGATTCATCATGATTAGTTCCTCCTAAGTGACAAAATAATGCACACTTAGTCATAATGACAATTTTCTTTAGTTTCTCTGACACTAAGTTTCCTGTCAACATAGAGAAAATGGCATAGCCTTATTGAGAATGTTATCACCATAAACAATAAACAGGAGTGGACTTTGTTTTTTTACTAAAGCACCCATCATCCTACATGTAAGGGATCTCAAATGCCCACGTTAGTCTTTGTGCAAGTTTAAATGAGCCTATGATCTCTGATTCCTTGTCAAAGTCTACCCTCCTCTTCATGATTTAAATAAACTTCAACTCCTAATATTACTTCTAAATATAACAGGGGTGCCCTAACTAGTTCACTTCAGTGGTTAGAGCATCAGCCTATGGACTAAAGGGTTGTGGGGTTTGATTCTCGGTCAAGGGCATGTACCACAGTTGCAGGTTCAATCTCTGTCCCATTGGGGCATGACCAAGAAGCAAGTAATCAATGTGTCTCTATTACATTGATGTTTCTCTCCCTCTTT
Organism: Pipistrellus hanaki; assembly: GCF_964339955.1. NCBI lineage: Eukaryota > Metazoa > Chordata > Mammalia > Chiroptera > Vespertilionidae > Pipistrellus > Pipistrellus hanaki. The sequence continues at coordinate 67,614,725 of NC_140506.1, read as the reverse complement.
TCTCTCTCTTCCTCTTTCTTCCCCACCTCTTATCTTCCACTCTTTCTAAAAATCAACGGAAAGATATCCTTACTCCTCAAGTGAGAATTAAAAATAAGTATAACCAGGGCTTTTATTTAGTTCACATTTTGCTTGTATGTAGGTCATCAACATTTTATTACTGAGTGTCATATAAAAGGCACACATCATTCATTAATCATGTAACTTATGTAACTTAAAATGATCATCCCTGGGTAGAAATTACTGAAGAAACTAAATGCTTTTCAATATTGGAAGTAGTATGTCTGGCAAGAGAAAATTGTACATAGAATTGAAAACAATAAAACAGGACAACAACAAAAACTGGGCTGCCTTCAGAGGTGTAGTGTTTAAGGTCTGTTGACCAGGATTTAAAAACCGATGGAACATTTTGCTAACTGGTTGACTATGAACAAATCATCTATTTCTTCATTTTTGACATAGAGGTGTCACTATGCTTACCTTACTGGGTTACTATGAGATTAAAATGAAATAATATATGGGAAAGCAGTTATTATTATTTGTTATTGCTATCTTAAAATTTTATCTGCCCATCTTTTCTCTATTACTGCAAATATGTTGATTTAACTAATGAATGAAAGTGTATGAGGTGGAGGCTGGGGGTAGATAAAGGTATGGTCCATTTGGAAATATATCTCTCATATGATTTTCAGAGATTAGTGAGGTGAAACATAAAATAGCAACAGAGCAATTTTAAGGTGCCTCGCAAGAGTACAGTATTACATTTATGATTATATACTGTCTGAAGGACCTAACACCAGGGCCAAACAAGTGAGTTGCTTTCAATTAGGGATATCAACTCAGTGCTCAGTGTTTACATGTGATTATTTATGTATGAGTTGAGGGTTCCTAGTCTTCCAAAATGGATGTTAGAAATAAACAGCTTGATTTTACATCATATGTAGCCCTCTAAAACTCAACCCTAATAAAAATACTATGCCTATTATATGGCAGCATTGTAGATGATTTTCTTAGTTAATTTTCTATTACTCATAATGTATGGATATTCCTAATGATTCTATTAGAGTTTAAATAACAGAATTCAGCGTGAATGTATTTTTACTGAGCAGAAGAAACATAATTTCTCTGAAACTGCAGCTGCTGTAGTTGAAGATGAGGCTCTTACTATCCCTTAGGGATATTACTGTCTCTGCCAGCTGACTTAGTTTTTATACAACCAGCAATTTATTAGATTGCTTTGCTCTTAAGTGTGATAATAGGCCTTATGCTTAGCAAGGTTTATAGACTTCCAGTGCATTAATATTTTATGGCAATGACAGGCAAGACACATTTTGTTTACCTAACAAGACAAGCCAAGCCAGAGCTGATGTGTACTGGAGATTAGCACTTTCAATTTGGAGGAACCCTGCCAATGATATATTTAGGGCTTTGCAATGGCTCTTATAATTGTAATATAATCAGTTCCTTATTTGATACTACATTGGTATTATTTGCAAAAATGTCATAGCTTTACAGCCTTAATAGGAAGTAAACTCACTCTTAGCTGACTAGTGTTAACCACATTAATAACCATGAATTTTCTAGTGACTTATTTTCTTCCAGTAAGGAATTTTATTTCACTTGGAAATCATTCAACCATGAACCAAAGCTTTTACAGATACACATAGATTCCAATTTTATTCAAAAGGTCCATTCAGTTGCTTTGAGCCACTTACTGGGGAAATGTGTGTCATGATGCTCTTGATTTTTGGAACTTTATTGTCCATTGTTGCCCTGTTATTTTTAAGTTGTTTAAAATAATGTAATTCCAGGGCCTCCTACCAAATGTAAGTACACACAACACATCTCTAGACTACATAAACCAATTGAATTACTACAGTACCAGTTTTGTTTTCTGTCTTTATAAACAGTCACATCCATTTCCTTATTGGACAAAAATCATATGTCTTGATGAATAGTAAATGTTGGAATATTGATTCTCTCTAGTTTCAAATTATCCTAGTATAACTAGCTCATATATATGTTTTTTTGAACATAAAATTACATGTACAGTATTTATTCAGTGTTCTTGAGGACTGTAAGTATTCCAATCAAACTCTTAGGTACTTATTATATATACTAGTAGCCCAGTGCACAAAATTCATGCATGAGGGGTATCTCTCAGCCCGACCTGCACCCTCTCTAATCTGGGACCTCTTAAGGGATGTTTGAATGCTGGATCAGGCCTAAACCCAGCAGTCAGATATCCCTCTCACAATTCAGGACTGCTGGCTCCTAACTGTTCACCTGCCTGACGGCCTGCTTGCCCTCAACTGCCCCACCCCTGTCAGCCTGATCGTCCCCAACTGCTGCCCCCTGCTAGCCTGCTCATCCCCAACTACTTCCATACCAACCTGCTCACCCCCAACAGCCCCTCCCCACCAGCCTGCTTGCCCCCAACTGCCCCCCCTGCCAGCCTGCTCACCTCCAACTACTTCCTGCCAGTCTGCTTGCCCCCAAATCCCTCCCCCGTCCCCGCACCAGCCTGATTACCCTTAACTGCCTCTGCCTCGGTTCTGCCTCCATGATCTCGGTCCTTTGTCCAGAAGATATTCCAATCTAATTAGCATATTACCCTTTAATTAATATAGATATATAAAAGGCTAATATGCTTAATATGCTAAGTGTCCCTCCTACTGTCTCACTGGTCACTATGACATACACTGACCACTAGGGGGCAGGCACTCAACACAGGAACTGCCATGACACACAGTGGTTGGCATTGTAGACCTGGCACCCACAAACCAACATTCAGCTTCCCCCAAGTAAATCCAGGCCCTGCCATCACCCTGGAGCAACACCCCACCAAATCACAGCCAATCTGCCAAGACCCCGTGGCATAAAATGTGGCCCACAGCCCAGCCCAGAAATGGTTGCTGTGGGCTTCGGGTAATGATGTCATGTAGCAATGCCTGGCTTCCTCTCCCTAGCAACTAGCCTCCTTGGAGTTTCTTCAGCCCAGGAACACAACTTGCTTTATTAGCCAGGGACAAACATTTTACACTTTAACCAAATGTCTGTGAAGTGTTTTCCTGTGCCTCATCTCATTTGATTCTCACAGAAGTCCTGGAGTAGGTAGATAGAAGACTTGGTAGAATCCTATTTTCTTTTTATTAGCCAGAAAATGTAGATTTAGAAAGCTTAGAAACTTGATCTGACTGAAAAGAAGTAAGAAATGGTAGACCTTGAAAATGACTTCAGGTTTTCTCACTGTGCAGAATATAGTCAAACACTGCTGCAGTTAAATATTTTACCCTTTGTTCTTCCTGCATTATCTACACTAATAATCTGCTTTATATTGATATTTACTGCTGTGTTTCTGACAAATAATTGAAAGAAAAGTTGAGGTGCTTCATTGGGCTGGAAAAAGTTTAGCTAAATCAGAAAGCATGTCTAATTAAGCAAGTTTATTCTATTTATATAAAAGGCTAAGTTAACTTGCACATGTGCAATACATATAAAGCTCTTGCTAGCGCCAATCACATGCGTGCATTTTGATCTTTCATCGTTGATGGTGAATTTGGTTGGCACTTCTATTATAGAGAAAGGGCAAATAGAGATATTGAAATAATTCTTCTAATGAATTTCATTTCAATGTGCACCGGGCCACTAGTTGTAATATTGTGCTGCATTTTATACATTAATTAATAAACATTTAGTTTAAGGCCTAGCTGGTATTTCTCAGTAGTTAGAACATTGGCCTGAGCACTGAAGAATCTCAGGTTCAATTCTGGGTGAAGGGCATATACCTGGGTTTCAGGTTTGATCCCAATCATGTGTTAGGCAATCAATCAATGTGCCTCTCTCACATAGATGTTCCCCTCTCCCTCCCTCATTCCCTTCCTCCCTTCCGTCCTTCCCTTCCCTCCCTCCCTCCCTCTCTCCTCCCCTCTCTCCCTTCTACTCTCTTTAAAAAGCAATGAAAAAAATACCCTTGGGTGAGGATAAAAAAATAAACATTTAATTTAGATCCTATATATTATAACTATAATTTAGATATGCAATGGAATTTGACCTCCAAGAAGATGGACCGGATTTAGAAAGGGACTGGAAAGCTTCTATCCAATTAGTTAGAGTCTAGTTTTGGGGAGAGAGAAGTAGGCCAGGACAGACACAGGTTATGGAGTGAAGGGATTGGGCAATTGAAAGGGAAAGAAGCCCAAATGTGTTGAGAAATGAGTCTGTACATTTGCAAAACCAGAAAACACCATGCACATGTAGATGTAGAAGAATAGCTAATACCCACAGTGTTCCAGGCATAAGCACAAATCACTTCCAATGCTGTTCTGTGCAAGCCTCAGAGGAACACAGCCAAGTCCCACATCTTGGGGTTGGTGTCATCTTGCTGCAGCTGGCATCTCGCCTGTGCATGACAGAGTCTGCTGATGTTTCTGAGGGAGGAAAAAAGGAAAACATTTGGTTTGAGTTTACAGATTACTTTCTTTTTCAAAGGGCGGGGGGAGTTTGATTGAAGTGGGTGGGAATGAATATTGTCACCTGGGCTAAACTCTTGAAAATTATAAATACAGAAGAAAATGACATTAATCCTTGGTGCTAATCATCGAGGTTTTTGTTGTCATTTTGGGGGGAGGACTTCATGTGAAACCACTGACAATTCCAAAGAATGCTTGGCCACTAGGGTGTTGAAGTTGTGACTCCCTTTTAGGGCCTTTCTCCTCTCCCTGCACTTGCCCTGAGAGTATTTAGTTAAATGCAAGTTAATGAAATTTTAGCAAGGACCCATGCAATCAGATTCATCTCAGTCTCTTCATCTTCTGTTTCTCATTTAGCTTTTCAGGAGTACTTTCTGATTGCACACCCCACAGAAGAAATATCACGGGGCCAGGAGAGGAAGGGATAGAGATGGTGCTAAGCTTCATCGCCTGGGAAATAAAGCAGGCATACATTTTCAAAGTGCTGGAAAAGAGTAGAGACACAGGCACGCACTCGGCTTGAGCGTGAGAGTTTCACTGTGTTCTTCATTTCACTCGTGTGTGCAAGTACTATTTTTTCCTTTGCCTCCCTCCCCTTCCCAGAGCAGTGAGGTTCTCCAAAGTGAGAGGAGCTCAAAAGACAGCGCTGTTGGGAAGGAGCTGGCCTGGCTTTCTTTGTGGAATTTAGGGGCCCAGTGCCTTAGAGCAAATCACGTGGCTGGTGATTGGCTTTGTCTCTGTTTTCATAAGTGATTAAAAAGAAAACCACTTCAGTAATCCTCAGACCTCTGCTCTCTGCTGGGACCTCTCCCAGCCAAGCCTGCCCCCGGAACCCCCGGGAAGAGGAAAGCGCATAAGCGCTGGGCCAAAAAAGTTAGAAAAAGCAACAAAGACACTGGAACCAAAAGAGTTCAGCGTGGGTTAAAATTCAAGGGCATTCCTTTGTTTGTTTGTTTGTTTGTTTGTTTCCCCGGGTTGAGCCTCACACACTCTATGCTCCAGTTTGTTTTTCAGATCACTCTCTCTCTCAGCTTCCAGGGGCTTCACAGAATCTTGGAAGCTGGCTTTCTCTCTGTTTGCTTTGAACACACAGACAGCTTGGCTCTGAGTTGCCACTAGAAAATGTCATAATAATGGTAACCATGAGATCATTCAAGTGACATCAGATTTTCAAGAGCAGGACTGCCTGCGGAGTTGTTGGGGCCAGAAGGCACTGCTCTGCCCTGGGTGAGGGCTCTGAAATCCAGGAATTTCACGAGTTCCCCAGTGACTGAGTATCTTTAGTCCTCAAGCAAACAGTGAGCAACATTTGTGTTTAATTTAATGCTCTTTATACGGGCTTGCATTATTTTTAATTAGAATACCCACACTTGCATTTAAAAAATTTCTAAATCAGTTGCCTGGCCAGTGAGGTTTGGGTGAGAATCCTAACTGTACTACCTATTGGCCCTCAAGTGAACCCCCAGCTTTCTGACCCTGCTTTCCTCACCTATAAAAGGAAGGTAAGGAAGATAATAATAAGGGAGCTGTCCTCTCTGGGTTGCTGGGAGCAGCAAAGGAAATAGCGTACGTCCAATGTGTTACACAGTACCTGTCACTGCAACATAGGGAGTCCTTAATATAAAATGCCTCTAATCTTTAGGACAGGAACTTGCTTTAGGCTTTTCTGTTTTCCCATATTATCTAGCTTTTGAAAAAGACAAAACGGAATCAAAGGTAGCGGTTATAGAACATGGTGACTTCTAGTCATTTTCTCGAACTCCTTTTTCACTTTGCATGTGTTATGATAAAACGAGCCTTTAAAAAAAATGTTAATAACGTGGTATTGGGAGAATATTTCTTTTAGAATATTGTAGTGTGTTTTCCTTTCTGCAAATCACTAAAGTGCCAGGCAATTATCCAGCATGGAATCACAGTGAGTGTGGTATATGAGAACAAGAATATTTCATTGTGTTTGTGGTTGTATAAATGCAAGCAAAGGAGGAGTAAGGCTATATAAAGTAACATCTGTACTTAGAATTGCTCTCATTTCATAATGCTTTAGGACTTTCTCACTTTAAAAATACATTGTATTGATATTTTTTTTTCATATAGAAATATCTTGATAAAAAGTAAGTCCAGGAGTAATTATATGAATTCTATACATAAGACTTGGTATTTTGTTTTATGCTGTTAGTTATTTAATACTACAAGTACAATATTTGTACAATGGTCAAAACATTAGAAATAATTAGCCTAAATGTGTTTAAACCTCAACAGAAAACACTTGTGCTTTAAAAGATCTAAATATTTAATGAGATTTTTGAAAACCACAATTACAGCTTTTTATAGAAGAGAAGCTTTACCTCTGAGACCTGAAAAAAAAGACTATAATATAAAGAAAGAGCCTTTTATATTTTTAATGTATAATTTAATAAGAATTGTACCTCCCAATCTTAAAAGTCTACAGCTTGAGAAGAAAAACAGAAAAGTCATGTCAGAAAAATATTTTAGAAGGGTAACACCTATTTATTTTTTAGGAAAATGTCCAAAGTATACAGAAGGCAGAAATCTTACTCAGATTGTTTTAGTTGATTGAATTTTCTGTGCCTTGAAAGTCATAGCACAGTTCTCTGGAGACACCTATAGGGATGTATTACATCATAAAGTACACCAAGGATAGTAACCCATGTTATTAAACTGTCAACATACATTATGCTACAATTTGTCCTCAGTCCAATGCAGCTAAAAGCCACATTGTTGGCAGGAAGTTTAGAACATACGACTATTCTCTAATCATCCAAAGCCTAAGGTACTTTGGAGGGAAAATGCTGTAATAATCTCTCCACCACTCTGTAGCCGCATGTGTGAATTTCATTGGTTTTGTACAGCCAATGTTCAGCTATTACAGGAAAGGATTCAGGAGGATTACCACTTAAAGGCTTTTACTAGTGATGTTGTAGATGTCTCATTTCACAGCATATTAATAGTGGTTTTTGTACAATAGTAGCAGGGAGAAATAAATCTTAGAAACTAGAATTTAAATTATGTTTAAGTTTCACACAAGTGTTTAACCGGAGCTCGGATAATGTAATATTGCCGATACCATCAGACCTAACAATTACAGAATCCTTTTAAATTCTGAAATTTAAGTAATCCACAGAAATGTGGACAGACTAAGTACTGGCCACTATTTCCTAAAATATTTGATTTATGAAATAGATAAGGCATTCATGAAAGAAGGTATTTGCTGATGGAAATGAAATTTCTGGTTCACAGATGTTTGAGGGTTCACTCTTTTGTGCGACATCATGAGTTATGTTATGACATGTTTCAGATGCTTCCTTGCTGGGAGCATTTCAAAGATAAGGAGAAAGAGGACTTGAACTAGTGGTACTTAATTTTTATTAAAATTTCACTGGAGAAACATGCAGAAAGGATAAGGAAGTAGTGGAATGCAGACCTTTCTTTAACCTAAGTAGTACCCATCCAAGAGGTGGTAGGTCTATCACCGTGTACATGTGTGCTGAATATATATGAAAATAGCATTTTTTTAAAAAGTAGAAGCCATAACTGTAATAACATCAGGAAAATTTGTGGCATGTGAAATTTAATTCTGTTTTGTAAATAAGTTGTTTTCCATTACGTAATTACATTGAGTTGGCTTGAAAACTAGGGAAACCTATTAGAATGAAGGCAGTAGCTTTCCATAGGCTTTTTCACATCCACTGGGCTTTTTCCCTCTTTCAACCTGTGTGATTTTATAAAACAAAAATCTGAAGTCAGTGTCCTCCCATTGATTTTGGTGTAAAGGTGGAAATAGCTCAAGAAGCTTTAAGTCTTTGTGTGACCAGCCTTCTAGTTGATAATATGATTTTATTGAAGTTAACATCATTTATGTCTTGCTTTTTATGCTCCAGTCATAGGTTTCTGCTTCCCAGTTCCATTGTGTAGGTCATTCTGACAACCCTTCCATTCTCACGTGGAAATCAACCATCTAAAGAAGTTCTACCCTGAACCCCAGAGTATTATGTGTTCTCATAGTCTAGTGCATTTTCTTTTATAAAATCTCTATTGGTTTGATTTCTACATGGAAATATTTGTTGATTTGTCTCCTTACCTAGAATATCAGTTTCATATTGGGAGAGATATATCTTGGAGTTTTTGTTGTTTTTAAATATTGTCTCTTTAGAACCAAGCATTGGATAAATAGTCCTATATAATAAAAGGCTAATATGCAAATAGACAAAACAGTGGAACAACCAACTGAACAACCAGTTACTATGATGTGCACTGGCCACCAGGGGGCATGTGCGAAACAAGGCAGGTGTCAAACTACATGGGATGGAGCAGGTGAATGAGGGGGAGGGGGCAGACCAAGGTGGGGCACTGGTCGCTATCATCAGGGTGAGCCTCTGGTGGTTACTGAAAATTTTTTGCTCCCTGCACCTCAGTCACACCCAGCACTTACACCTGCTGCTAGCGCTGGAGCTGCTCCTGGCACCCACTGCTGGCACCTAGTGCCAGCCCAATCACTTGGTGCCATTATTGGGTGTGTGTAATAGCTGTCGGCAAGAATCCTGCTCACACTCACTGCTAGCGCCAGCCCCACTCACACCTGTTGCCTAGTGCACGGCGCCAGTCTCGATCGCTTGGTTCCATCAATAGTTGCAAGTAGCAGCTGCTGGCCCCTGGTCACTTCTGAGGGCTTCTCCACCTCCCTCTGCTCTTGAGGGGCGTTTCTGCAGGAGCTGCTGCACCTTCAGCGGGTGTGAGTGGGGCTAGCCCCATCAACATGTGGGAGCAGCAGCAGCCAGGAGCGGGGCTGCTGGCCACAGTGAGAGGGTCCAGGTAGGGGCGTGGAGGATGGCTTCAACCCTGTGCCAACTGCACCTCATGCCAACCACAGCCTCGCAGCCCACAGTTCCTTTCTAGGTGCACAAATTTGTGCACTGGGCCCCTAATTTTCATATAAGTGAAATGGTAAGCAATTACAATAGGTTTAAATTCATAGCTCAGTTTTGTCCCTAGGACAAAAAACATGAAACACTGTTTATTATCTATAAATTTTTGTTTTGATTCTGTCTCAGAACTTCTAGAAGAAAACATGTGCATCATTATCATTATTAGAATGAATAGGCATTGAAACTAAGGTAGTTATTAGAACTTCTCACTGGACCTTGTTGACTTCGTTTTTCAATGTGTTAATAAAGATGCATATACTCTAGTCTATCACAATTTTATTTAATAACTATTACAATATAAAAATACAAATATACAAATATACAAATATACAAATATACAAATATACAAATATACAAATATATATATATATCAGAATTAGAGCCAATCCCTTTAGTTTTTCCAGCAGTAAGTAGAAAGGTATTGTCCACTCCAACATGTGCTAGCATTTCTTTTGTAAAATTTGTGATAACTTGAGGTTCTGAAAAAACATGATGAAGGCAGAGATTGATCTGATGGTAGACACAGAGTTGAACTTTTTATTCACATGTGTTAAAATGCAAACATCAGCAAAACAAATGAGGATGATTCTTTAGGGTTATGGTAGAGTAACTTTCAGATACATTGACACATTTGTAGCATAATTTATCTAACATCTATTATTAAATCTATCCTAATTTCTTTGTGTGTACAATGTGTAATTTTGTACTTTTTCTGGAGTGTTCCATTGACTACAGAACTGTTATCTTTCCCAACTCCCCTATAATTTATTGGACATGGAGTTCCCACACTCCAATTTTCTGGTGATTCTTCTTTTTGTCTATCTCAAAACCTAGAAGAAGGAGCTTTCTGAAGTCAGGTGTATAAATACTTGGACTTGAGTTTTCCCAATAAACTGAGATGACCTGAAAACACAGTTCCTGTGGAAAAGACAGCTAGCTGTCTGCCAGAGAGTCACGCTCCTCCCATGGTGCAGAGTTGCCGAGTCCCTGAATTACCCCTGGCAGAGAGATAACCTGAACAAGAAAAGTGTTTGGAATTTATGGGAGCGAAAAATAAACTTGTGTTAAGCCACTGAGATTAGTGTTAAGCTACTGAGATTTCAGGGTTTATCTTTTATAGTAGCTATTGTAACTGCTCTAATAGAATTCCTTACAATGAAAGTAATTGAGCTTAGCTGGAATATAGAAATTCATAGAACCAGAATAACTTCCTTTGCTGAAAGGTCATAACAGGACAGTCTTTGGCTAATGATCTCTTTTTACAAAGAAAACACTGTTACTCTTATTTTCCTCTTAAATAGATTTCTAATTCCCTAAAATATGTTTTCAGGATCAAATTTTTTTATTGGCATACAGTTTTCATATTTTTTCCTCTACAATATAAAACAGGGAAAGTTCATAAGTAAATGTGTATTTTTCTGATTCATCCAGTACCTTTTAACATCCTACAATCATTATTTCATTCTGTAGTTAAAGAAGATATGAGACAGAAGAATAAAAAAAGGTAATTAGAATTCATGAGACAATCATATCTTAAAATATTAAAAATGAATAACATTGCACGATTCACCAACAGTTGAGTCTGTAGCCCTTTAACACATGATTCTCCCCTACCCCCCCTCTTCCCCCCCCCCCCCCCCCCCCCCCGTTCGGTGTCTATGAATGTCAGACAATTAACATAGGATTTTGGATTCATGGTCTAAAAGAAAATGGGGTGGGGGCTGGGTTGAGGGGTGCAAAGGAAAGGAAAATGGGGGACATCTGTAATAGTGTCAACAATAAACAAAGAAAACAGATTACACTCTAAATTTTAGCTTCTGCCACCGTTTTTCAATTCAATTGTGTATGTGTGTATATATTTATTAACACTCTTGTTTTTTTTCACACATTTTCCAGTGTAGGTTAGAAAAAACATAGACAGAGTGGCTGTTCAGCAGAATATTTCAAACTTATGTGGGGACAAGACCTTATTGTGCAGTATTCATAATGTCGCAGGAAGTCAAGCATCCCTTGCCCCTGGCTTACAAAAAATTCTGATGCCACCCACCATTATGGAGCAAACCAGAAGTGCTCTTATATAAGTTGCCCAATATGAAGAGACCATTTTTTATTTTTAATTAAGTTCTAGATTTTGATATGTCTTCTTTTATAAGCGATAAAGATGTTGTTGTTGCTGGAGCCTTCATGGTATTTTGATCCAAACCTTACATGTAAGGAAAATTAAAGCCAGAGGGAGTAATTACACATTTTCAAAATATTAAAACAGAATATTTAGCAAACTAATATCAAAGCACCAACCACATATCTACCAAAATAGCTATTTGGCAGACTAAGTGAAAATCACAGAGAAACAAATCAGGCAACATAACACCCCAGCCATCATTTTCACTTCTCCACCATGTGTTTTGGCACTGTGTGCTGGCCCAGTGATAAGCCCACAACAGCACTGGGCTGGATGCAGTCCCAGCACTGTTATGGGTTAGTTATGGCACTTGGATAAGTCACTTACCCCTCTCTGTGCACTTTTTTCATCTATGAGATAGAATAATGCTCACTCCATCTACCTTATCATGAGGACACAATAATACCACATGTGAAAATATAACGTTTAGTGTCGACAGTCAGGACTGTATCTTGTTGGGTCGCTGTTACAAAATGGACCACATACAAATGTGATCTGTTTAACTTATTGCCATTCTGGCTTGCAACGTTGAAAGAAATGAACAGTGCAGAGTTTTTGAACTTACACTAAGAGATTATCTACCTACATGATAGTAAGTAGTTAACCTTAGAAGACTTTATCTATATATAGTACTAGAAGCCCAAATACATGAAATTTGTGCATGGGATGGGGGGTGTCCCTCAGCCCAGCCTGCACCCTCTCCAATCTGAGATCCTTCAAGGGATGTCTGACTGCCCGGTTAGGCCCGATCCTAGTTGGATCATAATCCAGGACTGCTGGCTCCCAACTGCTAGCCTGCCTGCCATCCTAATTGCTCCTAATTGCTTCTGCCTGCCAGCCTGATCACCCCTTAACCACTCCCCTGCCAGGCTGATTGATGCCTAACTGCTCCCCTACCAGCCTGTTTGCCCCTAACTGCCCTCCCCTGCCAGCCTGGTCACCCCTAATTGCTCTCCCCTGCAGGCCTGGTCACCCCTAACTGCTCTATCCTGCAGGCCTGGTCCCCCGCAACTGCCCTTCCCTACAGACCTGGTCACCCCCAAATTCCCTCCTCTGCCAGCCTGGTCACCCCTAACTGCCCTCCCCTGCAGGCTTGATTGCCCCCAACTGCCCTCCCTTGCAGACCTGGTCCCTCCCAACTGCCCTTCCCTGCTGGCCATCTTGTGGCGGCCATCTTGCGTCCACATGGGGACAGTCATCTTTGACCACATGGGGGCAGCCATCTTGTGTGTTGGAGTGATGGTCAATTTGCATGTTACTCTTTTATTAGATAGGAGATTGATATATGTACACATTTGTAAATATTTTGGACATACAATATTCTTCACTCACTGGGTCTCAAAGTACAGTTCAGGCACTGCCTCTGGGTTCCCATCACTGTTTCATGATGTCTGCAAGGTCAAACTTTTCTCCTAATGGTACTTAAACCTTTTTTATCTCTTTACTCTCTCTCTGACTGCAATTGCATTTTCCAGGGGCCACATGATAGTGCAGGGGATTGGATACAGAAGCAGAAAAGGACATCTAGCTGTCTTTTCTTAAGCATCATGAGTTACAAATTTTAAACAATGCCAGTCTTCTCACTAAATTTGAATGTATATCTGAAAAATATATTACTTTTAATTTCTAATACAGTAAATATCAGTAACTACAATCCAAATAAACAAAAGTGTCTTGTGGTCCTTACTCATTTTTAAATTCGGGGGGTTCCTGAAACAAAAGTTTGAGAACCACGCATTTAGATTATACTCAATTCTCTCCTCATAAAGAACTGTCAGAATTGTGTGTGTGTGTGTGTGTGTGTGTGTGTGTGTGTGTGTGTTTATTGGAAGTGTTTATTTCCTGTTCCTGTTTGGAGTTTCATCATTGTAGTGTTCATTCTGTATTCTCTTTAGGTTCTTTGTGAACCATTTTGATCTGTGTTGGAATAGTTGCTTCTTCAACAGAACTGCTATAGCAAATGCAAAAGTATTTCAGCCCTTTTATCTGTACATGTTATCTTTCTCAGGTGACAATCAGCAATCCTCTGGTCTAGGTAATCTGCACAATGTCCAAGCTTTTCCATCTGCTTGTGATGTAACTCGCACAGTTCATGCTACCTCCTTAAGAATTGCATTAGCCCTAGCCGGTTTGGCTCAGTAGATAGAACATCGGCCTTTGGACTGAAGGGTCCCAGGTTTGATTCCAGTCAAGGGCATATGCCTTGGTTGTGGGCACATCCCCAGTAGGGGGTATACAGGAAGCAGCTGATCAATGTTTATCTCTCATTAATGTTTCTAACTCCCTTTGTCTCTGTAAAAAAATAAAAAATAAAAAGCATTGCATTGAAGCAATGGATGGAGATGATAATCATTGACTTTTGGCAGAAATGAAGTCACTTCTAGGGATGTTTGAACTGCGATAATGACACTGCTCTCCAGAAACAATAGACTCTGTAGGATTTTTATATATAAGTCCCTAATACGTTCCTGGCTGCTGCAATTCAGTACCTTGGCATTTCACTCTGTGACCTTGCTGTATAGTCTAAAAGTCTAGTATGAATTACGTAAAGTACCTTATGAGTACAAAAATATATTATCAACCAGGTTTTTGTTATTTTCCTTTGTCATTAAAATATTTTCTTTAAAATAGGTTTAAAGAAAGGTTGATTGCTTTTATATGTTTTAATCATATATCTAGGTAATTGCTCTATATTTAGAATAAAATTAGTATCTATTTATTACACAGCTGATGGTATTCTCTGCAATGGATCTAAAAAATTCTCACAGGAAAATATGCTTTTATTGATTTTTAGAGAGAGCGGGAGAAAGGGAAACATCAATATGAGAGAGAAATATCAATCTACTGCCTCTAATACACACCTGGGTTAGGGATAGGACCCACAACCTAGTTGCCCTGAATGGAAATCTAACCTGCAACCTTTTGGGACAATACTCAACCAACTGAGCCACCTAGCTAGGGCTAATTCCACTTTTTGGGTTGCTATTGTTAATCCTCACCCAAAGATAATTTTTTTTACTGATTTTTAGAGAGAGTGGAAGGGAGGGAGGGAGAAAGAGGGGAAAAACATTGATGTGAGAGAGACACATTGATTGGTTGCCTCCTGCATGCATACTCACTGAGCTGGGGATCTACCTGCAATTGAGATATGTGCCCTTGACCAGAATCAAATCCATGGCCCTTTGGTGCATGGGCTGGCGCTCTAACTACTGCACAACACTGGCCAGGACCTAATCCTGCTTTTAAGACAGCAGAATTGTATTGACTGGTTTGTGGAATGGTTATGTTCTTCATTTTTTTTTTTTTTGTGGCATTAATTCATATTAGGAAATGCTCAGTTAAAAGGAATTGTGTCAGCCCCAACTTACAAATAATTTATGTATAAAAAGAGATAGCATAGACTCCAGTTGGGAGGCACTACTCCAAGGACAGGGATTCTCTTGGCCTTGCCCAGTTGAAGACACTCAGAGAGTAATCAAAACCTTTTCTACATGCTGTTTCAGAAACTAGGGCCTCATAGAACCCTGCTCAGAGGTTCTGGAAGTGAAGGGAACCCTGCACATGACAGCCCCACTCAGATTCACAGAGGATGGATGTCCCACATTGGAAATCCTGAAAATCCCAGAGGGCGGAACCTGCTTACCTAGGCCCCGGATTCCTTCAACTTCATTAGCCACAGCAACCTTTAGGAGAGACATATTTGAATAAATCCTAGGAGCCTTCTGTTTTCGCAAAGCATTATTCGGGAAGCATGGATTAAGAGAAAAATCCTTCTCTTAAGTTGTTATAGAGAATTATCACAATGTGATGCCCACAACTGTCCACTTTGCCTCTTTCTATACCATGTGTTCCAGGTACCACCAAGCAGAGGTTGATCTGCGTTCTTAGCTGGAGGACAGAGTGCATGTTCTGACAGGAGCTAGGTCATCCACATGGGGAAGGCTGGCGGAATACCATCTTCTGTACCTTACCTCTATGGGAGAACTTGTTCTGAATTGCAAATCTATCTAGTTAATATTAAATGTTTGAAGGATAGCCAGTTAGGAACAGTTAGGAAATTGGGATTGGTGATACTAGTTTTTTTTTTGTTGTTGTTGTTGGTTTTTTTTTTTTTTTTTTTTTTTTTTTTTTTTTTTACCTTCAAGTTCGGAGAGTCGATATAACTTCAAAATGTATTTAAGAGCAAAGGAAATCATTTAGCAAAAGGAAGAAACCATTTAGGATGAAAGGGAAAATGACAGCATGAGAACCTTTTTAACTCAAAGCACTACTAAATTTGGCTCACAAATGGCAAGATCCTTTATATATATCCCATAGAGGGGCACTCATCATCAACAAATATTTCTTGAAAACTATCTGGCCGTGTAATAATTTGCTTTACTGAGGCAAAGCTGTGTGATGAAATAAATCCACTTGAACACACACAGCCTCTAAGTCCCAGGAAAATAAACATTCATCCATTGTTAGTTATCTCTTCCAAATACTCCACGATCAAAACTGGAAATTAAGAGCAGTGAAATGCCAAGAGAACAGATGTGTGAAAATGCTGACTGAATGTAGAACTGGTATTACATTTAAATATGTCTGATCTGCCCAGTCTTCCCTGATATACCACAAGCAAACATGCTAACTGAAGGAATAATACTCCAAAGTCAACTTCAATAGGTAGACTTAAAAACAAAATCTTTTGGAGGCTTTTCTATGCAGGTGGCTCCAAAAAACACAGTTCCCCCAAAAGTTCAGCTACCTTAGTGATGGCTCTTAAGCAGCCCCATCAGTTATTTGAAGTGGTGATAGTGGTTTTTTTTGTGTGTTTTTAAAAAAATATATTTTATTGATTTTTTACCGAAAGGAAGAGAGAGGGATAGAGAGTTAGAAACATCGATGAGAGAGAATCATCGACCAGCTGCCTCTTACACACCACCAACTGGGGATGTGCCCACAACCAAGGTACATGCCCTTGACCAGAATCGAACCCGAGACCCTTCAGTCCGCAGGCCGACGCTCTATCCACTGAGCCAAACCAGTTTCGGCAGTAGTGTTGTTTTAATATAAAATGAACTTCAGAATTTTTCAAGAGTTTGTTATCCCTGGGGGAATGTCCTCAGTTTCTAAAGACTCTGGGAGAAAAACTAACAGCAGCAGCGACAACAACACCTCATCAGGACAAGTTGAAAATATGAACCAACTGCTCCTCATACGAGGGCAAGAATTAAGCAGTTTGTAGTTGAACTTGGTTACTTCTCTTCCTGGATGGGCTTGGTGCTTTACCTCTGTGTACTCAAAATGGAAAAATAATAAAGAAAAATAAAGTACTTAGCAAAAACATAACAGGTAGTGTTTTATACTTCCGCTTCCTCCCAAAGGAGTGCCTTTATCTATTTACTGGGCTTAGGAAAGGGAAAATCAAGTTCTAGAAAAAGGAAATGTCAGTATAGGTCTTCAGGGAGGGCCTGGGTGCAGTGAGTGGTTCTGGAAGGGTCCAGGCTGGAGGTTTGCCCTTGCTGCTGGTCACTTTCAGGCTGTGAGGACGGTTTTCCCCGCAGTAACTCCACCATCCCCTTTGGGCCTTAGCAACTGGCCTGAACAACTTCTCAGCCCTCCATCAGCCCGTCTCCCTGCTCCAGCTCTTCACCGTACAGAATTTCACAACTGCCCAGAATTTCCTTTGCGGGGAGGGAAGGAACTTGGTCCATTTACAGTCTGGAGTTTCTCTGTTAGGAACCGCAACCTTGAGGGCACAGATATGATCGCTGGCCCCGCTGGAGATGAGAGATCTGGGCACATTACCCCCCAGCCTGTCATCTATGATGATGTCGTAGCCCCAACATTCGGAGCAGCGCTTGTCGTGGTTCATCACCAGCGCCAGGCCCTCGGGCTCTGCATGGGGATCCAGTGGGTCTTGTCGAACAGGGTGCGGGTCGTCCCCTTGCCTCGGGTGCTCAGCCACAGGCTGCTCACTGTCCACTTGCCCCCATGGATGTGGTTGTGGCCCTCCCCATGTTTCTGAATGGCAGTGATGGTGCAGATAAAGCACGCTGTCCGCTCGCTGGTGCTGGGGGTGGACGTGACAGTGCAGAAGCAGCAGAATCCGCGCTTGTTTTGCTGTTATGGGAACTCATGTTTGTTTGCGAGAGCTTGTTGGTCAGAGAGGTGCCCGTGCCTTGGGCTTTGCCAGGAGGCATCATGGTCCAGGTGCTAGGGTGGCTTTTCGTGAGCCTCTGGGAACCAGTTGCAGTCCGTGGGCATAGGTGACTGGGACAAAGTCCAGGTAGAGGTATTCTCCATCCTCATCTTTTTCTGCAGAGGACTCCCTTCTTTCCCTAGCTCTTTACTACATCCTTTAACATTCTTCACCATCAGATCCTTCCCAGTCTGTTCATATTGGTTCGGAAAGCGGTTGCCTATTTGATTGTCTGAGAGCCATAGCCAGTTTCGACACAAAAGACTTTTCGGATGGTTTGCATGCTCATCTGGTGAAAATTCCAATGGTTTTCTGTCATCCTCTCTTCTCTTCTCAAAATGATCAGCAATGACTTCTCCATATCAGCAACGCATTTCACTTTCCCTGCCATGAGCCACAGGTACTTAAGGAGCCAATAGGAACGTCCAATTTCTTTTTAGTTTCATTGACTCTTGCCTGGGGTTCTCACCTGATGTCAGATCACTTTTCAGTCACTTCTGCACGGCCACCCTGCCTGGTGATCTGGGTCCCCATTACTTCTTGAGCTTTGTCTCCTCACACCCTCCCCACCCTCCACCCCATTCTCCAGTCCCAAGCTTCCCTTGTAGCTCATACTTTTTAAGCCTCTTTTTTCTTCTCTCCCTTTTCACTCTTCTATTTTTATTTAATAATAGATTTTGAGATATTTACATTGGGAATTCTAATAACATTAATTTTCAGCACCATTTAGCCAAATGATTTGCAATAAATATTTGCTAATGATAACATTTTAAACTACTTTCTCTAGTGATGGTACCGGAGAACATTTTGCACAGTTGTTCATTTGATTTAAATTCTTTGGCCAGTTGTAGTTCCCTGTTAATTAGATACAAGCAGTGGATGAACATATATAATCAAATTACCTGGACCAACGTCTTATAATCTGATATTTTATGGGAGCATCATAGAAGTGCTATTCCTGGGTCTGCAGTCTCAGCACTTCAGAGATTCCACACATAAATTATGTCCTACTACAAATCACGATATAGGATAAATTTGCAGCAAGCATATCTTAATGGTTATTTCACGTGTTTCCCCTTTTGGAAGCATTATCAAGCTTGAATTAATTGATAATGACTTGATCAGTTTCTTTGCAGGGAAAAATCCTCTTTAACATATAGCTGATGGACTCCAAATGGAGAACCTGCGTGAGTCCCAATGCCTTTACAGAGGCATTCGTTAGATATTTGCTGGGAAGATCACTGCAAGAAAACAAGTATTTTTATTTCACAGAAACATCTTGAACTACTTTACTATGCTTTTGGGTCATGAACACTCCAAACATATTTCGTCAAACACTCTTTCTTCAGCTTTGAAACCCATGTGGATAGCCATGGGAAAAGCAATCTCTATGTTTCTAATTAATTTACACTTGACTCATCAGAATGTTGTTTTCTAAGAGCTATTTGATGTGTAAGACCTCTTTTGAGCCTTTCAAATATGGCTTCTAAGCATTTTTCCTTTGAACCAGAAAGTCATTCTCCCTCCCAACCCCCATCCCACCGAAAGCAAATGGAATTCAATTCTCAAAAGGCTTGATTTGGTTCAAAAATTGTCAGACTCACACAATGTGACAAACATGTTCTCCCACTTGAATGGATTAACTCATGCAGTAGGCACTAAGAATAAAAGGGCATTTTATGCCATTAAGCAAAGATTTAGTTAAAATGGCTGCAGTGTTAATGAAACTTTTGTTTATTTAGCAATGCTCTCAGATAAATTTACATTAAACACACTCATGTGAATGAGTATAAGTATTGCTATAGGAAAATACAAAGGAATTAAAAATTTTATCTGAAAAACACACATTGGTCTTTATAATGTATGTATAAAGGGTTTTGAGTATTATCTCCCTGGTTTCAGTTCTGAAGTCAAGGTTGTACACAGGAGACTCAGACATAGATTGGTGTCACCCAGTATTGCTTCTCCTAACTTTTACATAGTGATCTTAAAAATGGTGATTGCTATAGTGAAATACAGTGACAGATCTGGAGCATGCTTTTTGACAAATGTCCCAGGCTTTCATATTTCATTACATTTTCATAGTCCAAGGGTGTATGAGTATTATATTTTCATATAAAAGTCTTTCTGGATATTCGTCTTACAAGTATGTTTTTGCTTTCTATTTAATAGCCACTTAGTTCGAAATATCCACATTGATTTTTAAATTCATTGTGTTGTAATTGTCTGACTTTTTACTGATTCATTGTAGAAAAAGTTTTGATTAGGGCTTCCTGTCAACTCACATTCTACATAAACATATTTTTGAAGGTCCCTTTCACTATCTTCTCTCTCCAACATATAAGACTTACATATGCCCTTGTGATTTCTTCCATAATTTATACCCAGATTTATTACTTAATTTAGGCACAAACTAATTCATCATCTCTTTATAACTTCTGGTTAATTATTACTTATTTAGTTTTCTTAGCTTTTTGAAAGACAACTTTAGTTTGCAGATAAGAATATACAGAGGATTTTGCATTATCACCACTGCATTTGTTGGGCAGTTATATACTTTTATGACACTATAGACAAATAATAGATCCCACTAAGTGTGTAAAAACCATCTAAATACTACACTGAGTGGCCAGATTATTATGCGTTCAGATCTCTGAACGCATAATAATCTGTCCACTCTGTATATCCTATATAATAAAAGGCTAATATGCAAATTGTCCCCTCGACCAGGAGTTCAGCCAGCAGGCAGGCTGGCCAACTGCCCATGTCTCCTCCCCCTGGCCAGGCTGGCCAGACTCCACCCATGCACGAATTCATGCACTGGGCTTCTAATATATATAATGAGTGGCCAGATTACTATGCGTTCAGAGATCATAATAATATGGCCACTCAGAGTATAGTTTATTAGTTTTCTTCCATAATAATTTTTGTTGTAAATAGCATGAAAACCAAGGCAATTTGATCATAGTATAAAGACAAATGCGAATCCCATAGAATTCAAAGTGGTTTTGTATAGAAGCAGGTATTGCCTAACTTCTGAAAGGTTTTAACATACTAGTTAGAACAGAACCCGTTTCATAGGTTTAAGTTCTGATACATTTTCATAGAGGTAATAGCTGAACCATAACCTTTCAGTGCGTAGGATGATGCTCAAACAACTGAGCCACACTGGCCAGGGCCAAGAGAGCACTTTGTAAAGACATTATCATGATGTCACTCCCCACCCCCACCACCACCAGAAGACTTTCATTTTCAGGTAACATCTGTCATGTAAGATGATGTGGCTCTGGATGTTTTTGTCACAAGTCAGAAAGCAGTACATATATATTTTGTGGCCTGATTCCTTGATAAGCTATAACAAACAGCTAAAGCGTAATTTCCACTGGTGGCAAACAACTATTGGCAACTGCCCTGCTTCACTTGTGGATTAGAAATACATTAATTAAGATCAATTCTCCTAAAGGATAAAATTCAAAGTATTATCAAAGAAAAAGGAGGCCTAAGTGAATACCTTACAGTAGATCCAATTTGACTGCAGTTGGAATTCAGATGAATAAGATTGATTTGAATGATCAAGAGTCATGGTTGCCCGATGTACATTTAGTATAGCAACTTCCATGCCTCTGATGTTTTCCTTTCTTTGAACTCAAGGGTAAACTGGGGGAATGTTATTGGAACAACATGATTTCGTTCAGGTCAGCAATGATCTTCAGAAGACATAGTAGGGTCTGTAAGACGTTTCTCAAATTGCAAGACAACTGTCCTATTATGAAGAACCATCCACATATTTCAGTGGGCTAAGTGTTATCCTATATAATAAAAAGGTAATATGCAAATTGACTTGCACAAGATGGCTGCCCCCATGGGGTCACAAGATGACTGCCACAAGATGGTTGGCAGGGAGGGCAGTTGTGGGTGACCAGGCCTGCAGGGAAAGGCAGCTGAGAGTGACCGGGCCTGTAGGGGACAGAGGGCAGTTGCGGGGGACCAGTCCTGGCAGTTAGGGGTGACCAGGTTGGCAGGAGTGGGCAGTTGGGGGCAATCGGGCCAGCAGGGGAGCAGTTAGACATCCATCAAGCTGACAGGGGAGTGGTTAAGGAATGATTAGACTGGCAGGCAAAAGCAGTTAGGGGCAATCAGTCAAGCAGTCAGGTGAGTGGTTGGGAGCCAGCAGTCCTGGATTGTGAGAGGGACATCCCCTTAGGGTTTCCAGATTGGAGAGGGTGCAGGCTGGGCTGAGGGACAACCCTCCTCCCCCCGTGCATGAATTCCATGCACCAGGCCTCTAGTACTTACATAAGACAATTAGCTATGTGCTTAAGTTTAAAAATACTAGTTTGTCATTGTTTTAGGTTGTAAAAGTAGGGTATCCCAAAGCACAGTATACTAGCATTTATTTTAATATGGAAATATTTTTAAATACAACAAGGTTGTTAAATTCTCATAGCATGATGCTTTTTTTTTTTTTAAATGGGAAAATATTTTTAATATTTTGTTTTTACCAAGGGAAAACTACCCTAAAAGAGAGAGGGCAATTTGATGTCTAAAATTGAAGGAGCAAATACTGCTTTATCCTATAAGTGTCTTTGTAGGTTGGAAGTGAAAAATATTTTTAATTTAAAAGTGAATTTGGAGATCTGAGCATGCTCACTGTGCATCACTTTAAAATTATTAAAGTAGTTTGATTTAATAGAGTGAATCTTCTCAAGCTGAGGAGTACTTCACTTTGTACTGCATAAGCTCAGATGCTAGAATCTGATCACTTCCCAGCTGAAGAGCTTATAAAAAATATGAAGTACTCTAATAATTTTAAATTACTCTATAATGCACATTTTCAGGTCTCTGATCACCTCCAAATTCAAGTGCTTATAAAACTGCTCCCATAATTTTAAATTGCTATGTGCACAGTGATTTAAAATTGTGAGAGTGCTTCAAAGTTTTTTAATAAGTGCTTTAATTTAGAAGTGAGTTGAGCAATTCTCCAGTATAACTTCAAGAAATTATTAAACTGATGTTAAAATTTATCCTGTGGAAAAGATTACATTATGTATAGAAGGGTGAGGCTCCAAAGGAATAAATATGAAGATGGAGGTACCAAATGCTCAGGAACAACCTATAAGGGAAATGAGATAATAGGGGCCTGGGGGGGCTTTTTTTGTTAACTTTGCTCACTGCTTGCCTGAGGCTATACTTCTTGAAGCTCTAACAGGTCTTTCAGTTCTTTAAGGTGAAAAAAAAATGCATTTAGAGAACTTCACTTTAGATTCTCAGCATTTGAAATTATGGGAAAATGGCATTGTTAGTTGAAAGGAATGTATCTTAGCAAAAGGGAGAAGAGAAGAGGAAGAGGGAGAGGGGAAGAATATATATATGGGGGAGGGGGGGAGTGGAAAGGTAGGATGGGTGAGTTTACTGTTGAGCAGGTCTTCCCCCACTTGTTAGTAAGGTACCTTCTGGACATTCCTAACTAATATATCACTTTCCAGGAGTGTTTTATATTGTACTCATGAATAACATGAAGTTGTTTGCATTAAGAAGAGAATTCTTTGCATGAACCAATGGTTTTATTCACTGAAGAGAAGCACTTCGACTTTGTTTTCTAACTACACCATAATGCACCGGTTAACTTGACTATAAATATGCTACCATCCTACATAGATTTAGCATTATCCTACATATTTAGGAGATAAAATATCTTGTGATGTGCCAGGTACCAACAACTTGTTTTCCATGCCTTTTCCAGCTTATTATTACTTTTTTATGCTGTTCAGGTCAACATGGCCATATGCTTAGATTAAGTCACTTGGTTTGCCTGACTATACTACCCATTGTGTCAGAGATATCAAACTGTTTGATGGGACACAAGGTGTCTCATATATTTAACTAGAATTGTACAATGTCTTTGGTTAATAAGGCTAACAACATAAAAGATAAGGATGTCCTTTTGTCAAGTGGTTGAAGGTTTGGGATTAATATGTACTGTGATTCTTTCTACATTTCCAAATGTATTCACAACCCTACTTCTAAGGCAAAGACATTTACATTTTATTAAGTTGCAGATGAAATAAAGGAAAATTGACAGCGTGTTTTAGCCGTTCATGTTTCAATATGGGAAATTATATACATCACTGGATTCTAAGGTATAATCATTGAGTGAATGTTAGTTATTATGAACATTGCTACAAATATTACTGTGCCCCAAAACATTTGAAATCATTCATCTCATCCCCATTTTGGTTTCTATAAATATTCTTTGAAAATAACTATATCTTATTACCGTATTTTCCGGCGTATAAGACGACTTTTGAACCGAAAAAAAGCCTGCTCAAATTGGCCAGTCAGAGAGGCGGTCTATTAAAAAAAGAACTGGTGTTGCCTCGGAAGTGGGGGGTAGTCTTATACAGCGAATATAGGCCTAAACCTATGTTTTAACTGTAAAAATTAGGGGGTCGTCTTATACACCGGAAAATACGGTATGTTTTCTAAGTATAGAAGATTAATTCTGTAACTGCAGGGAAATCAGACTTTCTGAAATGTAATACCATATACATATGCAAAGTAAAAAACAGAAAGGATTTATGTGAGACCTTAAAAATAAAGTGGTTTTCCCTAAGACAATTCATCATTTGTCCTGTATCACCATTTCCTAGAACCTTTCTAGCGCTGCTAAGACAAATTGCATTCTGAGTCCCCAGTAGAAGGACCTCTAGTGGCCTGGAGGTAGGGCCTACCCTGACCAGGAAGCTTCATGGAAAGACAGGTGTTGTCTGGTCTCATAAAAGTCATTGGTTTGCTTTCACTGCCAGAGTCTAGTTATAATCTCAGGGTAGAATTATCTCATTGTTTCTTGCCTGACATGATTTGTTTTTACTTCTCAGATCTCCATAGCACTTATTTAAAAAAACCCTACTCACTGGTATTTTTCTGACTGGGGACATGGGAACAGTGGGGAGGGAAGGAGTTATTTTTTTTCCTGAGTCAGTTCTGGGCAGTGAATATGATGTGTTTTTCTTACAGTTGTGAATGGAAGACCATCCTTTTAACTGCCCAGCTTATTAGTCACATGCATTGTCTTAAGATATTGCCTCCCCCCTCCCCCAAATCAATACCCTCATTTCCTTCCCATATGCCTAGACCAAGATAATTAGGCTCTTTACTTTGTTTTGTGTATAATGAAGGAGGCAAGTCGTGCTAGTGGGTGGAAAAGGCTCTTTCCCTGTGGTAAATGTATTGACATTTACAGACACCAACCGAGCACAACATGGAGAGAGTAATGAGAAATTTGACTGCTTTCCACACTTTCTCTGCTTCCTGCTTCAGAGCTGCTGCATCCCACAGTGAATTATTAGCCACAAAGAGAAGGGACTGCTCAGGGACTGACAATTGAGAGCATTTACAATTAGCTGAATTGATTAACCTTTACAAATGCTGTTACTTTATGAGGTGTTTTTCTCAGCCCTGGTTGAACAGTACGCCTTATTGATTCAACACACTCCTGTACGGAAGCCCCGATTTGTTAGACTCCAAGCCAGGACGCCTGCCTTGGTCATCGCTTCTGCATGTTTTTCGGAAGATTTGACACAGAAGACTGACTGGCATGATGTGAATGGGGTCTGTGTCTTTCTGTTGGAAGGGTGGGCAGCCAGCCAGGGTACAGAAGCCAGGGTACAGACCTGCCTCCCTGCATCCCCATCCCCACCTCCAGGCTGCAGTCATGAGGATGCCCGCCTCTGGGCCAGCCCTCACTGCCCCTCAGGTCCCAGCCCCACTCTAGGTGAGTGGCCTGCAACAGGAAAAGACCCACAGATAGTCCTCCAAGGTTTCCAACTCCTCCGTATTCCCTAGTATTTTTTAAAATATATTTTATTGATATTTATTTATTTATTTATTTATTTATTTTTTACAGAGAGGAAGGGAGAGGGATAGAGAGTTAGAAACATCAATAAAAGAGAAACATCGATCAGCTCCCTCCTACACACCCCCGACTGGGGATGTGCCCGCAACCAAAGTAGGTGCCCTTGACCAGAATTAAACCTGGGACCCTTTAGTCCGCAGGCTGATGCTCTAAACCGGTTAGGGCCATATATATACATGGGGCCAAATATATATACATACATACATACACACACACACACACACACACACACACACACACACACACATATATATATATATATATATATATATATATATATATATATATATTTTTTTTACGGTTTCCTGAAATAATTTGGATTGTGCATATATAAGGGGAGAGGGTGATGGAAATTGTCAGGAAAATTAGAATTGTATATAGCTTAATTTATAAAAAAAAGATTATAGACTTACTTTGGGTCTGGAAGCTAAAATTGGGTCTGGAAGCTAAAATTGATGACAGAAGCATTTTCTCTTAATCAGTTTCATTGAAAGAAGCTCTCTGTTCAGAAATAATAAATATCACCTAGAAATGGCTGCCTTCCATCCCTCATGCCCCATGAAACTACATGATTACAAAGTAAATACTATTTGGATTTTTCCTTCCCTTCTTGCTTTCCTTCCTATCCAATTTCTTCCTCTTATCT
Organism: Pipistrellus hanaki; assembly: GCF_964339955.1. Taxonomy (NCBI): domain Eukaryota; kingdom Metazoa; phylum Chordata; class Mammalia; order Chiroptera; family Vespertilionidae; genus Pipistrellus; species Pipistrellus hanaki. Next base: position 67,588,383 of record NC_140506.1, on the reverse strand, counting down.
CTTCTTTATTCTTTATTTTAAGGGCTAAATTTTTTCGATCTTAAAGACCAAAGGACAGTTTGAAATACTACAGAGTAAATCATCAGCTGTTCCATCCATGTTCCTACAACCCATTCTGCACTCAAGACCAATTACATGATTTGTGCGGCCCAGTGCAAAATGAGGATGCAGGGTCCATTGTACATAAATTATTAAAAATTTCTAAACAGCCTTGGCTGGTATGGCTCAGTTGGTTGGAGTGTTGTCCAGTGCATGAGAAAGTCATGGGTTCGATTCCCAGTTAGGATAATATGTAGATTGTGGATTTGATCCCCAATGGGGGTGCATGTGGGAGGCAACCAATCAATGTATCTTTCTCACATGAAAGTTTCTCTCTCTCTCCCTCCCTCCCTCCCTCCCTCCCTCCCTCCCTCCCTCCCTCCCTCCTTCCTTCCTTCCTTCCTTCCTTCCTTCCTTCCTTCCTTCCTTCCTTCCTTCCTTCCTTCCTTCCTTCATTTCTCTCCCCTCCTCTCAGGTTAATAGCTGGAATTTAAACTTCCCTAATGTGAGACTGGTTTATTCCGGATCATACTGAATTGCATCTGTTTGTTTACATTTGAACTGCTGCTTAGTTGTGTCTGAATTGAGAGCATCAATCTTTATGCATATCTTTTGCATAGCAAGGGAACCCAAGCCAGACCCTGGAGACCCGAAACACTTTTATCCATGCCAAAGTTATGAGATTGGCTTATTTTGCTTTTTTGTGTGATTAAACTCAGTATTTGTCTTGATGTGCATGCAAATATATGTGAATTTATTCTTATATAATGCATGTACATATTCAAATGCCCAGGATTTTTCATACATATATGTGCATAACAGGATTGAGTTTAAAGCACTCCAAGACACAGATGAACAATAATGGAAGGCAGCCATTTTTTAAAAATGAAGAATTGATGCATTTTTTAAAGAAAAAAGCCAGGGAGCTGCTCTCACAATGTCTGTGGCTTTCACAGCATGACAAACAAATTAGAAAACAGCAGATGCAGCACAAATTAAGATGTATTTAGCACAGCAGCCCATCAGATGTGTGAACGTCTTTTGTAACTCAGCTTTGCAAGGTTGATGCATTGCACTTTAGACAGCTGATAATGAACCCTCCTAGCAATTAGAAGTGGAAATTTTAAGGAATCAAGATTGTGCTGTTCCCAGTGGGCCCCAAAGGAAAGAAAGAAAACACACACACACACACACACACACACACACACACAAAACACACACACAAACCCAACTATGTGAAACTACTTATGTGCTTGCAAAACAAAGAGTGTTTCAATTTATATACTGGTGTGTTTGAATTTCTCTTGCCTTTTAAAAATTTCTGCTTCATTTTAATTACCATCTGATTCTAAAGTGTCATTAAATAAGTATGAATTCTGTTGCAGTTACACGCATTTTATGGCCAATACAATGTCTTTCCTTTATGGGATGCATTATTTAGTAATCTTACATTAAGACAATATCTTCAATCATTGTGCCTTCAAACGGCAATAAACATGATAATGAGTTTATGGAGCTGCTTCTGGACTCTATCATTGTGTTTTCCCTTTAATATTAGAGCATTGTTTTTGTCTCTATGAAGAGCGTGCCCCTCCCTTCCTCCCTCACCCAATTTTGTTTTCCAAAAGAGGAAGCACTTTTGCAATAGGGGACAAAGTGCCAAAGTCCATCTAATAGGGCAAATTCTATCCTAAGCCGGGACCAAGGTTAATGAACTGTTAATGTTTGCTCCTCCCAACAATATTTGATTTGAGAGAGCATATTATTTCCTTTCAGGAGGAAGGAGTGCCTGGTAGTCACTCTGCAGAGTTAGCCACAGTCCAACATTTTGTTAAGAATGGGTTTTGACAAATTTAGAGAGCTGGAAAGGACTCATAGGAGAATATGCCAAACAACATAAAGGTGGAAAAACAGGAAGAAATAGGGAAAGGCAACCTAATTGGTGTATGCTGTCTAGGAAAGAGAGATCTGACAGGTGACTTAAAATGTGATCCTCCTATGTGGAAAACCTTAGGGCATTCTGATGCTCAGGTCTTTAAGAAGTCAGCATCACTGGCCTCTGGTTCCTCTCGAATTTGTTTATTGCAATCGCTAACTTTAATCCCAGACCCCTAAAGAGCAACCTCCCAGGGTCTGTTCTAAGGGAAGTGCAGCAGAGGGTGAAGGTGAATTGAAACATTACATTTACATTTCTAAGACAAACACAAATGTCCAAGTGCATATGCTGATTGGCCACATTGTGTACACAAAGGACAGAATTCACTTCATAAGGTGGCAGCCTCTCCAAGGTACTCCGAGGGCCAACCAGCCCTGTCCTGGGTTCCTGCCCTCACCTACAGAGAGACCTTCACCATGTCCAGAGCACTTGCAGATGAAGTTGGGCACCAACCATGACTTCTTAATGGAACAGTTTGCCCTGCTGAGTGGCTCAGTGGTTGAGCACTGACCTATGAACCAGGAGGTCACAGTTCGATTCCCAGTCAGGGCACATGCCTAGGTTTCCGGCTCCATCTCCAGGGTGGGGCGTGCAGGAGGCAGCCTATCAATGATTCTCTCCCACCATTGATCTCTCTCTCTCTCTCTCTCTCTCTCTCTCTCTCTCTCTCTCTCTCTCTCTTCTCCCTCTCCCTCTCCCTCTCGCCCTCTCCCTCTGTCCCTCTCTCCCTCTCCCCCCCCTCTCCTATTAAAAAACAAACAAACAAACGGAACAGTTCATATACAAAAGGAGAAGGGATGGCATCTCCATCATAAATCCTAGTAGGGCCTAGGAGAAGCATCTGCTGGTGACTCATGGCATTGTTGCCTTTGACAACCTCACTGATGTCAGTGTCCTGTCCTCCAGGGATCCTGGCCATCGGGCTATGCTGAAGTTTGCTGCTGTCACTGGAGCCCCTCCTGTTGCGGGCCACTTCACTTCTGGAACCTTCTCTCATCAGATCCAGGCTGCCTTCAGGACTGCCACTTCCCCTGGCTACTCATCTCAGGGCCCATCACCACCAGCCTCTCCGGAGGCCCCCTGTGTGAACCCGTCCACACCTTCTGTGTACCAGACCCTCTTCCGCGCCATGTAGACCTCTGCCCCGGGTACAGTGCGAGGATGGTGGGGGTGGAGGGGGCCCTACTTGTGCGCATGCCCGAACTTCCGCGCATGCGCAGCGCCTTCTCCCGGGAGCACCTGCAGGAGCGCACACCTGGTCGCTGCTGTTGCAGAGATTCCGGAGGACTCTGGAAAGGATGAGCTGGCCCCAGCGGAAATAAGATGGGCCTGGGAGGAACTTGGGGTGCAAGAACTGCTCCAGCTCCCGAATTTGCTGCTACGCAACCTGACGTCGCAGCTGGGTCCGAAGGCAGCAGGTGCACTTTGCTCCCATCCAGCGGGTTCCTGCTTGAGGCCGAAGGCTCAGGCTGCCGAGCAGGTAGGAATGGCCACCAAGTGGTCTTCAGCTGTTCTCCCACATACTCTTAAACATGCGAGGAAGCAGAGAGGATTGAAAATCATGTGACCGAGGCGAGAAGTCGTGAACTAGCAGAGTGTAATAGGCCTGCAGAGGTTTTATTTATTTTTCAATGTTTAAGGATGAACGAAAGCAACAATTTTAAAGTAAGCGATTTTCCGACAAAGATTTGGATTTCAGGTTTTTGAAAAATCATCTGGAAATGGGCGTGCAGGTCCACGTGGATACAATTGGCTGCAGGTGAGCTGGGATTCTCCCAGCGCCCACAGTCCCCCATCTTCCATGGCCGCTTCCACCCAGCCCGTATGTTAGCTGCTGTTTATTGTACTGTTTGCACCGCTGGCTTTCTCAGTCCCAGGAAACTTTCATTATGCAACCGATTTCCTTATTTATGTTCCTTATCTAGCTTTTATAGATGTTTATGTTTATGGCCCCAACTGTTCTTAGTATCCTCATTTATGAAATCAGAGAGATGAGTTAGGTGAAGTATTTTTCAAACCTAACATCCTAGGATTCTGTTTTCTATTTCTGTTAGTATAAGCAGACATGAGGGGGAAATGGGTTAACTAGCATGAAGAGAGGAAGAGCTGCTAGAAGATAATGGGAAAGAAGCATTGTGTCCTTTTTTCTGATGGCATCTTGAGTTCTCTTTATCCCTAATATAAAGAACGATAATCTCTTACATCTGTACAGTGCCTTACTGCTTTAAAAAGTGCTCTTATATAAAAGAGCTTCTTTGAGCCAATTTGATGAGGCTCGTTATGAGGCTTCTTTTCTTTGTTGTTTTGTTTTTAAAGAAAGGACATGGATGCTAGGCAATAGATAATTCAATCTAGGATGAACCCCATTGTGGGTGTGGGGGGACACTAAGGGCCTTGTTGTGGTTTATTCTGTCTATGTAACTCAGTTTTTCATCAAAACGATGACCTTTTCTAAAAGAGTAGCAAATACATTGCAAGGGAAAGAAGCTTTTAGAACGTGTTGACTTACAGAGATGGTTTACCCCAGGTTCTCCTTATTATACTGATTTAGGAGGTAGGTGGTATTAGGAATCACCAAGCTCATTACAATTATTTTTACTTCAGTATTGTAAATCTAAAACACACCATGATGGTTAGGATTCTGATAAGCACCACCATGCATATGGAAGTCATTGGGCAAACTTACCATTTCTCCATGTCCACCCTAGTTTGAATTTGTAGGGACAATGATGTTGCAATAAATATAGAAAGCTGAGGGTCAGTTGTGGTGCCTGAGAAGGAACACCAGCTTTTAGATTTTAAGCCCTGTGTCTGGGCTTGCCATATACCGTGGTAGGACCTTGGCGTATCGTGGCTTGCCTATGAAAGAGGAGGGTTATTTCTGCCCAGCCCAGCTTCCCTAGTGAGCTGGACACATGGACCCCTGAAGGGGCACATTGAATGGCTGCATTTCCTTCCTTCCACTACAGCGGTAACTTCTCATTCTCAGAACTGTGGAAGACAACCATTGTTTTACAACTTCCTTGAGGAAGAGTGTTTGGTTACAATTGCGAACACCACTTTCAGAGTCAATGTTCAATGATATTGGTGCTTCCAGAAAGTTGCTTGAATCAGATAATGTGAAATATAATATAGAATAGAAAAATTATATAATGTACTTTCTGCCCCCCCCCCAGTGTATTTTTCTCTTCAGTGGTGTTCTTATATATACTTATTCACAGCCCCTTGATCACCCAGATCTTATAACTCCATCTCCTTACACTAGTCTTCTCTAGATCCTAGCCCATTTGCTTCTTCCAACAATATTGGGAAGTCCCAGTTTAGCGAGGCCCTGCTCCCTAAACTGACAAAGTAGGTTACAAATAGGGGTGAGCAGCAAACAATGACTTACTCTGATGTCCCTATGTTCAGTTTGCATCCTCTTCAGCATGTCCACAACCACAATATACAAACATTATCATTATCACTAATGATAGAATTACAAATACCAAATGGTTGAAAGGGATAAGCATTTGGGGCAGAGTCATCAATCTTTCTAACAATTAGCATAAGGCTGACAAGAAGGGTGAAACTGGAGGATAGCCCAGTACACTGTGGTATTAATGATATTCCTTCTTAGGTGCAGTCTTCTGGAGTGGGACTTTTTAATAGGAAAACTCTAAGTTTCTTCTTTGATTGTGAACATATATTATAATACGAGCATTAGAAATTTTTGTGAATAAAAGTGCTGAACTCTTTGGGAACATCCTTTGCTGGATTGTGGTGGATGAGGGAGAAGGAAATCACTGCAGGATTGACTTTATGGTGATAGACATAACGCATTGAGCCCCACAGCCTTGTAAGCTAGGATAAAAGAAACCCAACGATGACAGGACCATCACTATCACTAAACACTGGAAAAGAAAGTGCTGCCTGTTGTGTGGTTTAGGAGCACATTTTTAGAATTAATTTCTTTCTGATAAGCAAAATCTACCTGTTGTTCTGAACCTTATTTAACATTCATACTATAGCATTTGACCTTCATTTTCATGCTGTGTAATATTGGTAGTTATCATTTGATGTGATAGTTTTAAAATTAAACAAGATTGCCAGCTGAAGTACCCTTACTGCCTTTAATCAGGACGTGAGGAGGATTCTCTCTGGGCAAATGAGCTACGTTTTAGGCCTCTAGAAAGGGAAATTCCACATGTTGTTTTGTTGTTTTGCTTTCATTTTTAGGTGTTTTCTCTTCCTATTCCCCTGCCCCCCATCACTTCTTTGGCTTGTTTACCAGTATATACTGTCCAATAAAAGGAAACATAAAATACAGCTCAATTTTATTTAAGGCCAAAGACCCTCTGGACATGAAATCATTTTCAGGTAAAGGCCAAATATTATTGTTTCTATTGAAATAGATTATTTTCTGTTTCAAGCTCAGTTCGTTCTATGTTTTTATCTTTCTGTTGAATGTGTTCTCCATGACCTCTTAGCTACCACAGGCTTCTGATATGTATTTCTATGATTATAAAAGTGTGATGCCAAGTTGAATAGGTTAACTTATAACTGAACAATGGCATTTATAGAGCAGACTTGCTGCTAACAATGCCATAGTGTGCCTGTCTTAGAAATGCTGTGTTAATTAAACTGGATTTTGTTGGTTACTTATATGCTGGATTTAGAACTTCAATCTTTTTGCATTATGGTAATTTTGATCAACCAAATGACTTGTATGCATGCATGTAATGCATATAATCAATGGACACTGACAGTAGGGAGGTGAGGGCATGTGCTAGGAGTGTGAGTGGCTGGAGAGAGGTCAATGGGGGAAAAAGGAAAAGGAGACATATGTAGTACTTTAAACAATAAGGAATTTAAATTTAAAAAATATTTTCTTTATGTCTAAAGATAGATCTTTTATAATAATACTTTCTAACATTTGCATACATTTTTCAAGTTTATAATATTTTTGCATACATTATTTTATGTAGTCATCACTACGGCCCTGTAAATGGAATATTATTGTCCACATTGCATAGATGAAAACCCAAGGATCCATAATATTATGCCATTTTCTTAACATCAAATATTCAGTAACTGGTGCATTTCATACTGAAATGTGGTCTTCTAACTCCAAACCTGGGAAACTAATGTCTTGTAATTCTTTTACTTTATGAGTCTGTTAATGCTATTTTCCTTCTATGGAAACCTCAGTTCTTTTATGTTTTCCTCTCTATTTCATGGAAAAAGCCCTCCTGGAATGTAGAGTATCCTTTTGCCCCATCTCCCCCTCCAAAATTACCCTTTTCCTGCTTGACATAAGGGACTCATGATCCTCATGTGTTCTGAATCTTACCGCTTTTTATGGCCATAGGACAAAAAACCTTCCTCCAGTCCCTAACAAACATTTATTACATGCATTCTTTTGAGAAAAATACTCAAAACAGCAAAACAAAGAGAGATTTAATGGCGTTTGAAGGGGTTGGAACCTTATTTCATCAATACAGCAAATTCAAGTCAGAGAAATATCCCTGGCTGCACATCCTCTGAGAAACTATGTGGAAGACACCCAAGATTTTTTTCACATTGGAATGCAAAACCTGGCAGAATGCTGTGATTTTCATTCCTCATTGATTGAAGATACTATTAAGAGCCCTAAATGAGCCTATGCTGAAGAGATGCAATTAAAGTGAAAATGTCCCATGTTTACCAAACCTTTTAACATTGAGTCTGGAATTACAAAAGCAAAATTAGGCTACTTTAGGACCCCAAATTACGGACAAACCACGAAGTTAACATTGGAGATTCACTGACTCACAGTGAGATTGAGAATATTCAAAAGATGTGATTTTAAGATCCATAAAGAAGAGATCATTTCAGACAGATGCCAAGAAGAGATTTTAGGACAAAGGCATCAGCCAGCCCTCTCTGGGAGTCCCCTGATATATAATGACGACATGGGCTAGTCTTGCTTTACAGGTGTTCTTCTTTCATTCAAAACCTAGATATTTTTATGAAAACCTCTAGTTGTTTCAATAAGGACCCCTGTAGTGCTATCAGCTTTGGATCCTGGGGTGGAAGATGGAGATCGGGGAGTAGCAGGAGAAAGAAAGAAAGGGGAAGACAGCACGTTGGTTTATGATTACTAATAAGTAATTGAAGTGGAAGACCATAATAGGCCTACCTAGCCAGAAAGGTCTTCAGAAAATAGCACTCCATGGATAGGTTAGGCAAATAAGATTTTGAATTGAGAAATTAAGAGGTATACTTGAAATTATTTTGCTTTTTAGTGGAATACTCAAGTTTCTGACTAATAGAAACTTTGGTGTATTTTTTTCCAGCTTTCCTTTCATTGCCAGTCCTAAGCATTCATCATTTTTTAGCTAATCATTTTATCAGTTTCTGTCTAGGAATTTTACCTGGAAACATTTAAGTATGTTGAGTTTTAATCATTTTGTGTATTCAGTGGTGGTAAACGTCATGTAACTTTTGGCCTGGTCTCTTTCTCCAATTAGGCTTGTATTCTAAAATATTACTTAAAATCTCTCAGACTGGCTATCTCCATTTAGATGTATTGTACTATTCTACTAATAATGCCAAAAGACAAATTCTATCAAATTTTACACCACTTTGGAGACCCAAGGTGTCAAAACTTTATAATTATATGGAATCTCACCCCAAAACACTATTATGTGATTCATGTATCTGTTATAAAAATCTTTCTACATACTTCTGTTGCACAATAAGATAGAGAATGGCTTATTTACTAAATTATATTGTTACAGAAGGCCCAAAAAAAACAAGCCATGCTTAGAGAAAGGGAGTTACATTTTATTAAGTACAGGGCCAGAGAAAAAAAACGTGCCTTTCAAATTCTGCACACACACACCCCCCCCCCCCCCCCCCCCCCCCCCATGGAGGAAACCTTTTCTATTTATACTTTTCCTAGCTCTTTTGTCTCCCAAATTTGGAATGAGACTTCTGGGCCTTCTTGGAAAGAAGCCCTACATGCTGGGAAGGGGCCATGAGACCAGATCTCAAGGCCTGGCCTGGTGTCAGCACTGACAGCTCTCTCTGGGGCATGGTCAACAGCCTCTCTGGAATGGGAGTAGTCTTATTTTCCTTATTATTTAAGCAAGAAAGCGTTTACAGAAGGCAAAACAGCACAGTTAAAATTTCAAACAGCAGTTTTTATATAAGATGGATGCTTCAATATGGGACAAATTAAGACATTCAAACCAAAAGACAACTGACCTCCCAACAGTTAGATTACTCAGTATTTTAGGCTAACACTATATTAGAAGAAAATATATCTACTTAGAAGTATAAAATGTCCTGACATTTTGGTTCTGTTAATCATTCTTATCTGAAAAGCTTAAAGTGTTTAATCTTTATAACAATTCTATGCAGAAGAGAGAGAGATATTCAAGCACAGATAGGTCATGATGATTATTTGAAATCTCTGTGAGCCAAACGCTTGAGGGTTTTCTGCCTCCATTCAGTACTTATTCCTACATAAAGAAAATATTTGTTGATGTTGCCAGTATGTGTGTGTTTCTTTTGTTTATTTGGTATGACTTAAAATTATTCAAATACTAGAAAATTCTGAGATCCTTTAAAAAATTAACATAATGTGCTTAAGTCATTCAACTTTGATTTGCCTTTTTCAGGCCTTACTCTGAATATACAGGGCTGGGCAAAAGTAGGATAATAATAACAATAATAATAAATAATAGATTAACAAATAAATAATACAAGAATAAACTTCATGTTTCCTGTACTCACAACTGTATTTTATTCTTAGGTACTCAGGGCCTAAAGCAAATTCAACCTTTCAATCTCAATACAATCAGCAGATTCCAGTCACTTATTTAGTCTCTGAGTTTGTTCAATTGGTCACCTGAGCATACTGCCTACAGGAGAAAATCACCTGCTTCGACAGTAGCCTCCATAGGAGCTGTTCCTGAGGTTGCAAAACAGAGTGATTCACAGACTAACTTCACTCCCTGGAATTTAATGGTTTATTTAATCCATTTCCAAAATATAGCAAAAAGCAAAGGCAAAGTATAGGTGTGGGCTTACATACTTAATAGTAGGATGCATCAGGAGTGCGGTAACACACAATCTGAATCCTGTGCCACACACTGTTCCCATGTCCATCTCCCTCTCTTCCGTCTGCCTCATCAGCCTGCATGCTGACAGTGCAGTTACAAGGACCAGAGTTGAGGCTTGGAAACGGAACTCAGCAGATATAAGCTCCTCTGACCCATCACTTTCCTGTTCGATTAGAAAGACACAGGAGAAGGATGCCTGGCCAGCAGCTGTCGATCACTGATGACTTGCTGAGCAGCTATGGATTTTATCTGCTTGTCTCTGGCAGAGGTCACATGAGACCAAAATGGATGTCATCAATGGGTGATGGTGTCACATAGGGATCACATTACTGACAACCAAGAGCAATATGATTCATGATTTATGAATATTGAAGGTTTAATCAGCCTTTCCATTCCTGTATATCTGTAAGTTCACTCATTTGTTCCATGATTATCTGTGCTGAGTACACACAGATTGTATTTTTTCTATGTGTAACTTGTCTTACAGGTTATCAACCTAGTAACTATACTTAAGAGACCTTACGTAATTCATCCATGTCATTTGTTTATTTTGTTCTCCATAGAAAAATGAATATCTTTAAATAAAACAACAAACACACATTACAGCCTATTGTCTGGTGTTGCATTTGCAGAATTTAGAAATATTGTGTTTTTATTTCTAGAAAAAGCAACCAGGAAGGGAAAGAAACAACAGTCTGCTTTTTTCAACAATTATTTTAGAATAAAAACATGGGTTGAGAAGTTGAAGAAGGCTAACATAAAAAAGGAAAACAATCTAGAAATGATTTAATGATGTGGAGTGTCTGCATTCCTTTATATTACTCTGAAGAGGATTTCCTTTTTTTTTTTTTTTTAAAGCAGGCAATTATCTTGGTCAGATAAAAACTGCAAATTGTGTTTTTGGGCTTCACCTGAAATTTTGGGTCACTTTTTAAATCTTAAGCTATACCATTTTGTGTCTGCCACATGCTTGTGAAGATCAAGGATCAGCAGAGATTCAAAGAGAGTTCATACAAAAATAATTAGGGCTCCCCACCCTTGGCTTTCTTTTCCTATGGGACTTGTCCCCTCACCTTCCAAAGAAGATAGTTGCTTCACACTCTCCCTCTGAAAGACTGCATATTTCCTATTGGCATTTTATCTGCATATAAGACACCCACTATATCCTGTCCTCAGTGTAAAGGTCTAAAGAACAGGTAACTCACACCATGCTTTACCTTTTCTAAGTTTTGACTTCCCTCTAAAATTTGTCTGCTTGTTTTCATTTTGTAATGCCTTCAAGTAGTTTTTTATTGATGTGTTCTAGAATTTACAGTTGTTAGCTCTATGAGAGTAAGTTTGTAGGTGCTTACTCAGCCATACTGTAAGTAATGCTTGAAATTTTGGAACTCTTCTTATAGATAGTTTCTTCAATCTTTAGGAAAATACCTATTGAAAACTCAAATATTTTTGGTAATTATAGATTCTGAAGTATCAGTCTGTAAATGTTATATGATTTTTTATTATTACTGAATAAAGGCAGATTATTCAACCTTCGATATATAAAACTAATGATACAGTCAACAAAAATTAGGGAATAGAATGGGAGGCATAAAGATATGGAGGTTCTGTAGAAACATAATATCTTTATATTATAAAAATAAACACCTATAAAGGAACATTTAATCAATTGTAAAAATATATAAACAAAGTCACTTCAATGAGAAGTTGGCACTGCCATCTCAGAAGAACTGCTTTATACATCTTACTCTTCAAACTTTGGGATATTTGAATGAGCAAAATAACCTTTAGTCTGGGTCAAACCAACATTGTATTTCAAGCAATTGTTTGCAAAGCTGACAGGAAAGCAGATATTCTGACTCTTAGTCTAAAAATTAGACATTCTTTAGAACTAGCTCCACCCTATGTACTTAAAGAATAACTTAGCTTTTAATACCTATAGAAATTTCTTTGACTTATTAACACCAATAGAATTCCCTTCCCCATTCCATTTCTCATAAAAACCCCTTGCCTTCACCCTTAATTGGAACACTATTTGGGTTTCTGCCTGAATTAGTGCTTCAGAATAGCTATTCCCTTGTATCTCAAATAAATGTTTGTTCCTTTCACCAAGGCCTTTATTTTTAGGTTAAGACAATCAAAATAAGAAATCTATTGGTTTAAAACAGATTGCCTTATATTTGAATGGAATGGATTCCATAAAATAGGATGCTGAATGATGTAAATAATAAAGTAAAAAAAAAAAATTTTTTTTCCTTTTCTCTCAACAAGAAAAAAGAAAGTAAATGATAATGGAAATAAATTCATATATATTATTTTTTAATGAAACTTCTTAAAATATGGTTTAATTTTGAAAAATAGCATGTAAATGTTAAATACTATTTAATTGTAACTGAGGAGCATTCTAGAACAATTGTTATATCTGCAATCCATAGACAAATTAACTACTAACTTTTTTTTTTTTTTTTTTTTTTTTTTGTGTGTGTGTGTGTGTGTGTGTGTGTGATACTTATGTAGTCCTGGTAATATACTGGTAAATACTGAAAGTTTTCAACTTTTAGAATAAAACTATAACTTTTAATAATGAAATTATTATTGATGGTTATAAATAGGGTGTTCTTAATCTTTGCATTAGGTTAATAGAAATATAGCTGAAAGAAGATGTAAGGAGGAAAGCAAAGGAGAGGTGGAGTGCAAGATAGGAGTGTTTATAAGTTCATATGATATCATGAAGATTAAGAGATATGTAAGATAACTTTCAAAGGTTCATTCCATGATAAAGTGAGATTAACACACTTATATGTCCAAAATAATCATTAGAAGAACAAAATAATAAGCTCACCAATACTGGGAATGGGATGTTGGTCTCTCATAGTAGAGATTCTATATGTAATCTCTCAAATTTATGTCAGATAATAGTGTCAAAGCAATAGTTTTTAGAGTCAGAAATATATCTTTAAAATCAGCTAAAACCTGAAAAAGTTAAAAGTAGTGATTTTTAGAAAGCATAACTTGGTGTGAAGGAACGTATCACTCCTTTCCATTGTGAGTACTTAGGTTTTATTTTATTTTAAAAAATCTGTGTGTGTTTTTTTTTTTTTAAAGGAATGATATAGTTTTAAGTTATGTAAGGAAATGGTAACGTAAATAGGACTGCAAACACTACTGTTAGTTTTACAATTGTTGATGCTGATTTACCACAGAATTCCCCATATAATTAAATACATCTGACTTATTTATTTTACAACATTTCTAGCAAAATTTGTTATAAATATTGCTTTTGGGAGAATCAGTGCTCCAAAAGTAGTCAAATAGGATTTAAATTACACAAGCTATATTTATTTTTCTCTTTCCATTGTATTTTGTGTCCATTCATTATATTTTTATTAGAGGCCCAGTGCACAGAATTCATGCACTGGTAGGGGGTGAGGCTTGAGGGTATTGGCCCGCTGCGGGAGAGCTGCTCATCCTGGTCAGCCCAGTGATTGTGGACCTGCCCTCTGAGTGACTGCTCCCTGGTCCAGCATTTTCTGTGGAGCCAGAGCACTCGCCTCTCCAGGGGACCCAGTTGGGACCAGGCCCAGGGACAATAGCACAGAGAGGTGGTGGAGTAGGCCACAGTCTCACAGTGGCCATGAACCCTTTTCCCAGCATCTGGGGTCAGCTCTGTGAGCTCGGTAGTGGTGCTGTGCAGTCTGCGAGTGTCCAGAGGAGGTGGCAGGGAGTGAGGAGAAGGAGCCTGGGGTGAGGAGTTGACGATCGCAGCCCTGGTTCCTGCCTGTCCGTCCAGGGTTCGCAGCAGGTGCAGCCACTCATCCTGGTCAGCCAAGTGGCACTCCCTCTGTGGTAGCACACTGACCACCAAGGGGCTGCTCCTGCATTGAGTGGCTACCCCCCGGTGGTCAGTGTGCGTCATAGCAACTGGTCGACAGGTTGTTCTGGTTGTTCTGCTGTTCATTTGCTGGGTTTTTATTATATAGGATAGCTAGTTGAAATTAGTGTCATTTTGGAATCAGACAAACCTGTTTATTAACCTTGATTCAAGTAATTTTTAGTTGTGCTTATTAGATAACTAAAGATTTTCTGATTCTCAATATTTTCATTTATCAAAAAGAGACTTTACTTTGAACTTTATAGGGATTTTATCAGTATTAACCCAAACTGCATATGGGAAGTATTTGGAAGAGTGTAGATCCATGTATATAGTTTGTCTTTCCTGCTGTACTTCTCTAATTCTTCTAAACATTTTTTTTTTTTAGTAGAAGTACAGATTATTTTCATTTAGCAAATACACTAGCTATAGAAAAACATTTCAATATTGCTGGAATTTGTAGATTTAATGAAATCAATTTACATTTCTGACCTAAATGAATATGATTAAAAGAAATGAATTATCAAAAGTAATCTTATGCCAAGTAACACTCTAACTTCTTTTCCATATCAACCACTAATTTATGTTTTCACAAGATTACTTGGCCTTTATGCTTTAGTCATCCTCATTGATTGTTTAAACTTTATAATAAAAACTTTGGTAACAAATGCAATCATAAAACATTTTCATGCTTACATATAAGTAGAAAATTTACACCCCCCCCCCCCATCAATTATATTTTTTTGCCAGTGTAGTTGGTGCTCTGTGTTTTGGCTGCTGTAATGAGTTTTTAAAGTGTTTATTCTAAACACTATTTGTAACTACTTCATAATATCAGTAGTTGGGATAACACAACTATTTTGCTAAATGTAGGGTTTTTAAAAGTACTTTGTATCACTTGATCCAGTTTCCTTTTTTCCTATTTTGATTTCTCTTATAAATCACTTCAGAGTAAACATGACAATTATGTCTAGTGTTTTGATCCCAGATCTGGTTTAAGTAGGCTGAGGAAGACTCTTTTCCGCTAACCTCTCCCTAAGGAGCTCTAACCTGCCCACCACTTAGGAGACACACAGGTCATAGGAGACTTTCAGATCTAGTGCAGAACTTTATCTTTTAGAGATAAACATGTACTGGCTTACCTATATATATTTATATAAAAGGCTAAGTGACCATCTGACGGTCTGACTGGTAGCTACGATGCACCATGACCACCAGGGGCAGACGCTCAATGCAGGAGCTGCCTTGTTGTGGTGACTTGGCAGCGGCGGTTCTCAGGACATGCACCCTGGAACCAGAGAGGAGGGAGCTGGATTCTGGTGTGTGTCACCGAGAACTGCCCTCTCGTAATCTGGGACCCCTTGGGGGATGTCAGAGAGCCAGTTTTGGCCTGATCCCCACACTCCAGGCTGAGAGAACCCCACCTGCCAGAGGGACCCTGCTCACTTTGCAGACACCCCAGGTGTGGCTGGCCTAGGAGGGACCGCAGGAGGTTGGCTCCAGGGTGTGTCTGGCCCCTCTCGCCTAGTTGCTGGTCACCTTCTAATTAATTTCCTTTCAATGTGCACTGGAGCACTAGTTATTTAAATAAAATAAAATCATTGGTGGCCAAATATATTAGCAATTAAAAATATTACCATTAGCATGAAGCTCGATCTGGAATCACTTAGAAAGAAAAGGAAATAGAAGTATCCTATTCAGATTGAGAATGGGTAGCTCTTTCATAAAATAATAAACATATAAACACACAATCTCAACCTAATTTGTAGTTTCTTTCCCTCTATTAGAGCCTGACTACCTTTTGATTACATGGATGCTTATCTAGTCAAGGGAGGGTAAATTCTAGTCACTAAAATTGATTGTGGCGAGTCAGAGGCAGCTAGCAAATTCAAAGCTTAAAGTGACATTGATTTCTGATCACCCTTTTGTCTATTTGACCATGAAATTGGAAGTGGTCAACTCTTCTAGCTATGAGCATTGACATACAAACACTTTTTTTTACTTAAGAACTAAGGAGCCATTTACATCTTATGTTTCTAGTT
This sequence comes from Pipistrellus hanaki, assembly GCF_964339955.1. Lineage (NCBI taxonomy): Eukaryota > Metazoa > Chordata > Mammalia > Chiroptera > Vespertilionidae > Pipistrellus > Pipistrellus hanaki. The sequence goes on along the minus strand of NC_140506.1, from coordinate 67,572,405 downwards.
CAGGTCAAGGAACTGTTTCCCTTGTGGTCTCACTAGTAGCTATAAATAACACTTGAGTTGAAGGCAATTTGGTGGAACTCATTTTTCATTAGACTGAGCTGAATTTTTAGTTATGATAAAAAAATTATATTTGGCCCTGGCCGGTTTTGCTCAGTGGATAGAGCCTCAGCCTACAGACTACAGGGTCCCGGGTTCGATTCCGGTCAAGGCACGTACCTTGGTTGTGGGCACATCCCCAGTATGTGCAGGAGGCAGCTGATTGATGTTTCTCTCTCATTGATGTTTCTAACTCTTTATCCCTTTCCCTTCCTCTCTGTAAAAAATCAATACAATACATTAAAAAATTATCTTTGGAAAGGAAATATACAAATAGTCAAATCATGTGATACAGTGCATCTTTGTAGCCCAATTAAATCATTTCCATAAAGTTAATGATAGTCCTAAACATGTACACTTTAGCCCAGCTGGTGTGGCTCAGTGGTTGAGCTTGACTCACGAATCAGGAGGTCATGGTTCAATTCCCAGTCAGGGCACATACACAAGTTGTGGGCTCAATCCCCAGTAGGGAGTGTGCAGGAGGCAGCTGGTCAATGATTCTCTCATCATTGATGTTTTCTCTCCCCTTCTCTCTGAAATCAATAAAAACATATTAAAAAACAAACAAGCAAGAAAAACATACACACTTTACATAAAGTCATATTGTGTATTATAAAGTAATAAAGGAGAATTTGCTGAACAACAGCAAAGTAATCTTAAATGACTTTTAATAATTTAACTTTGATTCGAATTTACTAGTTCCCCATTTCTATGAAGGTTTACTAATAGCTGCTTTTGCCTTAATTCAAATACGGAAAATAAAAATTGGTTGGAGATATGAAGCTCTCTCTCTCTGGAGAATTTGAAAAGCAGAGGTTTGAGGCTCAGAGATGGTAAGAACGTTGGGAAGTATGGGTCAGGCACAGGAATAAAAAGGGGGATTAAATGCAAGTTTATATGCACAACAATCAAACTACAGCCACCCCATTTCTGCTCCTTGCATGAATAACACCAGCAACATTCCTATCTACTGAGCATGATATTGCAAACTTTTCCTCTAAGGAAAATAAAAGTTGAGAAAGAAAAACGTATCTTAGTGCTGACATCTTGCAGTCCAAAAATAGAAATACATAACTTTCACCCACACATTTTAAAGGTTAAAGATTCAGAAAATCTATAAAACAAATACAAAATAACAGAATAACTAATATTAATACCAGGTATGCTGTACTTCACAATTAAAAGCAGCAAATAAAATATAGCTTGTGAAAAATATATAATATTCATACATCTCTATCTAACAACTAACAAAGCAATTGAACACATAAAAATTTAACCCTTTGGAATGCTGCCAACAGCTTTGCATCTAATGAACAAACTGTATTTTCTGACTTTACTTAAAGGCATTGGTTAGATGTAGCAGAAATATTTCAGGTGGAGTGTTGGGAAAATTCTTTCAGGTGCACCTACTCAGATGGCATGTACATTTTAAACCCATTTCCTTAATCCTTCTTCCTGCCTGGAATGTTGGTGTGACGGCTAGAACTCCAGAAACTATCTTGTGAAGATGAGGTGATTCTGAGATTACTCTGAGAATGACAAGACAGCTGTGACTATGTGGTCAGTCAGGAGATGAACGCCATCGGCAGAAGACTGCAGAATAGAAAGACAGAGCACACCAGGCTTCCCACTGATAGATGGTCCTGCCTATCTTAGATGCAGGTGTGTGAGAAAAAAACATAAATCAAAATGTTGTTCAGCCTCTGTGATTTTGGCTTTCTGTTACTAGACGCTTAATATAATTTTTACTGATACACAAGAGAATTTGATAAAAATACTACTATAGTGGGATCTTTTAAAAGCTCTCTCAAATATAAACAGATATGGTTCAAAATACCAAATTAAGTAATTATATAGAAATTCTGAATAAATTTAATTTAATACACTAGTACATTTCACTCAGCAGCAATAAATGTGTATGTGTGGTCAATAAATAGAGCTTGACCAGCAGGGATTTTACTTATTCTTACATTGTAAAATTTATTTGACATCATATAATCCTATATAATAAAAAGCTAATATGCAAATAGACTGAACGGTTGCTATGAAGTTCATTGACCACCAGGGGGTGCATGTGGAACATGGCGGGTGTCAGCAGCAGGCTGCAGAGTGTGGGACATGGTGGTTTTTGGCCACTGCTGGACAGGATGGTGGAGCAGGTGAGTGAGGGCGCCAGACCAAGGCAGGGCACTGATTGCTGTCATTGGGGAGAGCCTCTGGTGGTAACTGAAAATCCTTTGCTCCTGCACACTGCAGTCCTGCCAGGTGCTCATACCTGCTGCCAGTGCCAGCCATCTCACACCCACTGCAAGCACCAGAGCCACTTCTGGCACCTGCTGCCAGCGCCTGATGCTGGTCCTCATTGCTTGGTGCTGTCAGCGGGTGTGAGCAGCGGCTGCTGGCCCTATTGCCCCTCAGGGCTTCTCCATCTCCCCCTGCTCCTGAGGGGCAATCGGGGCTGGCAGCCACCTCTCACACCTGCTGCTGGCTATGGCTCCACTCACACCCTCTGCCAGTGCCTGAGCCGCTGCTTGCACCCACTGCTGGTGCCTGGCACCCAGTGCTGGTCCTGATCACTCAGCACTGTCAGTCAGTGGGTACGAGCAGTGGCTACCTGTCCCAATCATCCCTCAGGGCTTCTGCACTTCCCCTGCTCCTGAGGGGTGATCGGCATAGCAGTTGCCACTCGCACCCTGATGGTGCCAGCCCTTGCTTGCACCTGCTGCTGGCAGGGGCCTCAGTCGCTCTACACTGTCAGCGGGCGTGAGCTGGGGCTGCGGGAGCCGGGCTGCTGGCAGACAGGGGACTGAGGCAGTGGCAGAAGGGCGGGGCTTGGACGTGGAGGATGGGCCAAGACCCTCCCCTTGGCCCACCGCAGCCTCAGGGCCCACAGTTCCTTTCAAGGTGCACGAATTTGTCACATGGCTTACAAAGTATTAAAATATTTGTGTATGCCATATGACCCATATTGAGGCCACATAAGATATTTTTTTTCATCTCAGTTTAAATTTACAGGACACTAGGTGTTGTTTGTTTGCTAGGAAAAAAAAGCCATTACTAAGTCTTGACTGTGTAAGTGGTACTGACTTTTCAGTTGTAGGTCATGCTACCTTTCAAGTGGCATTATATCAACCATTTCCAATGAAATATAATACCTCCAAATCAAGTCTCCAGCTCTTATAGTTTATGGCAAAGCCAATTTTCTTGGGTTTTAATAATGGCGATAATATTGAAGAGGCTTTTGTGTAACATATTTAAAGATCATCATATTATATGGTTTTAGGTAAATGACGTGTGCAAAAACAGTGGTACTAAGGCAGCTTCAGCATTCATGATCTTAGGTGAAGTGCATAGAAGACACATTTTTCCTTGTCCTTTTGGTTGTTCTTTTGAATCTGATTTTCATATAGATTTGTGTCTCATTTTATTCTAAATATAATTCAAAAGATGTCTAGTGGTTAATAACCAGGCATACATTAAAAGATGGGAAGCATTAAGCAGTGTGAACGTACATATTCATAATAGCTGTCTAATGTTTTTTCCCTTCAGTAGACTAAGTCATACTGTATATTTTCCATCCAACTGAAATGTTATAAATCACTTTTTAATATCTTTTTATCTGAACAAGAAAAAAAAATCATTTGTATTACAGACATGTAAATTTAACTTAAAACTACAAAACCTAGTTTAAGGCTTGATACTGTGACCATAAATCATATACAATAACATTGTAAATGAGATAACTGTAACATTATATTCTCTGGGCAAGGTTAATAGATTCAGTTCAAGTCTAGCAAGAAATTGTAGCTGACGTTTTCCCATTTCTTTCAGAAAAGCCTTTATAAATCCTCAACTTCTAAATTGGACTGGATTAGGTCCCAGTGGAGAAAATCCTAGATTTAGTGTTTTTAATTTCCTAAGTTACTGAGTGGGAACCAACTTTATAACTGTAGTCAAAATGGCTTGGGGACTTTAGCAGTCAGGTTATTTTTTTGTTATTCCTATCCAATTCCAATAATGAAATTAATTGCATAAATAATAACAAAGAAAAATAATGGTGAAAGAAATTTAAATTTTTATAAAGCCTGTCAATTTTGTTAACATGGGTTAATAGTGGAAAGAAATAGAATTAAGAGTTTTAAACTCCAAAAGGATAAAAGACTTAAATGTAAGTTGTAAAACCATAAAAATCCTAGAAGAAAATGTATGCAGCAAAATATCAGACTTCTCACAAAGCAGAATTTTCACAGATACATTGTTTAGGGCAAGAGAACAGAGGAAAAAGTAAACAAATTGGACTATATTAAACTAAAAAGCTTTTGCTGAGCAAAAGAAACCTGCTTCAAAGTGAAAAGGGAGCCCACTGCATGGGAGAACATATTTGCCAATGAAACAGCTGATAAGGGGTTAATCTCCATAATTTATAAAGTACTTACACAACTTAACAAAAGGAAGAAAACAACCCAATTAAAATATGGGCAAAGGACCTAAAGTGGACATATAAAAGTCCAAGGGACTTAGGAAAAAATGCTCAGCATCACTAATTATCAAGGAGATGCAAATTAAAATGACCATGAGGTACCACCTTACACCTGCCAGAATAGCTACCATCAATAAATCAACAAACAACAAGTCCTGGTGAGGAGGTAGAGAAAAGGGAACCCTAGCACACTGCTTGTGGGAATACAGACTGGTACAGACACTATGGAGAACAGTGTGGTTTTCCTCAGAAAATTCAAAATGGAACTGCCATTTGACCTAGTGACCTCACTTTTAGGAATATATCTAAGAAGCCTCAAACACCAATTAGAAAGAATATATATGCACTTCTTCTAAATAAATGGAGCTTGAGCAACAGGGCTCTTACTTACTCTTAAATTATGAAATTTGTTTGACATCGTATAAATTAAAATATTTTCATGCTGTTAATAGTAGAATTATTTACAATAGCTAAAATTTGGAAACATCCCAAGTGCCCATCAGTAGACAAATGGATTGAAAATAACTATGATATAGTTACACAATGGAATACTATGCAGCTGTGAAAAGGAAGGATCTTTCACCCATTGAAACAGCCTGGAGGGACCTGGAGAGTATTATGCTAAGTGAAATAAGCCAGTCATAGAAAGACAAATATCACATGATCTCACTCATATGTGGAATCTAGTGAACAAGATGAAGTGATGAACAAAACAGATCCAGAGACATTGAAACATGCAACAGACTGATGTATTTCAGAAGGGGGTGGATGGGAAAAGATTAACCAAAAAACTTATAAGTATATATATATATATATATATATATATATATATATATATATAGGCCATAGACAAATAATAGTGTGGGAAAGACCTGGGGAGGGTGGAGGACGCTTAATGGGGGAAGAAAGGAAATATCTGTAATACTTTCAACAATAAAGATAAAAAAATAATAATTAAAAAAGTTTTATTCAAGCCTTTCCTGGATGACTAAACAAAACACAGAAGATCTACTGATTTCATTTTTCAACTCCCAGCTCTTTTCCCTGGTAACAGAACGTTTACACTCCACTCTGCCCTGTTTCTTGCTGCTGTGAAGGTCTGCTTGGAGAACTGGCACAATGGTTGACCTTAATCTCTTTCTACCATGGGAAAAAAGTGTCTGCACCATGATACCCTGAAGCCCAGAAAGCTCAGCTGACTATTCTGACTTGTGCGGGAAGAATTTTGTCAAATGCCACGCTATCCTAGGGCATCTATAAAAATAAAAGCTTAATATGCAAATTGACTGAACGGCTGAACAGGGGAGCTACTGTTTGGACGACCTTCCAGATGAAGCCGCAGCAGCTAGGGCTGTGAAGGCCTACTCTTGCATGAATTTCACGCATCAGGCCTCTAGTTGGTCATAAAGGTCTTCAAGACACTATTTCCTGATACAGGTAAAAACTGAGTGATCTGCAAAGTGGGAAAGATTGTTGTGTGACGATTCTTCTTTTTTCCACTTGTTAGGACCTTGCTTTTCTTTCTGATTTCCAGATACAAGATTGTTTAAATGGCCTCTTTCCTGTTAAAAAGTTTCTGTGCATTACATTTTATCCTGCACATGTTGTTGGATTATTCTTGAAATTCCATTGCATCTTTTCATTCTACTGCCAGAGTCCTACCAGGCCTTTTTGTCCTTCAGGGCCCAGAGGCATGCTTTTCTGATTGTCCCTGAAGGCTTTCTCACAATGGGCCCACTTTATCTATCTGAATATGTCTTCTTTATGTTCTGTATTTATACTTAACTCATTTCCTGGCTCTTCTCCCACCAAATACAAATGAAACCATACAATATGCCATGGGGAGTACCTATGATTAACACATGGCTCAAAACCCAGTTGAAAATTCACCTGATCCCGGAGACTTCTCTGTCGCTAATTCTACTCTACATTAAATTTCTCTTATTTTGAATTTTCCATAGACTTGCAAAAATACTATATATCACATTTCTTTTCCTTACGGTAGTATTTTGGTTATTCCTTGAGGAATATGCACATTTCTTCAAACAGACCCCAAGTTACTTCAGGTCAAGAATAATACCATTTACCTCTTTTATATTCTTGCAGATTTAGGTGTATAGTAACTGATAGTTGAGTTTACATTAAGTTTTCAGCAGGTTGTGTAAGCCCTCTTCTTAAAACCTTACCTGTTCTGAACATATTTTCACTAGAAGTCTTTTCCCCTTGTCTGCTGTAACCAAGTTGTGTGTTAATAGGACAAATCTTTCATTTGTTGTTTAACTGGTTGAATTATTGTTGAAACTGCTTGAATAACTCTTACATTGTTCTTTTAGAGTGATTTGGGAATCAGGATGCTGCTATATTGGAACATCCTTGCTTTCTTAACCAGCAATAACAGTCTCTCTGAGATGTTCCTCCCACACTGTGCTCAAGGAAATGCACATTCTCTGTCTTTTGTACTGTTCATAGTATTTTGTGTTCTCTTATATTTGGCAACTCAAATACTGCCTGTTTTAAACTTAAAGCTCCCAAAGGATAGAGATTATTTAGTCATGACTTTTTCTATTTGAGCAATGCAAAAAACACACATAAATGTGGGTATTTGATTTTTAAATCTCCGATGTAGGGATCCTATATTGTAATTCAATGCAGCATGATGCCCTGAGCTCCTGGCACTTATTTTTACAAAAAAAGATTGGCTAAAAATGAAGGATGATATTAATATCTGCCTTACAGAATAAAGTATTACCATCCAGCTTTCAAAGATCAAGTTCCTAAAATGAGAATCGTAACTCTGATAACACAAATTATCCCTCACTCTTGGGAATTAGAACTTTTTTCAGGCTTATGATTTCTAAATCCTTATCGTAGATACAACAGCTTGTCAAATGATAAACAAATCTTACATGATTGGCAGGAATATCTACTAGGTTCTGTTTTTAAATTTCATTTTTTTTTTTGGTTAAAATTAATTAAATGAAAAGACAGACTTTTTATAAGTTCTTTGGTGACTGTGTCTATATGGCATTAAGTAACTGGTCAGTACTTTTAGAAACTTCAATTAGAAACTTGCATAATGGTCTTAAATAAGTAGTTAAAAAGTATATATTTAATTCAATAATTTAATATGAAGTTAATTCCTCTATCAATAGCTACTCATCTCTCATTATGTATAAAAAAGCATCTCTGGCCAAAACCGGTTTGGCTCAGTGGTAGAGCGTCGGTCTGCGGACTGAAAGGTCCCGTGTTCGATTCCGGTCAAGGGCATGTACGTTGGTTGCGGGCACATCCCTGGTGGGGGGTGTGCAGGAGGCGGCTGGTTGATGCTTCTCTCTCATCGACGTTTCTGGCTCTCTATCTCTCTCCCTTCCTCTCTGTAAAAAATCAATAATATATATATATATATATATATATATATATATATATATATATATATTTTTTTTTTAAAGCATCTCTGGATACTTTGTGGAGTACAATTAAGTATAACACAATCCATTTGCATTTTGAAAATACAGAGCACACACGCAGGAGAAAGGCTAAATAACAAGAGAAGAAATGATCATGACTTCTATGAGACAACATGACTATATGAGTAGTATAACTAAATGAACAATATGAGTAAATACTATGAATTCAAAAGAGTTTATTATTAGTTAGGAGTTATAAGGAGAAATAAATTTCAGATGAAAACTGGTGTATAAATTATACCCTGAAATTTATTGTTTTCACATTTCCAGTTTCTACTTTTTTCAGACAAGTCCCCAAAGACCCACTCCAAGGTGGATTTGTACTTTAGTCAGGGCCCTTCTGTATTGTGTAGCTCAGTGTTTCCCAAACTTTTGACATATAATTTTTGTAATGCTGAGTACCCCTCATACTCATGAGAACGTAGAATTAGGCACAGTTAAGAACGGTGCAGTGCATATCCCCACCAAACTCTGGTGCAACGTGTACCTCCACCAAACTCTTCCCGTACCCCTGGGGCTACGCGTACCACACTTTGGGAAACACTGGGTAGCTGATAAAGCTGATGTATAGAGTGAGAATAACCGAAATGCTCCTAGCATTCATCTTCATGTCATTTTAGCTTTCTGATTCTCTATGGCAGTATTTGTTAATCTGAGATTCAAGAAAACCTTGGGTGAGTTATTCTTCTTGAAAATTAAACCTTTATTGTGTGCCCCATGGTGGACTGTGTTTTACATATTCTTATAACCCATTGCCTGCAGTGACGAGCACATTGTAGGTGCTTCATATTACTTTGTATGTGTGAGTGATGAACAGATGCATGTGGCCTTAGAATGGCAATGAGGAATGGATCATGTAGAAATGCAGAGCAAGATTAAGTTGAAGAGCCAATGAGGCTATAATGGGGAGGACCTTGAAACAACTTTTTCTTCCTCTATACTATAGGAACTTATATTAAAGGCAGCATCCATATAGAAATTATCATAAGGAAAGAATATACATTATTTTATAACCACTTATATGTTTTTAAACATAGGAAATTACTATTATATTTGATTATCTTCAAAGGTATATATACTACCTAAAATATGGAAACCAAGAAAGACATTGTGGCAAGGATATGGAGTTTGCATATTGAGAGAGATTTTGCTAACTTTGTTTATTAGCCAAAGTAAATAAAAGAAATATTTAGACATTTAAAAAATCAAATTATATGAAAGAGTTTATGTTGATTAACTGTTGGTATCCCTCTATCATCTTCTTCACTCTCACTTCTCAGAAATTTCTATTTACTGATTCAGTTTTTAGTGTTTTTTTTCTATTACCTCCATAGCTTTATATGTATATACTTTTAAAAACTTCAATTAGCAACTTGCATAATGATTTCAAATAAGTAGTTAAAAGAGTAATATATTTAATTGTTCAATAATTTAATATGAAGTTAATTCCTTTATCAATAGCTACTCATTTCTGATTCTGTATAAAAAGCATCTCTGGATACTTTGTGGAGTACAATCCTCCTATATAATAAAGAGGTAATATGCAAATTGATCTTCACACTGTCACACAAGATGGCTGCCCCATGTAGTCAAAATGGCTGCCACAAGATGGCCTGCAGGAGAGGGCAGTTAGAGGTGACCAGGACTGTAGGGGAGGGCAGTTGGGGGTGACCAGGCCAGCAGAGGAGGGCAGTTAGGGGTGACCAGGCCTGATGGTAAATTATGGAAAATACACTCGATGTGTAAGATCCCTGAGCCTTCTTATAAAGTTATACACCAAGTTTTACACAGGAATCTCTTTGCAAGGAAATTTTTTGTGTGTAGTTTTTTTTTTTTTTTTTGCTAGGTAACATTTTAAGACATTAGAAGTCAAGGTTGCTCATTTCAAAGACTACTATGCAAAAAATCATCAATGATGCCCTCTGAGGAAAGCTTCCTTATTCTTTAGAAAAACTGTTGCCAACTCAGTGAGGAAGAATAGAAACTTAAATTTGTAACCTGCATGCAAGCTGAAAGAGAATACATGTCCTTAAGTCTTAGTCATAATGTTTTTATTTTCCTAATTTAAAAAAATTATACTGATCTAAATTCTTAACCTCACTTGGAGATCAGATTATTCTGCTTGAAAACTGCTTGACTTGCATAATGAAGTTCAAATGGTCAGACATTCAAGGTTCCTTTTGATTTAAGCCGAGCTGTTTCCCTGGCCTTAAACTTTCAGTTTCTCATCTCTCCTTTGCCTCCCGTGGCACAATACACTGAGTCAATCCAAATTTCTTAAAAGTACTCCTACCTCAAAATATCCAAGTAGATTTGCTCACATATTTTAAAAATATATATTTTATTGATTTTTTTTTTTTTAACAGAGAGGAAGAGAGAAGGATCGAGAGTCAGAAACATCGATGAGAGAGAAACATTGATCAGTTGCCTCCTGCACACCCCCTATTGGGAATGTGCACACAACCAAGCTACATGCCCTTGGCCAGAATCAAACCTGGGACCTTTCAGTCCACAGGCCGACGCTCTATCCACTGAGCCAAACCGGTTTTGGCTGCTCACATATTTTTATCTAATGCATTCTCTATTCTTGCTGCTTATTAAAACCTCCCACCTGCTCAAACATCAGCTGAATGCAATATTCTCCATGAAACCTATGCCAGCCTCTCTAGTTGAAATATAATATCACTTTCCTCTCTGCTCTCAAGGTATTTTTGTACTTCTTTCATGGAACTGTTCTGTATTTAGATAGTTATCTATCTGACCATCCAATCTAATAAGTCGCATGATTCTTAAAGCAGGAGATCCTTGATTGTTCTTACTCTGGCCCACTGATAGCAGGCCACAGAGTCTTGAATGTTTACATACAGAAATTGACCGAAGGAGACCTTCTCATAAATAAAGATTGAGTCCAAGACAGAGGTTCATAAGAATGATCATTCTGGGATTATATGATGAGACAGAACCTTTTGCTCTGTCGCACCCATTCACACTCCTATTTTCTGGTTAACTAATAATAGTAAAGTAAGAAAACCCATGAAGCACAGATAGCCAGAGAAGTATATGTGGCCCAAGACGATTATAAATAACTTTTTGATTAGAGCTGTTTGGAAGCTATTTGTCCGAGAAAGTATTTGCAGTGAAGATGGAAGGATCAATAGAGCTCAAGGTCATTGTTTCCCTCCTTGATGGCATTTCTGTGCATCACCACAATCAGCTGCCTTTGATGGTTTCAGCCTGCAGTTCTCTTGCCTTTATTCTGCTGTTCCTAAACTAGTGCTTGAAGTTCGGCTCAGACCAAAAATCTATGAGCACAGAAAGGGAGCGAAGGTCAGAACTGCTGAGCAAGGCTATTTCTAGCAGAATCACCTCTTTCTCCATTGCTTTAAGTTTAGAAATGAGTGATCCTTTCACAACAGGATACCTCTCCTCGCTCTAAGTTGCCTTGAGGAGATGGGGGGGTGGGGGGGAGAAACAGTAAGAAGGCAACAGAAAAAATAATCCATGGGGGGAGCTCCACAGGAGTGCTTTTCACTATTTCCCTTTGCTCTGTCAGAGGAATGCAAACCTCAGCAGGGAGAATAGCTCTGAAGGAAGATATTAATACCATCTGTTTTGCATTTTGTTTTTGTGCATATAACATTCTCTCCCTGTCGATCAGAGTCATTGATCAGTCTTGTAGTGGGGAAGTGGATGGGAGTGATGGATTGGAACTGTTACAGGCAGAATATTTTGCTTCAGACATTTAAAATAAGATTTACAGCAAGATAATAGTTTTGTAAGCCAGGCTTTTCAGAAAGGGACCCCCTCCCCAAACCCAGATCCCTGAATCTCCTACATTAGGCCGTCAGTGACCAGGCTAGGTGAACTATAAGTTAAAAGGTAGATCCTAATCAGGCTGAAAGAAGGTTGAAATCTCATGTTTTGACCCTGGGATACTTGGGGAGTAATGGGACACAGAAACCGAGGGTGAATGAGACATAAATGTTAGAGAGAATGACCAGAGCAAGAGGCTTTTGTCTGATTCATGTTTAGGAATACGGAAGGAATTATCTTCCACTGCCCCTTGCCTTTGCCTCTCTGGGAAGTTGTCAATTGTAGACAGTGGCCTAGAGGGATATGGCCAGTGTGTAGTGTTCCGAGTAGTTCTTGGATCCTGCACTCCCCGGGAAGGACCCAGGACTTCCTCTTAAAACCTTTGAGACTGCTAGATGAGAGAACCAATATGACAGCAAACCTAGGAATGGATCCCTAAGTTATAAACTCAGTGGAAGACATGGCCCTGAGAGCCAAGGTGATAAAGTCAACCCAAGAATACCAACTGAAAAGAGAGAGAGAGAGAGAGAGAGAGAGAGAGAGAGAGAGAGAGAGAGAGAGAGAGAGAGAGAGAAAGAGAGAAAGAGAAAGGATGAAAAGGAACAGTAGGAGGAGGGGGAGGAAGAGAATAGAGGGGGAAAGTGATAGAGGCAGAGGAGAGAGTAGAGGCAGAGGAGAGAGGGAGGAAGGGGGGCAGGAAGGAAAAGGAAGGGAGTTATACCAGGTTTAAATGCCAGTAGGAAAAGCACCAACTAGGTGGACAAGGGTCATTATCACAGAACATGAGAGCCCTGGGACAGATCAAGGTCACAGTAAAAAGACAAGAATCTTCTTGCAACTGCCATGAAGTCACAGTAAGCCTTAGCCACTCTTGACAGCCAGGCAACTTCCAGGAAAGGAACATGTAAGGGTGATGAAATCTTAAAAGATTGACACTTCTTTTTAACCTAAACTAAAACTTATAAGGACTAAATTATTATATTGGATAAGGCTTATCTTAGCATTCAAAAGGTTAAGTTATACATGAAGGTTAAAAGCTCTTCTGTCTAAGAGGATGGAGATTCATTGTGATCATCACATTATTTAAGAGATAGAAATAATTTGCATTATCAGGACTCATCTGAATGTAATCTGAGTAAAACTGATATCCTAGCTCATGGAGAAGTATGGCTGTGGCCTTTATTCTTCTTGTGACCATTAGGGTTGACTGGTCTGAATGTCTAGGTGGGCGCCCCATTTCTCTGACATACTCAGTACCCAGAGGCTGGGCAATGGGTCAGAGAAGAGAGCTTTCTCAGACCAAACAAAGCTGCTCGTCCACCCACAGGAGGCTTCTCCACTAAAACTTTGAATAAACTTCTGAGAAGTATAAGTAATAAAGTCTTGGGTACAGTCTCTGAACAGTGAAATTCAAACCCTGTTTTATCTATTTTATTTCTCTCTCTCATCCTATATTTTCTCGCTTTCTCATTTCCCTCATCATTCTTCCTCTTTTCTTGGAGAGATTTCATGCTATTACATTCATTTCAAAAGTCTGCTGTTCGAGAGAAACCAAGATGGTGGCATAGGGTAGACACCCGAATGCAGCCTACCACAACAAATTTGAATTTAGAACTGGAAAACGGGAGGAATTGCCCTGAAGCTCTGGACTGCTAGCTGAGAGGAGGCTCTGCCATCTGGGAAAGAGAGAGAAGGCATACTGAACCTCAGGAACTGTGAAGGTACAGAGAACTGTGCACGCGAAAAGGCGCTGGCTTACTCCCCGTGCATGGAGAGGAAGGGCTGGACCCAGATTGCTGCTGGCTTACTCCCGGTGCACAGAGAGGGCAGGCCGGGCTGAGTTCCCTACTGGCTTACTCCCTGTGCGCGGAGAGGGCGGACAGCTAACACGCTGCTGGCTTTCTTGTTCGAGAGGAAAACAGAATCACCCTATTGCTCTGATAGACGGCCCCAGACAGGGAGAGGCCAGACTGTCAGGCAGCGGGCATAGATCTCTCGGAGGTGTGTGAAGCCAGAGGCCATTACTGCGGGACTTGGGGAGGAGCCAAAGGGAAAACAAAAGACTTCTGTTCAATGATACATTTTCAAAAAGCAGTACTAGTTTTTTTTTTTTTTTTAAGAAATATATTTTATTGATTTTTTACAGAGAGGAATAGAGAGCTAGAAACATCGACCAGCTGCCTCCTGAACACCCGCCACAGGGGATGTGCCCGCAACCAATGTACATGCTTTTGACAAGAATCAAACCAGGGACCCCTTAGTCCGCAGACCAATGCTCTATGCACTGAGTCAAACCGGTTTCGGCAAAGCAATAACAGTTTTTATTATTTATTCACCAGTGCTATAATTCCTGCCATATTTAAACAGACACAAAACCAGAAGCTGTATGATGCAAATGCAAGTTAATTATATAATTTACTTATACATGAGAATAATTATTTCATTAAAATATTAATCCATACAGTAGCATTATTTCTAGTAAAGTTTAATAAATGCATTTTCCCTTGTAGTTACTGGCTAAATAAAGTTCTTTGAAATCTAAGATACCTTTGGAAGGCTTCATTTTTTAGTTTAAATGTTGAAAAGCCTTGTAGCTTATGGGAAAATGTTAACAGATGACTGAAATAAAACATAATGTTCACTTTGTCATGCGTGATCAATTATGTGCAACTGTGATTTTGCCTTATAGCCCTTTAAGACAAGCCTTCCAGAAGCATATTTTATCCAATAAGCAAGTTCTGTGTGGGTGGATAATATTGAGGTACAGGACCTGGGCTATTAACAGAGTGCTGTAGCCATGACCTGAAGGCTGATTTAAACATTATAGAAGTAAAAGTCCCAGCAGGCCACTTTTCTTCTGGAATCTTTTCAAGTGACATTTTTGTTGCCTGGAATTGTGCCTATACTTTTATTTTTTAGTACATTTTTATCAACATTTAAATGTTTATGCTGTCTATACATCTTCAGTATTTTTGCTATAGACTCACTGGTTTATGTTATGTATACCCTATCCATTGTGTGTGTGGGGGGGATATATAATTTAAAAAAGACATAACATTAATATAAATTTCTATGCCCATCATATCATTCCAGATAACCCGAAGGGCAACTGGAAATCTTGACTCAGGATTACTTGGAACATTCAATATGTTCATGTGCTTTATGGTTCTGCAAGAGGCAGATTACTTACATAGCTTTCCCCAAATGATTTGAGTTAAAACTATTTTTTTTCTGAAGCATATTTAAGGGCCCTAGAATTCTACAGTGCACATTTTGAGAAAAGCTGCTAATAGTTCTGATCCACTTATTAGTTTGACAATTCTTTCTTCTCCAGAGAACAACTTTGTGATTTCAGTGGACATTATATTAATTTAAACTCAGTCTTGGAGCCCTTTGAAGGTTCTTTCTTTATATTCTTTAAACACAAAATAAATATATTTAAAAGGAAAATATTTTATATAAACTCAAGAAACATATCAGAATTTTATTGATATAATAATATTTAATGTTCATAAAACCATCTGTTAGAATGGTTTCATGTTTAGGGTATGGGGTTTTGGAGTCAGACCTGCATTTGACTCTCACAGGTATCACCACTTATTATATATGTGATATAGTTTTCTTATATATAAAACTAGAGGCCTGGTGCACAAAATTCGTGTAGTGGGGGGTGACCCTCAGCCCAGCCTGCACCCTCTCCAATCTGACCCCGGCAGCTGGGGAAGATGGACCTGATCGCAAGCTAGACCTAGGGACCATACCCACGCACAATTTCGTGCACCAGGCCTCTAGTATTTAATAAAACGTCCTTTATTTGTTACCAACAAAAGCAAATATTCCTTATCAGATATGCAGGATTTCTGAACATCTTCTGAAATAATTCTCAAGGTGGAATATTCAAACATTAAAGAGAAGTCTACTGAATTTCTCCTAAATGCATTTTGTCTCCAATCTGTTGAGCTTTGGCAGACAAAATTATAGGCTGAGGTGAAAATGACAGACTATAAAAACTTTCATTTATTCAGCAGTATGTTTATTGGACACCTGTTAGGTATCTATAATAGAGCTTTTAATTTTAATTGGGAATAAATTGGATGTATCCCTATTCAGTTTTCCCTTAACCAGACTCCAATACTTTCAGAATCACTGTAAAGTCACCCAACCCAAGGTGAAGTGCTGGGGATGGGAGAGTAGAAAGAGTGAAATAATCTGAACCCCTGGGAGAGGCCTGGTCTGGTAAGAGGTCCAGAAGCTTAAGACCTATTTGTGTCATAGTCAGTTTACCACTGGACTGGCTCTGGGATGAGATGTTGCCTTTCGGAGAGATGGAGTCTGATTTTAAGTCCCATAGTGCTCCTCGGATTTGCTAGGGCCTCAGAATTCCAGCAGCCACAAACTAGACAACATTCAGGCCAGACCTTCGAACCCTGAGAATCCTTTGCTTCTATTGCTTCCCTTTAATACATTTCCAGATATACTCCAATTCTCCCTTCGGGGCCATAACCTCAAAACTCATTTTGTTACTTTCATATAGCTCATTCTACAGAATTTTTGTGACTTAACAGAAACCACCTCTGTATTTTTATTATACTTTAAAAAAATTTTTCTTTGAGAATAAGGAAGGCCTGAATTAACAACTGTTCACTGAGGGAGAGGAATAGGGGGCTGAATGAAAAGAAGGGAAGAACAAAATGGTTTTTACAAAATAGTCAGAGGGATGTAAAGTATGGCATGGAGAATATAGTTAATAATGTTGTAATAACTGTGTACAGTGCCAGGTGGGTACTTGAAATATTGGGGGACTACCCCGTAAAGTATATAATTGTCTAGCCATGACGGTGTCCAACTGAAACTAATACAAAATTATATTGAATGTAAATTGTAATTGTCAAATAAAATAAATAAAAATAAATACTCTCCACAGAGATAGATGTTTCATTCTCGCTTGCTGTGTTACCCCCCTCTCCGAGAAGAATGGGGAACTGGGGTGGGTGGCGGCAGGGGCAGGCCAAAGCAACCACAGTGAATGGGTGAATCAATAGGTAAACAAACAAAAGGCAACTTAACAAAACAGAAATGTTAAGAAATGAGACAAGTTGTAGTCTCTCTTGGTTGATGGCCTTGCTAGCCATATCTTTGGTGGGAAATGCACTAACAGCACGAATGATCCTTTATGTGTATACAAGGTATTAGTTTTCATCCCAATTCAACAATTTTGTTATGTAAACCACAGTTAATTTTATACTGTAATAAGGGATAAGCAGCATTTGAGCAAAAGGCGCTATAGCTAAGGATTCAGAATCAGAGACAAAAGGGAAGCAGCCTTTTATAGAGAAAATTCTTGCCTAGGTTCTCAATCAGATCCGTTTTATGTTAATGAGGTATCCAAAAATCCAGTTATGATCAGCTGGGCAGGTCTCAGAGTGTTGGTTGAAAAACAAAATCAGGTTTCCCTGTAGTTGTTGACCAGAGGACATAAACAAGCAGGGCAGAGTGCGGGGAGCCGAGAGTTCAGTCTGAGGTTCTCTGGTGTGTGGAGTAAGGAAATGGCTGCTACTCTCTTATTCTTCATAAAATTGGGGCCCTCCATTGGCCATGGGCATTCCATTGCAGCAGATAAATTCCTTCTTGAGATTCACATCAAATCTTTTTTTTTTTCCCCCTCAGAGTCCACAGTTAGATAAGCATAAAATAAAATTTTTATCAGTGAGATCTGGGTACATTTATGCAATTGTCCAAACCCACACAGCTGGTACATTAAGCAAGACTCCACGTCTAACTGACGTCTTTGGGCTCTCGGTGGTCTCTGCTTTGTCTAGGATAGCTGCACTACCTTGGTTTCCTTGTTTCTGTGTCTGAGCTCACATAGTTCTTTGTACCTCTCTTATGCCCAAACTTTTTCAAATCTGATGCAGTTAAAATGTGCTTCTCTTTCTTTTCTGCAAAAGTGCATGTTTCTTACTTATTTCCTTAGTGCAAGAGACTTTAAAACAATATTTCTTATTGCACAAGCTAGAGCTTAATAATTGCTTTAAAAGTTGAAGGGGACCTGGACTGCATTTCTTTACCTCAGAACAAATCCTGGAGAAAGCTAAGCAATGGGCTGGGCTATTATTTGACCAGCTTAATCATCTGGTACAGGAATCTTCTTTTTTTTTTTAGGATTTTCAGTTTAAAAAAAATATATATTTTTATTGATTTTTTACAGAGAGGAAGGGAGAGAGACAGAGAGTTAGAAACATCGATGAGCTAGAAACATCAATCAGCTACCTCCTGCACACCCCCTACTGGGGATGTACCCGCAACCAAGGTACAATGTCCTTGACCAGAATCGAACCTGGGACCTTTCAGTCCACAGACCAACGCTCTACCACTGAGCCAAACCGGTTTTGGCTGGTACAGGAATCTTAAGTCTTAAATTGGACTAGCTATTATTTTGACCTAGTCTCTTTCTCCTTTAACATATTTATCACAATTAGCTGATAAATTAGCAGAGGTCAAGTAGACTGTTCAGTGAAGAAACTAGAAATATTCATAGTAAGTTCTTACTAAATGCTCAGTCTTGATGGTGATGGTGATACAGGGTTTGTCATTTACATGTAATTTCTTGCAGGATGAGGTGTTTCATTACAACAGAAATGGCAGTGTTATTAGGGACTAGAGTCTGTGCTTCCTGTCTGGCACTAATCACCATGATGACTACACACAGGGAAGGCTATGGCAGTGGCTTGCAGGCAGGAATTTGCATAAGAACAGCACTTTTGTGAACATGCAGAGAGGTCAATAAGTACATGGTTATAAATTAGCTTGCTGGACTAGTGTGGTCATTAGCTGGGTCGAGTGTTCCTATTTCATATAATTGTTTGCTGCACCTGAATTAATTTGAGTGTTTAAATCCTGCATATTAATTCTGTGCTGCAGGATGTAAAGCTTTGGACTAATCCCTTTAATACTCCTTATTATAAACACCTTAATCAAGCAACAGCTTTATAATTAGTTCTACTTACAGGCTGGATATAATTTACCAGTTTTACAGCTCATAAGTTACCACAACTTTTTAATCATAGTAATTATGCTTTAGAATGTAAGCATAAATAGACTTTTCTAGTTTATTCCAAGGATGAAACGAAGGCAGTCAAAAATCAGGAGATTAATAAAATCCAATATATGGATACACTTTGTATTTTTATGGCAGCTCAAGATCACTCATCCTTGGAATTTAATCACCAGATTAAGGTAGGCTATTGAGCTGAGAAGGTGATTTTTTTTCTTTAAAAGGAAGTACAGTTCTCTATGTATTACATATTTCTTTTGTTGGGTGTGAAAAATGCTGACATGATTTAATTTTATCACAGCAGTGAGCACTCTGACAATATCCCTCTCGTGTACTAAACCTAGTAAGTAAATAACGGGTTAGCTACTAAGGATGTGCTGATCCATTTTTCTTTTCATTTGTTTTTTCCCCCTGAGGATTTTAAAGTACAAATCATTTCTGGCATTAAGAATTTGTATGGTCCAGCTACACAGTTTAGAGAGCAGAACTTTAAATTAAGTCTTAAATAGGCATTTAAATTAAATTTGTTAAGAGATATATTCATATTAATTTAAGTAAAATTAATTATTCAAAACACTTCATTGAGGCTTAGGAATATTATAAAAGATAAGGATCTATATTATTGCTAAATATCAATGAATATACATTATTGGTTGATCTATTAAGGATATAATCATTGTTTTCATATATCTTGCTGAAATATTTGAGATTCTGGTATAAATTCAATATGTAGATAATTTTTTTGAGAAAATTTCATTATAATAGACTAAAACCTTTTGGGTTTCAACCATAAAATCTGTAATTATATGAAATAGTATTTGTATATGTGTAGGTATAAATATGATTTTATATTTATGTACGTGCAAGTAAATGTAAACAGTCAGGCTTTGGTATAGCATAATGAGACATATACAGTGGTTAAGTACTATATTTTGATCATTCTAACGAAAGGTGTGGATTACCCTGTGGTTATTTTGGTCATAGTAAATTTTTAAAATTAATTATTTTTTTATTGTTAAAAGTATTACATATGTCTCCTTTTTCCCTGAATTAACACCCTCCCCCCTGCCCCTTCACCCCCCAAGGACAAACCCCCTCACCCCAGTATCCCTGTCCATTGGTTATGCTAATATGCATGCCTACAAGTCCTTCAGTTGATCTCTAACCACCCCCCCCCCCCCGGCTCTCCCCCCTCCCCCTGCCGCCTTCTCCCTGAGGTTGGACAGTCTGTTCAGTGCTACCTTGTCACTGGATCTATTTTTTTTTCATCAGTTTATGTTGTTTACTATATTCCACACATGATTGAGATTATGTGATATTTATCTTTCTCTAACTGGCTTATTTCACTTAGCATAATGCTCTCCAGTTCCATCCATGCTGTGGCAAATGATAAAAGTTCCTTCTTTTTTATAGCAGCGGAGTATTCCATTGTGTATGTACCACAGTTTTTTAATCCATTCATCTGCTGATGGGCACTTAGACTGTTTCCAAATCTTAGCTATTGTAAATTGTGCTGCTATGAACATAGGGGTGCATGTATCCTTTCTAATTGGTATTTCTGGTTTCTTGGGATATATTCCTAAAAGTGGAATTACTGGTTCAAATGGGAGTTCCATTTTTAACTTTTTGAGGAAACAATGTACTGTTCTCCACAGTGGCTGCACCAGTCTGCATTCCCACCAGCAGTGCAGGAGGGTTCCTTTTTCTCCACATCCTCACCACCATTTGCTGTTTGTTGATGATAGCCATTCTGACAGGTGTGAGATGGTACCACATTGTTTTGATTTGCATTTCTTGGATGATTAGTGACTTTGAGCATGTTTTCATATGTCTTCCCAGCTTTCTGTATGCCCTCTTTTGAAAAGTGTCTATTTAGGTCCTTTGCCCATTTTTTGAATGGATCGTTTAATCTTCCTTTTGTTAAATTGTATGAGTTCCCTGTAAATTTTAGAGATTAAACCCTTATCTGAAGTAGCATTGTCGAACATGTTCTCCCAAGCAGTGGGCTTTCTTGTTGTTTTCTTTTGCTGTGCAGAAGATTTCATTTTGGTGTAGTCCCATTTGTTTATTTTCTCCTTAGTTTCCATTAGGAGCTGTATTGGTAAAGATATTGCTATGACATATGTCTGATATTTTGCTGCATTTGAAGTCTTCTAAGATTTTTATGGTTTCCTGCCTTACATTTAAGTCCTTTAGCTATTTTGAGTTTGTTTTTGTGTATGGTGTAAATTGGTGATCTAGTATTATTTTTTTGCTAGTATCTGACCAAATTTCCCAGCACCATTTATTGAAGAGACTGGCTTGACTCCATTGTATGCTCTTGCTTCCTTTATCAAATATTAATTGAGCATAATGGCTTGGGTCAATTTCTGGGTTCTCTGTTCTGTTGCATTGAACTACATGTCTGTTCTGGTGCCAGTACCAGGCAATTTTGAGAACTGTGGCTTTGTAATACAGCTTGATATCTAGTATTGTGCTCCCTCCAACTTTGTTCTTCTTTCTCAGGATTGCTGTGGCTATTCAGGATCTTTTTTTATTCCAGATGAATTTTTGGAGAGTTTGTTCTAGGTCTGTGAAATGTGCCATTGGTATTTTAATGGGAATTGCATTGAATCTATAAATTGCTTTGGGTAGTATGGACATTTTAATAATGTTCATTCTACCAATCCATGAACATAGTATGTCCTTTCATTTGTTTATATCTTCCTCTATCTCCTTTTTCAATGTCCTGTAGTTATAGGTCTTTTACCTCCTTAACTAAGTATATTACTATGTATTTTAATTTTTTTTGATGAAGTTGTAAGTGGGATTGTTTTTTACATGACTTTTTCTGTGAGTTCATTATTGTTGTATAGAAAAACCATAGATTTATGGGTATTAATTTTGTATCCTGCTATATTGCCAAATTCATTTATTAAGTCTAGTAGATTTTTTATGGAGTTTTGGGGGTTTTCTATGTACAATATCATGTCATCTAATAATACAGTTTTACTTATTTTTTCCCCAATTTGAATGCCTTTTATTTTTTCTTGTCAGATTCGTATGGCTAGCACTTCCAGTCATACAGAAGTGGTGAAAGTGGGAATCCCTGTCTTGTTCCTGTTCTTAGGGGAAATGGATTTAGTTTTTGCCTATTAAGTATGATGCTGGCTGTAGGTTTGTCATAGAAGCCTTTTATTATGTTGAGGTATGATCCCTCTATTCCCACTTTGCTGAGAGTTTTTATCAAGAAAAGGTGTTGGATTTTGTCAAATGCCTTTCCTGCATTGATTTATATGATTATGTGATTTTTGTCTCTCAGTTTGTTTATGTGATGTATCACATTTATTGATTTGTGGATATTGTACTATCTTTGCATCTCCAGAATAAATCCCATTTGGTCATGGTTATAATCTCTGTAATGTAATGTTGGATCCGATTTGCTAGAATTTTGTTGAGGTTTTTAGAATCTATGTTCATGAGGGATATTGGCTGTGGTTCTCTTTTTTTGTAGTGTCTTTATCTGGTTTTGGAATTAGGGTAATGCTGGCTTTATATAAAGAGCTTGGAAGTGTGCCTTACTTTTGAATTTTTTGGAATGGTCTGAGGAGGATATGTTTTAGTTCTTCTTTGAATGTTTGGTAGAATTCTCCTGTAAAGCCATCTGGACAAGAGCTTTTGTTTGCTGGAAGATTTTTCATTTTTCATTTTTCATTTATTGCTTCAATTTTTTGGGTAGTTATCGGCCTGTTCAGGTTTTTTATTCTTCCTGATAGAGTTTTGAAAGCTTTTATTTTTCTAAGGATGTATTTTTCTATGTCAATTTTCTCTAGTTTGTCCAGTTTGTTGGAATAGAGTTGTTCATAGTATTTTTTCATAGTTCTTTGTATTTCTGTGGGGTAGGTTGTTACTTCACCTCTTTCATTAATGATTTTGTTTATTTGGGTTCTCTCTTTGTTTCTTGGTGAGCCTGGCTAGAGGTTCATCAATCTTTTTTATCCTTTCAAAGAACCAACTTTTGGTTTTATTGATCTTTTGTATTGTTTTCTTGGTCTCTATGTTGTTTATTTCCACTCTGATCTTTATTATTTCCTTCCTTCTGCTTACTCTGGGCTTTTCTTGTTTCTTTCTTTCTAATTCTTTGAATTGTAGGGTTAGATAATTTATTATCTTTTTGTTTTGTTTTGTTTTGTTTTTTGAGGTAGCCTGTAGAACTATGAAGTTCTCTCTCAAGACTACTTTCATGGTGTCCTATAGATTTTGGATTGTTGTGCTTTCATTGCCGTTTGTTACCAGGATGCTTTTTACTTCTTTGATTTCTTTGGTAACCCAATCATTATTTAATAGCATGATATTTAGCTTCCAAGTGTTTGATTTTTTTCATTGTTTTTATTTTAGTTGATTTCTAATTTTATACCATTGTGATCCTAGAAGATTCTTGATATGATGCATATCTTCTTGAATTTGAAAATGGCAATGTAAGAGGCCCTGGTTTTTTCCTATCTCAGGGGATAGCAATTGCTTCTGAGGATGCCTCCAAAACTTAAAGGTTAAGACTTACATGGAGGACTTCAATAATCCTTCAGAGACCCCAATCCCCACAGCCGGGGGCTATTCACCTGCAGCGCCCTTGAGGAATTGTATATGTCTCTGTTCTTGCAGGTCAATATCTAAGATTCTAATTAGCTTTAGCTTGTCTCTGGCCATGCTGTTTATCTCATAATTTGGTAACATTCCAGTCTGGTTCCTATCCTAAAGGATTTTTTCTCTTTCTGAAAATGTATTCAAATGTTAGCATCAAAGTAAATGAGTTCTGAGTTGCAATAGCAAACCAAATGTCCATAATACCAATCAATTATAAATTATGTAAGAACATCATTATACTCAGCAAGAGAGGTTTTATTTCATCACTGTAAATAGTCTTAGTGTACTCTCAAAGTAACCATGCTTACATGCAACCTCTGACCTGGCCTACAAATAATTGTCAATTATTTTAACTACCTTTATATTCAATAAAACTTACTATGACCAATTGACATCTTCAGAACATTTCACCCCAAAGCTATAGAATATAGATTCTTTTCAAGTGCACACAGAACATTTTCAAAGACAGACCACATATTAGGAGACAAGAAAAGTCTCTTGGGGGTGACCAGGCAAGCAGGGAAGGGCAGTTGGGTGTGACCAGGCTGGCAGGAGAGAGCAGTTGGGGATTACAGGGTCAGCAGAGGAGGGCAGTTGGGGTGATTGGGCTGGGAAGGGAGGGCAGTTGGAAGCAATCTGGCCAGCAGGGGAGCAGTTAGGCATTGATCAGACTGGCAGGGGAGTGGTTAGGGGGTGATCTGGCTGGCAGGCAGGTGAGCAGTTGGGAGTCAGCAGTCCCTGATTGTGAGAGGAATGTCTGACTGCCGATTTAGGCAATCAGACATCCCCTGAGGGTTCCCATATTGGAGAGGGTGCAGGCTGGGCTGAGGGACACCCTCCCCCCCCCCGTCCAGTGCACCAATTTTGTGCACCAGACCTCTAGTGCTTTAATAAGTGGGCAAGCAACTGTGACACATGCTACAAATCTGTACACAATTTCTATACTGTCTGACGAGTGAATTTTTTTCCTTTTGTCACTGACTACCTGTATCTAAGGTTTTCAGTTGGTATATTTAATTACATTTTAACACAAACTCCTAAATCCATAAATATTTTTGTATTTAATAGATTGAAACATCATACTGAAATAAAGGAATAAAACAGGAATTTATTGTGAATCTGTGAGCAGAAGTAAATTAAGAGAAGCTTGTTTAACTTAGTATAACCTTTGGTTTTAATTTACAAACTTTATTTTTTTATACATTTTTTAAATTTATGTTTTTGAATGTTGTATTTTTTTGCTATTGTCTCTTTTTGTTCCTAACTATGTATGAATTATGAATAGAAAATGAAGTAAAAGGAACAAACTCCTAAAATTTCACTTTTATCTCTTCTGATTTCCTTATTGGCAAGCATTATCCAGTCAAGAAAAATCTCCCAGCAGCCTTTTGGGTGATGGTCTTTGTTACAGGGAAATCTTTTATTTCATTCCAGCAAAGAAATGAGCCAATTTGATATGATCCTTTTATCCCAGAGAAAGGGCACAACTTCTTTATTTTCAAGGTTGTGCATTTTTTTCAACTGTAAAACATACTCCACTATTGAAGCCATAATGATATGCACTTGTCAATCAATCTTAACCTACTATACTATGGTTATGGCATTTTATCTAAAAAGAGAAGGATTAAAGGCTTTGCATGAAATGAAATGTATAGGCAGTCAGGAAAGTATAATGCATGTCATTAGCTATCTGGGAAGAGAAAAATGGACAGAGACAGATTATCAATATTTGATTTCTCCCAGGCATTAAGAAGTATTTAAGGCTACCTACAAAATAATGTTAGGGAATTTGACACTTTGATTCCTATTTTGTTCTCTTGGCAATTATTTAAAAGAGCTCCTTTATCCAGCAGCTACATAAATCAAATTTGAAAAGAATAACATTTTAAAGTGAGTCTAAGAAAAGGAAAAAAAGAAAAATCTGTTCTAACAGAAGTGCCACAACTTTAGGAGAGGATTTTAAACGTTGTTTTCTTCAGGCATATTTTATTTCTTTGGATACAATTTTTATGGTGGCTTGGGTATCTGGAATTAGTTTAAAATATGTTTGCTTCTCTTTGGGTCTCTGAGCAGCACTGGGGCTATTGAGAGGGAAAAAGCAACTTACAGAAATACAGCAAAAAGGAAACCAAGACGGAAGTGGCAAATTTACTTTCTCAGAAAGATGGATATGATGGGAAGTGACAGCTATGTCCAACATTAAAAACTAATGGGAAGATACTAGTCGCAGGGACTTGAGAAGCAAATTTGTATTTGATGATCTCAGTGATTGTGTTTTTAAAGTGAGCCTTGCTTCTCTACAGAACAATGGAATTGCATTTAGAAAACTGAAAATTATTACTAAAAATGTTCTGGGCAAAAACTGCCTGTGTAACACCCAAGAAATGCATTTAGTTGTTGACAGAATATTCTCCACAATGAAAACAAAAAGGAAGCCTGTACTTGAAACTTCTGTTTTTAAAAGTGCCGATGGTTACTTGATTTGTCATCTCTGAGTGTTTATAATAAAAAACTTCAACAACCTGATCCAGAAAATTAGTTTTGCCCAACTCCATGAAGTCTGCTAATTCCAGAAAAAAAAAAAAGATAGAAATTACCTGAGAAGGCAGGCAGATGACTGAAAAAGTGTCAATAAGCTGATTCCAGAAAGCATTGGGGATGACATAGAAAAGGCTGGTAATCTATTTACCTTTTCCATGAAGTGTTGGTTAGAAGTAAACTGTGAAGTGGTAATAAAACAAACTTCTCGGTGAAGGCAGTAGTTTGAAACATCTTTGGGGATAAGACAGCTAGATGCTTAGCTTGAACAAGCTGATGGATACTAGCTTCAGAATTTATTTAAAAGTCAGAAACTTTTGCCAAAACCGGTTTGGTTCAGTGGATAGAGTGTCAGCCCGCAGACTGAAGGGTCCTAGGTTCGATTCCAGTCAAGGGCACGTACCTTGGTTGTGGGCACATCCCCTGTGGGGGTGTGCAGGAGGCAGCTGATCAATATTTCTCTCTCATCGATGTTTCTTGCTCTCTATCCCTCTCCCTTTCTCTCTGTAAAAAAATCAATAAAATATATTTTTTAAAAAGTCAGAAACTTTAAATGCTCAAAAAAGTTCTTACCAGCGAAAATAATATAATAATTATCAGTATATGATATTTATGTAAATAAGCTACAGCAAGACTCCACTGATAGTAAATTCTAATTAAAGTCTACCCATTTACATTGTAGTTGTACTAATGCACCAGTACCACCATACCTTTTTATTACTCATTTTCTTTTTTAATTTTCTCCAGAAACAAAGATATAGTTTGGATAAAGCCAAAGCCCTCCCCTTCTTCCTTCCTTCCTTTCTTTCTTCCTTCCTTCCTTTCTTCCTTCCTTCCTTCCTTCCTTTTCCTTCCTTCCTTCCTTCCTTCCTTCCTTCCTTCCTTCCTTCCTTCCTTCCTTCCTTCCTTCCTTCCTTCTTCTATCCCTTCCTCCCCTCTTCTTCCTCTTTCCCCTCCCCTTCCCTTTTCTCCTCCTCCTCCTCCCCCTCCTCCTCCTCTTCCCCCTCCTCCTCCTCCTCCCCCTCCTTCTCCTTTTTCCTCCCTTCCTTCTCCTCCTCCTCCTCCTCCTCCTCTTCCTCCTCCTTACTTCGGACTGTATAATTTATCTTTCCTTTGGCCTGGTTGATGAAACTCCTGGGGGAGGAAATTTATGACAACTGAATTCCTTTTTGAAGATGTATCTTTCAAAATTAAGGTGATAGGGGAGATCAGAGAAAGCCTCTCATTGCCTTTTCTGTTTTTCAAGAGCCAACAGCTCAAAATAATATATCAGAGTAGCATATTTAGGAGAGGCATATGCTACACTCCAGTCTTTTGTAAATTTGTTAATTTCTTTACCCTCTAAATCCCACATATTGTTGAATATTTACTGCTTGTGAAATGAGAAAGTCTCATTTTTTTCATATATAAATGAAATTAATAATAGTATTTGGGTCATAAAGATGTTATCAACAGTAAATGAGATAAACATCTAAAAATTTTAGCTCAATGTATCACTGAGTAGCAAATGATCAAAAATTATGACTGATAATTATCTCACTGTTATAAATATAACCTACATGACTGTCTCCATCACTTTCATGTCTTCATTTAAACATTTTTATTTCAAGTTAGGCCTTTTCTGGCTGCCTATTTAAAACTCTAATACTTATTTTTTTTTATTCCCTTTCCTGTTTTGTTTCCTATGTAATATGTATTTAATATTATTTTACTACATTTCACTTACATTGCTTAATTTTTATCTCCAACCACAATATTGTAAGCTCTTTTAGGGCAGGATTATTTTGTACAGAGCAGGCACTCAGGTTCTCAATAAGTATTTGTTGAATGAATGAGTGAATGAATGAATGATAACAAAATCTGGTATGTGATGAACTGTGACCCTGTGTCTCTCTTATCTGAGCTTATTCTTTGTTCTCAGTGGCAGCTGAGTCCTCTCCAGTTTTTTTTTTTTTTTATGACAATAGAGAGGTGCTTTAATTTTCATTTGACAATTGTATTGAGATACAATACTTTTGAAATAGCAGTTGGTGGCTTTTTCTTTTGTATTTTCTGTACACCTGACCTAGTTCCCATTTGGTCAAGAGCCAGAACTTGCCAAATGTATGTGTTAAGAAAATATTGTTACAACAAAAAAACAGAGTAAGTGTTTAGGTTTCAAAATCATAAGACTCAAGGGGACTCAAAGCTATGAAAACATGTGGAAACTCAGAGCAAGGTTTTCTTCCCCTTTAACTAAAATAGATTCCCTGGACTATGGAGACTTGAAAAATTGGCGGTGGAATCAGCAGTGAGTAGGCAAAAAGGGGGCTTGAAAAAGGAATCCCTACACTCAGAGGTTTACCCAGGCTCCGTCTTGGCTTTGGGAAAAATAGATAGATTTAATGATTCAAGTGAAGAGAGGAACTGTGCTTCATTTTCTAGACAGTGATCAAGGAAGCAGAAAGTCTCTAGAGTAGAAATGGCCATGTGATGGCCCTAAGAAAATGGACCTGTGACCACCTGACCCCATTGGGACATGACTGTGATTTTGATAAACTTTCTGTTCTATATCTCATACACTCTTTGTAGCTGACTTTAAGATGGCCACCACTCTCCCTTAGCATCATCGAGCTTTCATGAGCTGCTGCTGCTACTCACTTAGGAGTGCCCAGAGATGTCTCTCCCGGGCAAGGAAGTGGCCTTCAGGTCCTTGGATAAAAAAATCCCTACTATTGACACCAAGTCTCATTTCAAGAAGGCACTTCCATTTTATGAAACTCCCTCACTAAAGTGAATGTAATCTTATGTTTCACTCTTGTCCAATACATACTTCTGGACAAGAAAAGTAGAGAACAACCTTTGAACATGGTTGGGATTTTACTGGAATGGTCTCACTAGCTCTGAGCTTTTGTGCAAGGCTTCATCTTCTGATATACCAGAGGCAGTGAGAACTGGTGAACTTTCCATGTATATTTTGTATTCTATCATCTGGACATTACTTTCAACTAGAACTCTTTTGGAGTGAAAAATATTTTCCCCCCTGCATTGTCAAAGCTTGTTCCCATCAGAGAATTACATAGCTATCCATGTCCCTAGTCCATCTCCAAAGCCTCACTGAGTTTATTACCAGGTAAAATGGGTTGCAGATCTTTGGATGTGGAGGAAATGGCTGATTTTCTTGTCAACTGTGTCAACATGTCCTTTCTCATTTTTTGGTTCATTGCTCACTCGCTTCCTTGTTGCCTTCCAATTAGGCTCAGGAGTATCAAGATAGCCAGTCTTCTCAGTGGTTTGTTGTGATTGGATATGCCACATTTCTGCCAGAACTCTACATTCTATCTATGTTTCTAGCCATTGAATCTCTGGATGGGAGTTGAATTCCACTTGTTGGCTTACTGAAAAGACCCAAAATGTTTCATGTCCAAAATTCCACATTTGAGTGGTAACAGGAAAACTTCCCAGCTGCCAGAATAGCTAAATCAAAGTAACCAGGCTCAAAACATCTGCATCATAATAACTCAATTTCTTGGCAATAATTGAGGCATATATGAATTAAAGATTTCAAAAAAAACAATGACAGTGTGAATTGAAAAGGGGGCACAGAAATAGAAGGAAAGTAGAAGCTAAAAATCAAATGGATTTTTATTGGCTAGGAGTAGTGAGGTATAATGTTGACTTTTAAAACTTTAATGTATTATTTTATCCTCAGCAACAAGGTAAATTAGAATTATTATCAAAGAAATGGAATGGAAAAGTTGAATAGTTTTGTGTCAGGCTAGAGAAAAATGCTGTGTTTTTAGTTCTGGACCAAATCATATATACATAGCAGTGATTACCACATTAGAATGCTTTTATTTCCATAGGGTATCTAAATAACTGATTAGAATGATTACTTAGAGCATATGTGTATGGAAATAGTTTTAAATGCACTTGAAAAAGATGAATTGACTCCACAGTGATGAGGTCAAGGGTCACATTCAAGCACATATGTTGTGATATTTTATTAGGTAGAGAAATTTAGGTGGAGTAGAATTGGCCTCTAAATATCCCCGGTACTCTCCTCAGCCTTTATACTATTGATGTAATATAAATAAGATTAACAACTTAAAAAAATTCTTCTTGCTATGAACATATGAAATCAATAGACCAAGACAAGTAAGTAGTTCTATTTTTGATTTGGACTTCTAAGTTCACATTTTCTCCTTTGAAATTCTATAGAGCTGCTTAGCTTAGTTTCTGCACAAAGAAAGACAATTTAAAACTACCAAAAGATCCAAAGCATCCACCTTCCTTGGGCAAACTTCTCAGTGGCCTTTCTGAGTAGTAACATTTGTTTAGGTGCGAGAATGACATGATCATGCCTTTTTATCTGCTTGCTTCTCTCTAAACTCTTCTTTATAGATCTACCTATTGGCAACTACATTTATTTATGTTTATTCCTTATGATTTAGATGTGAAGAAAGATTAACTCAGTGTTTCCCAACCTTCTCTCATGATGAGAATCACCTGGTGGAGTTGTTAAAACACAGATTCCTGAATCCCAACTAAGAAGTGCTAAACTAGAATTTTTGGGAACATATAGGTAAAATTGTATACTTAACTAGTGCTCTAAGACAGATGTTATATACAGAGCACTAAGTTAGGTATGTAATTTTACCTATATGTTCTCAAAAATTCTAGTTTAGCACTTCTTAGTTGGGATTCAGGAATCTGTGTTTTAACAACTCCACCAGGTGATTCTCATCATGAGAGAAGGTTGGGAAACACTGGATTAACTTATCAAGTCAGACAAAGATGCATGGATTTAAAAAACCATCTTTAAAAAAGTCCTGCCGGTGTGACTCATTGGTTGAGTATAAATCCATGAATCAGAAGGTCAGGGCACATGCCTGTGCTGTGGGCTTGATCCCCAACAAGGGGCATGCAGAAGACAGCTGATTGATGATTCTCATCAATGATGTTTCTATCTTTCCCTCTCCCTCTCCCATCCTTTCTCTGAAATCTTAAAAACAACAACAACAACAATACACACACACACACACACACACACACACACACACACACCCAACAAAAATCATATTAAAAATGGTAGGAACAGTGATCTCATGGCTTTTGTGCAACTTCCATAAATATTGCAAGCAGCAGAAGCCCTCTTTAAAATATCCCCCTCCATTTTTCAAAAATATTAAAAGATGGCTCACATCAGAAAACTACTAGATTTAATAAATGAATTTGACAACATAGCAGGATATAAATACCCAGAAATCTATGGAATTTTTATACACCAATAATGAATTCTCAGGAAGGGAACCCAAACAAACAACCCCATTTACCATTGCAACAAAAATTTTTAGATACTTAGGAATAAACTTAACCAAGGAGGTAAAAGACCTGTGTTTGAAAAACTGCAAAACATTGAAAAAAGAGAGAGGATTATATACAAGTGGAAGAATATACCATGCTCATGAATTAGTAGAATCAACATCATTAAAATGTCCATACTACCCAAGGCAACCTACAGATTTAATGCAATCCATATTAAAATACCAACAGCATATTTCACAGAGCTAGAACAAATTCTCCAAAAATGTATATGGAATCAAAAGAGATTCCAAATAGCTGCAGCAATCTTGAGAAAGAAAAAGGAAGTTGGAGGAATCATAATACCAGGTTTCAAGTTATACTACAAAATCACTGTACTCAGAACAACCTGGTAATGGCAAAAGAGCAGGCACATAGACAAATGGAACAGAACAGAGAACCCAGAAATCAACCCAACTCTTTATGCTCATTTAATATTTCACAAAGGAGGCAAGAACATACAATGGAGTCAAGACAGTCTCTTTAATAAATAGTGTTGGGAAAATTGCACAGATACATGCAAAAAAAATGAAACTAGACCATCAACTTACACCATACTCAAAAAAATAAACTCAAAATGGATAAATGATTTAAATGTATGATGTGAAACCATAAAAATTCTAGAAGAAACCATTGGCAGCAAAATCTCAGACATCTCTCGTAGCAATATGTTTATGGATACATCTCCTAGGACAATGGAAATTAAGGAGAAAATAAACAAATGAGACTACATCAAAACGAAGAGCTTCTGCACAGCAAAATAAACCATCAATAAAATAAAAGTACCCACTCCATGGGAGAACATATTTGCCAATGATACACCTAATAAAGGGTTAACCTCCAAAATTTACAGGGAACTCATACAACTTAACAAAAGGAAAATAAACAATCCAATTAAAAAAACAAAAACAAAAAACAAAAACAAAAACAAAAAACGGGCAAAGGAACTTAATAGACACCTTTCCAAAATGGACACACAGAAAGCCAAAAGACATATGAAAAGATGCTTAAAGTCATTAATCATCGGAGAGATGCAAATCAAAACAACAATGAAGTACCACCTCACACCTGTCAGAATGGCTATCATACAAACGCAAGTGCTGGCGAAGAGGTGGAGAAAAGGGAACCCTCGTGCACTGCTGGTAGGAATGCAGACTGGTACAGCCTCTGTGGAAGACAGTTAGGAGTTTCCTCAAAAATTTGAAAAGGAAACTGCCATTTGACCCAGTGATCCCACTTCTAGACATATATCTCAAGAAATCATAAACACCAATCTGAAAGGATATATGCACCCCTATGTTCATAGCAGTACAGTAGTTAAGATTTGGAAACAGCCTAAGTACCCATCAGCAGATGAGTGGATTAAAAACCTGTGGTACAGCCCGGTTTGGCTCAGTGGTTAGAGCGTTGGACTGTGGACTAAAGGGTCCCAGGTTCAATTCTGGTCAAGGGTGCGTGCTGGGGTTGCGGGCTCAATCCCCAGTCAGGGGTGTGCAGGAGGCAGCCAATGGATGATTCTCTCTCATGATTGATGTTTCTATCTCTCTCTCCCTCTTGCTTCCTCTCTGAAATAAACAAACAAACAAAACACACACACACACACACACACACACACACACACACACACACACACCTGTGGTACATCTATACAATGGAATACTATGCAGCTCTAAAAAAGAAAGAACTCTTACCATTGGCAACAGCATGGATGGACCTAGAGAACATTATGCTAAGTGAAATAAGCCAGTCAGAGAAAGAGAAGTATCATAGGATCTCACTCATATGTGGAATCTAATGTCCAACATAAACTGATGAACAAAAATAGATGCAGAGACATAGAAATGTCTGTTAAACCTCAGAGGGAAGGCAAGGGAGGAGGAGAACAGGAGATCAATCAGTTAACTCATATGCATTTATTTATAACCCAAGGACACAGACAGTGGGTGGTGACGGCTTCAGGGGTGTGTGGGGCACGGGACAGGGCAATGGGGCGGGAAAGGGGGACATATGTAATACTTTCAACAATAAAGATTTATTTAAAAAAGTATGGCTCATATCCATTATGCATTTCTCTATTTTAAATAAATTTAAAGGGAAAACTAGATGATGTAATGACATCATAAAATTCCGTGTTGTTTAATAATAGAAATAAAAAAGAACAGAAGTCAACCAATAGAATGCAGTCAATTCAGTCATTCCATAATATTTATAGAACAACTGCTCTCTGCAAGCACTATTCTACTTGTTTGAGATAACTTACTGAACAAAACATAAAAAGCTCCCTGCCCTCGTGGAGTTTACATTTTTGTGAAGGGCCCTGATAATAAAACATGTACAACATTGCAAAGTTAGAGAACAAGCCACAAAACCACCTTCATCTCTGACACCAATGGCAAGTTTGGGAACCCAAAACACATTCAGATCGGATAATCCACTAGGACTAATGGAATTAATTGAAAGCTGTTATACTCATGGTTGCAGTTCATTACAGTGAAAGGATACAGACTGAAATCAGCAGAGGGAAGGCTAGCATGGGATGGAGTTCAAGAGGTTCCTAAATGTGGAGCTCCCTGTTGTCTTCTCCCAGTGAAGTCATGGACATAATTAACTCATTCCAGAGGTGAACTGAAATAATAATCACAGAGTATTGCCAACAAGGGGAGCTCACTTGAAACTTAGTGTTCAGAGTCTCTATGGGGGTCCCATTATGTAGATATGGTCAGCTGCCCACATAGCTCACCTCAGCTTCCAGCCCCTTTGGAGGTTGAGCAGGTACTGTGTGACCAAAGTCTCTGCCATAAATCACATTGTTAGACTATGTGGCATGGCTCAGAGCCCCCTGGTGAACACATACAGTTATTAGGCAGGATACTCCAAAAGTTTATCTCCCAGGAGCTGAGGGCAAAGGCATAATCTTCCTTTGGTCAAGGATAAATTCTTTACTACATAATAATATATACGTATATTATATTGAGTAGTGAGTGTTGTAAGAGTACATGTGCTAAGGAAAGGCTTTTTAAAAATAGAGCAAGGTAAAAGGAATGGGAAGTGTGTGCATTGAGGGTAGTAGGGGGCAAGGGCAGTTTGCCTTATTGAATACAGTGTTCAGATAAGCCTCATAAAAAGGATGACATTTGAGCAGTTGACACATATGATTTTTAAGGTAATAAAACCAAGGTCTAGAAAGGTCTTATCTGAGGCCAACTGAGATCTGCTGCCTGTTACATGTCATTGAGCAAAGACATTGTCCAGTGGAGTGCTGTGTAAGTATCCAGCCTGCAGGGTAATGGGTCAATTTTTGCCCATAGTCAAGGAGGCTTTAGCATAGAAGAATCACAGAGATGACAGTTATGGGAGTCAACAGAGATCTAGGAGCTGGTCCAAGATAAATTAAAGTTCTAAAATCCGGAAGGAAGCAAGGCAAGAAGCAGAAGGAGCAGACAGGCAGCAGAATGGCCTGTTCAAATTTCGGACAGTTTTTCTGAGTCCATGGGATGTGTTTGCACATCAGCCATCCTTCTGTTTCACCTGGTGTGAGGGTAACAGTGAATGCCATAAATTATTTTCCTAGAATGTTCTACTCTCCTCTTTCTTTTGGCAAAGTCATAGTCTTCTTACAAGACCCAGTTCACACATCTCTGATTAGTCTCTCTTCTGCTCTTCTTCAGTACCTTGAACTCACTTCTATAGTGTCACATCATTGTATTATGGTCTTTTGCAGACACTTCCAATGATTAAACTGTGAGCATATAATTAGTAAGAAACATATTTTATTTATATTTGTATTCTTAGCACAAACGTTACCCAGAAAGTGTTCAGTAAGCATGTGTATAGGTTGAGTAAATAAGTGAATTCTTGAATCCATGAAGGACCTCAAAGTGATTATTTGTTGTATACTTCTGATATAATCTCAGAAAACAATTAAGTGATATGAACACTGCTTGTTGTATGAAGATATGGATCATAGTAGAGATTACATAAACCTCGCAAAACAGAGGTTGATAAATCTGGCAAGCTAGCAAACAATGTGGTCACTACTCTGTGCTTACTTTCTTATTTACAGTTCTAGAAATAATTCTGGATTGGATTTTTGTATAAGTTCTTCTAAGATTAATGATTTTTTATGCAAAATTTATTTATTTAATTTATTTTTATTTTTTGTAGTTTATTCCTTGATTGATTTTATTTTGTTTTTTTTTCTCATTTTTTAATTAAAGTATTATATGTATACATACCTTACCAATTTCCACCCTACCCCCACTCCCATACAGGCCCTCCCTCCCCAGAGTTTTTCGTCCAGTGGTTATGCTTATATGCATGCATACAAGTCCTTCGGTTGATCTCTTATCTCCCCCATATCTCCCTACCCTTCCCGCTATAATTTGACAGTCTGTTTTTTTTTACTGTCTCTGTATCTATCTTTTTGTCCATCAGTTTATAATGTTCCTTATTATACATAAATGAGTGAGATCATGTGGTGTTTTTCTTTCATTGGCTTATTTCACTCAGCATAATGTTCTCCAATTCCATAATTTACTTATTTAACTATTTCTTCCTACAAACCAGGCATTCTGCAAAGTACTAGGGATACAAAAATGAAGAAGACACAACCCCAGTATTTTTGTAGAGAACATTTTAATCTTAGATTTTAAGGAGGCAATTGGCATGATACGTACAAAATGAGGCAGGTCTAGAGCAGCAAGTAGGTGTAATGTCATTCTCTTTTAAAAAAATAACGCCTATTGGACAGTCAGTCTATTCACATATAAAAGCAATGGCTCTGAGTGCAAAGATAGGAAGCATTCTAACTTTTCTAATCTGGCTCTTGTCATCCAATTAAATTAAACGAAACTCCTTTCCAACAGTTTTGTGATTGTGGACAAGTTTTCTGAGCCTTGGTTTCCTGATTTTTAAAGATAGTGATATTTCTACCTCAAAAAAGTTCAGGAATAACTGTTGTTGTTGTTTTTTTTTTAAATGTTTTTATTAATTTTTAGAGAGAGAGAGAAAAAAAGAGGGATAGAGAAAGAGAGGATATCTAACAGACTCCAAACTAGGTAATGTATATTATACTTCACACTATCTTTGATATCAAATTGTTCAAATTTAAAAATTGTAGACCACAGATGATTGCAAAAAAATTATTCATTTTAATAATGTTCAAACTCCAAATTTCTATTGTATGAGAGAAGTGGACATTGTTTGAGTGACTAAGAAGATTAGGGTTCTCATGTTAAAAGAAAATACAGTTGTAATCTTATGCCTAGCAGATCCCCTTTCTATGAATGTATGTCTTGGTTCAGATAATACAGAAAATAACATTTTGGCTTTCCTGTCATCAGAATACATTGCACAGAAAGATGTTACTAGTAGTGCTCCATACCTTTCAGAGGTCAGATCTCTATGGACATGTCATATTTCACATGTTCTTTCAATTAGGGTTCTCAGGCCTTGATGTGTAACTGACTTTATTTTTTATAAGTGATCCTGTTTCATTTGTGAACTGAAAGAAAACAGATATTTGGTCAATTTGCTACAGGTCATAGGAAAAGAAAAATGCCAAATTAGAAATAGTTCAGTGAAAATGTATTTTAAAACCCTCAAATCATACATTTTAGTGCTGGTACAATTTATTTAAGCGATATATCCTTAAAGGGTGCTGAATCATACATTCTATGTTAAAACATTCAGCCAGGCTGGTTTTATGAAAAGCTTCTGCCATCGACTTTTACCCCTCTAAAATCCCAAGTATATTAGCTTTTCCAGCTCCAATCTCACAGTGTTTGAGCAATACCAATAACATATTTATTCAATGTATATATTCCTTTTATGATGATATTTCTGTAGAGGACATTTATATATTTCTAATGGGTTATATATTTATAATCAAATTAGAATATTGCCTTAGAAGATATTATGTTCTCTGTATAAAAGCCAAAAACAAAACATTGAATTTCAATTAAGCAGAAAGGCACTGTTTTAAGAAAAGATGCTGTTTATGCTGTTTGGAAACCTTCCAAATACAGTTATTATTTTTGTTAGTGTTGCAGCTGTGCTTTTTATAAGTACTAAAGCGACCTTTCTGCTGTTCTCTGGGCTTAGTGGTGTGTGTCGTGACTAGTGCTGTTTTCAGTGACTGCTGCGTTACAGAAAGCCGAGTTGATCCTTGCGTGCCATGTGGTTTGTCTCTTTTTTTGCTTCCAAGCAACAATAACCTCTCATCATGATTACAGAGTCTCTCGCAGAAAGATGGGCCTAAATCCCGGTGCTCCATCAACTCAGTAATCTATTCCAATCAGTACTTGATGGATTTGACAGGCCATCTCTAGCCAAGTGAGACCAACTCAGGCAGGTCAAGCAACGTAGAGGTCTGCTGCAGAATATTGGGTGAAATCCTTGTGCTACATAAAAAATTGCACACACTGAAACTGCTTTTGGTCTCCTCTCTGTGGTGAGAGAATGGATATGAAAAATTTCAAGAGCCACAATTCAAAATACCCCTGTTATTTTAATCATTGGGACAAATTCATTCAACATTAAAACTTAAAGATAAATAACCTGTTATTTTATTTAATCAACAACAAATACTTCAAGGTTATTAGATAAAATGTTTCAATGCATACACTGGCTTAGTAGTTTTGATTTTGCATTAAGAAAGCCCCAATTTCTGCCGAAAATGGTTTGGCTCAATGGATAGAGTGTCGGCTTGGGGACTGAAAGGTCCTGGG
The DNA here is from genome assembly GCF_964339955.1 of Pipistrellus hanaki. Taxonomy (NCBI): domain Eukaryota; kingdom Metazoa; phylum Chordata; class Mammalia; order Chiroptera; family Vespertilionidae; genus Pipistrellus; species Pipistrellus hanaki. Next base: position 67,534,263 of record NC_140506.1, on the reverse strand, counting down.
TTCAATTCTGATCAAGGGCATGTACCTTGATTGCGGGCATATCCCCAGTAGGGGTTATGCAAGAGGCAGCTGATCGATGACTCTCTCTCATCGATGTTTCTAACTCTCTATCTCTCTCCCTTCCTCTCTGTACAAAATCAATAAAATATATTAAAAAAAAAAAAGAGAAAGCCCCAACTTCTGAAAATCGTGAATCAAGTCTCACAATTCAATTTTGTAAGGCATAAACAAATATTTAGGTTTGTTAAAAGTCTTCTCCAATTCTGAAGGTGGAAAACATGGTGAGAAGCTCTTCCATGTAGCATGTCACACTTGAGCATTCCATTTTAACTAGGGAAGATTAGTCTCTCTTCCTATTTTTCCTTTTATATTAGCACTTCACAAGAATAGAATTTAGAAACCTGTAATTTCTCAATGCACATTAATTGCTATAGTTGATAATAATAATAATGATGATGCACAGATTTTCTTCTAGAAGTTCTTCAAAAAACTTAAAAAAATTATAGATAATAATCAGTGTTTCATGTTTTTGTCCTAGGGACAAAACTGAGCTGTGAATATTTAAAGTGTTTCTTACGATAAAATAGAAGTGATGTGTAATAGTTAAACATTACTTAACCTATTTCAGAAGACTTTATTCTTTTTAAAGTATACACCCTGGCAACTTACTTTAAGTATGTTTGACTCAACTGCCATTTGAAATATTTCAGCATACTCCACATACTTGAATAAAAACAACTTACTTATTGTACTCCACTTTCAATGGCTGATAAAAGCAGGTTGAAGGAAATTTATGAAGGGTTATCAATTTAAAGTGCTCACATTTCTTGCTCTACTATTTCCCGACTCTCCCCCCCACCCCCCCAAAAAAAAGGACTCAGCTGGCTCCCAGGACTTCCCAGCAAGATTTAAATAAAAAGAAATCTGATCTTTCCATTCTCCTTTGCCTTAGGCCTAGACTGTACACAGTAGCTGTTAATCTAAAAGTTTTATCTAAGATTTCAAAAAGCAGCTTGTGTGTGATGTGCAAGTAGCACAGCCTCAAAGCATTCGCAGGGATTTTCATTTTCTCTATGAGAATTCCTAGAAGCAGAATTCTTGTACAGATGTAACTTGAGTCTTCAGTGGTCACCTAAGTATAAGATTGCTCATCCTACTAAGAGCCTCTGTGATGTTCTGCTCCCCAGCACCAATGAGTGGACTTGCTTGAAGTACCTATAGGGAGGTGAGAGGGTATTTGGTTAAAAAAAATAAAAAAATAAAAAATAAAAATGCATTGGAAGCAGACTGTTTTGTCGTCGTACTGAATGCATCTTTATAATACTTTTTATGCGCTAACATCCTTTGCTACTGGACTCCTTGTCCAAGACACATTCTCAACCAGTAGGGATTAGAGACTGTTCTTTGGATTGGATGAGGTTTGGCAATTTAATCACGCCAGTGCATAGCCAAATCCCCTACTGCGCATAATAAAGGAAGTAACTGGTTTTAAATGAATGAACTCTTCATATAATAAAGGTAAAACATAAGGAAGATACAATGATACATCTGGTTTGGTGAACAACAAATAGATCTTGCTGTGATTATGAAAGTAAAGCTATGTTTAGAGGCTGGTCAGCAAGCTACAATGGAGGCAAGCGTGGAAAACAGTGAAGATGCCACAGCATGTCAAAAAGATTTGGTGTATCCCTTTTTGTCTTCTTATCCCAGAAAAAAAGAAAAAAAAAAGAAAATGGCTTTTGAAAAATTCTTTTTTTTTTTTTTTAATAAAGTGACTAAAATACAACTTCTTCCTTGGATATTTCACCCATCCTTCTTATGTTCATTACTTTTCATCATTTCACAGATGCAAATTGTAGAATTGTTATGGGAGGACATATTGGGATAATGATAGAGGCAGCTCTTTAAGTTGCCATCAACCACTAAACACCTTCCTTCCACTTAGAGACTCAGAAGACAGGCACCTTAGGTGGAAAACAGCAGCAAAGCAGCTGGGTTAGGTCTCTGAGCTGTGCAATTCCGCCCCTGACCACACGTGTCCTCTCAGCCCTGCAGATCCTTGAACAGTGCCTGCCAGAACTCTGCCTGAGGATGCTGCACTGACTCCCACTGCCTTGCAAGAGGCTCTGTGGGGGAGCACAGCCGAGATTAATATGCGTTGAAAAATAAAATGCCCTTACCACATTTTTGTCTGACCTTTGCACAGTTAAATAAAAATATTTCCTCACTGGGAGTTTTTGGCTTCCTGTCAGTTTTGTAGAAGGAGGGGGGAAAGTCCTACATCATAAGGAGAAGGGGACGCTGGTAAGTGAACTGTGACCGATATCAGTGGAGAGGTGATTCCAGTCAGGTTTCTCGTCCCCTCCTCCCCTTTGTACTTGGCGTTCTACCCTGGGGCAGAATAACTGATGGAAATTACATCTATGGGAGAGTTGAATATTGGTTTAAAATGCCAATAAGACAAGCTTGGGAGCAGACAATAGAACCTTTATTTGATTTCATGTTATTTTGCTCTGGAATGCCTCATATGCCAAAGCTCTGTGGCAGAGCCGGGTGAGTGGGAGGAAATCAGAGTTGTAAAAAGTTAACCTTGAACAAAGAAAACACCCAACGCTTCATGTCCTCTGCGGTACTGAAAGCCTTTTCAGGAACAAAGCTGAATCAATTGCCGGGAAGTATGTGGATAACACAAATGCAAAAGGCTTTTCTCACTTTCATCTATGAAGGTTCTTCATAGTCTATTTATTTCTTCTTCTCCTTTTTAATTTTTAAAAATTTTATTTTGCCAAGTCGGCTGAGGGAAGCAATGCCTGCTAGTAGAAAGAGACTGGTGTTGCCGTTGTCTTGTGAACACTGCCCAGACTTCAAGAACCAAGCTGAACCCCCCACAACGGCCTGGGTGCTACCTTTTCCTCTGTCCAGTTTTCATAGTTGAACTCTGGTCCAGGGCTCTATTATCACTTTCTTTTAAAAATAATTCACATTGTCAATACACCTTTACAAGAGTAAGTCGAACATGCTTTGGGATAATTAGCAGGAGGAATTACTTCATAGCCTCAACATAGAGATTGTTCTGCTTTCTCTTTTTAAAAATATATTTTTATTGAATTTTACAGAGGAAAGGACAAGGTGAGGGAAAAGAGAAGGGAGAGAGAGAGAGAGAGAGAGAGAGAGAGAGAGAGAGAGAGAGAGAGAGAGAGAGAGAGAGAGAGAGAGAGATAAGAGTGAAACATCCATTGGCTGCCTCCTGCAGCCCATCCCTAAGCCTGCAACCTGGGCTTGTGCTCCAACCGGTAATCAGGTAATCAACTTCAGTGCACAGCGCACAGCCTACACAACCAGGGCTCTTCTGTTTCCTCTTTTGTTTTCAACCCTGAGTGTCCTTTTGAAAGGAACCACTCTGCCAGCTTGGGCAGCATGCTCTCCTTATTTTTCCCCACGAGGAGACAATAATCAGATTTTGATTACAGTCTTCAGCTCATCAGGAGATGAATGGCAGTTTCAAGAAGAGCATAAGACAGTTGATAATCTCTAGTTTGGGGAACTGAACAAACACATTAAACGTGGAAAGTTAGTCACCAGGATAAAGGGTTAGGAAGGGCATTTAACTAAATTCAACTAAAAAGAACACATTTTTAGGAGCTCCAAGAGATATGGTAGTACTTTAGCCAAGGTACCGGCATTTCTTCTTTCCTCAGAATATCAGGGCTTCGTATATATGAGGATTACCAGTGTTACATAAAGTTTAAAGAGAAAAATTGAGGTTTATTACAGTTCAATAAAGTAAAATCTTTAAAAATAACAAATTATTAAGAAGGATAAAGTTGCCTGCAAACTTTTACAGATGTATCTATTTCTATTTGGTGAGGTATAGCTTGAATTGGTCCCATTCTGGTGTTTTTTTTTTTCTTAAGTTATTGAAGTTAAAAAATTATTATTTATTTTTATAGGTCATTGAGAGTGTTAGCAAGTACAGCATGACTCCGTAAGGCAGTTAAACATATTTTTGGATGAAACATTAACCTGGAATTATGGAGAAATTTCTCATTGAAGATATTAAGTTAACATTCATACCACATTTTTTTTTTTAAATGGAATCTTGCATGTTATTAACTTGAGAAATAGAAGCAAATGGACCTTCAATTTCCTTCTGGGCATTGACAACTAAGAAGCATATTCATTTGCATGCTGGATGTAGTTCATATATTGCCCAAAACTATCATTGATTTCCTTCACTGATATGTAGAGAAAAATCACTGATTTCGAGAGTCAAACCTTAGAGGATTGAAGAATTTACATCACAGCTTAGTATTTTCAACAAACCATATTATAGTACATATCAATGAAACGTTTTGCTATTTTAGTTTTAAACTTATACCCTGAAACTATTTAAGATAATGCTTTGTTGCTGAGGCATATAACTTTCAAACCAAATGAAATTATGGACATAGTACTTACCTGCATGATCATGTACATGAGGAATATTTTCATCATTTATTATTGGAATTCCTTGGAGATACTGTGGGCTCAGTTCCAGACCTCCAGACCACTGTAATAAAGCAAATATTGAAGTAAAGGAAGTCACACAAATTTTTTTGTTTCCCAGTGCATATGAAAGTTACGTTTATACCGTACTGCAATCTAGTTAAGTGTACAATAATGGTATGTTTAAACAAAGTACAAACCTTAATTAAAATGTACTTTACTGCTAAAAAATGCTAACCATTGTCTGAACCTTCAGTGAATTGTAATCTTTTTGCTGGTGGAGGGCTTTGCCTTAGTGCTGACGGTGACTGACCAGGGTGGTGGCTGCTGAAGGTTGGGATGACTGTGGCAATTTCTTCCTTTCATGAGCCATTTCTCTACAGCATGTGATGCTGTTTGATAGCATTTCAGCCACAGCAGAACTTCTTTCAAAAGTGGAGCCAATCCTCTCTAAATCCTGCCTTTACTTTATCAACTAAGTTTATATAATTCTCTAAAACCTTGTTGTCACTTTAATACTCTTTCCAGCATCTTCACCAGATGTAGAATACACCTCAAGAAATTACTTTCTTTGCTCACCCCTAAGACATAACTCCTTATCCATTGAAGTTTTATCATGAGATTGCAGCAGTTCAGTCACATCTTCAGGCTCTGCTTCTAATTCTGGTTCTCTTGCTGTTTCCACCACATCTGCAGCTACTCCTCCACCGAAGTCTTAGACCCTCAAAGTCACCCATGAGGGTTAGAATCAACTTCTTCCAAACTCCTGTGACTGCTGATGTATTGACCTATTCTCATGAATCACAGATGTTCTTTATGGCACCTAGAATGGTGACTCCTTTTCAGAATGTTTTCAATTTACTTTGCCCAGATTTATCAGAGGAATCATTATCTGTGGCGGCTAGAGCCTTAAGAAATGCATTTCTTAGATAATAAGATGTGAAAGTCAAAATTACTTCTTGATTTAAGGGCTTGAAGAATGGGTGTTACATTAACAGGCACAAAAACAACATTAATCTCACTGTACATCTCCATAAGAGCTCTTGGGTGGTCATTGCATTGTCACCAAGCAGTAATATTTTGAAATAAATATTTTTTTCTAAGCTATAGGACTTAACAGTGGGCTTGTAAACAGATGTGCTGTCATCCAGACCTTGCTATTCTATTTATAGAGCACAGGCAGAGTGTGTACAGCATAATTCTTAAGGAGGCCCTAAGGTTTTTAGAGTGGTAAGTGAGATTGGCTTCAAGTAGAAGTAACTGGCTGCATTAGCTCTTAACGGGAGAGTCATCCTGTCCTTTGAAGCATTGAAGCAAGCACTGACTTCTCCTCTTCAGCTGTGAAAGTTCTAGATGGTATCTTCTTTTCAATATAAGGTTGTTTCATCAACACCGAAAATCTGTCATTTAGTATAGCCACCTTCATTAATTATCTTAGCTACATCTGGATAATTTGCTGCAGCTTCTACATTGTACTTCCTGTTTCACGTTGAACTTTATATTATGGAGATGGCTTTTTTGTTGTTGTTAATCCTCATCTGAGGATATTTTCCATTGATTTTTTTTTCTGCTTAGAGAAAGTGGAAGGAAGGAAGGCAGAGAGAAGAGAGAAGAAGGGAGGAGAGAGAAAGAGCAAGGAGGCACCTATGTGAAAAAGACATATGGATTGGTTGCCTCCCGCATGTGCCCAACTAGGCATGGAACTGAGCCTGCAACTGAGGTACATGCCCTTGACTAGAATTGACCCGAGACCCTTTAGTCCAAGAGCTAATGTTCAATCCACTGAGCGAGGGCTGGCTTTTTTTCTTAAACCTTATGAACCAACCTCTGTTAGCTTCAAACTTGTATTCTGCAGCTTTCTCACCTCTCTCAGCTTTTATAGAATTGAATTAGGGATTTGCTCTAAATTACTTTTTGCCTTGAGGGAATGTTGTGGCTGATCTTCTATCCAGACCACTAAAAATTTCTCCATATCAGCAATAGGCTGTTTTGCTTTCTTGTTATTCATGTGTTCACTGGAGTAGTGGCTTCAATATCCCTCGGAAACTTTATCTTTGCATTCATAACTTGGCTGTTTGGCATAAGTAGCCTAGTTTTCCACCTTTCTCAGCTTTTGACATGCCTTCCTCATAATCTCAATCATTGCTAGCTTTTGATTTAAAGGGAGAGACATACAACCCTTCCTTTCTCTTGAATACTTAGAGGCCATTGTAGGGTTATTAATTGGCCTTATTTCAATATTGTTATTTCCCACAGATTCGGGAGGGCCAAGGAGAGGGATAGACATGGATAATACCCAGTTAGTGGAGCAATCAGAACCCACACAACATTTATCAGTCAAATACATCATCCTATAGGGGCGAGGTTTGTGTTTTCCCTAAATAATTACAACATTAATATAAAGACCACTGATCACAGATCATCATGAAAAATATAATAATAATAATAATAATAATAATAATAATAATAATGTTTCAAATATTGAGAGAATTACCAAAATGTGGCACAAAGTGATCAAATGCTGTTGGAAAAATGGTGCCAATAGATGAGCTTGATGCAGGGTTGCCACAACCTTCAATTTGTAAGAAACACACAACATTTGTGAAGTGCAGTAACGGAAGGTGCCATAACACATTTCAAACACTCTTGAGTGTATTATTTTGCTTGGCTGCTTCCATATTTGTGTTGATTCACCAGTTTTGTTGTTTGTTATTTTGCACAGTCTCTAAAAGTGTATATTAAATTAACTTGGTTTAATCATGTCTTTAATTTCATCATTGTTCAGTATTAACCTAATAGCAATAAAACAGTGTAAGGATTGACATTCACACACAGTCCTTTATTATTCACCGAACAGCACATGGCTTTGTTAGCACGTAACCGTTCCATCAGGACTGATTTCATTATCTGCATTATGACTCAATACTACTGCTAGTTTAAAAAAAGAATTCTCTCATTGTATGGGCTTTTGGTAGTATTAAAAAATGTTTGCCAAGTACTTTTCTCCTGTATTTACCACACTTATACCAAGAGCTATTGCATGATGTGAAGATTAGTGGTTCATTTCAAATACAAAGTGAGATATCTAGTAGGATGATTTTCAACATTTAAAATGAGTGATATTATGCGACATACTACAATCACTTAACATAGGAGTCTTGCCAATATTCCAATCTGCTTTCTCTCAGAGGAGGATATTTTTCATTTAATTAGTGGATGGCTTTGCTTTTTTCATATTCTTATGAGCAGCACAGCTTTGGATGATACCTCTCTAGTTTTTTTTTTCTTTGTCTTTTTAGCAGTGTTGATTTTTTTTTTTATTAAATTATTATCTGTGTACATATTTTAACATTGCCCCCCCCCATACATACCCTCCCTCCCCAGAGTTTTGTGTCCATTGGTTGTACTTATATGCATGTATACAAGTCCTTCGGTTGATCTCTTATCTCCCCCAGATCTCCCTACTCTCCCCGCTGTAATTTTACAGTCTGCTTGTTGCTTTACTATCTCTATATCTATCTTTTGGTTTGTCAGTTTATGATGTTTTTTAATATCCATAAATGAGTGAGGCCATGTGGTATTTCTCTTTCATTGACAGGCTTATTTCACTCAGCATGATGTTCTCTAGTTCTATCCAGGTTGCTGCAAATGATGAGAATTCCTTCTTTCTTATGGCAGCATAGTATTCCATTGTGTAGATGTACCATAGTTTTTGGATCCAATCATCTGCTGACGGGCACCTAGGCTGTTTCCAGATTCTAGCTATTGTAGATTGTGCTGCTATGAACATAGGGGTGCATATATCCTTTCTGATTGGTGTTTCTAGTTTCTTGGGATATATTCCTAGGAATGGGATTACTGGGTCAAATGGGAGTTCCATTTTCAGTTTTTTGAGGAAACTCCACACTGTTCTCCACAGTGGTTGCACCAGTCTGCATTCCCACCAGCAGTGCACAAGGGTTCCTTTTTCTTCACAACCTCGCCAACACTTGTTTGTTGATTTGTTAATGTTGGCCATTCTGACAGGTGTGAGATGATACCTCTCCAGTTTTAATCCTTCCTCCTCCCTCTTTTTTTAGCGACAGAAGTCATAAATTCTACCTTCTTCTGTGAAACCATCTGTAGTAACATGACCCAGCTTTTCCCAGAATGGTTCACAGGAACTCCCAAATCTCTTTTATTTAAAATGAAGCAGCAGTATTGCTATTACAACTTGGCCCTGAAAGAGTTCAGAACATGCCACCCCCAAATATGCTACTTTGTCATATTGACCATTTGAGGTAGAGGTCCTTGAAAACCAGCAAATACAAGAAAATTACTTTGACTTTCCCTCTTTTTCTTTTTTTAAAAACATATTTTTATTGATTTCTTTTTAGAGAGGAAGGAAAAGGGAGAGAGAGAGAGAGAGAGAGAGAGAGAGAGAGAGAGAGAGAGAGAGAGAGAGAGGCATCAAAGAGAAAGAACATTGATTGGCTGCCTCTTGCATGTCCTTCACTGGAGATTGAGCCCACAACCCAGGCATATGCCCACACTGAGATCGAATCAGCAATCTCTTGGTGCATGGGTGATACTCAACCACTGAGCAACACCAGCTGAACTTCCCTCTTTTTCTTAAAAGCAGGAGATGAAATTTCTATATGAAAGATTTCCTCCCTATGACAGAAAGCCAGTAACATTCTTATCATCAAGGATGAGAAGTTGAGACAGAGAATTCTATACAAACAGATCTTGTTAAAATTACTCTTTGTTTAGCCTCTCCACATAGTTTAGTTACTTGCCCACAGTTGTCTCTCTTTGCTCAATTTAATTTAAAAGCAAGTAAATTTTGCTGTTTCTCTGTGTCTTTGTTCCTTTTGAAGTTTCCTATGTCAAGTAAAATTATATTAAATACATTCGTCTGCTTCTCTGCTATTGATATGACTTAGCTCAATTTAATTCTCAGGTCTAGCCAAAGCCTCCCCTAGAACCTCTAGGTTGTGTATAAAATATACAAACATATCATGATCCCTGGATTGGGAACTTGAGTTAGTTCAAAACTCAATTTGATTACTTACTATTAATTTGAATCAGTATAATCTCTTTATATTTATAATGACTATAACCATACTTATCTCCAAGTTGTAAGCCTCAGCAATGAAATAACGTACCCTACTCCTGCCACACATGCTAAAATGAGCTAAGCCAACATGGAATTGTAATTCATCCTGTTTATATATTTATTTGTATTTATTTTTACCAAGAATTCCATGAGAAAACTCCAAAAATAAATATCACATGACATTTAATTTAGGTGTAGGACACTAATGTTAACAATAAATCTTTATTGTTCAGATTATTATAATTGTTCCTCTTTTTTCCCCCCATAGCTCCCCTCCACAAGGTTCCCACTCTCTGCCCTTACCTTCCCCCCATTGTCCTCAACCCATAGGTGTATGCTTTTTGTCCAGTCTCTTCTCGCACTCCACACTCCCCTTTTCCCCCAAGAATTGTCAGTCCGCTCCTTTCTATGCCCCTGATTCTATTATATTCACCAGTTAATACTGTTCATTAGATTTTTTATTCCTTTGGTTTTTAGATTCACTTGTTGGTAGATATGTATTTGTTGTTCATAATTTTTATCTTTATCTTTTTCTTCTTCTTCCTCTTCTTAAAGAATACCTTTCAGCATTTCACATAATTCTGGTTTGGTGGTGATGAACTCCTTTAGATTTTTCTTATCTGTGAAGCACTTTATCTGACCTTCAATTCTGAATGATAGCTTTGTTGGGTAGAGTAATCTTGGTTGTAGTTTCGTGCTATTCTTCACTTTGAATATTTCTTGCCATTCCTGTCTGGCCTGCATAGTTTCTGTTGAGAAATCAGCTGACAACCGTATGGGTGCTCCCTTGTAGGTAACTAACTGTTTTTCTCTTGCTGCTTTTAATATTCTCTCTTTGTCCTTTGCCCTTGGCATTTTAATGATGATGTGTCTTGGTGTGGTCTTCTTTGGATCCCTTTTGTTTGGGGTTCTGTGTGCTTCTTGGACTTGTAAGTCTATTTCTTTCACCAGGTGGGGTAAGTTTTCTGTCACTATTTCTTCAAATAGGTTTTCAGTATCTTGCTCTCTCTCTTCTTCTGGGACCCCCATAATTCTGATGTTGGTATGCTTGAAGTTGTCCCAGAGGCTTCTTACACTACCTTCAACTTTTTGTATTCTTTTTTCTTTTTGCTTTGCCGGGGGAGTGTTTTTTGCTTCTTTATATTGCAAATCTTTGACTTGATTCTTGCAATCCTTTAGTCTGCTTTTAGGTCTCTGTATAATATTTTTTATTTCAGTCAGTATAATTAATTTCTAGTTGATTCTTTTTCACAGTGCTGCGAGTCTGCCAGTCGCGTATTCAGCCACCCCCCCTTTCTGTGTGCACTGGTCTCCCCACCTGTCCTCCACAGCTCCTCTGGGTCTCAGTATCCTTTTATCTTTCCTTCCAGTTGTAGAATTTCCATTCAGCCAGCTTCCCAGTGGTTCTGGACGATGTCCGCTCTGTCTTCCAGTCGCAATTTTGAAATTGTTGTGCTAGGTAGCAGTATAGGTGTTTACCTATGCTGCTCTCTTGGTTTCTCTCTGAAGATAAATTTTTTAAAAAGAAAAAAATATATACGTTTTTATGATTTTTATGATTTTCTTAAAATTATTGACAAATGCCCTGCACAAAGAATCTTATCAATTGAAATCCCATCAGTCCTATATAGGAGTGTACATTTCCCCAAAACTTTACCAACATATTGACTCTTTAATTTACTTTTTTGGTTGTTTTTTGAAGTTGAATATTTTTCTAATGCTAATAAGCTATTTGTGTTCCTTAATTAATTTCATATATATGTTGGTTATACACTTTTTAGTTTAGAGGTTAAGATAATTTTGAAAATAATTACTTGTATGTTATGCTTCCATGGAAAGTTCTTTAATAGAGATTTGAAGCTATAATATATATCAAGTTTCTCAAGGTTATATAAACAACTGAGCTTCTGAATTTATGGAATTTTGATCTTTTAATTTATATTTGTGGAAATTGAAAAATTAAGTTTAGCTGAGCACATCATGGGTGTATATATAATAAGGCAAAAACATATTTGTAAATTCTCCTGGTGTATTCTGTGTGATCAATTTAAAGATCCTTTGATTAAGTTTGACTCTAAATAAAGAAGAAAGAATTGTGAACTTTTGAGATTATAACTTAGACAAGGCTTTGAAATCATACTAGCTATCTAGTATATAACATTTAAAAATGCTATTTCTTTATTATCAATGCCCTAAAGCACATGTGTCAAACACAAGGCCCGCGGGCCAAATCCAGCCCGCCAGGCCTTGCAATGTGGCCCGCACCGCGCTGTCATCACTGCACTCTGCTGTCAGTTTATGACATTGTCAGTTTATGACTGTTCAGTAAACCATTCGGCCCGCGATTTAGGCTGGATTTTAGATTTTGGCCCCTTCTCTGATTGAGTTCGACACCCCTACCCTAAAGCAATGTCCTAAAAATAGAAACACAAAAATAGGTTCTGATATCCAACGTATCTAGTTAGAATGAGGCTTCTATGATATCTCATTCTGTGAAATGTCTGCAATAAATCTGGAGCTGTCAATTCCATGTTTTATGGTATGTTTTCACTTGAATCGCCCTTGCCTGTGAGTATAAGGAATATTCTTAGAACTATTCTGGCCATAATCAAAGTACTTCTTCTTTATAAAGAGTTAGTAAAGATTTAGATTTAAACTCTCAAAGGAAAATAAATTTACATTGAAATATGAATGTTAAGCCTTAATATATTGCATGCTTTAAGTGAAATCAAAGCTATAATTTCCTAAGACATTATATCAATTCAATTTTACATATTATAGGGCATTTAAATTACCGGTAGTAACTTTTTTGAGAACAATGTAATGGACTTTATCTGAGATGAATGCAGTCTCTGAGCCAAACAGGTTGTACTACTGACATACTGCTGTTTTGAAGAGCTAAGATCCTATAATTAGTGGAGGTAGGGTTCAGAGAAAAATGTCAAAGAAAATCAGAACTCACAGAAAGAAGAAATAGAGATTTCTATAATAGATATATTTAGGTAAATTTCCTATTGTAAAAACCTGAAAAGCAAGGGTGAGAAAGGAAAAAGGGAAAAGAAAAATGGAGAGAAAAGATCACAGTATACACTATCAACAACTGCAAAGGGCTGATGGCAGAGCAAAGGGACATGAATTGAGGTGACTGTGTAGCTATTTTTTAAATACATTTTTTAGAATGTCAAATATACATTAGGTGAGAGGACCTGTGCAGCTGACAAAGTGAAGGTTATGTTTTCTTCTTAGAGGATCTCATTTATAGTCTAGTGAGTAAGACACGGTTAAATAAAATCATAGTGATAAGAGCTATAGTGGAAATACCTACCAACTATAACAGAAGCACAGGAAAGGCACATCTGTCAGGAGATAAAGAATGTCTCTTCATGTTAGTGAAAGCTGAGGTGAATATTAAAGAACCAGAAGGATGTGATCAATTGAAAGATAATGTAAAAAGTATGGACAGAGCCAAAACATGAGTATCTTTCAGGGTCTACAAGTGTCTTAGCATGATAATAGCACAAATATATACAGGAAAGCGGTGGGAAAAGAAGACCATGGCAGATGAATTTCATGATAGAAGTTATCCTGAAGGTAACAGACTTGGAATGATTTAAGAGAATGATCTGATCTGATTTAGAAACATTTTTTTTGTGTCAGCGTTGGTTTAGATTGGAGAGGGAAGAAAGGAAGAATAGAAGGAGAGATAAATAGGAAATTCAGGTAAGAAAAGATGAGCATCCAAGGCAAAGGCAGGAGTAGTAGAGAAGGAAAATAAATTGTTAACTGTATCAATTAGAGGTAGAATTGATAAAATGTTGAAATGGAGTAAATGTAGGAAAGTAAGAAATCTAAAATAACCTTTAGATATCTTGAGAGACTGGAAATATGATGGTATAAGTCTCTAAGAGAATTAAGATTTGTTGAGTTATACAGGTCTTGTTTTGTTATTTTTGCCACATTGTGTTGAAACTAGGTGCTCAGTGCATGAATTCGTGCACCTTGAAAGGAACTGTGGGCTGCAAGGCTGCAGTGAGCATAGGAGTGGGTCTCAGCCCATCCTCCCACCACCACTGCTTCCATGTGCTGATGGCACTGGCTCCACTCACACTTGCTGAGAAGGGGGAGGTAGAGAAGCCCTCAGGGGCAATCAGGGCTGGTAATTGCTGCTCACAACCACTGATAATAACAAGCAATCTGAACCAGTGCTGGGCACTGGCACCGGGTGTGATCAGTGGCTGTTAGCCCCGATTGTGCCTCTGGAACAAGGGGAGGTGAAGAAGCCCTAAGGGGCAATTGGGGCAAGCATCGGGCTCCAGCAGCAGGTACAAGTGCCAGGCGGGACCATGGTGTTCAGGAGCAAAGAATTTGCAGTAACCACAGCAACCAGCACCCCACCTTGGTCTGGCTCCCCTACTCACTTGCTACACCATCCCGCCTGCTGCCTACGCCCACCATGTTCTGCACATACCTCCTGAGGGTCAGTGCACATCATAGTGACCAGGAGTTAGGTTGTTCTGTGGTTTGATCTATTTGCATATTAGGGTTTTATATATATACAGATATTGTCCAAAATTTTTAGACAGTAGTTTTATGGACCAACATCTTGATTATGATGCTAAGCTAGAAATGTAGATAATTTTCATGGGTGTGTACTATGTCAGACCAACAAGTGTGCTTTCATTGATTGAAAGAGAACTAAAGATGGAATAATTATAATGCAGAAATAGGTACAAGAAAAGGATCTAATGGATCTCAAAAAATAATCATACATAGGAGGAGAACTGGAGAGAATGATGATGATGGAAACTAAGAGAGGTAGACTTCTAGGAGATGAAGAGCAACATTTTCAAATTTTGCAAATAAAGACTAAAAAGCGACCATTGGGTTTTATTTATAAGATGTCAAAGTGACCAAGGGAAGGAAGTTTTCAATGAAAAGGTGGCATCAATAGCAAAATTTTAGCTTGATGAATGAATGAAATGGGAAAATGGGATCAGCAGGATGGTTATATTTAAGACTCTTAGTTATAAATAAGAAATCAAGGGAGCCTTGGGGTGAGGATGATTTTTTTTTCTTTTAAGAAGATAATATGCTGAAACATGCTTAGAGATGGGGATTAAAGGCCATCTGTAGAAAGAAAACAATGAAGGGGGAAAGATTATTGAAGGAATGAGAACTATAGAAATGGGGTTAACTAGGATCCACAGGAGTTTGAGAAATTAACAATGGACCAGAGGGAGGTGATAACTTCTCTGAGGTATTCAAGAATTAATTTGAATGCAGTTATGTTAATGTATGGGCACGGTTGTGAGGGTCAGGGGGAGGAAGGTATAAATTGTAGAAGCTGAAGTGGTTCTCTGTTCAGGTGACTGATAAAATGAGATTTCAAGTTGTAGTCAAAGAGAAGGATTCTTCTGAGCAGAAAAAAGTCATAATATTTTAATGAGAGGATAAAAAAGAGAGGAACTTAACCTCTTTGTCAAATAGAAATAGAACTAATAGGGATATTCTCCCCCTAAGATTAGAGCCTAGAGCCAGGCCTGAAAATTCAAAATGGAGTAACCAAGATTATTGTCTCATCAATACAACAGATGCCACCTACTTAGCATTTCCTATGTGTCAGATTCCCTACTAAATGCTTTGCCAAAATGGCTTTTGTTTTAATCCTCTTAAAATCGTATTTAACATGCATTATTATCTGCGTTTTCCTGATGAGAAAATTGAGGCTCATTAAAGTTAAATGCCTTGTCCAAATTCATACATCTATGAAGCAATATGAAAATCACATTCTAAAACAGCCTCTGTGTCTCAAAAGCCTACACTTATGAACAACATTCTGTTTTATTTGGATAGAACTTCAGAGTACTCCAAACTTTGGCCAAGCTAAGTGGGTAATAACATGATAATATCTATTTTATGTTCTAATTCATACAACTAATTTCTAAATTTTTCCCACAGTTCAATAATGATTACATGTGACCTTGAATATGATAAATAGGTTGAGGAAAGAGGGCTCAGTGGAGGAAAAAAGAATGTGAGAGAAAGCCAGGAAGCCAAGAATTAAAACTTTAATAGAGATCTCTCAATTTTTTTTTTTTAAAGGGAGGGAAATCAGTAGAATAATTGCTGAGCCAGAGAACATTCTGTTTGGCTATTGTCCTTGCTGACCTCTCCAGTTCCTTCATGGGTTTCTTTACTTGGAAATCTCACAATTCTGGGTCCTCCTCCCAACAAAACTCTTCTCAGAATTCTTGAATTACTTCACTTAGCTAAGAATTACCTGTAATTTTTCCATTTTTGATGTTCTTTGCAAATAAAGAATGCTGTGCTCTGGGTAGTTGTCCAGGAGACCTCTTACACTGACATAAAATATATAATAGATTAAAAGCAAAAAAAAGAAAAAAAAAGAAAAAAGAATATACATATCAACACACTCATGGACGTTCTACTACATGGGAGAATAGTGTCAGTTTTCAAGTAAATTTAAATACTTGTAAAATCAGAGCGAAACCACCAAGTTACTTTAGAATCTGAATTTCCAAATGAACTGTACAATTACTGTTAATGTTCCAGGGAAAGAATTAGTAAGTAGATGGCTATAAACTTTTGAACAAAAAAGGGTTTCTGCTATTAATTCCCCTTAAGACATTTAGCCTCAAGAAGAAACCCTAACCACAAATTATTTTTAAAGGTAAAACATGTCAATGGTTGAATCAATATCGGTACTATTACAGAGCCCATATTTTTCTCTCTTTTTATGACAACAGCACATCAGGTCATCCCAGCATCTCACCTTTCAGTCTGGGAGCTCCACAGTCGTCATGATTATTTTACCCACCGCTTTAAAAGCCACCATCAAAATGACAAATCTGCACATTATTTGACCATGTCTGCATTGGACATTCCTTGTTAACATGGAGAGACCACCCTGTGTTCTAGGCACTGTTTGTGAATCTGTCCACCTGATTAGTTCGTGTTCTCTGTACTAACCCTGAGAGCACTGAACATATGTTGTGGGCAAAAGCTGTAAAGCAAAAAAAAATAAATAAAACCCAGCGTTCACCCCATCTATCTTTGTCACCTTTAATGCCCACACTTATTCAGCTACCGAATAAGGAGGTGAAAGATTTGGATTATTATACTTTTAGTATTTTTACATGTAATAAAAGTAGTCTGATGAATTTGAAACGGCTAGAAGGAAACCATAAAAAATGACCACTCATTTTACTCCACTTAAATTCACAGCCTGGAACACTGTGGCTGATAATTAGCTATAGCTAATGAAACAGGCACATGTAATTGACAAGCCTGCACCGGAAAGGCACACTCTGTCCTTCTCAGATACGGCGCACTGCGTATGCCAGAGTTTCATAAAAAGGAAAGGCTGGAGCTAGGCGGAATCTCCACAAGGGAAAAATAAGTCTTCCATTTTAGGAACACATGGTAGCTCTATAGATTCTTTACGTGATTTTTAAATGTGTCTGACATTTTTATTAATGTGTTTAAACCAATGTTTACCTAAGCAAGATCATTCTCCGGGACATTTTGCTAAAAGTTCTCCATTAACCACGTGTTTTATCTTTGGACTTTACAATCTGACAAATAAAAAAATTCCAGCGTAGTGTGTTGTGCACACAGGTTTACTCAAGCACAACTGTTATAACCACTTGGGGCTGCTGAGTTCTCGGTGCAGCTGGTTTCTTGTAAATCAATTACAGTCATTTCCTAAGGATTATGAATCACACTTTAAGAATGTGCTCTTATGTGTCTTAATTTGACATTGGTGAAATTCCACTGGATTATAGAAGCAATGCAGGGTTTTATTACAAGCCTGAGATGAACCTTATTAAAGGGCTAGGATATTCATTATTCAAGTCATGTCTGCACTTCATTAGAAGCTGTGTTATGAATAAGTTACTCATACTCAACACTGATTTTATAACATCTGAACCCAAACATCAGTACCAAGCATAGGATGGAAGAAATAATTTGTTCAATCTTGAGGTCATTTTGCAGAAACAAACCTATATAAAAAGTAGATAAATTATTTAAAATGTGAACTTAAGTAATAATACCTTAACACTCAACCTCTCAAAACATAACTCTGTCAATTGTGTTGGCTTCCTTAAAGACATATTTTTAAAATATTAAATCTGTCTTAGATATGCTATACTAAGAAAATATTAGGTTAATAAAATGCAGCTCTTAATGTTTGGGAAAGTATGAAGATGAGAGCATATATATTCCTTCCCTCACAACCTATATTGCAGTGCTTTAAGTAAACAAGGAAAAAGGCAAACTAAAAATGGATGAATTACTAAGAAATACAGCCCAGTATTCAGTAAGTACAAAAGAGCATAGAAACGCATGTTCAGAGCAACCCTGGAGAACCTTGAGCTTTTACAACCTGATAAGGCTGAGTGCTGAACAAGGAAATTACCGAGCACTCAGGGTCAGTAGTCATCTGCCTCACAGAGTGGAGCACCAATGTTTACAAAGAATCTTTGTCCCCCATTTTTCTTTCATCTGTTGTCTTTTCTTTCATCTGTTAGCAAGGAATGTCTGAAAAGGATTCTAGCTAAAGCAAACAGAATGCTCTTCTAGCTAGCATTCTTGACCTGAATTTCTTATCAAACCATCTTCATAAAGATGTTATCTCCATTTAGTGGTAATTTTAATTGCATATCTCATGCCAGCACAAGGTACAGTCAGAATACTTCCCTATGCTTTATCAGGATGTCTTTTTAAAAAAAATAACAGCAGAAATGGGTTATTTATTATGGACTTAATGATTACAGTTAATGAATACCACCACATGGCAAAAGAATTTCATAGGTCAACACATCAAAGGGATCATTTTGACATTACTGCATTTATAAACAAAAATAAAATGCTGTACACTCAGACTGTCATTTTTTTTTCAGTGTAAAAATAACATATTCAAATTAAATGCTGCATCTTTAAGTGATTTTAAAGCATTTTAAAATGACAAGCTGTGAATACATTTAATGTTCTTTTTTATCCGGGCTAAACTCTGTTCATATTCTGGATGTATTTTAACCTTAACAATAACAAGTAATAAGGACCTCAAGAGCCTGTTTAATCTCCTTTGACCCGAAGATAAAGGGCTTGAGAAAGTTGAACTCATGATTTTTCATGATCCATGGGAAACCAAGGATAGCAGTTGAGCAATTTCATCATCTTTAAAAGCTACTCTGTAAGAGTAATTTAGAGACTTTTGTTAGGTCCACTTATTCTTTTGAGTTATTAAGAAATCAATTTTGTAAGTAGCCTCTGTAGTATAATAAAATTTTCTTTTACAACATTTTGTTAAATGTCAACATTTATATTAGTCTTCATCATTATCTTTTTCTTTCAGTATAAACACTGTCAGATAATTAATTATCATGAAGCTCAATTTCACTCTTAGAGCATAAATTTTAAAAAAAAGTGGTACCATGATAGGAATACTTAGAAATAGGTTATTATCTGGCTCTTTCAGTAAAACTAAGTTGTTTAAATTCTTGATATAACTCCTTAGAATTCTACAAATTTGTATATTAAAGACTATAATAAACATGTGGCTAAATACCAAGAGAATTTCATGGAATATTATGTTAAAAACTTACCCTTTCACAATCAAAATTAAAATTGTGCACATGAAATTAAAGCTATTAATGATATAGATTTGATAAACAATATTGAATTCATGTTAAGTGTTACCGGTAATTCTTTAACTTGCATCAGTGTCCTTTCCTAGAAATCTAGTTAAACCTGTCCTCAGCATCAGGGCATAAATCTTTCATAACTGTTTCCTCATTCCTAAATCCACATTTTCCCCCTTTCATAATAGCATTAACTTCTGTTTTTGAAATTAGTTATCATTTATACTTAATATTTATAGCTAATTTTTGACTTATATTCTTCTATGATTCTCTATGTTGACTTTATAAATCATGCTCATTATTTTATTACTCTCTATCAGTGTTTTCCTCAGTGGCCATTTCTCTTCATTTGATCCATTACAGTGATGTTGTACTGCTTCCACTGCTATAGCAGTATTTTGCACTCATGTATTAATTTCATTGTGTTTGCTTTCTAGTTTTCAGGAATTTCTCATCATTCCTAGCTCATGTTATGGCTATTTTTTTCTATTTGTCAACCTCTTTATGTTTTAATCCCCTTAAAATACTTTTCATTAGATTTTAGTTGGGGAGTTACATAAACAAGGTGTAAGTCTCCTGAGTACACAATTGTGATACATACTTGTCACAAGCAATTTGAAATGTATTAGAGCCTAATCTATAATAATAAAAGAGTAATATGCAAATCCACTGAATGGCACACTATGACCCCACTGGCACAAGGTCAGCCAAGGTGGATGCCACATGATTGGTTGGGGGACCCCACTATCACCCCATAATCGCCCCACAGAGGGAGGCCCAGGCTACCTGGCTGGTGGTGCAGTGGTGGGGGGCAGGGCCTCCTTCTGTGGGATGATTAGTCGTGGGTCTCCCAGACCGTGAGAGGGCGCAGGCTGGGCTGAGGGACTTCTCCCCCCTGAGTGCACTGATTTCATGCACGAGGCCTCTAGTAGTTTTATAATAGGAAATTATTAATCATATATCTATGTACTTGTAGGGAGATTGTATTTTTCTGTGAATATAAATCCTTGTATTCTAGTATAGGACTGAATATTATCTGTGTGCTTAAATGTGTATTTATGTGTTTGTGCCTCTGTGTGTGTGTGTGTGTGTGTGTGTAAGATATAGAGAGATTATTTACCTCATTGTCACAATTAAACTGACATTCGTGGATATAACTATTATATTTAAGATATTTATAGCTAAATATCTTATATTAAAACTGCTTATCCTATATAATAAAGACGGAATATGCAAATTGACACCCTTGCATAAGATGGCTGCCCCTATGTGGTCAAAGATGGCTGGCAGGGAAGGGTAGTTAAGGGCAACCAGGCCTGCAGGGGGGCAATCAAGATAGCAGGAGGCAGTTAGGTGTAGATCAGGCTGGGAGGCAGGTGAGTAGTTGGGAGATAGCACTTCTGGATTGTGAGAGAGATGTCCGACTGCTGGTTTAGGCCTGATCCCACTGGGCCTAAACTGCAGTCAGACATCCCCCAAGGGATATAACTATTATATTTAAGATATTTATAGTTAAATATCTTAAATATAATAGTTATATTTAAAATTGGAGAGGGTGTAGGCTAGGCTGAGGGGCACCCATCACCCCAGTGCATGAATTTCATGCACCGGATCTCTAGTATTATATAAGCCAATGAAAGTAAGAAAATAATAAAATTAAAGGAAAAGATAAGAGCATAAAGGAATATTTCTAAATTACATATTCACTTCAGAATGGACAAGGGAAGCTAATGAAAAAATGTAGTAGTAAATATTCCTATGTCTCTTGATATGACCATATAAGTTGTATTTGTTATATTTTTTCAATTCAAGTTTTAAATTTTAAAAACTCTTGTTCTCATTCTCAGATTTATCTTCATGGTCAATTCTGGAGCCTTTTTTTCCATAGAAAAATAAAAAAGGTCCAATAAAGTTGTTTAGTTCTGGTATGATAAATAACATTATATTTTAAACTAGCATTGACATTTACTTAAAACATCTTAAAAATAATAAAGGAGAAAATAATATTTAAAATATCTCTTATCGAAGGCCAAGTTAAAAACAAAAAGTGCTTGAAGACTCATCCCAGTGAGGGTTTTCCATCTAAATAATATAGTGACTAAAGAGGAAAATATAAGAGTTAAATGATAATAAGTATAGTCGTCACAATAATAATTCTTTTTATTGGACAGATATTGTCATCACTTGATAAAAACTTCATTGATCACCCTTTGGTGATTTCTCCTTTACTTCCCATGAAAGGAAGAGCAAATGAGAAAAACTAAAGAGCATTTCAGAAGCGAGTCACACAATTCTTAGAAATCCACATATTAAGAAAGTTAGTGTACTCCTTGGAGATAAACGGTTGGGAGAGTCGGCAACAGTTGGGAGTTACATCAACAGAGTTCTCCGGAGATAAGCCCTTCTTCCGTAAATAGAATATTGAAAGTTGAAAGTTGGGCTTTTCATTCTGATCCACAGGCTCAAATAGCCCAGAACAGACCATGCATCTGTGGTGTGAGAAAGGCAGAAACAACTCCAGACTGTGGCATCTGGACTCTAAAACATAAAGGATAGAAATATAAAGGGCTCCATTCACAGCAACATAGAAAGAGACTAAAATAAGTAAAGTTTAATGTAAAACTTAAAATATATATACATATTTACATTTATTTTGCTTTTCTTCTTTACTTTAGGGTCTACATTATGTCTATTAGTTGAAATTAATTGAAATTTTTACAATTTCTATTTAGTAAGTTCTTACTAAGTACCCAGCAGGTGCTATGATAAATGTGGAGAACAGGTATAGCCTCTGAATTCATGGAATTAACAGTTAATTGGGCTTAGGGTATTAAACATTCAATTAAAAAATAGGCTAATAAATGCCACAATAAGGCAAGCCTGGGTACTGTAGGAGCTGATCGCTGGGCTTCCTCTCTGAGTCTTGGAGTAGGGTGAGGCTTGGGAAAGATTTTTTAGAGGAACTGATTACTGGATAACTAAATGAAAAAAAAAAGAAAAAAGAAAAAAGAAAGCGTTAGCCGAAACCGGTTTGGCTCAGTGGATAGAGCTTCAGCCTGTGGACTGAAGGGTCTAGGGTTCGATTCCTGTCAGGGGCATGTATTTTGGTTGTGGGCATTTCCCCAGTGGGGGGTGTGCAAGAGGCAGCTGATCAATGACTCTCTCATCGATGTTTCTAGCTCTCTATCTCTCTCCCTTCCTCTCTGTAAAAAATCAATAAAATATATTAAAAAAAGATAAAAGAAAAAAAAGAGTTAGCTAGATAGAAAAGTTGGGAGAGGTAGAAAGAGGAGGAACATTGCTTAAAATGAAGAAAACAACATGTGAAATAAAGCAAAGCTGAGAGAAGTAAGCTATGGCCAGACAAATGGGTATGAGGCAGGGAAGAGGGGTAGCCAAAGCCAAAGCCATTCAAGGCCAAGTGATAAAGGGCTTCTTGGCCATCCTAAGGTATTCAAAGGATCCTGAGGGAATGGAAAGCCACTGATTCCTTTTAATTAGGGATTGTGTTTACTAGGTTTATGATTCAGAAAGACCACTCTGCTTGCTTCTAATATACTCAGAAAAGCAAGTTACTTGTGAGATGACATACCCTTATGTTTGTGCTCTGGGAATACTGGAGCAGTGATGTGGCCCA
The DNA here is from genome assembly GCF_964339955.1 of Pipistrellus hanaki. NCBI lineage: Eukaryota > Metazoa > Chordata > Mammalia > Chiroptera > Vespertilionidae > Pipistrellus > Pipistrellus hanaki. The sequence continues at coordinate 67,511,378 of NC_140506.1, read as the reverse complement.
AGAATACTAAATCCCAGCACACATGTGAATAAGAAATACAGATCTTCTTCACAGGTTTCTTCCAAAAAGAGACCTGTGAAGAAAGTTGTATATAAAGAAAAGACTTACTATTTATTTCAAAAGGTTAATAATTAAGTGCTCATTTTTTTCATTTTATTTTTTTAAATAAATCTTTATTGCTCAGATTATTACAAATGTTCCTCTCCCCCCTCCCCCCCCCCCGCAGTTGCTCCCCTCCACCAGGTTCCCACTCCACCCTCTGCCCTTTCCCCAATCCCCATTGTCCTCATCCATAGGTGCACAGTTTATGTTCAGTCTCTTCCCACAACCCCCAATCTCCTTTTCCTGAGAATCATCAGTTTACTCCCCTTCCATACCTCTGATTCTGTTATATTCACCAGTTAACATTGTTCATCAGGTTTTTTAATTCCCTTGGCTTTTAGTTTCACTTGTTGATAGTTACATATTTGTTGATCATAATTTTTATCTTTATCTTCTTCCTCTTCCTAAAGAACCCCCTTCAGCAATTCATATAATTCTGGTTTGGCGGTGATGAACTCCTTTAGCATTTTTTTATTTGTGAAGCTCTTTATCTGGCCTTCGATTCTGAGTGATAGCTTTGCTGGGTAGTATATTTTTGGCTGTAGGTTCTTGCTATTCATCACCTTGAATATTTCTTGCCATTCCCATCTGGCCTGCATGGTTTCTGTTGAGAAATCAGCTGATAATCGTATGGGTGCTCCTTTATAGGTAACTACCTGCTTTTCTCTTGCTGCTTTTAATATTCTCTCTTTGTCTTTTGCTCTTGGAATTTTAATTATGATGTGTCTTGGTGTGGTCCTCTTTGGATTCCTTCTGTTTGGGGTTCTGTGTGCTTCCTGGATTTGTAAGTCTATTTCTTTCACCAGGTGGGGAAAGTTTACTGTCACTATTTTTTCCAATAAGCTTTCAGTATCTTGATCTCTTTCTTATTCTGGAACCCCCATAATTCTGATGTTGGTTCATTTGAAATTGTCCCCGAGGTTTCTTATACTATCTTCAACTTTCTGGATTCTCTTATCTTCTTGCTTCTGTGGAGGAGTGTCCTCTGGCTCTTTGTGTTCCAAATCTTTGACTTGATTCTTGCGATCTTCCATTCTGTTTTTAGGACTCTGTATAATATTTTTTATTTCAGACAATGTATTCTTTATTTCTAGTTGATCCCTTTTCATATTCTCATAGGTCTCATTTATTTTATCGGCCTTTTCTATGAAATTCTTGAAAAACCTTATAATTGTGGTTTTGAACTCTATTTCCAGTTGCTTCTTGTCCTCCATTTCTTTTGTTTGTGATCTGTTTCTTTGTTTTGGCATTTTCACAGCTTCCCTGAGTTGGTAGGGTGGCTTTGTGTGCTAAGGTGTCCTATATGGTTTAGTGGGTCAGCCTCCCATTTACCTGAGGTGAACAGTCTTGGTGTAGCCCTTTGTGGGCTGTGTTGCTGTTAAGCCTTGCTTATTGTTGGTATCACTGGGAAGTGTTGATCTCCAAGCCAATTGCCTATGAGAATCAGAAGTGTCTCAGCTAGGAGGGTTTCTGTATTCCACTTGGATGGGGCAGAGTCTCGGGTTGGTGCAGCCAAACTTTATTCAGCCCCTTCCTACGAGGGTCTGGTTTCTGAGTCCCACAGTAATGGCCGCTGGCTTCACACACCTCCGAGAGATCTCTGCCCACTGCCTGACAGTCTGTCCTCTCCCTGTCAGGGGCCATCTATCAGAGCAATAGGGTGGTTCTGTTTTCCTTCCGAACAAGAAAGCTAGCCACACATTAGCTGTCTGCCCTCTCTGCGCACCACAGAGAGTGAGCCAATAGCGAACTTGGCCCGCCCTCTCTGCACTCTGCAAGCAAGCCAGCAGCAAAGTCGGGTGGCAGCCTTTTTGTGTGCACAGTTCTCTGCACCTTCATAGTTCCTGAGGTTCAGTGTGCCTTCTCTCTCCTTCCCAGATTGTAGAGCCTCCTCTTAGCCAGCCATCTGGTGCTTCAGGGCGATGTTTCTCCTGTTTTCCAGTCCTAAATTCAAAATTGTTGTGAAAGGCTGCGTTCAGGTGTCTACCCTATGCTGCCATCTTGGTTTCTCCTCTAAGTGCTCATTTTAATAGGTTTATTTGAACTTTCAAAAATGCTATAATTTATCTAAACAAAACTTATTTTCTGTATAGAAGGAGAATAAAAAATCAAAAGCATAAGTTCCCCCCATATTCTAGAATATTTTAACATACCAAATTCAATAATAAAACATGGCAAAAGATCTACAATTTGGTACTGAAGATATATGACAAATTATGTTTTCTACTTTATTACATATCTTAGTAGAAGAATGAGCACAAAAATTGATTTATGATTATATCATAAATCCTTTATCAATTGTGATCACATGTGCATGGCATAAGAATTAACTTTACACTATTTCTGGGAGAAAATAAAATATTGATAAAAGAGGTAATCACTCAATACTCAGGATATCTAACAGGTAATTGATCTGCAGCTTTATCTTCTCTATTCTTATAAGAATAATTGTCCATAAGTGACAAACGTTGCCAGCTATTTTTTTCCCTAGACAATATAATTGTGAAATAGCCAATTAGATTCACAGTTTCAGATCAATATTTTGATAGCTCTTCAAGATGAAGTATTCTTTTGATAGTGGCCAAAATTAAGGGCTACATTAAGAGGAAGATTTTCAATAAGTGATTTAACACTGTGACTAGCACAGTGTATTTAATGATATGTCTATAACACTGTCAGAGCATTAAGTGGAATTTACTAACAAATGCTGTTACAGTTTCACTTCTGCTTTGATGATTTGCTTTACATTAATATAAATGAGGTAAAATTAATACCAGCTCATTGTATAGCAGCCCATTTAATTGGGCTGAATATGTTTAAGTAATGAATTTAGTTTCAATGATAATGAGACCATTTGTTATTTTTAATTTTAGAACAAATAATTCTGTGTATACTTTTTAATTTGTCAATTTATTTCATTCAGATGTAAGGCAAAACATCTTAAATATTTAGAAAACCAGATTTTAGTAAAAATATTTATTTTATACAATAAAAAAAATGTCCTGAGGAAAATGTTTTTTTTTTTTTTTTAGGAATACTACCTGGAAATAAAAAATACCCCATTTTCATTGTAACTAAGAGTATGTCACTGTATTTATCACTAAGCGTTCCCACTTGCTTTATTTCAGAAAGGTATATTTTGCTCATTTGTTCCTCACATGTGCTTACCCAGAGAAAATTGTATTTATTTTCAATGGAGCCTGTGACTAAACATGAGGAGTCACTTGAAAGAAATCTAATGAAAAATAATAAACCGGTGAATAAAATAGAATCAGGGGCATGGAAACATGAAATCGACTGCTGAATCTCAAGAGGGAAGGAGGGTAAGGGGGTGTGGGGGGTGGGGAGAGATTCACCAAAGATCTTACCTATGGACACAGACAGGGGTGGGGAAGGCCTGGGGCGGGGCAGGCCAGGAACTGGGTGGAGGGGGAGAATGGGAGGGAAAAGAGGGGACATCTGTAATACTCTCAACAATATTTATTTTTAAAAATCACTTGGATCTAACTACAAAAAAACAAACATCTTTCTAAAAATGTTTTACTTAAAGAGTAAAGCAAAAAAAAAAAAAAAAGAAAAAAAAAAAGAAAAAGAAAAACCCAAAAATCTCCAAGTTAGATATTTTATTTTTTAAATCTAATACTGCTTTTATTTAACTTAAAAAACATTTCAGCATTCTAAACATACAAAAACAATAACAAAATGTTGCAAACTGTGTTTAGCACAGAAGGTTGAACTTTCATTGTTGCTGTGACTCTTCACTTTGTTGGCAATGAAGAATTGTACAGTTTGTTTTAAAACAGCTTAAAACTACCACACTTCACTAAAAAAAAAATCCAAACATTTCTCCTGCCATCTGACCCCCTTTTCCACAGTTAAGAATGGCGGGATGCTATGTCACTGTGTACAAAAACAAGACCACCTGGAGCTCAACGGACGCCCCAGTGTCCACAGGTCCAGCCTCACAGTGCACGCCCTGAGCACGGCCCCTCCACAAGGACCTTCCCCGCAAAGAGCATCAAGAGCTTGTCTTGGTTGGTTGTGCTTTTTACAAACTAATAGAGATGGACAGTTGAGAACTCAGAATTTCCAGCCAATAACCAAATAGTTAATACCACCTTACAGCTAAAAAAAGAAAAAGAAAAAAAAAAAAAGCAAAGAAAATGGCAGAAACAGCTTTAGATGCCTTGTCACTCCAACAGCAAATTGCAGAGTGAGGAGAACACAAGAGCTTTTTCATTTAAAAAAATGTTTGGAAATAGATGTACAACTTTGGTACAGTTTCCGAGTGCTCCGGGCATGCAAACCACTGACATTTCCAGAGCATTTTGAGAAATTACATATGATCATGATCCAATTGTGTAATTAATCCTAATGAGGGCAATAGACATCTCTGAAATAAGAGCTGTGTCAGTTACGTTGCTCCGCTACACTAAGTTATTCACAAGGAGACAGATAAACAGTTTTTTTTAAAATTATTATTATTCATTCTCCTCTTCCTCTTCTTCCTATTCTTCTTCATCTTTTCCCAGACAACTTTACCAATACCCTTTGCGCCATCAAACTTGCCTTTAGACTTATATAGTCAGTGCCATCTTTCTCACGCTCCTCCTTCAACTATGCAGCCTTATTGTTGTAAGGTTGTTTTTTGCTGTCACTTAAATTATTCCACATCTCACCCAGCTTCTTTGCCACATCTCTAATAGAGACTCCAGGGTTTGTGGATTTGATCTTGGGGCGGAATTCTGAGCAGAAAAGGAAAAATCCTGACAGTGGCCTTTTTGGGGCATTTGGGTCCTTTTTCTTGCCACCTTTAGCTGGTTCATTCATTTCCTGATCACAGGGTACTTTATATGCCTTTGCCTTCTCATCAAATTTAGATTTATCTTTTGATGACATTATCTTCCACCTCTGAGAGCACTTCTTAGGAAATTCTGCAAAATTGACTGGAACTTCTGGGTTTTTCTCCTTATGTTCCTCTCTGCATCTGCACAAAGAAGGCATACGCAGACATCTTGGCCTTTGGCTTCTTGGGGTCACCTGTATCCATCCTGACCATGGTGTTCGCCAGCATGGGTGGCGCAGGGCACAATGGCAGACTCCAGCCTCCTGCTAGCTGCCTCCATGTGAGCTATTTTAAAGCAACGGAACAGAAAATAGAAAACATAGCTAAAATGATGAGCAAATAGAAAATACACGCTATTATCACTTACAGGTTGAAAAGAGCAGGTAACAGTGTTTAGTTAAGTTCTGATAAAGAGGTGTATATTATAGTGATGAGTCCATGTTCTGATCATGGTTACAGAAGTAGGCAAAGGGTCAGAGTGGACAAAAAGCTCAAATCATTCCTGTGCTTAATTGTCAACATTTTCTCAATTCCAAAAAATCAAAACAAAACAACTCTCCCCACCCTCCAAAAAGACAATTAAATTCATATATTGCTTTTTTTTTTTTTTTTTTTTTTTTTAGGGGGAGAGAGGAGCTATTATCGGGCAGCTTGGTACACTTAGACATGGAGGTGTATGGGAGCGTATTCCTTCTTGTCTATACTTCACTGTTTGCATTTTTATAGACTTGGTACCTAAATATTTGATAAACATTGGTGCACATTGATTTTGATACACAATTTTGGAAAGAAGAATGAAGGGAAACAAGACTGAGGAGGAAGACAATCGGGAAGCAGGCATTTGCAATCTCACTTTTCTGGCATAAGGACCAGATGAGGGCAAAGTCCCCAGTGTTTGGTTTGAAGGTATGTTTTATGCAACAAAGAACTGAGCGGGCTGGCATCCATCTCAGGAAAGAGGGAAAACGTACGATACAGATAACAGGCAGATTCCAAATGGAAGACTTATGCTCTGCTCTCCTAGGTTCTGCATGTGTCCCTTGGAGGCATTCTGAGCTCATGTCTGTGCTCTGTGGACAGGTGTGTGCACTCTGCCCTCATTACATTGACTTCTTAGGGAAGTCTCAGAGGAGAGGAAAAGAGAGTGACAGGGAGGGGATTTTTTTTTTTTTAATTGGAGTCTGAAACCTGTAACTTTTGGCTGCAGCCCTAAGACTATGATTCTAGCTCTGGCTCACCATGCTGTGTTGCATGAGAAACACTGCTTTACCTGATCCAAAAACAACAACTATGATTCCGGTGTTCTCGCCAGAGTATAAGCTTGAAGGTGTGCTGTAATATTTTTAACAGTTTCCTGTGGAATGCTGAGTTCCATATTTTGAATTTTGTTTTGTTTCTCTTAAATAAGTGATTAGGCCAGCTTTCATACATGGGAATTAGAACTTAATTTCCAGCTTACCCCTCTTATATGTGGAAGTGATTACACACAAATCCCATGCTATATTTCAGAGCCACAGTAGTAAAATAACAAGAACAAAAATACTTCTTTGTATGGAAGTTGCCATGCGTTAAAAAAATGCAATGCCTTTCTCTATTTATTGCTCATTATTCTATCACCATTAAGAGGATATTATTATATACACAGAGATTAAATTCTCTTCTGCCCTGACAGGAAAATAACACTAGACCCCCCAAAATAATACCTAGACTCTGGGCTTACATTTGTTGTTTTTTTTCCCTTTCTGGGACACTGACCCCAGCTGATGCTGTTGACACTTTTTTCTTTTCCTTTTTTTTTAAACACATATTTTTATTGATTTCAGAGAGGAAGGGAGGGGGAAAAAGAGATAGACACATCAATGATGAGAGAGAATCATTGATCGGCTTTTTCCTGCACATTTCCCACTGGTGATCGAGCCCATAAACCAGGCATGTGGTTTGACTAGAATCAAACCTGGGACCCCTCAGTCCATAGGTTGATATTCTATCCACTGAGCCAACTCAGCTAGGGCAACACTTCTTTTCTTTTTCTTTTTAAATATTTTTATTGATTTCAAAGAGGAAGGAAGAGGGAGAGAGAGATAGAAACATCCATGTTGAGAGAGAATCATGGGTTGGCTGCTTCCTACAAGTCCCCCACTGGAGATCGAGCCCACAACCCAAGCATGTGCCCTTGATCAGAATCAAACATGAGACCTTTCAGTCAGTTCGCAGGCCAATGCTCTATCCACTGAGCCAAACTGGCTAGGGTTTTTTTTTTTTTTTTTTTTTTTTTTTTAATTCTTATTTCAAGGACTGAGATTAATGGCAGGACATCATTATACTAATGTCAGTGTTAGGATGATAAGAATGGTGACTGTGGTACTGTGGGTACAAATAAAAGACTTTCCCATAAAAAGGAATTGATAAACCCTGATACTCCTCAATACAGAGATAGTATGACTCATCTTTCAAGTATGATTTCGTCAGGAAAAACAAAACAAAACTGGTCACATTAAGGAAATCAAAGGGGGAGCCAGTTTGAATTGAAAAAGAATGTGGTTTTTGTTTGTTTTTAACATGCTCAAAGTTGTGTTGAAATATCTGAGTTATTTCTAGGAGATGGGTGGAATACTAGCTTACAGCTGGAGTTATAGAAAAAGTATTTGAGAAGTGGTGATGCGGGCTCTTGTGCAGCTGTGCAAAACTCCTAAGGTCCCTGAGGAGAGGCAGTGGGGAGAGAAAAGCAGAAGTCTGGAACCTGACTCTTGGGAAGTGTACCCATTTGTCAGGCAAAGAGAGGAAGCAAATAAGGTGACAAAAGAGTCGTGTGAGAGGTGGGAGGAGATCTACATAATTTTCCCTTGCCTTCTGAAAGAGAACGACAAAATAAAAATGAAAGTGTAACCAGAGAACTTATAAAAGAAAAAAAAAAGAGTAAAAACAGATGCCTCCCCTTGCTACCTCCTCTCCTGATTTTTCTTATCTATGTGACATACTCTCGGGGATGTTATTTTTCTCCAGAATGTAACTCAGCATGATGAAGAAATGGCGAGGTAGAAAATTTATTTGATTGAGATCTTTTTTCCCCCTGAGCTTTATAATACTGTACTTCCTTTTGGTTATACATTGACAAAAGATTTAAAGTTGTATAATCCTTGAATTTTTGGCAAAGGAAAAAAATACGTTATAAACTGTTGATTAGAGTTTAATGTGGTAAACTTTTTGTTGGGTTATTTGTTAGTATCTATCTAAACTTAAAATGTTCCTGCTGTTAGAGTTAATGACTCCACTTTTATTAGTTTATACCATAAATATTACTGCTGGTTTTTTAGTGATCACTACAGTCAAGCATCAGCATTCAGTTTGCTGGTAAGATACCAGGAGTGAGGTTTGGTGTATTTTCTACATAGAAAGTTAAGAACCAGGTAACTTAACCCTGGGATAATACCTGAAGATCCTAGTTATCTGAGAATAAATATCCATTTTAAATGAAGAAAAATATAATAGACCTAAATTAATTAGGAGATATTCTAGAGAAATAAAAGTAAATATTATAAAAATAAATTTTACCTCTGTGATAACATTTAAATTATAATTGCTTCTGTGGGCTATTTCTTAGCATATGATCTGAATCAAATCTTGACATTTTTGGTGTAGCATTTTCAATAACTTTTTATGATAGCATGATACTGAATTTCTCATTTATGACTTTTGCAAAAAAAAAAAAATCATTAAGAGAACTTCAATCATTCCAAAAGCCTCTCTTTTTACTTTATCAGTAAAATAATTATTTTGAAACATTTGTCATGTAACCATAGTTGTCAGTATCCTTTGTCTGTGTTGACTAGTTTAACTATGCCATGTATCCATTGTAATCATTTTTGTGATTTTAGCATTTCTTAAGTCTCAGAGCATGAAATACATTTCCTTGTGTGAAATTTATGGTATCATTTAAAAAATCGATTTGCATTAATGTTGCATAATATTCCAAAACAATAGATTAAAATACATATCCAAAAATGAACTGGAAACAGACAATAAAGAAATGGTGAGAGAGGGAAGATGACAGTCCTATACACTGAAGGAAATCTGAGAGAAGACTTCTTTTAGAAGTGACCCTTTCATTAGTTAATATTTTTTGTATTTTACTTTCTTATATAATAAAATCATGAAATTTTAGGTAATATTAAGGTATTTATTCAAACTTATGAATTACTATAGAGTTTTAATAGTGCAAAATTTAATGTACCTCAATGTCCCTTAATAGGACAAATAATTTATGGTATGTGGCATGTGATACTCTTCATTTATTCATTTATTCATTGATTCATACATTTGACAAGCATTTATTGAGTTCCTATTACATATGAGGCCTCAGGATCTAACTCCCAGGATTATCAATTAACTGGATCTAATTGACATTTATAAAATACTTCAATCAGCAATAGCAGAATACACCTTTTATTCAAGCGTATATGTAGCATTGACCAAAATATATATCCACATATTTAAAAGAATATAAATAATACAAAGTATATATCAATAGAAATATTTGGAAATCATCACATATCTAAAAACATATAGATCCAATCAAAAGATGGGCGAAGGACCTAAATAGATACTTTTTGAAAGAGTACATACAGAAAGCCAAGAGACATATAAAAACATGCTCAAAGTCACTAATCATCTGAGAGATGCAAATCAAAACAATAATGTGATACCATCTCACACCTGTCAGAATGGCTATCATCAACAAATCAACAAACAACAAGTGCTGGAGAGGATGCGGAGAAAAAGGAACCCTCTTTCACTGCTGGTGGGAATGCAGACTGGTGCAGCCATTATGGAAAACAGTATATTGTTTCCTCAAAAATTTAAAATGGAACTGCCATTTGACCCAATAATACCACTTCTAGGAATATATCCCAAGAAAACAGAAACACCAATCAGAAAGGATGTATATGAACCCTTATGTTCATAGCAACACAATTTACAATAGCTAAGATTTGGAAACAGCCTAAATGCCCATCAGCAGATGAGTGGATTAGAAAACAGTGGTATATCTACACAATGGAATACTATGCCACACTAAAAAAGAAGGAATTCTTACCATTTGCTATAGCATGGATGGAAGTGGAGAGCATTATGCTCAGCAAAGTAAGAGTAAGTAAGTCAGAGAAAGATAAATATCACATGATATCACTCATTTATAAAGTGAATAACATAAACTGATGAACAAAAATAGATCCAGTGACAGAGAAGCATAGATCAGACCATCTATCCTCAGAGGGAAGGCAGAGGTAGGTTGGTGGGGGGGATAGGGGGGTAGGGAGGTAAGGGTAAGAGACCAACCAAAGAACTTCTATGCATGCATATAAGCATAACCAATGGATGCAAGACACGGGGGGCTGGGCGTGAGGGCATGTGTGTGTGGGGGGGGAGGGGAGGGATGGGGGGGGGTTTGAGGGGGCGGTGTAAGAGAGGCCAGGGGGAGGTCAATGGGGGGAAAAAGTAGACATATGTACTACTATTTGTAATACTTTTTAAAAAATATATATATTTTATTGATTTTGTACAGAGAAAAAGGGAGAGAGATAGAGAGTTAGAAACATCGATGAGAGAGAGTCATCGATCAGCTGTCTCTTGCACACCCCCTACTGGGGATATGCCCGCAACCAAGGTACATGCCCTTGACTGGAATCGAACCCGGGACCCTTCAGTCCCCAAGCCGACGCTCTATCCATTGAGCCAAACCGGTCCTGGCTATTTGTAATACTTTAAACAATAAAAATAACAACAAACAAAGAAAAAACCCATGGGTCTAAGAATAAATCTAGAGAGACTAAAAATACTTTTAGCTAAATGAAGACAATAATACAACTTAAAATTTGTGGGATGCAGTGAGAGTAGTGCTGAGAGGAAAATTTAATTTAGCATTGACTGGATATACTAGTCAAAAATAAAGATCCACAATCAATCACCTAAGTTTCTATTTTATAAAATAGAAAAAAGCAAATTAAACTCAAAGGAAGAAGAAAAGAAATAAGAATGAGAGCAGAAAACCATAAAACTGGAAAAATGAAATAATAAAGAAAATAAACCAAAAAATGATTTTTTAAAAAGATCCATAAAACTGATAAATCTCTAGTGAGGCTAACTAAGATAAAAAGAAAGAAGATACAAATTACTAATATCAAACATGAAAGAGGAAATATCACTATTGATTCTATGGACATTAAAAAGATAATAAAGGAATATTATCAACAAGTCTATGTCCATAAATTTAATAACTTAAATAAAATGGACCAATTCCTTTGACAGATACAAGCAACCAAAACTCACACGTAAATAACTAATCTAAACAGGCCCATTTTTATTTTAAAAATTTAATCAATATTTGATATCATTTCAAAATCAAAAGCACAAGACCCAGGTCATTTCACTGGTGTATTTTACCAAATATTTAAGAAAAAAATTATACCAATTCTCTATCATATGTTCCAGAGACTAGAAGCTGAGAAACATTTTATAATTTTATTAGGCCAGCATTTCTGTAATCTTCAAACCAGATGCGGACATCACAAGAAAGAAAAACTATAAACAAATACTTTGCATGGGTTAATATCCAAAATATATAAGGAGCTCATACAACTGAATGAAAGGAAGACAAACAATCCAATTAAAAAATGGGCAAAGGACCTAAATAAATACTTCTCCAACATGGATATACAGAAAGCCAAGAAGCATATGAAAAAATACTCTAAGTCACCAATAATCTGAGTAGTAGTACAAATTAAAACAACAATGAGGTATCACCTTATACCTGTCAGAATGGCTACCATCAAATCAACAAATGAGAAGTACTGGTGAGGCTGGGGAGAAAGAGGAATCCTACTGTGCTTCTGTATGTGCCACGCCCTACCCATAATTGAACCCACAAACTTTGGTAGACAAGCTCCTACCACTGAGTCACCTGGCCAGGGTGGATTATGCCAGTTTTATTTGGATAAGTGAATAATTAACTGTGTTTTCAAGGGAATTAATGTTATGTGAAACTGTTATTGATTTTAAGTTCATTAAATTTTGATATGTTTACATTTTAGTATAAAAGCAGTCTGCTAATAATATACAAGAAGACAATCTCACAAATCCATTTTCTTTGTGTGTATCAAAACATTTATAGTATTCTTCAGTGTCTTCTAGTTATTGGGTATTATACACACACAAACCCTCATATAATGAAAAAGAAAAATCATTTGTTATATAAGTGCTGGGATAAACTCAAAGGGAAATGATGAAAACATATTGAAAAATGTGCTCTAAGCTATGTTTGCTTTTCAGTTCTATACAGATTGACATTTCAAATTGTGACTAGAGAACAGAGGAAATAATTGCATTCCATATTTTACAAGTATATGTGCTGGTGTTCCATAGACTGACAGTTTGGGAAATGCATTAGTATGGATCCATTTACATGGATTTCTTTTCTTTCAATGGCATCAGCCAGTGGCAATTTCAAATCTATTGTCTACACTTTAAGCTCAAGGCAAGATCCTACTGTGGCACAATGACTTTTTCTTTCTTACATTTCCACTAGTCTTTTTATTCTGTCTAATGCACAAGTGTATGTCAGCTAGCATTATCTTAAACTAACATTACTTTGCTAGAATTTTCCTAACAGTATAGCAATTTGCGAGCTGTAGCTCTTCATAAAAAAAAAAAAAAAGAAGTTATATATATATTTCAGCTGACTATGGTTCGGGGTAAAAGAAAAGTATGTGATAGAAATTGTGATAGAAATTGCAACAGTCCAGTGTCCTCATATAGGAGTTCCTCTTTATCCAAGGTTTCACTTTCCACATTTTAGTTTCCCAAGGTCAACCCTGGTCTGAAAATATTAAGTAGGAAATTTCAGGAATAAATAAGTTTTAAATTGTACACCATTCTGAATAGTGAGATGAAATCTTATGCTGTTCTGCTCCATCCCGTATGGGACATGAACCATCCCGTTGTCAGCATATTCATGCTCTATACACTACCTGCAGGTTTAGTCACTTGTCCTTTGGGTTATCAGGTTGACTGTTTTTGTTCAAGTAACCCTTGTTTTACTTACTAATGGTCCCAAAGCACAAGATGCTGGTAATTTGGGTATGTCTAAGAGAAGAGGTAAAGTGCTTCCTGTGAGTGCAAAGGTATGGATGCATAGGAAAAACTATAGTATAAATAGGGTTCAGTACTATCTGTGGTTTCAGGCATTCACTGGGGGGTGTTGGATCATATCCCTTGTGGATAGTGGGGGACTATAATTTTTATCTTGCTTATGTTTTCAGGGTCCTGATAGAGGGCAAAATAGTCAAAGTGAAACTGGAGAGCAAGTAAGTGGTACCTTAGGGCAGTGGTCGACCAATTGCGGCTCGCGAGCCACATGTGGCTCTTTGGCCCGTTGAGTGTGGCTCTTGCACAAAATACCATGGCGTGGGTGAGTCTATTTTAAAGTGGCACTAAAGAAGTTTAAGTTTAAAAAATTTGGCTCTTAAAAGAAATTTTAGTCCTTGTACTGTTGGTATTTGGCTCTGTTGACTAATAAGTTTGTCGACCACTGCTGTAAAGTATTTCCTGATGTTATTTAGCAATCATTTTCCTTTTGGAATAGTTTATATTTTATGACTTAAAATCAATTTCTTTAATGGTAGAAATGAATTCCTGCAGATGTATCTTCATAAATATACATACACAAGCACACGTGCACACACATTCTCGCCCCAGCACCCCAAGAGGCTTTTCTCTGTTCTTGTCCTCTACTGACCCCAAATACTCATATGCTCTGAAGAACAGGATTAGAAACAATTCAGTTATCATGGTGCTTGGTGATAACTGATCGCTGTGCTAAATAATAAGAATAATTTATCAGCTCAAACAACAACTGGCCCTATATTAGCTAATTCTCATGGACACACAATTACAATAGAATGCCCCAAATTCTACAAGTTTAATTACTTGGAGGTCGAATGTTACTATCTCTGAATATGTGCTTTGAGCTTTGGGGAGAAATAGCAAAATGTCTATTTTGAATAGATGCCGTCCATCACTTTGATGTTTTTATGGCCTACATATAGCGATTGTACTTTCATCATTGGACAGATGCTAAATGTTCCCATAAAGACAGTGAGTGTCTGTTCTGAGAACCAGTATGGCCTATCTGTATTCATATATGAAAAACCAAGATGGAACACTCATAAATACTAAGGATTTACGTTCATATAGGAATCTATCAGATGTAAATGCAAGGTTTAACAGCTCTTTAAAGGCAGAAGAATAGAGGTTGCGCAGATGGGGAAAGATATTACACATTTTTATCAAGTTATAAATACAATCTTGTTTAGAGATTATGAAATCAGATAAGTAGTACTTCATCAAAGTCTATAAGAACCAGAATTTTATTGTCATTAAGTCAAGAAGCAACAGATAGTAAATTTAGAGAATTTTCAGAAGGAAAGTTAGTAGATCTTTGATATTCTAGGAGTTAATCTATGCATAAAGCAATTCATGTATGTGTGTGTGTGTGTGTGTGTGTGTGTGTGTGTGTGTGTGTTTAATTTCTCACCTTGCACTCTCCACCTCAGCTATGCTGATATGGTGGTTGATTTTATTGTTCCCAGGATTCACATAGGCCACAGTAAGAAAATAGTCAGAAGACTGTCTGCCTGATACAACATTTCTTCACTTTAAGATCTTGTTTCTGGCTCCTGTTGCCTGAACCTCCGGCTCTTGTTGTTGCTCAGGCTTTAGGCTTTCTGCTGGTCAGGGTCCTCATTACTGATTTGGGTTCTTACACCATGTTACATGTATATACTTTATGCATGCTTCCTGGGTTTGACTTACTCCCTGACTCTCTGGAAGAGGATTTTTTTTTTATCTAAATGACCTTAAGCGATAGATGTTTAAAAGTAAAAAATGTTGGAAGGAAAATTAATTGGAGGCAGAGGCTATCTCATTCTTAGTTGTTTATAAGCAGCTAGAATGACACCTATAATGGTAGGCAGAGTATACTCATGTCTTAATCGCTTTAATCCCTGGAATCTGTGAATATGTTATATGGCAAAGGGACTTCATAAATGTGGTTAAGTGTCTTGAGATGGCAAGTATATCCTGGATTATTTAAGTGCACGCTTTATGTAATCACAAGTGTTCTTGTAAGAATGATACTGAGGAAATTTTGATTATAATAAGGGAGAAGGCAGTGTGAGTAAGGAGCAGAGATTGGAGTGATATGACCAGGAGCCACAGAATGCCATTAGGCTCTGTAAGTGGAAGAGACAGGAAACAGATTCTTCTCTGAAGGCTCCAGAAGGAACCAGCCTTCCTGACAACATTATATTTGCTCCATATGGTTACTTTGGGCCTCGGGCCTGCAGAATTGTAAGGTAATACATTTCTATTCCTTTAAGGCACAAAGTTTGTGATAATTTGTTACAGAGGCAACAGGAGGTGAATATTGATTTTGGTACCTAAAAGTGGAGTACTGCTGCAATAGATACCTGAAAATAAGGCAGTGACTTTGAAATTGTGTAATGATGGATAGAGACTGCAAGAATTTTGAGGAACATGATGGAAAAGACGTAGATTGCCTTCAGCAGATGTGTTAGTAAAAACAAGGCATTTTAAAAACAGTACTGGTGAGGGCTGAGAAGAAATGAGGGACGTTATTAGAAAGTGGAGGGAAGGGGAACTGACCCTTGTTTGATAAGGTCAGGAAGCTTAGCTGAATTGTGTCCTATAATTATGTGGAAAGAGCAACTTGTAAACCATGAATTTGGATGTTTAGCTGAGGATCATTCCAAGAATGTGTTGAAGGTACAGCCTGATTTCTTCTTGGTGCTCATAGTATAATGTGAGAAGAAGAGGTAAATTGAGGGAATAACTGTTAAGCAAAGGAAACTAAGACTTGATGGCTTGGGAAATTCCTAGCTTATGTAAGTTGCAAAGACTGCTAAAGTTAGAAGATACACCATCAGGAATGTGTGTTCTGGAGAGAGGACCAAGTGGACAATCTTTTCTTAGTGCTAAAGGGATTAGGTGGATCACTCTTTGATCTCCTCAATTATCTCAGAAGAATACAGGCAGAGAGATGAGATTACCCAGGGAAGATCTGTGGAACAGTGTCTTGTCTAATGAAGTGAATCCTTGAAATATACACAGGAGACCCACAAGGATTTGAGAATGTTTTATCAACAGAAATACTGCCAGCTTGGATAAAAAGGGTCAGAGACAAGCTAAAATGAAAAAAAAGCAGCCAGACTACAAAAATTCTACGGGAGTGAGATAGGCTGATTACACTACACAGCTTAAAATATGTACTACTCTTTGTGAAAAAGGAAGGGTGACTCTGAGGGCAGAGGCTTGGACCACAGAGGCTTCAGCCACAGATTACGTTCAGGCCTTGGAAACCTATTTGAGTTTTGCAGGTAGATTGTGAAATTGTTTGGGACCAGTCACTTTCTTCTTCCTTTCATATTTTCCTTGGAATGGAATGTCTATACTTGTTATCCTATGCCTCCCCCATCATTGTTTTGAGGACCAGATAATTTTGATCAGGAATTTATAATTAGAGTCTCAATCTTACTAGATACTGAGATCTGGGACTTTTGAGCTGATGGTATTTAGATGTTTTAGGTTATTCTGGCTATGAGTTGATGTTATAATGAATTGATACAAATGTCCTTATGAGAGAGAGGCTGAGGGAGTAGAAGAGGATGTGATCTTGGAAGCAGAAATGGGAGTGATGTGACCAGGAGCCAAGGATTGTGAGCAGCATCTAAAAGTAGGAGGCAAGGGGCATAATTTCTGGATCCTCCAGAACAGTGATTCTCAACCTTCCTAATGCTGTGGTGACCCCCAACCATAAAATTATTTTCGTTGCTACTTCATCACTGTAATTTTGCTACTGTTAATGAATCATAATGTAAATATCTGTGTTTTCAGATGGTCACAATCCACAGGTTGAGAACCGCTAGCAGAGTCATAATATGCTTGTGAAATTTGGCTAATTCTAGTGTCTCTAAAGTGACTTGCAGCTTTGTTAAAATCTTTTTTCCCCTACATATAACCTAGAAATCTTCACCCATCAGTATGCCATATATAACTTTAAGCAGTTGGGAAGTCATTTCAACTCAGTTTAGGAGACTAAATCCTTCTGTAATACCTGTTATTTTATAAACCTGTTATATAAACCTTTATCATGTTTTTTGGCATTGGTACTTTTCTAAAAATTTTGCCATTTTAAAAACTGTAGTGGATGAAGTTAAGAGCAAGAATTAAGTCTTGAAACCTGTTAAAGAATGCTATCCGCCATCAGACTTCACTGCTCAAGGCAGAAATTGTGAGATCATGGTGATATTAAATCACAATTCTTTTATTAAGAGACAAAAGTTCTCACTCATTTGTGGAATGTAATGCATAGCATGATTATCACTGTGGCTGTGTGTCATATATGGCCTTTATTATGTTGAGGTATGTTCCATCTATTCCCACTTTCTTGAGAGTTTTTTCTTTTTTTT
The DNA here is from genome assembly GCF_964339955.1 of Pipistrellus hanaki. Classification (NCBI taxonomy): domain Eukaryota; kingdom Metazoa; phylum Chordata; class Mammalia; order Chiroptera; family Vespertilionidae; genus Pipistrellus; species Pipistrellus hanaki. The sequence goes on along the minus strand of NC_140506.1, from coordinate 67,493,891 downwards.
TTTTTTTTTTTTTTTTTTATTTATTTATTTTTTTAAAATATATTTTATTGATTTTTTTTTTTTACCCCCTCCCTCCCTCCCACACATCCCCTCCCTCCCCAGAGTTTTGTGTCCATTGGTTGCACTTATATGCATGTATACAAGTCCTTCGGTTGATCTATTATCTCCCCCAGATCTTCCTCCCGTCCCCACTGTAACTTGACAGTCTACTTGTTCATATACTGTCTCTATATCTATCTTATGGTTCACCAGTTTATAATGTTCTTTATTATCCACAAATGAGTGAGGTCATGTGGTGTTTCTCTTTCATTGATTGGCTTATTTCACTCAGCATGATGTTCTCCAATTCCATCCAGGATGCTGCAAATGATGAGAAATCCTTCTTTTTTATGGCAGCATAGTATTCCATTGTGTAGATGTACCATAGTTTTTGGATCCAATCATCTGCTGACGGACACTTAGGCTGTTTCCAAATTCTGGCTATTGTAGATTGTGCTGCTATGAACATAGGGGTGCATATATCCTTTCTGATTGGTGTTTCAAGTTTCTTGGGATATATTCCTAGAAGTGGGATTACTGGGTCAAATGGGAGTTCCATTTTCAGTTTTTTGAGGAAACTCCACACTGTTCTCCACAGTGGTTGCACCAGTCTACATTCCCACCAGCAGTGCGCGAGGGTTCCTTTTTCTCCGCAACCTCGCCAACACTTGTCGTTTGTTGATTTGTTGATGTTGGCCATTCTGACAGGTGTGAGATGGTACCGCATTGTTGTTTTGATTTGCATCTCTCGGATAATTAGTGACTTTGAGCATGTTTTCATGTGCTTTTTGGCCTTCCTTCTGTCTTCTTTTGAAAATATTCTATTTAGGTCCATTGCCCATTTTTTAATTGGATCATTCATCTTCCTTTTATTTAGTTGTATAAGCTGTTTGTAGATGTTGGAGATTAAACCTTTATCAGTGGTAACATTTGCAAATATGTTCTCCCACACAGTGGGCTTTCTTGTTGTTTTGTTGATGGTTTCTTTTGCTGTAAAAAAGCTTTTTATTTTGATGTAGTCCCATTTGTTTATTTTCTCTTTAGCTTCCATTGCACTAGGGGTAGTATCAGTGAAGAAGTTTTTTTGGCATACGTCTGAGATTTTGTTGCCTGTGGATGCTTCAAGTATTTTTATGGTTTCCCGTCTGATGTTTAAGTCCTGTATCCATTTTGAGTTTATTTTTGTGTATGGTGTAAGTTGGTGATCTAGTTTCATTCTTTTGCATGTATCTGTCCAATTTTCCCAACACCATTTATTGAAGAGACTGTCTTGACTCCATTGTATATTAGTGCCTCCTTTGTCAAATATTAATTGAGCATAGTGATTTGGGTTGATATCTGGGTTCTCGATTTGATTCCATTGATCTATATGTCTGTTTTTGTGCCAGTACCAGGCTGTTTTGAGAACAGTGGCTTTGTAATACAGTTTGAAGTCTGGTATTGAGATACCTCCTACTTTACTCTTCTTTCTCAGGATTGCTGTGGCTATTCGGGGTCTTTTATTGTTCCAAATGAACTTTTGGAGAGTTCTTTCTAGGTCAGTGAAATATGCCGTTGGTATTTTAATGGGGAGTGCATTGAACTTATAGATTGCTTTAGGAAGTATGGACATTTTGATGATGTTGATTCTACCAATCCATGAACATGGTATGTTCTTCCATCTGTTTACATCTTCCTCTATTTCTTTTTTCAGTGTCGTGTAGTTTTCCGCAAATAGGTCCTTTACTTCCTTAGTTAAGTTTATTCCTAGGTATCTTAATTTTTTTGGTGCGATCGTAAATGGAATTGCTTTTTTAGTCTCTGTTTCTATAAACTCACTGTTGGTGTATAGAAATGCCATAGATTTCTTGGTGTTAATTTTGTATCCTGCTACATTGCCAAATTCATTTATTAAGCCAATTAGTTTTTTAATGGAGTCTTTTGGGTTTTTTATATACAATATCATGTCGTCTGCAAATAAGGATAACTTTACTTCTTCTTTTCCAATTTGGATGCCTTTTATTTCCTCCTCTTGTCTAATTGCAATGGCTAGTACTTCCAGTACTATGTCAAAGAGGAGTGGCGATAGTGGGCATCCCTGTCTTGTTCCTGTTCTTAGAGGGAATGGTTTTAGTTTTTGCCCATTGAGTATGATGTTTGCTGTGGGTTTATCATATATAGCTTTTATTACGTTGAGGTATGATCCTTGTACTCCCACCTTGTTAAGAGTTTTTATCAGGAAAGGGTGTTGGATTTTATCAAATGCTTTTTCTGCATCAATTGATATGACTATATGATTTTTATCTTTCAACTTGTTTATGTGATGTATCACGTTTATTGATTTGCGGATATTGTACCAACCTTGCATTCCTGGTATAAATCCTACTTGGTCATGGTGTATGATCTTTGTGATGCTCTGCTGGAGCCGATTTGCTAGAATTTTGTTGAGGATTTTGGCATCTATGTTCATGAGGGATATTGGCCTGTAATTCTCTTTCATTGAGTTGTCTTTATCGGGTTTTGGTATTAGGGTGATGCTGGCTTCATAGAAGGAGTTTGGAAGTGTTCCTTCCTCTTGAATTTTTTGGAATAGTCTGAGGAGGATAGGTTTTAGTTCTTCCTTGAATGTTTGGTAAAACTCTCCTGTGAAGCCATCTGGCCCTGGGCTTTTGTTTGCTGGAAGCTTTTTGATGACTGTTTCAATTTCTTCCCAAGTCACTGGTCTATTGAGATTTTTAGATTCTTCCTGATTGAGTTTTGGAAGTTTGTATTTTTCTAGGAATATGTCCATTTCCTCCAGGTTGTTCAGTTTGTTGGAATAGAGTTGTTCGTAGTATTTTGTAACAATCCGTTGTATTTCGGTGGGGTCTGTTGTTATTTCACCTCTTTCATTTCTGATTTTGTTTATTTGGGTCCTCTCTCTTTGTTTCTTGGTTAGCCTGGCTAGAGGTCCATCTATCTTGTTTATTCTTTCAAAGAACCAGCTCTTGGTTTTGTTGATCTTATGTATTGTTTTTTTGGTCTCTATGTCGTTTATCTCTGCTCTGATTTTTGTTATTTCCTTCCTTCTGCTTACACTGGGTTTTTCTTGTTGCTCCTTTTCTAACTCTTTGAGTTGTAGAGTTAGATTATCTGTTACTATTTTTTCTAGTTTTTTGCAATAGGCTTGTAAGGATATGAACTTCCCTCTCAAAACTGCTTTTGCTGTGTCCCAAAGATTTTGGATTGTTGTGTTTTCATTGTCATTTGTTTCCAGGATGTTTTTAATTTCTTCCTTGATTTCTCTGGTAACCCAGTCCTTGTTTAATAGCAAGCTGTTTAGTCTCCATGTGTTTGATTTCTTTGGATTATTTTTATTGTAGTTAATTTCCAGTTTTATGCCATTATGGTCTGAGAAGATACTTGATATGATTTCTATCTTCTTGAATTTGAAGAGACTTTGCCTATGTCCCAAAATGTGGTCTATCTTTGAGAATGTCCCATGTGCACTTGAGAAGAATGTATATTCTGTGGCTTTGGGGTGGAGTGTCCTGAAGATGTCAATTAATTCCATCTGGTCTAGTGAGTCATTTAGGATTGATATTTCTTTGCTGATTTTTTGTTTAGATGATTTGTCGAAGGGTGACAGTGGGGTATTAAAATCTCCTACTATGATTGTATTGCTATTAATCTCTCCCTTAATGTCCTCTAGCAGTTTTTTAATGTATTTGGTTGCTCCTGTATTGGGTGCATATATATTTACCAGGGTTATTTCTTCTTGTTGGATTGTTCCCTTTAGTATTATGAAGTGGCCTTCATTATCTCTTGTTATGTCCTTCACTCTGAGATCTAATTTGTCAGATATAAGTATTGCTACCCCAGCTTTTTTTTCATTTCCATTTGCCTGGAAAACTTTTTTCCATCCCTTCGCCCTCAGTCTGTGTGCATCTCTTTTTCTGAGGTGGGTTTCTTGTAGACAACAGATGTATGGGTCTTGTTTTCTTATCCAATCTGTTACCCTATGTCTTTTGATTGGAGCATTTAATCCATTTACATTTAAGGTTATTATTGATAGGTACTCATTTGACGCCATTTTTATTCTATACCCGTGTTCCTTCTTCACTTCTTATTTCTTTATTTTTACAGTAGACCCTTTAGCATTTCTTGCATTGCTGGTTTGGTGGAGATAAATTCCTTCAGTCTTTTTTTGTCTGTGAAGCTCCTGATTTCCCCTTCAATTTTGATTGATAGCCTTGCTGGGTACAGTATTCTTGGATTCAGACCCTTCCTTTGCATGACTTTGTATATTTCATCCCATTCCCTTCTGGCCTGATAAGTTTCTGTTGAGAAATCAGTTGCTAGTCTGATGGGGGTTCCTTTGTATGTAACTTTCTGTCTCTCTCTGGCTGCTTTTAAGATTCTTACTTTGTCGTTGTTGTTTGCCAATTTAATTATAATGTGCCTTGGAGTCTGTCTTCTGGGATTCATTTTGCTTGGGACTCTGCGGGCATCTTGGATTTGTGTGGGTTTTTTCTTTTCTATTTCAGGAAAGTTTTCTGTCATTATTTCTTGAAATACTTTTTCCATGTCTACCTCAGTTTCCTTTCCTTCTGGAACCCCTATTATTCGAATATTATTTTGTTTTGTTTTGTCCCAAAGCTCCCGTAGGCTCTCCTCCTGCTTTTTAATCTTTTTTTCTAGAAGTTGCTCTACTTGGGTATTTTTTTCCATCTTATCTTCTAGCTCACTGATGCGGTCCTCTGCTTCATCTAGTCTACTCTTGATGCTTTCTATTGAGTTCTTCATGGTAGCGATGTCACTTTTCATTTCTTCTTGGTTCTTCTTCAGTTCCTCATGGCTCTCCTTCATTTCCTCATGGTTCTTTCTCATTTCTTCTTGGCTTTTGTCAAATTTCTCTTCCATTCTTTTTAGCCATGCTATGATCATTACTCTGAATTCTTGCTCTGGCAGGCTGCTTACCTCTGGCTCGTTTACTTCCTTTTCTGGTGATGCCTGCTTTTCTTTCAAGTGCGGACTATGTTTTTGTCTCCCCATGGCCTCTCTTTTCAGGATGTCTGGTTATGTGGTATTCCTTCTCCTGCGTTGATTTTGAGGTACAAAATACAACACTACCAGGTACAACACAAGCGGCACTTAACAGGAATGTATTTACAATATTAATAACCTCTAATAAAGGTGACCACTAGAGAAAGGCAACTTAGGGGGTAGGAGAGAAGGAATAAAGGTAAAAATAAAATAAAGAAAAATTAAAAAAAATAAAATTAAAATTAAAAAAAAAAATTAAGTAAATTAAAAAAAAAGAGGGATAAAGAGATAGAAAAAGAAGAAGAAGAAAAAAGTAATGACAAAATGAAGTTGGAAAACAGGGAAAAAAAGAAGAGGGAGAGAGAGAGAGAGAAAGAGAGAGAAGAAGCAAACTAAAAGAGAAATGGGAAACAAACTATATATATGTGGAGAAAATTGCCATAGAAAAACCTCTGGACCCAGCCAATGCCAGTAACAATACTTGGAGATTAATACAAACTACAATATCCACTATTATTAAGTAAGGCTATGATATACAGAAGTAAAATAAACAAACAAAAACAGAGGATTTAAAAAAAAATACAAAGCAACAATAACAATACAGGAATAAGCATAACAATTTCACTAAAAGGCATAAAAATTCACAATAATCAACCTTCACACATACAATGCGAAAAGGATAGAGGGGAGAATGGATTTTTTTTTTTTTTTTTTTAACTAGTTAATATAGTGCAGAGATTGGTATTTATACACTTGGATCAGGGGTTGGAACTTAGGTCTATAAGTATAGTGAGAGCTTTAGCAGGGGGTATAGAGAGAGAATAGAGGAAAAACTAAAGCCGGAAAGGGATAGGATAAACTGTAGACTAAAGGGTAAAGTTTAGTAAGAGAGTGATAGTGTAAAGGTTGAGTTGAGATAGGGTTGAATGATGCTATAGTAGAGATTAAAATAGAATGAAGGTTACTCCCAATGTAAAATAAAGAAAAAATAAAATGGTACTAGAGAGAGAAAAAAAAGAAAAGAAAGAAAGAAAAAATAAATAAATAAAATTTTTTTTTTAAAAAAATTGCAAAATAGCAGTAGTAATAGTGATAGAGATTGAAAAATGTAGTAATTGAAAAGGTAAAATCAAGTAAGGAAAAAAGAAAAAAAATTGTTTCTTAAGTAAAAGATATGAAAAATGAAAATTAAATAAAAGATGTAAAAAATGAAAATAAAATAAAGTATAGCAAAATTAGCATAAAAATGACCAGTACTGGTCACTCACTTCCTCAGTTAATGTATTTGGCACTTCTGATTCTCGGAGCAGACAGTCTTGCAGTTCCCAGCTTTCCACTGCACCTCAGTTTTGTAAGGTAGTCCTTAATTTTTAGTAGACTATATCTTAGATATTTGTGTCCATTTATTTTTGATTAATTAAAAGACAAAAGAAAAGAAAGGAAAAAAAAAAAAAAAAAAAAAAAGAGAAAAAAAAAAAAAAAAAAGAAGGGCAGTTTGTAATTCAGCTCTTAGGTGTCAGTGTTTCCGGTTTGACCTCCCAGTCTTTTTGGTTGCTCCGGCCTTCTTTCTCTATGGCTCTAGCTGGCAGGGTGCCAGCTGGCTCCCAGACTATCTCTTCTGGCTCCGATCCCTTGTTTCCAGGGAGGCACTTTCTCCCTGCAAATTCCCCGGATATGCCCAACTAGGCTGTTCTTCCCTAGTATTCTGAAGCTAGGGGGTGAAGGGGATCAGGCGCCGAGGTGTCCAGATGTTCCGCCCTTGGCGGGACAGCCGCGATTCTTAACACTCTGTCCCGTGTCCCCTGGCTTTTTAAAAAAAAAAAAAAAAAAAAAAAATTCCCGCTTCTGGGGAAGCTTATGCCAAACCCAGCACTAGATGTCGCTGCAGCCTTCTTAGGGCTCAGCTTTGCGGGCGCTCCATGGAGGCGGGGCCAGAACTCCCCGGCTACTGTGGCTGCCGGCACCGCGGGACCGCGATCTCTCAGGCTTTCCCCGCAAATTCTGACCTTTCCGTGGGTGACCGAAGAACTCCTTTGAATCCACGCGCCAGCGCCAAGTCGGGCGTCTCAGCTACTGGATGGACCTCTCCGCAGTGGGCTTTCCAGGCCTCAGAGAAGCCACTCCTTTCTCACAGCACCGCCGCCGCTGCTTCTGCCGCCGCCGCAGCCGCCGCCGACCGCCGCTGTGGCAGTGTTGGCCACCGGCTGGAAATCCTGTCCAGCGGATCGCTGCCTAGCTTCCTTGAAACCTCTGCTGCTCCTCAGCTGCCAATCAACCCTCCCTGAGCAACTCAGATGTTACTTTTATCTGTTCTGGGACCAGAGTCAGAACAAGTCCGACTGTTCGGTCGCCATCTTCAAGCTCCGCCGAGAGTTTTTTCTTTATTGATTAAGACATTTCATATGTGTCCTTATCTCCCCATTACCTCCTCTCCACACCCCTGCTTGTGCCCTCAACTCCTTTCCTCACCCTTGCCTGCCTTCCCTCTGAGGTTTGAAGGTCTGATCAATGTTTCTCTGTCTCTGGATCTGTTTTTGTTCATCAGTTTAGTTGTTCATTATATTCTACAAATGAGTGAGATCATGTGATATTTATCTTTCTCTGACTGACTGACTGCTTAACATAATGCTCTCCAGGTTCATCCATGCTGTTGCAAATGGTAATAATTCCTTCTTTTTTATAGTGGAATAGTATTCCATTGTGTAGATGTACCACAGGTTTCTAATCCACTCATCTGCTGATGGGTACTTAGGCTGTTTCCAAATCTTAGCCTTGGTAAATTGTGCTGCTATGAACATAGGGGTGCATATATCCTTTCTGACTGGTGTTTCTACTTTCTTGGTTTATATTCCTAGAAGTGAGATCATTGGGTGAAATGGGAATTCCATTTTCAGTTTGTTGAGGAAACTCCATACTATTCTCCACAGTGGCTGCACCACTGTATTCTCATCAGCAGTACATGAGGATTCCTTTTACTCCGCATCCTCACCTGTACTTGTCATTTGTTGATTTGTTGATGATAGCCATTCTGACAGGTGTGAGATGATACCTCATTGTCATTTTGATTTGCATCTCTTGGATGATTAGTGACTTTATGTTTTCATATGTCTCTTGGCCTTCTGTATGTCCTATTTTGAAAAGTACTTATTTAGGTCCATTGTCCATTTTTTTTTTATTGGCTTGAGAGTTTTTTTGTTTTGTTTTGTTTTGTTTTCATAAATGGGTACAGAATGTTACCAGGTGCTTTCCCCCGCTATATCTATTAATATGATCCTTACTCTATCTATTGGTTTTTATCCTTCATTTTGTTTATGTGGTGTATCACATTTATTGATTTGTAGATATTGTACCAACCTTTGAACCCCAGAATAAATCCCACATGATCATAGTGCATGATCTTTTTAATATATTGCTGGATCTGGTTTGTTAATATTTTATTGAGGATTTTAGCATCAATATTTATCAGGGATATTTACCTATAATTTTCTTTCTTTATAGTGTCTTTAGCTGGTTTTGGCATGAGGGAAATGCTATTGTCTTATTTTGAGATTATTTATACAAATGATTTAGTAGGTTTTTATGTTAACAAGATTTTTCTCAGTGTTTTTGAGCTCTGTCATTTGAAGCTTGATTTGAGCCTTGTCATTTGAGGCTATCATGCTAGTTTTGCTGGAAAACTACCTGATTCTGTTTCATAGTTACAGGAAGAAACTAGCTCCCCAAAGCATTTTAAGATGAAAAAAATGGAAACTTAGTAAAAATTCGTAAAAATCACTACCAATATTAAAGTGAATGATAGTTACTGTTGTTTCAAGTGCATATTATGATTGGGTATTGTTTTAGGCACATTACACACACCATGTAGAAATCCTTTCCAGTTAGGGATCACTCATATCTCATACATAAAACTCAGAGAGATTAAATTTCTTTCCCAAAGACATGCATATATTCAGCAGGCAAGCCTTCAAATCTTATGATTTTTTAAAAAACAAATCTGCACATATCACTGCTCAAAGAGCAATATTGTTGAATCAGTAGCAGTGTCTTTATAGATGACATTGTACATGTTATAGATATATGTTTAAATAAATGTTGGGTAAATAAATGACATCAACATTGAAATAGTATAAATGTAGAGTTGATGCCTGATCTTTTACCTTTCAGAATCTATACTGAAATGAAAGGGAACAAAATAACGAATGATTCATTCAACAGAGTTTATTTCTATTTTATACATGAATAGCGAATAAACTGATCAAAAGAACGTGTGGTCTTTTTCCTTAACTGTGGAGAGCGTCTACAGTGTTTGGACAGGTTCAAGCCTCGGACTGATGAGAGGGCACAGTCCTCTCATGGCCACGTGCAAGTCCCAGCTTGGAGGGCAGAGCCCTCCAAGCCCAATTATGGCCAACAGCTGTAGTTGTAAGCTTGAACCTATGGTCCGAACATGTGGTCACGTGCCTAAGTGATAAAGGCTGCAGGTAAACAAAGCTTGATCAGGTACATGTAATTGAGTAGGATCAAAACCCATGAGAATGTTGTAAACATCTTGGCCACACCCTTACTTTGCTTCATGGCATCTGGCTATAAAATAAAGACACGGCTTATAGTCCGTGGCGCTATCGTTAGCTCTCCATCCGAGAGGCTCTCCATCTGAGAGGCTCTCCATCGGAGAGGGCAGCGTCCCACCAAGACCCAGCTCTCATTCTCTTGTCTGTTTTTCTCAATCTTTCACCCCCCGCCCCCCTCAGGTTCACCCATGGCTGTGCAGGCGCTGCACACTTAACACAGGCACAAGGATATGAAACAAATATATTATGATACAAACCATAGTTTTATGTCAAAATAAGTGATAAGTATAAATCCACAGATGAGTAAACAAAATAAATGCATGGAAAAGACTTATGGAGTTGTTTGATTTGAGTTGAAGCTTGGAAGTTGAGAGACCTTGACAATAACAAGGTTAGGAAGACCATTCTGAGCAATAGCTATGGCATAAAAAGTACAGAAATAAAGATTGAGCATGGCTGTGATATATTTTATGATTGATACAAACATTTTATATTTTATCTTGTGGTAGGATTACATGTCTCTGCTCTGCTGATGCTGGGCATGGCTGAATGATTTATTTTGGCCAATGTGATATGACATATGTGACTTATGCCCCATCTGAGCAAAACTTTTAAATGTGACTAGTTCAGTTTGACCTGACTCTTCTCTGAAAGGATAGGTAAATAACATATTTGACCCCTGGCCTAGAGCAAAGCCACAGTCAAGCTGTGGTTTATATATAGTTTGGGGAAGAAGTAAACATTTGTGTTTTAAGCCACTAAGATTTTGAGGTAATTCTTTATGCAGCATAACTTAGTGAAATATAATACAATGGCATTTGAGAGTGGCCTATTAAGAAATCCTGACTGGAGAAGAGGGTCTATTCTAGATTCTAAAGTTAAATTATTTATTTATATATTAATTTTTAAAAAATGTTTAGTGTTGAAAGTATTACATATATTTCCCCTTTTTCCCCATTGACCCCCTCCAGTCATCCCTGTCCTCTCCCCAGACTTTCACCACCCTATTGTCTGTGTCCGTGGTTATACATATATGCATACAAGGTTTTTAGTTGATTACCTCTCAGCCACCCACCCTCCCCTGCCTTCCTTCAGATATTCCATTAAGTAAAATTATGATGATTTAAGTTTACAATTTGGACTTTTTTTTTTTTTTTTTTTTTTTTTTCTGAGTACCTGGAACTGGTTGTTTATCTTGACATTAACGTCTATGATTTAAAACAAAAAAGTGTTAGCTGAAACCAGTTTGGCTCAGTGGATACAGCATCTGCCTGCAGACTGAAAGGTCCCAGGTTTGATTTGGGTCAAGGGCATGTACATTGGTTACAGGCACATCCCCAGTGGGGGGTGTGCAGGAGGCAGCTGGTTGGTGTTTTTCTCTCATCGATGTTTCTAGCTCTCTGTTCCTCTCCCTTCCTCGCTGTAAAAAAATCAATAAAATATAGATTTTTAAAAAAAGTGTTGGTTCCACGTGATAGCTTGTCAACAAGAATTATTTTTCTCTTTCAGTGATCAAATGTGAATGCTACTCAAATATTTTTTGTTATGGCTAGAATTAATGACTTAATGACTTAATAAATAGATCCTTTTTGCTCTTACTTTCCTGTGCAACATGTACCCTCCCTCATCAAGCACATGTTATCTGAGTTGTCACTAAGTATATGGCATAGGACCCAGAATTCTATTAAAATAAGAATAAATTGGTTAGATGTGTTCTTAAACTGGCATTTTTATGATTTTTCTGCTTTCCTATTAATGATTGTCAACAACTCGAGGACATATTTAATCTTTAGTAATTTCTCTTTCGATTTGGAAATTGTTTCTTTGAAAAGGTATGAAAGAATTTAAATTCTTTATTGTTTAAAGCATTACACATAGTATTACATATGTCTCCTTTTCCCCCCATTGAGTCTCCTTGGGTGCTCCCATCCCCCAGCACATGCCCTCAGCCCTCTGGTTTCTGTGTCCATTGGTTATGCCCATATGCATGCATACAAGTCCTTTGGTTGATCTCTTAACCACTCTCCTTCCCTGCTTTTCCTCTGAGATTTGAAGGTCTGTTTGATCCTTCTGTGTCTCTAGATCTATTTTTGTTCATAAGTTTATATTGTTCATTATATGCCACAAATGAGTGAAATCGTGTGGTATTTATCTTTCTCTGACTGGCTTATTTCACTTAGGATAATGCTTTCCAGGTCCACCCATGCTGTTGAAAATGGTAATAATTCTTTCTTCTTTTTGCAGCAGTATAGTATTCCATTGTAACACAGCTTTTTAATCCACTCATCTGCTGATGGGCATGTAGGCTGTTTCCAAATCTTAGCTATTCTAAATTGTGCTACTATGAACATGGGGTGAATATATCCTTTCTGATTAGTGTTTCTGATTCCTTGGGATATATTTCTAGAGGTGGGATTACTAGGTCAAATGGGAGTTCTATTTTTAATTTTTTGAGGAAACTCCATACTGTTTTCCACAGTGGCTGCACCAGTCTGCATTGCCACCAGCAGTGTACGAGGAGGGTTTCCTTTTGTCCACATCCTTGCCAGCGCTTATTGTTGGTGGATTTGTTTATGATAGCTATTTTGACAGGTGTGAGATGGTACCTCATTGTTGTTTTGTGACATTAGAGACTGTTGGGTTGTCTCTAGGTAGGAAGATGGGATAGCTGAGAGGTTTAGTTGAACTAATTCCCTTTTATTTCTTTTGATTTTTTGTACCTTGTGTCTGCATTATGCATTCAAAACTAAAATACATGAAAATTATTCTAATTGATTTATATAGAAAGAACAAATGTAATCAAACACCTTAGGGAAATATCAGAGAGTCTCTATTGTAATAGTAAATTGACATGACCTTCTAATATTCCCAAGTAATTTATATTTATAAAACTTATTTTTCACTATAAAACTTTGAACATTTTATTAAAAAGACCCTTTATTTAAAAAAGAATATTGGAAATCATTTGATGTTAAAAGAATTCTTTGAATTAGAGTGGAAACAGAAAAGACTAGTAGTATATTGATGTGATTAAAAGAAGCGTGATAATGGATTTCCTGGAGCTCACAGGAGCATGTGCTTGGTTTGATGATTTTAGCTGAGACTAAAGTAGGAAAAAGATATAGTTCTGAAAGCTGTGTCCATTCTTAGTTTTCTCTCACAAAACCAGAAAACACATGGGCTTAACCCTGATATCTCCAGGCAAGGAATGGCAAAGCAAACTTATACTTTTATCAAGATTTAATTTTAAAAATTACCATTGTTTTCTAGAGTGTAAAAATTTTTATTTTAAAATTCTTAATTGCTTTCTAGAATGCAACTACATGTCTAAAATTTCATACATTCTCTAATTAGTACTTTGTAACTATATTATTTTTCTTTTAGGTGAATTTTAGAGTCAAGACTAGCCATATTTTTTATAAGTTCATTTTCTGATAAATATGCTAATGTAATATTATATGTTGGAATAAATGATATGACAATAAAATTAACCCTTATGACTATTTATATTAATTATATTTATTAATGTGATATTGTATCAATATGTCACCAAATATCCTTTGAAATGCCAATTACCTTTTAAGGTTTCTTTTAAAAAAAAAATATTTTATTGATTTTTTACAGAGAGGAAGAGAGAGGGATAGAGAGCTAGAAACATCGATGAGAGAGAATCATCAATCCGTTGCCTCTTGCACACCCTCAACTGGGGATGTGCCCGCAATCAAGGTACATGCCCTTGAGCGGAATCAAGCCTGAGACTTTTCAGTCTGCAGGCCAATGCTCTATCCACTGAGCCAAACCAGTTTCAGCTACCTATTAAGGTTACTTATCTCAAAATTTTTAATAATTGAAACTACATAAATACTTCCAAAATAAACAAACTATGTTATTCTTAAAACAATAAAGTGCTTCATAAATTTCTAATTAAATACACAATTTAAAATAGAAGAAATGTCCAACTTTAAATTGATAACTTCCCCTAAGCATTACCCAAAAGCAATAAGGAGAACACAAAACAGAAACCTAAACTTCATTTTCAATGAAATTAGGATATCTAAGAAACCCCAAACAAGACATGAGGAAGAATTATCCAAGATGGTGAAGATTAAATACAAGTCAGTAAGAATACTGAGCAGCATGCTCCTGGATGCAGAGTTTAGTATAAGCCTGTACTAAGAACCACAGTGGTGCAAAATCAACCTTCACTTATTTAAACCAATGGATTGTTTACGTGGGCTGACGATAGAAACTTTTTCAACTGGGTTTGTCACAAAAGTCTTTAGAATCAGGAAAACAGGTAAAGAAGAAACAATTGGAGGCATATTTGCAGGAAGTAAACTGTCAATGAAGGTATGTAGATTACAGAAGAAGCAGCAATTTTCTGTTGGAAAGTAACTATAAAAGTTTCAGTCACAAAGACAGTATTCAAGAAGGAAAATGTGAACATAATGAAAAGAAGTGATATCTGAGTTCATAGAAACCAGATTTTTAAAAAATTAAAGAAAAAATGGTAGAAAGGCTAATTGAAGGCCACTAAAAGGAGAGTGACTAAGGAGAACAGACAGAGGTGTGGGGACAAGACAGATGAATGTAAGGAACATAAAGTGAAAAAAATAGTTTTTATTTAATTTTTTATTTTCCATTTATAGTTTACATATAATATTATATTAGTTTCAGGTGTATAACATAGTGATTAGACATTTAATAAACTTACAAAGTGAAAACCCTGATAAGCCTAGTACCCAAAGGATACTATACATAATTATTACAGTACTATTTGCTATATTCCTATGCTATATATTCCTGTGACTATTTTTTTATCTGACAATTTGTTAATCTCTTCCCCTTTATCAACCTGCAATATCCCTCCCATCTGGCAAACATCAATTTGTTCTCTTTATCTATGAGTTTGTTTCTGTCTTATTGGTACATTTTCTTGAATCACAATGGTATGAAACTAGAAATCAATTATAAGAAGAAAACTGAAAGGAGGCTAAATAGCATGCTGCTAAACGATGAAAAGGATAACAACAAGATCAAAGAAGAAATCAAAATGGACACAAATCAAAATGAAAACACATTGACCCCCAAATCTATTGGGACCAGTCAAAGCAGTTCTTAGAGTGAAACTTATAGCAATGCAGTACTACCTCAAGAAACAAACACACAAAAACCTCAAATAATCTAACCAATACCTAAAGGAACTAAAAAAGAACAAAGACCAAATTTAGTTTCATTGATTTTCTCTATTGCTTTTTGTTTCATATTCACAGATCTGATTGTTATTATTTTATTTCTTGTGCTTATTTTGAGAGTTATTTGCTTGAAAATAAGTTTCTTAAGGTTGAATCTGAATTCATCAATATGAAAAAATCTTTTTATTCTAATGTAACCAGTTAGGGCTGTACATTTATACCCCTAAATGTTGCTTTTGCACCATTCCACAAATTTTGATATTATGTTTTTAAATTTATCCATTACATATTTTTCATTTCAAAATATTTCCTAATTCACCTTTTGATTTTTTTCTTTAACCAATGGATTGTTTATTATTTCATTGTTACTATATCCAAATATTTGGAAATTTTATAGATTTTTATGTTATTGATTTTTTTAACTTTATTTTTAATGTATCTTTATTGTTGAAAGTATTACAGATGTCCCCCTTTTTCCCCATTAACCATTCTAGCCAGACCCCACCTCCTACCCCACTTCTTACCCCTTCACCACACTATTGTCTGTGTTCATAGCTGTTATTGATTTTTAATTTCATTTCATTATAGTCAGAGAATATAAATTGTATGACTTGAGTCCTAAATTTATTGAATCTTGCTTTCTGATTAAGAATATCATCTATCTTGGTTAATGTTATTATATACTTGAATAAAGTGAGTATTTGGCTGTTGTTGAATGGAGTGTTTTTTAAATGTCAATTAGGTCAAATTGGTTAATTGTGTATCTTTTTATATTAACTGATATGCTATATACTTTTGAAAGATGAGTATTTAAACATCTGATTATGGATTTGTCTATTTAAAAATTCATTCTTACTATAATAGTAGGGAGAAAAGATTGAAATGCAAGGTCATGTTGATGACATCAATTATATCCATAATTATTTCTTTTTAATTCCACTCTGGCTTCTCTAAATATATATATATTTATTCTTTATGCTTATAGTTTTTCAGATGACATTTCAAAAGAGTGTGTCAGTTTCTATTTCACACTGAGGTTAAAATGCATTTAATTCAAATTGGCTAAAAAATGTGCAACAGTCTATGAATCCATATCAATTATACTTGGCAATCTTGTTGCCATGCAAACCATTTGTTTTATCTGGTCAAGGAGCAATTTTATAGCTGGTTGACATGGTGATAATATTTCTGTTATATAATTGACATGTCTAAAAATAGAATTGCATGAACAAATCTCTTTAAAGTCATCTTCTAATGTTCTTTTCACTGAAAATAACTAATACATTTTCATCTGCCTTTTTTACATTCTATTTAGTTAATAGTCATATAGGAAAACCCATAGGGATTTTTGCCTCTTCCAGATGAAAATATACTGTTTATATTATCACCTTTCTAAATATTGAAGTTAATTATGATGCTGACAAAAAAAATCTTTTTTTTTTCATTAAAGAACATGGTTTAATTTGTTAAAATATTTATATACTGGAGGCATGGATTTGTGCATGGAAGGGGAGGTCCGGTCAGCCCCCAACAAGGCTGGGCTGGCTTGGGGGAGGGGATGTGGGAGGTTGGACAGCTTGTTGGCCCAGCCCTCAATCAGGCAGGTTGGCCAGCTACAATGTTACCTGTCCAGCTGCAGTGCCACCAGTAATTCCTATTGTTCCAGTTGTTCTGGTCACTTGGCTTTTATATATATATATATAGGTAAAAACAAAGAAGTAGATCTAGAAATGAAGATGAGAAAGTATGCTTTTAACCTGTGAGGTTGCTAAAGATTTATCAAAGCACTTGTTACAGAAGTAATGATACACAGAGTTAGACTGCACTTTCTGAATTATAATTACCAGAAAGGAAATTACATAGCAACTATGAAACATAGATTTTCAATAAATGAATTTAAAAATAAAATAATTTCTTCTTACCTGTAAATTTATGAGTGGCAATCTTCATCATAGCTACATATGATAAGTAATAAAATGATAAATTATATAATAGTTTTAGTTTAAAAAACTCTTGTATTTTCAGTCTGAAATAAATGTTACTGGCTCTGGGAATATAACTTTAAAAGAAAAGAGCAAGAAATAAAAAGTCTTCCATGAATATAAATGTATTTTCAATTTGTTTTGTGGGATTATAACACTTCCTGGCTAAATTTTAACATATTTCAGTATTCTTGAAACATCTTATTTGATAAAGAGGGAATGTGCTAATTGACCTTCATGTTGTTGTAAAGATAGCAGTGCCCACAGCCAATAAGGAGGGAATATGTTAATTGTCTGCCCTGCCCTGCCCTCAAAGATGGTGGCGCCCACAGCCACAAGATGGTGGCACCTAGTCTCCTCAGCCCTGCCTGGCTTCCTGCCTCCTGAGTCCCCCAGACCCTCCAGCTGCCCAGGGCCACCCGGGGCTCAGGTAATCAGGGCCAGCCGAGGTACGCTGGCTGGTTGGCTCCATTGGTTGGAGCTTCGTCCTGTACATTGAAAGGCTGTGAGGTTGAACCAGGGTCGAGGTGTGTGTGTAGGGCCACTGAGCAAGTGGTGCCTGGAGGAGAGAGGCTCTTCAAACCTAAACACAGTCTAGGCCTCACCCATGATCCCAAGTCTGTCCTCTCCTGAGTGAGATTGGACCTCTCAGTTTCCTTTTGCATCTCTGCTCCCTGAGTCATAAGGCCTCTTCCCCATGTTCCCCAGAATGTACTGCTAAGTAACCATCTATATTAATAAAACGGTAATATGTTAATTAGACTGGGTGACTGTACATCTTCCGGATGTCTGACTTCCTTCTGGACAAAGCCATATTTGTCCACGGTGGTGAGGGCCAAGGCAGAGGCGGTTAGGGGCAATTAGGCTAGCAGATTAGGGTAATTGGAGGCCATCAGGCTGACAGGGGAGGGCAGTTGGGGGCCGTCAGGCCAGAGGGGAGGGGTTAGTTGGCGGTCAGGCCCACAGGCATGCAAGCAGTTAGGAGCCAGTGGTCCGGGATTGTGAGAGGAATGTCCACCCCAGTGGGGTGGAGCCCAAACCAGCACTCAGACATCTCCTGAGGGGTCCTGGGTTGGAGAGGGTGAAATAGTGGATTGAGGGGTGAAACTGTACATTAAAAGAAGTTGAATCATATAGATTAACAAGAAATAGGCAAAACTAAACCATTATTTTGGTACACACTTGGGTAACACGATTATGAAAAAAGTAAGGGAACAGTTAGTATTTCTTTAGAAAAGTGGTTTTACTCTATGGAGAATGAAGGGAGTGTGATTGGACAGTATGCCTGGAAGGTCTCCTGAGACGGCTGGCAAAGCTCCTTCCCTTACTCCTTATGAAGTTGGGTCCTTGTCAGCTATTAAGTTCATCCTGTCATCTTCCTAGAGAGATCCACTCTGACCATTTTATTTAAAATATGTATTTGTTATTCATTTCCATCCCAGCCTTTCTTTTCTCCAAAACGCTGGTTATAATTAATAATTCTTGTTTATATATCCGTGCTTTTTTTGTTTTTGTTTTTTGTTTTTTTGGTCATTCTCCTTCTCTAGAATGTATGATCCATGAAGACAAAGATTGTTGTTGTATTACTCATGTCTATCCCCAAACTGGAGATATAGTAGAAACTTGGGAATTAATTATTGATTGAATAAGTGATTGACATTCAAAATCCTGGGACTCCAAACCCCTTGCTTTTAACCACTGTGTTGTGCTGTTACCTTCAGTCTCTTCTATTGTCACTTTTTGTCTCGCCTCCTGAACTCATAATTCTAACATACAGTACATACCTTGCTTTTAATTGGTCTGCTTTTCTTTTCTTTGTATCCTCACATTATCTCCTTTTTCACCTGGCAAGCCTCAATCATTATTCAAGATTTTGCTCAGGAATAACTTTTTTTTTTTTTTTTTGGAAAATCTCCCCTGATTTTCCTTATTGCAGGCTAGATTAAGTTTTATGTTCTCAGAATATATTGGGCATAAAGTCTATCATTACACTTGTGACAATTTCATGTGTCTACATTCCTCCCTATGCATTGAATAAATGGTTGTTCAAAGTACATAAGGAGATCTATTGCTCGGGACCAACTGATTAATAGCAAGAATTAGTTTGAAATTATTCCAACACTTGAAAACCTTTCAAAGGCAGAAACAGGCTTCAGAGAAAAGTTTAACTATTGATCGAATCCATAAGTCAGAACTCCCCTCCTTTCTCTGAGCTAAAATGGATTCAGTTATTTGTGATCAGGTTCATTAGCCATTTTAATTTCATTGTTAAGACAGCCAACCACAAATGATGGTCTCTTCACATCAAAGAAGAATATGAGAATATTAAAAATAATTAATTTTCAGTTAAATTCTAATGATGACTGATAGCATCTGTTAGGAAACTTTTTGGCTGCAATATGGAGAGAAAAGCATGTCAAACTGGTTTAAAATATGATATTTATCTTAAATAAAAATAACCCAAAGATAAGACAATCTATAAACTTTTTTGAAGACAATTTCATGAAATCATCAGGTTCTTTCATCTCTCAGCTCTGCATCATATGCAATTTAGCTAAGCTTACTTCACTAAGGACTGCAAGATGGCTCTATCAGTTCACTGAAACACTAGATAAACTAGATGAGTGGATTAAAATACTATGGTACATCTACACAATGGACTACTATGCCACTGTAAAAAGGAAGGCACTCCTACCATTTGCAACAGCATGGATGGACCTGGAGAACATTATGCTAAGTGAAATAAGCCAGTCAGAGAAAGATAAATATCACATGATCTCACCCATTTGTGGAATATAATGAACAACATAAACTGATGAACAGAAACAGATCCAGAAGCAGAGAAGCATCGATCAGACCATTGAATTTTAGAGGGAGGGTAAGAGAGGGTTGGGGGAAAGGGGAAGAGATCAACCAAAGGACTTGCATGCATGCATATAAGCATAACCAATGGACACAGACACTAGGGGGGGAGTGGTTTGAGGGCATGAGCTGGGGGTTAGTTAATGTGGGGATAAAGACACATACGTAATACCTTAATCAATAAAGAAAAAAGATAATTCCAATATGTGTGCAATAAAATGACCCACAAGAACAGTGGGGGGAAAAAAATCCAGAGGTAGGAGAATGACATTCTTTCATCTGGGTCTTCTCTATAGGAAGGAAGAGTCTATTTTACAAAAGCTTCTAACAGACCTCCCCATAAATATCATTGGATATATCATTGGCCAGCACCAGTGACTTGCCCATTCCTAAGCCACTTACTGAAAAGGGGAGTAGATTCATTTGGTCAATTCTGATTGTTAGGGTTGAAAAGGATTAGAGAAGTCAAATGCTGTGGCCAGTGTATGGCCTAAAAACCATGTTTCATGGAAAGAATTAGGAAACAGTGAGTTAATAAATTAAATTAAAATTCAATTGCTGGCTATTTGAATATTATAACATTCATAAAAGGCAAAGTTGAGAAGAGGGTTGTGACTGTTACCTGCATCACTATTCTCCTTAGATTTCACAAACATTAAGCAGATACAAGTAAGGCTCAAAATGGGGAAAGCACGTTGACTATATATTCAGCTTCCTGATCCCGAGTCACTGTACATTCCAAAAATGTGATGAACTTACTTTCTCTGCCAATTAATTTTTATTTTTTTCTATTAACCAAAATTCTAGAATATTTCTACCACTAAGATGAAGAATAAAAACATTTTTCTCTATGCTCAGATTTTTCATTGAAGACTGTGTGTGAAAGATACATTATGAATACTATTGATTTTTTTGACCTCAGTCAAGTGACATGAAAGCTTAACCTAGATTCATCTTCTCACATTTGTCATAAATCTCTGACATGTCAATATTCTATTTTTGAATGCTTTGTGCACGTTAGCAATAATGTAAAATCATATTGTATTGTGACAAGGCACTACATTTATTTCGGAGAGGGTCCATTTTGGTCCTATATGTACTATGAATAATAAAGCAGTTATTGATTCTAATGACAGATTATTACAGCATTAATGTACTCGAAGCAAGACCTTTTTTTTATTTGAAATTGTAGAGTTGCTAATGAAACACAAAAGGCAGCACCCCAGTTAGCTTTCCTTGTATTATAATGATGTTGTTCATCATAATTATGTGGTGTCAGTATACACATATATAGGTCATCCTGAGTTCAAAACCATAGGGATACAGTCTGTACTTTAGTCATGGGTATTTAAATCTTTAATTCTATTAATGATAATAGGGCAAAGCTCATAATTTATCTCTCTATGCTCAGATAAAAATGGTTATGTATTCCTTTCCACCCATGGCAAGACCTACTAATACAAATGATAACAATGATATTACAGTAAAAATAAAATCGGATGACTTCTCTACTGAATTAGATTTATTTAAATGAAATGGAAATGCAGTTTAAGGCAGCTGCTTTTCCTGAATTGAATTTATTTGAAGCTGTGAAATTTTGGCCCTAGAACTGCATAGATGAATAACTAAATGATCTTTGTAGTATTAGTGTATAATACAGAATATATGTCCTTATTTACAATTGTGCTACATCCTCACATGAAAAACAAAGTCTGTTTTTAATGTTGAGCTTTTTTTAAATCAAATTAGATGAACATTTGCCTTCAAACTCAAAATATACTATGCCCTCCTTTTTTGTCATTTACAATATGATATACATATCTTAATAATTAGTATGCCCATTGCCAGAGAGAAACACAACCTCTCCATTTTTACTCTTGGTGCAGTAGGTCCCAAGTAAGAAAAAATATGGCTCCCAGTCTAAGATGTCAGAGGAAAATTATTTTTGATCCAATTACTCTTCTTTCTGAAGCCAACTGAATTATAAGAGATTGAAAAACAGAAAAGGTAAAAATCAATCTCCAAGAAAGTAGAAGCCACCTATAACCTCAAACAATATATGAAAAAAAAAATGCTTTAGTAATTGCACTAGGATGACAGATAACCCTAAGTAGATAGCTGTCTTTATAGATTTTTTACATAATAAAGCATTCACAAATTTGGGAGCACACCTATGAGGGCAAACCTACAACCCCCAGCTTCAAATAACAATGTTTAGATTTGAGAAACAGAAGTAGGAGGCTCCATAAACCCTGGTGGACCATGACATGAAAAAGAATTTTGAGGCTGAGCAAAGAGGGATGCAACTGGTCAATCATAACACCTTCACTCACACACATACACAAACATTACACACATTTTAGTATTAAAAGCAGCTTCCACACAATTCCTATAGATCTTTCTTGAGGCTGATGGGTATTCATACCCATGGACAAAGTGCTGATGAGAAAATTTCTAAAGGCCAGAACTCCAACTGCCTGCTGAGACTCCTGTTGGCTTCTTGCTCAGGTCAGTTTCTCCTCCTCTACTTAACACTGTACTATTGAATAGTTGTGTCAGAAAGAGCTATCCTAATTAAAAAATGGACAGCCAGAAAGGATACTGAAAGAAAGAGGAACAAAATATGGCCTTCCAATGGCAGAGTAAGACATGATTATGCCATTAAGCAGGTAAATTCCATGAACAAAAAATTCTTTGAGATAAAATAAATTGAAATATACATATACATCCTGGAACCAAAACTGAACAAAAAAATCATACAGATGTTAAAAGAAGATAAGCATTCTCTTTATATGTAAAGGACTTAATTTTAACTGTTTCAATAAATCAAATAATATTTTGCACAATTTTGTGCAAAGAAAATTGATGTAGAGGATTAGGTAGATTATTTTTCTAGGAGCAGAAGATATAAAGATCTCAAACCTGCCAATCACCACATTAAACAAAAATAGTTAAAGAGTTAAGCTTTCATATGGTGTTTGTGGTAGTTAATTCATATGTTTTCCAGGTGGATTCCATAAATTTAATATGCAGATAATTCCAAAGCTATTAAATAGCTCTGATCATTGAGAGAAACATCAAACTTTATTTATCAATATTTACAAAATTAAGCTTAAGAAAATGGAATAACCTTATTAAATTGAAATAGAAATATATATTTAAAACCCCATACTAATTTTAGGTAGGGTTAAAATATAAAATAAGTATATAAAAAATAAAATTCAGCAGGGTATTAACATACCAGGAGGAGAAAAAGATAGATAAATATTCCAGATTGTTTAATAGGAAGAAGAGAAGCACATGAGCCTCTTCATAAATGCAGATAAAAATTGATCAAAAATTAAAATTCTTTGCCCTGACTCAGTGCCTCGGTTAGAGCAGTGGTTGGCAAACTGCGGCTATTTGGCCTCTTGAGTGTGGCTCTTCCACAAAACACCACTTGCAGGCGGGCACGTACAGTGCGATTGAAACTTCGTGGCCCATGTGCAGAAGTCAGTTTTCATCTCTCAAAAGAAATTTCAGTCATTGTACTGTTGATATTTGGCTCTGTTGACTAATGAGTTTGCAGACCACTGGGTTAAAGCATTGTCCCATGCAACTATGGATGGCAGGATCAATTTCCGGTCAGGGCCTATACCCAGGTTTTGGGTTCTATCCCAGAAGCGAGTGTGGGAGGCAACAGATAGATGTTCCTTTTTTATTTCTCTCTCTCCCTCCCTTCCTCTCTCAAAAAATCAATAGAAAAATTTTAAATCCCATGATTAAATAAAACAAAATCCTTAAACATAACTAGCTAGATATTTCAAAAATAAGATAAAAATGTCTATGAAGTCAACCAATACCATGCTTATCTTTCAAGGGACATATTTTCCCATTCAAGTCAGTGAGAAAAGGTATTTTCTACAAGTATAGGTTCTTAAAACATTTTGGTTGAAAATATGAAGTCTTAAAAAAACTGATTTCTTACCTTACTTAGTAGATTAAAATAATCACATATACTAAATATTTAAATATAAAATATAACCATTGCTATTGCTGGTTTGGCTCAGTGGATAGAGCATTGGCCTGTGGACTGAAGGGTCCCAGATTCCATTTCAGTCAAGGGCACATGCCTGTATTGTGCATTCGATCCGCAATGCGAGATGGGGAGGGCATACAGGAGATAGCTGACCAATGATTCTCTCTCATCATTGGTGTTTCTATCTCCCTTTCTAAAATCAATAAAATATATATTTAAAAAACCATAGAAGAAAGCATAATTTTTTAAATAATGTGGAAGTCATAAAACTTAAAAGTCATAGAGGAAAAGTTGGCAATTTGACTAAAAACCTTTGCACAAAAATAACTTTTAAAAAAATCAATAGACAAGTGACAAATTGGAATAATAATTTTTGTATTACAGATGACACTGAATGTGCTAATTTCTTCAATATAAGAATAATAAGTAACAAATCATTTAAAAATTATCCGAAAACATGAAAAAGCAATTGACATAATAAAAACCATTTACTTCTTTTAGACATACAAAAAACTATTCACTTTCACGTATAATGAAATAAAAATATTTAAATGAGGTAATATTTTCTTCACCCATAAATTTGCAAGAGTAAAAATGTTTGACGATGGTCTTTCACTTTGAAGAAGATTTTTAGATAGGACACTTTTTCTGTGTCCTATCTAATTCTTCTGGATTGGCTGTTATCTGCCTCTGTGAAACACGTTCTTCCCACATTGAAGGCCCCTCCTTTGCTATAGCTGGGCTGTTCTTCCTGTTCTACCTTCAATACATCTAGCGAACCTCCAGACCTTTGTACTTGTTTCCCCTCTACCCGGATGGTACTTTTTCAACCTTTGTGTTTCCTCATTTCATTCAGCCTCTGCTCCAATGTCACCTCAACCACTAGGGTCTCCCACCCACCATCTCCCACCCATCATTGTATCCCCTTTGTCCAGCTTTATTTTTAATGTGCTTTTTACTACTTGAAAATATCAATGTAATTGTTGACTTGCTTTTTTAAACAACACAAAGAGTGTGTATATGCTAGATTATCAGGGACATTGCCTCTATCATTCCTCTCAATGGCTCCATCACCTAATAGGGACCTAGCACAGAGCAGGTGGTCTGTATTCCTGAATTTATGCACAAAAGCTTGCACCGGATTGGAGAGGGCAGGGCAAACTGGCCTTCTCATTCATTGTTGAAAAGAGTATGTTGCTGCTAATTAAATAGTAAATTGCTTACTATTTAATTAATAGCAACATTAAATCTGTGGGATAATTTTCATTTTTATAAAAATAATGTTCATAAGCTTTTTATTTTGCAATTCTATACCTAGGATTGAATTTATTTCTACAGGTGTACTTGACATTGTTACATGGATTTATTACACAATATATACTAATAAAAGGGTAATATGCTTATTAGACCAAATAAACCAGATGTTTTCTGGACATCCTTCCGTATAAAGCCACGATGGCAGGGGCTAAGGCAGAGGCAGTTATGGGTGATCAGGCAGGCAGAGGAGCAATTAGGGGCATTCAGGCAGGCAGGCAGAGGCGGTTAGGGGTAATCAGGCAGGCAGGCAGGCAGAGAGGTTGTGGATGATCAGGCAGTCAGGCAGAGGTGGTTAGGGGCAATCAGGCAGGCAGGTGAGCGGTTAGGAGCCAGTGGTCCCGGATTGCGATAGGGATGTCCGACTGTGGTTTAGGTCCGATCTCTGTGGCAGTCGGACATCCTCCGAGGGGTCATGGATTAGAGAGAGTGCAGGCTGGGCTGAAGGACTCCTCCTCCACCTGTGCATGAATTTTGTGCACTGGGCCTCTAGTCTATACATATAAAAGCCAAGCGACCAGAATGCCAGAATGACCAGAACAACTGGTCACTATGATGTGCACTACAGCAGCCAACTGGCCTGATTTGGGCCCTCATCGGCTCTACCCCCAATCTCTCATGGCCCCTACCTCAGGCCAGCCCATCCCCTGATTAGGGGCAGGGTTGGCCAGCCAACTGCCCATGGCCCCTTCCCCCAGCAAGCCCAACCTGATCAGCCCCCATTGGGACTGGCCTGCCTGATCCCACCTTGCACAAATTCGTGCACTGGGCCTCTAGTTGTTTATAAGAACAAAATGTTAAAAATAACTAAAATGCCTGTCAACATAAGATTGGCTAAGTAGTGGTACACTCCGAGAGGGGATAGTATGCAGCTATTAAAAATGATATGATATATGTGTGCGTGTATGCATACATGTGTATGCTACTCAAGATCGATATCCTAGATAAACTGCTAAATAAAAAATTAACAAAGTGTAAACAGCTGTATATTATTCTTTTTCATTATATTTTTTGGTAACATTCATTAATAAGATTATATAGGTACATTTCTATGATACATGATCTGATTATTGCATTGAGTGCCCACCATTCAAAGTCAAATCATCTATCACCATTTTTTGGCCCCCTTTACACTTTACTACTCCTACCCCCCTCTCTCTGGTAACCTCCATGCTGTTAACTGAGTCTGTGAGTTTCAGTTTTACATCACATATATATGAGTGAAGTCATATGATTTTTAGCTTTTTCTGGCTGACTTATTTTGCTTAGTATGATATATTCTCAAGGTCCAGTCATGCTGCAAATGGCAGTATTTCATCTTATGGCTGAGTAATCTTACATTACTCTTTAACTTGGGAAAAATACACATGCATATGTATGTATATATATATATATATATATATATATATATATATATATATATATATATATATTTGTAAACATAAAAAACAACTAATGAGACTAGTTAATTGTAGTAAGAGGGATAGCATGCCTAGGGGAAAGGATGAGAAAGAGAATTAGCTCTTACTATAAGCCCTTTTGTGCTGTAGCTTTAAAAATTATATTAACATAACATTTAGCAAAGGTAAAAATTACTTTAATAAAAGATATCAGTTTGCCTTACTTCTTACATATGTTAAAGGATTATTTTTTCTTCACATTTTCTTGTTTTTATTGAATATACAAATGCAATTTTGGCTTCTTTGTTATATTTTTCCTACAAATTACCCTATAATTAAAGTAGAGCAATGTATGTCATCTATATGATTCATTAGAGCTAAATATATACATTACATGTGTATATATAAATGAATATTTATCCCAAGTTGTAAATTTTCACAAAGTAGCAATGTTTAAAAAATTCATCTACCTTGACATAATGTAATGCATTTCCTTTTCTGTACAATAAAAGCATGTAGAAACAATGTAAAATGGCTTTACACTTATCACATTGATGATAATGGAAACGGATGCTTTTTAAACCATGAAACTGTCTTTGCACTACTTTGAAATAGTCAATTAACTTACCCTTCATTTTGACTTAAGTGATTTGATAAAACACAGAATCACTCCATCAATCCTTAGTCATGAACCCTTGCTCTCTAAAGGTTAATGCTCCATCCTACTTCATTGAATTGAATGGTTTCATCTGTTTATATATTAAAGGAAAAGATATATTTTAACTAGCATTTTATTTGGTTCTCATTTATGTTTAAATGCAATGAGAATGAGGATATTATGAAAATAGAATGGAGTAATAAATAGTTTCATTATGGGATTATTCTGCCCTTTCTTCCTAAAATGGTAAGACAGTATTCTATAAGAGGAAATTGTAGATATAAAATGCAGCATTCAGTTTCCATTACTTTATTCCTAATGTTCAGCAAGATTTAATGTGCAGTATTTAAAAACTCTTAGCCCAAGCTTTGTAAGTCACAGAGCACTACAAGGATGAGATGGCATGAGCATTAATTTCTTTTTCTCTTGGCTATTGTAATTTAGCCCTTCTGTGACTACAGAAGCTATTCCTATTTTTTAATGTTATTTCAGTGAGAACCAAAATTTTTCCCTTTAGTATGTTTAGCAAAATTACTTCAGTGAGTGGAAGTAATAATCTTAGAGAGGGATTTTATGCACATGAATTCCACAGCCTGTCCTGCTTGGCTGCCGCTGCACACACGGTGATTGGACAAGTGCCCAAGGGCATCGGTGCCAGGCAGGGATGCTTTCACTGTGACAGTTTGCACAACACAGCCACTGTCATCTCATTAGCAGGCATAAGCATTTTTGCCACATGCTGATTAATACAGTCGCACCTGCTCTCACTGTGTCATCCTAAGGATTTGAGTTGGACTTATTTTGTATTTCTCCAGGCTGCTGGCCGTTTAATTTCATGACATCATCGGTTAACAAAGTCATCTTAAGAGGTCACCTGGTTCAGGATCCCTGCTTCTGGGAATACCAATAGTTAACTATTTGGAGATAAATGGGTTTCTGTTATACTGGTATTTGAAAGTAGCTAGTGGGATGGTGATTCCACAATTTGTATCGGCTTCAGTTTTTAATCAGTCTTATACCTGTAGTGCAGTGGACTGACAAAGGAAGCTACATCTTTTTATTTTTCCATTAGAAGGCAGAAAAGCTGCATTTCCAGAGTTGCTAGTCTTATGTATCTTTACCCTTAGGACAGCCACATATAGCTTTGGAGGATCTCCTAGTACCAAAAAGAATAATTTTGAATGATCCCTTTATTTGTGTAAATATAAAGCACCCATTATCCTGGAGCCTTTCCATGCATGCTCAACTTATTGAGAGGTAATGAGAAAATGTGCAGAGGGAACCCAGAACCCATCCTTCAAAAAGGGAACCATATGTTACCTCATTTTCACTTCTTTTTAGTGATTGGAACATTCCCAATGAATTCAGATCTTCCCAAATGAGGTCAGATGGGAGAAATGAGCACCCCCTCACACCACATAGAGATCACCATGAGCAGAGATGTATACCGCTAAGATTTATATGTCCTACCCCCCAGCATGTCAGAATGTGGCCATGTTTGGAGATAAAATCTTTAAAGAGGCAAGAAAGATCGAATGAGGTCATTAGGTTAGGTCCTAATCCAATGTGACACGCGCCTTTATAAAAAGAGGAAAATTGAAGACAGGTACAGAAGGCAGACTCTGTGAAGACACAGGGAGAAGGTAGTCACCCGCAAGCTAAGAAAAGAGACCCCAGGGGAAACCAACCCTGCCAACACCTTTATCTTGGATTTCCAGCCTCCAGACCTGTGAGAAAATACATTTCTGCTGTTTAAGGCACTCAGTCTTTGGTGCTCCATGGAAGCCTTAGCAAACTAATACAGAACCTAAGTAATAAACTGATTAGTGCAACTAACCAGACTTGACATGGCGCTATTTAAACACACATTCCACAGCTGACGCTGGAGGGCTCCTCGAACTCAGTCACACTGTAACTCAGTGCATGTCTTTGGAAGGAATCATTGTGTTTGAGAGTAAAATTAAAGGTCTACACTGGCCTTTGGTAGCCATAACTGAGTATAATATTGGAGAGAGGAGTCCTCTCCTGCCCCTACTTTATCAAGAGAAACTATTTCCAGACCATCAGTGGAGGTATGGCTCTGCATCCAAGGAATGGTATTAGTCCAGCAGGACTGCCTGCCTTGGCAGCAGGAAGGTGAAGGTGACTGGGAATTCTCCTGTCTTCCTCCACCTAAGGTACCCACACTTACTTGGCATTTACTCCCCACCATGTGTACCCACCCATTTTTTCCCCACCCATTTCATGTTCATTAGTAAAATATGAATATAAAGCTGTTTTTATATAAAGAAATTAGACATAGAAAGCATTCTCCAAGTGAGATAATTGAGATTTTTGTTATGGCGATCTTCTATTTTTTTCTTTAAAAAATTATGTATTTACAAAGGCATGAGAGAGGAGTAGGGGAATCACAAAGATCAGTTCAGAAGTGCAGGCTTAAAATAACTGAAGAGAAGCTGTTTCTGAACAGTGTACAGGTATTGAGAATGACTTTAGCAGAGATGCTCAATTGAGGCAAATCCTACTGTAGAGAGGCAGAGGAGAATAAATATCCTGGCCCAAATCTCTTTCTACCCTCTGAAATCCTCCTGAAGCTTCACGTGGGCTGAGCACAGACCTTGCTAGAGTACATAATTTGCATGTAGATCAGTAGGGGAAAGAGAGTGGGGAAAGGGATGAAGAGTAGAATTGGAGGGACAAAGAGGACGGTTAAGGCAGTTGCTCTGGGTCACAAGTAAGATAAAGGGATGGATTTTTAAACCTGTAGTTAGACTGTGAAGACCAAGTTCAGGTTTTGTTAGCAGTTGCTCAGAACCAAGAGTGGCTGCCACCTTTCAGACAGCAGAGTACCCTGGCCCTGACACAACAAGCTCGCGGTGTCTGTGTGGGACTCTGATATTCAGGCTGTTGGCTGGAACTCCACCTATAACCAGTTCTTCCTAGTAGCATCAGTGCTCTGGGAACTCTGGACTATAAAATGGGAGATCCTAAAAGTGAAAATTGCATTTCATGATAGGCCCAATGGATACAACCTGCTTTATATCTGAAGGTAAAGGAGTCTTTCTGTGCGTATAATGTATAATTCTCTTTATATGAAGTTTCAGAACAGGCAAACTCATGGATTGCAAAGGAAATGATTATCTTTTGGCCAAAGGTATGAGGGATAATTCTGGGAAGAAGAGTTGCTTTTGTCCTTAGCCAGGCTCTCATTGCCTGCTGTGCAGGCCCGGTTTGCTGTGCTGGGTGCCCTGGAGCCTCCGGTGCAGGCTGCGTAATAGAGGGTCCTGTGTTGGGAGTCCATAGCTGACTTCCCCTGGGGAGCCAGCTTCTCTTCCTCTGAATATTTTCAATGTTTAATCCTTTTGGTTTGCTTCTCTGCACTCTCGTCTTTCCAAATCCTTTTAGTCATGGATAAATTAAGCCCTGATATTATACATAATCCTGATATAATGAGTTAATTCTGAGCCATGATCTATAAATTAGTGCAAGTTGTTACTTCCCAGTCCTCAAACTTGCATTTTTGTTAACATGACAGGAAGTCATTAAATAACTTGTAACTTGCTTTTACTTAATTTTACTTTTCAGCTGACTTTGAATACTAGGGTCTCTTCTACATTTGCCTAATGCTTTTATTTTGCATATAATTCTAATATTTATTATTTTACAACTTGGTTAGTCTAATGGCTGTAAAGTAATATTTGCACTATAGCAAATTAGAGTACTCAATTATTTTCTTATCAGAAACTTATGATTGAGGACTGTGGTAGGTGCTTGAGAAATAACGAAATACAATAGGAATAGCAGATATAAAACATATAATTAATTTGAACACTAAAATGGCAAAAGCAATCATCTTCCTACAAACCATTCGTTCCTTTCTCTCCCGTGCATATGGCATTGCTATAGGAGAGGGATGTGGTGCTGGTCCTCTCAGCTTTATTTCTGTGTCTGTGCAAGGGAGGCCAGTGTTACCTTCCTAGTCTAAGGAGGCTGGGGAGAGGAGAATGGATTAAGGTAGATCCATTTCAAATCCTTGCTCAGTGCCTTTCTAAAAATATAACCCTCAGCAAGTTCCTGGCTTCTCTGAGACTCTATGTAGTCAATAGTGAAATGTTAATATTAATTCCTATTTACATAACTGTTGTGAGGATTGAGATAATATATGTCAAGTGCTTGCATGTGGGTGCCCCCAAATTGGCAGTTGTTACCTAAAGATTCTCTCTCTTGACAAAAGCTAGTGTTATAGATTTTAAATGATTAATGATTTTAAATTGAAAGCATCTGAACTCTAAAGCCAAAAATACTATTTTATTGACTTTTTTTTTTTTAATAATAGGTGACTGTTCCCTTGTCATCATTTGCAGCATCTTTCCACCTAAGTTAAAGAAAGAAGGAGTAGTACATACCTGCCATCAAATAACATGCAATAACCACTTAAAACTTTCCTCATTGGGAACCAAAGTACACAAGAGAGATTTCTTTTTCAGACACACACTTATCAATAGTTTTCTTCAAGGAGACCAATATACTTTGTCCAATATGATTTTAGCAAACAAAACATAAGAGGCAATTTGAAGATAGTTTCTTGAAACTTTATTAGAGACACCTGAAGTAATTAAAACCATATTTAGAAGATAAAGAATATGCAATCAACACTCTCTACAATTTATCCAGTTTGTCAAAAGCGAAACTTAAATCCAAAGAAATTATTCAGTAAGCATTGAACCACAGAGTATGCCAGGCAGTGTGATGACTTGATAAACAATAACAACAACAACAACAACAAAATTAAATTCAAGCAGGGCCCTCATGAATTTGTAATCTAAGCTATGTGACATAAGACATGTATCATCAGGGTTCTGTTTCAGCAAGAAGCATGATCCAAATTTGAAACAGAAAAGGAGTTTTCTTAAAGAGTATGATGGAATTCATAGAACCTTGATGGGACTGAAGGACCAGGATGGAGGTTAATATCTGGAGATAATGCCTGTAACAGCACAGAGGTGGCCTTCTGTGTGAGCCACTGCTCTGAAACAGGACTGATCTTCACTCCACACCTGGTTCCTGGGACCCGGGAACTCCCTGGTCCTGCCACTGCTGCAGCCACCACCACCGAAGAGAAATCGTCCCAGGATAAGCTTCCGGGTCAAAGCGTGTGCCTCTGATTTGTGGTCCTGGATCACCTGTCAGAGCCACAAAGGAGGTTGAAAAATGAATTTCTAACATTATCAGTTTCTGTAATAGATGGCAGCCACCACCACATTTCATAAGAAGAGGAATTCCTGAAACATTGAAAAGTCTAGATGAGTTCATAATCCACGTGGTCTAAAATAATGTCATATATCCACTATACTGTGTGAATGATGTGTAGTAAAAAGTAAAAGTTCCCCAAGTGGCACCTGGGGGCCACACTGAAGCGGTTTCTATAAAATTAAGGTTTTAACGTAGAGTTTCTCCAAGAGGCTGTGATGGCCACACTTCCTAGGTTTATTCTCATTGTCTATGCCAGCACTCCATAAATTGCATCTATTAATTACAACCTGGTATTTTATTCATGGGTTTATGTGTTTTCATCTGTCTTCTCAATTAGAATGCATACTCCATGAGTACAACTTGCTACCTTGCTTTCGCTGTTGAATCCACAGCACAATTCCTTCCTGGCAGCACTTACATACTGAGATTTCAACTAGAAATCAAAGATGAACAAAATCACCAGAGAAAGAATGGTTTCCTGACCTGTAAGACTTGTTGGTGATTTTAGCAAACCAAAGAAAGTATAAATCGAAAGTCATCTAGGAAGCATAGAAAAAAGAGATGGTCTTTAGAAACTAGGGGACTTTTGGTGGCAAGAAACAGAAATCTGAACTCACAAGGAGATACAGGGAAAGGTTGGTTGATTCGATGCCTCAGTGATGTCATCAGCGACCAACCTTTTTTTCATTTATCACCTTTGTCTATCATAGCCAGCATATTTTAAGTCAGGTTCCCAGGCACGGAGAGGGAAACAGCCTTCCTTGTTCATGTTCAATGGGAGAGAGCACACAATGCATTGCTTCTCACACTTCTCTTTAGCTGGACTAGCTTGACTTTGGCAGGTGCTCACTTTCTCGGGGAGTTGTGTGTAAACTGATAGGATTATTGGTCCGTCACTGAAGAAGCAGATGGCATGGCTACTGTTCTGGTGCTGGGGAAGGCTCCGACCCAGAAACACAATCAGAAAGGAGGAAAGTTAAAAATAAATGCTAGGTAGAAAGCCAGCGGTTTCCTATGTTGGCAGTTTTTGCCTGCCTTGAAACACTGGGTAAAGAAAAAGATGGCACAGTCCAAGGATTTCATCTGATTAGTCCTGCCAGCAGGCATGTCATTTGAATGTTTGCAGCGGGCATAGCAAGTTGATGCCTTAAACTCTGGAATCCTGTTGCTTATTTCAGTTGCCATGAGTTCATGCTCACTGCACAATGTAGTTATTATGATGAGGCTTCCCAAGTGGTGTGATTGCTCAAAGGGCATGTGCTGGACAGAGGACTCAAGTGTGTGATCGCATCAACCATTTTGCTAATGTCATTAGTGAATTAACATTGTGGCTTTACACATCAGTCTCCTGTAGCTATGTTTTTTAAAATGTGAGTCTACATCCCTGAGTCTGAGTATGTAAAGACCCTGGTAAAGCTTGTAGAATAATTAGTTATCTTTGAAAAATACTTAGAGTGTCTTGTAGTTTTGAAACTTATTCATGGTAGTGATGGGAATGATTACACTTTGTTTTAAAATGTAATACATGGATAGTGACAGTGTACATATTTGTGAACATAATGCAGTGAAAGCTTGACTAGAACTCTGTGTTGAACTGAAAACCCAACAACTCCACTGAAATACCTCTCCTTTCCTCCCTGTTCTAACAGAAGGAAATGTTAGTCACTACTTTTCTCATTAGGAATTTCTGCTGAATATAATTCACTACCTCTGAACACTTTGCTTTTGACTAATCTCCCTTATGATTAATACATTATTTTATTCAATAAGTCTCTGTCTTTAATAAAGTTACATTCAAACATATGTTTAGGCAACTCTGATAATCTCCTCTTTAATCTACTCTGTGATATTTTGTAGTATAACTATCAGAGGGTAAACTTATCCTATATAATAAAAGGCTAATATGCAAATTGACTAAACAGTAGAACAACCGGTCACTATGATGCACTCTGACCACCAGGGGGCAGATGCTCAATGCAGGAGCTGCTCCCTGGTGGTCAGTGTGCTTCTACAAGGGGAGTGCCACTCAACCAGAAGCCCTGAGCCAGGCTCACTGCTAGAGAACGCAGCAGAGGTGGCAGGAGAGGCTCCACAGCAGTGCTAAGGATGTCTGACTACGGCTTAGGCCTAAACCATCAGTCAGACATCCCCCGAGGGCTCCCAGACTGTAAGAGGGCACAGGATGGGCTGGGCACCGCCCACCCCTCCCCCCCCCCCCCCCCAGTGCACAAATTTCATGCACTGGGCCTCTAGTTTAATTCATAATAATAATTTTCAATTATTTTTAAACTCTTTTATAATAGACACATTGTAAATGCCAGGCCAATTTTTACAATCAGGTGGCAAATAGATGATAATATCATAATAATCCTTAAATGTAAAAACAAAACAAAACACAAAGTTCTCAAAGCTTGAAGTGGGCAGGGATAGGAAATTTTACCATGTTCTCTATCCTGTACATTTTTGAGGAGAGGGGTGAGTGGTCTGTGGAGGGTATAGGGCAGTGAAGAGGAACCTTCACTATGTCTCTGTAGGCTGGTATCCATGCTGTTATTTAAATGTCAGGTTTATGGTGTTCCACTCCTCACCACACACACTAGTTCTCTCTTCACAGAATACTGACTGTATTATGTGAGAGCAGCTAAACAAGATTACATATTATTTTTTCTCTCTAGATTTTTGACTGATGCTGTTTATAAGATGTAAGTGTTATGTAGCTATCATTTGCAAACAGAAGTGTTGATTATTAGTAGATGTGTCTCTGGGCTACTCCTCAGAAATCAGCACTTGGGTCTGGAGAATAAGAACCGCATCACAGTGATGTTGGTTACAGGGAGAAAAGAATTCCTAGCCAAGTCTTTACTCTGGAAAGAACACGCTCTTGCCATATGCATAAATAATGTTTCACTAAAATTGTGGACACAACACCTCTATATAGCTACTCTTCACATGCTTGACTCAGCAGTTTTTCCAAAATCTGTGAAATGCTCTATTTTCTTCGTACCTGTTTAGTTGAATATGAAGTAGTACATATATATCCATATGTTGTATTCAGACAATTGCCTTTATTTCCCCTTAAAGAAGATATCTGAAGTTCAAATGAAAGGAAACTTTTTTTAACCTAAAATTCCAATTGCCATCTGAAATTAAGGTAAGATTTTTATATTTATAAGCACTATCCTAATGAGATTAATGACAATGAACTTAGAACAGTGGTCAGCAAAGGCATTAGTCAACAAAGCCAAATATCAACAGTACAACAATTGAAATTTCTTTTGAGAGCTAAAAACTGCCTTCTGCACATGGGTCATGAAGTTTCAATGTAGGTGCATGCCAGCACGTGGTATTTTGTGGAAGAGCCACACTCAAGGGGCCAAAGAGCCGCATGTGGCTCACAAGGCGCAGTTTGCTGACCACTGACTTAGAACAAACAGACTGAGTAGCTTTGAAATATAGTACATAAAATATAATAGAAAAGGTGTTTGGTAAAATACGTTTTTGGTTTTACTTTTTTAAAAATATTTTATTGATTTTTTACAGAGAGGAAGAGAGAGGGATAGAAAGTTAGAAACATTGATGAGAGAGAATCATTGATCAGCTCTGCCTCTTTTTTTTAAAATATATTTTTATTGATTTTGTACAGAGAGGAAGGGAGAGAGATAGAGAGTTAGAAATATCCATGAGAGAGAGTCATCAATCAGCTGCCTCTTGCACACCCCCTATGGGGATATGCCCACAACCAAGGCACATGCCCCTGACCGGAATCGAACCCGGGACCCTTCAGTCTCCAAGCCAACGCTCTATCCATTGAGCCAAACCGGTCTCAGCCAGCTCTGCCTCTTACACACTCCCTGCTGGGGGAGTGCTCACAACCAAGGTACATGCCCTTGACCTGAATCGAACCTGGGACCCTTCAGTCCGCAGGCCGACACTCTATCCACTGAGCCAAATCAGTTTTGGTCGTTTTTGGTTTTACTGAACTCCAGATATTTAGCTAATGTTATGATGTGACTACCCAACCCCAGTTTTACATACACTCTTTTGATTTCAGGTGAAATTACTGATGCAGCATATGTAATAAATGTGCCCTCGGTGTTGTTAAAATATGCTATAATACTCTATCATCTTCTATGACCACATCACATTTAAAGTAAAAATAAATAAGTAAAATGTAGCGTAATTCCCTCAGCACATATAATGTGAACCTCACTGTCCCAGTGAGAACCTGCACTATCTGTAGTGCGCCTGACATTGGGGTTTGACAGGCAGCCACCTGGGGCACCGCAAGAGGCCATTTTGAAAATACAAACCTTCAATAAGATCAAAGTGTGTATAGAAGTGTTAAATTATACCCAGGTTAAAAAAAAAAAATCCTCAGTCTTTTATGTGAAATGTAACACTGATACATGCTCTATATGAGTTTTCCTTCATGTATACACATGAAATTCATGCCACTGAAATATGGAGATAGACCTGGCGGGGGAGTGGAGGGGAGAGAATCTTAAACTGGGATCACATGTTCTTTCTTTCTGGCTTCTAACGGTGGCATTCATCTGGCATAATAGCGACTCAGAAGCACAGTGCGCCTTCACTCTGCAGGGGTTACAAAGCTGTTCAGTGTAGGAAATCAGCACGTGAATATCTCTTCCCCTAGCTGGAAAATGAAAAACACCTGACACTTGAGAACTGTTAGTACATGATTTGAATGCCATTAGGGGCTGCTCCTCCACATTCTGTATTACAGCTGTGGAGTGTGTAACCCATGAATAGCACTTGTGTTATGTTTGCTTTAGAAAACTGTGTTGATCCCTCCAGGCGCTCTATGTGCAAGTACTCCCACGTGAGGCATAGAGCAGGGGGGGAAGTGCAGCAAACAGATCTGTCTTACAGAGAGACTGTTGTGTAAGGAAATACTTTCAGAGGCTGGAAAAATGGATAGCATGCCTCCCACTCCGGTTGTAACTTTTGAAAGACAGTGGTCAAGGAGATCTCCAATTGACACAACAAAACTATGCATGCATTCACTGCCCAGATTGAAGTCCTATGCAACCATCTCCATGTGTCTCAGAGTGATAAAAAAGTTTGGCCCGGCCTTTTCTGGATTTAGTTTGTAGAATGAGGGTTATAACATTAATGTTTTTCTTTGGAAAATGTTAAAATGTTGTTCCTTTGAGTTTTTTTCTTCTTCTACTTCTCTAGCTATGAAAATCAGATCATGTTATATGATCTATATTTCTCTTGGATTTCTTTCAGAAGCAACTTAATTTAGTGCTTCAGGATTAGAATAACATCTCTTAGTTTCTTTTCTCTCTATACAATTCAGTCTAGACCGAAGTGGCATATTTTAGGAGTGAATATGTAAGCTGCTGACTAGACTTGCTTTTGAATAAATGAAATTCATCATGAAAATGATAGCTTGATTTCAGCTGTAACTTTTTGTCCAGATCATAAAGTTTCCATCTTAGTGTTATAGATAAACCACTTGGCTCATTTCAGGATTTTTTTTGTTTGTTTGTCTGTTTTGCTTTGTTTAGGTGGCTCTCAGGGTTACACAGCTCTCTCTGAGAAGACCTGGGTGTGGAGTATAGATGGTGATGGAAAGGGATCTGTCAGTTACTGAGCAAAGACTCGGCATGGCGATTTACACACTTGACTTCATTTAACACTCACAACTTCACAGACTCTCCACAAGGTGGATATTATTATATCCATTCTGACAGATGTGGGCACTTTCTCAAATTACAAAGCTAGTGAATAGCAGAGATGAAACTCAAAGTCAAGTTGTTCTAATTCCATAGCTTTGTCCTTAAATATTACCCTTTATTGCCCTCTACATATCATTATGAAACTTTCTCAGAATGATCCTCTTTCAAAGATCTTTTCAATCTTGACATGACTCTTGCTTACTGAATTGCTATCTTTTTTATTGCCTTCTTAACAAATACCTAAGGAACGGCCTAATGAATGTGATAAAAATCTCACTTTTGCCTGCAGTGGTTTGCAGGCTCCAATGTTATCAGCATCACTTGGAAAGCTTTATAAACCTACCAATGTCTGATCCTTCATGAGACCATTTACATCAGAATCTGAACGGAGGTTGAGCCAGAACACAGGCACAAGTTAAAGGCTTTTCTAGTGATGCTGATATGCAGCCAGAGTTCAAAACACGCTGTATGTTGACATAAAAATGCATAAATTCTAGATCCCCACGTTTCTTTCTCAGCTATAATAAAAATTGTAAAGATTTTCTGTCTTCTTAGGAAAGCAAAACGATGGTACTTTTATGTATTTCCACATGGGCTTATCAGCACACCATTCTTCCTGGTTGATATGCTCAGAGGATGTGTCAGATATATCTCCATCCATTTCTCCCTCTAAGGAATGTAGATTGGAACCAACGAAATGGAAGGCAATCAGGGATAAATAAAACAGTTTATACCACTTGGTCTTAAAATGTTTTGTCTTTTCTTCCCAGCAATTTAAAGGACTTGTCATTCAAAGGTCTTTACTTAATTCCCCCCTCCCCGATCTGTAACCACTTTGGGTCAGGCTGAGGTGTATAAACCTGGGGGAGGACTCTTCACTTGATATGTATTCATTTCTGCAGCAACATCCTGGCACTGACTCCCTTTGAATCATTGTTATCTTAATTTGCAGTTGAGTTAGTTTTTGACTAAATAGTTATCAGAGCTTGGCTTATGCCTTTGAGGCCACTGGACAAATTCAGAGAACGGAATGTATTATACAGTTCCAGCTTTTTTTTTTTTTTTTATTGGAAGTTGGAAATTTTCTTCTGTTATTGGAAAAGAAGAGGAATCAGTGGCACATTTGCCTTCCTTTGGTAATAATATTTATTGACAATACATCACCTCCTATCACTGAAAATGGCAAAATCATTAACTGTAAAATGTACCTAGAAAAGTGAGGCCCATCTCAAGAGGCAATGCTATGACATCAAGGTAGATGTTACTAATTAAAAAAGGTACACTGCTTGTGTCTGTAGACCCTTATGACGTACAGATGGTTAGTAAGAGAAAGGAATTACATGTTTCACAAACAGGTGCCAAATTGGTGTCAGGAAACAAGACTGAGAGTGACTGTTAGAAAATGAGGACACTTGGTGCCTAAGCACATACTGAGTTCTGTCATTGGAAGAGGAGATTTGGGTTTCTATTATATTTTAAAGTGTGGCAAGCATTTTAATAACATTTATAGTCACAACAATCCTGCAAAGCAGGCACTCTAAAAATATACATTAAGCACCTTCTGTGTGCTAGGCATTTTTCTAGATGCTGGGGATATAGCAGTAAGCAAAATAAACAAGGTCCGTGCACTCAGAGAACTCACCTGGAAACATACAGGAAAGACAACAGGCTATTGCACTGAAGAGTGGTGGGTGCTGAGGGAAGAGGGGGGAGCGGATAGAGGGTGTGTCTCATCCTGATTAATGACACCAGTGAAGGATTCCTGGGAGAGGAAATTCTAGGCTGAAACAGGAGTATGAATAGGAGTTAGCTAAGTAAACAGAAGGAGGAATTTTCCAGACACAAAGAATGATGTATCTGATAGTCCATAGCAGGAGAGAGCCTGGCATTTCTTAGAAATTAGGGGAAGTAGAAGATGGCCCTTTTAGCTATACTAGACACAAAATCTGGCTTTTCTACAGACCATCTGAAGAGTTGTGGAATCAACTCCAAAGTGCAGTGAATTTAATTCACTTACAAGGTAAACTTTACCCAATGGAAGACAGAAAAGAGGAGGGAAAAGAACAGATAAATTTTCTCTCTATTCTTCCCTATAAAATTGATGATGATGATGATGATGGAAAGCATGCTGTTTATTGAGAGTTTAGTATGTATCAGATACTATTCAAAGGACTTTAAACGTAACCACATTTAATCCTCAAAATAGCCACAATTTTAATGTATGCACAGAGATTTTGAGTAGCTTGTTCCATGTGGCACTTTTATATGACAGAGCCAGGCTTAGAACTGAGATCTGCTCAAAGCAGAAGAGCGTTATTGAGTCAGGTGAAGACTGAGCTGACTGCTAGAAAGAGATCGTCTAAATGGATTGGTGACTACCTGTTAAAAAAATAGCATTTAAGAAAAACTAATGGAAATTTTCCAACACTATTACAATTTATAACTAGGTGATAGATTTGGTTTTGTGACTCTCCAATGTTCTTGAGTTTAGGGTTGCAGTTTCAATGGTGCCTTACAGTGTATGCAGTAAAACACAGCTGGTAACTGACTTTAATTATAATTATTGGCCTCTTACCAGTATTTAAAGATGCACTGCATGGATCAGTGCTTTGACCTTTGCTTTTTAGTTTTTATCAACAGTGTATTATTACTTTTCTAAAGACCTTTTTTTCACCTTTATTTAGATCTTGCACTGGTCTATAATTACATGAAACTAAAATCCTCTATGGATTGATTTCCATAAATTACAAATATGTCATGCGTTATGTTACTAGACAAAAGGTCAGCAAACCAATTTGTTACACCAGTAGCACATTTACTAGGCCTTGGACAATGATCCATTTTTGAAAGCCTTCTGTTTTTAACTCTTTAACCTGAATTTCAGCTAAAATCCAAATAGTATGTGAAAGGGAACTTAAACCACTATTATCCCTAATAGTTAGAAAATAGTATAAATTTGGGTAGATGGTGGTGAACTGGTCTTTGCTTGTAGCACATCTATTTCTAGTTGAGTTTTCTATAATAGAGAAGAACTAAGTAATAGTTTGCAACATCCTAAATACAACAATTCCAAATTAATCCCATCATCATGATAAAAACTAATTCTGTCATATTAAATTACAAGTTTAGTGAAAAGAATACTAATAGTTTAGTGTTATCTTTAAAATAACAAAATATCACACTGTATGCAACTTAAAAATTAAGCTGAAATCTCCCAGTGTCTTGAGTGGCCCTTTGTAACCAATTAAAAATGAATCTAAGAAATTAAAATTTAAATGGCATGAGTTAACTAATCAAATTTCAAAAGCAGACCTATGTCTTATCTGGCAGCAGCTTAGTTGGAACAGCATGCATGGCACTATTTTGATATTAATCCATTCTGCAAATTTTGTCAGAGTTTTTGGCTTTCCTTGAAAATTTTATTTTTTCATTTTGAAAACTGCAATAACCCCAACATCTAAAAATGGCACCACATTTTTCAGTTCAGTTCTCTTGGAGTTGAAATATTATACTTACGATTGATTCCCCTTTTCCTTGTTCAGTCACCCAGTGTGATGGCAAGTCCTGCTTTTCTAGTCCTAGCCCTCCTTTGGGTTGTTGTTGTTCTAGCTATGAACATGAGCACTCTGTTTTCTCTCAATTTGATTATTAAAATTTTCCCTGCCATTAGCCCATAATGAACACTGATATCAGATAATATTAGTGGGGCATAGTGACTATTATGTATGTCTTCCTTCAACACATTCTGGAAGACAAAGTACATTGGCATAAAATTCAGGCTACCCTGCTAGTGTTGCTCAGTGGTTAGAGTGTGAGCCATGGGTTTGATCTTCAGTCAAGGGCACATACCTGGGTTGCAGGTTCGATTCCCAACCATTTTTGGGAGGCAACCAATTAATTTGTTTCACATTTATGTTTCTCTCTCTCTCTCTCTCTCTCTCTCTCTCTCTCTCTCTCTCTCTCTCTCTCTCTCTCTCTCTCTCCTTTCTTCCCTCCCTCCCTCCCTCCCTTCCACTCACTTTAAAAAATCAATGGAAAAATGTCCTTGAGTGAGGATGGATTAACAACAACAGCAGCAATTCAGGGTATGTTACATTCTTATTTAGCCTACTATAAAAAAAATTTCTCTTCTATCTGTTGATTCTTATAATCCTTACATTTCTTATATTGTTTATCTATTGTTCATCGTCCTCAATTATGCCCTGCCCTTTTGTAGTTCTGCTTATTTCTAAAGTTACCAACATTCTATTTTGCCCATCAAAATATTTTCTTTATTTTACAAGTTATCATAATTTAAATTTTTATACCTATGTTCCTGCTTAATACTTATCATATTTCTGATAATCTACCACCAGTTATGTGTGTACATTTATTATTATTCTACTTATATATCTATTGCTTCAGTCATTCTCCACAGTATCTCCAGGGCATATATCCCCCACTTTTAATAGATGATAGACTATAGATGAGAGTTTAAAAATCTTCCCAGGGACATAGCCAAGATCAAAGCTACATCAAGTGACTCTAAAGCCACATGATCCCAGCTATGGCTTTTCATAGCTGCTTCCATAACAAATCTGGTGATATATGTACACATGGATGCACATGCCCATACCGCATTATTGCAGTAATATAGATGATTAATAGATAGATAGATAAATAGATAGATAGATAAAGATATAACTAGAGTAATGTAAATGAAGACTAGTTTGGTTTTTCTTAGAATTTTCAGAAATTTTCTGACTCCTAGTTAGCGAGTCAGTGGCACCTTTAACAACTAATATATTTTCTGTTTCATGAGAGTCTTCTTAAAGAAAGATGCCTGCTGTGCCTCACACTGAATGTGAAGGGATGTCTCTGAAACTTGAGAGTGTTCTCACCAATCTAAGAGGATTTATTTGTTTGAAGACCTGGTAGTTTCTGCCTTTTATGATTGGATTGATGATCCACAGTAGGTTTCTGAGAGTAAATTAAAGAGGCTGACATTGGCATTGATATAGAGTCCTCCCAGTGCTTTAAGAGCCTTGTTTTACTTTGCGGGACAACTAGGAATAAAGGTTTGGTAATACACTGGCTTGTGCTGGGGGGAAGGAGGGTATATGGGGGAGAGGGGGAAGGATCCAGGGACTCCAGGATGAAGGAAAGCCCTGTGTGTAACAATCAAGCTGTGAGGCAGCTTTGGTTGTCCCTTTGTTTCTTCTCCAATTGAGAATCTTTTGTGTGCTTTTCCCTCCCAGTCATTTTCCTGTCTGCACTCTACTTTGCTAATTAAAATTCTAATCACTCTGACAGTTAGAGGTAGAAAAAAATTATTCTTCCATGCTGGAGAAGGTAATTTCAAGGTGTTTTAGCTGCCAAAGAAACAAAAGAAATTAGACAAAGAAGCAGATTGTCATAGGAGGACAAACGAATTTTGTTTTCCCATTCTGCCTAGAAATATGAAACTTAAGCAAAGACAGCGCATTTGGCATTAAAATAATTCTAAATATGTGAAGGTTAAACAATATGTTTTTGTTTCCTACAGGTAAAGGTTTTCTGATAAAAATAGTCTTTTTACATTTGTTTGTGTCAAAAATACTTTACTGTTCTTGGCATAAAATGAATTATAACATCAAAGATTTGACTTGTTCTCTGTGATATGTTGTTTCAGAAAGTGTTTCTTTTTAATTTTTGACTTTCAGGTCTTCATTAAATATTAAAGAGAATAGAAATTC
Organism: Pipistrellus hanaki; assembly: GCF_964339955.1. Classification (NCBI taxonomy): domain Eukaryota; kingdom Metazoa; phylum Chordata; class Mammalia; order Chiroptera; family Vespertilionidae; genus Pipistrellus; species Pipistrellus hanaki. The sequence continues at coordinate 67,450,176 of NC_140506.1, read as the reverse complement.
GTATTTAAAGCAATGAAATTTGTGGTATGTTTTTTAAGTAGAATTTGGATGTTAAATTTTTAATGCTAACTGGTCTAGAAATGTTAAATGCCATTGCATCTAAGATGTATTTAAAAATGGGTGTTCTAAAAAGGTAGGTTTCCTGAGAAAGTTTCCAATTAAATTAATAATTAGGCTGAATTTAGGCTGTCTGTCAGAGATCCAGAAATAGGGTAGGGTTGGGAGAATGATTACCAGATAAGCTACTGTCTGAATTAACTGACACTTAACTGATTACTTAATTTAAAAAAAAATTGACTGGACACTTAAAATATACTTAACTAGCTGTCTGATACAGTATTATTTGAATATAATTGAACATGTTTAGAAAGATGCTGTTGCCCTCGCTGGGTGGCTCAGTTGGTTAAAGCATCATCCCATATACAAAGAGGTGGTGAGTTTGATTTCCTGTCAGAGCACATTCTTAGGTATCAGGTTCAATCCCTGGTTGAGGCACATAAGGGAGGTAGCCAACCAATTGATATTTGATGTCTCTGTCTCTCTCTCTCCCCCCCCCCCTCTCTCTCTCTCTCTCTCCCTTCAACCCTCCCCTCACTTCTTTTTTCTAAGATTCAAAACACACACAAAAAATGCTGTTAATCAGCAAACATCATTGATTGACCCATGCTAGACATCCAGGACACACATATAGGTCTACATAAAATACAAGGACCCAAGTATTTGTAATGTAATAAGATAATTTATTGTGTGATCTAATTTCTAAAAAGAACATACTTGGGGAAATATAGTTTTCTAATTTTCATAGCCTCTACTCAACTGAGGATCTATTTATAACCTTAAATTCCATAGCAGTTAGCAAGCTGAGAATTTATTTATTTATTTATTATCTATTTCTTTTTTATTTTAAATTTTATTTTTCTATTATAGTTTACAGTCAATATTATTTTGTATTAGTTTCAGGTGAAGAGCATAGTGGTTAGACTAGGGGTGTCGAACTCAATCAGAGAAGGGGCCAAAATCTAAAATCCAGCCTAAATCACGGGCCGAATGGTTTACTGAACAGTCATAAACTGACAATGTCATAAACTGACAGCGGAGTGCAGTGATGACAGCGCGGTGCGGGCCACATTGCAAGGCCTGGCGGGCTGAATTTGGCCCGCGGGCCTTGTGTTTGACACATGTGGGTTAGACAGTCATCTAGTTTACAAAGTGTTCCTCCCATATTTCCTGTACCCACCTGGCAGTATTCATAGTTATTACAATACTAGAGGCCCTACGCACAAAATTTGTGCAAGAGTATGCCTTCACAGCCCAGCTGCCTCGGCCCTCGCAGCCCCAGCTTCGTCTGGAAGGTCATCTGGAAGGATTTCAGATGGTCCTTCTCCTGTTTGGCTGTTTGGTCAATTTGCATATTATGCTTTAATATTATACAGTAGATTATTGACTATATTTCCTATGTTGTACTTTACATCCCCACGACTATTTTGTAACTATCAATTTGTACCTCTCAATTCTTCACATTTTTTATTCAGTCCCCCAAACCCTCTCCTTCTGTCAAACATTAGTCTGCTCTCTGTATCTATGAGTCTGTTTCTGTTTTGTCTATCCATTTATTTTATTCTTTAGATTCCACATGTAAGTGAAATCATATGGTACTTGTCTTTCTTTTTTTTTTAAATTTTTAAATATATTTTATTGATTTTATTTTATTTTATTTTATTTAAAAAATATTTTATTGATTTTTTACAGAGAGGAAAGGAGAGAGATAGAGAGCTAGAAACATCAATGAGAGAGAAACATCGACCAGCTGCCTCTTGCACACCCCTTACGGGGATGTGCCCTCAACCAATGTACATGCCCTTGACTGAAATCGAACCTGGGACCTTTCAGTCCGCAGACCGATGCTCTACCACTGAGCCAAACCGTTTTTGGGCTATTTTATTGATTTTTTACAGAGAGGAAGGGAGAGGGATAGAGAGTTAGAAACAACGGAGAGAGAAACATCAATCAGCTGACTCCTGCACACCTTCTACTGGGAATATACTCACAACCAAGGTACATGCCCTTGACTGGAATCGAACCTGGGACCTTTCAGTCTGCAGGCCAATACTATCCACTGAGCCAAACCAATTATGGCGGTACTTGTCTTTCTTTGTCTGACTTATTTCACTTAGTATAGTACTCTCTAAGTCCATGTATGCTGTAGCAAACAGTAAGATTTTTTTATCTAAAACATACATGTATATAAAATAAAATTAATGAACTTGGTCTTAAAAGAATAGTTGCACTTATCATTGAATATAGGTTTTATTTAATAAGTATAATTTTATTATTAATCTTGGATCATGAAATGAATGAACAAATGAATACATTCTTTATTTGTTATTTTTATTTTATATACATGTATGTCTTAGAATAAAATATCTAGCAGAATTCTTTATAAAAGTAAACCTTTAGGTATTATTTTATTGATGAGAGAAACTATGTTCTTTATTGGTTTTTTTCTTTTTTTTGATTGAATGATTTACTAAGTATTCATCCAGTACAGAAGGATTCAACAACATACAGATTTCAGAGTCTGTAAGCATTCAGTGTTTTTTGTGTATGAACTTTAAGACGTTGACATCGATAGAATTATCTGGACTCATGTGTGAAACATTTAATCAACAAATGTCCTTTTTTATCTTGTAAAGTATCACACAATCATTAATGCATGCTTTATTGTTTTGTTCATTCTAAATTGTTCTTTGAAAACATAATGCTTTAAAGAAGAGAGCCTTGTAGAAACTTCATGGGTTAGGGGAAGTATGGACACTGCAGTTAGTGGTTTTTGAAAGCATAAAATTAGTCATCAGATTTCCCCAAATGGAAGTTGTATTTATGACCATCCAAATATCTTTTGGCAGTTCATTAAGTAAAAGTCAACTTTACGACAGAATATTTGAGGACCATATCTCAGATCTGTCAGTAAATATCTTGGTTTTCATGAGTAAAATCTTATAATATCTCTGAGCCTCAGTTTCCTCATTTATAAAATGAGGTCAATAATACCATCTTCCAAACAGTAGCTATGGGCTACTTATTATTTTTCTGTCACAGTTAGGTATAAATATAAAGGGATAAGGCAAGAGCTAGCTATTTTGCCTAAAAACCTGGATTGCTTATAGGTTTGTATCAATATAAATGTTATCAATATTAATTACACATAATATTCATACTTTCTTGATAGGAATTGAGAGAGAAAAAGGTGAACAAGACAGCATTGCTGACCTTAAGAATCATTTAATTTAGTAGTGCACACAAATCTACACCAATAAAAGAGGAAGATGAAAATTGACCGTACTTTGGTGATGCCCACCAACCAATCAGGAGTGAGTATGCAAATTAACCCAGCAAAGATGATGGGTTAATTTGCATATGCAGGTGCTAAGCGACCGGGGTGGGATGCAGGTGTTCCACACTACCACAGCCACTCCAGGCCTCTGAACAGCATGGGAAGGCGGAAAGGCGGCTCTGAGCCAGAGCCAAGGCAGAAAGGTGGCCCCAGCTGGAGTGAAGGCAGTGCCAGCAGGCAAGGGAAGAAAGGCCCATTCTTGCACAAATCTTCTTGCTTCTGGCCTCTAGTAATTTAATAAATGAGACAGCTACTGAATAACAGCTGAGTATGGAACAACATGACTTCAATATTAAAAATACATAAAATTGTGTTATTGTTTGCCTGTTTTCACTCTTATTCAAGTAGTCAATTTTAATATTATTTGGGAGTCTAACATGGTCATGCACCTCAAGTCACATTAGTGAGTTTGCCTACTCAGCTGTAACTTCAATCGATTAGAGTATTTGCAAATGTTCTTACAGGGCGTCTCAGCATCAACAAGAAACAAGGTGACTGAAGGTCTTCCCAGCCCTTTTCTGGGCGTGCATTTTCCCCAGGCTTCTGTGTGTACTTTTCCCAAATATTCCATTTAAGTGGTTGCTTTTAAATGTCTTAATTTCCCTAAGAGTCTTGTCTCTGCTTCTTCTTCGGGCCTTATATGTTCTACTCTATTCCTTTGCCCATAAGCTCTTACCCACAGGCATATGTAGGTCTGCAGTCTCCCTGCAGGTTTCATAGCTTCCACCTTATATCCAGCCTGTGCTGCCATTCCTCTCTGAGCTTTGAGTCAAACAATACAGAAACCAGTCCCTCAGTCAGCCCACAAAAAGGTCAGAAAGTTGTAAACAAATTTCAGGTACTTCCTTCCATCCCTAGACAAGAAAGTTGTAGTCAGGCAGCATTAAGCATTTTCCCTCTGGCATGTCATGCCACCCCAAGGAGGGAAAAGGATAAAGGCAAGCAACTACACCATGAAATTTCCCACTGTTTTGATAGTGGCTTTTCCTTGATTGTCTGTTTGTTGGGTTCCTGCAGGCCTTGACTAGTTTTCAGCCTCCCACAAAGCTGTTTTAGACAGTCTGTACTTGTTTACTTGGTGTTTCATAGGGAAGCTTATGGGTTTACCACCCTTTATCATCACCCCAAGAAAGGTATTTTTAATCTATACTTTATATCTACTCTATAAACACTTAATTATGAGATTAAAATTAAGTCTCTTTGGGGCATCCAAAGATTTAGTAAGTTTACCAGTAAGAATCTCTTCCTTAAAGAAACATAAAAAATAATGCAATAACATTTTAATAACCCTATATAATAAAGAGGTAATATGCAAATTAATCCTATGCCCTTACAAGATGTCTGCCTATGACCAGGCCAGAAGGGGGATTAGTGAGGAACAACCAAATGACTAAACAGCGGGCTGCTTGGGGTGACCAGGCTGGCATGGGGGGCTGTGAGGATAGACCAGGCCAGCAAGTGGGGCAGTTGGGAGCGACCAGGCCGGAGGAGGTGGGGGAAGTTAGGGGCGACCAGGCCAGTGGGGGGATGCAGTTGGGAATGACCAGGCCAGTAGGGGGAGCAGTGAGGGGCAACTCGGCCGGCGGGGGTGAGGGGCAGTTGGGGGTGACCAGGCCAGCAGGGGAGGCAGTAAGAGGCTACCAGGCCAGCAGGGGGGGAGAATATTAGGGGTGACCGGGCCGATGGGGGAATGCACTTGAGGGTGACCAGGCTGGCAGAGGAGGGTAGTTGGGGGCGATGAGGCCAGCAGGGGGCCAGTAAGGGGTGACCAGGCTGGCTGGGGCAGGGGAGATGGGCAGTTAGGAATGACCAGGTCGGCAGGGATGGGGCAGTTGGGGGTGACCTGGCCGACAGCAAGGGGCAGTTAGGAATAACCAGGCCTGGGTGGGGGGCAGTTAGGGGTGATTAGGCTGGCACACAGAGGCAGTGAGGGGTTATCAGGCCAGTGGAGTGGCAGTTAGGGGCAATCAGGCAGGCAGGCAGGTAAGCAATTAGGAGACAGTGGTCCAGAATTGTGAGAGGGAAGTCCAACTGATGGTTTAGGCCTGATCCCTGGCAATCAGACATCCCCCGAGGGGTCCTGAATTGGAGAGGGTGCAGGCTGGCTGAGGGGACCCTTCCCCCATGCACGAATTTTGTGCACCGGGCCTCTAAGTAATAATAATTCAGAGAAGAAAAAAATCAAAGCATAGTGGTAAATTTAAAAAAACCCAGAAAACATTGAACATATATTTAAAATATTATTAAATAATGAAAAATAGAATAATTTGTGATAAAAAATCCAAGTTAACTTTAGAATAGTGGCTAATTGCTAAGAAGATTAGAGCAACATAGAGAAGTGATGACTTGCTATATTCTTGTGTTGTTCAGGGTGGAGGATATGATTTATTTTAGGAATTCCTAGCAAAGTAGAAGCTTTTATGTCTGGCAAAGACTATACAGCTGAGATTATATGACTGAGATTAAGAGCACAGTTTCTAGAGAAAGTCCTGTGAATCACAACCAGGAGAATATGAAAAAGAATAATATCCAGTGTTGGAGAAGGTGTAGTGAAAAATGGGTGACTGTGAGTGGAAGTGGAATTGCCAGAGCCTTTCTGGAGAATGATTTTGCAGGATTTATCAATTTTTAAAAATTTCTGCCTAGCAATTCCACTTTTGGAAAAAAAAATATTTAGTATATTATCTAAATAGACATGTATAAAATATTAAAGTATCTTTATAATATGAAAAATAAAAGGAAACTTATATGTCCTTTAAATGAATTATTATGGATGTTCAGGAATATATATTGTGAAATATTATGTAGCAGTTCAACAAAATAAGATCTGTCTACATAAAACTGCTACAGAACACATGATTAAGTAAAAAAGTAAGAAGTAGAGAAAGGTAGGTGTCATGGTTGTATTATTTAAGTAACAAGACAACATCATATGTCTGTATATGTATTTGTTAATGTGTGTGGAAATTCGAATTACACTCATAATTAATGATGGAAATGGGACTGGGATAGTCTTGATGAATCAAGAGACTTTCACATTTTATTGCACATGATTCTGTATTGTTTGAATGCATTGTCATATTTTTTGGTGTAAAATAAATAAAAGCATGTTTAACCAAATAACCAATCTGGAATAACCTGACTGCCTAATCAGCCACATTGGTAATTTAGGTTTGTCATTAAAATGCCTGACAGGACCTAGCAACCATTTTCTTTTTTATGAGTTTAAACATTTCTTCTTGCAGGCAAACCTAGACCTTAAGATCAATCCTGATATTAATTGAGGATTAGCAAATAGGTAGAGATGAATTTGCCTCTATTATGGCAAGAGAAAGAATGCAAAAAACCAAGTGCTAGCCTGAAATAACAAACAGAAACGTATGTACACTTAAAATGCCTTAGATCAGCCACTTCCAAAATCAGGCTGACCAGAAAAATATGCCAAGATTGTCTGTCTTTGTATTGATTGGCCCGGTTCTGTACTTAACTAATTTCACTGTTTGTTTGACTTTGATACACTGTTATCTCCCATTGTTCCTCTGCATTTTTCGTTAGTTCACAATTATAATGGAAGGGATTCCCTTAAAAGAACTATCTGTTTATGCACTCGGTCTTTTGGGAGGACAGGGGCAGAGTTCGGTCATCACAGCATCTAGTTTTGGAGCACTCCTGCCTGCATTTCTTTTAACAGTCAGCAGAACAGGCTGACACTTGGGAAATGCCTGCCAAGAACTTTAGTAGGAGGCAGTTTTTAATTAACAGGGGCCAGAGAAGGTGATAACCCCAAGGGGTAGCAAAGAGAAATTAACATGGAAAAGCAGTTCCACGCTCCTGCAGGTCCCAGAAGGCCAGCCGTATTAGTGGTGTCTGTTCTGATTGAACTTTTGCTGTGTCTTTTTATTGATTCACTTGTCAGAATCCGACAAAAGGACCGCTGCCCGTCAGTTGTTTGCTCAGAGTGACGGGTTACGGCTAGGAACCGCTTCCTTGTACAGCTGCCTGCAGAGTCAGAGCTGTCATTTTGGCTATCATTTTACAGACATGATTAATGTTGTTGTGCTTTAGGTAAGAATTAAGTGTGTGTGTACACACATATTGCCAGGCAGGCTTACTTACCCTGGCTTTTTAAGCCTCTTTATTCTCTCAGTTCTTTGCCCGGTTTTTGTAGAAAAGTCCTTTAATTATTAAAATATTTCAAAATGTAATTTCAGGGATAATAATTACATTGACTGTTGTGGAGACTTATGCCACCATTTAACAAATCCTCGGCTTAGGAAGCATTTTTAAAGAAGAATGTTCCGTGAATAAATATTTCATTTCTCTCCCAAGCATGGGCATGAATAGTAAATAAAGCATGTGAAGAGCTCGTGAGATCAGCTCATGTGGTGGAGAGGAGAAGGTGGAGGGTTTTGTGTTTTTAAGGGCCTAAGAGGGTGCATTGAGTCGGCAAGCCCAGGGTGGGCCTCCGGGGAGCTTTTGTGCTGTGAGCACATTGAGCACAGAAACATTCTCAAAACTATTTTAAGAACGCTTTAAACACCGTGTGGGCCTTGTGCCTTTCTGAGAACCAAGCGTACTCCAGAATTCTGTGGATGTTTACCAGTCTCAAAATATGCTTTTTCTAAAGCAAGGGCAGACTTCCCACTGTTCTTTTATAGACGATGATAATTATTTTCCCCAAATTAAAAGAGCATTTTGTTTATTATTCGCTTCCTTGAAACACAGTATTTATTAAGGTCACCAATAAAAAAATAGTAAGGTCATCAGGACCCAGGTCCTGATACATTCCCTAGAGTTTGTTTCTTTTTTCTTTTTTCCTTCTTCTTCTTCTTCTTCTTCTTCTTCTTCTTCTTCTTTTTTTTTTTTTTTTTTTAAGTTTTGAATCCATTTATAAAGAAGTGACTCGTCCAGACTTGCATATCACTCACACCCAAAGTTAATGAGCCTCTAGACTGTGGCATCTGAATCTGTAGCCATGGGCACTTGAAATGAGGCCAAACTGGATTGAGAGGTGTAGCTGCACTGTGAAAAATAGAATGCAAAATATCACATTAATAACTTGTATGGGTCACATGTTGATATGTTAGCTTTGATCAATTGGGTAAATAACTCATTAAAATTAATTTCACCAGATTGAAACAAAAACAAAAACAAAATAGGAGAAATCTTTGAGAGGATAGAACATCTAGACTCATTTTTCAAATTGTAAAGAATTTCACATATAGGAAGATGGTCCCATTTTCAAACTATAATCTGCTAAAAATAGCTGTTGTGGAATTACTTAATTTTCTGTGCATGTTTATTTATTTTCCATGCAACTCATTCAGAAAGTATTTTCTTTCTTTGACTAGGTAGTCAAAATCTTTCTCTTTTTAAAAACATTATTGCTAGCTAGAGGATTTTAAAGTTATATCATTTTAAAAAGCTACATTCAATACACTATTCACTTTTTAAGTAGGAGACTTTAAAATACTGACAGTATGATTACTCCTACTTCAATACAAGGTAGTCATATGACTAATTATATTGTTTGGTTTTCATAATTACAATGTCAGAAATCATTTCCTAATTTTTAAAATTGCTGAAAGAACCAAGCTCAATCCTATTAAGTAATATTCCCAAGATTTCAAGGCCAGGGAAGTGTGAGCAGGGACGGGACCTAACACTCACTGTTCCCCTTAGTTTTCATCAATGGAACATTACTGCAGTTAACTTCGAAGCCCTAAAATGCAGGATTTGTTTGCAAAGATTCTCATTATTGTGTCTTCCCAATGTACTAAAGACCTTACTACTTAACCAGTCTCACAAAGAAACCACCTCTACATCTTCCTCTAACCAACATGACTTCATTTCAGTCTACTCTTTTTCACATCCCAACTTTGCCTCCTCCTCTTCTTAAAAACTGCCCTTAAATGAAGCCAAACTCTGCAGGTTGCTGTTATCTCCTTCATGGTTCCTGTTTTCAAAATTGTCCCTCTTTGATTCATCAGCTGTATTGCCACTGTTACAAAATTTACCAGGTGACAAAAAAAAAAAAAAAAAAAAATACACAGGAATACCCAGAGATACAGGAAAAACCCATTTATTTCCAAATGTTCTGGTACTGTGGCTAAGGGGATCCTATTTCCAAATCCTGAGCAAATCAATATGGAGGAAACTTTCCCTTTATACCCTTTGGTTTCTTTGTCCCCCACTTAAGGATCAGACTTCTGGACCTTTCTCGGGCTTTGCAAAAAGCCCCGTGTGTTGGGATGGGGGCCCTGAGGCCACACCTAAAGGTCTGGCCTGGCACCAGCACTGATAACCCCCTCTGGGGGCTGTGTATGGTTCATGCTTTACAGTCTCTGTAAAATGGGAGTATTTAGATAAATAATTCTTGCAAGACCAGATAATTAGGGAAGGGACACTGACTTGATTACAGGCTAACAGGAATGTGCATTAGGGAACCTGATTAGGTACAGAGTCAGTTTACTAGCCCCCTCCCAAAAATGCATTTTTATGTTCCCCAGTACCACCGGTGCTTTTTTTCTGAAAATGCATGTTTGTATCACTTCCTTACTTTCAAATCTTAGGAGGGTCTCCTTTGCCTCTTTGAATTTTAAGTCCAGACTGCTTGGGAAGGTATTCAGTGCTTCAAGCCATCTTTCTAGATTAAACTCCCAACCTTGCTCGCTTAAGCCATCTATTTTTATTCATGCTGAAGCCAAGCAGTGCCTTTTCCATGAGCCACTGGGAGGGAATTAAATGTCTGAATCCTGGCAGCAGAGCACCATTTCACCACGTGTGTGTGGTCACAGCCAGAGATGAATTCAGACCAGATCCCCGAAGCCTGAAGGCTTTGTACACTCTGGTTGCTATTTGATGATTCTGATCCCCGCTGCCAGACCTTTGTAAGTCCTGCGTTCTATCTGATAGGTTCCAGAAAAATGCCTGAAGAAACTTTGACCTTTTTCATCTCCAAATAAAATCTGAAACCACTTCCTGCCGGAAAATGTGAACCTGGCTCTGGTGGTTTTCATTTCTCTGTTGTCATCATTTTGGTCAAGACAATAGATGTGGAGAAAACATTTATTATTCCTGAAAACAAATCTGAGAAAGAGTATTGACAGATGATATTTTAATTGGGTTGGCCTCTCAAGTGATTAAATAATCATGAAACCTCTTCTGTTTAACAACGGATTGAGGTACTTTGTATTCTTGCCTCAAAGTGGAGCAGTTTCTGGCTGGTAGCACTGTGATTGATTTTTCCATATCAAATACAATGTTACGGTCTATTGTTTCCATAGCAAACATATAGCATCTGTCTTCAGATTCAGACTCTGATCCTGCACTAGCCAGTAATACTTTATATGACCACAAACTTCCATTACAAGTATGAGTGGATTAATATTGATTTCCCCCCCTCTTGTCCAAGACTGAAAGTCTATCTTAACAGCAATAATTTACACAGCTGGCATATAAGGATATGCTTACTCCTCCTTATCTTCGTGGTAAAGATTATTGCTTTGTCTGAAATTCAGTTTTTGCTATTTTTAACTCACCAATAGATTAAATGGTAACATGCATTGCAACTCCAGCCATTTATGTTGTCATGTTTTCAATAACATCCTACAGCTCTCAGAAAACTTTGAGCTTTTATTCTGTATGAAACATTAGAAACACCACAAGGTGCTGGCAAAAACAGTCATCACCATCATTTGATGCAATGTGACTTAGCTAAGTATTCTAAAGAATGTCATCTGTTTTATAACTTTAAATGCTGTTACCCTTAAGCCCCAAATTTCCAACTGAAACTTTCTGCTTTATCCAGGTATAACCCCCCAATTTTTTTTTCCACCAAAGCTCCAAAGCACTCCCATCCTCATCTCTGCACTGTTGCTCAAAAACATTTCCTTGTTTAGAGTGCCCCCACTCTCCTCAACTGCTTCAGCCAACTTCCTCACCCTCAGGAGAAGTCTGTCTATGAGGTCCTCCATTTGGAGAATACTTTCCTCCTTTTTGTATGCTTTGTGCATGTGTGTGTGTGTGTGTGTGTGTGTGTGTGTATGGGGGCGGGGGAGCCGGAAGGGGTGTTTAAGTATATGTCAGAAATTGGACATTTGCATCTAATACTACAGCAACTCTTACAACCACATCCTCCCGCTTCCCCGGAGCTCTTTGTGTGCTCTTTGTGTTTTGCTTTGGTTGTTGTGGGCTATCTCCATTCCTAGAATCAGCCTCAGGTACAAACTTAAGGTTCTCCCAGGTCTTGTCTGAGGCTGGGTCTTCCCTGAGTATGTGCCATGACCTTGAATTTCCCTTATATATGCAATTGCTTTTGAATGTCCTAGCCTTCACTAACTGGCTTCCAAAAGGGGGCGAAGAGAAAAATGAAAAGGCCCTATGAGTCCTGTGAAATCATTTGGCCTGGCCCTGCCAAGGCATTAGGGGTGGGTTTATCAAATGTTTGACCAATAGAGCAGGCTAATTTTTAAGCTGATAATTCTGTATGGCCCATGAGTGATGTTATAAACATCCAAATGGCCCTTGGCAGAATAAAAGGTCCCCACCCCTGCCCTAGAACTTGCTTCAATACAAGGAGAGTTTTGCAGCTTTGGGGGCAAGAGGGGCAGGCACACCTCTGTGCCTGCCCCTTCCTGATGAGACGTCTGTTACCAATTCCTAATATCTGTAGGAACAAGGTACTTATTGCTCACCTTCCTGTGTAAGATGCTCCAGGAACACTTGCAAGGCTGGCAGCCACAGGGATGGGAGAGAGGATGGTAGCTACTATTGAGCTATGACTGAAGTGAACTGCAATTTATCCTCAGAGCGTCTGTTCCCCTGGAAGTTACAAGGAATCAAAAGACTACAGTTCTCACATAGTTACATTGATAGATTCTGCCGGTGCAATCCTTCCCCAGGTGGGGGGACTGATTCCTGGGGCTTCCTACTCCACCATCTGCTGCGAAACCCCTCCATAAAATTATATGTACACATTTATTTCATCCTTATTTTCAGCTACATGCCAAAACCGCTTTGTAAGGTACATTAATTACCTAAATCTTGGGAGAAGAGGAATAGTCATCTATGTGCAAACGGAGTGGGGACCTGGGTTATTCAGTGGCTTTGAATGTAAGTGTTTAAGCATTCTCTATTTTCAGCTCAGCCTAATGTTCAGAGTGCTAAACTTCCCAGGCAATTCTTAGGGCGAATTTGTTCATTTATGCTTAGTGTTCCCCTTCTCCTGGTAATAACATTTTAAGCTCTTCCACTGTGCTAAGATAGTTATTACTCCACACTTGCTTTTCATTTTCAAAAATTGCTTGGAATAAATTCACCCGCCGTTTTTCTCTCTATTGTTCTTCTGTCCTTTGGGCTAATAATGTAATGCTATTTTGTTTTTATTAGACTACCATTTTATCGAGTTGTACAGGTGAAGAAAAGATGTGATTCCTTTGCACCATTTGATTTCTTTGCAATTTGTGATCCCTTTGCAATGTTTAACTGGAAGCGGGACTCGGGAATATGGATAATAAGTCTCCTAGGTGGTTCCATTTTACGTTTGTTTGAGAAAATTGCTTCAGAGGAGAAACAGACCTGAATTGGGAAACACTGGTTCAGAGTAAAAGACAAACATAAAACAGAAAATTACATTTCCTGAAATCAGTGCTTTCATAGAGGTGTGTAGGTTGCTATGGGAGCAGATGAAGCATGTGTGCATTGTGGGTCAGGGCGGGGGGGGGCGGGGGGGAGGGTGCGTTAGCTAAGATTTGGGAAAATACATTACCTCAGGATGTACCGTATTTTTCGGACCATAAGACGCACCGGACCATAAGACGCACCAGTTTTTAGAGGAGGGAAATGAAGAAAAAAAGATTCTGAAACAAATAGTGTCCTAAAATATTTTATGTGCATTAAAACCCAACATCACAGTCATAAATACATGTAATCAACCCTGTAAAGTAAACAGCAGCATTTAGAACCATTTTAGAGCCGGGCAAGCACACAGAGACCACACAGAGCCGGGCAAGTAAAAAAACTTCTTTTTTACAGTATATGTGTAGGCTATATTTGGACCATAAGATGCAGGGACTTTTTCCCCCCACTTCTGGGGGAAAAAAAAGTGTGTCTTATGGTCCGAAAAATACGGTAATATCTGAAGGATGAGTGCAATTCAGCCAAGGATGAAGTACAGGGAGTATATGGAAGAGAGAAGGTAGTGTGTTGGAGGTGGGAGATACAAAACTCATTAGAGGAATTTAACGATGTTTGGTTTGGATATGGCATAGATGGGTGGTTGTGAAGAAGCTGTAATGACAGTGGTGGTAACAGACGAGGCCAATATGAAGGACATTAAGCACATAGGAATACTTACTAGCTACAGTGTCTAAATAAATGATGGATAAAAAAAAAAGAAAAGAAAGAAAAATGTAAATCTGGACATAAAAGAGCTCAGTTAAGAGCCACTTGCTATAACCAAAGTAAGAGATAATGATGTCACAAACTAAGATGGTAAAAAAAAAAAAAAAGGCAAAAATGGATAAGCTCTACAAATATTTGGAAGGAAGAATTGACAACATTTAGAAACTAGGACTGTGAAGAGATGAGAAGGGTTCACTAAAGATAACTTCCAGATTTTGGTTTTGGGGATGGGAGTGGCTGTGACACCATCTATTCAGGAGAAATACAGACTTTTGAGAGGAGTTGCAGGGAGCTAACTGAGATTATATCTGCAAGCTGATTTGGATTACCATGAGATACCTAGTTGAAATGTCACATAGTTTTTAGAAGAAGATTAGGAGAGAGATTGGGCTGGAGAACAAAGAGGGGGTAGTCATTAGTTTATATGTCATAGTTGACAGCAGGATTAAACTACTGTCCATGGGTCCCTGATAAGCATGTGGCAGAGCTAAGATTCAAACCCAGGTTTTTCCTCATTCTAGAATTTATCTCCACCCATTTTGCTTTCCTCAAAAATAAAAGTAGTCAGGTCAGATTTGCAGCTCCATCAAAGGGGAAGGGGAGGAGAAGAATCCTTGAAAATGAGTGATAAGGGGCAGCTCTCTTGGTAGAAGAAAACAAAAAGAATGTGGCAGCATGGAATCTAACAGAAAGAAATGAAAGGAAGAAACAGTTGACAGTGGCAACCACCACAGGACATTCAAATAAAAAATTTTTTAAAAAAGAGAATGTCCTTTGGCAAATATCGATAAGTCTTTGTGGACTTTGGTGACAGCAAAGGCTGTGGTATGATGGAAGTAGGAGCAGATCACTGTGGATTGTTAAATAAAGGAACAGTGTGGGCATAGAAACAATCAGTTCGAGGTGTTACCTGTGAAGGTGAGGTGAGAGACGGGCACTTGTTAGATGCAGAATATGGCAGAGGGATAACATGAGAAGGACTGGAATACATCTCCATGCTAATTGGGAAGGGTAAACAATAATAAATTTAGAGAAAGGGCATACTTTATAATGATACTTCGGGAGCCCACCATAGTCCTGGGGTAGAATTTTATCCTTAGATATTTTAAAAATTAAAAACATTTTTATTATATTACATTATAAATGTAATTTTGCTATCTTTAAAAAATTTAAATACAAATATTTGTAAATTAGAACCTAAAAGTATCCCTATATTTTTACCTTAATTCATGATAACTCCATCTGAACATTGCTTATTCTTTCAGACCTTTAAAATAAATCAATAAACATATATTATTTAAAATGAAATAATAGTAAAATACTGGCACTAAACAGATTTTTTACCTTTACCTAATCTATCATGGACATGCAGCTCTCCATGTTAGTCACAGAGAGCACTTCAGCCTTTTCAAGTCTTTAGAGTATTCATGGTTTTCACAATAGACATAGAATTCTATGGTAGGCTATTGTCTCAGTCCAATTTGGCTGCTAGAGCAAAATTGCCATAGATGACCAAGGCTTAAAAACAAAAAAAATTTCTCACATTTCTGGAGGCGGGAAGTACAAGAGCAAGGCTCCCCTGGCTGTTGAGGACCTTCATTGTTCATAGACAGCTGTCCTTTCATTCTGTGCTCCTCTGGCAGACGGGGCTAGGGAGTTCTCTAAGGTCCCTCTTACAAGTATAAGGGCACTAATCCAATTCATGAGGGCTCCCCCCTCATGATCTAATCCCACAGAGTCAAGGGACACCGTAGCATCAGATGGGTACTATTGTAGATTTATCAGATGATCCTTTTGTAAATTATATTAATGCCTAATTACCGGATTGTACATCTGAAACTGTATAATATTGTCTTTCACCTGTAATTTAAAAGTAAAATAAAACAAAGCCGAGGGACTTCCTTGTCCATCTTCCATCCTCCCTTCACCTCTCCACCATACTTTCTAATTTCTCTGTGAAGTAGAGACAACGTTTCCTGGTCAGAGAGAGAATGGAGGAGATGGTATAGGGACTTGAGGGGAATGGTGGCTATTTGAAATTAGCTCCACACCAATGAAAATGGAAGCTGTGGAGGAAATATGGTACCTTTAGGACCCCGTTTGATGTCAAAGACCATGATATTGTGTTTATGGAAATCTACCTGATTGGGTGATACTTAGCAACTGTGGTGTAGGAGCGGAGAACATAGGCAGAGGATTCATCTAGGGCCAGAGTTGGTTAGGTGGGCACAGCCAAGGTGCAGGGAGTGGTAGAACTAATACACTGTGGGATTCAGACTAGATAAAAAAAAGGAGGGGGAGACTCCGCTAATAGATTTAGCAAAAGTGGAGTACTAACTGGCTGGCAGTGTTCTAGTAGTATCTATTTATGCTATTTTCACTGGAAATGTCTTTAGTATATTATTTATGTATTATTGTTTACATATTGCCTCTTCCTATAAGCTGTGCCTTTGGAAAAACCATGCCAAGTTGCAATGAATCAATTTGCCAAATGACTTTTGAATCACTTGGCAAGTCCATTCTTGCATTGCCCCTCTGTGCACATATGTTTCCATTTCCAGCCATTTGATTATGACACATGGACATACTAATCTGTGTCAGGACAACAACTTTGCCATTACAGATTGGCAGGTCTACAAGAAAAATGGCTGTTGTAGCCATACTACTAAAGCTAATTCGCTTTTGTACAGAATTTAAGATAATGGAGATTACTATATTGCCTTAGGAAATTTATATGACCAAATTTTTATTATATTAAAGAATTTAAGATAATGGAGATTACTATATTGCCTTAGGAAATTTATATGACCAAATTTTTAGTAATAGTTTTGAGGGTCATCAGTAAGCACTGTTTTTAAAAATTGCCATAAGAGAACTTTTTCTGGATCAAATGCAAGCCATACTATCCAGTGTCTCATGAGAATTTGTAGGTGTAGCAAAGTGACTCGTGATTACACCTTGTTTTGCCTAACTGGAGTCTAGTTGTTCTGAGCTATTTTTATCCAAAGTCTCCTTGATGGCTTTTAAAAAAAAAACAGAAACTAAGCTTTCACAATATAAACCATTATGCTGTATCTAAGCTTGTCTTCTAGCTCAAAGTTACCATCAACTCACAGTTTTTATGAATTATACAGCTAGCCACATAATCAAGAAAGTAAAAATAAAGCCCCCCCTTTTTTTTCTTAAGAGAGAAATTCTTTCACAGCTAATTCTTTTCAACCCCTCTACATTAAAACCCTGTTGCTCTAACTAATATATCTGAGAATTTAAAATAAATTTACCAATGTTCTTATTTGTTCTTGGAAAATAGCATCTAAAAGATTTAGAGAGCTTGTCACTGGATGTAATATATAGTTAGTTTATAGGGAAGAGCACAAAATGGACTTCTAAATATCACTGAAAATAGATTTTTTTTCAAAATCCCTACCTTTTTTTCTTTTAAGAAGTACCAATGAAATACATCCATACCACCTAGAACTCATCAAGATGTAGAGAGCACAGTGTTGTCCATGACAGGCCTGATTCCTTTCTTCCCTGTGTTTACAGTGTGAGGTTTCTAAGGTGATATTAAGTGGGATCCCATGTTGTTAAATCAGGTATTCTGTGAGCTCTTCAATAGTTCTGCCAGTTGAGGAACTGTAGGCAAAGAAGGAAATTCATACTGGGACACATATTAATCACATATTAATTAATCCTGGGCTCTCCTAGGGGAATGGTTTTGGGCTAACCAATTTTGCTATCAAGTGGCTAGTTGGACTCCTCAAGGGAGGGAACCATCCCAGGGGCTCAGTGTTGGTAGCTACTGCCCACATGTGGGACATCAGCAGCGGCAGTAACATTGGTGTCAGGATCCCGTGATTCTGGGTGTGTGCATAGCCTTCATCTCTGCTATTTGGATTGTTCTCTTTAAGAACTCATGTGTAAACACTGGGGTGGCCAAAGTCTGCTGGCTGATATCCACACAGAGTGAGTCATTTGTTGTATAAAGCCTTTTTATGGAAGATGGTCTCTGAATTGACATGATACACAAACATCAGCTTCTTAGCTCCTACTCCCATGGATCCAACCATATGCTTCTTCCCTGCACTCCTTATCTTTAACTTTCGGGCCCCTGACTAAGCTATTTGCCACTGCTTTTGAGTTTATGTGTGTCTCTGCCTTGGACCATTTCTCTGTCCACATCAAGTCAATGAACAAAGCTCATTGCTCAACACTCTGTCCACTGATAAGATTTCCCTTCTTCTTCTCCATGGACTGCCCTGAGTAGGACTGTAGTATGGCAACTGTCCATTTTTAGGTTGCATCTAGCTGACCCATGCATAAACCATGCCTGACTTTTTCTCCTTCCTCCATTAGTGATTCAGAAGGAATTCTTCATTAGGTATAAGTCATCATTCCCGCCACCCCTCTCCCCCAATACCATATCCCACACTACCACAAATATCATGATGTTACAGAATGGCAGATGTCCCATCATACCATTTATTACTAGCAGTGGTGTGGCTTGAAACTGATCCAGTTCCACAATCCTTTTTTCTGAAGGATGGATTCCTAGAATTAACTTTCTTAAGTTAGATTGTCCCCAGAGGCCAATCCTGAGACAAGGAATTGAGCTTAGGTGGTTTTATCTGGAAAGTGATCTTAGAATCCACCAGGAGGGGAATAGAAAAGTTAGACAAAGAATCCAATCCTAGAGTGTTATGAAAGCATGCTATCACTATTGGCAAATGTCACTATTACACTGTAGCTTGTAGGGTCCTGTGAGGAAGATGGGGTACTTATACACAAACGTAGGTAACTATTACATGAAGGATGCTATCAGGAGTGTTAACTCCTAATTCATAACACTGTCTACCTACCCATATGCAGGTTGAACTAGTTCTTACAGCCAGAGAAAGCCATGTGGCAGAGCCCCATGTGCTTCCAGTGAGGTTTTATTGACTTACCTTGGGAGAGTAATAGCAATGGGATATACATAGAACACTGACAGTGTATAGGTAAAGCAAGAATCCTGAGCTGTTAAAACAGGAGAGTCTTTCAGAACACAGATACCTGCACTATTTTTACATCAGATAGTCTCTCCCACCCCTTGTCAACAAAATTAAATAGATGAGTCTTGATGCAGATATAAATAGATTTATAGATTTAATATCAGGTCTCCAGCTGATGCTTCTGTTTTCTCTTTGACATAGGTGTTCATGTAAAATGTGGTGGACATGGGAAGAAGTTAGAATGTATTGTTCTAGGAGATAAGAGTATTTTTAAAAAATATATTTTATTGATTTTTTACAGAGAGGAAGGGAGAGGGATAGAGAGTTAGAAATATTGATGAAAGAAAAACATCAATCAGCTGCCTCCTACACACCTCCCACTGGGGTTGTGCCCTTAACAAGGTATGTGCACTTGACCCGAACCGAACCTGAGACCTTTCAGTCCGCAGGCCAACGCTCTACCCACTGAGCCAAACCAGTTTCGGCTGGAGTATTTTTTTTAAAGCTTTTACAGAGAAAGGAAAGAGCTGATAAAGTAAAAGAAACAAAACTGAATTGCTGAGCAATTTTATAGGACAAATTGAGAACAGTTGCCATCATTATGGTTTTTCTCTAGAAGCATTAATACATCAAGCTGGCATAGGCTTTCAAGCCAGACATTCTGCCTTGGGCCTTTTAGAGGTGGGTAGATGAAAGGGCAGAGAAACAATGATGTTGCTAAAACAGAGGTTGAAAGAATGGATTACATAATTAAATTAAGCAGAAAATGAAGGGATGACTGCATGGAGCCTGCTAAAATAAAGATAAAAGGTTGCAATACAGCCATGGATCTGGCATATTAGGCACACTTAAGTAAGACAGACCCTACTATGTCACAAATGGCAGATTAAAATTATGTCATTGTAATTCCCATGAACAGGGATTTTTGCCAGGAGCAAATGTGAACAATCAAAGACGGGAAAGATGAAATGCATTCTTTAGGAATGACTAAAACCATTTAAAGATTCAGCGCATAGCAAAGGGAACTGTATAAATCATAGTGTATTTCAAATACAGTGATTACAAATACTAACATCAAATTGTTTTTCTTAAAATTTTTATGTACAGATATAAACATTTTTCAAAAATTTAACCAATAGTTATATGAAAGCAGATAAATGGAACAACATACAAGCATGTGATTTTCATTACACTTATGTTACACATGTACTACTTAGGCAGTACCTGGATCAAAAAGCCCGAGAGAGACCTAGCCGGTGTGGCTCAGTGGTTGAGCATTGACCCATGAATCAGGATGTCACAGTTAATTCCTGGTCAGGGCACATGCCCAGATTGCGGGCTCAGTCCCTGGTGGGGTCATGCAGAAGGCAGCCAATCAGTGATTCTCTCTCATCATTGATGTTTCTGTTTCTTTCTCTCCCCTTCTCTCTCTGTAATAAAAAACAAGCAAACAAACATTGATGAGAGAGCCCAAGGCATAACAAAAGGAGCGAATATAATCTGAAAGTATTGATGTAGAAACTCATAAAAGTATCTTGAAGTTGGTAATTGAGCAAGACTTGAGATGAGGAGTCAAATAAACGATCTTAAATAGCTATCATAGATTACTGAAGTACTATGTCAGAGAGGTAGTAAAGAATTACTAGTAGAGGACTCAATTAGTGACAATTCAAGACACATCCATGGGTTAAACCAAGTAGAGCAGCATGCAGTTTGTATGAGGATACTGAGCTTGAACAAGTCAAATGGTCAATGTGAAAGTAAGATGTGCTTAAGAAGTGAAAAAGTAAAGAAAAACAGCAAAGTCATATTACTGGATATATGAGTGTCAGGAATACTATCACTCTCCTTATACATAATATTTGCTGGAGTAGGAGTTTGTTCAAGTCACTGGAGCCTCAGTGCATGCTGGTGAGAGCAGGGGGTTGAGTGTACATGCAAGAATGTAGGAATGGAAGAACAGATCTTCATAAGTGAGATATGATGAGAGAACCTGGTTCTTTCAAATTGTAATGTGTACCAGTAAAAATCTAACCTCAAACATTCCAGTTTGGAAACAAAGAAGCAGAAGGCCAGTATAGGCAATTTTAATAGGAATTTCTATATCCACACCAAAGAAAATATTAAGTTCTTGGAATCTTTGATAACAACTTTAAGATCAATGTCAGGTCCAAGAGATAACCTCTATGCAGTATTGAAGAATATGGACTCAGAGAGAAGAGAATCTTATCAGAAAAGGTACAGTCTGAAACTAGAGATCAAGTTGTAAATGAAAAAAAGGAATAAACAAAGTAACCAGACATTATAATAAAGGAAGATTCAGTGAAATGAAGACTGCAGCTGAAGTTCTCAGCCTACAAGGTGTCTATGGAGGGAATTCATATGGTCAGGGAACTTGACTGTTATAACTTTCACTAATTTTTAACTGGAATTTGGCATTTTTTCCAGTTATGGATATAGGAAATAAACAATCATAATAATAGCAGTACCTATAAACAACAGAAAACAAGATATTTTCATATCACATTAGATTTGGAACAAATACCAAAAATTTCATCTCCATTCATCGATACTTCAAAATTACTGTGTTTCTTTTTGGCTCACCATTGGATGTTGTTACTTAATGCATTAGTATGAAGTGCATTTCTGACTACATGAGAAAGTTATTTTTGAAAAAAATGTTGATAACAATATTTTCATATGTTTGATTTCTTTTGTCATCCTCTATACATTATTTTATGTATTTAAATTTTTTGAGAATAGGTTCAGGAGCTTCACAGACTTCCTGTAATTGTTTGCAAGGTTGGCATAACAAAGTATCACACCTAGAACTGGGTGGTTTAAACAGATGTTCTGGAGGCTAGACATATGTGTGCCATCAGGGTTGGCGTCTTCTGTGGACTGTCCCATGCTTCGCTCTTAGCTTCCAGTGGATTACTGGTGGTCCCTTGAGTTCTTTGGCTTCTAGGTGCATCACTGCAGTCTCTGCTTTCACCCTCACATTATATTCTCCCTGTGTGCATGTGTGTCTCTAAATTTCTCCTTTTTACAAATGACTTCAGTCATTAGGGTTAGGGCCTAATCTAATGATCTCATCTTAACTTATAAGACCCTAACTCCAAATAAGATCATATTCTGATGTCCCCAGGGTTAAGACTGTAATATATGGTGCTGGCTGGTTTGGTTCAGTGGATAGAGTGTCAGCCTGAGGACTGAAGGGTCCCAGGTTCGATTCCAGTTAAGGGCATGTACCTTGGTTGCAGGCACATTCCCAGTAGGGGGTGTGCAGGAGGCAGCTGATCAATGCTTCTCTTTCATCAATATTTCTAACTCTCTATCCCTCACCCTTCCTCTCTGTAAAAAATCAATAAAAATATATTTTAAAAAGGCTTTAATATACCTATCTGTCTATGTTTATATTTGTCTATCTATATCTACATAGATATAGATGTATATATAGATTTTGATATAAAGATAGAGTAGAGATGGAGATGTTTGAGGGGATGTAATTCAGTTCATAACATTTCCAAAGTATCTATGGCATTCTAAAGCTTGGTGGGTACTGAGGAGCATGGTATCACTTTAGGGCTATGGGCTGGTCAAATAGAGATATGCCCGCATAGAGTATGTTTGCTGGTATTTCCATCTGCAGGCAGACTACTTGTGTACCTTTAAGTGCTGACTTCCTAGTGATCCCTGGGGGAGAAGAGTGATACCACCAGAGAAGAGAAAGGGTAAGGACTATAAATTCCGGGGGCCCGGTGTCAGGAGGGGAAATCCCGTCTAATCTCCCCAGGTGGTGGCAGCTGAGTAAATTACCTAGCAAGCAGCTGTAATGCATTACACTGCAATTATCCCTGAAGAGTTCCCAGGGCTTTTAAGCAGCTACAGATAAAAGGAAGCCCTGCTCCAGAAAGATGGCTTCCTTTGCAGTTTTACGGTGTTTGAGGAAATGCACCTCACAGGACAGCGTTCCCTTTCAGTAAGCCTTCAACT
This sequence comes from Pipistrellus hanaki, assembly GCF_964339955.1. NCBI lineage: Eukaryota > Metazoa > Chordata > Mammalia > Chiroptera > Vespertilionidae > Pipistrellus > Pipistrellus hanaki. The sequence continues at coordinate 67,427,391 of NC_140506.1, read as the reverse complement.
ACAAACAATCCCCTAGGTATGAAGAGTCTTGTGTCTGAATATACTACCTAAACATGTAAGATAGGCAAAGGGTTTGCACGGGGAAAACTAATATATATAATGAATCTTATTAAATAAATATGGTGTGTACTTCTGGAATGAAATCTGCCAAGAAATTCCACAGTAAATATTATGATTGCCTATTTATGATTGCAGGGCTCACGGCTGGTGAGTGCTGCTGCAGCAGTATGAGGCTCTCCCGATTGGGACTGATTGGGTGTGAGGCTATGGCAGGCACAGTGGGCCGGGGATGAGTGGAAGTGGCAGGAAGGAGCTGCAGGCAGTGTTGGACTGCGGATTTCAACCTGATCCCTGCAGGCCACCCAGAGGGATGCCACCCATGCATGAAGTTGTGCATCGAGCCTCTGGTCTATATATAAAAGCCTAAGCGACCGTTTGACCATTTGACCATTTGGCCAGTAGCTATGATGTACACTGACCACCAGGGGGCAGACACTCAACACACAGGCATGGAAACATGGAAACATGGAACAGACTGATGAATCTCAGAAGGAAGGGGGAGGGGCAGAAAGAGGGTTGGAAAAGACTAACCAAAGATCTTATATGCATACTAAAGGCCTGGTGCATGGATTTGTGCACCAGTGAGGTCCCTTGGCCAGTCCTGCAGGGATCAGGCCGAAACTGGCTCTCCTGGGGATTCCTGTATTGCGAGAGGGCAGAGGCCAGGCCAAGGGATTCCACCAGTGCATGAATCCGTGCACTAGATCTCTAACATTATATAAATAGAATAGCTGTAGCTGTCATATGCCCACCTTTTTTTATGAGTAATGAATTAAGAAAAATAAAGTATTCTGTAAGCTAAGAATGTATATTTGGACTATATCTTCCAGTCCAAAACCAAAACTTCCCCACATAATGTGCAAAACAGGTATTTACTAAGCCTCTCTTTCCTTCCAGGGATATTGTAGTTTAATTACAGGGTTGAACAGAAATTTATTGTCTCATGCATTTCCCCTCAGTATTTGGTTACTTCTGGCTTATCTTCTCTAGCCCAAGTATGTCTGGGCTAGAAAAGATGAAATAGAGGGGGCAGTGATATATTCATAAATGATGATAAGCTCTCTGGGGGATGAAAGCTCTGATTTGTAATGGTTGCGAATTTTTGTGGTGTCAATATTCTAAGTGTTCAGTTTCAATCTACCAACATGATGTCACTGAATTCAGAGCTTGTAAGATATGTGCTGTAGCATTTTATTATATCGTGCTTTTGCCATATCAAACCTGCAACCTTTTTGCTGTACTGGACAGCACTCCAACCAATTGAGTTGCCTGGCTAGGGGAAACAAATTAGATATTTTAGAAAGATATTTTAAAACCAAAAAAATGTTTTTATATACCCACATATTTATTATTTTTGGTGTTCTTCTTTCCCTATGTAAGTCCAAATTTCCAATTTGGTATTTATTATTCTTTCTACCTGATGGATTTCTTTTAAAATGTATTGTAATGGAGTGATCAATTTTATCAGGTTTTTTTTTTTTTTTTAAATAACTGTAAAAATGTCTATTTCACTGGTTATAGAATCATATGTTGCCAACTTTTTCTTTTAATCCTTTAATGGATGTTGCTCCATAATCTTCTTTTATAATGTATCTGATGGAGAGTGTGCTGTCATTCTTATCTTTGTTTCTATGTCAGTAATGTGTTCTTTGGCTGCTTTTAAGATTTTCCCTTTATCATTGGTTTTAAAGATTTTGCTTATGGTCTACATTGGCATAGTTTTCTTCAGATATCTTGCACTTGTTCTTTATTAAGTTTCCTGGATCTGCTGGTTTACAGTTCTTAACAAATTTGGAAAATTTAGCTATTATTCCAAATTTTTTATTCTGTCTCACATTTATTTCTCTTTATAAGGACCCAAATTACTTGAGATGGTTGAACTTGTCCCAAAACTATCTTACAGTATAATCATTTTTTCTAATCTATTTTTCGTTCTTTGTTGTTGTTGTTTGCTATGACTTTAGATGTATCAGTCTATTCTTCTGCAGTGTTTAATCTGCTCTTATTATGTCATAATGTGTCATTTATCACTGGAAGCTTGGATTTTTTAAGATTTGTTTATAATTTCTTCTTTATATCATCTTTTATTATGATCTCTTTAACATATAAATGTTTTCTTGCTTTATGTTTTCAAACGTGTAGTATTTTTATAATAACAATACTAATGGCTTTGTCTGCTAATTCTATCATTGTGTCATTTCTGTTGTTAATATTGATTTATTTTTATCCTTCTTTTCTTTCTTTTTTGCATACTTACTAATTTTTTGTTGGATGCCAGCTTTTTTAGTTTTACTGCATTAGGTGTTGGATATTTTGTAATTCCTTGAAATATTCCTGAACTTTATGTTGGTTTGCAGCAAAGTTACATGGAAAGTTTTATTCTTTCTATTGTTGTTAAGTGAGTTTTATGCTAGTGCTAATTTTCCCCAGTACCTAGATGAAAATCTTCTAGGTGTTTTCTCTGATGAAACATCACCAATGACTTCCACTCTGGCTGGTGGGAACAGGAACTACTTCTGGCCTGTTGGATCTCTGAGGCTTTTGCACCTGCTCTTCTCTTTTGATTCTTTCCTCTGCCTCGGGTGATTTCCTTATATTAATGCAGTTATCAGTCCTCAGTAAAAACAAAACAAAAACACCCAGAGATGAAACCTTTGCAAAATTCTGGAGATTTCTTTGCAGTTATCTTGACTCTGCAAATCCTATCCCCTTGTGGGCTCTCCAGATATTCAACTCTGACTTCTGTATTCCTGGAGACCATCATCTCCCTTTGCCATGGCTGGGGGACTTTCTTTAGGCAGTAAGATGGGGCAACTGTAAATCACCTCTTTGTTTCCCTTTTCACAAAGATCTCAGTCCTGTGCTTCCTAGGATCCAGGGTCTGAAATCCACTGACTTATATATTTAGTTTAGTTTGTGAATTGTTTACGTGAGAAGATAAATCTGGACTTTGTGATTTCTTCATAACTTGGACATACATGACCTTTAGGCCATTATGCAGTTACCCAAATTCAAACTGGCGATAATTAAAGTGAAATTTATGTAGTTATTTCACTTAAAAAATACTTAATTGCTGATTTCTTGTGGGTCAATTTGAGTCCTTTGGATAAAATACAGGTGACCTATACTTTTTGGTAGACCATTTTTAACTTCTGACTCAGCTCCACATGAGAGAAGGACTTAAAGAATATGGAGGTGGAGGGTTGAAGCTGCCTTTTTGTGGCTTTCAGGGAAGGATAAAGGTTGGCAGGACATAAGCCATCAAGAGTCCAGAAAGTCTCTGGTGCTGATGTAGCTGTGTCACTGGTGCTTCTTGGGCAACTGAACCCAAGAGCCGAGAGATTAGCATGATTCCTGTCCTTGTTGGTTGTATACAGAATTGCTATTTTCAGTGCTTGCAGCTGGCTTGCAAGTGGAATATGGACAGAGTACACTCTACCATCCCCATCCATGCACACAGTACCTAGTTTTTCGGGAATAGAAACCTAGGAACACTAGTTCAAATAAAATGGGGTTTATAGAACAAGAGACTATAAAGAATACAAAAGTTAGAAATATATGTAGACATTGCAGATTTATCATAATAGGAGCCAATGATAGGTTTGCTTGAACAGGGGTTTCAGCTCTGCTGTGAGCATGAGGACACAGATCCGAAAGGTAAGGAATGCAGATGCAATGTTTCCTCACACTGCATAGCCTCTCTTCAGGGCACAGTTACAACCCTCTCCCCCATCTAGCCAGGGGACCTGTCTATTACACATATATTTTCTTTTTGTTCTATCAAAAGAGCCCCTAATATTGCCTCAAAATTCTGTTTTAGTTCTTAAAACAAAGTCTTATAAGCCACAGGACCCACTAGGTACAACATATAATTCTGTCCTAATCAGGTCACTATAGAATATGAAATAGATTCTGAATTATTCTACCATTAGAGATTAATCTTCCTAAACCACTGTCAATTCTATTTTTAAAGAGTACAGAATGTTCACTGAAAGTCATTAAAGCCAACTGAATTTGCCTACACTAATGACCCCCTGCCCCTGAGGAAAACACACTGTGTGCTCACAATTCCTGTCTCTTTGTGTTCCCTCTTTTCAATGCTTGTTCTCTAACAAAGTCCTACAAAGAGGTGATGTGACTGTCTGTGCTTTGCAATTCAAGCTGTGTTTTGAGTAGAGAGAATGTCCCTAGAACTGCCTCTCTCTCTTGCTTGACCCCTTCACTCTTGCATTCATTAAAGCCAAGTTCCTGGCTCAAGTTAAGGGAAGATTTTAGTTATTATCCTTGGCAAAGGAACTCTCCATTGTGGCTTTGATTTGAACTTCAGCTCTTCTGAGTGCAGGGGTCACATGTGAATTTGTTATGCTTCCTGGCAAATGTTTCAGAATAAATGAATCTGATGAAATTCTCATGAATTATTTGTTTTTTAGTGTTCCTCTAATACACAATAAATTGTAATTTATGAGGCGTAATTGAAGAAAATTCTGGAGGAAGTTGTGTATAAGATTAGATGGATTATTAAATCAACTTTATTGTGTTTTCAAAACTTAAAAATGGTTTACAGCTATAATAAATTGCTTGAAAGTGCTATCAACCCATAAATTTTAATAATTTAATAAACATTCTGCAGTTAAGTTGGGCTCATGGCCAAGTCCCAGTGCTGGTTTTGTGTTGTGTATAGTAATATGTGTTTTAGTTTACTTGGCTGATAAAGGAATGAGCTATCTTATGCATGATACACAGCAACAAAGCATTATTTTTAAACAAAAACTAGAAACTCAAGTTTGAAGTTAGAATGGGATACTAGATTTCCCTGCCCCTTGCATCTGTTGTACTGGCCACCATTGCTATTTAGCATCTCCAAAGTAACAGGCTCATTCATTTCTTCTTGCCCTTTCACCTTAAAAATCAGTTATAAAGGTAATCACTGACTCGCCTCCTATTAGCAAACTATTAGCTACATTTAAAAATATTTTTTAAAGAGATAAAACTCAGAGGGAAGGCAGGAAAGGAGTGGGAAAGAGATCAACTAATGAACTCACATGCATATATGCATAACCCATTAGACGGGGGGGGGGGGGGGGGGCTGAGTGGAAAGAGAGGGAAGTGGGAAAAGGGGGTCATATATAATACTTTCCACAATAAAGATTAAAAAGAAATAAAGCATGTTCCACTTTCCTAAGACCAATAAAAAAATAATAAACTCAAAATATTTATAATAATTTACAGAGAGTGTTTCCAGTATATATTGACTGGTTAAAAATAAATCAAATCTTTATCAATTTAAGCAAATAAGATGTGCAATAATTTTGGTATCATGATATTCAGTAGTCAAATTTAAATAACTTGCTGAGAAGAGTAAGGTCTGTATAAAGCTTCAAATGTGTTCTTTAATCTATATGCCAATTTACTGAGCATTACATAAAACAGTATTCACTTGTCTGTCTAGGCTTGCCTGTGTTTAGATCTGTACCAAGTTCATTAGTGTATAGTTAACAAAATATTATTTACTCTTCTTTTTTTCTTTACTAAAATGAATTAAAATTTTAATGAAGTGACTCCTTTCATTAGGCTTTGTGTTCAATTGTTCTTTGTCTACTTTTTATGATAACAAAATAGTCAGCAGCATTCTGAAGGATACTTACATAAGATTTAAACTATTGACTTTAGACTACACAGTCTGTCTTATTAAAAAACAATTTTGTAATCATGATTTAAAAAATAAATGTGATGAATATTAACAATACAGGGGTTTTACCTCTGATTGTTTAATTCTCACTTTCTCATTTTACTCATGTGACTGAAAAAAAATCATATTTGATAATTTCTACCACCAAAAGAATGTCACTTGGTAACTAGGTCTGTCTATGTATTTATTCATCCTTGCAAGACAGGCACATACTAATATATGCACTTGCCAAGCCTACGTTTTCACTTAAATGAAGAGCTTAATAAAAATCAGCATTCATAGCCCCTGCGTCGTCAGATAAATTAGTTAATGCACAATAAGCAGATCTTATGTATAATGCAAAAGATTAGTCTTACATTTGCATAATGTGCTACAAATGGCCCACTGTTTCAAGCAGTAGAAGCTCCCCATTAAATCTGAGTTGAAAACTGAATGACGTCAATGAAGTAATTATGCTGCATTTGGCATATCTCATTCATTCTCTGGAGTTCAAGACCTTATCTGAGCTCTGTTGACAGCACTGCTGAAAGCCATTGGTAATGGTTCAAAAGCAAAGCAGTGGGACTTTGGAAAGTCGCCTGGTGTGCTCAAGTCTCCACTGTATGACCTGGTTCCCAGCAGTCATTTTACACTCTGGCTTATGTACATATTTATCTATAAATGTCTGCAACTAGGAACTGGTTAGTTTATTTATTTATTTATTTTTACTTTTCTTGGTGTCTGTAGCCATGTTCATCCTTGAGGGCCAGCAGTGGGGATCAGGGTGCATGTGCCACAGTGTTTCTGTGGCAGCCTTCTGGGCCAGTGCGAGACTTGTTAGTTTATACTGAGAGTAAAGGAATTTTTAGGCAGATAAAATGTAGTGATTTCCAAATTTCCCAGAATTCAGTGGAAAATATTGCCAACGAAGGCATTTCTTGTCTAACTCAGGGACATGAACACCCTACTTCTGCCAATAGGTTATACAATTTTCACTGTCATGGTATTGCTTCTCTTGTCCTCAGAGACTATTTCCATGTTTCCATGTCTGTGAGAAATTAAAGGTCATTCTTTGAAAATTAATTTAGTTCTAAACACACACACACACACACACACACACACACATTTTATTAATGTGAAAATTGAGAGCCAAAGAAGTTACACAATTTACGGGAGACACACTTCTACTAAGTTTAGAATGCAGACTTATTCTTTCTTTCTTTTTTTTTTAATATATTTTATTGATTTTGTACAGAGAGGAAGGGAGAGAGATAGAGAATTAGAAACATCGATGAGAGAGTCATCGATCAGCTGCCTCTTGCACACCCCCTACTGGGGATATGCCTGCAACCAAGGTACATGCTCCTGACTGGAATTGAACCCGGGTCCCTTCAGTCCCCAAGCCGACGCTCTATCCACTGAGCCAAACCGGTTTTGGCTAGAATGCAGACTTATTCTTAATCTTGTGAGCGGTGATTTCCTGTTTTATGTAAGAATATATGAAAAAAGGTTTCTTTTCACATTTGTTTACTGTCTCAATGATGGGGAGACAAATCATTTTATATTTGGCATGGCCAGCTGGCAAATATTTTTACAAAGCTTCATATTAAAACCGTGTAAGTGGTAGCTATGGAACTGCTTCTGAAAGATGAAGCATTTGCACACTCAGAGTCTTCCGATTGCTCAAAAGCTAACTATAGCTGATCTTCTTTCACTATCCCTTGCAATAACATTTGGACAAACATAGTAAATTATGACTTTCTTCTGAAAATGGCCTTTTATTGAAATCCTTGTTTTCAGATTAATTAAATCTTTTTTTTATTTAATAGAGAAAAATAATTTTATTTGCCAGAAAATGTATTCATTTTAAAATGATATACTCTACATTGCATTGCTTATTATGTTCCTCAATAATAATGTAAAAAGAAAGTCAGTGAACTTACTGGTACATAAACAATATCATCATTTTCTTCGGTTAAACTCACTTATGTGCTTATGGGAGGAATTCTTTATATGTAATAGTTCTACCTTGGCATAATCAAACTTTGTTTACTTTGATATACACTTGACTAATTATCATTTTGGCCTCTAGTAGTTTTTGTGTTCACCTGTGTATGTTTGTATGTAGGGGGGGTGTTTGTGCTGTTTTCCATGAGCCTCTTCTGTTCAATATGTTCAGATGATGTGGATTGCTAAAACCAATGATAATCATAGCAGCAGCAATGCAGCCATAGACTTACACACTGAGGTCCTGGCATGATCAGTCTCCTGAATTGTTTCTATGGAAAGAGAATGGCGAGGTAAAAGACCCATCCACCCAATGCAAAGGAAATATAGCTCGAACCACTCAGTTTCAATGATCACTTACCAAATTTAAATTTTATAAAGGGAGTAGTACATATGCCTTGAATAAAATTGTTTCTAAAGTTTGAAGTGTAATGTTCATAGTGAACATTGGTTTTAATGAAGTGTTTACCTTTATATTGTATCCATGTCGGGAATAGAGCATTTTTATAAGGCATTAGTACATGATCTTTGTATCTATTGCTATGACAGTCAGTGTTACATCTTAATTAGTAGTATTATTTCTAGTTCAACTAAAATAGCTAAAGGGTCCTCTTGGGATCTATTCTGGGATATGATTTTGTTTAATCTTATTATTAATGATAATAAATCTTGACTTTGTTAGAGTATGGCAATGATTCCATTATTTAAACAAATAATTATTCCACATGTTATTTTAGAACACGACAATAACAAATCATAGTTATAGCTCATTCAAAGTAAATTAGGTCTAAGCCACTAATAAAATTAATTGCAAGATGTGTGATTGGAAACCAGAGCTGGTTATATCGGAGTCTCTCTTTTGGTCTTTGATATGCATTACTCTCTAGAATAAAGCTACCAGCATAAAATATCTCAGCACTTGTTATCAAACAGAGAGTAATTGAAACTTGGTTGCTAAGAGACATTATTTCTTATTGTTGACAATTCTGATTTTCTTTGATTACTGGCACTATTGTTGTTCATTAAACAAACTGAATGTTTTTATATAACATTGAAGAAACATATTTTGAAACCATGTTGTTGTGTGAATACTACCATGTGCTACCAAAGAAATGTTTATTCACAGGTTTGGCAGGTTAACTATATCTGGTAAGCTTTTGTTCAGAAGGCTTAATACATATATATATATATATGTTTTTAATTTCTCCTAAAATGTAAATTTTACTGGAAAATAAATTCTAAGATTTTGCAGGACAAAAAAAATGTTGTATATTTCTTCAAATTAAGATTTTCCTAAAAACTTACCTATGTAAATTTAACTTTTTTATTGCAGTGACTTATTTTCTATTTTCAAGGCTATCTCATTTACACGAGAGAAAACAAGTATTTAAAATACAAGAAAATATTTATTTTGAATGAGTGGAGATATAAACATCTTGGGTTAGAAAGCAAAATGTTTTAGAATAATTTTAGCAAAATGAGTGTTTTGGTATCTAATTTTTTCTGGTAAAGAGTAAGTCAGATATATTTACAGGGCAAGAGATGACATTAGATTTGGCAAAGCTTCAAACAGGTCAACAGTTATGAAGATATATCTCAATCTGTACTCCAAATGGAATGCCAATTGTTTTTATGCTATCTAAACCTCAGGTGTTCTCACCACTTATCAATATTTCCTTTTTCTTTGCCTAGTTACATATTCTGGTTGAGCTTACAGTTCTATTTTTTTGTTTTTTTGTTTTTTGCTTATTAAAAATCATTGTATGTTTATGGATTGTCTCATTTTCGAACACTGAAATTTTATTTCCCCAAATATTCTTTAAAAAAATATATATTTTATTGACTTTGTACAGAGTGGAAGGGAGAGAAGAGGGATAGATAGAAACATCGATGAAAGAGAAACATGAAAGAGAAACATCAATCAGCTACTTCTTGCACCCCCCTACTGAGGTTGTGCCCGCAGCCAAAGTACATGCCCTTGACTGGTATCGAACCTGGGACCTCTCAGTCCGAAGGCCGATGCTCTATCCACTGAGACAAACTGGCTTTGGCTCCCCAAATATTCTGATATTGTGCTCACGTGCCCAAATGGGCTCTAACTCTCCAAACCAAGGGTTTTTCTTTATCCTTGTTCTTTTAACTTTATGTTTTTCCTGGTGACATATGTATCAAAATATTTTCACCCAAAATATTTTCTAAAACTATTATAATAGATCAGAAGAAGATAAACAATCTAATTTTAAAATGGGCAAAGTTGTATGTAGATAATTCACAAAAGAATGTATAAGGATAGCTGATAAACACACAAAAATATGTTCAACATTAGTCCTCAAAGAAATGGAACCAAAATAAACATTATAAATTCACTGTAATGTTTAAAATTAAAAATATTAATAATGCAAAATGTTTGAGACATTGTATAGCAGCAACTGGGACTGTCATATACTCCTCTTGGTATAACCATTTTGGAAAATAATTTGCCTGTTATATATCCTATCTAATAAAAGAGTAATATGCAAACTGACCATCACTCCAACACATAACATGGCTTCCCCCATATGGACACAAGATGGCCACCACAAGATGGCCAACAGGGAGAGCAGTTGGGAGGGACCAGGCCTGCAAGGGAGAGCAGTTGTGGGCAATCAGGCCAGCAGGGGAGGGCAGTTAGGGGCAATCAATGCTGGTAAGGGAGCAGTTAGGCATCAATCAGGTTGGCAGGGAAGTGGTTAGGTGTGGGTCAGGCTGGCAGGAGAGTGGTTAAGAGGTGATCAGGCTGGCAGGCAGAAGTGGTTAGAGGCAGCAGGAAGGCAGTCAGGGTTTGGAGTGGGGACAAGGAGGGAGAGAAAAATGAATAAGCAGAACACAGAGGATTATTAGAGCAGTGAAATGTTCTTTCTGAGTATAGTGGATACATGTCATTATACATTTGTTCAAACACATAGAACTGTATGACACCAAGAGTGAACTTTCATAACCTTTGGACTTTAAGTGACAATGTTGTGTCATTGTAGTTTCATTCATTATAACAAACCCTGGCAACTACTGATCTTTTTTTATATACTTTTGCTTTTCCAGAATGTCACATAGTTGGAATCTTGTAGTATGTAAACTTTTTACACTGCCTTTTTCCGCTTAGTAAGATGCATTAAGTTTATTCCATGTCTCTTCATGACTTGATAGCTCATTTCTTCTTCTTAATATTCCATTGTGTGGATGTACCATAATTTATTCATTCACTCACCTACTGAAGAATACCTTGGCTGCTTCCACGTTATGACAATTATAACAAAAGCTACTATAAACATCCATGTGAAGGTTTTTGTGTGGGCCTCACTTTTCAACCTTTTTGGGGTAAATATCAAGGAGTGTGATTGCTGGATTGTAGGGTAGGTGTATACCTACTTTGTAAGAACCTGTTGAGCCGTCTTCCATAGTGACTGTACCAGTTTACATTCTTAGTACCAATGAGTGAGAGTTCCTGTTCTGCACATTCAGTGTTGCCAACATTCATTGTTCTTAGGACTCTACATTTTGGCCTTTCTAATAATTGTGCAGTGGTACTTATTAATGTTTTAATTTGCACTTCTTTGCAGACATAGGACATTGAGAATCTTTTCATATGCTTATTTGGCACCTGTCTATCATTTTTGGTTAAGCTCTTTGATTCATTTTTTAAATCAGGTTGTTTATTTTCTTGTTAACTTCTAAGAGTTTTGTGTATTTTTTGGATAACCACCCCTTATCAGAAATATCTCTTGAAAATATTTTCTCCTAGTTGTGGTTTGTTTTTTACATATTCTTTAAAGGGTCTTTTTGCAGTACAGAATTTTTAGTTTTAACAAAAATCAGTGTATCAATTGTTTCTTTTATGGATTATACCTTTGGATTATATCCAAAAAGTCATTGCCAAACCCAAAGTCATTTACATTTTCCCTGATATTGTCCTCTAGGAGTTTTATAGTTTTGCATTTATATTTAGGTCTGTGCTCATTTTTGAGTTTATGTTTGAGAAGTGTGTAAGGTCTATGCCTAAAATTATTTTGTTTTTTGTTGTTGTTAATGTTTATGGAATTGGATGTCCAGTTTTTCCAGCATCATTTGTTGAAAAGACCTATCTTGGCTCCATAGTATTTCCTTAAATTATTAAATAAATAAGTGATGTTACTTTTTTTTTCTTTGTTCATTCTGCCAGTCACTATTGCAAAAATTTACTAGCTAGTGCTTTTACTCCTCCGAGAGTAAATGCCTCCAATGTGAGGTCAAAGATGACTGGTTCCCCAGCTGTCAATATTCAGGCAGCAATTGATCTTCTCATTTCATTTAATCTTAGTAGCTATTTCCTTTTCCTCAGCCCCAGCACTACTTAGAGAAACTAAATGTGTCCACTGTCATCAGTGCTTAGTGTAAGTGTAATATGACATGAATCAAAGACCCTTCAGGCCAAAGTAGAGACTGGTAATTTATTACTGAAGAACAGAGGCTTCTCTGAAATTTCCTTTAGTTCAGGCGGATCACTATGAATTAACTAAGCAAGAGGGCAGCAGGTGCTCGCGTTAAATTTACAGTCTCTGGCAGCAGATAGGAAAGTAGTCTTAAAGGAATATGCAGCTGTGTGGACACCTGTACACAGCCATGCTCTCCCAGCACGATGCAGCGGGGAAGGTGGGCCAGCATTCACGGGCTTCAGTTAGCTCTGGTTGCAAGCATCCACACCAGTGAGTTCCCAGTGTGGGGAAGTGTGTTTCCAAAATGATAGGTGACCTCCCAAAACCCGGAGTTTTCAGGGAGATCATAGTCATTGTGCCCTTTGGGGCAATTTCCCATGAAACAGAAGTCTTACCTGGTTAATATCATCTATCATCTTCTTTGTCCCCTATCTGAAAACTGGATTTAAAAATGAGTATCATTTCTTTAGGCCAGTTTTGGTAATATTATACATGTCAAATCTAATAATGATGGCCTTTACAGAGAAATAAGGATGCGTTAAAGTGCAGTTTGTTCACTGTGCATATTTTTTTTTTCTAGAAAGAACACATAATTTCAGTCTATAACAGCAGAAAAATTAACTTTTTATAGTCCTAAACTGTCTCTTCCATGTAATTTCCCCAGATTTTTAGCCATTTCTTCCCCTGGCTATCCTTATCTTTCATAACACTAATGGGAAGTTGAAATATTTTCTAAGCACTTGGGATATTTGTAGTAAGTTTAGTGAGGAGTCTACTTTCCTCTCTTCCTCTTCCCTTCCTTTCCCTTCACTTTCCTTCCCTACCTTTCCTTTCCCTTCCTTTCCCTCCCCTTCCCTTCCCTTCTTTTTCTTCTTTCTTTTCCACTAGATTTCTTTCTCTTTCATTTATTTTCAGATCAATCCACAATTGATTTGTGGCAGCTTATAATTAGATTATATTCAATAAAATAATGTAAAATATGTCATAATTTTTTTAAAAAAGTACTAAGAAAAATAAATAAAAACTTATAATCAAAATTAGATGGATTATTATAGCTAAACTAGAGGCCTAGTGCACAGATTCGTGCACTGGTGGCCTCCCTTAGCCTGGCCTATGCCCTCTCGCAATCCAGGATCCCTCAGGGGATGTCATGCTGCTAGTTTTGGCCTGATCTCTGCAGGCCAGGCCAAGGGACTCCACCAGTGTTAGAATCCATGCACAAGGCCTCTAGTATGCATGTAAGATCTTTGGTTAATCTCTTCCTGCCCTCTCCTCTCTCCCTTCCATCTGAGATTCATCAGTCTATTCCATGTTTCCATGTCTGTGCATTGAGCATCTGCCCCCTGGTGGTCAGTGCACATCATAGCTACCTGTCAAATGGTCACTTAGTCTTTTATGTATATAGACTAGAGGCATGGTGCACAAAATTCGTGCATGGACCTCAGGATATCCAGGAGATATCCCCTGGATATCAGGGGATATCCAGGAGCCCTCAGGGGATATCCTGAGAGTGAGCCTAAGCCACAGTCTGGCCTCCCTCTGCAGGAGGCAACCATGGTGATAAAGGGAAGGCACCACCCCATCACTCCGCTGTTGCTGCCACTGCCAGCTGCTGCAGCCACCAAGGTGTTTTCATCAACATAGACTCCAGTCCCTTCACCATGAAAAAATGACAACTTTCTTTAGGCATTTTCAAGATGTCTCTTTCATAGGATATGACTTTTCTTTTCTTTTCTTTCCTTTCCTTTTCTTTTCTTTTCTTTTCTTTTCTTTTTCTTTTTCTTTTTCTTTATTTTTCTCTTCTCTTCTTTTTTCTTTTCTTTATCCTCACTTGAGTATATTTTTCCATTGATTTTTAGAGAGCATAGAAGAGAGAGGAAAAGACAGAGAGAAATATTAATGTGAGAGAGATATTTCAATTGATTGCCTCCTGCATAAGCCTTGACTGGGCCCCAGCCAGGGAGGAGCCTGCAACCTAGGTACATACCCTTGAACAGAATTGAACCCAAACCTTGCAGTCTGCAGGCCAAGGCTCTATTCACTGAGCCAAAATGGGTAGGGCAGGATATGACATTTCTTAGCCCCTCCAGCAGTGGACCTTCATTTTTACCTCCAGGAATGAGGTGGAAAAACCCTGGATCACCTTCTTGGATTCTTATTACCCAAGTTACCAAGAACACTGAGAATGGCATACGGGGAGCTTAGCCAATGAGCAGTCAGAAAAGCTGTTTTCTCTGCAGCTCATGTGCAGAGGCAGGACTGCTGGTTCACATGGCTGGCAGGCCCTGTTCTCTGTGGTCCTGCTTGCCACCATGGTGACTGGCAGGCCCTGTTCTCTCCAAGCCTGTGCCATCTGTGGCTTGCCTCACCTCACACACAGTCCCCTCCCACCCACCTGTGTGCACCGCCTCCTCCTGAGTGGTCATGGGGTTAAGGTGTTCTGACTAATTTGCATATTACTTCTTTATATATATAGATAGGGTAAATGAGCATATGATATTGCTCAACTTGAAACATATTTGCCCAAATTATATTGGCTAAAGAGTATTGATGGATTTATGATGGAACAAAGAAATCAGTAAATAAGCTTTGTCTTTTTCTCTTTTATACACAGTAAGTTATTTTAATTGGGATATTAGTGAATACTTTTATTGTGATCTTCTACATTGGTGAAAAGATGCTAGTGAGGCAGCAAGTATAGTTACTGTACAGGCTACCAATTCTCCTCTAGTCAGTAAAGGTAGATTATGCCTCTAACTCTAGCCAACCACCCCATAAGTTTGAAATGAAAGAAGATAGAATGTTAGATCTGGACAGGCACGTAAAGGTCCAATTCATCTGACAATGGCTTTGCGATTGGTTATAGGGAAGGCATCTGAGTTGGATAAACCTGGCCCATTTCTCAGCAGTAGTGAGGATGGAGGGAAAAAAGAAAACATGGGAGCCCTAACCAGTTTGGCTCAGTGGATAGAGCATCGGCCTTCAGACTGAAGGGTCCCAGGTTCGATTCCGGTCAAGGGCATGTACCTTGGTTGTAGGCATATCCCCAGTAGGAGGTGTGCAGAAGGCAGCTGATTGATATTTCTCTTTGATTGATGTTTCTTACTCTCTATCCCTCTTCCTTCCCCTCTGTAAAAAATCAATAAAATATATTAAGAAAAAAAGAAAACATGGTAACGCCTGTGATGATGGCATCTGATCCAGGAGAGCAGGTTTTCATTACTTACATTTCTAAAGCACAGTAATTTTACTATAGCTTTCCTCCTGCCTCTGTTATGTATATGAAAAAGACTTTAAAATATAAAAACGTTCATGGAAATCATATTTTCTTTAATAGGAATTTACTTATAATAAAGAAGAGCATATTTACTCCCAAAATTTATAAAAAATTCATAATAGCAGAAATAATGTGGCACTGTATGCGAGCATGATATATCTTTATGGTCTATTTGCAGATAGGCTTAACTTCAACACAGACATCCACTTGTACAATCATGTTAAACTATCTCATAAAATATGTGATGTGAATGTATGGCGTTCTATGCAGTGAATATTAAAGGTATGAAAATGGTGTGTCAAAGGCCACTTCATGGATACCTTTATAATTAGGGCAAATAACAGTGAGTGAAGCACTATTTGCTTTATAACTAGATTAACATGGCCTGTGGGAAGAGTAGAGTGTAACAAAAGAAAGATGGGCCTGTGAAATTTGTGTGCTTATCTTAACAAATTAAGCACCCTGCCTGTTTTGTCTTCTGGATGGAAAGTATAGTGTCAGTCACCGGTGACTGAATGGGCGCTTAATGTGTTGAGGACAGCCATATGTCCGTAATGGTCACACAAGTGAAATTCAGTTTATAATCTATACCAATAAAAGGGTAATATGTTAATTAGACCGATGTCTTTGGACATCCTTCCTGACAAAGCTGTGGGTGTGGCCGGCCTGGAAATTGCCCCAAGCCTCTCTCCCAGACCAGCTCTGCCCAATAGTGGGGACCCTCATCCATATTGTGAGTATGGCTGGCCGGCTAACTGCCCTTGGCCCCTTGCCCAGGCAGGCCCTGTGCCCTAGTGGAGAACCCTACCCAGATCCGAAGCCCCCTTCAAGGCTGGCCAGCTGGCCCTTACCCGTGTACCTCTAGCTTAAATGACTCTCCTGTCTCACTGAAGTGCTCCTTTACCGTTTTCCTATTCCAGCTCAGTCAGTTCTTCAGGAAACCCTCGCTGGATACCCTGAGTGTTCATTTTTGTGGCCTTCCCATTCTTCTCTTCTCTCATGGTTTTGACTTTTGGGTTATTTTTATTTTGTCTGTCAACCACAAGACGGAATAAGGACCATGTCTGTTTTTGTTCACCACCGTGTGCACAATGGTTGACATTTAATCAATAATTGTTACAAATGGACTCTTTCATAGCAATCCCACATATGCCATTTAACACAGCCCAGGCTGAATTAATAATCTCTGCCTTTATAATCTCAGAGATGTGCCAGAAAATAAATTTAATTTTGACATATAGCACATTTTAAAATTTTAGCCAAAACATAGCAGGCAATTTGGGAATTTATTTTGGTATCAATATAAACAAGAGGTTTAAGGTGCAGTGTCAGCTCTTGAGTCTCCAGACCTATAAATGTGAAGGTATTTGCACTCGTCAAATAGGTTAAGTTGCAATAACATATTAACCCCAGACTGTCAGTGATCTAACACTGAAATGTTCATTTCTCACTCATGCTGTTTATCTAATACACTTTGAGGGCACTCTGCTCCACATAGTTACGAAGGAAGCCGAACTGACTGAAGTCTAGTGGCCGTGGTAGAAGAGGGTGCGTGTAGAAATCAAACCTGCTTTCCATGCTTTAACTTAGAAGTGACAGTCATCAAATCTGCTCGTAGCTCATTGGCTGATTACAGTCACATGAGTCCACATAACTGCTTGAAATCTAGAGAATCTTAAAAGAACACATCAATATCATGAATAGTAAACTTCTCTGCTGCAATATTCATTCTTAAAGTGAAGTATTCAATGATCCTTTAAATTGAGATGTTTCAAGTAAATATTGAGCAAAATGTAACCAAATGTATGCATAACTTGTGTGCACTTCTACTCTGTGTATTTGCATGTATAATGGCCCCGGCTTATTCCCACTTATTGATTTTCCTTCCGGGGCAAGGGACTAAAGTGTAGCCGACCCTAAGCTCCAAACTGAAGTCTCTTATGTTTTGCCTGACTCAGATTTTTCAAGGGAAATAGCAGGAGTTCTCATAATGTTTCAATTGTTTGGTATCATGTTACGTTTCCCTCAATCTTCTTATTGAAGCATTCTTTAAAATTCTATAGATTTTTCTTATTTTTACTTCCTTACTGTTGGATATTTTAGTGTTTTGAGATTTTACTGCTATTTTAGCCTTTCATTTTCTATGAAATTTTGTTAAGTTTTATTTACTTTTTTCATTCTACACATATTTTGCCAGGAGGCTTTTGTGAGTTGGGCAAAGCAAAAATTTTGGGTAATTAGACAATGGTCTGTATTGTCCTAAACTTGTTATTATAATAAGACTTTATTACTTTAGTTGAGTGACTTTGAACATTTTCTTAATTTAGCTCTGATCTTCAGTTTTCTTTTATGTAAAATGGGTTTATAATAACTTCCTAAAAGTTTATTCTTTTTAAAAAATAGGTGCCATCCTGACTGGTTTGGCTCAGTGGATAGAGTGTTGGCCTGCAGACTGAGTGGTCCCAGGTTCGATTCTGGTCAAGGGCATGTACCTTGGTTGCAGGCACATCCCCAGTGTGGGGTGTGCAGGAGGGCAGCTGATCGATGTTTCTCTCTCATCAATGTTTCTAACTCTCTATCCCTCTCCCTTCCTCTCTGTAAAAAAATCAGTAAAATATATTTTAAAAAATTAAAATAAATGAATAAATAAATAAACAATAATAGGTGCCAGTAATCTATGTAAAATACATAACAGAAAGATTGGCACACAATAGCCACCAAATAAATGTCAATTTCTATTTTTAGGCTGCCAATTGGAGAGTGTCTGGTAGGGTAGAAAAGTCCTGAAGAACTGGACTGAAATTCATGTATAATCGTATAATCACATATATAATGGATAAAACCAAAACATTATTTAATGTTTCTAAACTTCATTTATTGCTCTGATATTGGAAATGAGAGGCTGCCTGACCCTGCTGTCCTAGAAGGCAGTGGGGCACAGGCGTGGAAAGTGCTTCTGCAGTCAGACTGGGGGGGTGTTCACAGCCAGAGGTTCCTCTCCACTTGTTGACCTTGTAATTTTAGGTAGGAATGATACCATTTGGGGGGGGGAGGTTAAAGTTTTTCTCTTTGAATGAGCAACAAAGTGGACATTTCAGAACATCAAGACTTTATTTGCCATCCAAGATAATAACAATAACAATCAAAATGCAGCCATTTCTACTCTAGTTTCAACCCTATACGCACGAGAAATGGTCTAAGTTTTATATGTGCTACCAACCATTTATGAGGTGGAGACATAGAGAATTTCACTTGCAACAGGTCACACATGTTTTCAAGGAGGAGGGTATACTGGCCTTTTTGTAACCTCTCCTGGGTCAGAATTGAATAAGAGTGGTGCCAGCAGATCACTCCAATTTTCCTCCTTTGGGGCAGGTTTAATGGACAGGTCTTGCTATAATTTTTGGTAATGATCTTAAATTACAAACTGTCACTTTTCCAAATAGAGATTTTCCCCTCTATTTAAAATTTGCAAGCTTTGGGAGCTCCATTCACAATAACGAAAATTCACCCTTCTAAGAAAGATGCAGATCTTAGTGTAAGTTTGTTTAAACAAAAGAGCAGTCACAATGTATGAATTTCACTGGTTTCCCCTGAGAAATGAAGTAGCATCAGTTGTATAGTGAGGATAACGACCTTGATGGTTCAGAGTCTCCTTGGGCAACTTTCTTAATCCCTTTAAATCTCAATTTTCTCTTTTGTAAAAGGAAGGCAATGGTAGCACATTCTGGGATGTAGTGAGTGGAATCCCTTCTCTAGTGCCTGGTACAACAACAGATAATCACTACATGTTAGTTAACTTGTACTGGAAGTAGCAGTAGTAAAGAAAATACACCACCAATACCACCATTTTGTTTATACTAAATTTCTACAGTAGGCCATGCGTTTTTAAGTAGCTCAGAAAAATAATCTCACTTTTATAATTTTGAGTTTATGTGACCTATTGAGTTAAATAAATACCTACTTAGATTTCATATTAATGTGAATCATCAAGAGTTTACTATATATATTTGTTACCATGAAACTCATACATGTGTGTCATCTAAGCATGGCAAGTAATCATTGCATAAAAGTTATATTACACAGTTATTGATTTTATTAAATGATAAAAATATTTTTGGAATTCATAGCTTAACACCAATTATGCTTAATAAAATATGGTGTCATGACTGCTGTTTCAAGATTGAATTCAGAGCTTATGCCTATGCTACCCATCTCATTCTTTGGACAAGGACAATAACTTTGGCTTTTGAATATTTTCATAATATTTTGAAGGAAATATTACAAATTCTGAAGAGGTTCCAGGAAGCTTCAAAAGCTGTCTTCAAAGAAGTAAAATTATTGAGAAGCCTCAAGTTGAATATTTTTGATACAGTTGCCACCTTCGGCATATTTTGGTGTGTGTAAATGCACACATTTATTACAGGTTTTATATTTCTGCATTTTAATGATGTTTTGTAGTTTATGCTCAGTTAATGTATTTTATTAAATAAGGGAAACTTTCTTTCCAGACTGCTGTCATCAGGATTCTAATATATTAGTTTTTAATCCACAAACCAGTTTTTTTTAATGAAGAAATGAGTTTACATAATTATTTGTATATCACATGAATTATTATTTTTGAATTATATTTTCTTCAGTGATACATCAGGAATAATATATTAAACAAGCCATAACACCAATGAAACATCTTCTTTTTTCCTAAAATATTAAATAAATGAAGAGTAATACCAATACCAACAGACACGCTTTTAAATAAATTGTATTCATCCTGCTTTTTACTAGACATACAGTTTCATTAGAGGTAAACCAGTGAGTTATTTACTTGGGTAAGATACTATTCATTCCCAGCTGTTACTATTGCAGAAATTGTATTTGAAAGTAGATAAGGCAAAAAAAAAGTCTAGAGATTTATTTTTTAACTGAGATTAAAATGAATCAAATATATATAAAATATCAAGAGCAAATTATTTAAAACCAAGCACATCCAATTAACTTAGGTGTCTTATTTACCTTTATTGTTGAAAGTATTATAGATGTCCCCCTTTTCTCCCCCATTGACTCCCCCACCCCCCACCCCAACCCTGCATAATTTGGCATAACCCAGTATTGAAACGGCTGACATTTAAGGGAGAGATTCAGGGTGGGGGCTCTAGGGGCGGGAGCAGGGGTCACTACGCCAACCCATTCCGTCCACGTGTGAACTGTCTTTCAGGATTACAAATCACCAAAGGCAGATAGAGTCATCTGTGCTCTGTTTGAGGAAGACATTTGCTCTCTTCTGTGTCCTATTTACAATTCCACTGGGTTCATAAAATGGTCAGATGCTACAGCGCCACGAACAAACTACAGTGCTTTTAATAGAGCCATTCATCTGCTCCTTTCCAAGGGTAGTGTTCTCTCTCCAGGGAGGGCTCTCAGATAATAAGAGCACCTGTAATCAAATTACTCTTAATCCCCTCAACTCTTGTCAGATATTGAGCTCCTCATATCGTTTCGTAGGTGGGCATTTTACAGACCCCTGTGGTGTAATACAGTTAGTTTCCTTCCTCGCTTCCCTTTCTCTTTCCTGTGCTCTAGCCTCCATCTATCATCGCTGGGTAAATCCTGTCAGAAGGAAAGTCCCAGCCGTTCAAACAGTCAGACACTGCGCCAGCCTCGTCTGCCTGTGCACCTGTCACTTCCCGGCATTCAGCGTGTGAGGAAGGGGGCCAAGAGAACATTTATGGAATGGATGCGGGCAGTGTGCCCAGCCTGTCAACAGGCACAGTGTGGCCTTAGCCTGGGCCCCGGGAGGATGCTGCTGCTCCTGAAAAGATTCATTCTGCCCCACACCCACTCCCCAGAGAAGGGCTGATCTATGTTTAAAATGCTTGCTGCTTCAAGCCCAAAGCAGGCCATAATTTAGTCCAGACTCTCACAGACCCAATGTGTCATGTGTAACAAAACAAGCGCGGTACAAAGCACCGAGCTCTTGAGCGTTTCAGCTGCTCCATAACTCATCCTGCTGTAAAGGCTGCAGAGGGAATTTGTAGAATGGGGTGAAGTGTTCCATTTCATTTGTATTGTATCACTTGGGATCTGAGATGAATTCAGAATGCAGCTTTACACAAGCCTGGAATTTCATTGATTTCATTGTGTTGCTTGGGACTTATATATGCTTTATGTTGTGTGTGTGTGTGTGTGTGTGTGTGTGGTTTTAAATCTCATTTTCATTAAATATAACCCAGGCACAGCACCTAGAAAGTAATGGTGGTACACAGTGACTAAGGAAAGTATAGCACTGAAAGTATTGTGGTGTTTTTTAAATTCTATGTCAAATAAATTTTACAATAAGAAACCAGGAGTCCTGGATATGTGCAAATCTTAAGAATTGTATCATTGTATGAAAATAATGCTTAAACTGTATGCCTAAACTATCTGAAAAATCAGATAAAACTCATTTAACAGTTACGACAAAATGAATGTTAGTCTTAAAAATGTCTACCTCAATGGTCTGTTGAAATACTCCCCATCAGAAATATGCTCATTAAGTCAGCTGTAAATTGATATGCTTCCTAGCTTTGGTCCACTCTGAGCAATAGAATCTGCCTATCTATCTACCTATCTACTTACCTACCTACCTATCTATTAATTACTAAGGGCCAGGCACTGTATTAAGCTCTGGATTAAAATAGTAAATGAAACAGATACCACTCCGTGCTTGTGGTATTTATGGTCTCAGATTTTCTAAGTATTTACAGCCAGTGAACATGCTTCTTCATATAAAAAGAAAAACATTACATACATGGATTTATTTTAACCAGCAATATATATGGACTCTAAATGTTTGTAGAATATGAATAAACCATGATGACAATGTAAATATTTCACTATACTTTCTTTTATAAAAACATTAAAAGTTTAATATGAAGGTTATTCTCTGACCTGGTCATAACCCCTTTGCAGAACAAGTAAGGCAATGATATCTCTGCTATTTGGATCTTGAGTGTCCTATTGTATTCTACTGATAGGCTTCTCTGTGTCTCTAATCCAGTATTTTTCAATATGTATAGTCATCTATCGAGTAGTCACTTCCTCCTTATTCATTGCTGGCAGACTGATCCTTGACTTTGTTCACCATTCGAGTGCCCATGTACTTCTGGAAAAGCAGGTCTGGGGCGGAATCTAGTGAATCAATGGCTTCATTTTCTATGATAATTGATTGGCCAATGTATGATCATATGACATAATTCTGGACAATGAGATGTTAGAACAATTCTGGAAAGATTTTCCTCACTTATGAAAGACAAATGTTATCTGCATGTGATTCATGGCACTGAGCTATCCTCTGAGAACCTTGATGAGAAAAAACCTAAGACAACAATTCACTACTCTGGGGGAGGGAATAACAATAGATAGAATATGTGTCTTTGAAGATACGTTTGCTTATCCAGCCCATGCCTTTTGTTATGTAAGATAACGTATATACTTACTGTGTACTTTGCTAAGTTTTCTGCTATGTGTAGTCAAAATATATTCTAATTCACACACCTTTCTTTAAAGATATTTGAGATTTCAAAATATAATGAATGTCATGACTAAGATTGAATCAACCCAATTTTGAACCTGAAAGAAATATGTTTCTACATTGATTATTTATTACCAGGTATCAGAACTGAGACTGCTTGCTTACCATAAGCTTTTACTCCTTCAGGTGTGTGAAAAATAAACAAGTTAGAGTACTTCTAATATTATACCTTTGCTGTGTTTTATTCCCAACTACACATGTTCCACTTTTGATACTTTTCCAACTGCTGTCTTTTTAGAGAATTATAGCTCTAATATGTATCCAGGTGTGTTGTTTCTAGGCCTCTGGTGATGAGATGGATGTTTCAAATGTTTTGATAAGAAGTGACATACCACTGGGAATAGAGCTAAAAATAGGGCCTCCATGTTCACCTCAACACCCTCAGCTATGTACAGCTTAATTGAAGCTGCGTAAGCTGAGAGCTTGTGACTGCTGTCTTCCACACTATATGGAGAAGAGCTAGGGAAAAAAGCCAAATCAGAGAGCAGTATTACCAAGATGGAGAGTCACAGAGTCCTGTGGATATTTTGAACCAATAGATTAAGTTCTCCCTAAAGCTCAGTCTACTACTAACGAGACTTTTTCAGTAATATAGGTTAAGTTACAGTTATCATGGTAGACAAAATAATGGCTCCTCAAAGCTGCCCACACCTTTACTCCCAGATTAATGAATACTTTATGTTATAGGGCAAAAGAGACTTTGCAGATATAATTAAGAGTACAGATCTTTCAGAGAAAGATAAATATCACATGATCTCACTCAGTTATGGAATATAATAAATATAAACTGATGAACAAAAATAGAACCAGGATCAGAGATGCATTGAATGGACTGTCCAACCTATGAGGGAAGGCGGGCAGTGAGGGGGTAAGAGATCAACCAAATGACTTGTATGCATGCATATGAGTATAACCAACAGACAGACTGTAAGGGGTTGGGGAGAGGTGAGGGAAAATATTGGGGGTTGGGGCCTGCTGTGGGGAGATCAATGGGGGAAAAAGGAGACTTATGTAATACATTAAACAATAAAGAATTTAAATTAAAAAAGTAAAGATCTTAAAAAAAAGGAAGATTATTGCATTGTATGTGTGAATCTCATCTAATCACATGAGCCCTTACATGCTGAGATGTAGGGGCTGACATGAACCAGAGTGGCCGCTAGGAGTTAAGGGTGGTTAGAGTCGGAAGACTCACGCAGAAGAAGGAGGAAGTCAGAAAGATTCCAAGAGAAGGGTTCAATTGCTGAGATGTAGGGGCTGACATGAACCAGAGTGGCTGCGAGGAGTTAAGGATGGCCTCTACCTGAGGACTTAAACAAACAAACAAAAAACCCCACAAGGACCTTAGTCCAAGGAATATTCTGCCCACAGTCTGACTCAGCCTTGAGTGATTCTCCTCCACTACCTTTTCACTAGAGCCTGGCTGGCGGACACTAGCCAAGATAATATAGCCTTTGACCTCTACAAATGTGAGACAGCAAACATGTTGCCTTAAGCTGCTCTGTTTGTGGTAACTGGTTCATGGCAACAGTAGAAAATGAATCTAGTTACTCAGTAGGATAGTTGATTTTTCCGAACAAAAGTGTCTTGGTTAATATAACGTTATTTTTAGATCCAAATATATTGCGACATTGGGTGGGGGGAAAGTCATATATAATTTTCTTTTGAGTATAAGGTAGCCACTATGGTCTTGGGGAGAAAAACAGAATTTGTTTCTGAAATATATTTGGGTTTCTAGAAAGTTATGGTTGGCTTTTGTTTGTCACTTTATGATAGATAGCTGATATCTTGACAATGTGCCCAGGTTGATAAGACGTGAACTTTGTAGGGGGTGGAAATAGAGAGAAGAACATATTGTAAGTACTGGTTTGACAACAGAACTTGCTGCAGGGATGGCTGATCACATTAACAGGTCATAGGCGAGTTAATCAGGAGGTTCAGGCTCATACACAGTGCCAGGCAGGTGAAAGGCCTGGGGAAAGGAAGGTCGATGAAGAGGGACCGGGCAGAACCAGAGGAGGATAAGACCTCTCAGTTGGACTAGGTGGCTTTGGAAGGAAGATTTTTAACTATAAAACTAAGGGGTAGGGGAGGTTGAAAATCTAGAAAATCAGATTTACCGTATTTTTCGGACCATAAGACGCACCTTTTTTCCCCCCAGAAGTGGGGGGAAAAAGTCCCTGCGTCTTATGGTCCAAATATAGCCTACACATATACTTTAAAAAAAAAAGTTTTTTTACTTGCCCGGCTCTGTGTGGTCTCTGTGTGCTTGCCCGGCTCTAAAATGGTTCTAAATGCGGCTGTTTACTTTACAGGGTTGATTACATGTGTTTATGACTGTGATGTTGGGTTTTAATGCACATAAAATATTTTAGGACACTATTTGTTTCAGAATCTTTTTTTTTTTTTTTCATTTCCCTTCTCTAAAAACTGGTGCGTCTTATGGTCCGGTGCGTCTTATGGTCCGAAAAATACAGTATAAATCAAAAGCTGAGGGAAATAAAAAAGATATTTAGAGAAAACACATAGAGAAAATTCAAGTTATGTCAAGTTAGATGTTAAATCTATGTTGCAATTAGCAAAACAAAGTGTTGTCAACCAAGGATGCTCACCTGAAATGTTCACATTGGTACTCAGAATTTTTACTGGAGGTTAATCACCCAGGCTTGTCCTCAGCTGCTCAGACTTCAGGCCCTTGCAGGGAAGAAAAAAGCATTTGCCCTGAATCACATTATTAGCATAAGCTATCAAAGTAGTACATCAACCAGTGTGCTGCAAGAATTTTTTTAAATACCCAATACCTAATTATTTAGTCAGAGGCATGGGCCTCTTTTCCCAAATAAAAAACTAACAACAGCCAACACAACAATAGCCATCTGGTGTGAATAAATCAAAATTATACTCTTTTTTTTTTTTCAGATCAGCAAAAAATATATTTCTTGTTGTGCCACAGAATTTTAGTAATTAGTCTTTGTGTGCCATGAGATGAAGAAGGTTGAAAATCACTGATCTAGACCCAAGTCTCAGTCTTACAACAATAACACTAAAAGGCATCATATTCCAAGGCTCCGAGCTCATTTTCCAGGAGCTGACCAAGGGCCAGTCCTGAAAACAGGTCACTCTTGTGAATGTGCAGGGTTTGAACCCAAGCCCTTGAGTTCATTCTTCCCTGTGCAGAGTATTTTTATCAAAGCCCTTAGGTTATGGCTCATGGGGTTATATGAAGACTGATAGGACACTATTTATGAACCAAGTTCACAAGCTGTGACTGAATCGGGAATCACTGTGACAAGAACTCTCTTTATTGGAGCCACATTCTGCCAGAGGAAATTTATTTTTTGTGCAGAGAAAGAGAAGCAGAGAGTGTGTGTTCTGTGGGTCCATCACCTTTACCCAGGCTGGAGTCTGTAATCCTACTATTATCATGAACTAGGAGCTCAGTTTTTCAAATGCTACCAGAGCATACAAAAACCTATGCATCAGATTCAAAGGTTGTGGGAACTAGCTCATCTCTCTCTATGTTTTCTGTTCTTTTTCACATCATAATCCACAAAGAATATAGCATTTGTATGGCACACTGAACAGGGAAGGCCCCTGTTAGCCAGAAGACACAAGCCCAAGGGCTGCAGATGCCTTAGGTCCTGCAACTTAAGAGGGTCCATAAGTTGTACATCTCCAAGATATTACTGCTTAACAGGTTTGGGACAATAGCACATTCTGAGGGTTTGCCTCATAGTCTTTGATATGACAACATCTGCTCATTCTATAGCAACATCTACTATATCCCCTCTTAGTCAAACCATCTTATCTAGCTCATACAAGGAAGCAGAGGTATGAATTTGATGATTTTTTCCTCTATTGGAAGTCAATATTTTTCTGGCACTGTGCTGATTAAAGTAGTAGATTTTGCTAGGGGAATTTGTGCAGGGTCATGAAGGGATAACTTGCTTATTTTTGTGCATGGTTCCAGGGGCTGGTTTAGTACTAGGGCAATAGCAATGAAAGAACCTATGTTTATCTTCAAAGAGTTCATATTCCATTGGGGTGGGTGTGGGATGTAGAAGACAGACTGTTAAAGTTTAATGAATAGTACTCTAGTGGCAAGCACAAAATCATTGGATGGGAGAAAAGACATCTTGACACTTGCCTTGTCTAAAATAATGACATTGCATACCTTTAACAAGTTACTTTGGATTATCTTTCCAGTCGTGGACTTTAGAGTCTTGAAAGCTTAACAAAGATAAGGCTGAGACACCTTGGAAGATGCTTACTGCCTGTGGGCAGTGAAGAGCCTCCTGAAATACAGCAGCCCAGGACCCTACCCAGTTAGGAAGGAAAGTCTGTGACTATGGCTCATATGCCTCAGCCAACACTGCCTCACGACAGCATTGCAAGATCTAGTCTCACATTTAACCTCCTTAAGCCCAACATGTGTTGAGCAACTCAATGTGTGAAAACTAGAGGGAGAACTTTAAGAATATCATCTCTGGGTTGACATGGACTTCTCAATCACAAGCATATGTATAAAAATGCACTTTGAAAATATCTCTCAGTTAATTTAATTTAGCTCTTCAGGTCATTTCAGCTGATGGTGAGAAACATAATTCTGTCAATTCAGGGTAAGCTAAAACTTAAACTCATACAAACATGCACTTTAAACTCAGTCAGTTCAGAATTTTAAAAAGCTTTTAGGGTTCCTGTTCAGCAGCGTTATAATTCCCCATCCCTTCATGGTGGCCTCTTAATTCAGAGGAGACAAGTGAAAGGGACTATATCATGGTCCCCATGGGAGGGACTGCACCTAGTCACCCTCTGAATCCTGGACATCCTTGAGATGTAACTCATCTCTTCCAGTTATCGTTTTTGTGCTGTAATTCCCACAACATATGTCTGAGGTGCACACATTCTGCATCCTCCTGATTAATACCACCAAATATTATCCTATTGAAGAGCAGTACAAACCGATACATTAAGTTGCCATTGTGACTTGACCCTTTGTCTTCTGATATCCCCTCTCATCCCTTTGTAAGTTCTAGGCACCTTGAGTTACATCACCTGTGAGAACTGAAATATTCATTCTTGACTATATATCTGATGTTTCAGCATCCCTTCCTCCCTTCCTTTCCACATCCAGCTGCTATAGGTTGGTTGGCCAGAATCCCTTGATCCTTCCTTTTAACTAGGGAAAGAATAGAAAACATTCCAAGTGAAGTCTGTTGTTAGGATGTTCTGGGAGCACAGGCTAGACTAAACCAAATAGCTCCTGAATTCTGATGGAAAGCACTCTAACCTTATCTTACCTGTGCTCTTATATTAGAAACTTATTTTTCTCCCATGCAGGAGAAGCTCATTGCATTGAAGCTCAACAAATTGCTTAGGGCATAGGTGAGAACTACTGTGATTGCCTTTAGGGAGTTAATAGAATGTGTGGAGAATTAATAACATGGTGACAGTGTAGTGATTGTGCACTAATCTCACTGCAGGTTATAATTACACATTGAACATATATATGTAACAACCAAACTAAAAGGAACCATGCATTTAAATGAATTATTCTGTAACAGAAGTGTACATAGGTTTAAGCTAAATTATGAGCAATATACACCTAGATCTTTTAGTGACTGCTCTAGCTACTACTAGCTTTGCTGCTGGTACTGGGTGTTGGACAAACAGAGAGGATCAGTTTCCTAAGGTGTTTTCAAGAGTTTACAACCTTCTATATATATAAAAAGCCAGCCACCAGAACACTGTAATAACCGGAGCAACCGGCCGCTATAATACTCACTGCAGCAAGCAAACAGCCCAATCTGGGTTGTGACTGGCAGGCCAACCTCCTATAGCCCCTCCCCTGGCTGGCCCCACCCCACAATCACCCCTCAGCTCCTACCCCCAGCTGGCCTCACCTCTAATTGCCCCCGTTACCCCAATAGGGGGCATGACTAACCAACCTCCTGCAGCCCCTCCTCCAACCCAGCCCTACCCAAGATCAGCCCACCCTCCCCCCCATTAGGGACAGGGTTGGCTGGTCAACTGCCTGTGGCCCCTCCCCCTGGCCGGCCCCACCCCCAATTGGCTCCCCCACACCAATTGGGGGCGTGGTCAGCCAGCCAACCACTCACAGCCCCACTCCCTGGCCACATGTCCCCAATTGGCCTCCCATTTGGGGGCAGTGCCCACTGGCCCACCGCCCACAGCCCCTTCCCCTGGCCAGCCCCACAACCAATCAGCCATGATTGGCTTTTGGCTCCTTCCCCAAGCCATCTCTGCCCTCAATTGGTGCCCCCCCCCCCCAAATTGGGGTTGGGGCCTGCTGGCCAATCGCCCGTGACCCCTTCCTGCTGGCCAGACCCCACCCATGCACAAATTTGTGAACTGGGCCTCTAGTGTTTTATAAAAGTAAACACATGAGGCTTTGTGAGTCATGCTGTCTCTGTCAGAACCAATTATCTCTGCCTTTGGAGCATAAAAGCAACCAAAGCATGACTGCATTCCAATAAAACTTTATTTACAAAACTAAGGGGTTGGCTTGGTCTGAATTGCCATCATTTGCAGACCCCTTTCTTAGATTTGAAAGCAATCCTTTCCCAATTTTTATCCTGCTTGAGCAAACGGATTAGGAAAAGTGTGTTTGGGAAACATACACTCATTAACTATACCTTTCAATGCTCAAGGCCAGGCTGCATCTCTCTTGTTCCATTCTATAATTCACACACTTGGAAAAATGTGCAGTACTTAGGAGGCATTTCAGTTCTTCTTCTTTTTTTTTTAATGGTAAACTTTTTTCTCCTATTCTGTATAAATGAGGACACATTTCTTGCCTCTTCTTGGCAAGTGTCTGCGGTCAAGGATAAATCTGAGACATGGACTACTTCTCAGTGGGGAGGTAACAGACACCAGTATCAACAGCAAGAACATTTTCTAGGGAACAGATCAGATTTTAAACATGACACTTTCAAATGCTGGGCCTGGGTCTTTTCCAAGGTCGACAGTTTTCAAATATGTGTTCTTTATAGATAACTTAAAGTATTTAACACCTAGTAATTGTTCTGAATAGTATTGTTTCATGCCATTTGTGTTTAGCCATTTTTCTTTTGATAGGTTCTAAATGATGTCTACTGTGGTTTCATTAACCCTAAAGTATGGAGCTGCAGCTTCCTCCAAAATGATCTTTCTCCACCTTTGTTTGCTCTAATAACCATCATTCTTATTAGCACATTATGCAAAAATACATTCTGGCACATGTATTCATCCTAAAGATATATCTATTTGTAGGTGAAATTGCAAACAATTAATTTTGTTGTTTTAGTTAGTTATCAGCAGGGCTGCAAGTTCTAATGGACTGCAAGATATTTAGATGCCAGTGTTTTATTCACAGGAGATACTGACACATTCTATTTGAGGCAAGATGAAAAGTCCCTTGTTTTCTTCATTGTGATCCAAATTAAAGCAAAGTTTAATTAAAGTTTCATTAAAGGAAGATCTTTTGTGGTCCCTGGGAACATCTTTTTCTTTGAGCCAAATATGTTTTAGAAAGATAGGCTTTCATCTCAAGTTTTTAATGTTTTGCTGAGGGAAGAAAGGGAATAGATCCGCCATTAATGAGGTGTGATGTGGCTCAGCCAAGAGTATAAAGCACCAGGTGTTCCATCAGTTCTCATCTGGATGAAATATACTGTGGTGAAACACCTATAAGCTTTCCTGACTGACAGTCTGTTAGCATGTTGCCACCTGAGTGACCTCTGATAGGGTGCTACTTCTCTAGTCAGGCTTCCCATTGCATCCTCACAACTTTAACTCTTATTCTTCCACATAAATATTTTTTGATGCCAAATCTTTCCATCTTCTCTTCAGCTCCTGCACTATCCACCCACACCTCCCTCCTTTATCTTCTGCAAATAAGCGCACCATCCTACTGTTATTCTCCTTTGAAAGATTCTATAACTTCTTCTCTCCTTTTCAGTGTTTTAACATGCATTAATTTATTTTTCTAGTTGGCCTCTGGCATTATTATTTGCAAATGAATTTCAACGGTTTTACCTATAATTTCACTGTGGTTGTGTGAAAGGGGTCTACAGTGGGAAATAAGACTACAAATAAAATGTACACATTTCCCTAGTTCATGTTTCTCTGGGAAACAGACTCTGAGACAAAACAGGCATGCAGAAGGATGATTGCAGAGTGCTCTGGGGAACAGTGTCTTTGAGAGAATAAAGGAGCCACAATTGGGCAGAGGGAGAAGGGAATCTGCAGGACTACAGCTGAGACTAGAGAATCTACAGAGAGGTCAGGCCCTGAGATTACCTAACCAGTTATCAAATGTGGGAGGAGGGCATTCCTTTGGACAAAGCAATTCTCTTTGGGAAAGAGCAATTACTAAGACTCTCCCTCTTACTTAAAGACAACATTAACCTCTGGATTTTCCCCCCAACTTTCTCTTGGCCAATAGGTTTATAACTTGGGTTAAGTCACTGCATGATCCAGCGAGGTTATCATAAGTTCAATAAGGAAAAAAGGGACGATACCCAGAAGGAGATATAAGAGCTATCCAGCATGGCTTGGAAAGGACTAAATTCTGGGAGGTTTGGTTAAGGAGAGCAGACTGTAAGATTAACACAGGGGAGAGTTAATATGGGAACACTCACTTGAGATATACATGATTTAAACAGCCTGGGAAGGACCCCAGGAGATGGGTGAACTCATGACTAGGATGGTTCCTAAAAGCGTGGAGAAATGAAGGCCCATACTAAGTGCCATTGAAATGCTAGGATTGTCTTCACAGATGGTGGAGAAAGGAGTTGACATAATCAAGAAGGTGGGTATCTTAGAATAGGTGTGGTATGTAAATCGCCCACCATGTGATTACTAGTACATCTGATGGAACAGCCATAGGAATGCACTTGTGAGAGGAGCACAAAAATCAGTAAAACGCTCTCTTCTGTTGGCCAGGGTTGGTGGTAGCAAAAGACGTTACATAACAGGTAAGACCCTGAAACAATAAAGGCCACGTGACAATGCTTACATGCAGAAAGGCACATAGATACAATGATTATAATCAATTGCAGTGTTGAAGTGACATACAAGGGACTTGACTTGTACAGAAGAATGGAGATGTAGTAAAGCATCCCTAAGGACAAAATATATGTTAAGTGACCATGGGTACCATCCAGCTTGCCAATAGAGAAAAGCAAAGA
The DNA here is from genome assembly GCF_964339955.1 of Pipistrellus hanaki. Lineage (NCBI taxonomy): Eukaryota > Metazoa > Chordata > Mammalia > Chiroptera > Vespertilionidae > Pipistrellus > Pipistrellus hanaki. Next base: position 67,395,170 of record NC_140506.1, on the reverse strand, counting down.
TGGATGGCCCAGAGACTGGGAGCTCTTATTCCAATAAAGAATTATGATCTATTGTCAGGTTTTTGCATCCAGCCAGTTTTCAGACAGGGGGCCTGAGAAAGGATGCTCTGACACTTTATACACTGTGGTAATACCTTCCATTTTTTTCCTGATTTACTCAGGTGACTGTGCAATGAGGAAAGAAAAATTTCCTGGACATTTCTAGGAGTATTGGTCTTAGTCTCCAGGTTGACATTCATATACTAAGAAGCAAAGTATCATAATGGCTCCCCTATTACAGTGGAGGCATTTAGGGGCCAATAATAAAAAGAGTGAGGACTAACATCTGGCTGTCAGTGGGTCCACTGGGTCAGCTGACCCATCCTGTGGTCATTTCCCTGGTCCTTGAATTGAGATGAACATATGTAATGGTTGGCTTAACCCCCAGATTGAGTCACTGACCTGAGATATATGAGTTTTCATATGGAGAAGCACCTATCAAATTAGTAAATTAAAAAATAAGCATTCCAGAGTGGAAGAGTGCATGAAAATAGTGCTATCCTTTTAAGGATCTAATGCATTGCTGTCAGAACTTTCTGTAATGATGGAAATGGTTTTTGAGCACTTGAAATATGGCTAGTGTGACTGAGGAAATGAATGTGTAATTTCATTTAATGTTGATTTATTTAAATTTCAATATATAATAAATAGCTGTATGTACCTAGTAGGTACCTTATTGGATAATAGATCTAATGGATGTCGGGTAGAGGTCCCCATCTTGTACCTATTTAATTCACTGCTTTCGACCCTGCAGAAACCACTTGAATCCCAAAAGGCAAAAGTAGGCTACTGAAACCTAAACTATGTAGTACCCATAATTGCAGCTGCTGTTCCATGTGGTTATTTTTCTAGAGCCATTTAACATGGCCTCAGGTCCAAAGTCTGAAGGAATTAATTTGGTGAATGCTTTTATCTATTCCAATCAGAAAGTAGGGTCACATTTTGTATTCACATGGAAGAGGCAACAGTATGCCAATATAGATTTGCTCCAGTGCTGTGTTAACTCTCCTGCCCTCTGTCATAATGTAATCCAAAGAGATCGGGCCATCTGGATAACCTGCAGAACACACTGGTGTACTCTATTGATGACAAACATGACAAGTCTGCTTCCAATGAGTCTTTCCTGAGAGTTGCTATTAAGAGAATCTGAAAACATCATTGAGCCTATGGAACTTGCTACATGATCATTCTGTTGTCTTTTTAATAAGTAAGTATATGAACACCAAATTTTGCCTAAGATTTATTTTCCTTGCATTCCTTCACCTGGCATCAAGGTGATGGGGAATCTTACCTATCTCTTGCTACTGAAGAATTTACTACCTGCCAAAATGCAAACAAATGACTTTCGTCTGTACTCAACAGGTTGTTTATATTTAGGTTGGTCAGGTAAGGTGTTAATTTTTTAGTGAGAAATTGTATGTTCACTTCTGAAATATCTTACCTAATAATAGAGAAACATGTAAATTGACCATACCTCTGATATGCCCACAGCCAATCAGGAGTAAGTAAGCAAATTAACCCAACAAAGTTGATGGATTAATTTGCATATGCAGGCATGGAGGAGTGGGCTGGCTGGGCAGGGCGCCTGCTTTGAGAGGGAGGGGGACCGGAGGGAAGCGGTGCTCTGGCTGGGAGCAGGGACTTAGTGACTCCCAAGCGGCCCGGAGCAAAGCCAGGGGAAGGAAGACCTATTCTTGCACAAATATCGTGCAACGGGCCTCTAGTTTTTCTTAAAACCGAGACTGGCATAGAATCAGGGCACTCTCTTCTTTGACTATTGAATAATTTGTACAACCTAGTTTATTTTTTAACCCTCAACTCAGGGTATGTTTATTGATTTTAGAGAGAGAAAGAGAAACATCTATGTGAGGGAGAAACATCCAGAGTGAGAGAGAGAGAGAGAGAAAGAGAAACTGATGAGAGAGAGAAACATCTATCAGGTATTTCCCCTACATGCTCTGAATAGGGATTGAACCCACAGCCTAGGTGAGTGCCCTGACTCGGAATCAAATTTGCAGCCTTTGGGTGTATGGGATGATGTTCCAATCAACCGAGCCACCTCGCCAGGACCAGTTCTTTTTTTTTGGGTTGCCCATTAGTCATCAGAACATTTTTTATTAAGATAATTTATGAATTTTTATATGCTATAAATATTATATTTTGTTTAACATTGAGTGATTCCATAATCATATTTTCTAATATGGATTAAATCTTACCTTCCAACATAGCTCAAGATCTTGCCTTAGTTAGTACCGTGTTTCCCTGAAAATAAGACATCCTCCGAAAATAAGACCTACTTACAGGTTTCCTTCTGAGTGAAATATAAGGCATCCCCCCAAAAATAAAGCCCACCCCCCCAGGCTAAACATGAGAGATTTGGTCCACTGATTCTGAAAGAAATGGAGTCACAAGAAATTCACCAGGAAATTCAGGAATTGGATTGTTATGATGATGTTCCAGAAGATGATGACATGATTGTCATTGAATAAATGAGTAAATTCTTGATACTGTAGGATTCACAGTTTGTCTGGTTTGTGTTGACAACTACAGTACCCCCGTACCATATACAGGTAATAAATTTCCTTTATTTTCATTTAACAATAAATGTGTACCATATTCTTCTTCATGGAAAAATAAGACATCCCCTGAAAATAAGACTTAGCGCATCTTTGGGAGCAAAAATCAATATAAGACACTGTCTTATTTTCGGGGAAACAGGGTATTATTCTTGGAAGTTTCTTTAGGTGACAAATCTCATTTACTTTGTGAAATTTTGAGATCCCAACCAAAGACATCTATGTGAATATCAGCAATTTGTACATTCCTAACTTTTATTAACTGGGTCAGTAGTGATTCCATTTGCTAGTCCACAATTTATGTGTTAAAAATGGTATTTTATTGAACTGCAAGGTAAGGTTTCTTTTGTAAGCTTCATCTGCATTCTGTCTGTGTAAACCATCAGTGTTATCTCTTGGTTTTGTAATACTTAAAACTTTGTAATTTTAGCAACTGTTGATACTAACCAGTTTCTCTCTATAAAATGAACTTGTAAAACCGTTGTTATGCAGGCATCCTGTGACTAAGATCCCATTGTATGGAGGTGGAGCTGCCGGGGGCTGAAGCTTGAGCAGAGGCAGCTGGTTGCTACAGCTGTGGGTCACAGCAGCTATATCAGACCAAATGTTCATTCTGTAGACTTTGTTAAAATCTTGCACTGATGGAAGTCTAATCGACTTTGAACAAAATGTATCCAAGTGACTCTTCAATGAGCATGCTAGAGAGGTGAACAAAAACCCAGCACCCAACATTTCTGTGCTTATAGAAAGTGGAGTTATAACTGAAGTTTAAATTGGAAGGTTAGATCTTGGGCACCAATATACTGGTTATATCAGGCAGGCTACAATCTTTTTTTTTTTTTTTTTTTTTTTTTTTTTTTTTTAAAAGAAGGTTCATGCTATTCAGTCTCTGTGTGGAAAAGAATGAGATTATTCAGCTAGAATGAAATGTTCCTGCTGTGTAGTTTCAATAAAACTTGCCAGGAGGTCCCCAAATCAAATATTGTTTTTTCAAAGGTGCAGCAATGTCTCTTCCCAATACACAAATTCCAAAGTTTTATTTTTATGGCCAGGTTAATAGATGTGTGCTTGAAAAAGATACCTGTAAAGAGAAATTTTATGTAGCAGGCCCAATTTTACTAACTCTTTCTAATGCATATAAAGTTAGAGATGCTTTCTGAAATGCACCACAATTTCCTAGAATTGTGGGGTTAAAAGTGAAGGATCAGGCAGGAAAAAGTATTTCTTTTGGCTTCCAGGTAATAACATGATCTTGGAGCACCCCCCGCGCCCCCGCCCCCACTAACCCTTTCTTCCTGACATCATTTTAAACTTTCTGTAAACAGATACCTGCTTATAATTAGATTTTTTCTTAGATACTATGAATTTCTCTGTACACAGTCTTTGATGAATTACTTTGTCCCTTCAGTGTTATATTTGGGTTTGTCCATATTGATATGTTTTAATTACTTTAAGATATACCACTTGATGAATCAGCAATTTATTCACTCATTCCTTCATTAATAAAAAATTGTGTTCTTTCCAATTTTTCTCTTAGAATACATGCTAGAATATTTCTCCTTACACATGATTCGTTGTGTATTTGTATTGCATTTTCCATAAAGAATACATGTAGAAGTGGAATTGCTGTGTACTATGGTTTGGACCACTTTGATTCAATAGGTATTGTCAAATTTCTCTCAGAAAGAATTACATTCCCATCAGACACATTTGGGTTTGCCAATTGCATCAGTATGAAATGGTGTTTCCTTGTTTTAATTTGTGCTGAGAATCAGGGAGAATGAGCAATTCTTCATCTTCAGGTTTATTCTATAAATTACTATTTTATTAATTACTTGTTAGATTCTTTATATTGACTTATAGGATTTATTTAGACATTCTAAATACTAGCTCTAAGTCAATTAGATTGCAAATAACTTTTTCAAATCTATGACTTGTCTTTAACCTTAGTTCATAGTGTCTTTTGTCATGAATTATTTTTTGTTTGTTTTTGTTAATCCTCACCTGAGGATATTTTTCCATTGATTTTTAGGGAGAGTGCAAGAGAGAGGGAAAGACAGAGAGGAACATCCATGTGATGTTTGAAACGCATGAATTGGTTGCCTTCTACATGAGCCCTGACTAGGCCCCCAGGCTAGTAAGGAGCCTATAGCCAATGTATGTGGCCTTGACCAGAATTAAACCTGGGACCCTTTGGTCCACAGACCCCAATGCTCTCTCCACTGAGCCAACTGGCTATGGCTGTCATGAATATTTCAATTTTAAATGTCAAATAATCTTTTATATGGGTTTGTGCTTTATTTTAGAAATGGTTTCTTTACTGAAATAATAAATGTATTTTACTCTAAGAGTGTTATTTGTTAGTATTAGGCTTTTAATTCCTCTGAAATTTGTTTGTATTTGTGTATGTGTTTGCAGAGTGACTTCATATTATTTCAACATTACTTACTAAATTGCCTATTCTTTCCAAAGTGATTTGTGATGTCACTTCATTTATCACTTTTTGTCTATTTCTTGGCTTTTAATCAATTTCTATTTCAGTTCTTTAGACTAGGCTGATTTTCCTGGTATGGCTTTATGATTTTAATTATGAGGCCATGGTACTCCATCCTTTTCCTTTGTGAAAATTATCTTTGCCAATCCATTTACTCTTTGATTTATTCAGATTTGGCTTTTATGCCTACCAGTTTATTAAATACATTTTTGTAATAATCATCAAGAAACCCTAAATAGATAATGTGGCAGCTTTTTAGACTTTCTTAATTGAACGCCTAGGCGACATTGAATACAAGTGGACTCTCTCTTCTTTTAAAAAATCTCTTGGAAGGTATTCAAGTCCTTCTGCCATCTGAGTCCAAGCTTCTCCTCATCTCCTGCATTCTCTGGTACCCCACCAACGCTCTAGCACTGACATTGCCTTGGCAATTCACTTTTGTTCATTTTTTCTTTTGAGATTTTTTTCTGTCTGAAACAGAGATTCCCATTCAACCTAGTGAAAACATATACACTTTCAAAATGGCCACAGTGAAACCTTTCTAAAAAGTCTTCAAAATGAATTCTATAAAATTAGAAATATATATATATATATTTACCACAGCTAGTCACAAAAGCATTTTTTTTTCCTTGGAAGGTTGTTAGTAAGAGAGCAAGAAATACATGTTTTGCGTTAGTTTCCTTAACACAGTGCATGGTGTATAGGAACCAATGCATAATTTATTCATTCACACAACAAATGCTTACTTAAATCTTCTACCTACTGGATAATTTTTTATGCTCTTGAGATCTACCAAAAGTCCTGGTTCAAAATTAGTAGAGTAGCTGAATTATATAATCTATGCCACATGCTAAACGTGTTCTCTAATGTATAATTTTACTACCGTATTTTCCGGCGTATAAGACGACTTTTGAAACGAAAAAAAGTCAACGGAAAATCGGGGTCGTCTTATACACCAAGTATATCCCGAAAAACGTCTTGATATGCTGCTAAACCTATGTTTTAACTGTAAAATTAGGGGGTTGTCCTATATGCTGGAAAATACGGTATCTTCTTTTTATATGAAGAGTGGTAACTTTGCTTATAAAGCAAGTAACATTGAAAAGTTTTAAGAGCTTTTTCTCCTAGCAATAATTCTGAAATTAAATTTAAGAAAATTCAGCATTAAAGGAATTAGATAAAACCAAGAGTTAATTCAGGGAATTTGTAAGTGCAGTGAGAAAACTCAGTTGATTGTAAACTTACTTCCTATGACAAGTACATGTATATTTTGGATCTGCTTTTTTTTTTTTTTTTTTTTTTTTAAGTGACTGCTTTTATGATTCTCTAATCAGCCTAATAATTTCAAATGAAATATATAAAAAAAAGTCATCAGACATGCAATTATATTGTAAGCTCAACAAGGACTGCTTTGAAAAATGATATGACCATTGCCTAAACATGAGTGTGTGTTACTTTTTTGTCCTAAACTTAATTTTGAAACTACCTAGGATAAAATAAAAAAATAAAACTGAACTTTATAAAAAAGATTTTTTTGTTTGTTTATTTATGCCAACTAACTTGTTGGCCCAGCAGTGTCTGAAAATTTCTTTATCTCTCCCATTCAGTAATTGCTGGACTAGGAAAGACCTTCATCCAGGTCACATTATTGCTTAATTAATTTAGCATTAAAGCATGACAGGGTAAATTTTAATGTCTATTAATGCCCACCTTGGGTGCCTTCAGCTGCTTGAGGCATGTATTAATAGCCCAGTAAAGCATCCCCTAGAGTCACCAAGTGTCATTAGAGAATGGTTATTTAATTTGGAATTTTATTTTTAAACTTTATTTTCCAATGAATTTACACTCTGTATTCTCCCATAGTACAAAAGTCCTTTTAGTTAGAGTTTTCAAACTAATTTTCCATACAAGCTTCCATGTTGTGAATGTGTTGCATATTTATAAACTTACTACATAAATACAAACAGAAAAATAAAGGAGGGTTTTGTCCACTACAAGTATTTTTAGTAGAGAAGTAATTTTCCATTCATTAGAGTTGAGTTTTCTATCATCAATAAGTATCATTTCATTGTCTCTTTGTTACTCCTCACCTTGATGATGTAAATATAAATGATCAATTAGCTAACATTTTCCTTCTCTCTAAAATGCTACTTTTGATTTAATAATTATATATGGTATAATGTAAATAACAGAATGAAAGAATATGATGGAGTATTGGATAACCTAGCATATCGCAAGCCTTCATATGCCATGGATGATCTCTTATCAGAAGAAGCAGCAATTCCTTGCCCTGCATCCCTGCCTTCACTTAGCTCAGTCCTGATAGTACTAAAAGCCTACCTGGGGTCATTACCTTTGAAGAGGAAACCAATACAGTGTGTGGCCAAAGCAAGTGTAGAGTTGTGAGTAAGCAAAACATGGAGTTTATTGTATTATTATTAATTACTAGAGGCCCGGCTCATGAAATTTGTGTATGGGTATGGTCCCCAGGCCTGGCCTGTGATCAGGGCCATCTTCCCCAGCTGCTTGCAGCCGGCCTCCCCCCTCCCCTCACCATCCACCCTCAGTTCCCTGTTTGCCATCAGGGGATCAGTACCTGATGCCTGAAGGAAGGGAATGAGAGGTCAGCTGTTCCCACCCATTTGCCAGCCCAGCCCCCACAGCAGGTGACCATCAAATAATGGGAGTCTGCCGGCCAGGGAAAGGGACCAAGAGGTGGTCAGTGTGCCTCATAGTCACTGGTCCAGTGATCATTCTGGTCATTCTGCTGTTAGGGTCAATTTGATTATTACCCTTTTATTATATAGGATTATTATATAAGATAGAGGCCTGGTGCTACAAACAACTGTAAGCTTATTTGTGCCCCACCCTGCACTTATCAGGCCCACCTCCATCAGTCCTCATTATCACTAGACCTGAATCAAAAGTCAGATCCCATGCAGTGCTCCAAAGGGATTGTAATTGCAATGCCAATTATAGCCTTAACCTGGGAGAAGACAACTCACACATCAGAACAACTGTGAGATTTCTCTCTTGCATATGAACAAACTGTTTGTGAGAAGTGATGCTGAGGGGTTCAGATGAGGGAAGGAGGAACATGATTTCCATCAGTCTGAAGTTTCTTGAAAGTACACTTGGGTTGTTGAAACAGGGTCCTGGTTTGAGTGTTGAAAATCATTTGCTCAAAAGATGCCTGAGTGAGAGTTTTCATTTAACTCCCTGGTGGACCTGTGCAGAGGATGTACTGTTTCAGACAATGATAATGATCAGTAGGTTTAATTAGGTGCTATCTTCCATTGCAGCTAATATTGGATATGCAGTATGTGCACCCCCGCTCAGGCCCTGCTGTTATGCAGCTATTGTGCTGGCAAATGCTTCCCCCCTTTCTTTGAACAAATAAGCAAAGAACTTCAGAAGCCTTTTTCTTTTCCCTGATGGATTGCTATTTACCCTCATCAACTTGCACCCAGGCTTCAACAGATAGACTGGTATGTTTATAGCACCTAAAGTGTAGTGAGTATTCTAGAAACCATTAAAGATGACATGACTGCCAGAGATTAGAAATAAATTCTGCTACAATACAGAGTTCTGAGACCTCAGTGATTTTTTTCTGGACTCTATTCATCTGGAACATGTCAAAACAGCCTCTCTAATGTGAAAGTTAGTTATTCTATTTTACACCTCTCACCTTCAAAATAAACAAAAGAATGCTTGGTAGACATGGTTGATGTTTGCGAACAACTTATACTTGATAGATGAGCAGAGTTTGAAAAAGGCCTCCTGTTGGTCAGGGTGGCAAGGTTCAAGCAACACGATCCCTGTCTCATCTAACCAGTGGATTGGATGGTGTAGGAGGGTTAGCAGGGTAGAAAGCTGTCTGGACTGGTGGAAAGTCATGACAGGAGAATTACAGGGGAGACCCAAGGATTCTGGAGCAAAGCCTTGCTTCTTCACATAATAATTCCTTTTCCTCTTCAGAGACAGCTCCTGGTTTTACCATGGACACATATATAGAGTGGAAGCCTGATAATCAGAAAAATAGGTGACCAGTAACACGAGGTGTCCGTTTAGAACTTCCCAGAAATCTATTATATAAAGTCAGAAGGCTGGAAACACTTCATTATTATTTAGAGGTGGTATATAGAGACCCAGCTTGAAAAGACAAATATGTGATGTGAGCACTCCTACCGGGGCACACTTCTCTCATGTTGTCATTTCTGCTCCAATCATCACCTGTGGCTTCATGGGTCGTTTCCATTGACTGAAAGGAATGTCAATTAAGCCTAATTAACAAATAATGTCACTCCATATGCTGACATCAGCCAGAGAAAGGGAAGTTACTGTGATATTTGTAGCTATGGAGGTCTGAGGTCTGCAGAACACTAGATAGAGTCACCTTCCCCCTGGTCACAATTCCAAATGGTTTATCTCATTGACTATTTTGTTTGGTAAAGGGATGTCTGAAGACGTGTATCTTCACTGATACAGAAGTCACAGCTAGTCGTGTGATTGTGGAAGGAATAAAATTTAGGGCAAAAGGCATGGTGATGCTTTGTGACAATGAAGATTGGGTGAGAGGTACCTGGATAAACTTCTCAGAGTTTTAAAATATGTGTTTTCCAAGTGAATGGCCATGATGAAGCTCTGTTGTGGAAGAGACTTCAATACTCAGGTGGATAATATGAGCAACTCTATGGACATCAGTCAGCCTCCTTCCCTGACAAGCAACCCACCTCAACACTTTTCCAAGTGGTCAGGAGCAATGTGGCCATGGTATGAGGAGTAAGATTTTGCCTGAACTCGCCAATAGAGATATTTACTTTCACTAAGGCTAACCTTCACTTATAGAGAACCAGTTTGCTAGCAACAGTGACCAACACTGAGACTGGATATGGTCCCATACCTTATGTGAATAAGCCAGACATATAATAATAGTTCTAATTTATCCTTCTTCAGAAATACACAACTATCTCTATTTAAATTCCCATTCCTTGTCTACCACACTACTGCTGAGGACCCACCTTCAGACTTATTAAGTGGCCTTCTCATCAGCATATACCAAATATAGGACCTGGTGAAAATATGATAGGTCTATGGAAGCCTTCATTTCTGTAATTGCTGGAGGACCTGGTTAAGTTGGCATCTGTCTATAGAATCTGCTATAAAACAACCAATGGTTAATATTTTGTGACCCTTCTATGGCCAAAAAACATGGGTCTGGGCAACAAGGGGACAGAGTGAAAGTGGCTTCTTCAGGCTTGCTGTCAATGATACCCTTCCCAAGTTTTTGCTTCACATGACCTTTCCTTTAGACTCTATTGATTAAAAGGTATTAGAATACACTATGTGAATGTTTCTACCAGGAGACAAAACAGTTCTATTGAACTAGAACTGAGAATTCTACTACCACTGAGTAAATCAGAAAAAACAGAGGGCCCCTATGCTTAATAGGGTTATTTTCCCTAATTATCAAGAGAAATGGGATTGATGCTAAGCAGTGCTAACAGAGAGGAGTATCTCCAGGGACAAGGACTGCCAATTCTGTAGAAGATTACATAGTATCCCTATAGGCAGATTATGAGTGAAATTTTGAGTAACCTCACTGGGCAAAGAACCCTGGATTTGTTGGCATGCCACCAGAGGAAGGAAAATGAAGAATGGAATGAATAGCGCAGAAGGAACTTACTAATGACAGCTATAACTGCATAATAATTTCAGAAACAAAGATTCTTTTCTGGAAGGATGTGATTTTACCGCCACTTCTCTTCTCTTGTTTCCCTACTATCCTGTGTAGGGTATATTAGAGATGTTTAATATTGCAACTTAGCTCTCAAGTTAGTGCCTATCACTGTACAATAGTAGTGATAGATCTAGCGGAAGAATGGACGCATCAACTGATGAAAATTTTGATTATTCCTCTTCAGGGAAGGAAGAGCATTAGTGTTAAGCAGTAGCATGCTGTTGTTATTGGGTTTTTTAATTCTAGGAAAAAGAATTTATTAATGTTGATAAAGCCAAAGCATCGTTGACATTTATGTTTCCTGGTTGTCCAGACCATTGGACTTCCCTTCACATTTTGCTGAAGTCCCTGGCCTTTATATACCATCTCCCTTAATCTGAACCTGAGAACTGTCTTTCCTAGCTTCCTCAGACACTATGACCAAAGCCCTATCAGTCTCATTATTAACTACTAATTAGCTATTATTAACTATTAACTGTTAAATGAACTATTTTTTAAACACTTAATAGTTAACATATTATACTGGAAATTTCTAATATGCTTCAATTTTACTAAGAAATGTCAAAACTTTGGTTGGCTTTTATTGAGCCTGAAGTTAGAGCAAACTTCCTTCCATGTTGGAAGGTCCCAGGGGAAACAAAACTCCCAGTAAAAAAAGACTTGGTCACATCAACCGGGTACTTCATGGCCACAGAGTTTCTTTTCACTGCTAGACATTAAAGATCCTGCATTGTGAGGGAGAAGATAGTTGTATTATACCTTTTCTCAAAACAAGACAAAAACTTCTATGTGTGATTTTTTTTCTAAATGAAGCTGTCAATTCATAAGTAAGAACATACTCTTATTAATAGACCCAGCCCTCTCTAAACTGATCTAAATACCATAGCTAGAATTAAATTGAGGATTTTTTTTCCCCCTCTCAAAGATAGTTTGCTTGCAGAAGCATTTCCAAAGCTGCTCTTTTTATATTTGGAAGAGACCAAGGAGTGTGAATAAGTACTCACTTTTGAGTTATGCTAAGAACTAGTCTAGCATTTTAGATTCCTGTGCAAAATAATTTCACAGGCTCTTGAATGTGACATGAATGTGAATGCAACAAATCTCTTTATTATTACTCTTTTCACTTACTTGATGTGGTTTCTCAAATTATTTAGTAAAAAACTAGAAAATATTATAAAATACTCTGAGTTCTGTACTCTCTTTAAGGTTGATCCACATTATTAATTTTTAAAACTCTCTATTGTAATGGATATTTGTTATTGTCTTGGGTTTATATTAGACTTTAGGCCTTTTTTTTCTAAAAATGCTGATTTTTACATTATTTATTAAACAACCTAAAGAATAATCTGGCAATGATATTGTGCAAAGTAAATCCATTCTCAGAAGTTATTTGGTTTAGATTTGAAGATGAGCCAATTTTTTTCCAGCAAAAAGCTTTTTACAGGGTTAATCACAGAGGAAATAATAATACCAATAGACTCCCAGAGTAAGAACTGTAGTTGGTGTGCCTTGGACATTGGGAGGGCAGTATGAGTATGCTGGGTACTTGATGGTTTGGGAAAGGTCATGTGAATGAGAGGATACCAAAATAAATTTTAAGTTTATCTACAATTTTTACCTAGCATGTGGAAAATGTAAAAGGTACAATCTATGTCTTCATTATCTTTAAATTAAAGCCATTTTTCTGAAAAAGAGCTTTCCATCCCCCCTCTCCTCCTCCTCTTTTCCCTCCCTCTTCCCCCCTCCTTCCCTCCCTCCCTTCTTTCCTTCCTCCCTTCTTCCCTCCCTCCCTCTCTTCCTCTCTCCTTCCCTCCCTCCCTTATTCTTTCCTTCCTTTCTTCCTTGTCTCTGGCTTCTGGCTCTTTCTAACTTCTCTAGCAAACCCAAGTTTGAGTTGAGCCCAAGAAATATCTGGCCTAGGACACATTTGGCTTAGAAAAAAGATTCCCACTCAACCTCTGGATCCAGGAAATCCTGCTGGACCAAAGCAAATGCCACTGCCGCCTTCGCACTTGTGTCCCCCTCTTAGGAACCTGACATTCTAGTTCACGAAGGTCAAGAGCAAGCATCACGAAAATAGGCATCCTGGGATAGGGTAGGTGTCCATTTTGGTATAATTTATGGTTTAATCTAGTATGCTAAGTGCAAACAGCTTGGCCTCACTTTATCTCTTTTTGTTATGAATCACACCACATGGCAAACACACGTTTTATTTTTACTTAATCGCAGTCCATTACAAGGCCATATGGGAGGCTTTCCAATGCCATGTGCCAGTAAAGTTGGCTTTAAATGCCTAAGCAAACTTCTATTATGTCATCATATAGACTGCCTGGGACGAATGTTTAGAAAACTAAAGCAGGCGGAAGGGTAGGGGATTTCTCAAGAGTGTTTCATTGTAAATATAACTCTCTCTACTTTATGCCAGACTAAATATTGAGGATAGCACAGGAACTAACACACACACAGATCTTTGCAATAAATTATTTTTGCGGTTTCTCCCTGGCTCATTTTTGGTAACTCCTCTGTCTGTGCAGGCATCAGCTCCCCATATGTTGGAGGTGTCTCCGAGTTCAGTAACAAGACTGGGTCTGCCGCGACTTGCAGTGTTTACTTTCACAACAATCCCGTGCACTATATATTTCTGGAACGGGAACTCCAGTAATGCTTCCCATTTGCCTTCAATCACTAGCAGATGCAGAGCAGTCAAATCATTCCCCTTTAACTGGCCTAAGGGAGTAAAGGCATCCAGAGGAATTCTAAACCAAGTGGTTCCTCTGCGTTGCCTGACTTCACTTCTTGAACCAGAGGCTAAGAGTGCGGGGTAACATAATCTGACTCCCTTCTGAATTATTCATTTCCTTCCCATTGTTTTTCTTCTGAGCCTCACACTGCGTGCTCTCATTTATCCTTCGATGCTCAAGCTACATGGGAATTGGTGCTGGAAGAAGTATGACACTGAAAACTAAGTTTGAAACTTCTATGAATGCTTCTTCTGGTGTTGAAAAGACTCTGTAGCATTGCATAGCAGACAGGTCCTTGGAGTCAAGATTTCTGGGACCAAGCTTCTGGCTCTGCAGTTAGCCCCCAGATGACTTAAGGCTGATTGGACCAAATGCGTCTCTGGGTCCTCACCAATCCATTATTGATATTGGACACTGTGATCATGACCTCCACTGTCCCTGGTTATCTGGAGCCAGCTTCTGCCATTTGAAGCCATCTTCATTACAAACTTGTATGTATGTGTATAAATGCACATGTCTCTTGGGTCCAAAAAGGGATTTGGGGATCTAGATAAGGAGAGAATTCAAAGCAGGTTTTGGAGAAAAATGTGACGAAGCAGAAAATAATGGAATTGGAGACTTTAGACATGATATTGAACATAGAAATTTGGGGAAATAGGAAAACAAAATAAAACAAGAAATAACCTAGAAAAGACAAAAGAGAATTATCAGAAGAAAGAAAGAAAATACTAAATCTCATATTTTCCATTTTTTTTCTTCTAACAAGGAAATTCTAGTGTAGAGATTTTTATTGATTTATCTCTGGTTTGGACCCTGAGCTCTAAGTTCTGGCCAAGAAAGAAAATTCTCTGCTGAGGATGGAGACCACACTTTTTCACTGCCAAGAGTAACTGGTTAAACACAGAGCGTGTTCAGGCCTGGAAGACTTAGATCATTCCAGGAGTATAGTTTCCAAAAGCCAGTGTACAATGAGGTAACCACTGAATTAAAATTACTCTCTGAGTCCCACACTTACCACAAATCATGTTTATTTGGGGTGGGGGGGGGGTGATCATTGTGATTCAGGGTGCTTGTAATTTTGGCAAAAAAAAAATAAAAAAATAGACCCTTCTATTTTGAAGTTCTCCATATTGTTGAGAGAACAACTAATGATGTATTTCCTATTTATTTGCTCTTAACATCTTATATAATTTTTGGCAAATACTATTTGAGGTCTAGAAGTTCTAAAGATGGTTCCTTATAGCCTACCGTATTTTCCGGCGTATAAGACAAACCCCTAATTTTACAGTTAAAACATAGTTTTAGACCTATATTCCCTGTATAAGACTACCCCCCACTTCCGAGGCAACACCAGTTCTTTTTTTAATAGACCGCCTCTCTGACTCTGGCCAATCTGAGCAGGCTTTTTACTAGAACACAGTGTAGGTTCGGGTACAGAACATGTACACTGGGTTCTAGTAAAAAGCCTGCTCAGATTGGCCAGAGTCAGAGAGGTGGTCTATTAAAAAAGGAACTGGTGTTGCCTCGAAGCAAGGGGGGGGGGGGGCGCGGCGGGGGGTTGTCTTATACAGGGAATATAGGCCTAAACCTATGTTTTAACTGTAAAATTAGGGGGTCGTCTTATACGCCGGAAAATACGGTAGTTCAAGAAGTAGAAAATTGTGTCCTGCAGTTTTTTAGATAATGTCTGTATAATCAATATGGGATGTGATTTCATATTTACAAAGTAGAGAAAAAGTACTACTTCTAGTTGTCCAAAGTATTACACGGTTTCTAAGCAAAATTATTATAGTCATCCAGAAAATTCTCCTAAGCACCAGACACTTGCCAGTGTAATAAAATGTTTTTCCAATGTGTTTATTTCCATTAAAAAAAAAAAAAAAAACAACCCAAAATGCTTAATTTTAAATATGTATGCAGTTTTGATCAGCAGCCATGCATTTTGCTGAAGTTTATTTCTGATTATTGTTGAGAAAGGTAAACCTTACACACCACATCTAACATCTAACATACAAGAATGGCACCTTTGCTTAAAAATGCCCTTCCTCATGATTGTTTAGTTAATTACACATGACAGTGTGGAGAACCCCCAGGTGTGAAAACTAGGCTGATGGGTGTTTCGATCAGTTTATATGTTCATCCTATTTGCTGCATATAAACTGGTATAGCTTAGCATAGAGTTCCCTTTTCCCTCGCAGTGAGGATATGTGTGGCAGTCTTTGTTTTCCCCCACCTCACACACTGACTAAAAAGAAACAAAATAGCTTACAAAACAGATTGTACTTGTTTTCTTGCACACAGCACACAGCCAAATGTTTTTCTATGTCTAGTATTCTTTTGGGTTAAAATTAAAAAAAAAATTTTTTTTGAATCACATCTAGCAATATTAGAATGATAAACCTCCCTAACCCTTACTCATCCCAATGACAAAACAAGTTGGAAATCAGTCTGTTTTAAACCATAAAGAAAAGAAGAAAGGAGGGTATGAGTTGTAGAGAATGGGTTTAGGTTCATGAGGCATTCTTAGTAACAACTTTTTTTTTTTTTGCACTAATATGTGCTTTTCAGGAATTTTGTGATAGTCTTCTCAGAAAAGCTCTAGAAAGTAGGTGTTATTGTTACTTTAAAGATGGGGGAAACGAGAGTGAAAGAGGTTGCATATCCATATCCACTGCTAATCAGTGAGTGAAAGAGCTGGAGCCCAGGTCAGAAAGTTTTCAAAGCCCATGCTCTTAGCCACATTCCTGCTTCTTGATCTAATCACCAGCCATGTTTCAGCTCTTCCCTAAAGAAGCTTAGTGCCTGGGTTATAGGAAGCCCCCAGTACGTTGACACTGGATTTATTTGGTCCCTATGATGTATGTGGGTGTGTATTTATTGTTTTGTGGAACACAATGATGAGTTGCAACAACAGCAATGGTTTATACAGATCGAGGGCCAGGATGGGACCCGGGGCCATTAGGTCATGCTGCCCAGGGGTTGGCTTTTATCATTAAGGGTCTTTGGATGGGAAGGGAAGCAGAGTGCCCTTCTCCCCCACCAATATGCCTTTTGGGATTTTGATTTTAAACTGGTTATTAAAGAACAAAAGACTCAGGAAAGACCTTTGACCCCTCCTAGGTAGAGGACCTGCTCCAGGAAGGGAGCTAGTATCACAGATAACTACAGTTTATTATAAACTGGTTTGTGAGAGAACCTAGCAAGACACATTTGTTCAAAGTCCTCTCTGTGCTGCATTGTTAAAAAAAAATGGCCCAGGAAACACTCATTTGTCAAGCATTTGCTTTTTTGTCTCCAGGTGAACTGTCTTCCTGCCCTTTGAGGTACCAGAGCATAATCCTCCTTTCTCTATCCTCCTTTCCCAATACACCAGTAAACCTCACCTGCCCAATTCTTCCTTGGGTCTCTTTATGCACACACCTCCCCACTTACCAACTATGCAGTCATAAAATAAACTTTGGACATTTTCTCTTGTCTCATGTTAATTTGATTATTAACCTAGCTAGAAGAATTTAGAAAGTGGGAGAAAGGTTGTGTATTTTTAGCCCCACAGATGTCAAAACTTCATCACTTCCCAATTCCCAATAAATAAGACAATGGTTGGTATCTATAGTATCTTTATAAACATTTGTTCACTACTCACTTAAAGAGTTTCTCCCCATGTTGTATCCTTAATTTGTGCAGTAGGGGGGAGGAGGTGGTGGTGTCCCTCAACCCAGCCTGCCTCCTTTCCAATCTGGGACATCCATCTCACAATCCAGAACTGCTGGCTCCCAACTGCTCACCTGCCTGCCTTCCTGATTGCCCCTAACTGCTTCTGCCTGCCAGCCTGATCACCTCCTAACCATTCCCATGCCAGCCTGATTGATGTCTAACTGCTCCCCTGCCAGCCTGTTTGCCCCAAATTTCCCTCCTGTGCAGACCTGGTCACCCCTAACTGCCCTTCCCTGCAGGATTGATCACCCCCAACTGCCCTCCCCAGCTGGCCATCTTGTGTCAATGTGGGGGAAGGATCTCTGACCTCATGGGGGCATCCATCTTGTGTGGTGGTCACTCTGTATATTACTCTTTTATTGATAGGATTGTCATCTGCATTCTCTATTCTCATCCCTCTATCTCCTTCTTTTGGCATGTCTTTTCCATTATTCTTATATACCTGGCCCTTTCCTTCTCCAAGTTTAAATATGTGATTTTTTCATTGATACAGATGCTTCCCAGGCCGCCAATCTAAGACAATGCTTTTCTCCTCTGAAACGGGAGAGCTTTTATTCTCCACGACACCACTCGCTTGAAACTTATTGCTGACTGTGGCTGGCAGTTTTCCAAATTTTGTAAGCTTTATCCCTCCTCCGGAGGTATAAGCTCCTCCAGGGCCGGATCTATTTTATATAAATGTATGTTTAACATAGTCGCCAAATTAGTGATTTTTACATAGTGAATTTCCATTTTGCTACAAAGAGAGCTTTATTACCTGCTATACTTCTGTGTAGAGGAAAAACATTTGGTCCAGGTGGCTGTTCCGTTAACTCAGGTGCAAAAGGAAATTTCCATCTTAAAGAAGAACAGTTTCAGTCAAACTTAGTCTCTCTCTCTCTCTCTCTCTCTCTCTCTCTCTCTCTCTCTCTCTGTGTGTGTGTGTGTGTGTGTGTGATGTGTGTGAATATTCTGAGCACATGTATTTAGATTAAAATTACCTAAAATTGTAGAATTATTTAAAGGAATTTGCGGTGAATGTCACATTTTCAGGACAAATTAGTACTAAGTAATTTAATTAAGGGTGATAACAGTCCCAGTGATGTGAACCTTGGGTGTAGATATTAGCATTTACCATGTCAGCAATCACAGTGGATAATTCACTACTAAATATAGTGAGAATATATATACTCTCACTAAAGTGTCTTGTTCATCTAAAGGGCAATTTCTGGATTGGGAGTGGGCAAAGATTTGGCTCATACCATGTTACACATAGCTGTCAAATTTCTTATTAAACCCTGAGAGTAACCTCAAACCATGGCTAATGCAAAAGACATTAACTAGAGAAAGAGATAAATAGATGACTTGATTATTGTCCAACCTCTACACTATTATTCTTTATGTATTTCTTTCTAAACTTGATGTCATTTATTTTATTCTGTTTCTCTAAGGATCCTGCTCAGAACTAAAAAAAAAAGGACATGCTTCAGAGATGTTAAAACCATGCATTCTGCTAGTCATGCTCCAGCAGAGTCTACTCCTGACATATTTTTCAATCATTTATACTCTTTTATCTTGTATCATTTTTTGTTTTTAACTCTGCTCTGTGATTAGGTCCTCCTGCTAGAAAACAGTAATTGTGCTACTCTCTACCTTTACAAAGCATTGAATATTTTTTGTTAGGTTTTGCTTCATTGGGATACTTTAATTTATATAGAGTATCCAAGTCTATAATACAAAAGTGGATTAAACATTTTATAGCCCTGGCCAGGTGGCTCAGTTGGTTGGAACATCATCCTGTACACCAAAAAAGTTTGCTGGCTCGATACCTGGTCGGGCATGAACCTAGCTTGCTATTCCAACCCCTGGTCAAGGCCCATAAAGGAGGCATTGGATTGATGTTTGTCTCTCACATCAATGCTTCTCTCTCCCTCCCTCCTCTTTCTCTCTCCCTAAAGTCAATAAACACATTTTAGGGTGAGGATTAAGAAAAATCACTGAAACCGGTTTGGCTCAGTGCATAGAGCGTCGGCCTGCGAACTGAAGGGTCCCGGGTTCGATTCTGGTCTAGGGCATGTACCTTGGTTGCGGGCACATCCCCAGTAGGGGGTGTGCAAGAGGCAGCTGATTCTCTCATTGATGTTTCTAACTCTCTGTCCCTCTCTCTTCCTCTGTGTAAAAAATCAATAAAATATATTTTTAAAAAAAGAAAAAAGAAAAACAAACCCTTACATATGGAAAAGCACAATTTATTCAGTATGAGGATTTTTTCCCCCCAAGTAAATTACCCATGTTTAAATATTATTGAAAAGTAAATGCAGACTTGGCATCATCAACAATCACTTCCAAGTTTTAAAACACCACATTCTTAAAATGCTTCTTGCAATATATTATCACATACAGAAATTTCAACGATTCATCTGCTTCCTTCATTTAAATGAAAAATGATTCCCCACCACTGTTACCCTCTTATTCCCCAAACCTCCACCAACACCAAATGTGGGAGGTGTGATTGCTTTGTGAGTTATGGCTTAAGCTCAGAATTTCTCCAAAAGCTGGTAGATTTGGCCCATCTGTCTTCTCCTTGTTTTACCATTTCCCTAGTCACTGTATTTCATGTTGCTTTGGGTCTGGACAGCTGCTCTGGTAAGTTCAATAGCGTAGTATGTCTCTTTGGGCTTTCCAGTGTGTTTTCTTTATTTCTCACAGAACTTCTTATAATAGAGGTAGTTTCTGGGATCTCTGTACTTTGAAGGTCTTAGAACCAGTAAACACATTCGCACTGCAGTTCTCAGTAGTGTGATTGATGGCTGAGTTACGCATTTAGTAAAACCAGAAATACATGGATCTTTCTGCTCTACTTTCCTTCCTCATAAATCTAGTACCATTTCAAAGGGAAATGAGAAGATAGGTTGGAAAGACTCCAGCTTATCTTTTGCTGCAAGCACAGACGGATTAATAGAGAAAGAGAGTGCCCTCCAGTTAGCTTGCTCCTGTTTCCTCTCTGTGAACTCCCCCTGATTATAGTTATAATGAAGCATCACAAAGCTGTTATGTTAAACAGTCAGATAGAAACTATTATTCCCACTGGGAAAACTTAGAAAAATTGACATTTTCTAAACATGAGAAACTTTGCTGCTTTTTTTTTTTTTTTTTTTTTTTCCAGCTGAGGAATAAATAATAAGAACCACTGAAGCAAAGATATTTGAAGTCTTTGTTAAGTATCTGGTGAGTCATTTCTCTATAGTAAGTACAATGGTGGCCAATGGACTTGACTAAGAAAAGACAAATATGAAAAGGCCTTTCTGTTGTGACTGAATCCAGAAAGGGCCAGTACCCGCAAGAGTTAATTGCTGTCTCCCTCGCCCCTTTCCTTCAAATTGTATCTCACTAATCTGGATCTCAGACTTGTTCAACAGGGCTCCGAGCTTTGGCTTTGCCAATGTCTGCTGAGTTGTATCAGTTTTGGACAAAAATCAAGATTACACCAAGCTAAAGAGAGATGTGGGAGATATGAACCCTAAAGTGACAAGGCCTTCCTTGGAGATGTTAATAGCTAACACATTAAAAAATACCAGAGAACAGGAATCAGATCCTTTCCCAGGACATATCTCTATCTCCTAGAGGCGACAGCTTTAATACTGAATGTAGAGAGAATTTCAACCCCCTTTTCCCCTTCGGTGAAATAGATTTTTTTTCTCTCAATAGCCTGGCAAAAGAGAGCCATATAATTTTAGCAGTGTAAGGGAAAAATCCTCGGTGGCTGCTTTGTGCAGAATTGTACTCCCTGATCTTGTTGTGTGTGCTACTGTGCATGAAAGGGGACATATTTTACCCCCCTAAAATTGGAGAGAGGGAGTGCCAGGGGGAATAGATTTTTAGATTCAAGGCAAAACCGACTCTGCCCTATTAAAAAAACACATACGAGGCAAATAAACCTACTGCTGGAATATGTTTGAAAAGAGAAGGAACCTCAGATAAGTCACGTCAGAAATATACCCGCAATACCCAGCTCAAATCTTACTGTCGAGAGCATTAAGCTACCGGGAAGCTTTGCCCTGCAGCTCCGAGAGCATATTCTGGATCCAGAGGGACACGGTTTGCCCTGGATACTCATACCTCACGCCACATCACAGCTGCCCTAGGCTTCCTCTCATCGTTTTCCTCTGTTCTCCTTGACTCAGAAATGAAAGGAAGAAACAAGAAAACCTGTCTCCACAATGCTGGTGTGAGATGGGAGGGAGGAGGGGAGGCGGAGAGGAGGGAGGAAGTTATGCTGCTGTCAGCACCAGAAAATGCCATTTATGTGATCCAGTGCTCACCAAGGAAGCAGAAAGAAAGCGCTCTGATGTGGCGCCGCCCCCTCCCCCCACACACTCCTGCTCATTACAGCTCTTTTCTTTAAACTGCTGGGTAGACAGCTGGCAGCCAGGGCCTCAGAGGAGGCTGGAGTAAGGGAGCATATAAATTACTGTTGCATTTTACAGCTAAGATAAACCCAAACTGCAGGGTTATAGCCTGAAATGACATGAAGAGAAGGCTCCAGCAGGCCTCTCAAAAGAACAAGGAGTAGAAAACGGAGAGAAAGAGTTATTCGGGGACTATGGGATCATGGAGAAGCGGGGGAAAGGAATCTAAGCAAGTTGTGTATAAAATCTGCTGCTTTAGTGGGCCTTAAAGAGCTTATGTCAGCTTAATTCTGTGTGGTAGCATAATGTAAATCTTTGGGAAATGGGGCTGTAGGCATCTCTGCTCTATTCCATTTCTGCAGATTGCCAAGCATGGCAATAAATGTCAAGTGATTATTTATTTCATCATTAGAAACTTCATTAGATTTTGATTTGATGCTCTTCAACCTCCCCATTTCCCACCATCCCTACCACCAAAAAGAAAGCTCGATTTTGAAATTCAATCCAGCTAGTTTCATTGGGGGAAAAATGTTATGAAATAAAATCAAGTAAATACCAGCATATAGATGAGAACATTCTGCAAAAATAGAGAATCTCTTCTCCAAGGAGTTTACAGCAGTCTGCTAAGGCAATGAAAGACACATTTTGCCAAGAGAGGTAAAATTTTTGCAAGCCCTTTTCGTGTTTTAGATGGAAGGCTGTTTCTGAGGTGAGATCAAAACCCTCTGGCTACAGACAGAGTCTGATTGTATGTTCTTGGCTTAACAGGCTTAGCTTATGTACTTGAACTTCCACTCAGCTTTCTTGGACTTGATTTATTTGCAGATTATATTACCTAGGAAAAAGAGTATGCAGACCCTTAGTTGGCCTAGACTGTGGTCTGCAAACTGTGGTTTTCGAGCCACATGTGGCTCTTTGGCCCCTTGAGTGTAGCTCTTCCACAAAATACCACGGCCTGGGCGAGTCTATTTGGAAGAAGTGGTGTTAGAAGAAGTTTAAATTTAAAATATTTGGCTCTCAAAAGAAATTTTAATCTTTGTACTGTTGATATTTGGCTCTGTTGACTAATGAGTTTGCCGACCACTGGCCTACGTAATTTGGGATTTGGCTGGTTGGTGCCTGAATGGTTGCTTCACCCTTGCTCAGTGCACAGAATCTGAGCCTTATTTTCTTCATAAAAAAGATCTTTTTACTGTACTCAGCAGTGTCAGATACACTGTTTACAGCTGACTCTTTCATTGCAGCTTCAGTTTCTCCTTTGCCTTTCCTGCCAGTTTTCCTAAGAATCGTGGGGAAACAAAGAGAGGATGAGAGGAAGGTTTGCTTGCTCAGGAAACAGCACTTGCATGTCAGAAAACCCACCAAATGGGAATTGGACTGACTTTCACAAAACCAGGGATTTAAGCACAGCACGGGGTATGTATTACTGCCACAGAGCATGTGCTTCAGAGAAGCATAAAGAGACAGGCTTTATCTCTCTGCCTGAAACCCTCTTGGAACCTTCTGGGAGTGCACATTCTAAATCAAGAATCTGAACGTTTTCCCCCTCACAGCTGCAAATTGAAAATAGGCCCTTGAACAACACAGGCAGAACTGTAGAAGAATGACTTTGAAATGCCTATAACCCACCCCAAGCCACCCGGTCTTTCTGCAGACATGAGCAGTATTCATCTCTGGTAAAGGGTTTGTAACACTCGGTAGAAACAAATGACAGCTGACAAAACCATCCATTAGATGCTTGAACTTGCCCCTTGC
This sequence comes from Pipistrellus hanaki, assembly GCF_964339955.1. NCBI lineage: Eukaryota > Metazoa > Chordata > Mammalia > Chiroptera > Vespertilionidae > Pipistrellus > Pipistrellus hanaki. The sequence continues at coordinate 67,371,723 of NC_140506.1, read as the reverse complement.
CAACACCAAGTATTTTTCTTTTTCCTTTTTTTTCCATCATGAAGAAAGGGCAGATATTCTTATTTCAGGGAGCATGCTCTAGCCAGAGATTGTTGTTTTCCTTCCCCTGTAGCACTTCCAAATATATATCAATTGGAATATGCACCTACATGATGCATTTCTTTCATTAGGCTAATCAGTGGTCAGCAAACTCATTAGTCAACAGAGCCAAATATCAACAGTACAACGATTGAAATTGCAGGGAGTGAGCAGTTAGGTGATGGTTTGTTCTTTCTGTAGGGGAATTTGGAAGAAGATGAAAGGCTGTTGGTAAAGAAAATGAGAGAGAGGGAATAAAATGTGCTAAGGGCCAGAGGAAAGGGCATGTGTTGGATGGGGAGCAGGGAGTGGATTAGTTTTAGTTGATCCTCAGTGAGAGGAGTGATTTCAGCTGTGAAAGAGGCAGGAGTTTGGGCAGAAGAGTTCAAGTTGAGTATCAATTTGATATGCTAGGCCACAGGGAGCAATGACAATATTGTGTGCACCAGTGGCAGGTCTAGAGAGAGGATTCTCTTGCTGTAGTTGTGTGGGTGGCAAGTATCATGAATCTTTGAACCAGGCACATGAGGACACAGATTCATTGCTGTATGGATGCATTTTATTCTAGGTGATTTGTCGATGAACAGGTTGTGACCCCTACATTCAATCTTGGTGAGGTGAAACCTATGGACGTAACCAACAAAAGGAGGTGACAGAGGGCAGGGAAAGGAGCACAGGGAGAGGGAGGGGCTGCAAGGAATGGACTTTACCAGGGCGCTGACATGGGCGGAAGCACAATTTCTCAGTTCTGGGTCTTGCCAGCGGCTTGGGGAGAGAGATTAGGAGAACAACATAATGGAAGAGGTTAGGAGTTTTAAGTGTAAGATAAACCTATAGATATAGACTGATATGGAAGCTGTGTGACCAATCAAATAAGAAGGGAAGCCTAACCTGGTGCCTTGCCAGAGAGGGCATTTTTGTATGCCTCTCTCTCTCTCTCTCTCTCTCTCTCTCTCTGTGTGTGTGTGTGTGTGTGTGTGTGTGTATTTTCTCTCTAACTAAAGAGGTTGATACTTAATTCTATGTTGAAGAATGAAAATCACCCGAAGACAAATGTTCCCTTCTTCTGTGAAGGCCCCCTAAGGCATTTACTTATGCAAATATAGAGCCAGTACTTACATATATATTTAAGCATTTATATTTATATTTATAATATTTATAAACACTTGTTTACATAAATATTAAGTTTTATAAACATAGAACAACTTGTCCTAGGTGAGTGGTCTAACAAGACACATGTATTTTGAGTGACATTTTAAAAACTGCTTTATTGATTATAATTGTTGAAACTAGGTAGGTAATGGGTATATGGAAGGTCATTACACCTTTCCCCTAACATATGTGTGTATATATAGCTTCAGCCGTAATGGAATTAATGACTGGACAACAAAGGGAGGTTGTGACAGAGCCTAGTGAGTCCTAATCTGGTGTGCTTTGTGGCTGGAGGCCATCTATTGAAGTGGCAGAACAGTAACATTGGGGCATGATAGTAAAACACAACCCAGCAGGATGTTATTCTCTCAAAACACCATCGGAGAAGGACTCCCTGTCCCATGCACCCTGAGCCAGAGCACCGGTTAGATTGAGAGAGCATGGCGGATCCAGCCTTCTGGAATCAGCCAGAGTGTCTTGGCCCCTCCCTGTAGCATGAATCCTTCCCAGACAGACTCAGCCTTTGCCCAGCTCCTGGTCACCTAGAGTTCCAGCCACACTTCGAACGTTTATAGCAGGCCAGCTCTTCCCTTCCTCATACCCTTGGTAGAACTTATTCCAAACTCCACCTTCAATAGGTGAGTCTGGTCTATAAGGAAGGGACTGGAAGAGGAAGAAAAATAACCTTATCATGAAGGGTTCCAGAGATTGGCTCCATGCAGGGTCTAGGAAGCCAGTCAGAACACAGTATGTAGCTGCATCTTGGTGTTCTGTGTCCAACCGTCATGGATAGTTCCCTTGGCTCTCATCATCTCTTCATTCCCAAAATATTTAGCATGACTCTTATGTTACCTACATAAAGGGAATCACATTCAGCTTAGGAGGGTTTGTGACTAAAAAATATTTAGAGCAAGCTGCATGAATGAATGAAAGAAGAAGGACTGCATACATTAGGTTTAAGATTAAGTTCAAAATCTCCCTTTCTTGCCTGGCCAGCATGGCTCAGTGGTTGAGTGTCAACTTAAGAACCAAATGAGCATCGACTTATGAACCAGGAGGTCACATTCGATTCCCATCAGGGCACATGCCCAAGTTTCAGGCTCGATCTCCAGTGTGGGGCTTGCAGGAGGCAGCTGATCAATAATTCTTTCTCATCACTGATGTTTTTGTCTCTCTCTTACTTTCCATTCCTCTCTGAATTCAATAAAAATATGTATTTTAAAATATCCCTTTCCTTGGGTCTTTTACACCTAAAAACTAGAAATATTTTTTTCCTTGTCTTAACTTTCCTTTCCTGGCACAAATATTTCATCTTAAATTATAATTTTTAGTGACACTTTCTGGCTACCCCACCTCCCCAATGTTGATTTTAAGTTCATGATTGCAGGATTGTAGAGTCAATAGGTATAAATGTTGTAGTCCATTAGTAGTGTTTACAGAGTTCTTATAATGAGCCTACTATGCTAATTACTTTACATAAATGAACTCAAATACTCACAAAATCCCAAGAAATAAATGTGATAATATTTTTCTCATTTCACAGATGAGGGGATTGATGCACCAATAAACTGCCTAAAGTCACAAGATTTGAACCCAGATATACTACCTTTGGAGTTTCACTTAATGATTATGTTTTCTGTCCTACTCTCAATATGTGTGTACAGCATGGGCTCAATAAATATGATGAATGGCTAAATGGAAGTGGAATTTGTCATGGCAATGGGTATGAAGTGGTCTGTGCCAGAAGACATGGATAAAGTGCCTTTTTCTGTGATGAGAACTGTGTGGGAGTTAGAAGTAATATGAAGATAAACTGATTTAAGTTTAAACTTGTAGAGTACACAGAGGTTAGGGGTATGAGAATGGTTGCTAGAATAGCAGGAGTGAGACAATAGGACTACTCAACAGCTGATAGGGAAGTGGATAAAGATTTTGGGCAGGATGTTTTAAGGAGTTTACATTGGGCTTCTCTGGCATACTAAGTGCCAGAGAAAAACAAGACAAGAATGTGGCCACAGAGTAAGGAAAATCTTACTAATCAGAGAAACCACTGGTGTATCAGTTAGGAATGTACTTTGCTGCAAGCAATAATATGTTAACAAAAAAGCTTAAAAGTTGGGATGTATTGTTTTCTTAAATAACAAGATTTCCAGAGTTTCACTGTCAGCAGTGTGGGTTTCTTCACTCAATGACCCAATTAGGATATTTCTTCTTTCTGCTTTGTCATCTCAGAATGTTGGTTTCCATCTCCATGCTTGTGTCATGGCCACAAAAGTTCTGCTGCAGATCCAGCCATTAAATCTTACATGGGAGACAGGAAGAAGCAGTGGAGAATAGAATCTGTCTCATCTGTCCTCTTTTACAAAGAAAGCTTTCTACGATGCCACCTTTCTCCACCAATTCCAATCAGAGCTCATTGTCTATCCACAGGCCACACGATTGCCTCTAACTGCCACGAACAGCTTATGCAGCACCAAGGCAGGCCGTTTGCTGCTCTGAACCAAATAGCAATCTCTTAAGGAAGAATAAAGATTGTTTTCATCTGAAAAGCAGATGAGAAACATATACAAGGAGGGGAAAAAGTAGGTTAACAATGGTGGGTATGCAAAACACAGAGTTTATTCTTGTATTATTATTTATTAATTGTGTTGTTTTCCATATGAACAATTTTAAACCTACTTTTGCCCCACCCTGTATATTTCCAAGTTGAAACAGGAAATATATTTAATTTGAACCCAGGTATACTACCTTTAGAGTTTCCACACTTAAGGATTATGTTTTATGTCCTACTCTCAATATGTGGGTACAGCATGGGCTCAATAAATACGATGAATGGCCAAATGGAAGTAGAATTTGTCATGGCAATGGGTATGAAGTGGTCTGTGCCAGCAGACATGGATAAAGTTTTGTACCGTATTTTGTACCATATTTTGTCTTAAAACCTGTTGTGTGTTTGCCTCTCAAGTACAGTGGACCCTTGAACAATGTGGGCATTAGGGGTGCTGATCTCCTACACAGTCAAGAATCCATGTATAACTTTTGGCTCCCCTAAAATTTAACTTTTTATATCCAAGTGAGGGAGTGGTTCCAGGACACCTGTGGATACCAAAATCCACAGATACTCAAGTTCCTATTATAAAATGACATAGAACAATGCATATAGTTGGTCCCTTGCATCTGCAGATTCCAAACTGTAGGTTAAAAACATTGTTTTTGATCCATGGTTGAATGAATCTATGGATTTGAAACCCAAGGATGTGGAGGGCCTACTGTATATTTATTGAAAAAAAAGTCTACATGTAAGTGGATCCACACAGTTCAAACCCATGTTGTTCCAGAGTCAGTTGTAAGTTCTATAATCACAGCAATTCATGCCCAGAAATGTTTCGATGTTATTCTTGGCCATCATTTGTTATTTTGTCATTATACACCTCTTGGCATTTCTGTTGGCCTGGTTTGCCAATTTAAGTAACATGTCATTGAGTAGTTATAAGATACTTCTCTATTGAGATTAAAGAGTTTTGAAAGAGAATATTTATTGTGGCAACTCCTCAGTGTGGAAATTTGTAGTCTAGGTCCTGTTGGAGCTAGAAATGGAACCCAGATTCTCTAGCCTGAACCAGAATTGAGTGAATACTCCCATAGAAGACATTCCAGGATTCTTTCTGTGGGAGAAACTGTGTCAAATCCTCCTGCTCTCTGTGTGTGTGTGTGTGTGTGTGTGTGTGTGTGTGTGTATGACTGAGAGAGAGAGAGAGAGAGAGAGAGAGAGAGAGAGAGAGAGAGAGAGAACAGAATAGGCCACATAATGACTCTGAGTAAGGTTTAACTATTGAGTTTCAATGTCAGATCCAAAATGCTTTCCTCTCTTCCAATCCTCCAATCAATGTTGGTATTCATGGAGTCATGGTTATAATTTTTGTATAATGGCCATATTTATTATTGTATTTAATTCTAATATCAGTTTCAGTTAGATAGTTCTGAAATTGGTTTGTTTGGTCCAAAATCATTCTAGCAAGGTTTTTTTCCCCTCCTGATTTCTACAACTTTCAAATGCATGAAGTTGATAAAGCAGTGATCCAAATAAGAGCAGAGGCAAAACACTTTTAATTCTATAATCCTACAACATTAGGGTTTTCATTCTATCATAGTCTCTTTACATTAAACATTTTCTTGATGTCACATTTTTAAGTGATCCCTCAGTCTCTTCCTATTTTAGCACAAGAGCAAGAAACTACGTATATTTAGAAAATTATTATAAGATTGCTATAACAACTTGTAAATTTATTATAATTGCTTATTATTCTGTCTTTCCAACTGAGGCAGTGGCTTCTCATTGACAAGCACTTTACCTTTTCTGTTTCCCACATGCCTTGGTCTGCACTGTGTAATTAAGGAGCCAACCAGCACACCCTGCAAGGGTCATACAACAGACTTCTGTCCTTAAAAGGCTTTTCTTCAGTCTGGGACCTGTGATGGACAAACATAAAAATGTTCTCCTGTACTCATCCATTTCTTCCATTCTTGGGGAAGAGGAACCAACAATTTCAGATGCTTTCATGTAAATCCTTTGTTCCAAACTTTCCTGCCTCCTTTGCGATCCTAAACTATCAGTTAAATACCTCCTTAGTATCTTTGATGTTTCTCCCCTCTTATGCCTTTCTCTGACTACAAATGTTATCATCCTAAAATTCCTACCCTAAATGTGTTCTTCAACCCTTTCCCATCACTGCAATTTCTGTCTCTAAGTTTACATGTTTCAATGACTCCTCACCCCATTCCAATCTGGCTTTCATTAGCCTAACATGTCAGCAAGAGGCTTCGATAGATGAAAATGTCTGGGACAAACTACACTTGGATAGATCTGTTCCAAAGAAGTAGAGGAGTTGATGCCATTGGGATATATGGCAAAACCAGGAACATTTACCTGGAAAGACACAGGGTAAGCTTCTGGCTGTAGACTATGTGGAATGCAGTTACTAACATCAAATCTGTGATGAGGGAGGGTCACACTGGAGTTGTTGGAAGCTTAATTGAGTCCCCAAATCCAACATCGGTCTAACCTGAATCATCTCATGTGGACCAGGTGTATTTAATTAAACATATAGTATGAATACTAGGGAATGAAGTACACTTATACTCCAACGGTTATCCACTGGACATTACAAAAATAAAAGATATATATTTGCACATCAAACTCACAAGGAGAACTTAAGGAGACTTGCCCTGGAGTTCTTACAGCCACAATGATTCTTTAATCAAAGCCCCATGGGGTATATTATTCTAGATTAAATAACCCAGATGTGCCAAAATGTTTTCCTGGGGAACAAAGAGACCTAGAGAAGACCAAGCCCTCTGGAAGTGGATGCTCTATCATGAAAAATGTCTGTTGATCTGTACAGAAGACTTAGGGGAGGATCTTTTGGAAAGGATGACAGATACAGTTAGAAACTAGGGACACATGTCATGAAAGCTTTGGCTTCCAGCCTGCTTTGCCCTTGAATATGGGAGATTAAAAATATTTTCTTCATGTATTGTGATCTTGTTAGTTTTGGACACCTCAGTAAAGGCTGACATACATGTATGACTTGTGTAATGGATAGGAAAGGCAAAGTGAGGAGCCCAAGGAAGTTGGAGGACTCAGCATTGGCTATTGGTCAAAGCCATGGCCTCCCTCTCTATAGGTTACTCACTGGAGGTGAAAGGTAATGAGTGTAGCAAAATGAACACATGTCTCTTTAGCATCCCCTTGGTTTGGGGGTTCCACTATTTTCTCTGACAAGGCGCACTTCTATGTAATCTGTTTTATAGTTTAAGCATGAAAGATCATGCTTATTCACAAATTCTTCCATTTAGTTCCAAGCTTATATTCAACCAAAGACCAACTTGATCTCGGACTTCTTCACTGAGACTTACCCTCTTGATCTACTCCTGGTCAAGTTCTTTACCTTCTTTTTATTATTTATCCCACTATCTCCCTCCATAAAACCATTAATGTTTATGTAGTAACTCAAGATAAACACAAGTTCTTTTGAGTATGTGTTTTCATGTCATCAAATACTTTCAATTTCATCTCTAATATATTTCCCAATTTCATTTCTTCCTCTACATATCACTCTCATGCTGCCCTCATTTCCTCTCACTCTGTTAATTCTTCCTGTCTCTCTTCCCACCTTCTCAAGCCCCTTTCCATCAACATTATATTTCTATCCCAGAAATCAACTTAAATGCAATAGAAAATGAAATACATAATGAAATTTAACCTTTCTGTGTAGTTTCTTTTTTAGCAAGTTTCTCCAGCCAGCCCTTTTAGTTTTATCTATCTTTTCTCCCCCACTTTATTTTTTAACAATGTTTTTATTGATTTTAGAGAGAGAGGCATTACAGAGAAACACATCAATCAGCTGCTTCCTGCAACCTGGCAACCCAGGCATGTGCCCTGACTGGGAATTGAACCAGTCACCTCTGGGATCATGGTTCCATGCTCAACCACTGAGCCAAACCAGATGGGCTCTCTCCACTTTAGTAATAAGCCCTATGTCCCAGCACTCTGATATACTAGCTGTTCAAATATAACATATTCTTTATCTTTTGCTTCATGATTTTGTACACACTATTCCTTCTAACCAAAATATTTATTCCTTCGCTCTTTTCTCCAAATGCCAAGCACTTAATCATCCCACAAAATCAAGTCTATATATTGATTTTTGTGGGATGATTCAGGAAGCAGCCTCTAACTTTTACCTTAAGGCCTTTTCAAAAAATACGCTCCTTCACAAGCACTCCGTACACAACTCTATGGTCACATTTTGGGGAGAAGGATGTCTAAATATATTTTTGACAGTATTTTGAGCTCAGATTGTTTTTTGTATCTGTATCACCATAACATAGCACAGTACCTTGTACGTAATAGTTTCTTAATACATTTTGAGTAACAAAAGAGGGAGCAAATCTAGGGCCAAGACCTGAAGTATGGTCACCAAGAGTAGAATTCAAACCACCTAGGGAGATATTTATTGAACAGAGGAAAACAGCCACCAAATTCAACTGGCAGGCGTAGCACACATGTGTATAAATGCTCTCTCCCTTAGGTAGTCTTCCACCAGGAAAATAGGATAGAGGCATGGAACATCTCCTCACCACCTATCACTCATCTTAGTTAGGATTCACATGTATGTTTTTAGTCACACACAAGAACCCCTAAGGTTGCTAGTGTAGGCTTCCATGACATATTCTTGACACTTACCTACAGCAAGTAATGATTCATCTCCCTGGATCGCACTCAGAGCCTGTGGAATATCTGGAGCATTTTCTGAAGTTTCTTTTATGTCCAGCAAGAGTGGCTGAGACTGGACATGAATGCTGTCTAAATACTCTAATCTACTTCCAACCCACTGGAATGCGGGCTTCACACTCTGCTCATTGTCATGAATTGTGATGCTGACAAGTCAGATTCATAACATTAAACACAGCTGATAGGAGTAACCTCTTCCTTCATCCATTGGGAAAGGAATGGGTGTTCTTCTGTAGAACTGAGCTTCTCCTGCCAATGTAAAGGAAAAGGTAGAATAGGGACTGGAAGATTGACACTTTTTTATTTCATTTTCCCTGGGACAAATGAAATCCTTCCCTTTTTTTTTGTCTTGAGAACTCCCTATCTTATTTTTGTTTGTTTGTTTGTTTTTGTTTTGTTTTGTTTTTAAAGCTCCTTGCTGCTTTCCATAAATACTATTCTGTCACTGCTCTGAAATTTGTTCATATTCTATTATTGGGTTGTTATTATCATGGCCTTTATTATAATGAGTAATAATACTCTGTAGATACATGACATTTTTCCTCTTGGATCATCCTGCTTAGTCTCATAAAAGAAATTAATCAAGTTACACCTTTAAGGAAAGCATTATGCCACTTCACTGTAAATGCAAATCATCTTTATTTACTATGATTGTAATTGTGTACAGTTTTCTAAAGAAGCATGTTAAAATACTAGGGAAAATTTTAAATTGGCCACTACTTAAACTGATTGACTTGTGTCCCCCCAAATTTTGCAAATAGTGTGTTGCAATGCTAATTATGTGAGAAAAATAGATTCAGTGTAACAAAAAGTTAAGTTCATATATTAAGTATATATATATATATAATAGTATTTTCCTAATGTAATACATATTTTTAAATGTCAAGAAAAGCACCCGAATCTTATAATATTGAGCTGACTGTCGTTCTCTTGTTTTCCCTGCTGAGAACACTTGCAAGAGTCAATGCAGAAACCACAGACAGGAAATGTTTCTGACAACATCTCAGAATGTGACTTTTCATCATACCTCTCCCCTTCCCCCAACTTGGATAACTGTTACAATTCCATTCTCTGCAGAGGGAAACAAAAATAAAGTTAATTATCATATTTAATTTATGTATGAGGAAATTTCAAATAATATCTAACTATTAGACTTAAATTTAAATTAATATTTTGTTCTCCAGTGGAGTTTAGCTAAATACTCAGCATCCTACTCTATCTCTCAAATTTTCTCTATCATTAGAAGAAAATAGAAAGGATATAATCAGGGAATTATCTTTAGCCCCATCCACCTGCCATCTGTAATCACCGCTGTTTTCAGGTTCAGCGCCACCTGAGTCCACATCAGTGCAGACAGATCTGGTAACAGATTATTTTGAAGATTGGAGAGGTTCCATGTACAGCCAGGCCTTTTTGATGTATATCTTTTTATTTAGGGTCTGTGTGTGTCTAGAATCAAGGAAAAAAATGTACTTAAAATTATAGCCATAATCATGAAGTATATACATGCTAAGATGACCTCAAAGCAATTTTTTCCAGGTAAAAGAGAGAGAGAGTATTGATTTAGTGTTATTTGAGAAAAGATTCATAATTCAGATGTGAAAAAGTATGGGAGAGTGAGATCAAGAGTCACAGTGGTCACTTCTAATTCCCACATGCAGTTCAGGGACTTCTCTTTGAATTGTGGTTCACTGTGGTAGGGTGAATACCAGTTCCCCAAAGATATCCATGTCTTTATCCTCCGAACCTTACAAATCAGACTTTTCAGATGTAATTGAATTAAATGTTTTGTTATGAGATTATCTTGTATTATCTAGGGGCCCAATGTAGTTAAAAGGCCCTCCTTCTTATAATGGAGGAAAGAGAAGAAGAGTTGTAGAATGAATGTCATGTGATGGCTGAAACAGAAAGAGGCTTCTGAAGACACTACCCTGATGGCTTTGAGAATGGAGGAAGGGGTCCTGAGCCAAGATTGCAGATGGCCATTGGAGGATGGAAAGGCAAGAAGATTTATTCTCCCTGAGAGTCTCTAGAACAGTGATTCTCAACCTTTCTAATGCTGCAACCCTTTAATACAGTTCCTCATGTTGTGGTGACCCCAACCATAAAATCATTTTCATTGCTACTTCATAACTGTAATGTTGCTACTGTTATGAATCCTAATGTAATATCTGTGTTTTTCCATTGCCTTAGGCAACCCTGCAAGCGGTTCTCAACCTGTGGGTCTATGACCCACAGGTTGAGAACTGCTGCTGTAGAGCCTAAGACCATTGGAAAACACAGATATTTACATTAGGATTCATAACAGTAGCAACATTACAGTTATGAAGTAGCAATGAAAATGATTTTATGGTTGGGGTCACCACAACATGAGGAACTGTATTAAAGAGTCATGGCATTAGAAAGGTTGAAAACCATTGCTCTAGAATAGGGGTGTCGAACTCAATCAGAGAAGGGGCCAAAATCTAAAATCCAGCCTAAATCGCGGGCCGAATGGTTTACTGAACAGTCATAAACTGACAATGTCATAAACTGACAGCGGAGTGCAGTGATGACAGCGCGGTGCGGGCCACATTGCAAGGCCTGGCGGGCTGGATTTGGCCCGCGGGCCTTGTGTTTGACACGTGCTCTAGAAGGAAGGAAACCTTGCCAACACCTTGATTCCAGCCAGTGAAAGCCATTTGGGACTTCTGACCTCTCGAACTATAAGATAATGCATTGGTGTTGTTTTAGCTACCAAATATGTGGGTAATTTGTTATAACAGCAACAGGAGACTAATAGGTCCATTGATGATGAAGGGAAATGTAGAGGTTCGCATCACATACTCTGGACCTGGCCCCTCTGAGTTTGAATCTTGGTTCAGTCATTTATCAGTTGTATGACTTTGAGCAAGTTATTTATACTCTCTGTGAATACGTTTCCTTATCTTTAAAATGGGTACACCTATATCACAGCCAACATTATAAAGAGTGCATTAATTAGTTCATATATAGAGCTAAGAATATTGTCTGTACAAAATAAGTGATCAATAAATGTTAGGCATGTAAAGAGAACAACAAGAATTAGTGTATAAATTAGGAAAAATTTGTCTCAGGTAATAATTAGTGAAAATAATTTAAAGCTAATTTTATTTTATTAGTTTCCACATTGTCATACGAAGGATATAGATTCTATATTAGTAATCTCCCAGTTTCCTATCAATTTTGATTCTCTGACCATCACCATGCTGATTACTACCTATTTCTGCTTTATTCCTTAGTTCATTATAGAGAAGACATGTGGTTTCTGACCTCTAACTTACAAACTAAAATAACATATCTATCTATAGATTTTATAAAGTTTGTTAATACTGGGTTTTTACTCATTTTAACCAATTATTATGTCTTAGACAAAGCATTAAAACCACTTTACCATTACTTATGAAACTCAAAAAATGGAAACATGAAACAAAAAATAATCAGATGAGCACAAAGTGATTCTTTTTTCCAGGCCAATATATCATCTTGGTTGGTATGAGAAGAAAAAAAAATGAGAGAGAGAACATTTTTTTTCTCTTAAAACTTTTAATTTTTAACAAATCACCCAAATTTTCCCAAGTAGTGAATATCTCTTTATCACAACTGTTCCCAAAACAAAACAGTCAAGGACTAGTATTAGGCCAGGAAAAGCTCAATGAAGAATGTTGGCAGTGAAGCAAGACAGAGAATCAAAGTACTGAGGAACTGAAAACCCAGCGAGATGCTGACCTTTTCAGTGAAGGGCAAAGGAGCTCCCAATTATGGTAGAAAATATCGAGTGGATTCTCTGGATATACTAGTATTACAGAAACATCTGGGCAGGAGGGACTGATTTTCTATCATTTGTTTTCATGATTTATTTAAAGAGAATTTTTCACTTCAAGGACCACTGAAAAAAATAATTTTATATCACAATAAGAAGCCAGAATTACATAGAATCCCACTATAATTGAAATGAAGTAACCTAATTATTTTCTCTGCTTTATTTCCAAAAGTCATACTCAATTTGCTGTATTGTCACAGGAATTTGAAAGAAAGCAAAAAGATGTGAAGAATTCTTTATTCATTCACTGAAAACTTATTTTAAATTACAATTGACATTTAATAGAATATTAGTTTCAGGTTAGACATTTATATAACTTTGAGGTAATTCCCCAGTAAGCCTAGTGCTCACCTGGCACCATACATAGTTATTATAATATTATTGCCTATATTCCCAATGCTGCATTTTATATCCCATGACTATTTAATAAATGGCAATTTTTACATCTTAATTCCTTCACTTTTTCACCCAGTCTCTAACCCTCCTCACATATGGCAACCATCAGTTTGTATTCTGTATCTGTGAGTATTTTTCTGCTTTGCTTTTTGTTATTTTGTTTTTTAGATTTCACATAAGTGATATCATATGGTATTTGTCTTTCTGTGTCTGACATATTTCACTTGACATAATGCCCTCTAGGTCCATCCATGTTATGCACAAATGGCAATATTCCATTATTTTTATGGCTGAGTAATATTCTATTATATATATATGTATCCCACCTTCTTTACTCATTCCTCTGTCAATGGACACTTAGATTGCTAATATATTTTGGCTAAATTAAATAATGCTGCAGTGAACATAGGGGTGCATTTATCTTTTCAAATTAGTGTTTTGCATTTCTTTGGATAAGTAACTACTCAGAAGTGGGGTTGCTGGGTTATATTGTAGTTCTTTAAAAATAATTTTTGAGGAGCCTCCATACTGTTTTCCATAGCATCTACACCAATTTACAATCCTACCAACAGTGCATCCTCACCATTGTGCAGAATACCATGTTAAGTACTGTATGGCCACTGGAAGGTGTTAAAATTCCTTTGAATAATGGATGGAAAAATTAGAAAACATTATTATAGTTGTTTACTATGTGGGAGTGTAGCAAAACAACTCTATGAAAAGTCTAAGGTAAGGCAACAGACAACCTCCACGCTGAGGAAGGTTTTGGAGACAGGTACCCAGAGCAGCTCCTGAAGAGGTCTATTTAGATCTGAAATTATGACAACCCACAGCATAATATAGATACCATGGGCAGAATGTCTTGGGTTCTTGCTATTTTATTTTTGAGGTATTTTCTTCCCAGTGAATGATTATCTCAGGAGTCAACAATTTTGACAGCTTTGACATATTTGTATTAATAGTCTTCAAGGAAAAATAGTCATTTAGAAAAACAGTAACTGCTACAAAATGGATTCGGAAAAATAAATACCCACTGAGACTCCTAAACCCCCATGTCAAATAAAAAAAGAGCCATCAGTGTGTCTGCTGCACCACTTGTGGGCCTAATCAGTCTGTGTAGCCTTACAGGATGGACAGAGTAGTTAATTAAGAGTCAGGGGAGCTCAGTCCTACAGAGCAGAGAGCAGCTTACAGTGAGTGCAGGGTGAAGTAGCTTATGGCCGGTGCTAACATATTAATCCCAATTCTGTTAACCAGTAGTTTAAAGAACAACATCTAAATTGGATTTTGAATAATTGATGACAACCTCTGAACTATTAAGAAAAAATGTCTCTTTCCTCTAGGAAGCCATATGCCTGTCAATAAGCTTTTTTTTTTTCTCTGATTGGATACAAGCTCTCTCACGAATGTTGTCTTTCTTCTGAAACATGATGAGGAACTCCAGTAACAAATTTTTTATGGAAAGGCTAGAAATCTGACATGTTTCAAAGAGGATTCCAGATTAACTAAACTGACATCAAAGAATCATGCCTATGATTTTATTGGACATGTAGGTACACAACAGGAGAGAAACAGAAATTAAAAATTAACTTTTTTTGCTAAACGTTGTTGGTTATAAGCGTGGGGTTATGAAGGTGCCCACCACAACACAGACTTTGAGAGAAAAAGGAAATACTTCCTAAATCAATCAAAAGATTGTCGGGTTTTTGAAATATAGTGATTACAAAGGATCTTATACAATAATTTATTGCAAACTTGTGTGAATCTTTTCTTCTGATTAAAAAAAGAAAAAAAAAAAGGTCTTTATAACAGTTGGACTTTGTCTAACCTTCAGAAAGAGTGTTTTGTCAGAATCAGTTCTTGCCAAGCTATGAAATGGTACATAATGCAAGTGGCACTTCTGGATCAACTTTTCGTCTTCCTTTTTCTTGTGCATTGCAGACGTTACATCTCTAATAGTTTCCATAGAAACAGCCAATATTGGACTTTTGAAATTGTAGTGGTAATGGGGTGGAAGAGCAAGGAAGATAGTTTTGGAATGAATGACCAGTGGATGTGTTCAAACAAAGTAAAGGATGTGTGACATTGAAGTGTTGAATGAAAGTACACACATTTTATCGGTGGAGCAGGAGGTTTTACAAACTCAGTTAGTAATGGTTGGACATAATAAAGTTGCAAGTCAAAAGTCTGGTTGTTAAATTCTCATCCTAAAATATGTGCTATTTGGCAATGTCTGAGATGATAGTCTTCTAGCCCTTACAGCCTTACTCATTATGTAAAAAGGAACAGCTAACATTGGTGATGCATTCCTTTTTCCAATAAACATGTATGAAATGCCTATTGGATGCCAGGTTCTCTTCAAAGCATTGGGATACATCAACCAACAAAGTAGAAAATAACCTTTCACTGAGCTTACACTGGGGTTGGGATGTAGACCCTAAATAGGGGGAAATCTTATAAATTAATCTTGCTGTGTGGGGGAAAAGAGGGAAAAATTTGAGTAGGATAAGAAACCTTGGGTTTGTGTTATAATTTGATGAGGGTGGTCGGGGAAGCCTTACTGAGAGCATGAGCAAAGTTGAGGAAGTACACCATTGAAATATCTAGGGGATCCCTCCAGGCAGAGAGATAGCGCCAAGAAGGAATACCTCCACATTGCTGCTGCAGCAAGGATGCTAGTATGGTTGGAGGGAGAAGAGTAGGTTGGAAGATTGTAGGTCAGAGATGTAGCTGTCAGTCAAATCATTCGAGTGTTTAGGCCATTTGAAAGATTTTGGCTTTTACTCAGAGTTAAAGGGGAAGCCATTAGGTCATTGGTTTTCAAAGGATAGTCCCTCGACCAGCAGCACCAGCATCATCTGGGGAATTGTTAGATATTCAAATTCTCAGGCCCCATCCCAGACAAAAATTTATGGGATGGGCCCCAGCAGTCTGTGTTTTAATAAGTGCTCCAAATGATTCTGGTACATGCATGTTCAAGGTGGAGAAATGCTGCCCTAGGTGATTCCGAGCAAAAGAATGTCATGATCTAACTTGATTGTTTATCTTAAGACCACTTTGCATTGACCATTTGTGGGAGAGCCCCATGATTTATACTCCAAATGTGGGCTTTTTTTGTGAATAGAAGAGCAATTAAAAATAATTAACAGTTATAATTTATCTACAACAGCTAGGATTTTCCCAGGCAAACCAGGACATAGGAGACCACAAGGCATTCATTTATTCCATGACATAGTACAGGCTTTTCTTCTAAAAAGAGATCCAGTCACCAACACAGACTTCTACACATGGGAAAAGAAGAGAAAGAGGAAAAGCATTGTAAAATGTGGCTTCCCATTCTGGGACCTTTCACTCTCATTAGCGACACCCAGCCTGAGGTTCACAAGGATGGCCCTCTCTCACTTGAAAACATAGACAAGTTACCATGCATATCTAAAATGATTTAAACGAAGCTGGAGCCAGAATGGGATTTTTTTTCTTTTATGGAAGCCTGACCTTTGGACTTGCTCATTTCATTACCAAGTATTTTACTGCTGACATTTAGTCTGGGCCAAAGTTTGTCCCTATGCATTTTGAAGTCATGACATTTCATCATGTGGTATTTTGCTTTTGATTAAGGTACTATAGAGCATCAGTTACCTTGTAAATTTAACACTATTTAAATATTTTATATGAACATGCTCTGTTTTAAAAATGTGGCTGTATCTAATTTGATATTTAAATGAGGACTCTCTCAAGGGTGAAGTGTTGCTATTTTGAAAGATAGGCTGAGTTGCATTCCTAACAGGCCCCAGGTAGACATCAAGCCGGAGAGTGTGAGCTGAAGCACCCAGGATCAGTGTCTCCTCCCTGTGTGCCGTTTTCTCCATGACGCTGTGGGATACTTCACGTCTCAGGAGACCTCATTTCAACATGGCCAACCGCAGTTACAAAGGGAAGATGGCAATCTTCACTATTAATAAAATTGCCCAAGGAATATATGAACCAACTAAAATAAAAACTCATAATTGTAGCTTGAAAAGAGATTAAAGATTGAATCTGATGCCTCCCCGAGGCAGGCAGTCCATAGACCACCTGTGTGAAGGTCACCTGGAAGACACATTAAATATACAGACCGTCTGCCTGCCAGACCTACTGAATCAGGCTCTCTGAAATCTGCATTTTTAATAGGCACTCCGGGTAATTTCTATACACACTAAAGTTTGTGAAGCCCCATGGCATGCACAGTGTCCAAAAAAATTATTCAGGGCACAAAAGGTGAAGACAAGAACAATTACAATGTTCAGATAATTTTCTGTGTATAAAACCTTTTTGGTATGAATGATTGTACATTAAGGAGAAAGAGGGAAGAGAGAGACATACCAAAACCCAAAGGACTCACTGCAGTGAGCAAGCAGGGGGAAATGTTAAAAGCTTGAGAAGCAGCCACATAATTGCTGGGGTGGGAGTTTATGGAGCCTGCCTGGACATCTCTTGGGACTAACTCCACATTGCTAATTTACAATCACATGCTGCATCTGCCACTTTTACAAATCAATGAGAATGCCCACCCTTTAACGGCATGGGGTGACTTGTAGTGGCTGCCAGTGTGGGCCACTCAGATGAGACATTTCCGGATGTCAGGAAAGAACCTTTGTGACGCACATTCACACACACACACACACACACACCCTCCTTGATGTCACTTCCAATTTATTTTATCTTAAATTGTCAGCAAGAGGAAATCACGCCCATATTAATAACTAGATGTTGTATTTATGCCAAGAAAAATAAACCCTGCTGATAGCTCTGCAGACAGCTGGTTAGCTCTCAGTAGGGCCAAGATAGGGAAAAAAAGGACCTGGCTTTTTTGTATTTGTGGAAATTTTATAATATTTAGGGAAGGGAACTGGTGAGTGAATGGTTTCAATGTCTTTGTTTAAAAAAGGCATTTTGAAAAAAATAATCAAGATTGTCATTAAACATGATTTTTACCATAAACAACAGAAAAATGGAAATCATATTAAGATAAAGTTATGATAAGTTTCAACCATCTGGGAATCTAATTATGTTAAATAAAAAGGAACTAAGATATTCTTTTTACTTTTCTAAAGACAGATGAAGAAATTAAGATGCTGCTTCTATGAGTCTAATTCTGATCAAAAAGCAAGAACTGAATTGTTCATGGTGTGAAGTGGTTATGTGGAAACCAATGCTGGCCATAACCAGACCTGGGACTCAAATATTTGAAAGTAGACTTCAAAATTACTTACAGGAAAGAAGCAGGTTTGGCTTTTATATGAGCCTTAAAATAAAATGTTGCTCAAGGGGAGTGGTAGGAAAATGAACTTCAATTTATATAATCTCCATTCAAATGGGGAAGAAAATATTTGTGAGGGAGCAGATTGAGCTGCACAAGAAGCTTTCTGGAGCCTGGGAATATAAAAGAACATGAGGAAGAGGTGGGAGAAGGGGGGCATAGCAAGGGATGGAAACAAAAGGGCTGCCTAGACTTGGAAGAGCAGTGTCAGAAGGGTTAGAGGCCAGAGTTACTGAGGCTTGCGGATCTGCTAAAGACAAGAAAAGGCTTAGCAAGCTAAGTTCAGAGACAGACTGTGAACAAAGACAGGATAGGATCACTGCTGGGGGGGAAACTGTGCCCTGTTAACAGAGGGCTGAAATGTTTACCAGACTATCGATTTATTAAGCTTCATAAGTCCTAGGCCAAGCACAGTGCCTGTCAACCATCAAGTATATCACACACGTTAAAGGAATAGATTGACGAGGAGTTCAGATTGTGAAAGTGATTTTTAAAATAGAAAAGTGGTAGAATAAATATGATTTTTATAAGAGAAATCTCAACATCAAGATAAAACTTTCAATTAATAAAAGGACTTGGCTATTTTAAAATTACATATCTCTGCCCACTAAGAAGAATGACCTCCCAAGATGTCTAATCTGACATTAGAACTGTCATTAACTATGTTCAGAATCAAAGTGTAAGATTTCAAAGATACACTCAGAGCACTAATCTGAATTTTATAAAGGAAAAAAAGAGGTTGGTTTTGGATATTACAGAACAGAAATGTGACCATTTCTGCCATAATTCTATAATGTCTTATAAGGTAGAGAAATTAGAGTGATTTAGATTAAAAATATTTAGAATTTACTAAAAAAGAAAAGTGTAATTAAAAGACTTGTAGGATTTATTTTTTATAGGATTAACTAAAGTCTATATAGGAAATGAAATAATTGTGATTCCAGTAGAACATCCTTTTGTATTTAGAAAAAAATTGGTGAAGGGTTAATTTGGTGATGAAACAAAAAATGGATTTATAAATTTCAAGCATTCTCCAATAGGACCAACATAGAATGAGATATTTCCAAGCTGTGCTGTATGACTCTGTGTTTGGCCTTGTTTTGTTCAATGTTTTGATCAATGGTTTGAATTTTAAAAAACAAACAAACAGAAAAGGTACTTATAAAATTTGAATATGACACAAAGCTGGAGACAAAAATAATATTACACTGCCAGTCCAAACAAGATGGCACATACTCATTGTCTTAGTTTGGGCTGCTATAACAAAGCAACATACTGGGTAGTTTATAAACAACAGAAATTTATTTCCCACAGTTCTGGAGGCTGGAAGCCTGAGAACCTGGAGCCACCCTATTTGGGTTCTGATGAGGACCCTCTTTCAGGTTCCCCACTGCCTTCTCACTGTGTCCTCACCCGGTGAAATGGGGGAGAGAGATCTCTGAGGTATCTTTCATAATCCCATTCATGAAGACAGAGTATTCATAACCTAACCACCTCCTAATGTCCCCCACCTATTAATATCATCACATTGGAGGTTGGGATTTCAACATTCAAATTTGGGAGGACACAAACACTTAGTCCATAACACTCATATATTTGTTCACTAAGTACAACTACATACTCTAGAAACAACGCTAATGACAACCAGAGGAGAACTCCAAAAGGTGGTGTGGTCACATCCTAAAACCCAAAGATGTTCACATCCTAAAACCCAGAATAGATGAGTGTGTTTCCTTACATGGCAAAGGGACTTCACGGATGTGATTAACTTAAAGAGCTGGAGATGAAGAGAATGTCCTGGATTATCTAAGAGGGACCCTGTAATCACTAGGATCCTTATAAGAGTGAATCAGGAAGATCAGCATTAGAAAAGGAAGAGTATATCATGTTGGAAGCAGAGGGAGTTTGAAGAGATGTGCCATTGGCCTCAAACATGGAGCAAGGGGCCACAAGCCGAGGAATGCAGCTAAGACACTGGAAAGGCAGGAAACATGGTCTCCCTAGAACTTCCAGACACCTGGATTTTAGCTAAATGAAACACAATTTTGAACTGACCTCTGACTGACCTTATTGGAGAATAAATCTGTGTTGTTTTAAGCCACTAAATTTGTGGTAGTTTGTGATAACATCAATAGGAAACTAAAATAGTAAGAGGAAGGAGAACTAAGTAACTCCTCCAGAACTGGGGGGAAAGTATCAGGATGCCTCATGCCACCCCCTTTCACCACCCAACAGAACATAATTCCTATATATCCCAACCCTTAACCTAGTAGCTACCTGTCCATTTAAGCCCACTCCTCTCTTTGATTAAACAAGAAAATGGCTAAAATAAAAATATAATGGCAAAACTAAATGTTGT
Source organism: Pipistrellus hanaki (assembly GCF_964339955.1). Lineage (NCBI taxonomy): Eukaryota > Metazoa > Chordata > Mammalia > Chiroptera > Vespertilionidae > Pipistrellus > Pipistrellus hanaki. Next base: position 67,351,304 of record NC_140506.1, on the reverse strand, counting down.
TGAAATATGGAAAAACTGGGTGGATCCTACAGTATTGGTGGGAATATAAAATCGTGGTCCTTTCTGAAAAACAGAAAGCTTCCCTTAATACTTTACATGCAACTCTCATAGGATCCAGCACTTTTCACAGAGAAGGGAAATCTATGCTCAAACAAAAACTTGCATGCAAATATTCATAGCAGCTTTATTCAAAACAGCCCCAACTAAAAATTGTCAAGGTGTCTTTCAATAGGTGACTGGCAAAATTAACCATGATTACTGGAATATTACCAGGTAATAAAAGAGTATGAACTACTAATGCATTAAACAACTTGGATGACTTTTGTCAAGGGCTGTGGATGGTGGGAGGAGGTGGGCATGACTATAAAATGGAATTAGAAAGCAAGCATTTTGCAAATGGAACTGTTTTTTATGTTGATTATATCAATGTCTTTATCTTGTTTGTAGTATAAGTTTTCAAGATGTTACCAGTAGGGAAAATTTGTTAAGGGTACATAGGATCTCTCTGCATTTTTTCTTACAACTGTGTGTGTGAGTATATCTCAAAATGAAGTTTAATATTTAAAAAGGCCTTGCAAAAACTAAAGCCAAAAGTATGTTTATTGGTGACAGAATATTCAGTAGTGCTCTTAATAATAAATTCTCTCCGTTTTTGTCATAAACAGCTACTTATCCTTTGATTTTTCAGAGATATTTTCACTGGGAGTAGCATGCTGGGATGGTCTTTATGGTTTTGTCCTGCCTTGAAGATGTCACTCTATCATCTCCTGGCTTGTACAGTTTCTGATGAAAAATGTTGTTCCTTTCTATGTAAAGTTTCTTTTTTCTCTCTGAGTTCCTTTACAACTTTCTCTTTGATTCTGAGCTTCTTTAATATGGTACATCAAGATATGAAGCTTTTGTTGGTTTTGTTCTGCTTGGAGCTCTCTATACCATTTTAGCATCTGGAAACCTGAGCTAAGATTACCTTCCCTTAGCTATAAAAGGGGAGGTGATGACAGATTCAAAATCTCTGAAAATCATTTCCTTCATCAAAGTGTCAGAAACAGTGCAAACTGGTCAACATCAACATTCTTTAAACTCTTCAAATTAACAAAATGTTACAAGAATTAAGGAGCACTTATTCAAGAAAAAAAAAAAAAGTCTGAATCTTGGTATGTACAGTAAGAAAGAGTGTATGAATTTGCCTTATTTCCATCCCGTTCTTCTCATTTTGATGGAAACCTTGAAAATTTTGAGCCTCAGGACCATGATCTCTGTGAAACCCAGAGTGTAGCAGGACAAAATTGGTTTGGAGCTGCCCTAAAATCTATATCACTAAAGGACCGTCACTTTGGCTTGAATGACAGCTTTCTGTAAAAGCTCATTTTAAAGTATTTGTCTTTATTGGGCCTGACACAGAACTCACACAGTCGGAAAGAGCTTATTCATAGCGTTTGTTGAATGTAAAAAGTTTAGGAAGTGTAAGGAAGAAGAGGAGGAGGAAGAAGAAGAGGAAGAGGAAGGAGAAAGATCATCTTTGCTGTAATGAGAACAGAATTTACAGGTATGGGGAAGAAAGAATAAAGATATGTCAAATCATAAGAGGACTGAGAATGGATCATTATGTTTCAGAATGTGGATATTATGTTGTATCTTGAGAGCAGTTTCAATGAAGTGGGGAGAGAAGATAAAGAATGGGAAAGCAATTGAAAATAGGTACGGGCAATCTTAGAATCATATTATTTCTGGTCTCCCTGGTCCCTTACCTAACTACTTCATTGTGTAGGTGTGGAATGGAAACCCCAAGAAATTGATGAACAAAGAGATAGCTGGTTACTGGCACTCACATTTTTTCATTCTCATTTCAAATATGTCACACAAAATTTCCTGCTTCTGAACAAAAAAAGGTAGATTATTTTTATTGATTATTAGTTAAAAACAGACATTCTAGACTTTAGAAATAAAATATTTTTCTTTCTCTAAAAAAAAAAAAAAAAAAAAAAAAAAAAGCTGACCATTAATTTGGTTGTGACATTGTAAGAAAGACAAAAATACAGAAATTATTTTCCCAATTCCTTTTTTTCATACTGCTATCTATCTATTTCAGAGAAGTAGCATGTGATTTGCCCCTCAGTTGCCATTATACAGACACCACAGTCAGTGATTCATTGAACTTTGAATGTTAACAGCAAAAGGACAACTTTATTTTTAATTTGGTCACTTTTTTTTTTCATGGACTTAACCCCACAAAAGAATATTATCTCTGGTTCTTAAATCTTTTGCTCGGAGTGAGTTGTATTTTGTTTTGGAATAATAAGAATTGAATTTCTCTTTTTAACTCAAAATCAAGGTCTTCCAAAGGCCTCTCTGTACCACCCCTCCACCTCTTATCTATATTTGATGCTCTCCAGAGAATATTAGGTGGGTGAATAATATCAAGTTTTTATCTAAATATCATCCAGCTCAGCATGGCCTCATAGGAGAAAATGGAGAGAATAATCACAGTGGTCAAGGAGCTAAAGACTAAACTTGATCCGTAATTAAACACTGCATTCACTTTTCGCCAAGCACAGAGCTTGCAGGTATTACTGATTTCTGATTTTTTTTTTAATATGACATTATCTCCACTTGAAAGCTTTCTTTTAAGACACTTCTTTGACAAGTAGTCTAAATTCTTTGCCGCTTCCAATATTAATTTTTGTTATATATTTCTAATGTATTCTATACAATGGGATAGAAACATTTTATGCAGATTTTTAATTAAGATTAGTCAGAGCTACTATGCTCATAATAACAACAAATAGACACATTCCAGACATATAGACTGTGTAGTTCTGGCTCATTAGATAGAATATGTAGAAAATAGTAATCAAAGAATCATTTCTTTGAACATTTACTTTAATTATGGTACTATGTACTACATATAATATTTATTCTAGGGGTGTGTAAAGGATTTTAAGATGAAAAATGTAATTATGGTAATTATGATTTGAGGGCTTTTTTTCTTGTATGTTTTTTGGAAGTATGTGTGCCATAAAAATTCTAAGTAAAAAAAAGGCTCTGGGCATGAACAAACACTTAGTTTTTTAATAAATAATTCTCATCATAGTCAATACTGTTGCCATATTAGCATATTATCGTTTGTCTTTTTTTCTTTTTCATAAAAAAAAACACCTTCTTGTTTAATTATGTACAGTGTAATGTCTCAGGGTTTTCTTGGGTATGGAGCACTTAGCATACCCAAGAGAAGCTTCAGTAGATATTTTTTACTTTTTGAATCTGAAAAGAAAATAAATGTATGTGTTTTTTTCTCTTACTATGGAAGATAAGCTTCAGTAGATATTTTTTACTTTTTGAATCTGAAAAGAAAATAAATGTATGTATTTTTTCTCTTATTTCTGTGTTCTTTGTGAAGAGAAAAGCTTTGACACATTAAAACAATAGATTTAAAATTTATTTTCTTTCTGAGATGCTATATATCATATAAAATACATATGCATAATAAAGAATAGAAAAATATAGTGAAATAGGGAACTAGCTAACCGCGATCCTTAAATAACATCACACAAACACATACTCATACATACACACACAGATCTTTACTCACATAAGATGAATTGCCTAGAGAAGGAAAATATTTATTTCTTAAATGAAAAATAAATATTTTGAATAAAACTTTATTTATACCAATTGTTAGTATACTCATATATTTAAAAAGAAAAAAGTGAAGAAAATGAAGTTTCAAAACAGCAAAAATTTACTACAAATCTCATCATTGATCACTCAACTTTAGTTTTGATGAACATCAAGCTGGCCTCCCTTTATTCACACAAAGCAGCTTAAAAGATAGAAATAGTTTAGACAATGCAGTAGTATTGCACATAGTATTTTAAACTTAAAATTACACTTAATTTTTATTCCAGAAGTGGCTTTCTGAGGTAGCTGCGTGGTTTTTGTTAGCTTCCACCATGGAATTCCACGGCCAGGGCCAAAATGAGCAGAAGGTGATGGTGCCATCAACCTCATCTTCAGATACTTGCAAAATAGAGTTCGGTTTCATGTGTGACTTTATGAGTAAGTGAATATGCAGAGAGAGGGCTGGATCATTGTGTGTTTTTTCTTTGTTTTGTTTTTTAATTTATCTTTATTGTTGAAAGTATTACAGATGCCCCCTATTTTCCTTCATCTACCCTCTCTACCCTTCTCCACTCCCACCTCCGAGGCCTTCACCCCACTATTGTCTGTGTCCAGGGGTTATGCATACATGCCTAAATTCTTTGTTTAATCTCTTCTTGCCCTCCTCCAGTCCCCCTTTAAGTATATAAACCTCACAATAGATGATGTAGAAGAGATTCATTATAAAACAAAGCCAGGAAAACAACTGGGTTGGATCATGCTAAAAGGAGATAATATTACTTGCTTCCAAAGTATCTCCAACTAGAAATGACCAATGATGTGAGAAATTGTTGAGAAGCAATACAGTTTGTGATTTTAGGTGTCCTTCGTTGGCAGTATAGTTATTAAACATTTTCATATTGCTTTCATTACTTTTATGTTATTACCAGATGCAATTAAGGATGTTGCATTGCTTTTGTTGAAAAATTATACTAATTTTATTTGACTAACTAAAGGAAAGGAAACTAAGGTGAAACAAAGAATTATTGAAGCTTGTGCATGCCTGTGTGTGTGTGCACACATGTATATAAGACATATCTCTTAATGATAGCTTTAAATTGAGAATAAAAAAATTAGTGTCTTTTATTTATAGCAAAAAAATAATGAGTTTAATAAAATGTAATATTTAGTTTGCAGATTTGTTGAGAGAGTTAGAGAACCAAGTCCATGAACTATGACTCAATGAGCACTATATGGAAGCAGAGCAAAGATCGAAAATGATTATGAAGTCACTACCACCACTTCTACAGTTCATATCTGAAATGCTAGAAACATTATATGACAAGTATTACTAAAGTCTAAACATAGCTGGCTATCCATTCCAGATAAAGAAAGCCAACCAAACAGCAATGACAAACTAAACACAGCTAGGTTTGTTACATTTCCTGCTTTGGAATTGAAGACTTGTGAAAGCTTTTGTCTAGTAGATTGGGGTCCATGTGCCTGCCAGCTGGCTGCCAGATGGTTAGAGAAGCAAGCATTCTGGATTGTACCTCTCCAATGATGGGATGTATAATATGGGGATCTATATTGTGATTTTTGAAGAGTTGGATGGTCACAAATAACAGTTATCTATTACATATCTCCTGTTTATTGGTCTCATAATTTCCTTTTTCATTACATACTTCTCCTTTAATGGAACACACTCAATACTACTGAGAAATTGTGCATGGGAGACAAAATTTTGAGCACTTGCATAGCTAAAAAGAGTTATTTTTAACTAATACTTCAATCTTGAAATATATTTGACTCCCTGCTAAGAAATGTGGGGGAAATATCGCTCAGATTTCCTCCCACATTTGATCTCTTAGCTTTCATTTTTAATTATATTATCATTTTAACATTTCCAAGAAGTATAACATTCACATTGGATTATGTAACTATAATTCAGTTCTTTAATCTTCAGTGTTGGCATAAATGGACCCAAATCTCACTAACCATGCTTTTCTACAGTTTTCATTTTCTTAATCTCTTTATATTGTGTTGTTTCCTTTTTGGTTACATTTCACTAGGCTAGAGTGGGAAGTTCTGTCTTTTACATGAAATATAAAGGACAATTTTACTAAATATAAATTTGGTGTAACACTTTTTCTTAGAAGTTTATAGATATTTCTTCAGTTTCTCTGGAGCTAAAGATTTATTTTTTGGAGACTTCTGAAGACTGACTTATATTCTCCTTTCAATGTTATTTACTTTTTCATTCATTCATAAATGATTATATAATTCTTCCTTTATTCTTAAACCCCAAGGAATTGCCAGAAGGCATGGTTTTATAGCAAACCCCTTCCATCCATTTTTCTTGGAATACTATGAGACTTGATCTGTAGATTCAAGCCTGCTATGTTTCAAAAAAAATTATTTTAGTAGTATACTTGAATTTTGTAATACTTTGGAATGCAAATTATATACAAATCAATATCCTTTGCTAGATACATAACTTTATCTGCAGTCATGTTCATGTTTCATTTTGTTTTCTACTATTTTATTTATGTGATTACGTTAGCCTATCCACTACACTTTTGACTTTGTTTTCAGTGACATTTTTAATGTGACTTTTGGAACCATTTGTTTTTGTTGTTCACTTGCATTTCTTTCCTAAGATCAGTAAGACCACTTTTCAACACGTTCCTTTATATTTCCTCATTTGAACACTTGTACCTGTAACTCTTCTCCATTTGCAAAATTTAAAACAGTTATATCATCTATAATTTCTGTTCCTATGACATTATCTGCATTTGTTTGAATAATTATTTTCATATCTCTTCTACACTAGCCTTTTGAGTACTTTCACTTCTTTATAAGAAACATGCTTGCATGTGTAGTTTTTATGTTATAGTTTTGGTGGTTACTTGATAAGAGACTCATCTTGATGACCCTGCTGGCCTTCTTCCTTTTGATAGCTTAGTTGAGAGCTGGTGGACTGAACTCCTTGTCTGCTGAGAGCCAAGGTAGTTGGCTCTTGGAAGCAGCCCTGGCATGTAAGATTGCTTCCAGGGCTCTTGGTCTGTGCATCTTGAACTTTGGTATACATAATCCTTAGTGTAGTTCCAGAGCCTAGAAATAATTCATGTATTACTTATTGCTTAGTGTAGGGACCAGAAACACTACAACCCAAGGGCCAGATCCAGCCCACTGCCTGGTTTTGAATGGCATCTTAGCTAAAAATTGTTTTTACATTTTTATGTAGTTAAAAAATCCAAAGAAAATTAATAATTCCTGAAACATGAAAGTTATATGAAATTCAAATTTTAGTAGCCATAAATAAAATTCTGTTGAAACATAGCCCTGCTCATTTGTTGATGTACTGTCTGCAGCTGCTTTCACACTGCCATAGCAAAGTAGAATAGTTGCAACAGAGAGTATATGGCCCACAGAGGCCAACTCTATAAAATACATGCTAGTTGGCCCTTTACAGAAACCATGTGTCTACCCATGACTTAAGAGAAACTAGGTGTTTCCCAGTCCCCATATGCAGCATGCCATTAGGCACATACTTACTCCTTGAGTACTCAGTTGCATATCCAGCACCCTGACCAAGCCAGACCCTTTCTCCTAGAAATCTGGCTCTGATTCATACAGAATATCTGTGTCTAAACCATGTTAGAGAAAAATGAGAGTCTGGGGATCTACTAGGATACTAAGCCTGCTATTTCTCTGCTTATGAATGTTTCCCTAATAAATTCTCTGTTATATTGGGACCTTGTGATGCTAGTGGCATGTGCCTATGACATTCTTGCATGACGTTACTCATCTTTGAATGTTAACAGCTACTAATGGAAAGGCATGTGGGGGGGTCTAAGAAGACAAGCAGTGGCTGGAAGACAAAAAAATCTAAAGCAATACATAGCTTCTCTTTTTATCTTTCCTACCATTTTGAGCTCTCAAACTGGAACTAGATGGGGAAATTTAAAAAAATCTTTCTAGACAACTCTAGAACTCCTAAAATTAATCATAACTCTATGTAATCTTAAATATTAGGAAATAAATACATTGTTGTTGATCCCTCGTTTTGGTTATCATTTTCAGTATTTGGCAAGTAATCTTAAAAAGTTGTTCTGTTTCCCAAAACCGGTTTGGCTCAGTGGTAGAGCGTCGGTCTGCGGACTGAAGGGTCCCGGGTTCGATTCCAGTCAAGGGCATGTACATTGGTTGCGGGCACATCCCCGGTGGGGGGTGAGCAGGAGGCAGCTGGTCGATGTTTCTCTCTCATCGATGTTTCTGGCTCTCTATCTCTCTCCCTTCCTCTCTGTAAAAAATCAATAAAATATATTTAAAAAAAAAAGAAGTTGCTCTGTTAGCCATGATAATTTTCTTGCTACCTTGATGAGGGAATTTCCCCCCGCTCCCCATCATTAGTTATTTTTTGTTGGTGATGAGATTTGAAGAATCTGAGGAAAGAAATTTTTTCTTCTGCCATTTTAAAGTAGAAACTCCAGGCTATTTTTATATTCTTATAATTATTTTAGAATAATGTATAATTGATTTTGTTCCATGTCCTTGAATTTAATGTCTGTCCTAACATTAGACTACTAAGATTTCAGCTATGTGTGAAAGAAGAATCACTAAGATTTATTTAAACTCTCAAGTTGACATTCTTAGGACTATCCTTTTAATTAAATATACTAGGCTTATGCTAGTAAGAGTGGACAGTTAAGTCCTTTGTAAAAATGAAGCCCATTATTTCTTCTGGTAGAAAGAAAATAATGTTGACTTCAAAAAAAAAAAAAACCACAAAAAACAAAAAAAAAAACAGAAACAAAACAAAACAACAACAAAAAAGCAAAAATCATGGGTCATAATTACAAAACACTTCCCTCAATTTGCCCATATCAGCTACCAAGAATTTTCTTTCACTTATTCTTTAAAACCAAGCTAATTTATTTTGCAGGTTGTCATAATTTCAGGACATATTGTACATACCTCTTAAAATAATTCTTAGAAACTGCATATGTGAAATTTTTATGTGAAAAATTTGTGAATGAAGTTTATTGTAAATTCCCAATTAGACAAGGATTTCAGAATTTTCTTTTTTTCCTTCTTCTTCTTTTTAAAAATAAGATTTTTTGGCAAAATGTTTTAGGAGTAGTAAGCCAAGACTGAGAGAATAAAATTAATAGGAATGTCAATTGTATATAGAATAATTTGGATAACATAAAAAGAGAAGTTTTCGTGTGTGTGTGTGTGTGTGTGTGTGTGTGTGTGTTTAAAGAAGGCTGCCTTAGTTACAATCAACCACAAAATATGAAGCTATGTAGTCCTAAGATCTAGTAGCATTTTGGGGAGTTAGAATAAAGACAAGCATTAGATATTTATTTTACCTTGAGTATAAGAAAATGTCAAAATATTTACAGAAAGATATGAACCATGATTAAAATTTTTAAAAATTGTTTTCCCTTTGTTTAGGATTCTGTGATGTCTAATAGATATTATTTTCTAAGAAAAAGAAATATAATTTTACCTATGATGAGTTAAAACTTTATATATTAATATACGTTTATTGATTTTAGAGGAAGGGAGAGGGGTAGAGAGATAGAAACATCAATGAGAAAGAAATATCGATCAGCTGCAGCAGGGTTTGAGCTTGCAACCAAAGCATGTACCCTGAGTGAAAATCAAACCATGAGCTCCTGATTGATGGGCAGAAACTCAACCACTGAGCCTCACCAGCCAGGCATAAGTCAAAACTTTTGATTAGCTTTGTTTTGATGCCTCTATGTCCCAAGTTGAATAGAAATTTGTGGTATACAGGGAAAATTATTCAAAGATGGCACAGAACAAATTGAAAAAAACTGCTCATAACTAAGACAATTGATAATAGCAGAATGCTTATTGGATTCTTTTCTTCTCAACTCTTTAATGAGTAATGATATTGACAACAACTGTTTTCTTCCTTACCCTAGTAATGAGGAATCATTGAAATAAAATAAAAATTATGCACACTGTTAAGATTTCATACTTCTACTTCATTCAAAGATAAGTCGTAGAAAATTCTTACAATGCCAATGGTTTTTTCCATGTGGTTTGTCTTCTGCTACTTATAACATTATAACTTAAATTCTATTATTTCCATAGTAAATAAATTATTTAATATTCTTGAAGATTATTTCCTTCATTTAAAGCCAAGATTGTTAATATTTATGTACAGCTCAAGAAAATGTATCTTAATTCTTTCAAAAAATTTCAGTTTAATCTACAATATGTGATTATGATTATTGGGATATATTGCTTAAATAAACATTTTACATTGGCTACTTATAGAAATAACATAATATGATCTAAATACTATGCCATTTCTCAGTCATAAAGGTTTTATTAATTTTATATTACCTATTCTGATTTCATTAATTTATGTATCATTATGAATACTCATGGATAATATTTTCCATTTAGGAATTAATCTCTACACAGAAAACTCAAAAGTTGGAATGAAGGAGAAGATATTATATCCAAGAAATGGTAATATGTAAGTACCATTAACTAGCTATTTCATCTTCATTGTAGGTAAGAATATTGAAATGATAGTTAACTGTATATAACTAAAAGGAAAAAAGACTGAATAATTGAGAACAAAAAGGTATGTGAATACTTCCAAGTTCTGACAAATACTATAATCCTGTTTATGCAAAGATATGCTATTTTGAGTACGAAAGCTCCCTCCTCTCCCCCACAGATATTTAATATCTCACCAGCTAGGATTTCTAATATCTAACTTGTTCTAGTTCCCCCCAAAATGCTTTTGATTTTAATTAGTAGTAATCAATAAACATATTTCTTTGGATTTTTTAAATTCCTGGAGTGAATGTCTTTCATTCCCAGGTATGATGAGTTTCCATTTGACAACTATCACTTCTTCTTAAAGCAAATGTACAAGTTAGAGTTGAAGGCTTAGAGAAACCCCAAGGCAACCAGGCATTAGAAAGCCAGAATTCCAGATGGAAGGGAGTCAAATATGGGGAGTTGACACTGTATAAACCACTTTTCTTATACTTAGCAAACAGAGGAAAGCTGAGAATACAGGAGTAGGCCCACAGATAAGAATCAGAGCAACTAGCATCGACTCTGGTAATTTCCCAGGACTAGAAAGATAAACATTAGAGTCTATAGCATAGGACTGCCAAAATAATTAGGACTTAAGGGACTAAGATCTAGATATATTTTCTTTATATTTTAAATTTATTATTTTATTTTATTTTTCCCATCACCATTTATCCCCTCTATATCCTCTTCCACCTCCACCAAACCCCCTTCCCCCAACACTCACCACACTGTTGTCCATATCCATGAATTCTCTCTTTTTTCTCTTTTTTGCTCAATCTCTTCACCCCCTCTCCCCAACATTTCCCACAGAGCTCTTAGCCTGCTCAGTCTGTCTCTTTATTGCTTGATAATTCAGTTTGTTCATTAAATTCTACATATGCATGAAATCATTCAGTACCTGTATTTCTCTGACTGGCTTATTTCATTTAGCATAATGTTCTCCAGGTCCATCCATGCTATTGCAAAGGGTAAAATTTTCTTCCTTTTTATGGCTGAATAGTATTTTGTTGTATAAATGTACCACAGCTTTTTTATCCACTCATCTGATGGACATTTGTGCTGCTTCCAAATCTTGGTTATTGTAATGAGCATAGGGGTACACATATTCTTTTAAATTAGTGTTTTGGGTTTCTTTGGATAAGTTCCCAGAAGAGGAATTGCTAGATGAAAAATAAGCTCCATATTGATTTTTCCCCAAAATGCATCTATAATAATAAAAGCATAATATGCAAATCAACCAAACCACTGAAAAGCAGAATGACCCTCTGGATGACCTTCTGGGTGACCATCCTATGGCACCCACTGCCACCAGGCCAGCCAAGGCGGGTGTAATGTGATTGGTCCCAGAGCCCCATCATCTCCTCAGGACCTCCCCACAGAGGGAGGCCCAGGCCACCAGCCAGCGGGGCAATTGATCATAGCAACCTGTCGTTCCACCATTTGGTCAATTTGCATATTACCCTTTTATTATATAGGATTTCTTATTCTTTCACAGCATGTTATGTTTCTCAAATATATTTAGTCAATGAAAGCAACTTTCTTTATGCACTTGGACCTAGGAATATGTTCTTCCATATGTGTTTTGGAAAATGCTACTTGGACACATCTGAAAGAGTGGTATTGAGAGTTTTCCTGGTTATCATCTTTAGTTAACTATTTTAGCTTTATATCCAGCTACACCTGGATCCCTCTGCTGACTGATCAGGACGGAAATAAACAGGCAAAACACAGGCTGGGCTAGAAGAGCCATCCTCAGGAGGCCTACAATTGCAGGGTGGTATAACATTTGGACCTTTCTCCTCTGTTATGTCTGCCACCACCAAACAATTCTTCAGCCAAGATTTCAGTGTCCAGAACACGGAGCTCCAGTTTCTCACATTGACCTACATGTTAATCCTCAGACTTACTCTTTTCTTTTCCTCAAGGCCTTGTGGCTTTCTGGTATAGTGGGTTAAAGAGAAAAAACACATCTGGAAGAGGCCACAGGATGTAAGTGATAGCAAAAGTACTAGCAAAGAGCATTAAAGCAATTACCTTGGATATGAAATTACAAGTGTTGAGGCAGCTTGAGGTCAGTAGAAATCACCATCGTATTTCAAAGGCCTTGGGGCTCATTAATGCTCTGTGGGAGTGTTGTGACAATAAAAGCATAATATCAGCCTAAGGAACTTTAAAGGCTATTAATTGGATTCAGCATAAAAGAATTGTGGAATTAGAATTGTTGTGCTCTCAATGATCATTTAATTGCATTAAGATGTCAAAAATTATGTTTTACAATGATGGTTCAACACAGTAAACAGAAAGTGATGCTCCAAATATATATATTAAAAAAAAATGGTTTCATACTCAACTGTAGAAAAGTATAACATACTGGTTGAAGGTGTGGCTATGCCATAATAAATATGATTACATGACTACACATACATAATCTCATGCAAGGGCAAGAATATTTCTTTTCAATACTGAAATCAGGTTGCTATACTTTTTCTAAGCACTATTTTATGTAATTACATATAAAAATGGAAATGGTTTAATTTTGAATGTGATTTCTTAAAATATAAATATTTTATAATCCTACATAATAAAAGAGCAATATGCAAATCGACCATACCTTTGCTACATCCAAGCCACACCCACCAGCCAATCAGGGCGAGTATGCAAATTAATACAACCAAGATGGCGGTTAATTTGCATATCAAGACAGTGTAGAAAGAAGCCAAGTGCTACAGAAGGGAATGAAGCTGCGCAGAAGGAAGTAAGCGGGGTAGGGGAGAAGGAAGAGAAGCAGGCAGGCCAGGGGAGAATGGAGAAAAGCTGGTGTGTGTGTGTGGGGGGGGGGGGATAGCCGATGGCATAAGTCCCAGTCCAAGTCCAGAAGTTTGAGAATGAAGGGCACCCATAGTGTAAGTGCCAATCCAAATCTGAAGGACCAAGAAACAGGAGCATCAATGTCCAAGGGCAGGAGAAGATGGATATCCAAGCTCAAGCGGAGAACAAACTCTTTCTTCCTCAGCCATTTTGTTCTATTTGGGCTCTTAATGGATTGGATGATGCTCACGTACATTGGTGAGGAAGATCTTTATTCAGTTGACTGATCCAGATGCTAATTTTTCCTGAGATCACATTTACCTTACAGATACAGTAACAGTTTTACCAGATATCTGGGTGTCCCTTAGCCCAGTCAAGTTGATATCAAATTAAACATCCCAGCCTATATGAACTTTCACTCTCAGGGGCTGCAAACTGAGGGTGTTGGCATTTGGGGACACTGAAATAGAGTTCCATTTCTCACCCTGCTTATCACTTCCTGGCTGAGATGCTTGCATATGAAATAAGTATTTCATGTGAAAAGAAACCATAAGAGGTAAAAATTAAAGAGTGAGAATAAAGGGAATCTGTCAAACAAGAAACACCAAAAGTCTAATTAAACTCATGTTAATGACACTCCATGAAATCTTGGCCTCCATGAAATTTTTACTGTGAAATCAAATAATGAGCTCTATGTATGGAACATTTCCAAAAAAAGAGTAGAGACCAGGTCAATTTTATTAATTGTTGTAAATTACTACATCCATTTGTTGCACAAAATGTGTCAATCAATTAAACAACTTTGTTTTCTAAAATGGCTTTGTTTACTTAGCTTTAATGTGGGAATAACCTTAGTCATATGATGGTGATTTTATATACACATTTATTGCTACTTAGTTGTGTTCCTGCAATCATCCCAAATAACTGAATAAAGGGATTGATTCACTGAGATTCTGGCCTTCTGGGAGTAGGGGTGGTGAAGAGGGAGAAAGGGAAGTAATATGTATGCTGTGCATGCTGTAAATATTAGAGACAAAGCTGAGTGTCCTGGGAGGAAGTGTTTTATTTTTTTATCAGTAGCTTAGCTAGGCGACTAGCTTAGCCTTTTGGTTTAGAAGATGATAACAATCACTGAACTATAAACATGTCCCCTTCGAACAGTGCTAATTTCTTACCCAGTAAACTCCATTTTTGGCAGTCGTACAGGTATCCCCTGTACTGCCCTTTCTTCCCATGCCTCTACCTGTACATGGTACAATATATGGGAGTAGGGCGTTTCTCTTGGAGCCTTTTACATGATGAAGCTTGTTCATTTGTACCCGCTGAAATGATCCTTTATTTAGGGTAAAAGCTCAGGAAAATATATGTGCTTGTGCTGTCTGTCTATAGTTTTTTAAAATAAATTTGATTTTACATCATAGGACACTTACGTATCTATCCATGTGCTCTATCTTATTTTAATATCAATTTGAAGATGAATTTTTATATTCTTATTTCATAAACAAGGCAATGTACACAAAATTCAACAATGAATCATGAAAAAAAAAAAGCAACTGTCAACAAACTAGAGGTAGAAGGAAATTTTCTGAGCCTGATTAAGGTAATATACCATAACTTAGGGCTAGCATCACACCTGATAGTGAAAGACTGAAAGTTTTTCTCTCAAAATGGAAATGCAGCAAGTATCTCTAGTCATGCCATTTCGAGTCAACACTTTACTAGAGAATCCATCTATGCCACAAGAAAAAGAAATAAAAGCCATACAGATTGGAAATCAAGAAGTAAAACTGTCTTTATTTGAAGATGATATAATTGTCTATCTAGAAAATCCTAAGGAATTTATCAAAAAGTGGCTGGAACTAACAGATGAGTTTAGCAATATCTCAGAGTTTTAAGTTCAATATTGAAAAATCAGTTATATCTCCATCTTACTACTATGATAATAGAATAACAATGTCTTTAAAGAAATCCACACCCTAATCTTTGGGAGTTGTGAATATGTAGTTACTTTATATGACCAAAGTGATTTTCAGAGAAGATGGAAGATTATCCTGATTATCTGGTGGGTCCAGTTCAGTCTACTCTAAGGTGGATTAAAATCTAAACCCACCCTAAGTCTTTAAAAGTAAAGAATTTTTCCCAAATGTGATCATAGATCTGTGAGGAGGAAGGAAGGTCAATAATGGCTTTGGTGAAGGAAGGAGGAAACAGAAGAAATGCAAGCAGCCCCTGACAGCTGATATGGCAAGGAAATTGGTCACTGGATGGCCCCACAGACCCACCACAGCATTGCTGGCTGGTGGCCTAGGCCTCTTTTTGCAGAGCCATTGATTGTGGGGCCCCCCAGATCAATCCCCCCAGAGGGAGGCCCTTCTTACCCACAGCAGTGCTGCCAGCCCGGTGGCCTGGGCCTTTCTCTGAGACTACCAGCTGGGTGGACTGGGCCTCCCTCTTTGGGGCGATTGCAGATTTCCCCCTTTCCCCACATCAATCACCCCACTGGCCAGTAGCCTGGGCCTCCCTCTGTGGGGTGATCTTGGGGCAAAGGCAGGGCCCCCCAGCCAATTGCATTTCACCTGATTTGGCTGGCCTGGCCCCAGTACATGTCATAGTGTGATCGTCATTCTTCTGTTTGGTTGATTTGCATATTATGCTTTTATTATTATAGACTAGTGGCCTGGTGCATGAAATTTGTGCACATTAGAAGGGAAGAGACCCAGACCCGGCCGGCCTCACCCCCATTGGACAAGACCCAGACCTAGCCAGCCCCACCCCCATCAGGCCCCACTGGCAGGGGACACAGTATCATGTTCCTGGTTGGCGCCCAGTGGGGATGCAGTGTCAAGTCCCCACCCACCTGCGCATGCCTTGCCGTGCATGCAGCCTTCTGCTGATCGATCATTATGGTATGAAGGCGTCACTATCATTAGCATATAAACTCTTTATTATATAGGATATTCTTAGAAGAAGAGGAGAAAAGACGCAGACACTGAGGGAGCAATGCCATGTGGTAACAGAGGCAGAAATCGAAGTGCTACAGCTACAAACTGAGGAATGACAATGTTTACCTGAAAATTACCAGAAGCTAGAAACAGATAAGGAAGGATTCTCCACTACAGAGTTCAGTGGGAGTGTGGCCCTTCCAACACCTGGATTTTAGACTTCTAGCCTCCAAACTGTGAGGCAATAAATCTCTGTTATTTTAAACCACCCAGTCAGTGGTGCTTTTTTATGGCAGCTCTCAGAAACTAAAACACAATCCAACAACAACAACAACAAAATCATCACATTCAAAGAAATGTACAAATGGCAAATTAAGCATATATGAAAAGTTGCTAAAATTATTAGTCACTGGGCAAATGCCAATTAAACTATAGTGAGAAACCTTTATACACTCACTAGAATAATGAAAATTTAAGTATTATCAAAGATGTAGTGTTAATAGAATCCTCACACATTGCTGGTTAGAATGCCAAATTTTACAGTCACTTAAGAGAATAATGTGACAGTTTCTTACAAAAGTAAATATACATATACTATATAACTCAGCAGTAATTCTCTTGTATTTACCTAAGGGCTTCTTTTTAGGGTACAAAAGGGATCAATTCTATAACTCTGGTATGGGTTACACAATCCTATATATTTGCCAAAGCACATAAAATGGAACAATGTTGGCAAATTTTATTTTATATAAATTGCATCTCAATAAGAATACTAAAAAATAGCATGATATCATTTTTATACAATCATGTTCAT
Source organism: Pipistrellus hanaki (assembly GCF_964339955.1). NCBI lineage: Eukaryota > Metazoa > Chordata > Mammalia > Chiroptera > Vespertilionidae > Pipistrellus > Pipistrellus hanaki. Next base: position 67,334,546 of record NC_140506.1, on the reverse strand, counting down.
CTTCCTACATGTACCTACTTAGCATATTATGCTTATACTAGATGCCTGGTACACAAAATCTGAGGGGGGTGTCTTTCAGCCCAGCCTGCACCCTCTCAAATCTGGGACCCCTTGGGGGATGTCCGACTATCTGTTTAGGCCTGATCCCGCAGGGGCTGGGCCTAAACAGGCAGTCAAATATCCCTCTCACAATTTGGGACTGCTGGCTCCTAACTATTCACATGCCTGCCTGCCTGCCTGGTCACCCCCTAATGGCTCTTCCTTGCAGGCCTGGTCCTCCCAACTGCCCTCCCCTGCTGGCCATCTTGTGATAATGTGGGGGCAGCCATCTTGTGATACATGGGGGTGGCCATCTTGTGATACATAGGGGTGGCCATCTTGTGATGCAAGTGCATGAGAGTCAATTTGCATATTATCTCTTAATTATATAGGACTAGAGGCCTGATGCATGAAATTCGTGCAAGAGTAGGCCTTCCTTCCCCCACTGGCTTCCTCTGTCACCCGGGACCTAGGCTTCCCTCACGGCCCCAGCTTTGTCCAGAAGGATGTCTGGTCTAATTAGCATAGTATGCTTTTATTATTATAGATGCATGGAGATGACTAAATAAAGATTACTCAGGATGAAGTGTCATTTTCGGTAGCATAGTTTGAGGATTTACTTTTTAATTGTATATTTTTGGTGCATTGCTTAAATTCTCTATGTTATCTCATTAAAGAAATAATCATTATTTTGAATAAATGTAAAAATGTTAACTGTATTTTATATATTGTAGCTGAATATGCCTTTCAAAATTTTGTATTCACCCTCAAATAACAAGGAAGTAGACAAGAGAACACATAAGCCCTAGCCAGTTTGGAAAGAGTGTCAACCTGTGAACTAAAAGGTCCCAGGTTCAACTCTGGTCAAAGGCACATACAACTCTGATTGCAGGCTCGATCCCCAGTAGGGGGAGCACAGGAGGCAGCCAATCAATGATTCTCACTCATCATTGATATTTCTATCCCTCTCTCCTTCTCCCTTTTTCTCTGAAATCAATAAAAATATATTTTTAAAAAAGAGAGTACATGGTACATGTTACATAATATTCAATCTGTGTATTGTGATTTAGAAACCATTTACTTTCTAATCATGTTGGTAAGATCTGGTCTTTATCATGTAAATTATTTTATTTCAGCATATATTGGTAACATCCAATGTTATAAAAATAAGAAAGTGTTTGAGTATTACTCATAGAAATAAATTATTTCTCAGACCATTATTTTGATCTCAACTTTAATCCCAAAGTAGATTATTTCTCATCGTTTCCATTAATATTTCAGCAACACAATATGTTTGTAAAGAGGTTCTATGGTGAAATGCATTTGAGTAGCTCTTAGAAAATGGAACCTATGTCATAGCCATATATTTGTATATAATATTAATAACAGTAAGGCTTTTAGAGTTACTCAGTTTTCCAAATGATAGCCTAGCATCTGAAACTTACCCCTCCTGAGATAGATCAGATATTAAAAATTCTTCAAAAGATTATCACAGACTTAAGTTATTTTTTGTATTTTTCTGACTATTTATAAACCATTTATATTAGCATTTATATGTTCTATATCTATCATCTATCTAGCTCTCTAAACTGTCATGATATATGTATACTCTAAATGCTAAAGAGATTAAAATGTAATTATATGAATATGAGATGGAGGTATATATTAGTTATAACAAAATTTGTACTTTAGTGACAGAATGTCACATATTAGTGCTTTGTATGTAAACATGAGGTTAGGTGGAATTGAAATAAAAACACTGATTTAAATGGCATATTTATATAGCAACATGTTGCCTATCCATAGTCTATCTCTATACACAAGAATTAATCATGTATTTATTAATATCACTTAAAGTGTACCCTTTCTGCCTAATGTTCCAGTTTGGAAAAATTCTAGATTTATTTTTAGGGTTCAGGGGTCCCCAAAAATCTTGATTCTTTTTTGTCCTCTTGCCGCATTTCATGTCACTGACCAAATGAAGTGGGACATTTTTCTTTGGAAGAATATCGAAAGGTGAAGGGGACATCATTGTAGATTCCAGAAGTATTTATATTTTAAGGAGCATACAAGCATTAATGCCAAACACACAAATGAATACATTTGTGGCATTGCAAACCCTTTGAAACCCATACAGAGATTCTATGTAAGGAAAAGCTTGCAGTTAGCTATTCAAATACACTATTGATGTCTTGTCTTTGACCTCTACTGACTGGCTATGCTGACCAAAATAAAGCATTGCTACTGTAAACAGTGAAAATACAGTAAGCCTTTGCTTTATTGAACATAGAAAAAATTTCTAGCTATACATTCGTACCTAGGGGAATGATAGACACTGCCTTCCATCCCAGGATACTATATAAAATGAATTCATGAATCCATGTATCCATACCAAGTATGGGAGTTTTTTTATTCAAATAAAAGCAAACGACACCAGCATAAAGCAGTCCACATGCCAAGCATGAAAGGATTTCATTGAATATGCAAAAAGACAAATGATAAAAGTGGAAAGTGAGATATGCAAGTTAAGCTTGTATGTCTTCGGAGCTGGCTGCATATGTAAAGCTTTCAACAGAATAATATTACACTTTACTGGCAATGAATTGTCCATTACATAGAAGAATAATCATTATCATTAAGTGAATTTCCTGCTGAGTACATTTTTCACTATGAGCAGGCTCATCTCTTGGGGCATTTGCAAGAAAGTCTCTGTAAAATTGTTTAGATCATAGAAAGTAAGAGCATTAGTTGTTTGATTAAGTTGTCAAATAAGAAAATGAGATATTTTAAAGCAAGCCACCAAGGTAGATTTTTTTTCTGGCTCTTAAGGACAAATTTATATACTTTTTTTCTTATATTTTCATCAAAGTAATTTAAAGGAGAAGCACAGAGATATTGAAATTCTACTTGAGAGAAATCCTATTACAGATATATAGGCACTATCATCCTTATGTTCAAAGACACCTATATAGCAGGGCCATTGCCCCAAGACACATTGGTCAAAGGGCAACTAGAAAAATATGTTGTGAATTATAAAATTTTCCTAATAACACTTAAAATATTAATAAAGGCCAAATTTAAAAAATTTAGTCATATAAAGTTTTATTTTTTTTCTAAGTTATGGGTATTTGGTAGTTTATTTTACATCTTTTATTTGTTTCTGGCCTTCATAGATTCTCATAAATACTTCACATAAAGATATCAAAATACCTTAATACTCTAATTTTTAAACATTTCTTTGGCATTAGCAATGTTAAAGAGTTATAGGAATAAAATTGTTCAGTTTTGCTTATTTCCCAGCTCTTTTTTCCTGATGAAAATCTAGTTGAGAGAGTAAAAGAAAAGGCTTATATGTGCTAAAAGCAAGCATCCATGAAATTATGGATTCATTACCTCATCACATTTCAAACAAACATACAGTTATTGAAGAAAAAATGTAAATTGTAAAAATGAGTTCACATTGCATGAGTGATTATTATGTATGAGACACTATTGTGTTTTAGTTGAATTATTATATGTAATCCTTATAACCACCCTTTCATGTACTCTTATTATCTCCATTAAAAAAAAAAATGAATCCCAGAATAATTAAGTGATTTTCTGTTAAACAGAGAGGCCAAGGTTCAAATCCAAGCAGTTTGATTCCAGCATCCATCATATTTTAGTCCAGCAGAGTCTACTGTCTTACAATGAATAAGAAAGTAGCAGCTATTCAAGTGTCCACTACATAAAGAGGGAGAAGAAATGTTTGCTGAATGGATAGTTGTACCAATCAGGTATATCTGCAGAGTTGGAAGAAAAGTAAATGTAAATAAGCCAAAGAGGTTTCCCAGAGTAGTTTTCCAGCCACAACCTAACAAAAGCCCTTAAAAGCAGATTTTCTATATTTAAACCAAGAGCTTATTTTGTCATATAACTTTTTTTTCTTTAAAAAAGTATCCTATATGAAATATAGTGGCAACCATACTTTGGTAAAAACTGCTGTTTGAATTTTAGCCTTGCTATCTGACTTCGACCTTCGATTACTTGCTGAGGAGTGGGAAATTACTGACCTTGCCTGGAGGGTAGAAAGTTACTCCTCCCTCCCCGTCCTGGACCTGAAGGCCAAGTCAACAGTCTGGGTTAGTCAAGGCTAAAATAACAGAACGAACCAAGAAGGGAGATTAGGCCATCTGGCCGATGCATACAACCGCAAGGTTAAGCAATATAGAAACCAATCAGCTCCAGCCCCGTGGACCTCCACCCCCTTGTTTGAAATGTGCATAAAAAGCTGGATTTGTAACTGCTGGCTGCTGTTGTTGCCTGCTCCTTCCTGGCGGCAGCAGCCCAGATTCGAATCTGAAATAAAAATTCTTTTGCTTCCTCAAATTGGACCGCTGAGGAGTTTGTTCTGGAATTACTCGAGTTGGGTGGGCGTCCGCGTGCGGGTGGTCTCTCCTTCACAACACTATATAATAAAAGGCTAATATGCAAATTGACCAAATAGCAGAATGATCTGTTGCTATGATATGTACTGAACACTAGGGGACAGACACTTAATGCAGGAGCTGCCCCCTGGTGGTCATTGTGCTCCTACAGGGGGAGCACTGATCAGCCAGAAGCCAAGCTCATGGCTGGCAAGTGCAGCAGCAGTGGCAGGGGCCTCTCCTGCCTCCACCACAGTCCTAAGGTTGTCAGACTGCCAGATAAGGGCCGTTCCCCATGGGGAGTGGGCCTAAGCCGTCAGACAGTTCCTGAGGGCTCCTGGACTGCAAGAAGGTGCAGGCCAGGCTAAGGGACCCCCTCTTCAAGTGTACAAATTTCATGCACTGGGCCTTCAGTTAGTAATAATCCTATATAATAAAGAGGTAATATGCAAATTAACCCTCACACCCTCACAAGATGGCAGCCTACAACCAGGCAGGCAGGGGGATTAGTTAGGGACAACCAAATGACTGAACAGCAGGCTGTGTGGGGTAACCTGGCCAGCAGCGGGGGCAGTTAGTAGTGATCAGGCAAGCAGGCAGGTGAGTGATTAGAAGCAGGTTTGTGAGAGGAATGTCTGACTGCCAGTTTAGGGATCAGGTCTAAACTGGCAGTTGGACAAGGGGTCTCAGATTGTAGAGGGTGTAAGCTGGGCAGAGGAGAGCCCCCCTCCATCCACATATTTTGTGCACCAGGCCTCTAGTACAGTGTTTTTTAACCTTTTTTGGGCAAAGGCACACTTGTTTCATGAAAAAAATCACGAGGCACACCACCATTAGAAAATGTTAAAAAATTTAACTCTGTGCCTATATTGACTATATATAAAGTAATTCTCTTGAATAGGAATCAAATAAACACAAAGAAAGTATTTTATAATTACTTTATTATGAAATATTAAGTAAACAAAATAGTGAAAAATTATAAAATTCTTGTCTTGTCTAAACCTACGGCACACCAGGCAACATCTCGCGGCACACTAGTGTGCCCCGGAACAGCGGTTGAAAAACGCTGCTCTAGTAGCTAATAATTACTGTTCTTAATCTGTATTGAGTGCTAAGCTAGGTGCTTCACATTCACTAACTCTCTTAACTTTATATCCATGTTTGTAGTGCAGGGCTCCAAAGCCCTCCTATTTTTCCAAATATGCCATATTGTTTCTTTCAAGGAAAAGCATGTTTTCTAAGAATCAGGATTGTATCTAAAAGACCAACTATTTTGCTGGATGTATGGTGGGGATAGAGTGTTATACTATAAATACTCTGTAATTAAGTGCATACTCTAATCAAGTTGATAAAATTGACCATCTCAGGAAATAGTTTTATTATTTCAATCAACAATTGAATTAGGCCTACTCAGCAATTATCTTATCAACTTCTCAGCAGTAAACTGTACAACAGCTAAAAACTATTGGCCACTTAGTTAGAGCTACATTCATAAGCATTATTTAAAAAAATATATTACTAGCTTATTTTCCAAGATGTGAACTGTGTTTTTCCTTATATCTAAAATAAATGTGTTGCCCTAGCCAGGTAACACAGTTGGTTAGAGCATCATATTGTACTAATATGTCAAGGTTGCTGGTTCAATCCCCGGTCAGGGCACATACAATATCCTTTAATATCACCTGGAACAGCATAAATGATTGGAACAATAAAATGTATATTTCTCTCTCTCTCCCTCTTTCTTTGTCTCTCTCTCTCTCTCTCTCTCTCTCTCTCTCTCTCTCTCTCTCTACACACACACACACACACACACACACACACACACACACACACGTACTGCATTTTCTGGCGTATAAGACGACCCCCTAATTTTACAGTTAAAACATAGGTTTAGGCCTATATTCGCTGTATAAGACTACCCCCACTTCTGAGGCAACACCAGTTCTTTTTTTAATAGACTGCCTCTCTAACTCAGCCAATCCAAGTAGGCTTTTTACTAGGCTTTTTTCGTTTCAGAAGTCGTCTTATTCGCTGGAAAATACGGTGTGTGTGTGTATATATATATACATGTGTGTGTGTGTGTGTGTGTGTGTGTGTATATATATATATATATATATATATATATATATACACACACACAAATATATATATATATATATATATATATATACAAGTGTATATATATATATATTTTTTTTTCTCTCTCAAATCAATAAACACATTAAAATAAGTATCTTAATATCTAAGAAATGAGTCTATGATTTAATAGATTTGTGTTTTTTTATATCTGGTCAACTATTACTGTATCTTCACTCAAGGAAAATAGCTTTGTTTCTGATTTCCTAACAAGTTTTATTATATTTGCATACCCATTATATTTTTGTCTTACAATTAGAGTTTCATGAATATCACTGAATTTTATATTTAGGGAGAGAAATAATTCAGTGCATTAAAAAATATCCATTCCTAAATTTAAGATCAAATAGAATGTAATAGAACTCCTCAATGCAGATCAAACTGAAGATCTTGAATCTTAGATCATTTGTTTCAATAGAAGTTCTATAGCAAACCCCTTTCTTTATACATGAGGATTTATTTTTTATAACTATGCTTTTCTAATAATGTTTTTTTGTCGATTTTTTTAGAGTGAGGAAAGGGAAGGGATAGAGAGATAGAAACATTGATGAGAGACAAACTGACTGGGAATCAAACTGGTGGCCTCTTGGTTCATAGGTCAGCGCTCAACCACTGAGCTATGCCATTGGGGCTACATGCAGATTTTTAATAGAGAAATGTTCATAGGATATTTAATCTCTGCTATATCAGAAACTTTTCATGTGCTTAAAAAGAACCAGATCATTGAGCCAGAAGATTCTCAAGAAATTATCTAATCCATAGCTTTAAACTTTTAATCGGAGTAGGAAAATAATAGTATTCTAACTTTTCCTCATCTTGTCCTTTACTATCACCTGGAACAGCATTATTTGGTAACACATAGTAGAACCTCCTTTACATTCAGAATGCTCTTCTCAGTTCTCAAAAATCTCTGTATTTAAATTCATTATTCAAATTAATCTCAATAGAGACCTCACATCTCATCTTTCATCAAATCCTCACTGTCTAGCTAACACTCTTGAGACTGTCACTGCCTGTCCACAATCTGACTGCCTTCAAACTCCTCTTCCAGTCTACTCTTACATTGGCTATTACTCTAAATGAGCCGTGGGCAATGTCCCCACCCTGGCATACACTATATTCTCATATAGTCCTTAGGTCTAGAAAGCATTTCCTTTTAGCTCAATCTGCTAAAATCAAGTCAGGTTCTACATTACCTCCTTCACAAAGACTTCCTTCATCATGCTATCCAAAAGTGGTATACTCTTTCTGCTGCTTTCTGTCTGTGTGCATCTCCTGCTTTTTAACCTAAATATAAAGTATATGTGATTTGCTAGACTAATAAATGGGTCCATAAAAGGGAATGAGATGTGCTGGACTTCCTAAAGATCTCTGATATTACTCTTTCTGTTGACATGAAAATAAGGGATAATAAGGGATGTGTTTTTTTAGATATTGTCTTTATCCTTTTATATAATCTTTTCCTGCTCATTTCTTAATAACTTTATCTCCTTTTTTTATTCTACCTGTGAGGTATTTTATCTATTTCAGCAATACTGAATGTAATTGTGTGTGTGTGTGTGTGTGTGTGTGTGTGTGTGTGAGAGAGAGAGAGAGAGAGAGAGAGAGAGAGAGAGAAAGAGAATTAAAAACTATATTTGTTTCCAAAATACTAATAACATTAGACTTGAACATATAGAAAAGTAAGAAAACTAAACTTATATTCTAACTTAGTTTCTATGCAAATAAGCCAAAATTGCATAACTCCTCAACTCTAAAATTTAAAAAATATGTAGCAAGACCTCATTGCATATGCAGAAAGTAGAATAAATGTAGTTGCTAAAAATGTTAGAATAAAATTTTATAATCTGATGATTTATACTTCGTCCTGGGTTTTAGTGTGTAAAGAATAAGCAAAACTAGTGGAAGTGGAATTGGGTCAAGTAAAATTGGAAGGCATTAAAATTCCAGCCTGAACCTTTAAGGTATAGTGGAACTTGGCCACCCAAGTGATATATAGCCTATTATTTGCTTCTGAGTTTCCGAGGTTTTATCTGACCAAGAAAGTGGAAGGCTTAACCTCCCCTCATCCCCACAACGAACCCCTTCATTTTAGAATCTGTATTGGAGCAGTAGAAAAGAGATTGGAAATCAAGGAATAATATTTGCCTGTTTAAAGTTTCAAACAAAGCCTTAATGCAAAGAATTTTAAATATCTCAGATTCTTGCATTTATCTGAAAACTCACACTGTCATATGATGCCTAAACACTAATGGCATGTTTCCATTCAAGATCTTTATTTGTCATTAAAACAAAGGCACCCAAAAAAGCCTGCATTTGTGAACCATTCACCGAGAGAAATCTGCATGTTTGTCACTTGTTTGGAACAGCGTGTTTCAAAGGATGCAACATATTTATATGCACGAAGCAGTATCTCCCCTAATTATAATTTCTTTTTGCCGATTCAAGAAAAGCACAACAGATGTATTTCTACCAACTCTTGGACTGTCACATGGCAAATGAACAATTGAATAAATGCTTCAAGTAAATGTTCAAGCACTTGGACAGGAATAATGTTCAGCATACCCTTGTTGCGGTATTATAGCATTTAACCTCAGTGCTATCTTTGTTGGGAATGCTGATGATGAACAAGATGGTTTGCATTCTATTCAGATCACTTTCCTCTGTGATCAGTAAGCGTAAGAAACAGAATCCACAGATAGCAGAGCAATTGCATTTTTAAATGTCACATCGCTGCCTTTATTATTCCAGCTGGCTTGTGGAAAGAAAGGTCCCTCTGTTAATGAGACTAACAGTGCCAGTCCCATTATAATAGATTTAAGCAAATAAATAACATGTTTGCCATTTCTTCCCTTGTTTTTCAAGCACTATTTTTGTCATTGATCTCATTGCTACAGACATTTGAGTAGAATAGCTATAATTGTTGCGTGGCTCAGGAAATGAAAATTGCACATGGAGTCCCTATTTATTTTAGACAATTCAGCATATTAATTCAAATTGTCCCCAAAGCCTGTCCTCCTCGTGGTTATTGCTCACATTTGTCATTAATGCTAACATGACAAAAAGATACAATGGGTTACGTTTAGTGGTTCATTAATGTGTGTTGGTACCTATTATACACTTGACAAAGAGAAATAATAACCACGTCGTTTCAAAAGAAACAAAGTCCCCCGCAAGCTTAAAAATGGAATAAGTACAAGATCTGTCTAAATAATTGCCAAAATTGATTTGAAAACAGAGACCACCAATTTCTGTTCTTTTATATTTAGTAGGAAAATTAAAAATCCATTGGGGAAAATAATTCCCATCTCTATCGAGAGGCCATAAATACAATTTTATGAAAATGTCATGCTTTGCTAATTGCCCACTGCACGTTTAGACACTGACTCTATGGCTACATAAGCAAGCCACTCTATTTAATCCATACTATCTTATCCCTTTTCAATTCAGCAGTTTTCATGTAGGCTCTACATGAGCCACATCAAAGTCCTTCCATGTATTGAGCTTTTCAACAGGCTTTCTTTTGGTTGCCTACTGTGTCTCTAAATATTATCTTATACTTATGACTCCCAAATCTAGAGTGCTAGTGCTACCTACACCTATAACTCCAATTGCAGGTACTTAACTGCTTTGCTAACTAGATATCTCAAACTAGTGTTCTTCATCTGCAGTCTACCAAAACTTTTATTTCTTCATCATCCCTATTCAGTAAATAGCATTGCTCACTACCCACCAATTCAACAACTCAACACAAAAATCTCAGAGTAATGCTAGACATCTCTATTTCCTTTCTTCATGCCCTCCCAACATGTATACAAACACATCAGTGAAACACACCTTCATCCTATCCCTTTCTTCCCTGCTCTTATCTTCACTACTAACACAATGGTGCCAAATGCAGTCTTCTTTCACCTGAACTTCAATAGCTTCTTGTCTGCTTCTACCTACTCTGCCCTCCCTATGCTTCTCCTCTCCTCCCTCTTCAACTTATTAATTGATTATAGAGTTTCTATATATCATCTTACAGTGAACAAATTCAGAGTTTTCTAAATTGCTTTACAAGAGGGGGAAAAAGAATAGTGGAGATGACATTAATGCTTTTACCTTAGAGATAGAAATTTTTAAACTCAGAAAATTTGAAAAAGCATCTCATATACTCACTAGAGATCCAGTGCATGAAATACGTGCACTGGTAGAGTCCCTAGCAGCTGCTGGCTGCCAGCTGCCGTCTGGGACCTCCCTCACTTCCCTCCCTTTCCCTCCCACACCCCACCTCAATGGCCCTGGCCCCTGGTCGAACTCTGTGAAACATAATCTCTAGCATAAAGTCTGTTAATATTAATCATTTTTAACTTTTGTACATTAAAATGATTTGCTAGATAATGATAACATTTATAAAACTATAAATGATGTACCATTTTATTTTGGTTTAATGAAGATATAAGCCCTAAGTAGTTCTAAATATTTAAAGTCTTTCAGAGTTATACATCTAATTGACTGAAAAATGCCATGTCATTTCAGTTATCTTTATTGTTCAATAATTTAGGAATAATACAACTTAAAATTACCCAACTTTAAAAAGGAGGCTCATATTTTTATCTACTTGGGAACAGGCAAATGTCAGGTTTACAAAGAGAAAGTGACTAAAAGGATGAATTTTTGTAATGTGAATATAACTGTCTTTTTAAATTATTAATTTTATATGTATTGAGGTTGTTGCTGTTTTGATGTATTTTTCTGGTGCTTTTTACATGGAGAGGGGAGGAGAGGGGTCTAGAAATAGTGACACCTGTGCATTTCCCAATGCTGAGAAGTAAAATCAATACCATTCAAAAAGCAATGTTGAGCATGTTTATCTTAGTGTATTTTCTTTTAAGTTTCAGTAATGAGCCTCTGAATTTGTTGTAGTATACATGATAATAATCAGTGAGGGTTTTCATATTGCTTCTGGAAAATCTGATGTGATCCAGTTTTAATTAGTGTATTATTATCCACTGCTAATTTGAGGGTTTCAGTCTAGAATTAGCACACAGCTGCAGTGAATGCAAGCACATGAGTTGCTGGATTAGCAGGAGCCTGTTAAAGAGGAAGGCGTAAACAGGGAAATGCAACAAACTGTATCCTCCAAATAACTTCTAAAATATATAAGCCAGTACCTACAACTTAAAAGTGAATTCCTCAGTGAGAAAGAAACAAATATCAAAGTGTTACCATGTTTGCTGTAAATTTTTCTAAAGGCAATAAAGCTTGGCAGGAGCAGTTTTAATTGCCTTTCTAGCCTTCCTAACCCCCTTCCATTTTTCTCTTCTTCTCTTCCCAGAGGCAACCAAAATTCTTGAGTTGGTAAGGGTATTATCTGTCTTGGCTTATACACTTTCACTAGATGTTTGTAAATTTACAACATATCCAGTATTATTTTTATTGTTTGAACCTTTTGTGAATAATAATAAGTTATATGTAGGGTAGAGCAAAAGTAGGTTTAAGTTGTTTGTATGGAAAATAATATGATGTAATTAAATATAATTAATAAATAATAATATAAGAATAAACTCTGTGTTTCACATATTCAGAACAGTAAACCTACTTTTGTCCCACCTTGTATATGATACTGCTGCAACTTAGTTTTTTCATTCAACATTATGTTTCGATAACTTCTCCATTGTCTATATATATATATATATATATATATATATATATATATATTTGAGTTTGTTCATTTCACATGGATTTTTATCAGCACAATGTGTCTTTAATTTTCTTTTCTTTTTGCCCTGACCAGTTTTGATTTTGCATTAAAGTTATGCTAGTTTCAGAAAACTATTTGATTAGTGTAGCAGAGACATCTACTTACTTCCCAATATATCTCTCAATCTCTTTTTTCTTTTTTTTTATTTAATAAGAAATATCTGATGAGATTTTGGCATATTTCCTATTCACTTTTATGTAGGCATGGTATGTAATAAATTCTGGTTGGGTTGTCACATTATTATGTGAAATGCTTCTCCTAAAATTATGCATGCACAATATTGAAAGCTTATATGAACCATCGGCTCTCAACCCTTCAAACAGAAGGGTTGCATGATATGTTTAGGAAGTTTTCTTAAAAGAATAGGAATATGCTCAGCTGGTGTTGCTCAATGGTTGAATATTGACTCTTGAACCAGGAGGTCATGGTTCTATTCCCAGTCAGTGCCTATGGGCTCGGTCCCCAAAAAAGAGCTTGCAGCAGACAGCCAATTGATGTTTCTCTCTCATCCTTGATGTTTCTATGTCTCTCTCCTTCCTCTCTGAAATCAATAAAAACATATTTTTAAAAAATTAGCTATAAATTCTTATTCTTCTGCTTGGCACAGGAAACATGATGCTTCTTAGTGCTCATCTCATTTTTTACTCCTTTTATTTTGGTTACCAAAAAAAATTGTTTACAGTTATCTATCCCTTGAAGGTTTGTTAACAATACCCTATAAATGTATAATTTTTCTCATTAACTATCCTTTGAGCTTCCTTCTCAGGAACGGATGCTCCTGAGAACCATGGAATTGCTATTGTTCAAAGATTCATTAAGTAGATCTGCATGATCCAAAGAGTAGACTGTGGCATTCAAGGATATACTGCTCCTATATTCCTTCAAAAGAATCTGCCAGGGAAAACATAGTTGATTGACAGCCTTCACATGCCCCACTTTTGGATCTGCTAAAGTGTTCATTCTGAGGACATACTTACATCATGCTACTACCAGCCAATGACAGAACATGATCAGAGTGCTCCAGACAAGTTATTTCTGCTCAGCATGGGCCATTCTAAATATTAATCTGTATTCAAGGACTCTCTTTTGGCATGATTGAGACTGTTTCAGAACTTTACAATTGTCAGAATCTTTTTACCCAATCTTCCTTTCATGTCTCTCGCCTTTCGCGAGAGACTGACCACCATCATATGGTAAAGGCATATCCCTCTTTTCCTTCCTTTATTCCTTCACAGAATTTTCCTTAATAACTGTCTTACATGTTTAATTTAGTTTTGGTATATGTTTCTCAGAGAACTTATACTAACCCAGAATCAAGGCATTAAGAATGAGAAAGAAGGCAGTGCCAACTAAGCAAAGACATAATCCACTTAGAAGGTCATATAGATATTGGGTCGGCAGCTAAGTAATTGCGGATTTTTAAAAGAAAATCAAAGACAATTTTTTCATGGAACTAAATAACTTTATTCTGTAATGTATTGCCCATTTTTATCAATGACCTTTTGCCATCTTTCAGGCAGCATCATAATCCCACGTTCAAAAAACTTCTGGTTTTTATTAGCAAAAAACTGAATCAGGTACGATTTGACATCATCATCATTATTGAAATTTTTACCATTCAAGGAGTTTTGTAAAGATCGAAACAAAAAGTAATCAGATGGTGCAAGGTCAGGACTATATGGTGGATGTGGCAAAACATCCCAACCAAGCTCCATTAATTTTTGCCGAGTGACCAAAGATGTGTGTGGCCTTGCAGTGTCATGATGGAATACAACACCTTTTCGATTTGTCAATTCGGGCCGCTTTTCTTCAACTGCATTGTTTAATTTCGTTAGTTGTTCAATGTAGACATCAGAATTGATCGTTCGGTTGGGTGGTAAGAGTTCAAAGTAGACAATTCCTTTGTAATCCCACCAAACTGATAACAAAACCTTCTTTTGATGAATATCAGCTTTTGATGTTGTTTGAGTTGGTTCACCTGGCCTGCTCCACGATCATTTCCACTTGATATTGTTGTAAACAACCCATTTTTCATTGCCAGTTATCAGTCGTTTTAAAAATGGATCATTTTCATTACGTTTCTTTAGCAAATCGCAGCTGCTAATGCGTTGCGTTAACTGTGATTCTTTCAGTTCGTGAGGAACCCATGTATCGAGTTTTTGAACATAGCCAAGTTGTTTTAAGTGATTTTCAATGCATGTATGTGATACATGAAGCTTCTCTGCAATCTCACATGTTGTACTGTGACAGTCCGAATTGATTATTGCTTTGATTAGGGCGTCATCAACTTCAACTGGACGACCAGAGCGTCTTTCATCTTTGAGTGAAAAATCACCAGAACGAAATTTGGCAAACCAATTTTGACACTGCCGTTCTTTTAAGGCTTCGTCACCATAAACAGCACATAACTTTTTATGAGCTTGCGATGCATTTTTCCCTTTGCGGAAATAAAAAAGCAAAATATGACAAAAATGTTCCTTTTGATTTTCCATTTTTCAACGAACGCCAAACAAAAACTACAAAACAGATCAAAAAACTTTTTTTACTGATTAACAGCTGAATAGCCAACTATCAAATACAAAATGTGTTTTACATTTGTACTATGTCTGCAAACCTAAAAATTCAACTGAAGCCATATATGTGTGAAACCCGCAATTACTTAGTTGCCGACCCAATAATTGGTAGTAAAGCCACTAAACCTCAAAGTATAAAGTAAAAATAGAATTTAAAAGAGACCTGAAAAAAAGAAAAGAAAAAGAGACTAAAGAATAAAATAAACCTGAGAAATTCAAAGACATAGTAGTAGGACAACAGCTTCTATGCCTGCAGTTGACCTCTGTCCACTAGCCACTTGTGCTCATCCTACCTATGAGCACGATGTTGTTGATGAAATGGCTTAATGTGACTTTCTGCAGGGTATCCATTAGAGAAGTCCCACACTGAGCCAAAATCCTTCTCCTCTAGTACCTCTCCAATGCTCAATGCTCAGGCATTGGCTGAGAGCAGTTCAAGGGATGAATGACCTTGGCATGAATCCCATGAGGTATCTGAAGATGCAACAGTTAATGACCATCAATTAATTAGCTTTCCTCTCACCCTGACAGCAAGTTCACTTGAAAGGAAATCTGAGACTCCTGGACTGCCACAGACCTTTAATTCCATTTTGTCTAATGTTAGTTTTGGAATATCTATATTCAAATAGAATATTATACTTACTATACTTAATATTATACTTGATATAACTGCTATTGATACCACTACTAATTGCCTGGGTATTAAATTATTGTTTATTTAGGTGACTTATTTAGTGAATAGTTATTTGGATATTATGTATACCATTTTCTTCTTGTTATTTCTTTTTGTCTTAAATTCTATTTTATCGGTTATTAATATTGCTATATCTTAGTCACTACCAGTTTCCTAGAATTTTATAAATGCAGTGACTAGTCTCTTTCTCACCAGTAAATATTAGACTTTTCTTTTTAATTTTCAAGAATGTAAAAATAAATAACATTCAAATAGCAAAGTTCTTATGATCAAGCATATTCAAACTGAATCTCATAAAATGGAAAAATAATTCTCAGTAATTAATTTTAAATATGATAAATATTGATGGGGGAGGAGGAATCATTTTGATAATAAAGCATTCAATATCTCCCATTGACTTTTAGAGAAAGCATACAAAAAGTTTTCAAGACAATATGTGGAGAAAGTAGAGGTATTAATGAGATGTGAACTATTAGGGGCTGCTGTTTACATACTCCAAAATGAATTTTGAAAACAGAAACTAAACAATACACCAAATCTGAACATCTTGAGACACTCCCTTGTGGAGACTCAAGTCTTCTGCTCTTGCCTCTTTTCCACATTTTCTTGGAAGAGTCTTTGGCTGTCTCACCTTACATACATCAAGTTAGTCCTACCTGCATTAGAGGGATATTAATAGGATAGTACAAAAGTCCTAGGTAAAGAGCTGATGTGAAGAAATTATCTACCACTTTCACTCTCTCCAGAATTCTGAATCCTTTGGGGAAAATATTCATTTACACTGAATACATTATGTAGAGATTTTTTAAAACTGTGCGTCAGCTAATGATATAGTCAAAATTCTTTTGAGTCTATTTTCATTGTTTATAATTTTCCTTAGTTTTCATTCAAGTTGAATTAACTATTATGTTTGTAGTTACTTTATACTGAGTATCAGACTTTTTATATGAATAATTATTCTTATTTTTAAAATTCTTTTTAGCTTACTTATTTTTATTTAGGTAATGTCTCTCTCTCTCTCTCTCTCTCTCTCTCTCTCTCTCTCTCTCTCTCTCTCTCTCTGTGTGTGTGTGTGTGTGTGTAGTATAACATTGATTCATTTGAAGAGGTATTGAAAACAAATACAAAACAATTATTTGTAAACATTGATTTCTACAAAATATTAGCAAATCAAACCTGATGATATAGAAAAAAGGATAATACATCATGACCAAGTGGGATTTATCACAGAAATGTAATGTTGGTTCAACATTTTAAAATAATCAATCCATTTTAGCATATCAACAGACTAAAGAAGAAAAATCATATGATCTTCTCCATAGATGCAATCAAGCATTTGACAAAAATTCAACAGCCATTAGTTTTTAAAAGTCTCTTAATAAACTAGGGGTTGAAAGGAATTTCCTCAGCCATATAAAGAATATTGATTAATATCATATTTAATGGCAAAAAGATGAATTTTAAGATTGTCAATAAGATAAGAATGTCTACTGTCACCATTTCTGTTCACTGGAGGCCCCTGTTAGTACAATACATAAGGAAAAGAAATAAAAGGCATCTAGACTGGAACTGAAGAAATAGAACAATCTATTCACAAATAACATGATATTTTTAATCTGCATTAAAAATCACAAGGAATCTATAAAACAGCTATTAGAACTAATGGGTAAATTTAGCAAGATCATTAGAGACAAAATCAATTTATGAAAATCAATTGTTTCCAATATACTAGCAATAAAAAAATGAAGAATTTATGCAAGTACAGAGATAATGAATTTTAAATACATTATGCTAAGTGAAATAATTGAGACTCAAAAGGCAACACACTACAAATTCTTCTTTTATGTTATAGAATAGACAAAACCACAGTACCAAATATCAAATCAATGGCTACTGTGGACATGGGTGGGGGGAGGGAATCTCATAAAGGGACAAGAGGGAACTTTCTGGGATGATAAGAATATTTATATTTTTATCGTGGGTGTATGTGTTTGTCAAAATTCATAGAGCTGTAGATTTTAAAAGATAAAATTTAACTGAATTTAAATTGTATCACAATAAAACTTTACTTTAAAAGTCAGCCAAGTAAGGATGAATATGATGTCATTTTTATACTTATTTTTTAGTAGACAACTAGTAGAACTAGCAATACAAGATTATTTCAATCATTAAATTGGATTAAAGTGACTTGAGGCTGATATAACCAAATCAGCCATACTTCCAGAATACAGCCTGAGAGCCCTAGCCTAAATGCATGGATCTCCTCATCCTTGGTGGTCCCTATTGCTTTGCAAGTAGATCACAAATTCTCCCCGCTTCTTAGCCTTGTGCTTACCTATTCTGGAGCTAGCAGCTATACTTAGGATAAACTGTCCCCAAATATTGGACTAATTTCTCTGGGTTTCTTACCTTTATATTAATCTTATCCCCATAATTCTTTGTTCCTTGATAAAGATCAGGTATCTTCAAGCAGGTTTAATAATAATATCAATAATAATAATAATAATAATAATAATAATTTGTTCATCTTTTTTACTCATTCTTATTGTAAGAGTTGGGTTAAGTTACTTTACTCTTCCATCATTATGCAGGGGAGCTCTGCCATTTTCAGCATTCATTTTCTGAGGCTTCCTTCATCATCGCCATTTCTAATCAACAGAAAACAAACTAGATGATTAGAGTAAGAGTTTTTGTTGTTGTTGTTGTTGTTGTTGTGTTAGCCCTGGAAATTCACTTGCCCACCTTCCTGAGGGGAATCTGTCTTGACCCCCAATCTCTAAGGGAGTCTTAGGAATGTGATGGTTGGTGCACAGCCCAGGAAGAGTAAGAACCAACCACCTTTGCTACATGAGACCACCAAATGATACTCTAACTATTCCAATTTTCATAGCTTTTGACTCAGACATTTGCTCTTTGTTTGAACTTTTAGAATGATAACTATTTTGTTATGAAATATGTCTTCATGCTTCATGATGAGTTTTAATAATTTATTCTATAATAAGGACATACTTTTCTGCGCTTACCCTTTGTACACTCTCATAGATTTTAGCCTGTTCCTTCTCCTAGAGAGAAGGGCATGCTCTACTCCTGATTCCCAGAGGTTAGCAGGCTTTTCCCACTGCAGTCCTGCTGGCCTGAGGTGACTTCTTTGCTTGGTACTGACCCTGCTTTTGCATTTTAATTTCTGAATGTGCAACACCACCTCCTAAAGCAGCCCTCTGACTCTCTCTGCCTGGATGTCTGTGTTTCAGTGGACCCTCTTTCTGTTCTGTCAGAAATCACAGATATCCCAGCTGGAGTGGCTCAGTTGGTTGAATGTTGTTCTATACACAGAAAGGTGGCCTGTTTGATTCTTGGTCAGGGCACATACCTGGCTTGCAGGTATGATTCCTGGTCAAGGCATGAACAGAGGGCAACTGTTGGATGTTTCTCACGTTGATCTCCATATCTCTCCCCCCGACCCCCCCTAAGCATATCCTCAGGTAAGATTGTTAAAATAAAGAAATAAACCACAGATCGTGTGAGAGAAAGGAGACGCTATTGTGCTGCTTCAGAATATAGAGCCCTTTATCCGGAGAAGAGCTGCATTGCTTGGACTTGAATATAGACAATTTTCTGAACCAGGGGTGCAGTAGGAGGAGAGAAATGAGGGGTTTCACACCACTTTAGAGTGGACCGATTTCCACTGTTTCTAACTGTACATAACATGAGTGTCATTTTATTTTTTTTGTTGTTTTAATTCTTAGATAACTGGTCACTCCTAGATTCTGGTAATTACAATAGTTAACATGAAGTCCAGTCTGGGTGACAACATATGAGTATCATCCTTTCGGAGATTTAGAGGAAAGTTTTAGTGAGAAAATTAGAATAAGCTGGATCAATGACTGCTTTTTACACCCCATTTTAAATCAGAATATTGGTTTAAACCTTTTTTTTTTACAGGTTATTTTTTCGTCACTTCACCTTGAATTGTCTTTAGAAAATTTTCCACATTTTTCAACACCCTTCATCAGGTTTAAGAGAACTAAATGTAAGCCTCCCTGCTGTCTGTAGTATTTAGACAGAAAGATAAATAAAAGCAAGGCAAAGCACTGTGAATTACATTGTGCATTGAGAATGATTCAATATCTGACATGCCAGGTGATTAATAAAGGAGCATTAGAAATACTACTGGTATCTGCACAAAGTCAGAAGACATATCACATACACTGTAGGTCACATTTTGTGTCACAATGACTGTTACTCTCTCTGGGTGCAAGTTTTTAAGCATAAAAAGAAAAGACAGAATTACATAATTACATAACATCTTTTGTAAAGATGTATGGTTTTAAATCAGTGAGTCAGTTTAATACGTATGTATCATCTGTGATAAAAGGAGAATGAAATATAAGATGAGGTTAGCCACTTAATGAATTTCAAAAAGAAGGTGAAAATAAAGCAAATTTTCTACTCTCATGGTTATTATTTGTGGGGCCACCATTACATCCTTCAGAATAATCATTATAACTCACCTATTACATATAGTTACTCTTATGCTTTTGTGGAATAAAGCATAAGTGGAATAAAGCATAATGATCCTTTCCACATCTACACAAATAAATCTCCCCACCTTGTGTCTTTACAAATCACTGTGCCATAGCCTTCCAAACTAGACACTCCATTAAATTGATGACTAAATAAATTTAAAAGACCCGTAGTCCTTTCTAATTTATATGCTACTTAAATGTGTTACAAAACAGAACTTGCTTTTAACATTTCCAGGCACTCCACTCATCTAAATTAAATAAAGTTCGCATATTTGACGGGTAGGATATGCTATTTATATTTATGTATCAGGGACTGTTTCCTTTGCAAATGGTTAAACCACCCTGAAGTAAAGCAAACACAGAAAGTGCTTGATTATCCCACACTTTCTGCAAACCTATGGATGCCTTTTGCTTCTACACACATTGGCAGAATGCAGCCCTTATGTCTTGGAACAGGAAGGTCACATACAGCCGAAGAGGAGGAGAGAGATCTCATTTTCATCTCTAAGTTTTTGTGATTCATTCAGGGTTGTCATTGTTGTTGTTTTTAATTTGGATTTTGTTTTGTTTGCTTCTCTGTGCCTTGTTTTTGTTTTTAATACTCATGGGATAGTCTTACATTACCAGGGGAAAGGTTTTAGCTTTGTTTTTCCCTTCCCAGCACTGTATCCCACTTCACTTTTTTTCTGAGTTCACTAGATTTCTGTGGTTTCTCCCATGTGATCCTCCAGAAGGCTGGCAGATCTGGGATGCTGTGAGGGGAAGCGCAGTACAGGTTTTTCCTTTCAGATCTGGCTGTGGAGAAGTTGCTCTCCCACTCCCCGGGAGCAGGTCACAGGCTCTCTTTGCAGCGTGTGGGGAGCCAATTAGAGCCTGTGTCCCCTCTTCTTCCAGGGCCCGCTCTCCTGGAATCGCTGGGCCTTGAATGCGATGTTGAAGTCCGTGCCCGCTGGCCTCCTGCAGCTGGTTTTAATCAGACTCCTCTAAAGAGGAAGTTTCAATTAGCACAGCTCCAAATGCGCTCTGGAGGTATATTTTTACGACTGCCCGACTAATAGCACTCTTTGTTCCTCATGGTGTGTGACTCCTTAACAAACAGCCCTGCGTGTGAGTCACCAGCGACTTTATTGCAAGGCCAGAGCGCTTTGCCAAAACCAGGAGAAGGAGACAGCCAAATTGAATTAGTGGTTGAAATACATTAATTTATGCTAGATAAATGTTATTGTGGTCCCGTGGGCAAGTACTCAGGTCATAGGCTTTATGAACTATTTGCAGCGAGAGGGCTTTGTGGCAGTAAATCAGCCCTCGGGCAGGACTTTATTAAGGACTCACAGCCTGCTTGCTCTCTCCTGTTCCTTTAAATTGCTTCCTCTCCTCCCTCCCCCCTCCCCTCCCTCCTCCCGCTGCCTTCCATGGAGACAGCTCACCATTTTGCACATGTTTTGTGATATTCCCCATATAAGCAGTTGGATTAATGATTTGTGTTGGCTTTGCCTGACTCTGGTGCAGACCTGGCCATCTATTATGCCTGTGGCCCTCACCGCAGGCAGCTGTGTGTTTATCATTCCAGACTGCAGATCTCAGTGGGTCCCGAGCCCTGGCTCCACACCAGCTCCCGGAGTCTGTGCAGCTGGGCAGTAATGGAAACCTCCATGTCTCAGGCACAGCACACACCACCGTGTCCTGTTTCTCTTCTGGGGAGGAATTAGATCCACTTAAGGCTGGATTATTTCTCGAGTAAGGAAAAGTAGAAATAAGTGTTTTCTGGCTGCAAAGTATGGCAAGTGGGAAATGATGCCAAGAAAGAATTATTCATAAATGATAGTGTTGAAACTTGTTTTTATGTGTTTAGAGGTGTCTCTGCCAAAAAACTGACAAGGCCTCTTTGTTGGCATTTTTTTTCTTTTTTCTTCAGAGAGAGACCACTCACACTGAACATTTTCTTAATAAAGAAATAATTGTAAATCACTGGTGTCTAGGCAGGTGAAAACCAGTTTACCTTAAATATGATCTCTTGCAAAATCCAGGGAAAACAACTGCAACTGGCTGGGCAGAGTGATAAATGGCTTCTCTTCCCCCCCCCCCCCCCCGCCCCCCAACACACACACACACACACACACTGCACAACCAAAAATGCCTGTGCACCAGTCAAGGCCCTGGAAAATGTAATGCCATGAATAAGGGCATGGGTTTAGATTTGGTTCTAGGTTTAAATGCCGATTCTACCTCTTATTGGTTTTGCAATCTTGAGCAATTTGCAACTCTATTGTGGAGGTGAGACTGTTCAGTGATATGGACCCTGGAGCCAGAAGATTTGCTTTATACAAATCCCCTCAGAGACTGTCTGATTGACCCTTTCCCTATGCCTCAGGAACACATAAGGTATTTTCCTGTTATCCAGGGCATGTAATAATGCCCAGGTACCCCTATCCATCCTTTCCTTTAGCACATGCCATAAAGCATGGAGGATAACCGTGTCATCTTGCTGTAGTCCAAGAGGTGCCTCATGTGTAAATCCCCTTAATAAACTCTTGATATAATGATGGAGCTGCCAGCCTCTTTCTTTGATTTCTCAGGCTCAGAAAGATTTACATAATATTCGTGTCCTCGCATATAAAATAGACATAATAGTAATACCTACTTTTGCAGTGTTAAGATAAATGATGTTCATGAATGTAAACTACTAACAAAAGTAAATGGGTTGCAAGGTAAACTCTCAACAAATGATCATTTCTGTCAGTTATTGGTGTTTCTATTTTTACTGCTGTTGATCCAAAAGAAGAACATCTGTGCTTTTATTTAAATCCTGCAGTGGCTTCTGGAAGGAACTGATGCACTGTAGAGGCTGCCTTTTCCTGGCATAATCTAGCCCTGCCCTAGGAATATTTAAGCTCTCATATTCTGTTCAGCCCATTGGCCTTGACCAGCCTAACACTTAATCCTCCTCTGTTCAAATCGTTTGTTTTTATCTTTGAAAACGGCATTTATGACACTCGAGTTGAATATTTAACATTGAACAGAGAGGCTTAGGCCTGACAGGTGCTCATCACATTCCTGAAGACTCACTTTCACATTGACAGATACCCATGTGTGCTTGCTTAAAGTGTACTAGAGGCCCCTTGCATGATATTCATGCAAGAATAGGCCTTCCTTCCCCTGGCTTCACTCTCAGCCACCCGGGAGCCGGCAAGTCTCTGCTCCCCAACTGCATGGGAGCCTGCACCTCTCACTCCTGGGCTACCCAGAGCTGGCAAGTCATTGCTTCTGTCTGGAGCACTACTCCAGTAGCTCCCTTCACCGCTCCCCTCCCCCTCATAGCAGGCTTCGCTCCTTGCCTGCATATGCAAATTAACCTCCATCTTTGTTGGGTTAATTTGCATACCCACTCTGATTGGCTGTGAGCGTGAGTGTATCGGAGTGATGGTTAATTTGCATGTTTCTCTTGTATTAGGTAAGATGTATAGACTTCCCCATGGTGAACCATGTATAGACTTCTCCATGGTGAACCAAAATTCAGCATAAATTCCCAAGATTTGACAACATATCTTTTTCAGATAAAAAAAAAAAAAAATGTCTGCTGTCCCCTTTCACACTGGTATAGAAAAAAGAAAATGCAATCAAGTCATAGGGACTTTAAGCTTTTTGAATGAATCCATATTATATATGTTGCTCTTACTGAGTTACCAACTAAAGCTTATTCAGTTGCTTGAATTCAATCTGTTAGTTGTTATGTAGTCATTATCTAGTTAGTTGGCTGATTTAAAGAACAAAAATGTAGATTTAGTCAAAGCTTCCTAAACTCTCTCTGTGTATAAGTACATTAAAATTTTTATTTGTCCTGCTTTCTATTTTTATTGAACTTCTTTAAGACCAGGTCCTGTGTCTTCCCCAACTTCAAAAAAATGTCTGTTTGTAGCACCCTTTTCAAGTTGTACTTACATAAATGATGTACTTGGTTTAATTTCCTGTGGCCATTCTAACTTTCTAAGTCATCAAACAGAATTTTTCATCCTGTGGCCTTTTTACTGAGTTCCTAAGGAAAGCTCAGTACAATCCCATATGGAAATAGTTGTTGGACTTTTCAAAAATCTGTTATCCTCTAATTAAAACGCTCCAGAAGAGCGGGGATCCTGGCTGTCTTTTTGCTTCATAGTTTAGTCCTAGTCTTTAACACTCTCTGACACATAGGCCCTGAAGTGTTTGTTGAAATCATAATTTAGTTCATGAATAGTAGTTGACCAATAAACTCTTATTTCTTCTCCTTCTTTCTGACTTTTCTTTGTCATGTCTTATTCTTTTTTTCCCCTCATTCAAATAAGACTTATTTTGTTTTGCTTCATTAACCATATTTTTTACTATGTAAATAATATCTTGCAAGTATGGATTTCTATGAAAAAAAATTGAACTGATAGTACTAAGCTTTATAGTAAACAAATAATGCAGTTTGCTTATGAATTTGTCTCCTCCCAAAGATCTGAATGTTAAATTACAACCAATAGATGTGGTTTGTTGTGGCACATTCGGAGTAACTCGGAGTGCTGAGAAAAGTCCTCGGTGTGTGAACAGAGCGCAGCCCACTGCGTAACATCGCAGTGAGCATCTGCCTGGGGGCAGGAGTCGTGGGTTCATAGTTTCCCATGGAGATGCCTAATCAATAAAAGTTCTATGCTCGGGATTTTGTACATTTTGTTAATTAGGCCAAAGCAATGGGCCTTTGTGGCAATTATTTAGACAGTGATGTAAAAAGATAGCCTGACAAACAAACCTCCGTAATCCACTTACGTCTCGCAGAAGCCAAAGGGTTTGGAAAAGCCTATTAACGAGCTCCCTGCCTGTCTGTTTGGAGACGCTGTTAAGTCGAGAGTCTCAGCACCTGAGGCGGTCTGTTAATAAAGATCGTTTGCAGCAGATTGCTGTTCTATTAAAAATGGACATAAAACAGCATAATTTAAAATATGTCAATAACTCAAGGCAAAAATGCCAAACATAGTCTGCTCTGCCTTTGTAAAATGGAGCCACGTATACACAAGGAAAAGTGCCAGGACAGCTTCTGCTGACAGAGTTCAGAGATTGACCGTGATGAATAATGTGATCCTTCACGTTAAAACAACCTCGTGGGTCGGTATCTCTGTGTCTTTCCTGCACTAAACTCCAGGGATCTTTTTTTATTTAAGGGCCAGTGAGATTCCTAACCTCCAGTCCTAGATGATGCCTGGAAACCGGTGCCCTTTGTCAGCCTCGTGAATTCATAATAGCTTATGAGTGCTTTGTTCCCCCCCCCCCCCATTCTTTCTGCTTTTCTCCTGAGTGGAATTTATGGGTTGTTTAGAAACAGGTCTTTATAGACCCTGAGCTAGGGCTGGGTGCCTTAGGAATACTCACTAAAGACTCTAAAACTACCGAGCATTGCATCACCCCTTGTTTTATGCATTTGATTAAACATGCTGGTCTGTTTCCAATTACTGTGCTGTATTTTTAACACAGAAATAAGGATCACAAAGTCAATATTCCTACAGCATTTCTCTGTCACTTACTGTATTACAATGGCAAGGGCTGATGGATAGAGTTCTCAGTGTGAGCTTTGGGAGGATGAGGACATAGTAGAGATGACAGTGCAGTCCTGCAAGTGTATACTAAACCCCACCGTGTTTAACAGGCCCGTAGATTACAATTTAACAGGCTGTCTCTCACATCAGGTCTGGGTGGATGGTTGAGGCCGAGGGATATTATCTGCTCTATTAGAAGGCCTCTCATGAACTGAGTGGTGGTTTTAATTAAATCCAGTAGGTTGAGAAAAGTGGTTTGGCAGTTTCAATTGATTTATTGTGTTTGTGACATCTGGGCCTGATTTATTGTATTGACTTACAGAATTGTTTTTGGACACTTACCCTGTGCATTCTCATTCTGATCAGGGGCTCTCACAGCCTGTAAATATGTAACATTTTTATTCTACTGAGATTTTGGTTTTCTTTGTGTTTTTCTTAGTTCGTTGGATGGCAAACTATTGAGTGCATCTTGCTAAAAATGTGATCGAAAGCATGAGGTCTTGTGGGTTTGCATTACATGCACAGGGCTGTTTGAAAAGGAGTGCTGCATGGAAACTCACTGTCGCCATCCCAGCTCAGTTTATCAAAGAAAGAGATTGATAGTTCCGGTTGTTATTGTTTATTAAATTAATCAATGAATCACCAAATGATTTGTCCAATGTTATGGCTTTCTAAATTTTAAAATTTTAGATATAAATATGAACACAGTGCCATGGAAGGTTTGTTTTCTATGAAAGTAGGGAGCATATTCAGCAGGATATTATAGACAAGTGCCCCCAAACCTACATTTTACTGCAGTCAAGTCCATTTTAGAAAGCTTTCACTGCAAACTCCACAAAACATGCATACAAAGGGAGGAGCGAAAAGAGCCAAACTGTAATTTCTTCCAAAGGGGGAGGCAGAGCAGCAAGCCAGCCCCAAGCAGCCTGGATGATTCACCAGCCTCCAAATGAGTGGCTGCACATCCAAGGCACAGACACTGTAATGATGTGTCAGGCTCCCAGCATTACAGCTCTCTATTTCCTACAGCTGGGGCCACTTAGCCCACACCTAACCCCCAGCCAGGGTTCTGGAACAAATCAGGCAGCATTCAGGGAAGTCTAGGTAAATCTCTCAGGCGAATCCACTTCAGGTCAGCCTGTGGCTTACCTCACTTTGACCTCCTGCCCCAGGATTAGAGGCTGGACTCTTCCGTTATTCTTTGTAGTCAGACTCTCCGTGGCATTTAATTTGCTTAGAATGGCTTCCTATTTTTTCATTCTTGTACTTGGGTGTCTCTCTCAGTAGACTGCCTGGCTAGTCTTCGTACATTACTTTTCAAAATACATGGAGTACAGCTTTGAGCCCAAAACTGAGACTTACCTGACACTGACGACCACCTTACAATCTAGATATGTCTCTATGGGCTAAGTTGGGTCTGCCAAGTGAACAAAGTCTGCCCTCTAAACTAGGTTTACACTTATATGAGTGACAGCACATCTTAATATGCAACATGACCTGTATCTGTCCTTTAAAACCCTGATTTCCCCCCCTTATTTCCTTTGGTGGTGTTATCAGTTTAAACAGGGAGTGGTTACTCACAACCACTCTACATAGCCATAGAGGGTTGATTTTAAAATGTTTACTTTTATTCTCCATGGTACCTGAGTTGCTTCAGATAACTCATGAGCTTTCTTTGATTTTCTGGTGGCTGTTTAATGGAAGGAATTCCTCTAATTGGGTGAGATAAGAAATGTGAAAGAAAACAAGAACAGAAGACACTGAACACCCATTTCTATTTAAAACAAACAAAAAAAGGCATGAATTTTAGCCCAGTGTAAAACGTGCTTGGAAAAACTGCATTGAAAATAATGCCAAATTACTCTTTAAAAAAAGCTTTACTGAAATACAATTTATGCGTCATTTAATTCACTCTGTTAATAGTATCATTCAATGATTTTTAGTGAAGTTCTACAGAACTGTGCTGGCTACACTAAAATCCACTTTCAGAATGTTTTCACCACCCAAAATAACCTGGTCACAAAGAGATAATGAGTTATGATTTTATATATGAATCATTTTAAATTAACCTTAGGGTGGTAATCTATGCATAATTTAGGAAGAAAATATAAAGCCTGTCATATGATTTAACGCTGCATATCTAAGTGCTCTCTTGGGGGCCTGCTTCAGGTGAGCCGGTTGACCTGATCCAGGGATCAGACTGCAGGGCAGCCTGCCCTTCACTGAGAAAACATTCAGGGAGAATTTTGGGAGTAACCCATTCTAAAGTAGACTAAGTCTACCTGTGGGCAAAAATGTTTCTATATTAGAAAGGACGGTGGCTTCTGTGCCAAGTTCAGACGAGAAAATGCTTCCTCTTTATTAACCATCATCACTCTTATTTGACCCTTGTTATGGGCTCCCTGCACACACCTGCAAGACCCTGTGTCTGTGAGGTAAGCACCACGATTTCTGGAGCCACTTTTCTTAATAGTCTGCAAAGAGCTGGCCTTGAAAGTGCAGCAGGAAGAGAAGCCGGAGAGAGTGCTCTCAGCAGTGGTAAGTGTGCACTCCCTCACTGTCAGAGATAATGATCCTAATGGTGTTTTTCAGTTGTGACGCCCAGACTCAGTAGGTTGCAGTGTTTCCCAAACTTCTCTCATGATGAGAATCACCTGGTGGAGTTGTTAAAACACAGATTCCTGAATCCCAACTAAGAAGTGCTAAACTAGAATTTTTGGGAACATATAGGTAAAATTGTATACTTAACTAGTGCTCTAAGACAGATTTTATATACAGAGCACTAAGTTAGGTATGCAATTTTACCTATATGTTCCCAAAAATTCTAGTTTAGCACTTCTTAGTTGGGATTCAGGAATCTGTGTTTTAACAACTCCACCAGGTGATTCTCATCATGAGAGAAGTTTGGGAAACACTGGGTTAGAGAGCACACTGGCCAGATAAGGAGCATATAAGAATTTGGTCTATGAGCTCTGTGTGGATTTCTGAGAAACTAAAACATACACCTGAATTATTCAAAATAAAAGGCTGACTCTTTGCTTTTACTTTCACTCAATGGTAGTATGGCACCAGAGAAATAGCAGTGACAAGGGAGGGTTTGCTGGGCCATGCTCTCCAGACTAGTTTATAAGTGTTGTTCAAGCAATTTTCTTTTTACAAACAAGACTGTATTAGACCATGGAGGGAATCGAGGATTAGGGGTTCACCCTCGAAGGGTTTATAGTTGAAGTAAAAAGCACGCTTGCCTTGAACACATTAACAGAATCTGTTCGTATTGCAGGAAGGGCCTTCCTTTGAATAGCTGTGGTTGTGATTGGATATTAATGATACTTGGTAAGATGGACATTTGGTCAGAATAAACGCAACCTACATCTACCATCCCTTTCCTTCCTACTTCATCATCATCCACCCAAATCCCCCATTGCCTCTAAGAAGACAGAAAGCTTCCTGTTCTTGAATTGATTGGATTTTGTAGTCTTGAAAAGAATCCCAGTATCTTGTGATTCAAAAGCATGCTTATTTCTGCAGCAATTCAAGACAAATTAGCAGTCTACTTCCTTCCTACTCTCATTTTGTATAAATCATGGATTGATTATATGCTGACAAAGTATTTCTTACTATTACAGAAACCATGTTTCTTGCTTCACCAATGCCATCTCTTTTAAAAATGGCAAATGCTATCTATAGGCCTGTAGATGCAAGGGTCACATGCTATAGCATGCATTATTTGCCTACAGCTTTTGGTCTTAGGACTGGCATTTTATTTGCAAAATTAGGCTGATTGCGTTCTGTTCAAGATGGAATTTTATTTCCTTAATAGTAAAAGTCTAGCTCGCTTAGGTGGAGTACCTGCTGAAATTAAAAGGATGAGATTCTGAGTTTCTTTTCCATACACCATCGCAGGCTCAGCAGGCAACTGCTTGAGGACACTCTCTTCATGAAAGTCCTTGATGTACTTTTTCCTTTAGTAAAGTATTCCCACAAGCACCTCCTGACTGCACTTTACTCTGACAGAGATTTTTGTCTTCACTTCGAATTCAAAATACTTTTAATGCTGCATCAATGATGGAAGACTTGATCAAAACAAAATATTTTTTATCCAATTCTGCTAATTTAAATTTAATAAGCTTGGTTAAATCAGAGAGGAAAACAGATTTGGAAGGAATTTAAACTTAGAGGTGGTTGTTTAGAGTGTATTTACAATTAAGTGTTATATAACTGTTACATTATTTTGGCAGTAAATTAAGGGTGTGTTTTGTTGCTGTTGTTGTTTGTTTGACTTATAAAGCATGAGGACCTTTAATTAAAGAATTTTTCAAGAAATGTGGTGCCCTAGCTGGTTTGTCTCAGTGGATAGAGCATCACCCCAAGGACTGAAGGGTCCCAAGTTCAATTCTGGTCAAGAACACATGCCTTGGTTGCAGGCTAGATCACCTTACCTAGTCTGGGCTCCTGCGGGAGGCAATCATGTTTCTCTCTGTGTGTCTCTCTCCCCTTCTCTTCCACTCTCTCTAAAAATCAATGGGAAAAATATCCTTGGATGAGTATTAGCAAAGAGAGAGAGAGATTTTGATTTGTGTTGATCTATGTTTTACATTAATTTCTATGGTACCAAAGATGCTATTCAGCATAGTGTTTTATGGATTGGAAATAAAACCGATTGACAGATTTCCAAAGTAGTGAATGGTTAAGTTTTTATTTATTTATCTTTATTGTTGAAAGTAATCCAGATGTCCCCATTTCCCCTATTAAACCTCTCCACTCCACACCCCTACACAGGCCTTCACCATACTATTATTATCTGTGTCCATGGGTTATGCATATAAGTTTTTTGCTTAATCCCTTCCCATCTTCCCCTCCCCACCTCCACCCTGAGATTCATCAGTCTGTTTCATGCTTCTGGATCTATTTTGTTCATCAATTTATTTTGTTCATTAGACTCCACATATGAGTGATACTTGTCTTTCTCTGACGGGCTTATTTCACTTAGAAACAAGTTTATAAGATTAAAACAAAATGTTGATATTGTCTAGCGAATGGATACATATATTTTGTCTAATCTCTTTTCACTTAGGAATAAAATCTAGAAAGATTATTGTCTTTATGTCATATTTAAATAACACATGACCCTCTTTCCTAATTCAGCTATGCAAAATAGGAGTGGAGTAATATACTATTAAATATATATATATATATATATATATATATATATATATATATATACTTTTGTGATGAGTAAAACACATTAATGATGTACTATAATTTAAAAGAAAATCCTAAATATTTTAGGCTTATTGTGAGCATCACTCATGCACATATGTCAGAATGGTGTATCTGATGCCCTTCATAAACTTATTTCCTTTATCTCTCATTCTTCATCAGAAGAGAATCTTAGGTAAGAAAATAAAAAAACAGATACTTACTATGAAAGTGTAAAAGTTTTTCTATAAAATATAGAAAAGGTTTGTTTTGTGGCTATATTATCTGAATAATCTTAAAACTCTAAACTACTCCAAGGAATATTGTAGAAACAACAAACCTTTCCTAATAAAGCAGGAAATGAAGAAGAGAAAAGAGGCATTAGAAAAATTCTGGAGAAATATGAGCGTGAGCCCCCACATTCCTAAAACAAATGTCACAGAATGCAAATTCCTGAAACAAATAAATGAAATGCAGAGAATTGTTCATAATACAAAATTAAGCTTTTATCATACAAAGTTACTAACAGAGTTTTCTTGAATAAAAAAAGAGCCCTGATACATTCAAAATGATTCATTCTTTGATAATTTCATTATTGCAGTTTTGGGGTCCTAATATGAACTATATCTATAAATATGAGTTTATTAAATAATGTATACAAATAAAATTGACTTGTATATGTGCATGCTAAAATTTTGCAAAATGTCCCAAACTCTAATATATTTCTGTAATTCACAGTGGTATCTAAAGTTCCCTTAATTCTGAGTACCATGTAAAATCAAATTTGATTAAATCAGTCTTCTGTGATGGAAGAGACCGTTACTTAAACATCTGTGATTTGTGACCTATGATTGCTCTCCATTAAGTGTGATTCGAAGGTCAAGTCTAACTTAAAGCAATGGAACACAGTGCACATTCATTACTCTATTTTAATTCATGTCATGACACGGCTAAGATCCCATGAATATCTGCACCTCTGACACACAACTGTGAAGAAAATCCTTCTCTCTGATGTTGCCAAACCATTCAGGCCTCCATCAGTGAGATTGTACAGGCCCTTAAGGAAATAAAAGTTCACAATATTCATGGAGGCACCTGTGAAAATACACATTGCTGTCCTCTGATACAAATACAGATCTCACCTAAAAAGGAAAAAGTACTGTGTATTTCTCACCATATATTTCTCATCATGTAGTATTAACTTGAAAACATAGAACCCATTGTAGCAAATGAAGCCACTAACTTATGTCTTAAATTCATGAACTATGTAGCTTCCAAAAGCCAATGAGAAAAGTACCCCAAAAACAGATTCATTATGCAAGTTCACAAAGTTTCTCAACTGGAAGGGATTTTGGACTTAATTCAGCCTAGCCCCTTGTCTTAAAATTAAGGTGCCTAATGACCAGAAAATTTAAATTATTCAAAATCTCACAGTGTGTTAGAGGCAGAGCCTGAACAAGATCTCAGGACTTCAGATTTCAGTCTAGTCTACTAAACCAATAATTAGTTGCTAAGACAATTTTACATTCCCTTAGCTGTCTTTAGGTAGGGAAAGTCAGCAATAAGAAGCATATATTTCCCCAGAAAATTAACCTTAAATGATTTGGGGAGAAATAAAATGAATTACATATAAAATAATAGACCTGAAACAGTAGTCGCCAAATAAATGATATATGGCATTATTATTATTTTGTTGTTGTTGTTAATCCTCACCCAAGGATATTTTTCCATTGATTTTTAGAGAGAGTGGAAGGGAGTGGGAAAGACAGAGAGAGAAACATCAATATGAGAGAAAAACATCAATTGGTTGCCTCCCACACATGCCTGACCACAACTGGGGATCAAGCCTGCAACTGAGGTACATGCCTTCACTGGAATTGAACCCAGGACTCTTCAGTCTGTAGGCTGGCACTCTATCCACTGAGCCAAACCTGTTAATACCTTCAGATGCCATTAGACCTAGAAGAGTTCTATGGAATATTATTCAGGAGGCAGTTTTTTCTTGGAGACTTTCTTATAGCCTGTTTTGAAAAACTTTCCTCTTTGTATTTGTCCCTTCTTATGTTGTCTTCTCCCACTCTTGACACTCGCTACCTCTGCCGTGGGCTTTCTTGGGCTCTGTTTGCGGACTTTGGCAGCCCGTTCTGCTGGCCTAGAGATATCTGAGCCAAACTGAACTATTATGATTCTACACAAGTTTCTCCCTTACCTTATATTTCTGTCCTCTCATTCCCAAGAGGTTTGAGTAAAATATCTCACGGATTTATGTCTTCCCCATTAAGACCATTAACTGTTTGGGGATAGAGATGCATTTATTCAATACCTATTAATTGGGAATCTGCTCTGTGCCAGGCACTGTTCTAAGTTAATTGTTTCAGACATTTTTCTAAAGCTCTGGAAAAAAAAAAAATCTGCCCTCATGGAATCTGTATTCCCATAGGGTAGAAAGTAATGTAAACAAATGAACCATAGAGCTTGTATATGGTAAATGCTTAGGACAAAAATAAGTAATAAAGAAGGATAACAAGTTTGGGAAATTATGTAATTTTAGAAAGTTGTCCAATTGAAGTCTTCTTCCACGCCCTCTCTCCCCCCCAACACATACACACAAAAATGGCAACTGAGAATAAGATTGGAAAGAAGTGAATGAATGGGAAGAATCTTACCTCCTGAGAGTTAAGAGGTACATTTTCATGGCTGCCACAGGACCAGACATATAGATCCACATAGATCATTTTTAGGATGTTGGCATTTACTCTGAGGGAAATGGAATCATGTCTTATGTTTCCTAATATCTCAAGTACTGGCCCAATGCCTAAAACATGCTAGCATTGAATCAATGATTGATGAATGAACCAACTCAGTCAACACTGTACTAGTCTGTACACACACACACACATTCACACACAGAGCCAATTAAATGTTATTCAAAGACTGGCTTCGTGATGAGCTATTTAAGAGGCATCATGTAGTATTAACTTGAAAACATAGAACCCATTGTAGACAATATTATTTAAAGACATTATAGCAAAATATACAGCCTTGTACCTGCCAGCCCTGTGCTAATAGACAGAGAGGAATAGGCAGGATAAAGTAGAAAAGTATTAGGAAGGAACCTCACACAATGGATAGCAACCAGTGTTACTAGAACTAATAAATAAACTAACTAATTAACTCTGAATGCCCTGTCAAGTTTGTATTTCAGATAAATAATGAATAATGTCTTAGTGTAAGTATGTCCCATCAATATTTAACTTGCTGTCCAGTATTTTATCTGGCATGCCTATCTCTTACAGACAAAAATTAATTAGAATCTCTGTATTAATTCTCAACATAGACTGTTGTGAACTTTTATCCAAAAGTCTGGTTGAAATGATTTACAGAGTGTGATTCAAAAATCATTGAACATCTTTGTACATTTACTTTTATCCCATAATTTTATATTTATTTGTTGTATATATTTTACAATGTATATATATTAGCATAGTAGTAGCTATTTACATATATAATTTATAAATTAACATTTAATGGAACTGAACAATCAAACATTTATTCTTGCTAAGGGAAAGGAAATAAAAAAAAGTTGGTGACTATTGTTCTATTCAATAGTTAAGTGCATTGGAACAGAGAACACTTATCCCTTTTCTCTTTTTGAAAAAAAGATATTCAAATCAAGCAAATCTTATTTGCTTGGTAAAAATGTCACTAAGCTATTTAGTTTGGGGGATTTGTGAAATTGACCAGATGTGCTTCAGTATACTTTCTTGTCACAAAACAGCTGATAACCCACCAGGATAAATCACTGTGAGGTAATCACATTCAGACAATTCATTTGCTGTGTTCTTTATCTTATGATAAAAAAAGAAGTTTGTTTGGACTTGATCCTTACACTTCACATGGTCTGTCATACTTTGCTGTTTGTTCTGACAATTGCCTGTCCATCTTGAAATGTGAAAAGATAAAAAGAGGAAAGAAAATAAGAAGCCACAAACCTCTCCCAGAGCGACTCAATGCAGAGCGACGGCATTGTAATACCACAGAATCTAGACAGATGGTGGCTTACAGCAGACATCAATCTTCAATGCGAGTAAATTTAGAATAATGCCCCTCTTTGATAATGGACATATCTTCGCAAAGTTATTGCTGACAGCATCCTCTAACGTGCTGATTTGCTAAGACAAGGGGTTTATTGCACCTAATCTTGTCATCAGGCATGAAAAAAATGGTCGGGTGCATGTTTTTCATGTATAGTTTTTACAAGAATTGCCTGCATTAGAGAGTGGTTACATTGTTTTCCATATTTTATGGCACATTTCTAATGTTCCACCGCACACAACATTGATCACTCAGTCCATTAGCTTATTATTATATCCTGAAAGGAGATACTTCCTTTGGGAAAAGCCATTATTTGAAATGAGATGAAGGCTCAGACTACATAAGACAAAGTGGGGTGGGATCTATTCAGCAACTGCTTAATTTCATCAAGGAAAGTAATCAGCCAGAAATATATGTATACACATGTAAATGAGTGTATTTTTTTTAAAAAATGTCTGGACCTATTCCAATATGCTGTGTCTTCTGAGTGACTTGGACACTTCCTTTATTCAAACAACCTACAGCAAGAATGAAAACAGTTTTTATGAAGCAAAACTTGTTTGTGGTAATACACATTGGGAAATATGGCATTATCAGGGTTTTAATCGGAAAACAGAAAATATAGAGGGGCTTTAATATAGGGATTTATTGGCAAAGGTTGTAGAAGAGCCAAGAGACATCCAGCAACTGTGGTGCATCCCCAAAATTAACAGCAATAGAATGGGCCACCCCTACCAGGTAGCACTTCCAGAACTGGGGATAGTCAGTGGAGCCAGAGCCATTCTGGGGCTGTCTTTGGGGGCTTAGACCATAAAGATCTGGAATCACTGGAGACATAGCTCCTGGGAGAGACACCACTGACGGGAAGTAAGAACATACCGATTCTCCCCTTTTTCTATCCTTTCAGTTTCCAACAGTCACTCCCATTGGCAAGGAAGCCTTCAAATGCAGCTCCCAGCAAAGCAGAACAAAGCAGAAGGGCCAGGAGTGACTCTGAGAGCCAACAGATAAACAGATCACTTGGACAACATAGCTTCCTTTCTTTAGCACTTTATTTAATATGCTTCTGAGCATTGTCAGTTCTATCCGACACATAAAGATAATTGTTCCCAAGCTGAAGGAAATCTTGAACTCTTTGCCAGCAGGGCTAAGGGTTGAGTTCAAGACTGGGGGCAAAAGGGGGAACATGCTTTGAAAAATGCTGTGGCTATTCAGGCTCCTAACACATTCATGCTTCAGGAAGTGTCACTGAATGGGAGAACAGTGGCTGCCTTATCGTATGCAGCACCTATGAGGCCTCAGAATCTATGCAAGGTGAGTCTGCACATGTCCCTTCATCGTCAGAGTGGCCTAAAAGAGGAATTCACATCCCTGTAGAGATACAAGCTATGCCATTTCTATCTACCTCTGAAGTCCCCAAATGCTTTCTTTCCTGTGGGGCCTTTGTATTTGTTGCTGAGGTAGGTCCACAGTACCAAGCTCTCCTTTGGCAAGATGCACAGACAACTAATTCCTTAAAGCCTCTGTCTGGAAACTTAATAACACATGGGCAACTATATTGTATCAGATCAATTATTTCTCTGACAATAACACAAAAGGTGCATGGACTATCATGTTTGTTCTTTAATAAAATTCTTAAATACTTTTAAGGTCATACTCCAACTAATGATAACTTATACTTATTTGAGTGCTTACTGAGTGACAGGCATTGCTGCATGCATTTTACTTTTACCAATTAGTGTGATTCTTGGCTATAAACCTAAAATAATAATTTTATTATTACCTTCATTTTACAAATGAAGAAATAGAGTCAAAGAGCATTTATGTAACTTGTCTAAATGAAGTGTGCCAGTGATTGGTAGAGCTAAACTTAAAGACTGTCCTAAGAATTATAATAGAAGACTTCCCATGATGGCATTTCATGAATTCATGACTCATAATTTTATCTAATTCTTTATACAAGTAATTTCCTAATGGATAGTTGTGATATATTAAGTTATTAAATAGTTTGGGCTCTTAATATTCTCTTTTGAGTAAAGAAATTATATGTGCTTCTTTTTCTCATTCACAAGAGTTGGCCATAATTTTTTTTGTGTTTGGTATTAATTGAATAAAATATTCTTTAAGCAAGATTAAGCAGCTGAAACAATAATATTAGGGCTTTTGTATTTCAGCCATAAAACCCTAAGGCAGTGGTCAGCAAACTCATTAGTCAACAGAGCCAAATATCAACAGTACAGCGATTGAAAATTCTTTTGAGAGCCAACTTTTGTAAACTTAAACTTCTTCTAATGCCACTTCTTCAAAATATACTCACCCAGGCTGTGGTATCTTGTGGAAGAGCCACACTCATCAAGAGGCCAAAGAGATGCATGTGGCTCGCAAGCCGCAGTTTGCCGACCACGGCCTTAAGGGAATGGACTGGTGAAGATCTGTTTTGAGGAAAGGAGCAGGGACTGGTCACTCTAAGGACCCTAGTCAAGTTAGAGAATCATGAAAGCATTCGTCTTGTTTGCTTGTACTGCATTAGCAGCCTGACTCAGTGTCTTTGTCATCTCTTATTAAAAGCAAGCAGTTAATGATATGGGCCCAGCAATGAGGATCTAATGCCAGTCCCCTCTACCATGAAGATGCCAGGACAATGAACTTACCCAATCTGGGGCCCAGGAATGGAGAATGGGAGAGTTTTCATTATTTATCTATTTTCCTGCCCATTACAACCAATATAAATGTTGCTTTTCTTTGTACAAGTAAAGCTTCACGAACAGGTTAGGATGGTTCTAGCTCTTATTCTAGTTCCATTAGCTAACTTAGAAATTCATTGTACACTCTCCTTTTAATTTACTTATATGTACAAATTTTATTCCTTCTAAGGATTTCATAATTCTCTACTGAGTGAAGCCTTAATATCTATCTAAAACTGTCATGTCCAAGAAGAGTCACTTCTAATCATAGTCTTTGTCTATTTTCATTTTATCACCTTTTGTGATTTTTTGGAATAGGTCCCTATCATATCTTAGCATAGATACTTACAGATGTAATAGATTTATCAAATAAGTTTAATACATTTAAACTTTTAATCCAAAATACTTTTATTTTTTAATAAGCACACTCATTTTCCTTAATGTGACCAAAAAAGGCACCCTAATGCAGTAGTTCTCAACCTTTCTAATGCCGCAGCCCTTTAATACAGTTCCTCATGTTGTGGTGACCCCCAACCATAAAATTATTTTTGTTGCTACTTCATCACTGTAATTTTGCTACTGTTATGAATCGTAATGTAAATATCTGTGTTTTCCGATGGTCTTAGGCGATCCTGCTAGCAGTTCTCAACCTGTGGGTCGCGACCCACAAGTTGAGAACCGATGCTGTAGAGCAGCATATTTACATTATGATTCATTAACAGTAACAACATTACAGTTATGAATTAGCAACGAAAATAATTTCTGGTTGAGGGTCACCACAGCATGAGGAACTGTGTTAAAGGGTCGCGGCATTAGAAAGGTTGAGAACCACTGCCCTAATGGGTTCACACAGGCTTATTTGCCACATTTATCTGCACTCATATCTGTTGGATTCTGATTCAAGTTTCTCCAGACAAGCAGCCATGGTATCCGTAACTGGGCTTCTTTTAAATTATTAATCAACAATGGCATTTTCCTGGGCATGCCTCGAGGCTCTGATGGCTTGCCAGGTCACTGCCTCCTTCCAGAGGCAGAGCCTAACACTAGTGCTTCCTTGAGCAGCTGTCATCATTCTTTGTCCTCAGGTAACTGTCTCCCCCACCACCACCCTTGCTCACATTTGGGCTGAAATGGCTGACATCTGAGAGGTGGCCTGGCTAGAGAACATGGTTGCTAGGTAAAAGCTCTTGTGGAGAGAAAAGAAATGATCCGATCTGATCCTCCCAAGGAATGTTTCAATACGAACCACAAAGAAGGAAGGACTGCGGACAGAATGGCATAGGAAATGGCACAGACAGAAAGCAGTAAGCACAAGCCATGAGAGCATAGAATCAAGGAAGGAGGAAACACCATGTTGTATAGAACCAAAGTCACAGTGACACAGGCCAGAGGAACAGGAGGGAAAAGCCAAGAGGCAGAGACCGGGGGAGCTGGCTCATGGGAATGGATCTTTGACTCTTATTAGGACTTTGAAGTATCCAGACTCATGTTCCAAGGCTCCCCGAACCTCTCGTGCACCAGAGGAGAGCATTTTCTGTGCCTCCTTACTGTAAGGTATTTCCTTAAAATAAAATAACGTCCCCACAATCACAGAGCCCCTTCATGAGTGCTGCCTCTGGTCTGAAAGAGACCTTCATTATGGTCTTATAGCAAGTTGCACCCATGCACATGCCTCACTTTTCCAACAATTGAATGCAAACGTTTTCTGCTTTTGACCTTAAACGTCTGATAGGTAAAAACATGCATTTGCATACCAAAAGCCAAATCCTTGGTTCTGAGAGTTCTGTTTTGAAAATAATGAATGCTCATTAATCATATAGAAATATATTCCTAAGGTACTAAACACTTAGCTTTCCTTTTATTGTATACTCTGTTCTTCTCTGAAACATATGCATTTCTGCTGTATGTCTTGTAAAACTTTTGTCAGGACAATGGAATAGATGTCAGGAACTTCTCTGGGCATTGTAGGGGACAAAAAGGTATTCCTCGACCCTCTTAGGGTCCCTGGCTGGGTCT
The DNA here is from genome assembly GCF_964339955.1 of Pipistrellus hanaki. Taxonomy (NCBI): domain Eukaryota; kingdom Metazoa; phylum Chordata; class Mammalia; order Chiroptera; family Vespertilionidae; genus Pipistrellus; species Pipistrellus hanaki. Next base: position 67,294,886 of record NC_140506.1, on the reverse strand, counting down.
GAAAAGTAAATTGCAAAGACAGATTAACAGGAGAAAGGATGTAGATGTACTTAATGTAAGTTTTATGTGACAGGGGAGCCTTCATAAAGAATGAAGACCCAATGTACAGACCTGTGTATTTTTATGCTCTATGTGATGAAGAATAGACCATCGTGAAGGGTTAGGATGGGTTGAAGAGTATGAGGCAGTTGTAGTAAACTGGGGAAACATAGCAAGACCTGCTTGTTAGATTCATCTTGGTGTCCTTTTGTCTTTGAAGGTAAGGATGCTCCTTTTCTCTTGGTATAGTGAGGACATCTCACATGAGGGTTTTATGATCAGCTTCAGGAAAGAAGGGCGAGTGCAGGAGGAGGTCAGAGCTACCTTCCTGCTTCTGCCACCTTCTCATACTCCTCTGGCTTAAAATAGTCAGCAAGCCAAGAATCCATATTTTGGGGTAGCATGTCCTAAACCCCACCAGCTCCCATAACATTCAGTATTTATCTTTGCTAATGTGCATTTGCATTATTTATTAATGCTTATTACTGCTGCAAACTCTATAAAGACAGGGAACCAAGACTTTTTGTTCACCAAAGCAATAGTAAGCATCCCACAACTAGTTCATTAACGAGTAAAAGGAAGAAAGGCATTGTTACTTTTAGTTGTAGGCCCTGGTTCATTATACATTGTTATGTTCATTATATAACATTAGGATTTATTACAGATAAATGGGGTTCTAGTTCAGAGAACCAAAGAAAAATGGGGCACAGAAATGGGGGACTGCTTCAATGCTTCCGTTTCCTGTTTGCGGAAATGCTCTGGACCATAAAGTCCTGTCTTTTCATCAAATGTGCATACTCTTTAGCCTCTCCTAAAGACCCAGAGAGGTTTTTTAACAAAGTGAAGTTTTCGCTTCATTTTTATAGTTCTCTGCTACCTACACTGCTTGCCCTCACACCCAGCCAGATGCACTGTCCCCATCACAGTTTGAGTTTAGGTATTTGAACCTGTTCTGCTTACTGCTCTCCACTGCTTGCACATTTGCATGGAAGTCTCTAATCCCAGCCCCTGGCCTGCCATTTCTTGCAGGAGCCTTGCATATTCTAAAATAGCAAAAACACTGCACATTGGAATCAGCTGGGCCGTTTTTAAAAATTCTGACTACTGGGTCCCACCTCTAAGAGAACCTGATCTGAAATGTGGTCTGTGCATTGGGAATTTAAAAACCACCTAAGTAACTCTAATGTCAGGCAAAGGTTACAAATCACTAGCCTAAAACAAAAGTATGGCTTAAGAAATGAAAGTGTATTTTCCTTCCTTATAAGCATTAAAGCTATAAATATAAGCATTGCACTTGGTGCTTAAACCCCACAGATTAACTACTGTTTTCTCTGGCTTTCCCATCATCCCTCACTACAAATGTCTGAGGTAGAGCTTCTGCAAGACTCTCCCAAAACTCTACCTCTATGCTCACTTGTTATTGCTTGCGATGCTCATCCCTACCTCACATGACCTTTGTGGGGAACTGCATGTGCCTCTGAGATGCTCTTCCCTGCTTAAAGCTTTAGACTCTGGGAGGAATTGAAGAGAGTATTAAGGTAACCATCCTACTGCCACATATACTGCTTTCTACTGAACTTATATGCTCAGAACTTTGCTTCTTCTTGAGGTTATTGAATATGTTTAACTCGTATTTCAAAATGCAGATGAGATTACACATATTTTAATAATGTAGACTACATGACTGAAGGTGAGGAAATAAACATTTTCCATTTACCCTGTGGCATTTTTACATAACATTTTAAAAATAGGAAATCGTTAAGCTTCAAATAGACATTTAGTTTCTCTTCTCTAATAAAGATTTTCTTGATGTGGGGAATGAGAGTTTTAAGCTGAACATGAGAAATATGATTGCAATTTCAATCGGAGCATACCCAAATTTAATCATTAATATAAAATGCGAGCTGCTGTGAGTGGCAGGCTTAGTGCCAGTTAGATGTTCCTTTAAAATGCTTACCACATTTAAATTGGACATTAATACTTAAATATTTACATTTGCAAATGGTCTACTTTCTGAAACTTGGAACACAGCATCAAGTCAATTTGTAATGGGATTCATTCATCTTTCAGGTTTTTTTTTTTTAAATAAACATTTATGGAGTGTCTCCTATATGTTAGGCAACCCTCAGCATTGATATACTAAATTGATATTGTATTCTTTCATGAATCTCATAGTCAAGTGAGGGATATTGGTAACTAAAAATATAAACAAATAGCCCAAGTCATTTTGGCTCAGTGGATAGAGTGTTGGCCTGCAGACTGAAGGATCCTGGGTTCGATTCTGGTCACGGGCACATGCCCAGGTTGTGGGCTCAATCCCCAGTAGGAGGCTGCTGATCATCATTAATGTTTCAACATCTCTCTCCCTCTCCCTTCCTCTCTGAAATAAATAAAATATGTTATATATATAAAACAAATAAATACAAAATTATAAATTGAGATAAATACAATAAATGAAATGGAAAATGAACTCTAATGGCAAATAAAAGGTGAAAGATATTTTAGAGGTTTGCAAATTAAAAAGCTTGGGTTGGCTAGTGTATAGGGCTAGCATTCCTAGTATTAAAACAGTATGAGAGAATATAAATTGTTCAAGTGTTATTCTGGTTGCATCCCTGATATGATTTCACCATCATTTTCTCCTTTCTCATTACTGCTTATAAAATCATAGTTAGATCTGCAGGTTTCTTAACAGACTCAGGGTTGTGTGTTTTTTGTTAAGAATATTTCATGAGTTGTGGTATGTATTTCTACCAAGAAACACAAAATATCTGGTTGTCTTCATTTTTTGATGTAATCATCTACTGATGATCATTGCTTAAATCCATTACTAGTATTTCATTAATGTTACCAAAAGTCTCTTCAATTTGGTGTTTGAGTAATTTGGACACATTTCCTGCCTTATTCCTGGAATCAACTATTTCTCTTAGGAACCCAGTTCCTTTTAGTTGAAAATGGTAACAATCTGAGTACTCATTGTTACTGGGCAATGGATACAGCTAGGTGCTATATCACACATTCACACAGTATTTTCCTTTTAATTTAGAATTGGCAGGCTTTTACTAACCTGCTTGAATCTTGCATGGCTAGGGTCTTTAATGTCATCAGAAAAGGCGAATGAGAAGGTAGAGAGGACCCTCCCAAACTTTTGACATATGTGTACCCCTTCTATAATTTTCCTAATGCTGAGTAACCCTCGTACTCATGAGAATGTAGAATTAGGCGCAGCTAAGCACGGTGCAGTGCATATCCCCACCAAATCCGGTGCAACGCGTACCCCCACCAAACTCTTCCCGTACCCCTGGGGGTACGCGTTCCACACTTTGGGAAACACTAATTTAGAAGATAGAGAAGAGAAAAAAAGGCCCAACAAAGCTGGCAGAGAGGAGCAAGTGAGTGGTGCCTTGAAAGCAAGGATATGATAATGTTGTGAGAAGGAAACAGTTGCACAGGACAATCCTGAGAGGTTAAATAATATGATGTGAAATTGTGTGAATCTGTATTTGGAAGGGGAGCTGTTCTTGCGATGGGGTGACAAGGACAGAAGCCCATCATAGTAGGTTGATAAGTAGCTGGAAGAAGAGAAAATGGAGGCAGTATGAATAGTGATATGTCCTTATTCTGAAAGATGGAAATAAAGTGGCCGCTTATAGACTGCTTTGCCTCAAGTATTTCTTAATTGATAAAACCTAGGTCTCAGGGCATTTTTTTTTCTTTCTTAAAATCTGAAAGAGAGAGAGAGAGGCACCCATGATTACAAACATAAATTAATAGGGCATAAATAGATTTCAACACAGCTTCCTTCTACATTACTGGGTTCCTTAACAGACTGAACTATTTAATATATAAAAATGTATTCACAAAGTCCTTTTGAATACTCTATTCCATAAACCAAGAGAATTTCTATCTTCACGAACAGTACAGGTCTATAGGAATCATAAATCACTGATGCCTTACTGCTTGTCCCATCACTCACATGCCATTTCTGCATATTAGCTCTGGGTCCCTCTTTATTCCAACAGATTTCCAAACTTTCTGCCATTTCTATGTGTCATAATAGACTCATCTGAAGTAATTACCTTGACTTTGTATCTCAGACTCACTGGCTTGGCCACATGGTGTGTTCCTCTCCTCTACATCCCGTTAGTTTATTTTAGCCAACCCCTGAGACTGCTTTAACATCTCATAAATGGAGCGGATGAAGGCCAGATTCTTTGTAGGTTAATGATTTTTGAGATCAGTGTTTTTGAAACCTAAGCACTGTTTCAGCAAAGGAAAAAAAATATTTAAAAAAAATCAACAGATGGGCGAGAGGGTCACTATCAGTGATTCTGGCGGCAATAAAACAGCGTACATAAGGCAAAGGACAGACTGTGTGGTTGGGTTTAGTCCTTCCCCGCAGTTATGCGATAACAGCTACAAAAGCAAATCAGGCTTGCCTGTTGCTTCAAAGTCTTTAGGCGTGAAGATAAATGGTGAAATGACAATAATTATTCTCAGGCTTTCCAGTTTGGCAATGTTTTGCTTCTTAGGAAGGGTTCCTTTCTCCAGAATTGCAAGGCCTGCCTTTGAAATGAAGGGGCCATGCTATTGATTAACTTTTATTGTACAACACACCATCTGTAGCAAATAATGTTAATATTTTCTGAAGACTAGCACTCTTTTGAATCAAAAAGGGCTCCGTATACATGAGCCCAGGGTGACTATTCAAATTGTTTCTCTGGGGGAATAATTTTTTTAATAACTATAATTATAAACAGTTTAACTAAAAATAGTACCTACAAAAACCAAGGTGATTTTCTTACAAAGAAATTCCAAAAAGGGAACAAAGGTGGGTTTTGAAGAAGGGAAAACATGAAGGGTTAAGAGTGTGCTTTGAATCGCATTTATTAATTTTTTGCAGGGGTTCAGGTACAATAAGAGCCCACTCCGGCTTCAGGGTCGCTCTCTCCCTTTTGCCTTGATTATTGCTATCACCCGAGGGCTTCATCGTTTTAACTGCAAGTTCAACAAAGAGCAAATTAAAACACTTGAGGCAGGAGTGGGATGGAGGATGAGTATAAAGGGTGGAGCTGAATATGGCTGAGGTTCAAAAATATCTATAATTTTTGTGTGTGTGGGGGGGTATCTTTTTTCCGAGTCTTTTATTTATTTTTGAATGTACTATTCCAGTTCCTAAATTATCTCCATTTGCCGATTCATGTTTAACTGTTCTGAAAGAAATATTGTACTGAGGTGACCAGGACTATAGATTAAATGTCATAAAGAATGGCCTTCAAACACTGCAACACGTAATTATAAATTCCTTTCTTATTGGCTAACATCTTGAGGCGTGGGTAGACTGGAAGCTAAGCTGATTAACAGAGATTTTGGACTTTAAGGATGTCTAGCAAGGCCAGTTTTACTTCCACTCTAGGGTAGGAATCAGTATTGCTGGAGTAGAACATTCCATTCCTAACTATGAGGTCATGGACACAAAGCACCATTTCTTCACTGACTAGTTTTCAATTACCTATACAAGTTTCACATTAAAGCAAAATGATTTGCCTCAAAGGATGCCATCCATCTTAAAATGCTTACGTTGTACAAATTGGGCTTTTGCTTTGAATAGCTTAACATTGTTCTAATTGTTATTTTTTAGAAATGATCTTATCTATTTGGAAAAAAAATGTCTCCTTCTTGATTTCCCTTCATTTACTTAAATATTTAAACGTGAAAAGCACTTAGCTCCCATTTGCCAAAATGGTTGATGTCCTTACATAATCAGAATGACCTGTGCTGATGAGAGTAAGTAATGGGTCTGGGAAGAAGAAGGGAATAATACTTCATACTTTATTTTATTTCAAAATGTTTCTTTTATAAAAGTGGGAGGAGGGGAGCCCTCTGTGTTCTTTAGCTCAAATGATGCCTATCACAAAGCCCAGCTACTCGCCACACAAAAATAAAAAACACTTCTAAATTCATGATAAGGAGCTAAAACGTGCAGAGTAGAGTCCATGGGCAGGAGTGGACACCCTGGGTGCCTCACAGCCTGTCTCACTAGAACCAGATAGGTGCTGTCTCCAACACCTTGTCCTGAGAAAAACAGCCTCCAAGTCTCCTGTAAGCAGACAAGTCAACCAATGTGTATGCATGGGAACAAAATATTGCCAAGTTTTACATCTGAGCCGGTTGCCATCATTTGGGGGGAAAAATAAACATAGTAAAAAGCTCTCCCGTGGCTTTCTGAACTGAGTTTCAGAACGCTTTTATGTCCCATTTGCAAGGAAGTCCTCCATTTTTCCTGTGGAATCATTCTCTCTAATCAGGTCCCCCCGCATGGGGGCGGGGATCCCATCTGTTCCGTTAGCAATGAGCAGGCTAAGCAAAAAGGGGGAACATCAGAGGTGGAAACGGGCTTGAAAACCTGTGAGGAATGCTCTGAAGGCACACATACAAACACATGCTTTAGCAGTTTCCTGGAAACAATGGAAATCCCTCCTCTTCTTGAAAACCTCTCCCCCCCCCTTCCTCCCCCTGCTCTCTAATTCCCATCCAAAAACTAGTGTTTTCACAGCGGCAATGTTCCCGGGATGAAACAAAAGGTGTTTGAGAGGCAGCATAGGAGGCTGATTGCCGTGAACATATGTGCAGTGCAGAGTAGTACTAACATATAGGCCTTTTTAATTAGACCCCAAAACTGCTTTTTTAACACTATTTTTTAAGTTGGAATTCGTATGGTTTTCTGTTATATAGATTCATACCACACCAAGCTTTCTTTTTAATTAATACACAAATAAAGAGTGCGTAATGGGTTGCCCGGAGATGGCACATCCATCCTCACTAATGAGGGTACAGTGTGAGGATGCTCACTTCTTGCCTAAGGCTATGCTATTTTCAGTTCTCATCCTGTAATTGCAGAATTAAACAGTTTACACTGGCTTTTGTGATTAGGAAAAGGAGAAACACATTTTAGGAGGTTAAAAATACACTTGGATATGGCGTGGTTACAATTTCCTAGTAGTGCCAAGACTTCAAAATGTTTTGGATAAAGGATTTCTGTCTTGCCAAGCATCACCCCCTCACCACCACCACCACCACCACCACCACCACCACAACAACAACAACAACAACACATACCCTGAGTTTCCAGAGTAAAACTCTGGCTGGGCAGAATTAAATAGTAAGTTCAAGCCACTCTCATTGGCCAATAAGAAATACTGAGCCAGGTGCCTGAAAAGGAGTTGGGAGCAGGTGAACAATGATGGCAGCCAAATGTCTGGACAGGCCTTGAAGTCATCAGGCCTTGAGCCGCAGCCTGAAACAAGCGTCCATCATGAAAGCTTCTCTCACAGGTATTCTGCCAGATATAAAATTGAGCAAGAAAAAAGGATGCCTGTAGGGACTGCACCATCAAATGAATGAGAAGGAACAGATATAAGTAACCGAAGTATAAGGTAAACCATGTTTAGCCAAGAGAGTGCCCAGCTCTTAATGACGAGGGAAGCTTTTTGGTGGATGTGGGAAACCCAAATGGTGAAAACGTTTAGCAAGACATTTGTTTCAAAATGGGGTTTCTTGCCTTAAAGAGAGAGTTAGTTTATTATCGAGGATGTTGTTGTTATTTACTATAATTTCCTTATCCCCTGTCTTTGTGTGCCTGATACAATACAGACCAGGGAAGGAAGGAGGTGCTCAGTGAGAAGCAGGAAAGAGGAACTCAAGGATCCAAAAAATTTCATGACAAACTATAGTTGAAAATAGAAGCTTAGTGCAGAAATCTAGTGGCTTACCAAAAACAAACAAAACAAAAGTGAACATCTAACTTCTAATACTCCTCATTCCATGAACCTTAGTGTAGGGGTATTCTAGAGTCTGTGCACACAGAAATTTCAGTTGGGATCAAAATAAAACAAATAAAAAATTTGTTTGCCATTGATATAGAAAATGCCCCTATTTCTAGATGGAAAAATACATAATGTAGATTACTTATTGACATGAGGTTATACATTCAAATAATGAGGGATTTCATATGAATAATTTGTATAAATTTGTATTAATATATGTTTTTGCTTTTTTTTTAATGGTGATAACAAATGTGAGCTATATAGAAAACAAGGGCCTGCTCTTATAGAGAAACTGGATCTAAATTGATTTGTACCATATCTAGCTAATACCGATCAATATTATGTACTGATAAGAACACTTTATTAGGAGGGCAGCATCCTGGCCATTACAAAGATCATATCCTTCAGAAAGTACCCAAACTTTTGTCTGAATAAATAAACATAAGTTCCATACTTTTTCTTTTGTGTAGCAGTTTTGGAGGGCTGATATATATAAACATATATTAATACAAATTTATAAACATATATTAATACAAATTTATACAAATTATTCATATGAAATACCTCATTATTTGAATGTATAACCTCATGTCAATAAGTAATCTACATTATGTATCATATGTGGTGGTGCCTTAAACATTCGCCTTCAATTAAATAGAGTCATGTGAATGGATGCTTTGAAATATTACATTTGAAATGTTAAATTAATAAGGAGTTGAACTAAGCCTCTTACAACTAGGCAGGCTAATCCCTTTACAAAGTAAAAGACACACTATTCAAGAATTTCAAGGTAGCAGTGTTTTCACATACGTTTGCTTGTTGCTAGATTCAGTTCATTGCTCTAACTATGATATATATATAAAAAATAGGTGGAGAACAAACCACTACCTACTGCAAGAACAAAAGACAGACAGTATCATTGTTCCTGGTCAATGATGTAGTCTATTGACAATGACATTGGGCAAGAAATATAAATTATAAAATAAAGTTAAAAAGGGAGAAAATGTTATTATTATTTATAGGTGACTAATTATCTATTTGGAGAAGCAAGTGAAAGAACAAATTAACTACAGACTGTAGCACATGTTCCAAATATACATTCAACCTACAAAGATATATAGAAAATTTCTTTTCATGTGAAAAACAATTAAAACACTTAGGAAAAAAATAATATTCAATATATATTTGCCATAAAGATTGATTTTCAAAAATGTTTTAAGCAATAATGCAAAACAACTACACAAAATCTTTTTAATTTAAAAATGTATATGCGAAAGTAAGTGAATATATGGAAAAACATTCCATGGCATTTGGTTTATTTACAAATTTCATAAAATTATTCTAATAATATAGATAAAATATAATATCTAGCTCAGGCAAAACAATTGGGATTTCTGACAGTCATCTATATTAAAGCCTTATAAGTTAAACTTGATTCACTGGTGCCTTCTTTAGAATTAAATTATTGCAAATAGATATATGGAGCCAAATATAGCCAGTTGTAGTTGATCATTTGATTCTGAAAATCTTTGGGAACATCACTGCTAATCACCTTGCATCCTAAACACACAAATCTAGTCACTTTAATCTGTTTTATTTTACTGCATTTCCAGAGGTTCTTTCTAAAGACTGGTCAGCAGTATATTTGCTTAGTTTGAATTAATTCAAACTTTCTTTCAATTAAAAAGCTCAGGTAATGTAGCTCAATTATATATAAAATTAATTTTAGAGAGAGGAAGGAAGAGAGACAGAGATATAGAAACATCAATGAGAAAGAAACATTGATTGGTTGCCTCCTGCACAGCCCACACTGGGGATAAAGCCCACAACCTGGAAATCAAACTGTGATCTCCTGGTTTGTGGGCTTACTGATGCTCAACCACTAAGCTGCACTGGCCAGGTGAATATAGTGATTTTTAGTTAAATTTACATTAGTTAATCTGCTCTCAAAAAGCAAGTAAATTGCTCTTTAAAGTACCTATAACATTTTAATTTGATGCTATATTTCATTGAAGTTTCTTCCAAATTGTGTTATTCAGAGACTATATGTTAGAATCTTACTGAAAAAGTTGTTTAGCTTCTTGTGACTAATTAGGTAGAATTAGAAATACATGCTCTATTTTAATCCTATGCATTCAGCAAATCACGTTTACTTTTTTTCTCCTTCAAAAAGTTCTAAATTGAGGAAATACTTTCAAGGTTTATTTGGGTAGCTAATGAATAAATAAAAAGAAGAAGGTTGAGTGGATGGGAGGGAAATTATTAGAAAAGCATCTTACAGAACCAAAGGAAGAGAAAGCAGCCAGCCTTCAGAGAAACCAAAGCAAGAACAGGAGAGCAACCAGAAGCCACAGATCCCCTTGGGATCTCATTTGGAGCTTGCATGGGCTTGTACCTTTGCTTCTTGCTTCACTCCACCCAAATAAATTGCTTTATTGATGTATAAAAGTAGTGAGTGTGTGGTTCAATGAATTTTCACAAAATGAACTCACCAGTGAAATCAACACTCAGATTGGTAACTAGAACAGTACTCTTGTCAGAGGCCCTATTTTGCCTCTCTCATTCATTAGCTTTCTCCTCCCAAAGGTGAACTTCTATTACAAATTAATTCTACCCAGTTTTTGGACTTCATGTAAATGGAACTATACGATATGTAGTCTTATATATCCAACCTCCATCAGCCAATACAATTTTTGTGGGAGTCATCCATAATCCTGTGTATTGTTTCATTCTTTTCATTGTTATATAGTATTCCTTTACGTTAATATACCTCAATTTATTTACTCTGCTGTGGTTGGAAATTCAGCTTATTTTCATATTTGGCTACTTATAAAAGTACTTTTATGTACATACTTCAGTTTGAATCTGGTGCTCATATCTTTGCATTTCTGTTGGATGTATATCTGGGAATAGAAATTCTTGATCATAGGTTATGTGCATATTTAACTTCAGTAGATACTGCTAGACAGATTTCCAAAGTGGATATACCAACAATGTATGGTCTCTTCAATTGCTCTACACTCCCACACTGCTATAAGATAAATGTAAATTAAAAAAATAAAACATTAAGATAACGTAAAGTTACATTATATCTAGGATGAAAGTAAGAGTATACTATTTATAGCATTTTTCAAATCTAGAATTTTCATTTGATTTCTTTTGTATAGATTTAGTTTCTCAGCAGAGTCTTCATTTTGTCCTCAATTTGGGGCACATATTAGTCACATTTATATTAAAGTCCATGTGAAATAATCCAATATCTAGATTATCTGTGTTGCTGTTTCTGTTGTCTGCTTTTCCTCTTGGCTCTATCTCTTGGTGTGCCTAATACATTTTAATTGAAGGCCGTATTTAAGAAAAACAGAAGTGAGATACTTTGGAAATGTGGTCTTCCCCCACCCCCTCCCCAATAGAGGAATTTCTTTACCTTCTTGCAGAATGTTCGAGTAGGCCAAATTTATCCAGTATTACTCTGAATTGATTTGGGACCAGGTTTAAGCCTTTTTTAGGACTGACCTATCTAGTTGTTCAGATGTCCCAACTGAAGCTGGGCTGTCTACTAGATACCTTTGATTTCCATAGGCTCTTAGCTCCAGTTTTTATCTCCCAGCACAGTGAGAACGACTGATAACTCTACTTAGGTGTTCAGCCTTTTAGGAACTGTTCTCCGCTCGGTTCTCAGACTTTCAGTCTGTTTCATTTACACATGGCAAATGCTTCTGGGGAAAGCAGGTCAGACTATCAGGTTTACTTCTCTGAGCTTCCCTTCTCTTCAAAATATTGTCCCCTCAGCCCTGAGCTGCCTTGCTAGCCCTGAAGGTCAGAACTGTTCTACCCAGGTCCATTAGACTCCTGAAGGCTATATTCAGCTTCTGTACCTTAGAAAGCTCTTTCTGCTTGATTTATTAGTGTGTCAGGCTATGCTACGTATGAGTCAACAAATGGATTGAGGCAAAAGCAGTATGGATTGTCATGCTTACCTCAATGAGTTTCTCTTTCCTACAGATGTTGACCCACTAAGCATCAGCTGTTTTGATATCTCAATAATGTTTCAGGTTACTATGTTTTGTCCAGTTTTTGAAATTTTCTTCATTATAAAGATTAGTGTGCTATAAGTTTATCTACCATCACCAGAAGCAAAATTCCCCTCTTTTATTACCTCTTCCACTATGACTATGCAAAACACAGATTTTATTATTCTATTATTATTATTTATTAATTATTGTATTATTTTCCATATGAACAACTATAAACCTACTTTTGCCCCTCCCTGTAATAGATCTTATAGATATAAAATGCCAGCAAGGTCTGATGAGGCAAATATAATGAGAATTATCTTCTGATATGGACCTCTCTATAATTAGAAATTAGCTGTCAAAGCTTACTCTTCACATGCACGTGTTCATTTATATGTATATACTTATTATATATGTAGATACTTTATATGCATTATAGTTGCTTGTATTCTTATTACTGACCAGAATGTTTCATTGCTTTTCTGTCTTCCATTCACACAATTTTAATATTGTATTTTAGGTTATCCTAGTGCATTATTTTCACTGCAGGGGATTCCCTAATTTTTTCAAGAACAAAAATCATTCGGTTCAGGTGATTTTTATTATTTTTCTTAGATCTATTACAATATTTATTTTAAGAATAATACAATTTTTGGTAATTGGATTACCTAGAGATTGCTGATAAATATCTGAAATATTAGGCATTATGCTTTTTCTAGGTATTTTTTTAAAATCAAGCATCCTTCCTTATTTGGTTTCCACAACCCTGCCATTTATCTTCACTTGAAGTTTCTCATCCGTTTAGTTGAAGCTTTATATATTAAGCCAGATTGTGTTTAAGGAGGCATAGAGGCTGCAAAGATGTGTTCTCAGTTAAAAAGCAATTGTCTTATAGCCATACGTTTCTCCCAAGGCCATTCTTTACACAGTTTGTAAGGCAAGATGTGAAGGGAAAACCTCTGCTTGGGATTTGGAAGTGACACGAAACCTGTGGTATGAAATCACAGCCCCTCCCACTCTCGATTTCTAAATAGAAATCCATTCTTTATGGTACCCCTCCAAAGTGGCATAACCTTTGTTATTACCTGATTCCTTCTTTCTCTTAATTTTATTCCCCACCTATTCTTGTTCATCTATTCACTTCTTACTATCTGTAACTCACAAATTATCTCTTCCAGAACTCAGTGATCCTCTCCATGCCTGTCCTAACTTCATCCTACTCTATTCTTATCTGTTTTTCCTGATTTCCACACCTATAATCAGATACATATATACATTATCATATGTACAAAGGTACACACATGAAAAAATTTTTATATACTTGGTGAGTATGAAAACAAATTGGTTTCTCACCCTTTCTTTATTCCCCTTCCTAAATATTGCTTCCTTCGTATTCTTTTTTAATCTTGCCTAGAATGAGGCCATACATCCAGCTTTAATATTATTGGTTCGGAATAACAGTTTTTAAAGAATGAGAATTTGACAGTAGAAACATGGAGCTTCAGCTTTGGAGGGTTTTATTACCACTTGGGAATAACAGAAGTTCTGAGAGATGGATGAGAGGATCAGGCTTTCTCGCAGTGCTCAGAGGAAATCGCTGAAGTACAAAATCATGCTGGGGCTGGAATATGTTCTTGGTGGATAAGAGCTATTAGTTTAGAGTTTCTTTCCCTTTTTTCCTCATGATAAATACACATGCAGAAGAATGTGATATATACACAGGGTGTCCCCCCAAAATAAATACACACTTTAACAGCTGATTCTATTACACTTTGAAAGTAAAATGTATTTTAATAAACACTGACTTTAGAATTATTCAAAGTGTGTATACATTTTTGGGACACCCTGTATATTTCACATATATAAATATAGACATACATGTACATATAAACTTGAAGAAAAATAATGTATTAGTAATATAACCACAATCAAGTTTGAGAAGTAGAATACTGCCTGTTTCTTCTTTTAAAAAATATTTTTTTATTGATTTCAGAGAGGAAGAGATAGAAACATCAATGATGAGAGAGAATCATTGATCAGCTGCCTCCTGCACAGCCCCCAGTGGGGATCAAGCTAGCAACCCAGGCATATGCCCTGTCTGGGGAATTGAATCCTGACCTTCTGGTTCATAGGTTGATGATCAACCGCTGAGCCATGCTGGCCAGGCATTACTGCCTGTTTCTTAGACTCTATGAGAGTCTTCCCCATAGAACTCTATGTGCTCTTCCTCAATACATCCTATCTTACCTTCATGGGTAACTAATAGCCTACATTTTGTACTCATAATTTCCTTACTTTTCTGTATAATTTTATTTTCAAAACCTTACGAATGCTCCAAAGGGAAAGGCAGTGAAAAATGCCATACTCACCTTAATGAGTTTTCCTTCTCCAGAGGACTTTTACCCTTTGGGTCCTCAGGAGACCTCAGTTCCTTCAAAGATCAGTGTTCTTATTTGCTCATTTTTTTATACAGTTCTTCTCTTTATTCTTGACAACACAGTTGGCTGGATATGAGCTAGTCTATCCATTCCAGAAACAGAATTCTTTCCATATTTTACTAATATGGAAAGTGCAGTGTGATGTGAAGAAACCTGAGCTTAGGCTGGGAGTGTCCTTCTATGAGAGACCGTGTAAAGGTTCAGAGGTTTGCCAGGGAGAAAGGAGAAAGGGCATTTTAGGTGATGTAATCAGGCAAATTCGCAGGAATGTGGGATGGCATAATACCACTGGGGAATCGCAAAGAGTTCTCACTTCCCTATAGCCCCTTTTTTGAGTGTTGAGACCAACCACTTCCAAATTGCCCTGGGAGCTTGAGAAATATCCCTTCATTTAAGAGTTGGAGAACCAAAATTTACATTTAAGAAGGCCAAGATAAATAGTATGTCAGTATGAATTTTACTACCAGGTTGTCTTTTTTGTCTTTTAAAAATTCCTCCCTTGCTGTCTTTCTCAAATAGACTTTCAGTGTTGTGTTCTCCTCCAACAGTTGTCATTAGCCCCTCACTCGCTGGGTTAACCTCTGATACATGGGAGATATGCTGTACTAGTCCTATGCCTGACCTCACACTACCCGGATTCACTCAGTAGCTGACTGAAGACCTGTTCTGTGTCCACCACTCTTGCCTTTTGGAGTTCATCATTGGCTTAGGGAGACAAGATCTAAGTACACGAAAAGTTGATTCATTTTCACAATAATTCACTAACACTTGCTCATTCTAGAATAGATCTCTTTCTTCAGTTTTTTTTCTCTCCAGCTTTTCTGGTTATTCTTGACAGGACAGTTGGCTGGATATGAGCTAATCCATTCCAGAAATAGAATTCTTGTGATACAAAGATGCATAGAATTAGTGCCTGTAGGCCAGGAAATATGCACTCAGATGATCTGGATGTAATAACAAAAAACTAGAAACAGTAAAATGTCTGTCAATGGAGAATGAATAAGCTATGATATAAACATTCAGTGGAATGTTGCAAATAAACCAAAATTAATTCATTCTGCTTGAATACATCCATGTGGTTACATCAAAAAGAAATATATTGACTAGGGGAAAAAATAGATTGTTACCTTTTATTTATTTATTTATTTTAAATATATTTTATTGATTTTTTTTTTTACAGAGAGGAAGGGAAAGGGATAGAAAATTAGAAACATTGATGAGAGAAATATCAATCAGCTGCCTCCTGCACACCCCCCACTGGGAATGTGCCTGCAATCAAGGTACATGCCCTTGACCAGAATTGAACCTGGGACCTTTCAGTACACAGGCCAAGGCTCTATCCACTGAGCCAAACCGGTTTTGGCAGCAAATTGTTACCTTTTATATAAGCCTTGACCACACACATATGTACAAACATTTATTCTAATAACATAGAAAGTATATATACAGAACTTAACATGGACCATTAAAAACACTTAAAAACATTTTATTCTCACAATAACCATATGAATTAGACTCTTATTATCCTCATTTTTTAGATGAGGAAACTGAGAAGTTTAATTATTTGTTCAAGGTCACACAATTCAAAAGTGCAGAGCCGGCTTCAGAGTCTGTGCTCTTCAATGTCATGTTATACTGCCTCATGGAAGCCTGACACTCTTGCTGGGTATAATATTCACCAACTTTATGGCAATGGTTACCTCCCAAGGAGGAAGGAAAATGGAATAAATGGTAGGTAGGGCTTCCATTCTATGAATAGTATATTATTTCTTAAAGAGAAAGAAGAAAATAGACCTATAGCAAATTTGACATGATATCAAAATTTGCTTTATCTCAAGTATTTAATATTATTTTTCCTTTTTTTCTGTTTATTTAAAGTATGCAATGAATTGAAATATTTTAATAAGATAAATTAAAAATGGACTTCATGTCTTATAAGAGAGGTAACCATGATAATAAAAACTGTCTTGGTACAATGTTATTATTGTAATTAGCAGAATACATAGAGCACATCAATGTTTACAAGCATTTTATCTCGTACATACACAGCCTAAAAGCAGGTAAGACAAGTGATAATAATTTGACCTATAAGAAACTGAGGCTCAACTATTATTTTTAAGATATTTTGCTTTAACATTTTGCTTTAACATTTGTCAAGTAACCTGCTAAGGCTGTGCAGTGATTAGTTGTCAATAAGCCAGTTTTTGTTGCCTTATCAAACAACGATGGCAGCAGCACTTTTCTCATTAACAATAGTCCAGAAACACATGAAGCATGAGAAGTGCCTAGAAGAAAGGAATCCAATGAACATGTCACTAAGTAGTCCATTCCTTTTTATGCCGAAGACAATGCTTGATTTTCTCCCCTTTATCATAAATCATGAATTAAAGCCTGGGGAACATTTCCAAAATCTCCCTTTCCCCATCTCGCCACCATGACCACCACCAATGCATCCAGAATGAAAAGAAGAATGCATGAGACAGTCTAGCTTTCATGCTTTCTTGCAGACATGTGCTGTTCATTATTACAATCACAAGCCACATGTGGCTATTGAGCACTTAAAATGTGGCTAGTGTGACTGGGGAATTGAATTATAAGTTTTATCTCATTTAAATTTAAAAACCAAAGCAGTAAAAAACATATTTTTCATCAAATGCAACTATTATTTTTAAGATATTTTGCTTTAACATTTGCTTCATGTAAGATACTATTGTCATGTTAGGGTATGCATGTTAGACTTGTTTTTACTTTTACACATAAACACATTATCAACTGTGACAGATTTAGTCAGATCTAGGCAGTGTCAGTGGATTGATTCAGTCTGACATTTATGCTCAGATGTAACACTGTAATGTGTTTATTTGAATAGCACAAGTTACAGTAATACCTACAATGCATAATTTATTTAATTTAATTGCAGTTTGGTAAATCCACCTCCCCTCCCCCCAGTTATGGAATTGTTTGCATCTGATCACATGTCATTTTTCTTAAATGCTTAATATTTTTCATAATACTATCATCCCTCCCCCAAGTGTTTTACCATGAAAGTTTAATATGAAAAACATTCACTAGGTTTATCTACTCTTCCCTTAAATTCATTGAGTGTCCTTATAACCAGTGTTTTGAACTCTAAATATGTTAGATTGCTTGTTTCCATCTTGTTTAGTTCTTTCTCTGGAATTTTGTTCTGTTCTTACATTTGGTGCATGTTTCATTGTCTCCTCATTTTGGCTATCTCTTTGTGTTTGTTTCTATATATATATTATGTAGAGCTGTTATGTTTCTCCCAGTCTGGTGGCCTTATGTAGTAGGTGTTCTATAGGGTCCAGTGGCACATCCTCCTCAGTCTCCTTCTGTTGTAGTTGAGCCTTGATTGCTGTCAGCATGTCAATGGGAGAGATTTATTCCCAGGCCAATCAGCTGCAAGGACTGGCCATAACCTCTGTGAAGGAGGGGACCCACAGAGCAGGACTCACATTGCTGGAGTATGCTCTGGTAACTACTGAGTCCTTCCCTTGAGTGTGTCACTCATAGAGATGCTTTGGCATGGTCTGAACCTGTCCACCAGTTGTTCTGGAGCTTCCCAGGAGATGTAGACTAAGGTCAGCCAGCACCTGTGTTCTGCCCAGGGTCACCTGGCATGAGCTACAGAGCAGTATGCAGATGGATGCTACTTGTATGGGGCTTAGAAATGCTCAGGATAAGCCAAACTATGAATCAAGGCCTGCTAGCCCTATTGCCAGGCCTGGAGCCACTTAACATAAGTACAGGGCAAGATGAGGCCACATGCTGCTTGCTTAAGAGATGTTAGCAAAGTCATTAGCATGAGCCAAGATAGGCCATTTGTATGGCAAAGCCACTGAAAGCACCTAAGGTGGGTTCATAAGTTAGATGGGGCAGGGTCTCAGGGCATGACCAGGGCAGGGCACACAGTGTGAGCCAGATTGATGGAGACTCAGATATGGTGCCCACCTGCTGGCTCTGTGGAGGAAGGGCTCAGCCAAGAAACAATGGCCTGTGCCAGGACTTTTTTTCTGAGAAAAAGCTGCCACTCCAGCCCTGATACAAGGCAATTCTGTTCCTCCCCATATGTCCAAAGCACCTTCCCAGCTGCTGCCCAAGAGGAAGTGAGTCTGAGAAAGTCCATGCATGGATCTGTGACTCCAGCAACCTTCTGTCTCATTTAGCCACAAATTCCTCTGGTTCTTACAACCAGAAGTTCTGAGAATTTTTGTTCCCTGCACTGAACCCGAGGGCTGAATAATCTTGTTCTGGGACCCTGTACTCATCAGAGGACACCTCAGCAGTTGAGATATCCTTTCCACTTTTTATCTGCCATACATGGGTGGGACCAGCATGTTTTGTGTCTCTACCCTTCCTATAAATTTCCATGGCTTCTTCTTTATATTCTTAGTTGTAGGACTTTTGTTCAGCTAGATTTCAGGCCATTTTGAATGATGGCTGTTGTATAGTGTACTTGTAATTTTGATATGGTTGTGAGAGCATACATTTACTTATGCCACCATCTTGAATGGATCTAGATTTTATTCTTTATGCAAACATTTTAACCATCAGTTGGGGTACCATATTGTGAACTTTGTTGACTTGTCAGAGCCTTAGCGATCTTCTCCGGGGACAACCACAATTCACGACTCATAGGTGAGGCCAAGGATTCAGCCCCTACTTAGCCCATTGATGTTTAAGTAGCTAAATTCAAAATGATTCCTCATTCTCAACCACTTCCATATCATCTGGGTCAAAACAGTTGAAGTAGTTGAAGAACCAAGTTGAAGAACTGCAGACCAATAAGATTTTGAAAAGGTTGACAGAAGAGGTGAAGGGGTCCCCATGAAAGCTGTCATGAAAGGGAGGCACTAAGGCTGCCTAATAAACCACAACTGGTCTCTATGCTAAAAGATGTGGACAGAGTAGGAG
This sequence comes from Pipistrellus hanaki, assembly GCF_964339955.1. NCBI lineage: Eukaryota > Metazoa > Chordata > Mammalia > Chiroptera > Vespertilionidae > Pipistrellus > Pipistrellus hanaki. The sequence goes on along the minus strand of NC_140506.1, from coordinate 67,275,632 downwards.
CAGTGTAACTCATCCTGGCTCCATTCCAGTCTTTATCCTACCCTAGATCTCAGGTCATGGATCTAGAGAAGCAAACTTTAGCTTCTAAAAAAGTAAGTAAGCATACCATATGGTTGATTTTTTTTGTCTGCTCTTAATCACATACTTAATAATATTGCACATCCATTATTTTATTTGGTCCTCTCAAATTGAAGTTTAGAAAAGCCTAGTTACCCCGTAAGTGAAAAATCCATGACTAGAAAATTCATAGGATGTACTTTTCCATAAATCCATGGACCAAGGCTATCAGTGAGGGAGAGATGCTGATTAATAGAGATGAATGACTGGCCTTGGGTCACATATCAAGTTATAACTGGCTTCTAGATAATCTTTATCTTGAGAAACACATGGGATGAATCAGACAGGTTGTACACACAACAAGAATCCAGAAATTGACATGTCCAAAATGAACTAGGAGCAGAGTCCAGGTAGGATCTCCCATCCTTTCTCTGCCTGTAGCACTGTTTCCTCTTCCCTGCCTCATGAGTCAACAGGAGAACCCTCCATAATAGGAGAGCTCTTTCCCTCAAGTCTAGACAGTTTTGTCAAACGTTTTGTGTATCACCAATGTTGCACAACTCTAGAGGGCATTATCCATTCACATTTTTACAGGATTATGTCCCAGGAGGTGAACTGGCATAAAATAAGATGGAACAAGGATCCCTGGAGTCATATAACCTCAAGTCATAAACACCCAATGCTAGGAAAGCTAAGATGCATGACCTTGGAGATGGAGTGGGCAGAAAGTCATTAGAGCCCAGCTGCTGGGACCACATAGTTCTCACTTGAGCCAGGTCCTAAGTAGATTCCTTGGGAATACTTCAATGCTGGGAGTTCCCATTAAGAACTGAGTAGTCTTTTCAGGCTCAGGGCAGAGGCCTTGGAGACTTTGCATCTATTCATTGCTAGTAGAATAACCACTAGGCATATGTGGCCATTAATAATTTAAATTAATGATAGTAAAATAAAAAATGCAAATCCTTAAGCCAGACTAGGCACATTTCAATTAACTAGTGGTCACATGTGCCTGGTAGCTATCATATTTAGGCAATGCAAATATAAAGCATTTTTTTTCATCACAGAAAATATTGCTGGACAAAGAACTTTTCTTATTCTTATCATCCAGGATCTACATGAGCCTCACATTTTTTTCCTGTGGACAGCTTCAGGTTTCATTAGGAAGGTTAAGTGAGTAGGTGGGGTGGAGCAAATCCTTGGCAGATACCTGCCAGCAGGAGAAGGTTGAAATGGCTAGACTTGAGCAGTCAATGCTTGAGACTTTTAGGACAGAGGAGGAGGGGCTCTCTGGAAATAAGCTCAATGGACAGAATTTACAATGAGGTGGTGAAAAGTTCCATAAATTGCAGGGTCCTCTACGAAGTAACTTCTCTTTCTGGTCTTCTGTCTTGGATTGCCACTAGAGAAAATGTCCACTTAGATGAACAAAATCTTTAGATTATCTAGTGAGAACAAAAATGAGCTTATCTGAGGGCAAAATTGTAAAGATTGTCAAAATGTCTTCCTCATGCACAAAGGCTGTACTCGGGAGATACCTATCACCTGTTCTGTATGTCAAGAAAAAGAGAATATAGCCACACGAACTGTCTATGCAGTCCATAAATTAAAAGCACTTGACATTTGCTATAACACATCCCAATGATATGAATCATCCACTGTCCAGTAAATGGGTTATGCTGAACATTTGCATTCATTAGCTGAGCTGTCATAAAGACAGAGTGTTGGAATTGTTACTTCTAGTCCTAATTCTGAGTATTAGACAGTTGAGAAACAGGCAGACTTTGCTCACGTAGCCCAGAGCAGGTCTCTACATGTGAGCCTCCACCAGCATCTTTCTTCTCTCTCACTGTGCTTTTCAGTGATTGCTAAAGAATTGCTTTAGGAGCTGGAGAAAGCTGTCAGATCCCCTGTGAGATTAAACGAACAAGCTCAACAGAACAGAAAGGCAAAAGGAAATCTGCTCAGGCAGGGGCACATTTGCTTTGGCTTGCAGCTGTCAGGGAAAGAGGGAGCTCTGTTCCAAGAGTAAAAATAGGCTCCTCCTTCAGCCACTAATGACATGATTTTCTTAGAAAAGTATAATTTTCTCGGGCATGCTCAATTAGACATTTTAGAGACAATATTTTACCCAGAAGAATTTGCTTTGTCTTTAAACTGCTTTGGTAATGTGCAAACCCTCTCCAACAAATAAATGTTTTTCAGGAACTCTAGGTTTTAGACCTGCCCAGTTACTTCTGGGGTCAACCTGTGGGTGTCCATCTTCATTAGGATATGATTGTATCCAATGCACTCTGCAGATCAAAACCATTACCTTCAAAACCATTCCCAGCTCCCAAAGTATAATTTCTGCTTAGGTCCAGGGAGAGTCTTAAAAGCTCAGGTCCAGGGAGGGTCTGAAATCATGACAGAAAGTATGATTTTCTTCTGAAAAATCATAATCACTTTGGTGGCATAGCACACCTTTGAAACCATGCGTCCCTCAAAGGTACTTACTTTATTTACTGTGAGGAGAAGTAAGAAGTGATGGCACAATCAACTTTCCTAATGTGGTGTGAGCTAGCTACAGCACACTACTGGGCACTTGCCTCTTTCTCTCACATGCCACTTTCAATTCAGAAGTAAATCTGATTAGCTCTACCTGCAAGCCATATCTAGACTCCAACTTCTCAGGCCCCACTCTTCACCATTTATATTCGAGTCACCATCATCTGACATGTGGAGTTTTGCAATAGCTTCCTAACTGATCTCTGAGCCGGAGGGATCCTTTTGAAAGATAAATCACTTCTCTGCTGAGAACTTCTAGTAGTTTCTGTGTTACTGGGCAGTGTAAAAGCCATCAAATAATACTCCATTCTACTTAATTTTTCTGCATTTTCCTCATCATTTTTAATATAGTAACTTACTGATTTATCATTTAATTATCTGCTTTCCCATTTTGAAATGTAAACCACATGAGGCCACATATTTTTGTCCCTTGTTACAGAAGCCCTGACTCCTAGAAGAGTGAATAGACAGACAGTAAGCATTTAATAAATAATTATTGAATGAATGAATGAATGAATGAACTTACCTCTTGACTTCTTTGGCCTGGTTGCTCCTCATTCTATCCTCCTGATCCTGGGCCTTACCTGCCATTAACCATCAGGTGTGCTGCATCACTCCTGGCATGGGTCAATGTCCTTCACTGCTTTAGAACTCACACTTGATGGGTCAGGCCCTAGTTCTCACCCACCTTTAGCTCTTCCTGTTTTGATCTGCCTCATTGCCAGTGACAGTCTGGTATTACACAAAGAACATTGTGTGTAGGCTCTTTCCTAGCACCTTCATCTTTAAAGAAACCTGCCCAAAACAAATAATCAGACAAGCCATTTGCTTTCCTATACCTGACACTAGGAGGACCACTGAAAATGAACAATTTAGATCACATGTGTCAAACACAAGGCCCGCGGGCCAAATCCAGCCCGCCAGGCCTTGCAATGTGGCCCGCACCGCGCTGTCATCACTGCACTCCGCTGTTAGTTTATGACATTGTCAGTTTATGACTGTTCAGTAAACCATTCGGCCCGCGATTTAGGCTGGATTTTAGATTTTGCCCCTTTTCTGATTGAGTTCGACACCCCTAATCTAGATGAATGATTATACTTATTTATTAAGCAAATACCTATCGTCACCTAGTACAAGCACATAAAAGAGCAATTAGTAAGTGAGCAAATGATTATAGTCATGATAACTGATATTTATTGCGCTCTCACTGTACGTGGAGCACTTTGTCTGGTTTATCTCTTTTCACATATTTTCATATTTATTTTTGCCTACTTAGATCAAGAGTTTGGACTTCTAAAGTAGCTTTTCAATCAGAATCATTGTTTTTTATATCTTCTGTACCATTCTATTGTTCACATTACAGTAAAATATTTTAAAACACTACTGCGCCCTCTCAACATGCTTAATAAAATCCAGACTCTTTGTCAGCACCCAAAGTTGATATTTAACATCAGCAAGTGCTTACTATTTCTAAGCCTTTTTTAATGCTTAATACCCTCCACAATCCAAGGAGGTATAAACAGAGTCAAGAAGAGTATCATCCTATATACTAGGCTAATATGCAAAATGACCAAACAGCAGAATGACCAGTTGCTATGACATGCACTGACCACCAGGGGGCAGATGCTCAATGCAGGAGCTGCCCCATAGTGGTCAGTGTGCTTCTACAGGGGGAGCACCACTCAGCCAGAAACCCTGAGCCAGGCTCACAGCTGGCGAGTGCAGTGGTGGTGGCGGGAGCCTCTCCAGCCTTCATGGCAGCACTAAGGATGTCCAATTGAAGGCTCCTGCACTATAAGAGGGCACAGGCTGGGCTGAGAGACCCTCCCTGCCACCAATGAACAAATTTCATGCACTAGGCCTCTAGTGTAGTTAATAAGTGGCAAAGCTGGGGTTTGAACAGAATCACTTAATCACTCTGCTATCCTGTTACCCAAATGATTAAACTGACCAAAGGTACCACTTCAACTTCACAACCTACAGTGATCTCCACTTGCCAATCTGTATGCCACAGACATATAGGCTTGCTTCTGCTTCTGGAACACAAAACTTAATATCTTCCTCAGCAAGGCTGTCCTGGACCACCCCATCTAAAGTGAAAGCCTCTCTCTGTCATAGCACTCATTTCTTTTCCTTCACAAGTTCAGTCACGATTCATGGATTTACTCATTTGTTTGCATATTCATCCTCTTTGCCCACCACCTATCTATTTTATTCAAAGCAGTCTATACCTAGAACTTCTCTGTTTCTTAATAAACATCTGCTGAATCCATACATGAATGAATTCATTCATTCAAAATCTTCACTGCAAACCCTGGAGAAGTTACTACTCTTCATTGACAAGGATATTAAACAACTTGCCCAAAGTCAAAGAGCTCATACTTAATGGTGAGGCCTGGATTGGAACCCCAGCCTTCCTGATTGCACAGTACCAGCAATCTATGGTGCTTCTGAAGGTGCTCAGGGTTTAAGGACCCTACACCAGAAGATTACCAAAGCAGCTGGCAGATGGGCTCAATAATCTCTTCTATAATTATCTGCAAATTTGTAAACCTTGAAGTGAAAAATAAATCCTCCCTACTCAGGTTTCTTTTTAGAGCGATGACTGAATGACCGAATGGAGCCTCATCGTGGGACTGCACTGAGCAAATCACAGCGCAAGGAGGCAGCTAATTGCTGAACTTGATTGCAACGGCTAATCACAGTCACAGGGAAAAAAGTGTTGGGAATTAATTAGGCAAGGACTTTCCGAACAGCAACAGGAAGCCTCCAAGTGACCTTTATTTACAGTCAGTTAAACAGAAGTGTGACTAAAAATGCCAGGGAGCAAATCAGATTATTAATATTGATTGCTTAAAGAAAATGAATAATTTAGAAGCCGAGTCAGAATAAATATCCAGTGACAGAGATGAAAGAGCACAGCACACCACATTTCTCACATTCATCTGTCATGCAGGAATGTCCCCTGCTCGGAAATTGAGAATTTTCACCCTCACAAGACACAATTAGTTTCATGACCCGGCATGACTGCCACTAGGAACTGTTCTCATTCAACCAAGCATGGGGAACATTCAGGGTGTTGAACTCACACTTTTGTCAACACTTTGCATGGTAAACTAATTACAAGTTCATGGGAGATTGACTCTCCAATTTTTATCAATAAAACAGCAATCCAAAGAGGTTGGATTACATTTCCTCTACTTACTGTGTGAAGCTCTCAGATTCAGTTCTTGATGACAGTCTGTCTTTTGTGCTGCATATATGACAGAAGTATGCAATGGGAAGGACAAATGTTTCAGACCATTTACAGGTAAAGGTTCTTAAAGGTTACCTCCAACTTAGAAGTTGCCTTTCATAAACAGAAGTCAGTTTTATCCCATACTTCCCCAGCAGCGCACCTCAGTCCTAGCTCTGTTTGGTGATGACAGATATAGAATATTTATTTATAGCAAGATCTTAAATAGGTCATTTTGAATTGCATGCTTTATTTAAGCAGTGATTTTTGAGAGTTTAAGCCTTGTTGAAAGGTTTAAGTTATACTGAAGGTTATGCTCTCCTCTACCTGGAAACACAAATTAAATTTACTAGTGGGGGTTTATTGCAGTAATTATGTTTTAAGGCATTAGATACTAATTGTTTTGCTGAAGTGAAAACATTTCAGAACTACCACAGTGGTGGAGAATTCAAACATATTTACTTTGGATAAAACAGAGAAATTAAGCTCTGTTGCTATCAGACTAATGCAGCAAATTAACAAGCTGGGTTCAAGGCATCCACAATTTCTATATGACAGGAAACATAATTTGTAAACCAATCAATAAAGCAAGTCAAATCACTCACTTCCCTTATCCAGTATAAGTATTAGTATTCATTTATGCCTGTATTAATTTATGTCATTCATATTATGTATTGAATATAGAAATGAGTATTATTTCATACATATATATGAGAAATAGATCCCGAAGTGAAATGACTTCCATTGCTATACAGTGAACAGAATTGAATTGTCTCCTCTTTGAAACATAGTTGTTCCTCTTATGGAACTCATCTCTAAGATATCAAATGTATCTCTGCATAATCTCCCCAAGTGTTCCATTTCCCCACAATTGAGAAGCAGCCAAATGCAAGTTTCAGTAAGGGTTGAGATAGTCTCACATGTGATTTATTGACATGCATAGGTCTCATTATATTGCCTATTAGATTTTAGCAAATACTGCTCAGTAAATTGGTCTGACTGACCCTAGGTGAGACCCAAGACCAGCACACTTATGTTCTTCTGGTCAAAGAAGATGGGTACCAGAGGTAGAAAGGTTGCTCCAAGTGTGGCTGGTGTCTTCCAATCTGGATGGATTTTTATTTAAGGATTTTTTAGGTAACTGTCAATCATGAATGAATTCTCACTTCTCTGTTACAGATAGAGTTTAGGCCCTATTATAAAAGACTGATCAATTGGTTATTCCCCAACAACAGAAACTTATTTATATTGTCCAAGAGAGCAATAGAAAGGTCATTCAATTATGCATCTATCTTATTATATAGATTATTTTCCCATAAGAATTTAAATTAATTTAACATCCCTAGGAGATGGAGGAGGAAAAGGTCACATAAAAATCAGACTCCTTGTCCGGCTGATGTGGCTTAGTGGTCGAGCATCAACCTATGAACTAAGAGGTCAGGGCACATGCCCAGGTTGCCGGCTTGATCCCCAATGGGAGGAGGCAGCTGATCAATGATTCTCTGTCACTGCTGATATTTCTATCCCTCTCTCCCTCTCTATTTCCTCTCTAAAATCAATAAAAATATTTTTTAAAATATATGTATCACCCATTTTTAAAAAAATAAGACTCCTCAATACTCTATGGTCAAACACCCATATGTCAGCCCTGTGGACTGGTAATCCTCTGAACAAGAATTCTCCTTCACTTAGCAGATTGCAGGTAAACAGAGGCCAGTAGAATATTTTTGTTCTTCCATGAATTTGAAAAAAAAAATCATTATTTATAAGCTATGTTTTACTGGTTCTGGTATCTCTTGTTATTTTAAATTAGCTTGTTATTTTAAAAACATGCAAACTGATACTCAAAGGAATGCAGCAACAACAAAATGCAGAGAGCTTTAATTAAATGTTAGCATAAAGCCTTAAGCACACTTGATGTCAAAATACAGTAACACAGTTTTTATTGAGGTGTGCTAAATGATTCAGGTAGATGGCAGGTGGATTACCTCAACCCATTAGATTTTTAGGGGGGTTTACTGGCTTTTGTTTGCACCCAGACACCAGCACACTGACTGTGGCAACTTTCTTCCCCAAAGTAATTTTCATTTTTGAAGAAAAACAAACTATGCAAAATTATGGCCTCTCATTTAGATCCCAGGAGCCTACCTGGGACTGGCCTGTGAGTAGAATGTGGAGCTCACCTTTTCTGATTCATTTCCTATTTCCATGGGGACAAAATGAATCGGGTTCTTTGGAAAGGCAATATGTGCAAATGTGCATCTTTTAATACATGAAAGCTAGCATTCAATGCATGACTGTATTGCATTCTTAGATGTCTTCCTTTTGCTACTTGTGAGTGGTGGTTTTCCCATTAATTGCATGTCGTTTGTAATGGGGACGCCTGGCTTTACATGCAGATGTGCCCTATTCCTTGTTGAAAAGCAAGTAAAATGATTGCGATGATTCCCGGTATCAGATGATAAAAGCAGCATCTTTAGAATTTGTAAATGTGCTGTTTTTATTTTATCCCATTGTTTATACACAGATTAAAACATGATCCCCCATGGCTTCAGCCTGTAATTGAATAGAGTGTGCTGAGGCTGCCACAGAGCAGTGGAGCGATGCTTGAGTGACTTCAGAACAGAGTCAACACCTGAGGAATAAATTTTCCCCTTTGTCTTTCACCATGGCCTTGAATTCTTTTATAATGTTGAGAAGACACAATAAAAATGATATCCTTTAATGAGCAAAGAAATGTAGTTAAACACTACAAAGTCTGCTGCAGGAAAGAAAGATGTTTTCATAATCCTTGAAAAAAAATTTTGGGGGGGGGGGTGAGGATATTTTCCATATAATTAATTTCATCTTAATTTGCTTAGCTTTCTGTAGAAGATCATCAGATGGAAATTGCAATATGGTTTTCATTTTTTATATTTGTATCCCTCTGAAGTCTCAGCATAATTTAGAACCAGGAAAAAGCAATTCTTCTGCACTTTGCATGCAAGTCACAGTTTTCTTATTGGGTTCCAAAGGATTCCTAGTCTCCGAGCTCCAGTGCACAGCTGCTACTGCATATGTTGCTGCTGAAAACGAAAACTTGCTGAAATAATCATTCCCTATGTTTTTAAGAGGCTGTGTTTAAAGTACTACTTGACACATCTCATTTCTTTAGGGAGCTTGAATTCATATTACAAAAGAGCAGAGCCAATAAAAACCCAAGACTCCTATTTTTTTTTTCAATATTGGAGAGTATGAATGAAAAATCCTGACTATCACTAATCTTAGAATTCTTTAGAGCCTGAGGTATTATGTGTACTTTAGTTTCTAGAATGCAAAACACAAGTATAAATTAACACTGTATATTAAATATAAAATATGGACACTTTTCCATGTACATGATAAAAAATATAAACTTTTTGTACATACAAAATTAGCACCATTTGTAAGTAAAACCAGTAGAGGCCTTATTAACGTTTTTCCTTCTATGATCTTGCTACTGATTATTTCCATCGCCTTTTCAAATAAGTAGTAAAAGTAGGAAAGGGATGTTTAATTGCTTTACTAGCATGTAGAACTCATACCAGTTACCTTAAATCACAGGTTATATGAGATCCCTCCATATATAGAGATAACTCCAAACCTAGATGCCCATGAATTTTTATTTCTTCTATTATATACACAAAAAATGACAGTAAAATTAGAGCTCCCAACCAATACATTCCAAAGTTAACATAGCATCCCTGAGATGTGAAATTTAAAAATGTAAGTTAATGGAAAATAATCTGGGCAGGATTCACTAACAGCTTGAAGAGCAGTTACCTTCTAGGGCTTCCTCTCTTATTTTTTGCAAACAATTCTTTTTTTATTATTAAATCTTTATTGTTAAGATTATTACAGTTGTTCTCCCCCCATAGGTCCCCGTCACCAGGTTCCCACCCCATCTCATGCCCTTACTCCCCCTCCACTGTCCTCATCCATTGATGTATGATTTTTGTCCACTCTCTTCCTGAACCCCCCCTCACCGCTTTCTATGCCCCTGATTCTATTATATTCACCAGATTTTTCTGTTCATCAGGTTTTTTTATTCACATGATTTTTAGATTTACTTGTAGTTAGATATGTATTTGTTGTTCATAATTTTTATCTTCACTTTTTTCTTCTTCTTTGTCTTCTTAAAGAATACCTTTCAGCATCTATGCTAATAATAGAGGAATATGCAAATTGTTTGGGTCTCCATCACAACAACAATTAAACAGCAGGCTGCCTGGGGTGACAAGGCCAGCAGGGGGGTTAGTGAGGGATAGCCAATGACTGAACAGCAGGCTGTGTGCGGTGACCAGGCCAGCAGAGGGGGAGGTTAGGGGCAATCAGGCCAGTGGCGGGGGGGGGGGGGGGGGGGGGGGGGGGCGCTGGGGGGAGTTAGGGCCAATCTGGCTGGCTGGCAGAGGCAGTTAGGGGCAATCAGGCAGGCAGGCAAGTGAGCAGTTAGGAGCAAGTGGTCCCGGATTGTGAGAGGGATGTCCTACTGCTGGTTTAGGATTGTAGGGGTCCCAGATTGGAGAGGGTGCAGGCTGGGCTGAGGGGACTCTCTGGTAAATGAATTTCATGCACTGGATCTCTAATTTCATATAATACTGGTTGGGTGGTATTGAGCTTCTTTAGCTTTTTCTTATCTGTGAAGCTCTTTATCTGACCTTCAATTCTGCATGATAGCTTTGCTGAGTAGAGTAATCTTGGTTGTAGGCTCTTGGTATTCATCACTTTGAATATTTCTTGCCACTCCCTTCTGGCCTGCATAGTTTCTGATGAGAGATCAGCTGACAATTGTATGGGTGCTCCCTTGTAGGTAACTGTTTTTCTCTTGCTGCTTTTAATATTCTCTCTTTGTCTTTTGCTCTTGGCATTTTAATTATGATGTGTCTTAGTGTGGTCCTCTTTGTATTTCTTTTGTTTGGGGTTCTCTACACTTCCTGAACTTGTAAGTCTATTTCACCAGGTGGGGGAAGTTTTCTGTCATTATTTATTCAAATGGGTTTCCAGTATCTTGCTCTCTCTCTTCTGGCACCCCCATAATTTGAATGTTGGTATGCTTGAAGTTGTCCCAGAGGTTCCTTGCACTATCTTCATATTTCTGGATTCTTTTTGCTTTTCTGATTGGGTGTCCTTTGCTTCTTTGTATTTCAAATCTTTGTCTTGATTCTTGGGATCCACTAGTCTGCTGTTGGATCTCTGTATTTTATTCTTTATTTCAGTCAGTGTATACTTAATTTCTAATTGGTCATTTTTCCTTGAGAGTCTCACTATATTTCTCAGAGGTTTCTAGAAGATTCTTGAGTATCCTTATAACCATGGTTTTGAAGTCTATATCCAGTAGTTTGCTTTCCTCCATTTCTTTCATTTGTGACCTGTTTCTTTGTCTCCACATTTGGCTGCTTCCCTGTGTTGATAGAGTGGCTTTGTGTGCTAGGTGTCCTAAAGGGGCCCAGGGGCTCAGCCTCTCCAGTTACCTGAGGTGGACACTCTTGGTGCACCCCTTTGTGGGCTGTGTGCACAGTCTTGTTGTAGTTAAGCCTTGATTGCTGTTGGTATCTCTGGGAGGAATTTACCTCCAGGTCAATTGGCTATTAGGATCAGCTGTGTTTATGCTGGGAGAACTTCTGTGCTGGAAACACCCTTATGAGGCAAGACTTGCTTCGATGGGGCTTGGTGCTCACTAAGTCTGTTCCTGAGTGTGTTCCTTTTGGATCTGAGCAGTTGTAATCTGGATGGTCCTACTCTGACCCTGGGTACACTGGCTTTTGGATCTCCAAGAAGGTGTAAATTTAGCTTCTGCCTGAGGCCACCCAGCAGGAGCTACAGAGAGATCTCCAGATTCCTCTTCTTTGTTTTGGTTTTGGAGTTGCCCAGATGAGGCCCAGCTGTGAAGCAATTCACGCTGCTGTGGGTGGGGCCTTGGGCCTTCTTTTGGATGTCCTGGGTCTCTCTGACTCAGGTGCAGTTTGTTAGGTACATTTAGATTTCAAATGACCACGTCATTCATATGCAAAAGCCCCTGCACACAGCTTGGATGGGGCAGAGTCTCAGGGTGAAGCAATCAGCAATGGCTTCCTGTCACCCCCTCTCTAAGAGGCCCCCGGGTCTCAGTGTCCATTGGTAAATGCTGCAAGCACCTCTGAGAGAAAGCTACCCTCGAATTCTGCCCACTGCCAGACAGTCCAGTTTCTCCCTGTATGAGTCTTGGTCCCCAGAGTCTCACCTGGAATTGGAGTTCAGAGCAGTCAGGAGCTTGTATCTCTCTGAGGATTGAAAAAACCAGCCACGTACTCAGTCACCAGCCCTCTCCATGTGCATGTTTTCCTGGCTCTACACTTTACTTCTGTAGCTCCTCTGAGTTTCAGTGTGATTTTCTCTTCCCTTCTAGTTGTAGAATTTCCACTTAGCCAGCCTTCCTGTAGTTCTGGATAATGTCCGTTTTGTCTTTTAGTTGTAGTTTTGAAGTAGTTGTGGGAGGCAGCAAGTTCAGGTGTTTACCTATGCTGCTATCTTGGTTTTTCTGTGCAAACAATTGTTAATGAATAAGGATACCAAGGCAATATTCTCAAAGCTCCAAGCAGGTTTTGTGGAATTTTGTATTTTTCTCCAAATATTTTTCCCACCCTTTGGATTTCTAGATTGTAAAACAGAAATAGGAAGCATTTGTAAATAAATACTTGTCCTACATGTGGTTTTAACCCAATAATCATTCCCACATTGAATTTTAAAAATTTCTAAAGATTTTTTGTGTTTGTGTTTGTATTTTGTTTTTGTTTTTTTGTTTTTTTAGAGAAAGATAAAGTAAGTTGCATTTGGATATTTCCATGGTTTTGTAAGTAATATTTATGTTTAAATTTGAATGCAAACTGTGGAGAATTTAAGATAGAATGGAATTCAGTAATTACAGTCTCCTTTTTGCTAAGTCTTAATCAATGTGGAATAAGATCTGCCTTTTGCGGCTTCATTGCGTTCAGATGATGTCAGCAGATTTGGAGGTAGGGAAGTAGATATATGTTCCTTTGGTGTTTTTCTTGGGAAAGTTGCAAGTGCATTCCACAGGGAGGATACATTTCTCCTTGCCTGCTTAATGGCCCTAGAAACGCAGGCAGTGACCAGTATTTCTATATTTAGTTATTATGAACTATTCACTTTCTGAATAATTCAATGATTTATTTTTTCTTGATTAGGAAGGTTGAAAGGGTGGCCAATGTAAAATTATTTTTAAAAATTTATTGTCATTAACTGCTTAAAGATGAAAAAAAAATTGTTATATGACCTATTTCACTCTTTATAAATAAAACTTATTCTGATCAGATACTCTGCTACCAGGATGGTCCTAACAACTCCTGAGGACCATGTTTACCATGTCCTGATCCAGTTTGTGCCCATGGTTGAGTCTCAATAAATTCATCTTCCTTTTCTAAACCCACTGGAAGTTAGAATTATTTCAATTACTATGGTTACTAGGTTTAGCTGATGGATGAACTTATTATATTTTCTTTAATTGTTCACCTATCTTAATAGAGAATTCAAGTAAACAGTGTGCAATCTAGAAAAAAACATGTTTAGAAAACCAGACACAGCACACTAGCATTAGCTAGAATTAAGCTTTATGTGGACTTAATCATCCTGAATGAGGATTACAGCTCAAATGCCTGAACTTCTAAAAACATTACAAAAAAAGAGCATTATTCATCATTATTTAGCACATCTAAGAAAAATACTTCACACACATTTAATTTCTCCAAACTGAGGTTGTGACAGAATAGTCTATAAAACTTTTACAAATATCTTCACTTGAGAGGAAAATATGTTTTTAAAATATAGAGCCAGTTGGATAATTGGTTACTTATGTGGGAGATGGCACAAGAAAAACAGAGAATGGAGAGTAGCAGAGGGGAAGGCCATGATGTATGGACCTTGATGTGATACTACCCACTAGACTTGGCCAGAAATCAAGAGTGACTTAGATTTGCCAGCCTTTAAATTTGGGTAGCCAAAAGAAAAAAATATTATATGAACAGGAATAGGGAAAACAATAAATTTTGGATACTAAAATAGATTCAGTTTGGAATCTATTGAATTTACCTGAACTTCCAGGTTAGGACATTTAGATGAGAGATGGAAACAATTGATAGTGTAGACGTATTGAGACTGGAGATACTGATGGAGTAGTTCTCTATACTTATATCTCTGCTTATATCTATAGATTAAAACTAAGAAATTAATGTGAAATAAAAGAAAAATTATGTAAAATCTGGCTATCCGGAAATAACCAAACAATAATATAATAATATGATATAATTTTCTCCAGTCTTTTTACTACATGCATATGCATGCAAGAATATGCTCTTTAGGCAATTATTTGCATGCATAGCTATTCTGTTTTATAAACTTCCTTAGCTGCTGTAAGGAAGCAGCTAAGATGTTTTAGCATCAACTTTGTTCTGAAGCCCTAGGGTTAATTTATCACTTTGGGGCAAAATTACAGTAATTGTAGCTAGGAGAAAAAAAATAATAGACTTGGAAAGCACCCTTGCAAATGCCAGTATAGTAAGAGTTAGTAAGTAAGTTTTATTGTTGTTGTTTTGTTTTCTCATGTATTTTGTTTTTGTTTTTTTATTAACATACCTTGCTTTGAACAGGGAGGCAAAATAAAATGCAATTCAAGGACACCACTGTACCTTAGGTTAATACATCAAATTAAAATTGTCCCACTTAATCCCTTCCACCTTCCTCATGCTTACTCCTCTTCAGTCTCACACAAGATTTTAACCAAGTTAAAGTAACTGTTGATCAGGATGATCAAATAATGGATGGGCAAAATAAATGTCTTTTCTTTCATTATGAGAAAGGAAGCTTGCTTTAATTTGGTACCCATCACAATTATGGCAGCCCCATTGGTCCTGTGATAACCATTTTAGACAGTATAGCTTCAAATTGCTAATTTTCAGAGGGCTCAATCAGAATTGCAATTCCCTGTTTTGTCTTCATAGAAGCACACAGGAAGTGGGGGGAAAAATTACTTAGGGAAGAAAATTGCATATAAATAGCAGGCTTGAAAAATATTGCCTTCATCTGTGCTCCAATAACAAAGTCTAAAAATACAAAGAACAGTGAGTATGTATCTCTTGCTTCTCCAGTGAGGAAAACATCCAAGAGTTCACAGAGCTCAGTTGTTTTTCTAAAATGCCCGATTAGGAAAATCAATTAACTAGGCATAATGGGCCCTGTGGAGAAATTGCTTCATTTCATTGGAACAGGAAGAGAAAATGTGAAAAAGCAAAACATCTTTTTCTATTGCTTTACCTGCCCAAGAGCTATGAGACGAGAGAGAGAGAGAGAGAGAGAGAGAGAGAGAGAGAGAGAGAGAGAGGGGAATAAAAGGCGTCATCTTCACCTGGTTAAGCCTAAACCACCATCAGTTCAGAAATCCCAAGCTCTTTTTCAGAGAATTCTCATGTTTATGTATATTTCCTGGTCAGATTTCTACTTTTTAAGGCCACAACTAAGTCTTGGGAGTCCTTGTCTCTTAAGACTGTCTTTTAAATAGAATGTAACCTCTCCAAGTTAGTCTTTCTGTAGAGATTATGAAAATAGACTGAGACTTTTTTTTTTCAGTTTCAGTGTCTATGCTAATGGTGGCTGAAGGGGTAAACAGTAATGAAAAATTATACGCACGTGCGTGCTAGCACGCGCGCACGCGCGCACAGACACACACACACACACACACACACACACACACACACACACACAACACAAATACCAGGGTTTCCAGAAAATTTCCAACTTTGCCTGGGTGGTTATCCCAAATATCCAGAGCCTCTTGGTATCTTTTACTGAGCATGAAATTTATTAAGCTGCTTTCCTTCAGTCCTTGGACCTTCTATAGATGATAGAGTACTTTGTGATTTCACATCTGGTTTATTCTGCTGATATGAAAATAAGTATGTATCTGCAGGTTCTTTGCATAAGCCTAATCTTGTTAGGGGGTTGCATTAGAGATTATAAGAGTCTGACTCTATCTAAGTGCCTTTACAGGTCCACTGTAATGGTAGGGCATTTTCTTACCATGAAAACGCTGAACCACCTAAATAAAAACACAATCTGAAGGCCTCAGATACCACTTATGGATTTCAATCCTAGCACCATTTGTCTCACCTGGAAAAAAAAAAAAATCATAATATTACCTACCTCATAGGGAGTCTGGGGGAATTCAGTAAATTGACAAATTAAAATGGCCTTTTACATTGTAAGCATTGTATAATTATTATAATGGCCTCAATTCATTGCAAAGAAGTTTTGTTTGTCCTACAGTGGTGTGATGGGGTGGATTGTGTTCCTCTCCGGATTCATATGTTGAAGTCCTAACCCTTGGAACCTCAGAATATGATTATATTTGAGGATAGGTTCTTTACAAAGATTAATAAGTAAAAAATGAGTGCCAGAGGCTAATTCCAGTATGTCAAAAATGCTAGCAGTGTCATCAAAAGGTTGATGGAACTGTGAGGCTTCAGCAGGGCTGAATACTTGTTGTTGCCTGCTGGAATAGCCAAAAGCATTTCCTCAAACCTAAAGATTTGCATATATTATTGCCTCCTACAGAGACAGCCAAAGGCAATTCCCCCAATCTGACAATGCCTACTGTACACCAAACCTTAACCTTTGATACGTTTATCTGCTTTGCTTTAGGGCAATTTGTGTTAATAAGAGCAAGGGGTCCAGAGAGTCAGAGAACTTGGTTACTAAAGCTAAGCCCTCCTCTGGCTCTCCAAAATGTCTTCCAAATTTATATTTCATGTCTAGTCTCTTTATTAAGTTACACACAGCCCTTCTCCAGATTCCTAAACCCTTCTAGATTCTGGAAAATACCCCCAGCAAATGAGGTCTTTAGGGTGGGCCTCAATATGACTGGAATTTAATGAGCGATTGGAATACAGACACTGAGGGGAGGAGCATGTGAAGACACTAGAAGAAGATAGACATCTTCAAGGAGGGGCCTTAGGAGAAACAGCCCTATCAGCACCATGACCTTAAAATCTAGCCTTCAGAATGTGAGTTAATTTCTTTTGTTCAGAACACCAAAGACTGTGGTACTTTGTTATGGCAGCCCTAGGAAACTATTACAGTTGGACTTCAAAATTAAAATTTTCTAATAAAGGTTCTTATTCGGAGACTCTCTTGAAAATCAAGACCTCTGACAATGCTGGACTCTCCTGGCCTACCTAGAAACAATAGATGATAGTTGAAAAATAAATATTGTTGTCTTTAAAGAGGGAATGTGCTATCCCATTGACTACAGGCTGCCATTTCCTATTTGTTTACATCTAACCCACTGGCCCCATTGGTATCTAGGGAACTTGATCCGAAGGTCTAATTCACTTGTGGTGCTTACATATGTTGGTTCTTATTTTTTCAAACTGAACTAGATCATCTTTGGTCTAGAAAAAGACTCTCTCTTGCCTTGATACCCATGGAAACCTTCATACAAGGTGAGAACATAGCAAGGTTGTTCATAGCCATGTCTTTAATTCTATTTCTTTACCTCCTACCCAGTATCAGCAGTGAAATGCTCATTTTCAGGTTACATCACACATGCACCTGCATGTGTGTATGTGTGTGACTCCATGTTTGAGAATTCAAAAGGACAGAAAACATTTCAGTTTTTAGACAAATTTGGGTATCATGAATCCAAAGACTTCGTTTTTCATGATTCTGGCTCAAAACCCATCCACTTTTTTGGGTGTAGTGCATTGCCACCTCATTCTGAAAAGCACCCTTATTTCTAAGACACCAATTGAAGGCTCCATGTGACCTGGCCGCCAGCGAGGCTCTGCTGTAAACCCACGCTGAGCACTCCGAGAGGAGGAAGGCTCCTGTTCCCGGCCAGTTCTTTCCCTGGGTTGCTGCTATGACCAGAAATGCAGTTTGTTGGTTTTTTTTTATTATTAACAGGCTGTACGCACCTGTGAGTGAAAGGGAAGGAGAGAGAAAGAGAAGCGTGCCCAAAGTTATTCCAATAGGCAAGCTCCAAAGTATACGAAGGTTAATGCTGCCTAATTAATGATAGCACCAAATGGAGCCAAAAGCGTGAAGTCTGCAAATGGCTAATAATGAGGGCTAGATAGATCTACCCCACTTTCCATGGATGCTCCTAGGGCTGGCAGCAAAATGTAATTGAAGTAAATGGGGTTTTCTGCTTCTTATTCTTTAATTTAACGCTGCGAGAGTGTTTGCTATCCCCTCTGCTTACCTCAAAGAACCTCAATTAATTATAGCAAATCTTACGCCAGGTAGTGTCACCTCTAGAATCCTTGACACAGAAACGCTTGAAAGGCGTTTGCAGGCAGGGGAGACACGGCCATACGCACACATCCTGTGAGCATCGATTTCTTCGCAGCTGCAGCTCCTGGACTCTACCTGTTGGGTTGGGGAGGAGGAAAGGAGATCGTGGCTTTCAACCCCTCGTGCTTGTGAAAACCGAGGCTTTCCATTTTCTTTTAAACGCTCAAATCCAAATCATTTTTAAATAGCATCATCCTTTATTGAAAACAGCCAATAAAATAGGATCTGAAAAAAGCAACATAGATTTTAGGAACAAGGGATTTTTTCCTCCTTATGCTTTGGGTTTTTTTTTTTTTTTTTTCAGCCTTGAATTAATCACAGCTGCCTTTCACCAGCAAAGGTTGTTTTTATCTAGCTCGCTTTAAATTAAATGACAGCAGCAACAAAAGGAGCAATCTGATGTTCTTGGAGCTCCCATAAGCAGCCACAGAAAAGAGTGACGCCTTAGCTGGTGCAGGGAAGAGCCCAGCTTTTAATTATACCTTCCCTGTGTTTTCAGGAACTTTAGTTTGCATTTCAGAAAGCCTTGTGGAGGGATTCCTGTGGCTGACCCAGGAGTGGTGGGGAATTTCTCCATCAAGTGAGTATTGATGAGCTGCAAAGTTCAGTGAACAGGAAAATTCTGCTCCTTTTATTGCCAATGTGACAGGTTACTTTATTACCATGCCTTTCACAGCAATTTAACAGTTACCCTGGTAACGGATTCGGTGAGGTAATGGGATCACAGGCCTTAGAGGCCAAGCAGGCTGGCCGCTCAGAGCAGCCATCTGGTGGCTGCTGTTCCCAAGGCCCTGCCCCAGGAGCCCTGCCTCTCCCCACACAGGGCCCTGGTGGCAAGGAGGCAGGTGAAACCGCAGGCCTGCCCTAGTTAGCTGCACTCGGGTGATTTGTCTTTCTAATTCTATTGAAATAATAATCAGGATTTGTTTCTGATTAATTAACTAACCTTTCGGTAAAAAGATTAGATAACGAAATTGCTGCCTATTCAGAGATAATGAGATTTTTATTACTCTGTCAAAAGGGGGGAAAAAAGTACATTTATGTGTCACCAGCCGCTGTGTCAAGGTAGGGGGGGCGGGGGGGGAAGGAGAGAGATTTAAGTCTTTGTCAGAGGTGCCTATTCCTCCACAGAGGAAGGTGTGCTTGCTTCCTTCTGTAGCACTCCCCACATCGGATTGGGAGAGCCTTTGGGAAGAGCTGTTGAAATAGCAAACAACGTAATAAACACGTCAGGGCCAATAGGCTTTTGGGGAGGGTGCTAATTTGTTTTAAAATGTCTCCTAATGGAAGAGAAATGTCTGGGAGTCTCGGGAAGTTGCCTGCGCTGTGTGGGTGTATTTATGTAAGTGTGAGAGTGTGAAGAAAGCAGTAAAATCTCCTCTGCGCGAGGCTTTCCGATCACATATGTAGACAGGCTGCGTCTCCTCTGCTCTGCAGAGCGGCCCGGCTCCCGGCAGCGCATCTGTCTTCTGGCAGGAGGTGCACTCGGGCGACAGGAAGGGGAAATCACCGGAGCCTGCAGGCGGGGAGTCACCTGTGACTGTCACAGGTAGGCTGCGTTAGGATATGAATTATTCTAACTGCTGAGTAAAAAGGAGGCAGCTCTTTTTTTTTTTTTTTTTTTTTTGGCCCATTTCACTCCAAGACAAACAGCTGGTCGATTTAACCTTTTCCCTTAAGAAGTCACAGCTCAATCCTTTGTTGGGGGTGTCAGGAGGGCGAGGGCAGCTTTCACTTTCTCAGTCCTCTGTGGCTTCTTCCATGTTGCAGCACCACCACCCCCCGAAAAAAAATCACCAATAAACAAAAAATCCTCAAAACCCCCAAACAAACAAAAAAACCAACCCGGGAACAGCATTTCCCTTGGAGAAGGAGTAGCCACACAGGCTGTATGTGTGGCTGTCAGCGTTTGTAGGGAACAAAGCATAGTCTATTTCCAAATGAAATGTCACAGGGTTACAGTATTGTTTTAATTACTAAAACCTGAGGAGAAAACCCAGTGCAAGTCTCTTCCAGCAAAGCAATAAGACCCTGGCGCCGGAGGGAGGCCCACGTGGAGGCTGGGACCCAGCTGAGCATTTTGTTGAAGTGCATTTGTGTCACTGACTTTTCAGATTCAATGAGACACTTATGTTTCCTGTGACATCCCATGGCCTCAGCTGCCTCTCCCCCCCCCCCCTCTCTCTCTCTCTCTCTCTCTCTCTCTCTCTCTGTGTGTGTGTGTGTGTGTGTGTGTGTGTGTGAACATGAAAAGATATCAAGTTCTAAAAATGGACGTTTCTGTTCTGAATTTCATATGGTTCACAGACAAGATGAAACAGACCCTCAAAAAAAGAAAAAGGAAACGAAGCGAAGGGATCAGATGGGAACATTCCAGCAGAGCCTACTTTCCTGGCCCGGGTTCCCACTCTCCCTCTCCCCTTTCTTCTCAGTCCTTCCTGCACTCCCTTTGCCAGCTATCAGGCTCCATTTCTGATAACAGATGCTCCACAAAGAAAGAGGAATAAGACATTAAGAGGGAGAAGGTTGCTGGCGCGATGGGGATGTCTGATAGCTCGTTGCCAATAGCTTTTTACAAGCTCCCTACCAACTGGAGAGAAAGAATGGGCTGGCGCAGGAAGCCTTTGTCTTCAAACTTCCAGCGAAGTATAGGGTTAATATTAGCAATTATTATTAAAATTAGCCGAATGTCACTAAATGATCTCTGTATAGAAGAATAAGTATAGTTTTCCCCGTGGCAGACAATGACATCTGCAGCTCTACATTTTCCCCCGAAATGACTATACTTAACAAAAACATGACTTCATTTCCATGGTATTTCTTTTGTGCCTAGGAGCAACCCTGTAATTGTTCACTTCAATTACAACATTACTATTTTAAACTGAAACCCATTTTATCTGCATGCCAGCTTTTTATTTGTTTTACCAACTATATCTATTTCCATTACTGCAAGGCTGATGGTTTGTCTCAAGAGGAAATCAAATCCATTAATTCAGAAATTTCAAGCCCGACTAGCTCTGCCATAAGCAGCATTTCTTATGCTAATGGCGAATGTGCTGAGACTGAAAGGAACTGACATGGCCCTGTTTTTTATCATAACTTAAGCATTTATGTAAGGAGGCAAATCTAATAGTACTAGGAAACTGTAAGTGTTATTATATATAATTCACTTTCCTGAGATCTGGACAGGGCTCTGGTCTGTGTGGCCCTGGTTTAAATCAGGCTGCCATAAGACTTGAACTTACCTGACTTTTTCTATTTAGCCAACATAGTGCTTCACAACAGATACATCTAGCAGGAAACTAGATTTATGGGCCTTGCGTTGTTGTTGTTTTAGATTACTCTCAATTTTTTTTTCCCCTTGTTGAATAAGAGACATTTTTTTAAGCAAGAAAAAGAAGTCATTCTGTGTGGAGGTGACGTGTGAAATGTATCCCTATCTTGCACTGGCCTGAGACAAACCTGGCCCCATTCTGCTTCTTTCTTAATGCGCACTGTTTGGGTCCTCTCACATGCTTTGTGTTCAATTAGCTTGACTCGATAAAATCTGACTCTGACCCAGAAAAAAGAGGAGAGAAAGAGAGAGAGAGAGAGAGAGAGAGAGAGAGAGAGAGAGAGAGAGAGAGGGAGGGAGGGAGGGAGGGAAGGAGAGAAGAGAGAGAGAGAGGAGAGAGAGAGAGAGAGAGAGAGAGAGAGAGAGAGAGAGAGAGAGAGAGAGAGAGAGAGAGAGAGATTGTTCCTGATTCCTGCATCAGCTCCGCAGGCTCTGTGACCTGTTTATGTCAATGGTAAAGTGTAAGAGATTTCTATCGCAGAACCACATCATCTTCTGGGATCTGAAAAAACACAGAAAGCTCTCCAGGACCCTGGCCTGCCTTTGTCCCCACAAAGCCCTTCAGTGCTGTAAATCAGACCTCATTGGGAACTTATACACCAGCCGTCACCGATAAGCTTTGGAGAGTAGACAGGGCTTTTAGGAACTGTTGAACCATGAAGTTGACCTGCTTAGGGTTTTGTTGTAGGGCTATTAAATCCAGGATGGCCGTTTTAAGACGATTCTGCCTTCTTCCCTTCAGTCTGGTTAAGCTACTCTACCCCCAGCTCATTATTTGTCTGATTAAAAAAAAAAAAAAAAGAATGGAACAACCTGCTATTTGAGCATACTACCTTTTTCAAACATCAATTTAATGAGAGGGACGTATGCTGACGTAGTTTACGGGCTCAAGCAACTTGACACTCATTTTACAGCTAAGAAAAGATTTACTAACTGTACATACTGCTCTGCTTTTGTTGGCATGGGTGCCAGGATTCTTTTCTCCTAAAACCCAGCTCCAATCTTTAGTAAACATGCATTATTTGGCTAACAGGTCATAAAAGGATCTCAGTTGTGTAGCATGAGCACTCTTCCCTATTGTGTAAACATTTATTCACCCAAAAGCTTGCTTTAAATTGTAAATGAACATATTTCAGCTGCAATGTTGCTCTCAGACCTGGCCGGTGATATGAGTCTGGCCATTTGTTTTTTGCACTTTGCCTATTACTAACCAGTTAGAAATGTGCTGATTATTTGCACAAGCCTTTCACACTGCGAGCGCAGTCAAATTGCTGTTTTATTTTTCCTGTGTTTGATGAGTGTTAACAAGAGTGCCATTTGAGGAAACCCAAACCAAACACAGCCCTTTAATTGGGGTTGGGGGGTGTTTGGGAAAAGCCACCCGGTGAGTAATTCCACTGTTTAATGTCTGAGAGTTCACCCACCCCACCATAGGACTTGTGGCAAGATTAATTAAAGGTGTGTGTGTGTGTGTGTGTGTGTGTGTGTGTGTGTGAGAGTGTGTGTGTGTGTGTGTGTGAGACAAAAATTCAGTACCTTTTTCAAGCAACACAAATAGCTTGAAATATGGTGGACCCAGTTATGGGGGAGCAGATTACTTGGTGGGGTTTCTATTGCCCAGCTCTCTCTCTTTTCTAAATGCATGCCATTGCCAAATAGCTCTATGTTTGGATAGAGCACTTTTACAATCTATAATCCTCAGAGAACACACAATTCAGAGAGAAATGATTGGACATGTGATTTGTCTTTGCAGGGCATGCCCAGGGGCTGCTGAAAGGTCCAGCTGACTCAGAGAGCTTTGTCTTCTTTTCCCCCTGCCTCTAAACAGTCAGTTATTCATTTTTAACGTTTCCTCACCCTTGCAGTTTAATGACGTTTCAGTAATGTGCTGATCTGCAAAGCTTCAGAGACGGAAATAATATGACCTCATCTGGTCCTGTTGGTGTGAGTCAGAACAAGTGTTGTAGCTTTATCTAACTCCATTGGTAGGACTGCAAAACTGTGTGTGCATTGCCTTAGATATTGCTGAACTCAGATCTAGCTTTGGATAATGGAAAATGCCCCAGGTTTTAGGCATGGAGTTGTCCCTAACTAGCTCAGTGACTTTGGACACTCATTTAATCTCTGTAAGCCTTATCTGTGACATGACAGGGTGAGAAAGCATGATTGTTATTGTCCTTCCACAACTAAAATTCCTGTGTTGCTTAAATCTAGCTGCCTTTTTTTTTTTTGTGCGTGTGTGTGCATTCATAAATAAACATAGGAGGGAGACCCCACAGTCAAATATATGCTGTTTAGTAGAGAAAGGTATGAAGCTTTTTGTTTTCACACTGAACATTAAGATCGGTAGTTCCCTTGTAACTGCAAATTCCGCAATTAATGTAGAATAGATACACTTCCTTCAGTGACTATTCTTTTCAGCCATAATGCCTAAACTATGGTTGAGAAAAGCACATGAGTCTTACATCTTAGATCTAAAATAGTTTGTAATTGTGTTATTCCCAGTTTCTTTCAAATGCTTTCTGTTGAGTGACCAGAGGTCAACCTACATCATCTTTCTTCCTGACAAGCTATTTATTCAGATATTTTATTTTACATATTAAATTTAATTTAGGTGAAAGAGTGAAAGTAATGTGCACATCATTGTATACCTGGGAAAATAAAGATAGAAAGCTTCCCCCAACTGAAATGTTCTCTTCCCCAGATATTGATTCAAGTTATCACTCATGACAAAATGGGATCATAAGCCTTGAGTACAAAAAGCCCATTTAAGAGCCATTATTAGTGGCTTTATTATAATGACAAATATAGGATTGAGTGGATTCTTTTGCTGTACTAAACACAGCTTTCTGGATAAAAAACAGACATATCCCTGTAGCATTTCTCTTACCCCTTTGAACTGCATGTTTTAGTTAGAAAAATACTGAAATTTAAATCTGTTGATATAGGTAGTGGTTTTTATCTAGTCCTGCATCCTAATAATTGGTTCATTAAAAAATTCACATGCTAGACCTAATTGAAGTATTAGCAATGTCTTCTTTTATCAGTTTCCCCATCTGCCACACATTCAGTGCTCCCTAGAAAAATAGCAATTTCATTGCTTACTGTTTTACTGTTTCCTTTGTCCACTCTGACCCTGTCCAGATAGACAACTGTGCTATCCTGCTTTCACTATTCAACAAGGTGTCTAGGAATACTCCATATAACACAAACAAAACCCCCACTTATTTCAGACCCGAAGTGTAGAGCATTGATAAAGTCATTTCAGAGCTGAAAAGTGCATATAGCAGCTTGCTGTGATCTTCTTCATAGAGAAAGGGGTTTCTGGTCTGTATTATTATAGTCTTAGCTATTTAGACAAGGACAGACTTGGTCTAAATTTATAAATCAAAATAACTCTTATGTTTATTACAATAAATGATCACCTAAATACCTGGCAGAGTTCAAGTAAGTTTTGCCACCATTATGCTAAATAAATTTTTAAAAATTCAAAAATTTTATAAGTACTTTAGTTATGCTTGATGTGAGACTTTCCTGCTATTGGCTATTAGCCAACACCATTTAGTTGAGAAAGATTCTGTATCATTTTTATGAGCAGATAGAATTTTCTTGCCCTGACCTGGATTTCAGCTATTTCAAAGGACTTTAAGGTAAAAGTCACACAGACGTGATTGATATATTTCCCTTCAAATATTTCAACTCTAAACTCTAAACTCATCTCATTGTTCTCATCTGATGATCCAGCACAATGACTTACACTTAGTAAGCATTCAGCAAGTGTTTGTGGACCTAAGTAATTACAGCATCCTGAATATTTACTAATATTCTTTCCTTTCAAGTGGTAGAGATAAACCATGTAATCATCCCTGTATACAACTTACCTGTGTAGGAAAATGTTAATTGCTGCTTAGACAATGTTCTTTTTGTAAATCTACTTAAGTCTAGACAGATTAAGAAGTGAAAATGTTGTTTGTATTGAAAAACTAAAAGATTTCCCTAATATCTGATTAGAATGATATACCAACTTGAGTTAAACCAGTATGCCAGGGGAAGAAGGCAAGATTACAAGGCAAAACAAAGAACTAGACCCCTGGCATTTAGAAGAGTCCTACTCTTGAAAATGTATTTCTATTGTTAAGCACATAGAGTGTGATTTTCTACAGAAACCTGTGCAAGAACCTGTAGCTGCCACTTTCTCTGCTTTTAGACTTGTTGATGTGAGGACTTATGATTTGAGCATCACTCGTTTAAATATTTTAGTAGCAGCAAGAGAATAATTTAGTATCCATTGTCATATAATATAGTATTTTACCTTTCTTATTTCAATTTTATAAAAATAATAAGCTATTTTGGAAAAAAAAACAACACAAAAACCAAAAAATAAACACACACGTGAATATGTCATTCTTTCGAATGCAGTGTGACACCAAACCCAGACAAAAGGAATCAGGAAAGGCTGCCCTGCAGATCGATGTCACAGCTGTGCTGAGCCTTGAAGGATAAGTGAATTCAGCCTGGAGAAAGGAAGCAGGTTTGTTTCAGGCAGAGAGGAGAGCATATGTTGTCCTATAAATTTGAGTTTCACTCACACCATGTTAGAAATGCCTTTGCTGACTACAATACAAATGTTATTTACATTTTATAGAAACTTAGTAATTTAGAAAAATTCTCTACCTTCACAAAAGTCTGTACTTTTCTTTTAAAATGGAAATTTGGGACTTATAATAAAACAGCAATTAAGTAGCTTAATTGGACTTCATTACTTTTAGCTCCTGAAAATATTAAATCTTTTTGATTTGTTCATCCTATCTAATAAAATGTTATTGAATCTACATAAACTTCTCTCAGAACTGGGATAGCTACTGAGGATACAGATGTGAAGAAAAAAACAAAAACAAAAAAAACCACAAATGTGTTCTCATGCCAGCACAATGCTTATGGATCTTTAAGGCCATCTTCTCCTTAGTCATCATGAACAGTGAGTGGGTTTAGAAGGAAATCTTTAAGAAGTGGATACTCACATATTATGACTTTGGGTTTTTTGTAGTTGCATAATAAATTACCACAAAACTTAAAAAAAAAACCAAAAAAAAAACCAAAAACACCCATAATCATTTATTATCTCAGTTTTATTGGGTCAGAACTTTGGAGCAGCTTTGCTGGGCTGTTCTCGCTCAGGGTCTTTTAGGAAGTTGCAGTCAGGTGTCAGCTGGCCTGCAGTCTTCTGAAGATTCCACCAGGCTAGGGTATCTGCTTGTAAGTTCTCTCAGACTCATGATTGTTGGTGAGAGGACTCAGTTCCTTGTCACTGTGCTTCTCAGCACAGCTGCTGGAGTGACCTCATGGCATGACACTGGTTTCTCCCAGAGTAAATGATCCAATAGGCTAAGTTGGAAACTGTGACTCCTTTTAGTTAGCCTCAGAATACACACATGATCCCATCCATAATACCTTCCTAACAAGCCTTTATTCAAAATAGGAAGGACCACATTAGGGCATGAATACCAGTTGGTGAAAACCAGTGTGGGGGAGGGAGATGGTGGATAACGGGGTACCTTGGAGGTTGGCTACTGGGAAAATAAGGATAGAATGCTTTGCCCAACTGAGGTAGGCTACTGCAGTTACCACTGAGCCTCTGTTCAGAAGCTCTCCACAGATCTGAATCTAGTTTGTGATGAAGTCATGGTCTCAAATGCTCATTTAGTTCACCAATAGGTTAAAGTTAACAGCTCTTTTGCTTAGAAGAAGGAAGCTGATAAATTTAAAAAGCATATTTGCAGGGAATATTGGATTTTTGTTTCTTTGTTTTCAATTAAATAATTGTCCTTAGTACTTTGAAATCATTATTCCCAGTCAGAGCCATGGCCTGGAGTTAGCCTTTGCTCTGTTCTCTGAAGCATAAAGGCCCCAATAAAGTGCTAAAGAGTTAAGTGAACCATGGTGTATTCTTCCCAAGTAGTAAAAATTATAACTTGCCCAGGAATGATTTCAGCTCCTTTATCTGTTTTATATACTGAAATTCTGAGTAAGATATTATGCTTTTAAAATTTCTGTTGCAAAAAAAAAAGTTCTAAGTTTGGATTTAATGCAAAATCTTACCAAATGCAAGAATTTTTTACACCGCATTCTTTATCATGGTCAACAGATATTGAGACTATTTTACATGATAGGAGGCTCCCATCCTCACGGAAAACAGTAAATTCATACTTAATAGAAAGTCAGAATCAGCTTCCTGAAACTTCAATTTGTGAATGTTTCCCTTTGCCTTCTGGAGCAGTGTAAAACAAGTTGGCCCCTGTTATGGATAACAACCCTTCATGTAGATAGCTGTCATTTCTTGCCCTTATAAACAAGTAGTAATACATCCACTGTAACTTGACATTCTAACTGTAAGTCATTATTATGTGAATCCCCTGAGGCCACATTCTATTTCCCTCCTTTTGAAGCTTCATCATTTCTTTAAAGATACTGTTTAATTAAAAAATTAACTTCTTCTTCCTTAGTCCAAATTAGTGAGCTTTTACTAAATGCAAAAGCAAATACTTAGGCTTCTTGGAGATTGTGAATTTAATTTAATGGCCCTCTAGAAATCTGAAGCTTAACTGCAGCAAATTCCTTTTCTGCCTTCACATCTATTTCCCCACAGAGGGACTTAAAACTCAGGTTGCATATCCTGACTGCTACTGCAGCCTATCTGGGTGACAGCTATTCCTCTGGTTTTCTTGGAGTCTGAGATGAGATTACCTGATCCCATGAGTCCTGTTTTCCCTTTTGCCCAAAGCCTTCCTGGTTTTAATTAGGTGTAAGAAGAGGTACAAAATTAACTCTTCAGGAACAGCACTTACTTTCCTCTCATTAAGTGAACTCCAGCAATAATGATGTAGTAATGTCCTTCATTGCTGAAGTTGCCACATTTTAAAGGAACCCCTACTATACCAGAGTTCATAGATCTATTTCTCAGCCACAGAAGGACTTACAATTTGTTGACAGTTTGTTCAGTATCATTATTTTGGGGGACTAACTGCTTTTGAAAGATTGCCTTGTTGGTGGTAGCTGGTTTGTTGTCTTTTCTCTGACCTTGCTAAATGGTAAAAATGCCTATCTTGTGATAGCAACATTTCCATCTGGCTCTTTGCTCTTTTGAACGGATGTCACATGGAAATATTTTCCTCTTTTTCTGTGTTCCTCAATAACCAAGATGGTTAATTCAGGGTTTCGGGAGAGTTTTATCAATGCCAATGGCTTGCCTTTGATTGCACACAATGGCAGCAATCATTACTTTTTTTCTAAAACGCATTGCCATATAAAGGTCTTCAAAATCATGTTGAAAAGGTAGAATCTTTATAGAATGCAAATAGTGTTTTGGAACTGCTAAAACCAGTGGTTTGTGGAGGGTCAAGAACAAGGCAAACATGCCTCATCTCTACATATGTATTTCCTATAATTAACTTTCTCCTAGAACACTCAGAATGAGACAAAGCTAAAGAAACTGTACTCTTCAGGTAAGAGAAAAAGAGATGGTTTTGCCAAAGACAGAGCCAGGTGGAACCAACTTTCACCTCAGGTGTGAATGTTCTGGGTTTAAGAAGTAATTTAAAAGTCTTGTTAAAGCAGGCTGTTCATTAAATGCTATTTTGGTACGTGGAAAGTAAGGCTGTAATAATTTTGACAACTAATTTAAAACTCTGGAGATTAGTCATGATAGGGAGATGAAAACTAAATTCTGGTTCTCACTGCTACTTTTATTGCATTTTCTAATTTAAAAGTCATTAATGAAGAGGTATATTTCATCATAATTAGAATTCCTTGAGATAGCACAAACCATTCATTTCCAGGAAAATTAGAAAAATTTCTCTGGGTTTCTTGTGCTTGCAGCTAAACTTTGAACAGTTTGGGGGCTATTTTCATGTTAGGAGAAACAGATTTCAAGAGGGTAATGTGGTGTTTTAGACTTTTCTTCAGGTTGTATCTGAAGAAAGGTGTCTAAGGAAATCATAGGGAGGGAATATCACATGATTTATCATATTATAAAAATTAGCTAAGCTCAAAAATTTGTTTTAAATGTTTTCCTACTCAAATGGCATTATGTGCTTCAAGATATTATGATCTTAATGAATCTACACACACTTTTTAAAGAGCAAAAAGGCAATACTAAGTAGCAATACTAAGTATTCTAAATTTAAAATATGATTAGATTAACAATAAAAATGTTTTTATGATGTTTGAAGCAGTATATAATTCTCAAAATGGCTCCAAGTCTTAGATGAAGATTATGAAGTTGCTAAAATTATGGGTTATTTCTGCCTTACAGATGACTAAACTAAAACAGAAACTTAACAGTGGTAATGGGTAAGATTACAGTCAATTTATAACTTATTTTGTGTACCTACCATTTTCCTCTCAGAATCATCTGGCATTCTTTAGCACATTATTATGAGAAAGAATAAAACTCTTTGGCTGCAATCTCTGTAATTATATTTCTATTTCTATTATATACTAATAAATCATAGTAAGGCTGGTACATAAGTAGTATGAAATTATTAAACAAGCCAGAGTGATTTTTAGAGTATAAGGGGATGCTATTAATAATTACGCTGGGGCCTTAGGTGATATGAGTAGGATTTTGAAAGCTGTGATCCAAAAGATGTTTGTGTATTTATTTTTTCCAGTTATGTTTGTTTACTTTTGCCACAAGAGTGACAATTATTTCCTTTTGTTTTATTTTATGTATTTTTCTTTATTGATTAAAGTATTACATATGGATCCTTATCCCTCCATTAATCCCCCCAACTCCCCCACTCATGCCCTCACCCCCTGATGTCTTGTGTCCATTGATTAGGCTTATATGCATGTATACAAGTCCTTTGGTTGATCTCTCCCCAATACACCCACCCTTCCCTACCTTCCCTCTGAGGTTTGAGGGTCTGATTAATGCTTCTCTGTCCCTAGATCTGTTTTTGTTCATCAGTTTATATTGTTCATTATAGTCCACAAATGAGTGAAATCACGTGACATTTTTCTCTGACTGGCTTATTTTCCTTAGCATAATGCTCTCCAGTTCCATCCATGCTATTGCAAATGGTAAGAATTCCTTCTTTCTTAACTGCAGTGAAGTATTCAATTGCATAGATGTACCACAGTTTTTTAATCCAATCATCTGCTGATGGGCACTTAGGCTATTTCCAAATCTTAGCTATGGTAAATTGTGCTGCTATGAACATAGGGGTGCATATACCCTTTCTGATTGGTGTTTTTAGTTTCTTGGGATATATTTCTAGAAGTGGGATCACTGGGTCAAATGGAAGTCCCATTTTTAGTTTTTTGAGGAAACGCCATACTGTTCTCCACAGTGTTTGCACCAGTCTGCATTCCCACCAGCAGTGCACAAGGGTTCCTTTTTCCCCACATCATCGCCAGCACATGTCATTTGTGGATTTGTTGATGATAGCCATTCAGCCAGGTGTGAGATGGTACTGCATTGTCGTTTTGATTTGCATTTCTCGGATGATTAGTGGCTTTGAGCATGCTTTCATATGCCTCTTGGCCTTCCTTATGTTCTCTTTTGAAAAGTATCTATTAGGTCCATTGCCCATTTTTTGATTAGGTTATCTTCCTTTTGTTAAGTTGTATGAGTTCTCTGTAAATGTTGGAGAATAAACCCTTATCGGTGATAACATTGGCAAATATGTTCTCCCATGCAGTAGGCTTTCTTGTTGTTTTGAATTCTTTCCTTTTTTATGTATGTGAAAGTGTTTGTTTGTTTGTTTGTTTGTTTGTTTTACCAGGGTTCAGAAAGTGGATCCCCCCTTGCAGGTTGTTGCCTCACAAAGACATATTTATATCATTAAATGTTATAAATAATAACATTTGTGTACTAAAAGGACTTGTTAGTAAAAGGGTAGAAATTTATTGGAACCAAATACAAACTCCCACGTAGGGAGGGATTCCCAAGAGGATAACCAACCATGCCCCCTTTTTATAAGGTTTATAAATGCTATAGTTCTTTGTCTCTTCATGCTCCCTTCTAATTGAACCTCTTCCCCATTTTATGGCCCTGTGCTTTTCTAATTGGTCACCCTTTTGCAGAATATCAGCTTCAAAGTCCAAAACCCATGTGGTGTTCCTCTTTCTCTCTCCCTCCTTATCTTGCAACATTCCTCTATCTCCTGTGAAAATATGGTTTCTTTCTGGCATCTGTCAACATTAAAAAAAACCCAAACATATATATATATATATATATTTATTGATTTCAGAGAGAGGAAGGAAGAGGAAGAGAGAGATAGAAACATCAATGATGAGAGAGAATCATTGATTGGCTGCCTTCTGCATGTCCCCCACCGGGGATTGAGCCCACAACCTGGCATGTGCCCTTGACCTGGGATCCTTCAGTCCGAAAGCCGATACTCTATCCACTGAGCCAAACTATCGAGGGCTGTCAACATTTCTTTATCCTCTGTGAATGTATGCCTTGTGGCAGCTCCAAACCCTCACCTTTGCATTCCTCCTCCGTGGATCCTCTTTATTTCTAAGTCTCCCTAAATCTGCCTGTTTTATCTCTAAAATTTTTTTTAGAATCAGTGAAACTTATGCCCAGGTTATGACTTTTCCACTCCACCACTTTTCTAGTTTTATATTGAAATTATATGGGATTTTCACTAAATTTTCCCCAAATCTGATTTCCCCTTTTGAAAAGTGGTATTCTATAAATTCAGTATCCTATTAAATCTCTCTAGGGACATGAACACCTATTTAAAATTTTTCCTCTATTTCTGGTGTCAACTTTATATACTTGGATGAAAGTTGATCCTTTTACATAGCTTTATCCTGTGTTGGCTTTTCTCATGTTTTTGGTGATTGATGAATATTGTAGACTAAAGAGGTCTTCCTTCATTCTAGTAAATCACTGTTTCTCAGGCAAGCAATATGGGTTCTGTTCATAGGTTATCTGGCTGCAGTAGATAATCAGTAGCAAATATCCCAGGAAGGGCCCTGGTGTGTGGGAGCAGTGAATATATTGTTCATTTGGTTCTAGTTTACTTAAGCTTGGGAGTTTACCTTATGCATACAGGCTATTCTTATATAATATGAAGTTATTTAGATTCCTGGTGTGTGTGTGTTTTTCTCTCTCTATAACCCCAAAGCCCACTCTATAAAATTTCTGGGAAAAAGTTGCCCTACAATTTAAAGAACATGTCTCCCCATTTTATCCTGAGGATAGACCAGAGCTGTGGCTTTAAGAATAGGGTCTGGCTTAGTGATTCACGGTCCTTTAAATAATACCCAAAAGCTGTCTCAGAGCCTACTCCTGATGACTCCAGATTCAAGCCAAGACTAAGGTGAGACATATAAGACTAGTGAGGCTAAAACACTTAATAATCAGGATAAATAATATTTTAAAAGAAAAATAGTCAAAGTAATTCCAAAAGCTATGATGGACAAAATGTCAAAACACTAAATAAAGACAGCATTACTAACAGAGCCATGCCAAGCCACAGTTGGAGCATGAGGCAAGAGGAAAAATCAGTCATATTTATTTTTTAAGCATGAAATTTTGCATTATTTTTTAAAAAATATTATTTATCTTAATTATTGAGTTTTTGGCATCCCCTTCAATTTTGGATTCAAGACAGGAGCTACACTCTCTTTATTCACCTCAACCAGTCATGACTCTGACTCAGAGCTCCTCTGGGAAAGCCCACTATTTCAGCAATTATATATTATACTTACATAATGTGAGTAATTTTTTGACTTTATTGGATTAAGTAAAAAAAAAATTCTCATCTATCAGCTTTAGAAATTTTTTAAATTTTTCCAATATTATTTTCCGCTGTATAATTTTTTCTGTACTACTACATATTCATTCTTTTTTTTCAAGTATGGTATTTTTAAATTTATTTACTGATTGATTTTAGAGAGAGAAAAAAAAAAAGAAAGAAGAGAGAGTGAGCAACATTGATTAGTTTCACTTATTAATACATTCATTGGTTGCTTCTTATATGTGTCCTGACCAGGGATTGTACCTGCAACTTTGGCTTATCAGAATGATGCGCTAACCAACTGAGCTACCTGGAAAAATCTATATTTATAATTAATTTGTGTTTTTGTTTGTTTGTTTTTCCCCAGTAGAATTTTAGAAGAGAGGAAATGTAACTTTATGTGGACATATAGTTAGGTAGCCATCTTGAAGTGTAAGCTGGTGGCACAATTAAAAGCTAAAAAAAAAAAATTAATAGTAAAATCAATTATTTAATTTAAAGGCATGTAGTGGGGGATGGAACAATAGGTAAAAGAGGTAGAGTACCAAGACTCAAAATAATTTTTTAAATGACCATTTCCCCCCCAGAAATAATGGAAGAATTTGACGTGTACATATTTAGAATTTGGAAATAAAAGGTTTGAGTAGAAAGAAAATAGATAAGCTGGCCTTCTCAATCCAGCCATAAAAAAATAACCTAGAAAAGTAGGGAGAGAAACTACTCTGCTTTCATTTCCTATGAAGACTCCAAAGTTTTATATTGATAGTCATTAGAAGAGAGACACATAACTGAGCAAAAAGGAAATTTTCAAAGCATTCAATTTTTTAAAAAAATCTTTAAATTTAGGTTAAAATATAGTAAAAAGCATTCCATGAATGTTGTCTTCTGATAGAGACCTAGACCAGCCACTGTTGATCTATTTAGCTCTAGCAAAACTCTCTCATTTGTTCCACTGGAAGTTTAAGTCAAAACACTAAATAACTAACTTGAGTCTCAAACACTGAGGTATTCAAATAAAAGTATATATCTACCATTTATTAATTGTTTGAACATGAACAGCAAGCTAATGTTCTAATCTCATCCTTACAAGAAAAAAATAGGAATTAAAATTTTTTCTTATTATATAAATAAAAATACTGATGCTAGAGAAATTAAATTACTTTATCAAAATTACGCATTTAACATTTGCTAAGCTGGGATTGTACCCAGGCCTCTCTGATCTCAAGCCAATACTCTCTACCACTATATTACAGTTTTAGAATAGAAAGATTATTGTTCATCTATTTTGGTAATCAGTTAAATACCATTGAGCACAGACCAGTAAGCAGAGTACCCCAATGGTCTCTTTCTTCAATCATTTCATTAAAATCTGTTCATTGTAAATTCTCTTTGTACTTAAGGTTTCTTGTGTATGAACAGAAACAGTGCCTAAGATTCTTACCTACTCTAGAATTCTGTGGTGCTGTGATTATCAGCAAGCCATTTGCTCTAGCGGCCATAACTGGAGACCCTGGTGATTCAAAGGGTAAACCAAGAGAATAAGATGCACATAGGCAAATTCTAAGGAAAAGGAGGTAACATTCTTAATTTCATGCATCAATATGCATTTATTTTTATTCTCATTCTCTTCTTTTCATACTGAATCACTTTTTAAGAATGTATCAGCCTTGCCTTTCTTTCATCTTTAAATGGAACCAATATATTTCTAATTGGCCTTGTTTGGTCTACCTAGGATTTCTCACCTTTAAAACCAAGCCATCCTGAGATGAGCGAAATATCTGATGCCCAAGCTCAGGAGGTTCCTTGCATCTCTCCATGCATCTCCCTTGGGAGGGGGGGTGGGGCACATGACATCTTCTCTCATTTCTTAAGAATCTCAGAGACAGCCTATTAAGTACCCTGTCAGCCAAAAATGTTTGCTGAGCTTTACTCTTTGGAGTTTGGTTTTATTACAATTGCATGTTGTCAAGGAATTTTAAATTAAAAGAATGAGATCCTGTTTCACAGCCATCAGGCTAAAATTTTGAAAGTGCTTAAGAGGATGTTAGGCAACAGAGACTATTATAAATTCCTTGTTGGAGGGAAGGGAAATCTTATAGAAAGCCATTTATCAAAATAACAGAAATTTGAAGATATGCATGCCCTAGAGCCCTGCAATTTCACTATCATACATGTGCACCCAAATCCGTTCTAAAAATGTTGATGGTAGCATCGCTAGTAATATGGGAAAACTGTGAATATCTTAAGTGTTCAACAGCAGAGGAGCAAGATATTGGAACTGTGATGGATGCAAACAGTGAAATACTATTCATCAATCAAAATGAATTAACCAGAGCTACATGGAACAACATGAATAAATCTAAAAGCATAATGATGAGAATAATGAAAAGAAGTTGCAAAATGCTACATACTGTATGTAGCCTGTAAACAGTTTGAAAGCATGGGAGGCAACAGGATATTTTGGTTTTGAACATATAATTCAAAAATTTCAAAAAGGACTTGGAGGAGAATAAACAGGATTAAGAAAACTGCTACTTTGGGAAGGAAGTGATTGGGTTCATGAGGCAGAGACTGTTTATTGTCCCTAATTCTTAAGTGGGTAACATATACATAGTTATTGTTATATTATTTTTTGCATGACTTAAAGATTTTGCAATAGAAGTAAACATATTTTTATTTTCTAAATATAAAATTAAGTTATGAGATTCAGTGTGTGTTTTCTAGTTACACATGTGTGTGTGTGTTTTTTCTCTAGTCACTGATTTATCCCCAATGAGAACAAGAATCATTGCTCTAACCAAGAGCTATTTCATGGTGTTGACCACCATTTCGCTCCCCTTATAGGGGAGCCCAAACTTTCCGGGAAATGGTAGTGGCCAGGGCAGTAATCTAATTATCTGGTTGCTAAATTATTCAAACTTTGCAAATTTACCCTGGGTTCATGGCTGCTGCTGAGAAGAGCAACCCTGACTTACTCAAAATCAAAAGAAAAGCTTTGGTCAGCAGTCCCCAGAACTCTCAAGTACAAGAGTTATTTGTTGACTTGAAATAACCCTGGAATATATCATTCAGATTCTTTCCCTTCCTGACATCCTTCTTTGTGCCCAAACTGCTTTGTAAGCTCCCCACCCTAAGGAAAACAGGGAAGTAATGTGTGGCCTGGCCTCCAATGACTCTACTTCATTTGCCTGTGAGTTTCCTCTGTAAAGGGTCATTAAAATAAGGTTTGGTTTCCACTGCCAAGATAACAAGAATCATTTTATACATGGCTCGGCCTCCACTGAGATCTTGGACTCCATTTCCTCAGAGTACTACAATATCCTTGGCTCCCTCACTCTTGTGGTTGAATAATGCCCATCATCCCACATTGTCTGCAAGTATCTGCAGCTCAAGATCTCTGTTTTCTTTCTTCTTGAACATATTTACTTAACTCCTCCAGTCAGCCTCTCCTAGCCAACCTCAATATTTGTCCCCACCCACCTCACCTTAGCTACATATTTTATTACCACAGCCTACAGTTCTGACTTTGAATGGACTGTCTCTTTATTGGGTTAGCTCATTGTACCCCTTGTACTCAAGTACTATCTTGTGCAATGATTCTTGGGCAAGAGCTCTGATTCATTAACTACACCACTTCTTTTTCACTGCTGACAACCCTATTGTTCTCTCTTTCCTGCAAAGAAATCCAGGGACCACCACCTAAGTCCTTTCTTTGCAAATAACTTCAGTTCCCTGGCCTTTCTCCTGCCACTGCTCTCAACAAATATTGGCTTTCCTTAAACCTATATATCCTTTTCCTCTATGGTGAAACCCAAGTAACTAAATATTGCTGCAGACAAATCATGATTTGTTGACTGAAAAAATTTCAAATAGAATTTAATTCTAACCCTGATATTATATTTTCCTACAAGGTTTTCTTTCTCAGTCTCCAAGGTGACTATTTTATAATTTTTCTCTATATGCCTTAAGCTTCTCAGCCTTTCCTGCTCCCCTTTGCATTACATACAACTTAAAATCTTGCTTGCTACTTAATTGAGAGAAAAAAATAAAATGAAACATTTCTAATAATAAAACAAACATAAACACAAATTTTTAACCATATGCTGTATTTCTCTCCTATTAAAAAGATAGACACATACTTGTCTCTATTAATAGCCAATCTATCTACTTGTATTATGTATCACTTTCTATTTTATCTTCTTGAAGACTGTCTTTGCTTCTGGGATGTATTAGTTATCGTTGCATACAAAATTATTTTGAAGCATAACCGCTAAAAACAATAAGCATTTATTCATGGTTTCTGACGGGCAAGAATCCAAGAGTGGCTTAGTTGGGTGAATCTGGGTCAAGGTCTCTCACTAGTTAGCAGTAAAGCTGTCTGAGACCACAGTCATTACATTGCCTAATTAGGGCTAGAGAACCACTTCCCAGCTCATTCACATGATTTTGGGTCAGTTCCCACTGGCTCTTAGCTGGATTCCTCAGTTTTGTACCACTTGGACCTATCATGGTAATGTGCTTCCCCCATAGTAAGTGATACGAAAGATAAAGTTAGAAAGAGAACAAACCAGTAGAGCTATAGTCTATCTATATATATAAAAGCCTAAGCTACTGGCCAACCAGCTGACTGGCCAGTAGCTATGATATGCACTGACCATCAGGGATTAGATTTTTAACACAGGAGCTGCTGAGCTGCAGTCACCTGGCAGCTGCAGTTCTTGGGTGACACACCTGGAACCAGAGAGAGAGGAGCTCAATTCTATGGTGCATCACCTGAGAACTGCCCTCTCACAATCCAGGACCCCTTGGGGGATGTCGGAGAACCGGTTTCAGGGTTTAGGCCTGATCCCTGCAAGCCAGGCCGAGGGATCCCACCGATGCACAACTTCATGTACGGGGGGCCTCTAGTTATAAAATAATTTTGAAGGAGCCACACCATCACTGCCAATGTGAAATAATACCAAAAATATATATTGTTCTCTGCCTCTGGTTTCTGGCAGAGAGCTCCTAAAATCCTTGCAATTTTCTAAATGATAATAACACCACAAGCATCTTTTATAATAACATTTGGTCTTTACCCCAGTGTCTGGCACAGAGTTCCCAAATCCCTGGGAATTTCCTGGGGATAGCAGTGTATTTGTTCTAATGGGATAATTCTTGGTGGGCTTCTGCATAGAGATGGGTCACTAGAAAGACCAACCCATAATTACATTCTTGGGATTTTCAGGTCAGGCCCCAATTCTCCAGAGAGGGGAAAGGAGGGGAGGGGAAAATGATCAAGCATGCCTACTATGTGATAAAGCTTTCATAAAAAATCCCAAAAGTATGGGGGTTTGGAGAACTTCCTGGTTGGTGAATACATGGAGGTACTGGGAGAGTGGCCTCATGCCCTACCTATTTCTCCCCTCTGGATGTTTCCTTGCCATATCCTTTCATAATAAACTGGAAAACAGCAAGTAAACTGCTTTCCTGAGTTCTGTGAGTCACTCTAACAAATGACTTGAACCTGAAGAGGGAGTGATGGGAACCGATTTTTATAGCCAATCACTTAGAAGCACAGATGACAACCTGGATTTGTGATCAGCTTCTGAAGTGGTATGGGGCAGTCCTATGGAACTGAGCTTATAACTTGTGGGAACTGATGCCATCTCCAGGTAAATGGTGTTTGACTTGAATTACATTGTAGAACCATCAGCTAGTGTCCCAGAGAATTTCATGGTGTTGGAAAACCCCATACACATATGGTTTCAGAAGTGTTTTTATATGGTGGTAGTGTGTGAGGAATGGAAAAGCACAGGAGGACTGAGGCTTGCTCTTCTCAGCCACATAGACCGATCCTGTTACGATTGTATGGTCTATATATGTGTGACTACCAGTAGGTAGGATCACTGGAAGTCCTCTTAGAGGATGGCTACCATGTGCAATTAACATTGCACAGCCTGTATTATAAATATTTATGTTCCTACTGGAGCACTGCCATCAACATACAAAGTTGCTTCTATCTAAAAAGAAAACTCCCATGGCCTTACATTCCCCTCCATCTGCCACTTAACCTGACTGTCAAATCTTACCACCAAATATCACCAGACTTGATGATAACCACTGTCACCACACCACAGCACTTCTCATTCATTCTCTAATCCTCTCTTCCTTTTTATGACCATACCAGTCCTCTGAAATATTTCTTATTAAAAAGGCAATAAATCAGCAATGATTTTATGTTGCCAATTTTTATGGACCCTAATCAATATTCATTTTAAAACAGATGCTATCATTTTAAAATATAATTTCTCTTCTTTTTTTTCATAGAGAAGTGAATTCAGGTTTTGTGAAACTTGAAACTTATGTAATTTTAGCCACCCTATTTAAGAGACAGAATAAAAATTATAATTTTAATATTAGCTATGAAAGTAAATATTTAGAATGAAAAATTAATCACAAAAATAATGCAAGCATTAAAAAATCAAAAATGCCACCAACACCAAATATAAAAATAACACAACTTTCTTATAATTATTTTCTTACAAGTTTGGTTACATATTTTAAAAAATACTTTAATTGATTTTTAGAGAGAGGAACAGAGAAGGAGGGAGAGAGAAATATCAATGTGAGAGCAGAACATCAATCAGTGGCCTGCTTACCCTCTATCAGGGATTGAGCCCACCACCTGGATACATATCTTGATGGGGAATCAAACTGGCAACCTTTTGGTACATGAGCCACACTGGAGGGGTTGGCTGCATTTTTTTTATTACCTCTTAATGTAATATTGATTTTGATATATTATTTTCTATAATGAGAATAGAAAGATAACTTAGCTTCTCTTCTGGAATGGTTGATCAAAAAAATCTTTATTTTTATTTTAGAAAATTCACTTTCAGATATAGCAATAGTGATTAAGCTATAACTTGTCTAATTTTAATAGCTCTGCTTGTTTTTCTTCTTTGCTATCAGTATTTACTAGGTATCATAATATAAGCATTCCATATTTTACAGTTTTTATCCTCCATATAAATATGCCCTTAGATTAAAAGGCCACATTCTTAAAACAGAGAACGTACAGATGTTTCTCCTTGCACATTCCTTCACACAGCAATATTAGCCTTATAGAGTATATGCTATGTTAGCAATCTGAGTGTGTATTGAATCAAAGCTGAAATTTGTAGTGCCTCTAATGTGTAATGAAGTTGCATATTTTTATCATGCATTCACTCAAGCATATGGGTTTTATAATTGAACTCAAGAGATTGTGTTTTGGATTTCCTTCTGCTCTAATAAAAATGTACACACACTGATGCTTCTGCTCCTATTTGGAGACACAATTGGATACAATTTGGTCATCTCAAATATCATTGGAACAAAAATGCTTAATATTTTTTAGAAGACATGGCATTTAAAAGTATAGGCTTCGTTTTAGTGTTATTGTTCTTAACCAAGCTTTCAAATAAATGTTCACATTTATATGAATGCTTAATTTGTGAACTTTAGGAATGCTCAATTTACATTCAAAAGCAAGTATTTCCAGATTTTTCTCAAATATTATTTTTAAAGTATTTTTTATTGCAATTAAATATACTTAAATCACATCCAACAAAAAAGTAGAAGTACTCAGTAGGAGTAATTCATTAAATCTTTTTAGACAGCCTTTAAATATTTGAATTAAAGTTAGACCTGTGGCTAAGTTTATACTTAATGTTTGTCATCTGTGTGCATTGTAACTTCAAAGGCTGTCATATTATAAGTTAAATTTAAATGGCTTTAACATTTTTATGCATATTCTTACATGTGATCAAATCATTAATTGGAACAGCCATTATTATAGTCTTCTAATCAGTGAAAATAAATTAATACTGAAATAATCAAATGGACATTTTCAATTTAAAATTATTTCCTAGAAAGTTGCTTTTATGATATTATGCTAATTCCTTAGGAAATGAATGGATTATATATTTGTCATTTCAAGATGAATACATGATAATCACTAAAATTTATTGAATATTCACTTCTCTAAAAGTATTCATTTCTATGAACATATCTTCACAACAACCTTATAGGGAAGTATGATTTTCCAAATTTCAAAAAAGAAGAAACTGAGACACAAAAATCTGGTAAAAGGTAAACTGTGATTCCAACCCATGAACACTGTGTCTCTTAATGGCCAACTTACATCATCTTCAAGAAGTCAGCATTAACTCAAAACAATCTTTTAGACAACTTATTTTCAAGAAAATGTTTTTTAAAGAGTGTAAAATTTGTGCCCAGCTTGTGTTGCTCAGTGGTTGAGAGTTGACCTATGAACCAGGAAGTCACACAGTTTGATTCCTAGATAGGGCAAGTATCCCCGATTTTCAGTCTTGACCCCCAGTGTGGGGCATGCAGGAGTCAGCCTATCAATGATTCCTACTCATCATTGATATTTCTATCCCTCTCCCTCTCCCTCTCCTTCTACCTCTTCCTCTTCTTCTTCCTCTGCCTCTGCCTCTGCCTCTCCAATCAATAAAAATATTAAAAAATAAAAATAAAAAAATTTGAAAGAAAAAGATTAGAAATTATCATATTAGTTCTTTAGTTTTATCACCATTTCTTCATAGTACTTCCAGTGTCAAAAACCTTTTCCTCTTTTGTTCTCTATGTTCAACACCAGTTCCATTACCAGTCAGGTAATGACAGTAGATATCCTTTAATTGCTTAGCCAAATATTTTGTGTAAACAATTATATTTATTAAAATAACCAAATTGATTATCTGTCTATAAAAAGGACATTTTGAAATCTATATGCTTCTCAGTCAAAGGTTATGTCAATAAAATACTCAGTAAAGTGGAGATTTGGAAATCATCTAATTAATTTGATCAATAGAGAGACAAACTCAATATATTCAATCCTCCAGGTTTTCTCCTCTTCTGAATTACTGTCTGCAACTACATTGACACAATATTCACCACATCTCACTGCTGCTTGTGGTCCTTGGTTCACTCCTCAGTATTGTAAACAGTTGGCAGGCACTGCAGGCTTCCTCAAATTGTGACCCTCTCTTTCAGTTAGTAAACAGTTGAAAAGTAAAGCAAATACAAGAAACCTCAAGATAATGTGTATTTTAACTGAGTTATAACTACTCTAATTTCTTTAATGAATATAAGAATTTTCCAATTTATATGAATGTTCTAGATCAGTGGTTCTCAGCCTTGTTTTGGCCATGTCCCACCTAAGCATCTCTAAAATCCTGATGCCTCCCCCTGTGACATAGGTTTCTTACTTTTATTCAAAAAACGAACTCTTATTCCCATGGAGGAAGCCTAAAAGGCCATTAACTTGGTCTAAACCACATGTGTCAAACACAAGGCCCGCGGGCCAAATCCAGCCCGCCAGGCCTTGCAATGTGGCCCACACCGCGCTGTCATCACTGCACTCCGCTGTCAGTTTATGACGTCAGTTTATGACTGTTCAGTAAACCATTCGGCCCGCGATTTAGGCTGGATTTTAGATTTTGGCCCCTTCTCTGATTGAGTTCGACACCCCTAGTCTAAACAATGTCCAAAAAACATGGCATCCATGAAAGAGAAAAATGAAAGAATGAAAGGACAGTTGAAGTACTGAGGAAAAAAACACTAAAAAATTGTTTTAAAAGTCAGTAATAATATGAAGAAACTAGAGGCCCAGTGCATAAAAACTCATGCACTGGAGGAGGGGGTCCCTCAGCCCACCTTGCCCCCTCTCACAGTCTGGGAGCCCTCAGGGGAAGGAAGTGACATGGTGATCAGGAGAAGGTGACGCCCCCATCACACCCCTGCTGCTGCCACTGCCTGCAGTGCAAGCCTTGGCTGGTCCTGGTTACCTGAGCCTTGGGCAGCCCCGGGAGGCTAGGCAGCCACCATCTAAGGCTTGCCTGTGCCTTGGGCTGGCTCTGGACAGCTGGGGGACTAAGAGGACTGGAGGACTCTGTGGCAGGCACTTGTAGTGGCCAGACTCATCTGGGGGTGGGCCCGGCTGTGCCACACACCTGCCACCCTGGCGGGGCTAAGGGGACTGGGCACCACCTTCTTGTAGCTGTGGGTGCTGCCATCTTTGAGGGCATATTCCCTCCTTATTGGCTGTGGATGCCACCATCTTTGTGATAGTGTGATGGCCAATTAGCATATTCCCTCTTTATTAGATAGAATATGAAAAAAAACTAGTGGCCTGGTGCACAAAATTCCTGCTTGCAGGGGCGGGGGGAAGGTCCCCTTAGCTTGGCCTGCACCCTTTC
Source organism: Pipistrellus hanaki (assembly GCF_964339955.1). NCBI lineage: Eukaryota > Metazoa > Chordata > Mammalia > Chiroptera > Vespertilionidae > Pipistrellus > Pipistrellus hanaki. Next base: position 67,232,102 of record NC_140506.1, on the reverse strand, counting down.
CAATCCAGATCCGGGACCACTGGCTCCTAACTGCTCACCTGCCTGCCTTCCTGATCGCCCCTAACCTCTTCTACCTACCTACCTGATCACCCTTAACTGCTTTTGCCTACTGGCCTGATTGCCCCTGACCTCCTCTGCCTTGGCCCCCGCCACTGTGGTTTTGTCCAGAGGAGGACCAGATGACTGGAAGATGTCCAGTCTACCCGGTCTAATTAGCACATTACCCCTTTTTTAGTATAGATATCAACTAAAGTTTGAAAACATTATAGAGAACTAAAATGTATAAATATGTAACAATATATATATTTATATACTGTGTATGAAGCTCCTTGAACCATAAGAAATGTAAAAAGTTCCACTGTTAATAACTCATTCTCGAATTGCCCTCTCCCCTTAATGAAATTTCCCCCCACTGTGGGGCATGTGCCCCATATTGAGACCTCTGTTTTAGATTAGATATTTTTATATTGGTATACAATTTTGAGTTTAACATTTTCACTAAATACAGAGATTTGCCTGGGGTTATTTGACAACATCTATTTGACCTGTTTTGAAACTGTACTGTGTTTCAGTTTTAAGCAGGAATTCTAAAATCTGAATGTCCAATGAATTTTAAAATACTGACTTTACAGTTATAGCAGAAATTAAGAGTTTCACTCAAGGGTTTTGTAGCACTGAAAATGTTCAAGAAATCTGTCTTGTTTCTTTGTTTTATGATAATATAAATCATTTGAGGTCATGTTTTGTGCTTGGAGTAATTACTGAAAATTATGTGTAATGAAGAGTCTACTGTTATTTTACTAATAGCTACCTTTTCCTAGAGAAAAAAAAAAATCATTTAAAGTAGAAAAAATGTCAACTCACTGGGTTAAGCCAGAAGCTTTTATTATATTCAGTGCCAGAAAAAAGATTCGGGCATTAATGCATCATTTTGGAATCTAGGAGCTCAATTTTTTAAATCAGTAGCTCAGCCAGGGTGGCTCAGTGGTTGAGTGTTGACCTATGAACCAGGAGGTCACTGTAGATTCCCGGTCAGGGAACAGGCTCGGGTTGCGGCTCAATCTCCAGAATAGGATGTGCAGGAGGCAGCTGATCAATGATTCCCTCTCATCATTGATGTTTCTATCTCTCCTTCTCCTTTCCTCTCTGAATATAATTAAAAAAATATACATTTTTAAAAATAAGTTAAAATAAATTGATCACCTACTTATGAATGTCAGTTTATGAAAAATGCTAACTAGCATGAAATTACTATAGGCAAGGCAATCTAAAAGTAAGTAAAAGTGAGACAAGTGTTATTTTGCATGTATTCAAGACACTGTGTGATTTACACATTAAGCTGATTGGTAACTATTGAAAGAGCTGATCCACTCCCAGAAAATGTGAGTACCTGGCAAATTAAAGAAAATCAATGAACTTTCTAAACCTATTAATATATTGACTAGCCTTTGATGCCTTCCTAATTACTTCTTAATGTTTTGCACAAGTCATCAGAAACTGTTCATATATCTGTTGAGTCCATGATTGGAAATATATCAATATATTTTAACATATCTTAATACTAAATATTATTTTTACACTAGATGCCTGGTACATGACATTTGTTCACTGGGGTAGGGAGGAGTCCCTCATCTTGGCCTGTGCCCTCTCGTAGTCTGGGACCTCTCAGGGGATGTCGTGAAGGCAGGAGAGGCTCCTGCCACTGCCACTGCACTTGCCAGCCATGAGCCTGGCTTCTGGCTGAGCGACTCTTTCCTGTGAGAGCGCACTGACCACTAGGGGGCAACTCCTTCATTGAGCATCTGCCCCCTGTTGGCTAGTGCACATCATAGCAACTAGTCGTTCTACCATTCGGTCGATTTGCATATTAGCCTTATATAAGATATCTCAATTTTCAAATCTTAAACATATGTAAATCTTAACATACATGCATATATGATGTTAGATCACAGAGAGAATGCATAAATAAAGATTGTACGACAGTATGTTTTAATACTGTTATTTACTTATGTAGAATTACTGAAATTTGTAAAGTGCACATGATTTTTTTGTTTTAACATTTTGGTTCAGTTTTTGGCCTATTTAATGTTTCTTTCTGCTTTGTGCAAAAATTATGTCCAAAAAATAACACATGAATCTTCCATCAGTTCTCATTTAAAATTAAAGCAATTTTCCTTAATGGTATTTGGATCCTAGTAAGTCATATACATATCCTTATTATTGTTGTTGTTGTTTTTTAACTTTTTAAGTGCCTGTCTCCTACATATGTACAAGTGAAAGTGCAATTGGTATAGCTGGTAGGTACTAACCATGGCCTAAGAAATAAATCGTTATTTCCGAAATTATTTTACCCTGAGATGAAATACAGAATTAGTTTGATAGTTAGGAAAATATTTTTTAATAGCAAGCATTTTCTCTTTTAATTTTTGACCTGATTATAGTGCTAAAATAATGCTAATAATAATGTGCTAGAAGCATTACATTTTTCAAAATACTGAACCAAAGGAAAAGTGAAAAAGAATATTAGATGTGTGATTCAATGTAAACATATCAAATTTATTACCTACTTATTGAAATAGGCACTGTAGGTAAATAGTCAGAGACCAAGCATAAAGACAGAAACTGCACTAGGTATTTTAAACAGAAGAATTTTAATAGAGAAAATTAGTTATGTAGGTTTTACCTTGTAATTATCTAATGACTAATGATTTTTAACATCTTTTCATGGGCTTATTTTTTATTTGAATATCTTTTTTGGATAAATACCTTTCCAAACATTTGTCCATTTTTAATTCATTGTCTTCTTTTATAGATGAATTGGAACTTTATATATATATATATATATATATATATATATATATTCTGGATGCTAGACCCTTATCAGATACATGACCTGAAAATGTTTTTCCCATTCTGTGGGTTCTTTTTTTCCCACCTTCTTAATGATGTCTTTGAAAAAAACAAAGTTTTAATTGTAAAGAAGTCCAATTTATCTATTTTTTTCTTTGGTGGCTTGTACTTTGGTGTCATATCTTAGAAACTACTACCTAATAATCTATGGGCACAAAATTTTCTTCTAAGACTTTTATAGTTTTAGTCCTTACACTAAGTCTGATTCATTTTTGAGTAAATGTTTTGTACAATATATGGTGTGAGGTAAGGGTTCAAATTTCTTCTTTTGCATGTGGATATTCAGTTGTCTGGCTCCATTTGTTGAAAAACCCATTACCTCCCTATATTGAATGTCTTATTACCTTTTACTAAATCATTTGATAATAGATATATTTATGTGGGTTCTTTTTTCTTGAGCTCTCAATTCTATAACACTGATCTATAAGTTTATTCTTATGTCAGTATTACCTTGACTTTTGAGCCTTTATCTTTTACAATTTTGTAGTGAAGTATGTATGGATAAAATGATATGATGTTTTGGATTTGCGTCATAATAATCCAATAAATGATGGGGGGGTAGTGGGGGGGTAGATGTGCCAGTTAAATAAGATTTGTTGTTAATTGTTGGACCTGTGATATATGCTCAAAGGTCCTTTGCACACTCTTAATTTTATTTTTTTTTAACAATAAAAAATTGAACAAAGTATCCTCCACGACTGCAAAAGTACAGCTTTGAAGAAGTAAGAGAGTAACTTGAGTTTACTTTTCCTCCATGGAAATTCTTTCCCAACATATTTCAGGAAATGTATTTCTTTTTCTTATTCCTGAATCCTGAGAAAATTAATAAAAAATATGGGGGGAAAAAAGAGGAAAAGAATTACAATTCTCCTGTAAGATTTAAAGCTTAACAATCAGCATAGAGACATTACTGGTTAGAAGAAATTGCAGATGCCAAATTGAAAGCAAGAACAGGAAATTAAAGTGAAAGGTTAGTGTTGACATTTCCAGGAACCAGGACAGGAGCACATAGGGGAGAAGTAATTCTCCTGGAATCAATCTTACATTTAGTTGTTGTCACATTACAAATTGCCACCCATTGCTGCTAACAGTGAATCTGTTTTGCAAATATATAAATATTAATGATATTTACATAGCATCCTTTGTACAAATCCTATAAGTGATGTTATAAGAAAGAAGTTTGGGACCAAAATACATCCTAAAGATAGTAATTTTGACATATTCTGTGTATTACTGTCAACCTTGCCAGGAAATTTGAATGTTATGGTATTTGAATACTACCCAATAATGTTCCCTGGCATTTCCCTAGGAATGGATATGTGTTGTGGTACAGTTCCTTGAAATTATCTGAGCTAAAGAAATTCAAATAGAATATGTTATTGGAAATATTCCAACAAGAATTTGATAATTAATCTAAAATTTGTATTTAAAAAGAAAACAATATTGATTTTAATTACAAAATCCAAATCAGGGCAAACAAAATGTTTTCGTCATTAAAAAGGAAAAAATAGCCTGGCTGGTGAGGCTCAGTGGTTGAGTGTTGACCTATGAAACAGGAGGTTATTTCAAATCTGCACATACCTAGTAAGGGGCATGCAAGAGGCAGCCAACCAATGATTCTTATCATTGATGTTTCTCTCTTTCCCTCTCCCTTCCTCTCTGAAACCAATAAAAATACATATTTTTAAGATTTATGGAGCAACCAGTCTCTAAGAGAGTAGGAACAACTCAGTCACTATTGTATTGGGAGTCTCCTAAACAGTTATTCTTGACCACGATGGAAAAATCTGCTAGAAGGAGCTGAAGCTGGTTTGGCTCAGTGGTCGAGCGTTAGTCTGCGGACTGAAGGGTCCCAGGTTCGATTCTGGGCAAGGGCATGTACCTTGGTTGCCGGCACATCCCCAGTGGGAGGTGTGCAAGAGGAAGCTGGTCTATGTTTCTCTCTCATTGATGTTTCTAGCTCTCTATCTTTCTCCCTTCCTCTCTGTAAAAAATCAATAAAATATATATTTTTAAAAAAATCTGCTAGAAGGAGATGGAAGCAGTTTTACATAGACATTAGAAATGGCTAATTGAGTATCAAGATGATAAATTCCTAGTTAATTGTAGAATATCCAGCTGTAGAGACCTTTATGAAAGGTTTGAAAATTACTTATGCTAAGTTGAAAAATCCATGTATCTGAAATAGGGAGTTTGTGCTTTTTGTGTTCTTCCAACATTATTATTCTACCTATCTTGTTTTTTTTGTTTTGTTTGTTTGTTTGTTTTTTACCTTAAGTGACAGGCTTTAACTAGATTAAGATCTTTTCATTGTGCTGTGTTCACATAAGAAATATTCAGTATAGTTAAGCATAAATTGTTTTGAAATTTAAATCGCAAAAAAATACTGAATGTAAGAGTTTCTCATCTCTTTTGTGGGGAGAGATGATATGGGGGGCATGCATGTGTGTGTGTGTGTGTGTGTGTGTGTGTGTGTGTGTATTAGGCATTGCAGGATGTATTAAAGAGGTGATGTTAAATGTAATGTCACCAGCCCATGATGAGATCAGTTCTTGCTTGCATAAATAAAGTGATACTTTGGAAACATGAAAGATTTAATGTGCCTTCCAATAAAGCAGTTCTTTCCCAATTAGTCAAGATGATGTGTCTCAGTGACCATTTCATAGCTACAGCTGACATTTTACAAACTGAAAACAAGCTTGGACAAACTATTTTATTTTCAAATGATTTCTCAGTCAAAAGGAATACTATACCCACAAATATGCTTGCTTGAAGTGGAAGAGGATTTCCGCTCATATTTCACCTGAAAAGTTTTGACAGTTGAAGTGATTTAATTTTGGCATTTTTTTTTGTTTGTCTCTTAATACTTGCTGCTCTTTTACAGAGAAATTTAAAGTTCAATTAAATATATCTTACTATGTTCAAATTGTATAGCGTTTAACTAAAAAAAAAGAAAAGCAATAATGCTTTTCAAGAATGGAAAAGAGGCATAACAGTCCATTAGAAGTGGATTATATGTATCATTAAAGAGAATGATCATGTTCTTTTGAATGAGAAAACACACGGAAGAAACAGAATTTGATGGTGAACGAACAGTTGGTTAATAGTTATGCCACATGCATTCAAGAACAAATAAAGATATGTGTATGTGACTAATAGGCAAAAGAATTTGAAGCACACGTCACATATGCCATTAAGACCAGTTATTCCTGCAAAATCTATATGATTTTGCATCAATTTGTATTACTATGCTAATACATGCTTATAAAAGATATCAATTTTGAAATATAATGTGCCATTTCCTGTACTGTTTAAGAGTGAAATTGCTACCACGGGGAATTTACACACCCACCAGATGCCGTACAAGTCTTCAGTCCAAATACAAGTATCTCAATCACAACCCATATGTACTCCTTCTTCTGTATTATGAACTATGATTTCATCTCCATCCTCAGCCAACCATGGGACTTAAAACATATCCTGCCAATTACATAGAAAAGTACAAAATTGTATGGGATTGGGGACTGCTGATGGAGTTAGGTGTGTACCAAACACATTCTTTCACACACATACACATGAATGATACTCATTTTCTTCTATTTCCCCTTAATTATTGAATTTCGCAATAGCTAAAATACTTAAGAACTAGTCTTACATGAAGAAGATTAGAAAGGTATAAAGGAAAAACTCCATATATGTGCAAACATACCTTAAAAATGAGATTACAGGTCTTTTTTTGCTAGATTAAAAAATGAACATATCATTTACACTAAAATAATCAGAACTTACTAGAAGTGGAGAAAAATATTTTCCTTTTGATGTTCTCAAAAAGCAAATAACTAAATCAGCATATTATCTCAATCTTTTTTGGTATTGTCTTAAAAGCCCCAAAGGAGGGAATTATACACACAAGCATGCACACACACATAAACCCCATAAAATAAGATGAGCTGAGGCAGCACAGATCTGCATTTTCAACTAAAACATTTTGTGATGTTTATTTGTCTGCTGGGTTGATGTCACCAAGAGACCATTCTTTCCAGATTACTTACATTTTTACTTAGCAGGTTCCCAATTTTTCTAATAGTTTACATCTGAATTCTAAGCCTCTAGAAGCCCATTGTCAGCACGTATTTCGTAGCTTCCAATCTGCGGAGATTTGGGGAATTATATAATGTATCTTGCTATCATTATGATGAATATCAGAAAGAATGGTCTGGTGTAGGGGCCAGGAGGGCTCTGCAATGACTCTGTGACAGTTCTTCCCATGGTCCTGTGTGACCACTTAAACTCTAAACTCCAGTTTTCTCCTTTGTAAAATATGAGGTTGGACTCCCTGGTCTCTCAGTTGTCCAAGGCAATTTTGGTGTTATTTTTCATTTCTGTTTACTTTCTTATTTTTTTTAATTTATCTTTCTTGTTTTAAGTATTATAGATGTCCCCACTTTTCCTCCCAATTGCCCCCATCTTCCCTTCTCCCGCCCACTTCCCAAGCCTTCACCACACTATTGTCTGAGTCCATGGGTTATGCATATATTCATATAATCTCTTTGGTTAATCTCTTTCCAACCCCTCCCCCCTTCCCTCTGAGATTTGTCAGTCTGTTACATGTTTCCATGTCTCTGGATCTATTTTGTTTGTCAGTATGTTTTGTTCATTAGATTCCACATATAAGTGAGATCATGTGATGTGTGTCTTTCTCTGACTGAATAACTGGCTTCATTTTGAAGTGTTACTGTATCTTATTCGCTCAATTATTTAGGGGCAACTTCTCTCTCCAAAATGCAAGTTCAAATGAAGCTTAGATAGGAAAGCCACCCTTTTGTGGTATTTTAAAACATCCAGTAGATCTACATCAAAGATTTATAATATTTGTACCACCCCAATAAGTCACAATAAACATTTGGTGCTTAGATGAGGAAATAAACATGGAACTGAGTAAGTCAGGTAGTATTATGTATCAATCAGAGAGTGGAATTTACACTTTAACAGCTTTTTCATCCTTCATTTGTTTTTGTTTTGTTTAGAAGCAAGAGTACAGTGTCCCTTCCAAACTCAAATATAGACAGTTTTCTTAATGAACAGAGAATAGTTCTTTTGCTAGAGATTACTCTGTCTTAATTTGTTTTTTGACCTTATTGAATCTTTCACAATTAATAATGTAAGAGATATAGTGATTCTGTTATATGTGTATCTATTAATCTATATTTACATGTACACATAACAATATATATGAATGAGAACATATATATATATATATATATATATATATATATATATATATATATACACATATACACACACACACACATACAGAACATTTATTAGTAAAAGGATTATTTTTTTATTAAGTAGCTGTGTGCAGTGAGCCTGATTTCTTTCTTTTTACAACTTCCCCTTCTATTAGAGACTGTTAAACTCAGAGCCTAGATCAGTGAGGCAGCAAACTCCGTGATAGTAAATGAAGTGCCATGAGCTTACATCAGACTAATTAGTCTGAGGGATTTAAAAAAGAAATGGATGGGGGAAGGGCTTAGGAGGACTTTTCAGGTTGCTTGTGAAAGGCAGTTTGCTTAATTAAGCCAACTACTAATTGTTAAATATTTTTCAGGCATTAACAAAGCTACTCTGAGTGTAATTAAATTTTTATTTTATTGGTATTTGCAGGGATTAAAGTCACAATCTGCTGAGGCTCTGGGGTTAGTTAATATTCACTTCACTGCCACAGCTGTCCTCCATTATAATACAAAGGACAGGAAAAGAGACAGCAGAATGGGGTGAAGTAATGAGAAAGCTATTCATTCATCTGAACCCGTTCCTCACTCCACAGCCTTGTACAAATGGGTCTGAGCTGGATGACACACAACAGGGCATTAAATCCGATTTAATTTGACACAATAAAGGGATGTCCAAGCCCTGTGCATTTTTTACTTTTATACATGAGACTATAGAGTGGATTTTTAAAATAGATAATATATTATCATTCATTTCCATCCAAGTGGTATTTCTGGACTTATTAGCTCCCCAGGAGTCTGCCAGGATTGTAACAATTCCTGCTAAGCATTATTTGTCCCAACTGAGTGTGAATGAACCCTGTAGAAGGTGGTGGTGACTTTAAATCCCTCGTAAAATCTAAATTGGCAGGATCAATGTTTCAAGTTCCTTTTTTTTGGGGGGGGGGAGATGAGACTACACTCCCCTAAAAAAAAAAATGCCCTAAGGGGTTATAGGCACTTCTTGAAATGGATAAAGCTTAGCATCCTGTGACTGACGGGGGCATTCCTACTCCTGACTCATAACATTTCTGGGGTTTTATGTATTGTTTTTGTTCTTTTAATTCAGTAACTTTAATCAATGTCTTCCAGTTATGACTTTGAAAGGAGGACAGGCCTAGAAAGAAATCATCCTGTTCTCCCTTCCAGCACCACCCTCCAAAATAGGAGTTTAAGCTATAACCTACTATCATTTTGGGTCCCATCACTACATTGGCTGTTGACTGTATAGTTTTTGTGGTAATCCACAGTCCGGTGTCCCTGCACCCATAAGGAGGCTCTCAGTGGTATTAGGCTGCCAGTATATGCAAAGTACCAGCACTGGACTAGCTTTTCAATGTAAGCTATGGCTAGAGGTATTAATGTGAGGCATGTAGCCACTTATATTCTGTATCAGTGAAAAGCATTTTAAGAAGTATCCAAAGGGAAGGGAAGGGAGGGAGTGGGAAAAGAAAGGAAGGGGTCAATTTGGCAAAATTATATGTCAAGGGAATATATTCATAAGACAAGTTCAAAAACCAAATGGTTTGCATTGGTCACAAGATCTCTTCTGTAATGTGGCTGAATTACTAGATAGCGGACCCTACATTTAGTTTGTTCTATAACAAAGCTATTGTCTGGCTGTTTCCGCAGGCAAAAGAAGTACAGAGATGATGACTGGATTACATGGCACAATTATCTTGACTTTCAATTAATCTCAGTGTAGTTTAATTCTAGTGTTAAAATGACCCCGGCCTGAAGGAACAAGGTTACTTTTTAAGGGGCTTTGCTTTTTCACTTCACAGGAAACCTCACTCAGGAACTGGGGAGTGATTTCTATTGGGTAAGTGAAAGCTTCCTATTTAGAAGAGCACAGGGCAGTGCTTTGGGATGAAATTTAACAGAGAGCAGTATCAACTATGCCGTCCAAATATGCTACATAACTGTCTCATGAAGCCTGAATCTCTTGGGTCTCTAAGTGACTAGAGGAAACGACGATGTTTTTCAGTTATGGCTCGTGGCTGCTGTCTGTGGCATGACCCCTTTTCCTACACTCTGGCTTGGAACCTCTCTTAGTGCCCTGTGGCCACTCGGGCTTGCTAACCTTCCCTACTAAGCTGCAGTGTTTCCTTTCAAACCTTTTCAACTTAAAAGAGGAAAGCAGCTCTTTTTTTCTACTAGACTGTGGTTATCTTAGTGAATGAATAAGACAAATAAGCAAACAAACAAAACCCACTGCAGGGCAGGGCATTTCTCTCTCCATTCTGTCTTTTGTTATTAATCCCGTGTACTAAAGCCAGATGAAATTATCATTGTCTGCATAATTTCAGTGGCTAGTGGGCATTTGGTGATGTTCAAAGAGCCCACAGAAACGTTTGGTCTATGCCTAAAGGGTCTTGAAATTTGGTCCCATCCAAAGTGTCGATGAGCTTATCTGGTTCATGCCAAATGGGCCTTGATATTTGGTTGTGTCAAAAATGTCCACACTTAGAAAACATCCCTGGGTTCAAATAGGCCCTAACTTTTATTTATACCTTGGTTTACAGGATTAATACATAAATATACTATCATGTTTTATTGTTCCAATAAATGTAAATGGGGCCAAATATCAAGGGATTTTTGTCATGGACCAAACATCTCCATGGATGTTCTAGACAGGACCAATGTTCTGCAAGGCATTTTGGTTGCAGGTTGTGAAGCCCTTCCCTGTACTATGTTTGCTTTAGGGTACCTTACCCACAATATATTATTCAAATAAACATAGGAACATGAGGAACAAGATCTCAAATAATTTCCATGTATAATACTAATAATTGTTATTATCACTGTCTCTTTGATGCAAAATACACCATCTTTAGGGCATAGTGCTTCTAGTCTCTTGAAATAGAAGCCTGGATGTGTTATGCTAATTAGCCCATGACTCTATATTGGTTCCCAGCAAAGAACAACTGTGGACAATTGCAGAATGGTTGCTCAGAAAGGGGACATTACGTTACGGTGAAAAACACCAAAGCTAGCTAGCTACTCACACAGCATAGATAGTAGCCATCTCTATGGATGCTAAAGAATCATGCTTCAATTAAACTGAGACACTTTTTCACAGACAGGATTGAAATGACTCTGGTCCACATTGTCCAAATTCATGAAATAAAATTTCCATTTTGTTTATGAATGTTACCATGTAGTTGGAAGCTGTGAGGATTAGACAAGTGTGGCATATTGTGTGCAAAGAGGTAAAGGGTAGTATATCACAGTGGTTGGCAAACTCATTAGTCAACAGAGCAGCAAACCGAGGCTCATGAGCCGCATGTGGCTCTCGAGCTGAGGTTGACCATTGGCCTATGGAAGCCCAAGCCTGTCCATTCTCTAATTTGCAGTTATTATATTTTCATGACACAGTGCAAGCTATTACACTTACCAAGTAGTTCGCTTGCTATTTCCAGATATATTCCAACCACATCGATACATCAACAGTTTATGTCATTGAGCAAGGCAGTCATCAGCCAATTCACTCATCAATTCTTTTCATCAAAATCAGCTAAAGACTCGAGATTCCTCCCCCCCCCCACATTAAAAATACAGCAAATAACTTTGCTGTATCTCCCACATCCACCCCCAAATTCCAAAATAAAGTTGTATAAAAGGTATTGTTTTTGTTATCATATTAGTTTGTTGAAGAAATAAATATTTTTTAGAATAAACCAAGCTGTAAAATAAACTCAAATAATCCAAAGAATTGATTCACTTTTTAATATCTTACTCTTTCCTGGAGATTGCTTTATAAAAGCCTTCCCTTCTTCTTCAACATCATCCATCATTCTTTTTTTTTGTCATTTTTTTATATATATTTTGAATTTTTAATATTTTTTCTTCTTTTTTTATTAAATTATTATCTGTGTACATATTTTAACATTACCCCCCCCATACATACCCTCCCTCCCCAGAGTTTTGTGTCCATTGGTTGTACTAATATGCATGTATACAAGTCCTTCCATCCATCATTCTTAATAGGTTTAAAAACACCTTGGGAAATGTTTGGGTTACTACCATATTTATTTTCAAATTAATTGTTTTATATGCAAATAGAAAAGTCTTAGTATCTTTGTAAATTTGTATTTGTTTAATTCTTAAAATTTTCTTACACAATCAACTTGGAGCTGGGAAGTATCGTTCCCTTGGTGTTTATTATTTGTTAGATAATCTTAAAAGCTTTGGAAGCATTTTGCAAAGTTCTACTTACAGATTTCTATAACAATTATGTAATGTACTAAAATTTAGGCCAAAATCATCTTAAGAATCTGAAGCTGCAGTTGAATCAATTATTTTTCAAGTTTATGATTTCATTCTTACCAAGATGTTCCTCTGTATGTTCTAAAAGGAAAAACTCTTTAATTGTGATGGTGACAAACCATATGTGTAACTTCTTGCTTTGTATCTAGGGTGAGTGTGAGGTAGGCCAATGTCATGCAATTACCAGTGCAGGCCATGTTGTATATTCCCCTGCTATTTGTATGGTACAAATATTTATACCATGCAAGGACTTTGCCTTCCTAACTCAGAATTCTATGCTTAAAAGACCACAATCATTAAATGATTACAAACAGCACAATTTGAGTCTTATAGTCACCCTGGAAGATCAAGTTGAAAGAATTTAGACTATAAGAAAGCAAATGCTTGTTTAAACACATGTATGAATATAATTAAGGGAAGACTCTAGGGAAATTATTTAAAGCACATAAGAATCAAATAGACTCACTTTAACAAGTATCAAAACTCTACTCAAATAAAAGCTTTACGTGGCTTTCTAAGAGATCATATTTGAAAAAATGGGGGATAGAGATTATAATTCATTCTAGAACTATATAGCATAAGTAAATGAATAATAAAAATGATAAATTGGGCAATAAAAAAGATTACAGAAATAATGCTTTCATATATTGGGCATTCATTAAATTGAGTTCTCAAGGTAATTACTTTAACATTTCTACTTCTGATTCAGTACAGATTTTTGGATCATTAAATTAGATAGTAAATATTATACATTTTTCAGGAAGGTAATTTATGGTCTAGCACATTCTCCAACAGAGAGTAAAAATGTCTTGATAACCAGACCAGCATTTTCTGTAATAAATTTTTAGACTTAATATCATGCTTTAAAACAATTTCAACAAATATATATTGAGCATCTGCTATATAAGGCATTTTGTAATAAACTAGCACATAAGTGATACACAGCAATTCTCTCACATACCTCTGTATTCTCATAGGATTTTTTGAATACTCTCTATTTTATACATTATATGTTTTATAATCTATGCTTTGTAGATTATATAATTATTTTGGGTATGACTTTTTATTCCAACATAAATTGCAATGGCACTGTGACAGCCTACAAAAAAAATCCACAACTTAGGAGGAAAAACAAAACAAAACATATAACCAAACACATATCAACAAACACTATAAGAAAACAGAATAAGATTAATTAAGTCTTCCTGAGCAAGGTAGAAAAGAAGGTTTTAAGAAATAGTATGAGATCTAGGTTTTCAGAATATAGGAATTTACCATACTGTGGGGTAAGAAAAAGCATTCTGGCTGAGAGAACAGAATATGGCACGGATACATGGAAGAACATGGCATACACACCCCATAATGGAGTCTTGCTACTCCAAGAGAGGTTTGGCTATTTGGGATCTTGTTAGAAATATAGAATCTCAAGCTCCATCCTTGAACTTCTCAATCAGAACCTATATTTTAACAACATCCCCAGGTTACTTGAATGCCCACTGAAGACTGAAACACACTGGTTTAGAAGGCTTGCATTGTTGGAATGTTGGGAGTCTGCACTACTGGAAAAGGTGGAAAGAAATTAGATGGACTGGAAAAGAGGGACACAACTAGACTGCAACATTGTGGAGCCTGTAATCCCTCCTGTAAGCACAGGGGTGGTGCATACAGGTTTTCTGAAGAGCAAAGTACCATTACAAAACCTAAGTTTTAAGATGCTAATGCTGGTGGAATGTGATGAAGAAGAAAACTAACTAGAATGTTTTTGTAACAGTTTAGATAAAAGGTCTAGATGAATCCCTTGCCTGAGACAACAATAGTAAAATCTAAAAGGAATAAGACATACTTTAGAGAAGAGCCTCAGAAAGGATTGCCAGGGTTTTACCTCAGCTGAAAGAGGCCATATTCAGAGAGGGAACATTGAGAAAAGGAGTTGCTTCAAGAAATGATGAGTTTCAAGTTGACTCTTGTAATGTATTGTTGAAGTCAAATGTAAAGGAAAGTTGTTAGAGCTATAGAGGTAAAGAAATTTCAAAATGAGGATGCCAGATTGGATAACAGTAGTAACACCACTCATTTACTCACTCAATCATTCATTTACTTAACGATGTTTGACACCAGGTATGCCAGAGGAGACAAAAATACCCAAACAGAGAGGTGAATGAATATGTAATTACAATTTCAGGTGGAAATTAGTGTCCATGCTATTTTTTAAAAAAGAGAGGGCATGAGAGATTTCATGATCTGCAAAAATATGCACAGACTTAATGATCAAACTTGGAAACCCTAGATCTCTTAGACTCTTTTCCTCTCAGAGGTTCTATTTAAATCAGTATTTCAGCAGATGACAAAATCAGCATGGCATTACTTGACTACTCATTTACATTTTATATTGTCAGATGCGTCCAAGTATTATATAGATCAGACCTAACACTTCAGTGCCAAATACAGTACTATTTAGTTTCTGAGAAGCTGTATTACACTATATTGTTTGACAATCGAAAAGCAAATCTGTTCACAAGAAAACTAATCTCCAAGGATATAAATCAAAAGAGCAGTTGCCTATAGGGCTCAGAAGGTACGGACTAAAAGAGCCACGTGAGAACTTTTCTGCAGTGATGGAAATTATATATAACTTGATTGAACTAAGTTACATAGGTATATATATATTTATTAAAACTCACAGCCTATGATCTGAGCATTTCACTGGATTACTGTGAACAACTAAATTACTCCTTAATTAAGAACAATAATAGCAAGAACAAAAAGAGAGGAAGGTTTTGTCCTTTCACATAATAAAATGACTTGTAACAGTTGTTTTGCCAGCAGTGGATATGGTTTGGGCTTATTTAAGTATCCTCATATTCTGTTTTTCAATTGAGCAGGTTAAAGGTATGTATATCTGTGTTCATAAAACAATATAAAGCTACCGAAGCCCCTCAGAAGCTAGGGGACCACAAAGCATTAATGTTAGAAAGGGTCTGATAAGCATCTAATTAAACTCTTTTTTATTTCACGGATAATCTTGGTCTTGGTAACAAATCTACTAAACAGCTGTGCTCTTTTAAAACTTGATGGGAAATGAATATATTAAACCATTGTTTGCAGAGTAGAAGCCCATTTATCCAATGGAATTGGGTCAGTAAATAGCAACAGATTAAAGCCCATATTCAAAAGGAGAGAAACCAAGATAATATAAGCATTTTTTGTTGAACAAAAACACAATTTAGGTTGAAACTTTCCTTCTTCAGTCTTTTGATGAAGAACTACAGCATTTTGTGTTTTTCTTTCTGCAAGTGGAAGTGTCATTTGGAGAGTTGCAGAGTTTGGTAGATAAAGAGAGGTAGGGTGCACAGTGGAGGGAGAATGGAATCTAAACAAAGCTGTCTGGGTTGTGAAGTTCAGTTCTGCTACTTGCTAGCTGTGTGACTTATGGGAAGTTACAGAGCCTCTCTGTGCCTTAGTTTATGTCAAATGGGGTAATATTACCTACCACACAGAGTAGTTATAAGAATTAAGTGGGTTAATGTTTCTAAAACACCTAGAACAGTGCCGAGCTCACTGAAAGTGCCATGTGTTTATTTAATAAATAAAAACAAACAACTTCCATCATGCATCAGCTTTGCCTTCCAGTTTAGTTTCTTCAGATGGCTAAGAATTTAAAGAGGACTTCTTTCCTCCTTTATTTTTTTACAGTTGTCAAGTCCATCTAATTTGACATCAACTTCTTTGTTGTTATTTTAACATGTCACCTTTATCGAGTAATTTTTCAGCATGAAATTTCTTTCCATAGAAGTTTAATTTCCTTCACATTCAGTTTTGGCCACTTGATGTAATATTTATTAAATTAAATAGTAATAAGAAGTAAAGCTTGAGTTATATAAACATGCTAAAGAAACCCATTCAACCAGAGGGGGCAAATGAACAGACCCACCGAGAACAGCCCTCTAGCCAGTTGCTTGCAGAGAGCAGAAGACATAGTCACTGTGCTTTAGGAAAGAATGAGAGCTTGGGCTAATCTAATGAGGTTAAAAGGGTGGCTGCTGTTCTATGAAGCTGTCATCTTAAGACACTTGGAGCCTTCGTGCTGTTTCAACCCTTAACGTCACAGATCTGTTTATAGTTGATAAACCAAATACTTAGAACAACCACTGAATCTCTATTTTTCATGAAGTGTCATTAATGCTAAATAGCTTAGGGGGAAATATTCCAGAATGATCCTCAACGTATCTCTAATACACAAAGATTATATTTTATAGTGTCAGATGAATCTAAATATTATATAAAATATACATAAGACTTCAACTCTCAAAGCGGCGCTGTTTGTTTTTCTGATGCACGTATCAGACATGATGGCCTGGCAACTTAAAAGCAAATGTGGGAAATGAACCTAAGGGGATAAGAATCAGAAGAGGGCCAAAACCGGTTTGGCTCAGTGGTAGAGCGTCGGTCTGCGGACTGAAGGGTCTCAGGTTCGATTCCGGTCAAGGGCATGTACCTTGGTTGCGGGCACATCCCCAGTAGGGGGTGCGCAAGAGGCAGCTGTTCATTTGCCCCCTCTGGTTGACGTTTCTAACTCTCTCTCCCTCTCCCTTCCTCTCTGTAAAAAAATCAATAAAATATATATATATTTAAAAATCAGAAGAGGGGTGACCTGTGGGGTAAGAAGGGGGTTGACTGGGAGGGGACACAAGAGAACTCTCCGCTGTGCTGGGAATGCTAGATTTCTAGATTGGGATGTGCATTACATAAGGAGTTTGGGTAGATAACTATCCCCCCTCCCCCCATATCTTCCCAGATACTAAGGATACTCACTGCTTTTTTGGTTCCTCCCACACTTGCTGCTTGCCTCTCAGGCCTCAAGTGACATGTCAGCAGAAGTGGCATGACTTCCCTACATACACATCTGGTCAGAACAGAACAAGAACCAAATCCCTGGTAACATTGACACTGACATGAGCTGGGACTCTGTTTGTGTTTCAAAAGCCACTGCTGGACTGCTTCGTGTTGATGAGGGTGGACAGGTTACATTCCACTTCTTCCATTCCACTCAGCAAAGCAGTGGGCCTCCTAAGGACACGGCATTAACACGTCATTCGCCAGCATGGCTGAGCATGCATTCCAAAGATAAATACAGAAATCTCAACCGGTGCTAAACAGCTTGCATTCTCATCCTGACTGATCGCAGCCTCGCCAGCAGGGCTGACGTGGAGCCCCATTCGGGATCACCGGCTGCCTTTGTTCTGGCTTTTCCCAGCCGTGAAATGGGAGAGAAGGGAAGCTGCCAAATCACAGTTCACTGCAGCTACTGCTTCTTCCTCACTATTTTTTTAACATAAGAAAAATAATTGTGAAGAGGGGAAAACACAGCGAGTAGGGATATAAAAGAGGACAGGGGCAAATGTACAAAACAAACTTATATCATCTGAAATAGAGGAAGCTTTTGCAAATATTTTATAGTTTACTCTCCTTTTAGGGAAACGAACAATAAAAACTAAGTAAGAAAAAGAGGTTCATGGCTACAACTGCTGCCAAGTGTGAAATGAACTTTCAGCCCAAGCTGTACCTCCCAAAGGGCGGCCTGAGCAGAACTTAGGGATGACAGTGAACCCAGAGGGAAGTGAGGAGAATACACCTCAGCCACCCTCAAGGCTGCCTACTAAAAGAGCTGCACTTTCAGGGTAAGAAAGATATGTTCTACCTCGTTTCAAAACAATCATCCTACAAGGTGCAAAGCATACTGTGAGTCCTTATACATCCACGAGCAAGAAGAGCGAGTTGGCTGAAGCATAGCCACTGCTGCCATTGTACCCACTGCCGCCGTTTTCCACTTCAGGGACTGGATGCCTTTTTCAGGCCCTTCTCTGCTTCCTCCACATTGTCGCCCTCGTTCGTCATGCCTGTGAAACCCACATGCACGATCAATGTGTTCATTATGACCACCACTGAATTCCTAATGAGAATAGTTTAAAAATCCATTTTTCCCCCAAGACAAGTCAGCACACTGCAAACGAGAAACCCTATTTTAATTTCGAGAGCAGACAAAAACCCGCAGTGGAGAGGAGCGCTGCGTCCCAGGGCTCTGTGCCGGGAGGGTGTGTGTGGTGGCGGGGGAGGGTGGAGCTGTCAGAGCAGGAGGCCCTGGGAGGAAGAGGTGGAGTTCAAAGCCTGCACCAGTCCCCCCGGGTCTGTTGTAATCAGGAGACAAATGGCCAGTGCTTAGGAGCATGTATTCATTCTCTTGCAAGAGGCTGCCAACGAGCTTTCCCAATGCTTTTGTGGAAATACAGTAAGAGTCTTTCCCCCCTTTATTCTCCTTTAGAACAAGGGGAATAAAAAAAGTCCACTGCTGACAAACACCGCTTTAGGCATTTGACACTGGTCTTTGATCTAGTTACTCATACAGTTCAGAATGAACAAATTAGGTGTTTACAACAAAAGGCATTCCGTTCCGTCCTGCTCAAGTGCCAGGCGGGTGGACAATCTCCTCCGCCAAAGCTGGGAAACATCTCCCCGCCAGGCCACAGGGCGGGCACCGGGAGCCGATTCTCCCACAGAAATTAATAAATCACGACGCTGCTTTTGTGAATTAAAAACAGTGAAGAAAACATTGGGCTCGGGGTCAGCACAGTAAAACCTAAACCATCTGGAGTTGGAGTCAGGTCACTGCAGGTCGCCCAGCTTGAGGCCACAGGGACATCGCTCAGCTCTTCAATGGGGCGGGTTCATTATGAGACCAGCCCAGGAGAAGCATTCATTTCCATCGCTGCCTATAGACGGAGGCCCTTCCAGTTTACACATCACATAGAAAAGGGCGAAGTCTTTATCCTATTGTGTGAATTCAGCCGTTAAAAGTATTCTAACCCTATTCTCAAAGAAAGGAGGAAAATTGGGCGTCTCCCTGTCCTTTCTATTCATCAAAGACAATGGTTTTGTTCCCTCCGCTTAAGTGTCTGTTTTATTCCTATGGAAAGCAGTGCATCTTAGAAAAGGACTCTTTGCCTCGGTTTCCTCTTTGAGAAATGCCATGACTGTACCATGAGATGATTTGTTAGTAGCTTTCACTATAGGGCAATGAAGGACACCTATAAATAAAATATGTCTTTCTATGAGGGGACACCAGGGGTCTTTTGACGTTTAGAAAAGCAGACACCCTCTCAGCAACTGGGCCCAGCAGCAGTGGGCTTTGAGCTGTGCTAGGTGATGTGCAGGGTGCGTATGGAACCTGCTGGAGAATGGTGTCAAAATCACATTGCTTTTTCAGCAGACACTGGGGAGTGGGAAAGGGAAAGGGAGTGGAGAAAAAGAAACTGTTAGCACATATCCAAATATCCCCTAGAATCAAAATGTCAGGCTTGAAAATACCAAGTGAACCAGCTTGTCTCATATGTTTCCATTCTGGCTTATAATTACCGGAAAGTAGTTATTTATCTGTTGTGTTCAGCTGCCCTGTCAGTGCTCCCCAGTTTAATTATCAGACTTTGCTGAAAGTTCAATTTCCTCAGTTCCCTCCTCTTTTTCCAACAACAGAAATCGAAATTTCTCCGTGGATTCTCTTAACTGTTTTGGCAACACCTTCGCACACATCCTCCGTGTCTCTTGTAAAGGCCACTTGTCTCCTGGCCCCTCCCGGCAGGAAAGGAGTCAGCTGTCCATGCAGTTTCAACCCTCACAAGCCTGACTCTTGGTTATATCAAAGTTCACAGCCTCTTGTCCATCAGCTTGATGGGAAAGAGGACGTCCTGAGGAGCATGTTTGCTATCCCTGCACAGAGCACAAGGCTTCAAACATCTGCCCTCCTTGTGCCACCAGCCAGGAATCCCAAAAGTGCTCCAAATAAGGGGTCCCAGGAAGGAAAACAAATGGACCTTACCACGCCCTCCTCCCCTCACCTCCTGTTTTGTCCTGGAGAGCGAGCTTTCCAATGAAAAGGATCTTGTTCTGGGTGTGACACTTTCTGGCAAGATCTTTGGAGAAACAGAACCTTGATTATCAGAGACCAGAGCAGGGTAAGGAGAGAACTTTGGGGCCTGGGTATATGTAACTTAGAAGAGAGATAGGGAAATAAAACAACACCTAGGACTTAAATGCTGCATTCTCCTGCTCTCACCAAATCTACACTGAAGAGAAAATGCATATGTAGGTCAGCTGCTATTACCAGGTCTGCTAAGAATCTGAACTTATCTCACAGTTTTAGTTGGCCTCTAAATCTCTCTATCACCCAAGGTTGGGGGCATTCAATGAGTCCAGACTTTGGCTCCCAACAATGGCATTAACCATGTGTGGCACCTTGGGCAAGTCACCTGACTCTCGTCAGTGCCTCTGAATTCTCTGTACAGTGGGATAATAAAAGCTCTACCCACAAAGGGCTGTGGATATTATTATTTACTGTATAAATGAATTGTATATATGAGAACAGTGCCTGACATATAGTGCTATGAAAGTGGTTGGCATTATTATTTCTTCACTGTTTTCCCCGCCCCTATAGTTCCTGGCATGCTGATTTGATGTACTCAGAGTAAGCTTTCAATAAATACAAATTGATTAGCAATGTACAGTGCAATGTTCCAGGCTTTTAAGGAGAACTAGCTCATTGACAAATACTTTGACCAAATATTCTGGTAAGTTCAACATCTAACAAAGTGACTGTGAGCACTCATTTACATGCAATAGAGCTCTTCTGTTCATAAGCAAGCATCGAAAAAGTAAAGCATTTTGTATATTTTACACAATTTTAGAATCTAAGAGTTTGTTGTCTGCGTTCGTTTCCTGCAGCTACCATAACAAATTCCCACAGCCTTGGCTTAAAACAACAGAGGCGTATTTTCTCACAGCCCTGGAGGTAAGAAGACTGAAATTAAGGTCTCAGCAGGGCCCAGCTCCCTTCCAGGGCTCCAGGGTAGAATCTGTTTCTTGCATCTTCCAGCTCCTATTGGCTCCAGGCATTCCTTGGTTTGTGGAACCTCCAATCTCTGTCTCCAAGGCCAGGCTGCCTCCTGCTCTTCTCCCTGTAGGGTCTTCTCCCTGTAGGGTCTTCTCCCCGTAGGGTCTTCTCCCCGTAGTGTCTGTCAGGTTGTCCTCTGCCTCACTTTCACAAGAATACTTGTTATTGGATTTATGACCTACCTGGATAATCCAGGATACACCCTTCCTCTCAAAATCCTTAAATTAATCTTTGTGGGTTTTTTTTTTCCATATAAGGTAAGATCCACAGGTTCTAGGGATTAGGCGGTAGACGTACATAGTTTAGGAACCCTATTTAACCACTGTATTTTCTATTTCCAAAATATGCTGAGAGATGATAAGCATCTGATTCATTTTAACCAAGTGGAAATCATTTCTAAGTTTATAAGGAATATTGGTGCTGGTCAAATAGTTGCATGCATGCATACACGTAGGCCTACACACCAACTTTCCTCCATTTCTATGGGAGGGAGTTTTTGTTTTGTCACCAGGAGAATGCCTTTCACTTGATGAGGAGCCAAGATAAGGAGAAGAGAAGAAGGAAAGAAGGTGGTGGGATCCCTATGTACCTCCCATGAGCTAGTTTTCCTTCTCCTTGTGGAAGAGATGGCACACAGCAGAAGGCTATGAAGGGTCATGAGGTTCCTCACAGAAAGTAGAAAGGACCTCCTGAAACACCCAAGCACAGGGAGAGCTTCTTTGGAGCTCAGCCACTGTGAGTGGAACAGAGAGACAGAGCAGTCCATTCCGTCTGTCTCTGTGCAGAACCAGCATAGCTCTGACTTCCTGAGAGTTGAAGCTTTGGGAGCATCTTGCAGCACCTCCCTGATCTTAGATATGGGTGAACCCATGGGGTGGGGCATTGGCAAAGCAATGGAAATGGGCAAGGAAGTGGGACCCATGAAAAAAACAAAACATCCACTAGAGATCTCCAGGAAGATTTTAGGGTATGTACCAGGATGGGGAAGCCCTGTTAGTCTCTGGGTGAAAGTTATCATGCAAGTTGACGTTTACATGTATCATTTTCATACTTAGAGATGAAAATGAGGACACATGGCACCATTAAACTCCAAAAGACTGAGAAAGGGTAGAAGAAACATTTTGACAAACTATCTATTTTCTGCTGCTGCTGTAAAAAAAATTGCCAAAGCCTTTGTAGCTTAAAACAACATCCATTTATTTCAGTTTCCATGACTCACCTGTGTTTTGAAATCAAGGTGATGTTAGAAATGCATTTCTTTCTGTTGACACTGGGGGAAAATCCATTTCCAGTCTCATTCAGATTGTTGGCTAATTTTGGTTCCATGTGGCTGTGGGATTGAGGTCCCCATTTCTGTGTGGTAGTTGGGTGAAGCTTCTAGAGTAGGGGTGTCGAACTCAATCAGAGAAGGGGCCAAAATCTAAAATCCAGCCTAAATCGCGGGCCGAATGGTTTACTGAACAGTCATAAACTGACAATGTCATAAACTGACAGCGGAGTGCAGTGATGACAGCTCGGTGCGGGCCACATTGCAAGGCCTGGTGGGCTGGATTTGGCCCGCGGGCCTTGTGTTTGACACATGTGTTCTAGAGGCTGCTCATGTTCTCTGACTCATGAGCCCTGTCTTCAAGCCATCAGTGGCACTTCTGTCTTCCTTTGGCTTCTAATATCTCTCTGAGTTCCCTCTCTTATTAGGAGTGCATGTTATTACACTGGCAACAGCTGGATAATCCAGGGTAATGTCCCTATGCCAGTGGTAAGCAAACTCATTAGTCAATAGAGCCAAATATTAACAGTACAATGATTGAAATTTCTTTTGAGAGCCAAATTTTTTAAACTTAAACTTCTTCTAACACCACTTCTTCAAAATAGACTCACCCATGCTGTGGTATTTTGTGGAAGAGCCACACTCAAGGGGCCAAAGAGCCGCATGTGGCTCGCGAGTTTGCCAACCACAGCCCTATGCTAATCTCAAAGTATTAGTGACCTTAATTACCTCTGGAAAGTCCCTTTTTCCATGTGAGAGAATGTATTTATGGGTGTAACACCAGGGGTTTAAGGTCATGGGAGCGAAGATTCTGCCTATTCCATATATAAATCTTTCAATAAAGCTTCAGCCCACAAGAAAAATGATTACAGTGGCAATCAGAACACCGTCACCTCTACTGACAGCTAATTTGTTGATGAACATGAACAGCCACTGCCCTGACTGGGGACTAGTTTCTTGTAACTATAAAATGAAGGAGTCTGAGTAGTACAAAGTCTCTCATTGCTCCAAAATTATGTAACCTTGTCTCTCCAGCAGTGAAAGATTACAACCTATTAGCAAATCTGCAGTGCCAAATGCACCCTGTGATTTTTTTCAGCCATTTGCTGAACTATTGAAAGTGCCATCACCAGGGTCCGAATAGTGGGAGACTGCCAACCTGTAGATGAGCTGCGCTTTAACAATAGGTAACAAGAGGAGTATCAGATATGATAAGCATTCCAAATAGTTTCCTTCAAGAAATCACTGAATATGCGTGCAATTGAGTCATCCAAAATAAGGCTTTGAGCTATGTGAGTTTAGGCTTTATCAGCAGATATTACTTCTGTACAAATCATTTCACGTGGAGTTTAAATGCAACCAAGTATTCAAAGTGGAAGACACACAGGGTCTCTAACTTCCAGCACACCCCAAGTGCAACCCACAAGGACTGCAATAAATTCCTATCTATAGCATTCAATTTCTGTAAATCTCTCCCAGATGCCTAGACTCATAGAGCCTTTTCCGAAAGGATTGCAATTTGGCAAACCTTGTCAGCCTGAAGCCTGAGGTATTACCTCAAATCTACTGACTTCCAAATAAGGCTTAAAAAGATCTAAATCTCTAATCCTGGCATTCACATTGGTCATACTAACAAGATTTCAGTGGATCTTGGTATGCTATGTGGATCGATACAGTTGTTCTCTCAAATGTTGTTCTCTCTCAAGCTGTGTCCCTACACCCATATTCAGATCATTTTTTGTTTTATTTCTCTATCAGTAACATTCTTCAAAGACAAAAAAAAAGAACATTTTCATGAATTTTCCTAAAAGGTTACTAGTAGTTACTGAAATTGAGCCAGTCACATTTTATGGCACTAAATATAGAACCTTTCTAAAATTCTTATTTTAGATCTAGAATTAACTCGAATTTCACTCATTCAACAAATATTTATTGACTACTACCTACCATTTTTATCTGCTAGGGATAAAATAATTAACAAAACAGCCCTGCATCTCAGAGAATTTACATTCTAATAGAAAACACAATAAAGAAACTGAAATACTGTGAAGAAACATGAAATAGGTAAAGGAATAGATTATGAGGGGGAAGTACATTTTTTTTAGAAAAGGTACTTTCTGGCATGTGACAATTTAAATAGGAAAGAACATTCTTGAATATGTGGGGTAAGGGCATTCCAAGTAGGGAGCCTAGAGGGCAAGTTCAAAGCCTCTGAATAAGATGTGTTTGGCATATTCCAGGGATATCAAAGAAGCCAGTGTATCTCCAGTGGTGAGAGTAAGAATTAGGGAGGTAGAAAGTGAGTTTGAAGGAACAACCAATGTTAAATCACGTAGGCCTATTGTAAAGGATTTGGGTTTTATTTTAAGTGTGATGAAAGCCAGTGGAGAGCTCAAAACAGAGGGTGTTGTCATCTGATTTATAATTTCAAGTTATCTCTTTGCCTGCAGTTAGAGAAAGAGGTCAAGAGTAAAAGTTATTATTTAGCAAAAATATAAACTCAGATATGGGATGGACTAAGATGACAGTTGTAAAAATCAAAGTGATCAGGTTTAGGATGTATTTTGAAGGTTTTGCTGACAAGTCTTACTAATGAAGGCATGTGGAAAATGAGAAAAAGAGAAAAGGTTTAAAGCTCATTGTTAATCAGTATAGTGTAACTACCAATTATGTTCTCAAATATAAATTTATTCTTCTCTTTAAGAAGGGATTGCTAGTTTCCTTCATCATCTACCCACTTGAGAGGATTTACCCATGTCTAGATATGAGGAGATAATGGTGGATAACTAGAGAGTCAGATGCTATCTTCTTTTGATGTTGTCCATGCCCAAAGCATGTGAGCAACATGGAGAAGAAAACATGTGACCCACTTTATGCATGTGAGGGTCTGCATTGCAAGAGAGAAGCCAGCATAAAAGCAGGCAATCTGCCTTTTAATAGCAGTACAGGAAATCAGTCACCACTAGAGGAAATAGTAATCATTTTACTTTATACTAATAAAAAGGCCACTAGTATAATAATCATAATATACTAGTATATATTTATTTATTATTTTGGTGAGGGTCTCAGGCAAAGGAGTTAGAGAGAGTTGGCATTTGAGTTGGACTATGAACGCTTAGAATCATGACAAAAAGGAAAAGTATGAGAAACCATGTATTGGTCCAGGTTCTTGTTGTTGCTGATGGTAGTAGATCGAGATCAAGGGGTTGGGGAGTAGGATTGCGTAGTAGTCAAGAGCATGGTTTCTTCAGCTACAGCTTCAGCTTAAACCCCAGTCCTACTATTTACTATGCACCACCTAGTAAGATCTGGGGGAGATAATAGATCAACCGAAGGACTTTTATACATGCATATAAGTATAACCAATGGATACTTAATTGTTAATGTGCCTTATACTGGAACTAGAGACCCGGTGCCCAGATTTGTGCACTGGTAGGGTTCATCAGCATGGCCTGAGGTGATCAGGCTAAAAGCAGCTCTCCAACATCCCACAAGGGGTCCTGGATTTGGAGAGGATTATTCTCAGGTGACACACCCCAGAATCAAGCTCCCTCCTCTCCAGTTTCAGGCGCATCACCCAAGAACCACAGCTGCCAAGTCACCACAGCTCAGCAGCTCCTGTGTTGAGCATCTGCTTCCTGATGGTCAGTGCATGTCATAACTACCGGTCAGCTGATCACTTAGGCTTTTATATATATATATATATATATATAGATAGATAGATAGATAGATAGATAGATAATAGACATTTATTAGAGCTTTATAAGGATTAACTAATTCTACAGTTAGAACTCTTAAGTAAAAATTTTAGTGCATAGTAAGAGCAATATAGTACTATGATTTTAGCACTAAAAAGCAGATTAAATATTTTCTTACTTGAACCTATTACTGAAGAAGGCAAGGTAACTTTTATGGTGTTATTTAGGTTTGAAAATAATTATTTTTCATCTCTCTTGATTTCAAAAGTTAAAATTGAACTTACAAAGATGAAAACTTTGCTTCCTAATGACTATTTTTGTGTTTAGTTATATCTAATGAGGTTGAAGTATTGGGTTTAATGTCTAAATGGTTCAAGTAACTTCACCCTGCTCTTGGCCACACACATAACCTTCAGCTCTGGCTTAACATGAGTTAAAGAGAACAGGAAGGAGGCAAACCACACGGTGTGAAGGTATTTGCATTACTTATCAATTAGCCACTAGAAAAACAACCCCAAGTCATACCATAAGGGCAGTGAGACAGTGATGTCATTTTAATAAATGAATTTAATGCTTTAAAAATGATAAACTGAGCTATATTATTCCTGCATCATGTTTGAACTGTAAGAGCTAAATCCTGGATAAGATTCTGGCATGCTAGCTATTGCATGATAATACCTCATATTTGGATTCTAATAAATATTTCACAACCTTTTTTTTCATTGGCATTATCATATTATAATTTTTAAAAAATATATTTTATTGATTTTTTTACAGAGAGGAAGGGAGAGAGATAGAGAGCTAGAAATGTCGATGAGAGAGAAACATCAACCAGCTGCCTCTTGTACACCCCCTACTAGGGATGTGCCCGCAACCCAGGTACATGCCCTTGACCGGAATTGAACCTGGGACCCTTCAGTCCACAGACCGACGCTCTACCACTGAGCCAAACCGGCTTCGGCATATTATAATTTTTTAAATGATAAAATATCAAACTTGAGGATCTGAAGTGAGACTTAATGTGATCAAGGTGCAGGGATCCATGGAGAGAAATGATGAAGCCACCATGGGCAGGGGAGGTGAAATTACTGGCCTTTACCATGGTAAAAACCAGCTAGTTGAGGGGCAGTGAGTATGAGAAACAAACTAAAGGCAGCTCGTGTTAACTAATCATTCTGCGCTCTCTTCGTCTCCTCTTCTTTCCCTCTTCGCCTGGCAACCACTAAACATTCTCCAGTTGCCAAAGCAGATCCACAGCCATGTCTTCTGTGCCAGGAACACATTTAAATGACAATGCAACACTTGTTGTTAGGAAAGAACAGCCCCTTGGAGCTGGAGATGCCTTGCCTGAAACTACTTTGCTGTGTTTAAACTGTCCTTTGTGCATCATTTATTCTGAATACATTCGATTCTGAATATGGAGAGAGGTGAAGGAGTGACATTTGAAAGGCAAACATTGAGACTTTTCAGCCAGAAGAAGCACAACTGCTACCAATGCTGATAGAAGGGATGACACTGAGAGCAGCGAGTAGGCTGGAATGTCAATTCAATAAGGGAGGTTGTCACATAGAGAAAGCAACCCACTAAACACAAATGCCACAGAGCCCAGGCAGTGCAGAGCGGTCCCATTCTTCTCTCAGCAAGATGGCCTGCTGAAAGATAATAGAGGGAAGAGGGAGGGAGAGAGGGATAAACTGAGATTGATTTAGTCTGCCTCTGTAGCAGAGGAGACATTGTAAGTAACACTCCAAACCTGAAGAGTGTAGCCCGCAGGCTTCTTTTTTCAGAGCAAGCTGTTCACACCTCCTTGGAAGCCAAAAGATTTTGCTTTTAAGTTCAGTGATCACAAAGAAACTTTGGTACCTTTGATTCAAGAATTCTTTGCCAACCACCCTGGTTGGAAATCATCACTAATGATAGGGACAAATGCCAAAACATTTGACTAGGTGTCCAAAGCATTTGAGAGTTTGAAAGTATAGCCCCGTTGGTTGAAAAATGCCACCCAGAAGTCAGTTAACCTTGAGGCTTTCTGACCCATGTCCTCTAGAAGAGTCCATGGAAATAGAAACCAGAGAATCCGAATGCACCTAACTCAGATCTGCAAACCCCGTGAAACAGCGTGTTAAAGGGCTGGTTCCAAGTCAGTCTGACATTTAAAGAACAGCAGGGCTAACATCAGGTGGCATATCAAAGAAAATGAAAAAGGAAGTCAGGCAATCACAGCCTTACCTGGTCTTTCCCAGGAAAGAAGGTCTGGAAACTCTGAGGCATTCATTTCTGAACATGTTCGCAGCAAGTCAAACGCTTTCATTTATGTAGAGAAGTCACAGACGCCCCGTTTCCATTCAGTCATCTAAGAGCCACTTATGGAGGCGTCATGGCAGGCACAGGGGATGAGCAAGCAACGGCAGAGGGCATCGCGCCTGATAACTGATATCTATATTTCAAAAGAGTGAAATAAATCTTCCCAAAAGGGACAAAATGCTTTTAGAATGATATAGAGTGATTTTAAAGAACCACTCAGAGAGGAACCTGGTAGATATTAATAACAATCATCTGGGAAGGTCCCCGGGTTCTTATAGATAATGAAAAGTAGGTTATGCCATCGACGAAGACAGCATAGGGAATTTGGGGCAGATTTAAGCAGGAATATGGTGACTTCAGTTTTGAATAAGCCTCTCAATTTGCATCGGTGTCCCTAAAATAATAAAATGGCCCGAACTGAGTTTCATTTCCTTTTCTGCCACCATCACCACAACTGATATTGTAATGCATAAATAGTCCCCTGAGCAGAAAATAAACAGAAGTAAAAAAGTGATTTTCCTGTAATAAGAAAAAGCTCTTAGGACATTTGAAGTCCTGGGCAATTGTGGCAGACAGTCTTTTTCCATCTTGGTTCCTGCTCCCCTCCTCACCTCTCCCCGCCCCCTCCCCCAACACACATTCTCTACAACCTGAGCCCAGAATCTGCATAGGTTTAATTCTACCACTTGCTACTTGGTTGACCCTGACAATTACGATGTCTCCCAAAGGCTCTGCTTCCTCTTCTGTGAAATGAGAGTAATAATACCTCATTCATATAGTTGAGAAGATGAATGGGATCTTGCACATTTTTTAAAAGCTTAACCCAAAGCCTGAGACATAGCCTTGCTCAGTATGTGTCAGCTACTTTCTTTCTCTAGTTTTGCTTTTCTCCTGTTATTTGTGCTTCTCAATTCTATTCTTGCCCTCCAGCCTTTCTCACTTTCCTACGAAAAACCTCAGAGTTTCCATATTTATGAAAAAGAAACACACTTTGGCCTGGCCAGCATGGGTCAGTGGCTGAGCTGGACCTATGAACCAGGATGTCACAGTTTGATTTCTGGTTGGGACACATGCCTGGGTTGTGGGCTCGATCCCCAGTGGGAGGCATGCAGGAGGCAGCCAATCAATGATTCTCTCTCATCATTGATGTTTCTATCTCTCTTCCACTCTCTTCCTCTCTGAAATATATATATATACACACACACATACACACACCCCCTTTGGACTAAGAAGTTTTAGGTTGCAATCTTAGTGTTTGTCACCTGTGTATTCTTGTGAAAGTTCTTTGACCTTTGGAATTTAAGCTTCTCTCACTGTAAATTGCTGACATGAATAACGTATTTGTTATGAGGATGGTAAGGGGTGAGTGATATGCTATGTGTGCTGGGTATTCTCCACCCCTCAGTCTACTCTCCCATTTTCTATACACTTCTGTGCCCTACATAGTAATGACATTTCCCATCTAAATCAATGAACAAACTGGCCTTCCACCTTCTGGCTTGGCTTGGTGGATGGGAGACAATGGAAAGAAATTTGAGTAGGCAGGACAGTGATGGCAGGGTATTTATTCCAGAGTTATCTCCCTGCTTGGTGCCTGGGGTGAAATGTGGGTTGTGGTTCTGGTTTTGTAGCCCCTTTCTCTCTGGGTTCTTCTAGGTGCTCCCTCCTGAGTTGCTGTAAGTCTAGAGGTGGGAAAGGCTCCCCACAGTTCCTAGTCCTGATGTAATACAACATCCCTTGCTAGTTTCCCTAAAATAGTCCCATAGACCCCTTTGTAAATAGTCCTTTAATTAGATTCTCCTCAATTATCCCTGTTTGAGCATGCCATCTATTCCTTTCTAGGACTCTGACTGCTACAACATGTAAAGTCCCTGGCACCCTGCCTGGCTCCTAATAAATAACAGTTTCTCCCTAAAACAATGCCTGCCAACGACTTCCTCTAGCATTGCCTGGCTACAGGGTGGTGTTCTCAGG
This sequence comes from Pipistrellus hanaki, assembly GCF_964339955.1. Lineage (NCBI taxonomy): Eukaryota > Metazoa > Chordata > Mammalia > Chiroptera > Vespertilionidae > Pipistrellus > Pipistrellus hanaki. The sequence goes on along the minus strand of NC_140506.1, from coordinate 67,201,466 downwards.
AAAAGGGAAGGGTCCTGACCTTGACAACATGAATCTGGACAATGACATGGAACCTCTTAGAAAGTGGGGAAATAATATTCCCCAAGGTAGAGCAATCCATATGCATATCTTTCTTGGAAAGTCAGACCTAAAGCCAAATCTGTAATAAGTGAGGTTTACATTTTGTGTTGCTATTTTTGTCACCTCTGCATGCTGCCAGGTGCAATAGTACCCCATTCATTCTCCTGTCTTTTGTAAAATACCAGAGTCCTCTAACACATGAGGGGGGGGGGGGGGGGCGGGAAAGAAAAAGAAAAGGAAAAGAGCAAATCACTAGGAAGAAATAAGAAGTTTGCTTTCTGTCACAGAACTATAAATTATGCCTCTCCAATGTATTTTCCCCAAAAACCTCTGGTTAGATGATTAGGTAGAATTAGCACAACTGGAAGTTGATTACATCTTTAAAAATAATATTAAAAATTAAGTAAGGTATTAAATGGAAGAAAAACAACTAAATGTATTTCCTTACTTATAGCAACTCTACCAGCATCTTCTTTAGGTTAAAATAAAAACATTTAAATTTTGGTCTATAAACAAAAACAAAAACAAAACAAAACAAAAAAAACCACACACACACAAAAGGATGTTGATTATGCAGCTGAAAAATAATACAGAACATATTTTTATGTGACACTTCTATTTTGTTTTATTTTATGTTTTCTGTACTCTGGCTTTTTCATACTTCCATTTCACTTGTTTTGGTGTTCATGCTTTGTATGGAAATATGCTTTTCCTAAGCCTCATTTTATATTAGCCTCATCACAAATATCAAATATTTCCAATTCAGATCCTTAAATGTATTCAAGATATTAAATTCACACTGCTGTTTCCGTAACCCTTGACACTGCATATTGAACAAGGGCTTTAAAACATTCCAGTAATTGTTCCTGGTTGTGAGAAAATATGTGCTCATAGGACAGCCACTGCAAGTGTAAGTGGTATTTTAAATCATTAGCGCTAGCTAGTTTCAGTGTGATAGTTCTTTTATATGTTAATATTAGCAATCTCTGTTGGATGTTCTGCAGTCTTCTTTATCTACCTCACAAATGTTTTGCTCCTATATTTTAAGAACTGTAAATCTCACTGATGCACAGATAACCAACACTGATGTCTCTGTTTTGTTTAGTCTGTAAACTCTGTTATGCATTCCTTCATAATGAACTGACACACAATAATAATTACAGGACTGCATTCTTTTCCTTAAGGAGTTAAAAGCACATAATTTGCCCTTAGGAAACTATGTTTGCATCTACAAGGCTGTTCTGATACCTTGTTTTACTAAGAAGAAATGCATGGGATGTTGACAGGTAAAGTAGGGCTATAAGGAAGGATATATATATTTTTTTCAATTTGGGGCTCAGTGTTTTCTTTTCCTCTTTTTTGTTTTGTTTTAATATCCTTTAATGCTGATAGAGTCACACCAAAGTGAAGAACAACTGTGTAGTACTAAAATGGGCAGTCAGGAATTTCTGTAGCAGGCTGGATCAGACCTTCAAGGACAAGCCCAAGTTATAAGCTTTGCAATGGGACTGAGGCACTTAGAAGAACCATTAAAAAGACATTGTATAAAACAGTATCTTAGACTCAGAAAGTAAAAATACTCTAGTTATGGTATACCTCACTATAAGACTACAAGAAAGGACTCATAAAGCATCAAGTTACTTGCTTGGTAGAGTATTTTTGTGTACACTTTTAAAATATGTATTCTATCACTTATAAGAAAAATATTATTACTTATTGCCCCAAGAAAAAATATTGAGTGCCAGCGTGTTTTGTGAACTATTGAGTTGTCAGTTGCCATTTTCTATAGAGAGGATTGAAGAGAATCTTATTAAATCTGCTTTCATTTTCCACTATAAGAACTTGTACAGACTTGGTAAATAGAAGGTCTGATGGTGGTGGACACAATTCTATATGGGGGGAAAAAAAGGAACAGCTCCCCACCCCCCAAAAAAACAACAACAACAAACAAACAAACAAAAAACACCTCACTTGTTTATTTCTATAGACAAATATAGTATTATAAATAGAATATTTAGAACTATAGTACAAATATATGAACCCAGTAGTTAAAAGCATAAAGAGAGGAATACAAGGAATAGCTTTGGAGCTCATGATCTGCTCAACACATTTCATATAAACAAGGGCTGAGTGGATCATATTAATTCAGTGAAAAAGAATACAGATTTTGTAGAAAGAGGAGTTGCAATTTCTAACTCAGCTCCTGATTAGCTGTATGATCTTAAGCAAGTCACTTAAATTGTGTCTCACTTCCTCCTCAGTATAATGGACGTAAGGAGCAGAAAGTGATTCCAGAGCCAGTGCCAAGATTGGCAAATAGGGTTGTCCAATGAATAGCAATCCTGGCAAACTGTATTTTGTTTAGTCTTTATCGCAGTGTGCTAAGGAAGAAAAGAGTTCTATAGAGAAAAGTATTAAACCTAACCACAAAAATCTGCTTACCTTACCTAGCATTGACCTCTAGTCTTCAGTATAGTCCTAAACTTTTTCTCAGCTCCAGTCTACTGGCTTGTTCTTCTTTGTTTATGAGAGGGAAGAGCTTAATGTTCCCTGCCCACTTAATGCCTCCAAGTGACTAAGAGTTTCCCAGAACTGTTCCCCTGGCCTAGGAAAGACTACATTATTTCCCACAGCAAGAACTACACTTGCCCTTGAAGGTTCAGCTCCTATACAATGTCTCTGCCTGCTGGCTAAAAGGAATTTAAGTCAGAGAGAACTTAGTGACCTTATTTTTCTTCTGATTAACCAACCTCAGTCAATACTCTTCACTCATGATTAGCAATTGGTCTTGCTTTGCAGCTTAAATAATTCTATGGTGAAAATAAAAATAGATGTACTTTCCCATATAGATCATCTGGTTGAGGTCTTAGACTTTGCAGCAAACCTGCCTGGGTATCCTGGGTTTCCTATTTATAGGAAGTGGGACTGTAGGCAAGTGATTAATTTCTCTCTTCCTCAGTTGCTTCATCTGAAAAAGGAGTATAAAAATGGTACCTACCCTTTAGACTTGCAGTAGAAATTGATTTAATACATGCAAATGAGCAGAGAACATGTGGTAAATGCCATGCAAGTAATGGCTATAATTTCCCAAGGGTCTCCATTGAGCTTATTTCATAGTTAACTGTCATGAAAAAAGTATGTATAAGTCAACTATTAACACATGTAATCAAGCTGGCTGACTTAGTCCAGGCAATGAAATATAATCCCTTATCCTTTCCATGGCTAGCCTGGTCCTGCTGTGTGAATGCTTGGAGAGGGGGGATTTGAAGGATCAGCTGTTTCCTTCTTCATCAGGCTAGTTGCCTCAGAGGTTTCCCCCCAACCTCCTTCATCCCCAAAGCCCAAAATGATGTATTTGTGATAATATTCAATCCTTATCTCTTTTCTTTTTTTTACTTTATTGTAATATAATTGACATATAACATTGTGCAAATTTAAGATGTGCAATGTGATGATTTGATATATGTTCATGTTGTGAAATTATTACCACAATAAGGTTAGTTAATATATCTGTCACCTCACTTAGTTATAATTTGTGTGTGTGTGGTGGGAACTTTCAAGATCTACTTTCAGCAACTTTCAAATATTTAATACAGTATTGGTAACTATAGACACTGTGTTGTACATCACACTCCAAGGGTTTATTTATCTTGTAAGTGGAAGGTTGTATCTTTTGTCAAACCACCTTCACTAATTTCCTCTACTCCATCCCCACCTTGGCAACCACCAAAGTGTTGTTTCTATGAGTTCAGTTTTTTTAGATTCCACATAAAAGTGAGAACACATATTTGTTTTTATCTGTCTGACTTATTTCACTTAGCATAATTCCCTCAAGGTCCATCCATCTTGTCACAATGACAAGATTTGCCTCTGTAGGGAGACTGTGTTCTTCTTAGACTGGAATTATGCCCTCACCTCAAAAGTGTTGACTCTCTCACAGAGGCTATTCTCAGACCTCCATCCAGAGTGTATAATTAACCCCACTGGTTCAAATCTGCCCATGGTGAAGGAAACTCACGTTATTATTCACAGACATTTAACTCTCAATTTCCATTCCAGAATTAGATCTCCTCTTTATCTTTAAACAAACAAAATCCTATTGGAGTTGCCCCCCTGGTGACATTTCCTAACCAAATGACCTATTGGTGGCAGGGGAATGGGGAATCCATCTGATTTATTTTCATATTATTTCTCCTTTATTAAAGAGATAAGTAAGTAAGTAAGCATTTGCCCACAGTGCTCAGGTCTAGCTCATTAAACCCAGCAATGGTGGCTGGTAAAGGATTCTCTTCATCTCTACATCTTTTTCTGCATTGCGAGTAAGACTAACAATCACCAACATGCATTATCAGTCATCTGTTAAAAGGCTGACATTCTTAGTTTAAATATCTCAGTGATAGGGAGCTTTCATTTTCATATAGCTGTTTAAAATGCACAGCCTTGTATTCAAACTTTGATAATTTCTTGGGTGATAAATGCTTCATCGGTATCAGGTTTTGAAATTAATCTACTTTTAATGTACATATAGTTTTAGTTTAAAAAACTAACTATAAATTTTAAACTTTGCTAAAATTCAACAGTAGAGTTTAAACTGTTTAAACTGATTCTGTTATCACTGAGCCTCTGTTTTCAAAAATACATTTAATATTTTTCCTTACTGACCTTTGAATGCTGATAGTTAATTGCTAATGTAATTATTAAAATAACCTTTCAACCTAAGAGAAATCCAGTAGTATAAAAGAAAATTAAATAAGTGCATCATTTTCTTTAACACTAAATTGACAACTAATGCCACAAGTTCCCTAATTTAGGTTGGGTTTTTCAAAAATATTTTTCAATAGTTTAAGCAAGATCACAAAGTATACAGGTATCATGGTTCAGGTTAACATGCAGTCCTACATTACTAAAGAAATCCCGCAGTTCGCTTTATATTTATTTAAATAAAAGTAAAATATTGACCTTTCTATCTCTCCTATGGACTACTGTTAACCTTGCCTGAGGAAGGTGATGATTTTCAGAGTTATGATTGTTAATGGCCTTTGAATGCAGCCCGCACAGGCCTTTTACTCCCCAGTGTACGTAAGGTTCAGCCCTTTCCAGATGGGAAAATGATAAGGACACTTGGAAGAGAGCAGGCCATTCTTGGGCAGCTGCCAGAAACTTGCAAGCAAGATGAATCATGTAGGGCTGCGATGCTTTAGCCAGCATTTTTCTGGTTTAATTTATCAAGACAAAGCTTGTTGACATGAAAGTGAATGAAATTGTTATACAGTGGGCTCTAAAAAGCCTGCTCAAAGGTTTAGTGCAGGAGAGCCTGGACTATAAATAACAAAGAAAATACAGGGAATGTTCTTTCTCCTAGCACCTGCTTCGTTGTTTGAGATGCATCAGCAATTAACTCAAATCCCAATATCAGTATCAACTGGAAAAAGGCCAATTCTTTGAAATATTATAGAGGCTCCATAATCTGTTGTAGGTGATTATCAAATAGCTAATCCTCTTCTTAATCATTTTAGTTTTTTTGAAATGTGGGGGTGTATTTATTTGTTTATCAAGGGTAATAAAGTAACTGACAGTATGATAAAGTAGTGTTGATACTGCTTAGAAGAGTGGCTTTGCAATTGGAAAAGGTTAATGCTATCTTGCTTGAAAAAAAAATTTATTTTGCAATGACTTGTCCAAAGGGAAAACAGTGATATATATCACTGAATAACATTCTTAAATGAAATCTCTGCATTTAGCTGAAGCATATAAATCAGGTTTTACAGTAAAAGTAAGATATCTGCAATTTTCACTGTGAGTGAAAGACCAAAAAAAATTAGCTGTTAGAGTAAGATTTAACACATGTGCATTAAGAGGGAATCTTGGTTGCTGAAAGAATATTTAACATTTCAAGCCTCTAGTCAATGTTTTATATATAGTGGTTCCTGGTTAAATATCTTTCTACTATTGAAGAAAGTTTCATGTGTTACAGAGAGATGAAGTATGGAACTGTCTCTTGTCAACTGTGGGTAGGATAACATAATGTTCTCATTACATATGCTTGGACCCTGTGGAACCTGAAAAAATATATATAGTTATGAGTCCATATTTCTTTGCGATGCAGTTTATTTACTAGAGGCCCAGTGCACTGGGGAAGGTGTCCCTCAGCCCAGCCTGCATCCTTTTATCTGGGACCCCTTAGGGGATGTCCATCTGGGATCACTGGCTTCTAACCGCTTGCCTGCCTGCCTGATTGTCCCCTAACTGCTCCCTTGCTGGACTGATTGACACCTAACTGCTCCTCTGCTGGCCTGATTGTCCCCAACTACCTTCCCCTGCTGGCCTGATCACCCCAAAGGCTTTTATTAGTATAGATATGACCCTTCACAGAAAATTTTACTAACACTGCTTTACAATAAAGGATTGATGATTGAATCATTGGGACCAGACACCAAGATTTCCTTTCTTTGAATAGTGGAGGGAATAATTATCTTGTCTTTAAGTTGCCCTGAAATTAAAATGAGATAATTTCTTAGAAAAGTATAAAAACACCATATAAAGAGAACTGTCTTTTCATGTACTGAAAAGACAATACAGTGGTAAAATGAAAACACTATTTTTATTCTCCCTCTTCTTTCTTTTATAGCCTTTATTTAAACTTGAAAATTTATAAAAATTCCACTCCAATTTTCATTCAATGTTATTTTGTATTGGTTTCAGGTTTTATTTTAGTTACATAATAGTGGTTAGGTAATCATGTACTTTACAAAGTGTTCCCTGATATTTTCAGTATCCACCTGGCATCATACCGTCATTACAAAACTATTGATTATATTCCCCATTTAAGTGACAATGGGTTTACAGGTTCCTTCCAGTCTTTCTTTTGTGTTTTGCCTTTCCTTTTCTCTCTCACTTCTTCCCTCATTTTCCTTATATAGTATCTCAATTGGCCATCAAAGCTCAGTGAAGGCCCTGGGACACGCTTCATCTATTTTACAGACCAGGACACTGAGGCCAATTCCAGTTGGCTGTGGAACTTGACTCAGCGCACCGGGAGCCCTCAGAGCCATGCTCTCTGCCCTTCCTAAGGGGCAGCCTCTGGCAGACAGAACAAACCTTCCTGTCAGGCTTCTGAGCCTCTTTCTCAAGCACCTCTTCATTGTGGATGCTCCACATTCTTTCCTTTCCTTGGTCGCCTGCCCCCATTCTTTACTGCCCCCCTTCCCCCCCCCCCCACACACATTCTCCCCAGCAGGTGGAAGGCTTTGCACTCATTGTCTAGGCATGCTCTGCTCTGGGGCAGGGTGGCCTGCTGGTGAAGGCAGCGCCTGTGTGGGGTGTCCTCATAGAGGAATGGTGAGGCACTGCTCGGGGCCCCTTAAAACACCTGCCTCCTGGCCGGCTGCTTCCCCAAAGCTGTGGCACTCACCCTGGAGCCGCCCCTCAGGCAGCCCTGCAGTCATGTTCACAGGCCCCACAGGTGTGCCTAGGCAGGCCAGGCCACACCTCCCTGGGGTAGTGATGTTCCCAGAGCCCCAAGGGAGTGAGTGGCTAGGCAGGCCCAGCTGTGCCTCCCAGGGTGGTGATGCATTTCAAGCTAAGAAATAACATGCCCACCTACCCAGGATGGCTCAGTGGTTGAGCATCAACATATGATCCAAGAGGTCAGGGTTAAACTCCCGATGGGGGCATATGTCTGGGTTGTGGGCTGGATCCCCAATGTGGGGCGTGCAGAAGGCAGCCGATAATGATTCTCTCTCATCATTGATGTTTCTATTCCTCTCTCCCTCTCCCTTCCTTTCTGAAATCAATAAAAACATATTTAAAAGAAAATAAAAAAAAAATGACATGCCCAAGGCTAAGAGGTGGAAAAGGTTGAGAAGTTTAAGGTTGATGAAGGAAAAGGGCATGCTGGGGTTATATTACTGAAGGCATTCGTTATTTTATTGAGGAGGATGCAGTCAAGAAGGAAATAACAGGGTGCTTTGCACTAAGCAGCCAGGCACAAGTTGGTCCTTTCCTGAAATATCTAATTTAAACCTCTTACCATGCCAAAGAATTAGCTCATTATCATCACTTTAATCACCACTTTAAACAATAAGAAACTGAGATTTGAAAACTTAAAAACTCATCCACATTCTCACATTAAGTAATAGACTTGATAGTTAAATAATTAATTGAATAACTGAGGATGAAAGGGATAATAAACTTAAACCTATTTGCTCTGTCATGGCAAACAGGGGGAAAAGGTCATCCTACATTTGAACCTAGACTGTCTCCAAAACCTGCACTCTGACATCACATCAGGTTGACTTCAGATATCAAAAGTTGACCCACACCAACTATTTTCTTTTCAAACCCTCTCATGACCTCATAAAATATTCTATCAGCATTGTCTAACATCAAAATCAGAGATAAATAAACCTTGTTAGCTCACCTAGTTGACACCTCTGTCCACAGAATGAATGTGTACAGCTTATGTTACAGCCTTTTGCCTGGGCACTTATTAAATGGCCACATCTCAACTTTTCCAGTCTTATCCTAGAATATTATTCTGCTGAATAATATAGCCCATGACTTGAATTCCATGGAATTTCTTCCTAGAAAATATATTTCACAGCCATTCAGGTTAAGCCTGATCTTTCCCTGATTCTCAATTTATAATCAACATTATGAACATTATAAAGGACATTGTTTATAGCTAATTTTTTTGCAGGCTAAGAAATCACTATTAGCTTTATTATAGTTGTTTAGAATTGTGTGTGTTTTCAACATCTTATCAAATATCTCTCTGTCACAACATCTTATCAAATATCTCTCTGTCAGTTGGCTTTATTGGTGCATATTCTTCTACATCCTTCTTCTGTGAAGCCTGTCATCTCTATCCTTGCCGCCTTCCACCAGTTTTTGTCTCTTAAACTCTGTGCATATTTTCCTTGTCATTAAGTACAGAATCACTGTGTACACATTCTGAAAATGTGGAGTAATCCCTATATCTCATTTTATGGATGATTGTGTATATATTAGTAGAATTTATTTATAATGAAGTTTATCTACTTCCTTTACACTTATAAACTTTGATTAATATATTCTATATGGAATATAATGTGGGAAATATATTCCATAATCTATCTGCCTATAGATAGATACATACAACACACACACTTTAAACAGCAAGATTATAATAAATTATTATTTTGTACTTTCAAAGGCATTTACTTTTTTAAGGCCTATATATAATTGGCATTCTTTAACATCCTTCTTGCCAGATATTGTCTATTGCTATTGCAAGCAATCTAATTTGTGCCACTCAAACACCAGATGAATATAAGGATGTTTCAAGAAACACTGTCAAACCCAAACATTTTCATAGAAGCCATAAATAATAGTACCAATTAACTTCCTTCCTTGCTTCCTTCCTTCCTTCCTTCCTTCCTTCCTTCCTTCCTTCCTTCCTTCCTTCCTTCTTTCCTTTCTTCCTTCCCTCATTCATTTCTTTTTTTCTTTTATTCTCTTTTCTTTCTTCCAACAAATGGAACAACAATATGTTAGATAGAGGTCCAGGTAAGTGACTACAGAAGTAAACAAGACAAGGCTTCTGACCTTATAAAACTCGTTTTCTATTAGAAGGAAATATGAGTAAATTAAATGCGTTGATAGTATAAAGTACTCTGAAGAAAACTTGTTTTGTAAAGTGATGCAAAATAGCCCTAACCAGTTTTGCTTAGTGGTTAGATTGTCAGCCTCAGACCTAAAAGTCTCCGGTTTCATTCCAGGTCAAGGGCACATACCTCAGTTGCAGGCTCCATCCTGCCTCTGGTCAGGGTGTGTGTAGGAGGCAACCAATCAATGTATCTCATATTTCTCTCTCTCTCTCCCCCTGCCCTTCCTGTCCCTTCACTCTCTCTCTAATAATAATAATAATAATAATAATAATAATAATAATAATGAATTAAATAAATTAAAATAAAGGAAAAAATATCCTGGGTGAGGATTAAAAAAAAAAAAGGTAATACAAAATATACTTTTTCAGTTAAACAAAAGTTGAAAGAATCTGTTACCAGTTAGATCTGTCTTTTGTTGTTTAGGATAAAGGGAAATGCTACCAGATGAAAGAAAGGGGTGAAGAACTTTGGAAATAGTAACTATGTGAATAAATATAAGACATTTTCTTTTTAATCTTCTGATAATTTCTTTAAAAGGCAACAACAGTATGATCACCCATTTATGATAGAAATCTAAGCAGACTATATCTAGATGGTAATTTCCTCAATCTAATAAAAGGCATCTATAAAGAACTAGAGTGAACATCAAAAACTAAACATTCCCTCAGAATCAGAAACAAGGCAAGCATATGTGCTATGACTACTACTAGTTGATATTGTACTTCATGCCCTGTGAATTGCAGTAGGGGGAAAAATAAGTGGAAAGCATGCAGACTGGGAAGGAAGAAGTAAAACCATCTTTATTTGCAGATGGCTTGATTGTTTACATTAAAATAATTCTAATGAATCTATAAAACAAACTACTAGCACTAATAAGTGAATTTTACAAGGTCATAGGACACATTGTGAGTATATAAAAATCCATTTTACTTTATTTCTATATACTAGCAAGGAACAATCCTATATAATAAAAGCCCAGAGACCATAATGACAGAACCATGGCTCAACTGGTCACTATGAGGTGCATTGATCACCTCTCGGTCTCCTTCTCCCTTTCCACCTCCCCTTTCCCATCCCCCAAACTGTAGACTCAGATTGCAGCATGGTGAATGGGAAACCACAGGAAACTGGGTGGATGGTGGCAGGGCGGGACTGGGGACTGGCGAGTGGGTGAAAGGCAGATCTCTTAGTCTCTCCTCCCAGCCTGCAGGCTCCAATGGATCAGTGGTGGCAGCTGGGTGGGACTGGGGACTGGTGAGTGGGCAGAAGGCAGACATCTTGGTCCTTTCCCCTGACCCATAGTCTCCAATTGATTGATGATGGCAACTGGTGAAACTGGGGACTGGTGAAAGGGCAGGAAATGCCCCTGATCACAGACTAGGCCGAGGGACCCTATCAGTGCATGATTTCATGCACTGGGCCTCTAGTTAGAAAATAAAACAAAACAAAAAAACCAAAAAAACCCCCCAATAGTGTATTATATGCTCTCTTGCTGCTTAACAAATTACCATAAACATAATGGCTTAAAACTACAATAAACATCTATTGTCTCACATAGTCTCTATGGATCAGGAATTTGGGGACAACTTAGCTGGGTGATTCTAGCTCAGGGTCTCACAAGGGATTGCAGTCAAGATGTAAAGCAGAGTGGCAGTGTTCTGAAAGCTGGAGGGACTGGACTACAAGATTCACTTCTAAGAAGGCTCCCTCACATGGCTGGCAAGTTGATGCTGGATATAGGCAAGAGGCCTCAGTTCCCCACCCCATGTGGCTCTCATAGTACTTCTCCGGCTTCTTCTGATATGGCAGTAGCTTCCCCCAAAGAGAATGATGATCGAAAAGAGATTAAGGTAGAAGCCATAGTTTCTTTTATGACTCAGCCTTGGAAGTTCCAGTTGGTCATCCTCAGAATGCCCTCTTAGTTACCACAGGTCCAACTTGCTTCGGTGGCAAATGCCAGCAAAAGGCAAACATGCTAGGTGAAAATATTTGAGAACTTTCTTGGAAGCTGACTACCACAAATATTATTTTACTATAGCACCAAAAGGTATATATTTTGAAAGTGTGGAAATAATGTGCAAGACTTCGAACCAAAAACTGTGAAGTGTTGCTCAAAGAAATTGAAGAACTCCTAAATAAATGGAAAGACATGCTATCTTAATGATTAGAAGACTCAGTGATGTAAAAGTGTCAATTCTTCTCAAAATTTATGTATAATACAAGTTCAATCAAAATCTAATCAAGTTTTTATGCAGATATTGACAAGTAGATTCTAGAATTTATAAGGAAATTTAAAAAAACTAAAATATTCTTGAAAGTTGGAGGACATACATTATTTTATTTTTGCAATATTATTACAAAGCTACAGTACACTGTCAAGAAAGTGATAGACAAATAAAAATAAAGAAATAATTCAGTGAAACAGAGTAGAAAATATATATGTTTGTAGACAGGTCTCTGTTTATTAGGACTAAAGTAATTAAATGTGGAAAAAGTATTTTCAACAAATATTGTTGGGACAACTGGATAAATGTGTGAAATGAAAATTAATCATGACCCCCCCATTTTATATGATACATAAAAATTAAATCAAAATGTTATCTTAATCCTAAATACAAAATGTAAAACTTCAAAACTTCTAGAGGACAACATAACAGAATATCCCCAGGCCTTGGGATAGACAATGATATCTTAGAAAGGATATAATAAATATTAACTGTAAAAGAAAAATACATAAAGTTGACCTCATCAAAATTAAAACCTAAAACACAGCCTTAAGAAAATAAAAATGCAAATCTCAGATAAATAAGAAATGGGCAAATATATGAGAAATGGGCAAAAACATGAAAAGATAGTTCACAGGAGAAAACATATGTATGGCCAACAAGCACATGAAAATCTCAAAATTATTTATTGCCAGGGAAATGCAAGTTAAAACTACAATGAGATACTACTGCATAACTTCTAGAATAGCTAAATTAAAAATACTGACAATATAAATGTTTTCAAAATTATATAGCAGCTTGAATTCAAAATGTGAGAGTGTAAAATAGTATAACAAATTCAGGATACAGTTTACCATTTTCTTATAGTTAGCATACATTTACCATACAATTAATCTATTCTACTTCTGGGAGCATATGTCCACAAAAAGAATGTGCTTGAAAGTTTATAACAGTTTTTCTAAAATAAAAATAAAAATTGGAAATAGTCCAGATATATATCAACAGGACAAATGGTAAACATATTATGATATATTCACAAAATGGAATACTAATCAGAAGTTAATTTTTTTTAAAAAAAGCTATTGTCCTGACCAGTGTGGCTCTGTTGGTTGGGTGTCATTTTGTGCACCAAAAGGTTGCTGGTTCAATGTCTGGTCAGGGCACATGGCCAGGTTGCAGGCTCCATTCCCAGTAGGAGCATGCAGGAGGCAGCTGCTGATGTTTCACTTTCATATCAATGTTTCTCTATCTCCCTCGCCCTTCCTCTCAAAAAAAAAAAAAAAAAAAAAAATTAAAAGTTTGTTGTTTTTGTTTTTGTTTTTTTAATAATGAACTATGCTCTAACCAGTTTGGCTCAGTGGATAGAGCATCGGCCTGCAGACTGAAGAGTCCCAGGTTCAATTCTGGTCAAGGGCATGTGCCTTGGTTGGCGGACACATCCCCAGTGTGTGTGTGTGTGTGTGTGTGTGTGGGCGGGGGGGGGGGGGTGCAGGAGGTAGCTGATCCATGTTTCTCTCTCATTGATGTTTCTAACTCTTTATCTCTCTTCCTTTCTCTCTGTAAAAAAATCAATAAAATATATATATTTTTTAAAAGGATGAACTAATGATGCACAACAACATGGATGAATCTTAAAAACATGATGGATGAAAAACATTAGGCATAAAAGCATACATACTGTATGATTCTATTTAAATTTAATAAGAGGAAAAAAGCAATTGACGATGTTAGAAAGTGGAATGGTGCTTGCCTTATGAGAAGTGGAGTTTGGATTGGATGGACATGAGGGAGTTTTCCAAGGTGATGGAAAAGCTCTGTATATTGGTTGGAGTGTTGTTTACCTAGGCAGAAATATTCATCAAAACTCTCTTAAGATCTGTGTATTCCATTGCTTGTAAAATTTACCTCATTTTTTTTTAATGAGGAGAAAAATTTTAAAAGTATTATAATACCAATTAGGAGGTTATTTACAAAAATTCAGGTGACAAATAATGGTGGTACCAATGGAGGTGGTGAAAGTTGCTGGACTGAAAACATATTTTTGAGGGTACAGATAAGACTTGCTTTTAGCCTAAACCGGTTTGGCTCAGTGGATAGAGTGTCGGCCTGCGGACTGAATAACAATCAGGTTTGCCTTCAAAAGTGTTTGAAGCAACCCTCTGTTGTATTTTTTTTTCTTCTTAATATGTACAATAATCAACTTAATGCTTCACTCAGAGTAAATGTTTCATAAATGTTGGCTATCATCACCTATAAAGTTTCTTATGCTACTATTCCTCAAGATTCTCTCTTATACTCATATTTCTCAAAAGAATATTATCTGGAATTCTGTAGTCCTGATGAAAACATATTCATAATTAACCCCAGGCTTAGGGGTTTATAAATAAATGATATGTTAAGAATATGATTTAATGAACCTCACATAAGGGAGAGAGGGAGAAGTTATATATTGGACTAAAAATGTAGTTGCTTAAATATATTTCTAAAGATTTAGGATAATGAAAAAGTTTGGAACTAGAGAGTGGTGATGTTTGCACAATATTGTGAATGCCTTTAATGCAACTGAATTATACACTTAAAAATAGTTAATGTGGTAAATGTTATGTGATATCTATCTTACCATTATAAAAACATTAAAAAATAGTAAGTCTAAAGAAAACAGAAATAGTAAGTCTAAAGAAAAGAAAATATGGGATTTGGAGATATCTAACAAATGTACTTTAAATATTATGATTTAAAAATATGGGTGTATAGATGTGTGTTAGTCTGATGTTCTTAATTTCAGAGCATAATAACAAAGAAAATGTAAAGGAAAATGAGGCATAGTTTATTTCCCTTCCACTTTACCATCTGTTCACATTAGCCACAAAGAAACATCCTTATAAAATGCATTGAACTACAGAGATATAACTCAGTGTGGTAATAAGTCTTCCACACAATGTACACAATTGCCAAATGACTACAGCAATGACATCATTGTAATGGTCATAATTACATGACAATTCAGATATTTGATCATTCAGAGCATCAGTTAAATAACTATTCTTCTTTTTTTGTCAGCTTCCAAATGCCTCTATTCATTCTTTATTCAAGAATCTGTGGCTTTCACGGCAGAGATAGAAACCCAATCCAGCAATGAAGGAGACAAAGCTAGGCGCAGGGGAGGAGAATGGGGTTTTGAGGTCCAGGCTGGATAAAAACACCACACCACACTCTTGGAAGAGCAGAGAGAAGGAGATGAATGTGCATGAAGCCAGCCTAATTATTGGAGAGTGAAAGGTCATCAAAATCAATTTGCAGCATGATGTACAAAGGTCATTATCAGACTCAGATTTTCTCTGCCCATTTAAAGCACAATAAAAATAAAGTGAGTGCTTTAACAGCTATGATTAGTAAAGAAGAAAAGCATATCATCAAGCCATCTGTTTAAATATTTGTGCTACCTTAGTTTTTACTCAAAGCAGCAGGAAAGAGGAGCGGGGAGGCGATTTTTTTTTCCTATTTGTTTGCTTTAAAATCCTGACGTTTTCTCCACTGGTTGCCGAGATGAGATTTATAACACAGATGAAAGGGCGCTTCTGAAATTACTGCCCTTTGAAAATCAATAGCGCAGTATTTGTAACGACTTTCTTTTTATTAGAGAGCACTTAATTATTATTTTTATTATAATTTTATGGGACAGTCTGGACCAGAATTCATCATTCACTTATTTGAAGTATCTCACTTACTCAGTGGCACAGATGGCCCAAGCTGGGGAGATTGAATGCCCTGTGGTAGGGGCTGCTTTGACGCTGAGTAAATGCAAACCATCGGAGAGGCCAGACGCAGGATGCAACAATCACGTTGTCTTAGGCGCCATGAAAAACTATTGCAGCTCATTCATTTGGGAACTTTGGAAATTATAGTTCTAAAGCCAGGCCTTTTTACTTTTCCTCTGAATTTAAAATATAACTTTATCTTATGGGGCTGAGTTTTTAAAGATTTTATCTGTGTCTATCAGTACAAAATACATTTTATGTTACAACTCAACACACACACACACACACACACACACACACACACACACTAAAACAAGCATTTTTAAGAGGCAGTACTTGTGATGTTCATATGTGATTTACAATGCCTTTTTTTTTCTTTTCTAATCTATTCTGTTTTTGTTTTAAATGCCGGTCAAAATCCACTAAACTGTTTTTAATAAATAGGTCTGGATCCTCATGTGAAAAACAGATTCAGGAGGTTTCTTTTGTGTTTTAAATGAAATAATATGTGTGAGCGCTTAGAGGGGTATCTGGCACATGATAAACATTTGATATGTATAATGGTTATTAGGAGAAGTGGCTTGCACGGATTTTGCAGCTTAAAACAACCAGGGAATGTAGAAGTGGCTTTTCTGACATTTGCTTCTTTCCTATTCATATTATCCTATTCTGACCCAGCCACTCAGTTCTGAAAAAATGACCAATTGATTTTGTATTACAGAGACACAGACTGGTAGAGGGGAAGAGCAAAAACATGAAGGAGAATATATCAGTGGAAGACTGACATTTGCTTTCTTTCCTCAGCTTCCTGGTTCACTTACTTGGCATTTCTTGTCTGTGTCAGATGATACGGGCAAAAGGACAGAAGTATAAATTCCAAGCAATTGCATCTTTATAAAAGAGTTCTGAAAGCTGATATACTGTGACCTCAAAAAAAGTGGCAAAGGATGAAGAGAAGAAACACAAATAGGGAAAATAAGGAATCCACTAACTTTTGACCATATATTGTATGAGGCACTTACTTTCCACAAACCTGGAAAGAGGCTTTTGAAATCTTCTAGCGCATTTAAAGTATTTTTATTCTTAATTTATTCATTTAATAAACATGCATTTATTCAGAACCTGTTTCTACCACGAGAGTCTAAGTTTTATTCATATTTTATTTTCACTTGAGAAAAAAATTATTCATTCCTAAATGTTAAATTTTATGCCTGACCTGTGATAAACTAACCACAAATCAAGAAATATATAAACTCACTGTTTATAAATTTCCTGAAACTTGTCCTTCTAGTTGAGAGCGAGAATCTAAAAAAATCACAATAGCATTAAATGTGAGCTACACTGAGACATTAATCTGGATTACCATTACTGAGAACCACACAAAATACATTATTAGGGAGATCAATGTCCAAATATCAAGAAGAGGTGATAAAAGTCAATGGAAAAGGTGAAAAAAAAAAAGGTGCTTCTTTTTCTATGCTGACCAATATTTCTATTCAGAAGATGAAAAGATGAGGATTTTTCATTGCCTCTTTATTATGGGCTGAATGCTTGTATCCCCCAACAACTCATATGTAAAAGCCCTCCCCTGACGACAATAATATTTGGAGGGAATGTTGGGGAAGCCCCATGACATGTGGGATCAGTGTCCTCATAAGAAGAGGAAAAGTTCTCCCTTTCCCTGCCATGAGGGCACAGTGAGAAGGTGGCTGTCTGCAGCCGGGAAAGTGAGCCCTCACCAGGACCAGAATCTGCCATCACCTCCATCTTTGACTTCCCAGCCCCCAGAACTACGAGAAATAAATACCTGTTGTTTAAGCCACCCAGTGGATGGCATTTTGTTAGAGCAGCCCAAGCTCATTTATATGTCTTTAATATCCAATATTTGATAAGAGCTAATGAAATGTTACTTGTTTAGCTTTACTGTAGCCATAAACCTATATGATATGTATTTTATACTGACCTCTTCAAGGACAAGAAAATAGTAGCCGAGATGATTACGAAAGGGCCTGAAAAGATAACAGAGCCTGGCAGACGCTTGCTGTGCCTGCTGAAGGAGCGCTAGCTTACTAGGCGGGAATGCAGTATCCGCAGGAGCACATACGTTTAGATAGGGTGGGGCAATGTCAAGCTTTTTTCTAATTAGTGGCTTTTTTCTTTTCTAGTTATATTTTGCCATATTTGGCCATTCTGAAACCTCAGGTTCTCATTTTAAAAATGCACAGTAGTAGGAATTTCATCATAAGCTTGGGTTTTGGACACACTGCTCAACGAGTTTGGAGTTGATTAAATTAAATGCCGATGACATAGAAGCTTGAAACACTGAAGCCCAACTACAGGGATGAAATGGTCAGAAGAGGGGACACCTGGGAGAGTAGCTCATCTTGTTTCCCACTCAGCTGAACTGAAGGCAGGATTTCTCATGCTGACTCTCTGATTAATATGGGATCTGAGGTAGAAACAGTGTAGAGATGAAAGTGAGCTCTTCTCAGCCTGATCTTAGCCACCTGGCTGTGCTAGCCACCTCCTCCCTCCTCCCATCCCCCCTCCTCCCCCTACACACACATATGGCTAGTCACTTGATCATAAAATGGAGGGGGCTAAGTACAGACATTCATCGCAGCATGGCTTGATGTTAGGCTCCCAGGCTCTGGAGCTGAAATGCCTGGGTTTAAATCCTGGCTCTGTTCATTCTGGTTGTGTATGACCACTGAGTCTTGACTTCCTCATCTGGAAAATGGAGCTATGATGTCTCATCAGGTTGTTGGAAGAATTAAGTGAGATCCTCCTAAGCCCTAGAATCAGGCCAATGTATTCTACTTCTTGGATCTCCAATTTCCCACTTTAAAACATTCTTCAGAGAAGGCATTGTGGAACCAAGAATTAAAAGGAGCCTGTGAAACCATCTACTCCAAGATAAAGAAAATAAGGCCCCAATAATAAAAATCCCTGCCTAAGATTACATACGTGTTGATAAAAACCGAAAGCCCAAACCCAACCCTTCTGATTTCCAAGGTAATTTCTGCATGCTCCCTGTGACTGGGAATAGTACTGCACCATGAGGCAGGTCAGGCATGGTTCATAGGTAACTGCCTGTGCATAGCATCCTCTTTTCTCCTTGCCGGTCCACGTCCACCCTACATCACTACTCTTAACACGTTTTTTGTGTGTGGGGTTTTTTTTTTTGTTGTTTTTTTTTTTCCATTGTCAGCAGTTTTACTTTTCTGCACATTGTGGTAAGCTTTGATTCGGCCTGAAGCATATCAAGTGTGAAGCGAGCAGTTCTCTGACCATAATTAGGCATTTCATTGATATTGCTGTAAAATGTGCTTTCCTGTTTGAATAGAGACTAAGCATGTCCGCCTTGCTGAAGGGTGTGTGTACGGAAGTGGCTTCCTTTCCATCTGACCTTTCACTGGAGGTCACCATGTGACTTCCTAAGTATGTTTTCTAGTCCTTCTCAGTTTTTAATCCCGACTTGTCAGGGAACCTGCCTATGAGACCATAACCTACTTTAAGGGAGAAAATAGGAAGATTTAGGACTTGTCATACATATTGATTTTTCTCTGTTGCCACATGGATTTTAATTATCACACGTTGCTTCAAAAAAGTTTAAAAGGATTAATAATTTCTGTGTACTTCTTATCTTCTACCAGCCCTTTTCTTCGTCCTTGGGTGAATAGCTTAAGAAAGAATGTGTTTCACTAGAAAACAGTATTTTTGATACAATAATTTGTGCTTTATGTCATATTATAGTAGTGAGTGGAAATTTATCTTTGAGCCATGTTTTATTAACATTTTCTCCCATAGAGTTACATCAAAAGGATCTATAAATAAGTGATGTGCTCAGCCTGCAAGTTCTTACATGCATACCAATTACTTCTATTGCTTTCAAAACACGTAGTCAGTACTTTAAACAACCATGATAATATCACAAACTAAAATATTCAACATCTCCATCTCAGTGTGCTGTAACCATGCAGAAACGATTAGAATTGGTAATCAGTTTCACTGCTGGTAAGTTGAATGGCATGATGCATTTTATATCCATGCTTATGTCAAACTCAATTAACATTCTAACACAGTAGATTTCAAAGACACTGACCTAATCTTAGAGAACAATGTGTTTATTTATTTCATGTTAAAAACCTCTTACATTTTATGAAGGGTTCTTAAAGCAAAGATATTTATTGCCACAATAATATTTAAGCTTGAGCTTCTGAAGAAATGCAAAAGTTACACTAATTTAAAATTCCTACTGTAAGTGATGCATGTCATTTCTGTGGAAGAGGAAAAGAATGCCACAAGCAATAAATCTTTTGAATTATTAAATTATATAAAGATACTGTCTCCTTACAAATAACACAATTCAAATACACCTGAAGTATGTGATTTTTTTTTTTTTTTTGGTATTATCCCAAAAGAACACTTGAAATGAAATTGTGTAAGAGTGAAATTTTAGGTTATGTATATATAGATTTACTTGTTTATTTTTATGTCAGTATCATCTACAATTACTAATGCATAAACCAAGTAAGAATAGGATTCATATATAAAATGAAAAACTACACAATTTTCTACATATACATAGACATGTAGGTGTGTATGTATTATACCTTGCTTTCTCCATTAACATATGAACAGTACATACTAACCTACCAAGTGTCAGATTATTTACTTATTCAGAATAAGAATGGGTAAGTAATCAGAAAGTTAAAAAATTGGAGTTTTTCCATGAAAATTACCAAATATAAGTATAAGATCTGAAGTTTACATTAAGTATCAATCGTTAAAAATTATGGAAAGGCTTTTCCAACTTGATGGTAAAACATCAGGATTAAAATAAACGAATGGAGCTATTAAATTATCCATCTGTTTTGCCTACACAATATGAATAGTCATATACTCAGAAACACTGGCTGGTTAGCACAGTATAGACAAAACATCCCAGCATTTTAAAGTTATTTCAGATTTAACATCTGGATAGTGGATTCTTACATCTGTATGTTTACAAGTTGCACAGACACAGTTCTGATATCCAATATTACCATTGCACTTCTTTTCAAGATACTGCCATTTAGAGTTACCTTTTTTTTAATCCTATCTGTTGAACTCATAGTGTGGAACCACATATCAATGAAAAGTCAGAGACATGAAAATTAGAATTGTATCTCAGAACAAATTTCATTGAACACTTGTAGAAAGGAAATAAAAAAACAAACAAACACAATATTGAATATAAGGGTAATATTTGGCTTCAAACTTGTTTCCCTAGTTGAATTCATATTTTGAACCTGGGACTGACAGTCAGAATTCTGTTTGGGGAAGTAAAATGCCATGAATGCCATTTGGATATGTGTAGAAATAATGTTTTTAGAAGAGGTTGAAGAGAGAGTTCCTTGCATTTCCTTGATTTTTCTCAAGTTTTTTGTGTCCTCCAAGAACTTACTTTATCATCCTTAGAAGCTAGCCTGAAGGATATAACTTTACAAAGTAGGAGAATATGATGTAATGATAGCAATATTATAAAAGGCCAGTGGCTGTAATGTCATAATGCCACAATGACCAAATGATCAGTCCCTCCCCCCAGCTCATGAGCTATTTGTGGCAGTGGGTCAGGGCTCAGCAGTGGAGCAGGGGAATTTGGCACACGTGGCCGGCAGGACTTGTGGCTCTCACTGTGTGATGGGGCAGGGCTCGTGGCTCTTGTGCCTCGCATGGCACAGAGGGGCTCCTGTGGGGCTTGAGGTCACACAGCACAGAGGGGCTGGCACAGTGAGGTCAGATTTGTGGCTTGCGCAGCGCAGTGACTTGCTGTGGCAAGCTACTCGTGCATGGCGGGTCTGGGTCTTGTGTGATTTCTCACACTGGGCCTCTAGTATATTAATAATATGACAACCTAGAGGGGGGAAATTAACTTTCTGGCATGATTTCCCTACCCGTACAGTTTTTTGTTGTTGTTGTTGTTGTTCTATTTTTCCTACAAAGTATGACTATATTAAAGTAAATTATCTTTCTAAAGATTCATTGCTAGACAAGAGAAATTTTGATCTGCTTTCTTTCTGTGCCTTAAACAAATGCTAATCCTCTGTAGAAAATTTATATTCAAAATGTAATACCAGGAAAAAATTTCTTTGAAATCCACTACTACTCTTGCCTACAAGGAAAAAATATCTCTTTTATTTCTTGTTCAGTAGTAACATTTCTGATAAAAACATTTGTTTCAGCCAATTTATTTTTGTAGCAAGCTTGATTTTATGTAGCATCGCATGGCTCAGTTCAATTGACATCTCTTTTGGTGTGAGGAGGCACCTCCAGAGCAAAGCTAAGGTTCAGCTTGGGAACTGGATGCAGTTTTCAACTGTGCATTTAAAATAAAGAAGACCCAGGACACACTGCTCAAAATATTTGCATGAATCTCATATAAATCTAAAGCTGTTCACCTGGCAGAAAAGTAGTACAACCCTGTGCTGGACCCACTATTGCAGAATGTTTTATTGCTGCAATTGCCTGGGGTATGTTGGGCCACTATATCCATAAAAATAATAATTAAGCTGTGGGATGTATTACATTCCACAGCTTACCACCTAAACTAATCTCAGAGTATTGATTTATATTTGTACTAGGGGCCCAGCGCACAGATTTGTGCACCCAGAAAGGAACTGTAGGCTGCATGAGGCTGCAGTGGGCACAGTAGCAGGTCTCAACTCATCCTTTGTGCTCCTGTCTGCCAGAAGCCCCCATGCGCTGCTCCCATGCGCTGACAGTGTCAGCCCCACTCACACCTGCTGATGGCGTCATGGAACACGGGAGCAAAAAATTTTCGGTAGCCGGAATCGGTTTGGCTCAGTGGATAGAGCGTCGGTCTGCAGACTGAAAGGTTCCAGGTTCAATTCTGGTCATGAGCATATACTTTGGTTGTGGGCACATCCCCGATAGGGGGTGTGCAGGAGGCAGCTGGTAGATGTTTCTTTCTCATCAATGTTTCTCTCTCATCGATGTTTCTAGCCCTCTTCCTTCCTCTCTGTGAAAAATCAATAAAATATTTTTTTTAAAAAACTTTTTTTCAGTAACCACCAGAGGCTTGCCCCAATGGCAGTGACCAGCACCTCACTTTGGTCTGGCACCTCCGCTCACCTGCTCCACCATCCTGCCATGCCCAATGCCCAACTTGTTCCACTCTCTGTTGCCTGCTGCCAATGCCTGCTATGTTCTGGGTATGCCCTCTGATGGTCAGTGCATGTCATAGTGACTGGTTGTTCAGTTGCTCAGGTGGTTTGGTCTATCTATTTGCATGTTAGCCATAGCATAGCATATGTTTCTTTCCTGTTACACGGTTGGCTCTATCTATTTGCATGTTAGCCATAGCATAGCATATGTTTCTTTCCTGTTACACGGTTGGACTTGTTTTCTGTCATGGAGTAAGGCAATTACAGGCCATCTTTCATTTCCATTTTACTTTTATCACTCTCCCTCTATTAAAAGAAAATCAAAAAGCAATGGAGTTTCCTTGCTAATAAAATAATAGATAGATGAAAGCCCATCTCCTGGGCATGTTTTTCAGATTGAAACCCTTTAGGTTTAGCTACATGTTTATTTGAAACTGATGAGTTGTAGTCATGTTGACTGCATCCCTGTATGGCATGATGGAAGTAGAATTTGAATAACAAAATTTGTTTTGTTTTCTTTTGTTTTTAAAAATATATATATTTCATTGACTTTTTTACAGAGAGGAAGGGAGAGGGACAGAGAGCCAGAAACATCGATGAGAGAGAAACATCGATCAGCTGCCTCCTGCACTCCTCCCACTGGGGATGTGCCCGCAACCAAGGTACATGCTCTTGAATGGAATTGAACCTGGGACCTTTCAGTCCGCAGGCTAATGCTCTATCCACTGAGCCAAACCAAAATTTGTTTTTCTGAAGCAGTTCTCACAACTCAACCTCAGGAATTGTTTACCTGAGTAGCACCAATGACAGCTTCCCAAGGGCACAAAGATCCCTTAATCTGGGAGCTGCCTCTCCCAGGCAATTCTTATAAAAACTGTGATGTAAACTCAGACTGCCTGGCACCCTCATACCCTGTTCCTACCCACATTTACAATATCTCCCTCGTGACTACCCTCTACAAATGGAGAACAGCTGGAACAGAAATCCATTGTGTGTCCAACAGATTGCTCAGACTGTTTAGAGTTCTTGATAAAGTGCTAAGAAGTAGACAGCAGGCTTAGTCTTCTTTGTGATTCTTGCTTTATAAAATTCCCTAGTGATCCCTTCTGTATAGCCTGGTAGGAATGTTTGCCGTGCTGCTGCATGACAGGTGGCAATTATGAAGAAAGCCACCTTACCTGATGAGTGGTGTCTGCAAGTCCGCATTAGACCAAGTGAAAACACAAGGCAGGAAGGAGCCACAGGGAAGCTTTCATGGCATTGCTGAGAGTGAGAATTTCAGCCAGAATCCAGGCTGGCCTATCTGCATTGTTGATGTCTGGTGCTTGTCAGGAAGAAAGGCTAGAAGTTGCCAGCAGGGGATCCAGAGGGAGTTGGGGAGAATCAAGAAGCCAAATAATTAACTCAGACAAGAGCCTGGGACAGGAAGACTACAATAACTAATCAGGTTGATTAGGGAATGAGAGCCAGGTAGCAAAATTGTTTAGGATCAAGAAATTCTGAAGCATCCAGAAAGCCAGGCCCAGTAACAACTGATTTCTAAAAACAACAGAAACAAATAGCAGATACAGAACTTGTCGAGGTCGTGGGAGAGAGGCAAGCATCACTGGCAATTTATTGACTGTTTTTGGTAAAAAAAAAAAAAAAAAAAAAAAAAAGAAAGAAAGAAACTTATTGGATTCTGAAATCTACTTTGTAAAACTGGTTTGTCGCTTTGTGTTTTGTTTTCTTTTGTTTTTTCAATCCTTAAGAAACTTCCAGGGAAAAAAATATGGAAGAGACCTTTCAAGGTAAAGAAACCATGTATCCCTGTTTGGGTGGGACAACCTTAGATTTTTCCTTTAATCAGCAGCAGCAGCTCTTTTAATTCTAATAATAATAACAACAATAACAACAATAACAACAATTATTATTAGCACCTCCTTTCATTTAAAAAAATACTTATTTCAAAGACAAACATGATGGTCACCTTACTTTTTCCAATTAGGAAAAAAGAAGGAGGAAATGAGGAGCAGGTCATCAAGAACTCAACACGTACATGTTGGTCATGGACTCTGCCAGGCTCTCATGACACAGCTATAAATCAGAGAGCCATAGTTACTCTCCTCACAGAGCCAGCCGTGTAACAGGAAAGAAACATAGCCTACAGGGAAAGTAAATACCAGATGTAGTTAGATTAAAATTAATCTAATAAAGGATAACCAGGTGGCAAATTAGAGAGTAATATCAGAAAATTATATAAATATTTCAAAAGCATGAAAACTCTACAATATCAGAAGGTAGGGTGCTGGAGGAGGGGGATAAACGGCTGACCTTCTAGCCCTGGCTTTGAACAGCATATCCCCTCTTTCATTCTAAAAAATAAAAAAAGTGCTAAGAAGTAGACAGCACACTTTGATAGGTATGAGCTGTAAAAGGTTCCCTTTAATACATTTACTCTGTCAGTCTGTCCATCTACAAATATTTATTCCTATAATGTTCAGAACACTGTGCCAGTTGGGCATGCAACCAATGGGCTGACCTCATCCTCATGGAGCTGAATTAGTTGAGTTCTAAGTAGTCAGAATTACCCCAAAGACTTAAGGACTAGCATTACCTAATACCCAAAAGTCAAACTAAGGGTATGCATCTTTTTAAAATTGTCAATATTTAAAAATTTTAAAAAAAGGAATTAATACAGTCATCATAAAAAAATAACTTGTTTTACATATTACTCATCTGTTCGCTGGTGTGTCAGGGTGTGGAAGGGATCCTGGTATGTCAGGATGTGGAGGGGACAAGCATTTATTTTTGTGCTTAAATAATTTTCGTCAGCCCCAGGAACTGACATCTTGGCCTAAACTTTCTTCATTGGGATTTCCTGCTTCTCTGTTTAGTCATTCCCTTTGGCTTTCCTGCCGCATAGGACAGCAGCCATAGCATCCTTATCTCCCACCCAATTGCTGGCCTCCAAGAGATCAGGGAAGGTCTTGAAAGCTTTACAACTATCCTTACACTATTGCTGCTCCTCAGTCCCCTCCACCCTCTGCTCTCATTCATGCAATCTCAGCCTATCGCTACCTTCAGATGACCCACCTTTCCTCTTGTAGCAGCATCTCAGAGAGTCGGGGTTTTGAGGATCTCCTGAAATGGAGGTAAATCTTATCCCACACTATCAATATATAATGCCATTATTTCATTTAAAAAATGTATGTGTAACTACATTTCCTTCAAAAGGGGGAAAATTATTCTTTAGATTAACCTGAGTACTTAACTAAATGATAAATTTCATTTGGTATGAGAAAAAAAATTACATACATATAAAGAAAGAGATAATTTCAAATCAAACAACTGACTGAATTCTAGAAGGTCTCATAGAACCAAACTCTTAAAACCAATTAGTTCCTTTTGTTTTGATTCATTAATCACCAAGCAGGCACCTGATCTTAATTTACTTTCCCCAGAGGGAGAGTACCTGATGGGTTGACTCAAGTATTTCAAACTAGTTAATAGTTAGAATTCCCCATGTAAATTAATAACATCGCTGTGGCCTGGTGAGCATGGCAACTGCTGTGACTCTCTCCTCTGGAGACTGATGACAAACCCCTGAGCCAGCTGCTCTTGGAGGAGGTGCAGCAGTCACCTTGCTTCTCTTCTGAGAAACCCACAACGTTTCAGGATACAAAAAGCTGCCATATCATTCAGTGCCAAAGAATCCTACAGTTGATTAAAAATGACTCATCTCAAAACCATAGCTGACACTCAGGTCAGAGTAAAAATTGGTAGAAATCAAAGGGGGGAAAGCACACACACACACACACACACACACACACACAAATTCTAACTTCTACGGGGTAAGGACCAACTTGTGTTTTTATCTCTGCATCTCTATAGCCTAGCACATTTTTCTCAAACCAAAATAATTTATTTTCTAACTGTAGGAATTTTGTCATATTTATCACTTCTATGATAAACTTAGTACTCTTTCAAATAAACCTTAATAATTCTTTTTTAATAACTTTTCTTACTTAGCCAAATTATGTGAACTCCTCCATAATTCTATGTCTAACTCATATTTTTCTATAGATACATATACACATTATATCTATTCAATCATTAAAATAAAAGCATCACACATGTGATTGGTGAAACACACAATCGCACTTTAAGGAACATGGGTTTATCTCAGTGCCTGGAAAGCAGAGGGCAGAAGCTGCCGGATGAAGGGATGATGCAATCGCCCAGCCTGGTCCCACAGGCACTACCCAGCAGTGAGTCCCTCTTAAAAAATCTGCTTCTGATAAGGCTTTGAATAATCAGAATGACCAAGAGATAAGATCTACTTGCCATTCTGACTTTTTGCAGTTCTCTAATAAGAAATAATTCTCAAGTTTTTCAAAGTGTTTGCCATGTGCTTAAGGTGACAAGGGTCACTTTTGACCCATCAACAGCAGCCTGGGGGCTACTCACACTATTTTCAGGCCAGGGGAGCCTGTGCCTGAGCATTTGCAAGACAGTTGGCTCAGATTAGAGATGGTAGCAAGTGGCCGTGCCCTGAGAAATTTTTTTCTCCATCGGGTCTGGAAACTAGCTGGGAAAAGACACAGAGTATGTGGGCCTGAAACCAGGTGTTCGTTTATTTGGATTAGAAAACTAAAGGAGATTTTGTTTCCTGCAAAAACCTGCTTTTAATTTTATCTAACTAAGCTACCCTCAAGTACCTGGCACTGGGATTAGGTGGATTGTGTAGGACAGGGTAGAGATTACAGTAGCCACTCATCAAGTTATTGGTGTTATCTCGTGCCTATCCACTTCACCAAGGCCATTTATGTTTAAATGCAAAGACCAGGTTATTTGACGAATTATTCCCACTTTATCAAGAGGCTGTGAATTTATCAGTCTCATGAAGATGTTGGTTGAGTGATAATCCCACAAAAAAGAACATTAAAATCTTCTTTTGTACTTTTATAATTTATCTAAGTTGTTTTATAACCAAACATTTTCAAAAAGGCTAATTCTGTCTCTTCAAGAATCCAAACATTGGCTTTAAGTGGGAATTTTCACTGCAAAGTGAGCAATGAAAGGTAGAATTGAGCTAGAAATAAACATGACAAGGTGCAATATTCAGTGTGTATATCCTATTTAATTTTGCATAAGAAATGAATTTCTTCAGCTTATTTTTTAATTAGCTTAAGCAAGTGCATTCAGGAGCCAAATAACACACACTGATGGGAGCTGAATTACTGAAAAGGTTCTGAGCCCAGGCCCTAAATCACAGGCCTTCAGTTGATCTCATAATTAACACGGAGCTGAAGTACTGCCTCAAATGCTACAGAAACACCTTTGCCAAAGAGTGGATGGGGAGCAGTGCCATCATTACACCCAGGCAAGCGGCATCCCAGGGACTGCAGAGCCTTGCTGAACGTTGGGAAGTCAGTTACATCAATGTGCTAAGCAGTTAATGTCCTGTCAGGCACATCTGTGTTTACTACCATCAGCTACTCCCAGCTGTTCACATCGCCTCTGTTTGATGGCCATTGTGGGACCTGCCTGATGTTGAAAAGCATGTTATTAGAGGAGTAAATTCCTTACTGAAGATTGATCAAGGAGGGATGTAAATGCTGGGACTCTGGAGTTGGTTCATAAAGTTGAGGACATAGACGTTCCTGGCAATTATCGAAGGTGAATTTATTTAGGGCTCTTGATCAGGGCTGCTAGGGGTCTCGTATTGCTTTGGTTTAAATCATGCTTGGAAATCATGTCTGTAGTCAGGTTCTTTTAGGGCACTTATACAGAAACCATTCCTTTCCTGTGGGGGCTGGAAACAGGCAGGTGCATTGCGACTATACAGATGAGGGGAAAGAGCCAATGAGATGCCAACAACAACCTCTTAATCACACAGCTGATGACTAAGGCCAGGTGCTATGGATTTAAAGGAGAAACAGTGTGTGGGAGCTTCCATTTGCCTCTCAGAGATCCTCTCTCAGCCCCACGCAGACCCTGCTCTCCGCACAGGGAGCCTCTCAGGTCTCCTAAGCCCTCTGGCTTCCCCTGGGGCTCAGCCCATGGGGGCCCCTGGCAGGAGGGTCAAGGAAGGTAAGAGACACTCCCTCCCTGGCTCTGGCCTCCCTACCTCCAACTAGCCTCTATGAAAGGTGCCAGCAGAAGCTTCCAGAATCTCTTCTTCTGGTTTTCTTTGAACCGAGAGGGGTAACAGCCACTGTTATCATCACAAGGTGTTGTACCATCACTTGTGTTCTCCTTACTCCCTGCCCACACCTTCTTCCTCTATTAATAGTCCTTGAACTGCCCTAGTTTGAGGGTGCCATCCTGTTAGGACCCGGACTGACATAATTAATATCCCTGCCTCCAGTGAGCTGACAGGCTCTCTGGTGGAAAAAAACGAACACTACATAAGCCATGGAGAACCGATAAGTCCTGCGTTATTTTGCAAGAGAGTATTGTACCTGAATACACACAGATCTTGGTGTTCACCAGAGGACAAGGTCATGAAATCTGCCATTTTCTCCTAATTCCCTCTCTCTTTCCAGGATACATTGATGTTAGAGGAAAAAGGGGAAGAAAAAAAAAAAAAAGCCTGAGAGTCAGTATCCCCCTCAAAAATTAGCAGTGATCCTCCACAAACTTTTACCATCCATCCCAGGGCTTTGTATCCCCAGTTTTCATTTTTTTTCATGCTCAGCCTTTCCCCAGCCAGCCTAACATGAATACTTTTTCTGGCAAGTCCTCAGGACAAAAGATGCCATCTGATATGACCCAAAATGCTCCGATCCATGCAGACACTGTACACCCATTTTATGGCTAAACTCTGAAACATTCAAGCTTAGGCTCTCACACTGCTGCTGGAAACCGTACTTGGCCGTTTTGATGCTCTCAAGCATTGGTTAGAACAGTGTTTCCCAAACTTCTCTCATGATGAGAATCACCTGGTGGAGTTGTTAAAACACAGATTCCTGAATCCCAACTAAGAAGTGCTAAACTAGAATTTTTGGGAACATATAGGTAAAATTGCATACCTAACTTAGTGCTCTGTATATAAAATCTGTCTTAGAGCACTAGTTAAGTATACAATTTTACCTATATGTTCCCAAAAATTCTAGTTTAGCACTTCTTAGTTGGGATTCAGGAATCTGTGTTTTAACAACTCCACCAGGTGATTCTCATCATGAGAGAAGTTTGGGAAACACTGGGTTAGAACCATTGGTTAAAACAACTTCACATAAATGCAAAGACACCACACACAACCAGAGCACCCAACCACTTTGTTACTTGCCTTAGCTGCTTTCTGCTCATGCAGTTCTATCTGCTGGCCGATTATCAGGGGGTAGGATTTGTTTTCGACCTTTAACCCAGGTGAAATGTACTGAGCCCTATGAGAGGGGAGTGCTTAGTGACGATGGTGGCTGTTACTCTCTTAATAAAACTCCCATTGCTCCGGATTGCAGGAACTGTATCTTTTCTGGACGGAGGCAGCAAAGCCAAGTGGCTCCGAATCCTCAGGCATCTCCCACTGGGTTAAAAGAAGAAGCTCCCTCTGCTCTGCACTGCCCTTATTATTGGCGATGGACCACCTTCGCGGAACTACTCAAGGTCTCTGCAGGTACAGCAATTTCTTCTTTTGGCAACTTTATTGTCAGACAACCTGCCTTCTGGGTATGTTGTTATCACGGTAGTCAATTGATGTTTCTGACATTGTTCTTGGCAAGCTCGTTTTACAGGCCAGTGTTTTGGGAAGACAACATGAAAAACCCGGCGCTGCTGCCTGTGCTTTTTCCTCTCGTCTGTTAGGTTTCACAACAATAAAGGTGGGGAAATTATACTTTTAAAAAGCATGGTGCTGAGGAATAAGGAAAGGGAGGGAAAGCCATCTATAAAAATCTGTCAGCGCCAGACTTTCCCAGGAGAAAGAGTCTTGAGGTGTATGGAGTTTTAGTAAACAACTTGAAATTCGTTAGCTCACTTTTTAATTGGGTGTCACAGATTCACCTAATTTAAGTCATATCAGAACCCAGGTGTACAAAGGTGCTTTTTATTTTTTATTTTAAACTAAGCTGTGCGTTCAACTCTGTCACTATTCTCTCTCCCCTTCCTCCCCCATCCCCACCCCTGCCGGTCGCCATCTCCCACCTAAGGTTCACCGGGAAAAAGGCCTGCTAAAGGTCCCCATTTAAAGTGTTTGGAGTAAGCCTGGTTTTCTCTGGGGAAGCTCCCACCCTCATTTTCTTTCCTGGTGATGTTGTCTGTATATTGGTGGAAAGAGGTCGTTCTGAGACTTTCCAGGCCTGGAGAGGAGTGGGCCCCTCCTGCCAAGCTTCCTATCCCTCAGCCATCTGTGTGCTGCTTGTTCTGAAGGTGTGGCCAGGCTCCTTTGTGGTCTTGACTCAGCTAGTCTGGGCCCATTAGCACTCGGAGTGGCTCTAACCCAGTGGTTCTCAACCTTTCTAATGCAGTTCCTCAGGTAGTGGTGGCCCCCAACCATAAAATTATTTTCGTTGCTACTTCATAACTGTAATTGTGCTACTGTTACGAATCGTAATGTAAGTATCTGTGTTTTCCCATGGACTTAGGTGACCCTGCTAGCAGTTCTCAACCTGGGGACCCACAGGTTGAGAACTGCTGCTGTAGGCAGCACGTGGCTGCACTTGGAGGAGTGTACGGGTTTGGGGGCCATGGCCAGAAGCGATCACCACTCCATCCTCACTCTGTTAGCCACTTCTGTGCCTCAGAGACTGGGAAGCAGCATCTTCCTGGGTGTCCAAGAGCAATCTGAGACAGGTGTGATGAGCATATGGCAGTGTGTCTGTCACAGTGTAGTGATGTAGACTGTTCACTGAGCCACCAAGATTGATAGTTGATATTGTAATGGTGGGGTAATGAGTGGAAAGAGAAGATTAAAGAACTTTAAATATCCACTCTCAACCTATGTGCTTCCATGTCAAATGGTGAAGATATTTTATTGTAGGTTCCTTTAAAAAAATACTAATCTCCCCTAGGAGTGTGGATGTCTACTGTGAGCTAGAGTAAAGGTCTGGTGTGCAGACAGGGGGAAAATATATTGTTTAAATAACTTTAAAAATACCCCATTGCAATATAATTTGAGTAGCTTCAATGGTCCTTCCCCAACACAAATGTGACTATGAGAATGAACTAGACAAGGGTCATTAAGAAAAGATAAACACTCTGGTTTCGAGACCATTTAGTATAAGCATTTTGGAGATAAATCCTGGTCCACACTTGTGCAACCAGTGTCATCGCACACAGCCCTGGTCACAGGGGCCCCAGGCTTGGTGTTCCTGCCACCATCTTGAAATTCTTCACTTTTTAAAAGTGGAGTCCCATATTTACATTTTTCACTGAACCCCACACACTGTGGCCATTCCTGCCCACATGTCATCATGCCCAAAGGTGATGAGATAGATCTAGCTGCTAGGTGCTTTTCAGCTGCCCTCTGAGCAGCCCTCAGGAAACAATGCAAGTTCCTCAGAGATGTTTGCAGGATGGGGATGAGGGGGACATCTGGCAGAGGCTCTGTTTCCCACTTTTAGTCCTCATGTGACCAGGTTGATAGGTGATATTTAATTTAAGGAATAAAGTCAATACTAATGATAAGTTGAAAGCCATTGGGATACAAAATTTCTCTTTGCTTTGATAGTATAACAAAAAAGGCAACTGTGATGAGGTAAAAAAAAAAAAAAGACCTAAAACTTGTTTTCAGAGCATCTGTCATTTATTAACTTTGGGATCTTTACAAGATACAACCTCTCTGAGTGTTAGTTTACTTATCTGTTAAATCAAGATAATAATAAAATTGATATGATTGTAGGTTTATTGTATAAAATAACTGTGAATGCTTAAAAAAAATAATAAGCTCCTATATAAATAAGAAGTATTGTAATAGTATGTATATAGATTTTAATTATATTTCTTCATTTTTAAATACAAATTGATATTAACTATAAGGGTATATGGGGGGTGAAGAAACTATAGTGACTAGTTGAAAGCCACACTTATTGGAGATTTGCTGATTATAGGGCTTACATAACAGGTATTATTAATAGGATTGCATTGTCAACTCAATAGAAATATTAAAATTAAATGAGCAAAAGGATATCAGTCAAATGTGGCTTTCCGAAGAGTGCTTAATTAAATAGCATTTGGTACTTAAAATGTTGAGAAACATCACTTCCCAATACTCCAGAGTATACCAACAGCATTGGAACCCGGATCCCTGCAGCAGATGTTTGTAAGGATAGCTACTGCAGAAAAGACCCACTCTGCCAGCGCACTCCTAATTACTTCTAGAGCTTTGGACTCTCTGCAGCCTTCTCAAGTGGTGACTAAAGCAGACAGACCCCACCCGTCTCTCTTCCTTTGTTTAGGCCTTTGAGCTATAACAACACAGTAAAGTGAAAGACTCAACACAAGAAAAAAGACTTTCTCCCTAGAGTAGAGCTCCCCTTGTTTCTTTCCATCCCAGTTTTTCAACATCTTCCCATTTCAGAAGGCTCTTTTCAAATAGGAGATGGCTTTAAATCTCTCCCTTTTCTTTAGGAAAGTCAAGAGAGGGAGAAAGTAATGTGAAGAAATTTGAAGTGAATAAAGGGAGATATTCCAAAGAGGAAATAAATCCTAAAGGAAGCCAATCTAAAGAGTTGTCTGTTGGCAGGAGAGCCCTAATTTTATTTCCCGGGGTCTGTACTGTAGTGGCCCTATGGTCCTTACCCTTGATGCACACATGGGATGTCTCCCGGGTTGGGGTTAGAATGGGTTGCAGATAGAGACAAAGCCTTGAGTTTCCCATAGAAGTTAGAGTTTAAAGTCAATATAATAAATTTCTGTTTAAAAATAATCTTCCTGTCTTCCTCTTCCATGATGGATCCAGAGCATTTAACTGGTAGACCTGGGGCCTCCTATGACTATATAAATGATTTGTCAGAGAGGTTACTGGTAGGAAAAATAAAATAATGACAATGGTAATAATAAAAATTTTGAACATGTAGTATTCTTAGACTATGAATTGTTACATTATATTAACCTTTATGCCAATTCATTTATTTAAGTCCTATTATAATTATTATTTTCCAAATTTCCCATTGAGAACATGGAAGCCCAGAAAGGTTAAATGGATTATCCAGAGCTGTACTGTTTGTACGTGAAAAGGGTCATTTCTTCTTCCCAGGATTCCTGGGAATTGGAGTTCATGCCCTTACTTAGCTCTCTCTTAGCTACTTTCTGTGCCTAAGAGTAGCTACAAAAATCATAAAAAGATAGAAAGACCGCTCGAATTGGTAATCCCAACTTCAAATTGATGTCTGTCTAGGACTACAAAAGGGTGAATGTACTTTGGCAATTTTCTGGTGAATTTGGTCTGTGCTTGAGCCAGAGTAAATTAACAGCCCTGACCCTGGCTGGGTGGTTATTAATCCCTTACTTCCTGGAATAGTGTCTCAAAGCTATCAGTCAGGGAAGGCATTACTCCTGGTGGGGATGGGCTGGTTTTCCTCATCCTTCCCTGTCCTTCAACCAGGAAAAGGCTCCAGCTACAAGTGTAATTTATGGGCTGGCCCTGCAAGTCCATCAGAGCCCTCGTTAGCCTACAGCTACTATTTTCACAATAAAGTCCATTCACACCATCAAGAGGATATGTAGCTCAAGCATTCCATATAAATTACACTTAATCAGACTTTGTTCAAGTTCTAATTATTAGTACTTAAGAGCTTTTCTTTCAAAGAATTAGAAAACCTACTATTTTTTGTATTTTGGTGTCCTTGATTCAAATCTGAAAAGATAGTTCTAAACAATAAGGACCCTCAGAGTATAATAAGCATTTTAAGATGAAAATGCTAATTCTTGCCCTAGCCAGTGGGGTTCAGTGGTTAGAGCATGGGGGTGTCCATGACTGAAGTCTTAGGTTTGATTCCCGGTCAGGGGCATGTACCTCGGTCAGGGGCATGTACCTCGGATTTGGGTTTGATCCCCTGTTCCAGCTGAGGAACCTGCAGGAAACAGCTGATTGATGTTTCTCTCATTGTTGTTTCTCTCTTTCTCCTTGCCCCCTCTCCCACCTTTCACTTTCTCTAGAAATCAGTGAGGAAAAATATCCTCAGGTGAGGATTTTTAAAAAATGCTAGTTCTCCACCAGAATCTCCAGCTTATATACAAAACCCATCAAATGTTCAGACAAAATTCCCCTCTGACATAAGGTCCATGAAGGCAGGGAGAATGGCAACCTGGTTCACCCCCTATGCTCCTCACCTAGCGCAGGGCGCAGCATGTGGCAGATAACCGCCAAGGAGTCTGGGGAGAACAAATACAGACTCTAATTCCTACTTATTCTTGTCCTAGCCCCTTTCTCATATTCTGGGGCTGACACTGTGGGCTCATGTGGAAGAAATTACCAGTAGTAACTGGCTTTAGTTATATAATCTTCCTAAGAGGCCATTTTTATAAATTGAAATTTCATTTAAATCAAATCACTCCATCAGTCAATATCATTGATCAGTGATTATAGCCAAGCATTGTGCCAGGTTGCACATGGTTCTTGCCTGAAGATAGGCTACAATATCCTTTGATAACAATATTGTTGTTGTTGTTATTTTGGGCCTTCCCTGAATTTTTACCTGCTTCCAACTAGCAGCCACCTGCCTTAATAGTCCAGCTGTCTAAATATACTGGTTTAATAGAAGGATGTTTTAGCAAATTTGATTTTGGTAGGATTTTATTAAGGAAGTCAATTAGATTTTAACTTGTCAAGCTCCTTTGTGTCCATAATTTTTATCTTAAGCCTTTTATTTTGGTTTCTTGTAAACTCCAAAGTTAATCTAAGTTCTTCCACTTGATCACTAGGGCAGATACTTAAACACTCTCACCACTGCCCTACAAGCAGACACTGGCAGGCAGGTAGCAACCATCGCAGGAGGAAGAAAGAGGTCACAGAATATAAGATGGTTGTTTTTTCCTCTCAGCTTCCCTTATAGGCCTGTCCTGATTTCTTTTAGGCTTTGGGCCTATTTTCAAGGCTGCTTTCAGACTGATGTAATTCTAATGGTTTCTTCTTTACTTGAACTCCACGTTACACATTGTTAATGCCAAATAAATGTTCCTGCCATTCTCGTCAGCATGGCTTTCTTTCTGGGCCTGTGTGTATTAGTAAGTCCAATGGCAGAATCTCATTTCTTCAAATAGCTTCACAATTCCGTGCACCTACCATAAAAACAATCAAATTGACACCCTGCCAGGAGTAGCCAGCGGAGATCTTAGAAAGGATTTCATAATGACACCATTGCCATATTGCCTGCCTGTAAATAATTCATTAAATCAACCACCCTTTTGTTTTAAGCAAACACAAGCAGATGCCTTTTTAAATTGGATACAGACAACAGTCCTCAGAAAAACATTATTGTAATATGACACTTAAAAAAGAATAACACATTTGCTTTATTGATTTTTGCAGTAGTAATACAGGGTGATTATTTCTGTTATCCATTTTGTCTTACTCGTGAGCTTTGTCCTCTGCTCTTATTATTTTATACTTGCATGAATATGTGTAAATTTAATTGTTAACAGCAAGTTTAGGAAGGTAATGAGATCAATGTATAATCCATCAGGTAAACCCAGGAGCTTTTCCTGGTCCACGCTATCTGCAGGTTTCTGATGCTAGCCACACAAGCAGAACTCGGACTTCTTGACTGCAGAAGAATATATGTAACAAGTTGATCAAGGGAAATGAAACAGTTTTCAAAAATGAAACATCTCCATCGTATTTAAAGGGTTGATGAGTTATTATCTTTCACATCAACCAATATATATGAATAGAAGTTTGGGGCCCAAAATCACTATGTTTATGTTTTCCAAAAGGTAAGATTTGTCTGTGCTGACAGGACAACTTGCATCTTGAACTCATGTGTTTATTCCTTAAAGCCCCTATTGTTCCAGGAAATATTTTGTCTGATTCACTCCTTGAAATGGCCATTTTAAAAATCTGCATCCAATCAACAAACTCATATTGATTATAATAGCAGTTCAAAACCTTAGCTGTACCTTAGAATCGCATGTGGAAGCTTTCATAAAATACATACGCTCTGCTCCCCACAGCATATGTATTGGTCTGGATTTAATTGGTCTGAATAGGCCCCAGGCAAGAGATTCTATAGAAGCTTCTGAGGTGCTTGTTATGTGCAGCCATATTCAGAACTATTGCAATTGTGCATTGACTAGATATTCTCCTTTATTTGGGAATGGTCATCATAACTGGAAAATCTTGAACATATCTAAATCTAGTTATTAGTAGACAGTGGATTATTATTACCATCACAGAGATATGTACAAAATTTCAAGATGCTGGAACTGGAAGCAAATTTGGAGATACGGCTTATCCATGGTGTAAATAGATAGAAATCTCAGAAGACTGCAGTACTGGTTACTGTTAACTCCAAGTAGAATTTATACATCTCAGAATTCTGTTACTCTATTATACAAAGGATTTAGATTGGATAAGTGGGAGTAAATATAAAACCACTGGGTCCAGTCTAGAGATGTCAAGAGGTATAGAGAAGAGGAAGCGATCAAAGAGCTTTAGGAAAGCAAGAGCTCAGGTCTGGAAGGTCACAGAACAGAGAGAACAAACATGGAGGAATTTGAAGAGTCAAAGTCACCCACTGCACTGGATGCTGAACAATACAACAGCAGGAACCCAAGATAAAGTCTGCACTAAAAGAAGTCAGAGCTTAGGCAAAAATTTGAGAAACGGGCACAAAATTACACCAACAATAATAGAGGTTGAGGTTGCGTCTTAGAATGGCTGCTTCTGAGAACCAGTGAATGGCATGCTTCCTGTATAAGCTCAGATTCGAGTCAGCTTGCAGTTTGGCTTGGACAGGGAGGTGAGCCTGGCTGGAGACCCGCCATCATAGGGTGGGGGAGCTATTGATAGTCTGCACAACTCAGTAGGAACTTTGATACCTAGTACAGTTCCTGGGGGAGACCCTTGTAAAGGGAAACCCTAACCAGATGTTCTGATTATCACCAATACTGAATAGATTGGAATATTAGTACAGGTCTTATTGGTTCCTCCAAGGTTCTTACGGTGATTAAAATGAGTGCCAGATGGCTCTCCTGACCTAGAGAGCTAAGGAAACATTGTCTAGTAGCTCCTTTCAATTAGCATTTATAAGAAAAATAAGGAATCTGCTCTTATGTTCACTTCAAATGCTGGTATGAAATTTATTTCAGGAAGATTTTTTTTTTTAATTCTACAGATAATAGAAGAACGTGAACTTAATTTTGTTTGTATTAACCAAACAACTTGATCTCCTTTTGTTTGTAATAATACCCTACAGTTTCCTTCTTGCAAAACACAGAGCTCTTAGAAATGAAATATTATAGGTGAATTGATAGAGATGAAATAGAATAACTAAATTTTAAAAAAATAAGTATATAGTCTCTGTATAAATTTTATATTTACTTTAAAAGCATTCTGTATTTAAGAAGAATCATTCTGTAACATATATGCAAAATATTCAATTGTGTGTTCATTTAGTAATGGGTTTCCAGAAAAGAGAATTTTAGATAGCATCATAATAACTTTTGACATAAAACTGCATGAATTAGAAGGAAGCTTTATCCTTAATCCTACTCAACCTTCCACTCCAACTTAGAATCACATGTAGTTAGTTGTTTCCAAGTCCTTTGAAGAATTGACTCAATAGTATGATCATCCTTGTTTAG
This sequence comes from Pipistrellus hanaki, assembly GCF_964339955.1. NCBI lineage: Eukaryota > Metazoa > Chordata > Mammalia > Chiroptera > Vespertilionidae > Pipistrellus > Pipistrellus hanaki. The sequence goes on along the minus strand of NC_140506.1, from coordinate 67,162,881 downwards.
TCTTATAGAAGTCAAAGCTTCAAGTATTCAGGAAACAATTTAAAATGGTCTTTCTGTATCAGAAAATTTTGTTTCAATGTATTTGGTTATTTAGAAAAACACTTAAGTCCTGAGCATTAATAATGGTCTAATCTTAATAGAGTTTAATATTATGTCGCTCATGTGAGACCTATGATATACTGTTTTTTTCTTTTTTTATTTCTCCCTCCCTTTCTCTCTCTCTCTCTCTCTCTCTCTCTCTCTCTCTCTCTCACTCTCTCTCTCTCTCTCTCTCTCTCTCTCTCTCTCAGAGCAAGAACAGCACTGAATCTCAGAGAAATTTATAGCATTAATAACTGTAGGCTATTTTCAATCACAGTCCATCTTTATGGAAGAAGTCCAGAGATTATACAGCAATTAATTTTATTTTTTCCCTCCTATAATTGCAAACTAATATTTCACATATAAACTGTTTGAAGAAAACAGTGCATTCACACTTTAAGAATATGCCTAAGATCACTATTTCCCTTATTGTGTTCTTTCCATCTGTGCTCAAATATTCAATGAAGAAGAAGAAGAAGGAAAGGGAAAAAAAAAAAAAAAAAAAAAAAAAAAAGAGCATTCCACTGAATTTATCAAGTGCAAGGATGGCCTAAAATTTAAACATATTTTGTGGTTGGAAGTTCACAGTCCTACACATTAGCGCAGTAGACTGTCAGTTTTGTTTGGGGAAACTGAGAATGTCTGTAGATGAGATGCATGATATAAAGACCTGAATAGCAATGTTCCCAGCAATGTTATTCCTAATTGTCAGAAATTGGAAACAGCCCTAGAGTCCATAAATATGATAATTAATAAAAAAAAAAATTTGTGGTATAACCATAACAGAATACCTCTGCAATAAAAAAAAAAAGAAGTATACAGCCCAACAAGAAACTGATTGAAAGAAGCTTTACACAAGAGTATACAGTATACTTTGTGATGCCATTGTCATGGCATTTTAGAAAAAACTATCATGAGAACAAAAATAAGAAGAGTGGTGGTTTCTGGAGAGCTGGGAGCAATACTGACTGGGAGAGGCATTAAGGAACTTTCTGAAGTGATGGTAATGTTTGATATCTTGCTTGGAGTTGTGGAAACAAGATAAATTTTTCAAAACTCAGTATGCACATTTAAGCTATGTTTTTTTGCATTGTATGTCAATTTTATATCAAAAGAATAAAGCTGTGCACAAACATTGAACTCTAGCCTAAAAAGCATAATGAAGTATTTAGGAGAAAGTGTACTGCTGTCTTCAGTCCTCTTTGAAATGCTTCAAAAAATAAGATGAATTTGATGGATAGACAGATAAATGACAAAGCAAGTATAATAAAATATTAATAGTAGAATCAAGTGATAGATATATAGGGTGGGACAAAAATAGGTTTATGGTTGTGAATACATGAAACAGTGTGTTCTTGTATTATTATTTACTAGTGGCCTAGTGCATGAAATTCATGCACCCGAGGGGGGGGGGCAATGTTCCTCAGCCTGGCCTGCCCCCTCTCCAATCTGGGACCCCTCAAAGGATGTCCTACTCCTGGTTTACAGGGATCGAGCCTAAACCAACAGTTGGACATCCCTCTCACAATCTGGGACTGCTGGCTCCAACTGCTCACCTATCTGTCTGCCTGCCTACCTGATTGCCCCTAACCACACTGTCTGCCAGCCTGCTTTCCCCCAAATGGCCCTCCCCACCAGCCTGATCACCCCGAACTACCCTCCTGCTGGCCTACTTATTCCAAACTGCCTCCCCCCGCTGTCCTAATCACCTCCACTGACCCCCACTGACGGCCTGCTCACCCCCAACTGGCCCCCCTGGTGGTCTGCTTACTTCCAACAGCCCCTGCCATCCCATCCTTGCTTGATCACCCCCAGGCGACCCAAGGTCCCAGCCCCTCTTTTTTTATTATTTTTTTTTTTTCTTCAGCACCTCCTTGTGTGGCAGTGAGGGCCAGCTGGAAGCAAGTATCTAGGATTTATTTATCTTTTATAATTGAAACTTTGTAGTCTTGAATGGAGGCAGGGCCGGCTAGAGCAGGGGAAAGCTTGGCTTCCTCCATCACCTAGACAACCTAAGCCTCCTGCTTGCTCCAGCTCTGTGGCCATTGCCATCTTGGTTGGGTTAATTTGCATACTTGCTTCTGATTGGTTGGTGGGCATGGCTTGTGGGTATAGTGGAGTGATGGTTAATTTGCATGTCTCTTATTAGTGTAAATTGTCTTATTTTACATGAGAACAATTGTAAACCTTTTGCCCCACCCTGTATAGATATTCATTGTAATATTATTTCAGCTTTGCAGCATATTTGAAATTTTTGATAATAAAATGTTGAAAAGATGGAGGAGAAAAATAGATGTACAGGTTATTTTTCTCAAGAAACCTTAGCCTGCTCATATGCCATTCCATGCATTGAAATACATGAAAACATACAAAATAGTGTTAAATTATCAATGCTAGCCTGAGGGTGATTGAATTTAGTTTCTTATCATGTCTGAATTGTGAACCTTCCTAAGCTAAAACACCAGGATGTCTTTTTTCCTATACAATACATATTCTTAGGCTTTTTACTTACAGTGCATCCATTAACTAATGCTGATTTTGTCTTTTTAAATTTAGACACCAAGTAGGAAATGAAAACATTCATAGTTCCAGACATTTTTAAATAGTGCCTTGCAGATATTTTGTTTGCTTTTTAGCCAAGCTAGGTATTTAGCTTTTGGGGAAGGAAAAAAAAAGGCTTTTTATTCCCTCTTAGGGAGCAATCATCCAGGAATCTTATAGTTTCTCTCTACTGTAAAGTAAAATAGATCTGGTCACGTGGTTTTTCAACAATAAGTAAAAATACTTACACTGATCTATCTGGGGCCTGGTTTGTTTCAACATGATTCCTTCAAACACCTCATTACTAAGTTGATATTTAATTACTTGAAGGCTGTTGCCATCTGCAATTTTCATAGCTTTTAGAAAACGAAGGGCAGACCATATGTGGGCTGTGGGATGATTGATAGTGGAGTCTCATTTTTGCAGTTTATGACAAGAATGACAACTCTCTCAAGACATTGTTCATTGTGAGCCAAATTCAACATATCCTTCTAAATGTTGCTTTTGACCTAGATTAATCTGTTGCTGAATAAATGATCTTTCCATGTTGTCTTATATAACATTGAATCTTTATGCAATCTTGTTTCTGATCTTAAATCTCCTTGGGTGTTCCATTTCCATTCTGACCTGCAAGGTCAGGGATGGAGATGCTTTAGCAGTAACTGGAATCTGTGCCCTCACTTTGTGCTGGTTTGCTATTGATGGAGTGTAAACAACCTGCAATTACTGTGCATAATTTCTTCAGATTGATCCTAGTTACATTTAACTACACATCCATTAACGCTGAGGGATTTGGTGCAGATTTACTCCTCTTCCTGCTACTAACAAATACCATTTCATCTTTTACTGCTCACTGGTCCAGGCATTTTGATGAGTAACGAATCTGTTATCTTTTTATCTCCTTCACTGTATGTATATCTTCAAAAGAAAAAGAATTGATTTTGTGTTTGGTATCCTTTCATCCCGTTTCCCCTAAATTTTTATGCCAGAGAGATGGAGCTCTTTGGACCAAGAAAAAGTCTCATCTAGCAAGAGAAATAGCTACTAATGTGTTATGTGATATGATTAAAAAATGTTTTTCTCTATCTCATTTCCTCTCCTCATTCCTTCCCTCCTTCCTTCCCTTCCATCTTCCATTCTCTCTAAAAAGAAATCAATGGAAAAAAATATTTTCAGGTAAGGATTAAAAAACACACACACAAACACACACACACACACACACACACACACACACACACACAAAAACAAAAAGAAACAAAAAAAACTGCAAACAAACAAACAAAAAGCCTTTTAAAATAGGAATTTCGATATAAATGAGCTGAAATAGTATCCAGTCTCTAGAAATACCTTTTAATACACCTCAGAAGAAAAAAAATCCTTTTATCTGTCATTTTCACTAAAGTCATGAATCTTGAGTATATAGATGAGTAACATGTGCTCCTTTTTCTGTATCCTGTGTTTTACTCTTCATTTTTTGTCATCTGTAAATAGAACTTTTTACATTAGAAAAAACTGCACAACTGCTCTGCCTTATTTCGTACCATGTTTATATCTATGCATGCCACTGTCATGGGCACTTGCACAAATCTTCTATTCAATTAGCCATCTAGAGTAAACAGCCTTTCTTTTCTGTACTATTTGGTATGCTGGGGATGTCATTTTTCCCCCAATTGTTTCATTGTAATTTGATTTTTTGTGTGCCTATTATATGTGTTACATTTTTGTTTAGTTCATACCCACATAATAGTTTGTTTTCATAACATAACATTTTAAAACTAGAAGGGAATTTGAAATACCTAGTAGCATAAAACTTGTCTTTTCTAGTTACAAAGAAGGAGATTAAGAGCCTTGAACTTACACTGGGAAAACATATATCCTGACTTATGGTCCAGCTGTATTCTTTTTGCAGAGCTATATATGATTTTAAACTATTCTTATTCCTCACCAGCTGCCTTTAATCCATAGGTAATGCAAATATTAATTTTCTATTGATACAAGAGTTGTATTGCATACATTAGAGTTTTAAAGAATTTATTTTTCTCATGGAGCCCAAGACCATAACTTAGAAGCTAAATTTTAAAAAGTAATTTGAAAGACATGATTAATGTTTTCTCTCTCTCTCTCTCTTTCTCTCTCTCTCTCTCTCTCTCTCTCTCTCACTCTATCTCTTTCTCCCCCTCTCTCCCCCCCTTTATGTCCCACTTTCTCTTTCCCTCCCCACTCCTTCCCCTGGTGCTATACTAGACACCAAATATATATAAAGATAAATGAGGCAAAGTCCCTGATTTGAGGAGCTCATGCATGAGCTCTTAAGGAGCATGTGAATTGTGAGCTCAGCAAAGGGGAAGGGAGACAGAAGAATGATCTAGGAATACTTCCTGGAGGAAGTTTACAGTTCACTCACACTTAAATTGAATCTCCAAGTGATTAGCATGTAAAGGACAGGAGAGAGCTCTAAATAAATATCATTTGCAATAGCCAGATGTCAAATCATTAAATTTTCCTTTTATATTCAATTAGATAGTTCCAAAAGGTATTAATTGCTACATTTGCTATTACAAATATATTCACTATGCTCACCATTTTCTCCTTTTCAAGTATATGTAAGCAGCAGTTGATTTCACAAGAGTTGGGAGGGAGATGGCACAAATTGGAGAAAATGGAGAGATTACTAAACATGGAGTCAGTAGTTCTAGCACCTGCTATCAGCTCCATCCCTCTCCAGGTATCTGACCTTGAAATATTTAATTCCTCTTAACTTTAGTCTGCTCTACTTTTAATTGAGAGGGGCTTTTATTCAATTGCACTTTTTTATAACATAATATAACTTGATGAATATCAAGTGAGAAATAAGGAAGTATTTTAGACTAAAGGCCTGGTGCACAGATTTGTGCATATTGAAAGGAAATTAATTAGAAGAAATATTTTAGAGGCTGGGAAGGGACTGCAAGAGGGCTCCATGACATGTCCAGCCCATCTTGCCCAGTCAGTCCCCTGATCGACCAGACCTGAGCAGCAAGCTAACCTACTGGTTGGACCCCTTGGTGGTCAGTGCACGCCATAGCAACTGGTCAAATGGTCGAACAAATGGTTGGACACAATTTATTAGGCTTTTTTTATATAGGATAAGTACATAGAATTATACAGACACCTATTGTTATCTACGTACATGCAATGTACATAGAATAGCCCTCTCTGATGGCCATAGTGTTAATGTTCATCTGCACTTCTGGGGAGGGGAGGAAGCCTGTGCTCTATTCCACACTGATAAACACATCTGTTTAGTACCTTACTTTTAGAGTTTTTTCACACTTGTATATTTAATGATTACTTTTTCTGATAGGTCTAAGATTGTCTGATTCACCTCCACCTTCCCTGCTCCTAGTAAACTGCCCAGGAATATACTGATAAGAGGGGAAACCAATATAATCCTCAATAAATATATATAATTTCTTAATCCTCACCCAAGAATATTTTTTTCCATTGCTTTTCAGAGAGAGGGGAAGAGAGGAAGGGAGGGGGGGAGGAGGAGAGAGAGAGTGAGAGAGGTGAGAAAGACACGTCAATTGGTTTCTTCTCACACAAGCCTAGACTAGGGCCAGGGATGGAACCTACAACCCAGGTACATGCCCTTGAGCAGGAATCAAACCCCCAATCATTTGGTGAGTGGGCTAATGTTCTAATCATTGAGAAACACTGACCAGGGCTTCAATAAATGTTTTCTAATGGAATTTTAAACCTGAATTCTATAAATAATAGATTAACTTTTCACTAGCTCTAGAGACATATTTTTTTTCTTTATTTTAAAGAAAAAATATTTGATTGGAGAGGTTTTCTTTTGTATTTTTTCCCCATCACCATTTAGATCCTCTATTCTCCCTTCCACCTCCTTCCTCCACTCCTATAATCACCACACTATTGTCCAGGTCCATGAATTATCTTTTTTTTTTTCTCAATCCCTCCACATACCCCCCACCAACAACCCACACACAGACACCAGTGTGTCTCTATTTAGCTTGGTAGTTCAAATTTTCATAGTTGATACTTTTGGCTAACTATGATCCTTTTTGAACATACTTAGGAGTATTCTTAGCCACATTCCATCTCTTCAGTATATGCTTGCTAGTCACCTACAATATAAGTTTATGGCATCAAATTATGTATTAATGCAGGGAAACAAGATGTACCTCTTAGGACCCTCCCCTCCTGTATAGTTATCTGACTATGCAAAATAGCATGTGTCTAAGTGTACAATGAGGAATTCAGGCTGAAACAATACAGTCATTTAAAAGAAGAAAAGTCATGAGATGGTCAAAGAATTATTTCATAGAGCATTATAATAATAGCTAACATTTATTAAATGCTTGCCAAGGGCCAGGCATTTTTTAAATCTTTTTACATATATTTACTCATTTAATGGTCACCAAAAACATCTGAGTTTGGTATCATCATAGTCTCAGTTTAAGTAAAGGAAATTGTGGCTGAGTGAGGTTTAATAACTTGCTAATAGAGAGGAGCCTGCACCTAATCTTACTCAAACACCAACACTTATAATTACTATGCCATGCCCTCTGCAATTGAAAGGCAGAATCAGAATCGAAGATGACTGCTCACAGAAAAGAACACTAATGAAGGATGGGGAAGAGGAAGTAAGAGCAGAAGCATGGAGGTAGAATAAGAACCGTCTAGGGCTTCTGCTGAGGAATAGTTAATGTCTAATCTGTACAGTTCAGGTGAACTCATACTATGAAGTCTGGAGTTAGAAGCAGTTTGCACAATGAAGACTGGTCATACAGTTCTCAGTCAAGCTTGAAAACATAAATACAGTGACATGCAGAGGTTTGAACTAGAATCCACACCTTCTGGCCATTGAGGCAAACTTTATTTCTCAGAGAGAGAAAAAATGTATGTGAAAAAAAAAATGTGTGCCCATCTTTGAAAACCCTGTTGGCTGCCTCACCAGCATCCATTGAACTCTTCCTAATAGCTCCTCATTTCTATTATGGCATCCATGAGTTTCTGTGGCTAAGCCACCCGATTACTCTGAATCTTTTGGCAAGAGAGGCAGTCAATTTTGCATTCACCTTAAGACCTGATCTTGAGGTCTTGAGACAAAGGATAGAATGGGGGGTATGGATAAGATCTAGATGAGAATGAATCCAGCATACAGAGTGGAGCACTATGAAGGGAGTAATAAATTGCTCTAGCCCTCATGATACCTTTGACCTCTGAATATCACATGCCTGAAGTGCACCCAACTGTGGATTTTTCAGATGTGAGAACCAGTCTATAGTCTGTTTTATTAAACCACTTTGGGTAGGTTTTCTATTAGTTGCAATAAAAGTCATTCCAGGTAATACATTGCCCAATGCTAAGAATGTCCCCTTAGTTTGAGGACTTAAACAAGCTCTACCTGAGCTGGGTGACACAGCTCAGAACGTTGTCTTCTGTTTTTATGACCCCCCTCTTCATGACTCTGCACTAGGACAAATCCTAGTGACTTTTTATAGTTCAGCTCTGAAGCCTCAAATCCCGAGACAGTATCTTCTGTCCCAGAACTGTTGAAGACTCTACTGTCTGAGCTGATAAAGCTCTGGGGGACCAGGAATCACACCCCGGCCTTCACATCAATGCACCCAGTGGAGGCCAATTCCTGGTCAAAATGACAAATTAAAATGAATCCCAGAGCTTTATTTTGTAAGAACATAAGGCATATTTTCTTTTGGAACATTGCCTTGCACTGTCTTTAGAATCAAGCTCTCTAAAGAATGTTATTATACCTTGAGCTTCTTGACACATTTCCTAATAATTTGAAGCTTCTGACATTTATACAATAAAAGATTGTGTGTCTCGGGGAGGGGGGAAAATCAATGAATCTTTTTGGCAATAGTCCTAAATCTGTAGAGATTAAATTCACTTCCCAGACATTGCTATTTCATATCAAACACAGAGTCATGCAGTATAATTAAGATAGTTGTAGAACCATATATTTCATGCCTTAGCTGTCTGCTTTAAACTACCTTGGGAAGTAGAGAAATAATAGAGAAGCTACATCTTACCAAGAATAATTACATTTGCTAAGCAGAATGGGATGAGCAAGAGTGATGTAAAAGAATAAAACAAATCCAGCAGAAAACCAATAATGTCTCTATTCATTTTGATATATAAACCTTGCAGAGAGAGAGAGAGAGAGAGAGAGAGAGAGAGAGAGAGAGAGAGAGAGAGAGAGAGAGAGAGAGAGAGAGAGGAAGAAAAAAGACTCACCTCTAGTTACAACTCCCAGGGGAATGGCAGCTATTATCTCCCATTGAGTTGGTACTTACCATACAGAGCCTGAACAATTCATACAGAAAAATAAACCATAACATTCCTGTTTATTATTACTTTAGCTGAGAGGTGGTGACATTAAACTGTTCTGCACTGCTGCTATCAATCAGCAGGCTGGAGATGTTCTCAGCATGGGACTAGGACTCCTTGGAAACCACGCTCATCAAAGCAACCAGCTGTCAGAATTCTTCAAATTAAACTGTTATTAGAGTGGTATTCATTAGTCAGTTACTGGCTATTAAGATATTTTTATATCAGCACCATTGACTTTGGCTGATGCTTTTTAATATGCATGTTACATATAAATATGATTCAGTGGCTCATGTGAGGATGACAGACTCTATTAGAGCTTGGTGTCCACTGTCTGAAGGCTGAGCACAGGGCGCCCTGCTTATCCATGCACACATGAATTTTTCTGGAAAGTTGGATGTCTGCTCTGGTGGTCAGAGCGGGGAGAAGAGTAGTAATAATATATTTCAACACTAGTATTTGCCCAGCAAAGTGATAGCTCAACATCAGAAATTATAACTCTTAAAGCTGTTACTGAGCCCCTGATGACAGTGGTTTATGCTTCTCCAGCTTGATGGTTTAGATTTCCTTTTTGTCTGAGTTGCTTGGCACATGTTGAACTTTTGCTTGAAATCCAGAGTTAAACAAAGGATGTCAAATGGGGTGTGTAGAGAAGTAAAGAGGAAAATCGGTGTACAAGCCCTGATAGAAAAAATATGAGAAGAGTTGGGTTCTTTTTAACTTAACGAGAGTCCTTGGCATTTGGCACAATTCTTAAGCCAAAGCTTTAATTTCAGGGCAAATTTAACCTAAATCATTTTATTTCTACTAGAAAAAAAAATGTGTTACTCACTGGCTTAGGAAGATTGGTATATTACTTATATGCATAGTACATTCACATATATATACACAGACCTAGTTTTGCCTTTCCCTCACATTAATCCCCATTTGGCATAAATGCTAGTCTGGTCAGTTGTATGGAGAATGTTTAGCCCAATTTATTTATTTTTAAAAATATGTTTTTATTGATTTCAGAGAGGAAGGGAGAAAGAGAGCGAGAGAGAGAAACATCAATGATCAGAGAGAATCTTTGATCAGCTGCCTCCTGCAAGACTCTCACTAGGGAATTAAGCCTGCATCCAGGGCATCTGCCCTAACTGGGGATCAAACTGTGACCTCCTGGTTCATAGGTTGATGCTCAACCACTGAGCTACACTGGCTGAGCCAAATTATTTTTATAGAAGAAGAAAGCAAGATTGAATAAATTAGGTTACTGGTGACAGCCTTCATTTTATTTTCCTCCTCTCTACTAGTATTTTCAAAAACATTTGGAGCTCCCCATTCTAGCCAGAAGACAGGCTATTTCCTGGTCTTCACATGTAAGAAGATGCCAACCGGCATTATGTAAACAACCTCTGCCGTGTTGTAAGAAAGTGCAGGATTGGATCCCCAAGGTTCAACACTGTGGTAGGGGTAGGGGTTGATGGGGTGTGTGGTAGTTGATATGAGCCATTGACATCATCTTAATAGCTTATGGAAGTATGAAGTTTTTTAGGAATTTTGTGACATTGACATTATGTTGAAAGCTTGAAATAGGCCACGGTGGGGCTCTTTATACCACAGAAATTGGCAGGCATGAAAAATCAGGGGTTGGTGGAGGTTTCTTCTGGAGATTCCTTTGTTATCCATTTACCGGCATACCACTGGCTTGCTGCTGATCCTCCTGTGCCACATCCATACCTGGAGAATGGGCTCTGCTCATGAACACTGCCACAGCCACCCCCTTATACTCATTCAGTAAACAGGTAGTTACTGGGTGTCTACCTTATTTCAGGTACTCCGGTCACCTCCTACCATTGTGCAGAACAAGTAAGGACTAAAATGAAGCTCACGTTCTGCCTAGATACCTCAATGGAGGCCTGAATCTGCCTGGAAGAAGGGATACTTATTTCTAAATTACTCAATATGACTCATAGGGCTATGGGGTTGGGTTTGCAGTCCTATGTCTGTCAAGGAGGGCATTTCCCCCCCAATTTTTCTAAAGATACATTTGGCCTAATAGTGTTATATTCTGAAGACTCAACAGTGAGCAAGTCAAAATTATGATTGCAGAGATCACCTTCTAGGAAGGTGATAATTTGAGAAAGTGATAGCACCATGAAGCAAAGCCATCAAGAAGATGGGAGAGAGATAGAAGGTGATGGAAGGAGAACTTCTATGAATCAGGAGTTCAGGACAGGCCTCTGTGTGGTCTGGGCAGCACTCCAAATAGGGAGGACAAGAGCAAATGTTCTGAATTGAGAGCAAGCTTGTGTTCTTAAAGGACAGAAGACAGCCAGGTGACTGAAGAGGAGTAAGAAACACAGAGAAGGGTTTAATTATGGACAGAGATGTCAGCAGAAGCTTTTGTTGTCCATGGAACAGAATATGGGTTTTGTTCTGGTGTATTGAGAAGCTACTAGAATCTTTTAGGTACAGAAATGATTTACATTTTTAGGTCACTCAGGCTTTTGTATGGAAATTAGATTGTAAGAGGGAAAAAAAACAGTACATGCAAAAGGTCAGTCCAGGACTGGATTCCACTTTTCCACACTTGAGTACACACTTCCGAACATAGGGCTGCTGCTTTGTGTTGCTTCTGAAGCCCAGCCCAAACCTCCTGACTCAATCACCATTCACCTGACCAAAGACTCCACTTCAACCTCATTAAGCATTTGGTTTTCCTTGAATTGTTTCTAGATTACTACTTATTAACAACTAGCATGGCTGGTTTACTGGAATAATTCAAGAGATAATTTAAGGGGAAAGGACAATGGAAACAGAGTACCAAGACAAAAGAAAACGATGTCTTACATGCCCGAAGTGATTTTTGTTTGAGACTTCACACTGGAGTTATTATGAAATAATAACTCCTTCAAGGGCTGAGGGTCTCTTTTCTCAATCAGTGGTTCTCAATCCTGGAGGTGTTCGTATCACCTGAAGGACAATTAAAAATACCCGTGTCCAGGTCCACCACCAAGAATTTTTTATTTCACTGGTGTATGGAGGAACGAAGACATTGGAGTGTTTTAAAAGCTACCCTGATAATTCTAATGGATAACCATGGTTGAACATTACAGTTCTGAATGCCTGGGCATTTAGCCAAGGAAACAGGAAAAAATGATGAAGGGCTCTATATGTACCCCAAAAGAAAAGGAAAAATGATAAAGGACTCTATATGGAGCAATAGCAGTAACACCTTCTCACCCTTGAGCCTGGAATGATGAACAGTGGCACTGCTTTTTCCCTTTAAAGGATGGACAGTTAATTTGGCAATATGGAGCCCCAATGGCAAAGGAGAGTATTTCTATAACTGATGACAGGGGCTAAGTCTAGATGCTATCCATCTCAAACAAGAATCTAAACCATCTCAAATACTACATTTTTTGAAGTGACTATTTGCTAAATAATTTAAAATACAAATCTATAGTGGAATAATGTGAGAGTCCTCTCCCATAATACCAGCTGCCATTCAGATACTCACATCTTGAAAGGAAACACACACCCAAATAAATGTCAAAAGAACTCTCTTTCCCATTCTAACCCCTGATGCCGATATCTCCAGCTTCTACAAAATAAACACTAATTGGGAATAATCAGAAAAATCAGAGTTGAAGAATTCCAGGAAAGGGAGAGACAATGACATGTATTATTCTCTGCTATCTGTCAAGCATGGTGAGGTCTCTTCCAATAGCCCATTATTATCCTCATCTCCATTTTATAATTGTTGAAACCAAGACTTCTAATTAAGTGAATTTTTTCAAGGTTCCACATCTGGAAAACAGCAGAGATGGGATCAAACTTCATAACTCTAACTCCTTGCATTGTACTATACTTCTTCCCCAGATGAAATAAGGTAGGGCAAAGGAGCTACAGAAACTGGGAAAATTGGGGAAAGGTACTGGAAAAATCTGGAATATTAAGAGGTTGAAGAGAAAGACAAATGCCAGATTTAAAAAAAAAAATTATTCCCCTACTTTGTGGAGAGGGGTACTATTTGAGGACTTCAAGGTAGAAGTTTCAAGTGGAATGTCTTCATGAACACACCAGCAATGGCATAAACACAAGGGTCAGCAAAATGAAGGATGGAAGAAGAACATGTCACCATCTATAATAATAAAAGTGTAACATGCTAATTAGACCGGATCTCCTTCTGGACATCCTGCCATCCTCCCGGACGAAGCGGGGGCTGCAAGGGAAGCCAGGGTCCCAGGTGCCGGAGGGAAGCCGGTGCCAGCAGCTAGAGGAAAGAAGGCCTACTCTTGCATGAATTTCATACATCGGGTCTCTAGTCTTAGATATTAAGACCAACACACCAAGTGTCAACAGATTGCCTTGTGAGGCAGAAGACAACTCTTTACTTCCCCCTCGTTTCTCCAGTAAAAGCATTTCAGAAAGACTGCTTTCAATGGTACTATTATTTTCACTTCTACTCTGTTGAACTATCCCATTCCGAAAAAGCTCATGTCTGTTTATATGCAGGGGTGGGCAGAAGGAGATTTACAGTTGTTCATATGAAAAATAACACAATAATTAATAAATCATTATACGAGAATGAACTGTGTTTCGGTACTCACAACTGCAAACCTCCTTCTGCCCTCCTCTGTATTTATGTGATGTGAGAGGATGTTTGTCACCGTGACAAGGGAGAAAAGGGCTACTGAACGTGTGGGAGATTTTTATTTGTTTTTACTTTCAAAGAGATTTTGAGAGTGCTGAAGTGTAGCGCTGTTCTCTTCCCCTGAAGTAAACATTCGCTGGAACTGACCAAGGAAACAGAAGCCAGTATTTTCTACCTGCTGCAACACTTTCAGCCTGTTTATTTCAAGCCACTTAGACACTGTTAACGTAAAAAAAAAAAAAACATTGAAACCTGTAAGGAATTTTTGTGAGTTTATCTGAACCAAACTGTCGACATATGCCAGGAAGCAGAACCTGTATTTATACATTGCAATCAAAGGAAAGGGACATAGGTGCCTTACATGAAATCCATTGGTGATAGACTAGAGAGGTGGGAGAAAACAAAGTGGGGGAAATCCCTGGGATTGGATAAAAAGTAAACTGATGGAAACATACTTAAGTGGGTGCAGGAACAATTAACATGACAATGAAGGAATTTATGGTTTTTGTCTGGGGCCCAGCACTTTAGGTTGTGCCCCAAGGGATCCAGAAAAAGGGAAGTTACAAGTTACCTAGACTTTTCAAAGGGTATTTTATCTTAGATGCAAAAAGACAGATAGGCTCAGTTAAGGTAAAGGTTGACCTTGTCAGTGAAGATACCAGCCAAGGATGTAACTACCCACCATAACTGTTTTTAGTTTAAGTTCAGACCATCCTTTGTAGTTCCCTTAGGTCTCTGAGTTTGCAAGATTGCAATGCAGGCCTCTCCTGAGTTTGTCAGGTTAGCATGTGACCCCTTTTGTTCACAACACCTTGCTTCTAGTTAAACAACAATTTCATACAGAATTTAACTTGCCTTTATGAAGTAACTGTCAAGGTGGCTCTTAGCAAATGAAAAACTTGACTTTAGCCATTTGTTCCAATTAGTATTTACACTAATAAAAAGAGAAACATGCAAATTGACTGTACCTCCCCTATGCCCACAAACCACGCCAATCAGAAGCTGGTATGCAAATTAACCCAACCAAGATGGCTGCAGCCACTGAGCAAGCAGGAGGCTTGGGTTTGCCCGGCAATGGAGGGAGCCAAGCTCTCCACCTGCTCTGGCTGGCCCTGGCCTCTCCTCAAGGCTACAAAGTTTCGGTTATAGAAGATAAATAAATCCCAGATACCAGGGCCTTCACTTGGGTCCCTGAGGGGCGTGACCAACCTTCAAACCACCACAGGCCTCCCCATGCTTCAAGGGTACCCCCACCCTGATCCAGGACACCTTTCAGGGCAAACCAGCTGACCCCCACCATGCACCAGGCCTCTACCTTATCTAATAAAAGAGTGATATGCAAATTGACCATCACTCCAACACACAAGAAGGCTGCCCCCATGTGGACACAAGATGGCCACCACAAGATGGCCAGCAGGGGAGGGCAGTTGGGAGGGACCAGGCCTACAAGAGAGGGCAGTTGGGGGAGATCAGGCTAACAGGGGAGGGAAGTTAGGGGTGATCAAGCCTGCAGGGGAGGGCAATTAGTGGTGATCAGGCCAGCAGAGGAGGGAAGTTGGGGGGACTGGGCCTGCAAGGAAGGACAGTTGAGTCAGGGGATCCAGGCCTGCAGGGGAGGGCAGTTAGGGGTGACCAGGCCTGCAGGGGGGGGCAGGTAGGGACAATCAGGGCGGCAGGGAGCAGGTAGGCATCAATCAGGCTGGCAGGGGAGTGGTTAGGGGGTGATCAGGCTGGCAGGCAGAAGCAGTTAGGGGCAATCAGGCAGGTGAGCAGAGGGAGCCAGCAGTCCTGGATTGTGAGAGGTGTCCCAGATTGGAGAGGGTGCAGGCTGGGCTGAGGGACACCTCCCTCCCCCATGCATAAATTTCGTGCACTAGGCCTCTAGTTTAATATCATGCCAAACTAATAGAAATATAAGAGTACACAAAAGAATGTTTTTTTTTCTGAAGGCTTATAAATGCTTTCCAACCTTTTTTTTTTTTTTTTTTTTTTTTTAATTTTTAAAACCCTTAGGGTGATTTCAAGATTCTCTCAAATTCCCTTTCTAAGTCTCTATGAAATCCAAGTCATTATGAGGACAGGAACTATTCATAAATGGCTAAAAGGCACCTATATCTTGCCCATTCATTCAGTGTACATGGACCCTTTTCTTTGTTTTATTTTGAGTCCCCAAAACAAAAGATCAAGTTGAACACAAAATAGTAGCTCTTTGCTGAAGGGTGGAATGATAGCAGAGGCAGCCAAACCTGTTATCTGCTAGGGAGGCTATTTGAGTCCTGCTGCCTCATTGGTTTCCTATTGTAAAGGTTGTTTTGGCCTTTTAGCACACTTGGAGAAAATCTTACTCATTGTGTTGTCACATCTGTGAAATAGAGCTCTTTGATGACAACACTGCTGTAAGATAGAAGGTAACCTTTGCTTCACTATCAGGCAGCTGGGGAAGTGCAGTCATATGTCAGGGCTGAGGGTGATGTCATTGAAAGATGAGGTTGTTAAAAGAGAAACCAAACACAAAACAGTGGACTCCACTGCATTCTTGCCAATAGGAAGACCTTCTATCCAGGAACAAATGTCCTGGCTGGGTTGGATTACTCCTGCTAGGGTGGAACAAAGGGTGTTGATAGCTGCCAGGAAACCAAGCTGTGATATAGAAACAAGTATGTCAAGAAGTAGTTGTGTTTCTTCTCTTTTTGCTCTGTTGCCCTAAGGGAGAGAACAATACCTCTATAAATAAAGCACTAAGGCAGAGGACAGAATAGAGAAAAGGTTGGTGACTTTAGTTTAAATTCCCAAGTTAGTATCCCTTCCAAACTCCAACTTCTAACTCAGACTTTGAGTTGGTAGTTGGCTTACTCTTACCTTAACTTATAATGGAAGCAGTTTCTCCTTTGGTGAATGCCTAGGTCTCCATAAAAAACAAATGAACAACAACAACAAGTCAGAAATCCTGTTTATAACCTGCCCTATTCTGAAATAATAACTACTTTTATGTGTAAGCTAGTCTTAAACACTAAAAATAAATTATTTTTTTAAGTCTTGCCCTTACCAATAATATGGGCAGGTACCATTCACCACCTTTTCAGCTGCTTTTTAATTTTTGGAGGATCAGTCTTCTCCTCATTCTAGGTAACTCTGGAATCTTTAAGGATTAATTATTGGCTTTATGAATTTTCTGGAGCCTTTGGTTTTTTTCCTTCTTACTCTCTCTTGCTGCATTATCTTGACTTGACTGTTCATCTTATCAGTGCCAAATGGAGGCCAAGGATATAGGGCTCAGGCCAGACAGCATGGCTCCTTGGAAACAGGCTTGGCAAAGGATTTGATGGGTGAAGTACTAAGTACTTTTGGTTCAAATGAGGTTTTAGATTTTTCCATGGTTTTTTTTTTTGTTTGTTTGTTTCTCTGCTCTCACTATTTCCCACCGAATTTTATAATTAAAATATAGTTGTTTCATGTAAACATCTGGACCCAAGGCAGTCTATTTATGCAATGTGACTACAAAGATGTTTGGAGTAGTGGAACATCTGGTTTGATAGAGAGGTTTTGATACTTGTCTAAACTATGCAAGTTGTAATTTTTATTTTTCTATTCAGTGTTTGTAAAATAGTTTGATTTTCCACATTGTTGATACTTACTGAATATTGAAATCATATGGAGATCTTTTTTTTTTAAAGCATACGTACACCATGCCCAAGACAGACATTCTGATTCAGTAGACTGTGGTGGGGGGTCAGGCATGTATGATTTTCTTTCAGGTGATTTTGAACTAGACCACTGTTTGAGAATGAATGGTATAAATACTAATTTATTTTTACATTTTTAAAATGGTATTACTTTAAATTTTAAAAAAAAACACCTTTTTTTTAGTTACTTCTCTTATCTACTATACAGTTTTAAAAGAATGCTCTGGAGATTATTTAAACAATTTTCATTTACATTCATATTGCCATGGATACAACTTTTAAAAGATCCACTTCATTAAGTGGCATGCTAAGATTCTGATTGCTGTATTCATTTTAGAGGCAAAATTAGATTTCTCAATATCATCAATTAGAGAACAGACATATATTTTTGTTGTCAGATGGTTAACTTTAACATAACACCCTGTATAGTAAATCAAAGATTGGATTATAATTCAGAAATGATCGAAACAGGTTCTGATCTATGAACTCTAATGTTCAGTTTCTGCATTGATTAAAGGTGGGACAGGTTAGGTGTGTCCCAGGGTCCTTTTTGGCTTTAGCATACATGATCCCGTTTGTACTCTGATCCTGTGTGAAATACACTGGCAGCTGCTAACAGAAATAACAAGCACACGAGAGGCTGTCTTTGCTGCTTTCCAAGGACTGCTAGAGCATCCGCATTAGGAAACCCAGGAGCTAAGCTTCCTCTGTCCATCTGCCTCAGCAAGAAATGGCTTGGTTCACAACTTGATGTCAGGGTAGCAGGCCTTGGACTGTGAGCTTGCCTGTCAAGTTCAGTCCAGTTATATTCATGACACCTAAATTTGTCTGATTGACTGGCTGATGATGACTGGCATGTATACACAATTAACTCTTTAGACTCACTAGCCCTAAAATTAGAACCATATGTTCTAATCTACAAATGTGTGTGAGTGTCCCACGGGGGAATCACAATCAGGTACTTCCAAATGTCATGTATAGCTGTGATTTTTAGGTACATTTGCAGTCATACAGAATTTCATAGTCACTGACTGATCCAGTCCACACTTAACTATTTAAACTTTATTTTCAATTATTTCAAGATTATTTTGTATTACAATAGTTTCAAGAGTATAGCGTAGTGGTTAGACAATCAGATACTTTACAAAGAGTTTCCCCCAATATTTCCAGTATCCACCTGACACCATACATAGTTACTACAATATTATTGACTACATTCTCTGTACTGTACTTTATATTTCCATGACTGTTTCATAATTATGAATCTGTATTTCTTAATCTCTTCCCTTTAACAATCACAATTTCTTGAATATGTGATCAGTAAGTCTTAGGTAGATTTTTATACCTCCTTTCATAATAAAGCTGATCATCTAATCTCCCAATCTACCTTAATTCTCATCATATTTAGAACATGGTCAGAAGGGAGATTGCTCTTTATTGGGGGCCTCCTTAAACTTAGTAAGAGGCATGAGATGAATTAATGGCATAGCCCTAGCCCCCATATCAGAAAACTGCGGCTCACGAGCCACATGTGGCTCTTTGGCCCCTTGAGTGTGGCTTTTTCCACAAAATACCACAGCCTGGGCGAGTCTATTTTGAAGAAGTGGTGTTAAAAGAAGTTTAAGTTTAATAAACCTGGCTCTCAAAAGGATTTTCAATTGTTGTACTGTTGATATTTGGCTTTGTTTACTAATGAGTTTGCTGACCACTGCCCTAGAAAGTTTGGCTCAATGGATAGAGCATCTGCTTGCAAACCAAAGGGTCCTGGTTTATTTGGGGTCAAGGGCATGTACCTTGGTTGCAGGCTCCTCCCTAGCATGGGCCCTGGTTGGGGCTCGTGCAGGAGGCAACCAATCAATGTGTTTCTTTCACATTAATATTTATCTTTGTCTTTCCCTCTCCTACTCTCCCTAAAAATTAATGGGAAAATATCCTCTGGTGAGGATTAATAAAAAAAAAAAATGTTTTTTTATTGTGTACCCTGAAGAAGTAGAGAAGCAAAATCAAACTAAGATAAAGATTGGGAAGGTGAGGCAGAGCACAGAGATCTAGACCTAATTGAACCTCTACATGTACATTCATTATGCACAGAGGAGTCTCTACATATGGCACCTGAAAAATGTCACTGAATTAATAATTTAGATCATGATTATGTCCCTAATTTCCTACCATATTCTACTAAATAGACATTGTAATGAAAAGCATATTTTATTTACAATTATAGTTTAAGAACCCAAATGTAAACTGACAGTAATGAGAAGATGGTGTCACTAAATCCATTTTAATGTAAATTGCCGCATTTAAACTATTCTGAAAGCAGGAAGGGCAGTTAATGAACCTAGCACTGATATCCTTGTCAGAAATGCCTGGCTCGAAACCCTGATCTTCTGTTTCTGACTGGATGATGATCACCTCCTCATCATTTAGATGTTTATTGTTTCTCCTCATGAAACTCAAATTATAACAGTTTCTCTTCCCTCCCCTGATCCCAGCTATCAGCAACCCTGATTTGAATTAAAAAGGAACAACTCTTTGGCTATAAAAACAAATCTGTCTCTCAAGCAAGAGCTCCCTTGCTGTGCACACAGCCGAGGAAGCCATGATGTAATGAAGGTAATTATAACCTGAGCTGGCTGGTGTCATTGCAGCGAAGGGCCTGTCAGCATCTCACTGGGAATAACACTACTGCTGCCTCTGCTGATAGGAAACGCCACCACGTATTGGGCTCTCAGACACTTTAGGTCAAAGAATGCAACTTTTAATTGAAGACTGCTGCCAAATGCTATACTTGCACACAGTCTTTGGGAGGCTACCACAAGGGGAAAAGGACTTTCTTAAGTCCTTTCCTGGACTTAAGAAAGGAGCCATGAGAAGAATGATTCCAACTGAAGGTGTGAAAGTGAAGAAAACAAGTTTCTACAGCAGTTCTTTTTTTTTCTCCCTGTCATTTTTATTTCTACTCTCAAAAATGAGTTCTTTTGGTGGCATTTTAGCTTGTGTTACCCAGAGACCAAAACAATCAAATGAAAAGTTTATAGAAACTGAAAAAAATAAAATGAAATAAAGAGGTCAATGATCATCTTTAAATTCATATGGGGGGAAAATAGTTGCAATTTCTATCACATATAAAGTTCTCATCTTCAGATTATATAAAGAATGCTTAGAACTTGATTAAATAAATACTAACAACCCAACCGAAAAGTGGGCAACAAACATTATTGCATTTAATTAATGCAAATTAACATAAATGTAAAGAAGCTCAACCTCATTCCTAATACAAGAAATGCAAATTAAAATTGCATTGAGGTGCTCTTGCCCCCCTTTAAATTGCCAAAAATCTCTCTGGCAACGTATTCTGTTGCTTGTGTTGGCTTGAGAAAACAATCTCATCAGTTGTTGACAAGTGTGCAAAATGATCCCAACCCTATACATGGTGTATTAGTTTGTCCTTGCTGCTGTAACAAATGACCACAACTTTACACGCTTAAAACAAGACAAACTTATCTTCTATTTCTGTGAATCAGACCTCCCACACATGTTCCCATAGAGGTCTCCCAAGGCAAAAACCAATGTGTCAGCAGGGCTATGCTCCTTGTTGGAAACTCCAGGAGAGAATCCATTTCATTAATGTTCTAACACTGAAGTCACCACTTCTTGCTCATTTAGGTTGTTAACAAAATTCAGTTTCTTATGGCTGTCAGCTAAGGGCCATTCCCAGCTTCTATAGTTTCGCCTATACTCTTAGGCTCGTGACCTGTTCTTCCATCTTCAAAGAGAACAATGGCGTGTCCTCTTCTTGCCACCTCTCACAAATGCATTCCTTTTCCACTTTAAATGGTTCCCATGATTGTATTGGGCCAAGATAATCTAAGGCAACTTTGAAATCTCAAGATCTTGAATCTTATTCATATCTTCAAAGTGTTTTGGATGTAAGATAACATACTAACAGGTTTCAAGAATTAGAATAAGGACATTGTATACGGCACGATGATTTGATAAATATATAGATTATGATAGGATTCTCACTGATTATGGGCTTCTTTGATGGGTCATTATTCTGCTTACCACAGTGGACTATTTGTCAACATTGACTTTATTACAATCATGTGTATCTTTGTCGCAGTAATCTCACTTCTGGAAATGTATTTACATAAGTGAACAAACAAAATAGTCTCTGTACAACTATTCTTTGTAGTGCAGTTTGTCATACAGAAAAAAAAAAAAAAAATATATATATATATATATATATATATATATATATATATATCCCAAGTGTTTACTAGGAGGAGACTAATTAAACTATAATATATCCTCTTAATGCAGCTATAAAAGTTAGTATGAATAAACTTTGTATTATTTATAGAAATACTGCCAGAATATACAATCAGTAAGTAGAAAATCAGTTATATAAATGTGTGTATATGCATATACATAAAGTATATATATTGTATTTACAGTTGTTTATCAATAACACATACAAATATAGTATATATACCTATAAACTGAATTTATATTTGTTTATTAATAAACAACAGAATATAATATAAGAAAATAATAAAAGTAAATTACCTATAGGGTATAGATGTGCAGAAAAGCTAAGACCAGGACAAGGATAGAAATATGACTCCTAATTGACTACTTTTAAATATCATTTTGATATTCAAACCCTTTGACTGAATTACTTTTACAAAAAACATAACAGTAAAGTTTAAAAAAATTGAAAAACTAACTTTCAGAAAAAACACTAGATTTGAGGCAATATAATGTTGTTATTCACCAAAATAGCTTTATTTTTTATTCATATTCATTAATTTTATTATTTTTATTGATTTTAGAATAAAGGAAGGAAAGGAGAGAGAGAAACATCAATGTGAGAGAGAGACATCAATTGGCTGCTTTCTGTGAGTGCTCCAACTTGGGATCGAATGCTCAACCTAAGTACATGCCCTGACCAGGAACCAAACCTATGACCTTTCAGTGCATGGGACAACATTTCAACTAACTAAGCCACACTGGACATGGTAGAATAGCCTTTAAAAAGAAAAATAGGTATTTAAATGCATCTTACATAAGTTAATGGGGGGCAGAACCCTGGTTAACATGGAAGTAGCATTGGGAATAATGTGAGTTTAAAATCAAATATATTTGCACAGTAAATGTGTTTGAATGCCCATGGGTAGTTTTCCTCCAGTACTAACATGTGTTTTTTTGTTGTTGTTGTTGCTACTATAAAATACATTTTTATAAAAAATTAAATGTCATTAATTACAAATTTAACATTTACCCTGGCATGAATTTTCTGTCTCTGCAAAGCATAAGAAAAGCAAGTGAACCAAAGAGCAGTGGTTCTATACCCAGAGCCAGCACTGGGGTCAGCCTCCTGCACACCCCAAGTTTTTCAGTGTTTACTCTAAAAAATGAACCAGGGAAAGCACACACTGCTAAAATATTTTACCTCAATGGTAAAATCTGAAACTGTTTAGAGAGATGCAGCTTTTTTTTAATCACCTTGTTTTTCTATAAACATTCAAGAGATAGCATCTACAGAAATAACACATAGGTTCTTAATCATTTTTGCCACTCAGTGATGTAATGGAATTCCAAAATACATCGTGATTGAGGGTGTTATCTCAGTATGGCAGGACTTCATGATTTTTATTTTCTTCTTTCCCAAATATACATGTTAATTTATGCTCAGAAAGAATACATGTTATTTAAATTTTCATTATAAATAACTACCTTTATGTGTATTTTTCATACCCTATAATAATAATAATTTAAAATCCTATCAAATGTTTATCCACCAATCATCCCTATCAAGTTTATGATAGCCAGCTTGCCAACTGATTCTGTCCCTTTTCATTATGCCCATCAGGCTGTTGCCTGCACTGCTTTGCTCTGCACACTCCATTAAAAATGAACGAGGTACTTGGTCATCTAGGAATGAGAGAGAGAAAGAATGTGTGTGTGTGTGTGTGTGTGTGTGTGTGTGTGTGTGTGTGTGTAAAGAGTGAGGGAGAGAGGCAAGCCACTAGTTTTCTGTGAATAGCACATCCTACAAAAACCAAAATGTCTTCCAGAGATAAAAGAAATAGAAAAACCATATGATCACTTGTACTTTTTTTTTTTTAATAGAATAGGTATTATGGTTTGTAGCATATCATTTCTGTATATCAACTTCTTGACTGGTTGATTTAAAAACCAGCCCTCTGAAAATAGGAAACAGAAGTTTCTATCAAGAATTCTGCTCAGCCTAGATGACCAGGCACCTCCTTCACTTTTAGTCAGAAAATCAATCCTTTCACATGGCATTTTTTCCCATTGTATTAAAAAAAAAAAGTAATGCAATTAATGCATGCTGTTTAAAGTATCTGTCTTCAGAGGATAGTATTAGAACATATTGGTGTAATTTAAAAATACCCTCCCCCCGCAAAAAAGAGAAAAGTTTCCCTTCTAATCATCATGACTACAAATTATGACCAACCATTACCCTCCAATATTGTCTGTCATAAACCACTTCTGACTAAGATTCGATGATGCCCCCCTAACCCAGCAAGAGACCTGCAGATACAGCACAGTGCAGTGGGAGAACCCAGCTAGGTGGTAAGACTTGGATTCCAATTCCACTCCTTAAGTTAGCTCTGTGGCTTCAGTAGGTGACTTCACCCATCATCATCAACAGCTGTCTTTGTGAGAAGCCTGATTGTCCCACAGAACTGTTTGGGGGACTTGAGAAGACAACAAATTTAAAGCACTGAACAGTGTTTGACATTCAAGAAAGATCCCTTGCCCTCACTTCTAGCCTTGGGACTCTTAGAAAATTCACATGGACACAGCAGGAAATTTGGAATCTATTTTAAGAAGCACCTGCCACTACAGAAAGAAATTTACCACAGTTCACTTCAAAGCAAGAAACGACACTAATGTATTCTCAGCAGAGAAATACATTATTTATCCCCATAACCTTAACTGCTCTGGAATTCAAATGTGTATTGGTAGCTAAGCAAAGTCTGCATGTTGATATCCGACCTAGGCAGCAGTCAGATCCTGTTGCTACTGCTCCTGAGGAAAACCTGGGTGTTCATAGGTGGCCATACTCATGCTAAGACAAGTAGCAATTTCTATAAGACTTAAATAAGACCTGTGTGTACCTACCCATAATTTAGAAGAAGAAGAAAAGGGCATACATATATATTTATACACATCTATACACCTTTTTATAAGATTGTGATTACCTGGTTCATAAAAATAAATTACTGGTTTACAATTCTATCATTTTATTTAGACTCAAATTTATGGGTCTTATTTGGATTCCAGATTAGACAACAGAGTGTGAAGATACTGTTCACAAAGTATCTTGTCACCTTAATGAAAAAGAAATGGTCACGATGGGCTCAGTATATAGATCTTCTTGGACCTCATCTTAGCAAAGAAAACTAGAAGTTGGAACTGGGATGTGGGGAAAGAGACAAGCTATGTTGGATGTGAACAGTCCTTTTTACTCAGTTATATCTTTTGGTGAAACAGAAAGAAAATTTTCATTAAATCAATGAGTCTGGTCCAAGTGGTTCATCTTTCCAAGTAGCTCTGATTCCCTCCAGTTGTTTAATTAAACTATCAAGTTACCCAAACTGGTCCAGATAGGGGTGACCCATACTTGGCAAATCAGTGAGGTTGTCCCTGTTCTCTGGAGTGGGATTTAGATAAAGAATGGAAAAGAATGTCAAACAGTATAATCCCTATCTGCTCAGAATGTCCATCAGTTTGCATACATGTGCTCACACACAGGCACCAAAACACATTACACACATTCAGATTATTTGAGATTGCTTCCCAAGTCAGTCAGATAATCAGTAGCAAAATCTCAGAATGTCAGTGTTAAGTGGAGAAAGCCAAGCAGAGGGAAGCCTCTCTCCATTGTGGCAGTTGGGGAGATACAGAGAGATGACAGTCTTCCATGTGTTCCTGAAAACGGGAAAGAGAAACTCATTTTTACTAGAAACCCAAAAGTAAAAAAAAACAACAACATGCAGCCTCAACTTCATTCTGAATCAATCATCTGAATTACAGTGTATCTTGATGCTCCTCTTTCAAGTAGAGTTCACATTCTGAATCACACTAAAATCTGCTCTGCCAAACTGCACCACTCTGTGGCTTATCCAGCTGGCACTTAGAATAAAGCCTATTTTGTTACATCACAGAAATGTACTTGAAACAAAACTCTACTGAACTCAGGAAGGTCAGAAAGAAACAGAAAGTACAACAAGGGGAAAGCTTGAACTTCCCTGAACTTCAGAGGTACTTCATTTTGGTTTATAATTACCCTTGGGAAAGAGGATCAAATACGTTTTATTTTGCCACTCCATCAAGACTATAAATAGATCTTCACAGCACAAAGCAAACTGCAGATGTGCACGATCAGATGCAATTGGCTTGTGCCAGTGCCCAGCTCTATGCCTAGGCTGCAGCGGGTACCCATAGCAGGGCTGAATGGAGGGTGACTTTCACGCGTTACCCACAGTTCTGCCCATTTTCTGCCTTTAACTAGCTTCATAGAACTAGTTTCAATATCAAACAAGCCTCAAAGTTGAGAACATTGTTTTGCTATTGCTATCTTCTGTTCTGTTTTATAAAACAGTGAATACTTGAGGTGTAGTGCCAGGCATTCGGCTACATGTTGGAGATACAGGATACACAAGATGAGTCCCTCCCCTTGAGAAATGTACCAACTGATGGAGGAGACCATGAGACTGTTTTATAAGGGCTAAGTTAGAAAGGAGGCCAATCCTTGGAAAGCACTGGTGGGACACCTCACATGGATGTCACTTCTCTCCAGGACATCACTGACGGGCCCCTGACAAATCTGATTCACTGCTTCTCTCTTATATGCAGCTGTCATACACTAATTTATGGCAAAATAGTAGCAAAGTCTCAAATACGTTATTTGGTAATTATATAAAATAATGTATTACACTGTCACAAGAAAGATACTGTGTAGGACTATGCAGGAGATTTGTTTTTAGCTGTGTGTGTGTGTGTGTGTGTGTGTGTGTGTGTGTGTGTGTGTGTGTGTTTTCATCCTGATTTTCGAGTCCATAGAAAAGTCACTTCTCTAACAGAAAAAAAAAATAATAAGACTGTTAGTTGCAACCACACTAAATGTTTCTGATTCAATGGTTATACTTTTCCCTATGGCAAATTTGAGATAACTCACAGTTAACCACTGCAAAATTACAATGTGCTTAAAGCATGGAGAAAATGATTATATTTGGTAACAGAAGTGGAAAGTTTTTACAAATAATAATTAAATTTTTCTATAAATATTTGCAATGTTGGAATAAAAAGAATAAATAGTATTTTGCACATTTATTTTATGTGATGTCCCAATTGAGAATTAATTTCTTCAAGTATGGGATATTGTTAAATCACTGAGATTTCTCTTTTGTCACCACCAAGGCCATCATTACATGGTGTTTTGTTGTTTTTCTTGTTTGAGAATTGAATTATTTTAATCTACTCCATGAGTTGTTTACTGAGGCAGATAATAGGATGGGTATGATGCTGACAGGGAAACACATTCTTGCATATATATGCTAAGTTTATAAAGACTGAGGGTTTTGCCCATTATTACTCTATATAGTAGGGACTAGCCTAGCATTCCACAGCATTCTTTTGTGACTAGTTCTTTGTTCAAGCAGTCATGTGTCTTAAGCCATGGAAAACGAGTATTGATAGGTTTGCTATTAGATTTACCGCACACCTTTCTCTTCCTGTAGAAAACACCCCTTAACTCCAAGGGAAGTGCTGCAAGCCGAGGAAGGAAACCCACAATGGGGGTGTTTGGCTTTCAACACTTTCTAGAACTGAAATGTTAAGTATACATTTGAATGTCTTAATCTTGAAAAAATAAAGTAATTTTTCCTTGATATTTAAGAATAATTGTACCACCTTTAACTACAATATGCTTGCTGACATAATAATTATAATAATTAAAATTCATTGACTGTTCATTAGCTGCCAGGCCTGTGATTAAAGTTACTATAGACATTTGTTTTTATTATAGATCTTCTATTCACTTAGTCTTCACAACTCGGCAAGGTAGATACTATTGCTCACCTCACATTACAGATGAAGAAAGTGAACTTTGAAGTAGTTAAGTAACTTGTCATGAAATCACACAATCCTAGGTTGGTTGACGTGGAGCCTTTGCTCTTAGCCTCCCACAATATTTTACTTAAGAAAATCATTTCTGATGAAGAGAAAGAAGGGAAAAAAATACCATGCCTTTCAAACAACAACAAAAAAAAGTTAAAGTGGAATTCACACTTTAAGTAAACTTTAGGAAGAGAAAGTAGCTACTAAGTTTTCTTGTATACTTTAGAGTGTGCTTGTCTGTAGTTTGATAGATGGAAAAAAAAAATGGGAAGAGAAGCAGTTGAGGTGTTGGGGATAATTCTGAATCTGATAATCTATTCCTACCTAAATTAAATCTTGCATTTTAATAAATTTCAAATTGTCAAGCTAACTTTTGCTTGTAAATTTTCAAATGCAAAGTATGTATTTGCATGTATATCCGCAAATGCCTTTACTCTTATATTTGTATAGTCAAAGCTAATTGCATATATACATTGCTAGCCAGATATCTTTAATATTTTTTTATTGTGTAACATTTGACACATACAAAGGAATATATATAATAAGTATATAAACTACAAAGGATATAATTAAAATAAGTGCCTGTGATGCCATTAGCAAACTCAAAACATACAGGGTTGCTAACACCAATCATGTCATAGGTAGCTAGCTAGCTTTGTGCTCCTTCACCATGCAATTTCCAGCTCCCTGCCTTCAAATAGGTAACTGCCATCCTGAATTTGGTTTTATCATTTCCTTGCTTTTTTATTGAGGTATAACTGACATATAATCGTACATTAGTGTCCGGTGTATTACATAGTGATTCAGTGTTTGTACATATTGCAAAATGGTCACCACAAAAAGGCAGAGTTAACATGTCACCATACATAATCACAAATATTTTTCTTGTGATGAGAATTTTAAAATTTTCAACTATTCAGTCTAATATTATTAATTATAGGCACCGTGTTGTACTTTACATGTATATGACTTAATTATTTTATAACTGGAAGTTTGTATCTTTTGACCTCCTTCACCCATTTTACTGTCCCCACCCCATATCCTGCTCTGGCAACCACTAATCTTTTCTCTATATCTATGAGTATGAGGGGATGGGAGGTTTATGGTTTCATTTGTTTTATTTTCAAATATTTTTTGACATTCAGTACATTGCCTTTCATTTTGTTTATTTTCTATGCAGAAACTTTTCAATTTGATGTAGGCCCACTTGTTTACTTTTGCTTTTGTTGCCTTTGCCTTTTTCCTTTAAAAAAACAAAAAAACAAAAAACACCCCAACAATTTAACACAGGTGTATATATATTCCTAAAAAATATATGTCTTAGTTTTGTTAATCTTGAGCTTTCTAGAAATGGCATACCAATATGTACATAGGTAATTTTTGCAAACTTATTTGTTTATTCACCATTGTTTCATAGATTTATTCTTACTGTGAATGAATTGTTTCATTTGTTTCCATGGTAATATAACATTCCCTTTTATGAATATACCATCATTTATTAATTCTCTTATTAATGGCATTTGTTTCTTTTTTACTTTTATAAGTAGTGTTCCTATGAACATAATTGCACATGCCTCCTGTGTTATTTCATTTGGGTTGCTCTAACAGAATACCATAGACGGGGTGACTTAGAAACCACAGAAATTTATTTCTCAGAGTTCTGGAAGCTGGACATCTAAGATCAGGGTGATAGTCTGACCAGGTGCTGGTGAGGGTCTTTTTCCAGGTTGCAGACTGCCCGCTTCTTGCTATGTCCTCATGCATTGGAAAAAGCAAGGGAGCTCCCTGGCTCTCTTTTATAAGAACACTAATTCCATTGATGAGAGTTCTGCCCTTACAGCCTAATTGCCTCCCAAAAGTCCCACCTTTAAATACCATCACACTGGGAATCAGGCCTGGGAGAAACATGAGCATTTATTCTATAGCATCTCCTATGCACATCTCTTTCTAGGGATAGAAACTTTGGGAGGCTATTAATGAAAAACCAGTCCCTGAGCAAAGACTTGTGAAAGTAGTTTTTATTTTAATAAATGCTTGTGACATTGAATTGTACAATGAAAAATCACATCCTATCATTAAGTCTACATTTTGTTTAGTGTATTTCATAGTTGTGAATAATTGCCAATGAATTTCTCAAACATAACACATATCTATAACACAGCTGAAAAATACCAATAAGATCATTTGAACTTCTGTAGCCTTTTTGACCAGATAAGAAAGCTAAAGCATCTCATTTGTTTAAAAGGCTGGTGTAAGTGTTAAATCCAGGCTTGCTCAATAAGGAGTCTATTTTCACACTTGCTCTAGCAAAAGGAGTATAATTGGCATTTTACGTACACATATGTATAAATAATGGAAATAACATTCAAAACTGAAAAAGATGATAAAAAAGGAGCAGCCCAGCAGTGATGCCAAGTGTGTTGTTTGCAGCTACAGTCTAACCTCTTCCTTTAAGGTTCCTTGGCATTAGGATTGCTTTCTAACTTTAGCTATCCTTAGGAGAGGAAAGAACCTTATAGGGTGCCTGATTCAGTGCTGTTAAAACCAGAAGTCTTTAATTATGTTTACTCTTAATTGAAACATTGATCACAATGATATCACCCATCAGAACACTTTTCATTGCAAGTGACAGAAAACCAAAGCTCAACCTAATTGCACAAAAAGGCAAGTTATTGGGTCATGTTACTGAAAACTCTTGGGTAAATCTAGCTTCATTGACTCAGGGTCTCAAACAATGCCACAGGACATGATCCTTCTCCTGATTTTGGCTCAAATCTTATCCCTTTTGGCTGTCAGAACTATATGATCTCAGGTTTCAGTCTCCAGGAAAATGGGCACGCACTCCTCTCAGCCATCCCTGCAAAATAGCCTGCATTTCATGGACTCTGACCGGGCCACACACCTATCCCTATGCCAGTCTCTGTGGCCAAGAGAATGAAAGATTCTGCTTGGTCAGACCCTCCTTATCTGCCAGCTGCTGGTCAAGGAAGAAGTCAACCTTATCCAAAACCTTGAGCTGAGCCTGAAGAAGAATGTGATTCTCCAGGAAAATAAGGGGGTGTGCACCCTAGAAGAACATTGAAGAGATACTGAGTAGCAGATTTTGTTGTTGTTATTAATCCTCAGCTGAGGATATATTTTTTCTACTGATCTCTTAGAGAGAGTGGAAAGGAGGGGGAGAGACATGGAGAGAGAAACATCGATGTGAGAGAGACACATCAATTGATTGCCTCCCACACGCACCCAAACCAGGGCCTTGGATTGAGCCTGCGACCAAGGTAAGTGCTCTTGACAGGAATTGAACCCTTGATCCTTCAATCCCCGGCCCAATACTCCAAGCACTGAGCGAAACCAGCCAGAGCTGAGTAGCTGATTTTCACTTCAAATTTTTGTCGTTGTTCTGCAGGACTTCGTTTCGTATTCTAATCTCATTCCTCATTACCCTTCTCTTTTTCGTTGCTTTGGGTACAGCTATTTCATGTCCTTAAAGTTGAGGGGAATTGATTTGGGTGCCAAGCATCAGCCTCCACTGTGTCATACAGATAAGTCTATCCTCACCCTCTCATTCAGGGTAACCCACTACAGCAATCTGCAACTGTAGGCAGGAATCTGACATTCCTGCAGTCTCCCTCCAGCGAGTCTGAAGGGACTAGTTATGTCCTTCAATAGACTCAGAACCTTCCAAAGCAGTTTTTAAGCGTTTGCAACTCAAGATTTCTCTTAAGTTAGCTTATAATCATCTCAACTTTGATGTCAATTTTCTTTCATCCTCACAAATTCTGTTCTTCCATGTCAGAGAAGCTCTCTGCTCTTAGCACCAAAGCTGTTTAAAATGTGACGCTATACAGTGGCTAACAGTGACTACCGTATTTTCCAGAGTATAAAACGACCACTGTGTTCTAGTAAAAAGCCTGCTCAGATTGGCCAGAGTCAGAGAGGCGGTCTATTAAAAAAAGAACTGGTGTTGCCTCGGAAGTGGGGGGTAGTCTTATACAGCGAATATAGGCCTAAGCCTATGTTTTAACTGTAAAATTAGGGGGTCGTCTTATATGCTGGAAAATACATACCTACAAAAAACAGTCCTCACACACTGATACTTGCCTGGGCTCATTCCTGTGAAACACGTAGGAAACATACGCCCGTTAGTTACAGGAATCAATTTAAATGATAACGTTTTCAAATGGCCAACATCAAATAAACCCAGGGAGCAAACATCACGGCAACATGGTAAACAAGCTCTGAAGTGCAGCTGAGTGTGAAGGTGATTATCAAGGGACAGAGCTGGTGGGGATGGTAAGTAAACCAATCTACCGCCAGATAATCATGTAAATTTATCATACAGTGCACTCCATTACTTCTCCCTTAGATTGCTGCCACGCTCTCCCCAGCAGGTTAAAAAGGCAGTTCCTGAGCTCTTGCTGGCAAGTTCAATGCTCATTAAAAGCAGAGAGAGGTATTTCACGCGGGAGAAGATGGACATGAGAATTTGGTGTGTAGCTTGGTGGCTCTGTGAGGCATACATAGGGACATGAGTATCATTAATAAAATCACTATTGTCTTTAAATTCAGAATATCATTTATTACACACAACAAAGCTACTATTATAAACCTCACCAATGGAACCTCACTTTTTAGAACCCTACTTGTTATCCTTTAGTATTAAGCATATTTTTTACTAGTAAATAGTGCCATGGTACTTAATGCCAAGTAACATTTAGTAGATGCTAGGTTAAACAGTGAATATATCAAGAACACAATGGACTTAGAATATTTGAGTTGGTGTGAAATGATAAGAGGGGAGTTTACCTGACTGAAAAAGGGGTAAGAGAGTATTCCCAGCAGAAAGCATTATGTGCAGAGAAATAAAAATATATGACCCATTTTAAAAGTAACAAGTGAAGGAGTGATGGATGGGATATATTCATTTCTTGGTTATTTTACTTCTATTTTTTTTAAAAGAATGAGCATACTTTTGTAATATGTCTAGCAATTTTTAGACACAGATTTAGATGTAATTTTTATACTAGGCTAAAAAATTAGATTTGGTCTTACTCTGGGGCTGAAAGTTCCGTGTCTTTAAAAGTTGTCTTCATAAAATTTGGACGAAAAAATGGAAAGGAAAATTACTAAATTATATTTTATTATTATTGTCATTTTGTTTTTATTATGTTTTTTACCTATCCTTTTAATTACTCTATTAAGTTTACTCTTGAGGCATATGGAATAAAAATTATTTGGATGAGGTATGAGTCCTTCAAGCTTTAGTATTTCCCTGTCTGAGAAAGTTAAGAGGGATGAGAATGGAAACTCTTATGCATGGAGAACCAGTGATGGGAAAGGCACTGCCATACATAGTTAGCCACACAAACTCACTGAAATCAATATGTTTATCAATGATTGCTCAAAAGATTTTACCTTTTTCTGATTAAATCAGCCTCTTTACTTGGATGACTAAACAGGTTGGGTTAAGAAAAGTGGTTAATTTTTATGTCATTCATGTATTCAAATACTCATCTCACCTGGTTCCATAGCAACAATATGGCCTCCTACTGTCATTATTGGATTGAGTGATAATGGAAACCCAGAAAGACTAAAGAATGTACAATGTTTCCAAAGGGACAGTAAAGTCCATTGCAGGTTTATGTATAGCTCTGGCTTGCAGCACCAGGTATAACAGAACCCACAACAGGCTCTGGCCTTTGATGTCTCTCTGGAATCCTGCATGTGACTTCATTCTAACACCAGGCCTCCAGTGCAGATGGAGCTTCAGCATTTCTTACGAAGTACTAGGTATATTCTGTTAATGCTCCACCTCACTGGCCCTCATACCACCAAGAAAACCTGTATTTTTGTTCAAAACCATGTACCCACTTTGCCTAGATCATATATGACACTAGTAGAAACAAAACTGTATTCTCATAACAGTACTATTCAGCAAACTATCCACATAGGTTATGGACAATTCGGAGTATTTTAGAAAAAAAGGTCAATCAGGAGCAGAAAGGGATTGTTTCTGCCAGGGACACCATTTTCTTTGGTAAATCTCTGCTTTTGCAGGCCGATAGGAAAGATCTCAGGGAACACATGCTTGTCTTCAGGTTACCCTCTGATTAATTCTCTTCCTTTTGGAATAACTAACCACACATTAAGCTGGACTTTCAAGGAATATTTTCATTCCATATTGTTTAGTCAATCTCATGGAATTTGGTTTGGTTTGGCTTTTTCATGAGTCTGAGTCTTATAATCAATCACATACATACTAAATTGTACAACATCTGTTCTGTTAGAAACTTCTGTTAGGATAAAAAATTCAGCTGTGTTAAATGATAATAATGTTGAAAGCCTTTTCCTGGCCTCTCAATTTGATATTCTATTAAAGGGTCATTTTGTGGGCTTAAATCTTCTCATGAATTCATATGGAGACTAAAAGACCCTGCTTTCAGATGGCTAAGCAAGAATCCTCCTTTTCCTCTTTGCCTTTTCTTTTCCTAGACTTGCAATCCAAAAGTAAGCGAAGCCAAAACATCATCACTATGGAGATATCCGTGCCTTGTTCTTTCTTTCTCGCTCTGCAGTGCACACAACAGTGTAATTGATGCTCTGGTGCAGCTGCCAGTGGGGCTTTCCTATAAGAAATCATATTAGCCTCCCCTTTTAAATGTGTTTAGGGTAATAAGTCATCCTTGACATCCACCATTCATACAACAAAATGTCTGTGTTACAAATTCAGTCCCAAGCTTATCAAATAATTAATACCAGATTTGTAAGTGACACAGATGATGTCAGGTTTTTGTATGAAGTAGGACCTTGATCCCCAGCATTTACTGGTTGCAATCCTTTTGCTAACAGATAACATCTGCTAGTGGGTAATACTTAGTTTCAGAGAAGAACAGCTTTTAGTGATTTTATTCCTATGAAGTTTACTAGGTTGACAACACTTGAAGCCAAATGTTTTCGTTTAACCACCATAGAGCAAAAAATGGCCATGCAATCTCTTTCATAATTTTTTAAGCCGGGAGGGAATCACATTTCAGAATAAGAAGACTCCTGTTCAGTCCTTAGCTTGGACTTTCTTCAGAAATCACCAGTGAGCTCACTGCCTTTATACTTTTGGGTAAAGCCAATCTGCTGAGTAGGAAGTAGAAAGACATTCTATGGCCAGGATCAGATACAAACTGTCATCTAGGTGATAAAATAAGTGGTGAAAATACTCCCAAATCAGCAAAGTTTCTTACTGTTGGAGTGGCAGGTTACAGATAAACAAGGGAGGAATGAACAATTATCCATGAGTTTTAGACTTGGAGACCTCAGTATGAACTCATGTTAGCTTCATGTAGACACACAAAGGAAGATTTAT
Organism: Pipistrellus hanaki; assembly: GCF_964339955.1. Classification (NCBI taxonomy): domain Eukaryota; kingdom Metazoa; phylum Chordata; class Mammalia; order Chiroptera; family Vespertilionidae; genus Pipistrellus; species Pipistrellus hanaki. The sequence continues at coordinate 67,128,068 of NC_140506.1, read as the reverse complement.
AGATGTATTAATATACATGAATGAGTATAGACACATATAGGTTTTTATTCTATAAATTGAGAGGGCATAGAAGTAACAATACCCTAGTAGCAATCAACACCCAGATCTTATTTTCTAATTCTATTCTCCAATAAAAAAACAGGTTCCTTAGAGAGATCTTTTGCTAAGACTTGAATAAGAAACATACAAGATAATATTGGAGCATCTTGTAGTGTCAGAAAGTAAGAACAATAGCAAAAATAAAATAAAATAAAATAATCTATAAAATAGAGACCAACTGAAAAAAGTTTCAGATGGCCAAAATAGTAATCTAGTCAATAAAACAGTATAGGATTATAACACAAAAATATTCTATCTTCTATATGTATAAAAGTGTCCCCTCAGGAGTTCAACCAGGAGACCGGGAGTTTGATCACTTGCTATGATGTATGCTGACCACCAGGGAGTGGCACGAAACAAAGGAAGGCCCCAGCCAGCATCTGGAAGGCCCCGATCAGCCCTGTCACTGGCCAGGCCTAGGGACCCTACCAGTGCATGCATTTTATGCACCAGGCCTCTAGTATATATGCCTAATATGCTATATATATATATGCCTAATATGCTAAGTGTCTGACTGTTTGATCTGTCACTACAATGTGCATTGACCACCAGGGGGCTGCTAGGGTTCGGCTGATCGGGACTGGGTGAGATGGGTCAGACACACCCTGGAGCCCTCTTGCGGTCCCTCCTCAGACCCTATCGTGTACTGGTGGGGTCCCTTGGCCTGGCCTGCACCCTCTCACAATCTAGGACCCCTTAGGGATGTCAGAGAGCTGGTTTCAGCCTGATCCCCACAGGCCAGGCCAAGGAACCCCACCAGTGCACAAATTCCTGGACTGGGTCTCTAGTATAAAATAAACATCCATGAATTAATATTGATAAAAATTATTAAATAAATAAATGGAGGGAAATAGGAAATATGTAAAGAATTCAAAATAACTCAGGTTGATCTTTCACCCTCAGAGAAATGGAACATAACTCCCTATTCCTTAATGTGGGCAGTGCATAGTAATCTCTTCCCAGAGGCTAGAAGAGTAACCTCAGCCAGGTGGTCAAGGTTAACATCAACAGTGTAAGTCAATGTTAATAGCATGTAACCTTGAAATACTTTGATAAGAAAGGAAGTCTATGGCCTTTCAAAAACCTATAACCCTCTTCTAATCATAAGAAAAACATCAGCCCTGGCTAGGTGGCTAAATTAGTGGGAGTGTCACCTCATAAACCAAAAGCTTGTGGGTTCGATTCTGGTTAGGGCACATTCCTTGGTTGCAGGTTCCATCCCCAGTAAGGGTATGCGTTAGAGGCAATCAATATATATTTCCCTCTCACATCAATGTTTCTCTCTCTTTCTCTCCCCCTCCCTTCCTCTCTCTAAAAAAACATATCCTTGGGTGATGAGAAAAAAAACACAACAATACACATTAGACAAGCTCCAATTCAGGGGCATTTGCAAAACACCTGACCAGTACTTCTCAAAACTGTTCATCAAAAACATGGAAAATGTAAGAAGCTGACACAGACAAGAGAAATCTAAGACAACATGACAATGTAAATATTACATGATATAATGGAAATCCTAGATGGTGATCATGGAACACATAAAAGGACAGTAGATAAAAAAATAAGGACATCTGAGTAAAAGTGGGCTTTAATTAATAATAATATATTAATATTGTTTCATCCATTATAATAAGTGTATCCTACTAATGTAAAATGAACTGGGCCTGGGGCCTATGAAAACTCTGTATTAACTTCATAATTTTCAATAAAAATCTAATTTTACTTTAAAATTTAAAATTTTATTTAAAACATTAAATGCTCCCTAATTTACTTCTTAATATTCACATGAACTTTAATTAGATGTCAATATTTTTATGGCATCTAAGTTAATTTATTATGTTCTGTTGTCCTATAGATTAGTGAGTTGGTTCTTCTAAGTGCATTAACCAAAGCTTTCATTTTACCCTGAAAAAGATCTATCAGTTGTTAGGGAAATCTATTCCAAGTTGTTCATATGCTGTCATTTTGATTATTATGTCATCTCTGATAAAAGACCACTATAGCTTGACACTCAGTTTTATTAAAACTCTATTATCATTATCCTTCTAAAAACACTCTAAACTTTGGTCAGTTTCGCTCAGAGTGGTAATGAGGGCGGAATGTATCACCGCAAGCCTAATTCTTCCCATTACATTCCTGCCTCTCCATTTATGCTAGGCTAAGAGTGTTATTTGACTGGAAGATCATTCTGTAACCTTCAGATTACTGCTGGGTGGCTTCAGCAGAAAAGGAATTACCAATGCATTAAATTTGAATTAGCTCTGAGAAATCATGCAGATGTATGCACAGAACATTATAGCAATACTGTCTCCCAGGCACAGCAGAATTGCTTTTATGCAGTTTTAAAGAATCACTTGAGCAACCCTTAAATTGCACACATGATGAAGCTGAGCCAGCATCTTCTGTTACATTTTTTGAAGAAAATCTACAGCCCAAATCTAGCCTTTCAGGAAGTTGTCTCTCAGAGAAACCTGATCACCCAGGGACTGCTGCTGAGTGGACGGTTTGGGCTTTCGCCCCGCCACATCGGAGCGCCCTGGCAGAGTGACTGCAGAAGTGTCACTTAGACTAATGATTATGAATTATGCAGAGGGTCATATCCTCTTAGTTACAAGTCATTTACACGATCTCCCTCTAGACTGCCTTGCCTGCTGCATTTTTTTCCCCCTTCTGCTAGGAAATAACGCATTGAATAGATGTTCAAAGTTGAATTTATTGACATTCTATTTTTCTTCCATAATGCCAAGCTTGTAAAAAAACAACCAAATGAAAAAAAAAAAAAAAATACAGGACACCTATCCTCAGTGACATTACAGCAGTAACAAGTCTTGGTTTATTTGGTTCCTTTTCGTCTGTCGGGGTGCTTCCCATTTTAAAGGGCTGACAGGTCTAACACCTCCCTCGCTGTCTCTCCCTTCTATCTGCAGTCACACTGAAGAGGTGGCATAAAGAAGTGTGCATGGGGAAAGAGAACACAGCTGGTGCTGAATCCGCACATCTCACTCTGATATATGTACTGTTTCAGTAACCTACTTAGAAGGAGGGAACACCAGAAAAACCAGAGGATCTCATTCTTGACATTAGAAAAATCTGTCAAATTTAACTATATTTTAGGAATCAAGGCTCAGAGCCTACACTGAAGGTAAAAGAGACAGGTCATAGACAATTATGTACCTTTTAATAAGTAACTTATTCATGACTGTGATGGGTGAGGAAGCCAGCTGTAATATAGGGATCTGCTTTTGTGTTGCTTCCTGAACACAGATTTCAGTGGGATGTGTGAGTAGCAACTGCCCTCTTCCCAAAAGCGCACCATCCATGACCAACTTCAAAGTCAGAGACTATTTCTCATAATAAAGCCAGCCTGGAGCAGGGAGAAGTATCTTTTCCAAACTGAGCAGGAAGCGTGTGCCTAGGTGATTGCTGAGCAGGGCAGAACCTGTCCAGGCTTCATGGCCAGCCTTGGATCCAACAGGCCCCGGTGCTTGTTGACATATCGGGGGGTTCTTCAACCTTTAAAAGTGCCATTGAACACAGACTTTTTCGGGGCAGCTACCCTGACAGCTGCACTTTGAAAAGAAGCCCTTGCCGCCGGAAAAGAGCGGGGCCCAGTGACGCTAACAGAAGGATGGTGCTCTGGGGTGCTGTTCACACATCCAGCAAGGCGGTGACAGAGTGGCTCGGTGATGGCTCAAGCAGCCACATCTTGCTGTTTTTGAAGGACCTGTGGTGTTTGTACAGACTTTCTGTGCACAAGCGTTTCCCTTTATAGTAGAGCAAGAAGTTAACATAAAAATGCACCACAAGATTTCATTCCCCTTATCCATGTATGCCTCCAGAACAAACACAGAGCACAGTGAAATGGCCGTTAAAGGCCCCCCATGGCAGGATTACTCCAGAGATAGCAGCCAGAGGGGTCCTTTTAACAGAGTTCTATGTGCCACTCCTCTGCTCACGCTCAAGAGTCCTCCAACCATCTCAGTAAATCAAGGTGCTAGGATGGCCTGTGGGCTGACAACTCTGCTCCTCCACCTCCTTTCTCTTCCCTGTCACTCACTCTGATGGCCACGCTGCCTCAAACAAGCTAAGCTTGCTCCAGTCCACACACTCAGCTTGCAAAGCTCTTCCCTCAGGAATCAATCCACAGGCTCTTTTCCTCGCTGTCTTCAGGCCTCAGCTCAGACGTCATGCGGGGCACAGATACACTCAGGACTCCCCATTACCAATAACAACCCTCACCTAGACATAACCTGCCCCCTGCATGGCTTAATTTTTCTAAATCACACACATCCCTTCACAAACACATGGTATATTTTACTAACTTCTTTGTCCATTCTTATTTCCTCTGACAAAAACGTTAAGTACATGGGAGGAGGGGTGGACTTTGTTTTATTAACTGCTTTTTTTCTGGAATCTAGAAACTGCTTGTCATATAGAGGGTGCCCAGTAACATTTGTTGAATTAAAAGAATACATTTGAATGTGTGTTTTGTCCCTTTTCAGCCTAACATCCCTCCCCCCCCCTCTTTCTCACACACACACACACACACTCAGACACACACACTCAGACATGTACACATATCCAGTTCAATTAGTTTTAAAAGCCTTGTTGAAAAATGCTATTTTGAGACAGACCATGGACACAGGATTCTCAGATGTAAAAGACAGAAGTACTTCTTCCTAGCATAGATAAACAAAAACAAAAAAATCTTGAGCCCTGAAGTAAGAAGCAGATGTCCAACATGTTTGGCCTATGGTGCACATATGCTCTGTGGAGCACATGCTTGGGCACTGTCCCACTCTCATTCCCTTGGCCTCCAATCTACAGTGCCACACAGGGCAATAAGCAAAGGCTGGCAGCAGAATACATTGCATGTTCTTTATATTTTGTAATATACAGATATGTATGGTTAGTGATGAAGAGTTTACATTACAAGGTGTATGTTCAAATATAATTTTTTAAAATATATTTTATTGATTTTTTACAGAGAGGAAGGGAGAGAGAGAGAGCTAGAAACGTCGATGAGAGAGAAACATCATCCAGCTGCCTCTTGCACACCCCCTACCCGGGATGTACCCGCAACCAATGTACATGCCCTTGCCTGGAATCGAACCTGGGACCTTTCAGTCCACAGACCGACGCTCTACCACTGAGCCAAACCGGCATCGGCCAAATGTAATTTTATCATTTAAAAATATATATACCCAAAGTGGAGAATATTCATGTTGTTGTTATATATATGCAGGTGCTTGTACCAGGTAGACTTTTAAGTGCCCAGACTTGGCACAGTTGGGTAAGCTGCCCCTTCATTCAGAGTACTGTCTGGGTGTGCAATGTGCAATATTAGCATTATTTTGATTGACAGATCCTTACATGTAAATTCAGATACCTAGAAATGACACCCTAAATCAAGGATGGAAAGCTGACCTCATCTTTGTATGCTTTCAATTGACCAATTTGACTATGTGGATGGTTGTGTTGAGGAGAGCTCAGATACTGTGTCCGGGCTCAGTGGAAGAGAAAGCAGAAGAGTCCAGGTCTGCCATGGATTTCAAAAAGGGTTGGGGGTGACAAGCCATGCACCTTTATTTGTCATATCTACTTTAGATGCCAGCAGCAGTTCCAGGCTTGGGAATATACTAACTATATTCAGAATTAGCAAGGGATGGGTACATGTCTGGTCTGACAGGACATATTCAAAAATCGTCATTGTACAGATATTTTTATTAATGCTATAATGTTTATTTTGAAATTCCGAATAACATCAGAAGGAAGTGAGATCATTTATGCCTGGCAGAAAAAGGCAAAGCATACTTAAATGCTGAGAAACATTAATCTATAGATTCATAAATAACTTTCTTCTTTCCTCTTGGCAATGCATATTGGTCTAACAGAATTAATGTAGCACCTATGTATAAGCCACCAGGCTGGACACTCTGGACAGTTTTCACAATTGAGCTTATAATTGCTGAATTAAATGTACATCCATGTGTTTTTACTGAAACTCTCTATCCATTAAAAAGCTCCTATCTTCTCTCTATCCTGATAACTACCATTCTATTTTCTGTTTCTAAGAGTTTGATACTTTAAATCCTCATATAATTTGTATCATTTAGTATTTGTCTTTTTGTAATTAATTTATTTCACTTAGCATAATGTCCTCAAGGTTCATCCATGCTGTAGCATGATAGCATTTCCCTTTTCAAGGCTGAATAACATGCCATTGAAAACAAATGTAAATACCACGTTTTATTTACCCATATACTTTTTGATAAGCATTTAGATTGCTTTCAGCCCTTGACTATTATAAACAGTGCTGCAATGAACATGTGTACAAATGTCTCTACAAGTTCTGGTTTTTAATTCTTTTGCATATATATCCAGAAGTGGGGTTGCTAGATCACATGGGAATTTTCTTCTTAATATTTTTTCTAGAATATGTTTGATTTCAGAGAGAGAGAGAGAGAGAGAGAGAGAGAGAGAGAGAGAGAGAGAGAGAGAGAGAGGAGAGAAACATCAATATGAGAAATACTGATTGGCTGCCTCCTGCACACCCCCTACTGGGGATTGAACCCATAACCCAGGCATGTGCCCTGATTGGGAATCAAATTGGTGACCTCCTGGTGCATGGATGATGTTTAATAAACTGAGCCACACCAACTAGGCTACAGTAAGGAAGGTAGAAGAGGGTAAAAGGGGGTGGGGCCTAAATGGTGATAGGAGACATGAATGGCAATTACACAATACAATATACAGATAATGGATTATAGAATTGTACACTTGAAACCTATATAATTTTATTAACCAATGTCACCCCAAAAATCCAACAAAAAATAATTTTTTAAAAAAGAAAGGAGGTGCCCAGTTGGCTTGGCTTAGTAGTTGAGCATCGAGCTATAAACCAGGAGGTCATGGTTTGATTCCCAGGTTACAGACTCAATTCCCAGTGTAGGGTTTGCAGGAGGCAGCCAATGATCAATGATTCTCATCATTTATATTTATCTCTCTCTTTCTCTCTCTTTCTCTCTCTCTCTCCCCTTTCTTTCTGAAATCAATAAAATATATATTTTTTAAGAAAGAAAGGGAGGGAGGAAGTGGTGATTTATCAACGTTCTGCAGTAATTCCAATAGCTATATAGTCTATATAGCTATTTTGTACCCCAAAATCTTGATACAAAGAAGAGCATGACCATCTTGTCAAGGTTTCTTCCTTTCATCAAATGAAAAATAAAAAATCCAAGAGAGCCCCCCTCTTTATACTTGCATGGGATTGTTCTATTTGGGAAGGGTGAAGACCCACTAAAATACTACTATTTCTCCATTATTTCTTCCTCTGCTCTGACTTTCCATAGTTCCTTGTACCACTAACAAGACACTTACTGGAATTGAGAGGATACTGCAGGTTTCTATCTTACTAAATCTTGCCCATTTTAAGGCATCTTCACATCCTGAGCACAATGCCTTGCAGGTAGTTTGCACTAAGCTGATGTTCTTTGATTTGAATCCATTCAGCTCCAGGTGGCATACTTAAATTACAGTACCCAATTTTGCCTTCTCACTAATGAAGAACAGGTTAGTAGGGAAGGTTTTTGAGTCATGCTGGGTATCTCCAAGTGCAAAGACCCTAAGGCGAATAGCACCTAAGAGTCTGAGTCAGTCCTAAGAGAATTTAACTTTTGCAATTTTTTCAGCTTCTGACATATCTCCCATGTGACAAGAATGTAAAAGGAAAGGAAGCAACTGTTGTAAATAATAGCATGATGATATTTAAAGAGAGAAAACACCTGGGGGAGGGGTTATCAGAATATCTTAAGGAGACTTTGTAATCATTGATAATTTTTCCAAATACCATGCCTGTATTTCAAGCTTCAAGGAAAATAGGGTACATGGCTGTCACTTTGGAATCAAATTAAGTAAATGGTGCCCTAATGGCCTAAAAGAATTAATGTATCTTCAACATGTGAGCCATTTCCTTCAGGGAAATAAGGTTCTTATTAATCTGGACAAAAGATTCATGAAAAAAGGCAAGTATCAGAAATGTGATCCCCATTTTGGGACTGGAGCAAGCAAGACAGAGGAAATTGAAATGACTGACCTTTGTCATAAAGGGAGACAAGTGTCAGAGCTAATTACAAGGGCCATTCTGGCTTCCTCTTTCAAATTGTCGCACTTCAGCAATTAGAAATCACTTATGCTCTCAATGCCGTATTAAACTGTACTTAGATTCATAGACTCAGAGTCTTGCCTGGATAGAAAGAACCTTGGAGGCCAACTGCTTCATTTTTCAGGTGAGGAAACTGATACTCAGGGACATGATAAAACTTGTCCAAAATCTCTCTCTCTCTCTCTCTCTCTCTCTCTCTCTCTCTCACACACACACACACACACACATATAAAACACACCAAAATTTTTTAAGTCTTGACACTAAATCTAAAGCTCTTTCCTTTGGTGATGCTATATTTTGGATCAAAGCTGCCCATTTTAAATTTTTTTTAATCATCTTCTATAACAAGCATGTATTATACAACCCTGAATTCTTTAAGCAAGTTGTAAAATGTTAAAATGTGCTCACCTCATGTACTACCACTCCTAGGACTCCCTTTATGAGATTAACATGTATCCCTTGTATAATAATGGCTTTATTATACATATAGGAATGCACAGTCTGCCCTGGAGGAGACCCTCTCCTTAGGTACCGGTAATACCCAGAGCATGCTTGCCCACTGTGTTGAGGTTGATTTATGTACCTATCATTTCTACTATACTGGTAGTTCATTGAGGATAGAGACTGGATCATACTCATCTTTATACCCAAAAAATCTTAATACAAAGTAAACACTATGAATATATTAAATGGTTTATTATTTACTCTTTACATGACAATATTCTATAAATGATCTATGACTTTATCTGAAACCAATTAGTATTTTAGGTGATTTAATAAACAACATATCTTGGCTCTTCTGGGAAAGGATCTCCTAAAATAGTTAAACAGATAGCAGCTTCTCCTCCCTCTGTCACAAAGAAAGAAGCATCCTATGGCTTGTCAAGTCTAACTCCTCCATCTTGTTATAGAATCTTATCACATCAGTTGGGCATTGTTTCATTAGTCATTCCTGGATTCCCGGTCTCCCTACTCATATATTGCCCGCTAACTATCTACAAACAAACTGACTTAAAAACTTTCTCTTGCCCTGGACAGTGTGGCTCAGTTGGTTGGAGCATGGTCCAATTTAATCGAAAAGTCACAGGTTAAATTCCCAGTCAAGAGTACATACTTAGGTTGCAGGTTTGATCCCCAGTCGGGAGTGTGTGGTAGGGAACCAATGGATGTTTTTCACATCAATGTTTTTCTCTCTCCTTCTCTCTCCCTCATCTGTCTTTCCCTTTCTCTCTCTCAAATCAATAAACATATACAAATGTTAAAATAAAAATCTTTGCTTTTATTCTACATTCTCCAAAGACCACTATTCTATTTTCTCTACTTATTATTTATTTTTTCTTTCTTCATTATATATTTGACCTAAAATGAATGAATGAATGAATGAGAACTTCAGAGGCTAAGCTTGCCTCTTTGAGCCAGCAGGCCCAGTTGCCTCTCAGTTCTTTTCCTGGACACTCCAGGACTCTATGGTTCCCCTTGATACACATCAGTACTATAACCTGTTTTGTTCCCCAGAAGTGAATACTGGTACTTGCTCTTTGGCTTTTACTCTGACTGAATCATATTTAATTGGGGGTGGAGGGTGGAGGGAAACAGGTGGTTGATCACTCTGGTAAAAACTTAACCTTATATATAACCCACCTCCCAGATACCTAAACCAAAACACAGGTCTTCCTTACAGATTTATTTGAAAAGTTGGTCCCAGCATCATCACAATTAAGATCAGAAATAAAACCTTGTCAAGTAAGAAAAAATATTGAAGGAGAAAATTCAAAAATTGGTTTCTTAATTTAGAATGTCATCTGACACAGAAAACGCAATCATTATCCTCTCTACCCCAAATCAGGCTGTAAGTTCCCAAAACTGTTCTGTGTTACCCGGGCACTTCCAGGAAATACATGCTCTTGGTGATGGCAGCTGATCGCACAACTCCTCTCTGAACTTCTCTCTGAGTCTTCATCTCTTCCTAATCAACCTGCAGCCCAAAGTATCCTCTGCTCTGGCCACACCAGCCCTTCTGAGATTTTGGGTCACAGGGCCATCATTTTTATCTTATGAGCTGCTCTCCGGGGTCTTATGGATCTCAATTCAGCCACTGGGTTGGCCATGTCAGTTACCCTCCTGTGAAAATACCAACAGCAGTTGTTGCGTATATACCAGGAAGATTACAGTATCCTTAAATCTCCACTGATGCACCTCACCATCAGTGTGAACTTGTCAGGATCCTTGGCCTTAAAGAGCCTTAGCATCCTCAGCAGAGAAACTAGATGTAATAATTCATACCTTGGGTATTATAGGGTAATTTTTCTTAAAGTGGCAGCAAATGATGTATATAAGGAAAATGGTTTTTTAGTTTAGTTTATATAATGTTCAGTGTTTTTATTATAGCAGGATTTATCACAAGTGGCACTGTGGATAACTTCTCTGACTTGTGTGCAGTATCTGACTGCAGTAGTTAAAAAATGTCTTACATGGATGTAGACCTTGTGAAGCCATGGGTCAAATCTCCTCTCTCTCATAAATTTCAACCATTGTATAAATTTATGTAATAGTCATTCATTCATTTCAGGAATAATTATTGTGCATCTAGTATAATGTGCTAGGTGTTATGCTAGCTGCTGGATTCAGAGTTATAAGCAAGAGAAACAGAATCAATGTCTTCATGGAATTTAGAAGCCTGTGGATGGGTTAAAAGGGACAGAGTGAGAATTACAGGCAAAGCGAACTGCAAGTGAGAAGGCCTGTGTGTCCCGGGATATTTCTCTGCTAAGTGACCATGGTTCCCCTCATGGGCAGAAAGCACAGCTGTAGTCTTAACTACCAAGTGACAGGCCACCTTTGAAATTCAAGAAAGTGAAACAGGACTCCTTTAGGTACAAATGGGTCGGGTGCTGGCTTTCTTCTTATACAATGGTGGCCATTTATGGTTGGACAGTAACAGGTGGAACCAAGGCTGTTCTCAAAAGACTCCATGAAAAAAGCCATGCCACACATCTGCATGCTTATTTGAATTTCCCTTCTCTCCCCCTCTAATGGGCAGAAAATCTGATCTGAGCACCAAAAAGGGGTTATAAAAGTCATGGATTTGCTCCTTCTTTCTATATTTAATAAACTCCAAGTGGTTCTCATAAAGGAAATTCTGCATCAGCCCCTTTTCATATTGTAGTGGTAGAGGAGTATCGATATTGTGTGGGGCAGCTCTAGGATTCAGACTTTAAGCACAAGGGCAAGCCTGAGTGCTCAGCCTCACCTTCAGACTTGAACTTGCTCTGAGAGGATGAAAAGGGCATGGCACAAATGAGGATGAAAGAAGCCAGCACAGATAGGGGGGAGGGGGAGGTGGCAGGAGATAAAGCTGATGAGATAGATGGGGGTCAGATGACACATGGCCATGTTAAAAAAAAAATGATTCTTGTATAAAAGGCAATGAGAAATGCACTGCCTTTTTAAAGGTTCAGAAAAGCAAATGAATGCAAAGTACAAAAGAAATCTCAGAGTGACATAAACATTCTATTGGGGGAGGGGGGGGGAACAGCTCAAAATGGTCATTGGGTTGCTATGACTTTCCTTTGGTAACTGAAGGAGACACAAGGAGAACATCCACTTATGTCATTCCCTCAGGAGCAGAGCATCCCTGTGTCCCACAGGGACAGATTTGGAATAAACCTGGAAAGATCATATGACACTGCTCCCTGCTAACACATCCAGCAGTCAAAATGGAGAGAAGGTTGGCTTTAATAGTGTCACAGAAAATATATGTATGAAAAAAGATATCTTTACGCACACACACACACACACACAGGCACGCATGCACACATGTATATCCACACAAATGTATATATAATATATATTTATATATATTATATTATATATACATACATACAGCAGTAAAAGTAGGTTTGCAGTTGTGACATTCTTTTGAGTTAATAAATCTATTGTAATAATCAGAAACTTCATGTCTTTTTCCATATGAACAACTGTGGACCTACTTTTGCCAACCTCCATGTATTTAACACTCTGTTGCTGCCTTCTAAAGCAATTCCATCTTAGTGGCCATGGGGGTTTAGGAGGCATGTAGGAGAAGGGTCAATGGAAGGAGACCCAGTGCAGGCTGCTGAGGAGAAACTTTAGTGAGAAATAAAATGTGTTTCTTTGATAAAACTTTATAGTGTGATTTCTATTTTCCAGGCTCATTTTAAATAATGGGGACACAGTAGGAAATAGAACAGACAAATTTTTCACCCTCATGGAGCAACCTGAAGAAGGGAGACAGATAATAAACCCTCTAGCTAAGGAATATATCAGTACAACAAAGGGTAATTAAATAGGGAAGAGAGAGGGTGTGCTGTCGGAAGGCCTCCCAGATAGGGTAGGGTTTGAGCAGAAACCTAAGGGCAGAGGGAGGCTGCCATGTGACCATCTGGGGAAGGGACTGAGCAGTGGGAGCTTTAGGGCAGTTGCTCTAAAATAGCCCATGCTGGTGCGGAGGACACAAATTGTCCAGAAAGGGAGCAGAGGGCTGACTCGACTTCAACAAGGAGTTTTATTAAATTGCTTGCTCTTTGGTGGGCAATAAATGATCTCCATTCCCTCATGCAATCCTTCAATAAAATCCTCACAACTGGCGCTTGCCAGTGGAGAGAATGCAGTAAATGCTGAGTTTTGCCTTACTATTGCTTCTAGGCTATAACTGCAGGCTCTGTTAAAAAAAAAAAAAAAAAAAAAAAAAAAAAAAAAAAAAAAAAAAAAAAAAAGCAAAAAAAAATAAAAAATAAATAAAAAACAACTCATAACACCTGCATTAAAGTAGGAATATTATTAAAGGGAGATATATTGAAGGGAAGGTTATATCTTAAAACTAGTTGCAAGTTTCAAGAGCAGAAATCTGACTCTAGGGAGTTAACCTGTGAACCACACCAAGACCTCCAATGAGGGCAGAGGAATTTTCCTTACCAGCCGTCATATCTGCATAACCTTTTAACAAAACACCATCCTAGGACTTGCATTCTCTGTGTTTGTATATGTAGGGTATATCTGTTCTCACCGATTTGCTTTACAAGGTCCCACCCCCCACCCCCCAATTCTCAACCTCAATTCTCAGGGATTTTGGTTGTAGGTGAGCACCTTCCCCTTCCCCAGAGTAGGGGGTGAACTCTGAGTAACTCAAGCCAATCCACTCTTCAGTGCTGTTGCTCACAATGCTCAGGATGGCACAGGACCCAGGCAAGCCCAGTCAAAGTGACCCTGAGAACTTTTGCTAGGATTTTGGGTTACATTTGTTTGGGTTAAGCAACAGGGTGGGTTAAGCAACAGGAATGTATTCACAATTTCTGGAGGCTAGAAGTCAGAGACCAAAGTGTTGGCAGGGCTGGTTTCTCTTGAAGCTGCTCTCTTTCATTTGTAGGTGGCTGTCTTCTCTCTGTCCATTTGTGGTCTTCTAGTTGAGTGATTCTGTTTCCTAATCTTTTCTTGTAAGGACACTAGTCTATTGGATTGGAGCTCTCCCTATTCAACTCAATTATCTATTTAAAGACCCTAATTCCAAATAGTCACATACTAAGTTATTGGGAGTTGGGACTTCAACATATACTGTGGGGGGAGACACAATTCAGCCCATGGCACTGAGACAAGGATGGTTTTTCATGGGAGCCATCCCAAGAGATTTTCCCTTTTCCTCAACAATAGTTGTGTGTTGAAAAAAGGCAGCAATTCTGTGACCTAGACGGATAGTGCAAGGTTCTTTGTGAAAACTTTTGAACTGTTATATCAAACCTCACCTACGGAGATAAATGAGGCTTTTCTGTTCCAAAGACCAATGCATTGCTTTTGTACTTACACTCATTTTTGTCTGTGCTACACCCATTTGGTTTTCTATTCATCACAATTAAATTATTCCTTACAGATGAAGCTCAGAGTGAGTTCATTGATCTAAAAAAATTAATAATATATGGGATTTATATTCAAAGTTCAAATCACTTGTTCCCTGTAGCACCAACTGAAGTATCTCTCCCTCTCTCTCTCTCTCTCTCTCTCTCTCTCTCTCTCTCTCTCTCTCTCTCTCTCTCTCTTTCTCTCTCTCTCTCTCTCTCTCTGAATTTCAAACCAGTCAAGATCCCTAGATAGCAGTAGGACACAGAGATAACATAAATGTAGCACAAATTAGAATACCTCTTTTTCTTCTAAAGAAAGCAACAAAATAATACTCTAGGCTAGTAAGTACTCAGGAGGCAATTGAGAACACGTGTTTCTAAATTTCACCACCAGTTACAGTGATAGTTTTTTATTTGTCTTTGAATACAGGTAGGCTTTTTGCGGCCTAGTCTTAGTCTTCCCTCCTTTTAAAAAGCACAAGCACCCCTCTGCCATATTCATAATTGTTCTGCCCCAGAAACATGATCCCTAGAGAGAGATGCACATTGAAAGTGTGGATCCATCATGACTGTGTATAACAGATCTTTTCAGCAAAACAATCCAAATGAGGAAGTAACCGCTATTCCTCTTGTATGATCAAGGCCAATTCCAGAAATTCATGTCATGCTGCTTAAGTAATCATTATTTCAGGGTTTATTTGTATTAGTTTTCTCCCAGCTTTTTGTGCTAAATGTGAAAGTTACCTAGAAAACTCAAAAGAATAAGATTTTCTGAATGATTCCCAATGTTCCTTTCTGCTTGAAAGAAAAAAAGGGGGGAGGAAATGATTTTCGTATAAATGCTAAAGCATTCTTTTCTTGATTCCTTATATCAAGAAATCAGTAGTGAGGATGTTTCACCAAGAGTTAGTATGCTTCCAAAATAACTGAGTTGAGGCGTCAAAGTTCAGAGCTATAATATCATTTTCTATTTCCCTGTTTATGAGAAAACATAAACATGAGAAAAATTATAGATGGGATCAGCTTGTCAATAAAGATATGTTGTTAAAATTACATCATCAATATTGAGAAGTTGCACATTAGAAATTACTGTCAAATATAAAAATAACTTCAGAGAACAAGGGACTTTGATGGACAACAACACTCACAAACACACATTGCAGCAAAACAAGTGTGTTAGTCCTGATCTTATTCTTGGGTTTCACATCGCAGAGGAGTAAGTGGCAATGGAGTGGAGTTTTCTTGTTCTCAGTGGTAAAGAAGAAAGTTGCCTCCTCCCAGGGTTACTCAAACATTTTATTTATTCACTTCTTGCCCTAACAAGCCCCTCTCTTCTTTCACCCAAGGTCAGGAATCTTTGTCCCAGCCCTCACCTTGTTCCTGCTTTAGTTTTTAGTCAGTGACCCTGAGATTGTCTCATTTTTGTCTTACCCCAGTGAAAAGTGAGCATCATCCTTTCTAAAATGTCTTTCAAGGAGAAATTGCACACCACCCCAACATTCCAACACAACAGGTTTAGCATATTTTTATAAGCAAACATAGGACAAAAGAGGGATGTGGATATTTTCTCTACAGCCACACTGTGGGCATTAGTTAGCCATCCTTCTTCAGAAAATAAAAGTCATCTTATAGAGAAAATTGCAGATTACATCTGCCTCTCAGTACAATTGAATTACGCTGTTCAATTGCAGATCTATCTGGCCATTCACCACAAACTCAGATTAATGCTTGGACTTTCAAGCTTTCCCTGTTTGTGGAAATATCTCTTGCAAAGCCAGCTGTGAAAGAATTTCCTCTAAAATTTAATTCAAAAAACAAAACAGCTTGTAATTTTTTTTAATTTTTAAGAGTAATTCCCCTTATTGCTATCCAGTAGACTAAAAAAAGCGCACTTACCATGAAAATTTTACATGTTGAAAATATTGCTATGGTTATGTAGTGAAGATCTTTAAGTAAATAATTAATGTTGAACAAGTAAGACATTACAAGATAAAAATATACATATCATGATTTCTCTATTGGCAATGCAATTTGCTAAGGTGGTTTTTCCTTTCTTTTTAACTAGAGAGAGAAAGCAGCACAGTACAATAAGAAGATAATGTAAGTCACACATCATGTTAAATTTTTTTAGTTGCCATATTTTTTAAAAATTGAAGAAAATGTTAATTTTAATAATATATATGACATATTTAATTAATATATTATGCATTCTATCCAAGTAATATAGTATATTACATTATATTATATTATGTTCAAATATTGCATATTATATTCAAAATATTACATTTCAAAATATACTCATATAAAAATATTGATTAGGTACTTTATGTTCTTTTCTCATACTAAATAGTTGAACCTGGTGTATATTTCCCATATCACATCCCAATTCAAACTAACCACATAGCAAATGCTCAATGTTCAATGGCTTACAATGACAGTGATATTGGATAGAGATATGTTTTGAATAGTCTGATTTACATGAGTGTCATTATAAGTCACCATTTATTTAAAACTTTTGACTTTGATATGCCTGTAAGAAAAAGCACTGAGACAAAGAAATTCTTATTTTTATCTTTCTAAATAGATTGCAACTAACCATTCTGAATAATTAAATTTATTATTTACACTTAAAAAAAACATGTCATTAGAGTTATTAATTGCTGGCCCCCCAAATATTAGCAACATAATCTTAAAAGAAGATAAAGTTGATTGCTTACCATAGAAAACTCCACCTTACCTTTGGTAGCATCTTGGAAAGAGGAAATCAAAGTCAAAATTTATTGAAAAAGGAAAGTTTAGTGTAAAGTAGATCTTCCAATGCAAAGACTTGATTAGGAATGATAAGGAACATGCTATAAAAGTTGAGGATTGGTGGAATCTCTTGAGGCAAAGGATTCAAAATCTTTGGTAAAAACTATCTGTTGATGCTTTCTGTTGAAGGATAGATGACTATCTCAGAAAGTTCCTGGGATGAATAATCAGGATATTTGCCTCGGCAAGACTCTCCTGTAACAGTCCAGTTATACTAATGAAGATAAGGACTTCTTCATGTAGTCATGTTGATGTAGACAGCAGTGGGAGAGAGGAAAAATAGTTTTTATTATCAGGTGCTTGTGCGTGTGGTGATTGCAGTATAAATTGATGTCCAGCAGAGAGGAAAACCCTTCTCTTTTATACACCTGACAAGTCTGGGAAATATTTACACAAATAAGCTTGATCTTTGCATGGCCACTCACACATAATCAAATATAGAAAATCAAGAAATCCTATATAATAAAGAGGTGATATGCAAATTGACCATCACTCCAACACACAAGATGGCCACCCCCATGTGGACACAAGATGGCCGCCACTAAATGGCTGGCACAGGAGGGCAGTTGTGGGCAATCAGGCCAGCAGGGAAGGGCAGTTGGGGGCAACCAGGCTGGCAAAGAAAGGCAATTAGGGGTGACCAGGTCAGCATGGGAGGGCAGTTGGGATGACCAGGCCTGGAGGGGAGGACATTTAGGGGCAACAGGCCAGGAGGGGAGGGCAATTAGGGACAATTGGGCCAACAGGAGCAATTAGGCATTGATCAGACTGGCAGGGGAGTGGTTAGGGGGTGATCAGGCTGGCAGGCAGAAGCAGTTAGGGGCAACCAGGCAGGCAGGCATGTGAGCAGTTGAGAGCCAGCAGTCCTGGATTGTGAAAGGGATATCCCAGATTGGAGAGGATGCAGGCTGGGCTGAGGGACACACACACACACACACACACACACACACACACACCTGTGCATGAATTTCATGCACCAGGCCTCTAGTTATAGAATAAATCAGTAAGGTATTTAAAAGACACTGAGAAATCTACCCTTGAATCCCAATGATCTAAGTCAAATGCTCATATATTTGAAGTTGTCTTCATTTGCCTTACACCAAATATTTAAAGAGCTCCTACTGTATTCTACGTAGCATTGTGCTTTCTTCTCTGTGAATAAGACACAGCAATCACCTGTCCTAAGAAAACTAACATTAGAGTCAGAAGATGTATTTAATTTTTTTTAAAGTAATATAATTAAAAATTGGCATAGGTGTGCTCTGGCAAAACTGGGAAGGCACCATAATGCTGGGGATGAGGAGGTGCTGAAAAGGGCTTTTCTAAGGCGTCACTGTTGACTTGTTTCCTAAAGGCAGAGCAGGAGCCCCCATGGGAAGGAAT
Source organism: Pipistrellus hanaki (assembly GCF_964339955.1). NCBI lineage: Eukaryota > Metazoa > Chordata > Mammalia > Chiroptera > Vespertilionidae > Pipistrellus > Pipistrellus hanaki. Next base: position 67,109,740 of record NC_140506.1, on the reverse strand, counting down.
ATTCTAGTTTCTGTGGCAGAGGGTTCCTAGCTTGGAATAGCCATGTACATGTATGCTAAGGCAGGATAGGATTGAGGATGTTCGGGAAGCAGAAAGAAAGAAGGCTAATGTGGCTAAAGTTGAGTAGGTGCAGAAAAGATTGGTACAAAATCTAGAGACTAGAAATTTTGGAGGAGTCAGATAATGTCAGGCCTTGTAAGCAGAAGTGGCTTCATAAACAGGGTTCTGACCTTCTTTTAATCTCTGCTGTTGTTTTCTAATAATAAGTTCTAAACAAGCTCCTCTGTTTAAAAAATATTGGCACTGAATCTCATAAATGATATAGCTGGTCATATCGGTAAATCATAGAGAAGATTTCAATTCTCACATTGTATCATGTTAGGTGTTTCCCATTTCCCACATTCAAGAAACCTGGAATAATCAGTTCAGGGCTGATGTGCTCTCTATGGTATCACAGCCTTTATTTCTTCTGATGTTTTGCTCTACTGTATGGGCTTTCAATACCAACAGCATCCTAGATTCCAAATTTACTGCTGGTGCTCCAGCCTTTGAAACCTCTTCCCAGCCATGAATAAAGGTCATCTACTGAATTACCATACCATTTCCATCTACCTCCCATTGACTAGATCTAGAAAATGATCATATGTAGCTGCAAGGCAGGCTGGGAAATGAAGTCTTTATATGAGAATGTCATGTGGCCAGCTGAAAACACATATTTTTTTTCCATTTAATAATGAAAAGCAGATTTAAGGAACTATTGTTTACTCTGAAGTACACTCTCAATTCTTTCTTTGACCTAAAAAATTATTCATCCGTTCAACATTATTCCACTCAAAATTTTTACTGAGGGTCTACTTGTGCCAAACTGTATATACTAGTGACTGAAGAGAGAAAAATGGTTAAGAAGAAGATAATATAGGGGGAGGGAGAAAGACCACAGACCTAGAGTACAAAGTCACAAGTACCAAAATACACTGTTTAGACATATTCAGTCGTGAATAACCAACTGCAGGTATTGAAAAAGCTACACATAGGAGATGAGGTGACTTGTATGTTTGATTTTACAAGGAGAGGTTAACAAAGAAGGGGACTGTGTTTCCAAGTTACACTCTGTACCATGAAGTATGATTTGGAAGTAATATGTGGGGTTTCTACAGCTCTGTTATAGTTATTAGTCAGACTTGATAAATGAAACATGTCCCAGCTGGTCGTTTTGGCTAAGCACTTAGTGATTTAGGAACTACAGGTCCCCACACAACTGTTTGGGCTGAAGCCATCAGAGCCCATGATGGAGCGATGCTGATATAAATGAAGGGGCTATGTTGCTGCTTGTCCTCCTGCAGCCATGACCTCAAAGGCAAAGAAACACAGCGGTTGACAGAGAGTTGGGCACCACCTTTGTGTCCCATTTCTCCAGTCCCCCACCTACCCATCTGAATCCCCCCCATTATTTTTCTCGTAGGCCAATCCTATTGTACCAGAGACCTTATTAGCCAGCTCCCCAGATGTTCTGGGATTACAGGGGGAAATTTTGCCGAGTGACACCCCCACCAACTTTGGGGAACAATTCTCATACCCAGTAATGTTTTGCTCAACTTTTCCCAGAAATTAAAACAATAATAATAATAATAATAATAATAATCGCTGAAATCAGTTTGGCTCAGTGGATAGAGCATCGGCCTGCAGAGTGAAAGGTCCCAGGTTTGATTCCGGTCAAGGGCATGTACCTTGGGGGCACATCCCCGGTGTGGGTTGTGCAGGAGGCAGCTGGTTGATATTTCTCTCTCATTGATGTTTCTAACTCTCTATCCTTTTCCCTTCCTCTTTTAAAAAAATCAATAAAATATATTTTTTTAAAATTATAACAATAGAGGGAAATGTTTGACAGCAATGTTAAGCCTTGAAGAGCAAAGCAAAGGATTCACCCATTTAGAAAATACCAATATTTTGAGACTTTTCTGAGTTCAGATTCCCTCTCTGAAGGCGTGGTCCTGCGCCCACTGCAAAGAGGCTGTCCCTGTCACTGGGTGACCCTCCGGCAGCTGCTTCCTTCTGGAAGGAGAGGAGAGCTCTGCGATAAATCACATCCGCAAGATGTGTTTCATATGTCAAGCACACACTGCTTCTAAATCAAATGCTGATACATGACTTCTTCTGTCAAAAGTAAGCAGAATGCTGTAATTTATAATCATCGTGGAGCACACTGCAGAGAAAATGAAAGCAGACCATTAAATTTTAATGCCTTTTCAGCTCTCAGGAAAAAGTGTTTCTGGCCACGTTTGAAGCAGGGTAGTGTTTCTGACACAATTGTGCATGCTCCCTTCCCCCCCCCCCCCCCAAAAAAAAAAGAAACCAGTTTGTGTTTGCCAATATTTGTGGAAACTAATTGAAAAAATGATGTAGCTGTCAAAAGTCGCCATCCGTCAGGAAGTTCTCCTGAGCACGGAGGTGACGGCAGAAGAGCTGGGCCTGTCTCGTGCCCCCTTCCCTCCCCCGCTTTCCCTTTTTAACAATTGTCTGTTGTGGTGCAAGCCAGCGCCCCCACAGCAGGGCTGCGAGCAAATATTCATTGGGGTGTCATCTCCGCTTAGACGCTCGCCCTGCACACCTATTCATCTGTGTTAAGTGAACAGCAGCATCAGCTCAAATTAAGCTGGCTTGAAAACAGCCACTGTTAATAATTTCTGCTGTGATTCAACTTCGCTTTGGCTAACAGGTGAAGATGTTTCATAACGGAGGCAATTACAGCTCTGAGAGCACTTTCCCGCTGCCTGTTTAATCAGAGGAATGGAACCCTGGCTCCTTCAGCAGGAAGAGCCCGCGCAGCCGGCTGCATTTGTTATCTGCGAGATTGAACAAGCTGCCTGCCAGGGACAGATGCTTAGTGCAGTGATTAGAATATAAAGCAAAGGCAAAGGCTGAGGGGATTGCAGTTATCTCTGCTCACTACAGGCCTTCCTGGTCAGATAACCAGTCTTCCAAACCGGTCTTCTTAGAGGAGAAATCATATGTATGCCCATGCGTGAAGACTCATGCATATTCATTTATCTCTGCCCTGTGTGAATTTTTCCATTTAGACTGGAAACTGTTTTTAGACAAATGGGGGGGGAGGGGGTGTTATTCCATTCTATGCAAAGTAGTTCCTTTCATCAGTGAATTTTTTAGGACAAGGAATATGGCAAGGTGCAGGGTGAATCAGTACAATAAAAAATGCTAGCCAATTTTTATTTTTAATGTTCTCAGACTGAAAAGTCCAATGGTTTTACTAATATTTTAGCAGCTTTCATATTTAAGTTTGTTTAAAAAAAAAAAAAAGGTTAGTGAAAATTTCAAAGTATCAATATATAACCCTAGGTTTTTCACTTACATTGCAATGAAGTAAGATTGAAATGATGCATATGTTTTGTTACTTTTTACATTATAGGGGTAGTGTATTTCCATCTAGAGGAAAATCTGTTATTCTAGCACAAAGTAATTTTTCATGCCAACTCTGCATAACTTTTAAGTTATGGCAAAAACAAAAACAAAATAACAACAACAACAAAAAACAGCTGTGTACTTCCTAATTGTGGGGATTTTTGAATAGTTTATTTCCAGCCCAACATTTTTCTTTTCCTACTAAAAGAAAATCAGGCAGTTTAAATTGAATTTTTATTCATTACAATTTCCTGAAATGTTTCTGATGTTAATGAAACCTTAATGGTTTCTGATGTGCCTAAAGGCATGAATCTTAAACTATAATTTCCCCCCAACCAAAGAACTAGAGAAATGAAAAAGACCCTTTTTTTGTTTTGTTTTGTTACCAGTGTTACATTTCCATTGTATACATTAATCTGCTTTCAGGGTATTTCCCTTCCATTTGTTTTCCACTGAAGACCTATAATGAAGTCCTTGGTAGGTTATTTTAAATGAGCAATTAATTGTAGAGTTGTGTAACCCCAAACTGAGCATGTTGTCTACAAACAGCAAAATAGCAAATATTATAGAATGGGAGCAGGGAAGAGGGGATGAGGTTAGCCAGGCTCACTTTTACTTAGAAATATTTTAAGGGCTTAGGAATGGTTATGATTTCATAACACCAAGGTTATACTAACCTGTTAACCCGGGAGTTCCCTTTTTAATTATGCAACCTGTAATGGGTGCGTACTCTTTCACTCGGACGCATCAGTACGTCACGCCCAGAGGACGTAATTTCATATTTTTTTATTTATTTATACTTAATTAAAATAAATGAAATATATATTTTTCATTTATATATAAAGCACAAAGGAAAATACAAAATTACAAACAAATAGAAAAGAATACCAACAAAAAAATGGAAACATCGAATTAAAAAATTATAAATTTTACAAACAATTATAAAGATTACAAAAAATATATACCGTCCCTCTCAGGGTGCAACATATATTTCAAGGACGTATTCATATGTCCTACCCGTTCCCGATAGTGTTTACGTTTGACGTATTTATAGGTCCCTCTCAGTTAAAAGGCTAAGAGCAGTCTATTTCTGTCTAGGTTTTTCAGTGGTGGTTGTAGTCTTCATCAATTATTTAGTAGCCTTTGAGGGTGTGTGTGTGTGTGTGTGTGTGTGCGCGCAAATATGTGTGCTTAAGTTGTGGAGTCACAAGAATAAACAGGAAAAAAAAAGAATGATAGAGTTTCTATTGGTAAATATCCGAGTCAATGCTGTGTTTAAAATGCCTGCTTAACAATATAGCAAATGGTCTTTTTCAAGAGCCATTCTTTCTTTAGCATCACCCACCTAACCCCATCTTGGAATCGTGTCTGTAAGAATCCACTGCCCACTGAGTTTTCCCCTGACAATTGTTGTCGCTCCTTACCCTTGAAGCTCTGAAAGCCTGTGTAACATTAGCCTATCTAGCCCAGTGAAAATGTCTTTACAGATTAGTGTAATGTTAATACTGCTGGCTCCCTGCTTTTGACCTGAAGTGGAATACATTGCACTGCTGGAGCAGATGGAATCAGAGTTTCATTGGGCTGCAGAGATTGGTTGGCCGCCTGCCAAAAGTGCAGTGCTGGTGGCAGCGCAGGCTGGGCTCAGAGGAGCGGGCTTGAATCTATTCTCTGCTCTTGGAGAGAGAAAAACAAAAGTGTCACATAAGTTTGTGTGGAATCAAAATACATTTGTTAAGATCATTCATCTGCAGATGTTTACCCAGTGTTCGAAACGTAATTGAATCTTTTGGTGTGAAATGGAGACATCTTTATTCAGTTTCGCTGAAAGACATGAGACAAAAGCCAGAGCAAAGAATGGGGAAAAAAAGAAATTATCTGAACTCCATTTAACCTTCCAGTTGAATGCTGATCTCACCATAAGAATACAAATGTGTACATGTGGAGTGTTTAAAGTCTGTCTCCCTTTTTATGAGTGCAAGTAGATCTTAGTCTGAAATAATAAACCGAATGCATAAATGGGGGGGGGGGGGGAAGAGCTGAGTTATAGAAAGCAAAACTGTTATCCAGATAGTTCCAAACCAGGATCTAAATCTCTGGGGGAGAGTGAGGGAGAGGGAGGGGAAGATCTTTGTTCCAAATTGTCCATACCCGTCCTGTTGCTGACTGCATCGTTTAGACAGAGGTTCCACCCCCTTCGGCTTTGTGTGCACAGAAAGAGCCTGGAATCATATTCTTCCAAAATAGATATGGTTGCTGATGGTTTCCTCTCACCTGGAGAACCGGGAGCATTGGTTAAAACATTTTAATGACAGTGACTAAAAAACATGGTTGTCAGATTCAGCAAATAAAATATAGGACACCCACTTAAATTTGAACTTCAAATAAACAACTCATGACCTTTTAGTATAAGTATATCCCAAATATTGTCTGAGCCATGGGGCATGCAATAATTGGGATATACTTATACTAAAAAATGACTGTTGTCCATCTACAATTTGATTGGGCATCTGTATTTTATCTGGTGCTGTAAGATGTTGTCTTACTTTGTTGTCTTACTTTTTGAATGTGGTAAGTTCCGCCCCTCCCCGCATATGCCCCTCACTTCCAAATAGTGTGCTTTTTTATTTATTTATCCATCAGGTTATTTCTAAGTTTATTTTCAACATATTTTCGTCTCAAGTACTGCCTTTCCACAGCAGTAAAACATATGCTGTTTGCCGCCTAAGTAGATGGGTAATGTAAGCTGTGATGTGGAAAGGAGTCTTCTCTTATCCGTTCCCTCTGAGGGTGTAGTTACAGAAACATATATATGTGCTTTTATCTGTGATAAGAGCTGCCATCTGCTAGCTGCAATGTGCACAGCTTACCGTCTGAAGTGCTTATACACATTATGAAAACACACAGCTTTTGTGTACGTTAAGAGCACATATAGACAGTGTTCTAATAAACCAGAATATTAGCTATTTGAACCTGTTAGATAGATGCAAAATATAACCAAAATTATGCCCTAGAGCAATTACAGCTGACCCATTGCCATGTATCTCCTTATGACCTTTAATGCTGCATTATTTGCAACCTCTTTCCCCAAGATAATTATTTTAAATAAATGGAACCTTTTAAGTTCCCAATCCCTCAGATGTGTGATGCATACATGTGAGCCACAGGACAGACTTGAGGCAGTGCAACAGAACGTATGAATTTGAGTTCCTCTGACCTTTCATCTGGGAGAGTTTGAAGAGGAGTGCACTAGCAAGGCTGGTTTGTAGCTGCCTGGAGACTGATAAGCTGTAATAAAGGTGCACTCCATTGCAATTCATCTAAAGCTCCCATTGCTATCATCCTCCTCTTTCGATTTTTGTTACCTCGAGTACTTATCTAAATCCTTTTCAGTGCCAGCTCGAATGCACTGTGCTCTCTCCAGCTGTGACCGGGCTGTCTGTGTGTGTCCGTGTTCTGCAGCACACACTCTTTCACTTGTTTGACAAGAACCGGTGCCAACACCTAATTAAGGCTAAGCCACAAAGCTCTCGGCTTTATCTTTGTCAACTGCTCCATTCCTAGCTTTCTGCCTAGTTGAGTTTTTAATGACATGAGCAACAGTTGGGTTCAGCATTCCGCAGGCCCACGCGTTCCCTACCTCAGTGACTCCCTGAGGCACACAGCAGCAGCAGCAGGAAGGTGCTGGCCCTTTGTGCTCGGGGCCCTGTGAGCAGCACAGAGAGATGTGGCCGCACTGCTGTCTGTGTGTTGCCCCTGCCTGCCCACTCCGCACACACAGTGGCGATGTAGAGATGTGTTGGAGAGACAATTCAGAAGGTGTCCCTTCACAAAGGTTTCAAACATTGCCAAGCACCTGATTTATAAAGAAACAGCCCATCTGTCTCAATCTCATTCCATATTGTATTAAACATTCTAACTCGATTTTGCAAATGTAAGAGTTCATCATTCCCCGAAACTCTGGCAAAATCAGATTACAATGTGCGATATGAGCTTTCAGCTAGCCAATTAGCTCTGTATTTAAATTGTAAAGTGTGACACCTCCATATACTAGTCTATTGTATACTTGAGGTGGAGAGAGCATGTGCAGAGTTGTGTTTTAGTCTCTATACTTCTCTATTCTTCTCAAAGTGCAATCCTTCTCCTAGGAAGTAGTTCTCGCTCTTCCTTTTAAATCTGTGTATTTGCATTTCTCCTTGTTCCCTGGTTGCTGGCTGAAGCTTAATGCTGTGAATTATCAGGGATATGTCACAAAGCATGGATCTGTCCTAAGGCAATATGAGTCTCTGAAAGATCCTTAAAATAAAAAATATCCAAAATGCTGAGATAATTGCATGTATCACTGTTGTGTGATGGTTGATCATGTCAAAGGCACCTGCATTCAGTGGGAAAGAAATGGATTATTTGTCCCATTTTCCATTGTTACTTCATTTTAACTTTGTTTCCTTTTAAATTATGCGATGTCTTTTGACCAGACTGCAAAGAAACATCTCTTTCTTAAAATTAACCTGGATGGTTTTCCTCCATTCAAACCATTTATTTTTAACTCTTAATTCTGTATCACAGATAAAAGAAGGAAACACTATTTCACCTGCAGACAAGGAGGGGTTAATTATTCTATAGAAAAAGAAGACAATAATAGTCCATGAGACTATTCAATAATTTTATTTCACAGACATTCCTAAATTGGTCCCTAATGTGCAAGGTGCAGAATAGATAAGAAACATGATAATCCCTAAGTGACAGGAGTTTAGAGTCCAGTTAAAGAAGTAAGGCATTCTATATTTAATATTTCTCTCTATGACCTTTGGAAATAGTAGTAAATCTCTACAAATATGTTTAGAAGACTCAAATAGGATATAGTTGTTGCCCTTCTTTCTGAGTTGATCAATTCAGTCCTGTCAACAAAAATGAAATGAAGAATCAAGTCTCTTATTCACTTACTTTAAACCAAACATTTGCTTCTGCCCAAATTTTCTGAATACTTTAGATAAAACTTTTGCTTCGTGTTAAGTAAATTGATTGCTAGTTCTGTTATTGGAGAAAAACATGCCTTGTCCTCCCCCATTGCCAGTAGGAGTGGGGTTCTTGGAATAGGATTTCTGGAGGCCCCCACAGAGGATGAGATATGGTAGAATGCTTTGTTTCCATGGAATTATATCCCTAGGTTTTCAAAGTCCTATTTCCCTTAGTCCAGTTATAGAAGAAGTAAAGCAAAGGTTTCGGTAAAGCAGAGCCAGTGACCAGAGTTTTCATGTTGAAACTGGGTCCCGTTCAGCATCAGGCAAGTTTCAGTCCATTAATCTTTTGTGTGTGAAGTCCATGTGGCCATCAGCCATGTGGGTGAATGCAAGGAAGCAGGAGCAAAAGAGCCCCACAAGCCAGGAGTCAAGTGAAACATACCAAGAGGAACCAAAATAGTGATATATATATATCATTATCTTGGTTTCTTGTCAAATAAGTACTTATGTATAGCAATACCAGTATGTTATGTACATAAAGTTAATGATGTCCTTTGTAATTAGCTAGTTATTAATTAGCTACTTATTTGACATTACATACCCTGCAGACTCAAGGGTCCCAGGTTCGATTTTTGTCAAGGGCATGTATCTTGACTGCAGGCTCATACCCAGTAGGGAGTGTGCAGGAGGCAGCTGATCAATGTGTGTGTGTGTGTGTGTGTGTGTGTGTGTGTGTGTGTGTGTGTGTGTTTTATGAATATATATATATATATATATATATATATATATAATTTTTAAATATTTATTATTGAAAGTATTATATACCTATTTCCTCCTTTTTTCCTTCCCAAATCTTTGAACCCTTGTAGTGGCCACGCCATTTTTGCCAACCATCTCTGTCCCTGGGGTGATTTGAAAGACAAGTACCTTCCTATGCCACCCCTTTCCCCCATGTTTTGCAGGGAATGTGCCCATAATGCCTACCTGGCCTTCCCTTTGCTTCTTTCTTATTATTAATAACTAGCTAATTACAAAGGACATCATTAACTTTATGTACATGTTCCATTGAACTTCTTACCAAAAACTACCAATTATACCTAAGTTTAGTGCATAAAACATTTCTGTTTTCTAAGGAATAACATACTGGTATTGCTATACATAAGTACTTATTTGACTTAAAGTAAAAAATTAAAATTTCTATTAAAATAGATTTCCTAGCCCTATCCAGTTTGGCTCAGTGGATAGAGCATCGGTCTGCAGACTCAAGGGTCCCAGGTTTGATTTTTGTCAAGGGCATGTATCTTGATTGCAGGCTCATACCCAGTAGGGAGTGTGCAGGAGGCAGCTGATCAATGTTTCTCTCTCATCGATGTTTTTAGCTCTCTGTCCCTCTCCCATCCTCTCTATAAAAAATCAATAAAATATATTTTAAAAAAAATAGATTTCCCACTTAATATACTATATCTGGTCTGATTAAACACATGTAAGAGTAATCCATCTATTTGTAAGGCATGTCCAGAAACCATTGTTTTAATATAAAAGGTGACCTATTCCTTTTGCCAGACAAAACTGTGTGTGTCATGGATCAATAATTAACCTCATCAATGTATATTTTTCCTAAGTCAGTACCTTAAGCTGCTTATACTCAAAGGTAAATGAACTGCATAGGGAAATATATTGCCTTAACTAAAATGCAGCCTCCTGTGTAGCTCATCTAAAGTTTGGGGGAATCCGTGCAAATCTTGTGTAAGAGGAACACCAACATGGAGATGTAGGTTAGTTTCACCTCCGGCTGAAACTGATGTCAGTGTGGTAATTACCAGGCCCAGTCAATAAATCCTCTCCTCGGTATAATTGCAAATCCAGTACGACCATGACCAGAACTAAATTGCTTCAGAGCAATCAATAGGAATCTTCTGATTGTGTTCCCAGGCGTATGCATCAAATATAAAGAGGAAAACTGTCCATTCAAGCAAAAGGTCAATTTTATAAATAAAAAATACCGTATAAAAGTCATGTTATGTTTTATGTCCCATCCTGATGGAAGAGACTAAGTATATTGGTTAGTTTGTGCATGGACAGAAAGTGGGTAGCAAGGAATTCATTGGCAGACAAGTAGCAGTAAAAGAAAAGCAAGAATATTTTTGATTGAGAGAGGTACTGTGACTGAGGCTAAATAGCCAACTCAACACACACCTTCCTTCTGTTTTGAAGTTGAACTTAAATCTAAATTCCTGTACTCTTTGGTAAGTTTCTGTCATTAAAGGGGCTCATTCACTAATGAGTCCCATAAATTGTAAGTTCCATTAGAAAATAAGATTAGAACTATTCATTTCCTATCAGAGGCCTGTAATAATATAGGTTACTTGAAAGGGTTAGTGTTCCAACTGTTGAGGTCAGTGCTTCTGAAACCAGGGAAAATAATTGTCAGGCAATGAGAAGGTTGGAATAATAAAGCTACAGAGCTAAGCAAAAAATAAAAATAGTTGTTTGGTCATGATGAACTGAGTCTAAGTTATCTTGTCTCACATCCAGACAAATATGAGCATCTTTGGGTCTAAGAGGTTGGTGATAACAATACCATGAGGGTGAGTAAACATGAGAAGGCAGTGGCCAGCAGGAAAGGGAAGAAAGAGTCAGAAAAGGACATGGGACTGATAAATTTAGAAAACAAAGATTTAGAGCCTCTATCATAAGACATTCTGCATCCTTAAAGGTACACAGAATGTCTTATGATAGAGGCTCTAAATCTTTGTTTTCTAAATTTCTTTTAAAAAGGTATTATTTGATCTTAACAAAGAAATACAGGGGATAGTTGCTAAGTCATATTTGCCCAACTCTTCTAGTAGCCTCACCTTCCCTTTTTCATATTTCTGGGGTGAAAGATTTGAGTTGGTTAGAACAATAAGCCAAGATACCCTGGGTTCCGATGTCCTCAATGACTTTTTATTAGCTAGTAAAAAGTTTCACATGTCTCATGATGGTGTTCTAGGCCTTCCATAATGTTGCCTTCATCCACCTTTCCAGTAATGCCTTTTTGTTCTTCTTCCCAGTACACCACACCATCTACGCTGTGTCTTAGGCGCCTCTGAGCTCCCACCAACTCTTCACAGTATCCTGCCCAGGCACATTGCATTTCACCATCGCATTGCCCCAGTTGTGATTGCAGTTGTCTTCCTTCCTCCCTACCCACTGACATCCCACCCATCCCTTCAGGCCCAGGGCAATGCCTCAAACCTTCCCTGGTCCTTCTGGTGCAAACATGCTTTCCACCAGTGCTCCCACTCCACTCAGACTCTCCATAGCTGTGTATCTCACTGAGTCATAATGGAATGAGAGGTATCAACAAAGGCTAGTCATGACCAAGAATAGTCATAGTAATAACATGCCACTAATAATATAAAAGCTAGCTAACATATTGGCTGCATAATGAAGTCTAATTATACACAATTCAGAATTAACTGTACCTAGAACTAGCCCTCTCCTCCAATGAAGCCCTTAAGAAAATAAGATTTAAAAACTATGGTTCCTAATTTCAAAAGTTCTCAAAGTGGAGGAACCTATTTTTTATATAAAAATCGCTACTTTATGTCATCTCTTAACATATCATATATAATAAAACAGAATAAACAAAAAGTGTATAAAAATGCTCAGTAGCCTGCACTGACAACTGTTTACTTTCAGCGGGAAACACACTGGATCTGAGGTCTTTCCACGTGACTTAATATTTTCAGCAGATGCTAAGTGAACGAGAGAAAGGAAATTAATTTAAATGCTATGGTGATTTTCAAAGAGTCCAAAGTAGCTCCTATCTTATGAGAGCACACCATATATCACATTGAGCTCCTTTTCACCACCCAGCCCCACTAGCAAACAAGAATTCGACAGTTGGCATGTTTGCATTAAGGCATAAATGAAAATGGTGCAGTCAAAACAACCTAAAAGGCTGTTAAATAGCTGATAATTTCATCAAGATGAAAATGAATGTAGCTGTATTAGAAGCATAATGCTATAAACATTTCCAATTACCTCACAAACGCTTCTAGGAAGTGAACATGTTCTCGGAGGCCTTGCAGGAAGCAGCACAGTGCAGCCCCCAGCCTCTCCATCACTCTGCCTTGGCGTCCACTGTAGGGGGACCGCATGGACTGTTGCCCACATCAGTTTTAAATTGCTCAAGCAATTGTTTCCTGTAGATTAATTTGTAATTCTAAATTTCCAGGGAATGAAATGTGAGCCTACCCCTCCCTCAGGCCATTTACTGAGCTCTAGCTTTCCTGTAATCCGAGGCTGAGTGCTCATACATGAAAACAGAGAGGGGCTCAGCCAGCAGGAAAGTGGGGGTAGGGGGGAGGGAGGGAGGACAGTGGGCCCAGCACAACACAGAGAAAAAGAGCAATTGGAGAGGATGGGTGGAATAGGGAGGGGAACATGAGAAAGGTATAAACCAATAATTGCATCTTTATCTCCACCCTCCTCAACCTCAGCAGTATTCTTGCATTCTTATGCAACTGGCAGTTTTACACAGCTGCACTGTCCTTGCACTTTATGCCTTGTCTCACAAAACATAACAAAATAAACAAATAATTTTGAAGCAAGATTTTGCAAAAAAATGGGAGACACACCTACAGTATTCAAAATGGATTGAGTTGTGTTCACTGGTTTTAATGAACTAGTTTGTCCTCTCCCCTGATCCAATATACAGGTCTGCTTTGCTTTGAAGCTGAATTATCTGTCACATAATGGAACAGTTTGGGTGCACGAGAGGAAATGAATTCTTCTAAGTGCAGAGCATGGAGTAATTACTCCCAGGCAGCAGTTTCACTCGGTTAACGTTTGTTGAACAGCCGCTTCTCATAAAAAAGAAAACTAAGCAAGACCCTGTAGTCTTCAAACAGAATACTTTCCAAAAGTCCACAATTTAACACAGGGATGTGTGTAACCTCCTTTGGGACCTACACCCTTTGGGAACCTGATTTTTTTAAAATACAGATCCTCTTCCAAAAAGCACATAAGCCTCACTATCAAATTGTGTATTAACACTGACACACTGAAGTTCCTTTACCAAGTCAAAATAAAAAAGTCATGAAAATTTGTATTCTGCTGAGCTCACTAGAACTTTTCATGCAAATATTTATGGCTACTTCCTAAATGGAATCAAAAGCAAAATCGTGTCAAACATAAATCTGAATAAGTACACAGTCAAAGTGTATCTTTAAGTGGACATTGAAAATGTGAAATGGCCTTTGGTGTGGTCATGGGTATGCCAGTTTTTAGCTATTGACTTCTGCTCTTTGTTTTGAAGGCAAGAGGTCTAAAAACCACAGTGATATAATGATGGCCAGGAAACAGAAGCAGAGTTTCCATAGCACTATTTGCCAGACAAAGGGAGAGTTTTTTCAAAGAATTCTTATGCTCCCTCCATGTTGCATTATTTCCCTCATATGCTTAGTTAATAAAACTATGTTGGAAAGCTCCATCACCATTATCATCAATGTTACAATATCATTATGATTATGAAGAAAACAGAATAAAAGATCTTATAAGGTTAGAGAGTATATCTAAATCATTTTTCACTGAGCCTCCAACCATGCCAATACAGGAGATAGTGTGCCAGCAGAATTTGGGGGAATTCCTTCTTCACCAAAGGATGAACACCTCATAAGCAGACGCATAGCAGGTGCTCTGTATGCAGATCCCCAGACTTCTGTTTTAGTGGAAATTTCACTGGACAAGGCATCAAGCACAGTTCCTAGAGCATAGGAGACATTAAAGCAATACATATTGAATAATTTTTATAAAGTAGAAAAGGAATCCAGTGGTTAACCCATATTCACATGTTGTTTAGTTTCTGATTTTAAAAAAATATATATATTTTATTGATTTTTTACAGAGAGGAAGGGAGAGGGATAGAGGGTTAGAAATATCGATCAGCTGCCTCTTGGACACCTCCCAAAGGAGACGTGCCCACAACCAAGGTGCATGTCCTTGACCAGAATTGAACCTGGGACCTTTCAGTCCACAGGCAGACACTCTATCCACTGAGCCAAATCAGTTAGAGCTAGTTTCTGATTTTAAGTAACTTACTGGGCATTCAGCTACCAGTGAGATAAAAAGTAGATGCCACACTTGGGTAGAGAAATTATTTTTAAAATTTTGGATATTCTGTGCACTTAACTATAGTTGACTGCACAGTTGAGATATATTAAAGCTTGCAGAACATGAGAGGCTATTTAAAATACCTTCACGATTTTCAAAGCTCACTGGCTCTGAAAAATTTTCTTTTTGGCCTGAAAAAATGTGAACTGGCCTTCTATACACACTCATAGTTCCAGGTCTCTTCTTGCCCCCCTTGCCAACTCCTTCCTCATACACACATAAAAATCTTTGTTGGCTTCTTTACATCATAAATCACTAAAACGTTTTCAGCTCAGAATACTGCTTTTATTCCTTTTTGGAATACAAAGAAACTAGTGAGAGAAATAACATTTTCCTTGAACAAGTGAACCAGGTTCCTGAAATGCCAGAGCCAGACCTTGGAATGACAACCTCCAATAGACTGCTTGTCCTGCACATGGCCACTTGGAAATGATGATGACTCTGGAGTTCTAGTCTCGGAAAACTCTTAGGAATATTATAATTATTCCAGAAAACATCTCATGAGACTGGGACTGGAAATCCTAGGAAAATACAAGTCCTATTATAAGGTGACCACTTTATTGTGTAGTCCTCTGCCTGTTCTTCTTCCATCCTAGATGTAGGTGACTAGGTGTCTTTCTTCTCAGATATCAAAAAGGGGGTTCAAAACATTAGTTAGAGAACATGTGTCTGACATAGCCAGTCATTTCCCCCCAAAATGTATTCCTATGCCAGAGAACCTCTGTCAGGTGCCCTTGGGAGAGCTACCCATCTTTTACCCAATAAACTGAAGCCAAGTAATAGATAACAAACCAGACTGTGGTAGGGAACCACCTGCAGCTTGGGTAAGGAGGAATTATCATTCTGATATTCCTCAAAGTAAATTTCCCAGGATGTTAATATTATGATCTGAATTCCATCTAAAATATCAAAATAGCCGAAACTGGTTTGGCTCAGTGGTAGAGCGTCGGTCTGTAGACTGAAGGGTCCCAGGTTCGATTCCGGTCAGGGGCATGTATGTTGGGTGTGGGCACATCCCTGGTGGGGGGTTGCAAGAGGCAGCTGGTCAATGTTTCTCTCTCGTCAACGTTTCTAGCTCTCTATCTCTCTCCCTTCCTCTCTGCAAAAAATCAATAAAATATATTTTAAAAATAAATAAATAAATAAAATATCAAAATATTTCCTGTTTATGAACTTATCTTTTAATTACAGTTGATGTACAATATTATATTAGTTTTAGGTGTACAACATAGCAATTACACATTTATGTGCTGAATATTTCCTTTTTTTAGATGAGAGAGCCTGACAGATAATTTTTAGCATGTGCCCAAAATGTAACAGAGTACAATGATACCATTGAGAGGCTTCTAGAAGAAGGTGGAGACAGCTCTCCATTCTGTCCTGATATTTCTTTTGTAACAAACTCTGTACCATGTTAGTGATTTGCATATAACAGCCTCCTGGCACAAATTAAATGGAACAAGGTCCCACTGCAGCTAATAAGCTCACTGTAACAAGTCCCTCAACTTTGCCTGGTCACAGTGCTCAGCAGGACTGCCATATGTGGAACTAGATTGCAAGATAGAAATAACATTATTTTGTGCTTTCAAACCCATACAACTCTATATTGTCTTTTTGGACATGAATTTTGTTTAATGGCCAGTGATTATCTCCTCTCTGGCTTGCTAGAGTACCAGTTTTGTTTTGTTTTTGTTTTATTTTGTGCAGTGTACTGTTTTTTAAAATCACTAGTGTTATCTGTACTTTGGAAGAAGAGCTACAATTAAACATATTTTGAACAGAAGAGGAAAAGGCAGCAGTGCTCTTTTGGCTTCAGTTCACATAGCCTATCATTCCAAAACCTTTCTGGTTTTACATTGGTGTCATCAACCAATGTCAGCTCGGCTGAGGTGCTGGACTAATTAACTGTCCCACAGAACCAGCTGAGAAACTTGTATAAACTCCCTGGAATATGAGGCGTTAGAAAGAAATTCTATCCAGGGGAGCTAAGGAGCAAACCCAACTGTAGAATCAAAACACAGAACAGTTGCCCTTAACCATCAGGTGATAGCATCATCAGCTACAAGATGTTAGAGAATTCGCAGAGTTCAATACAAGCCTGGTATCACAATAAAAATTAAAAACATGTAAAGAGTTCAAGGTCTCCTACCTTTTCCTGTTTGTAGCAAAGCATTTGAAATTAGCCCCTATAGCATATTTGAAGACAACATTCCCACTCCAAAGATCCATTCTCAAGAGTAAAGCAGAGCAACATAAGAAAAGTCTGTTGTCTCAGAAGGTGATGAGATGGGAGAGGTCATGTGGTCTAGACAGTGAGGCTCAAAGACCCAAAAGATTGTGTGTAACATGGTACACAATAAGAATATATATATATATATATATATATATATATATATATATATATATATATATATATATACTTTGTTGTTCAAAAGAAGAGAGGGGCTACAAGTGGCTTTAGGTTGTTAAGAAGTAGAGGACAGTGTTTTCATAAAAGTTCCTGTGTGCTACATACCCTGCTCCTGCTCTGCCACTAAAAAAAAAAAAAAAAAAAAAAAAAAAAAAAATGTTTCCTGGGAGAAATGGTTAAGGGGAAATTAAATTTATCTTAAAAAGCTAAGACAACATTATGTATCACTCTACAGATGCTTCAGTTTAGGTCAAGCATGTCATGAGTATTAAGGGTAAAAGCAATTGCCCCTGTAAGGTCATTTGGGTTCAAGAATTCAAGAGTTGACCGACCTGGCTACTCTCAGGAAGCCATACAATAACATGTGGTGAGTGCAGGATTTACTTAATTTACTACCTATCCTGAGGTCCATTCTTACAGTTGCTAGTAAATCAGTCAACTGCTGCTCTGCATTCGCAACATCATGAAGATGTGCACTGCTGTGTGACACTCAATTTGACTTTGCTTCTCTGGTATCCAGCACTACCTTTGTTCACCTGAATAATGGAGTTGAAAGAAAGATGACAATAAGCATTAAAGAGCTGCCAGGAAACTAGGTCTCCATAGAGCCCAATCACCTATTAATATCTTACCTAGGTCTTAGTGCAGGAGTGTGTGTTTTTTAAATCTAAAAAGAAAATGACCATCCTTTTCAATTTAATATAACATATAGGGTGATTGTGTTTTAAATGAAGGCCCTCTCCTAAGCACTTGAGTCCTGAAAAGCTGCAGCTGATGTACACTAGAACTTGAGTTATTAGCACTGAAGTCTATAATATCACCATGTTCTTTACCCCTAATCTTTTACATCAACAAAGTGGTTAAAGCAGTAAGCCCCTTGAAGATAAAGAAATCAGGCTCAGAAAAGATATTAAGTTTTATATTCAGTAAATTATCTCACCTCCATAGCCAGGTCATTAACTCTCTAAGCAGATATTTACTGAGATTCCACTATGAGCAAATTACTATCCAGGCCCCTAGTGATACCTATGTGATTAAGGCCTGGCAACCAAAGTCAGAGAACTTACTGCTTAAAAGAAGATAGAACACAGCTTTTATTGCATTTGCCAACATCCATGCACAAAGCTAGGTGTCCGCAAATACTATGTAAGGTAGTATTCTTTTGCTTTCATGTAACAGAAAATGTCAACTCACCTTGTTTGAAATGCAGAGGAAACAAATACATCATGATCATCAAGAAACTAGGATCTATAAGTAGTTCACACAGATAAAGTGCTTTAAAAATATTAGAGCTAGAAAACACTAATTAAATTTCATCTATTATTAATACCTAGCACACTTCTCCCTAGACTCTTAAAAGGCTATAGTGGACTTACATAGAAAGTAAATGAAAGCAGAGTAAATTTTGCCTCTGAATGAGGGAGAGTTTTTACAGAGAAAGTTACATTTTAGCTGGTTCTATTGCATAAGAAAACTGCTGAACAGACAAGGAAAGTCTATGGTAGAGAGAGTGAAATGCGCAAGGCAAGGAAGCTTGAAGAGTAGAATGACAGGCTCAATAAACTGCAGCTCGTCTGAGCAATGGGATAATAAGGAACCATTAAAAAGATTGAATCTATATAGTAAATGACATGTTTATGAATGAAATGTTAGGGTTACACAATAGTAGACTTTCATTAGATTCTTTGAGTATTTTATAAGAACATTATCAATTTTTAAAGATAGAAAGAAATTATATCGTACAATCAGGGAATAGCAATTTTTATAGGAGAAATGGTGAGTAAGGAGATAGAATTATAATTTAAGATCAGATTGCATGCTACACTAAGGACTTTGTTCTTTATGCTTAAATGAGACCAGCATTTGGTAAACCACAGACTGTGGACCAAACTTGGCCTGCCACTTGTTTTTGTAAATCAAGTTCTATTGGAACACAGCCGCTCACATTTCATTTACGTTATGTTCTGTGGCTGCGTTTGCACTACAGCAGCAGAGTTGAATAGCTGTGAGAGAGACTGCATGACACAGAAACCCTGAAATGCTTACTACCTAAAACTTCACAAAAAAAGTTTGCTGAATCCTGTTCTAGATAATAAAAAGGCATCTAAATATGGAGTGGCATCATCAAATCTCTTTATTAGCAAGATAACACCAACAGAGCCTGGGAAATAGATATAAGAATGTTAATTGTGGTAATTATGATACACATTTTGCTCTTTCTTATAGTAATTACACAGTATGTCTCACACCATCCTACAAGTAAAGACAAGTCTGATTACATCCTCTAAATAAAATACAGAGCAGGCCACTCAACTGTTGAGTAGTGTCTTCCCTCATAGCATATAAACTCCCAGAGGAAGCTTACTAGTCTTGCTTAGTGGTCCATCTCCAGGACCAAGGACAGTATCTAGCACATGATCAATCATTTATCTAAACACATAGTTATGAAACAAATACAAAAAGGAATGAATGAATGAGTGAATGAATGAATGAATGAATAGAAAGCGCATATGGCAGTGGAAGCAGCAGTACAAAGTCATACTATAGAATCAGCCCTTCCAACTCTATCACCTGCCAGTGCTTCAGGGAATAGTGACTCACTCACATTCTTCCAGGCCATCTTTGGAGCGAGGATCCAGGAAAACCAAATCTAAAGAATCTCCTAACCGAAGACTATCTCAACCCTCTGTATTCTACCTGAAGAGACTTAAGAACTTCCTTTACCCACCAGTTGGGGATTGCTGTATAGCATGCCCCATTTTCTTCCAATTTCTCACATCTGGTTAATGTCCACTGTTTAACTCAAGCAGTTTTTGGGGTCATCCCCATTCTGAAGGAATTCTTCTCCCCTCAGCAGGTTACCCTCTCACACCTGTCCAGTTGACAGTTTTGATGGTTGCCAAACATTGCTGTTGTATACTTTATACCTCATTCTTAGGCTGATCTTTCATCTGCACCAGCCCTTGAAAGCTGACAAGGGTGAATTGTTTATCTCCCTTTAGATCTCACCATCTGCTAGAATTTGACAGTTCAGGTAAGTGCATTTTCTCTACCTCTTGCAGTTGCTCCTGCAGGTACTGCCACATCTCTGCCCTCTTCTTCAGACATCATCTCCTTGGAACCGATGGGGTTTATATTGAAGCTGATGGATGCGCCTGCTGCTTTTCTCCTTCCATGCTCTCTGTCATTCTTTGTATTGCACAGATTCAATCTGTCCACTGAGGCCTTTGCATAAAAGAGGCAAGAACATCTGTAAAATCAGAATCAGCTGTGGCCTTTCTTCATTCCACTTATCTTATTGTTTCACAATACTTTTTTCTTAGTTTCTAAGCCAGAGGTGGCAAGTGGTGGCCAGATCTCTTCAACTTATCCTGAAAATGACTCAGAACGTGGAAATTTAATTAAACAATAGGAAATCTGTCTTCCCTTCCAAATTTGGAAGAAATGGTGCCCTGAGGCTAGTGTTTCTCTTTGGCAAAAACAGTCAGGAGCGGATTCTTAGCCACACCTTCTGCTCACTCTGTCAGGGTTTCTCCAGCTTCGCCACTCCTTCAATCGACCTTTACATCTAATCAGCACAAAGCCTTTATAGTTGCTGCATATGCCTGGATCTTACAGCACTGGAGCTTTTCAAACTCCTGTGTGAAGCCAAGTTTCCAAAGTCCTTTTAGAAAAGGGTCAGTAACTTTTCCTCTAAAGTGCAACAGAGTAAATATTTTAGGCTTTGCAGGCCATCTGGTCTCTATCTCAACCACTCAGCACTGCCCTTTAGAGCGAAGGCAGCCACAGGCAATGCTGAAGCAATGGGTGTGGCCATGTTTCAATAAAACTTTACGTAAAAACACAAGCAGCCAAACAGAGCTGACCCGTGGGCCATAGTTTTCGGGGCCCTGTTTTAGAGCATTCATCTCTGGGTTTGAAACATGTGCAGTGCATCCACTCAGTATTAGCTGTTAATTAAGGAATAGCAAAAAATATACTGAATTATTACATCAACTGGTATTACATCTACTTCCATACTGATTAAATGAGTTTGTATATATAACAGGTAATCTCAGCAGCTCTAAATAAATTATTTCGGAGGGCCCAGGATAGGTTTTCTAGGTTTTAAACATTTATGGCCTTTATGAACTCTAATAAAATAGTATATATGCATGACTATATTCTTTAAATTTTGTTTATAAAAGTAAATAATAGACCCTAATGAGACCAGTGCCTAAGTAACTCACTGTTTCTAATGCAGTTCCCTTGGGAGCTACATTATCTGCTCCAAGCCACTGTGGAGCCATTTAGCATACTGTAAGAGAAGATAGTCACTCGGCACCCTCTCAGCAGCATGTCCCTTGAGGCTGTCCTGGCACTGGGGAAAATCTGTCTCACATTTGTTTACCATTCTACATTAGTTACAACAATCAATACAGTCGAAACACCTCTAAATCTTCCCAGATATATTTCCTTATGAACTACTAAGTGCCAATGTCAGGCACCATATATGTATTAGGTTTCCTGAGAATTAGAGAAAATATGTACTATAATTCTTATATATAATTATATTATTATAATTTTATATGTAAATCACTAGTTATCAGAAAACTAATTTTATTAACAAGCAAACTGAGACTTAGATGTTAAGTAGCTAGGGGGTCCAAGTTCCACAATTTCAGTGTCTCTGCCTCTAAAGTATATTTTAACCACTATACTAGTACATCTTCTATATATTTATTCCTTCCCACACATGCACTGAAAAGAATAACTTTTTGGCTTAGCACTTGATACAAGCTTCATGATCAGTAAATGTTTTTTGAATAATGAAGTTCTCCCCCAAATTTGCCACTTTTCATGAATCCTGTCTTAGTTGAAAATATCACCATTTATTCAAATATCCAAGCTAAAAGCCACAGAGCCATCCAATCCTTTATTTTCCTCACCTATAGTTCTCCATCCTGTTGGTCACTGCTATGGTTAATTTTATATGTAAGCCCCACTGGGATAGGATGCCTCAATATTTAGTCAAACAATTTCCTGGGTGTTTCTGTTGAGGGTAATTTTTGGATGAGATTGACACTTAAACTGGTAAACTTCGAGTATAGTATGTTGCCCTCCACAATGAGGGTGGGCCTCATCCCTTCATAGAACAAAAAATGACCTCTTCTTACCCCTCCATTCCTGGACAAAAAGGAATTCCACCAACAATGGCCTTCCAGCTTGAACTGCAACATCGACTTTTCCCTGAGTCTCCTATTGATCCTGTTTCTCTGGAGGACCATGCCTATCCAGTGACTAAATTCTTTAAATTCTTTCTGTGAAATATTCTTCACCATCCTCAGTGCCCTGTATTGGCTCAGGTCCCAATCTTTTAACTCATAATTAGTTCTTTTGCTTCTATTTTCTCTAATTCCCACTCTGGAATTAGGTCAGTGGCTCCTATATGCTTGCAGAATCAAATGTAGGCTCCTTGGCATGACATGCAAAGTCCTTCACAGACTGGAGTCAGCTCTCCTGACCAGCCCCATCACCCACTCCCAGCCACTTAGTCCCAATACACCAATCAGCAATCATGAACTTGTCCTGCTTGCGCACCTTTGGGTCTTAAAACCTTCTTTGACTCACATTCTGTGTTGATAAATCTTCTTCTAGACATCTGAGCAAGAGTTTCAAACACCAGACATGCAACAAAGTAGAAGACTTTTGTTCCAGCCTCTTCATTGCATAATCAGTAACTTCGGATTATGAATTAAAATCAAGAAAAGAGTTCGGCCTTCCCTAAGAATCCTTTCCTTATATCTGTGGATCATATAAGTCTACATATGCCCTTTAGACTCTATTGACACAGTGAGCAAACAACCAGTTGAAAGTGAAACAATAAATCATTTGCTTGCTCAGTCAGCACATTGCCAAGCCACTTTTTGACTGCTTTTTCATTCACCTGCTGTTTTTCACTTGACTGACACAATATCCCAGTTACGTGTTCATTGGGTAGCCTTTCGCAAAGAGATGATGTGAGACAGGGGCCCATAAAACTTCCAGGGTAATTCTAAAGTCTTTTGTTTCATGTTGTATTGAATTTCGTCAGACTGATTTCTGACTACCTGTCATGTATGTTTCTTTTGTTCATTAGGATGTAAGATTAGAGTTGCTTTAAAATTCCCTTTGGTGAATTGTTTAAACCTGTGAAATGTTATCAAAAGGTCACTGAAATACATGTACCAGTAGCTTTCAAAGTTAATAGACAGCATAGCCCATTCTATATCTGGAAAATGGCCCAGTTAAGAATCCAGATATAATACTGTCAGTATTCATTCATTCAGCAAAGGGAATTGAGTTCCTTTCCTCTCCACTATGCTAAGTTTAGGAATATAAAAATGAATATAACCTACTCTCTACCCTTAAAGAGCTTATACTCAAAGCAAAAGAAGACAGCCAGATTAATAAACAACAGTTCTTTGTATCATAACATTGCTTATGAACCTAGAAGAAGGTGTAAGTAAACTTAGGGAGTGGCTGAGAAAGTTCTCACCAAAAAAAGGAAATAAAAGTGGTTATGAGCTGAGCCAAAGGGTGTCACTTAGTTGAACATCTGGCTTGCTTCATAGAACTGGTTCTCAAAGTGAGGTCCCCAGATCTATGTCTTCAGCACCATCTGGGAACTTGTAAGAAAGGCAAACTCAAGCCCCAATTCATACCTCCTGAATCAGATACTCAGAGGGTGAGTCCAAGCAGTCTGCATTTTAGCTTGCCCTCTGGATGAGTCTGGTTCACACCTAAGTTTGAGAGTCTCTCATTCAAAGAAAGATGCACAGCCTAGCACAACTGGTGTCTAAGAAGTGAGAGTTGCGGGAGAGGATTGAGGTAGGCCAAGAGAATGAGATTGACATTTAAACTGGTAAACTTCGAGTATAGCATGTTGCCCTCCACAATGAGGGCAGGTTATGAGAGATTATAAAGGATCCTAAAGAACTGAGGACAGATTATGAAGAATCCTAAATAACTTGCTAGAAAATTAAGACTTTGTCCTCTAGGTAATGAGCAGACATTAGTGTTCTAACCAGGAAATTATGATGATTAGATTTGTGATTTTTAGATAAATAAATGTGGCAGCAGTTTAGAAGATTAATTCAATATATACAGGCAAGGGGAGGGAAGGGGGAATAAGAAAGAACTGTAAA
Source organism: Pipistrellus hanaki (assembly GCF_964339955.1). Taxonomy (NCBI): domain Eukaryota; kingdom Metazoa; phylum Chordata; class Mammalia; order Chiroptera; family Vespertilionidae; genus Pipistrellus; species Pipistrellus hanaki. The sequence goes on along the minus strand of NC_140506.1, from coordinate 67,085,630 downwards.
AGTCCAAGCCAGTGGTGTTTTGAATCTAAATTGAATAGTTAGTGGCATTGAGAATAGAGAAGAAAAATGATTTTGAGAGTCTTTTAGGAAGTGAAATCACTGGTACTGTTTTTTTTGCTTTTGTTTTTGTTTTTTTGGCAAAATATCTAAATATTAGAGGAAAGAAAGAGCTTCATTTCCATAATTGTTGGGTGCATTTTATGTTTCACAAACTGAATGTCCGAACCACTTTAAAATGGACTGAGGAAGAGCAGAAGCTTTGCAAAGTTGGTAAGTGAGGTGAGAAGTAAAGGAACACTTGAGGAAGAAATAAGTTTTGAGTTTTGAGTTTGGGGGTCTTGAGGTGTCTATAGTGAAGGTTAAGTAGAAAATTTATGTTGGTATAATTTAAATCTTGCTTTCTTGCTATTTTCTATTTGACTTTTGGAGGACTCTAGTAAAAGGAGATTACATATTCCATATGAATTTCAATTCACAATAAAAATCCTGGACAAGAATTTGACTGTCTACATTATCATAGTCACTTGATGGATCTTTTAGGGAGCAACAAGAGCAAATGGCAGCTCTGATATCCAAATCTGGTATCATAATTTTGCTCAGTTTAGAATTGTGTAAACAGGAAGATTACTAGTATAACTACTTGAAATTTTCTTTAACATTTTTGTGTGGTCTGTGATTCTGAAGATTTTTTCAAAATAATCCTGGGTAGATAACTAAAATATCCAATTACAATAAAATAAGGAGAACATTTTTAGTATCAGACTTATTCATCTTAATATGATTTGGGGAAAATGCTTTGTATGTCCCATTTATATTCTCCAGATAAGCACACTGCAGCAAGTAGGGTATAGAATAGAGTCAATCATTTCAGCCTCCTTAAAGTTCTCTCTGGAAGCCCATGTTGGCAGATTAATTGAGCCCGTCCAACTCTCATGCATGATCCAAATTTTCTCTTTTCTCTAGCCACCTTCAAAATTTATGCACTGGAGAGGGTGTCAAAACCAAGTCCTTTAAAATCCAAGTGCCTGCTCTCACATTCAACAGAATAAAATTTAAAGAAAACAAACCAAAGATTGAAATTTTCCTCAGAGCAGTGCTGCCTACATTTAGACTTTGATGGCAATTCCCTGACTACACAGAAAAGAAGGGCCTATCATTTCAACTACAAATCAGGAGTGGCAGTTAAGGTTACTTAGTGGGCTCAGAGTTTGCTTCCTTAGCTATTATCTGCATGACCTGGGGTGAGTTACTTAGCCTTGTTTTTCATTGGAGGGAGAGGGGAATTCCTCCACTGATCTGTGGGAATAAAAGGAAGGACAGCAGGTAAAGCTTTTATATTATGCTCTCATAATATTATTAGCACAAGCATTCTTTTCCTAATTATACTTGGAGGCTCCAGAATTAATCCTGGCCTTGCATACTGGACAGGGACCCACATCCTTAATTTAGAATGTACTCTAAAGAATTATTTCTTTAAAAGGGTCATATACCCTCCTGTATATTTTAGTACTGTTTTTGTTTGTGCATTCTATCAAAACAGCCCTCATTCATTTCAATATTGAAATGTAACATTATCTCCTGCAATGTTTCAGTTTATTGTTATTCACCTCATTTTTTAAAAATTTGTAAAATCTCTATACCATGAGATGGTGAAATAATAACTTGTTTTAAATGCTTAATATCTATTGAAAGCACATATATTGAGTGTGTACTCATGCTGGGTTCTGATTAATTTTTTCCTAATATTTGTAGAATTTGAAGTATTCTTTTATCAAATATGTCATTTGACTCTCAGAGCATTCTGATAGGAAAAGCTTACTCAGAACTTTCTTTTCCTCTTCAAATCTTAAGATTGAAAAACCTTATACTTTTTATTTTTAGATGTCCATCAGCTGTGTTCTGCGCATGGCTACAGATTGCCCCAAGCATTCAAAGTTTTAATTTATACTGCGAGAGATTGCCCAATTCATTGTCATTAGCAACTGAGTGAGTCAATCTAATAGTCTGTCGAAATATGAATGTTCGAAGGATGTCTGTCCACGTGAAGCTTTTGTTACTGTTCTCTCATTGGGTTCCAAAGCATGCCTCCACCTTACAATTATCTGGAAGATGAATATACAATTTCCTGGAGCTGGGCCTACTGAACATTTTTGTGGAGCAATTGTGTGGGAATTCATATTTTTAAAATCCCAGATGAATCTGTTGTAGAGATGATTGCATTGACCCAGAGCATAACCAGTTCTCTTCATTCTGTGTCCAGAGATAAAGCAGGTTCCTTGCTCTGCAACTGTAGCCAACCTATTTTGGCTTTTCCTTCTTGCAGTTAGCCTGCTACTCCTTTGGATATGGCTGTGAGAAAAGAACCCACAGGCATATATCCTAATGGAACAGTAAACTCTAAAGTGCTATATCCCATTTCCTAAATATGAATATCATTAAATCAAAAGCTTTAAATTAAACCATGTCCTTGTACCATAGTAACTATTCTCTTTTCTGTCTTATTTTTCTGTTGGAATTTGAGACCTGATATTTTTATAGGGGGTGGGAATTCTTAAATTGAACTTTGTTACCACTTAAAGAAAGATGTATTTTTCTGTTCTTATATGATCCATTTAAACTTACCATCAAAGTGAACTATAGACTCATTCTGGAAAGAAAATATATCCAATAGACCATAATTCCCCAAGACCTTTATTTGTATGATTTTTACTCCTTGGGATCATGGCCTCATGACATACAATTCTCAGTTCTGTGAGCCTCCCAGGAAATAGCATTCATAAAATCATTTCACAGCAGACTTCAATGCCAATCCAGCGATAAAATATTCCAACATATTATCACACTGAAAGCAGCCACAGACAACCACTGCTTCTTTCTTTTTACATTTAAAGGACATATTTTGGTAAAGACATCAAAGATATCTGCAGCACAGACTAAATATCAACCCCTTTTAATAGAGATGTCATTGGATATCAAACTTTAATATAAACTTAATTGAAACTTTAATAATTTCAGCTACTTGAGATTTAAGAATACTTTCAATACACAATCCTTGCAATTCATTTTTTTCCAAATAAAAAATAAAACGGGGGGGGGGGGGAATTCCCATCCAGAAAATGTAAGTGGATCTTTAACACACCTGGGTTCTTCACTCTTCCTCTCTTACAGCCAACTGTGAAATCATCCCTCTCATTGTCCTTAGGGGAAGAAAAATCTTCCACTTCACTTGCTCTCTATTGAGTCTCTTTCCACCATGGATTCTCTATTCCATAAAACCCTCTAATTCCTTCCTCTCCCATAATCCCACCTGTTATTCCCCTTAGCTGTGACTGTGGTATATTTATATTAGTTATAAATATACCACAAATTCCACTTTCTTTGAGACCAGGAGGGAAAGCTGATCTGATACAAGACATTCAGAGTTTTGCAGATAAACTTCTTCTCTGCATATCTCCTATGCTTTCCAATATATTATAAATTACAAACAATAAACAAAAAGCCAGGGTTCCTTTCTCCGATTTCACAATGCATAGTGCCCTCTGATATTCTCTGTTGTTGTTGTGTTTATGTGAGAGGCAAAAGGCTAGGTATTTCTAATACATTTACCCAATTGTTTGCACATATAACCTGAATTTACAGCATAACTTCCAGTTAATGATTCACCTTCTTATTCATTCTGTCTTTATCAATGCAGTGTTAGTTGCAAGCAGAGAGAAAACTATTAAATATTTTGTTGTGTATAAAGGAATTTTTTTTAAAAAAAAAAAGGTAATCTTACAAATTAAGGTATATGAGAGCTTTATTGAATATGTAATTTTGAGCTACACTGAGCAGCCACAGTATAGGGGAAAGTCATGTATACTGTACATTGTAGTACCTAGTCTTTTATACTAACTGCTTGATAAATTTGGATACAGAAGAAGCCTTTTTAGGCAGTGGTTTCCTTATCTGCTAAATGAGCAGGTTTGTGTAATAGTCTCCATGGTGCTTAGAGATCCAGAATTCTGATTTGAAAAACTCAAAAGAATAATTTCTCATTATGACTTCTCTTAATATTTCCTTCTTACTCTAAAACTAGTCATGTTCTTATTTGCTCTCTGATTGCTCATGTGTGACCCAAGTCTTAACAACCCTAATAAGTCAAATTTAAACTCAGTTCCAAAGGTTTGATATTATCCATTCCTGCCTAATATCTGGCAATTGATTTTTGTTTCATCACTTCAAGCATTTTTGCAAAAGGCTGAATAAATTGCATGTACATTTATCCATTAACTTAAAAACATTTATTGAATTCTATATTTCATTTCTATTTTTCCCTAAAACATTTAAAAGCAAGTTGCCATTGAAGAAGAACAGAATATGTGAACCCAGAATATGCCAAATGTAGATGATTTTGACCTGAAAGTAATCAAGGTGCAACAGACTCAAGAAAAGAATTTTACTTCTCCCTTAACTGTCTAAAATAAATTCGATGGGGGCCTCACTAGAGAGAGTGTTGAGGCTATTACCAGAGCTAGCTTTTACCTGAATGACCTACCTGTATGACAGGACAAACATCTAATTACCAAACACCTGCTCTTCTTATTGTTCTGTAAATTACCCTCCTCCCCTTTGAGTCCCCTGGCCCCTATCCCATTTCTTACTCAGAATGTCATATAAGCTGTAACTGCCTGACTTGCCCTTGGGTGTTATATATTTATAGAGCTCTCATATGTACATAATTAAATTTGTTTTTCTCCTATTAATCTGTCCTATGTAATTTAATTATTAGACAAGTTAAGAGAACCTACATAGATAGAAATGTTTTTCTCCCCAACACAGTTATGATACTTCAGGATATTTCAGCAGTAATTGACTAAAAATGAGATCTTCATCACAGCTAAAAAGAAAATAACAATTCAAAAGTAACTACTAACTTACAAATGACATTTACATTTCTCCTGTTATTTCCAAAATGACTTTTATAGTGTGTGTGTTTGTGTTCAATCTAGAATCCAATCAAGGTTCACAAATTGTATTTGGTATTTTCAAGCTTAACACAAATGGCAACCATCTTCAGATCACTTTATAGCTCATACCAACTGACTCCAGGCAGAGCACAGGCAGCAGCTGACCTGGGTCTGCACCAGAGCCCCTTCCAAGAGCCACCCAGTAGTCAGCTTCAGACCACACTCAGGGTACCACTGAACCACTTCCACAAATGATAGTGGATGGATACACCAGGCACCAGAGCCCCACTAAACAAATCCTGCTCCTAAGCTTGCATAGCAGCTTCTTTGCTGTAGTCACAGCCAGTCCTCACAATCAGTAGCCTGAGGGTCAATCCCTCCTGTTGATGTGCCAAAAGCAATAAAAGCTCACCTACAATAGAAGGGCACAATCTAGGCAAAAGACATACCTGGAGCACTGGTTCAGTTGATGAAGGACACTGTGCCACTGGGCCCCACAGGACACCTACTACTGAAGGCTGCTTTACCAAAACCAGGAGGTGTATCAGCTCTCCTTAATACATAGACACAAACACAGGGAGGCAGCCAAAATGAAGAGGCAAAGAAACATGTTGTAAATGAAAGTAGAGAACAAAACCCCAGTTTAATGAAGACAAATACAATAACTGAAATGATGAATACATTAGAGGAAATCAGTAGATTAAATGAAGCTAAGGATCAAGTCAGAGATTTGGAAGAAAAGAAAGCAGAAAACCCCTAATAAGAACGGCAAAAAGAAAAGTAGAAAAGGCGCCCTTTCCCCCAAATGAGAAGCATTTAAGCAACCTCTAGAACAATATCAGTCATGTCAACATTTGTATGATAGGGATACCAGAAAAAGAATAAGAGCAAGGAATTGAAAACCTATTAGAAAAAAAAATTGTGTTGGAAAACATCCCTAACCTGGTGAAGGAAATAGACATACAAGCCCAGGGAGCACAAGAAGGTCCTAAACAAGATGAACTCAGAAGCCTATACCAAGATACATTCTATATAATAAAAGGCTATAGGCTCAGAGCTGGCGAATGCAGTGGTGGTGGCGGGAACCTCTCCCACCTCCATGGCAGCAGCACTAAGGATGTCCAACTGCTGGCATAGGGAGCAGGCCTAAGCTGTCAGTTGGACATTCTCTGAGGCTCCTAGACTGGGAGATGGTGCAAGCTGGGCTGAGAGACCCTCCTCCAAGTGCACAAATTTTGTGCACTAGGCCTCTAGTCATAAATAAAATGCCAAAGGTTAACAAGAAAGAGAGAACCTTAAGGAAGCAAGAGAAAAGCACTTATTTGATAGTTTGTTGGCTATATCCAAAAAATAACTAGCTGAAATTTTGATTGAGGTTGAATTGAATGTATAGGTACAGTTGGGAAAAACTGATATCTTGACAATATCTAGTGTTCCTATCTATGAATGAAATATTTTGGTATGAACCTAACAAAATATGTATAAGATATATATTAGGAAAACTACAACTCTGGTGAAATATATCAAAGAAGTAAATAAATAGATATTTCATTTTTCTCTTACTCAGAAAAGTGGTGGGGGTTGGGATTATTGTTTGTTTTTTTCTCTAATACTTTCATGGCATTGTTTTTTGCTGCAATTATATATGTGCAGTGCTTATTTTCACCATTAGATTACTAAATCCTTGAGAGCAGAATTCGTAGTCCTTAGCTCTGAAACCTCCATAGTACTTAATTCTAAAACTTCCTAGTTAAAAATATTCTATTGAATCCTAAATATGTACATAAATATACATAAGCACATAACCATTATCTACATTGCAGTTCTTCCCATAGGTTCATCAATGAATTGCAAGAATGTTTATACTAAAGACTTTTAGGAAATAAACCTAAAGTCTAAATAAAATATTCAAGAGTAGGGAAAAAGATGAATGCATAGTATTGTTGGGGAAGTAAATCAATAAAACAAATATTTAACTAAGGAACAATGCACAAAATAATCAACTTTCCAGTATCCTTCAATCAAATTCACTTACTATTTTTTAATTCAAATATCTATCAGAAATCCTATATTTGTGAACACTTTAATGAACATGCAAAAGGAATAATAATGTCTGCTGTATGAGTTGAGGCAAAGTTAACATACTTTTGTGTGTTTAAACTACTAAAGCAAATAAAGTATAGGAAATGTCTAAAGATTTTGAGACCAAAAATAATCCCAAATTCATTGGGATTGAAAGTCTCTGCATCTCTATAAATATTTAGATGAAATCTCCCTTATTATCAAGAACCTGTAGAGAGGGAAATAGTATTCAAAGGAATGCAGGTGCTGCAAAAAGCTAATTGTTGGTCCTTGTTTAGTAAACATGATGTGAACATGTATTGCCTGCCCTTGGTGGTACTAAGGATGTGGTTATAAATATAGTAAAACACGCTCTCCACCCTGAAAAGTTCTCTATGTGGTGGGGTATTGAGGCATGTCTTCCCCCAAAAGTTGATATACTGTGCTAATTCTATAGAGGAAATCTGATCTGTACATTTGAAGAACACAGCTCTGAAAAAAGTTAGGGGCTGCTTTTACAGAGGAGAGGACATTTGGAGTATAATTAGAGAAGTCCACAGCAAAGATTCCAGCAGTGGCAAAGAGAGATGGTATAGGAATGCTTGGCTCATTTATAAACTTCTAGTTCAGTGTGGTTAGGACCCGGGCTTCCCAGGTTGGGAAAAAAAAGGATTAAAATGAAGCATTTGATCTGATTGTGAAAATTCATGATTTTCATGGTAAGGAGCTTGGACTTTATTTTGAAATAATGAGGAGGCATCAGATTTATTCTTGTGTACACTAGAGAAGTGTTCAAATAAAGTAGCTCTTTGAGACACTAGTTCTGAAATGAATCCAGCCCTCAGGAGTACAAATGATGCAAAGATTAGTCCTAAGGTGGCTGTTATAAGCAAAACTCTTTCAGTGAATCTTATTACAACTGTGCAGGGCAATAGAGAGAGGCACCTCTCCTATTCCCAGCTAGTCCTACTCCGGCCCTTCCTTCAATCCTCTACTCTAAATTGCTTTCTTCCAGAATGTCTCCCCTAATGAACCTGATCCAACTAATAACCCTTGGTTATTTACTGACTGGCAGTCATTTACTGACTGTTTCCTTCACCTTTGTTCCTTTGTCATTTTTATGTGTTTGTGTCCTCTCTCCCGACTGGACCATAAGTGTGTCTGTATCTTACCCCAACGTTCCTGTTCAAGCAGTAAGCATTCAATAAATCCTCTCCATTGTCTGTTTGATGGGCTAACTGTCTTACCAGACAGACCTAAGAAAAAGAGAAATCTAGGGATTTCAGAGAAGTGTATCATAATAAAGAAAGCCCCATTAGCTGAGTTGGAAAAATTGAGCCTGCTAGCTAAAAATATTATGACAACAGAGGAAAGTTTAGAAAAGAAAACATAGAGGGTAGTCTGAGAAAATTAATAAAGAATGGCTCTCTGAGAGATTGATCACACTGTAGCTATAAGGCTAAAAATCTAATTATTTATTTTTGGGAATGCTGGCACACAACTTTCAAAACAATTTCTTTGGGAGACATATTTTATTGCCAAGTAATTATTTTTCTTGATTTTAAAAATAGTGTAAAAATATTTTATATGCCTTATAAACATTACAGAGTATTTTCAATAAAATGTCATTTTTCCAAGCCATAAAGTGCTTTCAACCCCATAATTCACATAGACACAGCATGGCTTCAAAGAAACCCCACCAAGATTTTAGTGACAGATGTCCATCACTACAAAATAGAGGACCACCTTGAAAATTTATTGTAAGGAAAAACATGTAAGCCCACACATGAGGAAGCCCAGGCCTTGGCGTATATTCTGGACTCTGGTTGCCTGATGTGTCTACCAACCTGGCATTGATCTGCATGGGAGAAACAGGAAGACTACAAAAAGTGTTTTTTAAATTTCTAGTGACAGGAGAAAATTGGTGCAAGTCCAATCAGCACTCAGAATGTGTCTTAATACCATTGCTTACCCGCTGTTAAATATTGAAGAAATTGGATGACTGTATTTGTTTATAGTATAGCAGTATGCTTATAGTCAAGAATCAAAGAATCAAATAGAAAAATGGAGAATGGACACAAAGGGGGAAATAAGGATGCCTTGCCCTGATATATTGCATCTCTGTTTATACTAAGTTGTTGCCTTGGCAACATGAGAAGTGTGGGGAAGACCTCTCCCACAATCTTCCTCCTTATCCCTCAGAGTTGTCCTCCAGCATAAAGTGCATAAGATAAATGAGTAAGGACCTTCAGAGTAAGCAAGGAGGGGCTAGAAAAATTAAAGTCATCAACTTAGTTATTTGGTTTCAGATGCTGCACATGTCACAAAGAAGAGAAAAAAGAAAGCAACACCAGAGAAAGGCAGATCCAAGAGCTTAGAGGCAGACCAGGGAGAGGCTGGCACCAAAGTTCTTAATGGAGAGATAAGTGTGTTTTTTTTTGTTGTTGTTGTTTTGTTATTGTTGTTTTCCTTTTAGGAGAATTATGGACAAAGGCAGATCTTTCATAAGTACTAGTATTTTTGTTTACAATATCCTTTATTGTACTTACATCAAGTGACAAGTAAATTATCCATCAAATAACATTGTTAAGTGGTTGTATCAATGAATGAGTGAGTATTGAAGTGTTGCAGAGAGGTTGTTAGGAATGAGCTGGATAAATGTGGCTGTAGAGGAGGTGGGTCCTTAGGCAGGACCTGGTCTATAGGAGAGTGTCAGTACAGTTGTGTAGGGCCTATGATGGCAAGGGCCTGAGTTCCTAACCTGGTTCTCAAAGCCAGCATTTTAAAAAACATGTGCTGAGCCACCCCAGCTCAGCACAAAACTCCAGGTGAGCATCATTCACTAGTCCTCTACATTGGATCTTCATCCGTGCTACTAAATCAGAAATTCTGATAGTGGAGCCCATGTATGTTTTATGGCGGACATTTACTATTTGATCCACTGAGAACATCCTCTTTATCCCTGTTCTTCAAAACCAAGCTTCAAGTGAGGGGGTGGGTAAAGGGTGTGTGTGTGTGTGTGGTGCAGTCCCAGCCATCCTAACCGTGAGAGCAGAATATAATCTGAGATAGGTCAATCATAGGACATCTCCGTATTCCCTTCTCACCCCTACTTACTCAACCTGAGGCGATGGTGAATGCTCTAAGCACATTAACATGACCCAAGCTAGAAAATCAGAGCCAGTCCTTTCTCAGAATTTTTCACTCTTTTTTTGAGAAACAAATGCTTTCCTCTTTGATTACATGGCTGTAAGGACATGATCCAGAGGCTGCCAATGGCACTTGGTCCTCACTACACAGAGAATGATGAGCTGAGACAAGGAAGCCGATGTGTAGGAAAAAAAACAGAAACAGAAGATTCCCAGAGCCCCCAAGGCCCCTGACTTAGGTCACGACTGTCCCTCCAGAGTCTGGGCCATTGAATGTTCTTCTTGAGTCTCTGTGCTACTCCAATATTCTTCCCCTGATCCTGTGTTTTGCTTAAATTACTCTGAGGTAAATTCCTGTCACTTATACCCAAGAGAACTCTAATACAAATTATTATATTTCCTTTTAATTTCAAAATAAAACTAAGAGAATTGTCAACTCAGAAGCTACGTTAAGAATAAGTGTAGTACTCCTCATTAACTTTTTCTGCTTTTATTTTAAGTCAGAACAAATAGAGGACCAAACTCCCATGAAAAATAAGAGACTGATGGCTCAAGACACTTGCTTTCTACATTTTTATGTTTATTCAATTAGTTACTGGCTAGATCCCACAGCAGAATTATACTCTACTGACTATAACCCTTCTCCCACTGAGCTTCAGAGTTTTATTCTGAGGAAGTAACTCACTGCTGGTGGGCCAAAACACAAAGCAGTGTATTTGTTATACAAGAGAAGAGATTTTGCAATAGGAAATATATTACAATTTAGTCTTTGTCCTTTTCCTTCCCTCTTATTAATTTTTCTCCTCACTCCTAGGCCTTTTGCATGTGTAGAATGGTATATATCATCATGTCCATTGTACTCATGGAGAAAATCATGTAATAAGATGTGCTATTTTAAAACGCAAGGAATAATGTATAAATATATAGCACTAGAGGGCATTTTAGCTGATTCCTTGGCTGTAAATACAACAGTTGTGACCTCTGTAGATATGACTTAAACCTTAAACAGAGCTATTAAGGGTGACAAACAGCTGTCCCTTCCTCCCACCCACCACTGGATCTCATTATCCCTTGCTAACAGAACTGTGACTTTGGTCAAGCAGCAGTGTGCAGAGTGCAGAGGCCCAGTGTAATTATGGTTGGCCTATGCCTTTTTGCTTAGCTCTTACCTCTTTGCCCATAATTGGTCAAAGGGTAACCTTGTGTTGCAATTGCTGGCTAGGTAAGGCATAAGGGAAAGACTGCCTGATAAAAGCTGATGGGTACACACAGGAGAAAGGCATTTTACTCCTACCCCTTCTCTTCCTATTTAGACAATGCAGTGTGAAGGTCTGATACCTGGAGTTGTGATTATAATGGAACTAACACAGACTCTCAAGGGTGGAAGAACAAAAGGATGAAAGGAGCCTGAATCCTCTGGAATCTGTGCCGTGTAAATAACTGTACAGTGGTCTACACCACGGTTAATGCAGTTATTAATTATCTGCAGCTGAATGAATCTTAACTGATACAATATAAAACAAAACTGGGAGCACGCTTAACATTCCTCGATTCTCCTTGTGATAGCAAGGAGATGGGTCATAACACTCATAGTTAAAGTGAGAGTTTCGTGTTACAGATGCAAGCATACACTTGGTCTGGTTTTACTTTATGCTCCATTTCTCTCATGTGCAACTTGAGCATTTAGAGATATGATTAAAAACAGATTAACTGAACAGAATGTGTAATGTTCCTCAGCTGAGTATCAGAAAATTAAAACAGATTTGAAAAGTCTTCTGCCACACTCAGGATTTAAATCCATTGACTATGTCAGCAATTTTGTACTCTCACAGCATGAGATAAAAGAAACAAAGATAAAGGGATACACAAATAGGGAAGTCTTTGGGGATATTAAGGCAATTAAGAGCAATATGGAAATAATCAAAACTTGGTAGGCAGACCAAATAAGACCTTATGAAATAAAAATATGGGCCAACATTTGCAAAATGTTGCATGCCTTCAGATTACATATGTCTACAAAAGAAATCAAGGGTTAGATTCAATGAGCAGATATGAAACATTAGCAGTGGATGAAATGCAGAGAGAATTTCCTAGGCTTGAACATAGGCAGGCATGCTATAGTTTAAATCTTATCTAGACACCAGCCAAGTTTTAAGGATTGAAGCCGTGTTTCTCCATCTTTTATCACGAGAGACAAAGCAATGTATGAGCAGAAAACATGCAAGAGTCAAACAAAGAGCTTGTTTTATTTATGGTGAGCAGTTCTGTTTCAAATCAGTTTGAGATATTCAGGAAGTAGGCTTCAACTTTTATTTTGTCAGATTCTTTTTTTTTTCTGAGATAGTAAATGTTAAAAGATATCCATAATGAATGCACCCTATATCCTAGTGTGAAACATATTGAACTGCCTGATCACCAACTGTGGATTAATAAAACCAAGACCCCCACATCAGGGGAGACGGTGTTTCTCTGGAGACTTCCCGGGAAGAGAAATAACCGCAGATGTAGATAAACACGGAGTTTAAGCTATCAGTCAATGCAGATCTCACGAAGATGAGAATGCAGCCAACAGATGTGACCCAAACCGCACCAGACAGAGGGAAATCAGAAGGAGGCAGACAAAAAGCTATGTCTCTGTCTGGATTCCATGTGACGGGTTGGAAACTGACATATTATTGTACAACCCCGATTTCAATGCAGCAGCTGTCATCTTGCTGATCCGCTTGTGTATTTCTCTCAGCTCATTCAGCCTCCTTTTGTGGTTCTTTAAATGTGGCAATATCCTAAAAAGATTATTTTAACCATATCAAAGGCATTTAAACTTTAAATAATAATGCCACAAAGGAGAGGCAGAGTTGGTGCTCCTGTTGCTCATTTGTTTCATTGCCTCTTACATTTGCTGCTTTCCTACATCCAGGCATACCTCCTGTGTTTGCAGCTTTGGTTGTTAAGGGACATCTAAATGCTTTTATCCACCCTCTGCCCCTCATCCACCCATCCGGCATGCATATATATATATATATATATATATATATATATATATATATATATATATATAAAATCACACCATTTTTAAAAAATATTTTTTCATTGATTTCCAAACCAGGACTTGGGGCTCCTAAAACCATGGAACACAGTGCAGCTGGCCCACTAAAACATTAGCACTTAGCAAATCCATAGCAATTACTATGCGCTGGGTACTAATATATACATTTAACATTTATCAACTCAACTAAACCTCTCAACAGTCCTATTAAGGAAGGACTATTATCATCACCTTACACATGTGGACACTGCCCAGGATCACACAGCTTGTAGTGGTTACCTAATGGTGTATAGCAAATTCCCCAAAACTTAGAAGCTGAAAATAACAATAGCAATTTACTTCTATATTTCACAGTTTCTGTGGGTTGGGTCTTTAAGAAGAGCTTGCTGTGGTGATTCTGAGGCAGGGTCTTATAAGATGTCAGCTGTCATCTGGAGCTGTAGTCATCTGGAAGTTTGTGGGAGAAGGAAGACTTGCTTTCAAGGTGGCTCACTCCATGCCTGGCAAGTTGGTACTGGCTCTTACTGGGGGCCTTCAGTTCCTCCCCACCTGGCCTCTCTACAGGTTGCCTGAGTGTCCCTATATCATCCCACCAACTTCCACCAGAGGCAATAATTCTAGAAGGCAAGGCAAAAGTTGCAATGGCCTGATCTAGCCTCAGATGTCACACACTATCCCTTTTGCCATATTGTACTGCTATACAAATCAGCCCTCCTTCCTTTTGGAAGAAGACTACACAAGGGCAGGAATACCAGAAGGTGAGGATTATTCCGTGTCACCTTGGGGACTGCCTGCTGCATAAGTGATGGATTCCAACCCAGACATGTCCATGCTCCTCACCACTGTGCTACGCTGCTGCTTGGTGTAGAGTATGCCCTCTCACTGAGAATGAGAAGAGGAGAGGACATAAGAGAGGCGAGATGAGAAACAGGTAAAGCCTGAATGGAAAGTTTAAATTTTATTTTCTCTCTTTGGACACTGAAAATACAGTCCTACTCAATATCCAGTTTTAGGCTTATCATTCCCTCTAATTTCCTTCCACGAAGCCACTTTGTGGCAGCAACATTATCCCAGGGAGAAAGTAGACCTGGGATTCTGAGTTTTGAATAGCCCTGAAGCAGCACAGATCCCAGGTGGGGCTGCCCAGCAGGTGAGGCTAGGAGCCAGGTGGCAGGGGGAGCAGGAGAAGTGGGCTGGGCTGGCCCCTTTCCCAGGAAGTGTAGGGAATACAAAGAGTAGGAGAGGAGGGATCTTGTTTATATTTGTGAAAATGTTGCTCAAACTTGATAGTAATCAGAGAAATACAAATCAAAGCAAAATATTATGTTTTCCACTTATGACATTAGAAAATCTTTAAACATTAATAATATACAGTACTGGCAAAGAACTATAGTATAGGTACACTAAGGTACTATTAATGGGTATGTAAATTAGAGCAGCATATGGGAAGAAAAATTGATATTTTTTCTCAAAATTATACTTCAAAGTGATATCCTAGAGAAATATTCTCACTTGTTCTTAAAAAAGTACATATAAGGAAGGCATTATAAAATTGTACAATAGTGAAAAATTAGAAACTAGATTTTTCATCTATAAAGGCTTGGTTAAAAATAATTATGGTGTATCCATAGCATAGAATAGTACCCAATAACTAAAAGCATGGAAGATCTATATGTACTGACATGAAAAGTTTTCTAGGCCATGCTATTAATTTAAAACAACAAGTAAAGAATAATAAATGCAATATAATCCTATTTATGCAAAAATAATAAAAGATACATATTATGTAGGTGTGTATCTATGAATAAATAAATATGTAGGAAAAGGCCCAGAAGGATGTGTATCTTTCTATTAACCATGGTTACCACTGAAGAACAAAGTAAGATTGGTTGGGGAGCATATAAAGGTAGAGAGAGAAGACTATAAAGGGAAACTGTAATTTTTCCATTAATAATTTATTCATGTATTCTTTGTGTAAAAAAATAGAGAATGTTTTTTTCAAATATTAATACATTCTATACCAAGTACTGAGTACACAAAAACATCCCACATGCACACAATATCACCCTGTTGCAAACATGTTCTCAGAAAATCAACTGACTTTTCTAGGTGACTATTGCAAATAAAAAGAGGTCAATAATTCTATCTAAATATTGACAGATTACCTTCTCTTCAGAAGTTTCACTGTGCCTCACACCTATCCCCATAGCAAAATGCTTTCATTATTACAAAGGAAATGTGTAAGTCTTATACCTACTTTTACTTATCAGGACTTCAATCCTAGATGTCTTCCCCACTAGAAAACAAATAGTTTGAAGGTTGGTATATATCATTATCTTTAGTATCTACTATGGTACAGTCTCTACCTCAATGATCAGTGAACATAGTTCTTAAAAATTGCTTCTTGTTGAATATTTGGCATTTAAATTCTATGTGTTAAATAAAGCATCTGTAGAAGGAATTTCTATTCTTATGGATTATTGCAAATTATAAAAGAAAATATGCCAAATACCAAGACATGATTCTAAATATGACACACTTTGGATTAGAATTTGGAAGAAGCATGGAATAGTTCGCTTTGGAGGAGAAGCCTAAGTAGAGATAGGCCAGAGAGTGTTGGGTAGAAAGAGTACACTTCTGGGCACTGAAGTGGAAGAGATCAGTAGTTAGAGGAAAGAAGAGAAAAAGGGATCCTGAAAACTATTGCAATGAGTTATGAAGCTAATATCTTTAAATGGTTTTTAACACATTTTAAGTAAAAAAAAAAAAATGCAATTATATTTAGTCACTTTGAGATGCTGGCCTATGCATCTTTATGGACAATAACATGCAAAAACTGGGTCTCCTGTTGCCTCTGGCTTTTTTCAAATTACATAAAGAGTTCCTGGAAGATCACATTAGAATTGCCCTTAAACCAGAAATGAATAATTAAAGAGACTGCAAGTCATGTGCAAAGTTACATGTGGTCAGTGGTTTGAAGAATAAGTTGAGACAGAGAGACTAGGGCAAGGTAGCTCCACCTGGAGGGTAGCAGCCAGCGTGGCCACGCCAACAGGTCTGTGTGGGCAGGACTGGATTCTTTTCCCAAAGACAAAGTGTGCATATGTATGTACACAGGTAGAAACTCAAGCCCTTACCTGTTAAATAACTAAGATAAATCAAGCTAAAATGATCTTTACCTAACTGTCAACAATTTGCTAAATGTAGGGTATTCCTTTAATACTAACTTTATTGAAATATAAGAAATAAACAGAAAAGCATTTGTATCTGTTTTCTAGGGATGTTTTAACAAATTGCCACAAATTCGATGGCCTACAACAACAGAAAGTTATTCTCTCACAGTGCCCAAGGCCAGAAGTTCTAAATCAAGGTGTTGGCATGTCTGTAACTCCCTGAGAGCTCTTGGGGAGAATTTATTGGATGCCTCTCTGCTCGCTTCTGGTGGCTCCAGGCACTATTTGGCTTGTGGCCACATAACCCAATCTCTGCTTCTGTCTTCACATAGCCGCCGCCTCCTATGTCTGCCTTCTTTGTGCATCTTATAAAGACACTTACCATTGAGTTTAGTGCCCACCCAAATAATCCAGAATGCCTCTTCATCTCAAGATATTTAACTTATTTCATCTACCAGGACCCTTTTGCCAAATAAGTTAACATTCTCAGGTTCCATGATTTGATATATACATATAGATGTTTTGGGAAGCCAAAGTTCAATCCACTGCAGAGTATGTATCAGAATTGCACACTATAGTGAAATAACCACTCCCCAAATCAATAAATTAGCAGCATTACAGAAGTCCTCATGCCCCATACCATCATTACTACACCCCATACCCCAAAGATGACTGTTAGTTTTGCCAGTTTTGGGACTTTATGTAAAGAAAATCATCAGTTTGTATAGTCTTTTCCTCAACGTAGTGACATCACATTGTGAGATATTCATCACTGTGAGATTCACACAGTTGGAAGTCATTCATTGTCACTTCTATGTAGCATCTCACATATAACAATACCACAATTTTTTGTCCATCTACTATAAATACACATTTGTGGTTTTTCTACTTTTTTTTGGCTATCAATAATGCTGGTTCTGCTGGGGAGAAAAATAATGATGCTAGAAATATTCTAGTATTATATGTCTTTTAGCAAACATATGTATGCATCTCTATAGGATATATATCCAAGAGTGAAATTGCTAGATCATAGAATATGTGTTTGGCTTGCTGAAGTAGATAGCACCAACCATTTTTCTAGAGTGGTTGTACTACAACAGCTTTTGAATGTAAATTTTTGGAGTGATTAACTCATCTCTACTAAAGTCTCCAAAGGCAGATTCCTCAAACTCCCTATGAAATTCCTCTGAGGTTGACCTGATTTCAATGTTCCCACTGTTTTCATCATAATGAATTAGAGGAACTTACTTTTGAAGAAATGGTTTGTTGAGTAAATAAATAGTTTACTCATGTATATACATAAACAGATTCAGCTTGAGTGGGGGCAGCACCCCTTAGAGAGAAGGCACCATTCTCACAGACTTCATGACTCCAGGATCTGTGCAAGTCCAATGAGCTTGTTCACAAGATTTGTTGCAAATTCCACTGCCCTGCTTCCTAACTAGGCTTTTCTCATTCAGTGGATGTTCTTCTAATGGACTAGAATAAATTAAAGAGAAAATAGTCTCTTTCTGGAGTTTCAAAAGCAATATATCCTCACCAGCCATTTCATGAGTTTTAATCAACTTTGCTGAAGATAAGCGGGGCCACAGAAAGGAGGACCTTATGGAGAACATGGCTTTTTATGACCCAGGTCCCACTCCCACCCTGATGGATCCCAAGGTTCAAATACTTCTTCCTCTATTATGCAAAGCAATTTAGTGCTCCCAGTTTGAACCCACAAGCAATATACCCAAACATATAAAAGTATTCAGAAGAACAGGCCCTTCTGTATACCTGGATCCAGACTCCATAGTGGACAATTGGGTTATGCATATGAAGGCAAAATTAAGGGCACTGGGCACAGAGAAGAATAGACACAACAAATATCAGTGCAATGGTTCTTTGGCCCCATGAAATTTCTATGGGATGTGTGCATCTGTCTATAGCATTGGCTGTACTAGGTAGGGTTGTTAAAGATTTGAGAACCTTTAATAAATGGGGCCCACATTACCACTCAGAAGGCTTTTATACATTCTCTGCAATGAATATTTCTACTTAGAGGGATATTTACAAGCATTAGTCTTTCTTGGCTTTTGAACCGTTTTAAAAAGCAGCAGGCCATTTCATAGTATCATTTCCTATTAAAAAAAAAAAAGAAAGAAAGAAAGAAAAAGCAGTCAGTGCCCAGAAATCCCTGGGCAGCATCTCTGTATCCAGCTTGCACAGTCTGGAAAGCCTGTTACCTCACAGGGGGATTATTGTGTCAATACAAGTCAAGTTCAAAATTCACTCAATTTGCTTCAGTTGAGAAGTAATTAGTTCAAAAGGAAAGGTACACAATGGAGGAAACCCATTTTCTAGAAGCAATTCTCTTACTTTGACTTCTGATTTTGAACCTTTACATTAATTTCTAGAGTATTATATGAGAGAATTGAATCAACTATTCTAGAAGTAAACGATTTTCTGGAACACGTTGGATATGGCCCTGTCCAGCAATTTTTTTCTTCTCTACTTTTACCAGCAATAACTCAAATTTCCAAGCCATGTGGCCTCAGTGAATTTAACCTACTTTTCTGATTATAAATGTTTAATAATAGGGTCACTGAGGTGAGAAGAAAGCCCTGATTTCTAATGTTTAGTTATTTCCATGGTGTAAATGGTCAATTTAAAGCAACTAAAGTAATACCACTGAATGCAGAGTCTATTACACTCGGCCAGCCAGCTGTGAAGGGAAAACTGAAAGGGCCATGCCTAGGGATCAGAAGCTGGAGAGCCGGGAGCTCTGCTGCTACCTCCCCAAGGCTGTGCCCCAGGACAGAGAGTCTCAGAAGAAAAAAAAAAGAAATTTGGGGAAGTCACTAGGGAACAGACATGTATCTTATTTTTTGGGTGAGGCTTATGATGGTGGTCATGCTTACATAAAAGCCTGCATTTCAACATTATGCTCCCCTTAATAGAGTAAACATGGTGGGAATTCTGTTAAGCATAACTTGTAGGTGTTTCCAACAACACAAAAATTGGAAGGAATAGAGAAGATACCATGCATGGATACAGATACAGGGATAGACAGAGAAATATCGGACATCAGAAAGGAATAAGAAGGGGAGGACTAACTTAGCAATTTACTTCGTTCAATTCCCTGATGGGAGTGGAAGAGTCTTTTGCTCTGTCTCCAAAAAGGACAGGGAAGTGACTAAGTAGTTGTTGGACTTAGAAATGAGGGGGGAAATCATAATTAGGACGAGGAGGACAGAAAAGGAATTGTGTAACTAAAGAAAAATGGTAGCCATGGAGAGCAGATCAGCTGTGCATACAGGAGAGAGAAATACCAATTATCTAAGAACGAAGAAATATTTATATATCATTGCTAACTGCTGGAATTGGATGTCAATGACTGAACCATATGTCTCCTCCACCATGCAACATAAACATCCTGGAACTAAAGAGAAAGGAAATGAAAGGCGTATGCGAGAGTCTCTTGAATTTACTAATATTTTCCTGGAGGAGTTAAAAAAGAAAAGTGGCATGCTTTACCTTGATTTACTGTTTTGTTGTTTTGTTTTTATTAGTGGCTATGGGGCCAACAGCTAACTTGAGTGCAGCTAACAGCTAAAGAGAAAATTTTTTATTACATTTTTATATCACTAAGTCAGACAATTTATGAAATTTGTCTGTTTAATAGCAATAAAAAGGAAGATATGCAGATATGAATACTTCTAGAGAGAGAGAACTAGTGATTTCATTTTTCATAATTTAATGTAAAATAACATTAATTTAAAATACTTGCCCATGTCCATATTTGGGTGAAAAATATTTTAATAGTATTGCTTTCCAATTTTCCCCAAATTATAAATATGAAGGATCTATTAATATTTTTTGTTATAGTATTATCTAAAGAGCTATAATTTTCAACTAACTCCACCATGGCAATGACCAGATATTCATTCTAGATAATTCAGAGTATATAATTAGTTTGAAATTAAGTTATTGTAAAAGCACATATGTGGTCATTATATTATATATGTGTCATTGCATTATGTAGTTATTAGATTACACATGTATAATCTCATTGTGAATGGAACATCAATATGTTTCATGTGGCATGGAATCAAATGGTCCCAGCATTTTAAACTTGGAATGACTTTAGAGATGATCCAGCCCAATGCCATCATTATACAAATGAGGAGAATGAGGCCAAAATAAGTTAAATAATTCACTCTGTCACATTGTCCATTAATGCTGTAGCTAAAATGCAAATCTCTGACAGCACTACTCTGATAATTTTATTTAATTCAATAATAATATGCTTTATAAATTGGTTTATCAATTAACACAACTTTAGCAGCAAATAACTGAAACTAGAATTGAAAATTATTTAAACAATATATTATTCTGTATAACATGGAACATGAAGGTATAGTAATTCCAGGTTAGTTGGTTCTATGGTTCAATCATATACTCAAAAATCTGGATTTCTTTCCATCCCTCTGTTCTCTCATCCTTGCTGTATCAGACTGTCCTCATTCTGGCTCCCTTTTTATTCATGAGGCAGCTGTAGCAGAGCCAGTCAACATACAGACACCTCCTGATCCCAAATATAAAAAGAAGGTAACATTTTCTAAGTGTCACTTTATAAACAAAGATCATTTCCTAAAAATGCCCCAGAACACTTGACTCACATTTCTCTTTGACCAGGACTGCATCCTATGCTCATGGAATAGGACCACTTAAAAAGGACTTGTATTAGTAATCAGAATACTACTGGGAAATAAATGTGCCCAGCTTCCCTTAAAGCACAGGGCCCTTCTTAGGAAGGTGGCCAACTGGATGAAATAGAAGTTAGGGATAAAAAGAAGAGAAGGAATAATTGGAGGGTAACCAATAGTGTCTGTGGTAACTGGTGTGTGTTCCTGGATATAAATCAACGTTTGACTCTGAACAGTATGAAGAAGATGAATATTCTCATGGTCTAATTAAAAATCCTTAATCAAGCAAAGAACTATCTTATGGAAGTAAAAAATTAGTCACATATCTTTAATGTCAATCCAGATGATCACATATAGCATTTACTTAAGTAGTACAACTAAAAAAGCACAGTTCCTTCAATTAGTTATAGTTTACATTGAAATAAATATTTTTCCCCCAAGTCATAGTATTGAAAATTATCAACCTTAGTAAGTAGATACCATTAATACTATCTCTACAGATGAGGAAACTGAATCTCTGAGAAATTGATATTTGTGATTCTCAAAGTTTGGTCTCTGGATCAGTAGTATTAGCATCACCTGGAAACTTACTAAAAATTCAAATTGTTGGTTTCTATCTCAGACTGACTTAAAATCTTTGGGAATGGGGCCCAGTAATGTGTATTTTAAGAAGCCTTCCAGGTGATTTGATTGCACTGAAAAATGTTAGAACCTTGGCCCTAGTCAAATAACATTGAGCCAGGATTTGCACATAGGCTATCTTATCTTCAGAGCCTGTTTGTGTAACCCGTATGCTAAAGCAATTGTAATATGATTTAGCATACTAACCAGTTTCCTGAGTAGTTACTGGTTAGTATGTTTAGTAAGTATATTTAATCAGTTTCCTGGCTCTCAGTAAAAAATAGAGGTGTTAAATACAACAAATTTAAGGGGGAAAAATGTATTATACTTCTCTTTGTTTTAAATTATATTGCTACCATCATAAACATGATCCATATTAATTATTAAAATGGTGAATTGTAGTGACCAGTATGGCCACACTGTGATCTGGGTGCTCTGGCCTCACTTTAGGACATGGAGTTAACCAGTTGGCAGAGCAAGTTCTTAAGTGAACTAGACCCTAGGTTTCAATTTACGAAAGGCCTTCTTTTGATAATTTTACATTCAAATAATCCAATGCAGAATTATATGAAATAGATGAATCATGAGATGGCTGTGGTTTATTTGAATAGATACAGGCACATACAACACCACATTCTTGAAATTATATTGCCTTGTGTTACAAAGAGCTCATTCTTCCCATATTGGCATCTTGATAGAATGTGGGTGGGCTGAATAGCTCCCCAGGCATTCGCAAAGGAATGACATAAAATCATTGTTTTATTTTTTGTAGCTCCTCTGGACAGCTTGAGGGAAATTATGTGACTACTCTAAAAATGATGGGTAACTATGGATTCCAGAGAAATGAGTCAAGGGATTGCATGACATCATAAACTAAGAAAGGACAGGGTTTGGGTCCTATTTCATGTGATCAGGACTTTGCAGTCTATTATCTTTATGTTTTGCAGATGTCTCCTCTGTGAGCAGCGTAATTATTTTTAACCAAAGTTGCATGCATCTTACTTTCTACCTTTTCATTTTTTCCATTTTCACACAAAACTATCAGAAGTAAACACTCTTTTTTTTTTAATAGTTAATATTACTTTGATATAATAACAAAACAGCTAATTGAGAGCTTTTGTGTATCCACAAGCAAATCAGTTAGGATTTTATTTAATTGCCTGTCATTTATTTATCTGAAAACCAAAGTGATGACTACTCAGGTGATTAGCTACAACGTAGGCTTAATAGTTCCACATTCTCTGTCAAGTGACCCTGTGTAAACTACATAACCTCTCAAAGCCTCAGTCTCCTGACCTGTAAAATGGGGATAATAATGAAACCTAGTACAATAATTAAGTTTTGATCAAATAATATATGAATTTGATTATCTAGTAACTGACTCTTAGTAATCAGTGTATATTATTATATTATATTCTTATTCCACATTATCATGGTAAAAATAATTTGAAAAATATACAAATGACATGCATCTTTTTAAAAATTTATTCAAAAATTTTTCTACATTCTAAAGCTTTTATAAAATTTACAGATGCCTTTGACTTTTAACAAAAGAGTTAAGCATTAGAGCAAATCTGTATATCATATATATTAAAAAGGTAATATGCAAATTGACCATCACTCCAACACACAAGATGGTCGCCCCTATGTGGTCAAAGATGGCCGCCACAAGATGGCTGGCAGGGGAGGGCAGTTCGGGGCTACCAGACCAGCAGGGAAGGGCTGTTGGGAATGCAGACTGGTGCAGCCACTGTGGAGATCAGTATGGAGTTTCTTCGAAAAATTAAAAATGGAACTCCCATTTAAACCAGCAATCCCACTTCTAGGAATATATCCCAATAAATCAGAAATACCATGCAGTAAGGATATATTCTGCCCTAGGTTCATAGCAGCATAATTTTCAATAGCTAGGATTTGGAAATATCCTAAATGCCCATCGGCAAATGAATTAATTAAAAAACAGTGATACATCTACACAATGGAATACTATGCAGCTGTTAAAAAAAAAAAAGAAAGAACTCTTACAATTCCCAACATCATGGATGGACCTGTAGTGCATTATGCTAAGTGAAATAAGCCAGTCAGAGAAAGATAAATATCACATGATCTCACTTGTAGAATATAACAAACAACATAAACTGATGAACAAAAATAGATCCAGAGACATAGAAGCATCAAATAGACTATCAAACCTCAGAAGAAAGGCAGGGGAGGGAGAGAGGGGTATGAGATCAACCAAGGACTTGTATTCATGAAAATAAGCATAACAAATGGACACAGATATTATAGTAGGGGTGGTAAGAGCATGTGCTGGGGAGGTAGGAGTGGCCAGGGAGAGGTCAATGCGGGGGGGAAAAGGAGACATACGTAATACTTTAAACAATAAAGAATTAAAACGAAGCAAAACAAGTTCCTTAATGGGCCTAATTCTGGTGGGGATAAATTGCATTAGCAGAGTGGTTGGCTATAAATACAATAGTAGTGAGTAAATGCTTGCTAAATGTGTGAATGGGACTGAGTCTCAATCATGGGTTTTTTGCTAATATTATTAAAGGACTTTTTTTTTTAAAAGTCACTCATAATCCCACTATCCAGAGATGATTATTATTAATATAGTGTTTTCAAATTCATATTGATGTGCATCATTTTTAATGTAATAGACCTTTGCCTATTTGTTTTAGAGGTAATTACATATACCTCTTTCATAAACTTTTTATTGAAGTATTAACATACATGCAATAAGGTACACAATTCAAAGTAAATATACCCATTGTTGACATACAAATAAAAGACCAAAGTGAGAGGTGATGTGCATTTACTTGAGATTGAGAAAGAATAACCATTCAGGAAGCACTGGTTCAGGAGAAGCCTGAATAGTATATGGATTAGGAGACAAAGGCAATGGAATTTATGAGAAAGGAAAAGGAAACCACTACATCAATAGAAGGAAGGCATTTCTATTGGTGCAGATAAGTTGACACAGGATGCTAATTCTAAGACCTATTTTTAGTTTTAGCCCAGTAGTCATCAATATCTACTTTCTTGTTAGCCTTGCAAAAGGTATATGAAACACAATTTTGTTTTAGGCCCCATTCAACAATTATTTTTAACATTCCAAAGGTTTGAAGCATAAGACATAAGGCATTTCCTCTGGGATGGCAGCTCTGACTCTGTTTTAAAGTGGCTCTATTTATATTCTTTTTTTTTTTTACACCATGTATACAGCACCCATTTCAAAAATAAAACATCAACACATCCAAGAGAACCCCTCATACCCACTCCCAGTCACTACCTTTTCAAGAGCAATCTCCAACCTAATTGATAAATCCTGAATTACTTCTATGCGTTTCTATATTCTGATAATTGGAATGATACAGTGTGTCCTCTTATGTACCTGACACTTTGGCTCAATATTCTTATTAAAGTATAACTGACTTATAATACTAGTTTAAGGTGTACAACACAATGACTTGAAGTGATCGCCTTGATACATCTAGCTAAATTCTATGACCATACAAAGTTATTACAGTATTAATGACTATAATCTCTATGCTGTTTGTTACTTGCTGTGATTTATTTATTTTATAATTGGAAGATGATAGACATTAATCTCCTTCTGTGTCCATGAGTTCTTTCTCTTTTCCATTTATTTATTTATTTTTTAAAATTTTTTTGCTCAGTCCCTCAACAGCTCCCCCAAAACCCCTCTTCCATAGCTATCTGCCTGCTCTTATGAGCCTGTCTCTATTTTGCTTGTTAGTTCAGTTTGCTCATTAAATTCCACAGATAAGGAAAATAATATGGTTTTTCTCTGATGGGCTTATTTCACTTAGTATATAGATTGTTTTCCATGCCTACCCATGCTGTTGCAAAAGGTAAAATTTTCTTTCATTTTATGACTAGGTAGTATTCCATTTTTTAAATGTATCATAGCTGCTTAATACTTTTGTTGCCTTTGCTTTAGTATTTATTTACCTTTTCCATAGTTGTTTTTACTTGCATATGTTTTCTTATTATTAACTAGGAGCACAGTGCACGAATTCATGTACCTTGAAAGGAACTGTGGGCCACAAGGCTGAGGTGGGCACAGGACCGGTCTTGGCCCATCCTTTGCACCCCTGCCAGGCCCTCCGCAGTGGCCCCAGGTTCCCTCTCTGCCAGCAGCCCTGCTCCCACCACCACTGCTCTCTCATGCTGACAGTGCCAAACCTGCTCACACTTGCTGACTGGCACAGAGCTATTGGGGCCAGCACCAGCTGTGGATGCAAGCAGCAGCTGCCAGCCCTGATTGCCCCTGAGGGGTGATCAGGGCCAGTGCTGGCAGGTGCGAGTGCTGGGCTGGACCAAAGTGTGTGGGAGCAAAGAATTTTCAGTAACTACCAGAGGCCACCCCAACGACAGCGACTGGCACCCCATCTTGGTCTGGTGCCCCCACTCACCTGCTCCACCATCCTGCCATGGCCAACACCCATCATGTTTTGCACTCTGCTGCCTGCTGCCAATGCCCACCATGTCCCATGCCTTCCCCCTGGTAGTCAGCGCACTTCATAGTGGCCAGTTGTTCAGTTGTTCTACTGTTCGGTCTATTTGCATATTAAGGTTTCATAGAGAGAGAGATTAATGATTTTTCTTTTTTAGTTTAGAGAAGTCCCATTAACATTTCTTGAAAGTCTAGTTAGTGATAATGATCTCCTTTAGCTTTTGCTTATCAGGGAAATTCTTAATCTTTTCTTCAATTCTGAATGATAACCTTGCCAGGTAAAAAATTGTTGGTAAATTTTTTTCCTCACAGCACTTTGAGTATGTTATGCCACTCCCTTTTGGCCTGTAAAGTTTCTGCTAACAGCCTTCTGGGGTTTCTTTGTATGTGATAAGCTGTTTTTTCCTTGCTGTTTTTAAGGCTCTCTTTATCCTTAATTTTTAGCTTAGTGTCTCTCTCTCTCTCTCTCTCTCTCTCTCTCTCTCTCTCTCTCTCTCTCTCTCTCTCTCTTTTTCTGTTGGTATAGTTCATCTTATTTGGAACTCTCTGGCTTTCTAGATCTGGATATCTGAGTTTTTCTCAGTATGAGGCAAGTTTCCAGCCATATTTTCTTCATATAGTTTTTCTGGCCCTTTCTCTCTTCTTCTGGTATACCCCATAATGCAAATATTACTCCACTTGATAAATTGTCCCAAAGATACCTTAAAGTATCCTCACTTCTTTTAATTATTGTTGTTGTTATTATTGTTGTTGTTGTTGTTGTTTTTACTTTAAGTATGGTGATTTCTATTGCTTTGTCTTCCAGCTTGTCGATTTGTGCTTCTAATTTATCCATTCTGCTGTTGAAATCCTCTAGTGTAATTTTTAATTCAGTTATAACTTCCGTTTGGTATTTTCTTATATTTTCTCTCTTTGTTATCATTTTTACTGTGTCCATCTATTTTTCTCCCCAAATCAGTGAGCGTCATTATGACTATTATTTTGAATTCTTTATCAGATAGATTATCTCCATTTCCTTAAGGTCTTTTTCTGGGGTTTCATCTTTTCCTCTCATTTAGAACATTCAATACTCCCTCTTTATACACAGGGAATATGTTCCAAGCTCAGTAATGGATGCCTGAAATCACAGGTAGTACCAAGCCCTATATATACTTTTTTTTTCTACACATACATGAACTTTACAACTTCTCTTTGGCATATCTTTTGTTTTGGATCATTATTAAGTAATATTCAGGTTACTTGAACATGAACTACTCTAACAGTCAATTTAATAAAGAAGATAGCTACCAAGTGACTAACAGGTAGTATCATACACAGCATGGATACTCTGGACAAAAGGATGCTTCACATCTCAGGAGGGATGAAGCAGGGCAGTGTGTGTCTTCATCATGCTACTCCAAAGGGCATGCAATTTAAAACTTATGAATTGTTTATTTCTTTTTTTTATTAAATTATTATCTGTGTACGTATTTTAACATTGTTTATTTCTAAAGTTTTCCATTCAAGATTATCTGTGGGTAACTGAAACTTCAGAAAATTAAACTGGATAAGGACTACTGTATTGTTCTGCTCATTTTGCTTGACTCTGTTTTTATTTCTATGTATTAGGTGAAACAGCTATGTTTCCCCATCATAAAAAACTGGCCTTCTGCCACTTTTCTCATTCACCCTTGCCCTAACTTTTGGTTGTCTCTCAATCCTTTATGATTGTCTAGTCAGCCTATGTTTCAATAACTGTTGAGGCATGTCATAGTTCCAAGTAGAATAACCTCATTTAGCACTTAGTTTCAGGCTGATTGGAGGCCAAAACCTCAGGAAACAGTTTTCATACGTCCTGTGGGGGTGCAATCATTATCCCTGCTGGCCTCCAGACCAGGGCATCTGGTCCTGGTGACAGTTTCCAAAATCTGAATTCCAGACTATAGTTTAAGCTCCTTTCTAGAGAGTCTTGTCAAGCTATAGTGAGGCCAAAGGGGTGAAAAATGATGGTGTTTCCCCTCACTCCTTTTGGACCCTGGAGTACCTCCTTGGCCTCTAGGTATGTCCCTGAGGCTGAAACTCAGGTTAGGTAAATAGCCCTTTTTCCTAGGATGACCAGGGTTGTATTGCAGTGTGTTCTTTTTGCAGTTCCTTGGTGGTGGTGTCCTACCAAGAACTCTCTTTCAGATTGTTGTGGTCCTGTGGAGCTCAGTTATATCCGCCCTCTTGGCCATCAAGTTCAAGCAATCAAGGAGGTCCCTGTACAGATTGTGTATGGCCAAGGGTTTTAGCAGTGTGGCTAGAGAATGCTTTGTCTGTGTGCACCCTGGCTTTAGGCTGGGGGTGAGAGAATGCTGCTCCCACCCACTTGTTTCAGCCAGGGGGTAGGAGGGTGGGGTGATGGGGTGAGGGTATTTGTAACCACTCACACTTACACTTAGCTAGGGAGTGGGAGAATGCTGTGACCCTTGGTGCTCCCTGGTCTCATGTGGGGTAGAGAGAATGTTGGAATGTTGCAACCACTCCCTTTGGTTTCTGAAAGGCAGTGGGACAGTGCCCAGACCTCTCATGCCTGCCTGTCTTAGCAGGGATGTAGGAGGGTGTAGAGACACAGCTCACCCACTTGTATAGCAGGGTTAGGTAGGGAGTTTTGCTAAATATTTTGTTTGTGAAATTATACATGTTTTTCTGTGAAGTTGACTTATTCTGTGAATTCCATTATTTTGTCTACTATTTTAATTTATTTTTTGTTGCTGTATAAGGCAATATATATATTTTATTGCTACATAGGATTTACTTTTATTACTACACTAGAGGCCCAGTACATGAAATTTGTGCATGTGTAGGGTCCCTAGGCCTGGCCAGTGAGCAGGGCTGATTCGGGCCTTCCAGCTGCTGGCCAGGGCTCACTTACCCACCTCCCAGCCTCCCTGCCTCCTCCTTCCCTTGCTCCCTCAGTACCCTGCTGTAGCCACTGGTTAGCCACTGTGTTCCACACCACCCCCTGGTGGTCAGCGCACATCATAGTGAGTGATCAAACTCTTGGTCTCCTGGTTGAACTCCTAAGGAGACAATTTGCATATTAGCCTTTTATTATATAGAATAGGATTCCTTCATATCTAGTGTTTTTAACTTAATTTTTTTTTTACTTAATGACAGTATTCTGATAGTAATAAATATTCAACAAATATTTTAGAATACTTATGTTTCAGCCTATTATTCATTTAATTTTTTATAAATATACTAGAGGCCCGGTGCATGAAATTCATGCACCCTCTTGCAGTCAGGAACCTGTCAGAAGATATCCGTCTGCTGGTTTATAAACTGGCAGGCAGATATCCCTCTTGCATTCTGGAATCTCTCTCACAGTCTTGTACCCTTTGCTTTACCGCCTGCCTGCTCACTGCTCCTTATCGCTTGGCTCACTGCTCCTTAGTGCTGACACAGAGGCAGGAGAGGCCCCTGCCACTGCCACTGCTCTTGCCACCATGAGCCCAGCTTCTGGCTGAGCGGTGCTCCCCGTGTGAGAGCACACTGACCACCAGGGTGCAGCTCCTGCTTTGAGCATCTATCCCCTGGTGGTTAGTGTGCATCATAGTGACTAGTCATTCCTCCAGTCATTCCACTGTTCATCAATTTGCATATTAGGATTTTATTATATTGGGTTTTTATTGATTTCAGAGAGCAAGGGAAAAGAAGAGAGAGAGAGAGAGAAGCATCAATGATGACTGAGAATCATTGATCAGCTATCTCCTGCATTCCCCCTACTGCAGATGGAGCCCACAACTAGGCAAGTGCCCTGACTGGGAATAAAATTAAGACCTCTTGATTCATAGGTCAACCACTGAGCCATGTCAACTGGGCTAGTTATTCGTCTAAAACATCATTTTAAATACTGAAATGATTTTTTCCCCCACTATAGGAATTGGCCATTGATGTTGTTTTTAATGATTCTTAACCATTGTGGGAGGGGAAATGTTCTGGTTCAATGCTTAGAATTATAGGAAGGAATCTGTGCTTCAGTGAAAAACCACTCATTTTCTAGACTCTAAAGTATAGCCCTCAGGGTATCTGATTCTGATCCAGTGAAGCAATTTTACAGCCGTTACAACCAAATTATAAATGTGTTGTTGCAAATACTCCTTATTTATAGCAAATTCTGTCCTGTAGATAACAATTGACTTTCCTCTCTACACCTCCAAAAAGGCTTCACTTTCCATTTGTGTGTAACATTTGAATATTCCTGAACTACAAATGTTTCTATTCTTAAGTTTCTCTTTTAAGCCAATTATAAGCCTGGTGCCTCGTAAATTAATAAATAGCATTAACGTTTTAAAACATTTATTTTTATGTCTGTACAACAGTCACAATTTGATCTTTTTTCTGAAGATTCTCTTTCCACGGAATTTTATAATTTTCTTCAGTAACAAATAAACTAAGAAATGCTATACAAATGCCCAAAGTTCTTTTTTTAAAATTCTAAATATAAAGTAACTGCCCAAAGATGAGGAACAGGAAATCTGTTTAGCCTTGCTGGCTTAAATGTTTTTCCTGTTTCATGGTCTATCATGGTTGGTTGAAATTAATTGGAATATCTTCCACCTATTATCTGCAGAATTCAAACAAGTCACACACTGAATTGTTCACTTCAGACATTTCACACAGTCTTTCTTATTTGATGCACATTCTATTTCACATCATTGTATATTGATTACTTACTGCCTCAGGAATTCAATCTTAAATTCCATCAGCCAGTCCTCTGTTACTAGGAACGGGATTTCCTGGTGCTCCATTGTTTCCCTCTGATGAGACTCATTGTAAGTTAGTTCATAATAGTCTTCTCATGTTTAATTCTCCTTTACATTGCCCAGCCCAGAGCGTGGCACATGGTAATTATTCAACTCTTACTTCCAACTGGTTAAATAAAGAAATGTCAATTTTTTTAACCAATCCATTTTTCTAAAACTGAAATTATGAGATATAATTGTGTAATGATTTCTAGACCATAGCAATTGAGCTCTTGAAGGGATTATTAAAATAAGTTTGTTAGTGTTCGGATAATGTAATAAGCCCATATAGAAATAGAAGTATTATTAATAGTGAAGGAAAAACCTAATCATAATCACTTTAATTTAATATTTAAGAATATTAAAACAGAAAATACTTATATTCTGAAACTCTAATAGAAATATGGTCATAGATTGCTTTGTTTTCTTCTCCTAAATTAATTATTTCCTCCTGTGTCTGAGAACTTTGGGTCTACTAAGATAAAACTAGCAAGAAATTTAAAATTCAGTATGTAAATATTCACATATATTTATGTAAAGGGCCAGATAATAGATATATTTTTGGCTTTGCAGGCCATAGAGTCTCTATAACAACTACTCATATTAGCCATTGTAGCCACTAATGTTTAACTTTCATTATACGAATTTTCTAAATACCTGCTCTAAATCAGTTCTGAAAAGAGTTAAAGTACTACAGTAGCCACCTACATGATGTTGACCACCACTGACCTGGGAATTCCTGATTGAAGCATATGACTATCTTTCAGATTCAGATGGAAATTAACACACAATATTTATATCCCACCATCACATGCAATAACCATCCCATTTTTTAAAAACTGGTTTGTTCCATCTGGATACTATATAACTGGCTGTGTGATTGAACCCAAATTTGTGTGCCCGACGCACAGTGAGATCAATCACTGGAATCATCAGGGAGAGGGACCAGCAAGTTTTAATCGGAGGAACTTGGAACTTGCCCTTGAAGTTTTTTATGGTAAGGAGCTTCAGCACTGGATCTTCCTAGACAATAGACCCTTGGCCTCTAAAAGGGTTCTGACATAACTTGAGTTCTAGGCCTGGGCCTTTGGTTCCGTTGGGGTAGAGGTAGCAAGACTTTAGTTCCCAGTGCAGCTGAAGGTCAGTGTTCTCTCCTCTGTGCCTTCTTCCGCTGGACATGAGGTTTTTTGTCTATTGTCTCTGAAAAGCAACTCAGTATCTTTTTTTTTTTTTTAAATAAATTTTTATTGTTCATATTATTACAAATGTTCCTTCCCCTCCGCCCCCTCCATTGCTCTCCTCCACCAGGTTCCCACCCCACCCTCTGCCCTTTCCCCACCCCCCATTGTCCTCATCCATAGGTGCGCACAGTTTATGTTCAGTCTCTTCCCACATCCCCCTCTCCCCATTTCCCCAAGAATGGTCAGTTCACTCCCCTTCCATACCTCTGATTCTATTATATTCAGTATCTTGTTAGAAGTAGGAGAGGACTATTTTGAGCTGGTTCTGCTATTACAGATGAGTTCTGTTGGAGTTTTACCCACTGGTAGGAGTTTAGAGGACTCACAGAGGGCAGGCTAGGAATGCAAGTGGACCAAACCCAGGGAAAACATAGTAACCAGTGGGACAAACTCTCCCAAAGGCCAGGCAAGCTTGAAAAGGGTGCAAAGGGGGATTCCAATCTTCAAAACAGTATTGTGGCTTCAGGTACAGTGAAGATGGTGAGGTACCTATTATTCCAGGAAACCTTTCCCAATAGGAAGGATTTGGCAGGAACAAAGTGAGACAGTGGACCCAACAAATCGGGTGGTAATTTGAGACTCAGTAACACAGAGCATAGCAATCCTGCGTGTGTGAGGAATAGAAAAGAGAGAAACCAGCATCCAAAGGGGCAGGCACCTCTCCCTCAGGTACAGAGCAGCAGTAGAACAACTGGGGGAAAAGGTGTTTTTGCTATTTGGTCAGCTGCCTATTCTTTGGTCCAATAGAGAAGCAAAGAAACTCCCTTAAGCCTTCAAATTTGGTTTCTATGAGCTGGACTTGGACCAGATAGGTTGTGCCAACTATAGAATAAAAGTATAAAATGACTACAGACTTTTAAGATGATTCATTCTGAGTTAAGAAGATTAAAAACAGAAGTTGTGCCTGATGAAATTAAGGTCTCAATAACTTTATCTAGTTAATAAGGATGTCTCCAAATCTCCTTCTCTCCTGGGTTCCTACAAACCTGTCCACTGTATTAAGTGCCTGTGTAGACTGGGATTGCCGTGCTTTGGTTATGGCCTATGCAAGGAAAAGTCCCATCTGTAAGTAACCAACTAGGTTCTGTTTTAGAGTGACAAAACCACTTGAAGCTATCAACATACTTTGAGGAAGTTTAGAATACTGCAAACATTGAGTTATCTTGGATGTGAGCTAAGCAGCATAGTTAAAACACTCATAACAAGCAATTTGCAATGCAGTGAGACCAAGTGCAATGAGAAAAATTTGGACATTTTGTTGATGGTATTTGTAGCTCTGTTTGAACTGGGCATAAATACAAGTGTCCAAACACATATGAAGTGACGATATCATCAAGCAATGCATTCTTGAGGTGATGACTTTTTAAAAACTAACTTTTGTCATTAAGCATGTTTCAGAAACATAGAAATAATTGTATAATAAACCCTAGAGTGGCTGGCATGAGGTCCAACAATTATTCAAGATCTTGTCACATTAACTTAGTTCATCTTTTTTTTTTTCTTGCTGAAATTGGTGACACATTTTTTACACCAAAACTGAAGATAATAGCTGTCATTACTTCAAGTTGTTTTCGTGTTTTTCTTGATGCCTCTTCTAAGGAAGTACTTCAGTACCTTGATTTGTTCACCTACCGTGAATCCCTAACAACAAATGTTGGATGCCTGCGTTGTATAAGGCTCCTTGTGCATGAAGTTCTTCTGTCTTCAGTCTTAAAGTTCTTCTGTCTTCAGTTCCAGGAGCATCAGAGTTCTTTCTAGGTTTCTTTATCTCATCGCATACATGCCAGGAGGTGAGGATGCTGAAAGTATCTAGGCAGATGGTATAGCTAACGATACGGTACTTAATTTCTGGTTAAGAGCATTTGCTTTCTACCACTTTCTTCCAAAGCGATATTGTGCTGTTTTAATATTGTTAAATTAGAACAGTAAAAGATACTGCTAATTATTTTTTATTTTGTTTGCACATTATTGTAACTGTGCTCTGTGCCTATAGAAAAGAAGTTAACAAATAGTTGGAAACCACAAATGTAACCACAGTTTTGAATAAAATAATCCCCAGCTCCTTCCAACTGACTAGGACTAGATCCAACATACACGTCTCCTGTGTATGTTGCTACGTTTTGAGAGTCATGCCTGCTGGTGCTGCCGAAGTTAAGAGCCTGTCAGCATCTGCAGTCTGACCTCTTTATTTGTGGATTTATAACTCAGCTGTTTAAATTTGCCCTGAGCCAGAACTTAATAAAGGGTTTTAACCTGAGGAACATAAGCGTGCCTTTGCATGTGTGTGAAAGTCATATATTTTTTTCTCTTTACAATACATTTATTAAAAATATATGGGCATGACAACTGAGCCATTTCAGAGCTGTGTCAAAAAATTGGAAAATTTGTTCTGGAGCCAATTGACTTTTACCTGCCTAAATAATAGAACTTACAGACTTTCCTTTAGAGAGGAAATTCTGGTAACTCATATGACCAGGAAATTGGAGACTTTTTTAAAATTAAAAAATAAATTGAGGAGGTTGAGTGGGTGGGAGGTAATCAACCAAAGGCCTTGAATGCTTATATACATAACCCATGGACACAGAAAATAGGGTGCTGAAGGCCTGGGCATTGGGTGGGGTGGGCTGGAGGGGATCAAAGGGGGGTAAAAAGAGACATATGTAATACTTTCAAAAGTAAAGAATTAAACGAGAGAGGGGGAGGAAATAGAGCATTGACTTCTTAGAACTTGAAAATGAGCTCTTACTGAACTGGCATTTTACTGTTTACCATAAGAACGCTTTGAAACTTGGTATAATGACATTAAATAACCACAATGGAGACAAACATTCTATAAGGGACCATTATGAGTTGCCTCTAATGTGGTAATAGATGTCATTTTAAAAATGCAACTGTAATGTCCTGATGAAAGACAGTGACTCCTAATACATTGGTTACAGACAATTGAATATTACAGCCGTATTTCCTCCTGACGAGCTGCTATCATGGTGTGGAATTCAACCAGTGTTAGATTGGCATGGACTTCTTATAGCAGTGGTTCTCAATCTTTCTAATGTCGCGACCCTTTAATATAGTTCTTCATGTTGTGATAACCCCCAACCATAAAATTATTTTTGTTGTTACTTCATAACTGTAATTCTGCTACTGTTATGAATCATAATGTAAATATCTGTGTTTTCCAATGGTCTTAAGCGACCCTGCTAGCTCAACCTGTGTGTCACAACTTACACTAAAGATGTTCTCGCCTTCAGTGTGGGGAAATAAAAAGAGCCCTTACACAAAAACGCACTTCTGAAATCTGGTGGGTGACTCTGAGCTTAAGAATATACTCAACTTCTCTATAGCCCAGTGTCCTTTCCTATGAAATGGGATTCTCATACCTTGCAAAGTGATTGCTAAAGGCAATACTGTAGAGACACACAAAATGCATCCACTTCATTGTTTATGTTCTGCTTTCTATAGCTCTAATTTATTTGCACTGATTAGGCTCTTATTTTGCACTCTGCACTGTTCTAGGCTCTTTATTAACATAGTTTTATACTGTAATCCTTTGAAAATAATTGCATTAAACCTACATGTTAAGGTGAGATGAGCCAATATATAGAAGGGTGAAAATGTAGGTTTACAATTGTGAATACCCAAAACACAGGGTTAATTTGTGTATTATTATTTGTGTATTATTATTATTATTATTAACCTGCTTTTGCCCATGCCTGTATTTACATCATTTAGCAATACCATTCACCCAAATCCTGAACTAAGGTTTGGCTCCTCATCTATCCAATTATTGTTTATTTATTTATTTTATTTTTTTAATTTTTTTTTACAGAGAGGAAGGGAGAGAGTCAGAAACATCGATGAAAGAGAATCATCGACCAGCTGCCTTCTGCACACCCCCCACTGGGGATGTGCCAGCAACCAATGTACATGCCCTTGACTGGAATCGTACCTGGGTCTCTTCAGTCCGCAGACCGACACTCTATCCACTGAGCCAAACTGGTTTTGGCTAATTATTGTTTATTTCTTAAAGTCGTTTTGTCACTTTTCATATAAAAGTTCCACATATTCTTAGGAAAGCAATTCCTGGGAGATTTATGGTGGTGGTTGTTCTTTTTTACTGTCATTGGAATTTTCTTTTTGTCACTATATTTTCTAGCTACATTATGTTTATATAATGGTACTCTAGATATTTGGAAATTCACATTATTTAGGCAGTGCTGAGTCTTAGAAATTATAAAGGTCTTTCAGCTAATTATTTTGACATGTCTAGGTAAACATCTTTAGTAGTAGTTACACCATTTTCTTTTTTTTTTTTCGTGTCTTATTGTGTATGTCAGAACCTCCAGAATATAATAAGGAATAGTGATAATGACCATTCCTGGAGTACTACAACTTAAAGACATGACTTAAATGTTTCATGTTTAGGTATTATATTCGCTATTGGTTAGCAATAGTCTCATGTTTTAAAAAAATACATAATATTCTATTACCTAGATTTGTGTCCAGATATCACCATTTTATAACACTAGTTATTCCTGAACCTCAGAAGGAAGGCTCCTAAGTACATGCTCCCCTGAAAGAAAAGTGGCCTCCCTACCTCCCCATCAGATGCCTTCACATTTCCTGATCAAGGTGAGAATTTTCAATCTTTTTGAGGAAACTCTAATCTCTACTTTCATTCAGAGGATGAGATGAGCTTCTTCAGTCCCACATTCTCAAGCTCTGGGGTCTTCTATGATGAATCACAGTAGACATGACACCCTGTCCAAGCAGGTTTCTATGAAGCTCATTCAAGATCCTTCTCAGTCTCTCCTGAGGTAGACACTCTTGGTGCACCCCTTTGTGAACTGTGTGCAAAGTCTTGATGTAGTTAAGCCTTGATTGTTGTTGGTATCACCAGGAGGAATTGACCTCCAAGCCAATTGGCTATGAGGATCATCTGTGTCTATGATGGAAGAACTTCTGTGCTGGAGATACCCTTATGGGGCAATACTTGCTTCAGTGGAACTTTGGTGCTCACTGAGTCTGCCCCTTGAGTGTGTCCCTTATGGATTTGAGGAGTTGTACTCTGGATGGTTCCACTATGATTAGTGGGTACACTGACTCTTGGATCTCCAAGGAGGTGTAAATTTAGCCTCTGCCTAAGGCCACCCAGCAGGAGCTATGGAGAGATCTACAGATTCCTCTTCTTTGTTTGGGGTTTGGAGATGCCTAGATGAGGCCCATCTATGAAGCAGTGCAAGCTACTGTGGGGCCTTGAGCCTTCTTTTGGCAGCTCTGGGACTCTCTGATCCAGCTGCAGTTTGTTAGGTAATTTTAGATGGCAAAGGCCAGGCCATTTATATGCAAAATCCCTTGCACACAGTTTGGGTTGGGCAGGGTCTCAGGGAATGAACAGGGTGGAGCAAACAGCTAAGGCGGATCCTCAACCCTACCCCTTGGTAATCGCTACAAGCACCTCTGAGAGAAAGCTGCCTTCAAATTCTGCCTGAAGCCAAACAGTCCAGTTTCTCCCTGTATGAGTCTGGGTCCCCAGAGTCTCTCCCAGAACTGGAGTTCAGAGCAGTCAGGAGCTCGTGTCTTCCTCCTGATTGAGAAAGACAACCAGGTACTCAGTTGCCAGTCCTTTCTGAGCACGTGCACCTTTGTATCACTGCATTTTACTCTGCACCTCCTCTGAGTCTCAGTATGGTTTTCTCTTTCCTTCTAGTTGTAGAATTTCCACTGAGCCAGCCTTCCTGTGGTTCTGGATGATGTCCGTTTTGTGTTTTTAGTTGTAGTTTTGAAGTGGTTGTGCAAGGCAGCAATTTCAAATGTTTACCTATGCCAGCATCTTGGTTTCTCCACCAATTTTTATTCTTTATCTCCCACTTCAGCAGTTTTTAAGCCTGAATATAGGTGTATATGCATCAAGAAAAACACAACTATTCGAAATCTGCCAGATATTCCCATTTACACTCAAGAGCCTCTGTTCTTCGAGGCAAAAACAAATCCATCTCTTTTGCTTGGTGGCATCAATGCCCACCCTTTCATTAGGGTCCTAAATGAGGGAGGGCTACTTTGTGATTGTGATTCAGAATTCCTGGCGTTTACTGCTAATTGTAGCTTCCAATTAGTCTTTCCTGATAAGGAGTTGCAGCATTTCCTCCCTGATTGGATCTAGTGCCATACACAAATTGGTGTGTGGAAACAGATTATAGCTTTGTGCTTCTGTGGCATTTTATTAAACTCAATCTGAAATTCAGAAGGGAGTTTTCAGCTGTGGTTTTCTTAATATTGCTTCAATCTTAATTTTGCAACTTACCACAAATCAGTACTTGTAGAGAAGGGGGATGAGTTTTCAGTGGTGTGTTTTCTCTGGCTAATTTTCCTGGGACTACCCTAATGGCTTTGGTATTTCACAGGAATGCACATTTCATCAGATGGTGTCTTTGTGTCCTAAATACACATGCATGAGTTCTACAACAGCTTTATAGTTATTTCAGATCCCAATTTCAAGGGCATTTAAGGGGAGAATCTTTCTTAAAAGAATGTGAATTACATGAGAGGATTCCTTTGCAATCTATCATCAAAACAGTGGTTCTCTGAGTATGGCTCTCACAAGAGAGGCATCAGTATCACCTGGGAAGCTGTGAAAAATTGAGATTCTCAGGCCCCACACTCTGCCTCCTGAATCAGAAACTCAAAGAGTGCCTTGGCTGTTGTGGCTCAGTTGATTGAGCATCATCCAAAGTATTGATACCAGAAGGTCACTGGTTCAATTGCCATTCAGGGCACTCAATTCCCAGTCAGGGCACATTCCTAGGTTTTGGGCTGATCTCCTGTAGGGGGTGTGCAGGAGGCAACTAATAGACGTTTCTCCCTCTCCCTTCTTCTCCCTCTAAAATCAATAAAAACATACTTAAAAAAGAGTGAATCCAGTAATCAGTGTCTTAATAAGCCATCCAACTGGTTCTGATACAAGATTAAGTTTAAAATCCAAAGGTTTGGCGGTGTCATTTAGGAGATATTGCCAAAAACCAATGGTTCTCAAACTTCAGTGCATCAGAATTTGCCCACTTTGAGAAGCACTGCAGGACCTTTAATCATTTACGTCTTTGCACTCTGATGTAGCATTACTCTAGGGTTGCACTTTGTATATAAAACAAACAAAACCTAACAGGATCTTTCAACTCAGTAGAGTTCCATGGACTCATAAATTTTAAAAATGGAAAATAACAAGAGTTTTAAGAGGTCAGAGGAAAACTTGCTTCTGATGCTTTAACTTGAAAGACATTTTGGGTAAATTAGGCGATCTGGAAAAACACTGTAAGTTTCTATACGTCCATCGATACTTCCGTTTCTTGCCAGGCAGTTTGTATTGGAAAGAGACATATACCTCCTAAGAGGAACTGTAGCATAAAAGAATTACAAAGAATAAAATATCAGACCAAGATAGAAAAGATCACCATTGTTGATATTTTCCTCTGTAAAATGTATTTAACACATTGATTCAAATATGTACAAAAGACCCAACTTTGTGCTATTGAAGAGTCAAAGATGAATTAGACAACTTTCCTGAAGAAAGGTATACATGCAAAGAGCTAATGTATATGGTAGAAAATGAGGATGTCACTGAGAAAAGCATCATAAATACCATGAAATGATGGTTCCTATCACTACACTGAAATGATTCTTCCATAATCTGGGCCCCAGGCTTGATCATTTAGATTCATCTTCTCTTTTCTCCTCCATTTCCACTAGTTTCTCAAAGTCCTATTGATCTTCCCTTTGAAATTTCTCTTAACATCCTTTCTTCTCCTCCCTCACAGACACATGTCCTGCTCTGACCTCGTCACTTTTCTCCATGCCTCTTACCAGATTCAACTTCCTAAAATCCTTTTATCTTCCTATCACAACTCTGCCTCCCTTGATCAGTTCCTGCCTAAAGTGCCCCACCTGGCATTCAAGCATTCAGGCATCCTCATTCATCTCTCTCTCCCATCCTGCACAACCTGCCTTTCCTCTACAACACTATCCCTCCATGCTACTAGACCTGGTTCTCTCCTGTTTCACCAACACACCCCTTGCATCAAAGCTATGAGACCTCACCAACATTCCACTAGCCTTTTGGAAGGCCCTGCCCTTCCACCCATCTGTTTTGGTCCATCATTCAAGACCACCTCCTAAGGGTTTTCTCAGTTCTCTAATCACAGTGTTTTCCCCTGCTCTGAATTTCAACCACCTGTATCAACAAGTTCATCACAGAGCCCTTGTTTCTCATATTATGTAGAGCCTACATACATCTCTCCTTTTAGGGAACAGATTAAGTCTTTTTCTTTTGAATTTCTTTCTGCCTGCTGTGCCCCTTGCCCCACTCTCAGCCTCACATACTCTGTTGCTCATAGAGGGAATACAGGAGAAACTCAGGAAATGTCTGATGGATGAGAGAAGTAAGGCAGTGGACATCTGTTGCTTTGTTTTTTCCGGGATATCGTGCATTCATCCTCCTGATTCCCTTGCTCTCTTTCCTTATGGTTCTGGTGTTGCTAAGAAATGACCCAGCTAACTGGAATTCTGGATCCCCTGGTCTGTCATGATCGCACATAGATGATTAAGTGCCTCAACTTAGGCCAAGTAGAACCAATGAGACTCAACTGGAAACCTTTCCATAGCTATAGCATTAAGGAACTCTCTACATGCTATTCTTGAAGATATCTGAATATTTACCTGGAAATGCTGGCGGACATTTTATTGATAGCAGAGAAAGCCTGCCTCAGAAACATGTCAGCCCAAAGGAAAGAAGAGTAAGACATGGAAAAAGACACAGATTCACAAATTTCTAACAAAATTCAAATGTGCCTGAAGCTGTGCCCTTGACTTTCCATAAGCCAAAAAAAAAAAAAAAAAAAAAAAAAGCCTTATTTTTCTTAAGCTACTTTAATTTGGTTTCTAACATATGCTGTCAATAGAGACCAGCTAATTTAAATAAATATCATAAAAGCCAACATAAATTGAGAAATTTCTACACATTATGTGAAGTACTTGTAGAAAAAAAAAATGCATTTAGTCTTTTGATAAAGGCTCCTTTTTTGTTTTGTTAATCCTTACCTCAGCCTCAGGATATTTTTTCATTGTTTTTTTTCTTTTTTCTTTTTTCTTTTTTCTTTAGGGAGAATAGAAGAGAAAGGGAAAGACAGAGAGAAACTTCCATGTGAGAGAAACACATTGATTGGTTGCCTCCTGCTGGAGAGGAGCATGCAATCAAGGTACATGCCCTTGACCAGCATTGAACCCAGGACTCTTTGGTCCTCATGCTGATGCTCTATCCACTGAGCCAAACCAGCTAGGGAGATAAAGGACCCTTTCTAAATAATTGTGGTGTGTCAAATATAGTGGATGTATTTTTCTGATTGAAATAAGTTATTGATGGCAAACTTTATATACCAGATCTTATTGCTAATCTCTTGTAATAGATTTTTCTAATCCTGATGTGGTAAAGTATTAGAGAAAATGTCATAAACTACACCTGTAGCTACTGAGGTACTATAGCTCTTATGTCTGCCAATCACAACATCTTTGGTCCATGTAATGAGACCATCTACAGTAATAAAAGGGAAGCATGCATATTGACCATCACTCTGCTACACCCACCAGCCAATCAGAGTGGGTATGCAAATTAACCCAACAAATGTGGTTAATTTGCATATGCAGGCACTGGGCAAACACTGAAGACAGTGTAGAAGGAAGAAGGAGGGAAAGTGGAAAGTGGGGTGGTGGCAGCGGTGGGAGGGAAAGCGTGGGGGGGGGGGCAGCGAGAGGGAAGCCCACCTCGGCAAGCTTTGCTCCCTTCTCTGTTTGCTCAGGCCACAGGAAGCCCTATTCTTGCAGGAATAGGCCTGAAGAAGCCCTATTCTTCCAGGAATATTCTTGCAATGGGCCTCTAGTTTGATTCATAAAAGAGTTGTATGAGTATGCCTTGTGGAATATATGAATATCTCTGTAGCTCAATTTTTCTGAATACAGTTAAGTAAGTTCATGAAGGTTAATACGTATCTTTTTCTTTTTAAAGTAATAGTTTCAAATAGAATTACAAAAGTTGTTATAAATTTCTTTTTCAGGATATAGTTTAAATAAAATAAGGTTTTACATGTGAATATGATTTATCAGATGATTATCTGATATAAAAGCCAGAGGCAAGCACCTTCATAAAAGATTGACAATTGGAACTAGTACATACACACAGACAAAGATTTATAAGGGATGTTTTAGTTAAAAGGAAGGCTTGAATTCCTGCTACAATGTATTGCTATAATTACCTTTAGACTTGGATTATATTTGTAATCTTTTAAAATCTGATTTCCTTACACGTGTGGACATGTGCCACAAGTGGGAAGTCACACTAAAAATAAAACAAGTAGGACTATGACTTGAATTTTAAATTCACAAAATAAGTTATTTTTGCAGGTACGGGGAGAGAGAGGAAGTCTTGGTAAAATCTCTTTAACCCATGCTCAATAAATTACCAGTTTTTCTTTTTAGCTCCTTTTAACAGATTGGCTTCCTAACTGGAAAAAATAAATAAATAAATAAAATTAAAAACTCCTGTTTTTCTCATTAAAACCATTTTGTTTGCCCACTAAATTTTGTTGTCACATAAACTTTTAACTTCTAAACTCAGGGTCAATGCATTTGTCTTTATTTAAGGAAAACAAACCAACATATCTCCTTTGTTAGGACACAGTTTCTGATTCTTGAAGTAGACCTGGGTAACCCCAAGTCAATTTGAGAAAAGAAGCCCTTTCCCATCACAGGCAGATACCCAGACTTGCAAAGGAACAAGAAAACAAAAACTACAGGAAGGGAAGAGGAGGAAGGAGAGAAATAAAGAACAGAGGGCCTCTTGCCGAGAGAAGATTGGGAAAGAACCCCTGCCTTTCTTCTATGGGCTAACAATGCACTTCCATGTCCACGCCCATCTGTTTTTCTCCATTCTCATTGGTGGCCAGGTAAAGGAAAGAGTCTCATTCAGAACAATCACAAGGACCTCTGAAAACCCAGGCTGTTATGTGGTTTATATTAACAAGCCTGAGGCCAAACATAAATTTAAATTGCTTCCCCTTTAGAAAAGAAAAAAGAACCTTATGATTATGATATAACGTTCTATTAGGGAAAGCTGAAAAACATTTGATCCCCAAATGTTTTGAAAAGGGCCAGATTTCTTCAGGGTAGGCAGGCTTGGAAGAGACAATAGAATCTTTTATCAATCATGATCATGCATTGGCTGTGAAATGTCATTTTTGAGCAAGGCACAAAGAAATAATCGGGGACCTTTTTCCAGTAAGGATCAGTCATTCTGAAATGTCTCAAAGACTCAAAATGCAAAGTGACATTAGCCTGAATGGGGTTCCAAATGTGGCAGATCACTCAGCAGAGTTGAAGCAGCAGAATTTGGAAATGCTGGTTGAGCATGTGGAGGAATCCAAAAGGGGGGGTTGTCATGTTGTCAGAGCCAGGAAAATAACAGCCTCGGAAAACTACAGCCACATAGCAGAGAACAGCAGCTAAGGGAGGCAGGGACATGAGAGCCAGAGCCAGAATCTGCCCTGAAGAAGTTCGCCTTGGGAACATAATGCACAGAACCAAGCAAGTGTTTGAGCCAGATGCACCATGAGGGATATCTTGTTTAATGGTCCCCTCTCTGAAAAGGCCGATGTGCTTCACCTGACACAGATCAGAAGAATAGAAACAAAGCAGTTGTACTTGACTCAAGAAGGGGGTGGTGGGGAATGTCTTAATCTCTGAGTCTAGACAGAACTTACAAATATTTATTTGTGTTGTATCATCTCTCTTGAATTGTCATTGTGCTAGAATAGAAATACATGGTAGAATGCTGAGCATAGGCAGTCCGGGAACAGTGCACAGTTTATAACACCAGCATATATGCAAAGTCTGGCTAAAGCAATGACTAAGATGTCCACTGATTTTTTAAGTAAAATTAATAATAATAAAAATAATAATAATAATAATTACAAACCTCAGGGGATCTAAAGGCAGTAGTAGAATCAGCTGAATAGATTCATTTAAATTTTAGTGAGTGTTTTTGCAGTATGCCAGAAACAATGGGAATTGTAAAATCAAGGAGCTTGATTTTTCTGGGGATACAAGATACACATAGCAGGTTAACAGTGAAGTAACCATTAAAAAACCACAATTCAAATGATTTAACAAAACTGAAGTTGGTGCCAAGTGTCAGTAATTCACCGCCTTGGAGCTTCTGTTACTTCGCAGTCACCACAATGTACTGGGTCCCCACCTACATGGATGTGTGACTCTGTATATGCCTTCAAGATTTCCTGCTTCTCCAGATTTGCATCTCAAAAGCAGGTGTTGGACTTGAGTCCTCCTCCTCTAAAATCTCTGTGGATCTTTTGATGACTTCCAAGGTCCCCAGCAGATACATTGATAT
Source organism: Pipistrellus hanaki (assembly GCF_964339955.1). Lineage (NCBI taxonomy): Eukaryota > Metazoa > Chordata > Mammalia > Chiroptera > Vespertilionidae > Pipistrellus > Pipistrellus hanaki. Next base: position 67,041,008 of record NC_140506.1, on the reverse strand, counting down.
ACAATCAACATGACCCTATCCCAATCTATGAACCAGGAAGACATGGTTTGATTCCCAGTCAGGATGAGTCCAAAGTGTTAATATGGGCAACCATTCAGCATTTAGTGGAAATAAAGGCTCCATGAATGTGTGTCTGTGCATTTTAAAGGAGGATGAATTTTCAATCATTATCAAACACAACAATATTGTTTTAAATTTTGTGTGCATTCATTACTCTACCATACATCAATAATTTATGACAAATATAACCTAATTGGTAGCATGGCAATATTTGTCTTCCTCTTTTACTCTCTCTTCCCATCTGCCCCTGATTGGTTTGCCCCCAATTTGTGTCCTCACTTTACCTGGATGATGATCTGGAAAGAGACAGTCAGTGGGATCCGACTCTACAATTCAAATTCCAGTGCCAGTTGTATGACTGTGACAAGTTGATCAAACCCACTGAATTTATTATATTATATCCATTGTAATATAAGTAATATGTATAGTATTATATCATTCACCTATAACAATACTTACTACAGGAGTTTTGTGACATTTTAATAGAAAAATCTATCTAAAAGTTCTGCTACAGTATCTAGTCTATATATGTTAGATGGTCAAAAAAAAAGAAAAAAGCTACTACCCTCTTTCTTGTCAGGCAAATCAAGATGGTAGATACAATGCTCCTGCCTACTCTTTGGAGAAAATAGAAGTGGGGTACCATTCTAATTTGAGGCTGGCATGTTTCCTCACAGGGAGGCCTCCCCACTTGCCTTTCCCACTGCCCTAGACTGTCCCCTCTGCAAAGAATATGACGCCCTTTCCCGTAAGACAACTCTACTAAAGCCAAGAGTTTCATCCTGGTATTTCCTCTATTTCCATGTATTCTCTGTAAGAATAAAAAGAGAGGAGCTTTTTTGTTTTTGTTTGTTTTTAAAATATATTTTTGTTGATTTCAGAGAGGTAGGGAGAGGAAGAGAGAGATAGAAACATCAATGATGAGAGAGAATCATTGATTGGCTGCCTCCTGCATGCCCCACACTGGGGATGGAGCCCACAACCTGGACATGTGCCCTGACTGGAAATTGAACCGTGACCTCCTGATTCATAGGTCGATACTCAACCACTGAGCCATGCCTGCCAGGTGAGAGGAGCTGTTCTTATACACACTGTGCACACCACAGATAGGAGAGGCACACAGGCTCTGTTCCTGTTCTACCTGCATGGTTGGAGGTAAGGCCCTGACCATATTACATTCACTGAGAGAAGTGTGCAGACCCAGAAAGACTTTCCTGGCCTTGGGTGTCCCAAAATGCTTCTAACTGAAATATCTGAGTAGTTGTTTAGATGGACATAGTGTCCGTTTCAGCTGCCAATTATAGAATTAAATGGCTTACATCCCTACAAAATTTTAGCAGAACATGTTTTCCAAAATAAATGTCATTACATCTACATTTCCACCAACTGATTAGAGACTTGAACTCAGAAAATATGGCAAAAACAGCAGAGCAGCAAAAGGAAGAAAAACACATGCTCACTTCATATGGTAACAGTGACTCTTTCCTTCCTCTTCAGAAAGCACATACGCTGGGCTGAAGGAGCCAAATGAGTTCTGCTTCCTTCATGTAGGGAAATCCGAAAGGTCTCTACTCGTCCCCAGTTCAAGTTGCATTAGACATTATTCAATTCCACTTTCATGACTTAGGTTTACATTTTCCAATTAACAGTGAATATCTCTTTTTTGTTAATATTTAAAAATAAACCTGATCTGAAATCCTCAAGAAAATCATCTTGGCAAGTCAGGGCAACAATACAGCTGAGGAAATTTGCACTAAGAGTCTTGAAAATAATTTAAGTATCGTCTTCTGGAGTGAAGGGCCCTACCATCTCTAGAGAGGTTATCTTTACAGTCCTGAGGGTTAATGAGCCATGGAGCCATCATTCAAGAGCCTGTGTCACAGGAGTGCCTGTATGAGTTTGTCTCTGTGATGACAAGTCTTAGAAAATCATCTCAATTTGTACCTTGTACTTTTAGAAGAAGGAAAAATAAAAACTTTATACCCATTCCCTCCATCTGGGATACAAGCAGCGTCTTATCAAACATATGGCACATAAACAATAATTTAATTAAATGTGATCAAAGCCTTTTCATGTACCATATTTAAATTTTGAAATGTAGCCCAGTTTTCCTTCTATCTAAAATACATGAAACAATATGCAAAAAAAAAAAAAAGATAATGACAGATGTGATGATGATATGTAAAGTGCTCTTGCTGCATACTATCGCCTGGCTCCATCAATCCAAGTAGGCTAATTTGAGTATACTCCACCTTGGCACTCAATGGTGTTAAGTACTTTTGTCCTGGCCAACCTATCATTTTAATGAAATCGCAAGCATAGCTTTACTGTGATTCCATCTACTTCTAGCATCTGAAACGGTTTTATTTAAATCATGCTAGGGTGCTTTAAAGCCAAACCACAGCTAACAAGGAAGTGTTTATTTAAACTTGTATGTTCTCTGAGAAATTCCTGGGAAAATCAGGGAATAAAAATAAGTTAGGGGGGAAAAAAAAGGTAAGTTTGTAGGCTTTGAAATTTATTTAGCTAATTATGAGCATTCTTACAACAAAACAGCAGAATTTGACTAAGGACTTGCATAATATATTCTCTAAGTTGGCCAAAAAAAAGAGTAAAAATAAAAACAGATCATGGTAATCCTGAAATACTTGGTTTTTTTTCTTGATAGAAATACACAGAATTCTACAAAGATCCTAGTTTACTATACAAAGTAAAATGCCCGAGGCAGATAATAAAGTTTATAAAAGGTCATCCTATAGACGGTTTTTATTTTTTATTTTTTTTTGGAAAACCTCACATTGTTTCAACAGCGTACTATCACTTTTATTGCCCAATAATACTCCTTTTCTCAAGCATCACACTTCTTCAAAAGAAATGGCTTCCTCATGGCCCTGTCCCTGATTCTCAGACAATAAATTTAGATACAAACCTGCTTGGAACATTCTTTTAGTAATATAATTAGGTCAAACACTAAAAGTATCACAGGTTGTCAGAATGGGAGTTCTCAGCCTAGACATTCTTACTCCATGGAACAAAGTGCCATGTGTTATACACACGTTTAAAACTCATGATGGCTTTTGAGTCAGTTGTCTTCATCATTCTTCAGCTTCCATCTTCCAGAGATCATAAGTGGGGGTGGGGGGGCAATAGAATTCAAAACATGTTGTGCCAAGCACTTTTTTCCCATTAATTTTTAAACCTTTACATATGGCAAGGGAAATAAAATCCGTGTGTTTCTGATTCATTTACACTTAACTCACCAAAAAGATTTCTTAAAAAAGAGAATTGAGATCTGACAGTCCTCTGAACCTTTTTTTTTTTTTCCTTTTTGTATATTAGTCCCATCTTGTCCACTCAGAGCTCCCAAGGTTCAAAGATGGTTCACAGCTTTGAACCCATGTGCTGAGGATAAGCTTGAAACTTCATAAAACAAACATGCTTTGCTGTTACCCCTCCCGCTGAAAACAATTCCAGTCAAACTGTAGGTGTGACATTTTGTCGCTTTGACTTCAGTATTGAGCTAGACTGGGAGTGAATGAGGCAAGTGGAAAGAAAAGAAAGAAAAAGGGATCTTAAAAGAAGAAAGGAAATGACCTATTTGTTCCCGGTGTGCTACATGGAAGGCATGCTGGATCCGAGTCAGGAGGGGCCCTATGGCTGCTCCTCCCGGCTCTAAGTAAAAATGTGACCCTTCCAGTCTGGGCAACAAAATTCACAACTATAAAAATGAGAGGTTAGGCTTTACAATGTTGAATGAGATAATTATTATGTTTCCTTCTGCCCCCATACTTCTATTATATTATAAATGTGCCCAAGAGCAGTAAAGCAAGCCAAACCACTCAGAGAACTCAGCAGTCAGAAGTGCCCTTCGTATGCCTCAAGTTCTGTCTCTGCCCTCCCCATTCCCCACACAATCCCTGAATATTTCCTCCCCCTCTTGGCTGCTCCAGCCCCTCCAGCTTCATGCTTCTATTGATTCCACTTTCTATTTCATGTGCCCATTGATTTATTTCTATTTCATGTTTCTATTGATCCCCTTCTCCGAATATGGAATCTTCTGCTTCATTCCACAGCCCATTCTTGGATATGAATCAGTCATTTTCTTTCATACTTGCACGGGATTTGGTCCCAAAATACCTTCCATGACTTTCAGCCCCTGAACCCTTTCCTGAGTTCAGTCACAAAGACCATCGAATAGCTGTAAAATTCTCTGTGTAAATATCATGAAAATTGGTTCAGATTTAACTGAAGCTTTACTCAAGTGTAAAACTAGACAATCAAACATTAATCCGCAATAATGATAAGTATTCTGTCCTAGGCATATGTTCTATTTGGAAAGGGGGTGGGTGGGAAGAAAAATTACTTCCAGCCCACTTATATGAATATACAAGGTATTTTTAATAGATATGTCTCAAATACATTTTATTTAAAAGAAGAGAAGGTCAAAAGTTCTAAAGAATATCCTTTGTCTTTGTGTGTGTGTGTGTGTGTGTGTGTGTGTATGAAAAAATTAGTCTGTTGGTTTCTACACAATGTTTATTATACAAGGGCAGTGTGTGGTTGTTTATGTTCACCTTGAAGTTCTTTAAATTAAGAAACATAGAGTTAATATGATACATATTGCAAGTCCACTGATTAAACATCTCCACAAGTCTAGATACTTCATTTATGCTTGGGATGATTTTGATGTATTTTTTGTCCTTTCTTGTTTTTATCACTTTAAAGATTTTGTAACCATGTGTGTGGGAAGTAATTTGCCAAGTTTCAAACCCCTTGGAATTTCCTTAGTTCTCGGTTTGGAATCAGACTTAAGCTCTACCAGGTTCTGTTTACTGCTAGCTAATGATGACTTCCTTATCCAATGGGGGGAGGGGGGAAGCAGGGAGAGAGAGACTTTTGAACATATATTAAAGTGTGTGTGTGATTTCTGAGACATCAAATAGCTAGAATAACAAGTCAACATTTTGATGAGTTTAAGTGTTAAGTGTAAATTAACTAAAAACACATGAACTAAATTCTCCTTGGAGCACAGATGGTTTGAGAAACCTAGCAGTGCTTGAAAAAAAATATGGCTTTTATTTTCATTAACCCCCAAGGTTTTAAAAAGTAGTTGAAGATTAATTTCCATCTCTTTCCAGTTGTTGTTTTAGATATTTAGTAGATTATATCCTTGTTGTTTGTTTTTAATTTGGATCATCTACGAATGGAAATCCTTTCTTCTTCTTTCTTCCTCCTCTTTTACTCAAAGATGAGCAGGCATCAAGGTTAAGGAGCTCATCTTACAGGAGCAGAGAGCAACTATCAAGACACTCGTCAGCCATATTTCCTAATGGGCGAAACACTGAAAATGCAAGTAAGTTACTTAGATGGGGCTCTGCTCCATTCCTATTTCTTTTGTTTTGGCAAAGGTATCTTTTTGTCTATTAGAGTGCTAAGTCCTGGTCCTCTAGTGAAGACTTAGAGGGCAGCATGACTTGTCCTCTGCCTGCTTTGATTCCAGGCTCATTGATCTTCCACTAGATCAGGCAAAAGACAGGATGGAGATAGTGAAGTAAGTTCAGGGGACACTCCACTGTGTTGAGGTTGACGCCCAGCTTAATAATCCAGTGATATCTTCCTTAGCCTTTGAACATCTCTCTTTTCATATTATACCACATTCTTTCTCAACTTGCAATTTTTATTCAAAGGTCTGAAAATATATCAGTTCAGCAGCTATAGTACAAACATACTTTTAAATAACAATTTAATGTTCTGTATCATTGTTGCCTGTGATATGTTCAATCATTACATAGTGATGGACCTTCCAGTCATTTCCAGTTTTTGCCACATTGAAGAGTTTTGCTATACAAATCCTTGCACAGACATTCTTGTATTCTCAGGCTTTGGTTTATGCAGTATCGATGCCCAAAAATGGAATTGCACAGCCAAATTTTGTGGATATGCTTAATTTACAAAAGGTATAGCTACATTACTTTCCAAAAAGTGATGCAGAAATGTATGAGAACATTCATTTCTCTCTAATCTCCTATTATTTTTGCACATTTGATGAATGAAAATAACTGTTAGTTTTTGAGTCATTTTCTATTCCATTAATTTCAGATTTGGACTGCTGAATTTTTCTAAAAGTGTATTTCGATAATTTAAAATAAGAACGATGATAATAAATTTGTAAAGAGAAAATGGCTAAAACAAAATTGAATGCAAAAAAAAAAAAAAAGAATGAGGTAGGGCATGTGTTGATATGGGAAGAGGTTCACCACAGTAAGTAATGAAATGAAGATGAAAAACAAAATAAACAATATACCTTTTTATGTAAAGCATAACAAAATACTTTCCCTGGGTGAGTAGTTCAGTTAATTAGAGTGTCATCCTGACATGTCAAGGTTGTGGGTTCGATCCCTAGTCAGGGCACTTACAGGAGTCAACCAATGAATGCATAAATAAATGAGACATCCTCTCTCTTTCTCTCTCCCTCCCCAATTCCTCTCTCTACATATCAATAAATATACTTTTTAAAAGTGGAACAATAACAACAAAAAAGCATAACAAAATGAAAGATCTCTTTTAGATGAATTCTGAACCAGTGCTCACACAGGATGACCGTACTGCTTCTGGGTACTCTCTTTGGAGGGAAGGACTATCACATTTTACTCTAAAGAGGTATTTGAACTGTGTAAACTTGAATGACTGTATTATTTTGTACTTTAAAATAAACAATATAAAAATAGTAATTGACAAAAAGGAGATCATTGCAGCATGGCTTATAATGATAATATTGTTTTTCTCTAGACAGGAAACCCTCCGTTTTCTTTCCTTGGTCAGCATTAATGTGTTGTACTGAATTTGACCTCGTTTCCTAAAAGCAGTCAGGCTCAGGCTGGTATTCTCCAGATAGGATTAATTGTCTGTGCTAAATTTTTCTGGTACTTAGTCCCTGGTACTTCATCTAACTAAGAGCGATTAGTTTTAGTCACATTACCCAGGTAAGAAAATCAACATTTTGTTCTTTCAACAGCAAGAGCACACTTCCAATGGAAAAAAAAAATGTACATGTTAAAACAGTATTTCAATTACCAAGTTGCTGTTCTCTTAAATGTCACTTTAGACATTGATATTTGTCAGACCGCTCTAACAACTTTTGACATGAGCCATGCTCAGTGTTTAGCAGTGACAAATATGTATGAGACTAATTTCCAAGTTGGTTCTGCAGTATAATTTTATTCTTCGAGGATATTGCTGTCATTTGTAATTTTGCTTTCTGGGTGAAGTATTACTTGCTCTAGTTAATTAGATGGTTTAATCACATTCAAAATGTAATATCATGAACAAAAATAAATAAAACATTTTTCTTTCTTTAATTAATTACTGTAATATTTAATGTTATACTGTACTGGTAAGTAAACATAGAAACTGATCAACAAAATGAATAGAAATTCCATAAATAAATAAATATATAATAATATATTTATGTCATTATATAACAACATATTTATATTATTATCTTAAGTCATATATTTCTATATTACATTTATGTTATATTACATCATAAAATTCACATTTTTAATAAGTTAAAAAAATGAATTATTCAGTAAGTGGTGGTAATACAATGAAGTAACCACCTGGAAAAAGAATACAATTCCTCTCACATTGCAATAAAATTAATTCCAGATGAATCAAATATTTTAATGTAAAAAATCAAATAATAGAAGTGTTCATACTATGGGAAACTTATTTTAATAGTCTTAGAGTAGTTTAGGCTTTTCTTTTCTAATATGTCACAAAACTGAGAAACAATAAAATAGAAACTGATTAATTTCTGCATATCAGAATATATCATACATAAGCCAAAAGACAAATTATAAATTAATGGAAAATATCAAAGTGACATATCCCAAATTCTTAATTCATAAAGTGCTCCTAAAAATCAATAGACCAACAAATTGATAGAAAAATGGAAAAGGGATAAAACAAATGAAAATTTAAAAGGCTCTTTAAAATTTACATAAGTTCAACCTCACTCATAACAAAAAAAAGATGCAAATTCATACTTTAAGACCATATTTTATTTTTTATAGTCAAATATCAAGTTGATACAACCTGTTGATAAAGGCAAAGGGAAACAGACATTCCTATTTATGTTGATAAGACTGTAAATTAGAACAATTCTGTTGCAAAGAATTTGGCCACATTTACCATATATATATTAGAGGCCAATGCAGGAAGATTCATGCAAGAATGGGCCTTCCTTCCCATGGCTGCCAGCACTGCCTTTGCTCAGTCTGGAGCCGCCTTTCTGCCTTTGCTCCAGCCCAGAACCACCTTTCTATCTTCTCTCTGGCCCAAAGCTGCCTTTCTGACTTCCCGTGCTGCCCAGAGGCCAGGAGTAGCTGGAGTGGTACAGAACGCCTGTGTTGTTACCATGTCATCTTTGTTGGGTTAATGTGCATACTCACTCCTGATTGGCTGGTGGGTGTCACGAAGGTATAGTCAATTTGCATTTTTCTCTTTTATTAGTGTAGATATACACACACGTATATAATATATGTATATTTATTGCACAAGTTCAAAATAAAACATATTGAAGGGTATTCATTACAGCATTATTTGCAAGAAAAATACTGAAACAATCAAACGGGGGGTGGGGGGGAGGGACTAGTTAACTAAATTATATTACTTCCTTATATTTGAGTACTATAGCCATTAAGAATAATGAGTCAGTTCTCTGGGCACTGATATGTATTGATGAGATACATAAAGTAAAACATGGAATATACAGTGGCCATAGTATACCATAATTTGTTTTTAAAAGAAAAAAAACACATATACATGCATGTATAGGCAAAGTATACCACTGGGAAAGCAGGTATAAGACACTGGAGACAGTGATTATCTCTGTGGAAAGTAGCCGAGTGCCTAACGAACATGCATAGGATGAAGACTTGTCTTGTACTCTATACTTCTCTTACATTGAATTGTACCTCTCCTCAGGGCAGTATTCCAAGAAGGGTCATTGTTTCTATTCAAAGGTGCTCCCTCTCCTCCTACATCCCAAGTTAGTAAGTGGATGCAGAGGGAAAACTTCTTCTAAATTCTAAGATGTTTTCTCTACATATTAAGTGCCAAGCCTGGGAAATTGAGAGCATAAAGTTTTGATGTAACCCATCTCAGGTAGACCATGGGAGAAGGTAAAGTAGGGGAAATTCCTGTAAAACTGGAAGTAAAAGGAGAAAGACATTATGAGGCTTGAGGAAGTGCTAAGAAGACCAGAATAAGATGAATAGTTAAGTTCTGAAGTAAGTGTCCTTTATGGTCTTGGAGTCAAAATCTGAAGAGATTGGATAGAAATATCCAGATGTGATCAGGGAAATTCCAGGGTAGATTTTCTTATTTTTTTAGGTTTGGGTTGGTTTGGTTACATTCTTTGGATTTAGCCTGAGAAAACTTCATGCCTCTTAGAGAGATCCCATGTTCAACATAGAATAGTATCTGAACAAGGACCCAACCAAACAGGTGGACTTTATATTGCCCCACCGTATCCCCTAGCCTGTTCATGTAATGTTCGGAATATAGCTTCCTACATGCTCTGATGGGAGGACAGAAAAGTACAGAGTAACCTTGTGAACCTGAAGAGGACTGAGGTGGTGGCAATGAGGTTACAGGAATCTTGTGACCAGATTCAAGTCAGAGACGATGAACTCAGAATTAATGCCAATGCCATGCCAATGGTACCCAGCAGTATCGGTCACCTGTACACAGCACTAGTCCAGGACACCCAGCACAAGACCTGACCAACCACTTTACATGGGAACCAATAGGAGCCAAAAGAAAGTTTGTAATATAGGCCTACTCCTATTTCATGAGAACACTTGCCAAGCCCAGCTTTCAAGGCTATTATTTGGCCCAGCTGACATGGCTCATTGGGTCGTGTATTTACCTGTGAACCAGCAGGTCATGGTTCATTTCCCATCAGGGCACATCCTGGGTTGCAGGCTGGATCCCCAATGTGGGGTGTGTAGGAGACAGCCAATCAATTATTCTCTCTCATCATTGATGTTTCTCTCTCTCCCTCTCCCTTCCTCTCTGAAATCAATAAAAAATATGTTTAAAAAAAGAAAAAGGAAGTAGTGAGATATTTTTTAAAAGATTATTATTTTGCTAGCAACTGAAAAGTATATCTTTTTTAAAATATATTTTATTGATTTTTTACAGAGTGGAAGGGAGAGGGATAGAGAGTTAGAAACATCAATAAGAGAGAAACATTAATCAGCTGCCTCCTGCACACTCCCCACTGGGGATGTGCCAACAACCGAGGTACATGCCCTTAACCAGAATCAAACCTGGACCCTTCAGTCCACAGGCTGACGCTCTATCCACTGAACCAAACTGGTTAGAGCTGAAAAGTATATCTTGATAATCCATTCTAAACTCTAACTTCTATGTTATAACTGGGATTTTCCCTCACTCAAGCATAGTGAATGGCTCCATACAATGGTTAGTGAGTCACAAGATATAATTTATGGGGATTGTAAATACACTAGTTTAATATATCATTCCTCTTACTTCAGTGTATTGTTTATTTGTTTGTAAGATACTCTAAAGTATTGTTAGAGTGTTTACTTATAGGCATAAGTAAATATCTGCATACATTTTGACTGTAATGTTGTAAAAATCAATATTTTGTGAAGAGCTAATAAATATTGCATCCTAGCAAATGAGAATTATACTTCCTCTAAATATTTATTTGATGGGAGGAAACTGCATAGTGAGCATCAATACTTGCTATTTGTTGGGATTCACTTCTCTGACCTTGAACATTCAGCCAGCACTCCAATAAAATCTCCATATTTAGCTTCAACTGGTCTGAAAACATCAACATGTCATTTATCCAAATGTGTGTGTGTGTGTGTGTGTGTGTGTGTGTGTGTGTGTGTGAAGTTATACACCGCATAGACACACAAAAAAGTCTTTAGGTAAAGCAGCAATCAACTATTTATACTGCTTTTAAGTCTATTCCCAAATATGTGTCACTGTGAATATTCTTGGAAGTCCCCAAAGTATTTCTTGCCTTGTATATTCATCAAAGTGCTGGAAAATTACACAAGAGCAATCAGATAAGGCAGTTAATATGGCTGGCACCAATGCAACTGCTTTATTCCTTCCTCTATGATTAATTACAACTAAATTGATGTTACCAGCAATGATTAATTTACAACTTAGGAGCAAAGTAAATGAACTAAGCAAATTGGAATTGGCACCAATAATTTCTAAAGCCTCAGCAAAGCACTCAAATCACGGTGAGCTATTACGCACAGAAAATCTAAAATGTATAGATGTAGATTTTATTTTTATATCCTAATAGGTGTATTTTCTATATCTTCTGAAGCAAAGTTTAAATATAAAAAGGAACTTTAGTGGTTTTTTTTTTTTTTGCTTTGATATGTGATATATATATATATGCATGCATGGGAAGACAAATGTCTCAAATCTCATTTACTCAAAATAAATGCAAATGTTTTCTTCCATTCTGATCTTTTAGTGTTGATTTGAAGACTTTAGATTGGGTTGTATATAGACACAAACCTACCAGCCCATGTGTGTGTACTCAGAGCCAGCTTTCTCTCACTAAAAAAGGAGGAGAATTATGACTATTCCACAGAGCCGTTAAAGTAATAGCTGAGGCTCCCTGCTGTCTGTAAAATAGCCCAGGATAGTTCGCTGTGGGCGCTCCTAACAGAAAGAAGCAGTCTAATAGAGGCTTCCCATGCTCTGCCCATGCACCTTCAGATTTACTTATAGATCCATGTGTGCAGGAGAATAAAAGCCAAAGGGAGGCCATTATTTCTCCCAAGTAAGTTGTGATAACAGTCAAGAAAATGCATTTCTGATGACTGTGTATTCAAAAGGCATTGAAACAATAGCCTGCATACATATAGTCTATTCACAGAGGGAGGATTGTGTTTCAATCAATCAGATATTTTGAAGAAACAGAAAACATAATTATTGGAGCTGTTAAAATGCATCTAGTTGTCACACCTGATTTTACTGTTAGAAACTGGGAGGAGTTGACTTAAGTGTAGAAGGGCTGGAACCAGGCTCTGGGGTGGAAAGTGCATGCTTGTTTGTTTACAATCAACAATCTGTGTTCTCAGCTTGCAGAATTTATAAAATTCCCAAATAATGCCATTTAACCCATTGAATGCCTTTTCCTGTTTCAAACAAGATTTCTTCTAAAGACTTGTGACTCAGCTGAATTGAATGAGATAACCCAATAAGCTTCTCAAAGCTTTTTGCTTTTCATTGCTTAGAGCAAAGACCATATTTTAGGATTTTTTTTTATTTCAAGAGCTTGGAATAGTGCCACCTGGCAAGGAGGAGTTGCTTAATAATGCTTTGAAGAATAAATATATGTTTTAGTCTTTAAGATTCAGAAATGTTGGACAATTGATGGTTAAGATAAATGAATTTTCAAAAAGAGGATGCAGCAACTATCATTTTTAATTAACCTTTGACTGCATTTTTTCACTGCAAAGTCACATGCACAACTTAATTAATGAACATAAAATATTATTACTGTCTATTATTGTTCTTTCTGGCACTAAAAATTCTTGCAGGTTCTTTTCAGGTGGCTCTATTTATGCAGCTGAAAAGATATATTTTGATCATTTTAAAGAAAATTAGTAGGTTGGCTCTAAACCTCAGGTTTGATATTTAAATGTCAGAAATGAGCTTAGATTAAGGGACTAAGATTATTTAAAAATTTATTGCAGTGGATGGGGTTACTCACTGGGGAGGTGAGCAAAGGCAAGTGAAAAGAAAATCAGGCACAAAATGTGAAAATATTAGTACTTATTTCACTAATATTGAGACTGTTTTATTTCACTATAACAAATAGCGTCTTAGACAAGGACAGACTATTAAACCCAACCTTAGCATTTGCACTGTGTCCAGGAGCTCTTGTCTCCTCCCTCTACATGTTGCCTATTCTGGGGACCTTGTCTACTGACCCCCTCATCACATATTTACTTTCTGGGCCTGAAGCACACTTTATCAGCTCTTTTTGGAACTCTTGTCTTTCTTACTTCAAAGCAAAAAAATATGAACTTCACTTGAATAGGAAGTCTATACCTTTATGTCAATATCTTGCTTTTAAAAAAATAGCTTCTGCACAAAACAAAACAAAAAGTGTCTTATCCCTTTTATCTTGTGCCAATGGAACTTGCTCCTAATTTAATTCCCTTTGTGACCTCAAATATGTGGCTCTGTCTCGAGAAATACAAAAATGAACAAGAGTCAGTGAATACGTCTAGGGAATTTAAATCTGGTAAAAAATGTTATGTACACATACATAAATATGAAGATATATAGCAAGTTCCCTATCAGGTGCACAAATGAGTTGGTCCTCTATGCCATTCAGGTGGTAAACGGAATTAACAGTCAGAGATCCAAAAGTTTAAAATCTACCCCTTCATCTGGTATTTATTTTTGAAATGGGTTGAAAACCTGGTTATTTAAGACTTTTATGTATTATCATGGTTTTGTTATTTACACAGTATGATAGTAACACATTTTTTTTTAAAGAAGAATGAGAAAGCACTAAAGGGGAAATATTACATAAACCAAATACCAAAAGTCAATAGTGCGTCTTTGACCATGTAACAGTGATTGGGGGAGAGCAAGGTCAATGTTTTAAATCTATCTCGTGGCACGTGTTTCTTTGTGTGTGGCTGTATTTAGGTCAAACCTAAGCATTTCTTTAGGTGTTTCATTTTTTTTTCCTAAGTCACTCAGAAATTTTGGGGAAATAGGTAAAACTGAAAATTAAGTAAACCAGCTGATAAATTTGTGTTGTTGTTTTTTTCTCTTGGATACTACCATGATCTGAAATTGGTAGTATTTAACAAGGTTTTATAATTCAGTGGCAGACTTTTTGTCAGAGAAACGCCAAAGATCTTAGTCTTGTCAAGGCAATGGGATTGACATTCTTCTTCCTTTTAAAGTTGTCAAGAGTTGATGCCTCTCCTGTATCACTGCTGATCTCAAATAGACATTTTTTCAGGTGTACTTGAGCTTTTGACTCCATTCAACCTCCGAGCCTATTAGTGGGAGACATTTCATTTCAGCCACTTCTCACTTTCAAATTCGTGAGAGCTTCTCTCTTTCCTGTGTGAAGCTTCAAACTCTGAAAGAGCCAGCGGGGATTATCTCACTTCCACAAAGCACTGAATGCCAACAACATCGAGGATACTTAGTGATCTCAAACAATCATAATGTGGATTCACAAAAAAACATACAGAACCATCCTCTTGTCACATTACTACTAAAATTTTCCTCTGGCTCCATGGTGCAGACAAGGGAGAGAAAATAGGTAATAAGCAGGAGAAAGGATTGTGACAGTGATGATGTCTTTTGGTAGTGTCAGTGTTTGTCCATTTCCTGATGGTTCATGAAGCTGGTCCAGCATTCCAAGTGTACAAAACTCCACACGATAGAACCTTTGACAAAAAGGGCCCTTGCTTCTCGTCAGAAGTACCCTCAGTACTCCCAAGGCTTCTGGCCTTAGCCATTATTCCCAATAAGTCTTGTTAAGCTATTTAATTCATAAAGTTATATAGAGGAGTTATCCAGCTCAGGCACACTGTTTACTAAACTTAAGATACATCAACTAGATTTAATCCATCCTAGCTACAGGAAGGACCAAGATGGCAATCAATGGCTAAATCAGCTTCCCTGCCCTCATAATCAAAATGCTCAGGGAAAACAAATCCTATTACCTGAAAACAAAATGTCTCCTGCTTTGAAAATGAGAGGTTTATAAATGAATGATAGACCAAAACAACAAAAACTGTGATCCCCAAATGAGACCATATTATTTATTTTATTTTTCTTTTGGACATACATAAAAGTATGTCAGGCTATTACTAAAAGGGAAATTAACCTTAAGAGTCCAAAGGTTTTATAAAGTACTAGTGGCCTGGTGCACAAAATTCGTGCACTGTGTGTGTGTGTGTGTGTGTGTGTGTGTGTGTGTGTAGGGGTTGGGGGTGTGTTCCTCAGCCCGGCCTGCACCCTCTCCAATCTGGGACTCCTCGAAGGATGTCCTACTGCTACTTTACAGGGATGGGGCCTAAACTGGCAGTCAGACATCCCTCTCACAATCCAGGACTGCTGGCTCCAGCTGCTTGCTGCCTACTTGATTGCCCCTAACCACTCTGCCTGTCAGCCTGCTTGTCCCCAACTAGCCTGCTCACCCCCACCTCCCCTCCCCACTGGCCTGCTCAACACCAACTACACCACCACCCTCCTCCCCCCCGCTTGCTAGCCTGCTCACTCCAAACTGCCACCCCATCCTAATCACCTCCAACTGACCCCCAACAACAGTCTGCTCACTCCCAACTCACCCCGCTGCTGGTTTGCTTATCCCCAGTGGCCCCTGCCATCCCATCCTGGCCTGATCACCCCCTAGCAGCCCAAGGTCCTAGCCCCTCCTTTTTCCTTTTTCTTTTTCTTTTTTTATTTTTTCAGTGCCTCCTTGAGCAGAGGCCGGGGTCAGCTGGAAGCAAGTATCTAGGATTTATTTATCTTCTATAATTGAAAATTTGTAGCCTTGAACAAAGGCCAGGGCCAGCCAGGGAAGACAGGAAACTTGGTTTCCTCCATCATAGGGGCAAACCAAGCCTGCTGCTTGTTCCAGCTCCATGGCCAGCCACCATCTTGGTTGGGTTAATTTGTATACTCACTCCTGATTGGCTGGTGGGCATGGCTTGGCATGATGGAGTAATGGTTAATTTGCATGCTTTTCTTTTATTAGTGTACATTACTATTTTCTCATTAAATATTGAACAATTTGTATGTTTGCTTTTTTGTAGTTCTTTATTTTCTTAACAATCTGTCCTAAATTTTCTTACATTTTTGGTATATTTTTTATTGTTTAAAATATTACAATAGTTGTATATATATATCCTTTTTCCCCCCATTGACCTTCCCCCAGCCTCCTCTACCCCCTGTCGCATACCCTCATCCCACCCCCCACCCCCAGTGTCTTGTGTCCATTGGTCTTGCTTATATGCATGCATACCAGACCTTTGGCTGATTTTTTTCTCCCCTGCCCCAGCATTCCCCAGCCTTCCACTGTAATTTGACAGTCTGTTTAGTGCTTTACTGCCTCTGTATCTATCTTTTTGTTCATCAGGTTATAATGTTCTTTATTTTCCATAAATGAGTGAGATCATGTGGTATTTTTCTTTCATTGTCTGGATTATTTCACTTAACATAATACTCTCCAGGTCCATCCATGCTGCTGCAAATGGTAAAAATCCCTTCTTTTTTATAGCAGTGTAGTATTCCATGGTGTAGGTATACCATAATTTTCTAATCCACTCATCTGCTGATGGGCATTTAGGATGTTTCCAAATCTTAGCTATGGTGAATTGTGCTGCTATGAACATAGGGGTGCATATATCCTTTCCGATTGGTGTTTCTGGTTTCTTGGGATATATTCCTAGAAGTGGGGTTACTAGGTCAAGTGGGAATTCCATTTTTAGTTTTTTGAGGAAACTCCATACTGTTCTCCACAGTGGTTGCACCAGTCTGTATTCCCACCAGCAGTGCACTAGGGTTCCTTTTTTTCCACATCCTCAACCGCACTTGTCCTTCACTTTGGTTATAAGTTTCCTCAGGGATTTTATTTCATGTTATATAAGATGTTCTAGAACTTCTACCCATGTATGAACTTTCAGAGCAAATTTTCACAAGTTTGCCAAAATATTCCCTATAACCAGAATATAAAACTGCATAGACAGGTTTCTTTATGTATTGTACATAATAATTCACCAGTTATCAATAAAACATCAACTTACTAAATTATTTGCAAATATATACCGGTCATTTCCTATAGTTCTAGTATCTGTTCTTCATTTGCAATTCTTTTTTTCTCTCTCTTTTTTTTTTTTTTTTTTTTGCTTAATCAATCTATTTACTATGACCACGGAATCAGATTAATCTTTTTTTCTCTTAATATAGTTGAGATGCATGTGTTTAGAAATAAGAGACAGAAATGGTCTACTCTTCCATTCCTTCTTTTTCTAACCTGCAAGAATCTGTGTTCTGATGTAATATTTTAGTTTTAACTACATAAAGATATGATCCTGAGTGCCATCTAACCTTTCACAAGAAACAGTAAATGGACCCCACACCCACTCATTAATGATCCACAAGTAGATTTGTCTCATTTCTTTGAAGAGTCTCATCAATAAACAATTATATTTTCTTTTAGTGATGAATAATCCAGTCAATCCTATCATCCTATTCAGTCCAGAAACTATTTTGTTGTTGCTCTCCCATCCAAAAAGGTTTGCATGGACAAGAGTTTTATCTTGAAAACCAAACTAGTTATGCCCTAAAGACCAGAAAATAGTCATAACAGAGTCTGGATACAAGACTTTCAAACTGTAGTGACTTAGTCATAAATTCACTGACTTACTATCTTCTTTCTTGACTCCTGTTCACATCCCTCCTAGAGCAGAAACAGCAATTTCATAAGCCCCGAGGCTGGAAAACCTAATGACTGATTCTTACCAAAGTCCTTCTTAGAATAGCAAGTGGTATAAATCCGGTTTGGGGGAAGACATTTTTGGAACAAACATAGCTGGCCTTCAAAGAGGAAAAGGGGACTCAGCTTCAGAAAGAGAGATGGTATTGCCATTTTCCTTGGTGTCTGACAGGTTTTATGCCTCCTGATTCTCCCACTTCCTCATGAGGCTCAACTTTGTTTACTGCCACTAGTTTTAGTGAGACACCTTGTAGTATAGCTCTCTTTCCTGAGCACAAGCCCTAATCACATCTCACAGCTTTTGTCTTCCAAGGTTCTGTCACTTTGTTCGGGGATAACACAGCAGCCATTACCGTGTACTCAGGTAACCTCAAAATAGTCTCTCCCTTAGTCTTCAGAAAAAAGTCCTTGACCTCTCTCATCTCTCTTTCCTCTTTCCTCAGTGGCACCAACTCACCCTTCCTACCCTACGTGACCCTAGCATAAGAGTTTAGGGTGAGGAGTTTAGGCTTCTCAACAAACAAAAAAACCAACAGGAATGGAGTTGACTTTAGGCTATTTTGGCTTTGATCCCATGCTAAAGCAGAGGAAGACAAAAGTATATATACATATATATATATATATATTAGAGTCACCAAGGGAAAATGCAAAGAAAACATATTGTGAATTAATATATGAACAAACTCTATCACTGTGATAGTATAAGTGTATGTCTGCTACTTGCAAGTGAAAAATTATTGACTAAGGAAAAGATTATTGAAAATAACAAATGGCTGTTATCGCCGCATCATTACCAGAGCCAAGTCTGATGAATAAGGTGGTGTTCAAGATGGGTAATTCAGTTTGGGATCCAAAATGAGCTGTAACTGTAGAGTAATTAAATTGACATTATTAATGACTTGCAAGCTGGCTCTTAAATCAATTCCAAACCATGGAAATAACTATATAGCTACCCAAAACTACTATGATCGACAGATTTTATTTGCATATAAAGTTGCTGGTGATATGTTTCTTTACTTTTCAATGCTATCAATATGTCACAATTCATTATTCAACAAATATTTGTTGAATTCTTATGTGTCAGGAACTGTTCTGGGCACTAGGGATACTGTGATGAATAAAACACACAATTTTTTTTTAATGCTTGACCACATAACACTTATATTCTCATAGATAAAAACACATGATAAACAACATAAGTAAATTAAATATCATTTTGCATGGTGGTAAGAACAATAGAGTTAAAATAATTCAGAGGGAAAAGCAGGCTGGGAAGAGTGGGGACAGAGAAGGAATTTTAAAAAGGATGGTTAGCCCTAGTTGGTTTGGCTCAGTGGATAGAGTGTCAGCCTGTGGACCAAAGGGTATTGGGTTTGTTTCTGGCCAAGGACACATACCTTGGTTGCAGGTTCCTCCATAGACAAGGAGAGGCAACCAATCAATGTGGTTCTCTCACATCGATGTTTCTCTGTTTTTCCCTGCTCTCTTCCACTCAAATAAGTAAATAAATAAATGGGAATATATCCTCAGGTGATGATTAACAAAATAATAATAAAAATAACTAAAAATGGTGGTCAAAGGATGATTTATGAAGGTGTCATTTGACCAAAGACTTAAAAGAAGTGAAGATACAAACCACGAAGGAAGAGGGTTTTAGGAAGAGATCAGTAAGCGTGAACACATGGCATGTTCAAGACAGCAGAATGGCCAAGTGGCTGGTGTCAAGAGGGCAAGGCAGAGAGGAGCAGGAAACGAAGTTAGAGAGCTAGCCGAGGGTTAGGGCACATAAGCCCTTACAGGCCAGAGGAGGGGCTTTGGCTTTACTGAGACGGGAGGCATTTGTATGGTTTGACATAATCTGTTTTATGTTTTAATAGGATTATGATGGCTGCTTCCTTAAAAATAAATTAAAGGATACTAAAGGCTTCAGAAACCAGGGAGACCAACTGGAGGTGCAGTGCAATAACCCAGGAAAGAGGTGATAATGCAATGGACCATCAAGTTAGCAGGGAGGGTGATGAGAACTGGTCAGATTCAGGATGGAATTAGAAGGTAGAACCCAGCAGAATTTGCTGCCACATTGGATATGAAATGGGATAAAAAGAGAAAGCCAAGGATAAGAGACAGAAAAGACCAATAGGCCATGTAGAGATGAGTAAAAAATATATATATATACAAATTAATCATATTTGGGGCAAGAAGTTTAGGGTTTCAATTATGAATGTATTATGTTTCCATGATTAGTAGACAACTAAGTAGTACTAGTTTAAAGATGAAGACTCATGTAGAGCAAGAAAAAAATAGTGGGTGCCATGATTCTGTAGAGGGTAAGATGTTTGTTAAAGTCCCAGAAGTTACACATTAACTTGCGCTTTTCTGGTAGTACTGCAAATCATTTTTGTCTGGTGAAAAATGATGTGTGTGTATATGTTCTGTAAGACATTAACCTATTTTGCGTCTACTCCTGAAACTCTATCTTAACATTCTGCAATGTAATTCAGACACTAACTACCTGAGTTATCACTGGCTTCATCGAATGAGAGCTCAGTCCTCCGTAAGACTCCACTAACTTCAGACCCAGCTACAAGCTCCAGGGTTCTCAGGCCATTCATACTTATGACCAATTGCCTACAAATTTGGAGGTTCCCACTACTTCCTCTTGTTTGATAATTTGCTAGAACAACTCACAAAATTCAGGGTAGCGGTAAACTTATAATTACAGCTTTGTAATATAGAATACAAATCAAGATCAGCCAAATGAAGAGACCCATAGGGTGTCCAAATGCAAAGCTTTCATGGCCTCAGGATGTGTTACTCTCTCAGCAGGTCATTAACCAGGGGAGCTCACGCAAATTTTGGTTTCCTGAGATTGTATTACATAGGCATGATTGATCAAATCATTGATGCATATGAGTGGTAAAGCAGACATCCTGATTTTGTTCCTGAACTTAAAGAAAAAGCTTTCAGCTTTTCATCATTGAAGTTGAGTGTGATAGTAGCTGTGGGTTTGTCATATATGGCCTTTATTAAGCTGAGATATGTTCCCTCTATTCCCACTTTACTAGAGATTTTATCATTAGTTTGTTGTGGATTTTTGTCAAATGGCCTTTTCTGCACCTATTGATATGATTGTAGTATTTTTATTCTTCTAAAATGTTTAATTTTATGTTATGTGAATAGTGCATTAATAAATAAAAAGAATATGTGGAGAGAAGTTGGGAAGAGTGAATATTAACAGTCTTCTGTATAAGATTTGCTGTGAAAAGTGAATAAAAGGTAGAAGTGTAGCTAAAGGAGGATGTGTAGTCAAGTGAAAAACTTTTTTTAACAGAAGAGTATATTTGTAAGCTGATGTGAATATCCCTAAAGAAGGGGGGAATCATTGATGCAGAAGAGAGAGAAGATAGAAGGGTCATTCTATTTTGCATAGACTTTGTTTCATTAAAATGCAAAATAAAAACAAAACAAAAAGAATCCACATATGTAATATTAAACCAAATGCTCCTGGTGTCTAATCATAGCTCTGCAACATCTTGTTCTGTGTCTTCATAAAGTCTCCTAAATTGTCAGAACCTAACTGTTCTCTTTGTAAAATGAAAGAAATGAACAAAATTATCCCTAAATATCCTCTCAGTCCCAGGGTTATAAAATTTTCTGATACTCACTGATTTATTTTACTATGAGATCTAAGAATATCTTTATGAAGTCTATACTCTCCATATTCATATCATTGGATCTCTGCAAATGTCTCTAAAAAAAATTCAAAGCTATACTGATTTATAGCAGATTAAGTGAATGGGACAGACAAGATGAGCAAAGAACTTAAGACGCAATAGCTAGATGCAATTAGAGACATCTGGGTGAATTTCACAGCACAGTTTTAAAACAGCTGGGTGATGTTAGTACTCCGGTTCTGGAAAGCATACATTCCTAAATCTGACATTACTTTGGAAGAGCAACTTGTATCCTTAAGCTGCAGATGCTTCATTTTGGCAAGAAAACCTGATAACCACAGGAAAGAGCACAAAAGAAAAAGAAAATCAGAATATTTCTAGTATGCAATGATGGACTATCTTAATGCAAAAAGCTGACATCTAAAAATAAATTATATGGTTTTTATTTATAGGATACAGGTATTTGATAACCCACATCAAGAGCAATATGCCTGAACCAAAAACATTGCATTTCCCAAAATCCTGTCCCATATAATTTACCAGTGTTCACTGTTAATCTCACTAATGGCCAGGTTGAGCACCTTAACCTCCTGCCTAAGAAGACTATTCATATCGCAGTTTAATAATGAGAAGAGTTTCTTAAAAATATTCTTGTCTTTTCTTCTTCATATGTCAATGTATTTACTTATTCAGACAGAAGCATCCTTAGTCATGGAGAAGATTAGGGTTACAATAGCAGAAATTTTAAAAAAAAAAGAGTCTCTGCTCAGCTTTTATTTCAAAGCTTAGTCAGGAGAAGGACATAGAGTATAGAGACCTTAGAACTAGAAGGTCTGGCAGGTCACTCTCTCCACCCAAATTCCCCACTACTCACATGGGAAATAAAACTTAACAAAAGGACTCCTTTAGGAGAAGTGCTGTTGGGAGTGATGTTGGAAGCAAATTATCTTAAGGCCCATGAGCAGGCAAATGGGATGGACATATGGCAGCTCTAGAAGCAGGAGGTAGCAAAGTTGCCTTTCAAGGAGGTTGGTTATTACCTGTGGGTGTGTGATTTTATTTCATGAGACATTCCCTACAGAATGTGTACTAAATTGTACATAGGTAACCAATGTTTGTGGAGCATTTTGGCTTTTTTAAAGGCATTTGAAAAAGTACTCGAGGCAGGGTCAAGGGTGTCACACAGAGAAATCAGTGATGTTCTCTTTGGACAAGCATATAATTGATTGGGTTGCTGGAATTTGTCCTTGAAAGAAAGGAAAAGGCAGACTTCTAGCAGGTAATATTGAGCA
The DNA here is from genome assembly GCF_964339955.1 of Pipistrellus hanaki. Taxonomy (NCBI): domain Eukaryota; kingdom Metazoa; phylum Chordata; class Mammalia; order Chiroptera; family Vespertilionidae; genus Pipistrellus; species Pipistrellus hanaki. The sequence continues at coordinate 67,018,434 of NC_140506.1, read as the reverse complement.
CTAATATTGGTATGTAATTGTGGGTGCTATTGTTTAGTATTTATTTGTAAATTAGCTGTGAAAAGGACCTATTCTGGGTAAAATGCTGAGATTAAATAAATACTAATTGTTAGAAACATTTAAAAAATTGCTAATCTCTTTACTCAAACTTGTTAAAAAGTCCTTAATTGCTCAAATGTAGATAAAACAAATTAGAGGGAGGAATAGTGAGAGAACCATCCAGGAGACCAGAAAAGAAAATGTTTAGCATTATAAAATGATATTAGTGGCCCAGTGCATAAAATTTGTGCATGGGGATGGGTTCCCTCAGCCCAGCCTGCACTCTCTCCAATTAGGGACCCTTGGGAGATGTCCAACTGCCAGTTTAAACATCCCTCTAGCAATCTGGGACCACTGGCTCCTAATCGCTCACCTGCCTGCCTGCCTGCCTGCCTATTGCTCCTAACTACCTCTACCTGCCTGCCTGATTGCTTCTAACCCCTCTGCCTGCCTTCCTGATCACCCCTAACTGCCTCTACCTTGGTCCCCACCACCATGGCTTTGTTGGGAAAGAAGTCAGACTTCTGGAAGATATCTGGTCGACCCTGTCTAATTAGCATATTACCCTTTTATTAGTATAAATATAATAGATTATTTAGGATAGGATTGCTCAAAATGGGGGGAAAGCCTTTTTTAGCACCAAGAAACACTCTTGGCAAACAAAAATACATAAACCCTATATCTGGACTGATAGCCAGCCATATGCACTATACTGCCAAACCGGTCATTTAAAAATTGAACCACTTTCTTACACCTTACACCAAACAGCTCTTGCCCTTAAAACCCCTCCTCAGCCCCCACCTTAGGTTCTGCCTTCACAGTTCCCCAGATTTGGTTCTGATTGGTCAGTTTCTATGCCAGTCAGCGTCAAAAGCTCACCTCCTAGGCAACCATTGGCTCCTGGCACTTCACCCAGATTTGGTTCTGATTGGTCAGTTTCTATGCTAGACAGCATCTCTGGGCCTATCTCTGGGCCTGATCAGAGAGGCCTGGAGAGAAAAAGAGGCAAGGGCTGATCAACAGCTGCCATAGAGATCAGGCCCTGCTTCTCTCTCCAAGCCTCTCTCTGGGCCTAATCCACAGGTCCCTCAGCAGTCAGTGCTGGTTTGCCACTCCTGCAGCAGTGGCTGTGAGTGCTGAGTTGCCCTGCCTGCAGCAACGTGGCTACCCAGCACTGACTGCTGGACTAACTTCCTGTGTTTGGTCATCCATTCAGTCATTTTGGACATTATGGACCCTGGCTATATATATATATATATATATATATATATATATATATATATACGCACACACACATATAGATATATATGTATATAGATAGATATAGATAAACGTAAGCCATTTTGCACTTTTAGTCAAATAGATGTTAAAATTCTTAAAATAGCAAAAGTGAATGGATATAACATTATATAAGTCAAAGCTACATGGTAAACTGGCTTTAGTCCTTTGTCCTGTTGCTAATAATGTCAAGACATTTGAGCTAATTAAAGCTTGAAGAAAAATAATTTAAAAAATAAACCTGTGAGGCAGAAATTGTGCTTCTAACTCCCAACACCAATGTAATATTTATTAAATGAGAGTTTAAAGTATATTTTATCCTTAAAGGAACTTTGAGAATTAGCTAAGAAAGATGTTTTTTGCCGTATTTGATAAATGAGGTTGAGGGCAAGAGGCAGGAAGTGGGTGTCCCCTGATGGGGTGAAACTCATGAGGAGCAGAGCCGGGAATGACACAGGCCTCCTGCTCCATTCCCACAAACGAATGAAGGGATTTACTTATCTGAGAGCATCCAATTTATCAAATAATTTCTTCCTTTGCACTAGCATTATATGGAGAGCCAAGGAGATAAAAGTGAAGGGGATATTTTTCAAGAGATTTTTATTTTCAGTGTAATCTGGTAAATGATAAAATACCTGCAAGAATGACTGGCCATGCCCAGGCTTCTGACAGCTAACATGACAGGCTGCATCATTCAGGATCATTTGGTCGTGGGCTTTTCGGGGTATTTTTTTCTTAGTTCAAAATTGTGGTGATAAGATGGATAAGGTCATTTAAAGATAATGACATGTGGCATCTTTGAACAAATGCTGGGTCGTGTTTAAAACATGCTGAGAGCAGCACACAGGCAGGGACAAAGTGGTCTTAGCTTTTCAAGCTTTAAACCTCTTCCACTGTATAGATTTCCATCAATTGGTTCTATTAGGTAAATTACATCTGACCTTTATATCCCGGTAAAGATAAATGTAATTTAAGAGTTTCTGAGCATGGCAGTAGGGAGAATTTAAAAAGTCCACTGTGTAAGGGAGGAATTGTGAAACAATGACACAGAAGTCTTCAGATGGATACCCCCCTGTGTGTAGTTCTAGTCCTTTCCACTGGGGCAGCTGAAGAGAGTAAAAGTTTTGTTTTTTGTTGCTTTGCTTGTTTTGTTTTTTGTTTTTTTTCCTCTTCAGACTAAATCTCAGAGCCGGAACTTTGGTCCAACTTGTCTATAGGGGAACCGCCCGCCCCCCCCATTTTTCCAGTAAATATGCATTGATGACAGCATACAGGATAAGGTGTGGTGGTACAGGTGGTCTAGACACTTCAGTGAGGGGTTGGTAAAAGCTTTCAGGGGGAAAGTTCCTGTGTTTTTTCAAGGGCCTTGAAATTATTCATAAACTTTGTCTCAGTGTTTCCATTTTTAAGAATTTACCCAAAAGATATAAGAACTGTAGACAATGATGGGTAGGAAGCACTGATTATAATAGCAATTGGAAACAGTTAATGTCCCCAAATGGGACAGTTAAATTATGGTATACCATTATAATGGAACAAAACTGCCATTGCAATTAGGTTTTCCACAATGCTTCCTCTCTTAAACAAAACACAGTGTGTCCCCAAAACTGTGTACATGCTTTGAATAATTGTAAAGGCAGTGTTTATTAAAATACACTTCATTTTCAAAATGTAATAGGAACCAGCTGTTTAAGAGTATATACATTTTTGGTGGACACTGTAAAAATCTGGTTGAGAATAAGAATATCAGGTATCCTCCAAATAGTTAACAGGTCTAGATAAGTGAGGAATTGTGGGAATATTCTAAACACTTCAAAATAAATATTTGTTATTATTATACTTCATGGAAAAGCAATATTTTTAAAATCATACCTAGAGAATATGTAATGAAATGAATAATGTTTAACTTAATTTTGAATGGAAGAAATATACTAAATAGTACATACAATATATCTTCATAAAATACATATATTTGCTTTAACATAAGGGGAGAACAAGGACTGAAAAGAAATAAAATGTTAATAGTTCTTGGGTTAAACAGCTGTGGGCAATATTTATTCCTTTACATTTTCAAAAATTTTCAAGCTATGCACATAAAGAAAATAAATTAAATAGTGCAAAAACTTCTTTTAAGCATGTTTATATTTTTTACTTCGGATAGCTCCTTTACCACTCTTAAGTAATATGGCACACATCTCCTGCAGAAGCCAGCTCCCAAAGTGCACCTCGGCGACACTTCCCGATATTCATACTTCTGTGAGGTCCACCTGCAGAAAGAATAACCTGCATGGCCAATAGAATGTTGCAAAGGTGACAGTGTGTGACTTCTGGGGCTGGGTAATAATTGGGATCATGGATCACTCGAATGGAAGCAGCCCTGTAGAGAGGAACTGAGGCCTCCTGCTCTCAGCTGGATGGTGAGCCTTTTGGGGAGTGAATTTTATGGCCCCAGTCAAGCCTCAGGCTGAGTAACCTTTTGAAAAACTGAGCATTTCTATAAATGCTCTACCATGATAGATGTGAATCAGCTCACTTTAACAGCCCCCATTTGCAATCCCTCCTCCTTCCCCCCTTTTCCCCCCCAATTTTTGTAAAGGTGAGGGCAGTCTATCCATTAGAGTTGAGAATACAAATGACAGTCCTAAATCTCTGTATCTCTTCCCATCAACTTTCAACTCCACCCTGCTGCATACCCATCTGCTACGTTTTGTCAAGGATACTTTGCTTTGAAATCATAAAAATTGTTATGTTTAAACTCTGTTCCGTATCTTAAATAATTCCTTGGTGCTCTATGTATTGGTTGATACTGATATTTGAAAACATAACTAGTGTTACACAATGTCAATATTCTTTTTTCCTCCAGAAAAGCCATGTTGTATGGTAGGATTATGCTTTCACTTTATTGATCCAATGTAATGGATCCTAGGGGACCTGAGGAACAGGTTTCTGTGGTAAGATCAAATGGAATCTCTTTTTTTAGGTCCATCAATAGCTCACATTCATGCCCTATTTCAGTTTGTTTCATATTTGTCCTATTTTTTCTTTACATTTTTCCCCCTCTATCAGTATTTTTATTTTTAGTACTCATTTTTTTTCTCTCAATAAAATCTTCTAGCTTTTGCAGCAATAGAGGGAATTCATTCCATCCTTCCTAATGTCACTATTGGGGTTGGCTGCATGTTGGCCTAGTTACAACTCGTAACTTTCTGTGCTACTCAACTGGCATTCTGGCATTTCTTTCTTATGTACTCTAAGGTTAACTTCACCATTTCTTTTATTTCATGCCTCTATTACTTGCTTTCCACCACCTCCCCTCATTTCCCTAGAGCCTACTGTCACATATATTTGGGGGGTTGGCTATGTAAGAGGAAACTCGATGACCTTGCCCAAGGTGTCTTCATTTATGCCTCCTACTAGATCAAAATATTGGGTGGGTACATAGTTCCAGCTTTAAAAACATTTTCTCTCAGAATTTTGAAAATATTCTCTAATTTATTCATTGTTATTAAAGAGAAATTTGATACCAATCTATTTGCTATCGAATTTCACAAGATTTCTTTCCTCTCTAAGAGCTTTCAAAGTTTTGTCACTATCTTTGCTTTACTGAAATTTCATGACACAATGACTGGGTCATTTTATTCACATTCAAACCCATTAAAGTGAAGACTCTTGTATCTTCTCAAATATAGTCACATATTCTTCCATCATTTTTTTGATAATTCTCTCCTGTTTTTTTTCCCTATTCTCTAATAATCAAATATTGAACCTTCTCCAACTTATTTCCCAGGTTTTACCTTTTTATTTTTCACTTGTCTTTCCCTTTTATTTTGCTGCACATTCTGTTTCCTCAATTTTATTTCTATCATTTCTAGATATATATGTCTTAATTTTCTCAAACTTTAATTTGCTGTTGTGTGTAACAGTATTTAATGAGGTGTGAAGATGACAAAGTAATTGTGTCTCAGTACAGAGTACTACTTCAAATTGAAAATCAGAAATTAGTCTTTGTTTTAGGAAACCTCTTGATTGGTGCCCCAGGTCCAGTCACTGCGCTTTGCCTTTTAAAACATTTTATAACCACAACATGAATCTCTAATGCAGTGTTTCCCAAAGTGTGGTACGCGTACCCCCAGGGGTACGAGAAGAGTTTGGTGGGGGTACGCGTTGCACCGGAGTTCGGTGGGGATATGCACTGCACCGTGCTTAGCTGCACCTAATTCTACGTTCTCATGAGTACGAGGGGTACTCAGCGTTATGAAAATTATAGAAGGGGGTACACATATGTCAAAAGTTTGGGAAACACTGCGTATTCAACCACTCAACTAATGTTAACACCCAAAGGTTCAATGTGCCTAAATACTCCTGTTCTGGGAGCCAGAGACTCAGCAGTAAATGCCAATCCTCATAGAACTTCCACTCCAGTGGGAGAAACAAAGAATATGTAAAAAAAAAAAAAAAAAAAGTGAATACACTGAGTATTATGGAGAAAAATAAATAAATCTTGGGAAAGAGGGAAAGAAGGGGGTGGGTAATTTTTATAGAGAGATCAGAGGAAACCTCAATAAGATAGGGACCATAGAGATAAGGGAACAAGAATGTCCAGCCAGATGATTAAACTTAACATTTTTGTCTTCTATATGTCTATCCAGATCATTCTGGTCCAATTGAAACAGAGTGTTGTTGTTGTTGTTGTTTTTCAGGAAGAGTCAGGGATATATATATAGTTTGTTGATATTTTACAGAGAGGAAGAGAGAGGGATAGAGAGTTAGAAACATCGATGAGAGAGAATCATCGATCAGCTGCCTCTTGCACACCCCCTACTGAGGATGTGCCCACAACCAAGGTACATGCCCTTTACCGGAATCGAACCCGGGACCTTTCAGTCCGCAGATCGACGCTCTATCCACTGAGCCAAACCTGGTTCGGCGAGTCAGGGATATTTAATGATTATAAGTTCTTATGATGGTAAAGAGAATCAGCAAAACTGTTTAGGACAGCTGACCCAGCCCAGGCCCTCTGATACTTGGGGATATCAAATTAAGTAAGATTTTTATAGAAGAGGATGGGACCTTCAATGCTTTGGTGATTATCTATACTTTCGTCCTCTCTTTCTAGTGCTTTCATTGAACCACAGCAGCTAACCACTTTGCCTTCTTACTGGGAAGGTTAATGTCAGTCCAATTTTCAGATGAGGAAAAAAAAAAAAAAAAACAACGCTATACTTTCACACACAAAATCATAGAAAAGAACCATGTTTCTGAATATGAACTTCGCACAAGGGTCAAAATCAGGGGTTTGTTTTAGTGTACTTGGCACTGGCACGGTACCACTCCCCTTCCCTTAATTCTTCTCACTCCTTATCCATGAAGAATGAGACTAATGTAAACTAGGACTTTGGGTGGTTATGATGTGTCAGTGTAGGTTCCTTGGCTAAAACAAATGTTCCACGCTGATGGGGAAATTGATGATGGGGTTGTCTGTGCATGTGTGATGGCTGGCGGTGTGTATTGGAAATCCCTGTACTTTCCCCTCAATTTTTCTGTGAACTTTAAATACCTCTAAAAAATTAAATCTTAATAAAAATAAGTAAATGAAATCAAGATGAAAAGTCCCACTCCATCAATCCTCTGAGTTTGTTAAAATCTAATTTATGGGGAAAGGCCCTCTTTAAGGCTCTTGATTTGAAATCCTGCCTCAAGTTGAAAACTCTTGCTTTGCACTATCAGGGTCTCTGATGTAGACTGTGGACAGGTTCTCCCACTCCGACAGGACGGACACACTAGCTGGATGACGGCCCTCTCCACTTCTGACAGGAACCACATTCATATTGTCTACCCTCCCGACAGGATTGGGAGACCCTCTCAGACATAAGCAAAATCTTATCCTTTACCCTGTACCCAGCAGCTAATTGGTCTTTCATAAATGTTGACTGTGCAGTGGATTTCCCATTTAAACTCATCACAAAAAACAATACCAGCTGGCATTTGTTGAGTATCTCATCTTCTAGGAAGCTGGTATTATTATCTTATCAGTAATCCTCATAGCAGTCAAATACATTAGGCCCTATGCCAGTGTTACAGATGAGAAAACCAAGGATTGGAGGATTTAAGTAACGAGTCAACGTGTAGACAGCTAGCAAACATGGAAAGACTAGCATCCTGCCCCAAGCATGGGTGACCCAAAGCTATCCATTTGGCATAGTTTGCATCCATCAAAGACAAGTAGATGAGACATCTCAGAAGGAACCAGGAGGAGGTAGGCCACTTGTTTACAGCAAGTCCAAGGGAATATTCTCGGGCCATCCTAACACACAGGACTGATTCATCTACCACTACAGCTCTCTGCAGAGTTTCACACAGCACAGGCATAGCGGCCACTACCCTTTCATCCCCATGTCAGTCACATTTAGAAAGAGGTGAGATTGAAGTGGAATAAAGTTAAATACTTCTTTTCAATGAGACCCACAACCTCTTACTCTCAGAGCACTTGAAAGGCCCTATTCTTTCTCTATTTCTCTTTCAGAGCACTTTTTTCCCCCCATGGCAAGCAAACCAAATACTGAGGCTAATGAGAAGAATGTATAAAGGAAATATTTTGTCATTTTGCAGGCCCTCATGCTGCTCGTATTTATAGGCATGTTACCAAGAGAGCATGTCCTGCGGAACGTGTCAGAACTGGAGGTGTTAAATTTTCAGTAACTCTTGGCTGCTTCTCACAGGGCTTGGCGTCTGACCGGAGCAGGCCTAACGGAGTGCTGACGTGTGGTTTCCCCTACTTTGTCCGGGCTCCGGTGTGCTATCTCACCGCTGGCAGAACAACCTTGTGGTTTATTTGGCGTGGGATACATAAAAGGGCCCAGTTATGTAAGGCTATTAAATCAGAACCTGCCTAGGCGTCTTTGAAAGGCTGTTAGCCTAGTTCATTCAGGGCAAATACAATTAAGGCCCTGGCTGTTATTTACAGCAAACACCGTGGAAATACCCTCAAGTCCCCGGGTTTGTTAACACTGACGGACGCCGAGGGAAGGGGGAGGATCGGCGTGGACCGTGTTCAGTGTTGCAGCTTGCACTGATTAAAACCCTGCTTGTCATATTCCATATCGCTGTACTGTAGTTATAGCAAATGTTCCTTGTAATGCGTTTTCAAGTACAGAAATTGCTTCAGAAAAGAGCATTTAGAAAACTAATTCCATTGGAACCAATGAAGTGTTGACACATTGCCTGATGCAGATTTGTTTAAAGAGGCTTGTTTTAAGTTATAAAAGCACCAGTCCTGGAGGCAGAATCAGTGCGTCCTCAGTCTACTGACAGAGAGAACAGTGGAGCAGTATGCTCAGCCCGCACCCCTCATTAATCCTTTCCCGTAAGTCTACCCGAGTCCCCGTCTCCCTCGCCTGGCTCTATAGGATTTCAAACCTGCTGCCAGCCCAGAAACTCGCTCAGAAGCCGTTCATTCATTACTCAGGCCGGGCATGTATAATGTTTGCTGATGTGGCACTGAACAGGAACACGGTGTAAATCCAAATTGTTCCCACGCGGTGTGTTCCATAAGCGTTAGACATCACCAGGGGCGTGGACACCCTCATCTTTCTAAAAGCAGTATTTCAGTGTGCCCAACCCTCATGGGGGGGAAGAGGATGGAGACTGTTTGCAGCTGAAAAGAGAGAGATGGTATTAAGTAAAAAGCTTATTATTTTAAATAACTTCAAACTGGGCCACTGGCTCCCACAGAAAAATCTTCCATGCCTGCGGCCCCTGCAGTAATCAAACAGAAACAGGCATCTCTTGAACTCTGGACAGGCCCCCAGAGTAACCATGTCCAGCCGTTGATGATGAGAGAGCATTAGTGAATGCAGGGAGTGGGCAGCAAAGAAAGCTGGTCCAGCTTGCACATGGTAAGCTGTCGGGGAGAAACATGCCAGTCACTGCGAGGTGGTGACTTCGTGCCTTAGAGCTGCTTTACCCCGGGGTGGTATTGAGGGGTATCTACTAAGAAACATGTGAAAACAGGGCCGCTGGTAAGGTGGATGGAGGAACCCTTTCTCTGGTTCACTGGGTGGCGAATTCATCATATGTGCTTTGACTGTTTGTTTCCATGGTCATCTGTCTGGAACCTGATTGAGTAATTATTTTCCAAATAACTAGGACATCAATAGGCCTTAGATTTTGTTTTTTTAATGAGGTGAAATTTATAGAACATAAAAGTAATCATCCAGTTGCATTTCATATATTGACAATGTTGTGCAACCACCACCTCTATCAGGTACCAAAACATTTTCCTCACCACGAAAAAAAAAACCCATCCCCATTAAGCAGCTGTGCCTCATTCCTCCCTATCCCTAATCCCTGGTAACCAATGCTCTGCATTCTGTCTCTATGGATTTACCAACTCTGGATATTTCTTACTAATAGAATCATATGCTGTGTGACCTCCTATGTCTGGCTCCTTTCACTTAGCATAGTGTTTTTATTTCATTCATACTGTAACTTTCCTTTTTATGGCCGAACAATGTTCCATCATAAGGATAGACCACAATTTGTTTACGTTAGGTGTGTCGAACTCAATCAGAGAAGGGGCCAAAATCTAAAATCCAGCCTAAATCGCGGGCCGAATGGTTTACTGAACAGTCATAAACTGACAATGTCATAAACTGACAGCGGAGTGCAGTGATGACAGCGCGGTGCGGGCCACATTGCAAGGCCTGGTGGGCTGGATTTGGCCCGCGGGCCTTGGTTTGACACATGTGGTTTACGTAGTCATTCCTTAATGGATATTTGGATTGTTTTCACCTTTGGCTATTGTGAATAGCGCTGCTATAAATATGTGTGTGCATCTATCTGCTCTAATATCTGTTTTCAAATCTGTTGGAGGTGGTATATGCTTAGGAGTGGAATTGCTGGGTGATATGGCAATTTTGTATTTAGAGTGTTGAGAAAACTTCAAACTGTTTTTCCACAGAACTGCTTTATGTTATGTTCTCATCAACAATGCAAGTGGGTTCCAATTTCCCCACATCCTCACTAACACTTGCTATATTTCTTTTTTATTTTTATTATGGCCATCCTAGTAGGTATGAAAGGGTACCTCACAGTGGTTTTGATTTGCATTTCCCCAGTGATGTTGAGAATCGTATCATGTACTTGTTGACTATTTGTATTTCTCATTTGGAGAAATATCTATTAAAGTTCTTCGGGTTGCTGGCCTTTTTGTTGTTAAGTGGTATGCCATCAGGTTTTGAATTTTTAAGTAGCATAGATAATCACAACCTGCCTGAAGAATAAAAGGAAAGAATAATGAGAACTTGTGGTTACTATGAGTATCGAGTTTTCAATTACAGAAGACTACTCAGATACAAATGGTTTGAGATGAGAAAAGTATAAGCTTTGGAGACAGAGGGGTATGCCCCACCACTTCCTGCCTGTGTGACCTTGCATAACGACTTACCCTCTCTGAACCTCAATTTCCTCATCCGTAAAATAGGGCTGAAAATACTTCTTAGTAAAGTTGTTGTGATGATTAGATTAAGTAAACATAAAACTTGTGATTCCTAGAAGCCACTCTATACTTGTGTCCCTCTATATAATTAATATGGCTGTATGAAAACTCCCATGAAAATCATAAATCACATTTTAAATCTCTAAAAAATTTACTTCTTTGGTGGGTTTGATGGTGAATCCAAACCTGCACAGAAGCATCCTTTGTGATTAACCTTCTGGGTTTTGTTATGTAAATCCTTATTTTCATGTCCAGTACCCCTCAGGCGACAGTGGGGGGGGGGGGAGGGGAGCGGGCAGTGTTTATTTGTTATAAGTCAGTATTGAATTCAAAACTTGTTTTCCATAGGATTAATTTAAAGTAGTGGTCAGTGTCCCAGCCTGGTCTGCAAAACCTCTCTAATATGTAACATCTTGTGTATCATCCTCATTCTGGACCCTGGCAGCAGGGCTGATCTTTGGCCAGGAGAAAGAACAGAATACAGAGCTGGTCCTGGGCAGAATTTTTAAATAGAAGTGGTTTTGTCATTTCCTATAACCCTTCTATAGGCCTTTCCTTCCACCTAAGGCCCTTTCCTCATGCCTTCATGCCCACTGCACCCTGGAGCTGGGTAATCACCCAGCCTCCCCTGTCCATTCTCCCCTCCAAGCAACCCTCTAGTCCTTCAGAGTACTCTGCTTGCTCCCTGAAGATACTGCATCTCTCAGTCAAAACTGGCAGTTCTGCCCAGCCAGTGTGGCTGAGTGGTTGGGTGTTGACCTATGAGGCAGGAGGTCACCCAATGATTTTCCGTCAGTGCATATTCGTGGGTTGCGGGTTCCATCCCTAGTAAGGGGCATGCAGGAGGCATTCAGTCAATGATTCTCTCTCATCATTGATCTCTCTCTCTCTCTCTCTCTCTCTCTCTCTCTCTCTCTCTCTCTCTCTCTCTCTCTCCCACACACACACACACACACACACACACCCTACTCCCTTCCTCTCTGAAATCAATAAAAATAGATTTTTTTTTTTAAATTGGCAGTTCCTACATGCCCTCAGCTAAATGAATTCCAAAGACTCCCTTGAACTTTAAAGATGTATCTTCATTGTGGGAATATGAGATTGGATCACCCCAAATAAGTGACCAATTTATGGAATATCAGAGACAAATTCCTAGGGACAAAAGGACTTCATCATGAGCAGGCCAATATTTTCAGTGTTTCTTAAATCTGTGTCTTTGAACCAAAACATCTTATTCAAATTTTCTCACTTTCTTCACCTCTCGAAGAAGCCCAGAGTTTCTTCATGAAGATTCATTCGCAATCCCCAGTGCTGCTGGTGGGAGATGGTAGTGAGCCAGGCCTGGTGCAGCCATTGCATTGGGAATATGTGGTATCTCCCAGGTAGCTAGACATTTAGGACGACTTCTTATGATATGATAGCCAAAGATTCATAACCAAACTTCTCATGAAGAAATGCAGGGGAGGGGGGCATCATTTGTAGTTTATAGCCCTTTGTCCATGTTTGGTAATTTCTAAAATATTTGATCCCACTTCCTTTCAGAGAGTCCAGAGGTATACCTTACTGTTCTGTGCCACAAATAAGGAAATTGAAGCCTGAAAATCCTAAGGAACTTGTGCAAGTGACACAGCTAGGACATGGCAGAGCCAAAATTCCAACCCAGATCTGTCTCCTTCCAGAGCCGTAGTCTTTAACCACTATACGTGCCACCCCAGCCATCAGCTATCCCTGAGTTTCGGCCCTCCAGCAAATGCAAAACTATTACGAGTTTTCATTATTTCCATACCTCTCCATATTAGTTAGGGCTTTCCAGAGAAACAGAACCAACAGGATATGTACCTAGAGAGAGAGAGAATTTATTTTAAGGAATTGGCTCATATCATTGTGGAGGCTGGCAAGTCCAAACTCTGAAGAGGTGGTGCCAGCAGCCTGGAGACTCATGAAAGAGTTTCCTTTTGGGTCCAAAGACCATCTGCCTACAGAATCCCTTCTTCCTTAGGGCCTTTCACGGATTGGATGAGGGTTTTCTGCTCTGTCCATGAATTTAAATTTCAATGTCATCCAAAAAAAAAAACAAAAACAAAATGCCTTTGAAGAAACAGCCAGAAAACATGTTTGACCAAATATCTGTCCCCTGCGGCCCCGCCAAGTTGACCTAAAATTAACTATCAGACTTCCCTTCTGTACCATCATGCACACACGGAGCATGACCCCAGCTCCGATGTCCCTGAAGTGAGTTCAGTGTTCATTAGCATCTCATGTGTGCAAACTACGCTTCCTTCACTTCCTTATTCACTCCATTGCTACTGATGGAGCAGCAGCCCCATGGTGACGTCTTTGGTGGACAGTTACATTTCCCTCGGGAACCCAACTGTATTAGCTACATTACAGGAATCCCAGGCTCTCTTGTGTGTCCACACAGTGGCCTGACCAGTGAAACCCTCTCAGATTTCCTCTGAAGCAAAGAGGCAAATGCTCTGGTTAATTGGTATGGTCAGGTCTCAGTTTGAGAATGTTTTCTTGGCCCACAGTTTAGGGTTTCATGCTGATCTGGTTGACACAGTTCAGATCCGTGTGACCCACCACGGCAGTAGTTATCCTTTGATCTAGAGTCTAGTTTGTAATGTGACCCATTCAGATGGCTTTCCTATAATAGTCAAGCAAGACAAAACCAAATCATCCCATTTATCTTAAAGAGCGCTTCCCCTCTCCCCCCTTTTTTTCTTCTTTTTAAAAAAATTTTTTTTTTTTTTTTTTTAGAGGAGAGGCCTTGCCGATCTTTTGTTGAGAAGAAAAAGGAATCTGTGTATCTGATGGGCTTTGAAATACCATCTGGTGTTTAATGTTATTGTGCTCTGTTCTCACAGTGGTGTGCTGAATCATATCTTAAAAGTTCAACAACCATTCAGTCAGTCACCATTCAGTGCACAGTGTCATTACCAAAGATGTGGATTTACAGAATGCTACCTGGAAACAAAGCCCACTTCCCAGGCTGTTAGCCAGAGACTGGCTCTGCTGCCGGAGATGGGTCTTCCAGCGGCATGTCTGTCTGTCTGTCTGACATGTGCCCCCGCTCTCTGGGAACCCAGCTGACCTTGTACCCCTGAAAGTGGCTGGCTGAATTACACAGTTTTATGTGACAAGAGAAAAGATGACAGTGTTCTTACATTCAGATGTAAGTCTGGGCATGCATGACTGTTCTTGTATAAACACCCATCTACTGGCAATGAATGTGTGAACAGATAAACTTCATTTTAATCATTAAATGCTGCCAAGAAAGTTGAATATTCACAGATTCTCTCTTAAGTGTTAAGTGCGTAGGAAAACCCATCCGTGAAATAAATCCTGGATGCATTGTTTCAGGGGTGGAGGAGGGGGACATTTCATAAGAGAAGACTCAGTCTGGGGTGTATCTGTTTGGCGGGTAACAATTTTTTTTAAAGGAACACATACCTGTATTTTGTAGAGTAACACAAGCTTAAGCAGCATCATTACATGCCTGGACACAAAGTGTACTTACTGCTTCTAGAATAACAATGTGGCTTTCTCTTTTCACTTAATAATGATCAGGATTACTTGCATGAAACACAGCAGTGTAGTGCTTTACGCAATCGTCATAAACAACCTCTCCTAAAATGCATTTTTGCTTTTATACCTCAGTGAACAGCTCTGTTTGAGTAAATGATCCATCCTTGAATTGTGTATACAAAGAGGAGATCAGCATTGGATTGTTGTTTTAATAAACTGGAAGTCTGCCAGCATCCTCTGGGGGAGGACGAAGACATTAATGCTAGCATGCAATCTAGCCCTGTTTGGATTTAAGACGGAATTTAATCTTCTTGCCTCTTTTCCTCCCCTTCCTCCCCCTCCTCCCCTTTTCCAGTCCTTTCTTCCCTGATACACAGTCTCTTTTCATGGAGTTAACTCAAGCTATCTCAGACAGCATGAACTAATAAAGGATGGCATTTTTAAAAGGGGAGGCATTCACAAATGTTGGAATGTGGATCATTTAAAATTCTTTCTATGGTACTTAGTTTAAGAGAGTGGTGATTAATGAGTTTGTGTTATCTATCAAAATGCTTCCATCACACTGCTGATGTGACACGGGATTTATGGTAATGAAAAACCTGCAATCCATCCTTGGTATCTAAATCCATCAGTCCCACATTCATACAAAAAGCACTAAATGACATATTTGTAGCTATCTGAAAGCGAGATCATTTTTAAGAGATTATGCACTGCCAAAAGGGAACATTCTTAAAATATAGGAAAGGAAATAATTTCCTTCTCAACCTATGGCTCTAGTGAGCCTCGTACTACAAATATCATTCTCTTACCGGGGGGGAAAAATGCTCAGCAGATGATAGTCGCATGACTAGGCTAGTAATGCCTAGTGAATTTTCTGTAATTTTCTTGGAACTTCTTTGTAACATATTTGTAAAGGGTCATGCACATTTTCATTGAGAGAATTTGTAATTGCTCTTTGTGCTGTGCATTTTAGAAAAAGAAAACCCACTAGTCCCTTGAATAAAACTCACTTGCCTCCATCTGTCAGAGAGGAGTCATCCAAATAGCCCAATAAATAGCCTCATCCATTGTCAACAATTGGAGGAAAACATGCACCATCCCTCCCTCCCTCTACAATAGGCAGCCATTTCTATTTCTGCAAGATGATACAGAAAGGGTGAAAACATGTTTTCAAAGATTGCCTATCCCTTGCTTTCCAATGCCTTCTCAAAAGGGGTCCAAAAATATGGACATAGCATGGACCCATTGTCACATGAGTGTGAATGAATATATTAGAAGAGAGGATAACAGAGTCCCCGAGACTTGGCCTCTCAACATGCTGAAGGGTGTTGATTGGAAGTGAGGAGTGCTGAAAGAAATGTGTTTCTACAGATAGTAAAAACTGAAAGAAATGTGTTTCTGCAGATAGTAAAAAGATTGCAACTGGTTTACTTTTCCTAAATACTGATCAAATCAGGTGCATATGCATAAAAATCTCAGTCTCCATTACTTAGACTCTGAAAGGCTTTGATGAATGAGAGGAATGGGGGAGGAATTGCCTTGAAGAAGAAATTTTAACGTAACCCTCCTGATCATCACCACGTGTTATGTATGTGTGCTAGTGGGGGGATGGTGGATAAACCACTGTTCTCTACATCACGAGGACCCCTCCACCGTCTTACTTTGTGGATAGCCATCCTAGGCAGGGTCATCTGCGCGTCAGGCATTGGGTGCCTACACATTAAGTTAATCCCTGTTTGTGTGCTTTGGAAAGCAGACAAAAATCCCTGGAGTGAAATATTTTTCTTAAGGCAGAATTTCGACTTCCAGAGCCTGGACACAGGCTCAGTGTTCCAGAAACAGCACAGGCTTGTGCTCCTCTGCCATGTCCCTGCTGCTCTTGCTACTTCTGCCCTGGAGAGATACAAAGGATTGAGAAACACAGCTAAAAAGAAAGGAATTCAGAGGCCAGGAGGCGAGTGGTAACAAGCGAGTGTGTGTGTTCTGTCTCACAGGGCTGGGTTTGAAGGGGGTGAGAGAGTCTTGTTAAAATCACAAAAACTGCCTGTGCAGCAAATAGATTCTCCTCCCACTCCTCCCACCACTACCACTGCAGAAAATGCCATCTATCCAAATGCTCTTAAAAGCAGTTCCCTGATGCTGAAATAAAAAGGCTGTTGTGACAAAAGTGAGGTGGGAGGAGCCTCTTTACACCCAGCTGTCTGTCAGATTGTATGTCAGGGACCCTTGAGACTGATAGGATTACCCCCAGAACCTGGTTTCCAGTTCAGACAGTCTCCAACCCTTCTCTCCGTCTACCTCCCAATGCCCTCGGGCTTGGCCTTCGGGGTCAAAGTCACAGGAGGGCAAATGTCACTTCCTATTGATTATTCCCTTGTCTTTTTTCTGGTCTCAGTGTGTCTGGACTCATTGTTTCTGATCCAACCCCAAGCATGTGCTTCAATACTCTTAGATGGTCCATGTTTAGGAAAGACAAAATGAGCCATTTTCAAGTTTTTTAAAGCGCTTAGTTACACCCAGGTTGGTTTCTGTTTTGAAGAAATAGTGTAATGTCAACATGGTTATCTTCAATATGTTAGCTGTCTCACTGGCTTCTAATATTAATATGTTATTACTAGTTTGCTTTGTTTGTTTTGGTTTTTGGCTAGCTTGGTAAGAAAACCATGAAAATATCACTCTCCTTTCAAGGGAAGGCCATTTTTTCTATACCCAGGAAGAAGGAGGGGGGAAGTTATATTTGTTCAGTAATAATAAGGTAGAAAAGCTCATAAGAAAACATCTTCATTTCTGAAATTTCAAAGGGCAAAGTATGAAGAAAGCAGATACACATTTCAAGTGCATAAATGCCATTAATCTTTTGCTCCTCAAATAGTTACAAAGAATAGAAGCTAGTCAAGCCACACACAAAAAAAATATTTCTTTGACTCAAATATCAGTGTTTGGGAGCTTTCTCACCACTGTCCCAGCCATCACAGGCACTACAACACTTCAGTAGCTTGACAATTGGGGGGTAGGGGATAAGGGGCAGGGAGAGCAGGGGATGAGTCCCAAGATCAGTAACAGAGCCATTTATACCCAGCCCTACTAAAGGCTCAAGCAAAAGGGAAAATCAGTAATCCTGATTGTGTTTTTATTTAAATATTTGATATTGTGTTCATTGTGGATTTTTTACATCAATGTTAATTTTACATATTACATCAAAATATGATTTATCCTGATGACTGAATTTTTTGGTACCCCCTGAATTTTGTATCCAAGGCAAGTAACTGACTGGCCTCATTCACCTTGACCTCGTCCTGGCCCTGCTTTCACAGAAAAAGAAAATAAGACAGAAAAGGAGCCATTGATCTCAGTGATTTTTTTTTAAATTTAGCTAGTTCCAGGGAATATAAGAATGGAAGACTCATTTTTAATTGTTGGAATCACCAACACTCAGTGTTTTCTAAAGCACATGCCAAAGTGCTCAGGAGACCGGAACATGTAAATTAAGTGACATGTTTCTGAGATGCTATCGGGAATTTTCTCTCCAGCTCCTGCTGTTGCCAGTAGCACCCCACCTGTAAATATGTGACTGTCATTGCCTTCCAGGGAGGGCATGTGCCCCAGAACAAGGAAGTGAATTCAATGACTGAGTAGATTTTATAAATATAGAGAGAGAAAGTCTAAAAAACTATAGTGAATAATTTTAAGAGTCAAATAATTGGGGTGGAGTGGTCCTCTCAATACCAAGAGTTTGGGTTTTGCTATCAAGAAACCAAAAAAAACTTGTACACACTCACACAATGGAGAGAAGGTGTGATGCCTTAAGAACTTTCTGTTTTTCCACTAAAATTAAATAAAAATTCATTTAGTTGGTGATAAAAGAAGAATCTTAATGAATGTGATAAAAGTATAGCTATTAGTTGGTGTCTGGGAAGGCTCCTGTTCCAGTCCCATTAACAGATCAAAATGTTACAAAAGTAGAAATGCCAACTCTATAGTAGAAAATCAGAAAAGAAGAGTTTATTTCTTAATATACCATTTTCTAGCTTGAGAGACTACACTTTCAAGGAGAAATTCACAATTACAACTATTCAGAAGACTGTGTACATAAGTGAAAGTTTCTGTATTTCTCTTAATTAAATGGAAACAAACTTTGTAGCCTCCATTTTTACTTGTCTCGGTCAACTCAGCCTCATCTAACTTAGAACATGTTTTATTTGTCATAAATTAGTAATTTATATGTCAGTTCCATATTCTAAAACTGGTTTTCTGCCATTCCTCTTGGGTAAAGCAACATATGAATAGACACTTAGTATAATACTCTTCCCTGCCAAATATAAATTAACTCATTTCATCTTAGTATCAGCCCTCTGCGAAATACAGTATTACCATCTATACTTCCGAGTTGTAGAAACTGAGGTATAGAGAGCCAAATTGCCAAAGGTCATACATCTAATAAGTGACAGAGTTGGGATTCAAACCATGTTTTTATATGGCTCCTGAGTGATAGAAAAGCAGTAACTGAGAGGTGTTTGTGGTGGGTGACCTGACACCAGTGTGGATCTCTGAATCCCTGGAGAGTTCTGAAGTAAGTGGGAGTTGGCAGATAGTCCCACAAGAGACTGGCAGTCAAGCTGATAAACAGCTGATGCTATGAGACAAGACACGACAATGGAAGCCAGAGAGGACTGGACTAAATGTGGATCAGATACATAGTTCTCAGGTACATAGTCCATCGAGAGCCCAGAGGACTTAGAAAGCGGACGATAAGGTAGCACAGGTTAGGAGCACCAACTTTGGAGACCCCATAGTGAGACTCCCAGCTCTGGCACTTACTAGCTATGTGACTGAGCAACACAACTTCCCTGTGCCTCGATTTCCATAATATGGAGACACATAATACTGCACACCCATAGGATTAAATGATATGATTTATATGAAGAGTATGAAATATGGGGAGCATAAATACAATATAGGTATTGGCCACTATATTGCTACTCCTAAAAAGGATGCAGAAAAACAGTATGAGAAACTGAAATTTATTACAAATAGAAATATATTTTAAACCAGAAATGACTGAGTTTACCCTGACAAGTTTAAGCTTTCCACAATAATATATATATAATGGAGATTCCGTAGCTAAGTTCGGCTTAATGCAGAGAATTAAGGAAACTTGCATTTCTGTACAGTGCATCCATTGTAAGAGTTCTTGGTTCTCCTGTTTCCACACATCATAGGAGTGGAGCCAACACACACTGCCTTTTCCCAGATTACATTTTGAAGGATGTTTGTGTAGCAGAAGGCCTTAGAAGATAGAGAAGATAAAGAAAATAAGCATGTTTGTTTATTGCCCAGTAAAATGAAGATAATATTTCTTCCCAGTTCAGGCATGTTTACTGCTCATTATAAAAGACTCCTGTACTCTAAACTCAGGGCTCCTCTCCTGTAAGCATAGGTATCACCTGTCTTTAATTGTAAAGCCGTGGATGGATTGGGTCATAGGGAACTGGGGCAAATGCTGTACTCTGGCTACTGTTATTGTTGTGAATAATAATGGTTCATTGTCTCTGACCTTGGAGTCTCATGTTTTCTGCCAAAATCCATGACACTGGAAGCTAACTTGTCACTCCACAAGTACAATAAGATAAACTCCTAGAACCTTCACATTCTATTTAGTAAATTATCAATATTCTAAATAAATCATTTTATGTGATTTTAATATTGTCAAAAGAACGCTAACTTTTTTACTCTTATAAGTTTTCCATGTTTTTCTCTCAAGCCATTCAAATGTATGTGCTTATTTTATTCTTTACCCACAATAAGTCCTTAAAAAAAAAAAGAAAGAAAGAAAGAAAGAGACATACTCATCTATATTTAAGCAGTAATTAAAGGTTTATGCTAGTGACTGGAGATGTCCAAATGTGGTACCTTCTAAAAACATATACAGTTTAGGGATATATCATTACAACACTAAGTACACTGCAGAATACTAGGAGTGCAAATTCCATTTCTCCATCTGCCACATTCAGATGAGGTATGACCTCATGGAATCAGAATGCATTAACATTTCAAACTCAAGTTCAAGATTATACCTTGAGGAAAGTAATCACAGCAAATGGTGATTTCAAGACAATTCATTGTTTTATTATCTCTGATTAAAAACAGGTCACATTTTTTTGAGATTATTTAAAGAAACAAAACAAATCAGCTGATGGTTCTTCTAAAAATAGTACAATAAGATCACCAAAGTACACAAGATATGTGTTCAGCCGAAACCGGTTTGGCTCAGTGGTAGAGCTTCAGTCTGCGGACTGAAAGGTCCCAGGTTCGATTCCGGTCAAGGGCATGTACCTTGGTTGCGGGCACATCCCCGGTAGGGGGTGTGCAAGAGGCAGCTGGTCGATGTTTCTCTCTCGTCGATGTTTCTAGCTCTCTATCTCTTTCCCTTCCTCCTCTTTGTAAAATATCAATAAAATATATTTAAAAAAAAAAAAAAAAAGATATGTGTTCACCACACACATCGAGGGAGGGCGTGAACGTTTTTTCTCCAGCTTTACCCAAGCTTAGTCATTCTGGAACAACATGCTTCTGCCATCTGCCCACTTGTGAATGACTTGGAGAAACTGACATCTAAAATAACTTGATGGGGATAATTAAACCTAACCAGTCTTGGCTACTTTCTCAAATGTCATAATAAAAAGCTGAAATTATATACTAGACAGAGTTGTTTTCCAAAGTGGGAAACATAAAAATCTAGGGAGATGAATTATAATGTTAGGAGAGCAGTATATTTACTGAGCAGACCAATGGCTGTGGTGCCGTTGAGACAGTCCACCTCTTGCCCTGCTATTGGGAGGTGCCCTCCTCTCTGCTTTATTCCTCCTCCACTTTCCCTACTCAGTCATTATCAAATACACTCATCTTGTTTAAATAACACGGTGCTTAACCTCCGTTTGATGTTGGGAATGTAGGGCTGCTGAAATTACAACCAGAAAGATGAGAGAGAGTTTAAGAGAAATAGGCAGAGAGGAAAATAGAATGTTTAATCCTCATGACCAAAGAATATTTTAAGTTCAAAGCGTGACATCTATTTCTGGAAAGACGAAGCCAAATTGACAATACTGGAGACATGGATAGCTGTTTAGGAATTGACAATTTACTTTAGAATGTTAGCACAGTTATATTAATATAGTCCACTAACCACCCACCCATCACAAGTGTCCACTGATCAACTCTTGTATAATATCTTGAAGTTCAAAGGAAAAAAAAATAGCAAATTGAATCTTAAACAGGATGCATTTTGGACTTATGTGTGGAGTTTTCAGACCCAACTATATCAAAATTCTATCTTTTAAAAAGGTGTATGGTGAGAATCATTGATTTTGCTTGTATATATTGTTTGTTTGTTTTTGTAGTTGGCCAGAAGAGATATGCACAGATTACTTTTGAACAGGGGTGGTCATTAAAAGGACACATAAAAAATGTCATCTATTGCAGCCTTTCTAAGAACAGAGCTTTGAGGACTGGGATACACAACGGACCTCATGAAAAAACAACAGTAGCTCAAAATATCTGTGGATAGAATCTAAACTGAATTGGTCCACCTCTTTTGTTCATCTAGAGCTTATTTTTTTTCACAGTAAAAGGAAGGCCAATATTCTCCTTCAATGAGGAATGTTTAATGAGGAGCACTTCTATTAGCCAAAAATTTATGCTTAGGCACTTCACATGCCTCCCCAGTTTTCAGCTCATATGTGAATGCTTTTGACTTACATTCCATTAGTTTGATTGGTGCTCTTTTGGTTACAAGTAAGAATAAGTTCTGACTATGACTGGGTTATGCCATCAGAGGTCTTTGTTGTTTGGCATATCCCAATCACAGCAAAGATGATGGTATAAGGCCCAGAGTTAACAGGAACTAGAATTCAGATGAACTAGGATACTCTAGGTTTCTCTTTTCCATAGTTCTCTGAATGCCAAATTTTTCCTCGATGATGTAGCCAGCAAAATCTGGATGGGGAAAAACCTAAAGGACAAACAACCCAGTTTCCTCAACAAATACATTACAAAGAAAAAAAGAGAGAGAGAAAGAGGAAATCTATACAAAAAGAGATTTACAGATGTAAATCGTGACTTTGGGTCGTGTTTGATCTAAGATTGGAAAAAAAGTATTCAAAAATAACCATATTTACAAAAAAATATTTGATTTGATATGGATGATATTAAGGAATTATTGATATTTTGGGGTGTGATGTTGACATTGTAGTTGCATTAAAAATAGTATTTGTCTTTCACAGATGTGTACTAAAATATGTACAGATAAAATACTTAATATCTGGGATATGCTTCTAAATACTATGAAACTAAATACAATATGGTACCAGGTATTGGATTCTGGAACAAAAAAAGAACATTAGTGGAAAAACTGGTAAAATCTGAATAAACTCTAACTTTAATTAATAGTTATATATCAGTATTAATTATTCATTTTGACAAATGTACATTGGTAATGTAAAATCGTAACAACAGGGAAAACTTGGTAAAGCTATACAGAAATTTTCGTGCTATCTTTGCAACTTTTCTGAAAACCTAAAATTATCCCCAAATTAAAAGTTTATTTTATAAGTAATGACAAAGAAGTGGATAGAGGAATGGATGGGACAAGATTCATGAACTGATGGTTGTTGAGACAGGGTGATGAATACAGAGATTAGCCACACTACACTCCGCCTACTTTTCAGTAACTGTGAATTCTCCATAATAAAAGATTTCTACATAAACCTTTGGAAACCTGTAATTTGAGACTTTATCCTCTCTGTGTTATTCCTACCTTCCAGACAGTGTTGTTTAAGTGATAGGGCAAAGAGTAGGAATAGAAAGAACTGGAAAAGAGCAGTTAAATATTATCTAACTATGTAATTTACTTATTTTCTTTAGTTTTGTTATTAGACCTCAAATTATTTCTTCTTTCTTTATAAATATTTTTAAAATCTGCTTTTCGCCTCCACTTTAACCACTTTTTAGATCTCTTCTCCCACCATCCATGTATCAATTGGCATAAGGTTCCACTACAATATAACAAAATACCCAAATGATAGTGGCTTAAACAAGATAGAGGCATAGGTCTCTGACACATAATACAAGTCTGGAGATCAGAAGTCCAGGATTGTCATGGCAGCTCCTGGACTTTTTACTGACTCAAGTCTCCTCCCCAAACTTCACTCCTCGATTCCTGGGATATTGTCCTTGTCATCAGGTTTACAAGACAGGTGTTAGAGCTCCAGCCATCACACCCCATTCCAGGCAGCATTAAGACAAGTCAAGCCACTTTCCTTTAAGGAAATTTCCTCAACATTGCAAAGAATACTTTTACTCATCTTCCATTGGACAAAACATACACATACAGCCATTTCTAGCTGTAAGGAGAAGTATAGAAAATGGCCTTTTAATTGTACCCTGGCTGTTCTCTATAAAACCCGAGTCCTATAACAGAAGGAGGGCAGAGTGGGTGTTGGGTAGGCAATTAGCAGCCTCTGCCTCAGTCAGTCGTGGGAAAAATCTCAACAGGCAGTGTCAGGGCACTCCAACTATGACTGGTTCCCAATTCATTACCCGACTAGTGCAACCAGCAAAGATCTAGAAGGATCTGTCATCCCACATACGCTGCTGACTGCTTTGTGTTGATTAGTTAAACTGAAAGTTTAAAACTAGAAAACTGCCTGTAGATTCACCCTTCACAGCCAGATACCATCTATCTACATAGAAGCAGATATGTGTGCATTTGTGTCAGGGTTGTGTATAGTGTGAGATGCGCCTGCTGTGCCTGTAATCTCCTTTAAACCTAAAATGGAAGCATTATAGATTCCTCCTGGCAGCCTTCTTGTCACTCTGTGAGACCTCCTGGCCTCCTGGCCAGTCTCCAGAGAGATTCCTGTCCATCTGCCTGCAAGGAGACACATTCTGGGGTCCCTGCTCCCGTTCTAACTTGCTGCTCATGAAGTAGAGAGCTGAGTCTATTTGGGTCAGTCTTGACTGATTATTCTGTTGCCTTAAGTTAAGTTCGCTTGAATCCTTTACACACACCAACAGTGTTCACTGCATGTTTGCATGCTGGATGCTTGGTGAAATCAATGAGGGATAGTGGAAAGGGTGTCTGAAGCCTGAGACTGAGGATTAAGGCTGACTGAGTCTTGGTCCTAGCGGTGACAGGTTAGGAAATTCACTGAGGGACTCTAAGCCTTGGTTTTCTGATATGCCAAACAGGGATATTGCTACCCTCTCCCCCGACACACACTTCCCTTGCAAGCTGATTGTGAAGTTCAGTTGCAACGAGATAGTACATGTCAAAGCATTGTACTTCCTCTCCCGCCCCCCCCCCAAAAAAAACAACCCACAACTTGTTATTGCTATTATTAATCTAATGTAAACGTCAGCCATTGAAAAAAGAAAAGATAAACAAAGCATAGTGATAATGTGGTTCAAGACCACTTGAATGTAGCTAAGAAAAAGAAATATAGTAGCCAGGGCCAAATCTTCAAGGTGAAAAGAGAAGAGAGACAAAGCAGCTGTAAAATTGTATCTGTCCCAGAAATGAATAAGCTCATTTGTTCCATGGAGTAAACCTCATAATACTCTACATTTCCATGAATTGTGAGCTATTCCTTCCATGGAGCACCAGTCCTTTGGTTAAATCTATGTTCTGCCCCCTCTGGAAAGGTACGCTAATTTTATTTATTTTAAATACATCACCTTTCAACTACAGCTACACTCCTATCTCAGCAGCAAAGACATAGAACTCCCACATGGAATTCTCTGGCTCAATGCAATCAACTAGGACCCACTTCTATGCATAAATATCGGTCTTTGGGCACAGTGTATAAGTAGTTGCATACTCTTAAATCAAAATTAGGGGTAGGTGAGTTCTGTAGGTGTGAATGTATGTTAAGTATCACTGTATATGGAAGCCTACAGAGGCTTATAGTTTTGTGGAGAGATTAATTAGGAGAAATTCTTAATTTTTTAGTTTTTGTCAAAAGAAGAAGCTTTATGTATGCCACACAAAACTAGAATTGCTTTCACTGGCTATCACTTTAAAATCAACATTTTTATCTAGAGTTAGATCCGAAGCTAAACTTTTATGATTTGACATGATAAATTGCTCCCTGTACATGAACCAAAAATCACTTATTTTCTATTGGACCATCAGAGAGTTTGCTCTGCTCTAACTTTGGAGGGTGATTTCTTCTGGGATCAGAAGAACAACACTCCATGGCCTGACTTCAGGAATCATAAAAGTCAAGAAAAGCCAATGACCATTTGTAAACTTTTCATGTGACAGCTGAGGCAAAGGACCTCTTAACTCTGAGCCATTTCTTCTGATGAGATTGAAAATTCCTCACTTCACCCTTCCTAAAGATGGGAAACACCACACACATCACAACGTTTTGTTGTACAAAATTCATTCCATATGTGCCACTGGCCTTGCATGACAATGCCTGCCTTCATATAGTCACCAAGAGGCATTTTGGCAGGTGGCCACAATGGTATTTTGTCCCTCTCAACCTTGAGGCCAGCAAACCACACAGGAAAATCCACCCAGTTTATATCTGTGCGGTTTCTCCTTAACAAAGGAAGGAAAATAAGATAAGAGAATTAGCCGAATGTTTACCAGATCACAAGGAGGGAATTATGGCTTCTAAAGCACAGGTGTAGGTGAATCTCTCAGGAAGGGTTCTGTCCATGCTGATTGTATTCCTGGTGCTTTCCCATGCTGTGAGGAAAGAAGAAGGATAAGGAGCTTTGTCCCAAGCCTTGAGAATTTAAAATGCCTTAGATCAACAAGGTTAATGAGAATGAAACCGTCCATGAGCTGCCTTCGCTCCCTGCATAAAGCATCACTCTGCAGCCCACACTGGGTTGTCACAATCTGTTTGTGTGACCGACGCCACCCACCACATTGGGATCCTCCCAGAACAGAAGCCATGGTGCATCTTCATCGTAAACATGGAGCTCAGAGCACAACACAAAGCATATTTGATAAATATTAACTTAGTGAATAAAGGAAACAACAGTAGGACAAGTTAAAAGGATGTCAGCACCACAGGGATTCAAAATGCAATCAAACATGAGCCATTGTGTATCTGGGAATTAATCAAGAGTTGACTCTGTTAATAAGGCATTCCTTCATACTTCCAAGGACCTGTGTGAACTTCTGCCCTCAATCATGCTCTGCGCTGAGAGATGATAGCTACCATGCTGGGAAATAGTCTTTATGTTGGTAGTCGATTGCTAAAAAGTAGTCATTCTGTTATTGCACAAAAAAGGAGAGATGCTAAGGGACAAATAGCAGAGAAGGATTTGATTTTAACTCCGGTTTGGTGACAGTGTGTTTTATTCCCAGGGAGGAAGGCAATATGCTGCTAGGAAAAATGGACTCAAACTCAGGTAAGGGCTGGAAATTCATTTTTTAAAGTTAATTAAGACCTATTCTATGAAAAGAAGTAAGACAAGGCATCTGCTTATTAGATTGAAAACATAGTCCTGAGGAAAGAGGCCCAGGCTTACCTTCCCTGAGACCCGATTTTTCAGCATTCTCAAAGTATGTTCCCTGGAACACTGTTTATTGGGGAGCTTTATAAATATAAGAAGGGGAGTTCCATAGTCAAGTAAGTTTCAGAAACACTCATTTTTCAGATTTACAATGTACATTTTTCAGATTTACAATGTACATTGTAAAGAGAAGTGTTTATGTTTATTCAGTCAGGGCATTCACAAAATTATTTTATTTAGGTTCTTTATCCACATAGTATCTTCCAGAATTAGATTAGAAATCATCAGTACAGGAGCCCTACATGGACAGATGTCTAATGTGTCTTTCAGAGTTAACATTCTTAGTCACTTGGGGCTAACATTCTGCATCAGTTTTTAGAAGTAGTTGTTGAGATTTGGGAACAGATTATTCCTCTGAAAGGTCATAGGCAGAGGAATTGAGCTCTGGAGATTGAAGCTTAGCAGGAGATGACTCTTAAGACCAAGGAAACGAAACAGTATTGAGCATCACATCCTGGAATTGACATATTTGGGTGGGGGGTATTGAACTTGAATTTGATCATGCTTCTCTAGATCTTGCCTCCAATTTACAGGGATAAAACCATAGAATACAATCAATATGATTAAAAAGTTCTAGAGGATATAACCTGCTTCCTTCAACAAAGAAATTTCAAGAAACAATAACAGAGATGGAAGGGGTATATTGTAAATTAAAAGACACTTGAGAAACAAATCAACCTTGCAATGTTTGGGTTTTGAGGGTCCTGATTTGAGAAAAATAACTGTGAAAAAATATTAATTAGACAATCAGAGAATTATGGGCACTTTCTAGATATCCTAATATATAAAAAGCTATGGGCTATCATGAACGAAACAACTGAATAGACGTCTGAACAGCAAGCTGCCTGAAACAACCAGGCTAGCAAGGGGGGGGGGGGGGGGGGGGCAGTTGGGGCAACCAGGCTGCCATAGGGGGCAATTGAGGGCAACCAGGTGGGCAGGGGGGCATTTGGGGGTGACCAGGCTGGCAGAGGGGGGGTCAGTTAGGGACAATCAGGAAGGCAGGCAAGTGAGCAGTTAGGAGCCAGCAGTCCCAGATTATGAGAGGGATGACTGACAGCAGTTGGACATCCCCTGAGGGGTCCCAGAGCAAGCAGGACCTGTGGGCCAGCGCCTTCGCTGGGCTCAGGGTGGAGTACACAAGCAAAAGATGGGTGGGGATTGCATTGGGGCATTTGTTTCTTACCATGTCATGGTCAGGGCAGTGCAGAGAGGAGAACTGTGGCCTGGTGCACCTGGTTGGTCACCTGGGCAGGACACTCACGACCTGTGTGTATGTGGTGCAGGAAGAGAGGGGAGGAAGTTGAGGTGGCAGAAAACGAAATAGAAAGTTTTAAAATTTTGCAATATAGGTATAAAGACTCCTTTCAAACTTTATTTGTGAGATGTGTAGTTTTCATTGTGTTCACCTATTTCTTTAAAGGAAGTAGAAAACGCCAGCTGTCCATTTTCATCATAATGAGAAAGCTTGGATAAACAACTTCACATCTGTCTCCCTTATGACATCCAAAGGCATGGAGACACACTTACTTTAACTATTTAAAATCTACTAGTTCAAGATTTCCTGGTGTGTCTGACTGGACTGGCCTTAAATTATTTTTTCATTATATCAGGGGTCCCCAAAACCACCCCCAGTTTAATAACTCACTAGGGGGGTTCACAGGATCCAGTAATAGTAACAGCAATGATTTATTAGAGCAAAAGGATACAAAGCAAAATCAACACACACGTGAAGCATTGTCCACCAGCAAAGTTCTTTACCGACTTAGTGCTCCTGGTTTTTACTGGAGGCTGGTCACGTAGGCACCCTCTGCCTCGTACAGGGCAAAATTCCAGGCTCCCAGGAAAAAAAACAGGTATTAGTCGTAGACCACATTGTACAGTTTAGGACCAGTAAACCAGAGGCCGGCCTGGGCCAACCTCACAAGCAGGCCTTGCTAAGGACAGCAGCCTCAGGCTGCCCTGATCACTTGCTTCTGTGTTTATATAAGAATCTGCTGTCATTCAGGATCCTCCCCGCATTGACCTCTTTGCGGCCTTTGATACTCTAACCACACCTGCTTTCTAGGACTTTTTTTCATGAGTATCGTACTATGCTATACCGTGAAACTATTGCTTTCCTTTTGTTCTAGAAAAGAGGATGGAAGGGACGTCCTATGGTTAGGGACTGAGGTAGGTGGTGGACCCCAAAGCTGTACCTCTTTTTCCTCCTAACAAATCTTAAATTAAACACAACCAAACATCCCTCAAATCTAAACTGTACCAATTCAGCTAGTCTCTATGAAAATCCATAGTCTCTAAGTGCCATGTCTTCCCCCCATCCCTTGTTATATAATGTCTCCCAAACATAGGCTAAAGCGGTATTTGCCCTAGCTCACTGTGGCTTCTTTAAAAGGCACATAAATAACACACTTGTAATCCTCATGTTTCTCACTTGGCCAGAGGAAGGGAATGGGAAAAAGTTTTACCACACTACTTCCATCAGTTCTATAGCCCCAATATTTTACATTCATCTACTTCCTGTTCTCAAAACCATCCTGCTATTACAGCCTCAATCCCTCCTGCTTAAATTACCTCTGTAATCCCCTAATTGGCCCTCTCCTTCCATTGCCTCAATCCTACTAATACATAACATACTAATATCCTTAACCGCATCTGTGGCTTTAAATAACCCTTATTAACTTCCAATGTAGCCTATTGACTGTTGAAGACAATCCATGCACCTTAGCCTGGCATTAAGATCTTCCAAGATTTGGCTACCATCTCTTTTTCTTGTCCTATGTTTCTCTACTACTATTACCATACTCACTTCTGAGATGAACAAAGAAACCACTTGATAATGTTTAGGAAGATGTATTGGTCAAAATATATCAAAAAGTCAATTTTTAATGTACATTTCCTCCAGTAAACCATTCCTCTCCAGGCTGTACTAAGGGAGAATAGAATCGGGGGCCTTGTTTGTGATTAATTATCAGTGACAGCCAGGTTCTTGATCTTGCTGGCACATTGAAATCACTTGGGCAGTACTTCAAAAAATACTGCTGCCTGGGTACCTCTTGAGTTTATGCCATATTGTCTCCTGTAATCTATAATAATAAAAGCTTAACATGCTAATTAGAGGACTACCTTCTAGACAAAGCTGGGACTGCAAGGGAAGCCAGGGTCCTGGGTGCCAGAGGGAAGCTGGTGCCAGCAGCCAGGGAAGGAAGGCCTATTCTTGCACAAATTTCGTGCATCAGACCTCTAGTATACATATATTAGGCTGAGTTTGAGTCCAAATTTTAGGGCAGGAAAAGGAAATAAAAAATTAATATTATGCCCTGGAAAGTGTGGCTCACGTGGCAGTTTCAATTCCTGGTCAGAGTATATACCTAGGTTGTGGGTTCCATCCCAATGGGAGGCAAACAATCAGTGTTTCTCTCTCACATCAATGTATGTTTTTCTCTCGCACTTTCTCTCTCTCTCTCTCTCTCTCTCTCTCTCTCTCTCTCTCTCTCTCTCTCTCTCTCTCTCCCCTTCCCCTTCATCACTCTAAAATAATTTTTTTTTAATTAACATTCTTCATTGTTTGAAAACAGGTTGGCTTTCTAGTCCCAATTGCTTCAGGACTGAAACTCACCTGAATTTTGAAACAGACACCTGCTAATTCAGCTTTCAGCCCTTTAATCTCACCCTTCCACCCACAGCATTTTAATTACTCTACAACTAATATTCTCCTGGTTTTACCCACATGGACGGGTGAGAAGGGAGGAGTTGAGGAGGGAAGCCTGCCTGATAGAAATTCACAATCCAAACAACAAACCTTTGTTTCTGGCTGAGTCTCTAATTCTGACTCATTCTATCTAATAACAGGTCTGAAAGCACACGCTCCTCCCTCTAACCCCAATGAAGACACAGAGAATGAAATATAATCTCCTTGAATATCATTGTGTGTTCTCACTCTCCTAAAAATGTAGGATTCTGACCCCTGCTCCCTGTAGCATCACTGTGGGACTCTGGGGACCCCCATCTCTAAGCTGGAGAAGAAGGTGGGTGGACTCCCAACCTAAGAAAGTGACAGGGAAAGCAAACATCTCTGAGGAAGTTGGGATAGGGAGGAAAGGGGGGAATGAATAAACAGAGACTTTTTTCTTTGCCCTTTGACACTCTCCATGACCCTTGGATTGACTTTAAATTCTCAGTGGAATAAGACTAAAGGCCCCAGCCTGTCCCAACTCTATTGGTATTCGTCATTAAAATAAGGTTAATGAGCTAAGCAAGTCCGCTTTCCAACTACAATTAGGTTTCAGGTCATCTAGGCAGGTATGGAGCCTCTCCTGCAGCACCTCCCACCCACCTGCCCTGCTCCCTGGTGGAGGGTGGTAGCATCTACTCCCACTTGTAAGCAGTCTTGCAGGTTAGCATTTCCCTGCAGATGGGCATGGGAGTTGGAGTCTAGCTTCTAACTCAGGCTGCCCCAGGGGCCATGGCCCTCCCTCAGTACTACACTCAAGTGGGCGGGGCTTCGTAGAGAGGTTCCATGTCTTGGCAGCATTTTTTCTGTCCATTCTGGGCTGGGCACTACTGAATGTTTAAGGAGACATTTTAGAATCCTACAGGGTGTCCTGTGTCCCTTTCATTCCCCTAGCACAGTCTTGTCCTAATCCTGGCTTGCATTGCAGAGAATTGAAATGCTGAACTTTTGTCCTCATGCTTTATTGATGTAATTGACCATATACCATGAACTTTACATCTTGTTTCAATGAACATTCACAGTGAGTTTCTGGTATTGATACTTTCAACCCCAGTTTACTGATGAGGACACTGAGGCATAATGTGTAACCCAACTTCAGATGCAAGTTCCCCCAACTTTCTATTATGATATGCAGTTTCTCACTTTGTCCTCAATATGCTCAGGGCTGGAAGTGGCATATCTGACATCATTTGGGCTGAGAAAGTAAGGAGATTTATCTAGGGGAGCTACCTCTCTTTGTGACAAACTGGAAAAAATAGAATAGGCTATATTCATGCATTCTTAGACTCTACAACTCCTATGAATGTACAGTTCTAGCAAATTGAGAAATCCCCCACCCCCCACCCAAAATCCCTCAAATTCTATTAGGAAAGCTGTCACCCAGCTTACTGAGTGCAGAATCTACTTATATGGCACATGCTCAATGGAAGTCTTGATTGCCCCTGCTGTGAAAAAAATGTATGTCTATTTGTTTGGCTCTCCTTTTTGTTAGCACAGCACGTTCTCTCCTTGGGGAAAACTGATAGGCTTTCTTAAAGGGTGTCACCCCTTCCCATTTTCTAATTCCTAGGTATTTTTTCCTTGGGGACTTTAATTAATTTGCATTGTGTACAGGTATGTCAGCATAAATATGTTGGCAAATTTCATTATTTAATTTTGCTCTCATCTACGAGTGATAGGAAATTGTGCTGAATTTTAAATTTCCTCAAATACCAAATCAACTTAACTGGGGAATTTGTCAGCCAACTAGATTGATGCAAAGGCTTCTAAGATCCTCATAAACTGAAAAGTTCTTAATTTTTAATTAGATGACATGTGTGCTCATGAAGAACAAGTGTCACTCTTGTGTCTCAGGTAGCCCAAACCTTCCCGGGGGAATGGCTTTGGGAAGCTAACTCTCAGACGAGTCAGGAGGGAGAGGACTCCAACCAAGAAGTCAAACAGATCAAAGTTTGAATTCTGACTATTTTCACCTCCTAGCCACTGCACTTGGACAAATTACGGAATCTCTCTCATCATTTGTTTCTTCAAGTGAAATTGGGAGATAATACAGCCAGTGTGGCTCAATAGTTGAGTGGTGACCTATGAACCAGGTGGTCACAGTTGGATTCCCAGTCAGGGCACATGCCTGGGTTGTGGGCTCAGTTCCCAATAAGGAGTATGTAGGAGGTAGCTAATCAATGATTCTCTCACATCATTGATGTTTCTCTCTTCTCTCTTCCGTTCTGAAATCAATAAAAAAATATATATTTTTAAAAATTTGCCTCTGTAAAGAGGGATTTTTAGGACTAACAGAAATACACCTAAAGAAGAGGGGCCTTTGGGTTTACAGTTTAAAGTTTGGGTGCTATCACTTTATTAGGAAGTGTAAAGCAGGGAAGCAGAAGTGAGGGAAAGGGGAAACAGACCAGAGAAGGAGGGGAGAGCCAAGTGAAAGAGTGCCTTGTAGATCTGGCCTGTGTATGGAGCACTACTCACTGCTCATTCTTGCTTTCGAGTCTTCAAAGAGGCATATGAGCTACTGAACCTTAAGGCCATGCTGCCGGGGAAGAAGAGAGAATGCTATAGCCACTGGCTCCTGTCTTTGCTTGGTCAAATGTTCTGCCCAGAGAGCACTAGCTCCCTCCCTGATACTGCTAGTTTGTGCTTCCAGTGGGTACAGAGTGAATCCCAGGTATTTCAAGCCTCAGCTTGGGTGTGAGGCCAGGAAAGCTGGGTACGGACCTGGGAAGAGCCCTGTTTGGTTGTGACCATGAGCTCAGGAAGAGTTGGAGGCCAGTAGGGGCAAGTCACGTGGCTGAAAGCTTCAGAGAAAACTGCCCGATAAACAATAAGATAAACAAAGCTATGTTAGCATTCATTTCTCCCCTGTAGATCTTTTCCAAAGGTTTTATACCATCTTATGATCTTATTATTTTGTTTCTCTCTTTCCCCATGAATGCTGTTGGATGTATATTTTCTTTTTCTCTAAGTTATTTAAATTATAAAAGTAATAATTGCTAAGTGTAGGGAAATTAGAAAATAGGGATAAGCAAATAAGAAAATAAGAATACTTCAAAATATTTTAGCATGATGCATATTATACATATAGCTGGCTTTTTCTTAACTTATCAATGTGTGTGACGAGGGATGACGAGTGTAAAGAGAAATAGTAGGAAATAAGGTCAGCAAGGCAGTTAAGAGCCAGATCCTAGAAGACCTATCGTGTCATGGTGAGAAGTTTCTATCTGGCAAGCCAATGGAGAGTTTTGAGCAGAGGTGGAACACGGATTATAGAGAATCCTCTCTGGCAAAAGACTCAGTTTTGGCAGGTATTGAGGCTATTAAAATAATTCATACCAAGTAATGGAGGTCCGGACTAGGTATAGAAGTAGAGTTGGTAAAGATGCTCAGTTTCTAGATATATTTAAAGGTAGAGCTGGCAGGCTTTCCTTATAGACAGGAATGAAGTTGCCATTGACTAGGACGGGGAACATGAGAAGGAGCATGTGTGGGTTTTCTGTGGGTCAATTATGGAAAATTTTAATGTACATTAAATTTGAGAAGCCTATTAACATTCTGAATGAAGATGTTGAGTGGGAAATTTGGTGTAGGAGCTGGGAATTCAAAGGAAAGTTAGAGACTGGACATGTATATTTAGTTGTCATTAGCATGTAGACAGTGATTTTACTACATGAAATTTCTAATGCAGGGAGTATAGACAGGTAAGGTAAATCTGAGGTTAGAGCCGTGGGCCAGTGGAATAGTTATGTAATGTAATGTAATGTAATGTAATGTAATGTAATGTAATGTAATGTAATAAAGAACCATCAAAAAAATGAATGGGAGGGCCCAATAAGCTAGAAGAATTAAAAGAAAGCGTGGTTCTGAAAATAAAGAAAATATTTCAAGAAGGAAAAAAATATAGTGTATAAATTGTGTTGGCTAGAGTAAGACAGAGCTTGAGGTTGGATCATAGAATCTAGCAATGTGGACATCAGTGGTGAGATTGACAAGAGCCGTTTTGGTGGAGAGGTAGGGACAAAAATATGATTGGATTGGGGTCAACATAGGGGCCAGGAAAAGAAGTGCAGACAGCTACTGCACAGGCACATTGCTGTAAAGGGAAAGGGAGAAGTGAGGCAGTTTTTGAATAGGTATGTTTGGTCAAGAGGGATTATATGAGTATGCTCTCAAGGTAATGGTCAACTCAGAGGGAAAACTGAAGATGCAAGAGAGAGAATAAATGCTGGGTAGAGCAATATCTTTGCATTGATGAGAGAGGTAAATCTAGTGCAGGATTGGTGGGTATGACCTTGGACAGGAGCACAGATATGTACAGAAATAGCAGATTATATGCAAGAATAAAAGTACATTTAGTAGTAGGAGCATGTAGATGCTCTTTTTTTTATAACTTCTACGTCCTTAGAAAAAGAAGGGCAGTGCTTGGTTAAGGATTGAGGAGTGGGGAGAAGTTGTTTGAGGTATGTGGAAAGGATATTAAAAATATTGTCTAGGAAAATGGGGGGATGCACTGACCTGATAAATATATAGAAGGCAGGACAATAAAGGTATACAAATAAAACATCACATTCTTAGTAAGTGAAATTAAATCCCAGTAAAGCCAGAAATGTTCTCTCCCCTGAGCTGCCTCTCTCACACCTAAAATATCCACTTTGCAACAAAAGACCCAAACCATATCCACCTATTGGTCTGAAGTTCTACCTATCATCTGTGTATGGTCAGAGAGACCTGGGACTAAGGCAGAGAGCTGACATGGGCACACATATTTTTTTAGCATTTGAGGTTTAGGCTCCTTGGGCAAATAGAATCATAGGTAACTGAAAGTCAAATGGCTTATGTTTCCAGGTCCAGAAGAATCTTTGTATGAGTCTGGCTTTTCAGACTTAGCAGTTTGTAAACTTATCCTTTTCAAATAATCTTAAGTCTTCCAGGTGGATAGAACCCAATTAATACAAGCTTCTTCTATGCCTCTGTAGGTTCAAGTGTTTGAAGTGGCAGAAGAAAGTAGTATTTGTTGAAAAAAAATGTTTTTCCTGTGTTGGACTAGGCTTTTACACAAATATTTACTCATTTAATCTTTAAATCAAACTAACCAGTTAGGTTTTTGTGATAGAAGTCTTTTGTCTTCTCATCATACTTTTTTCTTTGGGAGCTGCCCATCACCCATCATGTGTTTTATATGGAACACTGCCTCCTGGCATGGACATGTGATCCAGGTGATTTTTCAGCATTACTTTTCCTCCTTGAATGGGCCAATAGTCTTCCCTAGAAGTTGATATGTGAGTACTGGGAGAGAAAAATTATGTGTTTATTTATTAATTAACT
Source organism: Pipistrellus hanaki (assembly GCF_964339955.1). Taxonomy (NCBI): domain Eukaryota; kingdom Metazoa; phylum Chordata; class Mammalia; order Chiroptera; family Vespertilionidae; genus Pipistrellus; species Pipistrellus hanaki. The sequence goes on along the minus strand of NC_140506.1, from coordinate 66,982,441 downwards.
CATTCATTATGTATGAATGAGTATTTACTATGTTCCAGCCACTCTTCTAGATTTGGGGTAAAAAAAAAAAAGTGGGCAAATCAATGTCTCTATTTCCAAGGAAATTTTCTTCCCCAGATATTGATAACTGTAAGGATGATGTTATTTCGGAGACTCTACTTGTTCTATCTACTTCCTGTCCAATCTACCAGAGAATAAAACTATCAAAGAGGAAAATTGAGCCAAGAAACTGGTAATATACCAACACTGATGTGTCCATCTTGGGTGCTTGGTTTCAACCATTTCTTAAATTCAATCTAATCTTCAATCTTTAGGTTTATTTACTTTTTCTATTTCTCATCAATCAAGTTTAGGCTGGATTTTTTATTTATACTCTAGAAATTTTTTTAATGAGTGCCTATGAGTAGACTAAAATTCTACTAGATATGGGGGATGTAAAGAAGAAAAGACATAAGGTGCTAGCTTTATGGAGTCTTATAATGGGGAAGGCAGATAATAAAAGAAATGATTAATAAAATTTCAGATAGTCACATGCTTAAAAAATTTAGAAAGGTTAATAAAGTAGAAAATATATGTGTACATGAGGATGTGTGTGGAAACAACTTTATTTAAAATGTCAAAGACAGTCTCTCTAAGGAACTGACATTTGAGTTAAAATCTGGGTTGTCAGGGAGCCAGCCATGTGAGAATCTGGGGCATGAGTTTCCCAGTAGGAGAAAGTACAAGTACAGTGTTTGACATCCAAGTGTACTTGCTGTGCTCAAGTCTCATAAAGAAGGTTATAATAAGCAAGGTTGGTGAATGAGGATGATCAGTTTGTGTAGGGTCTCCTACAACTTTCTAAGGAGTTTGGATTTTATTATAACTTCATTGGGAAACCATTGGTAGCTTCATAGTAGAAAAATAAACATATTTGTGTTATATACTAAAACAATCACTTTTACTGTTACATGAATAACAGACTATAGTGGAACAAGAGAAGAAGCAGTAGAGAAATGAGTTTAAAGTCTTAACCCAAGTGAGAAATGTTGCCAGCTTGTGGGGAAGATAGGGAAAGTGGTTAGAATCAGGATATATTCTGAGACAGAATCAACAGGACCTCCCAATGGACTAAATAAGTGAGTGAGAGAAGTGCTGAAGAGTAGGAGAGGAAGGTCCAAAAAACCAATAAAGATGTTTCCTAGGTTTTTGACATAAGCAACTAGATGAATACTGATAACATTAAAGAGGATAGAGAAACTGTAAAGAAGAAAAGGTGGGCAAGATTAAAGAGTGGGTAGATGACACATTTTAATATTGGATATGTTAAGTTTCAAAGGCATTCTTACCTATAAAAGAGTGTATGTTGAGTAGCTTTGGATTTTCCAGGATGGAGCTAAGGAAAGTCATCTGGGCTCAATGATTTTGTAATATATATCCCATTTGAAGCCATGAGATCTGAGATCTCCCAAGGGAGTGGGGATAGATATAGAAGGGAGACAGGTACAGAGCCCTCATATATTTTTAGAATTCAGGCCAAAAATAAAAATATTTTTAGAAGTCCTAGAGGACATTGAAAAACATAGTTGACCCTTGTGAACAACCTGTGTTTGAACTACCCGGTTCACTTATACATGCATTTTTTTTTCAATAACGATATAGTTGGCCCTTTGAGTTTCCCATCTGTAGATTCAACTAACTGTAAATCAAAAACAGTATTTTGGAGCTGTAGTTAGAGATCCACAGATAGGGAGGGCCAACTGAAATCATATGTGGATTTCTGACTATGCGTGCAAAAAATTAGGTGCCCCTAACCCTTGAGTTATTCAAGAGTCAACTGTAATCACTATTGAGGTCATAGAAAATCCATGTGATTGTGAGATTAAGGAAGTTAATAGAATTAACTGTTTCAGGAGGAAAGAATGTGCTCAGTCATGTCCACAGAGGACCAGCTACTGAGTGTCTGGTTAAAATCAGGACTGAGTTGAATATGGTTTTCTAAGTTGACCTTGAAAAGAGAATTTCCATGGCATGGTGTTAAAGATAGGAGCTTATTGGAGGTGGGTTGAAGAGGGATGGAGAAAGCAGAACCTAGGGACAGAGAGGGTATGGACAGTTCTTTTAGGAGAGCGGAGAAACGAGGCAGGCAGGTGCCAGAAGAGACTATGGAATCTAGGAAAGGTCACTTGTAACAAGAGTCCTGACCAATACTGTATCATTATCCTCATTATACAGATGAGGGAAATGGTGCTTAGCAATTGTATATATACTGCTCAATGACACATAGCTAATATGTGGTAGTTTGTTTAAAGTCAGAGTATTTTTGCTGAAGTCCACAGTCTTTCATACCACATGGTAGCCTTTGCTATTTATACCTATCTACAGTCTCACGCATTAATGGGCATCATTACAGTAAAAAGCATTTGCAATACACAATGTACCATTTTATTGTTATTCTGATTTCCAAGTGTCTAGCATACCTTTATATTTGCCATCCACACAAAGTAGAAAAATGATAGCAAGTGATCCTTGTCTTCCTAGACTGCAATCTGGAGCACAATGAAGTTATTGATGTAGCTGATGAAAGAAAGTTTAAAAACTTAGAATTCTTGATTTTATTATCCTTTCAAGGCACACATGTAAAAAAAAAAAATAACCACTAGGTCCCAGGTATAAAACAAGTTAACTTTTTTCCTCCTAAGTGTGTTAAAAGCTGTGTTTACCTACTCTCTAGAATTGTAGATTTCCTAATTGTTGGCATTATTTGAGGGTACAGGTATACATTCAAGAAGAATTCATGGAACAGTCCTCTTATGATTCATTGTGTAGTCCATTGTCATTTGCATTTGTATTTTGAATTTCTTCATTAATGCCTAACCTTTCAATTCAATGTCCTATATGTCTGTTTTCTGAGATAAATTTTTCTTCCTGTTATACCATTAATTTGAATACTTGTGGCTATTTCTTTGTACTGCTCCTTCACATTATTTGGTTGTATGTAGGTGACCGTGACTTTGTCAGATAGCCTTAACTCTCCTACAGAGTTTTGATTGAATTACTATGGTCTGCCCATGTGCTGGCCTAAGCATAGCAATGAGCACTAGTAAAGTGAAATCTAATTGCTGTCCTGCTGCTCATTCCCTTTGTGATTCTGGAAAGATCACTAACCTGCCCAGCTTCCCTCCTACTCTCACAGCTGAGCTGGTAATCAACAATCTTCGCTTCCCAGACTATTAGATTCTGGGCTTTTTGTGATGTCCAATATTTCAATGTTTTGTCCTGTTTTTATTTCAGGGGAGGAGTAGTGCTTACTAATCTTACAAGAGTGTTGTGAAAATTAATTAGTTAATGTTCACAGCGTTCTTTGAAGATTAAAAGTCCAGCATACATGCTCATTATTGTTTAATGCATACCAAGGGCCTTGCTGGGCAGGCGGATGTGTTTCCCAGAGATGAAAGGATTACGCAACATAGAAAATTGTGGTTTAGTACTGCGGGGTTGGCAAGCAGGTTACTCAGTTGGTGGGACTCATTCTCACTAGAACACAAATGTTCCACCAAGGCCTGGAAGAATGTCATTTGTTAGAGCTGATGTTGACTTGCAAAGTATCCCAGCCAAGGAGAATATTGTTTCATGATACTGAGTATAATAATAACACTCAGGTTGAGATGAAAGAAAAGAGGAAGCGAGTTCCAGGGCTCTGAGGCGCTAATGCTACTGTGGAATCCTATGTGATGATAGGTGGAGTGCTGAGTGACTGGAATCATGCGTGGTCAAGCTCACCATGCTCAGCAGGGCTCCCGCTGAGGTCAGAGACATGAAATAGAAACTGCAGGTCTGCAAATGCATACCTTCATCTTGAACACTGCTGGAGGAGTTTGAATTGGTATAGTTTTCCTGGAGGAGGAGCTGATAATAATTATTCAGAGCCTTAACTCTTAAGCCATCAGTTTCCCTCCTAAGAATTCATCTTTAGGAATATTTACCCATTTCCTTCGCTGTTGTTAATAATTGCAAAAATTTGAACAATGTACATGTCCAGTAATAGGGAAATAATGATGCAAATTATAGTTCAGACATAAAATGAAACATTGTAAAAGGCTTCTGCTCTTCATTAGGCATGCCAAGCTCATTTCTTCCTCCGAGTCTTTGCATATGTTGGTTGTTCCATCTAGAACAGAGTTACACACCCAAGCACTATTCAGGCCTCAGCATCCTTCCCTGATGACCTTCTTCACATAATTTCTTTGTTTCCTTCAGAACCACACCATGTATTTCAATAGAGAAACAATTTCATATGAAGAATTATTATCTAGTAGGAGGTGATTAACTACTAAAAGGGGTAGAAGTGGACCCTAAGGGGTTTAGATGTAGCATATTCAACAAGGTAGATACTACCTCTAGGCTGCAGAAGACGCACAGTAAGGGAGCTAAGGACTAAGAGTGTTCTCTTCCCTGAAGGCTGAGACTCAGACTTTCTCAGAAAGGGCATGGCTACCACAGGAACACTCAGTCTGGATGTAGCAAAGACACTTGCTAAAGGGCATGGGCTCCCACTGGCCTTTAGAAGCCATGTGCTCTTGCCAGAAGGTATGGGTAGTTGGAGCTGGTGTCTAAAGTTAGGCAATGACATGCCAGTGCTGTTGCTGGGCAGACCAGAACTGATAGTAGCCTTGCTGGTGGGGACGCATGACCTAGGGCTGCAGCTGGAGTGCATCAGCAAGAACTGCCAGACTTCCTCCCTGAGGAATAAGCGGAGGGCTGGGAACTTGAAAGGAAGAACCTTCCTGCCACCAGTACTTAGCCCTGTGACTTCTGTTTAACCTTCTGCCAGCTGGAGAAAGAGAAATAGTCACAGAGTCCAGCTCCAGTATGACAAAGCAGGACAGAGAAGGAAGGATTTGGAGAGACAGTAAATTGGGAACTGTGACAGCAGGTTAGATATTTATATGTTTATTTTCTGTTTTCTCCCCACTAGAATACAAGCTCTTTGAGAGAAGGGACTTATCTTGTTCTCTGTGTCCCAGAATCTTATACTTTCCAGAATATAGCAGATATTCAATACATATCCATTAACGAAAATATAAATATACTAGAGGCTCGGTGCACAAAATTCATGCCAGGGGCTCGGCCCCTGCAGCCCTGGCTTTGTCTGGAAGGTCATCTGGACGGTTGTTCTGCTGTTCGGTCTAGTTAGCATATAGCTCTTTATTATATAGGATAGTCTGGCTCTTTTTATGTTATCTGGCATTCCTCCTTACTCCCCCCCCCCATTTTTTTTCCCCAATCAGACCACAATGTCTCCCAATTCCTGACTCTTAACATTGCACCTTTCTGAATCACAGGGCATTTAGATGCTTCATGTGCTTCAATGGTGAATGCAGGTCCTGAGCCAATTAATCAGTGCAGCCTCTCTGTTAGCTGATGAGATGCAGCCCCATGTTTTATGGAAGCTGTCTGTGAAAAGGAGCCCTGTATCTTGGGGTTTTCATGGGAGAGGAAATAAGTCTGGGTATGCTGGCAAAAACCTCAGTCATCATGGGAGGGCTTGTCTGAGGTTAAAGCTGACACAAATAAAGCCAAGTGAAAAGATGGAGAGATACTAAATCCAGGTGACATCATTTGACTCCCTGGATTCAGCCAGCCACAGACTCTTCAGTCACATTAGCTAATAAATTCCCATTTTTGCCTAGATGTATTAGTCAGGGTTCTCCAGAGGAACAGAACCAATAATATATACTAGTATATATGAAGAGACTTATTATGAGGAATTGGCTTATGTGTCATAGAGGCTAAGACATCCCATGATCGGCCATCTATAAATTGGAGGCCCATGAAAGCCAGTGGTATAATTCCAGTCTGAATCCAATCTGGGGAGCTGATGGTGGAACTCCCAGTCCAAACGCTAAAGCAGGAAGGCAGGAAGCAAAAAAAGGGTGATTTTCTCCTTCCTCGGCCTCTTTGTTCTATTCAGAGCCTCAGTGGATTGGATGTGCCCACTTGCATTGGGAGGACAATCTATGTGACTGAGTCCATTGATTCAAATTCTAATCTCATCCAGAAATAATGCTGAATTTGGGCACTCCTTGGCCCAATTTGACACATAATATTAACCATCACACTAGTGAATTTGGTTTGTTTTTCTGTCAATTGCAATTGAACAAGTGCAGTTATACTTTCAGTCTCCTGAGACAGAGAAGTCTTTGCCTTATATCTTAAACCACCACACTAAGCACCTGACCTCTCCCTGGAACATACTCAATATGCTCATAAATTATCATATGCCAATTTCTGACAAATTTCCAGGAATTGACCTTAACACTTAACCCCTGATCTTCATTCCAGACTATTGCTTTCAGAGAATACTCATCTCTGAAAATGATTGGACAAAGAAATAAATAACTTTTTTGTTTTCTCCATGCATAGACAAACAGAAGTGAAGGAACTTCTTTGAAGCTGACAGAAAACATTAACATAATAAAAAAAATAACTAAATGGTTACATAAATATCTATTGTAATCTTTGAATCCCAACCAGAGTGGAAATTTTGCAACCACATCAGGGCAAAGGATAAGAATGGCAATAAAAATCATGGATAACTGCTTTCTCTCTGGCACCCCACTCAGAGCCCCACTTTGGGGGCAACCATAAATCCCCCAGTTGCTGGGAATATCATGTGCTGATGGACCACAACTGAGAGCCTTGGTAGACACTGTCTCTCATCAGGGGGACCTGCCTCAAGGGTCTCCTTTCAAGCAACAGTGACTAGCTGATGTGAGGTTACAAAGGCCCCATCCCCTTGCCTCAATTTGGGGTAATTCTGAAAAATGATTTAATTCCAGGGCTCCCTGCAGGAATGCCTGAGACTTCATTTCCTAGTGTACCTCCTAAAGCCCCTCTCAATAAACTTTCTTCTGGCAATTCCCCTCAGGCTCTTTTCTTGAAACCTGATCTAAGAAAGGTAAAAAGTAAAAATACATTTTAAAAAGATTAATAAATACATCTTTTCATATAAAAAGAAATGAAGGGTAGGGCAGCAGTGGAGAGAGATTGTCATAGAGTATTCTAGAGCACAGATTCTGAGTTTACAATGCAGTGGGCAGGACAACCTCTAAATGATGACCCATATATTAATAGTAGGGGGAAGAGGGAATAGAAATGTGTAATATTTTAAATCCCTATTTTTACTACTTCTAACCCCAAAATGCACTGCAAGTGAAATAAATATTTAAATAACAATAAAACCAAAACATTATATAGACGATAGATGAAAGGAAGGAAAAAAGAAGGCAGGAAGAAAGGAAGGGAATGAGGGAAGGGGAGAGAGGGAAGAATAGAAGAAAGAAGGAAGCAAGGTAAGGGAGAAGGGAAGGAGAGCGGAAGAGAAAGGGGAAAATGAAATTCATATAATCCACTTATCAGAGTGGTTCTGTTTCTTTGACTAAACCATGACTGCTACATTATTGAGTTGATTTGAACTACTTTGAAATCCTAAGCATGAGGGTTTAAGGTTTGAAATTTTTTAAAAATTAATGATTTTATGGTGAACGAGAAAATATTACAGGTAGAGCTCACATTTGTCTCAATATCTCTGAATGAGAAAGATGAAAATGGTAACTCCCCTAGAAATTTTACAGAAGATTTAAAAAAAAAAAAGAAAGAAAGAAAGAAAGAAAGAAAGAAAGAAAGAAAGAAAGAAAAACACACTGTCACTTTTATGCCTAAGACCTCTATTGTAACTTTAGTTGACTCTTGGCTTCCAATGATACCTTTGTTTTTATGTTGCAGACACAGAATAACAAGGGAAACACTTTTGCTAGAATGAAACAGCGAGCTCATACTCTAGGTATCCAGGACACCCACTTTTTATTTTAAAATCTACTTTTTTATATTAAGGTTATTTATTTAATATACACCTATATGTAAAATTCATATTTCCTAGAGGAGTTGAGGTTACTGCTACAAAGAGAAAAGGAATTTTCATCTTTACACATCGTATACCATAGTGAAAATATTTCCATCAGGATTACTTCTGATTCAATTTCTTCATAACATCTGTTTCCACTGAAAAAAATAATATGCTGTCATGTACCTGGGACATACTAACACTTTCTATTTTCATATTAACAGCACAAAAACTGTCATTGTTAACTTGATGTAACTGCCACCAATGCCACCTCCAGCACATGGACATGCATACATATGTTCACAAATTCATATTGCTCTACACTTGGAATGTTCTGCAAATATCAGCAATTTTCCTAGCTCACTTCATCTTGTATTCAATCTTATAATCTGGATACAAAGTGATGTTTTTACTCAAACAGACACAATAAAATGTTTATATAATAGAAAGCAACATCTTTATTCTCTTTTGCATTTTCCAAATTTTCTACTATGAATAGGTATGTTCTTGCCTTGGGCACATTAGCAACCTTATTGGCTATGAGTTAATAAATAACAAAAAGTGTTTGAACCAGGTCTGGCTGATTGTGATGGATGTGAATTCTTCAGAAACTCCCTGAAAGGTCAGGTGGACCAGTTAAGACAGAGTTTGCACATGTTCTGAGTGGTCAAGTCTTGACTAAACCAGAATGGCCTGGGCAGACTAGTCAAAACCAGATCAATATTAGCAAAAGAAATATTTTCCACTTTGAAATAAAAATGCTATTTCTAGCTCTAGCTGGTTTGGCTCAGGGGATAGAGCATTGGCCTGCAGACCAAAGGGTCCTAGTTTCAATTCCAGTCAAGGGCATGTACCTTGGTTGCAGGCTCTTCCCTGGCCTGGGCCCTGGTTGGGGCCATGCAGGAGGCAACCAATCAATGTGTTTCTCTCACATTAATGTTTCTCTCTGTCTTTCCCTCTCTTCCACTCTAAAAAAAGATCAGTGGAGCCGAAACCGGTTTGGCTCAATGGATAGAGTGTCGGCTTAAGGACTGAAAGGTCCCGGGTTCGATTCCGGTCAAGGGCATGTACCTTGGTTGCGGGCACATCCCCAGTAGGGGGTGTGCAAGAGGCAGCTGATTGATGACTCTCTCTCATCGATGTTTCTAACTCTCTATCTCTCTCCCTTCCTCTCTGTACAAAATCAATAAAATATATTTTTTTTAAAAAAAAAATAAATAAATAAATAAAAATTAAAAAAATTAAAAAAAGATCAGTGAAAAGATAGTTTCAGGTGAGGATTAACAAAACAAAATATTATTTCTACAAGTTAATTAAGGACATTTTCTGATTATATTCTTTGGTATTTGATACTATTTGGAATTAGAAGATGACTAGTTTTATATAATTACATTTTTTTTAGTGCTTACCATCATTTGTTGTGAAATACATTGTTTGCATTGAATTTTGATTTTTATGATCCTGGTTCCTCTTCTACCTCTCCTTTAGGAGTAATTTCTTAATTAAGAATTGCCAAAAAAAATGAAGAAAAATATTAATATGTGTACATCATAGCCCTGAAACTTGTTTTACACCACTCAGTTGGCAGATTAACTTGCCTTTTTGTAAAGCCAAGTATGCTTCTAAGACACTATAAATAATCATGACAATATCTAATAAAAATAGATGTCATATCACCAAATCACAGCGGAGTTTAAACTTAGTTTAGTAAAATCAACAACTTGCTCACTAGATTGATGAACTGCAGTTACGTGTTTTTAACAAAAGCATTTCTAGCACCCAGATAAGCAAGTGTCTTCTTGACAGAGATGGATGACAGCACATGTGCCAGAAGCCAGTGGAAAATAGGAGCTGTCATCTAGAAAATGACAGAGCCATTTCGAGTCCCTCTAGATTAGCACTCCATCTTCGGCGGAGCAGATATACTGTTCGCTGAAGGTCTATTGCCAGCAAATGCGAAGCAAGAGGGCAGAGCCCTATCTTTCCAAAATGACTGGAGTCACCAGGGGCTCGGAGTCAGGGAATGCACGTGATGACATCCCGGCTTTCTGGCAGGCTTGTGGTATAAGAAACCAGTCGGATAAAAGCACTGCCATGTGGGTCAGCAAAAATATGAATCCATCTGCTCACCATAGAGATGTACCGGTGTTCAAAAAGGATGTAAGCTAATACATACACAGGTTCTTTTTAATGCCCTGCCTTATTCAAAATTGCCCTATAGAGGTGCCTGATTATAGTAGTGTGCTACTTATCTTTATTTAAACAATTGGATGTTTGCAAAAACTTCTTTTCAGACTTATGTGACTAAATAAATACTGCCTGACTGCTCAGCATCCTGGGAGGTAACTCTGAGGTTAAAAGGAAGGTCCAGAGGGCACTGAATTTAGCAAGACTGATTTCCCAATGCAGCTAGGTCTGCATTTCAGTAAAGGCTTGCCCCCCTTTTCCTAGAGCACACTGGGGCCATCTCTTTGTGACTGTGCTTAAAGGATATGTGCTGCCCTGTGCGCGGTCCTGTGGCAGAGAAGGAGCACTGCTGTTCTGTAAATTGCTTGGCACTGAATGGCACGCTCTTCATCACGCTGACCTAGTGCCGTGGGCACAGCGCGCCTCTGCCTGGCCGACTGCTGTCTCGTGGTCAGCGTTAGGGCATCTTGGATGTCTGAGAATTCACTCAGCACCGTGGGGAGGCCAGCTCAGAATGGCGCAGTCATGACGATGGCCTTCACATCTGACAGCAGACGTCTTCAAGGGACATCAGTGGACATATCGACAGTCAACAGTTTTGCTGCAAAACAAAATTGCCTTATACACATTTTTCTTTGTAGCTGAGGTTAGCAAAAGAGATAAAAAATATGTTTTTAAGTCTTTGGAAGTAAGGATAGTAAAGAAACAAGTAATTCTCCCAGGGGAGAAATGACTGCCTTTCATTCCTGGGTAAGCTAACAAAGGCCTTATAACACTAACTTGGAGCTACAGGGTGATCTTGTGTGTGATGTAGGGCTCTCTACAATCTCCTTACTCTTATCAGGCCAAGGTTTGCTCCACATAATTTTTAAGTTAATATCATGAGTCAAATAAAATCCAATGATATTGATGAGGCTAACTCTGGAAAGAAATATTCTTCCGAGTACTTATTTTGTCTATACCGACCAATTATTTGTCTTCCATGAGCCAGGTAAAGAAGAAAATCTGTGTTTCTGTGGCAACTCTCCTCATTTAGACATTCCCCACGAGGGGCATTTCTACAGAACAGCTATTGCTTCCCGCGTCAGCTTGGTTTTGTCAGCTCTGAATGCAGGGTCTTGCTTTGCCATTTCCAAAGTCTCTTTGAAACCCGGGATCACAGCTGGTGCTTCAATCAGAAGCTCACACTGTGAAGAAGCGGGCTGTGGATCCGCAGCCAGCTCTGGAATATAGCATCTTTCACAGCACACAGTGGAATACCCCCTTCATTTCACTGCTGAGAAAGACTGCGTCAGTCACAAGTCCTTCTTGACAAAATATTAACAACAGCCCAGCCATCTAAAGGAGGGGAACATTTGGAGGTTTGAATGGAAGTGACCTTGGCTTGTCAGAATTATTTGACTTTAATAAAAAAAAAAAAAAAAAAGGCAATAGTGAATACTGTTTTCCACTGTGATTTTAAAGTCTGGTACAATAATAAACTTAAGAGCATTTTAATTATTTGTATCATGACAGAATGTGTCAGTAATAATACATGTGGGGGGATGGTTAAGAAATATACTCATATAATAGGATTAATATTCTTTCCTAATATATGATATGGTATTTCTTTGTGTGTGTGTGTGTGTGTGTGTTTTTAAATAATTTTCAGCCCTGTCTGGTGTTGTAGTGTTTAAAGGGCGAAAGATTTATGCTATCTGAAGAGAAACCAGAGTATGGTGTTGTAGTGTTTAGAATATCAGTCCCCATACTGAGAAGTTAAGGGGTTAAGGGTTTGCTCCCTGACCACAGTTGGGGGTGCATGAGGGAGGCAACCAGTCTCCTCTCTCACATCAATGTTTCTCTCTCTCTCTCTCTCTCTCTCTCTCTCTCTCTCTCTCTCTCTCTCTCTCTCTCCCCTCAGCCCTCCCTTCCATTCTCTCTGAAAAGCAATGGGAAAAAATCCTCAGGTGATGATTAACAATAATAATAATTTTCTGAGATAGATTATAATAGAATTTCTTTAGGATAATATTTTTAATGTTTAGAAAGTATTTTATTTATACCTGGGGAAAGAAGGTGAAAGAAAACTTTTAGTGACCATTTAGGGGGAAAAAGTACTGGTCATGCTAGGCAGATGTAATATTAAGATTTATACCTCTAGCTAAAATTAACATAGCAAGTTAGCAGAAGTCAGAAAATGGAAATAGAATATATACATAAGAGCTTTGAAGAAAAATTCTCCTTCCTTTGTGGTTCACTTCTTTTTTCAGATTGTGTTATTTTATTTTGGTACTTGTTTAACAATTAATGTTCTACACTGGAACTTATTCAAAGAAAATAAACCTCCTTCAAATATGAATACAGGCTGATTCTAAATATGCCAAATGAGGCAGAGAAGTGGTAGATTAGATGCCAAAAAAAAATACTTCAACCTCAATTATCCAAATATTTCAAAAATCACTCTGCATGACTAAAGAGTATGTAGTCCAATTGTCTCCAACATAATCACTATCTTCTCGGAATACCATCTTTACCTGTTACCCACTTTCCATTCTCAACCAGATAGGAGCCCGGGGTTACAAACATATTTACCCAGCATCTTACAGGTGACAAGGAGCATTATACATCCATATTTCTTAGGTAATTATTTTATAATCAATATTGTGTATAGCAGAAAATGAGCATTTCATACACCGCATTTGTGAACGTAGGTGTTTATCCAATGAAAAATAGCTATTTTGTAAAGACACTCTACTAACTACTAGATAACATATTAGTATATCGCCACACCTGAAACTGAACCAAAAATACAATCAGAAGTGCTGGATGAGATGAGGGGAAATGGGTGAGTTGTTCCATGGGTACATTTTCAATTTCACAAGTTGAAAAGTTCTGGAGACCCATTGCCAAACAATGTGAATATATTTAACATTATTAAACTATACACTTAAAATGGCTCCAGTGGTTACTTTTATGTTACTTTTTTTTTAACCACAATTAAAGTTTAATTTAAAAAACATAATCAGGAGAAATATTCTCCTCTGGATCTAGGAAAATGGGTTAGGTGTGATGGGTGTATTATCTACAGCACACACTTTAAGTTATATAAAGCACTCATAGGAAATATTGGTAAAGCTGCCATAGGGGCCAAGGAAAACAAGAAGCAAAGAGATGATCAATGTCTTTGTCTCCTTGAATAACTGATTTGTGCAGAATACCAGAAATCAGTCCTCAGAAAAACCTCTCACCATGAAAAGTGTATCTAGGAACCCTGTGAAAAACACACTTCCCAAGCAGTGACTTGACAGTGTCATTGCTTAGACATTGACAACAAAGCCAATTTTCTAAATGTCAGCTGTACAACAGGGAAAAGAAACTCCTCAGATGACTGTAAAGGGGAGGGAAATAAGATGTGTTGATCTTGAACCAGGGGCTTTACATGTAATATTTTATTCAATCTTGTGAGGTAGGTGCTATTATCCCAATATTCCCAAAAAAGAAAAACTGGGTATGAAAGGTTAAGCAATTTGCTTTTTTGCCCACATAGTATTTAGCATTAGATAAATGATAAATCCAGAGTCTGGTTTTCAGTCTAATCCTATTGACTCTGTTAGGGCATTTTGGAAAGTCAAAGTAAAATTGAGGGTTAAAGTTATAACTAGTTTCTCTTGTGGTCTCTCACTCTGATGATTCTCAAACTCTGTGACTCTATGTGATACCTGGTCCCTGAGAATCTTGAGTGACTATTCACCCTTCACTGATCTGCAGTATCCATCCTATCAGTAGCTGATCATGACTATAGTAACCCTTGGACATAAAAGATCAGGCCCCTGTCCTCAAAAAGCTAGCTGTCTACTTTGAAAAATGGTGACAGGAAATATGTGTGCTAAGTTCCTACCACATGGAGGTATTCACACAGTTTGGGGGGCAGGAAATATTAAAAAACCAAAATGGAAGAAGGAGTTGGTGGAAAGGAGTGGGTGGGACACAGTATCTACAACCAAAAGCAATAAGAATATCAAGGGTATGCTTCATTCTCCAAGCCCAAGGCTCTGTCTCAAGTTCACCTCTGCATGTTGTGAACAACAAGATTCCTTTAGGACAGTTAAGTGATGCCTAAGATATTAATTTTTTCCTCATCATTAAATGCAACTGACCAAGTGACAGATTGAGAATAATTTATATTCTATTACATAGGACTAAATATGCTCTTTAATCCAGAACCAGATGTGTACGTGTGGAGAGTGGGTTGTGGTAAGTTAGAGTATGATTATGAAAAAGAATTTATTGTTTGTGAAATTCAAATTTTCTTTAAGAATTTTGAATGGGCATAAATTGACAAGTTACTGTGCATAGTAAATGCATAGTGTGGTAGACAAAGCTTCACTCTTTTATTTTTTTTTTTATGAGTTAGAATTTTATCTTCTAATTTTATTTATAACTTGATATGTAACTAGAGTCCCAATAAACATAGATTCGTGCAAGAATGGGCCTTTCTTCCCTTGGCTGCCAGCACCCCTTCACTCCAGCCAGAGCTGCCTTTCCACCTTCCCATGCTGCCCAGAGGCCTGGAGAGGCTGGAGTGGTGCCTGAATATGCAAATTAACCCACCATCTTTGTTGAGTTCATTTGAATACTCACTCCTGATTAGCTTGTGGTCATCTGGAAGGTATGGTCAATTTGTATCCTACTCTTGTATTAGTGTAGATAATATATGTCTAATTTTTTACATAGTTTTTCTACCAATTTAATTAGGCCACCCAAAAGGATCACCTTGAACGCTCCACATGTGCTTTGCAGCCTACACTTGGGAAAGCAGTTCCAAACTCCCGTTGTTGCCTCAAACTTTCTTTGGATTTCTTGGATCTCATGTTCCCAAAAAGTTGCAGTTGATAGGATAAAGGAGGGCATATCCTAAAGAACACTTCATAAGGCACCAGTGCATGACACTGTGTAACTCTCAGGAAAAAAAAAAAAAAACCTACAGGAATAACAAGGAGGAAGCTAGAGAGATTCATAAACTACATTAGCTCCATTAAATTTCTTTAACTGTAAGATGCCTTTTAAAGAATGGTGACATTTATGGGAAAATGCGCCTCACCTCGCTTTAGTCACTATTATTGGGTGTTAAGAGCAAACTGCACTTACATGGGGCCCATGGCTAACAAATCCATTTTCTCACAACAAAGTCAGTGTCCCTGTGTCTCCCCCCCCCCCCCCCCCCCTGCGATTGTTTGTTATTCAGGAAATGTCACAGCTTTAGAGGAACCCTGACTTCAAAGTCCAGGAAGTGGATTTGGGGCCTGGGAGCCTGGGGGCACCAGAGACCATCCATCAGCATCAGAAAATTACTCCATTTTTTTTTAATAGTCATTTGCTTACTATAGGGTATGAATCAGTACTCTACATCTACACATCATTTCAAAAGCCCACGTATCCATTTCTTAAGCTATATAGGTCCTGACGTATGATTTCATAAAACACTTAGCCTACCAGACAAAACACTGTTCTATCAGTTGCTGATGGAAGGGGCCTTCCTTTGCTAAACATTGTGCCTCCATCCTAGCAGCATGACCCTGGGGTCATGGGATAACACTGGTGCGCTCATGCTCACAGGGGCTTTTTTTTTTTTTTTTCTAAGTGGCACCTGCTGTGAGGCTCTCTATAAATACGGAGAGCCTGCAGCAAATCCCAGATGTTTTATGCACTAGAAAAACTGACAGGAAGTAATCACTAAAAGAAAGACAGAAACAGTAGTAGGTAGGAGCCAGGGGAGAGGGAAAAAAAAGGTGGGGGAGGACTTCTTATATCTTTGGAGGGTTGTTTGGGTGAAAAATCAACTTAAAAATGCAGATTGAGAGTAGTTATTCGGTACAGTTTAGTTTGCCCCAAATTCCACCTCAGCCCAGCTGGGAAAGCACTAGGCTTCTTAGAAAGAAGGGGTGTCCCCTGACATACGGAAGTGGGAAAATATGCTTGAAAATCCCTCCACATTGTTTTTGGTGGGTTGGCGTTCTTAACTTTTCTAAGTGTTCTCGTCATTTTGTGGCATCCTGGTTTTTTATAAAACAAGTACCCTATGATTTTTTTTTTCCTAAGTTTAAAAATAGTAAATGCTTTTGTTTTGGGACAAACCTTTCCTATTAGCCAGAGACCAGTCCTCTTATACTTCCTGGGGGGCTGCCCCCACCACCTCAAGGAGGTTCATTCTTCTGTCCTGAACATTGGATATCGACCTCTGAAAAACAGCTTCATGCTTGAGTTTATCTTGTTTTCACACCACGTTATTTCGGTGTATTTCAAGACCACACGACATTGTTTCATAGACCTCCAAGTAAGCAGTAACAAAGAAAATATTTCTCTACTCTACACTTTTCCCAGCAATTTCTGGACCTCGTTTCAAAGAGATGCATGCTGCCTGAATGTTAATGTGCTATTCTTTCTTCCAGAGAAATCCAAACATGTTATTTGTTTTCACAGGAGTGTTTATACTTAACACGTTTACATTTAGGTCACATGTGCACTGCTCCTTAAACGACTTCTCTAAGAACTCTTTCTTTTCTTTTCTTTTTTCTTTTTTTCTTTTTTTAGCTTATAATCACATTAACAAGCTACTGCTAATGAATTCTTCAGAGCGCTGTGTGTTTTTTTTTAATTTTTTTATTTTAATAGTCGACAGTTTCTTTGCAGAAAGGAAAGAGCATTTGAAATAACATTGGATATTTTGCCAAGTCTGTCAAATGAGTAGCACTTCCACTTTCTCAGCTCGATCTCATTAAAATTGTATTCTAATTCGGTCTTCACTCTGTCGCTGGCTTCATAAGTCATTGCCTACTCATTACTTGTAGTGCGGGAGATGAAATTTATTCAAACCCGATAGCTGAGATAAAGAATTGAAAGGCAGGCAGCTGGGAGAAATGAAATTAGCCTATTTTAGTGCTTTTCCGGCTGGATTTTTGCACAGCCGCCCGTTAGGACACGTGTCCATTTGCATTTCTGACACTGTCTATGTTTGGTTTTTAGATTTTCATTAATACTATAATCCTGAAAACAAAAATACAGAGATTCTCCCTTTCCGTTTTTTTCTTTTTCTTTTTTTTTTTTTCTTGTCTTTGCACTGAAATGTCACTGAGTATCTGAGTTGATTAAGAGGAAAACATGATTTTCTATAGTTTTCTATAATTATAGAATCATTAAAATCGCCCAACAAAGATAAATGGTTTCATTGTGTTACAATTCGTATGGGTGTCTCTTACAGAAAAGAGCATTAGTGACAAAGAGTAAATGTTATACCCTCAGAACGGTTGGAGGGGAAATGGACTTGGAGCATAAAGTGACTTACAAGCAATTTCACACGGGAGCCAGGAGGGAGCTGCGCTTTCTAACCTCACCTCTCCATCTCCAGCTTTAAATGTCAGAGGAACACACTGAGGAATTCCTAATTCTGAATACAGAGGAGTTTTTGAAGGAAAGTGACTTAAACGCATTGTACCTTCCATTCTAAAATTGAGTTGTTAAGGAATTATATGATCTAATTATGAAACTTGGTCTTTTTGACGACTCTGATTATGAACAGATATTGTCATTAGGTAGCTAATTAAATTGACAGCAATCACAAGCAGTAATTTAGAAATAGATTCTAAATTAGTTTCTATATGAAAGCAAGGTCTTTGTTGATCTGGGTATGTGATTAATGTACAGTGTCATGAATTAGCAGAGGGATTTCTGCATAGAAATATATGCATTTATATTTTTTTTAAAAAAAGAGGTTTATTCTCTAATTCTGAAAGTAAAAGATGCATATGGACTTAAATATAAGTACCAATGCATATTTTTTTCCTGGTTACTCAAAGAAAATATAGGAAGAACAACACAGTTCCTAGAAATGTGATGATTAGTTTTAGGCTAGGTCTAAGCTTCTGTACATACAGTGCAATGTGTATACCCAACCTGGAAACTTTGCAAATAATATTTACAGATTTAAATTTAAGCAGACAGAGCCTGTCAGAGTAGTATGTGAGATACGTGGACAAATCTGTCAAATCTACTGTCATACAAAACTGCAAAATATTTTATGTGACTAATAAATTTTGCAGATAAGCAGTGGGCCAGAGTCATAAACAAATTTGTCTTTAATGGAGGTGTTTTCTGGTAAGGGTAGCTGGACTGGAAAGGTGGACCCTCTTGAGAGCATTTAGCATGGTAGATTTTTATTTGCTTTTTATATCTTTCTCAGTGTGGTATTTGGTTCATGGTCTTTGTCATGCTTGTACCTATTAACATTTTATAAAACATCTAGCAGAGGGGGATGTACAGTTGTAATCTGGGACTAACCTAGAAATTAATAGGCCACACAAGGCTAAGCCCTGGCATGATTTAAGAGATTCCTCCCAAAGGATTACATAATAGATAAACTGCAACGTATGTACATATTATGTAAGTGAATCCCAAACACTGAAACTGATGTGGACTCAAACCTTTACTACTATGTGAGTTATTCTGCAATCTGTATTTCTGGGTTCCAAGATAAAGAGCAATTCTGTGCTATAACTAAGACACCAAGATCCATTTCAATTCTGTATATCTACCCCTTCTCCTCCTCACCTTCTCCACTCCAGGCCCTTGGGGAAAGCACAGACCCCAGTCCTATAGTTTGTATGGCCTACATCAAGCAAATTGAACTGATAATAATGTGGAAACTGATTTGTTATTCAAATACAGCATTTTTAACACCAGACTTGGGTCTCCATAACCATTGAATTTATAACCTAAGCCTCAAAAAAGTATACAACTAAAGAACTCTGTTGGGAAACATACTGTGACAATGTACACATGTTCCCACAGAAGAATTTGATCTATTTTTTCATTAGCGAAGATTTGTCTCTATTTTCAGTCTATAAGAATTTAGTTGCCAATTATACTAAATTATTTTATGTGGCTCCTTTATTTTTTTTTTTTTTATTGAAATAACAGCTGTACTAACTGCACTTTTACAAAGCAACAGGAAAGAATCTGTTCCCACCCCAGAGTTCCATGTTAACCAGTTCCTTCTCACAAAAAATACGTACAGGGAGAATGAATGAGATAGCAAAGGGCTATTATGGATCTACTAGAGGCCTGATGCACGAAATTCGCGTAAGGAGCTTGGCCCCTGCCATGGTGGCAACTGCCTCTGCCTCGGCCCCCACCCACCACGGCAGCCACCTCGGCCCTTGCAGTCCAGGGTTCATCCAGAAGGTCTTTCCAGAAGGACATCCAATCTAATTAACATATTAGGTTGTCAGTCTAAGGCCCTGCTGTGGCCAGCAGTCCTTGGGATTGTCTATTTCCTTGGAACTGGTAGCTCTGAGTGCTGGCTTTGGCAGAGAGGGATGTCTTCCACATGGTCCACAGGTCTATTCTCCTGGTTAACTCGGTCATGGCTGGTTCACCAATCTGTTACCAGAGAATTGGGTGGATTGCCTTTCTCCATCCCTGATGCAAGGGGGGTACTTGTGATATCTTGAGAAAAAGAATTTTCTAAGACTCAAACGGGAGAATGAGTGATTTCTATTTGTGTGGAGTTATATTCCTCAGTTTGCAAAATCCCATGATGCTCAAACCAGTTCTGGGAAAGGTGCAGCTGCGGCTCCAGGAAAGGTAAAAGCAAAGCCAGTGTCCAGAGTTTCCATGCCTCGTGGGGACTGAGTCTGATGTAGCATCAGGCTAGTTAAAGTCCTCTGGTCCATTGTGTGAAGTCCACATGGCTGTGGGCCATGTGGTCCAGTGCAGACCATGCGAGCCCCACAGGCCAGGAGCACCAGAGACCCAACAGCTCTCAGAGAGAGAACTCTCTTTGTTCAGGAGTTCAGTATTTTAGATTTTGTACTCTTGCAATGGCCACACCTATTTGGCCAATGTTTAGTTCCCAGGTATGAGTAATAGACAAGTACCTTCCCATGTGACTCAGACCTTACTAGGCATGCATCTATTGTCCAGTCCCTTCCCTCAGTCATCTGCAGGGAACCGGTCTGGAGAGTGTGAACAGCTTTCTGCTAATTAATAACCAGATTATTAAAACAGTATCAAGACTATAGGCTGTATCTGTCTTTTGTGGTTGGTGCTGGTTAAATCGATTTAGCACCAGTGACTTCTATGGTCAGTATTGAAGAATTTGGTTATTTGGTTAACATTTCCACAGTAGTTGCATGTATTCTCATAAAATCTACCCACATTAAGGCATTTGTGAGGTCAGACTGAAGCAGGGAAATTTTTTAAAAGTGGAAGGCCTCCTTAGACTATGCCCACATTATTCATATAAAGAGGCATACCCCATCTCCCTCCATTTGCTTTAGTGCATATCACACAAAATAGTACCCATCTGCTTCCTATCACTTAAAGAACTTCAAAAATTGTCTGCCCTACAAGGTATTTTTTTCTTTGCCCATTTTTTTTTTTAACTTTTATATTTGACTTTCTTGAGATGTGATTTTATCTTTTTTTGACTAATTCTAATAGTTGAACCATCTCTTAAAATCTATTTTGTCCCCAAATAGAAAGATTTTTCTTAAGCATCAAGATGAAGCTTCAGACCTATTGGCCTCTGTCTGAAAAAATGAAATGAGTCTTTAAAAGGCAACTGGTTCCTAATCAAGAAATGAATGCCCTCTTCTAAGGCAATATCTTCACCCACTTTTCTACAGTTTAACATGCAGTATCCTCCCATGGTTTTTCTCACCTGGATTTTTAATCTATTTCTTCCATGTCTCCTTTACCAACGTGCCTTTTACTTCTCAGATTTTAGTGCACTTAGTCATCACAGATGAGTAAACAAATTCAGGGACATTAAGTGGTCAGCTCTAAAACAATCACACTAAAGATATGCTTTTGAGAGGAAAAAGTATATGTAATGTTCATTTCCAAAATTTTTAAGAACCAGTTTCAAAAAAAGGTAAAGCCATGACTCTCTTATAAATATAAAATGAACACATATTATTACGAACCAAAGTTTGTGTGCCTGATACTTCAAATGGCCAAAACTCAAAACATCAGTTTGGAATAAGAAAAGTTATTTGATCAAGAAGGCACCAAATAACAAGATGGAAGACCTAATGGTGTCTCAAATCCACCCTGCTTTCTGTATTAACGGGTTTTTTATTTTATTTATTTATTTATTTATTTATTTTGTGTGTGTGTGTGTGTGTGTGTGTGTGTGTGTGGGTTTTTTTTTTTTTTTGGGGGGGGGGGCTTGCTGTTTTGTTTTGTTTTTCAGGAAAACAATTTTAAATATCATAATATTACATACAATAAAAACTAATATTTCAAGAAAAAAAGATTTTATTTATACTAATATTACCAAAACTGTACTAACATAGTATAATAGCACAAAAGTTGTAGGAAATATTAGAAATAACAGGATTACTTCTATTTTATTCTAAAATTTTCTTTCCCTCTGGCTCTATTTGGTTCCTCAGATTATGTTGTTCATTATATATATCACAAATGAGTGAGATCATGTGATATTTATTTTTCTCCAACTGGCTTATTTCACTTAGGATAATGCTCTCCGGTTCTATTCATGCTGTTGTGAATGGTAAGAATTCCTTCTTTTTTACAGCAGCATAGCATTCCATTTTATAGATGTACCACATTATTCTAATCCATCATCTGCTGATGGGTATTTAGCCTGTTTCTTAATCTTGCCTATTGTAAATTGTACTGCTATGAACATAGGGGTACATATATCCTTTCTGATTGGTGTTTCTGTTTTCTTGGGATATATTCCTAGAAGTGAGATTACTAGGTCAAATGTGAGCTCCATTTTTAATTTTTTGAGGAAACACCATACTGTTTTCCACCAGTCTGCATTCCCAACCAGCAGTGCACGATGGCTCCTATTTCTCCACATCCTCACCAGCACTTGTCATCTGTTGATAATAACCATTCTGACAGGTGTGAGATGGTACCGAATTGCCATTTTGATTTGCATCTCTTAAATGATTAGTGACTTTGAGCATGTTTTCATATGTCTCTTGGCCTTCTGTAGGTCCTCTTTCAAAAATTGTCTATTGCAGTCCTTTGCCCATTTTTTTTATTGGATTGTTTATCTTCCTTTTGTTGAGTTGTATGAGTTCTTTGTAAATTTTGGAGATTAAACCCTTATCAGAGATAACATTGGCAAATATGTTCCCCCATGCAGTGGGCTTTCTTGTTGTTTTGTTGATGGTTTCTTTTGCTGTGCGAAAGCTTTTTATTTTAATGTAGTCCCATTTTTTTCATTGTCCTAGAAGCTGTATTGGTAAAGATATACGTCTGATATTTTGCTGCCTATGTCTTCTAAGATTTTTATGGTTTCCCATCTTTTGTTTAAGTACTTTATCCATTTTGAACTTATTTTTGTGTATGATGTAAGTTGGTGGTCTAGTGCAACATCCACTTACTCTGCCATCATTTTTAATCCAATCTAAGTTAACGATTTTTAAGGGGTAAAGAAGAACAAGTATGTGGAAGTGCTGGTGAGGAAGGTTTTAATTGGAGGACCTTGGAACTTCACCATTTATGATAAAGGAGCATCAACAATGGCTCTTCCTGGACAGCAGACCCTTTGCATCTGAAAGGGTTCCACTGTTCAAGTTCTGGTTATGACCTACTCCTTTGGTTCTATTTGTTGGGGTGGGAAACTGGTTTCCAGTGCAGCAAGAGGTTAAAGTTTTCTCCTCTGTGCTTGGATTGGCTGCAGGACTTGCAGTTTTGGTCTGTTGTATCTGAAAAGCAATTCAATGTGTCATTAAACAGGATAGGACCATTTTGAGTCAGTTCTGTGGTTACAATAGCAAAGATTATTTTTAAGTCATTAATTAAAGGAGGGAACTGGTGAAATATTATAATTGGTTCAATAAAGAATCCAAAGAATAGATACATAGATTAGGAATATTGAAATGGATTTGCAAATGTATGCAAGACTGCCTTCTTCTACAATGGAGGAGCCAAGATGAAACTTTTTGGGGCACACTTGATTTGCATGTTTGCAGATAAGAATATTTTGCATGACCATCAGTTTTCTACTTTCTACTTTCCAGGGTAGTAAAAATGTGCATAACCTGTCAAGGCTGAAGTAATTCCCGGGGCTCTAACATTCTAACAAAATGCCAATGATAATCACACCGGACCAGAGTACCTAGAGCCTTGAGAAGTTGGGGCTTGCCCAGGGTGAGAATGACTCAGGGGGAGGAGGGTGTCAATCCGGAAAAAGGAGACATATTTAAATCAATAGACAATAAATAAATTAAAATAAATAAACAATAAAAGATTTTAATATTTTATTTGGAAAAAAACTTACAATTGTTTATTATGAAATACAATTTATAATTTTTTATTTTTTGTGAGTTTTATGCCTACTTAAGACTTCTCTCTTCAACCTACAATGGCAACAATTTTTATTCTTATCTAGAAGTTTACATTATATCACTTATATTTAGGTCTATTTTTTTTTTTTTTAAATCAATCTTTATTGTTCATATTATTACAAAGGTTCCTCATTTCTTCCCCCCTCCACCAGGTTCCCACCCCACCCTCTGCCCCCTCCCGATCCCCCATTGTCCTCATCCATAGGTGCACAGTTTATGTTCAGTCTCTTCCTCCCTCCCTTTCCCGGATAGTAAATCCCTTTTCAGATAGTAAATCTGTTACTTAGCATTTTCTCATATCAATAATACCTCCACATGCCCAAGGATACACTTCACACAAAAGACATTTTCAAATAGGTCAACCAGCCTCATCCAGGCCCCACCCAAGGCACTCACAGATCAACACCCCAGCGCTATACTAACTCAACACATCCAGATCTAAGCCTTCATCACTTGATTCAGCAGACCCTCAAGTTCCCGCAAAAGTTTCCAGCCATGTCTGAGAGGCAGCCGTGGGCAGGGACAGGCGAGGAGCGAGCTGTTTCGGGCCTGGCTGCTCCGGGCCTGGCCTCTGTTGCTCTGGTTCGTTCCACAACCAGCTGCTCCGGGTCTGGTCACTGCCGCTCCCAACCTAGTTGCTCTGGACTTGGCTGTTGCTGCTACAGGCCTGGCTGCACCCGACCCGGCTGCTCTGGGCCCGGTTGCTCCGGTCCCGGCCGCTCCGGGCCTGGCTGCTCCCAGCCTGTCAGCCGCTGCTCCGGGCCTGGCTGCTCCCCGCCTGGCAGCCACTGCTCCTGGCCTGGCCGCACCAGACCCGGCTGCTCCGGGCCTGGCCGCTCCCAGCCTGGCAGCTGCTGCTCCGGGCCTGGCCGCTCCCAGCCTGGCAGCCGCTGCTCCTGGCCTGGCCGCACAAGACCCGGCTGCTCCGGGCCTGGCCGCTCCCAGCCTGGCAGCCGCTGCTCCGGGCCTGGCCGCACCAGGCCCAGCTGCTCCGGGCCTGGCCGCTCCCAGCCTGGCAGCCGCTGCTCCGGGCCTGGCCGCACCAGTCCCGGCTGCTCCGGGCCTGGCCGCTCCCAGCCTGGCAGCCGCTTCTCCAGGCCTGGCCACTCCCAGCCTGGCAGCCACTGCTCCGGGCCTGGCCACACCAGACCCGGCTGCTCCAGGCCTGGCCGCTCCCAGCCTGGCAGCTGCTGCTCCAGGCCTGGCCGCTCCCAGCCTGGCAGCTGCTGCTCCAGGCCTGGCCGCTCCCAGCCTGGCAGCCGCTGCTCCTGGCCTGGCCGCACCAGACCCGGCTGCTCCGGGCCTGGCCGCTCCCAGCCTGGTAGCTGCTGCTCCGGGCCTGGCCGCACCAGACCCGGCTGCTCCGGGCCTGGCCGCTCCCAGCCTGGCAGTCGCTGCTCCGGACCTGGCCGCACCAGACCCGGCTGCTCCGGGCCTGGCCGCTCCCAGCCTGGCAGCTGTTGCTCTGGGCCTGGCCGCTCCCAGCCTGGCAGCCGCTGCTCCGGGCCTGGCCGCACCAGACCCAGCTGCTCCGGGCCTGGCCGCTCCCAGCCTGGCAGCTGCTGCTCCGGGCCTGGCCGCACCAGACCCGGCTGCTCCGGGCCTGGCCGCTCCCAGCCTGGCAGTCGCTGCTCCGGGCCTGGCCGCACCAGACCCGGCTTCTCCGGGCCTGGCCGCTCCCAGCCTGGCAGCTGCTGCTCCGGGCCTGGCCGCACCAGACCTGGCTGCTCCGGGCCTGGCCGCTCCCAGCCTGGCAGTCGCTGCTCCGGGCCTGGCCGCACCAGACCCGGCTGCTCCGGGCCTGGCTGCTCCCAGCCTGGCAGCTGCTGCTCCGGGCCTGGCCGCTCCTAGCCTGGCAGCCGCTGCTCCAGGCCTGGCCACACCAGACCCAGCTGCTCCGGGCCTGGCTGCTCCGGGCCTGGCCGCACCCGACCCGGCTGCTCCGAGCCTGGCCGCTCCCAGCCTGGATGCTCCGTGCTTGGCTACTGCTGTTCTGGGCCTGGCTGCTCCCAACCCGGCTGCTCTGGACCGGGCTTCTCCGGGCCCAGCCACTCCGTGTCTGGGTGTTCCTGGACTGGCCACCCTGGGCTTGGCCGCCTCTGCCTCAGGCCTGGCTGCCACTGCCCCAGGTCTGGCTGCTCCAGTGCTGGCCGTTGATGCTCTTGTTCTGGCTGCTGCTGCTCTGGGGCCTGGCCACTGCTGCTCCAGGCCCAGCTGCCACTGCCTTGTGCCTGGCCACTCTAGGCCTGGTCGCCGCTGTTCCAACATTCTGTCCCTTTTCTCTCTCTTTTTTTTTTTCTTTTTTAAAAAAAAACAAAACGCATTTATGTTGCAATGTTGGCTGGTGCGTTGAGTTCTGACTTAGTCTTTGATTTTTCAAGATCTTCTTTGTATTCTTTCTTAAGTAATTTTACTATCATTTGCTCTCACTTGATTTCTTCACATTGAGAACTTCTTTGGTTTCTTCCTCCTTGTCCTGGGAGCTCAGCAGGTTGGCCTGTGGCACCCCTTTGTTCTCCGCGGGCTCCCACGCTGCTCCAGCCTGTTGCCGGGGTCGGCGCCGCCCAGGAAGCAGCCCCCGTCCTTGGCTCCGTTGCCAGCGCTCAGCAGTCGAAGGCTCAGGGGCACCCCCCCCACTGGGGGCCCCGTCACCCGGCTCCTTGCTGGCGCCCAGCTGGCCAGTGTCCGGCAGGGGCTCCTGCTCCTCGTGGCGTTCCTCCAGTCTGGAGCTTTCTTTCTCCCTCCCACTAGGGGAGTCCAGGATCAGAGTCAACAGACTGTCCTCTGCGCACAGTGTGTGCGACTCCGGGGGCTCGGCCTTTCGCCGCGCTCCCAGGACTCCACCTCACAGCTCCGTCTCCCCCTGCCCGAGCCTGGGTCCCCAGGGACTGGCCCAGACCTGGAGTTCTGGGCGGTCTGGACTGAGGCTCAGAGCTGCCGCCGGAGGCTTTGTTTCTTCCGGCTAGGGTAATCCAGCATCAGAGTCAACATTCAGTCCTCTGCGCGCCATGTGCGCGCGACTCCGGGGGCCCCGCATTTCGCCGTCCCCCGGGATTGTCTCCCCCTGCCGGAGCCTGGGTCCCCAGGGTCTGGCACATAACTTGGGGCTCAGCGCTGCCGGTTCGGGGGTTCAGCCCAGGCTGGGGGTTCTATTTCCTTCCTGCTAGGGAACGCCAGGCAGCACCCAGCCCTCTCCTCCTCTCCGGCTGCGACCTCTCCGCGCGCGCGTGCGTGCGAGCGCGCAGCATGTCTCCGTACCTTAGGCTTTTTTTCAGCTCCTCTGATTTTCCTTCTGGTTTTCTCCCTCCTTCCTATTGTAGAGTTTTCAGTCAGTCGACTACCTGTAGCTCTGGGCAATGTCCACTCTACATTTTAGTTGTATTCCCTTGAAATTGTTGTGAGCTGCTGCGGCTAGGTGTATACCCGAGCAGCCATCTTGGATCCTCTAGGTCTATTTTTTCAAGTTAATGTATGCTGGACCACAGGGAGGTCACAACTTTATCTGGCCTGGGACATGAGGACTGCTTTCCAGCATTAAGTTGTCTTTCTAGATTTCTGCATTTTTGTCCTGGTCACAGGAAGAGCCAGCCTTTACTCAAATGGCTTCTGACCCCGGGGTCACACTTAGCCCAGCAGCCTCTACCTCAACATTATGTACACACTTACTAATAGGGCTTCTTTGTTACATCCGATCTCTAACTCATCTGGCATTTCCTTTTCAAATAACAAAAGTACTATTTCAGATAAACACAAACAAAAATATGTGAGCACCTATTGTAAGATTCCATGTGTAGGGAATTTCCAGAACAGGTAACAGAGCAGACAGAAAGCAGGCCAGGGGCCTCCAGGGGCAGGCGGAGTGCAGAGTGAGTACTGTTGGTGCAGGGATTCCCTTTGGGAAGATGGAACATCCTGCAACTAGACGGTGGTGATGCTTTCCCAGCATCGTGAGTGTCCTTCAGGCTCAGGAATGACACCATTTAAAATACAATAATTTTTATTTATTTATGGAGTTGAATCACCCCAGGGAGAAACAAAGCATAAAATAAGAAAGAAGAATAGAGAGAGAAAAAAAGACCCAAAAATACTCCTAATAATAACAGTTAAAAAATAAACAATTGAATAACCCCATGAAGAAAAGTAAAACATAAAAAGGAAGGAAAATAGAAGAAAAAGGTCGATGAGAGGCGGTAGCACCAGTTTTTCTGAGGGGAGAAGGCCAGCAGTCTCGGCCAGCAGCTCTGGAGCTGGCCCTGCTGGGGTTTCAGGAGGCAGCTCCTCCTCTGAGGCAGGACCCTGGGCAGGCTCCAGGGAGGGCTCCTCATCCAGGGGGGTTGGGGACTCAGTCTTGTCTGCAGGTGCCTCCGAGGCCGGCCCCTGCTCCACAGCTGCCACCAGAGAGGCTGATGGAGGTGGCAGGACCTCTGGAGGTGCCCACGCCTCCAGCTCTTCATCCGACTCCCCATCAGACGCCTCTGTCTGGACTTCAGGTGTATCTGCAGGAGCCTCCTCTGCCTCCTGGGCCGGTGCTGGGTTGTGAGAGGAGAAAAGATTACCCACATGCCTGCATTTCCTTGTGCCCCCCTTCATCCCCCTCCATTCCCTAGGACGGAACACAGGCCAGCGCCTTCCAGAGAAGCCACAGCCCAGGACCCACCACAGGACGCCCTCCTCGCTGACAGTCCAGCAGGTGGGTGGTCTGAGGCTGGGCTTTGGCCCTGGCCAGTTTCTGGGGGAGCTCCCAGTGTGCCTGGCACTGAGCCCTCCCCATAAGTTCACATGCACCTCCACCCCACCCCCAACCCCCTACCCCCCAATTCTATTCCCACCTTCTCACCCTTAGGCTCTGCCTCCTCGAGCTCTAGGTACTCTGGTCCGGTGTGATTATCATTGGCATTTTGCCCCATGTAGGCATATGCTGGGGACCTCCTGCTGAGCATGGGAGAATCCAGGATGGAGCTTAAAACTCTCCTCGGCCTTGGATTCCTGATTGGAGGCCTCCAGAACCTGTACTCCTTCGGGGGAGGAAGCCCACTCTGTCCACTCGAGTGCTCTCGCTCTCTCATCACCCAGCTGACGAAGTACATTTTGGGCCTGCGCTGCCCCTCAGTAGTGAAGGCGGGGCCGGGGTCTTCATTGACTCCCTGATGTCCATGTAGGACCCGATGACAGCTCTGCAATGACAGTGACTGGCAGCCGATTCAGAGGCCTTAAGCCCTGCCTGGCCCTAGTTGCTGCTGCTTCTGCCCCCTGGACCTTCTGCTCCCAGATCAGGGCCAGCCCTGTGTCTGCACAGACCCCCTCCCAGGGGAAATGAGTCACCTCCTGGGCTCAGGATAAACCTCCGGAAGAGGGTGCCACCCACACTCCATGTCCAACCAGCCAGCCTTGACCAGGGGTGTGAACGTGACTGGTCCACCAGGCTTCTGACCCCTCCTCAGCCTGTTCCTGCTCAGGCCCTTTTTATGTGAAACCCCCCCCCCCCTCACACACACACACACCTGGAGGGGACATCAGGCTGCTCAGGTGGGTCAGAGTGGTGGCCTGACCCCCACACAACCACCCTGGGCCTCCCTGCGGTACCTCTGGGTCCAAATATCTTAAGGGCGACAGGGGTCTGCGCTCAGCACTGAACCAGTGTCCATCAATGCAGAACATCCTCTCATTCCTGCCTGTGTTGGGGCGTCGGGCTCGGTAAAGGGGGAGACAACAAGAAAACATGGTGTCCTCTCCAGTGCCTCTAACCGAGTGAGAGGGGAAGGGGCAGTTATAGAATGTAGCTGCCTGGTTACCGGGTTCTGTTAGGCTCCATCGTCAGGAAGTGAGGTCACCCATGGGTCCCCTACCCTGAGCATCTCCTCAGACGTGAGCCATGACCTCACTGATTATTAATTCATTCAATAAATATTATTTCTTATCTACCACATCTATATTCCTGACTATATTTTGGGTGTGAAGATTCTGCATTTAACAAAACAGAAACACCTTTGTCGTATAGTCTAATGGGGAAAAGTAAAAAAAAAAAAAAAAAAAAAAAAAATGAGTAAGTAAACAAGCAAATATAAATACAGGCTGGGTAAAAGAGAGGTTTACAGTTGTGTGTATTGCAACACAGAGTTTATCATTGTATAATTGTTAATTATTGTCCATACACACAACTGTAAACCTACTTTTGTCCTGCCTTTTATATGTCAGGTGGTATTTAGTGTTATGGAAGAAAATAAAGCAAAACAAGGTAGGGTGTATGGCGAAGATACTATTTTGAAGAGGATATTTAAGAAAGATTTCACTGGTAGGGGGTTATTTTAGCTTAAACCTGAAGGCAATGAGGGTCAGTTACACAAATCTCTAGGAGAAGAGCTATGTAGGAGGAGCAAGTGCAAAATCTAAGACAGCACCGGGGTTACGATATATAGGGCCAGTAGGGAAGTCAGTGTGAAAGAAGAGAGAAAGTTAGAAAGGACCAAGGAAAGGAGAAGATAGGTATGACAATGAATATTCATCACTTGTGCAGGGTCAAAGTTTAGATTGGCTTCTGAATTTCGTGACATTCAGGGCAAAAAGAGAAAACTAAACTATAAGCTACACTAATGGTAAGTGACATGATTTTTTTTTTCTCATTTATTTTTCTTTTTGTATGAAGCCATTAATTGCTCAGTCAATAATTAATGGCTGTAAGCTGTAGCACCATATTAAACTTTCATTCCATAATGCTAGGGGCCTACAAATTTTAGAGGAAAATTCAGAAGGGAACTAAGTCTATTTAGAAAACAAAGTGCTCTGTAGCTGGGAGAATGTGATTTCACATTGGTAAGGCATTCTATCAAATTTGAACAGCTTATTATGGCTTTCTCAAAAGGAATTTGTATTTGTATTCATCCTCAGTTTTCAGATCTAATAGCCAAGTCTAAATACTCTGATTTGCTGTTTTCCTGACTCACTATTATTCAGGATTCTTTTTACTTTTTCTCACAGGAGACTAAGAAATTTTCCATCCCTTCATTTCTCAGGCTTCTTCTTTCCCATTTTTTTTAAAGGTATTTTGCCCAAAACAATGGTGAGAAGTTAAAAGAAAAGAAAAACAATTCAGTCCTACGTACATAAAAAGTAGGGAGTTACCAGTTTCCCTAGTTTGTGGTGGTTGTGGTTGGTACTGTTGTTATGACTATCCTGTCTTTTGTGTACCTTGAATGGTTCTTGCTTTTAAAAATGTTTATCCAGTGTTTCACACAGTTCCCATGACTCCCTGCTGATAAAGCTTCAGTGTAATTAAAGTATTTATATGAACACTGCGGAATTCAACTTGCATTATTTAGACACACAAAGGAACATTCCTGGCATTTCCAAGTCACAATTGTGTAATTCAATGACATAGTGTTACTTAATTTAAGAATACCTTTACACCCGGTAAAAAAAAATAAAAGTAAAATCGCTTTCTTTTTTTTCTTTTTTTGTTAGATGATATTCTTCAGTTACACTAATTTCACTGGGTTATACTTCAATTTGGACTGAATTTTCTAAACTAAGCAATCTAAAATAGTCCTGCTAGACTATATTTGCATACTTAATTAACTTAGGGGGAAAGAGCCATATCTGGACTGGGAGAAAGCTAACTCATCGCCATCCAAATAGGCCTACATGCAGACTTGGTTTTGTTTTATTTTGTTTTTGCCTTTAAGTAAAGTCTTGCCCTTTGACACATCCTTATTAAGGAAATAAATGTAACATTGAATAAGTTAATGTCATTCTTTTGGAATTATGACATGAAGGGGAAGAAATATAACACGCTAGAAGTTTTGGTAGGAATTGATTTACAAAAGAAGTAGCCACATTTGTTTTTATTATGGTTAAAGCTCTAGTTTGGGAAAAGACTAAAGGGCAAGGAATTGGGGAATTTATGGATGAATGTGGATCTAATGAAGAGAGCCCATTGGTTCTGCAGGCCAGGGTAAGATTCCCACAGTCTTGAACAAACAGTTCTCAGCCTATAATTTCTAAGCCTTTGTTTTCCCACTTTGGAATTCTGACTACAGGCATGTTACCAAGCCAACTGGGTTCACTACAAAGATCCAGCAATGCTCTTTTTATCATAAAGATCAAGACAACAATTGTGTGCCTACAAGAAAAGAACAACTAAAACCATCTAACAAGCATTAAAAGGACAATTCTAGAGATAGTTGCCTTTGAACTTTAATAACGGGTAACATTCAGTCTAGAGATTTGAAATTCCCAAGTTAAAGGAATTCATTACCAATTGCCTTTCCATGTAATTATAAGAGCTGCTGGCAGCAAGTATTTTCAGCAGGATTAATTTTGTCAAATGGGATATTTTGTAGTCATGTTGAATTCCCTACAATGACCGTATTATATAAATTCACGTTGTAGACTTAGTTTTGTTTATTATAGAGTTCATTTGTGAAATAGAAGAAATCTAAGTTTCACTTTGGCTTTACCCCAAACCATAGAAAACAGAGTATTCTTTTACAAAAGCTTGTTCTGAAATATCATTTCCTGAATGTGAAAGTATGCTGTTTGTACAGATACATTCCATTGACATGCGCAATGCCCAGCTGAGAAAATAAAAAAGGGTAGTTAATCTGGGCATTTCCCGCTCTGTAGCTGTGACCTGTGAACAATTTCAGCTCCATGTAGAAAAAAATAGGAATTTCCATTTTTGTGTAAACACTTCATTTTCTGATGGCATGGAAGCAATTTAAACTGAATCAACGCAGGCATCAATAATTCAGAGTAAATCTTCTCTTTGATGAACTTGGGCCACTTTTGTTTGTGGGGGCCTCTATCCTGAGAAACAGTCTCTGGGATCGAGCCATTCCTTATCATGAAATTCATGACAAGCCATTTTGTGTGCATTTCTTGTGAGTGTGCATTTTATTTTGTTTTCCTACATAAGAAAGATTAGAGAACCAGCTACTTTGGTGTTTTATTTTGGGAAGGATTGAGTGAGTTTTGCATTGGTCAATTCAAAGCAAATCTTAAATAATAGTAGATTGATAAGATATGCTCTTAGAGAAAAGTTTCTATAAGTCAAATCTGATTTTTTATGGGGGTAATATAACATTATATGCCCATCAAAACCTTTTTTTTAAACATTTTTTTAAAACATTTTTTAAAAAAAAGGAGGGGGGCATAATGTTCATATTTATTTCATAATAAATAATTTGTCTATATTCTGCATAGTATAATCAGGATCATAGAACAGCCAATTTGATATATTTTATTAAAAAATTTTTAAAACAGGAATTGTGTCTGCATCCAAAGGTCCAAAGGCCCCAGAAAAACTAAGGCCGGGCAAGTGGAGAGGAGAGATAAGGAAGAAGGAAGGATTTTAAATGCCAGGGTGCAAGAGGGGAAGCCAACTAAGAAATGTAATTTGTGTCTTGTCTGTTTAATAACATGAATAATAACATGGGGTACTCTTAGCAAAGGATTTTGGGTATGAATTGCTATACGTCAAAATCTGTTGCTGTTATGCATATTATGCTTTCAAAATATAGAGAAGATGAATTGAAAGCAATATATGAATGATGCATATCAGGCTTTATTTAAGCATAAAATTTTATTTAAGTTTTATGTGACATGGGAATTATCATCTATAATAATAAAAGCATAATATGCTAATTAGACTGGATGAAGCAGGGGTTGCGATGGAAGCCTGGGTCCTAGGTGCCTGCTGGATGCTGGAGGAAAGCCTGGGTCCCTAGTGCCAGAGGGAAGCTGGTGCCAACAGCCAGGGAAGGAAGGCCTACTCTTGCACAGATTTCATGCATCGGGCCTCTAGTAAAGAAATGAAGACCCAAAGAAACAGTTAGGACTAAGTGTTGATGAAGAATCTAAAGTCATGGAAAAATGTGATTAGAACAAAAGGGTATGGCAGTCAGATCCCAGCAGCAGATGCAGTGTGCTCATCTTTCCAGGCGCTTCTTACTATCTTCTTTAGCTTCCAGAAGCATGGCCTCTGGTGTGGCTGTCTCTGATGGAGTCATCAAAGTGTTCAATGACATGAAGGTACGAAAGTCCTTGACACCAGAAGAGGTGAAGAAGCACAAGAAGGCGGTGCTCTTTTGCCTGAGTGAAGGCCAAAAGAACTTCATTCTGGAAGAGGGCAAGGAGATCCAGTAGGTGATATGGGCCAGACAGCAGACAGCCCCTACACCACCTTTGTCAAGATGCTGCCAGACAAAGACTCCTGCTACTCCCTGTATGTTGCAATCTATGAGACCAAGGAGAACAAGAAGGAGGACCTGGTGTTTATCTTCTGGGCCCCTGAGTCTGCACCCCGTAAGGGAAAAATGATCTATGCCAGCTCCAAGGATACCATCAAGAAAAAGTTTACAGGGATCAAGCAGGAATTACAAGCAAATTGCTACGAGGAGGTCAGGACCGCTACACTCTGGCAGAGAAGCTGGGGGGCAGTGCTGTCATCTTCCTGGAGGGCAAGCCTTTGTGCGCCCCTCTAGCCCCCTGCCCGGAGCATCTGGCAGACCCAGATCCACCTTTGGGGGGGAGGGGGATTGCAGGCTGCCCCGCTCCTGCCAGACCAGAGGGGCTGGGGGGATCCCAGCAGGGGGAGGGCAATCCCTTCACCCAGTTGCCAGATGGCCCACCACCCCCTGGACCTTCCTTCTTCCTCCACCCCTGAAGGTTCTGGCCTTCCCAGACCGCTTTTGATCTGATGGGTTGAAACAGACCAAGTCCTCCCCACCCAGGCACCCCAGTTTTTGGAGAGAGCCTGTATTTTTTTAATGACACTCCTACTTGCAACCTCTTCCTCCCCTTTCCCATGCTGCCAACTTCCAACCGCAATAGTGACTCTGCTTGTCTGTTTAGTTCTATGTATAAATAGAATGTTGTGAAGATAACCCTCCCACGCTGCCTGGTTTCCCTTCCCTTTTCCACCTGGTCTCAGCCACTCATGGAAGCAGGGCCAGTAAGGGACCCTTAATTAAAAAAAAAAAAAAAAAACGAAGAAAAACACAATAAAAAGCCTCACTTAAAAAAAGGGTTGTGAACTGGGAGAAATTTAGCAAGTTCATTTGGGTTCCTCATGGAGTCCCTTTATCTTCAGAGATGAGGATGTTCCTTTCCTCCAACTATAGGAAGGGCACCTCCCTCTCACACGGGAGTCTTGTGACTTGCTTCAAGGAAGAAAGGGGAGGTGAGAAAGTCCTTCCTATCCCTGCTATTTCTCAGATTATTTCACCTTAAAATATTCATTATGCCAAGATGGCATCTATTATTTTACTTACCTTCATTTCATTGACTTCTTTTTCTTATTTTATCAGTTGGTTTTTGTTTGTCTTCTCATTTTGACTGCTAACCTGTAATTGTTGCTATGTATTATGTAGAGCTACTATGTCTCCCAGAATCAGTAGAGTGGTCTAATGTAGGAGGTGCCCTGTAGGATCTGGTGGCACAGCCCCCCTATGTACCTAAGTTGGGGCACTCTAGCTATGCCCCTCCCCCCCCCCCCCCCCCCCCCCCCGCAACACACACAACCCTATGTACATCCTCCAGTTGTAGTTGAGCTTTGATTGCTATTGGAATGTCAATGGGAAGGATTTACCTCCAAGTCAATTAACTGCAAAGACTGCCTGGGACCACAGTGGAGGATCAGCTGTGCAGGGGCCCACACCACAGAGCAGGACTTACTTCAGCACGTCTCTGTACTCACTGAGTCAGCTTTTAAAGATGCTCAGATAGGGCATAAGCTATTTATTATAAATGTCTATATTTGAGGCATACCTCGGTAAGTAAAATAAAGGAGAATGATACTGAGAACAAAGAAAGAGCAACAATTCAAGGTCCTTGGAGCACAGAAAAGCTGGGAGCGCTGCCATAAAAACTGTGTGGAGACAGACAGGACCCCAACTGAGAAGAAGACTTAGTACCTACTCCTTGACCTTTAGATCAATTTCCTGGCTATTAATATACCTCAAATCAGGGCTTATACTTCACCAAGTTCAGTGAGGCAATACTGCTGCTTCCCATATGTCCTTTGGAAACTTTTCAAGACAAACAGAAGAGATATGAATAGCATTACCCCTGAGGGAAATCACATATATCACATGTCTATCTCTCCTTTCTCCCTTTTTTTCTTTCTTTCCTTCTCTCTCTTTCTCTCTCTCTCTCTCTCTCTCTCTCTCTCTCTCTCTCTCTCTCTCTCTCTCTCTCTCTCTCTCTCTCTCTCTCTCTCTCTCTCTCTCTCTCTCTCTCCCCTCCTTTACCTCTGTCTCTGTCTCTATTTCTATTTCTCTTCTCTCCTGATCCTTGACTGCCTGCTGTGGAGGAAAACTAAGCTCTTTGATGGATTTAAATCCTCTCCCACAGCAAGTGGATATGCAACCTAGTAATTCAGAGTTAGTATGCTCTCAATAACACATGTTAAAATATAGTGAAGTCAACAGAACAAATTTAAAACAAGAAAAAGAATATTTCTTCAAGCAATTGCAGGATCTCCAACACTAAATTCAGAAAGAAGATTTATACATAACAAGGGTTATGGAGGAGGGGAGGATGGGAGGAAGGAAAATGAAAGTGATGCTGCCAAATGGATAGTAGTTAAAAGCTCTCTGCCTTTGGGCACTATTTTTTTTTTTTAATCTTAACAACATTCCCTTCAAAAGAACTGTGAACGATTACTCATTATTGCCTTAAAGACATCCTAACATTATTTAGTAGTTGGTTTTAGAGCAATGCAAGAGGAAACTGTTTCTCTTAGTACTGAGTGATAGCTCAATGATATTTAGCTGGGCTTAAAGGAACAAAGCCTTCTGATTCTCAGGTGTCAATCTTTCCTCTCAAGTCTGGCTTCCTGTGTTGCTATAACTACTTCCCTTGCACTATAAGAAGCAGAAAAACAATTTGAATATGAATTTGAAGTGGCATACAACTTAATTTATACTGGGCAGTTAGACAATTTTCCTATTTCCAGAATCATTGCACATTTGAAGGGAGCATCAAAGTCACCTTAGCTTTGCCTTATGAGTGGATATAAAATTGTATTTCTTGGCTGAAAATGGCCCCAAAAAGCAAATGAACTGCTGTGAGGGTTATGGCAAGGAAGAAGACATGAAAGAGGTTAAGAATAAAAATATAATATGTTACCTTAATAAATTTAAGGTAATATACTTAATGCCACTGAATTGTACACCAAAAGATGGTTAAAGTAGTAAATGTTATGTTATGTACATTTTACCACAATTTTTTTAAAAAGTAACAAAATATCTTCAGATTTATGAAGGTCCATAGAATGGATTCCTTCTGCATGTCAAAAATTTGTCATTGTTTTACATATATATTGATTTTTTAAAAAATATATTTTATTGATTTTGTATGGTGAGGAAGGGGGAGAGATAGAGAGTTAGAAACATTGATGAGAGAGTCATTGATCAGCTGCCTCTTGCACACCCCTTACTGGAGACATGCCCGCAACCAAGGTACATGCCCTTGACCGGAATCGAACCCGGGACCTTTCAGTCCCCAAGCCGACGCTCTATCCATTGAGCCAAACCGGTTTGGGCCATATATATTGATTTTTTTTAACAGAGGAAAGGAGCAGGATAGAGAGTTAGAAACCTTGATCAGCTGCCTCCTACACACCTCCTACTGGGGATGTGCCCGCAATCAAGGTACATGCCCTTGACAGGAATTGAACCTAGGACCCTTTAGTCCACAGGTCAATGATCTATCCACTGAGGCAAACTGGTTAGAATGTTATTGTTCTTAAATGGAAAACAAAAACACACACAAAATGGATGATTCAACAGGCAAAAAAAAAAAAAAAAAAAAAAATCCTTCAAGAAAATTATATTTAATCTCACTTTTAACAATCATTACATAATAAAGAATATAACCAAGAGTATAAAACCTGAAAAAAGCATTAAATAAATATGATGGAACAAAATTCTAAAAAAAGGGAAGATCTATGACACTTTCAACAATAAAGATATATATTTTTAAAGTTCTTCTAAACCCTCAATAAGTAGTAGGGTTTGTCATTAGCAGATTGTATATGAGTGTTGAAATATATTGAAGCTTTGAAAACTGATTTCTCAGGTAAATTTCACCGGCGGTGGCAGAAAAGAGGGAAGAGTCACAAGAAAAAGGGAGAGAGACAAAAAGAAGCCCATTATGGCCAGCTATGCAGGGGAATAAGAAGAGACCAGTGAGAGTAGAGGTTGAAGGGTTTGAAAAGCTAAAAGTAGAGAATGCAATCTGGCATGAAAGAAAATGTGTGTGAAACCTGACAGTGATTGTCAATGTCTCATTCTCTGATCTAACTTCACTCCCAGTATCAGTGAAGGGGATTATTGATGGGGATGGGGAGGAAAATGTGGGCCTGAGTCCCAAAGAAAGGCATTTTGGCTGAGGATCCTTAAAGTGCTCAGCAGAGGAGAGGTGAGAACAGGTAGAGGAAGAACAGGGGCTGGCAAGAGCTGCGGCAGGAAGCAGCCCACAGGGGGCGAAGGTTTGGACAGGTTTCTGAGTGGAGAAAGGGACCTTTGCTGGCACTGATGCTCAGCAAAACACAGCAGGATCTGGCAAGATGCACCAGGTAGGAAAAGATGGAAGGAAAGATCACTGAAAGATACGAATGAGTCTAATCTGGTAGCCAGAAGAAAAAGGTGATGAGGCAGATGAACAGAAAAGAGGGGGGAAATAGAAGATGGCTGTAACAAAATCAGAAGTATTAAATTGGTGTTTAGTTATTAATTTAGCAATATATTAAATGTAATTGTTGCAGATACGCTGCCAGGCGGTGCGGGAGAATTCATCAGCCGGGCACTCAGAGAAACTTCAGAAAAGTTGCCTTTATTGCAGATTGCACTAGTGCAGTGACTCAGGGGAGTCAGTCTCCAAATCCTGACTGATGAACATGGATAAAGCTTTCCCTTTATACCCTTATTTCCTTTGTCCCCCAAATATGGATCAGAGTTGGGGTGGGGGAAGTGAGACCACACCCAGAGACCTGCCAGCACAGGCACCAGCCCTTCCAGGGACTGTATATGGTTCATGGTTTATGGTCTCTGTAAAATGGGGGTATTCCTGGGGAAACAGATTCTGCAAGGCAGGACAGGCATCACAGATAAGAATGGAGTTTATCGGCAAGCAAGGGTGTACGTCAGAAGTCAGGTTCCTGGCACAGATTCAGATAGCTAGCCTCCCAAATGTCTTATTTTCCCCTTCTTAATGGGTTAAATTTCTGTAAATTCTGAAAGTATAAACAGCAAAGATTAGGAGATGAGTTAAAGTGAAACTTCCAAAATCTTCTCACATGGGAAAAATCTCTCATTCCTCTAACCACACACACAACAAATTTGTTCTGTTTAAGAGTGTTTTGTTTTGCCTCAAAACTTTGCAGCATTTGATTGAAATAGTCATTCATAACTTGAACCTCATTTAAAGCTCCTTGGTATATATACCCTAGTGTAAAAAAGCACCATGCATAAATAGCCAGGCACGTACAGGTCTATGCTTTTGTGTTACTCGCCGTCATAAATATAGCGTGCTTGGTGTGCTTCATTCCACCAAATAAATAATGTGTTCTGCTCCTACATTACACCAAATAAATCAATGAAAACAAATGCCTTTCTGCAGAATAATTTGGTCTTAAACTCTTAACCATGTACCAGGAAATAGATCTTTGGTGTTATTGAGCAAGGGTTGTAAACAGCACCGTGTCGGTGGTCTCTGTTTATTGTTTTGTGTAACTTTGCAGGGGGGGGGAGGGGGAGAGTATTGTTTACCAGAGTAAAATCCTTTTTGTTAAAAAAATAAAATAAAATATTTTTATCTTTCATTTAGGTTAATAACATACCACCTATATTTGTCAATCAAATTAGAATTACTGTCAGCCGGTAATGCATTTTAGTTTAGCCAATATCAGTCAGTCCTGATTTATTTGCTTAATACAAATCTAATTGAGTTTCAGCCTGTTCTTCTCCTTTCAACTGTTAACCAACCAAGTACATCTTTAATTTCCAAGACCGATGGCGTGGTAGCAGTTGAGAGGAAGAGTGATTTGCATAAGGCCCCAGAAGGGTGCCAAAACTCTTCACGCTTTAAACAACAGCCTTTATTATTCTGTAAGTGGATGTGTTGAATTTTCATGCTTTTGTTTCCAGTTCGGCCCTGACAGAAAAAGAATAAAGTAGATTTTGCCAGCACCCCTGCTGTGCCCTGGGGGAGAAATTCAATGTGCCTCATTTGTCTTAATTGGAGAACCGCCCTCAGCACCAGCTTTTTCTATGCATACATTAGCATAACAGACAGAAAATTCGAGCCCACTTTTGTAGAAGTAGTCTCCCCCGCCACCACCACCACCACACACCTCCCATCTTAGACTCATAAAAACCACAAGAGGCAAGGAGCACGCGTCTCACCTCCTGGATTTCTCAAAGTCGCTGCTGTAAAATGCTCTGTACAGGAGAGATGCATCAAGCCTATTTTATCTCTGCACTGTTATTAGAGCCGGTCGTGAAAAATGTGATAAATATCACCCGTGACAGAGAGCTGAAAGCTTCTCTTTATTCTTCATAATGTGCTAATCCTATATACTTGTTCTTTGACGGGTTGTGCTGCCTTTTCAGAGGGGAGAGTGGGTTTTACACAGAGGCAAATGTGTAGCTGCTGAGATTGGGAGGGAGAGCAGAATGGAACACCCCCAAACATGTCACTTTGGCAGGAGGATTGTTTTGAGGTAATGGCAATCAAAACCCAACAGATTCAGGAAAAGCTCTTTGCCTCCATTTACATTGAAAAGGAAGCCTGTACAGCGAAGAGAGCTGTTACCAGAGATACCTTTGAACCTAAGAAGTTTATCTGCATAACAGGACAACCTTTCTTTTCCAAATATCTCCTCTGCCTTCCTGTGAATGGCCTCCTCCCCTGGGGTCCTGAAACCCCAAGTCTTTCATTAGCTCAATAAGTTATAGCAGCCTCAATGGCCTGGCTGCTGTTTGTATCTTCCTATCTTTATGAAGCTCCCATAGGCAGGTAATTAAACGTGGTTTTCACCTGTTCGTCCATCTTATCTTAGTTTCATTACTAGACCAGCCAAGAAATCGAGAAGGGAATTTTTTTCCACCCCTACGAATGAATCTTAAAAAAGAAAAAAGTAAAGAAAAGTTCTTACCAAGCCAAATTTATTAGCACTAAAACAAACACCGTTATCTCAGTCCAAGCAAGATTTTAAACCCCATGCCAATTCATCGGAGAAATATTAAACTCATCTTCTCATTTTTCATCTCACAAAAGGGTTCTAAGTCTGTATGAACAGCCTGCACCGTTTAAATCATTCCCCTAATCCAGGCCCTTCTAGTATCTGATAGAACTAATAAAATTTCAAGGTAGGTGTTTCTAAAGAAATATTTTGTTTACACGTTCCCAAGACTGGTATTAATTCTTTCAACACATCTGTTTAACCTGCTTGCCATTGCCAGAGCGTGAAAGAGATGGAAAGCACGGGGAAAGATATAATTTCTTAATAAAACATGGCATGCACATTTTCTTGGAAATATGGCTGCCTTTCAAAAAAACAATGAATCCATATTTTGTCTTGATTTTTCTCCGGCAGGCCTA
This sequence comes from Pipistrellus hanaki, assembly GCF_964339955.1. Lineage (NCBI taxonomy): Eukaryota > Metazoa > Chordata > Mammalia > Chiroptera > Vespertilionidae > Pipistrellus > Pipistrellus hanaki. Next base: position 66,941,401 of record NC_140506.1, on the reverse strand, counting down.
ATTTACCACGTCAGTCACATGCCGCAATCACTAGAAGCTTTCCAGGGATTTCAAGTAAGTTGTGAGGCTTTTTTGTTAAGATCTTGTTCTGTATTGAATTATGTGTATGACGATTTTAAAAATAATTATCTTTTGGGTCAGGTCCTTGTGGGTAAATGGTAGGCAAAATGATTTTGGAATATTAATTTTGAAGTGCAGAAGGAAGAAAGAACCAACCAACCAATTCTTACTTCAGTGTACTAGTAATGTTCATTGTATGCCCACTTCAAATGCTGGGGACACTTCATGGGAAGTCTGAAGGCAAAACTTAGGGATTGATACACTCTTTCCTCCTGCCCCAACCCTCCTCTGGTCACTTTCCATTCACTCAACCCCAATAAACATTCCAAGAGGCTATGACTTGTTGGTATGTGTTGGAGACTAGGAATGAAAATGTTTGCTTTCTTTTGTAAATTAATCTAAATATAATCATTTGGCTTTATCTGTCCTGGGAGAGGATTTCAGCTTTTCACTTTAATACTGGTTTCATTTACATTATAAAAATAACAAGCAGTTTACCCAGTTTATCAGATAATCCCTGCTGCTTTTTAAACAAACATTTCAGCCACTCTGAGAGTTCTCCTTCAATCTTCCTCCTCACCCCATCTCTCTTTCATGCTGTGCCTTAGGCCTGCACTCTCACCTGATCCACTTGGCCCAGCCTGTCCTGCAGAACAGTAGGAGAGATGTCTCGGGAACGCTTTCTCCATCCTATACTATTTAGTTTTAGATTTTCAATTACAGTTGACATTCAATATTATTTTATATTAGTTTCAGGTATACTGCAACATGGTGAAACATTTATATAATTTATGAAATGATCCCCCCAAAAGTCTAATACCCACTTGGCACCATACACAGTTATGATAATATGATAATAATATTGACTATATTTCCTATGCTGCACTTTATATCCCCATATTTTGCACTTCTTAATCCCTTCACCTTTTCACCCAGCTCCCAGACCTTGTCCCATCTGGCAACCCTCAGTCCGTTCTCTGTCTCTATGGGTCTGTTTCTGTTTTGTTTGTTCTTTTATTTTGTTCTTTAAGTTTCACATACAGATGAAATCATTTGGTATTGGTGTTTCTCTGTCTGAGTTATTTCACTTAGTTTACCACCCTCTTGGTTTATTCATGTTGTCACAAATGGCAACATTTCATTCTTTTTTATTGTCAAGTAATATTCCATTGTATATACCTGGTTTCCAAAAAAATAAGACATCCTCCAAAAATAAGACCTAGTGCATGGAAAGATAAGGCATCCCCTGAAAATAAGACCTAGCCCAACTTTGAGAGAAAAAAATTAATATAAGACACTGTCTTATTTTCAGGGAAACAGGGTATGTACCACTTTGTTACCCATCTATTGATGGACATTTGGGTTGCTTCTATATCTTGGCTATTGTCAATGGGGCTGCAAAAAACATAGGGATGGATATAACTTTTAGAATTAGTGTTTTGGATTTCTGAAAATAAATACCCAGAAGTAAAATTGCTGGGTCAGAAGGTACTTCTATTTTTCATTTTTTGAGGAACCTTCATACTGTGTTTCATAGTGGCTACACCCATCTGCCTTCCCACTAACAATACATGAAGGTTTCCTATTCTCCACATCCTACGCAACACTTGTTATTTATTGGTTTATTGATGACAGCCATTCTGACAGGTTTGAGGTGATAGCTCATTGTAGATTTAATTTGCATTTCTCAGATGATTAGTGACTTTGAGCATCATTTCATATGTCTATTGGCCATCTGTATGTCCTCTTTGAAGAAGTGTCTATTCAGGTCCTCTGCCCATTTTTTAACTGGATTGTTTGGTAGTGTTTTGGTGATAAGTTGTATGAGTTCTTTATAAATTTTAAGTATTAACCCCTTATTGGATATATCACTAGCAAATATCTTCTCCTGATCCAAAGGTTGTCTTTTCTTCTGGATGATGATTTTGTTTGCCTTTTATTTTTTTAAATAAAATGCAAATTTTCTGGGAGTCATATTTACTACTATTCCTAACAACTTTCAAAAATCATAAGAAAAAAAATTGGAAGTAAAGGGAGCATTGAGACTGAATTACAGTCTTTCCAAGAAGTTGTTGCTGTTGATCATAAATATGTTTTATTATTAGAAATTTTTCTTAATGGTCTCTATTATGAGAGGAATATGTGTTCACTTTATCAAAATGAGAAAACCCACTCATATTGTGTGTGTGTTTATGTGTGTGTGTGTTTGCTCCAGTTTCTGAGAAGAAATATCCTTTGCAGACATACTAGACAAAATTATATTTTGAAATATGCTTATATGTAACAGTATTTACATGTTACCCCTCACCCCCCCCCCCCCGGGTTGATTTGGTTCATCTTCTAGGTTGAGAAGTGCAAGTGGGGTTAACCTCTTTGGCAAGACTAATCAGTTGTTAACTTGATCAAAATTAAGGAGGACTACTTCCTGGTAATTCATTATTTTTTTGTGCCATCCCTAGCTATGAAAGTCAATTTTCCTCACAAAAGTTAACCATTTGTAACAATGATGCTTAAAAATCAAGCTTAGATATACTGGAGGGAAGGGACTTGTTAAAATTGAGGAATAGATAGATAGGGAATTAATTCTCCCCATGTCCACAAAATATAAATTTATCTTGAAGACCTAGAGTAAAAATAATCCTGATGGTTTAAAACAACATGTTATTGTGGATACTGTGTAGGGTCATGGGTATGTGGGTAACATGATGAGGAGATGGATTTTAACAGGCATATCTCTCACAAGAAATTCCTGGGATTCTCTTATGAATTAACACTTTGCAGAGTGAAATTTCAAAAATAATATAAATATCAATATGGAAAAATCTAGAATTGACTTTGAAAAGGACTCTTGATTATACAAATGTATTCAATTTATACAAGTTCCCCTACATCCATGGTCGGCAAACTGTGGCTCGCAAGCCACATGCAGCTCTTTGGCTCCTTGAGTGTGGCTTTTCCACAAAATACCATGGCCTGGGTGAGTCTATTTTGAAGAAGTGGCATTAGAAAAAGTTTAAGTTTAAAAAATTTGGCTCTCAAAAGAAATTTCAATCAATGTACTGTTGATATTTGGCTCTGTTGACTAAGGAGTTTGCCGATCACTGCCCTACATGGTCAAAGCATAATAGCCAAGCAATACTAAATTAGAAAAAAACCCATGGGCAAGAGTAGGACATCTAGCAGGACCAGAGTTTAAGGCATATTCCTGAATTTAAACATACAGTTCAAATAACGATCTAAAATTCCATGTGATTATCCTTTCTGTTGCAGTTACAAAGAACAAGACATATAAGGGCTAATTTAACATCAAGAAATTTAATAATGAGCCCTAATTGGTTTGGCTCAGTGGATAGGGCGTCAGCTTGCGGACTTAAGGGTCCCAGGTTCGATTCTGGCCAAGAGCATGTACCTTGGTTGGGGCACATTCCCAGTAGGAGGTGTGCAGGAAGCAGCTGATTGATGTTTCTCTCTCATTAATGTTTCTAACTCTTTCCCTCTCCCTTCCTCTCTGTAAAAAATCAATAAAATATATATTTTTTTAAAGAAATTAACAATGAGATGTGCCACTGCCTGTAGTGACAAGCATAACGAGGTGTTGAGGGGAAGACACTTACATTTGTTTTGTACATGGAAATTTCTCACGTTAGGGAATTTGTAACAAATTAACGAAATGAGAGTCCCCTGTTTTTTAGGAGAAATTATGATTATTTGTTTTTGTTGTTGTTGTTTAAACTTCTTTACAAGTTATTGATTGACTATTCACTTTCTTGATTGATAACCTCTGTATCTGATTCTAAAGACTTAGCCAACATAAAGTGGGGCAATCACATTAAGTAACTCCTGGTTTACCTGTCAATTCTTTTTAGTGATTATATCTGTTCTCTGAGAAGATAAGAAATGTCAGATAATGAATGATCGTTGTGAAGTAACCATATCCTTTATGTTTACCCTAAGAAAAGTAAGACACCTGTGTAAGGCAGGCAATTGTGCACACATTTTCCCTCTTGAAAGCCAGCGGGTTCCTTGTAAGAAGGTAGAATAGAAGCAGTGCCCTTCTGGCCTGGATCTGGTGTCTGGGCAAACTGAAGAGGAATGGAGATTCTGCTCTGCAATGTTAATTGGTCAGCTGAAGGGAAACAAGGGAGACAGGGACATGGGCTGTCACTGTTGCCACCAGCTTTCAAGGATGTTCTGAAAATTAAAGAAAGGGAATAGGGGATGAGAGTAAGAGATCGCTTATTGCTATCCACTTGTCAAAAGGTACAACCATAGCAGGAAGTTCAGGCGGTACGGGGGTGCTAAAGAAGTTCAGGTTATATCAAGAAAAGGCATTGCAGGCTGGACAGCAGGCACTAAAAAAGCAAGAGGTAAGAGGAGACCTTGTCTAGGATTCTTAAGGCTGTGACACTGCTGTCTTTCTAACTCATTTGAATATATTACTCATCTCTATATCAGATTCTAAAGAGCTAAGCTAAAATGAAATGAAACATAAAAAGTTCAACTGGTAAAACTGCAGGAATTCTACAAACTACTTGGCTGGATGAGGCTTAGACATGATAGCTTGCAAATTTAGGCAACCCTTCACCACCTGCCTGGCTATAATGTGCTTGGGTTCAGCAGAGTCAAAGAAAAGATTTTGAATTGTTTTGATCTGGGTTCAGACATATGTTGATGGGGTGTAAGTAAGAGCAATAGAGGCCAGATTGTGGAAGAAACAATCCCTTTGAAAAAATCATAATGAGAAAGAAGTTCTGCAGAGTGGACCAGATTAAATAAAACAGGTCCAAAGAAAGGGTAACAGTGTGGCCAAGTACAGTGTGAAAATGGACTTAAATCCATCCTGATCTAACCCTAAGAGATATCCTATTTGTGCTGAGAAAAATGAAATGTTGGGTGGTTGTGGGATAAGAAAATGACTAGTGGAAGATGTGCAGACTAAATAAAAACCCATAGATCCAAAAGTATGCAAGAATGTCAGGGAATTCAAGGTGAAGCACAGAGACTAGAGTTTCTAAAGTTTTGGAGGTTAAAGGCAGTTAAGGACCACCAGTCCGGTGGCCTGAACACCGCAGTGGTAATATGCTGGGACAGTGCTGGAAGCACCACAGGTGTCAATCTGGGCAGCAACTGAGCATAGAAACGGTGCAGCTAGTGGTATAAAGAAAGGGAAGGTGTTGAGATTTAGTCAACTTGGAGGGATTGATATAAAACATCAAATTAGCATTATCTAAGATTCAAAGTAGTGTTTTACTAGTATATGGATATAGGGTGTGTTATTGGAAAACAGGTTGTATTAGTCTGTTAAGGTTTCCAACACAAAATACCACAGACTGGGAGGCTTAAACAACAGAATTATTTTGTCTTAGTTCTGGAGGTCAGAAGATCAAGATCAAGGTGCCATCAGTGATGTCTGATGAGGAGTCTCTTCCTGGCTTGATATGGCTGCCTCCTTAATGTCCTCACATGGCCTTTCTTCTGCATTCAAGAGTCTCTTCATCTTCTTACAAGGATACCAGTCTTATTGGATTAAGGCCCTCTCTTGTGATTTCACTTTAACTTAATTATCCCTTTAAATATCTACCTCCAAATATAGTCAAGTACTGAGTTCAGACTTCAACATATGAATTAGGGGCTGGAGACACAACCCACAACACTAGGATAAAGACTAATTTTCCTGGGCTGTCCCACCCTTATGACCTCATTTAACCTTAATTACTTTCTTTAAAACTCTATCTCCAAACATGGGCACAGTGGGGGTTAGGACTTCAACATATGAATTATTGGAAAAAAGAATTTAGTCCATAACAAGGAGCCACGAATGATCTTATGAATGAACCTAAGAAATGGAAAAGCTAAAGTGTTCTATCTTGTCCCTACCTCAGAGCTAAAGATAATCATCCATCTTCAAGGATTTGTGTGTGACCTGAAAATAACAAAGGCTTGTTGGTTCAATGAAAAAGCCTGTTACCCCTCTGAGTTTCCAAGAAATGGTCTTGATTCACCTGTAGTCTAGTGGGTATTTAAGCAAAATAAGTATTCATCACTTATACCTACATTGTTTAAATAAAGTGAGACAGTATATGAATTCTAATCAATGAACCAATGAATTTTCTTTGACTTTGAGAAGCTGTGCTTGATCTCAGATTCATGCTTTTTTCCCTATTGCATCTAATTATTCAGAAGACACAGAAATAAAAATATGAATGTGGTATTTGTGTTTTGCATGATGGGTTAAAATTTGTACCATAATTTTTTGCAAAAAGACATCAAAATTTAAATACTCAATTGTTCTCCAATAATAAGTTGGGGAGCATGATTTTAGTGTGTGCCAACAAACTGAGTTGATGTGGCTCAAAGTACTTACCCTCCACATACTAAATGAATATTCAATATACTTGATTTGTTCTCTTTTAGTAAGTAACTAGCTCTCATATGTGGATAATAATATATCATTTATGTTGGGTTATAGGGGATATAAACCAATTCTGACTTAAAAAGAAAAGTTAGATGAAAAGAAAATTGTTATAGAATCGAGGACAAGTTTCAGGCCTTTGAAAGGACAAGATGCAACGTTTTAGAGTTCTAGGGAGCATTACCCAGTAGGCACTCTTTAAAATGCTACTATTGGGATAAATCACAACCCAAGCATCCAAATTTTCACTAAAATGAATCAGGTCAGCAAAACTTGAGCCAGGAGCCATTTGGTTAACAATTCCACTAAGACCACACATGATGAGAAAGTGATAGTTTTTCAAGGAAGATACAGAGTACTGTGATAAAAATGGAAATGAATGCTGGACAGGAAAAAGCAACAGATGTCCATTAGGAGAAAATGCCTGAAATATACCTATGTTGAACGTTGCCTATGGAAAAGTGAGAGTATGAGTATTACTCTCATAAGGGGAAGAGAAGAGAAAAGAAAAGGAAAAAAAAAGAAAAAGAAAAAGAAATAATAGCAAGAGATGTCTGCCTAGCTAGCTGCATTTAAACATTGGGTCAGTATGTTCTTCCTTTGGAGGATGTATATGCCCTTTCCTCATTTTGTACTGTTGTCACCGCCACTTTATCACCTTTCTGGTTTTCAGTATGATCTTCATTAATTCTTCATCTCCCCACAGATTTATTCCCCAGCCCCAGTGTCTCAATAATGCCAGAAATGCAGCAATGATGACTGAGTTTTAGTGTCTAGTGAAGCAGCAATCTTATTAATGTGGAAATGACATCCCAATCTAACCATTTTCTAAAATCTTGGTGCCCAGGTGCTCTAACTTTAGCTATGGTCACAAGACTCCATGTTAGTCTGAGTATATAGCTCTCAGCAAAAATGAATTCGTATGATGCCATCCATTAAGAAAAATCTAAGCACAGACTAAACAGCCTTTCAACTATGTTTGTTTGGGCACTTTGAAGGCCAGTCTGCTTTTGAAATGGCTCCCTTAAAGGCCAAATGGGGAAAAGCCAAGAGCTTTGGGCAATACTTCAAAAGTCAACAGCTGCTCTGCACTCCCAGTCAATCTCAATTTGCCACTTGGCTGCTTACTGATGAGCTGCTTGTACGAGTGTTTGATAGCCCCATAGTGTATTTCCTAGTTCACCCATTGGCTTGTCAGGCTTTGGGCAGATAATTTGGTACCCAAGAAGTTTGGCATCTTAGCAAAACAGCTTGTTATACGGGAAAGAGTATTTGATTGGAAGTCAAGAGTCCAATTTCAGGTTTGAAGTGTCCCTAATTACATAGGTGGTGTTGGGCAACTAATTTAAAGTATCTGGGCTTTGTTTTGTTGGTTTGTTGTTATTAACATTTTATTATGGGAATTTCAAACATATACAAAATCAGAAAGAATAATATAATTAATCCCATGTACCTCTTATCTACTTACAATAATTATAAATTTTGATTTATCTATACCCTACCTCAACTACTGGATTATTAAAAAACAAATCTCAGACTCATATCATTATGTTGATAAATATGTCAGAGTGTATCTCTAAAAGATAAAAAATATTTTGTTTTGCAAAAGTAATAATAATATTAGATACTAAAAATAATGTTAATTTAATATTATTTTAAGAGATCCAAATAGTCCCAGCCAATGTGGTTCAGTGGTTGAACATTGATCTTTGAACTAGGAGATCATGGTTTGATTACCAGTCAGGACACATTCCCAGACTGTATGCTTGATCCCCAGTAGAGAGCATGCAGCTGGCAGCTGATTAGTGATTCTCTTTCATCATTGATGTTTCTATTTCTCTCTCACTCTCCTTCCTCTCTGAAATCAAACCAATATTATACAGAGGTAATATGCAAATTGACCCTCACACCCTCCTGCCACAAGTTGGCCACCCACCTCGACATTGTCACAAGATGGCTGCCCCCACATTGTCACAAGATGGTTGGCAGGGGAGGGCAGTTGGGGGCAATCAGGCCTGCAGGGGAGGGCAGTTAAGGGTGATTGGGCCAGCAGGGGAACAGTTAGGTGTCAATCAGGCCGGCAGGGGAAAGGTTAGGGGGCTATCAGGCTGGCAGGGAGAAGAGGTTAGGGGCAATCAGGCAGGCAGGCAAGTGGTTAAGAGCCAGGGCCCCAGATTAGAGATAGTACAGCCTGGGCTGAGGGACATGTTCCAGGGCATGAATTTCATGCACCAGGCCTCTAGTATATATATTTAATATTTATATATATAATCCAGACAGGATTTATATCAGGTCCATAAAATTTTAATTATTTAATTATTTAAATGTTTATTAAATCTATCTTGAACTGCAGTTCTCCCTTTCCATCCCCACCCCCCTTGTTCTCTCTCTCTTCCTCTTTAACTCTACTCAGCTCAGTGATTTCAGGTACAAATTTTTGGTAAGAAGCATTCTTAGGTGGTTGTCTACTTCTATTATGAAACCTATAATGTCTAATTGTTTATCTTTTTTAGTTGTGAGCAGCCATTGATAATCAATGTCTAGATCCATTATTTCATAGTGGGTTGTAAAATAGTGATATGATAATTTTAGCATAACTTCTATATTTACTAGTTGGAGTACTTCTACAGCCAGTAACTTTCCCTTGCAAAGTATTTGGTTACCCTGCAGTATAGATACACAGAAAAGCAAGACAATTGTTTGAAGCTTTCCCTGTATTTACAAGTTTAAAAAAAAATTATTATTATTCTAATATCTGCCAAAGGAGAGCAATTAGATTTTGTTTTGCTGTTTAGGATCAGTATCGACTTCTGGACTTAAACATTTGATGTGTTTTAATGCATTTCAGTTACTATTCTTATTTATGCCCAAGTTGGCTAGTAGGAACCTCTTCAATTAGTTTAACAAGGGAAGAACACATAAAATTATTTATGTTCCGATTATTCAAACCCACCTGAAATCTAACTTAATGGAATTTCTACAACTAAAAATATAAAAAAGAAGCCACATTGAGACAAGAAGAGAGGTAAGTATGAAAATGATTGCTTCTGTAACACATGTGGCAGATAAAAGTCAGATGGGATATTTTGGCTGCAGAGATCCCTCTGAAGAGTGAGGGGTCCCAATTCCATATCAGGAACTCCAGCCTAGGATTCTAGTGCTGGGAAGAAAGTCCCCATAATTTGTGACTATTAAACCCAGCTGGGATTGTAGCTGAGTGAGAGAGAAGGCCTCAGGAGCCCCAGGCAGTTCCTCTTAAAAGTCCCATGCACAGACTTGCTCAGACTCACTCCCTCTGAGTTCCAGCACCAGGGGAAGCAGTTAAAAAAGCACCAGGGGACATCCAGGAAGGAACTAAAGGTATCTGGAATTGACAACAAGAGCTAGAGGGGCAGCCTGCTCCCAGACAGAAATGGTAGCAGAGGTCATTGTTCCTTTGCTGAGTGTTTCTCTCATAGTGCCAGCATGTGAGTGCCATAGCCAAGTCTCTGTCGGTTTTTCTAAGGCTGTTAGCCCTACCCTGATTCCCTAAGTCTCTGCCCCACCAACTTTCAGGCTCACCCAAGCTATTTTCCAGCGGCTTTTCCATACAAATGGTGATATAATTCTAGTCTTAGTTCATGCTCCAAACTTTCCTAATATCTCTCAGCATAATATGGCCTCTGTGAACCCTGTATCTCTTTCTAAGTGGTACCACACCCAACACTAAGGGGAACTAGCCTTGGCCTCTCCTGGGCACCTTGAAGCCCAGCACAAGTAGCAGCCATCAGCATATCACTTTGTAGTTCATGCTGGGTGACCCTGGGCAAAACAAAGGCAGTTTCTGACCTTGGAATGTAACTCCAGGGAGGCTCCAGGACCAGCCCACCTGGTAGATGGCTTCAGACCCAGTCAAAGCACCATGTGACCACCTCCATAGGCAACAGAGCCACAATGAAGTAAGACCTGCTTCATGGGTTGGGATCCTGCATAGCTGATCCTCCACAGTGGTCCAAGCAAGTCCTTGAACTAATTAGCCAAGGGGTAAATCCCTTCCATTGATGTGCCAACAGCAATCAAGGCTTAACTACAACTGGAGGGTGTACACAAGCCAATACAGGGGAAACCATACCTTAGAGTGCCCAGCTCAGGTGAATGTGAAGTGTGTGCCACTGGACCCTTCAGGACACCTACTTCATTAGGCCACTCTACCAAGCTCAGGAGATGTAGCAGTTCTACTTAATACATAGAAACAAACACACGGAGGTGGCTAAAATGAGGAGACAAAAAAACATATTCAAAATGAAAGAACAGAACAAAATTTAAAAAAAAAAGAAAAGAATTAAACTTAAAATGGAGACAAGAAATCTATTAGACACAGACTTCAAAACACTGATTATAAGGATGCTCAATAAACATAGAGGAAGAGTAGAAAACTTTAACATCATAAAAAAGGACATGAAAACCATAAAAAAGAACCAGTCAGAAATGAAATATGTACGAAGTAAAATGCAGAATAATTTACATGGAATCAACAGTAGGGTAAAGGAAGCTGATAATGAAATCAGCCATTTGAAATATATAGAAGTAAAAAACACCCTCTCAGAACAGCAAAAAGAAAAAGAATCCCAAAAAGTGAGGATAGTATAAGGGGCCTCTATTATACTATACTATTTGTATGCTTGATATATATTGGTACGGTATATCAAGCATACAAATAATCACATCATGGGGGTGTTGGAATAAGAGAGAGAGCAAGTTATTGAAAACCTATTTGAAAAAAATAATGAAAGAAAACTTCTCTAATTTGGTGAGGGAAATAGACATATAAGTCCAGAAAGTCCCCAGCAAGAGGAACCCAAAGAGGAACAAACCAAGACACATCGGTGTGGTGGGCATTTTCTCTGTTTTCCGCATCCCACACGGAAAAATGACAGGTTCCTGAGTGGAGGAGCTGGGGATGAAGAAATTAGAGAAAGAAAGAGAAAGGGGTAGAAATAGATCCATAAAGCTGGGCATTAAGTGGGTGCCATCTCTCTGATGGAGAGACAGTCACACTCACCACACACAACACAGCATATTTATTGGTTTCCAAAGGGGATTTTAAGGTCAAAAGGAGTTTAGGGTGTGCCCAGATCCTATTTATCAAGATCTGGGTAAGCTCCTCATTTTTGGTACAAGATTTAGCATATCAAGATCTGGGTAAGTCAAGGTCCTATTTGTTCCTCACTCCAAACACATGGATAAAGATAAGATAATAGGATTCTGCCAGTGCCCTTGGGTTCAGCTGATAAGAATTAAAAGAATGTCCATGTGCCCTCTTGGCTCTCTACACATCAGAATTAAAATACAAAAGGTAAAAGAGAGCAGCAAGAGAAAAACAGTTAGTTACCTACAAGACTGTCAGGTGATTTCTCAACAGATATATTGCCAGAAGGGATTGATAAGAAATATTCAAAGTGGTAAAAAGCAAGGACCAGCTTCCAAGATTACTCTACTCAGCAAAACTATCATTTAGAATCAAAAGACATATAAAGAAGTTCCAGACAAGAAAAATCTAAAGGAGTTCACCACCACCAAACCAGCATTACATTAAGTGGTAAAGGGTGTTCTTTAATAAGAAAAAGAAAATAAAAAACTAAGATATGAACAATAAAATGGCAATAAATCTATCAACAATTGAATATAAAAAAACAAAAATAGTTGAACAAGCAGAATAGAAACACTCATAGACACAAAGAACATTTTGATGGCTTCTCGATGGGAGTGGGATTGAGTGGTTGAGTGATAAGAGTGAAGGGATTAAGAATTATAAATTGGTAGTAACAGAATAGTCATGGAGATGTAAAGTAAAGCATATGAAATGCAGTCATAATATTCTAAAAACTATGTATGGTGTCAGATGGGTACAAGATTTAACCTGATGATCACTTAATAATTTATATAATGTCTAATCACTGGATTGTATGGTTGAAACTAATACAATATTGAATGTCAACTATAATTGGAATATAATAAATGATTTTTAAAAAAGTTTCACAATTGCCGAAACCGGTTTGGCTCAGTGGTAGAGCGTCGGTTTGCGGACTGAAAGGTCCCAGGTTCGATTCTGGTCAAGGACATGTACATTGGTTGCGGGCACATCCCCGGTAGGGGGTGTGCAAAAGGCAGCTAGTCAATGTTTCTCTCTCATCAACGTTTTTAGCTCTCTATCTTTCTCCCTTCCTCTCTGTAAAATATCAATAAAATATATATTTTTAAAAAAGTTTCACAATAATCAGCTGTATAGAATAGAATTTTAAAATAAAATACTTTTTCATGAAGTAAAATAATATATAGAATAAAATTCTCAATGTTCATAGAAGACATATAAGCTTTGTAGAAAATCCAGAAGGATTCATAAAATACTCCTGCAACAAATAAACAACTATAGCAAAGTTGTAGGCACAATGTTAATATATAAAACCAGTCACTTTCCTATATACTAGAAATAAAAAAGTAAAATTTTAGATTAAAAATGCAATACCAGCCGAAACTGGTTTGGCTCAGTGGATAGAACGTTGGCCTGGGGACTGAAAGGTCCCAGGTTCGATTCTGGTCAAGGGCATGTACCTTGGTTGAGGGCACATCCCCTGTAGGGGGTGTGCAAGAGGCAGCTGATCGATGTCTCTCTCTCATCGATGTTTCTAATTCTCTATCCCTCTCTCTTCCTCTCTGAAAAAATCAATAAAATATATATTTTTTAAAAATGCAATACCACTCACCTTGCAAAATGAAATATTTAGGTATCAATCTAATTCCCAATATAAAATAACTAGAGGCCCAGTACATGAGATTTGTGCACTGGTGGGAGAGAGTCCATCAGTGCAGCCTGAACCCTCTTATAGTCTGGGACCCCTCAGGGCATCCAGACATTCCTCTCGCAGTCCGAGGCTCTCATAGTCCAGGACCCCTTGCTCCTTACCACCTGCCTTCAGTGAAGGTTGGAGAGGCTCCCACCACTGCTGCTACGCTCGCCATCTGTGAGCCTGGCCTCTGGCTGAGCTGAGCTCCCCCTGTGGAAACACACTGACCACCGTGGCAGCTCCTGCTTTGAGGGTCTTTTCCCTGGTGGTCAGTGCATGTCATAGTGACCGTTTGGTCGATTTGCATATTATGCTTTTATTATAGAGGATCAGGTAATAATCTAACTAAATATATGCATGGTCTTTATAGGGGAAATGAAAAATTCTGATAAACAAAATGAAGGAACTAAATAAATGAGATTTTTCTTCATGTTCATGGGTGGGAAAACTCAATATTGTTAAAGATATCAGTTATTTCTAATTTGATCTGTAGATTTAGTGCAATCCCCAACAAAACCTAGAAAACTATTTTATGAATATGAACAAAGTGATTCTAAAGTTTTATGGGGAGCTCTGGCAGGGTAGCTTAGTTGGTTGGAATGTTACCACTCTATTTATTACAGGTTCAATCCTCAGTCAGGGCACATAGAAGAATCAACCAATAAGTGCATAGTAAGTGGAACAACAAAAATTCATGTTTCTTTCTCTCCTCCTTCCTCTCTTTCTCTAAATCAATAAATAAAAATTTAAAAAGTAAGGAGGTTTTATGGAGAGACCAAAGACCCATAATATCTAACACAAATTGAAGAACAAAGTTGGAGGACTGACATTACATGACATTAAGACAAATAACAGTTTGAAATTTCTGCTCCACAAAAGATATCTATGGAATGAGAAGTCAAGCCACTGATTGGGAGAAAATATTTGCAAAAGAAGTATCCGAAATATAAGAAGAACTTTTAAAACTCAATAAGAAAATAAACAACCTGATTAAGATGAAGAGGAAGACAAAGTGGAGGAGAGAAAGGTGAAGAAAGAAAAAAAATAAAACATTATAACTGGCACGAAGGCAAAGCAAAAACAACCCTTCTGTTTCTGCAGTGCTGAATGTGGGACCGGACACAAATCCATGAGACTTTCTTTAGTGCTCTTTTAATTTTTTATTTCACAAACTAATAATACAAAAAAACCTTAACTCACAAGATGTCAAATTGTGATGATGACCCTGTTTAAATTAAGTCTGAGGGATAAAAGTAAGTATAGGTTTTTTCATTTTGAAAGCACTCTTAAAGCATTCAGGAAAATGTACTTACGCATAACATCTTCATTCTTAGTGACCCTGGCTAAATGATGTGTGATTCTAACTTCCTCCTTACTTAAATTATAAACTATTATGTATTCTGACATGATGGAATATGCGCCATTTCAAATGAGCCCAAGATAAATGGCCTATTTTCAAGTTAAGCTTCCTATATTTGAAAGAAGACAACAACCTTGGACTAGGACTCAATCCCAGGGCAGAAAGACTGATGTTTCACATATTCTAAATATCCTTGAGTTGAAGGCAATGGAGTTTGCTATATATTATAGTATTTGAGGGTGTATGTGAGTGTTTTAAATGTTCTCCATGGTTCAGTATTATTAAGTTCTGATCTAGCCAGTTGATGCATCCTGTCATCAACCTGGCAGGAAGCCTTTGGAGAGCCATTTGTCCCTGGATCCAAATCAAATATGCACCCTGACAGTTAAAAAATATTTTGTTAGATGAAATGACTGAACCGTCTTTGACAGGACTGCCGAATGAATTATGACATCGGTTGACCACATTGGGCCCTGGGGCAGTATTACTGAAAAGAAAAAGACAAAAATCTGGTCTTTCTAGTGACTGATCTTAGGCAGAACAAATGCATCATTCTTTCTGTTAGGAATCTTAGCTGAGGTCCGAGGTTCTTGCACTCTTTTATATTGGAACTTAACAGGGTAGAGTTGTTGTTTGTCATGTGTATTATTTGAAGGGGTCTTTACTTAGAGGTACATAACATTGTGAAACTCAGCAAAGTTGAGGTTTAATGGAAAGAGGAGGAAAAAAATAGGAAACTGACTCACCTGTGTTCAACAGAATAACCGCTTATTAGGCTCTTACTCTTATTTTATTTTTAAATTTGTTTGTATTTTTTTAAAATATTTTTATTGATTTCAGAGACAAAGGGAGAGGAAGAGAGACATAAACATCAATGATGAGAGGGAATCTTTGACCAGCTGCCTCCTGCATGCCCATCTTGCATGGGGACTGAGCCTGAAACCTGGGCATGTGCTCTGACCAGGAATTGAACCATGAACTCTAGTTCATTGGTCGATGCTCAACCACTGAGCCACGCTGGCTGGGCTAGGCTTCTGGTCTTTTAAAATGGGAAAATAATAGCTACCTTTTGTGACTATTGTAAAGGATCAGTAATGGTAAATACTAACTGCCTCACATATTGTAGGCATTTATCAAAAAGATGGCTCTTATTATCATTATCTAACAACAGGCTTCTAAAATTGCTCACTTAAAGGCTTATGAGAACAAATAGATGAAAAAAATTGTATGTAAGACAAGGGGGTCAATCAACTGGGAAATACATAACCTACTTAAAGGCCTTCAAAAACAGCGACAGAATCACAAATAACAATTTTAGCGATGACAAATACACGGTATCAACCTTGCCTGTCCAGTGGTCTCTAAACATTAAAATTACTTCTACTCATGTAGTTAGGAAGAGAGCTCAGAAATTATGTTGCCTTTGGGCAACTTTATATTCCAGACATGCAAAAGAGCCTTTCACTCTTTTGCTTATTTAAAACAAATAGCTTCTAAATTCGTTTTAAGCTTTCCCTCCTTCCTTTGACCAACACAGTAATTCTACACACCCCAACTGTGTTTCACTGTTCCCCCGCTGATTCAGAAAATATGAATACGTATATTTATGAGGGGCAGGTTTGGTTTCTCTGGCTACCTGAGTCCCTGGGTAAGTCAACAGAAACTGAACTGAAGGGAAACAGACTGTGTCTCATTTCCCTCAGGTTTTGCTGTGTTGCTGTGATTTTTCTTCAGGTCCGAGGCCCGTGGAACTATGGGAATGACCCTGACTTTTCAAAGAAAAAGACTTACATTTTAGTTTTATTGAATTTCTTCGTATTGTATTATTCATCTGCATTTTACTTTAGGAAAGTTCTGGAGAATACAAAGATTTTACCCATGGGGAAAAACTGCTTAAAACCATTACTTGGTTTTGAGTGTTTTTCCTCCCCCGCCCCCCCCCAAAAAAAAAAAATGGTTTTCCTCCTGAAACTACTTGGGAAGTTTCCCTTCTTGCAAAAGATGGGCTTTCTGAAAAATTTCCATTGGCAGGAGTCCAATGCCATAATGACTTTAAATTAAACCCTCAAGTGTTTCCCTTTCTTTTTCTTGGGGCCATAAGCAATTCTTTCCTCTGAGTGTTAGATTCAGTTTAACTCAGCAAGTTTCCAGAAGCGGCCCACAAGGCTACCAAAGACAGACATTCAAACTTTCAGCCGTGAGAGATGCTGTTGGGACGTGGCCTTTAATATGTTGAACACTGCCCACCCTAAATCCCCCGTGTCCAGCCGAGTGGGGACACAGCCCTTGTGGAGAGAGAAGGGGTTGGGGGTGCCTCCAGGAGATCCTGGGGACAAAGTGATCCTGTTTTCCAAAGTTTGGCATAGGACTGGTAAGGAATTTTAGGCACGTGTGTAAAATTACTACCTAAAATCTTTTCTGAGGATAAAACATTGATCAGATCAAATATTCTAATGAAATAACTCATAATTCAAGACTACCATGCTGGTTCAGTACATTCAAGACATTTGCATTTTTCCACTGTATTTCACCCTCTAAATATATAACAGAACAATTTTATAATCTGAAATAAGTATGCAAGTCTACCAGCTGTAATTATTCTAATTTTACTCAATTTTGTCAAGCAGTGTTTCTACAGGGCACCGGAGATTACTTGGGGTAATCCCACAAAAGGAACCTCCACAATCGGAGGGAAACAGCAGCTTTTCTCACCTTCTCTCCAGCCCAGTCCTTCTCCACCCCCAGCCCACCCAGACTCAAACACATGGGCTCTGATTAAGATAAAAAAATAAAGCTCAGCCAGTGTGGCTCAGTGGTTGAGCCAAGGAGTCATCAGTGCAATTCTGGGTCAGGGCACATGCTCGGATTGTGGCCTCAAACCCCAGTAGAGGAATGCCAGAGGCAGCCAGTCAATGATGTTTCTCTTCCATTGATGTGTCTTTCT
Organism: Pipistrellus hanaki; assembly: GCF_964339955.1. Taxonomy (NCBI): domain Eukaryota; kingdom Metazoa; phylum Chordata; class Mammalia; order Chiroptera; family Vespertilionidae; genus Pipistrellus; species Pipistrellus hanaki. The sequence goes on along the minus strand of NC_140506.1, from coordinate 66,923,801 downwards.
ATCCCTCACTCTTCCCCTCCCTAAAAATCAATAAAAACACTGTTTAAAAATCTATGTATCTGAAGAACAAAAGCTTCAGTCTAACCAAAGTACTAAACCTGGTGAGACAGGGACATTTTAAAAGGCAGAATATTGTGGATGCCACAAGTGAAAAGTCAAGCTTGCTCCTTGGAATTGCTTGGCTGAAAATTGCTTTCTCTTCTCCAGGAGGAAGGAGATCAGATATGACTCCCAAGCCTGCTGTCAAGCAATTTGTTCAAGAGTCTCTCAGCCCTTCACTGTGTGTTCCTTTAAACTTGGGCTTTTTTTTTTTGTAGCTCAATTGCCTTTTGGTTGAGTTGTGTTACTGACCATTTGAAGACATCTCTAGTTCCCTGTGCTTTGGCAATTAAAACTTACAGATGGGTCTCGTGATTCCTGCCATATAGAGGTGATAACATTTTTGTATTCTATTGAGGCTACACAATTTAGCATAAGCCTACTTTCATTTCCCCTCACCTTATATATAAGCTCCATTAGGCTACTTTGTAGAGGCTAAATATGAAAGGACAGTGGTACTACTGTTTTCCTAACCTGTTACCAAGATCACAATATTTTAACAGAAATGAAGACCCAAATGCAAATTCCCATTCTCTCTGTGTAACATTTATGCAATAAAGAATGAATTGAGTACATGATTTTTCATTTCTGGAGTACGAGGGCTGGTAATACATGAGCTGCGAGAAGCAGGCATTAATCTATCTTGCTGCTAAGAAATGAAATGTCACTGAGAGGAACTTGTTCTTGCCAGCACACTCTTTCATGGAATTCTCCATTTAAAAAAAAAAAAAAAAAAAAAAAAGGCAGAGAAGAAAGTAATTCTTTTCCCAGTTGCACTATGTCACAGCACATCCACCCTCTTTCGAGTGTTCTGATTTAGTTCCTACACATAGAGTACAGAAGCTTCAGTTTTTCAAGGAGACCTCACCAGATTTCATTTTTCACACAACATTGGTGATTTAAAAAAAAAAAAAATGAAAAGAAAAGCAAAGGACCAAAGGAAATATTTCTTCAAAAGAACACTTTTCTAATTTTGTTTCTCAATAGCTGTTGTATTTCTGGACTGACATCTTACTTGCTATGGATATTGGGTGGTGTCATAAGGTGTATGTGGGTGTGCTCATGTGCACATATACCTGATCAATTTTATTCCCTCTGGTTTTAAATTAATTATTTCTCTAGTGAGTTGGTATCACAAATACTATTAGTAATAATAAAGTGCTTTAATATAATAGGTGATGGAAAGCCTGAGGACTGTTTGTTTAGTTTTTAGAGGCACTGTCATTTTTTCAATATTTTCCTCTTCAAAATAATAGACAATACCATTCCTTGTTCTGGTAGGAATGTAAAAATACCTTTATTTCACACCACCTGTAGTCTTTGACAACGTCATTCAGACTGTTAGCACCCCTTTGATTGGATATTGCTTTGGGATGGTGAGGAATAAGTAGGACCATCTAAAGTTGATAGCATTATACTTTAAATACAAGTGGTATTCAAACCTGTTCTGACAGCAGAATCCCTTCCCCCAGTTCCTTGTTAATGAAACTGAAGCAGAGCTCTGTGCCACGCACTCTTTCTTTATACATCGGGTCCTTTGAGAAGAGGCTCCTCAGAGCCTAGGGCCTTGTTACCTCTCTGTCCCCAAACAGAATGCTTGCTAATTTTTAAACTCAATCACTTTTTTGATCCTCCGTAATAAATGTGAAACATCAGGATAATAATAAAGAAAAACATTTTAGCAGCTCTAACAGGAGGTGACCTTGAATACCCTTATGAAGGGGAGCTAACCTTTTTCCACCTTTCAGAACATTATTTTTTGTTTTTCAATCTTGACAGACACGTGTGTTTCTTAATGGAGAATTTCTCTACATGCCTTTCACCACCTTCCATCCATAGAGAAGCCAATCTATTCAAGTCAGTTCTTGTCATCCTTAAGGTAAGATTGGCTGGGATCTTATTATGAGGTTGGTTTGGATGAACTACTATATCCTACTATTTTAGTACTTATTGTTTTTAAAGTAGTATTTTATTTATATACAACGAGGAGTAATAAGAATATTGGAGTCAGAGTCAGAAAACTTGGAAATTGCTATGACAATGAAATATTTGTGAAATGTCTTTGAAAATGTGATGCATTATTCTTTGATTTATTAAAAAAAAAAATTCATTGAGGGCCTACTTTATGCCTGGCACTGTTATAGGCACTGGGAACACAGCAATGAACAACAATACAGGCATACCTTTGCGATATTGTAGGTTTGGTTTCAGACCGCAATAAAGAGTCCCATAATCTCTGCTGGTAGAGAGTCTTGCCTTCAACTTCTAAAAAAATGCAATATCTATGAAGCACAACAAAGTGAAGTGCAATAAAACAAGGTATGCCTGTATCTCTCCTCATAGAGCTTACATTTTAATAGAGACAAATAAATCAATAGATTTTCTATTGTTACTGTTTTTGTTACATCATTATCACCACTGTTAAATAGAGCAGTTTTGCTCATTTGTGCCGTGCTTATCATTTGAATTGTGAACACAGAGTTTAAAGTTTAAAGGTGAAGACTTGGGTTTGTGCCCTGACTCCTACCATTTGGTACTTGGACACATCCACAAGCAAATCCTTTCATCTTGTCAAGGACATTTCCTTGTTTGTGAATGCAGGAACAATGATAATATTTAACTCACACAAGTGTTTTAAATATTTTTAAAATATGGAGGACGTGCTTTGCACATTTTAAAGTATTGCATAATACTACACATACTTAGTCCTATCATTGCTAATATGGTGTTTTTTTAAAAGAAGCACAATACACTACTTTCCTTGCTTCGTCTAATTAGGATATCTCTTTATTTCTAAACATATGTTTTAAAAAAATTAAATAAACAGAAGTGTCCACTGTTTCAGATAACACGAATTGTGTTTATGTGACAGCATTTAAGCTACCTGCACAGCCAGAGTAAATGACAACTATTCACATATCAGTTCTCCATTGTTCTGATTACAAGCTTATACTAGTACAGGAGGATGATTCATGGTTTACTTGCTTTTCAAGTCACAATTGCAAGCAGCATCATTTGTCTTCTATCAGCAATTCATATGTAGCCCAAGAATCCATGCACTGATGTATGTCACATAATTTCTAATCTTGGGATGGGCCCATTCAGATGGTGACATCTCCACAGTAAATGATGTAGGTAGCCTTTTAAAATAAAAGCAAAAAAAAAAAAAAAAAGCTTTTATTTAATCTATTTCATCTCATAATTATGTCACCCAGTGAGATAGTCTTGCTCAATACTAGGTGCAGAGTAGTTTCTTCTATCACCTCTGTCCACTGAATATCGTAGCACCTAAAACTGTGTGTTTATATTTTATACATTAAAAACCTACCCAATTCTAAGAGAACCAATGGAAATGTATCTTATTGTTCACCAGTTGAATAGAAGTAGAGAAGTTAGAGGACATTTTAGGGTAATTTGGTGATATCCTGGGGAGACTTTGGGGAGACTGGGATGAGGGAATCATAATTTGAATGTTCTACAGGTTGAATTTGAGATGCTTTGTGTGTAGTGGTTACATAAAAGATCCGAAGCTCACTTGTGAGTTCATATATAGGAGACAGTTGAAATTATGAGAATGGATAAGATCTCTTAGTGAGAGAATACATAGTAAGATAAGGAAAAATATGTTGAAACAAACTATTCCACTGTATGGATATGCCACAATTTGTTCACTTATCTGTCAATTGATGGACATTTGGGTTTTTTTCTCTGCTGGATTTTATGAACAATGATGCTATAAACACTCATATTTTATTTAAAGTTAAGTTTAATTTCTCTTGATTACATACTAGGAGTGTATTTGCTAGGCTATGTGATAACTCTGTGATTAACTTATGGCTGTGATTCCTCCAATGGGTTCTCATTCCCCCTAAGTAAAACCAAAATACTTGCAATTATTATAAGCTCCCATACAGCATGGCCCCATATAATCTACTTTGGTTTTATTTCCTACTATAATTCTCCCTTTGTTCACCCCCTACTCATCCATTGGGTGGTCCTTGAAGACACCAGTCAACTCTCTCTAAATAGCTATTTCTACTTCCTAGAACAGACTTCCCAAGGTTTGCTCCTGATTCCCTCATATCTTTATTCAGATGTCTCCCTTTCAGTGAGGTAGTCAACTCTCCCTGACTGCTTTTCCTGCTTTTTCAGTGTGTATTTGTATTTTTGTTCCTCAAACTTATCACTATTAAATGAACTGTGCAGTTTATTATTTGTTTTATATCTGTTTTCCCCACCAGAAAGCTAGCTCCAGGGAGGCAGGAATTTTTGGATTTTGCTCAATGCTATTTCCCCAGGGCCTAGACCATGATAGTAGGATTAGAGAAGCATTCGGTGAAGGAGTGGTTGAAAGATTGTGTGGAGCCTGGCATATACTGGAATAGGTAGAGTAGTGAATGGGAATGAGGACCAATCACTGTGAGTAGATGACACTTCCAGTAAGTCTGAGAACAAGAGAGGGGTTGAATATATACATATCTCTCTGTCTTCCCTCCTGTTACTGTGGATGAAGGGTTCATGCTCCTAACTGAGGCCAGCTCTCCACATGTACCCAGGGCCCCGTTGAGAGAAAAAGGTTTTCCTCTGCCAGCTTAGGTCCAGCTAGTGAGGGGCTTGAAAAGTAGGTGGTAATAGAGCAACTGGAGAAAGGACAAGGTTTATTTCACACGTGTACCTGGGAGTTATTTAGTGATGAGTAACTCACTGAAGAGCTCAAGGTTTAGGTCAACATGATAACAGAAGCCAGGTTAGGCTTCAGTGGGAAGGTATGGAAGCATCTGTTGGACTTTTTGTTGCTAATGGAAATAGGCAGTCTTTCTCCTTCCCCGCTGAGTATTTCCCCTTCTGGAGGAGGAGGGGCATGGCCGCTGCATTCTTCCTGGTGCTAATAAGGGTCAGTCTTCTTTCAAACAGGAAATTCCCTCAGAGTGGGGGGTCAATGACAGCTGTATTTTCCGGAGCTTCTGCTTGTTTAGATAATGTTTCTTTCATGGCTGTTGTCTATTCAGATGTTTTCAGTTTAAAATAATCTTCAGACCTCTTTGGTGGGCTGCTAATGTCTTCAGTCCGTTCCCCTTAACACGGTGCACACTCATAGGGCACCATTCACATAGCCAACATGAGGTGGTCCCCTTGGAGCTGAGTGTGGCACAGGGCCCTGCTGAGGACCTCACTTCTATAGAAGTCTCCACCCAGTACTGCATCACCAGTTACATACAAACATGCGAATTCTCCAAGTTTTAAATAAAACAAAGAAGAGCCTTATTTTTAATGAGAAATTTTGAACACATACTGGGTATTTGATGATACAGAGGAATTACTGTGAATATACTCACAGGAGACCCTGGGCCTCAGGCAAGAACAGGAGACCACGCAAATGCAATAAACACAGAAGGCTCTCTGTTCATCCTAATTACAAAAAGTCCTGCAAGCCAGGGATCAAGCCAGGGATCAAGCCTGCACAGTGAGGAAGAGAAAAAGTAGGATTTAGACCAGTGGAGGACCTGGATGGAGAAAATGAGGCCACGGCCCCGGGAAACTGCCCTGAGACTGCCAGGGAGGCATCTCTGTGTGCCCACAAGTAAAACCCAGAGACTCTTTGGATCAAACATTTAAAATGGGGGTGCATATACAGAAATACATAAAAAAAATATTTTGTTTCCAGAAATAGTTGGCTTAATTTTGAAACCTCTAGGCTAGTGTTTCCCAAAGTGTGGTACGCGTACCCTCAGGGGTACAGAAAAATTTGGTGGGGATACACGTTGCACCAGAGTTTGGTGGGGATATGCACTGCACCGTGCTTAGCTGCGCCTAATTCTATGTTCTCATGAGTACGAGGGGTACTCAGCGTTACAAAAATTATACAAGGGTTACACATATGTCAAAAGTTTGGGAAACACTGATAGTTCTAGTTTTAATCCAGTATATCATGGAAAATAAAGTATCAAAGACTTGGAGAACTAGGTTAGATATTCAATCCTCAGCATTGACTATATCATCTGCTAGACTAGAGGAAAATAACATTTGGAATAAAAAAGTAAGCATACATATAATCAGCTAATTTGTCAGATTCACCAAATACCATATCAATGTTTTTAAAATCCAATCCCTAGGCCATTCTCAGATTGAGAACAAAAATAAAAACACCAGCACTTACTTCTATAACCTACTTAATATTGACAGTCGCGGACACTCGTAAACACAGCCGTGACATTGCCTATCTGACACCTCTATTTGTCTTTCCTTATACAAAGCTAGCTTTCTATTAATTTCCTACTTAATTCAATGTGTTTCTATAGATAGATATCATCAAAGCAAAAAAAAAAGATGATTAGAAAAAAACAACTGTGTTATGATTGTTGCTATCGTGTTACTGTGCTTCTCCTTGATGGATTAAATTATAAAAGCCACAAAATGTCAGTGCATTACTAATTCCTGGAAGAGTGACTACCGCAGAAAGGCAAAGTAACAAAACAATTGCCAAGTTGGAATTCACAGACAATGAGAGGCTGCTCTAACTCACTAATTCACCTTGGGCTAATGTCCTACACTGCTGGGTTTACTGAAATAAATATATCTACTGGGCCAGTCCCGGGCATAGGCATGCCAGGCACGGTCCCTCCTTATAAGAGGCAATTGGCAGTGGGTGAGACGGATACTATTGTGTAATAAAGAATGTGGCTGGCTTTTGTTCCTGATTCTTGGAAGGAAGCCTCTAAACCCTTGGGATCTACCTTGAGAAAGGAGTGTCTTTGTTACTCATGCTGGGTGCATAGGCCCATGCCCAAATTTATACCAATGGGCTACCTCCTGGTGAGCCCCTAGATAATTTCAGGATGAGGGCTATCATGCTAAATAGAAAGTCCAACAATGTGATGAGAGGATTGAGGCTTTGAACCATGCGTTATAAGCCCAGTTTTCTAACCCCTGAGAAGGGAAGGCAGGGCTAGAGACTCGGTTTAATCACATGGTGAATGATTCAATCAATCCACCCTACGTAATGAATACCAAATAAAAACTCTGGACAGCCCTGGCTGGTGTGGGTCAGTTGGTTGGAGTATTGTCCAATGCACCATAAGGTTTTTGGTTCAATTCTCTGTTAAATCACTAAAACATATCCTTGGATGAGGATTCACATTTACGAAACAACAACTGGGCATGGGAAGCTCAAGTGAGCTTCCGATTTGTGATGCCAAGATGATACAACCTGAGAATAGAGAACATTTTTAGTGAACATTTTTGTTGGGACCTCACCCTGCGTGTGTCTTCATTTTTTCTAGTCCCAATCTGTACCTGTAATAATAAAATTAACCTAAATATATGCTTTGTGAATTCAGTGAATCATATGAGCAAATGAGGTGGTGAGAACCCCCAAATTCATGGCAGTTGGTCAGAAGTACCAGTGGCCCAGGAACCTGGAGCTTACCGCTGGGCCTGAAATGGGGGAAGTGTGGAGCTTGGTGCCCACAACCTGTGCTGTCTGACCCAACTCTGGGTAATGAGAGCCAGGAGCGCCTGGCAGATACGGAAAAACCTGAGCACCAGAGAGGCATGCTCTGAGGAAGTGCAGGGGGCACACAGAAGCACGGAGCTCACCCCTTCTCTAAGCACAAAGAAAGCTGTTAGCAATTATCATCTGAGATGACTCGAACAATGTTTATTTTGTAAAATTTGAAAGTATAAAAAAGAAAACAAAATAACCCAACCCAAGATAACCAAATCAAAGTTTATGTTTGGGGCACATTTTCTTCTACACATTTTGTATGGATTTTTATATACTTGAGGCAATATAACATATGCAATTGTTTTCATTTTCATTTAGTATAAGCATTATCTCTTTTTTTAAAAAATATATTTTATTGATTTTTTACAGAGAGGAAGGGAGAGAGACAGAGCGCTAGAAACGTCGATGAGAGAGAAACATCGACCAGCTGCCTCCTGCACACCCCCCACCAGGGATGTGCCCGCAACCAATGTACATGCCCTTGACCGGAATCGAACCCGGGACCCTTCAGTCCACAGACCGACCCTCTACCACTGAGCCAAACTGGTTCCGGCTAAGCATTATCTCTTGACATTAAAGGCTTATCACCAATTTTTATGTTAATGGCTGTATACCACTCTATCATATAGATATAATGCGGTTTATACACAGTAATCCCCTATTATCCACAGGGGCTGGGGCAGGCGGATACATTCCAAGACCCCAGTGAATACTGGAAATTGTGGATACCTTATTTTTCCTATAAATACATTCCTATGGTAAAGTTTAATGTATAAATTTGGCACAGTAATAGATTAAGACCAATAACTAGTAAAATAGAACATTATAACAATATACTGGAACAAAATGTGAATGTGGTCTCTCTCACTTTTGTACTGTACTCACCTCTTCACTTAAAGAGGCCCTTATTAAGTGAAATAAGATTTCTTGAACACAAGCTCTGTGACCCTGGGCCCTGAGACAGTGTCTGGTGGGCAGGTATTGTATGCAATACGGAGATACTGGGCAGAGGGATGGCACAGTCCTGGGTGAGATGGAGCAGATGATGCAAAAGTTCATCACACTACTCAGAACAGTGTGCAATTTAAAGTTAATGCCTTCTTTTCTCTGGCATTTCCCATTTAATATTTTGGACCGCGGTTGGCCATGGGTAACTGACACCATGGAAAGCAAAACTGTGGATAAGCAGTACTGCTTTTCCTAACTTTTTAAAAAATATATATTTTATTGATGTTTTACAAAGAGGAAGGGAGAGGGATAGAAAGCTAGAAACATTGATGAGAGAGAGAAACATCGCCTAGCTACCTCCTGCACACCTCCCACCAGGGATGTGCCTTCAACCAAGGCACATGCCCTTGACCAGAATCAAACCTGGGACCTTTCAGTCCGCAGGCCAATGCTCAATCCACTGAGCCAAACCGGTTTCGGCAGCTTTTCCTAACTTTGACACGCAGGTTGCTTCTGGGTTTTGATACAATATAATGCCAAGAGGAATAGCTTTAGGTATAAACCTTTGTCTACCCTTCCCATTATTTTCTTAGGATACATTTTTTGAAGTCTGGCATTATTTACTCGTCACTCTTAGAAAACCTTCCTGTGACTGGGCTCAGGCTGGAAGTAGAAGCGCTCAGGGGACTGCCTGTATCTCCTGGCAATCTGTTCCTGGCATTTTCTTTGGCCCCTTCATTCCTCTGATCAAAATTTAGCATATTCTGCGACCTCTTGCTTATTTTCCTCAGAGCACCCTTCTTCAGAGCAGTATGACAATATCATTGCAGGGTGCTCACAGAATAGCATAACACTGCACCCTGGGCACCAAGGTTCCTTACCTTCTTTGTTAGGGGCTTTCTCACAATATGCTGGTCGGCATTATCCTCTTTAGAGAGACTGGAAAGTTTACGAATTGTGCAAGCTCTTTGGGGCTGTTGGCAATGAGGCACAGTAGCATCAGTGAGTCCAGGAATATATTTCTCCCCTCTTTTTAAACCACTCTATTTTAAAAGCTAACCAAGTACGGCTGGTGTGGTTCAGTGGTTGAGCGTCGACCTATGAACCAGGAGGTCACGGTTCAATTCCTGGTTGAGGAACATGTCCGGATTGTGAACTCAATCCCTGGTGGGAGGTGTGTACAGGAGACAGCCAATCAGTGATTCATTCTCATCATTGATGTTTCTTTCTCTCTCTGGCTTCCTCTCCGAAATTGATAAAAACATATTTTCATAAAAATAAAATAAAAGCAAACCACCTTCCCATCCTCAGTATTTCCCTTGCTCACCTTCCCCGGTTCCTTTATTCAATAGCAGTTTTCCCTTTTTAAAGTCCTATAGAAATTGTTCATTGATATTTCTTCTTGTTTTCGTCTCCTCATCACAGCATAAAGGCAGGGGCTTTGTTTTGTTTACTGTTTATCTCAGTCTTAGACCCGTGTCTGGCCAATATTAGGCTCACAGTAAACATCTGTTGAGTGAATGAATGAGTGAATCAAGAAAAAAACATTATAAGCCTCTGACTTATTTAGAGTTCAGAAGGCAATTCCAAGAAGAGCCAAAAAACTAAACAGGGTAGACTCTGAGGCTAGATGTGGGCCCGGCCAGGAAGAGGGCACTGGGAGAAAGGAGTGTTTTTCTTCCTAATCCCTCTCAGGCTATTTGACTGTTTGTATCCTGTGCCTGCCTTACTGCGATAAAAACTTTCAGATACGCCAACATGGCTATAAAATCATAGAATGATAACAATACAGGGAGGCCGGCCAACAGCCATTTACTTTACAGTAAATTGCTCAAAATCTGTTTTGAGAGCAAACTATTAAATCTGCTAATGGTACATACAGATGGTACAAAACAATAAACTTCATTTTGGTATTGGGTGTCATTTTAAATAGAATCTCTTTTATCATGCTTTAAAGTGACTTCAATCTACTTATATGATTAAGCTTTATATTATTACATTAAGTCCCACATGTTTCGCAGTGGGTAGAAACTATACAGGGAGGGCATCATTCAAGACTGATATACAATGTGATTTCTGGATTCATAGATGTGGGTGGAGACAGAATAGGAGTAATTTTTCACAGATAACTGGCAGATGTGGATGCCTGCTAATTGAGGAGGGAGGAAGGGAAGAGAGGATGAACGCAACAAAAATAATTTTGTCTAAGGCTGGGAGGGACACATGTTCAAACAATTGCTTTTTCAGAGTCCTCGGGCTTGTTTCTATTCAGTGTTCGCTGCGCCTAAGAGAAGGCTGAGTCCCACATGGCAAAGTGCCATCTTTGTCAGTGCAAGAGCTGTTTACATTCAAGGCACATAATAAGTGCACTGTGAGGGGAAAAAAACAGTGTGAGGCCCATTATGGCTGATTAGTCCATTGTACACTGTTGCAACTAACATCTTCCTTGTGCTAAAAATAGTGGGAAGTCTCGGTCCGCCAGCAGCAGGATCCATCAGCACTGTCCTCTCTCGCCAGATCGCCAACAAAAGCTGCTTCTCACTCCCCACAAAAACACAAGGGCCACTTATTCACCTCAGGGTCCTCCAAAATAGGTAGCTTACATGAGCTGTTCAGCAACCTTAACAGCAGAGAGCATGCAGCTTCTAAAAACTAGACCTGTCTTCTCTGTAGCTTCCTTTTCTTAATCTATGCTCCATAGGAACATCATAAGAATCCATTGGCTGCTGTTAAACGTGCACCTTAACTGTTCCTTAATCATAGTAACAGTGGCATTAATGCATGTGTGGATGCTCCAGTCACCAGCAGCCTAAATAATTAAGTAAAATAAGGTTCTCTGTTTTTAAAGCCACATAAGCAGAAGGGAGTGGTAACAAACTCTGTGTCCCAGGTCATTTCACCAGGAAGTCAATAGCTCTCTGGTTGAAGGGGAGACAACAAACTGTTTTCTGTTCTATTGGAAGCCTGGCAGAATTTGCGTGGCAGTAATCCTAAATCCAGTGGCAATCTATTAAGAACTCAGCATTTCCAACCCTGAGACTCAACTGATAAGCACATTCTGTCCCCTCCCTGCCCTCGCCTGCCCCCTTTCCTCTCCGCCCACCCCCCCCCCCACCATTAATCCTCTTAAAGACTGCTAAGTAATGAAAGGGTGTGATGACAGAGTGTGTGTGTGTGTGTGTGTGTGTGTCTCCCCCCACCCCCTGCTACACACACACACACACACACACACACACACACACACACACACACACCTTTTTTTTATTACAGCCACATAAACTGCTTATGTAAATGTTTCATTAACAAACTGCTGGACCAGTATTTCCTATCCTTTGTCCCCCTACCCCTGGCCCCCTTGGTAAGGTACAGCATGACTAAATGTGTGATTTACACATGTTGAAGGGAAACATTCCCACACTTGAAAGCTGTTCCAGGACAAAGGGAGGGGAGGGGCTGAGAGAGAGGTGTGGAACCTATTGTAGATATTTCCATTTACAATTCTCTCTCTTTATGGGCTTTAGAGGATGAATGACTTCCACCCACTTATCAATTTGTGTCATTTTTGGTCTCAGTGTGAGTGCCCTCAGCCAGACCATTTGAGGCTGGTCCTGCTGGAGACTGTCAGATTCTCTAATGTTCTGAGAAAAGCAAGAGGAATCTCAATGTGTAATCATTGTACCAAGAACCCTTTTCTGAACAACAGAGAGGCCAAAAGAGAAGATTTAACTTAGACTTTAAATATGTCGAAGGATGTCAGATATTTTGTGAAAATAACATCCTGGATTTTTTTTCCTTTGTTGTCATCTAATTGCAATCTGATATTTTGTCTTCTTTAGATAATCTGATAAATTCTAACAGGATGCCTGCATTATCGGACTTTTTTTCTTAATATGGCATAAATATATATTTTTATAGCAAAATGTCCTTCAGACAAGCAAGATATGCCTCTGGTACCTACTGAATAAGTCAATATCCAATAACAGGATGTATTGATGCAAGCTGCAGCTGCCGAAGCAGTCCTTTAAAAGCATAGTTTAAGTGAAATCATGATACAGGAAGGATTCCTAAGGCCAAATCCATGGAAAATACATGTACATTGTATTCCAAGAGACTCCAAACTTTGAAAACAATGAACACATAAGGAAACCAAAGACAAGCTCCTTTTTGTATGTGTCTCTGCTCTGGGTGTCCCTTCTTTCATTTCCATTGACTGTGAGCACCCCGCCACACACAGCTGTGGCCCCTAGTTTGGGAAAGAGCCACACGTGGGTCAGTGTGTGTAGCTGTGTCTCTGGCCACAACCATGGTCTGTTTTCTCAGCAAATAGCTTCGTTTAGATCAACAGTGCCTTGGGGGATACGCGCTTAAATGTATTCAACCTTCGAAGAGCTGGAAACATCAATATCTTCATAAAGCCGCTTTGATTTGTATCGACTGCAGTTGTGCTGCTAATTCATATACATCATTGTCTACTTCACCGAGTTCTTAACATGACTTTTGATTTATAGAGATCATGATTCCATTTCTGCTAAGGAGTAGTAAGCTCGCATCTCCACCCGGTCTTATTTTCTCTCTGATGTGACAAAATGGAAAGAGGAACTCCCTTGTCACACAGCATACATAAATTGCTGTGCAGTTTTTTGAACATTAATAGTCATAGGTAATAACAGCAAAATAGGTTGTCCAAATAAGGGGAATCAGTTACCGAAGCATGTTACTAATATGTTCACAGAAAAATCATTGATTTATACTGTGGCAAAGTCTCCACATTAGATGCATTTCCCACTCAGAAAATCTGTGTTAAGCAATGGGGAACTCCCAGCACTCCCCCTAACCCCCTACCCCATCTCCCACCCGGTCATGGCCATGTTCCATCATTTGCTTAATGCCACACCCTGACAAGTTTTATTTACAGGAAACACTCAGACACATTGCAAAGCTCTGTAAATAACGTGTTGCTTTCCAGACACATAATGCAACCTGCATTTGGTAAGAGTTAGTTTTGTTTGATGCTGCATCCACTGGAGACTCTAAAAATTTTTCTAACAGTTCATTTATTGCTAAGCTTCCAAAAATCAATGGCTTTAAACCAAGCAAAATGGGCTGAAGTGACCAGAACTGGATTTTGTTTTGTTGATTAGGGAGTTCCCAAACTTAAATAAGGATTGAAATAGTTTAGATTTTCTTGTGTTAATCTTATCCAGAGGTGCAGAGGAACAAAGGAGTAGATTTTATCAAGCAGGATGCTAATTGCTTAGGAAGTTGCATGAAAATAATATTTAAACAGACATAGAACCTAGAATACAAGAAGATAAAATGCTACTGGGAGAGCTGGTGGTACTTTTTCTCCTGGATAAGGATGGGCCTGCATACAACATATCCGTGGCTTAGGAAAAATTTGCAGTTCTGACGGAGACAAACTTAGAAAGCCTGGAGACAGCCTGGGCTCGTCAGCATCTCACAGTTAATTAAAGAATTGAGTGAAGGCATCAAGGCTGGCTCCCTTCTGCCTGAATAATTCACCGCCTGTATCCATTATTAAAACCTGGTACTTCACCACAATGATTCCCAGATCGAGATGGATTGATCTCAGAACCAAGAGATAAATTGTAACAAGGCCCACAGCTATATTAATAAATTGAAATGAACATTTGTTTGCTTATCTAATTAGAACTGTAGTTTTTACAAATAGTGTAAGCCATGCATTACCCTGACAGACAGCACTACCTACCTTTCCTGAGGTAAAATGAGCAGGAGGGCTTTGCCCCAGATTTGGAGCTTCTGTGCATAGGAAGTTCTTTAGTCACTGCTGTTCTTTTTATCCTCATTCCACCACCGCTCTGCAGATCCTATCTCTCCAGGATTGATGGGAGTTTAGCTTTTGCAGGAGTTCATCAGAGGACTGCAAAGAATTGTGAATATAGAACGTACATTTTTCTTTTGTCCTGTCTCTCTTCTTAAAGTGGAAAAGGAGAAGAAGAAGGAAAAGGAAGAGGAGGAGGAGGAGAAGGAAAAGGAGGATTATTTAAACATTCTCCTCACCCTCTCCCCATCTCCATTTCAAAGCTCAGAGACTCAAAGAAACTGTGCTTGGAGTTTGATTCCTGACATCCTCACTAATTTGTGTACAGCTGTTTCTTCCTCTGAAAAATAAAATGAATAGTGCTCATTTTTGTAGGATCCATATGAAATTTAGAGAGAAAGTATGCAAAGCATGGAACCCATAGTAGATACCTAATCAGTGATACGTGCTCTTGCTAGTCAGTAATTCTTGCCCTTCTCTGTTTGCAAATTAGATTTTAAAATCATTGTATCACATTGACATGCAAGGGTATTCATATAACACAGCTTTCAGTTTCTAAAGAACAAATATAGGGAGTAGGGTATCTCATAGGCATTAAAAAATGTTTTCATTACAAATGAAATGATAGCAAAAGTGCTTCTCCCCTAACTAGATTATAAAATCTCAGGACAAAGTTCATGTAGTCTTCCTTTCCTGGCAAAGGGACTAGGACATAGTCGATGCTCAGTAATTATTGTTGTGGGTTTTGGGTTTGTTTGTTTTTTACCATAATAAGTGTGGTGATTATGTAAGCTCCTAAAAATGGACAGTCTCTGTTGGGACCTCTGACATGTGGGTAGAGAAGCTGGGACTCTTCTTTATGTGATACAGCATTCAAAATCAAATGCATGCTGCTCTGACTGCAGCCACATGTTCCTATAAGAGGAATACACTCTTTCTTTCTTAAAATTAGCAGAACTTGTAACGACCACATCCTCTTTTTAAATTTGAAGTCCAGTTGATTGAGCATTTTATTAGATGAAAGGGGGAGTTTTTTAAAAATAAATTTCTGAGTTGCCAAACAGTCATCAAGTCCCTATACTGCTCTTTACCTTGCAGGTAATGTAGGGCATTGCTGATGGTTTTTCCCCTGGCAAGTTGTGGCCAAGGCTGCACCATTGCAAGGAATAGTATTACACTTAGTTTGGGGGCAAGAGCACTTCCCTTTTTCTCCAGGGTACTCCAAAATTGCTGAGTAGGAGAAGCTTAACTGTTAAGTCAGAAACCCTTTCTGAAAATAAAATTTAGAAAAAAGAGGAATAATTTGTAGGGTATTCAATATATTACTAAGAGATCTTATGGGTCCTTTAAAATGGAGCTTCCAGGACAAGAGTATAAATTAAACAAATCAGTATAAAATTTTATATCTAAGCAAATATGGTGTATTATCCTGCAGTAGTCTCTTACTCCATTTAAAACAAAGGGAAGTAGGATTCAGTTTAACTATCTTATCTAATAAAGAGGGAATATGCAAATTGACCATCACACCATCACAAAGATGGCAGTGCCCATAGCCACAAGATAGCACTGCCCGGTTCCCTCAGCTCCGCCAGAGTCCCCCAGTCCTTTCAGCCCTTCTAAGGGTGGGGGGGAGGGTGGCAGACACATGGTGCGGCCGGACCCACCCTCAGGCCCCCAGCCCCCCAGGGCTGGCATGAGGCACAGGCAAGCCTCAGGTGATGGTTGCCCAGCTAACGCCCAAGGCACAGGCAAGCCTCGAATGTTGGTTGCTTAGCCGCCTAGGGTCACCAGAGGCTCAGGTAATCAGTGCCGGCCTAGGCTTATGCTGCTGGCAGTGGCAGCAGCAGAGATGTGATGGGGGCATTGCTTTCCCCTGATCACAGGTCACCTCCCGCCCCTGAGGGCTCCCAGACTGTGGGAGGGGGCAGGCTGGGCTGAGGGACCTCCTCTCCAGTGCATGAATTTTCATGCATTGGGCCTCTAGTGTCTTTAATAATTCCTTATGCCATGTACTTTCTGCAGTGTTCAAAGACACCGTACTTTGGAATAAAGTTATTTTTATAGGGCTTAGTAATTTTTTTTCTATTTAAAATGGATGCAAATTAAGGTTTAAAAAAAAGTCCAATTGTATTTAAAGTAAAAGGTAAGAGTCCTTCATTTCTTATACCAGTACAACCAACCCACTATCTAATTGTAAGCATTATTATTAGCTGCTTGGATATGCTTCCAAAAACATTCATGCATATATAATTATATGTAATCACTTCCTGATTTGTTCTGGGTTGCATAGGTTTTCTTTGTTTTTAGTATAGATATACCATGTTTTATTTATTCACCTGTTGATGAATATTTATGTTGTTTACAAATTTTTGACATTGTTAATAATGCTTTAATGAACATCACAAAATTTTTGAGTCAATTGACTCATACAATGTGAGATTTTTAAAGTAGATATTGCTATATATTCTCCAAAATGACTTTTAAAAGATTTTTGCACTATTGAATGGGGTGCTTCTATAAAAAAAAGTATAATAAAATCTACTCAAGTCACAGTAAATTATTCCTTTTTAACAATTAGCTATGACTTATATTCATTTAATGGCTGTTATGCTATTTGATAAATGCAGTGTTCACTCATTGGTTAGAGAATTAGCAATGCACCCCATTCTGACAGAATGAAATGTCCTAGGATGGGTCTACTTAGTCCATACAGTCGGGACTCCAAGAACAGAATTTCAGATGCTAATTATAACTTAACTTTGAATCATTCCCACCTCCTAGATTTCTTCAAAAGATTTGTTTTCGACTTGTTTTTCCTAGTTGAAGTTGCTAAACAACATTCTAATACCATCACCCTTTGCCCTAATGAGAAAAGCAAAATACAAGTACAATGTATTGCCATCGTTTTAAAAACACATCTTCTTTATTAACTGAAGTGCCATGAGGAGTTTATGATTGGTGTATAGAGCTTGCCAAGGTTGGGTTTTCAGAAGAGGAACAGGAGGAAGGCAAAGGTTGGCTCCTGGGCGTGTCATGTTTTCACTGTGGTAGAGGAGCAGCTGGATTTGCATATCTGCAAGAGAGTAATAGAACCTGGGGCTTTTAGCTGAGCTCATGGCAGCCCAGATGAAAGACTGTGTTGTTAGGGGTGGCATACACCTGAATTCTAATCAATCATGTGCAGAAGTAACGTGCGGAGCAAACATCAAGATTATGCCTTTAAAAGGAAGAGAGTGCCCTCTCCTTTCTCGTTCCCCCTTCCTGCCAGCTAAAATACTAACGTGGTTGATAGTCCTCTAGGATCACTGTGACAAAGATAGTACCTTGGAGATTCAGAAAGACGGAAAGATAGCTTAGAGTCCCTTATGGCTCGTTCTGCTCACCTCAGACTATCGCAGCAGAGAGAACTAAGCTTCTGTTTCTGTCTTATGTTGTATTTGGGGTTTCTGTTCCAGCATTCCAAATGCATCATAATGAATAAAAGGCTCCGAATGTTGGACTTCTCAAACAACTTAGATTGCAATCATAGGCAAAAAGCACCTCTCTCTGCAGTGTGTATTTCCTTCCGCATCTGCTTGTAGACTGTGTGTCTCCTGAATTAGTTCATCTCTCCCTTGGGGCTTTGCTAAAAGCAACAAGAAGTGTCCAGCACATGCCCACCTTTTACTAAGGAGTCAGCAGACTGCTTTCCTAGAGCCTGGGGGAAAAAAAAAATATTTGCCCCATTTAATATGGATCAACTAGCTTTGCCCACCTGCGATACTGCCCTCCCTATCCCATCTCTTCCATTAAGCAAATTAGGCATTAGCTTGAAGCTTCCTCCCCATGTCCCTCACCAGTTCTGCTGCCATATTCTATTGCAGTTAGGAATACATTTAGCCGTGCAAATCAAATACCTGAAAATAGTGGCTTAAAGTTAAATGTGGCAAGGAGGGAGGCGTGCCTCACGCAGAGAGGTCAGAGGGCCACACCTCTGGCTGGCTGGTCTCTTCCCTTTCCCCGTGGTTTCCTGCGAGGTGGCTAGTTGGTTCCAGCTATGACAGGAGAACACACAAGAAGAGCCAAGGATGTGCCCTGATGCTGCTTTCATCCTATTTTAAATAGCTTTAAGGAACTTTCTTCTCCATACCATCAGCTAGATGTGTGTTCACTGCAGAGAAGGCTAGGTCTATGGCTTTTTCATCTGGTCACAGAGCCTCTTTCTCCAAATCAGGATTTTGGCTGCCAAGAAAGTCAAAACAGAAGATGGTTTTATTTTAAATAGGTCATAACCCATTCTAAAATGTTTATATTTTGGCAGTTCATTCCAATGGGAGATTTTGTATTCTCCCAATCCAAACAAGAATTCATTCCTTTTGTATTTCCCTAAGAAGATGTTGAGTTTTTAAAGGTCACTTAAATGAAATGCTTCATTGAGTCCACCATTTGGCATCCTTACCAAGAAATGCTGAGAAGAATCTATTACCCAGGTAGTATGCCTTGTGATCGTGTTTCAGAAACAACAGTGTAATGCGTGAAAGAACTATCTATGCTCAATGCTTTCTTTTCTGGAAGGATTCTTTTTGGCATGAAACAGGATCTCATGTGCGTAAAGAAATGTATCAGAATTTTCTGAAAAGAGAGAGAAGAGAAGGAAGAGAAAAAGAAAGGGGAAAGGGAAGGAAAACATCCGATTAAGTGACACAACTGAGTTAGGTGAGGTAATCACACTCCTTCTCCCTGAAACCTTGGGAGCAATAGTGAAAATTTTGAATAAAACGTGCTGCCTGTGCTGCCCATGAGGTTCCATGGCCACCATCATTCTTCTCCTTCTGGGAATTAATTCAGTTTGTCCCTATTATGCCAAGGTCACGAACTGAGGAATCTGAGTGGCCATCAAGGCTGTGCCTTTGATGCTAGGAATCTGAATGGCCATCAAGACTGTGCCTTTGAAGCTAAGGGTCAGCGCATTAGTACAAAAGGGAGTTAATCCAGGGTGCTGGCCACCAAGGCTGGTTAATTCACTTAAAAGGAATGACCAGGGTTCTTATTCTAGGTTTCCCTCTGGACGATCAGAAGCCCCCCACCCCCCTTCTCCCAAACAAGAACTTCCTTAATGAATATTCAAGGGAAAGTATTACTTCATTGTCAGCTCTAATTGCTAGTTTTACCTTTATTAGTAGAAGCTTTTCTGTGGCTGAGCCTGACACACATTTGTTTGCACACTGTTATTAGTCAAGACTCAGTGAAGTCTTATAATTAACACCTCCACATTATCTCATGCAGTGAAAGCAAAGACAAAACCAGATGACTCACTTTGTTGTAGCTTTGCTCTTGTTTTCGGATACAGAAGCACTTAAGGAGAAATGTAAGCTCATCAGAATGCCATATGGAGCCAACAGAAACCATAAAAGGGTTTTCAGGAAGCAGTGCGTAGAAGTTCATTAAGTGAACAGCTCCATGATCAACACGCTGATTTAAAACGACCTGGCACTAATGAATTGCACAGGTACATTACCTGCATCATACTCAGCAACCATTCCAGGTCACTGATGAAGGATCCCCGGTTCCCAACAAGCAGGGGAGATAACATATTCTCTGTAAACATAATGAAGTTAATGATTCATGTGACAATTAAATAGCTTTCAGGCAATCTTATCAGTTTAGAGATAGAGCATACCCAGGCAATAACTGTATTTTAATCATTTCTATTATTGAAACACTAAGTCTAAAGGCTGTCTCCTAGCAGCCTATAATTGATATTTCCATGGAAAATGGGGGCACAGGGAAGGGAGAATGTCAACAGTTCATATTTCAGTTTTATATTTGGAAAGAGATCTTTTTCTAATTGCTTCCATTAAAAAAAAAATTATAACAAAAGAGATTTGGGGGGGAAAAAAAAGGCATCATCCTGTCTTTTTCCTTGAATTTATGAACAAAATCTAATTGTTTTATTTGTAATGCAAAGAAAAAACACCAAACCTTAACAAGAATACTGTCATCTAAAATTTTACAAATTAATTCTGCAAAATCTGTCATAGTTGAAAAGAAAAAAATGCTTATTTACTATTTATGAATATTTCTTTCTTAAGATAATATAAACAAAGTAAAAAGCAGCTATAGTAGGAAAGAGGAATAATACATATGCAATGGCATAGCAGCCTTTCAATGAGCAATTATTCCTAAACCAATGAAGAATCTGGCTATTAAATTAAAATTGTTCTCATACACAACATTTCCTAGCTGAATGGTCGGATAACAAATGGAAACAAGCTAAAATGTTCGTGGACGCCTGTCTATACTAAATTGCCGATATTACAACAATATCCATCAGAAAGAAATGGTCAGGAATGCCTCGTTCATTTGGGCCCGGGTGTCTCAGTTGAAGTATTGTCTCTACACCAAAAGGCTGTGGGTTCGATCCTGCATTGGGACATATCCTGGAGACAACCTATTGATGTTTCTCTCTCACATCAATATTTCTCTCTCTTTCAAAAAAAAAATAAATAAAAACATATCTTTGGGTGAGGATAAAATCTGAAATAATAAAAGGGTAATATGCTAATTAGACTGGACATCTTTCTGATGAAGCCGGGAAGCCGAGACTGGAGGGAAGCCAGCCCGGGCCCTGGGTGCCTTCAGGCAGGGGGAGGAGGAAAGTAGCCCAGGTGGAGGGTGCCTGCTGGCAGCTGGAGGAGGGAAACCTGGGTCCCACATTCCAGGAGCCAGGGGAAGGAAGGCCTACTCTACTCTTGCACAAATTTTTGTGCATTGGGCCTCTAGTAATAATAATAATAATAAAATAATAATAATAATAATAAAGAATGCCCAGTTTATACTACCCAAAGCAATCTATAGATTCAATGAAATCCCAATCAAAATTCCAATGGCATTTTTCACAAAAATAGAAAAAAAATTAAATTTGTATGGAACGACAAAGACCCTAGATAGCTAAAACAATCTTGAGAAAGAGGAACAAAGCTGAAAGTATCACACTTCCTGATTTAAAAATATACAGGGTGTTCCACAAAAAACATAAACACACTTTAACAGCTGACAGCTCAATTTTGAAAATGAAATGTATTTTAATATACACTGCCTTTATAATTATTCAAAATGTGTATATACATTTTGGGGAGGGGGGACACCCTATATATTACAAGGCTATAATAATCAAGTCAGATGATTTGGGCATAAAAATAGACTCATCACACAATGGAACAAAATAGAAAGCCCAAAAGTAAACCCACACATATATGGTTATTTAATTTAGGACAAAAAAAGCCAAGAACATACTGTGGGAAAGACTCTTCAATACATGATCTTGGGAAAACAACCACCGTATGCAAAAGAACAACTATCTTACACCGCACACAAAAATTAACTCAAAGGTGGATTAAAGACTTGAATGTAAGACCTGAAACCATAGAACTTCTAGAAGAAAATATAGGTGGTAAGTTTTTTTTACATCAGTCGTGGCAATGATTTTTTTGGATTTGACACCAAAAGCAAAGGCAACAAAAGTAAAAATAAACAGTAGGGCTACATCTAACTAAAAAGTTTCTGCACAGCAAAGGGAAACCATCAACAAAATGAAAAGGCAACCTACTGAATGGAAGGAAATATTTGCAAAGCATATATCTGATCAGAGACTAAGATCCAATATACCGAACAAACAATTCTTAAAATGGGCAAAGGGCCTAAGTAGATATTTTTCCAAAGAAGACATGCAAATGGCTACGAGGTATGTGTAAAGATGCTTAGTGTCACTAATCATCAGGAAAATATAAATCAAAACCACAATGAGATAATCACCTCACACCTGCTAGACTGGCTATTTTCAAGAAGATAAGAAATAACAAGTATCAACAAGGATGTGGAGAAAAGGGAACACTCTTGCACTGTGGGAATGTAAATTGATATAGCCACTCTGGAAAACAGTATGGAGTTTCCACATGAAGCTAAAAATAGAACTACCATATGAACCTGCAATTGCTCTGCTGGGTATTTATTTGAAGATAATAAAAACATTAAATTAAAAAAAATTATATATATCCTATGTTTATATAATATCCTAAATCCTTTGTTATCACTTCAACAATCTCCCCAGCATCTTCACCAAGAGTAGATTCCATTTTCAGAAAGCACTTTCTTTGCCCATCCATAAGAAGCAACTTCTTACCCATTAAAGATTTATCATGAAATTGCAGCAATTCAAATAAAATCTTCAGGCTCCATTTCTAATTTGTGTTATCTTGTTATTTCTACCGCCTCCGTAGTTACTTCCTCCAATGAAGTGTTGAAACCCTCAAAGTCAACCAGGAGAGTTGCAATTAACTTTTTCCAAACTCATGCCAGTGTGGATAGTTAGACCTTTCCCATGAATCACAAATGTCCTTAAAGGCATATAGAATGATGAATTCTTTTCCGAAAGCTTTCTACTTACTTTTCCCAGATCTGTCTGAAGAATCACTATCTATGGCGGCTATTGCTTTATAGAATGTATTTTTTCCAAAATAAGATTTGCCAGTTAAAATCCTTGACCCATGGGTTGCACAATGGATGTTGTGTTAAGCGGGCACAAAAATAGTAATCTCTTTTTACAACTCCATTACACCTTTCAAGTAGCCAGGTACATTATTAATGAGCACTAGGTTTTTTAAAGGAATCCTTTTCTGAGCAGTGGTTTTTAACAGTGAGCATAAAATATTTAGTAAACTATGTTGCAAACAGACATGTGTCATCCAGGATTTGTTATTTCATTAGGCAGAATAGAGTTTGCATAATTCTTAAGGGCCTAGGATTTTCAGAAAAAGGGAGCATTGGGTGCAACTTAAAGTAAGTTGCATTAGCCCCTAACAAGAGAGTCGACCTGTCCTTTGAAGTTTTGAAGATGGTCATTGACTCTTCCTCTCTAGCTATGAATGTCCTAGGTGGCATCTTCTTTCAATATAAGCTGTTTTCTCTGCATTAAAATCTGTTGTTCATTGTAGCAACCTTTATATCTTAGCTAGATCTTCTGGGTAACTTGCTGCAACTTCTGCATCAGTACTTGCTTCACCTTACATTTTTATGTTATGGAGATGGCTTCTTAAACCTTATGAACCAATCTCGGCTATCTTCAAACTTATCTTCTGCAGCTTCCTTGCCTCTCTCAGTCTACATAGACTTGAAGGGAGTAAAGTTTGGTTTATGGGAATGCCACATCAGCAATAAGGCTGTTTTGCTTTCTTATCATTCATGTGCTCACAGGAATAGCACTTTTAATTCTTTCAAAAACTTTTCCTTTGCACTCACAACTGTTTGGTTCAAGGGGCCTACTTTTAAACTTTTTCAGCTTTGACATGCCTTCCTCACTAAGCTTAATTATTTCTAGTTTTTGGTGTTTTGTTTTTGTTTTGTTTTTTCAGATGAGACACATGTGAGCCTTCCTTTTGCTTCAATACTTAGAGGCCATTCTAGGGGTTATTAATGGGCCTAATTTCAAAATTGTTGTGTCTCAAGACATTGGGAGGCCCAAGGAAATGGAAAGAGATGGGGGAATGGTTGGTTGATGGAACAGTCAGAACACACACAACTTTTATCAATTAATTTCACCCTCTTGCATGGGCGCTATTTGTGGCATCCCAAAACAATTACAATAGTAACAGCAAAGATCACTGACCACCTCTCACTCATTTGTGGAATATAATGAACCAAATAAACCAATGATCAAAAATAGACCCTGAGTCACAAACTGTTAAACCTCAGAGGGAAGGTAGGGGAGGGTGGGTGGGAAGAGATCAACCAGTGAACTTGTCGCAAGTATGCATAGCCCATGGACACAGACAATGGGGTGGTGAGGGCCTGGTTGGGGGAGGGGGGGATGTAGGGGACAGGCATGGGCTGGAAAAGGAGGACCTATGTAGTACTTAAATGATTTAAATACAACAAAAAAGATTTAGAAAAAAATAAATTTTTAAAAATATCACTTACCACAAATCATTGTAATACACAGAATAACAATGAAAATGTTTGAAATAGTGATCAAATTATCAGCATGTGACACAGAGACAGGAAGAGAGAAAATGCTATTGGGAAAATGGCACCTGTACACTGGCTCAAAGCAGGGTCCCTCACAAATCTCCAGCTTGTAAAAAACACATTGTCTGCAAAGCACGATTAAGCGAAGTATAAGAGAAGTTGGTAAGCCTGTACACGCATTTTACGCTATCACCCTTATCATCCACGTCACAACTCTGTGAGGTCTGCTTTCTCATTTTGTGCCTGCGCCCAGGCTGATGCAAAGGACTGAGTCATGAAGGTTCCTGCATCTTTCTATTGTAGTTTGGGAAAATTATTAAACATGGCAGCTTCATCACTGAGATCCCAGGGGCGCTTTCTCCACTGCGGTAGCTGAGCCTCTGTTGAAACCAAGCAGAGGTCTTGGCAGGCAGGGCCTTGGCTATCTGTCTGTGTTTTACCTCTGCCTACAAATAACCACCATTAGAACATTTTTATGTTCAGGCCACTGTGCGTGTTTTGGCAGCCAGCGCCTACCTTGCCCTACTGGTGCCGTGTTGGCCCCGAGGTTTAAATTTCTGCATATCTATTGCTCCAGAAGAGCGGTCTGAAAATAGAAACATAGACTGTTTTGTCACCATTGAATGAGAAGGCTAATAATAGCGTGGCCTCATTGTTTGGCAGAGACTCAAGGCTGCCCCAGCCAAGGAGCAGCACACGCTGCAGTAACCAAATTAAAAATTTTCTCCAGGGAACGGTGCAGCTTTTTCAGAACATGTTTTATATTCTGGGATTGCTCAGGAAGGAAATCGTTCAGAAGTCCTTCTGACATAAGTGTGGTTTGTTTCCAGTTTGAAGGTTGGGGGGATGGGGCAGGAGAAGAGAGCCAGGAGGTCAGTTGCAAAAGGGATGCAAAAATGTCCTCAAGGAGTTCCTGACAGGTGGTGAGAGGACGGGGGGCTCCCGGCTGCAGCCTGGCACGGAGTCTGTCCCTGTCAGGCTCCCAGCGCGCCCTCAGCATTGCCTTTCACACTCCCATTATGTTTATTTCTGTTGAACTTACAGAGTGACCTTTTCAGAGCTGCAGTGCATTGTTGACCCACATGCATTTTTGAGACCTCATTTCCCTGAATGCCTTCCTTGTTCCTGCCGAGGAGAACTCTGTTTGAGAAAATAGGAAGAGGCTGAGATAAAGAGAATTGGAATGGAAGTCTTTCAGGCATTGAATTCTGCCTGCTATTAATAATTCAGAAGTGTTTTTTAACGCCCTGATATGGAAGGAAGGTTTTTTGACACCAAAGGCGTCTAAATATTAATTTCAGAGGAATTGGTTGTTACAAGCAGTTAACATCCATTTTGTTAGTTGACCTCCCAAGAAAGGTTAATGCACTAAAATCTGGTCATTAAGTATAGCAACAAATGTTTTTTCAGGGAGGCTGTTACTACCATAAACTCTAATCTATGGTTCACAGGCAGCAGCCTCTAGTGCGGTGCTCAGACTAATGAAGAATTAACTGTTTCTGAGCAGTTAATAAAAGATTTCTTCCCCTCACCAATCAGCATACTCTACATGATCCTTATAATTACTAAAAGCATTAAGCACTGGGTATGAGTGCCCACACGTCAGTCCGGAATTCTACTCAGAGTAAATGACAAATGGCAAACCTAATCCCATTTCACTTAATTTTTTTTTTCTAACATGTTCACTGGAACAAGAAATAATGGAATTCCTAAGCATTAGGAAAAGACGGTCCAGTGTGAAGCGTTTGCTAAATGAGTATTGATGAGGGCTTTAGTCATATTTTATTGTGATGGAAGATTTCTATACTCTGGTTTAGTTCTTGCTTGAGTTGAGAAGTTAACTAGCTACAAACAGGGCTTTTTTTGCTTGCTTGTTCATTTTGTTTTGTTTTTCCTTTATTATTAAAGAATGCACTCATCCAGAAGAATGCAAGAGGCAGAAACTTGTGTGAGAAGCACTAAAACCTGCCTCCTAACAATAGGAGGGAGAAGGTACAACCTAACCTTTCTAAAAAGCCTGGGGCATGTTTTGCTTTTCACTGGAAAGGTCTCCCAGAATTCATTAAAGTTGCTTTCCTGCTGAGGACCAAGCCTTTGGTTGTACTTAGAAGGCTCAAAGAAAGTTGCTCAGACTGATTTTTCAGATTTAAAGCATCACAGCCAAAGCAATGGTAAGTCTTTCAGAAGGAATCTTTTGGAGTCAATATTCAGAGGTTAATACACTGAGGCCTTCCGTGGGCCTCTGAAGACATAGGCCAGAGTTGACAACTTAAATGAAAAAAGCTCCTACTTAGCCCCTAGGACAACCACCTTTCATTCAAGCAGGATCTGCTTTCACATGGACTTACATCCCTTTCCCTCTATTATTATTATTTTTTAACTTAAGGTAAATCATGTTTTTAAGTTATCCACAGACACATCTTAGACTTCCAGGTCATCTCCATTCCTTATCCTACCCTCCCCCACCCTACCCTCACACAGACTCATACTGAACGATGGAGGAGAAGGGATAGAATCCATACTTGGCCAAAATAAAAGGAACATTGTCTTATTGAAAAGAAAACGTATTTTGGAAAGGTTTTCCTTACATGTGAAAGCTTAAAAGGGAATAAAATATATTGACAATAGGGCTGGTTTATCTATGCACATTACGATTTGTCTGAGCACTTTGCTCCTTTGAAGATAACTGCATGAATTCCCTACTTAATAGCAAAGGCAAGTCACTTAGCCTTTCTGAGTCTCAGTGTCCTCATCTGTAAAATGATATTACAATATCTACATTAGGGAATAGTTGTAAAGATGAGTGATAATATATAACTAAGGTACAAAAAGGCCTAAGATGTACTTGTATACATTTGTACTACACTATATCCATTGCTTTTTATAATGTGCATTTTACAAAAGTGACTAGACTCCTAAAACACCCCACAAAATCCTTTAGGACTCCAAATTGGAATCCAAGCAAGTAATTACACATTAACCCAACTTCTGAGAACTGGGACTTATAGTTACTGAGTCCGAGTCATCTATCACAGCCCCATCATGGGACACAAAGCCTCCCCGGGTTCCCTCAGCCAGCAATAAACCTTTCAGCCTCTGTGCTCTCATTTGCCTCATGCTTTTCTCATACCATTCTTCATCCCCAGTCTTTGCTTAGAGTGGCTTGTAGACGGATCTTGGTTCTGTATTCCCAGAACTTAGTGCTGTGCTCCAAATACAAGGACTAAAAGGGATTTATGAATTTCACTAACTCTTCTCTGGCAATTTTCCTACCAAACCCATGAAGGGTGAGTGAGTGAACAAGTGAATGAATTTGGAGGTTATCTGTTCTTTCTTTATTCTTCTGTAGTGTATCTTCCCTCTCACTTTTTTCTCTCTTCTACATGGAGTCTCTAGGAGTTGGTCGTACGCCCACCCCACCGTTTCCTCAATGTTGCTGGAACTGCTGAAAAATCATTCCACATGGACGTTTCTGTCCCTCCAAAGTGACTTGGCTGTACCTCAGCTGCACAGAAGAGATTGATCAGCTGATTGACCAACACAAACACATTTGTTACTTGTTCTTTATTTTTAATTACTGGAGGAACATGAACTTTGAGGTTATATATTTTTTCCTGTGGTCCCAGCTTCGTTGACTGCCACACAGATATACTCTCCATTGTCCTATGGTGTAACAGAAACAATAACCAGCAGCCTGCCATCCTCCAAGACAGACATACCGTGCTCTTTGCCTGAAAGCTTTCTACCATTCCGTAAGCATTGATCAGCCAGAAGGCAGGTGTTTGGATGGCTGGATCATTGCTAAGCTGTGCGTGTATACTTTGACAAGGATTCTACAGTGAATATGGTAAACAGGAAGCTGAAGATTGAAACTCTATCAAGATGAATCAGGTGTCTTTTGAAGTCACTCATTTTCCCATATCCGTATTGCCCTATCCCTCATTGTTCATGGAAATCACAGAAAAAAGAGGTTAACATTCCAGGATTACTAGTGATTTGCCATGTTAACCTTTGACATGCTCTTTAACCTCTTTGGACTTTAGTTTTCTCATCAATAATAATTTACTCTACTCTAATGAATTCATAAGCTTGCTAGGCAGATCACATCAGGTAAGGTATGTAAAGGACTTCCTCAAGAGGAAAGTCCAATAGAAAAAAATATTTCTACTAATAGAACTAGATATTAAGATGATTAGATAAGCTAGTATATCTTACTTTTTCTTAAGGATTAATGTGATCTGAATCAATATATGAATCATGAGAAAATTAGATTTGCTTAAAAGCAAAGTACTGTTAAAAGCATGAAGGAGCCATAGAAAGTTTGATTCATTGGTATAATAGGTTAAGAATATCACTGTAGTCACCCTCATAATGCCCTGTGCTCCCTAACCACAAAATAAATATCCAATACATTTGGAACGAAGAACACATTTGAGACATTATCAAATGGTTTTCCACGTGGACGTTTGATCAGTGGTGGGAATCAAGGTTATCCATTTAATACCCACTCCTTTGCCTCAACATGTGCCCTTGGCCATTATTTAACAGGGAGCAAATGGTCTCGGTGACTCTTAACACATCCCTGAACATATGTAATTTCCATCCTTACCACCAATTTCAGTCAAGGCAGCTCTGAAGTGGAGTGAGTCGATTTAAGCACAGGGTTGACACAGCACTGAGCACTGCTTCTTTTCTGCTCCAGAGGAAGAGGAATGTAAGTGCTTGAAAACGCAAGGCCGACAGAATAATTGAAAATGGGTTCAATGTCTTCATCCTCTGAAAATACGTGTGCGTGCATATGCGTGTGTGTAGCTGCTCTTTCATAAAATGCATATGTGCCTGTTTTGATTCCGAAGCTGCCCTCTGTTGTGGGTAGGTTTCACAGAGGGGTTTCGGCTTGTAAAGGTTAACCGTGCAGAAATCAAGGCTTTGTGCATTTTTGCAAAGGTCACACTCATCAGCAGTTCCGGAAAGACTGCTGGGCAGGGCCATGGTAACCACCCCATGACTGAGCCATGGCTCTGGGCTTATTTCCTTAAGAGCCCTGCCACAGTCCCTGGTTGTGTCACCAAGAGATAAAGGGGCTGCTCAGTCACTTGAAATTCAATTTGTACATTACTCCAATCCGGCCCACCTCTTTCTTCATGGTGTTTGGCAGCTGCTGGCTGGCACTCTGCATCTCAAATGCCGGAGCTGCAGGAAGCTGTTTAATAAATGGGATAGGTTTTGATTAATGTAAAAAGCTGAAAATAGAGCATGAGGTAATGCATATCTCAGCAGGAATCACAGATCAAATTGGATGGTTTCAAGGGATCATGCTGGAGCAGAGAGCTTTCTCCAAAGAAATGTATTTATGTTTATACAGTACCTTGAAGGGTCACACTGTGGAATGTGTGCCTTCTGGACCTGGAAGGCTGCCCTGTGGGTCTAGGAATAGCGATTACAGTTGACCACACAGGGAGCTCCAGAAAAAACTGGATACTTGACATTGACTCAGGTCTATGAAGGGTCACCTACACTTCACCAGAAGCCCTGGTATTATTTAAAAAACAAACAAACAAACAAAAAACCCTGCAGATGCTAACAGAAATGAAAGTAAAATTCTGCTAATATTTGTCAGCTTAGTTATTTAAGTAATGCGTTTAGTTTCACCTAATGATCCTAAAAGCCTCATCTAGCCCTTTGCATAAAACTTCCTCTTTCTCGGTGGATAACATATTTGGCGTACATGTTGCATGGTTCTGGAAAGAAAAAGCAGTGAGAAGAAGAAAAACAATAGCCTTTATGCCAAGTTCCCCTTACATGTGCTGAGGAATGGCGTATTACACGAGGAACATGTGGGGTCATTTTTCTTCATTAAGTGAGCAATAATGAAAGGTCAAAAACAGAGTCTGGGCTGTCCTAAAAGGAAGACATAAAAGAAATAAATGTGTTGCTCCTAATTACTGTTTACTGAATCCACACATTGTGAGTTGCTTGAAATCACTTTGGGTATTTAGTCAAAGTAGTGTGTGTTTGTGTGTGTGTGTGTGTGTGTGTGTGTGTGTGTGCGTGTGTCTGTGTGTCTGTGTGTGCGTGTTGTGGTTTAGTAGGGGTAGCAGGTGAGGGCAATCATCCTCTCATACTATAAGTAGAATTAGACCTTGGACCATAGAAAAAAGTACATTTGTATTTTGCTACACAGGCTAAGTTTTATTTTTCCAGTATGAGAATTTGTATAATCTATGACTGGTCTCATGCTCTTGTTACTGTAAAGGAGTTGACTTGTTTAGAGTTCCATTATCTGTGAGAAAGAGCCAAAAGTAACACCTGTGGGCCTTTTGAATCACTTTACCCTGGTGAACTTGCCCATCTAGTCAACGTGCCCTGAAATAGTACTCTTCTGGGAATACCCTCCAAACACACCCAGAAATAATGCTTTACCAGCTATCTGGGCATTCTTCATTTAAACCCCGTCAAGTGGACACATAAGACTAACATTAATGGTTTAGTCATCAAGAAGCAGGAGCTGAATGCAGCGAACCTCTGAGAACAGAGCACCCCACATGAGGCCTGCTCCGTCTGCCTCTGGGATCTGTGTAGTCTGACCTCCAAGTTGGTGTTTGGGGCTTGATTCTTCTCCAGTTTTCGTGTGTTTTGTCCTTATCTCTGTAACTTAACAGCCTTTCCTCTTCTATGTTCTTCCATCCTGCACCCTTTACTTAAAAAAAAAAGATAAAACCCTGTATTTACTGAGATATTTATTTATTCAGAATTTAGAATGTCCTTAAACTGTGTTAGTATCTTATTAATTATTACATTCTCAGTGTTCTGATTATAATGTTGCATTTGTTTGAATGATCTGACCCAGCTCTGTGTAGTCAAGGGGCCATATTCCTCTCAGCGCACAGTGATGCAGCACAGGAAGTTTCTCCGGAGCACATGTATTACATATTAGCAGAAATGCTTGTGTAGGCACCTCACTTACAGGCATTCTGTAGGACAGCACAGCAAATTGTCCCATTTCAAACTTGTCCCACCCACATTAACAATCTCTACTCTTTCTGAGTAACCAAAGACTATTTTGTACCAAGCTAAATTATTCAGCAACTAATAAATTGAACTTCTTTTTTCTAGACACCAAAATCATGATTGCAGTAATCATCTGAGTCCAAGTCACTCAAGGAAAATCCCCTTGAAGTTGTTCCTTTAAACACCTATTATTTTTTGTTTGTTTGTTTGTTTCCTTTTGATAAAATTTATTGGGGTGACATTGGTTAGTATGATCATACAAGTTTCAGGTATGGGTTTCCATGTTACAAGATCTGTATATTGCACTGTGTGCCCACCTTCCAAAGTCAAATCTTCTCCTGTCACCCTAAATTAGGACCCTCTTTACCTCCCATCTCCTTCCCTCTGGCAACCACCACACTGTTGTTTGTGTTCATGAATTTCAGTTTTATATCCCACATATGAGTGAAACCATATGGTTCTTAGCATTTTTTACTGACTTTTCACTTAGCATAATATTCTCAAGCTCCATCCATGTTGTTGCATCCTTTCTTATGGCTGAGTAGTATTCCATTGCGTAGATGTACGCCATCTTCTTGATCCAGTCCTCTATCACAGGCCACTTTGGTTGTTTCCATGTCTTGGCCACCGTGAATAATGCTGCAGTGAACATAGGGGTGCATATAACTTTGAAAATACATGTTTTGGGTTTTTTTGGTTATATACCCAGGAGAGGGATTGCTGGGTCATATGGTAACTCTATTCCTAATTTTTTGATAAATCACCAGACTGCTTTCCATAGTGGCTGTACCATTCTATATTCCCACCAGCAATGAATGAAGGTTCCCTTTTTTCTACAACCTCTCCAACACTTGTTATTACTTGTTTGTTAATAATGGCCATTCTAACAGGTATGAGGTAGTATCTCATTGTGGTTCTGATTTGCATTTCCCTAATGGCCAGTGAAGTTGAACATTTTAAACACCTTTTAAGGGGAGCAAAATTGAAAAGTTGAAAAGAATTAAATCCATGATGGGATGGGGGTGGATGGGACCAGTGAAGGGGAGAAGGAAGGCCCTGTAATACTTTCAGCAATAAAGATAATTTTTTAAAAGAATAATTAAAATAGAATTAAATCCATAATGTGAAATAAATTGAACATAGTTGACTCACCTTTCATTTGAAACCACACTATGTAGTTTTAGTGTTAAATGCAGTATTTCACTTGTGAAATGGTGAAACCCTCAATCAACTATTGTTTAAGGGGGAAATAATCCTATTTGTTAGTTGCCCACTAATCCTTCTGGGTCCCATCTGACCCCTGCCCCACACGGATCCATGCTCAGAGTGGACTTTATTGTACCAGGACTGGCATGCTGATGGCAGAGAACTCTCATTTTCTTTCTTTTTAAAGTTACGTTTTAAGAACCACAGACTATATTAACTTTCGTCAGATCATCTGTTTCTATTTGAAAAGTACTGCAAAATGTTGTCTCAAATTTGGACAGGCTTAAATGTCCATCAGATTAAAATAGGGACAATAAAACCACAATAGACAAGAGGCTGATGGCAGACCAAGTTGCATAAATTTAACATTCCCTAATCCAAATCATTTGATAGTTTAGCTAGAATTTTAAGCAAGAATAGCATTCAAATGTTCATGCACAAAAGGCATACAGGTGCTCATTTGTGCATACACAAAATGTATTTCCCTTGTTCATAAATACGTGTTTGGTGCTAGCAGAATAAAATAGGACCTTTTAAAGCGGCCTGCCTGACCACATGGGCCTGAAATAACAATCCTAAGCCAAAACTAATCATTGTCGCAATACTCATGCATTGTGGACTCAGTCAGAGAAATGTGTATTCAGACTTGATGGCCTTTGTGTTGACTGGGTCTTTTCTTCTCTTTTCTCTGGATCCTGCTGAGTTGACCCTAACCTCCTTTGAAGTCTGTGGTAACCCTCTGATCAGATCAGATGCACTGCAGTGGGCTGGGCAGGAAAGGAAAAGAGAGCTCATTAAGTGCTCACATTTTTATACCATTTGCAGTGGGTTGTAATGATTGTTGAAAGTAGTTCTAGCTCTCAATTCATCAATTCAAAAGTTAGCATTTTATGACATCAACTTATTTTTTGTAGTAACTTGGGTGCCAGCATCCTGAGAAGGAAAAAAAAAAAAAAAGATTTCCCTGGGACATTAACAATTAATATCATATAAATGAATTATAAAAATATAAGTATCCCAAAATTGTTTACTGCAGCCCTTTCTCCTTTTTGACATCTTCTATTTTTGTTCTCAAGTATATGGCTGTATCTTTTTATTCAGCCTCAACATAGCAGGTTGCTTAGTTTCTTCGCATTTTTTCATTTAAACATGAATAAGACTTGAGATATAGCAACAGAACATGAAACCTGAGGTGTCACCATGAGGAAGATAATTTACATTACAGCAGAAGAGACAGAGAACACATTGGAAAACAAATGATTTCAGATTGTGCTCAAAACTATGAAAAAAAAAGGAAGGACAGACAGAACAAGAACTAACATGGATGGTGCCATCCGGGCAGCGCCTGAAAGAAGCCAGCAAGGAAGAGGTCCAGGCATAACAAATAGCAAGTGCAAAGATTCTGAGGAAAGCACACATTTCACTTTGTAATTATTGACTGTGTGTCCTTCCTTTTATATGATAGCCAACCATGTCATGTCACCGGGGAAGTAGCCATGTAGTATTTAAAATTAAATAAATAAATGATGATCGAAGTAATAGCATCATTATTAACATCTATCATTCTTAGTATCCTGCAGAAACTAAATGCTTTGCCTATATTATTACCTTATTTCATTCTCACAACAGCCTTGCAAAATAACGTGAAAACTGAGGTTGAAGGTGATACCGTGTTTCCCTGAAAATAAGACATCCTCCGAAAATAAGACCTAGTGCATCGAAAGATAAGACATCCCCTGAAAATTAAGACCTAGCGCAACTTTGGGAGAAAAAATTAATATAAGACACTGTCTTATTTTCGGGGAAACAGGAGTAGTAACTTGCCGGGTATTGCACAGCTGATACATATAATTGGCCAATCTGAACACTGAAGTTTACTACTTACTCCACAGACAACCACCTGTTACGGACGGAATTGTGTTTCAGCCTAAATTACTGTCGAAATAAGAACCCCCAGAACTTTGGAATGTGACTGACTGTATTGGGAGGTAGGGTTCTTTAAAGGTGTGATTAAATCAAAATGAGAACATTAGAGAACATGACCGGTGTCCTGATAAGAAGAGGAAGTGTGGGGAAAGAAACACACAAAGGAAAGACAATGTGAAGATACAGGGAGATGACAGGGATCCTGACCCAAGGAGAGAGGCCTCAGAAGAAGCCAGTCCTGCAGACACCTGGATCTTGACTTCTAGACTTCAGAACTGTGAGAACAGAAATCGGTGGCACTTTAGGGAAAGTTAGGGAAACCCTGGCAAACTAATAGACCATCTTCTTAGGCTAACAGATGAGAAATGAAGAACATTTGTTTAACAGCAATTTTATGAAAAGGAAAACAGATTTGATTTGAGCCCCTGTCATTTAACTCAGTGTGTTTAACTTTGCCATATATAAGTTTAAAAGTAAGTGTTGCTAATACTCTATTTCTTCTTTGTCTGTGGTTAGAACATGATGTAACTTACGCAAGAAGATGATTTAGATTTTTGTAAGTCAGGGGATTTGTCCCGCCCACAGAGCTACATCTGTACTGTTCCTCTGAGTAGCCATCTCATGAAAATATAACAGAACAACAACAAAAAAAACTCACAGTATCAGAATTATCTCACTATACAAAGCCTCTCAATGTGTTCAAACTTTTTTTTTTAATTATTAACTTTATGAATCACTTTGCGAAGTTTAATGAATGAGAAACATTCAACCAAGGTGACTTTTTCTTAGAAAATCCTATCCAATTTTCAACTTAAAGGATTATGATAATTAAATGTATGCTGTGCCAGTTATTGATTTATTGCTTCTCCACTCCAAATTGAACCCTTTTGCCTGCTCTTTAAAAATAGATCTGGGCCCATTAAATAGTTTCTCTTTGCTGACGGGCATGGTAAGCTTTGTAAGCACTGTAGGAGGGAAGGGGTTGCTTCCCTATTCAGAAGTCTTTGCTCCTCGAGCTCCTGAGCATGGGCATTTTCTCCAGCATCTGGCCAAGCATCATGAGCAGCTTCTCCAGCTCCTGCAGCGCACACTGCTCCCTGAAGCAATTTTGCTAGCACCTGACTCCTGGCGCGCTCACACTCTCCAGTGCATGGTCCTTGCAACCTCTCCTAGCACCCACCTCTGGTGGTCTGCACTAATGTACTTCCAATGATTCACCTTCCCATGAACAGCTTTCCTTGGCATGCTAGGAGGATTTCCAGCAAGTTCCACTAGCAACTTTCCTTTAGTGAGCCATAGCCATGCCCTTTCCAACAAGATCCCAGATCCAGTCTTGGGGGATCTTCCTTGGTTTTTCTATTTCAGCTGTAGGGATAGTGATATTATCATATCATCATATCATATCATCATATCATATCATATCTCGCTCTCACAATCCAGGACTGCTGTCTCCCAACTGCTCACCTGCCTGCCTTCCTGATTGCCCCTAACCGCTTCTGCCTGCCAGCCTGATCACCCCCTAACCACTTCCATGCCAGCCTGATTGATGTCTAACTGCTCCCCTGCCAGCCTGTTTGCCCCCAACTTTCCTCCTCTGCTAGCCTGGCCACCCCTAACTGTTCTCCTCTGCAGGGTTAATCACCTCCAACTGACCTCCCTTGAAGGCCTGGTCCCTCTCAACTGCCCTCTCCTGCTGGCCATCTTGTGGTGGCCATCTTGTGTCCACATAGGGGCAGGATCTTTGACCACATGGGGGCAGCCAGCTTGTGTGTTGGAGTGATGGTCAATCTGCATATTGCTCTTTTATTAGATAGGATAGAGGCCTGGTGCATGGGTGGGGGCCAGATGGTTTGCCCTGAAGGGTGTCCCGGATCAGGGTGGGGGTTCCTTTAGGGTGTGGGGTATCCTGGGCTAGGGGCCTGTGGTGGTTTGCAGGTATATGGCCTTGGTATCTGGGATTTATTTACCTTCTACAATTGAAACTTTGTAGCTTGGAGTGGAGCCAAGCCCCCTGCTCACTTGGGCTGCCACCATTTCTGTTTGGTTTTATGTATCTTCTATAATTGAAACTTTCTATCCTTGAGTGGAGGCCTAGGTTGGCCAGTGTGTGTGGAAAGCTTGGCTTCCTCTATTGAAACCCAAGCCTCTCAACTGCTCTCTGTGGCTTGCAGCCATCTTGGTTGCGATTAATTTGCATAATTGCTCTGATTGGCTGGTGGGTGTGATTTGGGCATGGCTTGGGGTATGGTTTGAGTGGAATGATGGTTAATTTGCATATTACTCTTTTATTAGTTAGGATTGTTGTCTCCTAAACAGTTAGTTCAATGATTATCTTCACTAGACCAGAAAGGATTATTTTCTCACTTCACTCCTCATTTTTGGCGCCTATGCTTTGTTTATCAGGAGTTCTTGTTTTCAGAACTATATTCCAGGACTATAAAATTATATAATTTATATACATTGCTCATATCCATATGTACACATATCAATACATACAGATTGTATCGCTATGTGTACATATGCCCCCATCTGCCCACCCCCACTGGCCTGCTCACCCCCTACCTGGCCCCCCCTGTCGGTCTGATCACCTCCACTGCCCCCCATTGGCCTACTCACCCTTAACTGCCTCTGCCTCGGCCTTTGCCACCATGGCTTTGTCCAGAAGGATGTCCGGAAGGTCTCCTGGTCTAATTAGCACATTACTTTTTCTTTTAATATATATTTCATTGATTTTTTACAGAGAGGAACAGAGAGGGATAGAGAGTTAGAAACATCGATGAGAGAATCATCGATCAGCTGCCTCTAGCGCACCCCCTACTGGGGATGTGCCCGAAACCAAAGTACATGCCCTTGACCGGAATCGAACCCGGGACTGAGCCAAACCAGTTTCGGCTTACCTTTTTATTAGTATAGATGTATAGGATATATATAAATGAATCTGTCAGTTGCTCTCCTTGCTGGATGATTTTATGTTGGTCATTCTTTTCTAGCAATATTTCTTATATTTCTGCATCTTTTAATGCTCTGAGAAGCTAGAGCTGCTAGCCTGATTTCCCTCTTACTGTAGATGTTCACCGTTGCAAGTTGCTTTAAGCACAAATCCATTATCTGACTCTGAATCAGTCCACCACTAGTTTACTGTGATATCAGCACAAGGCTGAACTGGAAGTGCTATGTCTCATTGCTAGGTGCAACCAGTTTCTGCTACATTTATCCGATCATTTTAACATGGAAAATCTTAGGTCAGGAAGGTGTACTCAAATGATATCCGTCTGTGTCTCACTTGGTCACGTTCCTGTTTATTGTCAAATATTGGGTGTGTTTAATACAGGATACAGGATAACCAGCCCCCTCCACCTTTCAGTATAAATTTATCCCACTGAGTCCAGGAAAAACGATATAAATTTTCATTAAGGAAAACACTATATTATGACAGCACTAAATGAATCATCTGCAATCGCTTTTAAAAGGCTTGATTTATTTCCTGCACTTGGGAGGCTCTGTGTTGTAAAAATATTTTCACTAACAAGTATGAAATATTGCAATGTATATTTTTATACATACTGAATGGGGCTATGTAATACGTTTCAATTTTGTATATATCTACACACACATGCATGCCTACAGTGGGCCCACAAAGTAATTTCTTGGTCACACTTACTTCTTTCATAAAAAAAGAGGAAAACAAATTGGCCAAGCAGCCCAGATGAACATCAAATTCATCATGGCTGAAGCTACTATTTCCCTGGTGATTCATAGTTTCACCTTCCCAGGAGTTCTCTCTACCCGGTGACATAGTGACACAGTGAAATGTCACTGAAGTGAAGGCTATTTCGTTTAGCCTTGAGCAAACATGGAAGCTGAACTGTGCATATGCAGACTTCTTTTTCCTTCTGCAAGACACGGTTTTTATGAATGTGTAACTAGAATGAAACGGAATCCAGAGAGCCGCTGTGTGATAAGAGCTCGGCTGAAAACATGTGCAGCGGAATGACTTGAATAACAAAATCCTGGGCAGAGTGCTTCTGAGCTAACTGCATTTGCACTCTGCAAGGAGATCAATGCTTCCCCTCATTGATTTTCCTCAGTTGCAGAGCCAGGATTCTGCACAATGTGAAGCTGTCTTCCCAGATTCATCCAATCTGATTTCCTCGGCAGCACTAAAAAGGCACAGTTCTTGACTGTAAACTGCAGGTTATGAAAGTGTAACTGTATCAGATTTGTGCCTCCAGTAGGCCTGCATGTTAAACAGAAGCACCGTGATGTATTCCTAGTGTGATGCAACGGCTGCAGGGCACAGGACGAATCCTGTTTGAGTGTAGCTTCTGAATAAATGGCAGAGATGCCCAAGATAAATCGGAGATGCATTACATATGTTTGCATAACTCTCTGGATGTCTTCACATGCACCAGGGCATTCTTTCTAAAAGACTAGGAATGCAGAATAAGCATATAAAGAAATGATTCTCTTATTAAATTCATGAATTGACTGTAGTCCTTCCAACTTAGAAAATGCTTTAAAATTTATAATTGGGCCAAGTGGGTATTTGGGAGGTCATAAAAATCAAGGGTCAAAAAAAAAATTAATCACCGCGGGTCTATTTCACTGTAAGCAGTTAGCTGGTAGCTCTAGTGGTTGGTGGGTTTATTCTGCAGTTAGCACAAGTTCTTATCTTCCTTCAAGTCGAGGATTTCAGGTAATCCAGCTAAGCACTCCCAGCCAACTGCAAAATGAAAAAGACCCACAAAAGGGTGACTTCAGTGCCTCCCAAATCTCAGCATGCCATTAGGGAGGAGGAAAAACGCTGATTCCTATTTTAAATTTTCCTTTCCTCACTCAGCTTTATGGACAGAGAGGGTGTCACATTACAACCAGAACCTCAAAAATTTTTTGGGGAAAAAAAAAACTTGTAAAATAAGCCATTTCCTACCCAGACTAGATAAATGATTACACAGCTGCTTCCCTTTCAAACAAAGCTCGCTCTGAACCTGGGCTGGCTGGGGCGCTCACTTCATTATTAGAGAGTCTGAGCTGTGTGTACTGGGCAGCTGGGGGACTCTCGCACACCCATCCATCTCGACTTCCTCTATGGAAACCATGCATGTAAGCAAAGGGCGGAGGGCGCTCCACCAGGGAGGCCTGTGCAGGCCCGCATCCAGAAGGAGAAGTTCCGCTTCCAGACTTAGCCTGTGACGGGGCGTGGCAGACCTACCTCCTTCCTAGGAAATACAAGCATGTTTCCCAGCTACCTAATCAGTGGACATTTTTCTGGTAGAAGTTTAACCAGGTCCATTTGTTTTTCAGGGACTGAAAGGGAAAAGTAAGTTTTCTTTTCTAAACACCAAACCTGATCCCCAAAGATCATTTTTCCTCTTTTGAAGCATTGACAAGCACTTGTTAAAAATTAAAGAGTGTTCCCCAATCTAAACTTATATGAGATCCACTCAGCTTTACCCACTAAAAACTGATAAACACACCTTGGTTTGCTTCTATATTTCTAAAATGCCATATGTTAAGTATGCATTTTATTTGCAGTCACTGGCAAGAACATGTATTTTCCCCATGTATTATTATTCATTTGTTATTTACAAGTGTCAGTGATCTTTTCAATTAACTGTGTTGTGGCATTCATTACAGCACTATTTAAATGACACCATCATAAGAATCACAAGTTCCTTTGATAAAAGTAAATTTCACATCCTAAATCAGTAGTTGAAACTGATATTGGAATTGATTTTCTGGAATGCAGGGAAACTCATTTCCTCCCTTGCTATCCTGAGAACTTAGGGTCTTTGCAGAAAGTCGTGTTTCTATAACTTGGTGTCTTGATTCAGTGATAGTAGTCTAAATAAACACCGGGAAGTGCTTTGATAATGAGTAAGTAGGAGGGGACACCTCAGTTTAACCTCTGAGCTATGCTAATCAGTGGAGTGGTAGACTTGCCCTGCTGAATAATGGAACTGTCACTGGAGCCCAGTGGGACGGTCTCCTGGGCCTGCCCAGAAGGTCGGCCAGGCTGGGCTGTGTGCTGTTCGGAGTGCACTTTGCAGAGCCTCCCTATCTGGTTGCAGCACTTTTATCAAAGGAAATCACAGTTTGGAAGCAAACCACATCCTGTTCTCTTTCAGACAAGAAACATCCCTGTAGGTTACTTTCGTTTTACTTGTTTTACCTAGGTAGCACGGAGCCTGACCTGGGAAAATAATTGTTGATACAGCGAACTACAGCAATTGAGAGAATTTCATCCCTTTGAAATATATATTTTAAAGAGACCATTTTTATACTGTGAAAAAAAAAAAGTGTATTTTCTTTATGTAGCCTGAACATGCTAATATCTTATAGGCAGCATAAAGTTCAGGGTGTTTGAACAGTGGAAATGGAAAGCGGTCGTAGTTATTCAACCCTGAATACTTAGGACATTTCATTTCTTTTTACAGCAACCATATTCAGTCAATAAAAGATCAAATGCTTTTGGTTACTGGGCTGAAAAAAATAAAATCCCCTGAAATTTTAGCACTTGATGCTCCCTGAGTATTTGCTCTCAGCTATAGCTCATTAAATGAGCTGATGCACCACTGAGTCTATAAATTGAAACAAAAGCAAAGAGCTTTTCTCTCTCTTTTTTTTTTATAACGTTGATGGCACCAAACTGAAACCCACTTAAGTTTGTGTTCTTTATACATTTTTCTTGTTCATAGGGAGTCTCCTGCAGAATAAATATGTCATTAATCTGTCAATGTTTCAATAACAATCTAATTAGGATTTCCCTGGAAAGGAGGAGCGGAACCATGATTATTAATTGATAATTGGATTTGATTGAGAGGAGATGATGCAAAAGGTAAAGGAAGCTAGAAAACCTGGGAATTTTGTAATGTGTCATTTGAGTTTACTTAGCAATTGTTATAGAATTGTATGTATGTTATTTCATTTCACTCAAAAATATGGTGTTAGGCATTTTTCTAGGCATTTTATAAGTGGCTATCTCAGACATAATTATAGATACAGCATATAGGCAACTCTATGAGAGAGGTATTCAGACTTATCCCCTTATTAAAGGTGATGAACTAGGCCACAAAACTTACACAGAGCTAATAAGCAAGAGTTGGGACTTAACCCAGGGAATATGAACCTAGAGTTTATCCTTTTAGTTACCTCTTGCCTCTTTTTTAAGGGATGCTAAATAAAGAATTATTTTTCCTTTAAGGATGCTAACTAAGGAATCCAAAAAAACTTGAAGTGCATTGACTGATATATAGTAGTCACGCATTTATACTAGCCCTTCTGCAACTTTTTTCTTATGTAGCACAGCCAATTAAACAAAATATTCTGGTGCATATAAATGCTGAATCATTCATTTTTAACCAAATATTCATCAGAAAGGTGATACTGATATATTACTGCTTTTCAATTTCAATCATTATTTTTCTTTTTCTTTATATCCTAAATCAAAGAAAAGGTTTCTATCAATTATTGAGTCTTAACCAAGCCAACATGGTATTTTAGTAACAGCTCTACAAAATTCTCTGAATAGAGAGCTTCGCTCTAAGGTCAGTTTTTAGTAGTACATTTCCATATTGCCATCTTCATAATCTGCATTATCAGCAAAATACTGGGGAGCAAGAATCGGAGTGAGTGAAGATGGAAGACACTGATTCCTTCACTGCAAAGAAAAATCATTCATTCAACAAGTATTTATAAAGCATCCATTAAGAAGTAGGGCTATGAAAGTGAGCTGTACATTCTATCACAAAATCCAAGCAGAAATCCTTTTAGTTACCTCTTGCCTCTTTTTTAAGGGATGCTAAATAAAGAATTATTTTTCCTTTAAGGATGCTAACTAAGTAAAATAACTCTTTATTTAGCATCCCTTAAAAAAGAAGCAAGAG
The DNA here is from genome assembly GCF_964339955.1 of Pipistrellus hanaki. Taxonomy (NCBI): domain Eukaryota; kingdom Metazoa; phylum Chordata; class Mammalia; order Chiroptera; family Vespertilionidae; genus Pipistrellus; species Pipistrellus hanaki. The sequence goes on along the minus strand of NC_140506.1, from coordinate 66,881,416 downwards.
GTAACTAAAAGGATTTCTGCTTGGATTTTATTGTAGAAATTGACAAGCTGATCATATAGTAAGTCAAAGGACCAAGAATAGCCAAAACAATCTTGAAAAATAAGAAAAAAGTAGGAGGACTCATACTTATTAAAGTTAAAACTTAAGTGCAAATCTGCAATTATCAAAACAATGTAATCTATTTACATAAGAAAAAATGAAACAGAATGGAGATCCAGAAATAAACCTTCACAATTAACAGTCAATTGATTTTCAATTAGGTGCCAAGACAATTCAATGGGGAAAGAATAGTCTTTTCCAAAAAATGGTGAGGGGACAGTTAGATATTTATATGTAAAAAATAAAGTTGGACTCCTATCTCATATTTACACCATATATAAAAATTAACTTAAGACAGATCTATATATATATATATATATATATATATATATATATATATATATATATATAAAAGCCTAAGTGACCATTACCACTGGACAACCAGCCAGTAGCTATGATGCACACTGACCATCAGGGGGCAGATGCTCAATGCAGGAGCTGCCCCCTGGTCATCAGTGCACTCCCAAGCCAATCTCCTGCAGTCCCTCCCCCTGGCTGATCAGCTCTGATCGGCTCTGATCAGCCCTGATCTGCTCAATTACTGACCAGGCTGTGGGATCCACCTGTGCACAAATTCATGCACCAGGCCTCTGCTATTACAATAAAAAATAAAAAAATGTGGACATATCAAAACTAAAAAACTTTTGTGCTTCCGGTGGCACCATAAAGAAAATATAGCCGAAACCAGTTTGGCTCAGTGGATAGAGCATCAGCCTGCGGACTGAAAGGTCCCAGGTTCGATTTCGGTCAAGGGCATGTACCTTGGTTGCGGGCACATCCCCAGTGGGGGGTGTGCAGGAGGTGGCTGATTGACGATTCTCTCTCATTTATGTTTCTGATTCTCTAGCCCTCTCTTTTCCTCTCTGTAAAAAAAACAATAAAATATATTTTTTTAAAAAGAAAATATAAAGACAATCCACAGAATGGGAGAAGATATTTGCAAATCATCTCTTGTTGCAGAATTTACCAAGCAATCAAAAAATATATAGCAAGTACTCAGAGACTCAGGAAAAACCCTTTATTTAAAGCAGCACTGCTGGCTCAGGGTATTCGAAGATCCAAGACTGAATAGCTACTACAATGAGATCACCCCTTATATATTCCTAAGTTTCTTTGTTTCCTATCTGTTTTCTAACTACTGGGCTTTTGTGGTGAGCTTTCACAGCCCCTCCTTAGTCAGTTAGAGTGGGGAAGCTAGATTGTATCTAAATGCCTGGCCTGGATGGTGCCAGTGACCCCCAGCCTATGGCCCCTGCAAACTTGAAACACCCAGGAAAACAGACTATTGCCTAAGAAAGGGGAAGTGACTTAATTATAGGCTAACAAGAATGTGCACTAGGACACCAATCACTGGCACATATTCAGATTGTTAGCCCCCCTCTCCAGGTTGCCCCCTATATTCCTCCTCACTCTCTCATAAGGGAACTTATACATAAAATATATAAAGAACTCTTACAACTGTCTATGGTACTTTATTATAGCAACCCAAACTAAGATACTATCTTTCAAGGTAGGGGTACTATTGTGGTTTCCCACTGACAATGCAAGTGAGTTCCTGTTGCTCCACACCATCACCAGCATACAGTGCTTCGAGTGTTCTGAATTTTGTTCAATCTAGTACGGTAGGTATGTAGTGATATCCATTGTTGTTTTAATTTTCAATTTCTTGAGGACATGTTATGTTGAGCATCTTTTCATATGTGTATTTGCCATCTATATAACATCTTTGGTGAGGTGTCTTTTCAGGCCTTTTGTCCATTTTTTAATTGTGCTGTCCACTTTCTTACTTTTGAGTTTTATAAGTTTTTATATCTTTTTAAATAATAGTCCTTCCTTGGATATATCTTCTGCAAATATATTCTCTCAGATTCTGGCTTATCTTCTCATCCCCTAGCATGATCTTACACTCACTTCTCTAAATATCTGGGTAACTGGATTTCCCTCATAAGAACAGACCTATTATATGGGGCCATTGAGCCTTGGATGTCTGATGTTAACAGAGGAAATCTCTTTAATTGTATCCACTTATATTCTTTTTTTAAATTTCCTTTTCCTGAACCAGTTTCTCATTTGCTTCAATCGTTCTCCTATTCCCCACAGAGCCATAAAATAAAAATGTACCTTCATTGTACAACCGAAGGGGACAAAAAATTGGATGTGATTGTTTTCACATGAAACACTATGCTAGAGCCAGCAGCAAATTCATTTGCTCATTTGTATAATCATTTTTAGGCATTAACAGCCTTACTTATTAACAAATGATGTAAGGAAGTTGGTGAAAGAGAGGCCTGCAGGAGGACAATTATTCCTGACTTTCAAATCATTTGAAAAAATTGAAGTCTAAAGCTTAGTATCAAAGCTCTGTGTTTTCCAAGCATGTCTGCAGAAATGATCAGACATATGGAATTACATGAACTCCTGCTCATTTAGGACGTCCATGGAAATCAGAGAGCAGTGGAAACACTATTGTCCAGGAAACAATGCTGCCTTTGAAAACCTCATCTCCTCAAAAACGTGGGGCTCTGAAATAGATGAAAAAACAAAAACTGGGCATCATGGTGGAACTCAGGTGTGTCGCAGGCTCAGCACAGGATAGAAGACATGGTAGAGGTAAAAATCACTAATGCCAGCCTGCCAAATGAATTGGTTTTTCAAATTTCTAAGAGTCATTTGACAGATATTTATACATTCCCTACTCTGTACAAGTCAGCTCACACAGCAAGAAGGACATATTCAGATGGACACAGAAAAGACACTGAGAGCTAAATGCTATGAGAGAAACAGAAGTGAATGTTATGAGTCCTTGGAGGCAAGAGTACTCTCCACTCTGTAGATGTGGTCAGAAAGGGCTGGAGGAGATGCAACATGAGCAGGGATTAATGAAGGTGAGGACATGGCAAGTGGAGAGAGCAGGAAGGGGTAATTTGGATGGAAGATCTTCTTCAGAAAAACTCATGGATGTACAAGTCTATGTTCTTTGGTCCTGTTTAGGGAAAAAAGACCAGATCTGTTTGGCTAGAACTTAAATTATGTATAAGGATATAAGGAGATGAGAAAAGAAATATGGGAAAGAGCATCAAGACTATTGTATGATCTTTTCTTGCACAACTAATTATCTAAACCTTAGCAGCTTAAGGCAAAAAATTATTATTTCACAGTTTCTGTGAGTCAGGAATCCTGGTGCAATTTAACTGAGTGACTCAGGCTCTGGTTGCTCATGAGACTGCATTCAAGGTGCCTATGATTCTGAGTCTTGTGTGGGGCTCGAGGTTCCACTTCTAAACTCATATGGCTGCCAACCGGAGCCCTTAGTTCACCTTCATGTGGGTCTCTCCATGGAAGATGCCTTCCCTCAAAGCAAGTAATGAGAGGGAGAGACAGAGATAGACAATAGCAGAAGCTATTATGCCTTTTCCCAGCTGATCTTGGAAATGTCTACGATCATATCTACCATATCCTATCTGTCATACAGACCAGCCCTCCCACATGAGTGGGACTAGATAGGGGTGTGGATATGAGGAGATGGGGATCATTGGGGGCCCTTTAGAGTCTTACTAGCACAACTACCATTTCAGTTGTGCTGATGGGGCCTTACACATCTCTAAGGGGCTTTATTCACATTGCAGACATTATGGAACAATTATTTTTTAAAATATATTTTATTGATTTTTTACAGAGAGGAAGGGAGAGGGAGAGAGAGTTAGAAACATCAATGAGAGAGAAACATCAATCAGCTGCCTCCTGCACATCCCCTACTGGGGGTGTGCCCACCACGAAGATACATGCCCTTGAACAGAATCAAACCTGGGACCCTTGAGTCTACAGGCTGACGCTCTATCCACTGAGCCAAACCAGTTAGGGCTTTGGAACAATTCTTGAGCAGTAAGGTATATGAATAGACAAACAGAACTTTATACCTCCCAACTTTATGTACTTAGTGACATCTAAACTCATGCATTGGATAATTGGTAGTATGAATAAATGGCAGGTCAAAGAAGTGGAAGGATAATACCTTCTAGATGAGGTCTGTAAAGCTCAGCTGGGAGGAGGGAGGCATGGGCTGGGGGAAAAGGGCTAGATAATCAAAGCATAAAGGCCACATCAACAGAACTTGATGTCTGTCTCTAAAATAGTTCAAGCAGAGGCTTGACAGTGTCTAATGAGCTTGCTCAATGAATATGAATATGAATATGAACATGAATATGTGAAAGACACAATATTTACTATTTGGGTGGTTGGCAAATAGAGAAACAATATCTTTATAGAGCCCTATGCAAAAAGAATAGCATTTCAAGGACTAGCAGCTATGAAGTCATTTGCTTTTTTAAAACAATTTCCTAGGAGGTCATGTCATTTCATGAAAGGCAAGAATAGAACACAATGTGCTCTTTTTAATCCCTTTGCTCATCACTAGCACATTTCTCCTCACCTGCTCAGAAAGTCAATAAGCCAGCAAACCCCTGGGCCAGGGCCAGAACTGGCATCCACTCTAGCCCTTGGATGTGAGTCAGACCAATTTCAGGTTGTGGAGAACACTGCGGGTTGTTTGAAAATGCTAAGTAGGTCAAATCATCCTGTGAAAGGTAGGCTGCCAACTTCTTTATTAGTAAGAAGACCATTTATTCAATTATTCATGTATTTGACATCTGTTTCTGGAGTTCAAGACAGTTTGGTGGAGAATTTGAATCTCACTAAAATGACTCAGAGGTTTTGTCCTCTGGGGACCCACAGTCTAAAAGAGGGAGACACAAAAGGCTAACACAGGGCAGCAGTGTCACATGCCATACAACACAAATTTCACAATATAACAGTTTAGAGAGCCCATTGACATTTTTTTTTTTTTTAATCTCTCACTGGCAGCAAAGTTCAGGAGTGATGGTGAAAAAATGCAGTAAGACATTGCTGTCAGCTGGAACCGGTATTTCCAGGCTTGCATCCAATTGCCAAGCTGGCCTAGGACAGTTTATATAGTTTAGGTGTTCTGAAAGCATGCTCCAAGATCTTGAAATATTACAACTCCTTTTTCTTTATTGAGTTAAAAATGAGTTACAATCACAGCAGCTCCCTGGATGAAGAGAACATTAAGACTCTTAACTGGGATCAGTGAATGTCAGCCACTAATCCAGAGGTGGGCAAAAATACCAGTGTTCCAAGAGGCAAGCAGGAAAATGTAGCATCACAAGAGGCTTTAGAGGTCATGGGCAGGTCAGTGCTACTCTGCATGCTGCCCGAGCAGAGCTTCAGCGATCAGGCTAAGTACAGGCAACCTCTCTGTGAACAAGCTGAGCTATAACCAAGCAGAAGATTGAGACACAAGTGGTGGAGAGGATTATGAGTACAAGATGGTCTTCTCCACAGAGTCACAAGAAAGGGGTAGGCCTGAGTTCCTTTCATCCTAAGGAGCATGCTGTTGGTAAGTTCTGAAGGTGACTTAGCCTGTGACAGACCAGCTGAGGATCCTAATGGTAGCAGGACTTACATAGTCCTATGGGGTATAGAAGGGCCAGTAGTATGATTTCATGGAGAACCAAAAAAGGTGCAAAGGCACCAGCAATACTACTTATTCTTACTTGGTCTAGTCAGTGGTCAGCAAACTCATTAGCCAACAGAGCCAAATATCAACAGTACAACGATTGAAATTTTTTTGAGAGCCAAATTTTTTAAACTTAAATTTCTTCTAGCACCACTTCTTCAAAATAGGCTCACCCAGGCCATGGTATTTTGTGGAAGAGCCACACTGAAGGGGGCAAAGAGCCGCAAATGGCTCACGAGCTGCAATTTGCCGACTACTGATCTAGACTAAGAGAAGAAATCATCACTACAACCAGGTGATGGTTTCTTTCATCCAGTAAAGGTACCTCTCCTGGACATCCCCAAAGCATCCAGAGTTCATCTATCTCACAGCACAGGATTCTAACTGACTACTTACTTGCATATGCCCCTGCCAAGACTGTTATGTCTCTGTTTTCTTTAACCAGGGTGCTTAGCAGATCATTTAATGTTTGCTAAATGAGACAGTGATTGGATGATATAATGTTAGGTTTTGGTAGAACGTAGGATGTAGGAGTTGAGTAGAAGACAAAGTGAACCTGTAATGAATACTTAAAATTTACTCGGTGTCTGCACCACCCTCCTTTCCTTTAAGGAATTGCTGGTTTCCTTGATAAAATTCACCACTTTTGAGTCATGGAAGCTGGCAGATCCCACCTGTCATTACAGACAGCAAGTCTGTCAACTGTTCTTTCCCTACTTCCCTTGCAGCTAGAACATGGACATGTGACCTAAGTTCCACCAATCAAATGCATCCACCTCACCCCAGTGGTTTTTGAATAGGGAACTTGTAAGAGGCAGAGAGAGAAAAAAAATGCACAGTGGCTTTGATGAAAGTTGCAGAATTTTATGCGTGGGCAGCAGTAGGGTGATGGCTGCAGCAGAACACTGTGCCCATGGCAACAAGGTCAGTGGTAGGAGCTGCCTCTCCAGCATTTGATGGCAGCAGCTGTGGTGTCCTCATCCAACTAGTTCCTCAGTGTGATTTTGAGAATTTGTTCTGGCAGATTAAGCTCCCAAGCTTGGGTCTTCAGCCCTCCAGGCAATTCTGTGAGCTGCCCAATATCCTTTTTTAGAAATCCCTCTTTCACTTAAATCAACCAAGTCAGTTCCTATAACTTGCAACGCGGAATCCTGACTGTTATAGGGCAAAATCCTGGGGGACCAGGTTAGAACTCTCCAATATTACCTGCAGGCAGCGGGGAACCATTTCCAATTTCTAAGGGGACTGTAACAATGACAGAAGTGCTCGGAGAAGATCAAACTGTCAGCAGCATGTAGCATGCACTGGAGGGAGATTAGTCTGGAGGAAGAGAAGCCAGGTAGGCTGCTTTCGCACCTAGAGAGGTGAGAAGTAGTGCAGTAATGAGGAGCTGCACTAAGGGATTTGCAACTACTCAGGTGGCAGGCAACAGAAATAGGTCCTTTTCTGATTCCCTTTCTGGTTTTGCACAGGGACTTGAGTCTAGTAATGGAAAAATTGTGCTTTGATGGAAAATTCACTGTTTTGATTATAGCTTTCCAGGTTATCTGATTCTACTGTTTCCTTGTCCTTGCTGCTTTAGAAGTCTGAAATTTGTAGACAACTGATAGCAATGCAAGATGATTCCTGTCTACAGACATAATCTGCTTAGCGGAGCTCCACTGACTTTCTTCCTAACTCACTGTGGAAGAGGCCAGCTTTGCCTCCATTTGCACATTCATTTCAATCTTTCTGATCTATAAATGTAACCTTATAAAAGCTCTTCCTTGTCCCAGCTGGTTTGACTCAGTCCATAGAGCATTCACGTGTGGACTGAAGGGTCTCAGTTTCAATTCTGGTCAAGGGCACATGCCAAGATTGGGAGCTCCATCCCCAGTAGGGGGCATGCAAGAGGCAGCTGATTGCTGATTCTCTCTCATCATTGATGTCTCTCTCTCTTCCTCTCTGAAATCAATAAAAATATATTTTAAAAATAACAACAATAACAAAAAACTCTTTCCAGCCTGACATGTGTGGCTCAGTGGTTGAGTGTTGACCTATGAATCAGGAGGTCACTGTTGGATTCCCGGTTAGGGCACATGCCCCGGTGCAGGTTCTATCCCTTGTTGGGGGCATGCAGGAGGCAGCCAATCAATGATTCTCTCTCATCATTGATGCTTCTCTCTCTCCCTCTCCCTTCCTCTCTGAAATCAATAAAAAATATATATTTAAAGAACTCTTCCTAGCAATGGTTGAATCAGCTCACTAGTCTCCACATTAATGAAGTAAATAAAATCTTTAACTTGTGTTCAGATTTATATCTGTAGGAGACTCAGAATCTTTTTATAAACAATGTTAGCAGCCTTTCTTCCTTTCTTTCTTTGTAAATGGCTCCTTGAAACAAAGCTCCAAATGCATGTAAGTGCTATTGTTTCTATTTTCCTAAGTTAGTGTTTAGCACTAGAGGTGAATTTCTAGTAAATAACAGAATTTACCTTAAAGAAGTCATTCGCCTGTTTTTGAAAGTTAATTTCAAATAAAATGACAAAGGCCTGATGCAATCTCTGCCTTCCAGGGGATCCTACCAGTTCCCAGCAGAGCGCTCTTCTCTTTTCCACTTATTGTTCAGCCTACTCTTGAAAGCTATGCTTTTCCTTATAGCAGGAAAAGCAACAGCATGTCAGGTGGCAGATAAAGAATCCCAATCGCTCCCCATTTTATCAGGAGTTACCCAAAGGAAAAGGATACCTACTTTTAAAGCAATGGAAGCAGCCAAATATTTATCTTTCACAACGATGGCTCCTAAGTGCATGGGGACCTAGTGGGAGTGTATGAGGGGTTAACCACTGCATGTCTAATAGAGCTCTAAGTAGATCACAGTCAGTACGGATGGATGGATGTTCACAGTGCCAGTCTTATGGCGGCACGCCAGATTCCTTTCAGCAGGCTCCAAGGAAATGACCCAATTCTATGGTTATATTAGAATTTTTGTGACATGAAATGTTGCTTAAAAGAAGTGGGCCATCAGTCGAAAGTAAGAAATCCTTGAATCTATTTCATTGGAATGGGATTTGATTTGCACTGCAATCATAAAATGTAGTCTATCCTCATACAAGGTGACGGGAGAAGATGTGACTTTGGGTGGTGGGCACATGGTATAATACACAGATATTGTAGCATAGAAGCCCACACCTGAAACCTACATGTTCATGTTGACCAATGTCACCCCAGTCAATTTAACTAACAAATAACTTTTTTTTTTAAATGTAGTCTAGCAGTGCAAAGATTCCCTTCCACGGGTTCTAAGATACATCTCAGAAGCTAAGATTCGGAAATGTGCTCACACAATATGTCACAATATGTTGTTTAACAAAAATATAGAGGAAAAAAAGTCCTATCTGCCACAAACGAGGAGTGTCATTAATGCATCAGCTGCAAGTTGTTCACAGGCTCTGACTTGGCAGTTGGCTGAAGAGAACCACTTAAGCAATTCCTCACTATTAGATTTCGCTTGTTGCTCTTGGCTGCGGCACAAAGCTGCTTTCCAAAGCAGGTGACAAAATGAGTTCTATAAAGGCTCAAGTGTAAGACCTTATTTCAGGTCATTTGTAACTTCACAGATTGCTGGTTTAAAAAAAAGTGAGAGCATTAATAGGTTGGTGGTGTTTTTTTAACCCACCTGAACAAGGTAGTTCTCAGAAAGACCTTTGCCATCCATAAAGCAAGGGCTTCCGAGCCATACTGCCCTGGTGCAAATTATGGCTACACCATCTCCTCACTGTCTGACCCTGAGCAAATCATTTAAACCTCTTGGTAAGTCCTAGACACCTTATGAGCAGTGAATGTGTAAGTGCTTAGAATGCAGTCTGGCCTGTAGAACTGCTATGTGTTTTCTGAAATTATTAAGATTTAGTTAGTGGTTGAAACACATTCTGAAAACTACAATGGTTTTAGTTATTTTCCAATAGGTAGTAAAAAGGGAGCATTTCTAAATATTTCCAACAGCTAGAGAAGAACAAGATGGCTGACTGCTCACTTCTCTAACCTAATATTTCCTCTCTCCCATCCAGATTACCCACATTTCTGGGAAACATACCCAATAACAGGAATAATTTGTTTGCAGGACCCTCCCATGAGATGTGAAAGGGATAGTACCACCCTGGCCAGTGTAGTGTTGTCCCTGCACTGAAAAGTTGCCAGTTCTGATTCCTGGTCAGGGCACATGCCCAGGTTGCAGACTCAGTCCCTGGTGGGGCACATCAATGTTTCCTTCTCACATTGATGTTTCTCTCTCTCCCTCGCTCCTTTCCCCTCTCTCTAAAAATTAATTAAAAATTAAAAAATAAAAATAAAAAGAAGAAAGAAAAAGGAATAGTACCTGGTCTGTTGTGCACTCTTCAAGGGAAATTCCCTAACTCTTCTTCCGCTCAGTGAGAATGATCAAAATTTATTTTGATCATTTTTTTGCAAATTTCATTGACTCCCATCCCAAACTGTAAGCATAATAAATGGGTATACCTTCTTCTTTTATCTTTCTTGAAAAACAGTTGAGAAGTCCAAGAGTATGTTCATAGTGGCACAATTTACCATAACTAAGATTTGGAAACAGCTTAAGTGCCCATCACCAGATGAGTGGATTAAAAAACTATGGTACATCTACACATTGGAATACTATGCTGCAATAAAAAAGAAGGTGTTCTTACAATTTGCAACAGCATGGATGGAAGTGAAGAGCATTATGCTAAGTGAAATAAGCCAGTCAGAGAAAGATAAATATCATATGATCTCACTCATATGATATTCCATTTATGGAATATAATGAACCACATAAAATGATGAACAAAAGCAGATGCAGAATCAGAGAGGCACCAATCAGACCTTCAAACTCAGAGGGAAGGTAGAGGAGGCTTGTATGCATGCATATAGGCCTAACCAATTGACACAGAAGTGAGGGAATGATTGGGGGTAATGGGGCAATAAGGACACATATGTAATAACTTAATCAATAAAGAAATAAAAAAAACAAAACAAAAAAACGATGTGCCACACACACACACACACACACACAAAAAAAAAAAAAAAAAAAAGTCCAAGAGCAGTCTATCTTCAGGCTTGTCTTCAAGAATCAGTTCTAAGAGAGGTGGATAGACTTCCTGCTCCAGGAACAGGCTATGTTCTCTGTGTTCTTCTCCTAGCTCCACCCGTGCCCCCTGCAGGGAAATGAGAAATGCCTCCCAGTATTCCATTACCCCAACAGGGAGGCCAGGAGCCTTGGGAAGCATTCACCCAGAGCATGAATAAATCATCACCTCATGTAACTTGCAACACAACCATTGTTTAACATGCAAATCAGATTATTGGAATAAGAGAGAGAGAACAAGAGAGACAGACAGAAAGACTGAGACTTTAGTCAGCTATGATAAGGACAGCCTAAAGGTCAAAATTGTAATATTAAATAAATCTTAGGAGATTTTTATAAACCCAAATTTATTGTCTAGGTGCAACTGGCATTTCAGCTCTTGGTTTAATACCAGACACTTCAAAGTATTCTTGTAGGAGAATGGTTGATAACCCTCTTGCACAGCATAATTGGAATTCTGCATGTTCGAACATTTGGTTTCGGAAAGATTTTTGTAAATGTTAATAGCTGTCTTTTAAAATGGTGTAAGTGTGAAATGCTATGAAAAGCAAAGGTTTAAATGTCACTCTGTCTATAATTTTCATATTGTAAAAACTAAATAAGTTTTTTTAAATGGGAAACCTGCAAGCCTGCTCCAAGTTGGAAGACATCAAGCCATCCATTCTTCCTCTTTGAAATGGATATGACATTTAACCAACTGAGCCAAATTTAGAAGAAAAGGTAATCTGTTTTTTCTAAAATTTACTATTGGATGGAAAAGCAATTATATTTACACTTCCCCACTTTCCCCCATATTGCATGAGACTATTATTAAAGATCTGTCTCAAGGCCCGCATCCAATGAGCCAGCCAGGTATACCTGCTCATCACCTTCTGCGCCTTTACTCTTGACTCAGGCCTCAGGGTAGGTGGGAAAGCCGGGCCATTTCTCCCGAGGGTGGCTGAATGATTTGGCCATTAGGAAAATGAAAAATACTATCCCCCCCCCCCCCCTTTTTGTTTTCTTTTACTCTCTGCTTAGCTTTCCCTTCCTTTTAAATATTTATTGCGCAAAAGAAACAGTGTTCAGTTTCCTGCATTAGCTCTACGTGGGAACCTGAATTCTGCATTGCTTCCAGTACTTACCAGCCTGAGAATGCAGGGTAAGACTGAGCATCTTACAATGAAAAATATAAGTAAATCTAAGTCATCCAGTGTAGGGTGTGAACATTACTGCTCAGAATCATTTTTTATTAAATCCTCTTTAGTTCTCAAAGGTGGTGTTGGTTCTATGGGTGCCACTAGGATTTTGTTAGTCTTCGTAAAGTACCAAAGATTACAGAGGAATCAATTTTTTAAAATGTGAATGGAAGGGCATTCAAGAATTTTCCTATAATACATCACACTCATTGCTGCGTTTCAGTGAACTTTGCTGATTGGAAGTGAAAGGAGCCCAGTTACAGCTCAGGCACCAGGAAGTGCACACAGTTCATGCTCTAATTTCACTCTGCTCCTGTCAGCACACACCTTACATCTCAGTATCCTTTGTCTTGTGCGGCAGACAGAAAAGTGCTGTAATATACACAGAGGCTATCATCCACTCATTTGCAGCTTTTATTGATTGTCCCTCAGCCTTTAACTCTGAACAGAAGCCAGATTTAGGTTATATTAGAGGTAGAGGCAGCAGGTACAGCATTGGCCAAATCCAATATTTTTCATTGGGATAAATTGGGGGTGGATGTAGTCTAATCCCCTTTCATCTTAACTTTGACCTCCATAATGTACCTTAATAATTGATATCACTCCCACAGTAAACGGGGTGCTCTGTCTCCTTCTCCAGAGAGGAGAAAAATAAGCATCCGTTCACATGCAAATGGGATGTTTTGATATTGTGTGTATCCTTAGAGAGACCTTAATAGATGATTAGCCCTGTTGTTTAATCATGACACAAGAGCACTGATTCTCAAACTGTAGCCAGCACCTGGGTCACCTGCAGGGCTTATTGGACCACAGAGTTTGCTGGGTTAAACCCAGAGTTTCTGATTTGGCAGGTCTGAGGTAGGGCTGAGAGTTTACATTTCTACTAGTTCCCTGCTGGTGCTGCTGCTGCTGCTGCTGATGGTGGTGGTGGTTTGAATTCTACATTTTGGGAAAAGCACACTTTTCATAACTGGGTTTTCCCTGAAACACAATCGGGTGGTAGCTAACAACCCTAGAGAGCAAACTTCCTAAGTCACCTAGGTGAATATTTTAGATCTTCTTTTCCTGGTTTACTAGAAAGACAAATTACACAAATTTAGGCATTTGCTAGATCAGTGATCGGCAAACCGCGGCTCATGAGCCTCATGCGGCTCTTTGGCCCCTTGAGTGTGGCTCTTCCATAAAATACCACGGCCTGCATAAGTCTATTTTGAAGAAGTGGTGCTAGAAGAAGTTTAAGTTTAAAAAATTTGGCTCTCAAAAGAAATTTCAATCATTGTACCGTTGATATTTGGCTCTGTTGACTAATGAGTTTGCCAACCACTGTCGATGATTTACAGAGAACACTCCTCCTGCTATGGGTCCTGTAGTGTAAAACTACTTAGAGCTTTCCAGCTACATTATTTGGGGCCTTGATGGTCCATTCAGTCCTTTTTCCTTTTCCTGAAAAACAAAAATAATAATAATAATTACAACTTCCATTTGTTAATTTTGTTTTACAACATTATTGGCTCTGTATTGAATGGTTCTCCTCAGTTTAGCTGGTTTGCTGCAATCAATGAGGAGGCTTTATCATTCCCATCTGACGGACCTGGGGTCGTGACTGAAGGAGATTAAAAAAGGACGTTTGGAAAGGCTGATTTAGATACACTACAGGCTAACCTTGGAATAAACCAGACCACAGAGAACTTTGTCACTCAGTGACTGATTTCTTTCTGTCCGCAATGCTTCGCCATCAGGCAATCAGCCTCACTCAGAGACCTCATAAGAAACAACCCTGTAACTCATTTGCTGCCTTCCTATAAGGATGTTGTCAAGGCCATTGTTTACTTCATTACAAATGTCTTCTCTGGGAGGGCCTGCTGGGGAAACTTCTCTTAGGTCTCAGTGCCGGGAGTTTATTTCTCCTAAACACTGGATTCCAGCTACAGACAACATAAATCATGGACCCAGGCATGGTCTCCTGTAGCAAATGTGTGGAAACTGGCTTTCCTTTATTTTTTTCATCTTCCCACATCTCCACAATGTTTACTTTTTTGAATGCTCTCAACAATGAGTATGGCTAAGACAATTTGAGGAAACTGATAATAAACTGTGTGTCAGCTCAGCTGAGCATGCTTCCTGCAGGAAGATGGTCCTGTTTTCAATGAAATGGGAAACAATAGAAGGAAGTAAGGGTAACTCCAAGGGGAGAAATGAATGGCTTTAAGACCTCTACAGGGCTAAGTAGTATTTATACACATCTAATTCATGTGAAAAGACTTTGTAAACTACCATGCTCTCAGTATCTGTGTTTTCCCTATTCTTCTCTCATTTCTATTCCCCTTTAATATTTCCTTTGCAGACCTGTGACCTTTCTTCATACAAAATATAATTATATATATGTATGTATGTGTGGTAGAAGAGATGGATGTGGGATAGTTCCTTGATTATTTTTTCAATTAATAATAAGCTTTGAGTTTGGGATAAGGTGGTGGAAGGGAAGGGTACTGACTGATTCTGTGCCAAGCTGCAGGACACAGTAAGAAAAAGAAAACCCAAATATGTGAAGTCAACATGATTTCTAAACTATTTAGGAAATCCTATCTAGCTTCCCCTTCAACTACGTGAGACCATGGATGGACCTTGAGAATGTTATGCTAAGCAAAATAAGTCAGTCAGAAAAAGCTAAGAAACATATTATTTTACTCATATGTGGGATGTAAAACAGAAATTCATTTACACAGAGAGACCCAGTGTGATGGTTACCAGATGGAAAGGGAAGAGGACATAGTAAAGGGTAAAGGGAGCCAAATATATGGTGATGGAAGATGAGTTGACTTTGGGTAGTAGACACATAATACAATATGCAAATCATGTATCATAGAAATGTACACTTGAAACCTATATGACCATATTAACCAATGTCACCTCAATAAGTTTGCTAAAAACATAAACATGTGAGGACAGCTTCCAGAAACTTGTTCTTAGAGATACCATGATTTACTAATTCATTATAAAGGGGAAATAGCAGCTTGACAATGGAGAACACAGATAGTCACCACCTTACCCATAGTATCACCAATGGCGGGATGAGTTGCATCATGTGAAAAGGACACATGACCACTTTTACCTTGTATTCCTGCAAATAATAATAAATATATACATATGTGTCCTGAATCTAACTAGAGTGAAACATCAGATAAACCCAAATTGAGAGCTATTCAACAATATAAATGGCCTATGCCCTTCAAAACAATATCAAGGAAGACAGAGGTTAAGGACACAAGTTAAAGGAGAATAAGAGTCATAAAAAGTGAAATGAAAGCAAGGTCCTGAAGTAGATTCTTAACTAGGAAAACCATGACTATAAAAAATATCATTTGGACCATTGGCAAAATCTGGATAAAGTTCTGCAGATTAGATAATGGTATTGAATCAATGTTTAACTTCCTCATTATGATCATTGCACCATTCTTATGGGAGTGACTATCTCTCTTTGCTGAGTTTGACTGGCTGACCCTGAATGATAGATGAATGATTGCTTTGACACATGTTTCTGTGAAAGAGAGGCTCGGGGACTGCTTGGCTATCGCCACCAAGTAGCCCTGTTCACTTGCCTCCTTTGGCTTTTATTGTAACAACTGCTTGAACTAAAATTAATCTCTAGATACAATAAGCAGGGTAAGTATCCTTGGGGAAGCTCATGCTTCTACAAGGTCGGGTCTAATAAGACTAAACAGAGATCCCAGCAAAACACTTTGGGGATTAGACGTGTTTGGAAAAGTCAAGGCGGGGGCTGTAGCCTTCAGCAAGGTCCTCCTAGAGGCCCCCAACCTTTTGGTGAGTCCTCCTTACAGACATTGCAACCGAGTCCCGTGCTTCCCCACACCTTTTCATAATAACAAATATACACTGAGTTATTTCAGGGTAAAGAGACAATGTGTCTACAATGAACTCTCAAATGGTTCAGAAAAAGTCATATAATCATTATATATAAGTATTTGTACATGTGTGGTTTTAACTCGTGTTCACTGTGCAGCACAGGAAATATATACATATACATATACATATACATATACATATACATATACATATACATATACATATACAGAAATAAATACGTGAGTGTGTGTGTGTGTGTGTGTGTGTGTGTGTGTGTGTGTAGAGAAGGGGGGGTAGAGAGAATATTAAAACAAATGAAGCAATATGTTAAAACTAGAGATTTGAGGTGAAGGGTGTACTTTGTATTATTATTTGTCCTTGGTGCTATTATTGCAATTTTTCTGTTTAAAATTATCACACAACATTACATTTGTTTTGTTCATTTTTTTGTTTTGTTTTCATAAAAAGAGACTAGCCACAGAGTGTTCTTTTCCTAAGCAATAGTGGATGGAGTGTTGTTTGTGATGTGGCAAAGCACATAGCTGCAAAATAAGGTCATTCACATAACCAGCACAGTCATCTTTAAAGCACGATGCCTAGTAAAAACCACTTCCTTTCATGCACAGACTTGGCTAAATCCTTTTAACAATGTTTTGAAGCACCAGAGTTTATTATTCACACCACAGAGTTCTCATGTGGTAGCAATGTTACTCACGCCATCTTTAAAACATGCCCAGACCTCAAAAAGCCCTTCTCCCGTCCTCGGAAAACATCAGAGCATCCCAGAACATAGCAGTTACCAGATGGACTCATACATTCTGTTTTCTCTGACAAAGGCAGTGCCGTTATAATCCAATAGGTCCATGTGAATGTGCGGCAAACATTAGCTCTGATTTTTATTGTGGAGCTTGATAGAAAAGAACATTTGTTCCTTTTCATTCCTGAATGTGTTCATGGTGACATTTCTCAACCTGTGAGTTTGGGGCGGTGTGTGTGTGTGTGTGTGTGTGTTTACTGCTTTCCTGTCCCTCAAAGAGATCATCCAGTGACCTTGAAATCGACTCTGGCATTTTGCTGGCAGGGAGGGAATCTCTCTCTCCTCATTTGCAAAATGAATAACAATTTGATCATCCTTAAACTTCTGAAAGGTTAATTATGCTCTCTCTCCCTGAGTACTGAATAAAAACCTGTTTTATCTCTGCCCAAATGAAACCCACAGGGCTCACCCTCCCTCTAACTCTGCCTGGAGACCAAGTCCTTCTGGCTGTCAATTAACCACTATCAACTCTTAGATCTGTGTGAGCGGCAGTAGATTTTCTCATCCAAAAACTATGACAGTCCTCATTTGCTGGAGCTGTGTGGTAACTTTAAAAAATGTCTCAGCAGGCAAGTGCTATCCAACTGTGGACATGATGGAAAGAACAGGGAAGCAAGAGGCGGGAGCTAGAGAGAGAGAGATAGAGAGAGAGAGAGAGAGAGAGAGAGAGAGAGAGAGAGAGAGAGAGAGAGAAAGTGTTGGATTACTGAGGCTTCATTTCACTTCAAAGATTTACACAAAAACAAAAGAACAAAACAGAAATGCTTGCACAAAGATAATAAAAAATAAATACCATTAAAATTGAAAGCAGCCGGCTGGTGTGGCTCAGTGGTTGAGAGTCAGTCAAGGAGGTCACAGTTCCATTCCCGGTCAGGGCATGTGCCCAGGTTTTGGGCTCAGTACCCAGTGTAGGGTGTGCAGGAGGCAGGCGATCAATGCTTTTCTCTCATCACTGATCTCTCTCTCTCTCTCTCTCTCTCTCTCTCTCTCTCTCTCTCTCTCTCTGTCTCTCTCCTTCCCCCTTCCTTTCTGAAATCAGCAAAAATGTATTTTTTAAAATATTTAAGCAAATTTAAAGTGTTTAAGCTCTACTGTTTCCCAGAGCATTAGACACTTTCTGGTCTGTGAGTCCTCAAAGAGGCACACATCCCTATACTTGACTATAACAGTTATGGGCCAACACTGATGTAGGGTATTTGGTAGGAAATGGTTCAACATCTACCATTCCCCCATTAAAAATTGCTAAGCTGCTACTATTTCTTGCCTATGAACAGTCTCTTTTAGTTATAAGCCAGAAACCATATCTTAAAAAGCAAGTCTAAGAGATTTAGATTTTATTTTTAATACAAGAAAACTTGTCTTTCAAAGGAAAGTAATAGTGGAAAAATCAAGGAGTGGGGGTGGGGGCAAGAAATCCCTGCCTTCTGCCTGATACTCATGGTTCCTTGTTTAAATAACTTAACATTTATAAGTGAACGATTTTATGTAAGCCAACCCAATGTTATGATATGTAAAAACAAAAACAGAAGATGAAATAAGCACTATGCTTTTTCCTAAGAGAAACATGTTACTCTATACAACAGTTCAGATTCTTTAACAGTAATGTAATTATCAAGGTGCCATGCAGGGCCTGATCTTTTGACCAGACTGAAGTGGGTCACTGTTTGTGTGTGAAAAAGGCCTCTGTGTAGCATTGCCCCGTGTTCACACTGCCGCCAAGTAAACAGTGGTGAGGACAGGGCCTGAGTCTTTTATTTCTATAGCAACATCCTCTGTAGGAAAAGCAAGTGCAGACTACAGCTTCTTGATGATCTCATGATACAAAATTATTTTCAGTAAGAAGCATTCAGGCAAAGTACATAGTTTTTGTTGTCCTTCTTCCTGGATTTTTTTTTTTTTTTTTGGTAGTGAAATATACATGACATAAATTTACCATTTTAACCATTTTTGAGTGTACAGTTCAGTGACATTAGTGCATTTATAATGTTATGCAACCATCATCACTACCTATTTCCAGAACTTCTCATCATTGTAAACAGAAACCCCATATCCATTAAACAACTCCCCATTCCCTTCTTCCCCCACATGCTGTGGTCTGAATGTTTGTCCCCTCAAAACTTATATGTTGAGCCCTGGTTGGTGTGGCTCAGTGGTTGAGCATTGTCCCATGCACCAAGAGGTCACTGGTTTGATTCCCAGTCAAGGCATATGCTGATTTGCAGACTCAATCCTCACTAGCGGGTGTGTAGAAGGCAGCCGGTCGATGTTTCTCTCTTGTCAATGTTTCTATCTCTCTCTTTCTCTCCCTTTAAAAATCAATAAAAGCATATGTATTTTTTTTAAGTGATTTGTTTAAAAAAAAATGTGTATGTTGAAATCCTAATGCCCTATGTGATGGTATTAGGAGGTAGGGCATCAGGAAATTGCTTAGGTCATGGGGATGGAGTTCTGGTGAAAGGGATTAGTGCCCTTCATTAAAGAGACCTCACAGAGCTCCCAATCAATCCCCTTCTGCCA
Source organism: Pipistrellus hanaki (assembly GCF_964339955.1). Taxonomy (NCBI): domain Eukaryota; kingdom Metazoa; phylum Chordata; class Mammalia; order Chiroptera; family Vespertilionidae; genus Pipistrellus; species Pipistrellus hanaki. The sequence goes on along the minus strand of NC_140506.1, from coordinate 66,862,289 downwards.
GGGGGGTTTCAGTGAGAAGTCTGTGGCCCGGAAGAGGGGAGAGCCCTCCCCCTGCCATGTTTGCACCCTGATCTTGGACTTAACGACCCCAGAACTGTGAGAAATAAGTTTCTGTTCTTTATAAAACGCCCAGTGTGTAATGTATGTGTGTGTGTTTGTTTGTTTGTTGTTGTTTTGTAGCAGTCTGAACAGATTAAGATACCCCGACTCCTGCTAACCTTTATTCTACTTTCTGTCTATTTGCCTTTCTATATATCTAATATAAGTGGAATCTTACAAGATTTGTCCTTTTGTGTCCAGCTTATTTCACTAGCATAATGTTTTTAAGGTTTATCCATTTATTACTTACTTTGGTTATTTTCACATTTTATGGATAATGCTACTATGAACATTGTGTACAGGTATTTTTGTGAGTGTGTTTTCAATTCTCTTGGGCATCTTTCTAGGAGTAGAATTGTTAGGTCATAGGGTGTCATATTTTGCATTTAGTTGTCCTTTTGCTCCCTTTCCATTTTGTGGTGCTTTAAGACCAAGCTTTGCTGCTATCACTCTCTGTTCTCCTTTGTGTGTGTTTGTGTGTGTGTGTGTGTGTGTGTGTGTGTGTGTGTTACTGCTTTCAGCACACCTTTCCATTTTTCTCTGGTCCTCACTTTTTCCAACTATTTGAGTTCGTTTTTTTTAAAAGAATCATCCTTAAATTGCTTTACTGTATGCACTTTATCCTCCCTTCCCCTTCTCTTTCAGTCTAATAATGCTTGAGTGAAGCCTGCTGAATTCACCTAGAGCAAAGTCAGGCTCATGTGAACTATAATTCCAGGAAGTACTTCTACAGAGTAAGGACTTCAGAAACAGAAACAGAAAGACAAAGGTGCCTAGACATAAGATTATAATAGTGTATATTTAAATGACCACCTTGGTCATAGTTTTATTCGTAGTATTTGTCAAATCAGACCAAAAAACTTGATGCTGACCTGCAGCTCTTTCCATCCGTCCATCCAAACTGCAAATAGGATGTGACTCCCAGATAATTGCTGCAGTGCTGCCGTGGGCTATGTCACCCTCCGCAGCACTACCCGTTGCCTCGGGCACCATATGGACAGTGACAGGCGAATCACCCTGATGAGATGAAGAACCCGAAGCAGACTGAGGGAGGACTTTGACTTGTCCCAGCCCCACTGCTTCCCAGTAGAACAGGCCTCTGTCTTATTCTCATAAACTCAAGGCTAAAGCTGAGAAGCACCAATTTTGCTCAGGGAGACGATTCAGTATTTCCCAAGTTTTTGACAGCTGACCAATTAAAATCCACATTGCACTGTTAACAAGCTCTAAATAAGCCAGGATATAGAGCAATAGAAGGCACCAAAGCTTCTACTACTGTATACCACCATTCTCAGTGTGAGTTCCATAATTACAATGATGAAGATGATGCTGATGACCGCAGGGATGCCGGGCAGAATTCAAATCATTAACTGTAAGGCAGCAAATTCCATTTCCTACAACTATTTCCTGTGAGCCTTCCCATTTACTCCATTTCGATATATTTTTGTCTTCAGAATTCTGAAATTTTATTCAATTCCCATTAATGATTTGAATGCTGCCCAAAAGCCCTAAAATCTGCAGCATCATTTTTACCCAACTGCATTACCACTGAATGTTTCTCACACGCATACTGAGCATAGGCAGATTGCACATGTAGCTTTAAAAGCATAGTTTCATCCATTTTTTATTTAAAGCACATTGGTAGGCCATTCCTAACCAAGATATTTGTGAGCAATTCCTTTGTTCAGCCTTTTGGTCTGTCAGTAGGGATGCAGGGATATGTTTTCAAAGGGAAAGCCACACAAACTCAGACCAAACAACTTCGTTTGAGTTACCATTTTGTAAACGCCTTTGGAAACTTTTCAGGACCAAGAATGACAGAGAGAGGCCTGAGCCCAAAATTGATTGGCATTGATTTTTACTTCCAACTCTGATAAATATTCGGTGTGTCAGGCAACGGCACCTTTGCGAATATAGTGAATATGAACTATGAGGGTTTTTATTTTCATTTTTGTGCTCTTTATTAGCCAATATACCAAACCCGTTTCCAAACAGCCGGAGCCAACATCCATCAGGAGTTTTGATCAGTGAGTGCCTCCTTTTCTCTATGATCAGACTTCAGGGAGGAAGGTCTGAAGCAAGTGTGGGAACTGCTGGACTTCAGAACTGAGTTGCTATAAAAAGTGCACATTAAAGAAGTTTCAGATAGCACAGCATGATGCAAATTGCTACCATATGCATCACTTACCAGAACCACACCAATCTCAGTGGAGGTGGCAGGGGTGACATCACCAACACTGTGATTTGAACCACCCTCAGGAAAACATAGCTGATGGACCAGCGATGGTGGTTAGCACCACGCAGAGACCCAGCCATGCGCACCATATGAGACCAATCAACAAGCAGTTGCAGGGGTTCTCAGTTTCATTTCTCAAATTTTATAGCTAGCCACATAAAAAAAAAATAATTACAAGAGAAACTTGGGACATTTTGAGGCAGTGATGAGAAGTGGCACTGTTCTTAACAAAAAGTGACATTTTTGTTCTTAGCAGGTAGGAAATCACCAGAAATAAAAACTTTCATAGTATCTGTATTAATAACTAATGGTTCTAGTCACCAATTCTGATATGTGGGTTTTCCCCCCACACCAAGCCATCCTCATGCACCAGCTGGGTGTCCTACAATTTAACTCAATTCTAACACTATATACCTGGAGTCAGCATCAGATTCCACAGGTGAAGGGCTCAGTCCTATAAGACTACCCACCCCCACAGGTTCAGATCGTCAGTTGTGCTTCTAACCAACAGGCTGTAGATGGGAGGTTCCAGTGACTCCTTCTCAGGTTCAATTAATTGCTGGAGCAGTTCAAAGAATAATTTTTTAATTCATTTTTTATTGTTGACAGTATTACAGGTGTCCCTCACTCCCACCCGTTTTACCCACCTCTACCAGCCCCCATTCCACCCCAGGCTTTCACTTTCATTGCTCTTCAAGGTCCATGAAGAGTCGTGCTTTAAGAAATATATTTTCATTAAGTTTTAATGATTATCACTTGTCCTTCAATTTTTTGATAAGATCAAATTTAAATCATTTGCTCTTACAAAATTCAATTAAAGAAGGTTGGTCAGCAAAGAAGTAAAGTTGATTTGGCATGAATCAGCAAAGTGTACGGTCTCAATACCTTTCACAATGGGCTATTGCCAGGCACCTGCTAAGCTTACATGTCATTGTTTAAAATAAAAATCAACATAAACGTGTCACAGGTGAACTATAATCCTTTTACTTAACATATTATTCTCTGGATACACTGTTCATTGGGCCAGTATTATTGAGTATGTCTGTTAAAATGGGAAAATGTCTCCCCCCAAAAAGTGCATGTTTATCTCAAACATTTTAATATTCATTTGCCACTTTTTCAATATAAGGCTGATATCAGGGACCTCAACACTGGCTTTCTGACTTAAATCACAGCCAAAATGCATCACTGATATTTTCTGTAGGAGAAACTTAAACATGTTTACGAAGCAATCTGAACGCAAACTACTTCTAGCTTTCTAGAATCTCCTTCCCACACTATTCGCAATTGTCTCCATCGTAACTAATCAACTGTATTTCCTGTATAGCAAGTATGTTCACAAGTATTCCTAAAACTTTCAATTTAGTTTCCATTGACATACAAGTTTCTTTTCAACCTCACTTTTTTATTGGTTCACATAAATTTTTATTAAATTTTATAATTATAATACCAAGTTCAACTTGAATATACAGGTCTGGGAACAAATGTCACCAGCTTCATGAGGCAGACAACTGGTGGGAGAAGAAGGGCACAGACCATCTTGTAACTAGCATCAGCTTTAAATTAACTGTATTTTCCGTGCTGGCTCTCCTGACATTTAGCATCCAAGATCCAGTATATGCTGTGCTCTCATCCAGAGGACACTGATCCAGCTAACACTCTCTGATGTTTCAGTCAATTCACCACATATGTTCTAGATCCACATGTGCAGAGATTCAGCAAGAGAAATTAAAAACAAATAAAAGAGGTAGGGGAGGACATTAACCTTAAAAAACAACAACACCTCAAATATTATACAAAGCATCCCACCATAGTTATTAGCTGACACTCATTGCCTTTCTACTTTGTGGTAGGCATTATGAAAAATACTTGTCACACATTATATCACTTAATCCCCACAACAGATCTTTGAAGTAGACCCAAATATCATCAACCTTGTTATATAGATAAGTTAACTGAGGCTGGAGAGCCACTTTGCAAGTGGCAAAGCCATCATTGGACACTGGGTGAAAGTTGCTGTCACTTGGCTTCATTGATCTTTCATATTCACAACCATCAGAAGCCTCAGCTCAGTCTTCTATTGTTGGATTCCAAAAACCTTTCTCCTTATTTTTTAGTAGTAGCATGGAAAGGTTTTCGGAAGTTACCACGAAAATGAGTAAGACCTAAACATCATGAAATTTTTCAAAAATTCACTGAGTGTCTAGCATTGTGCTAGAACCCCAAACAATGTATCAATCTCAGGCCCCACAATTTTCTGGGGTTTGACCAACCAGCTGGGTATGGCATGGCCAGTGGGCATTCTGCCCAGAAGTCACAGGGAATGCACTTCTTCCCCACCTAATAGTGGCACCTAAATTTGATTACTTGCACTATGCTTACTTTAATGGGACTTCTTTTCTCAATTATTTTAAAGAACAGGGTAAAATAATGACCTACAGTTTTTCGTAGATACATGACATTCCTTGTAAATAATGCCAACAATACAGAAAAGTGTCAGCGTTCAAATAAGAGCATTAAAAGTCCCCAAACTACTAACAACCAATATTCACATTAATTTATATGTAATATTCTGCATGCATAAATAACATTTTGAAAATATACTGACTTCTTTCTCTGTAAATAATTATCTACTCAGATTTTTCACCTTTGCAAAGGAATGAGATGCGCCAGGCCTACTTAGGCAGCATCTGCAGGTGGTCTTTCAGGACTCTCTCCCATGAATCCAGTTGCAAAAAAAATTACTGTGATGCAGATACAATTATGTCCTGTCGCTAACATCTTAGCATTGAGACATAGCCAGGTTTATATTTGTCTCTCCTGTGTGTGTGTGTGTGTGTGTGTGTGTGTGTGTGTGTGGTCCCTAAATAAAATGGTCTGTTTCTTTTTTACCTTCTCCATAAAATGGATATGTGGTTAATTACATTGAATTCTATTGATTTATTGCAGTGAACTGAATTGAGTTGAATTAAAGAGAGACATATGGGAATTGCTGAGCAGTTGTTAAAACATCTCTCTACTCTTGTGGCAATGTGGTGCCTTCAGTCTCATGGACATAACAATAAAATAAAAAGAGTTACAGTCTTTTAAGATAGCAAAATCTTCTAAAGTCCCATCCCAGGGAGCAATGCACTGTTCCATCCAAAATGGCCAAAAGTAAATAAATTACACCATCATGACTCTCTCAGATGTTGAACAAATCAGAGGAAAATACATTTTTCTTTATTTTCTTGATAGATGTATGTATTATCATTATACTCAAAATTTTCCCTTCTTCAGACCTTAGTCTATTCTTGAAATTATATCCCTTCTAGAAACAGAACTATAGCTAATAGACTTACAATTGTGAGTATGTGAAACACAGTCTATTCTTCTATTATTATTTATTAATTCTTGTATTATTTTCCATACGAACAGCTATAAACCTACTTTTACCTCCACCCTGTATGTTAAACACCAAAATCTACTCTTAGCAGAAGTCAGGAAATCTAGAATTAAATATCTAACTGGTAAGCCTATTTCGACTTCTCCTGATAGGCCATTTCAGTCCTGGATAGGAAAATGCTCTGGAGTTCTGGCTCTTTGGTGGATTAGAAGGAGTATGTTATGACTTTTTCTGAAATAGAAGGATCTCCTGTGCCCCTGAATTGCCACTAATAATCCCTAAATTGGTGTTCTTTATCTAACCAGGAGCTTAAAGAACTTCCTTTACTATAATGGCCTTTTTTTTTTCCTTCCCAATAAGAAACCAGAACTCTTTAACACATGTTCCGATCAAGCTCCTGGAATGTGTCCCACAGAGGGGTCTACCTTGACGAGCACTCTGACCATCTTCAGAGATAATCAAGTCTCCAGCATGGCAGAGAAGGAGAGGTGCATCCCATCTGAAAAGCAATTTCACTCAATGGGATCGGGCCTGGGAGCAAAAGAGATAGATAGAGCTCTTTCACCTCTGGACTCAAGATACATAAAAGCAGTGGAAAGAACTCAGCCCTATGCCTGGAACTGGCCACCATCTGGCCTTCCTGAACCCCTTAGAAGCGGGGAAAGCATTCCAGGTGCTGAGTGGGACTAGGGTTACTGCTCATACATTGAAATTAGTGCACTAACAAATAGCCAGCGCCTCAGTTACAGTTATTTGCAAATGGCAGTAACAACAACTATTGCTTCCCAGCAGTCATTCTCCCCTTCCGATGCATCAGAGTCCGACTTTGAGTTCATCCATAAACCCAAACACAGGATGCTACTTTTCAGACTCCCTTACAGTTAGATGTGCCCGAGTAAGGATGTTCAGGACGATGATACAAAACCAAAATGCTATAAAGTGTTTACAGATATTTTTTTTACAAGGCAGGGAGTGGGCCTTTTTCTCTTTCCTGCAGTCCTGCCATACAGAACAGAAAAATGGAGACCCTCCTAGGGAAGGTGGAACAGAGAACTGGAAGGAGCCATGCCAGTCCTGGACTCCCTACTCCAGAATTACTTACTTAAAAGAGAATTAAACTTTTATATTGTTTTAGCCACTTATTTGCAGCTGAGGCTAACCCTGCCTAATACAGATTGGAAATAAATACATATTTATATAATGCCCATCATGTATGGGTAAGAGCAGAGGAAGCAGCCAACGGATACACAAGGGCTCATGGAAATGACTTGAACATACATGCCCTCGCCAGCAGAAAGGTAAGGGGTAACAATGGGACAAGGGGTGCCAAGCCCAAAGTTGAGGAAGACAATAATCACTGTACTTGTCCCCACTGGGCCTGAACACAGCCTCATCAACCTTCATAATTCAGTGAAGAGTCAGGCCACCACCAGAATTCTTTGGACAGGATATAAGCCAAAAGAAGCAGATACGAAGGCTTTGTGGCTTTTTCTTGACTTCGTATTTCAAGACATTCTGGTAAACAGGAAAAGTTCCAATCCTTCGCCCTTGAGATAATGAGCCATCCCTGAAAACTTAGTAACTGGCTATGCCCATGACCTTCGAGAATAACCGGAACAGAACTCCCATCAGCTGTCCAGGTGCTGCCCAGAGTACTCATTAGGGGTTTTGCTCTTTGTGTAGGCAGCACTTCTCACTGGCTTTTTTCTGCTTCAAGGAACAGCACTGACCGTCACCATGTGAAGCACCTGTGAGCATGCCCAGAGTGAGGAGAAATTCCCAGCCTGCTGACTGGAACGCTGTCACTTTCACTCCCACTCAAGAGATAGGAATGAGAATGGCATTATTGCAAAAACATATAATGATGTGACACGTTTAAATGTGCTTTAATTTCTAAAGGGAGCAAATCGTATCAATTTTTTTTAATAAATAACTAGTCTTAGTTAAAGATCACTTGTAAAAATTCTTGAGCTTCAACATGCTGTGACACCTCCGAGAAAGTCACTCGTGTATGCAACTCTTCCCCTGCTGTCATCACACTGAAGACTTAGACTCTCCCCAGCGATTCCCAAGCCAAAGAGAGGCTTCCAATAAAGAAAACCATTCACCAGGTAAATAGCCGAGCAGGCTTCCCCATGCAAATGAGTTCTGAATAAAAATCTCTTTAATGATAATAATGAGGATGGTGATCAGAGCCAATTATTTCAAGCTTCATCATTTGTATATTAACTAAACATCCTCATAATTAAGCACGTTAGCCCAGGGAAATGCCGTTCATTAAAGACTCTCATGTATTATGCTTTTGAATTTTCTGCTCTCCAATAGTCCTGTGACTAGGAAGTAAACGTGTCTATAAATAACAGGCAGCTGAAAGGAGAGAACGTAACCAAATTCGGGGTGTGATTACCATTATTATTTTAATGGAACCAGCAGCCTGGAGGGAAACTGTCCAGAGCAGACATTATGGTTCCAGGAAACTAATAGGGATCCAGGCTTTTTTCCATTTCTGCTCAGCATGTCCTCAGAGTAACTCATTAGGGTTCTGAGATGGCTGCCCCACTCCAGCATCCTACCCCATATCAAGCAGGAAGGGGTAGGCAAGGGGCAGCCACCACCCAACTCAGTTTCCCTTCTAAAGAGCTTTTCAGGAAGCTCTACCTGAAAGCTTCCACTTATAAGTGCGTGGCTCAGACAGTCATTGGGTCACTGTTTGCTACAATGTGGGTTGGGGTGAGGTGGGGAATGGTGAGAATGATGAGCAGGAGGTGGCGGAGTCGGGGAAGAGGGCAATGAGAAAGGTTTTAACAGGACAAAATTTATCTTGAAACCAAATCAGGTTTCTACTAGGAAGGAAGGTGAGGGAAATTGAAATTGAGTAAGCAATGAGTATTGTCTGTTATCCTAGCACTCAGAAAGGTAAAGGAAGATCATTCTAAAACACACATGTGCACACATACATACACATACACACACCACCAAGAAAAGAAAAAAATCCAACTCCTAGCCAGTTTTGCTCAGTGGATAGAACATCATCCTGCAGACTGAAGGGTCCCAGGTTAGATTCAGGTCAAGAGCATGTGCCTGATTGTAGGCTTGATCCCCTGTAGGGGGCATGCAGGAGGCAGCCAATCCATGATTCTCTCTCATCATTGATGTTTCTATATATATATATCTATCTCTCTCCCTTCCTTTCTGAAATCAATGAAAGTATATTTTTTTTAAAAAAACACACACACAACCAAACAAAAACCCAACTCTGTGCTTGAGTCCATCAATAGAAGTCATCACACCCTACTTGGAAGACAACCTACAACACTGGGAATCTATGTCTGTATAGAACCGCCCACAGACCCACAGAAGATGAACCTAAAGAGTAAAGCTGCGGTGTGCCATGTAACAAATGTGAGAAATGTTGTATTTCTTTTAGTAAAAGATGAAAGAAGACTAAAATGTACTTTTTATTATATTAAACCTTTCCTTGTTTGGGGTTTGTCCCTAAAGCATCCTTGTTTTTATTTAAACTTCTGTTTTCTCCTCTATCTGAATTAAAAACAAAAGAATCCGAGAAGATATCATAATCATGCTTTCCTTATGCTTTGTTCTCACCTACAACGTGTTCTGATCGGCTGGGCCCTTCTTTACAAGTCTAACCGCGCAGGTTTTTATTTGTCAGTAGTGGAAACCCAGCTTGACATCTGACAGTCAGGCTCGGTGCTTTCGGCTTTGCCCGTCGATAACAACTGGGACCATTCTGGAATTAGCGCTTTGCTGTCAGTTTTGCTAATGATGTTTGAGGCGACGAGGAACACAATCCACTCTTCTGGGAATATGATATATTGACTCTGCAGAGCTGACAATACTCAAATGTTGGTTTAATGCCAAATTCACCTTTCAGATATGTCATAAGTTCTAAACATAGGGGGGGGGGGGGGAAGAATTAATAGAGCTTAACCCTATAGTAGCGCATTGTGAAAAGCTAAATTTAGGAGCTTGCTGAAGAAGAGATTATTTTAAAAATTACTATTAGCCCTAGCCAGTTTGACTCAGTGGATAGAGCATGAGACTGTGGACTAAATGGTCCAGTCAAGGGCATGTACCTTAGTTGCAAGCTCCTCCCCAGCCCAGGCCCGGTCACTTGTGTGTATGTGTATGTATGTTTTCATATATTTTCCAATCCAAAAGAAAAATAATAACTCATTAGTATTTATAATGACCCCTAAAGCAAATCTAGATGAAGATAATACAATTCTTTTGAATAAGTTGACATATGGTTGAAAATATTTAATAACAGTTATAACTGGTCATTTTTGGGAGAAAGATGAGTCCTCTCCTCATGGTCTTTGGGTCTCATGCTATACTTTGCCTGATTCCAGCAACGTATCATAATGGATTGTTTTCTTACCCGGAGAACACAGATCTGAGAATTAGAATTTAGCCTTCAGCTTTTTGTTAGAATTTATAACTGCTGGTTTTCCAGTGGAAAAACTCAAGATATACTGTTATTCTTTGAATCTTTGTTCACAGCATGCTGAAAAGGCTTATCCCAAATGCACAAATGCAATCTGAGCCCACACATCCAGCTCTGAGAGAGGACTGCAGTACCTTATGCTCTTAAACCTCTAGGCTCTCTGAACAAATGCACACTTCATTTTTCTCCTTTACCAAATAGGTTTAATAAATCCACAATGTAAATGACTTAAGTGAATTAAGAACATATTCAAATTATATGTTTTTTAAAAATCACTCATGAAAACATGTTTAAAAGGCATATAACCAATAAAAATAAATAAAAGGCATATGAAGCACAGTTGTTTTTCTCTTTACTAATGCTTATTTACTCTTTTTTTTTTTTAAATTACAGTTTACATTCAATATTTCTTTGTATTAATTTCAGCTATACAGCATTTTTTTAAAAGAGAAAACAATTGCAAAACCATAAGGGCCTTATCAACCTTTTTGTGTAGATCAAAGAGAACTACATTTTCCCAGGTATATATTAAACTATTTTAATTGTGGTGAAATACAAATAACATAAAATTTACCATCTTAACCATCACTACGTGTACAGTTCAGTAGCATTAAGTACACTCACTTTGTTTTGCAACCATCACCACCCTCCATCTCCAGAAATTCTTCATTTTTCCCAATTGAAACTCTATACCCGATAATAACTCCCCACTCTCCCAGCCTCTCCAATCCCAGTAAACACCATGCTACTTTAGGTTGATTTTGTGTCCATTGATTTTACGTGAGGTGTTAAAGTCCCCTGCTATTATCATATTACTATCAATCTGTTATGTCTGTTAATATTTGCTTTATGTATTTTGATTTTACTTCTGTTATCCCCATGTTTACATATGTTATATCCTCTTGTTGAGTTGACCCTTTTATCATTATTTAATGCCCTTCTTTGTCTGTTGCTAAAATCTTTGTTTTAAATCTTTTATGTCTGATATAAGTATTGTTACCCCTGCTTTTTTTTTCATTTCCATTTGCATGAAATACCTTTCTGTCCCTTCACTTTCAGTCTTTTGATCTGAAGTAAGTCTCTTGTAAGCAGCAAATAGATGAGTCTTGTTTTCTTTTTTATCCATTCTGGCATACTATGTTTTGGGTTGGATCATTTAGGTCATTTACATTTAAAGTAACTATGTAGTTATTGACATTTTATTTATTGTTTTTTGATTGTTTTTGTAGTTTTTCCTCTGTTCCTTTCCTCTTTTCTTGCTCTCTTATTCATTGGTGACATTCTTTAGTGATTTATTTGGAGTTCTTTCTTTTTATTTATTTATTTTTTGTATATCTATTATGAGTTTTTTGTTAGTATTACCATGAGATTTGTGTATGACAATCTTTGTTTATAGTAGTCTATTTTAATTTGATTACCACTTACGTTTGAATGCATTCTAAAAGAACTACATTTTTTATTATTACCTTCCCCCATATTTATGATTTTCACATAATATTTTAAACCTTGGATATGGGTGTATCCCTCAATTTATTATTCTAGTTACACATGATTTTACTACTTTTGTCCTTTAACTTTCATACTGACTTATGATTGGTTGATCCCTTACCATTACTAAATGTGTGACCCTACCACTGAATTTTTTCTTTCCTATATTTTCTATTTTTAGATTTGGCCTTTTCTTTTTCACTTAATCATTTCTTGGAGTGCCAGTTTAGTGATAATGAACTTATTTAGCCTTTGCTTACCTGGGAAACTCTGAATAATAATCTTGCTGAGCAGATTATTCTTGGTTGTAGAGTTGTTTTTTCTTTTATTTTTATTACTTTAAATATATCATTCCTTTCTTTCTGGCCTACAAAATTTCTGTTGAGAAGTAAGCTTAAAGTCTTATGGTGGAATCCCTTAAATGCTTTTAAGAGTCTCTCTTTATCTTCAACTTTTAGCATTTTAATTATAATGTGTCTTGGTATGGGCTTCCTTGGGTTCACCTTGTTTTGGATTCTATGTATTTGCTTCCTGGACTTGGATATCAGTTTCCTTCATCAGATTAGGGAATTTTTCAGCCATTATTTCTTCAAATATGTTTTCTGTCCCTTTCTCTCTTTCAGCTCCTTCGGAGAACCTCATGATGTGAATATTGGTTTGCTTGATAATGTCCCAGGGGTCCCTTAAAGTACCCTCATTTTTTAAAATCCTTTTTTTTTTTTCTCCTTTCTGCTGTTCCAATTTGGTGATATCCACTACCTTGTCTTTCAGATTATCAATTCATTCTTCTGCCTCATTTAACTTGCTTTTGATTTTCTGTAGTGTATTTTTCATTTCAGTTATTATATTCTTCGGTTATGATTGGTCTTTTTTATATGTTTCTGACTTTTCATTAAAGTTCTCATTGAGTTTATCTATTCTTCTTCCAAGTATATTGAGCATTCTTGTAAGCATTGTTTTTATCTGATAGATTGCTTGTCTCATTTCATGTTGTTCCTTTTATCTGGGGTTTTGATCTGTCCCTTCACTTGGAACATATTCTATCTCCTAGTTTTGGCTATCTCTCTGTGTTTGTTTGTATGTATTAGGCAAATATGGTATGTCTCCTGGTCTTAAAAAAGTGGCCTTATATAGAAGATGTCTTCTGGAGCTCAGTAGCGTAATCCCCCTTGGTCACCAAAGCCAGCTGTACCAGGGGTGTGCCCTGTGTGGGTTGTGTGTGCCCTCCTGTTGTAGTTGGGCTATGACCACTGCAGGCACATAGGTGGGTGGGATTGACCTTCTGGCTAACTGGTTGGGAAGACCAGCTATAACTACCGCAGGACAATCTGGTATGCAGAGGCTGGTCCCATGGAGTGGGTGGGAGTCATGGGACTCTGGTCCGAGCTGTGGGTGGCTGTACCACTTGTGCTGGTCTTGGGGATACATGGTGGAGGTATAATTGAGCTAAGGCTGGCAACTGCTTGTACAGGCTTGGGGACATTTGGTGAGATGCTAGCCAAAGTTGACCAATGCTTGTGCTGTGCTTGGGGCTATTTGGGAAAGGCTCTGATGTGAGTTTAAGCCAGTGCCATGAGTGACAGGTCTGGAGCCATTTGGGGAAGGCTCCAGTCATTGCAAGCAGGTTGGTGGGGCAGAATCTTAGGAAGCCAGGGTGGGATGAATGGTGTTATCCAGATTAAGGGAGAGTGACAGATTTTATGTCCAGCCTGGATGAAGAAGAGCACAATGAAAGAAACAATGGCACCAGCCAGTGTTTTTACCCCCAGAGAACATTCTCACTAATCTCTGTCCTTCCAGCAATTGCTCTATAGTTAGCCAATTTCATGTTACCTCAAATGACTCAGTTGCTTCTAGAGCTGCTGCCTCTGTGTTCCAGCTTGGAGTAAGTGAATTTGTGTGTGAGCCCTTTAAAAAACATCTTCTCAGTATTCCATAGCCCTTTGTCGCTTTTTCTCCAGGTATAAACCATGTGTGTTTTCAAAGCCCAGTGTTAGGGGGACTCCGCTTCCTTGCACAGGTCCCCCAGGCTGAGAAGCCCAGTGTGGGGCTTGGATTCCTCACACCTCAAGGGTCACCAATGCACCTGAGATCCCTCCCTTTGGTGAATCCCCACATCGTGGGTTGGGACCTGCTCAGACTACATCGCTTCTCCTCCTACCCGTCTCAATGTGGCTTTTTATTTTTAGCCTTAGTTACAGGAATTCTGTTCAGCTAGTCTTCAGGTTGTTCTCAGCAATGGTTGTTCTATTTTTAGTTGCAATTTTGATGTTTACTTGGGAGAGTGTGAGTTCAGGATCTACCTACTCTTCATCCTGACCCTGCCTTTCCATTCTACTTTCTGTCTTTATGAGTTTGACTACTCTAAGAATCTTCTAGAAGTGGAACCATATAGTGATTGCTCTTTTGTCACTGACTATTTCATTGTATGTAGAGACCCCTTTATAAAATCCATTATCTATCTGGGGACATTTGGGTTGCTTCCAACTTTGGCTATTATAAATAACACTGCTATGAACTTGGATATCTCTTTGAGTTCTTGCTTCTAATTCTTTTGTTTCCCATGTGTTTTTAAGGAGCAAAGCTGAATACAAGTGTTTGTTTCAAATGTGTGGAAAAACATTTCAGAAATATTCAGAACACATTTTCAATCTTTTGCAGAAGAAAAGCAGAAAACAGAGAGTCTTCTTGGTGACTTCCCAGCTTTGTGGCTTCATGAGAGTCATTTGTGCTCTATTTTCCTCATATGTGCAATAAAAACCTCTAATTATGGGACCGTTTCCATTCCAGCCCTCTAACTCCATGGCTTAATGGCTGTAATCCACTCAGGATTTTATGCACCAAGCTTATATGAGATGTCGTGATACTCCAGGGCCTGGTCCACAGCCTGAGAAATTTTTATTTTGAAGTTTACTTTTTAAGTTCTAACATTCTCTCTCACACTTGTAATGAAGGAAAAACTGACAAGACACTCATCTGAAAAGCAACTTGGATTTTTCAAAAGAAATGGTTACTGGAAAAATGAGTGCACCAAGGATAATCCCCTCAGGTTACATTCTTTCTGAAAAGAGAACTGTACTCACTTATCGCTGTGCTATGAGAATTGGCAGTATGTCATCATGTTTTTGTTTTTGTTTTTTTTTTCAAAATTGTCCACTGCTGTGCCCTTCCAAAAAGAATCTCAACAAGTGTGTGATCCAAACTAGGTTTTTTCCAATTACATTTTACTCAGTATTGTGTTTGTGTGTGTGTGTGCATGTGTGTGCATGTACACACACAAGAGAGAAAAAAATGGTTTCCTCTAAACTGCTGTGAACATCTTCAACTCTTGGACAGTTTGGTCCATGTCTGGAGAGCCCAACTACCCAGTTTGGATGACTCCGTGTTTCAAATAAGCTACATAATTGCAAACTTTCCACTTCATTTTCTGTTGAGTAAAACACCCAGTTTCTGTGAAGGCTGTCGTTTTGTAATACTACCAAGCCTACTCTGTCATCCTGCCACAGAGGCCACCGGTCCCCAGCCTCTGGTTCTGGCAGAGGTCAGGGCAGCAGAATAGGTTGGCGGTGGTAAAACATTTTCTCAGGAATTCTGGGAGGTGGCAAATTGCTCTGCTGTAAGCCTTTCCCTTCTGTAATTGGTTAGCACTCTCACTAAGGAGCCATGTAGGAAGCATCCAATTAGAGCAGAAAGTTAATTTATACACTGGGTACTTTATTTCTGATCTTCATGCATAATGCTACCTCACCTTCCTCCTCCATTCCTGTGAAACTACAGATAATTTGCCTGCATTTGCAGCCTTTGAGCCGTGGACTCGTCATGTCATCTTAACCTCTGGCTGCTTCAGTTTCTTCATCTGGAAAATGGGCATTATAAGAACGCTACCTGTTAAGGGGTTTGTGAGAATTAAATAAATTAGAAGCTAAGATCGGTAGCTGGCTCATGGGGAGTTCTGGGCACAGGTCAATAAACATTATTACCCTGACCCTTGGCCCCTATCTCCACAGTTTGTTCCACTGCCTCGGTTTTACATGGAACCTACCTGTGTGTTCTGATTCTCTACTGTGGCTTCAGGCCCTTGCAGCTTGCATAATAGTTTGGGGCACTAATGCCAGAATCTGATCCATTTCCAAACCTTACTTATCACGCTCTCCCAGGCCTCTACCCTGTTCCTGGGACCAGCTATCCCATGAAGTTCCAGCGTTAACAATAAATAGTCAAGGTTGGTCTTGATGAAAAGCACTTTTTATAGCCTGACCTGAGGGGAGACGGGCAGTGGCACATTAGCCTTAGACACTGTCTGAGGCATAACCTTCTGATCCAGTGAGAAAAGGAGACTCCTGAAGCTCCTGACAAACCCTTGAACCTCTCTCCCCCCAGGTCCTGCTCCGTAATGAGTGTGGGGTTGAAGCCATGTCTCCTGTCCTGAATCATACAGGATGTCAGTAGCAGAGCCAGAAATCGGGGCCAGCTCCTGGCTTTCCCATGGTTATAGCCTACCCACTCAACTAGAATGCCAAAAAAAAAAAAAAAAAAAGACACCACATTCATTTCAACAACCTGCCTCTTCTGTCAAATTGCGTTATTCTCAAATTGTGTAAGCCTTGTGTAAACAATATCGCTTCACACAAGGGGTTCCGTAAGTACATTTTCTGCGTGTTTCCCACACAGCAGGTTTTTATACATGGGTGCATAAGAAGTGCCAAGATTTCAGACTTAAGGAAACACTGAAAGGGCAGCTGTCCAGCCGATTTCAGTCACTTTTGCCCCGAGGCCCAGGAGCGAAGCTCTGCAGCGGGCTGTCTAGGTGGTACTCATTACGCACAGAGAGCCGTAGTTTCCTATTCTGCTGATTCACTGAGACCGGCCCCTGACAGATTTGTCTGACATTTGAGGCACATTATTCTATACTTTCTTGCTGCATTTTTCTTCTTTCTGTCTCTCCTCTTTTTGTCACTTTTCTGTTCCCTCACTCTTTCACCACTCAGAATAACCATCCTCTCTCCTCTTCCCATCCTTCCCTTCACTCGCTTAACCTGTAATATTCCGAGTTTGCCCATGTTTGTTTGACGTTATTATGTCCAGGGAAGCGTCTCTTTTGAAGCTCCCTTAGAAACCCAAATTCGTTACGTAAAAATGGTGCAAAAGATGGAAGCTCCTCCCTCTGGTTACTAGCTACAAGTCATTAAATTAGCCTTTGCTATAATAAAATGAAGGCATGTAATCAATTGTTTAATAATTTAGAACAGGCTCACCAAGGTATATTGCCACAATTTAACACATATACCATAAGACAAAGATGCTAACCCTGACAAAGGGCAGCTTTGGAAGTCAGAAACAGGTATGATCATTTATATACATTATGATGATGGAGACAGTATTTAAAAAATTGACTTGCCTGACTCCAATCCCTTCTCTACCCAACCTATCTAAGCCACAGTTGCCAGCCTAATCACCCAGAAACCTCATTTTATAAGCATCACATTCCCTTCGGAAATCTGTGGCTTTCTGTGATAGAGCACCAGTTCTTAGTGAGCACCACAGTCACCCAGGGGGCTTGTTAAATACAAGGTCCAGACCTGGAAGGATGGGGGTGGGGCCTGGCAATGAGTATTTAACAAGCATATGGGAGGGGGGAGCTCGAGAATTTGATGAGAATGAGAATTTACTTATCTAACAAGTTCTGAGGTGAGGCCGAAACTGTTGAAGTAGAGACCAAGTTTTGAGAACCATTGGCATTGTCTTGGGTGCTAGAAAAGGTGAGGCCAACACCTTTTCTTACAATGATGTAGCCATTATTTACTTCTTCAGACGGAGGCCCATGCGTCCCCATCACAGGAGCCTGCTATTTTAGTGAACTCTTCTAGTCATCATTCCCAACAGTGAGGCTCCATCTGCACGGAAATGGTTTCTGCTTAAAGACTATGTCTACCTTTGCTATTAAGACACATCCCACCACTTCTATGACATCTCTGTGTGCCGCAGGATTGGAGGATTTCTTTCATTTCTGATTATAGTGGCATTTGTTTTTTGTTTTCTTTTTTTCTGCTGCGTATTTGCCCAAGGTACAGACTACCTTGTATTATCAATTTCCTGTCTATAAATGTGACCAAAAAAATTGGTTTGATGTGTGATACAACCAGTAAGTTTGAATAACTCAGGCTAGGTTTATATAACAAAACCAAAATTAACTGCTTTTTAATTTTTACTCTTTTTTTTTTTTTTTAAATAACCACAATAATTGTCAATCCACTCATCACTCTGCAGTTTGCATCAGCAGTCCTGCTGGTAGAAGCAAACGGGGCATGTGGTGATCCCACAAAGCTCTCTGCCGTGTGCTAAGCAAGGACCTTTTACGGATTCATCAGTATAGAGCTATGATTGTTTTCTAGTGCTTTTTTGCTTAACATGACTAAGTAATAAAGCTGATTTCCATAAGCCATACACCAATCTGTCACCTTATGCTTTGGATGGGTAGGTTAGTTCAGCTTCTCATGCCAGTTTTGCTGCGTCTGTAAGTCCACAGGTGGACTTGCTATGAAGAGAATGAAGCTTAACCTTAAGACTCATCTCTTGCATGATGAAGTGGGCCCCTTCCATGTCTTGGTAAGGAGCTCTAAGTTCATGTGGTCATCTATTTCTGTAAATGTTGCAAAATTAAAATATTTTTTAAACTTTTTTTTTAACAAGGGCCCCCCTAAATTGTGTAAGCATCAAATCCTATATAACCTGAGTCTGGCACTGGAGACAGTCCGTGTTTATAGGTTTAAAATAAGTAAGGCAACCAAATCATAAGCAAAATTAAGGCTCCCCAAAATATACGCTCACTCCTTCCCCGAGTGGCCTACTTTGTTATGAATCCATAAATATAATTCTAGAACTGTTTAATCAAATGAAGACACATGTTTTGCTATCTGAAAATTGGCAGCATCTTATTATTGGTGAGAACGAACAATTTTAATTTGTATTCTCATTGATTTTATGTGATGGTATTATAAATGACATTACTTGAAATATAGGCAATTATAGTTTTAGCAGTAGTTATTTTGTAAATCAATGTGGGTCCTATGGAAGTAAAAATCGTATTTTTTATGACCAGTTTGAAGAACAAAAAAGCTTAAACCAATCAACAGAGCATTGCATGTTTGCATAATAAGGACGTGTAAATAAGTGCTGTTTGACTACCACTGATAACGCATTCCTCAACTCTTTGCTGCCTCAAAGCACTTAGGTAGGAGGTTTAGAAAGATCTGAATGGCACAAATTTAGAAAAATTTAAAATGACACTTTAAGTTTATGGTCAGAGAAGATGATTTACAGATACTGGAATATGTCTGGTACTTACACAAATTTGTTTCAAAAACAAAAAATACTGTTTTCTCTCAAAGCAATTCATTGTGAGCAATTTGTCATCACAAACAGCTTCTGGCACTTGACCAATTCTTTTCAGAGACTTGCTTTAAAACAAATGGCCATTAAAATCTGACAATGTCACAAAAGAAAATTTCTGCTATGATTCATTCTTAATGTAAAATTTACTTAAATTACTGTATTCATTGAAATTACTAAACTTCATTTTATAAACAAAATCATTTTCTTAAGCAGTAAATCATAATCTAGATTTCTCTTCATTTTCATCAGATACATTTTTAGTTTTCCATGTATAAGATCTTAATTGTTTTTCTTCCAACAGTGAATACTTTCTAAGAACAAAGATTTAAATTTTTAACCTTCACTTCTTGAAGAAACTATGGAAATGAAGTGACATTTACATTACTGGTTACACTGAACACTGGCTTACATTTTTAAAGCCAAGAAACACAAAATATTAAAGTCTGGAGTCATAAAAAGTGTTCAGTAAACTTCACTGTAATTTACATTAAACGGGCACTATTAAATAGTCACTAAATGTAGGATCAGTGGCACAGAGGAATTGCCCCATATATGCTGTTTGCATGAATGACAGATGTGTAAGTTACTAAGGATGAAATTAAGAAATTTTGAGGTGTTGGCCATATATCCTCCTATATAATAAAAGCCTAATATGCTGTGTCCAACCATTCAATTGAACATTTGACCAGTTGCTATGGTGAGTACTGACCACCAAGGGGTAGACCCTCTGGCCAGTAAGTTAGCTTGCTGCTGGGGATATATATATTTACAATTGAAAAGTTTCTAAGATCTTAATAATTGGAAGATGCCCATTCACAATGCACTTAAATGAAAAATTTCTGACTCATCACTGGATACTGAATCTGCATAACAAATCACTAAATAACCATTATCTACCATACATTTCCTAGTCACCTTCCTACAACTTACTGCCCCTAAGAACACCTACCCCCCCAGCCACACACACACACACACACACACACACATACTTCTTCTCCTTTGTTCTAGTCACTTCTGTAAAATTTGTTGAATTTTGTTAAAATGGTATATAGGCCCCAGGTCTAACCCCTTCTTTGAGTTTTTAC
This sequence comes from Pipistrellus hanaki, assembly GCF_964339955.1. Taxonomy (NCBI): domain Eukaryota; kingdom Metazoa; phylum Chordata; class Mammalia; order Chiroptera; family Vespertilionidae; genus Pipistrellus; species Pipistrellus hanaki. The sequence goes on along the minus strand of NC_140506.1, from coordinate 66,842,136 downwards.
TTCTTTTCTATGAAGGATCCATACACATAAAATGTTAATAAAAATGTTTATGCCTTTTCTTCTGTTAATTTATCTCTGTCAGTTAAATTCATAGGCCCCTTTTAAAGAATCTAAGAGGGTAGAAGAAAATTTTTTCTTTCCCTACACTGCCTTGAGGATGAGCTTGTGTCTTGGAAATGTCAGGGAACACATTTAGGGATTGTTTGTTTAATGCTTTAAGCCTGTGCCAATTAGGAGAACAACAACAACAATAAAAAATGCTTCTGAGCCACTATACCCTGATTTACTATTTACTATGAAATGTCCTCCCACATTGGAGTAAAGTGGGGAGGAACGCCAGCTGAATGGAGGAACTTAGCTTTCAAGCACACTGAGAAACAAGAACCAGCAAAAAATGGTTGTTGAACAGAACTCACCTCTGAATTTAGAACAAGGCTACTGTCTTTCTACTATTTTAGACTTCCTGCTAGCTAGGAGCATGTCTTTGTCTTGAAGTATTGATTATAGCCATAAATAAGTCAGAGACTTCTGAGCCTGCCTGGGTTATAAGAAATTAAATGTTACACTCTCAACAGCTCTGCCTGTGCTGAGGTCTGTGCCCAGTTAATACAAATTTACAAACAGAAGTGAGAAAGGTCTTTCCCAGCATGCCACAGTCACTGAAAACATTAAGCCAAAGCAGTGGCTGGGTCCCCAACCTAGCAGCAATAGCATCAACTGGCCACACCCATATCTACTAAATCAGAAATTCAGGGGCATGGGGTTCAGCAATCAAAAATTTAACAAGCCCAGCTGGTGTGGCTTCATGGTTGAACATCAACCTGTGAACCAGGAGATCACAGTTCGATTCCCAGTCAGGGCACATGCCCAGATTGCAGCCTCCATGCCCAGGTTGCAGCCTAGATCCCCAGTAGGGTACATGCAGGAGGCAGCCAATCAATGATTTTCTCTCATCATTGGTGTTTCCATCTCTTTCTCCCTCTCCCTCCCTCTCTGAAATATATATATATATATATATATATATATATATATATATATATATATATTTAAATTTAATAATCCCTCCAGGTGATTCTAATGCAAGCTAATCATTGCTATAAAGAAGCACTCTTTCCTGCATACTGAGCACTTCCTGTGGACCAGGCACATTTCTAAGCCTATTAACTCATTTAATCTTCACATCAACCCTGTATAGTAGATATCATTTTTATCCCATTTTACAGATGTCAAACGTGAGGCTACATCATTTAACAAAACTGAAACCAGTCAAGTGCATGGCACTGTGCTGTACTGGGTACTTGGGCACACTAGGGACCTCAAAAACACATATGACTCTATCCTAATGGCATCCCAGTCTAGAGTAGCCACTAAGAACAAGCAAGATGAATGAGGCAAGTTACAAAAGGAGATATTTGAACCATAAAAATGGCTCTCTCTCTCTCTCTTGCCGAGAACGGTTTGGCTCAGTGGATAGAGCATCGGTCTGCGGACGCAAGGATCCCAGGTTCGATTCCGGTCAAGGGCCTGTACCTTGGTTGTGGGCACATCCCCAGTAGGGGGTGTGCAGGAGGCAGCTGATCGGTGTTTCTCTCTCATCAATGTTTCTGGCTCTCTGTCCCTCTCTCTTCCTCTCTGTAAAAAATCAATAATATACATATATATATATATATATATATATATATATATATATATATATATATATATGTTTTAAAAATGGCTCTCTCCCAGGAGCAGCAAGTTGGCATGGCTGCCTGGTTGGAGGCTTCAACTCCTTCTCACATGGGCCTACTCTGACTGCTTGCCTGTCCTCACACCCTGATGAACGGTCCAAGGCAAGAAGGTGGAAGCTGAAATGCCTTTCATAGGATTGCTAGATTTAGCAAAGGAAAATGCAGGAGACCCCGTTAAATTTGAGTTTTAGATAAGCAGTACGTAATTTCTTAGTGTTGCTATGGCACCTGAGATATTTGGGATATAGTCATAAGTTTTTGTTGGTTGCCTAGAATTCACCACTAAGTGGGCATGCTGTGTTTTACCTGGCAACCCAACTTTTGCAACCGAGGTCAGCAGTCACACACCATGTCCAGTTCTGTGGCTTTGGGCGACTAAGAGCCGCTCTGATTCAATGTGAGAGGAGCCTGCACAGGGATGCGAATACCAGGAAGTGCAGGTGCTGGGGGTCTATCTTGGAGGCTGGCTAAGACACCAGAGCTGTGACCTTTCACCAAAGGTTTTTCTCCAAGGACCCATTCCATTTTCTTACATTTCCCCCAAAAGGAAATGTGATCTTTCAGCACCTATTACAATGTTATAGTATCAAAGCACAAAACCAGAATAATAAGGGTAATTTCCCCTGAAGGAAGGGGAAGGTGAACAATGTAAGTCTTTTTGAAGCCACTTCCTTAACAAGTGAGATCGATGTTTGCATATGTGTCTGACTTTTCTATCTATTCAAAATTACAGCTGCACTGACATATGCAAAAGGCTTTCAAACAACAGTGCTGCTTTTCTTATATTCCATTTATGGTTTTTAATGACAACTGTGGGTATTTTAATCACCCTCTATGCAGATCTTTTCATTCCCCTACAACAAAACATTATGTTGCTTTCCTTTTCAATATCTTTAAATCATTACGAACCTTCATTTTCTAGTCTAATAATATTCTTAAATGAAGGCTTACACATTTTCATAATATCAGTAACGTACTCAATGCGCAGTGTTTTATCAGGTATTTGAACACCAGAAAGTGCTTGAACAGAAGTGGAAATATGAACTAGCATTTCTTGATGTTTGGGAACTTTTCATACCTTTAAGCCATATAGGTATTATATCTTGGTTTCCTTTTTTCCACTGAATTTTATATACACATTATATACATCATTTCACTGAAGGTTTTCAGAGACCAGGATTTAAATACAACCTTCATTCTGCCTTGCCTCAGGCATTGAAGAAGAGCAGGCCCTGGTTTGCAGAGGTAGAAAGTAGTAACCCAGTTTTCACAGTAGGGTTGGCCAGGATCTGAAAACCAGGATGCCAAGTCCTAGGAAACAATACAGCAGCATCAAAAGGCACAATTTAGTTTGATAATGGAGTTAGGGCAACTTGTATTTTAATGGATTAAAAATCAAAGGCTGTCTCTCATCAAATCATTCTAAAACCTTACATTAGATTTACATTTACACCTCAATTCCAAGTTTATATTAGAATTTACATTTACACCTCAGCCCCAATTGGGTCAGGGCCAGCCAGACCCCACCCGTGCTTGAATTCATGCACCGGGCCTCTAGTTCGTAATAAAATCCATGATAAAATGCAGAATAAAATAGGCAGAGAACAAGTGTTTGAGCTGTAGTGTTTGCTGATTTCCTAAAATGGCTGAGCAGGATAGGATGGGTATTTGGAGGAAGGAGTGGGTAGGCAGCCATGAGCTGTAGTGTTTGCTGATTTCCCAAAATGGCTGATTGAACAAGTGTTCTCTGTCTATTTTATTCTGCATTTTATCATGGATTTTATTATGAACTAGAGGCCCAGTGCATGAATTCATGCATGGGTGAAGTCTGGCTGGCCCTGATTGGGGCTGATCTGGGCCAGGCCAGCTGGGATGAGGGGACTCAGGAGGTTGTCCGGCCCCCACCTGGTCGAACTTCTGGTCAAACTCCCAGGCGAGGAGACAATTTGCATATTGGGCTTTTATTATATAAGATAGTAATAAAAGCTCTCATTCATTGAGCATATTACATAAGTTAAGTATTGTCTTAAGTGCCTACATGATATGGGCACTGGCCATCACATGGTACCCATATAACACTAATCTTCACATCCGCCCCCAAAGCTTGCCTTTCTGTTCCCCATTTCACATATGAGGAAACTGAGGTTCAAATATACAAAGAAACTAGCCCAAGGTTTCAAAACCATTAAGTGCCATAGAACAACATAGAGCTGACGAACAGGGCCACCTTATTGCATTCCATCAGTAGGTACAAATGAGCCCCAGCCATGTGCCTGATACTCTGCTAGACATTTGGTCTCTGCCCTGAGTAAGCCAGATGAATCCCCTCCACACTGCATCCCAGGGAGCCAATCAGACCCTGCCTGGACTTAACAGTGTTCACAGGACTCAAACGTAAGCAAGCTTTGAGCAATCTCTCCTTGTAAGGTTACATAGTCACAGGAATTCACCAACAAGATGGCAACTTTTTTATGTCAGGTTAAATATATAAATAAATCTTATATATTTAAAAAGTCACCTTTTTAAAGAGTACATTTGATGAATTTTGACAAACATATACAGTAGCATGATTACTATTTCCAGTTGACGCCATGCTACTGAAACATACCACCTTGAATGAAAATAGTGTTAATCCTTGAACTATCTTAGGAGTAGCATAAATATGATTAGCATTTAATATTTTACAGGTAGAAGCATAACATTTGTTCACTGTAAATCTCTAAATATACTTTAATGATTTTAAGCCTGTTTTAGCATTCTTCACTTTTAAAATTATACCAGGCTATAAAAAAAGTGCTATGCTCCTGGTCTCTCTTCTATGCTGAGAGGAGTTGGCCTACTTATGTGGTAGGTTTAGTGAGTAGCTTAAAAACTGTGAAAAATAAAATATATGCATACAACAATTCTTTTAAAGAAAGTTGAATTGGATTTCTCTTGCACGATCCTCACTGTACCCCACTTCTCTCATAATGCCCCCCATCAACTCTAACAGTAGCAAGAAGTTTCATATCATAAAGTAATATGTGAAAGCTAGTGGCTCTGTGCATTGTAAATGTATGAGTGATTAGGAATGGCCTATTTCTCCTCAGCTCTGCCTGATTCATCCCAACTTCCCCCTTTTTGAGAATAAGTGAGGCCATATTACTGCATATTATTGAGGTTTCTCAGGCTTGTTCCATGTCTAAATGATAGCAATACTCCACCTCAAAAAAAAAAAAAAAAAAAAAAAAAAAAAAAAAAATTGGTCCCAGCATAGGGGGAAAGAATCAATCACTTCAGCAAATACTCAGGCAAAAATTAAGCAAAAACATTTGATAAAGAGTTGCAGGCATGGAGAGTAGTGGAAAGATAGAACCTTTTGGTGAATCTTCCCCCAATTCTGTTCCTGGTGACTCCCCGTGTGCTACATACTTTGTCTTTCCAAGCGGAGATCTTCTCATCTGTGAAATGTGAAGAATGCCTCTTTTGTGGGCTTGTTGGGAGAATGATCTGCTTACCAAGCAGAGCCCCTCGCACACAGAATACACTCAGCCCTTTTAGTCCCTTCTTCCCTTCCTCCTTCAAAATTAGTATCTAAACCTTCCTGAAATATTCAAGGCTATTTATAGGCTCAAATTCCACATTTAAATGAAATACATTCAGTAAGAAGGCAGTCAATAACACTGACCCTTAGCAAAAGTAGGAGACCATTTTGAAAGTACAGATTCCCTCTGGGTGGATTTTGTGTTTCATAGCTTCTTACTTCAAGGAAACAAGAGCCTTGTGAGGAAATCTGTCCCCCGTGAGCACTGGGAACAGATTGTCTTCAATCTAAAGCAAACAAGAAATTGCTTAAGTAAAGGTAGTGACTGTATGAGTCATAAACCACTTTCTCAGATAACAGCCATTAAGTAAGCCTGTGTACAGATTTGACAATTTTTATTTCGCTGCCTTTTGACATTCCCTTCTGAAAGGTTTAAGAGAATAAGATCTGACTATAGCTTTCAAAAATTCATCTCTGAATATTTGTTAACCTTGCCCCCCAGTGATAGCTGAAGAACCAAGATAATGCCCTTCAAATGGAGATAAATTACAATCTTTCAAAAGATTATCACGCTCTTAATCGAGTTTGCTCCAGCAGCTGAACAGCCTGTGACCTTGTTAGTTATACAACAAATGTATCTGTTTCTTTGTGTTTCTATAGGTAATAGGGTAGGACTGTTCATCTAACTGTCTTTAAAGAATGATGGATTTACTTCAGTTAATGTTTTGTAGATAAAACAGAAGATCCAGCTTATTTAAAAAGAGCCCCTGGGCTCCTGCAGAGGGAAGGTGGAGCGGACCAGAGTCATGTGAGGAGCGACTGGGGTTGGTGACTCTGGGGAGAGAGCTGAAGAGGTGCTGCCAGGGCCCTGGGCTGAGTCATTCTCCCACATGCAGATGACATCTTTCCTGGGTGCAGCACTACACTCCATAAGGCATCAGCCTGGGGAATGTACCAGCTCCACCCTTTACACTCCCTCTCACCCCTCCCTGTGGAGCTCCAGCCCTGCTGAGGAGTTAGCTGCCTGGGCCAGGGTGCAAAGGTCTGGGCAGACTCAGGGGATGTCAGTGACTGAGCTGTGTGGCTTTGGGACAGGGGCCATTCCCCCCACTTTCCTGTGAACCTGACTGGAGCCTCTCCCTCACTGAAGATCCACTTTCACTGGAGATCCAGTCTCCCAGAGGCCCATCCTCAGATTCCTGGAGGCTCAGACAGACTGAGTTGTGTGACTCTGGGATAGGGGCCACTCCCCCTACTTTCCCAAGCCTGACCAGTACCTCCCTCTCATGGGAGATCCACTAGCCCAACCTCGCAACTCTCAGTGACCCTGCCCTGCTGAGATTGGGCTCCTGGCAGAATTTGGGACACACTGAGTTGTATGGCTCTAGGATGGGAGCCATTTCTCCCTCAAACACCCAATGGGTGCAGACCCTTCACTTTGCACAGCCAACTCTTGGTCTGTTTGGACCTGATAAACTCAGCTGGCCTGGCCCTGATGACTCCCTGAGACCCCTATCTCACCAGAAAGGTGTGCGAGCATGCAATGGGTGGCAGCTAGGCCCAGGGTACCCTGGGACATTTGCTGAGTGGCTTCAGGCTCAGCACTGGCACTGAGTTTGAACCTGTGTCAGTCCGGTGAATATCACTCACCCCTACCTGGTGACTCAATGAGAACCTACCTCAGGTAACTCAAGTACCACCAGAGGCTCTTTCAGTGGCTGAGCCTGACAAGCAGCCAGCAGGCAGAGGGGGGTCTCCAGATGCCTTGGGCCCTTTGCTGACCTGCCCCTAGTCCCAGTGCTAGTAACAGCTGGCCTCGGTGTGCAGCTTGGTCCTTTCTGTGCATACCCAGGCCAGCAGAGACAGCCACAAACTGTGGATCGCTTTGTAGCTCCAAACAGGTTGCCCAGGGCCAGTCACAGGCAGCGTCTGACATTGGGCTGCACCAGAGTCCCTCTCAAGAGGCCCCAGAACCAGCACAGCAAGTGGCCAGCTCCAGACACCAGAGCAGGATCCAATTAGCTTCACAAGAGGCACATTCAAAGGGAGATCTGGGCAGGCACCAGGCCTTGCTGAGGCAAATTCCACTTCGTGCGGTCAGCACCTGCCCAGAAGCTCCTCTCAGAGAAAGACAAGTACCATATGATTTTCCTCAAATGTGGAACCTAATGAACAAAATAGACTAAGAAACAAAATAGAAAAAAGACTCATAGACCCAGAGAACAGAATAGCTATCAGAGGGGATGGGGGTTGAAGGTGAAAATGTGAAGGGATTAAGAAAAACAAAATCATAGACACAGATAGCACTCTGGTTATTACCAGAGGGAAAAGAGGATGGGGGAACATAGGAGAAGGAAAAGGGGGGATAAATGATTATGTAAGGTGACTTGATTCAGGGTGGTGAATACACAATATAGATGATATATTACAGACTTGAACACCTGAAACCTTTAATAATTTTATTAATCAATGTCGCCCCAACAAATGCAATTAAAAAAAAATGAGTTTCAAGCTAGTTCAGATACAGTTCAGGTTTTTTTTTAAATGACTCCTGGTAACAAAATTCCAGAAATATGGAAAGTTGAGAGATGATTACCAAGACTCTGATGATACCTGTCACTCAGGTTCCCCAAACTTACCATTTTACAGACGTATAGTGTGATTTCAAGGAAGAAGACGGTGATTCCAGGCTCAGAAACAGGCATCATCTGACGTAATTCTGTGACAGCGTGCCGTTATACATCTGCAAAAGAAGAGGGACTGCACAATGAACATATCCAGGAGAATGTTAGAGAATCCATGTTCACAATTTTCTTGAAAGAAATCGTTGGCCACTTTTTATCTATACACATAGCTACTGCAGGTACACGAATGATTCCAGCTTATGGCCCAGTGCATGATAACTACAATTACTACATCTTGGGAAATGGAAGTGCTGTTCTCCCAAACATAGTGCTGCCATAGCAGGGAAGTCAGCACGCCGGGTGTTCAGGACGTCAGCACATCAGCACTTAGGCTTCAGCGCCAACTTTCCATGGGCGGGAGGGAGAGCTTCAATGGTATTAATTATTCAATGGTAACATTTAATCCTGGATCCTTATTATCTGTGCCAAGAGAAAACATCTGTGGGCGCTTCAAACAGGCAGAATCGGAGCCTGCATACAGATTCTGTTAGGTGGTGATGGAGCCTGCCAGGGCGCGAGGTAATTTGGAAAGGGAAGCACTTATTCTCCCACTTACACCCTTACTCTCTGCAAAAGGAAGACTCTATAGTCCCAAGGAGGACTTTATGGCTTGCCCCACGTGACTGAGAAGAAAAGGAGCAGCACTTCCTTTGAACTTCTGCCTCATAGGGGCTATGGAAGTGAGTTCAATGCCCATCATCACACAAGAGATCGCTCAGCATTGCTGCCTGCGCAGCCCCAACCGTGGCCGCCGTCCCTGTGACAATATCCATTCCCCGTGTTCCCGGACACCCCTGGCCTCTCTGGTGTAGTGTTCTTTCGTAAGTGTTCCTGACATGTTGTTTATCTTCCTTCTAAACAAGCTGCCAAGATTATGACTGAAAATGAGAGGCAAGAAAACCCTCCACGTTTCACTTGTTCAGGCTGTAGCAAAGGGGAACCATTCAGTAAAGTATTCGAAACACCAAGACCCTGTCAGGACACTCAAAACCTTTAGCGAATTGTGTGGGCAAAATCAGGGCTGGAGTGCCAGTGTGAAAGGGACAAGATATGTTCTCATCCATGATGCAACTCAGATGAAGTCAGACTTTTAATGGGTGCTCTATTCTCGCCATTGTTTGAATGACAGTCTTTAGGAAAACACAGTGTTCTCTCAGCCTCACAAGTGCACGCAGACACAAAGCCCTCATGCTCCTCAAGGGGGATAAACATGGGTGAAAGACAGCCCTTCTTGATGTGTATGGAGGTATTTTTGAGAAAGTGCTCTTTAGGATGTCATCAGTACAATCTGAGATTTCCTTAGTTAAAACTTAAGGAAGGTAGTGAACCTAATGTGACCAGTTCCAAACATTTGACAAGAAAGCCCTTCCTTTTCCTGATGGCAGCAGCCTAGCCACATGTTCACTTGGTTTGATTTCTGTGACTTGCCTAGCAATGGATGGCCCACATGTAGTGCGTCACCATTCTTTGCTGGAAACATTGCAGCTCATCAACAAAAGGAAGTTTATAAGGAAGTCAAAGAAAAACAGTTCACAAAAGAGCCTGAAGCCTGCTTTGGAATTTAAGACTTAACTCGGCATTGTAAATCTAATTTCCACCTTATCAGATTTCTTGTCCTTGCTTTTCATTAATTAGATTGGTTGGGTGCCCCACCTCGCCCCTCCCCCATTGCTGACATTTCCTTGATCCCTTCCCCACCTAATTTGAACCATACTTTTTCTTCCCAAGACTTGGGTGATACTTAGAAAAAAAGATAGAAAACTTCCAGCAAAATGGCCAAAAGTTTCTGTAGAACCTGTGTATAATATGTATAAATCACTGAACAATACTTAGGCCAGTTTTACAGATGAATCTCAACTAAAGACTAGCCAAAAAAAGAGGTCATTCCACGTCTTTATAGATATCCTACTCAAGCATTTAAGAACATCCAAGAATGTAGAGTTCATTGGTTCACTTAAAATCTCCTAGTCTCATATTTATTTTCTAAATCTGTAAATGCCTGGAAGCCTCTCTCTTCATTGTTCCAGCATTAAGCTATCATCACAGTATCTTGTCATCGTCATCTTTGTCATTCCATCTTCTTACCCTTCAGGCCATTAATGTTGTCCTATGTGACATGGTCTCAATATATTAACCCATTTCCTAAATGAGCCCCTTAAGACAAGGTTCTTCTGCTCTAGTTGCTCCATCAAAAATGTTCATGTGGCTTTTCTCATTTCTACACTACCTCACCTATCAAGAGATGAACCTCAAATGAAGCCACATTAATTGTAATAAATTGTTTCCCTGACTTCTCCCTGCAATTATGAATCCTAGATCCCATGCCAAGCCTACCACTCAACTCTACACCCTTCTCAGGTTGTCTCTGAAGTTCTTATAAACAGGAGTTGGTATCAAATAAATATGTTGGTAATTAGATTTTCAGCCCACATTGCTGTGTGATCTTAGGTATACTATTTCCTGAGCTGCTAGAGTGGGTTGTGTCTCAAAAATGTATGTCTACCCAGAACCTTAGAATGTGATCTTATTTGGAAATAGGGCCTTTGCAGATACAGTTCAAGTAAGGATCAAAAGGAGATTCCACATCCAATGTGTGTGCTCATAGGGTCAGGAAAGGACACACAGGGGGAAAGACTGAGTGAAGACAGAGGCAGAGATTGAAGTCATGTTGCCACAAACCAAGAAATCATAGAAACCACCATGAGCTGAAAGAGGCAAAGAGGATTCTCCCCTAGAGCCTTTGAGAAAGCAGGGCCCTGCTGACACCTTGATTTCAGACCTCTGGTACAAGACCAAGTTCAAGTCACTACTTATCACCCATTGGTGGTGTTAGGGAATAATTACTCAGATTCTTGGAACTTTAATTACCTTAATTATTAATATTTTTTTAAGTAAAATTAAAAAAGAAGGGAGATAATAATTTCCACCTATAAGTACAAAAATTCCTGGAATCTAAGAAGTTTGTGAAAAATCAGAATCTATGGCTTCATTCCCCCTTTCCCTTAGACTACTGGAGTTGGTAGAATGGAGGGAGAAACAAGATAATCAGGATATGGTTACTGCAATAAGAAGGCTGACTACTTGCACATGGCAATACCAGAAGTAGAAGGGAGGAAGAGAAGGAAAAGGAGAAGGAGAAGGAGGGGGAGGAGGAGGAGGAGGAGGAAGAAGAAGAGGAGGAGTAGGAGAAGGAGAGAAGGAGGAGGAGGAGAAGGAGATTTTATTATTGTTGTTGTTATTCTGGTATTATCTTTGAATTGATGTGCTATTCTCTCAATACATTTTTCAGAAGTGTTGATATTGACATCACTAAACCATACCAATCTCTGTCAATAAAATTGGTCAAAAATCACATCATCAGTTCTCTTAATTCAGCCACTCCAGATCTACCTCCCACCCTCCCTCCCTTCTTTCTTTCCTTCTTACCAACAGTTCTTCCCATCTCCTCTCTCAACATGGTGTAGTGCTGCACTGATGTCATGATGGCGGGTGACTCTGAAAAGGGAGCAGCCCCAGTCTGCTCAGTCAGGGGGCCCATTGTCCTCTAGGCTTGACTGTCAGGAGTATGATAAATCTCATCCCTGGTCTCTGTGGCAGGTTCACTAAAAGCTGGGACAGCTAGCTTGAGAGAACATATGCAGCGTAGAAATAGGGTAGTGGGTATTTGTGAAACAATTCAGTGAATCACAATGATCCACAAGACCAGCCTGGTGGCTGTAGCTCAGGGTATCATTTCATATGTGGTGACGGTAAGACCACCAAAGTATAGGAGAGGAGTCAAGCTAGGGGAATATGTGACAGTAGCACAGCCTTGTTCTCAGCCATTTATTTGGTGACCTTGAGTTTGCTGGCATCTCCGGCTTCTGGAGGCCTGAGGAGAAGCACAGGAAATACCCAGAGATGGAAGCCCAAACATCCTGACACCAGGGACTGTCCCGGGAATGCTGATCACTTGCTCAGCAAAGAGTTTGAGGGGACTGCAGTTTCCAAAAACCACCCCTGGGGGCTAGATAAAGGGTTAAAAAGCTTTACAGTGTAGGAAACATATGGCTTTGGAGTCATCCAGTCTTTGGTGTGAGTCTGTTTCTGACATGCACTTGAGTGGCCTTGAGAAAATTACTTCTTTAAGCTTCAGTTGCCCCAAATGTAAAGCAGAGATAAAAATAACCTACCTTGCAGGCTTGCTGTGTGATGTGACTGAAGTTATATCGGAAAGCACCCTGGGACATAAGGTTAGAAACATTTTGATTTTGTCCTTCTTCTTTCCCCCTTTATTTCTGAGTACCTATAAAATCCCTTTCCTAAGATAAAGATGAAAGAACTTTTACATCCCATATGAAACAATCTATTTCTTGTTCATTTAGCATTAAGATCCAAATGGTCCTTTTTATCTTAGTGAAAACCAGAAGGGGACATTAGTAGTATCTCATACAGATATCCCTGTGTTTTTTTAAAAACTGGTTGCCATCAGAGTGTAAGCTCCCTCTCCACTGTCGCTGGGTAAAGTATCCCCTCACCATAAGTAAGAACTAAGCTACCGCCTGGCCACCGTGGGTGGGTGGTTGAGCATCCATCTCTGAACCAGGAGGTCACGGTTCAATTCCATGTCAGGGCATATGTCCGGGTTGCAGGCTCAATCTCCAGTGTGGGGTATGCAGGAAGCAGCCAGTCAGTGATTCTCTCTCATCATTGATGTTTCTATCTCTCTCTCCCTCTCCCTTCCTCTCTGAAATCAATAAAAAAAAAATATACTTAAAAGAAAGAAAAAAAAAAAAGAACTAAGATACACATACATAAACTTTGATGATTCTAAATCCTTATTTGTGATGGAGCAAGAGTAAATAGAGAATAAATGATAAATGTAGCAAATTAACAGTCACTACGTTATCTGGCAGTGATAATGCTGAAAAGGAGATAAAGAAAGACAAGGTAAGAGGCCAAGAAGTAAATGAAAGACACACAAAAGCATGGCCTTGAGTGAGAGATTGAAGCTTAAAGAAAATGAATCACTTGGAAGATTTCAGCTTCCAGTCACAGAAAACTCAGCTCAAAATTATTCAGACAGTAGATGTACTGGTTCATCTATCAGGGAGTCTGGATACAGTGAGGGCTTCAGCGCTGTTGGACCCTGTGGTTCAACATGGGTCGAGGTTCTTGTAGTCTTTGACTCTGCCGCCTGATGTCAGCTCAGCACGAGGGCTAGTTCGGGTTATTCACAGGCGGCCCCGTAGCAGCAGAGCTGTGGGTGTGTCCAATGCAGGGGGAGAAAGGAACAGCTTCTCTTCCTTCCGAAGCCGCCCACGATCTGTCTTCTTCACTTTGTATTAACTGGACTTGAGGCACACACCCACTCCTGGAGAGAGAAGGACATATCCCTCCACCAATCAGGGCCTCCCCTGGATTTCGTGGGGGTGGGTCAGCTTCCCTAGGGGAATTAGGACTGTGTCACGGTGCTTAGATACCCGAACAAAACTGGAATTTATCAGGAAGAAGAAAGTCTGAATGGGTCCAGGTCAAATCACCAACCTTTTAATTCTGGAAGATTAGAGAGGTAAACTTTATAAATTTCCAAGGGCCATTTTTTTTTTTTTTTTTTTTTTTTCCTATGTGGAGGGAATCACTGGCAAGATCAGATTTAGACATTTTTCTTAAGTCCCAGGCAGTAAGTTTGCTTTGTTGTGTTTTGTATTGACTGTGCTGCGTCTTAAACAGAGCGTACGAAACCTTCTCTTCCTGACAAGTGCATACAATGACGGATTTCCAATTCAGAAGTCCTACTCAGTCAGTTCCCAAGCCGGGGTGTCATAGAGTGCACCTACCGCAGTTGTCACCTCATCAAGATCAGGAGTTCTTAACCTGACCGAACTGTGGGAGCTTGTTTAAAATACACCTGCCATGGCTTCCTTGAGTGTTTCCCATGTACCAAAAAGTCACAGGTTCAATTCCAGGTCAGGGCACATACCCAGGTTGAAGGTTCAATCCCTAATGAGAGTGTATGCAGGAGGAAACCAATTGATGTTTCTTTCTCAATCATTGTTTCCCTCTCTCTTTCTCTCTTTCCCTCTTTTTTCCTCTCTCTCTAAAATAAACAAAAACATATTATTTAAAAAAAAAAAAATAACAGAAGTACACCTGCCAGAGACCCTGATTCAGTGGGTAAGAGATGAGAATTGGACAGCTCTATATTTTTAATCCTGGAAGAGAGGGAGTTGGAGACTGGGAAAAATGAAGGTGGGGGTGGGAGAGTACATTATATCACTGTGTCCTTTGGATGGCTTGATTTTTTAAGATTTATATTATTCTCTTCCTTTCCCTTTTCTTCTTTTTTCTTAAATCCCCAATGTTTCCTGGGTGCAGCCAGAGCTGAGAACTATTCCTCTATAAGCTCAAAGAGCAAGCTTTGGGTTAATATACCCTAAAGGTCAAAAGTGTTCAGAGTCATAGAGGGAACATACTGCCTCATTAATGAAAATCTTAGGGCCAATGAGGGCTTCCGTGCTAATGCCTGACTCAGATCCTGGGCTCATCTCTTCTCAGTGTTCTGCATAGACCACACGGTCTCAAATACACCCTATTTCATGAAAGGGAGAAATGAGGGTGACCTGCAAGTTTTGTTGACAGACAGAAAAGTTGAATCCCACAGAAAGCTGCTTGGCTGCCTTTGATATAGTGAAGGGGGGCGGGGGGGAGAGAAGTAGATGAGGGATGGTTTGTGAGCAGAATCAGCCCATGCCTTGCTGCTCTCAGTCCACGGATGGACGCACATTTCAATGGCAGAGACCAGAGTAAGACGATGCTGTTCCTTTCAAGGTCTCATTGTAGGTGTTCTTACCAAAGTCTCTTCTAAACCATTGCAGACACCACTCGCTGCTCCTCTTTGAAGTACAGCCCTGAGAAGCAGGAATCACTAATAGGATGTGTTAAAAGCCCTCCTTGCTGGCAATTTAAATGGATCAGAAGGTGGCTGGAGAGATGTGTTTAGAAACCATTAAGATGGTAGATATTGTTTTCTGAAAGGATAACCCTTAGTTCACTCTTTCATAGCCAGTTATGTTCTGGTGGAAATCAACCACAAAGAAAATTCAATGTAGCCTAACTTTCATAAGAATAGACCAGACCGCTTGTGGACACAGCAATTACTGTCTTCTTGTGCTTTACACAGGATATTTTTGAACCTGTATGTAAATCTCTAGATATACCATATGTGGGGAATCGTTCCTCCTATAAGGCCAAAGTCTTAGCTTGAGCTAAAGAACTGACTAGAACCCTTTTAGGTAAGAAGTGTCCCTTTGTCTATACGTCTCTACTGCAGTTTCTTCCATCTGGGCCCCCTCCCCTTAGAAACTCTGTGTAGAAATTCCTTGCAGCCTAACTGGAGAGGAAAGAGCTGTCTGTTTGCAAGATGTGAATGCCAAGTAGTTCTGGGGTGGAAGAGCTCAGGAGATGTCACACGTATGAAATCTGTAAGAGGTTATGCGGGACTTGGGCTGAGGAAACATTGGTCCTGCACCACATTGCCTATAGCTCCCTAGATGTGGCCTAGCCTTAGCCTGGGCCTAGACCCGGTGGTTCATCCTAGATGGACAAAAGATCAAACTGATTCCAGAAACTGATAAAAAGATGGCAGAAGAAGGGACACTAATTTTTTCCTAAGGCCACTTTCCCCATGAATCATTGACAGGAAAAAACCAATCCCCTTTCCCCCTTCCCCAATTTCTTCTGTTCCCGTCATTTAGCTGCCCCTTCAATTTCCAAATACACCAAACTATGATTATTCTTCAGAACAAACTAACTTCTACCGAATAGATATCTTTACTAACTGAAATTTGATATTCAGTATTCTACACTACCTTAAAACTTAAGGAATTTTTGTTGTTGTTTAAAGGGAACAGAGAACCAAACAGTTGAGCTTCTATTGTGATTCAGACACTTGTTGGGTTTTTATGTTATCTCATTTAATCCTTATAACCATCCTGCAAACTAACTACATCAGATTGTTTACTATTGATGCCCAGATGGTGACTACTGTGTGTCATCTCTGCTCTAGGGACCCTTGCAGGCTCTGGGGGCATTGTGATCCCACCAGGAGGGCTCAGTCTGGTGGGAAAGAAACATGAATGACTAAGTATAACACCAAAAGAAGAGGGGGTGCCATAATAGATATACACACCAAAGGCTGGGGGGACGTGCATTTTAAATTTTAAATCTCATTAATGTGGGCACCAATCAAAATGATAGTCTTGCCCAAAGACAAATTCTGTGATAGTTACAAAGGATTCCAATATTTTGATACACTCTTACTAAAAACAGGTGGATAATTAACTAGGAATATAAACTTTTCTTTATTTTTTTTTCTTTTTTTTCTTTATTAGGGTACATTAGGAAGGTGTCTGAATCTCTGTATTTTCTAACAAAGTAACTTAAAATATTCTGAAAAGAATTCATTGATTCATTCATACCCCCCACATTGTTAACATGGCTTACAAAAATACATACAATACAAAGGGTAAATGAAAATACTCTATCTATGTCGGTTTCCTCTTACTATCTGTTTCCTGTTCCCCACAAATAGCTGTTTCCTGTTTCCTGGTGTCAGCTCTGTTTGAAGTCACTTGGCTGTCCTGACAGGCTGGTGTTTCCTCTGGAACTTACTCAGAGCCCTGTGCAGGCCCTGTGCCTGCCTGGTCTCTGCGTGGGGTCTATGTCGTCTCTTCCTCAACACAATTAAGTCTCCTAACTTCTCAGGCAGGAACTTTTGTCCCAAACAAATCTGTTTATCAGAGAGCAATTAGATTGCATGTATAGAAGCTCAACAAACAGGATGTTCCCTTTCAAGTGTTATGGCCTCTTGGCACACACGAGAATAACTCAAGGAAGCACATGATTCTTTCGGACTCCGTGGCGTGTCATCAAGCACATGATGATGGGAACAAAGCGAGGCATCTGCTCACTGACACTTCCTGGTTGAAGTACAATTAGTGCCTTTTATGAATTTGTGCAGCTTTTGGAGTATTAATTTCAGGATGGAAAATCATTAATATTCTTAATTTAAAGAGGAAACCTTTGGACAAGAGTCTGCAGCTATAAATCAATAATAATGATTTTCTCTGAATTATGATGTTTTCACCTGCCACTGAAATTGGATTTTTTTTTTCTTTTCATTTCTGAGCTTTTGAATTTGACTTAACATACTGACTCTGTCAGGTTCCTGTGGTGAATTGATAATGAAATTAGGAGAGGCAGAGTTCATTGACTGAGAGGACCTATGCCATCAGTTAAGTCTCCTCTCTGTTTCTGCAGCTGGTCTGACACCCACTCAGTCACCTTGATTTTGGCACTGTCCTCTGACACTGACACTTGAAGCTGAGCTCAGCATGGAGATGAGGAGGTAAATAGATGTTGTCAAAACACACACACAAAAGAAAAGACAGGTGAAAATCAATACTTCCATTAACATCTAGAAGCAGACTTTTCAAAGAGCATTTATATGTTTGGCTGGCAGTAATGTACTAAGAATCACAAGTATGTGACTATCACTATGGTGCTATTTTAACTTTCTCTTCATTTGGCCAAAAAATTTCACCAATAAATTTTAAAACTAAAAACAAGCAAAAAAACAGACAAACAACAACAACAACAAAAAACCAACAACTCCCCAACCATGAAAACACACACACACACACACACACACGCACACACACACACACACACAAACAAAAAAACATACAAACAAAAAAAAAACAATCTCTGCCTAGGAAAAATATACTGAAATAAAGGTTACATTTTTTTAAGAAAGTAGATATGATAAACTTCTAGTAATATACACCAAAATATTAGTTATGTGCAATGAAATATGTGTTCTCTTGAAGTCTTTTATAATAGACATTGATTTGTATGCATATCTTCTTTATAATGGCATTACTTTTGCAATGTTTATAACAGAGATGGCTGTATTGCAATGAGTTGTAATTTCCTGGTTTTGTTTTGTTACCCTCTCATTCTCAGATCTAGGTGTAATTCCTGGCTACTATGTTCCCTGGCTCTGTGACTGAGAGAAGCCACTAACCCTCTATAATGCTCAGTTTCCACACACATTAAAATGGCATGGGGGGGGGGGTGGGCAATATGATACCTGTGTGTACATGCCTAGCACAGTGCCTGGAACACAGTAGCATCTCAACAAATATTATTCCCCCACCTCCCCATTCTGTACTTCTTCATTTTGTGTTTCTCCCATGTTAGTTTCCTTACTGCCTCTGCTTTACCATCTTCTCTATATATGCAGAGAATCACCTCTGGGAAAGGGTGACAGTGTTTAATAACTTTGGATAAGGGATCGACCCGGTGGCCTCTCTTCAGTAAAGGGGCTAGACATCTCTCCCGAGGCTGCCACCACTCCCACTCCCCTGGCATTCTTTGCCAGCTCCTGTGCACCAGAGCCAAAGCTCGGTAGGACCTCCTGTCATCATTAGGCAGGTGGTGTTAGGCGACCCTCTCACCTCTGGGTACAGGGGTCCTCCAAGCAGCAGATAAAGAGATGTAGATTTTCAGCTTGGACTTGGAAGATGCAGTTACTCTACACTTGAAAGGGCAGGTTTAGAGCAAAGGAGTGCGGAGAACCTTGGGAGAAAATGAGAGCTTCTTAGAATTTAAATGCACAAATCAGCATTGGACATGCATCCCAAACTGTGGAAGAGTAAACTTCAAAAGTTCAAAGAAAATGTATTTTTGGTCTCATGGCCAGAAGGTTTTTGAAGGGTGTAGAAAGGTCCAGAAGGAGTAGAAAAGGAAATTCTGGCTGTACAATAAAAATCAGTCAAATATGAAAGAAAAACTAAAGAAATCAATGTGGTTGCTCAGAGAACTTTTCTGAGCTCAAAGTTTAAAAAGAAAGCATGTTGGAAAGATCAAAGAGCGTGTAGTCAAGAACAAAAGCAATGCAGTGTCACCAACCGAGAAGAACAGTGTCATAAAAAATAAAGTAAAAAATATGCTTGATTTTGCTGGGGGTGGGGGTGGGGGAGAATAACAACAACAACAACAACAAAAATGACTTTTTACAATGCCTAAGGAGCAAGAGGAACAAGGAACTATTGGATGTGTTTCTAAGAGATTATGATGTAACGTTCACAAGACAAAGAGAAACTAGAATTACTCAGCTCCTCCATTGCTTTGTCTTCTCCACCAGAAGAATAACCTTCAGATGAAAAATGTAAAGATGGCTGCCAGATGGGCCTGAGGACTAAAAACGCTATGTCCATTTTCATCAGTGCTACTGTTAAGCAGTCAATCCCTCACAAAGCACAAAGAAGTTCACAAAACTCTTGACTCCCTCCACTAGAGATATGTATTCCAATTGCGTGGTGTCCACAGGAGGAGGTACATCAATGGCTCCATTACTTTTTTTTGTTAAGCGAGTCCTTTTATTGTTGTATTTTTCATTTTTTATAATTGAAGGTCCCTACTGGTCCTGCTTCCATGAGTGGCCACGGCCAGGTGGAAAAGGTAGTGGTGGGAAGGGTCCTCTCCATCACACTCCATGTGCACACGGGACTGAACAGACAAGCACCGAGCCACTGTTGTGGTTAGAAGTTGGCAACATGGGGCCGAAGCCGGTTTGGCTCAGTGGATAGAGCGTTGGTCTGCGGACTGAAAGATCCTAGGTTCAATTCTGGTCAAGGGCATATACCTTGGTTGCAGGCACATCCCTCATGGGGAGTGTGCAGGAGGCAGCTGGTCGATGATTCTCTCTCATCAATGTTTCTAGCTCTCTATCCCTCTCCCTTCCTCTCTGTAAAAAATCAATAAAAAATATTAAAAAAAAAAAAATATATATATATATATATATATATATATATATATATATATATGAAGTTGGCAGCATGGGAAAGGGGAGAAAGGGGTGGCAAGGGCAAGTTGGGGATGAAAATAAGAAAATACAGTCTCGCCCCAAAAAAACAAAACAGAAAACAAACAAACAACTGGGGTGCTTGGTAAGGGGAAGTTGGTCTGCTTCAACCCAAGAGAAATCAGAAGATCGAAAGCAGTTTGGAGATACAGCAGTGTGAGGGATCCCAGCGGGGATCGGCCAGAGTGGGGCCACCCCACAGTGGTCCACACAGGGATAGTGAAGGCCTGAGGTGGGACAGTACAGAGGGGACAGAGAAAGGAGGTAAAGTGGAGAGAATTAACAGAACAGCCTATTGCCAAGGCCCTGGAAAATTCAGATGTGCTGTTTGAGGTGAGCATAGAGGAGAAGAGAGTCTCTCAGACCTTTTGTGGAAATACGAAGCAG
Organism: Pipistrellus hanaki; assembly: GCF_964339955.1. Lineage (NCBI taxonomy): Eukaryota > Metazoa > Chordata > Mammalia > Chiroptera > Vespertilionidae > Pipistrellus > Pipistrellus hanaki. The sequence goes on along the minus strand of NC_140506.1, from coordinate 66,821,904 downwards.
ACAGGATGGGGGAGTGGAGAATGTAAGTGGAGACCTGGCCCTGGAGACAGAAAGTTGAGGATGTTTAAGACACAGTAGGAATCCAAGTTTGTCAGAATCACAGGTTATGTTCAGGGAAGGAGCTGGATAGTGACATGGAAGAAGGGATCGGGTCTAGTTCCAAAGGGTTTATTACCTATCAGGTCTGGAATGAGGACTCCACACATGATGAGGAGCTGGAAGAAACAAGGAGGAGCTGACACCTGCCTGAATGGGCAGATGAATTGGATGGATGGCATCTAGACTTTCAAATTTCACAATTTTGTGTATAAGAATCCGGTATCCCAAGACTTCTTTTCAATAGATGTGTTCCTGGTGGCAAATTATTTATTTCTTCTCCTGTAGAGTTTTCCTTGCCAGCAGAAAATATCTATTTTTTTTTCTTTTCTATTTATAAGACCATAGTTCTCAAGCTAGTACATAGATAGCATTTCAATTTGTGTTGAGTCCAATCACAAGGAAAACTTTGTATTCAGCCTATGAGGTGGAAACAAAGAACATAAGAATTTCACTGGGTCTTCATTCCAAAATGTAGCACGAGGGACTTTTAATTTACTGTTAGATGGCCACAACCAGTTTTTAAACACATTTTGGGCGTTGGTAAACTGATTGTTCTTTAACTGAATCAGCCATAAACAATAAGGATCAGTTAGGAAACACAGATTTCTTTTTCCTTTCAAAGGTTTTCCTCAAAATTCTCAGTGACAGCACTGATAACCTGAATTATCTAGGCTCTCACAATGCAGAAAAGAACCAAAGGAGATTGAGGAGGAAACATTGGCTCATTTCCCCGAGAATTCAGCCAGGCTGATTTGTTCAGTGGTTGAAGAGTAACAGCAACTAGATTAACCACCAGAATGGTCAGTGCAATTAATGCAATTAAAGTAATTAGTCCTGGCAGCTGTAAGGTCAAATAGAGGTAGCTTTGTAACAGCAATCTGCCACTGCAAAATTACTGACATTTCCAACTAAATTATATTCTCTAAATTGTTGCCTTAATGCTAAATAAATAAAGTTATGCTAATGTAGGGACTGATTACAGATTGAAATTAGCACAATTGCTTGTTATACAGTCTGCTAGGGTTAACATTTTTTAAAAACATAATTAATGGCCTTTGCTTACTGTCTCTGGTTATAGATCCTGCAGCTCATTTGCATTCTTTTGCAATATGCTGACGGAGCTAAATGTCTAAGGCAGAAGGATCTCATCTGCAGGCGGAAAAAATGCACTTTTCACGTCATTGGGCTAAAGCTTGTTATGGTTTCAGGCCAGTGTTAATAACATAGATGACCAGAAAGAGAACGGATAAGAATGAGGCTCGAATCCATTTTTCTTTTCAGTCTCGTCATCCAAGCCTTTTTCTGGAGTCAATGTGAAATGTAATTGCTCTTTTGACCTCTATCTTCTCTCTCCCCAGGTCTGAGGAAGAGCTACACTAGTTGATTATTGCAGGACTGAAAGGCACTCTGACCTTGTCAACCAAACGCCTTGCAGCTTTCAATGTTGCCCATTATACTGAAGGCAGGCAACTCCTGGAGAGAGGCGGAATCTACAGGAGAGCTGCTCCCCGGGCAACCTGCCAGAAAAGGCTTCATCAGCAGCAGTTCAGACGTGGCCAAACAGCTCAGGCAGCAAAGGAAACAGCTAAGGGGGGGAAGCAGAGTATATAAAAATATTGTTAGCACACAGCCTAAAGAGCTCTCAGGCACCTACGCGCTAGAGCGCCTTTGCTAATCCCACCCCTCGTCATCTGCCTGAACTGAAGATCCGCCTGGGAGGGCTTGCTGAGGAAGGAAGCAGCAACCAAAGTAAGTGCACCTCCTAATTTCCTAAAATGGGCTGTTGCTCGCTCAGAGAGCTCTATGATAATACTCTTATGTAAATAGGAATCTAAAGTGGTTTTCTAGCAAAAAAGTAGGTCGGGGTATTTAGTTACAACAACTGTTCTATATTATAAATTATTCACTGCAAACCTGGTTGGATCGTTTTTTTAGAATTTATGGTTAACGGAAGGATTAGGGGACAGCTCACAATGAAATCGACCTTTCTCTCTTAAGCTCTACAGTTAGAAGGAGGCTGTCTTTTAAAGTCAGGTGTGGGTTCTTTGCATATCTGTTAGTTCTACGCCAAGTGTATTCAACCAAATTTTATTGAGCATGTATTATGTGCCTAAGCATTGTGGGGGAAATAAATGACCTGTGGAGTGCGCCTGTGAATCAATGAGCCCTGTTGAGCACACAGATACAGACATGGTGCCATTTGCTTTGTCATTCCATGTCATTCATTGAGGGCCTGCGGGGCATGGTGTTTGGTCCTTTAGATTCCAATTTCCACTTAAGTTTTACAGTAGTTTTCAGGTTTTTATTGTCATCCCCACTTTAGGAAGAATAGATTTACTCTAGTCCTAAAGGCTTTGGAATCCAATTAGCCAGACATGGGTTCAAATTCAATTCTGTCATTACAATCATCCTCACTTATTTATGGAGGGTATATTCCAAGACTAGTGAATGCCTGGAACCAGGGATACTACCAAACCTGGTAGGTATAGTACTGTGTCCCTTAATAACGGGACATGTTCTGATAAATATGTTGTTTGGTGATTATGTTGGTGAGTGCACTCACCCAAACCTAGATGGCATAGCCTACTTCTCACCAAACTCATATGATACAGCTTTTTGCTCCCAGGCTACAAGCATGTTACGTTCCTGAGTGCTGTAGTCATCTGTAACACAATGGTAAGTATTTGTGTATCTAAACATATGTAAACATAGAAACATACAGTAAAAATACAGTACAAAAGGTTAAAAAAAAATGGCACACCTGCTTAAGGGCACTTACCATGAGTGAAACTTGCAAGACTGGGAGCTGCTTTGAGTGAGTCAGTGAGTGAGTGGCGAGTGAATAAAGGCCCGGGACATTACTGTGTGATACTGTGGACATTATAGATGCTGTCCCACAAGTCTTCCCCCGTTCCTATGACAGGGTCAGAAATAGAACAGCGAAGCTGCCAGTGTTGCTCCATGAACAGGGATGTGGGCTGTTGGAAATATCGGGAGAAGCTGACAGGGTAAGGTATAGGTCTCAGTAACGGTGACTATCAGGAGGGAGTGAAAGGTGGCCCGAGGATCAGTAGGAATTAGGAACAAGATGGGGAGATAAAGGAACGTTGGGGGTTGTCCTGGCAATGTGATTTTGGCTGTTGCAGGTTGGAGCCATGGTCAGATTAACATGGAGAGGTTGTAGAGCTAAGGACTCCATATCTTGACTTTGGAAATTTGTTTTTGGTTCCATTGGCCCTGTTTGGCCCCAGAGGCTTTCTCTGGCATTGAAGTGACGGAAGAAATAAAATTTATTGTTTTACATCATTGCAACCTGAAATTTTCCCAAAGAACAGAAACAGGCAGGCTCCACACTACCACAGAGAGCTTTCACTGAAGTGGTGGTGGCACTTCATATTAAGGTTGCTCCTGTGGCCTAGTGTCCTTGAACAGGATTTTAGGTTCTCAACAAAGAACGTATAGCCATGTACCCAGATCTGGGAACGCTGTAGCACCCTCTGATTATGTAGTCCTGGGGAACTGGGCTCCTCTGTGTGAAACAGGTTGGGGGCTGACTGGGATGTCATTTGTGCACTCACATTCCGCTCAGGAATACTGAAATGGGTATGTGAATAGAACAAAACTTCTTTTCTCTGGAGGGAAGTCAGTGGAGCCCCTACCAGACAGTGAACATTTGCATGTCTATCAGTTACCTGTAATACACAGAGGTGTGAAATACCTCAACAACAAAGAAAGGCTAGGCACTGATAACAGGAAGGGTGTGCTGTATGCAGACAAAGCCTAGTTTCCCAGTGAAGCACCATGTTTTCTCTACAGTGAAATGGCTTCAGATGGGGGTGGCATTTCCTTGTGATTTCTGATTCTGAGCTGGATAACTGGGGAGGATCTCAGTGGGGTCTTGATGGGAACAGGTTTCAATCACTTGGGAAATGTTTACAACAGAATTACCACCTCCAGTTTGCCAGGAGGATTCTAGCAAATGCTCTGAACAAGCAGAGGGCCGGCCTCTTCAGTTACTTTTCTTTCTTTCTTTTCTTTTAAAAATATTTTTATTGATTCAGAGGGGAAGGGAGAAGGAGAGAGAGATAGAAACATCAATGATGAAAGAGAATCATTGATTAGCTGCTTGACAGGTCTCGGCCTGAGGTCCCCTGGCCTGGCACCGGGGCAGGGGGCATGACGTGAGGTTCCCCAGCCCAGTGCCAAAGTGGGAGGTGGAGCCTGAGGTACCCTGTCAAGCCCCTCCCAGGCAGGGGGTGCAGTCTGAGATCCACTGGGGTCGGGGGAGCAGCCTGAGGTTCCCTAGCCCAGCGCCAGGACGGGAAGCCCACCTTGAGGTCACCTGCCAAGCCCTGCTAGGTGTGGGGCACAGCCTGAGGTCCCCTGTCAAGCCCCACGGGGGCAGGGGAGGGCGTGGCCTCAGGTCCCTGCTGATTGCTTGCTAAGGTTCCTTATGGAAACTTGGCCTCAGCTGTGGGTGCAGCCATCTTTGTGACAGAGTGATGGTCAATTAGCATATTCCCTTTATTAGATAGGATGATCAGTTTAGAGTTTAAATCGAAGTCCTTTCTATTGTAATTAATTTAAAAAACACAATACCACAAATGTGCTGGATTGAAAGAAATAATAGATTTTTATAATTCTGAGAGTGAAATGTGTGAAAATGCCAATCCAGGCTTAGCTTAGCAAATAAAAAGAAATGTGCAAAAGAAATAAAAACTGAGATGTGAGAACGTTGCCGTGGTTCTAGGATGATTGTCTCAGTAGAGTGATACCTGCGATGAAGGGAAGATGGCCCAGAGCCAGGGCAAGATAGACTTTCTATTTAGTAAAGCTTTATAACTTTCTGAAATACTAATCTGGAATCACTCTTGAAATAAAATGTGAAGAAACTAGGTTAACTCTCACAGGCCAACTCAAGATGGGAGGCACTCTGGTCTTGACTGGCTCCTTCAGGAATGATGGGCACCAGGAAAGGAAGGAAGGCCCCTTGGTTTACCCAGGTGACATAGTGCAGCTGGTCACCAAACCCCTGGTTGGCAGTGCAGTCACTGTGCTTGGACAAGTCAGAGAAGGTTAAACCAACTAACACCATGAAACAAGTGAAAGAAGGTTATTTGATCCTCTCTGCAGTCAAAATCACAAATAAATTTTTTGGGCCAACAGAATAGTTCTTTTCATTGTTTTAACCTAAATGATGAAGAAAAATAAATCAATGTCAGATTTAAAAAAAAAAAAAAAAAAGCTTTCGTAGCTCAGGTCAACACAATATATAAAAGTGAAAATAATCATTTGCTTGTGGGGAGAAGAGAAAGCCAATAAACTTATAGTAGCTTCTTTCTAATAGTGCACATTTTATTAAAAAAAAAAAAACCACAAAAAACTTTAGAGTTATTATTCCTCTTCTGATCTTTCCCCAAAGCTAAGAGGTGGACAAAAATCTACCCAAATTGCACTGCTTTCTAGCTGTCCTGTTTTAAATAGTATCATGCACACACCTTCTAACTTTTGAAAAGCCCATTCAATGTTTTATATAAAGGCTAGTTATCAGAAATGGGCAGAGAGCACACTGCTATATATAGCAACCTAATTACTGTCGTGCAAATTATCTCCTCTGTGTAGTGTTAGAACAATGAGACAAAAGGTTTATCTTGACAATGTTTGAATTGATTCAGAATAGCCATAATTTCTCCATCCATGGGCAGGGGGAGGAGGGGAGAGCTCCTTTAATTCCAGTATCAGCAAGTCCTTCCTGTTCATTTGCATGTGGGGAGTTTTTCCACAGCGTATTCACTGGCTGGTGAGATAATGTGTCCCTGCGTGATCAGATAAGAGCGGGATAGAATTGCTAATGATGAAAGGAGGCAGCACCAGGGCAAGAAAGCAAAGCAGCCCTTCCTCTTCTCACCTGATGGGGTGGATTTGAATTTCAAACATCTCAGTTGTTTGTTTGTTTTTCTCATGGTGATTGGGGGGGCGGTTTGCTTATTTTCCAAAGCTGGGTTAGGATATTGCAAATTGAGTTCTACAGATTCTTTAAGCGCCATTCAAGAAAGGAAAGTGATGTAATCATGCTGACTGGCTGTTCTGTTCTGGCTGTTTGTACTTGTCCCTTAATACATTGAGGACAATTTAATTCAGCCATCACTCAATACTCATCAGCTGTTTTCCAGGTACTATGGAAATAATCAACACAAAGGTCATGTCCTTTAAAACAAAAAGTGAAATAGAAAGTTAGAAAATAGTTATTCAAAGGAATGTTGAAATTAATGATTAGAGTAACGGGTATTTCTGGTACCAGAACTATCAGAAGCACACAGAAAAAAATATAGGCCTTATTTAAGAAGTAAAGATGAGCATTGGCTGGTTTGTTCAATGATTAGAGCATTAGCTGGATCACTGAAGGGTCACTGGTTCGATTCCCAGTCAAGGGCAAATGCCTGGGTTGCAGGTTTGATCCCCAGTGCCAGTCAGGGTGCGTGTGGGAGGCAGCCAATCTATGTCTCTTTCACACATGGTGTTTCTCTCTCTCTCTCTCCCTTCCTCCCTTCCTCCCTTCCTCTCTTTCACTGTTTCAAAAAAAAACCAATGGAAAATATATCCTCAGGTGAGGATTAACAAACAAATTAAGTAGAGGCAACATCTTATTCTGTGCTATGTTCAGGTTGTTAAAAAATAAAATTCAACTGAGTAAATTTTCAAGATTAGATGCCTTTATTCAGTGATTCATGAATTGGTCAGTATTCCATCTGGTGAATATAAAGGAGCTCTGCTGAGCTGTGGAAAGATGAAAGGTTTTTAAAGGTTCAGCTTCCTGGAGAGCTTTCTGTGCACCACGCGGTGTTCTAAGCTCCCTATACGCATCCATCTCAGGAAGTCCTAACAACCGATGGAGGTAGGTCTAATCCCACAGCACAGAAGCAGAGACTGAGGCGTGCTGGTCACGCTCTCTACTCCCCTGAGGCTCAAGGCAGTGAGGTCAAGGCTGCAGGGAAAGAAAGTGTTGTCCCATTCGCACTGTAAAGGTGTGAGGCAGGAAGTAGAGCTCAGAAGTTGCCAGGGAAACAAAGTAGTCTTTTAGAGAAAGTCTGGATGTGGAGAAAATAAACAATCCTTTATTTTCACATCGGACCCTATGAAAACATATCACATCGGATTATCTTGATGGTTGTAAAAATGTATGGAGAAGGGTTACAAACAGCCTTATAAAAAAAAGTCGCCTTTTGATTGTTGGTTGTTTTGGTTAATGGGTAACTGCTGGGGCAGCCATATACACAAGATAATCTCTTTTTTTAAAAACCTCAAGATGTCTAACAGAAGTGTGAGTGCTTCTAAGGAGAACATGGAGTGGTTGTGTAAAAAGGCATTACGAAAACATTCTATTGTGATAATTCATATTTTATTTGAGTCTCTTCTAATTAAAAACAATGAAATTGTGTCTACTGAGAAACATCCAGAAATATTGTATATTTATGTCCCAAGACAGTTTCAGGAGCTTCTCTACTTCCAAGATTTTTAAGGTTCATTTCTGTATTGGAACCATTCTTTCACTAAAACATCTACCTATCAACCCAAGTAATTGCTAATATTGGATTTCTTTTAAGCCCACCCCCCCAAAAAAATGCCAGCTACCACTCACAGTCCCAAGAGTATATTCAAATCTGTTATACCATCCTTGGAGGAAAGCTTGTAAATGTTTTAAGTGTTTATGCTGAGTTTATTAACATTATTTAAATGGTGATATCACCAGTGCTGATTTGCCACCACTACCTTGGAAATATTTAAACATTTTTATAACTTGGCTCTGCATTCCAGTTTTATCTCTAAAATTCATGCTTTTAGGCTCAATTTATGCCTGTCAACAAGTAATGATCATAGATGTGAGCTGGCTCATAATCCAGAGGTACTAGGTTACAATGTGTTACCATGGAAACTGTGTTTTATTGCATTTTCTCTTCTTGATTTAAGGCATTTGACAATCATAGCAACTGTTTGCCAGTCTTCCCACATCATAAAAAATTCAAAAATACAAACAAGCAATAAGGGGGGGTGGGGGGGGAGAAAAGAACAGAGTGTGTGTGTGTGTGTGTGTGTGTGTGTGTGTGACTGTGTGTAGGACCCTCTACTGTTGTCGGACCCCAGTAGGAACATAAAAAAGAAAAGACAGCCTTATAGTTAACATGGACCTTCTGTGAATAGTTTATCTCTCAGAAAGTCCAGGCGTGTTGGAAAATTCAATCAGCGGTTAGTCATGGAATGGACCTGTCTGCCCGTGTTCATTTTGTTTATTGCATCATATATCTTTTATGATCCCTGGGACATTAGCCTGAAACAGCATTTTCTTTAACAAGAGCCATGTTTCCTTTAACGCTGTTTATTGCGTCGGAAACATTACTCTTTGAAATCACGGTACGTTTTCTATCGAGCAAAGGTCTGCAACCAAATCTTGCATGAATGTGTTTATTCAGGACCTAGAGCTAAAAAAAAAAAAAAAAAAAGGCAGTGCGTCCAGTTCGTGTAGCATTAAGCACTTTGCCAGTGTTCAGCTGAGGTCATTGCCACATTCCTCGCGGTCTTAAGGCAAGTCCAGATTAATCATGTGCACTAAACCTTGGAAGGGAGCACGTGAAAGGGATCTCACGCTCGACATTTCTTTCAGGACAGAGAAGGGACTGTAGCAAATGGGCTTGCTGGGCGGCAGCTTGTCTTTTACTGCCTGCGGTCCATACAACCACTGGGAATGTGTAGGCTTCCTTTTTCCCGTTTCTGGGAGTTTATAGGTCAAATTTAAGGTCTTTTTGAGCATTCACCAGGAAGACTCATTCAGGAAACTTTTTTAGTATGTGCTAACCACCAGCCACTGGCTGGGATCTGTCCATACAAAGATGAATGAGGCCCAGTCCTTGCCCTCCCGCCTCCCCGAAGCAGCACATGGTCCACCCAGGAAGGCCGGGTCCAGATGTGCACAGTGTGCATAGAGGCGGGATGATTAATTGTGATGGGAAGTCAGAAAAGCCTGTACTGAAGTAACTTTCCAGGGGACAAAGGGGAACAGTCAGCCAGAGGGAACAACCAAGGTCTAGTGAGTGTCCTCAGACTAATCAGTGATTAGGGGGCCACTCGAGGAGAGCTGAAGGGAGCAGCAGAAGATGAGGTTGTACAGTAAGTTGAGGCCAGATTGCAAGTTTCTGAAATATTCTTTTTGTTTGTTTTTTGTTAATCTTTACCTGAGGATATTTTTTCCATTGTTTTTTTAGAGAGTGGAAGGAATGGAAGGGGAAAGAAAGAGAGGGTGAGAGAGACACATTGATTGGTTGCCTCTGTCACATGCTCTGACCAGGCCAGGATGGAACCTGCAACCCAGGTACATGCCCTTGACCAGGAATTGAACCTAGGACCCTTTTGTGCTCAGGCTGAGACTCTAACCATTGAGCAACACGTGTCAGGGCTATACTTTATTCTAAAATGCAATGAGAAGTCTGTGAAAAATTCCAAGTAGGAAAATTTGAGTACTGAGATTGTATTAGAAACCAATTGAAATTTGGGTTGAGGACAGGTAAGAACTAAAATCACTGTCTTCAAAAAGGAAAAAATCATCCAAAAATGTGATAACAGATGAAATTTTACCATAGAATAGAGCGAGAGACTATTTCATGGAACCGGACATAACAGAATAGTCAACTGAGTTCCTGAAAGAAGCCAAAGGAGTAAAGGGCCCTAACATGATTCTGAGAGATCTAACTGGGTTGAATATGCAGGTGATAATGCCATTCATCAGAGCATCTGAGGTCATGGGAACATTAAAACGTGATTTCTATTTGGACGTTGGACAAATATATGGCACAATATATTTGTGACTTGAAGATGACTAACGTGTACTTGGTTGTTAAATCATAGGGAAGATGAGAATGTCTAAGAGCAGAAGGTAGAACAAGAAGGAAAGATGATCTTTGGAAGAGTTTCTGAGAAAGAAATGACTTCTCATTTGTATGATAGTTTTTACAATTGAGAAACAGTTTGTTTATGTAGAGGCTTGAGAAATTTTATGCTTTTCTCCATCTAAATGAAAAGTAAACTTGGCACATAAAATAATACTTCCTAAAAGAGAGAGTTTTAAGAATAATTATTAGATTAAAAATATTTTACCACTGGTTGCTTATATGTACATAATTTCATCTGTAGTTAAGATGCTAGCGAGTTTAGATTTACAGAGTAATGTTTCATATAAGAGGCTAACATTATTTTGAACCATTGCAGCTTTAAATGTTCATAATATGCATATTTAAATATGTCCTTATAGTGTATGTGGCAGATTTACATACATCCCATGTCATCATCATACACTTCCATTAGATTTATTTATTTTAAAAATACACTTTATATTCCCATAAAAAAGAAAAATCAGAAAAACAAAGTTGGTGTTTATAGTCTAACTTGTACTCCTACAAAACAAAGAAACACACACAAAAATCAGAGTTCATGGCTGTTTTCCAGTGTTGAGTATAGAGAAAAGAGCTTAGTCTTTGCTCATGAAACCTTGCATTTCACAGACTAAATTTTCCGAACAACCTACGTATAACACATGCAAGATACAAAGCTGTTACTTTCTAATAAAGCAGAAGGTTGAAACTGTATCATCTCTGTTTGACCTCACCTGCATTAATATTGAAAATGTAAGAACTGGTTATCATCCAGTAGCAAACCCATACTCTGTGAGTGGATCTGAAATGATGACACACTCCTTGCATTCAGGGAATTAATTCTCTTGGTGATAAGTCTCAGGGTGCTTTTGTGACTGGTGCTCTGTGCCACTCCAGAGGGAACATTTGCACCCAGGCTCCAATGTGGCCCTGGAGCAACCCCAACCAGCCAGGAGGTATCCCCATCTCCCTGCTCAGTGATTAGTTCAGAGATTGTCATGCAACCCAAGCAACATGGATTAGAGGTGAGGACGTGTTCCTTGGAACTTCTAGGATGTTCGCTGAAATGTCTCTCTTCCTGAGAGTAACCAAAAGGAACCCATCTTCCTTCTGGATTATGGGGTGGGAGGCTGAGGTCAGAAGTTGCCTCAGGGGCTTGACGTTGGGAGCTCTATGCCTGGCGTTGTTTAGTTCCAACATGTGGAGCATGTGAGGAGGTGGACAGAGCCGGGGCAGGAAACCCCGGTCCTGAGGGACACCACAGGAGCCCTGGAGCGAGCCTCTCACAAGGCCAGGACTTAACTCACTGGCATAAGCCCATCAATTCCCTTTGCTGTTGTTGTTAGTTTGTTTACGTCAGGTTGAATGGGATTTGGGAGGAACATTCATTTATGTATGTTTTTATTAGAGTATAGGTGACACACAACATTACATCAGTTTCAAGTGTACAACTTAGTTATTCAACACTCATACAGTTTATGATGTGATCACTACCACACGTCTGATAGCAACCAGCTATCACCATACACATGTTTCACTGTTATGATACTGTTGATTATTGAGTGGGATTTCTTGTCACAATGGCAAGAATCCTGATACCGTAACCAACACTAACATGACCCCTAGATGTAGCTTTGATGCCCAGTCAGGAACCTACTGGTCATGCTCTTGAGATGTGTGTTTCAGCTGAGGGTCAGGGAGAGAACGGGGAAGCTCCGCCTCTCTGAGCACTTGACCTGTAAGTGCAGAGGGGAGCCAGCTGCTTCCCGATCCATCAGTTCTCATTCAACCTGAGTGGAGATGGTGACAAAGAGAATGGATATTAAAAGGAAGTGTTTGACATTCGAATCTAACCTCCCAAGGGACTCAACACTATCCTCTTAGATTTGGAGGTCTTTTTGTTTTTTATTTATTTATTTTAATATATTTTATTGATTTTTTACAGAGAGGAAGGGAGAGAGATAGAGAGTTAGGAACATCGATGAGAGAGAGTCATCGACCAGCTGCCTCTTGCACACCCCCTACCGGGGATGTGCCCGCAACCAATGTACATGCCCTTGACCGGAATCGAATGTGGGACCTTTCAGTCCACAGGCTGACGCTCTACCACTGAGCCAAACCGGCTTCGGCCTTTTTGTTTTTTAATATTCTCAGTGACACATAGGAAGGTGCTTACCATTTATGCAGTGCTTGATAAAGTTTTGCTTTAAATGTGTTTTTTTAAAATATATTTTTTATTGATTTTTTTTTTTTTACAGAGAGGAAGAGAGAGGGATAGAGAGTTAGAAACATTGATGAGAGAGAATCATCGATCAGCTGCCTCTTGCACACCCTCCACCAGAGATGTGCCCGCAACCAAGGCACATGCCCTTGACCAGAATCGAACCTAGGACCCTTCAGTCCGCAGGCTGATGCTCTATCCACTGAGCCAAACCGGTTTCGGCTTTAAATGTGTTTTTATTGTGGTCAAACACACATAGCCTGAATTTACCACGTTAGCCATTCTGAGTGTCCTGTTTAGTGGCATTAAGTATATTCATAATGTTGTGTGACCATCACCACTGTCCATGCCCAGAGCTTTTTATCATCGCAAACAGAAGCTCTTTACCTATTTAATAATAACCCCCTCTTCTCCCTGCAGCCCCAGTAACCTCTATTCTATTTCCTGGCTCTAGAATTTGCCTCTTCTAGGTACTTCATATAAGTGGCATCACACAGTATTTGTCCTTTTGTGTCTTTCACTTAGCATAATATTTTCAAGGTTTACACATGTGATGGCATAAAGGTTTGCTTTTAAACGTATTCTTCTCCTTTATACCCCTAAGAGTGTATACTTTCTGCTATTAAAAAAATAACATAAGCCAAAACCGGTTTAGCTCAGTGGATAGAGCGTCAGCCTGTGGACTGAAAGGTTCTGGGTTTAATTCTGGTAAAGAACATGTACTTAGTTGTGGACACATCCCCAGTAGGGCGTGTGCAGGAGGCAGCTGATCCATGTTTCTCTCTCATCAATGTTTCTAACTCTCTATCTCTCTCCCTTCCTCTCTGTAAAAAATAAAAATATATATATATTTTTAAAAAATAACATAAATATTGGGTCAATTTTTAAAACAATTTAGAATATACTCAAGAACTGACACTTATTTAGGACCCATGAGGTAGCATTCACAAGCCTAACAGTTATGTTGCTTTCAAAGCACCAGAGTTGCAACATCCCATGGCATTGTACGTAGGATATGATGCCAGTTTTCTCTGACACAAAGCCCATGCTTTTCCCATTCCTTTGCTTTATTTTTCCCACATTGAAATGTCCCAGATACTCTAAATCAGAGTAGGTTTAACCATAAGCCTATTCCTACTTTTTGAATAGTTTTAAATTTTCCGGAACAATAGATGTATCCTTCTAATTATGGTTTATCTGTGCTACTGTAAAAACTAGCTCACTGTAGCTGGGGTTCACTTACATCTTTGGCTTGGGGCTGCCCTCCAGAAACCTGCTGAGTGACAGATAGTCTTACCTGGGGACTCAGCTTTCTGTGTCCATGCCAGAGGTCACCACACACCCAACACACACATACACAGATTGCCATTTGTCTGAGTGCCCGCTGTGCTTCAAACACAATACATGTACAATAGATTTGCCCTGTACACGTGGTATCCTTGGTTTTTCTCAGAAAGGATCTAGGCTCAGACCTGAGTGCTGATGGTCAGCCATGATCATACTTCAGCAGCCTACAGAACCAGTGCCCATTTCAGGGAGAGGAGTTTGTCCCTGCCCCTTCTGCCCTCTATAATCCCTTCACATTCCCTTTTCTTATCCCTTTACAAACAATTAAATGCCAAATGACTTGTGATTTTTCCAGCTGCTTATCACCGTTCCTCCTGCCCCTCTGTGCTACCACCCGGCCACCCTGGAGGAATCTTGTCCAGCAGCCTGACAGTAGAAAGACCAGGGCCACGTCCCAGCTCAAATCCTATGTGATTGTCTGGAGGCTTCTAAAGAGCGAAGGAAAAACTCATCTGGCAAAGACATTTTGTTTTCTAGAGGCAGAAAAAGTGGGTCAGAGGCTTACTCTATAAGACATTGCTCAATTTAACAAGCAAACCGCATTGCCACATATCCAGTTATGAGAACCATTTCCCTAAGTTTGGATCATCACTAAATGTGCAATCATGCGTTTGCATTCTTCACGCACATATAATTTAACCTTGTCGGGGGCTCCTGTGGGAGCAGTGTCTGCCCTGGCCAGCAAACAGGCAGAGCTGCTAGCAGCCCTGCATTGGAATCCCACTCCAACATTTGAGTTCTTGTGAGATTGTGAGCAACTCTCTGAACGCGCCCGCCCCCCCGCCCCCCCCAGCATTTATGTATTTATCACCATGTAACAAAGCAGCCCCAAATTTAGTGGAATTGAAACAATAACAGATCTTTGGGTATGGTTCACAAGTTTGTACTGGGCTCTGCTGGGCAGGTTTCTGGTCTCTCCTGAGTTAACCATGTAAAGAAGGTCATGCACTGGCTCAAATGGGGTGGCCTGGCCTAAGGTGGTATCACTCACATGACTGTCGGGGCACCTTTGTTCTCCTCCCTGTTACCATCCCAGCAGGCTGGCTTGGGCTTGTTCACACAATGGTCTGGAGTTGCAACCACTGCCAAAGAAAGCAAACCCATGTGCAAGGACTTGTGAAACCTCTGTGCACACTTGTGATGTCCCAATGGTCAAAGGAAGTCTTATGGCCACGCCTGGGTTCAAAGGGTGGAGAAATACGTTAAGTGGATAGAGCCTTCCAGCCAGAGGAAGGCCAATCCTTCCTTTGGCTGGAAGGAAAGGCATAAAAAGCACTGGTATGGGAAGAGGAGGCATTACTGCAGCCATCTTGAAAAGAAACTCCCTTCTTTCTCAATGAAGAGGAGACAGTAAGATGTGGACATATCATTATTGTGAAAACTAAACTTATTCCCTCCTCTTTGTTAGCTGGGGCAGTAGGGCATAGAAATGAGAAGAGTGTGGGATGAGATGGATTCAGATCTTATTTGGAGGGTTGGAATGCTTGATTGAGACATTGGTTGGTGTTTATCTTAGTCAGCAATAGGAACTTACTGACACATCGTGTTAGTTGAACGACATGTTCGGAATTTGTTTAGGCCCCGATCACTATCTAGTTACCTGCTTCATTTTTTTATTTTCTTGTTCATTATCTGTTTTTATCTACCTACTAGACTATAAGTACCATGAGGCATAATAAGGAGTTTGTCCAGTTTTCTACTCTGTCCTCAGCACATACAGCTTTGTCTGGCTCTAGAAAGTCTTGCTGGGTGATGAAATGGAATTCAGTCACGTCCAACTTCCTCTTGTAATATGACTTACAGACTTTTCAGTGCACTCACTCATAGCTAGATGCACGATATCCTCTTGCCCTCAGTGTTCTCCAGCTCTACACAGTCCCCTTGGTATAGTCAATCCCAGTTAGAGGATAGAGGTATTTCTTGATTGGTTACTGCACTTTTATTAATGCAAGATTGGATTTCTTGTAGGTAACGAAAATTCCTAGGATTTTTCTCCCACCAACTACTATTAATCCAGATCTTAGTCTTATCACAAAATTGTCACCAAAAACAATTTTTAAATACCACGAATAAGGGTCGTCCTTGTTCGGTTTGACCTTCATTTCTGGCTCATCATTCTATTTGCCAAGATTTTTCTGAATTCACATTATGCCATCAATAACATTTGCTGGCCTTCTCAGTTTTGTACCAAATTCATATTTGGCAATTACACTTCCTCTGTCTTCAGCAAAGTAGATGGTAGAATGTTGGGCAGCACTAATATGGAGACCTGCCACTACTATATCACTAGAACTCTCCCTCTAGGTTTAACAGCCACACACCCACTCAACTCCCCTATTTTCCAGTTTTCATATTTCTACCCTTTCTCAGCTTATCATTGGTCATTTGTCATCTGTCTTGCTGAAGTTAAGATGTCCAATGTTTATAGCATTCCATTTTTATACATACCTATTTAATCAATCCCATTTTGAAAATAGTTGGTCATGGCTAATTTTCATCTTCTTGTTGGCTGATCTGCAGCTGTACCTACACTTGGGTCCACCATTTTTTTTTTTTTTAATCTTACCTCTAAAAAGAAGGTGTTTTCAGGAGAAAATAGCCCTAATTCAGTCTATGTTCCACCTCTCTATTAAGACTCCTATCATCTCAAATTTTCTTGCATTTCCTCTTTTCTGTAATATGTCTTCCTTCTCCAGTAGATTGTAGCCATTACCACTGCACTATTGATTCTAATACCTGATTTTATGTCAAAATCACCAAAAGGGGTCATTAAAACACAGATTGCTGCATCTCACCCCCAGAATTACTTATTCAACAGGTCTGAGGTAGGAGCCAATACTTTGCATTTCTAACAAGTTTCCATCTGATGCTGAACCTGCTGGTCTAAAGACCACATTTTGGGAACTACCAATCTAATAGACCCCATTTCATTTAAAACAACAACACTCCCCTGATTTCATAAACACCTCCAAAATTGGTGCTCCAGTTCCCTCTTCCTTTTCATAGACAAACTTTCTCAGAACATTGTCTAATCTCACAATCTCCATTTTCTCACCTTGTGTTCACAGGAACATCTTTTAGCAGGTTCACCAATGATTTTCTTGTTGCCAAGCCCTGAGGTCATTTGTCTGACCTACTCTATTCTGTTTCTATGCTACATTAATAATGTTTTTTTATGGCCTCAACACACAGTTTCACATGTGAAAGTTTAGGCCCCTTGGTCTCTAAACTTACAGCGCTGACCACATGGCTCTTTTGCCTATTTCCCTGACATCTTTTATGACTCCTGACTTGAAAAAGTAAAAACATGAAAACTGAAAAAAAAAAAAAAAAAAAAAAAAAAAAGGAATGGTTTTTAAAAATTATTTTCTTCTTCTAATAGTTTCTCATGTACCATGTTCTTTTATGCTTGGCCTCCTAATTCATTGATTGCCTCTTATTCTCTTTTGCTAACTCCCCCTACTTTATCCAAAGTCTAAATGCTGGAGTGCTTAAGGGCTTAGTTATAGACTTTCTTCTTTATCTCCTTCTCTCTCTAGATTAGGGGTGTCGAACTCAATCAGAGAAGGGGCCAAAATCTAAAATCCAGCCTAAATCGCGGGCCGAATGGTTTACTGAACAGTCATAAACTGACAATGTCATAAACTGACAGTGGAGTGCAGTGATGACAGCGCGGTGCGGGCCACATTGCAAGGCCTGGCGGGCTGGATTTGGCCCGCGGGCCTTGTGTTTGACACATGTGCTCTAGATGATCTTACCGAGTGCCATGGTTTTAGATATATATGCAAGTGGAGATCCAACATACACATTAAATGTCACTCAGTCATCTCAAAGTTAAATCTCTATAATTTTAAACCTAGTCCTCTCCCAATTATCCTTGCAGTAGATAGACTTATGACCCTCCCAAAGATGTCCACTTACTAATTCCTGGAACCTGTGAATGTTACCTTTTGTGGCAAAAGGGAGTTTGCAGATGTGATTAAGATTAATGACCTTGAAATGGAAAGATTAGCCTAGATTCTCTGGGTGGACCCAATTCAATTTTTAAAAGCAGAAACACTTTCCTGACTACGGACAGTGGGAAATGTGATGATAGGAGGAAGCTCAAAGAGATAATATGCAAAAGAAATGTTATGAGATAAGCCAAAAAATGTGGACAGTCTTTAAAGGCTGGAAATAGCAAGGAGAGAGACTTTCCCCTAGAGCACATGTGTCAAACACAAGGCCCGCGGGCCAAATCCAGCCCGCCAGGCCTTGCAATGTGGCCCGCACCGCGCTGTCATCACTGCACTCCGCTGTCAGTTTATGACATTGTCAGTTTATGACTGTTCAGTAAACCATTCGGCCCGCGATTTAGGCTGGATTTTAGATTTTGGCCCCTTCTCTGATTGAGTTCGACACCCCTACCCTAGAGCTTCTACAACTGGTCACAGTGCTGCTGACATTGGATTTTATCTAGCCCAGTGTGATTCATATTGCACTTCTGACCTATAGACTGTAAGATATTAACTTTGTGTTGTTTTAAGCTAAATTTGTGGTAATTTGTTACAACAGTAATAGTTAATCCTCATCTCTGGAAATGGCACCAACATTGCCCAGGCCAAATCCTAGGTGTCATCGTTGATGCCTACCCAACCCAACAACAGGTCCTGACAGTTCCACATCCAAATAGATCTTGAATCTTCATCTCCTCTGCCAATACCCTCACCCAGGCCATCATCATCTTGTATCTAGACTTCTGTAGTCCTTTGCTTACATCATTGGTTTGTTTTTGTACTGGCCACCCTCTAACAGATTCTTCATTAGTTGATCTTTTGAAAAAATGCACATCACTTATCTGCTTAAAACTCTCATCACCTCTCAACTTAAAACTCTTCAATGCCTTCCTATCATAATTAGAATAAAAACCCAAATTTTTGCATGTGGCCTACAAGGTCTTCCATGACTTGGCTCCTGCTTATCTTTCTGACTTTACCATTTACATTTACCCTAACTCATTTTGGTTTCCATATTGGACTGATTTCTGTAAATGACAAACTCATGAACAAGAAAATAAACAAATGAAGCAGATAACTAGATAGTGATCAGGGCCTAAACAAATTCTGATCATGTCCTTCAACTGGTACACAATGTGTCAGTAAGTTCCTATTGCTGACTAAGATAAACACCAACCAATGTCTCAATCAAGCATTCCAACCCTCCAAATAAGATCTGATTCCATCTTATCCCATTTCTATGCCCTACTGCCCCAGCTAACAAAGAGGAGGGAATAAGTTTAGTTTTCACAATAATGATATGTCCACATCTTACTGTCTCCTCTTCATTGAGAAAGAAGGGAGTTTCTTTTCAAGATGGCTGCAGTAATGCCTCCTCTTCCCATACCAGTGCTTTTTATGCCTTTCCTTCCAGCCAGAGGAAGGATTGGCCTTCCTCTGGCTGGAAAGCTCTATCCACTTAATGTATTTCTCCACCCTTTGAACCCAGGCGTGGCCATAAGACTTCCTTTGACCATTGGGACATCACAAGTGTGCACAGAGGTTTCACAAGTCCTTGCACATGGGTTTGCTTTCTTTGGCAGTGGTTGCAACTCCAGACCATTGTGTGAACAAGCCCAAGCCAGCCTGCTGGGACGGTAACAGGGAGGAGAACAAAGGTGCCCCGACAGTCATGTGAGTGATACCACCTTAGGCCAGGCCACCCCATTTGAGCCAGTGCATGACCTTCTTTACATGGTTAACTCAGGAGAGACCAGAAACCTGCCCAGCAGAGCCCAGTGCAAACTTGTGAACCACACCCAAAGGTTCTGTTATTGTTTCAATTCCACTAAATTTGGGGCTGCTTTGTTACATGGTGATAAAAACATACATGTTGGAGGGAGGTTCAGAGAGTTGCTCACAATCTCACAAGAAGTCAAGTGTTGGAGTGGGATTCCAACCCAGACCCTGCTTCCCTGAAGTGTCCCACAGGAGCCCCGGACAGGTTAATCTTCCCATGTACGACTTTTTCTTTTTCAAGTCTGAACTTAAATGTCATTTCTTAAGGAAGGCCTTCATTAATCCCTTCTGCTCAAGTACCCCCACCACTGATTTAGTCATCCTTTGTAAGATAACTGAAATTGACTTCATTTGCTCTGTTTGTTTTCTTCATCCTCTCCCACCCCCCAAATAGAAGGCAAGCCCATAACCCTTGCCTAGCTGATTCAGCATTATAGCCCTGGCACTACCTCACTGCCTGACACACAGTCAATGGTAAACCTACTCTTCACCATCATAAATGAAGGAGCTGAGTGAATGATGTGATGACCAGTTTTCTTCATTGAGGTGAAATGCACAAAATATAAAATTAACAATTGTAAAGTGAATAATTGAATAGCTTTTAGTATATTCACAATGTAGTTTACCACCATCTAATTCCACAACATTTTCATCACTCCAAAATAAAATCCTTTAACCATTAAACAGTTACATTCCATTCTCTACTCCCCTCAGCCACCTCCCTCCCCCACCACAGCCTCTGACAGCCATCAATTTGCTTTCTATGTCTATGGATTTACTTATTTCCTATATTTCATGTAAATTAAGTCATATAATACTAGGACGTTCTTTTGTATCTGGCTTCTTTGCTTATTATCATATTTTTGAGGTTCATCCACATAATAATAGGTATCATTATTTTGTTCCTTATTATAGCTTAGTAATATCCCACTGAGTGTGAGTGTTGGGGGCGGGGGGAGTAGCAACTTATTTATGCATTCATCTGTTGATAGACATTGAGGTTGTTATCACTTTTTGGCTATTGTGAATAGTGCTATTATCAACAATTGAGCACATTTGTTTTTAACATGTCACAATCCCATTTTTGCATTTGGTTTAAGCAGTGATTTCTAGAGCGTAATCCTCATTTCATTCTTATTTATTTCTGAAATTTCTACATATCTCTCATACCCCAGGATTTCTTAGAGTCATTGAGAGTAGCTTTATGATCATAGCTGCTTAATTATCATAGAATTCATAATCAAATTGTTTACTCTGTTTATTCATACAGCAGGCTCCAAACTTAATAGGGCTGGTAGGTGGGAAGAGATTAAGGAGAAGAGTGGTAGGTGTAATTAAAACTATGATTTTAAAAAAAAAAACATGCACATTACAAGATAATCAATGTGCTCATCCAGTGATAAACTCGGTTTCCCTCCGAAGTGTTAGTAGCTGCCAGTGCTTTCTGAATTAAGCACTTGGAACCCCTCGGTGGGTATGTTCAATGCCATCTCCAGTGTTAGGAAATTTTAATCTGCAATTAGATATATATTAAGCCATTAAAATATCATTGCATTTTAATGATTTGAATCTAGGAAAATATGTAAATTAGTAATGGCTTATTAAACTTTACAGTTTCGGGTTATTATACCAAAAAAAAAAGAAAAAAAGATCTGTACATATACAATGTTAGGGGGGAAAGCCTTTTATATATTTCATGACATGATTCCTCAGTGAGGGTGACAACAATGAAAATGTTCATGCAATTAATTTTTTAAAAGAAATGTTAGCTATTATGAATAGAAACGGTCTCCCTGAAAGCTGAGTGCAAATAGTTGTTTAGGTCTCAGCACTTTATCTCGATCCCTGGCACTCTATTTTGCGCTTTGGAAAGCTCTACTCAATTCAAAACATAAATTTGGAAAAGGCTTCCTCCCTGGAACCCTCTGAAAGCTGTAGTTATGGTGGTTACTTAAATATTATTTCCATAGCTACGCTGGCTTCTAGCCACGGCTGAAATGCATATCAACAAGCCTGGTGTGAAAATGGGAAGGGAGGGGAGAAAAGAGGAGGCAGAGGACACTAATTTTCCTTCTTCCGAGTAGGAGGTATAATGTCTTTATAAAGTAATAATTAAAAGAAAAACAATTACAGGAACCTTATCTGGACCATGCAGCTGTACTTCCTCCCTTTGCATTAGCAGTGTTTCGAAGGTTATGACAAACCATGAAAATGGCATCTTTAGAGGAATTTTATTCCTTTTCCTATGATTTGATTGAAACAGACAGCTACATTTTGTGTATGTATAATTAGGCAGGAAAATGGGCTTTGAAGGCAGGTTTCCATTTAGTATGTGAATCACACGCACAACAGCCTTTCATTCAACAGCCAAAGACTGATCTTTTTAATGCCTCAACTCGCTCAACATGTTTTCTGAATGCTACATCTTGCACAGAGCGGGGCGGGGGGGGGGGGGGGGGGGGGGGGGGGAAGGGGAAAAAAATCAGCTTTTGCTCGTATTTCTTTCTTTTTTTCATCTTCTTTCCAAAAGAAAAACAATCTGAAAAGCCAATCTAGGAAGTCTTTGGTGATTTAACCTTACGACAAACTGATTTTTATCGTCCTTTTTCCAGATAGTGCTCGGGGCACCAGCGACCGGCTGCACCAGCCCTTGGCGTATCTAATCCCTCTCATAAAAGGCCATTGTGGCAGTAAAACTGAGACCAATGGCTTTTTCATTCTCCACCTCTCAGCTCTCCAAAGTAATGGCCCTGGGTCTCCTCCTCATGTTTTTTCTTTTCAGATGCATGGTTTCCCCCTTTAACAAGGTTTCTTTAGAAGGGAGGGAGAAGAAACACAATCCCATTTTCTCAGTGCTTGCTGTGCCCATATGTGGCACTAAGTGCTTTTCTTTTTTTTCTGAACTTAAATTAGGAAGAGCATTTGAGATGCAGCCCGCTTTATGAAAGAGATTTTCCTCTGAGATTTTGAGCACAATGAGAACAACCCTGGGTGTACTTTTTAGTCTCCTAATAGAAATCAGGCCCATCAGCAGTGCATCATCAAGGCCTTATCTGATGAAAAAGCAGTGGCCTATTAATCTCTATCCTTTCATCTCACTGTATGCCATTTGCTATCTCCCGCCCCATTCTGGCAAGCCCAGAGATGGGGAGAAATAATATGCAGCTACTTGGCTGCTTTATGCAAGTGATAGTTTGTGTTTGTAGAATGCCTTTCATCTGAAGACCTCAAAGGGCTTCATGAACATTATCAAGTTGCCAGAGCCCAGCTCCCAACATAAAGGCCACAGGACGGCCATAGTCATGTAAATCGCAGTTTCTAGAATGACTGGTACCCTATGGCCACCAGAGATGAGCTAGGATCTCATTTTTTATGTGAAATTCGATGCCCATGCAGGAATTTCAATTTCCAGTTCAGGGCCCATCACAAGATAAACCACTTGGTATTCAATTTACGTCCTGAGAGGTCCCCCTGGGGAGCCGGCTCCCCCACACGAAGGGCTTTCCATGACAGGCAGGTGTATATATTTCTCCAATTGGCCTAATCTAATCCAGCGGGGCATGATTTATACGTGCGAAATGTTGCCATGCTAAATAATTCAAAATGGAATGCCTTTCTGAGTTGTGCTACAAATGGATGTCACCCTGCATTTGATGCTGCCCGTAGCCCACAGAGAGTTCAGACAGACAGAAGGAAAATGCATTCCTTGTTCTGGGTCTGAGGAGAAGTTCTGAGGACAGTTCTCCTCACCCACATGGAATGGGGCCCTAATGGCATGAAATCGTTCAAGATGGACTGTCCTTGCTGTTTCTGTTGTTGGGAGCAGGAGTAGCAGCTTCCATTGAGGACTGTGGCAACGATCAGGATTTCTATGTAAATCTAAATAAAGAGACTTCACTTGTTGTAAGAGATGTGTGTGAATGGGCAAGGGCCAACCACCCTCCCCCCCCCCCCCCAAAAAAAAAAATCTGCTTCACCTCCTAACAGTGCCCTCATTTTGCTGACTTTTATAGTCCTCTTCACATTTCTCCCTCATTTCTACCTTACACTCTCCCTCATTCCAATCTCTTTCCCCCAGCCTGTGGAGTGTCAAAGATTTTTTCCCCCCACGGAAACAATATCTTGAGCAAGTTTTTCATTGCAGCGCATGTCAAATAAGAGCATACAGCGTGCATTCATAATGTCCATGCTAACCTTATAGACACAACAGGGCGTTGGTGTGTAAAAATAAGACGCCCCCATCTCCACAACACTATGCTTCTGAATGTCAGCGAGTTTGCATTGAGTGTCCTCCCTTATCTGTGGGTTTGCTTTCCACAGTTTCAGTGACCCTCAGTCTGAAAATGCTGCATGGAAAATCCCAGAAATAAACAATTCATATGTTTTACATATGGCATGCTGTTCTGAGTAGCATGATGAAATCTCACATGTCCCATGCTGGCCCCGCCCGTGATGTGAATCATCCCTTTCTCCAGGTACCATGCTGTGCTCACTCCCCGCCCAATAGGCACTCGGTAGGCATCTTGTTCAGACTGACGGGCGGTATCACAGTGCTTGTGTTCAAGCTGCAGCACATGCCCATGCATTCGCCTCACTGCATCTCATCACCTAGGCGCCGTATCATCTCACATTAGCACAAGAAGAGGGAATACAGCACAATGTGAGATTTTGAAAGAGAAAAACTACACCTCATAACTTTTATTAAGGTATATTGTTATAATTGTCCTATAATATTTTATCATGAGCTATTTGTTTATCACTTACTGTCCCTAATTTATAAATCTAACTTCATCATAGGTATATATGTATGGGGGAGGGGGGGCATGGTATATATGGGGTTCAGAACTATTTGCAATTTCAGGATTCCACTGAGGTCTCGGAACACATCCCTCAGGTATAACTGGGGACTATTGTATGTGATAAAGTATAACAGGTGTTATTTCCCAATTGGAGCCTCTTGGCTTATGAAAACAAAATGGCAACATTATGAAAATGATTTCAGCCAATATTGGGAGTTTCTTGATAATTTCAGAATGCCAATTTACTAGCATGTTATCAACTTAGCCTAATTTTATCCATGGCTATGATAAAACAAAGGAAAATTTATGTCCTATGCCTTTATTTATAAGCTAACCAGGACACAGCCATCAGTTATTCCATCCATCTTTAACAGCTGACTAGGATCCCAGTGTGTGCTGCCATGAAGGAGGCTGTGGCCAGTGGCCACAGGAGTGAAGTATGCCTCCTCTCTGCATCCCTGGGTCACGCAGAACCAGGACAGGATTCTCTGGGGCTGGCTCTCTCTCAAAGGGCAGTGCTTAGTTATTATTCCCTTTAGGGTAAACCTATTTTTGGTGCTTATTTTAAACAAAATTCAGAGGAATGTTCTACATTTAGGAAAGGAGATTTTTATTGATTTTTAATGAAGGAGTGGGAGCAGTCAGAGTGTTAAATTCCTCCTGTCCCCATCATGTTCCCTCACATCATCCTCTCCTATTTTCTTCAAAGCATTTCTTATTATCTGAGATTGTCACATTTACTTACCTGTTTACTTACTTTTCAACTTCACTAGAATATAAACTCCATGACAGCAGGGACTTTGGTGCATATAACAGATATACCCTGAGTTCCTATAACAGCCTGGTATGCAGTGATGTTTGTTGAAGGAATCAATGAATGAATATTGGCATTATGGTTAATGTCCAGAAATAGCTTCTTCTAAACAGATATATCAACATTTGATAGAATTTTTATTCTATCTATAATAATAAAAGTAAAATGCAAATCTACCAAAGGGCTGAACAGTGGAATGACTGTGTAAATGACCTTCCGGACGAATCTGGGATTGCGAGGACTGAGCCCCTTGCATGCATTGGACCTCTAGTAATTCTATATTTAAGTAATATAGAAATGACCTGATTATTTTGATTATTGTTTCCTATAAGTATCAATCCATTAGAATCATACCTGGAGAAAGGAATGATTCCCGTCACAGGAGGGGACATTGTAAGCTAATGTCCATTGATTCTCTACATCCACTTTATCATTCTATACCAAAGATGAAAAAAAAAAATCACATGCATATAAATGACACTGAATCAGTCAAGATGCTAATGTGAAGTTAGAATTCTGAAACAGAGTTTAGTGTAGGTTCCAGGTAATTTACAGTGGTCAAATTAATTGATGTGTGTGTGTGTGTGTGTGTGTGTGTGTGTGTAAGTCACACACTGCACCCCTACCAACTAGTTTGTGAATCAAGGACTGGTGTTGTATTTATTCTTACTGTCCCTCTCTTCTTTGAAAGTCATGGATCACAGTGGTTGAGCATGTGGTCTTTGGACTTACGCAGGCCAACCTCCAACTCTCCCATCATGCCTCCATTTCCTCCTCCCCAAAATGGGATAATAGTTCCAATTTTAGTGGCATATATATATATATATATATATATATATATATATCTGAGAGAAAATTTTTTTTTTTAAATAAGTTTTTATTTTTCATATTATTACAAATGTTCCTTCCCCTCCCCCCCCCCACCATTGCTCTCCTCCACCAGGTTCCCACCCCACCCTCTGCCCTTTCCCCTCTCCCCATTGTCCTCATCCATAGGTGCACAGTTTATGTTCAGTCTCTTCCCACGCCCCCCTCTCCCCTTTTCCCCAAGAATCGTCAGTTCACTCCCCTTCCATACCTCTGATTCTATTATATTCAACAGTTAATATTGTTCATCAGATTTTTTTAATTTCCTTGGTTTTTAGATTCACTTGTTGATAATTACGTATTTGTTGTTCATAATTTTTATCTTTGTTTACTTTCTCTTCTGAAAGAACCCCTTTCAGCAATTCATATAATTCTGGTTTGGTGGTGATGAACTCCTTTAGCTTTTTTTTATTAGTGAAGCTCTTTATCTGGCCTTCGATTCTGAGTGATAGCTTTGCTGGGTAGCTTATTTTTGGCTGTAGGTTCTTGCTATTCATCACCTTGAATATTTCTTGCCATTCCCTTCTGGCCTGCATGGTTTCTGTTGAGAAGTCAGCTGACAATCGTATAGGTGCTCCTTTATAAGTTACTACCTTCTTTGCTCTTGCTTCTTTTAATATTCTCTCTTTATCTTTTGCTCTTGGAATTTTAATAATGATGTGTCTCGGTGTGGTCCTCTTTGGATTCCTTTTGTTTGGAGTTCTGTGCGCTTCCTGGACTTGTAAGTCAAATTCTTTCACCAGGTGGGAGAAGTTTTCTGTCACTATTTCTTTCAGTATGTTTTCGATATCTTGCTCTCTCTCATCTTCTGGAACCCCCATAATTCTGATGTTGGTTCGCTTGAAGTTGTCCCAGAGGTTTCTTACATTATCTTCAATTTTCTGGATTCTCTTGCCTTCTAGCTTCTGTGGAGGAGTGTCTTCTGGCTCTTTATGTTCCAAATCTTTGACTTGATTCTTGCGATCTTCCCTTCTGTTTTTAGGACTCTGTAGAATATTTTTTATTTCAGACAATGTATTCTTTATTTCTTGTTGATCCCTTATCATTTCTTGTTGACTCCTTATTAATTCTAGTTGATCTCTTTTCATATCCTCATAGGCCTTATCCATCTTTTCTAGGAAATTCTTGAAAAACCTTATAAGCGTAGATTTGAACTCTATATCCAGACGCTTTTTGTCCTCCATTTCTTTCATTTCTGATCTATTTTGTTGTCGCATTTCGCAGTTACAGATGGGACGGAGTTTCAGGGTGGAGCCTGCAGCTTTGGCTTTCGTCAGCCCCGCCCTATGCGGGTCCTTCAGTGCTAGCTGCCGGCGCCTCTGAGAGAAAGGTGCCCTCGATTTTCGCCTGCTGCCAAACAGTCTATGCTCTCCCACAATGAGCCCGGTATTGGGGTTCAGTTCAGTTGGAAGTGGAGTTGGAGGTGGCGTTCACAGCAGTCTGGAGCCCCAGTCTCCTTCCCGTCAGGGCAATCCCGCGGCACAGCCGACCGTCCCTTCTCTGGGGGCAGTGTGCGCGCCTCCGGGACCTCCTTTCTCCGCTACCCCGGGGTTCCACCTTACAGCCCAGCTCCCTATGGCTGAGCCTGAGCCCCCGGGGTCTGGCCCAGAACTGGGGTTCAGAGCAGTCAGGGGCCCAGCACAGTCGGAGTTTTATCTCCTTTCCGCTAGGGAACGCCCGTCAGGCACTCGGCCTCCCTCCTCTCCGGCTCCGTCCTCTTCTCGCGCGCCGCGTGTCTCCGTACCTTGGGCTTTTACAGCTCCTCCGTGCTTCCTTCTGGTTTTCTCCTTGCTTCTTGTTGTAGGATTTCCAGTCAGTCGACTTTCCTGTAGTTCTGGGTAATGTCCATTTTATATTTTAGTTGTATTTTATTAAAATTGTTGTGTGCGGCTGCGGCTAGGTGCCTACCCGAGCAGCCATCTTGGATTCTCCTCTGAGAGAAAAAATTTGAAGGGTTATGTAAACGACCTAGCATCATGCCTGACACATAGTACTCAATAGAAGTTAGCTGTAATGTAGTGGTAGCAGTAGTACCACTGGTAGTGGTAGAATTATTATCTTATTGCTTATTCCCAAGCATATTTTGATTAGTAAGTCTTTTTAAAAAATATATTTTTTATTGGTTTCGGAGAGGAAGGGAGAGGGAGAGAGAGGGAGAAAGATCAATGATAATGACTGCCTCCTGTACACCCACAACCCAGGCATGTGCCCTGACTAGGAAACAAACCATGACCTTCTGGTTCATCGGTCAATGCTCAATGACTGAGCTATGCTGGCCCAGCTGGTTAGGCAATTTTAACATCGATTTTCAACCTTTTTCATCTTATGGCACACATAAACTAATTACTAAAATTCTGCAGCACACCAAAGAATATATATTTTGTTGATCTGACGAAAAAAAAAAAAAAAGTAGGTATAATCTGATTCATTCACACTGGACAGTTATTGTTATGTTGGCTGTTGTTAATTTTTTATTTGACAATCTAAGGGAAAGGGGGTCAGCGTCCCTGACTAGTTAGGTATTGCATGTTTTAAACATTCTTGTGACACACTGGTTGAAAGTTGCTGTTCTAGAATCTGCCTTTATGTCTTCATTATCTCTGTCTCAAGGTCTTGCTTCAGATAGCCTGTTCTTTCCTTTAGAATTTGTCTGACTCACTTTTTCTCTTTTAATAGAATCAATTATTCAATAAATGTACCTTTACTCACGGATGTCCATAAGGTTCATTAAGTCTTATAGCATTGTCATTATCACCAGCATTATCCATTTTACCCATCTCCGGAATGCCAGGTTCTTATTTTATTTTAAATCTTTATTATTGAAAGTATTACATATGTTCCCCTTTTCCCCTCCATTGACCCCTTCTAACCCACCCTGTCCCCTGCCCCAGGCCTTCACCATCCCATTGTCTGTGTGTCCATGGGTTATGTATACATGTATATAAGTTCTTTGGTTGATCACTTCTCCCTTATCTACACTTCCCCGCTTTCCCTCTGAGATTCCACAGTCTGTTTTATGCTTCTGTCTCTGGATCTATTTTGTTCATTAGTTTATTTTATTCATTTGATGGAATCCCAGGTTCTTAATCCAGTCACCACCTTCAGCCAGTCTCCCACTTTAAACTTAGAGTGGTTTTAAGAAGAGCTTTGAGTAATCTTGCCACTGTCTCAGATGTGTGGTCTTGGACAAAACACATGCAAGCTGAGTTCCCATGTTTTCAGCTACAAAATTAAGCGAGTTGGATTATAATAGTATCTGAGTTCCTTTACATCTAAAAATATTTTATTCTAATTATATCGTACTAGAGGCCCATTTCAGGAAGATTCCTGCAAGAATAGGGCTTCCTCAGGCCTGTTCTGCAAGAATAGGGCTTCCTGTGGCCTGAGCAAAACAGAGAAGGGAGCCAAGGCGGGCTTCCCTCTCGTCTCCACCACCACCTTGCCCCACTCCTTTCTCCGCTGCCTTGCTCCCTTCTCTGCAGCTTCACTCCCTTCTGCAGGGCTTGGCTTCCTTCTACGCTGACTTCAACCTTCACTCTGCACCTGTGTATGCAAATTAACTGCCATATTTGTTGGGTTAATTTGCATACTCGCTCTGATTGGCTGGCTGGCGTAGTGGAGAGACAATCAATTTGCATGCTTCTTTTTTATTAGTGTAGATTTTCTTTACTCCCATACCTGTGCAGGTTAAATTTTCAAAGAATTTTTACTGTAACAAAATGTTTAACCTCACTTTATCAAATGTTAAATAACTGGTCTAGATTCCATATTTGCTATTATGTCTTTATCTCAACATCTTTCTATAGCTATCAGTTTTCAATGTATCAGTTTCTTATGCTCATATGTATAGAACACTTTTGACTCTATCAATTCATACTGGAAATACAATTTTAGTGTATAATACTAGCAATTTTATTATACCTACTTGTGAAATGTATGACAGTTAAGATGGGATATCATCCAACTACAGGTGTATTTGATAGGTTCACTAGTCAAGTTACAAAATGAAAATGCATTGCATTTATAGATGGTTTTATGTTTTAAAAGTATACATTAACTCCGATGACCCTCACAAGAAACTAATGAGGTAAGTAGAGCAAGCTTTATTGTCCCAGTTTATAACAAAGAAAAATTAGGGCACAGCAGAACACTTAAGTGGCTTGCCCTAGGCACCACACCTGATTAGTGACATCTAGGACAAGAACTCAGGATTCTAACCCAGGTTCTTTCCATGGTGTCTGCCCCCATTCTCTGCCAGCTTGCTCATTCCACTAGGTGCAAGTGCAGAGCTCCAAATTCTACACAGGTATAAGAGACCTCTTCTACCCAGTAGCCACATTGCTTTCTTTGGGCAAAATTAGATACGGAATTATTATATAAAAATAGAAAAGCATCTCTCTCTCTCTATGTATATATGTATATATGTATATATGTATATGTATATATACATACTGTGTATGTATATATAAATATATATGTGTGTATAATGTATATATAGCCCCTCCAAAATGTATATACACACTTTGAATAATTATAAAGGCAGTGTTTATTAAAATACATTTCATTTTCAAAATTGAGCTACCAGCTATTAAAGTGTATATATATTTTGGGGAGCACCCTGTAGTCACAGCTTAAACCCTGTAAAAGAAACATGAGAGTACAAAGTACCATTTTCCCACTTGAAGTCTGGAAAGACAGGCACATTTAAGAAGGCACCAGAGAAAAAATACACGAAACCCTATGGAACACTATGTCATGTAGTACACAGTGCAAAAAAATAATGAAATCAGACATGTAAAAATTATTTAAGCTAGAAACTATGGTGGGTTTAGGTTTACTTTTTAACCTTGGAAGAAATATCTGATTTGGATTGCGGAAACCAGTGAAAGGAATAGTGAATTACAGATAGTCATATGATGTTGATTTTAGTAAGACACCATTTAAAAAGGGGGGATGGGATGAGTGGCTTTAGACACATTTAGACCTGTGTTCAAATTCAAATTTGGTATCATTCTAGCCTCAATAATATAAATGATTAGTCAAATGCCTATTTTGTGCCAGGTTCTGTGTTGTGTGGATTATTTCACTTAATCCTTTAGGCAACCTTGCTGCTCTCAGTGCCTGAGAGAACACCTGGCACATAGTAAGAGATCAATGAGAGTTTGTTAAATTATTTAATACTGGAGCATGGTCTTCATTTTATTTATAAGGAACAAAGGCTCAAAAAAGTTACTTTACTTGCACAAGGCCACACAGCTAACAAAAAATAAAACTGGGACTTGAACAAAATCTGTCGAATTTAAAAAATGGGGATAATACTTTTCCAGGTTGGCCATGAATGAATTGAAATACTGTGGCAAAGGTTGAGTATGATGCCTGGCACATAGGGGTTGCTTAAATAAATATTAGGATAAATATCTCACAGAACTAAACCGATAGGGGCTGAGTAAGGAACAATAAGGACAGCAGTAGCACAACTGTTTTTGGATTTTCAACAGTTTAAGGCAATGTGTTCAAAGTCAATAGAACTTCAAATGACCCTTGTAAAACAAATATTTACCGTTAGTTAGTGTGGTTTTTTTTTTGGTGTTTTTTTTTCTTTCTTTCTTTCATTTTTTTTTTTTTTCTTTTGGTCTACTAAATTTAATCCTAAGCATAGGAGAGACAAGTAAATGACTTTTCCTGGAATAGTCCCCACTTTCCATATTTAATATTGGTTTAAGAATATTTCCTACAATGATATAAAATGACATTTGATGCTTCCAATTCAAACAATACCTTAATAACTCTCTGAGATGTTGAAATCAAACATAAGCTTTTTATAAACAACCTAAATACCCAGTGTCAGTCTGTTCAGGCTGCTATAACAAAATACTATACCGTGAGTAGCTTATAAACAAGAGACACTTATTTCCCACAGTGTTGGGGGCTAGAAGTTCAAGCCACCAGCTTCACTTCCTTGTGGATGGCTATCCTCTCACTGTAACCTCACATAATGAACGGGGCAAGCTGGGTCTCTGGAATCTCTCTTCTATGGACACTAATTTCATTCATGAGGGCTCCACTCTCATGTCCTAAGCACCTCCCAAAGATCCCATCTCCAAATATCATCACATTGAGCATTAGAATTACTTCTTTAAAAAAAATTTTAATTTAATTTAATTTTTTCTATCACCTTTGATCCCTTCTATGCTCTCTACCACCTCCACCCACCCTCCTTCACCCCCACAATCACCACACTGTTATCCATGTTCATGAGTGTTCTCTCTATTTTATTTTATTTTATTTTATTTTATTTTCTGAGTATTAGAATTTCAACACATAAATTTGGGTGGAGGGACACAATTTTCAGTCCATCAATGAGAGAATTGATATAATAATAATAGTATTTCCATCCTAAATATATTATGCAATCATAAAAAGAATGAGATTATATGTACTGACCTGGGAAAATATTTATCATTTATTCTTAAGTGAAAATGCACAGAAACATTGTAATAATGCAATTCCAGTTTTAGCAAAAACAAAAACAAAACAACAACAAAAAAAAACCTCTACATGTCTTGTATAAGCTTGTAAATTCATGGGGCAAAATGTGTGGAAAGGTTCATAATAAATTATCGGAAGAAAGGAATGTGGTTAGGAAGAGGTTGATAGAAAGTTTATCTCTTTTTGCTTTACATACATATGTATTTTCTCCTTGAAAAAGACTTTTTGAAATGGGCATGATTCTTTTTATTTCTTTCTTTTGAAACTCAGTAGGAATTATATCAAGGTAATGTCCTAAGCATCTATACTAATAAAAGGGTAATATGCAAATTGGTCACGACACCCTTACAGTAACAATCGAACAGCAGGCTGAGTGGGGGCAATCAGGCCAGCAGGGGGGTTAGAGAGGGACGACCAAACAACTGACCAGCAGGCTGCATGAGTGACCAGGCTAGCAGGGAGGGCAGTGAAGGGCGACCAGACCAGCAGGGGGGCAGTTAGGGGCAATCAGGCTGGCAGACAGAGGTGGTTAGGGGTGATCAGGCTGGCAGGCAGGTGAGCTGTTAAGAGCCAGTCCTCCCGGATTGTGAGAGGGATGTTTGACTGCTGGTTTCAGCTCAATCCCTGGGGCAGTCAGACATCCCCTGAGGGGTCCCGGATTGTAGAGGGTCCAGGCTGGGCTGAGGCTCCCCCTCCCCCATGCACGAGTTTCATGCACTGAGCCTCTATTACTTATATAACTCTCTTCTACCCAAAACTCCATTGGAATGACAGAAAATCACCTTTAAGAGTGTTACAAAAACCACATGGGTTGCCATATATTTTGAGAAATTCCTAGAAGATAGAAACCCGTGAAGATGGAAACCGGGATAGATGAAAGCTATTACAAAGGTGAAATTGGTCATCTCAACAATGGCCTAAAGTGTATCAAGTTCAACAGGTGCCCAGGGTAATCCTGAAGAACCACATTTGAAAAAGCTTCACTAGTAGGATTCAACTTCTTGCTCTTTAGTCCTATCATCAGAACAGCTGGAAACAAAGGTTTCCTAGCTTCAGGTTATTTCCCTAGCTGCTTTTGAAACAAAATAAGAAATGGCTAGTGAAGGCCCCAGGGGCGTGAGTTCAAGTTGGAGAGAAACCCTATGTAACACAAGGTCTACTGAGGGGAAAACCTATGCTGGATTCAGTTGCCCTCCTTTCCTTTTATACAGCATTTGCTCCTAGGATAAAACCTTGAGTAAGGGTCTGTGAAGTAGTATTTCTTATAGGTGTGTACTGGGGGCAAGCTCCCCCCACCCCCACCAGGTAACTTACTAATTCTAAGAGGATATCTGAACACAGAAGACAAGCTACGTAGGAGTCTACTCTTTCTTCCCAGATGGCGAGAGAAACATGGATTGCTTCCTCCTGCACTCCCCCTTCCGGGGATGGAGCCCACAACCCAGGCATGTGCCCTGACTGGGAGTCTAACCAGTGACCTCTTGGTTCATGGGTGGAGGCTCAACCATTGAGCCACACCAGCTGGGCCCAACAATAATTCTTGATGCCTTTTCTGTCTCCTGTTGACAGAATAAAAGTTTGGATCTGGATCAGAGCTGCCTTCTAAACATCTATTTCTATTTCTTTGAAATAAGGAATTTGAGTCTCAGAGGGATTAACCGGTAGGCTATTTTTTAAAACATAGTTTCCAGTGCTCCCTTCTGCAGCACATACACTAAAACATAGTTTCAAATTCTTTGACACTCTCACAGAGACCTTCACAGGGGTAGTTTCGATCCGCCCTCCCCTTGAATCTGGGTGGGCCTGTGAGCACTTCAGTGAGATTTACCAACTGTTCTAGGTTTGCCAGGACTGCTCTGGATTTAGCACTGCACTTCCCCCAGGAAACCACTCAGAACCAGACAAACCAGGGTGGTTAGCCACCAGAGGGGTGACTTATGTGTCTTCCAAAGTTGGATCAGGAAAGGCAGACAGCTGTCACTCTGTTTACCAGAATACTCCCTCTTAGAGTCCTGAGTGCCACATGAGGCCTCTCTCCTGAGCTGCCGGGCTGGAACCTCCATGTGCAGGCATCTCAGTTGACGGTCCCAGTTGAGCTCAGCTCCTAGGCATTGGCTCCAGGTGCCATAAATGTGCGTGAAGGCGTCTTCCACCCTCCAGACCAGCCCGTGTTCCAGCTGAGTACTACCATGTGGCCTCTGTTGACACCACATGGAAGAGGATTCATCAGCAGGGCCTGCTCTTAATACTGACCCTCAAAATAAGGAAATATAGATAAATGGTTGTTATTTTAAGCCACTAAATTGGGGTGGGGGGTAGTGCTGTAGGTAATTAGAACAGTGGCTGAAATGCTCAA
Organism: Pipistrellus hanaki; assembly: GCF_964339955.1. Classification (NCBI taxonomy): domain Eukaryota; kingdom Metazoa; phylum Chordata; class Mammalia; order Chiroptera; family Vespertilionidae; genus Pipistrellus; species Pipistrellus hanaki. The sequence goes on along the minus strand of NC_140506.1, from coordinate 66,787,218 downwards.
GATTCTCAGGTGCCTTCAGTAATGGCCCAGTGTTTGTCTACTGTAATTCAGCACTGTTTTTTTCTTTCAAAATTAATATGCATTCTCTTCCCAAATTGAGCCATGGCTTTCAAAATATTAAATACAATTATTTGTCTATAGTAATGAAAATGATTATAAACATTTTTTGAAAAGCAGGTACTTTTGGCTCACAGTATATCTTTATATCACTTTGCATCTAATCAGAGAAAGAAACCAAATATTAAGTTAAACAGGGAAAGTATAATATAAATAATTGTTAAGTGTAATGGGATTGTAGTAATCAAACACTGGCTGGTAAGCAGTTAAAAGAACTTTAAAGAATATAAGAACAACAGATATATAATGTAATGCCAGAAATAACAATACAGAGGAGCCACTATCCCTAGTGTGGAGGTAAAGATCCAAGGAAGAGTTCTCCCTCTACATCCCCAGAGCTCAGATCCTGGCCTCTTTGGAGACCTCATTGGATGGCAAAGGAGTCATTGGGGGGCATGCCAGCTCCCTACACCCCCAGAGAGCTGCAGGGATCCGCCCCCTGGTGTGCTGGAGAAAGCTGTACTCAGGGAGGTGTCTCCTAAGAGGCGTGTCGCTGTAATATGGTTCATGGGTGCCACAGGAAGCCGCTGTCTCTCTAGTGCTCGCTGCTCATAAGGCTCAGCATTGGGCCAGCTGGCAAGGGAAGTATTTAAAGAGATCAGATCCACTTTTACAAAGCAGGCAAAAAGGGTCAGTTCAGAGTAGAATGGCAAAACAAACCAACAAACAAAAATTATCATGATTATTAACTATGCATCAGGATTTTACTTTAATCATCTTAGTCTTCTCATATCAAATTCTGTAAAAGGTTATCCAGATGTTTCCAAAAGGTGAATATTTTAGATGGTAATGGTCATGTGTTTAAGTACCATTTTATGGTCATAACTTTTATGATCATAACGTTTATGTGACTACCACTTGATAGTATACCAAATCATTCAATGTTGCTTCTAAAGTTATTAAAAACCCCATTAGCGACTGTAAATAGGCACAAGACTACTTTTTACTTTTCAGGGTGATAGAAATATTCTAAAATTAGATGTGGTAATGGTTGCAAAATTCTGTAAGTACACTAAAATTCATTATATTGTACACTTAAAATGGGTAAATCTTATAGTATAGAAATTAAGTTTTTCTTAAAATCAGACAGTAATTATATGACAAACTTTTCAAATGGGAACATGGATATACATTTAAAGATCTGTAAAAATACTAGGTAACCTTTTTTTTCCACTACTAATTCATATAATAGTTTTAATACTATTACCACATATTACATGCATATCCAATTCCTATATTTTCCCTTTGAATATTTTTTCAGAGCTATAATATTTCATGGCTTCCATAAATCTATTCTGATTCCTCTTGAGAATACTATACCACTCCCAATTATTTTTTCATTAGAATAGCTGAATGTTTTGAAAAAGAATTTTAAAATATTTATATAATCATCTTTAATATGTAGTTTGATTCTATTGGCAGCAAATGCTATTTATCATTCTAAGAACTTAACTCTTCCATACTTACCATTTATTCTTTTGAATTGAAACAAATTTTCTGAGATAAATGTTGAGGTTGCACATTATATTTGCTTCATTTTCTTCTTGAAATAGTCTTATCTTGGAAGTTTTGTTTGTGACCTGGGGTCACCTGAGGGTTTTTTGTTTGTTTGTTTTTGTTTGTTTGTTTGTTTTTAATATATCTTTATTGATTTCAGAGAGGAAGAGAGAGGGAAAAAGAGATAAAAACATCAATGATGAGAGAGAATCATTGTTAGCTGCCTCCTGCTCATCACCAATGGGGATCAAGCCTACAACCCAGGCATGTGCCCTTGACCGGAATCAAAACTGGGACCCTTCAGTCCACAAGCTGATGCTCTATCTACTGAGCCAAACCAGCCAGGACTCATTTAAGGTTTTGACAACCTGGGTCCTGGAACCATCTGGGCTCTAATACTGGGTTTTGATACTGACCCATGCCTCAGCTAAGAGAGACAGGAAATCCATTAATTAGTTTCTTGTTTCTGGAATGAAAGATTATTGACTTTGTAGAATTGTGTGCATCATCCAACTTTTAAAAATATACATATTTGAAAATAAAATATAAAAAGTGGGTCTTTCTCAAGAGTTAACCAACAAAGTTGGTGTGTTATTTGTTTGTATTTTGTATTATCAAGTCTAGCACACTGTCTAGAATATAGTTAGTGTTTAATAAATGATATTTAAGTGAACGAATAAAATGACAGTATAAAGTGGTGAGATTTTATTGTTAGCAGCTTCTCTTTGCATTTAGGCAAGTGTCTCAAATGTGGATCAATGACAAACTTTTAGTTTTGTTTTATATATAGCGATTGGGTTAAAACAAAAACATTTACCTTAGACAAATATGACCCAAATGGGATGTAAAGTTGTAATGTAAAGAAAAGTCCTAAAGTTCCTCCTAATTTTTGTCATCTAAACCAGAGGTTCCCAAACTTGTTTGTGCCGTAGACCCCTTGCCATGTTTTTCGGTTTTGGGTAGACCCCCTACTTACCTGATATTGATTTTTTTGTAAATTTCTAACTGTAGTGAAGTTTAGTGTTAAAATTTAATAAAAAATAATGTACCTACTTTTCTCCAGCATTCTCAAACAAAATAACACTGATTCACTATAATTTGTATGATAAACTACCAGTTTAAATTTTTTTAAATATTTTCTCAGCACTTTCCTATTCAAGATTCAGGAAACGAATGAATGTATTTTTCTCACATTCATATTTATAGAGTGACGAATTGAACAAGTCGGTGCAAGTTCGCGAAGCTTTGAGACAAAAATTGGCAAGAATGTTTACTGCGCGTATGCTTGTAACAAGATGATACTGGTATATCATTATGTGCAGGTTTTTATCCTACAACTTACACAATTTTATAAACATATATAATAAATTTTTTACTTCATAGGTACTTTTATAAATAATTTATATGTTTTTATATTATAAGATAATATGATGTAAGTAAATAGGTACTATCAGTGTATGTTGAGATCCACTATCGTGGACCCCCATTTTCATTTCATGGACCCCCAAATTTTTTTTTCGCTGACGTAGACCCCTTGCAGGTTGTCATAGACCCCTGGGGGTCGATATAGACCACTTTGGGAATCACTGATCTAAACCCTGTTTTAAAGAAGAGAGACTAATTTACAACAATACATTCATTACATTTTCATACTTGGACAAAATGAATCTGTTTTAATATACCAAGTTAACTTTCTTACCCCTTAACTCATCAGCTTCCCAGAAAGTTATAGAATATACTGAATTATCAAGAGCTGTAGATGTTTAAATAAAAAATTCTAATGATTTCAGACTCTTGTTACCTATCTCATTTTGACTGACTGCAGACTGGTCTCAGTTTCACTTATGTCTTTGGGATGCTGCTGCCTATGGGGCAGTCACCTTGCTGAAGTGGCTTCCTAAGTCTCCACTTCCTCCAGTTTGAATTTCCTAAGCTAGTGATGACTGAATGGTGTCACTGTAGTCACAACCCAAAGGTCTTCCCTTCCCCACTAAATATTCTCAGCTAGGATCTTTACTCATCAATTGATCTCTAAAATTTCAACTACTCTCTCTACTGACTCCTTTCTCTCAAAATATATGTTGAAGGCAGTTTCATATAAAAAAATACAAAACAACGACAAAGTTCTCCCAGACTCTTTCTTCAAAATACCTCTCTCTATCCCCTTTCAACAACAAGCTTCTAAAAAATAAGCCTCATTTAAATGATTTGCTCCCCTATATTTCAGTTCTGAACCCATTGGTTTTTCTCTACCATTTTATGATCACTAAGTCCTCCCCTAAATAAAAACTAATGGAAGCTTTGAGTCCTAAACTTACTTGATTTCCCTGATGTAATTGGAATTGTTGATCGCTCATTCCTTCTCAGAGGTACCCCTTACCTAATTGGTTTTTGTGTTTGTTCTTTAATCTTTCTGCTCACTCATTCATCATTCAAGTAGTTACCAGGGATATTTTCTGCTCCAAACTTAGATGTTGGTGTTCCCCAGGGATCCAATTTTTGACCCTATGTTCTGTTTGTTGACATTAACTGTTGCTTCAATCAACAAGTTTTTGTTCATAAAAACCTATCTTTCAACAGGTTTTCATTCATAAAGACCTCTTCCTGCTCTGGTTAGTTTAATTTGGCTATAGACTATTCTTGTAGAATTTTTACTTTCTAAGTTGAAGGTTTCTAAGTTCAGAGTTGGTTTATCCCATGCTCATTGTTATTGTTTTTCCCCTTGATACACTTGTTGGCTTGAATATTAACTAAGTAAACTTTGAGCTGTTCATTAACATTATTGTCTCCTACGTTTTGGGGAAATCCTTTAAACTATTCTCCCATATAGAGGTTCAATATAAGTTCATTAATTTTACAAATATGTTTGAGCATTACAATTTCCAAGAACTCAGACAGACATGGATGATATAATTCATTTACTACTTCCTGGACCTTTCCTGACATATTCATAACTGTAAATTAACTTATAAAGGATTCAAGAGTTTCCCATAATCCTAGAAGAGACAGTTCATTCATTGCCTTGTGATAAACTCAAACTCCTCATTATAGAGATAAAGGCATTCCTTCAATCCAATCTGTCTGTGTGTACCCTTTTATACAGGATAAAAGCCTACCCTTTCTTAGGCTGATCCAGCACAGAGCCAGGGCACATAGCTTGGTGAGCAGACCATGAGCTGGAAATCAGCTTCCATTGTTCCCTCACCAAACACCTTTGTGAGGGTTTATAATGGCCCTGTCTACAATAAAACTTCTATCTCAGTCTGACCACCATCCCTCCCCTCCAGGTTCCCTGTGATCTAGCTAACCTGGACCACACTGCTATCCTATTCTTCTTTGCTTCTACACCTGTGTTCATTGTGTTTTCTCTGCTTGGCATGCCCTTCTTCCCATCCTAATGTGGCACAACAATCAGTATAGAGCCTATACTGATTCCTTAGATAAAGTTAGCTGTTCTTCTTCCCCAAAGTAATGCTTTTTGTATTTATTATCATAAATCAAACCCTTCTGGAGTTTGGCAAGTGTCTTATGTCAATCATAGAAATTGAAGCAGCTCCAGAGCAGAGATGAAGTCTTACTCCTGTTTGTATCTTCTATGAACATGTAAAGACAACAGAAGTTTGTTGAATGAACACCTCACACTTAAACATAGGAAATGAATTAATATTTGTAAAATGCTTAGTATAGTAACTTTCACAGAGTAAGTGCTATATTGGTGTTTGTTAAATAAAATGAAAGGTTGATAGGTCAGGAGTTTGGGTTTAGAGGGCTATTGTTATTATAATTAACTAGAGGTCTGGTGCACAAAATTCATGCACTGGGGTTGGGGGGTGTCCCACAGCCTGGCCTGCACCCACTCGCAGTCCAGGTGCCCCTCGATTGATTGCCCCATAGAGAGAGGTCCCACCCACCCACCACAGCACCACCACTGGGTAGCCTGGGCCTCCCTCTTTGGGGCAGGCAATTGCGGTCCCCCCCCACACACACACTGATCATCCCGCCAGCTGGTGGCCTGGGCGTCCCTCTGCAGGGCAACCAATCGCATTGCTCCCACCTTTGCTGGCCTGGAACCAGTGGGTGTCATAGCATGGTCATCTGCATGGTGGTTCTGCTATTTGGCCATTCGATTGATTTGCATATTATGCTTTTATTATTATAGATGATAATTGTGTCCATAATTTATTAATAGATTTAGAAAAACTTTTCTTTTTTATCACCAGACTTTTAGTAAATGTGGAACCATGGATGGAAACATTGCTTTCTTTTTATATTCTATTCATTTTTCTAATTACATATCATTTTTCTCACTGAGATAGTTAAATCTCATTATATTTAATGATTTATCCATTTTCTGCTATAACAGTTTTATCAGTGACTCCTTGTGTTATAATCTCATTATTCCACAAAATTATATTCTATTTATTAAGAATAGCAATTATTACCATGATTTCATCATTTTCAATGCTCTTTTTAATCTCAATGACATAGCCTTCTTTGTGAAAAGATTAAACACTTTTTCCCTTTAGCTAGTTTAATTCTGTTCAATGTTACTTATATTATATAATGTTGCTATCCTATATAATAAAGAGCTAATATGCTTATTAGAGCAAATAGTGAAATGACTGTCCAAACAACATTCCAGATGAAGCTGAGATTGGGAGGGCTAGCTGGGTCTGAAAGGGCTGAGCCCCTTGCATGAATTTCTTGCATTGGGCCATTAGTTTTATATAAAAATTTAGTTCTATGTTGAACTGTTGGTTTCAATTCTACAACTCTTTCTTTGAATAAGATAGAAAACATGCACTGAAGAAATCTAAGTTACCAAATATTTTCTTTTCTTCCAGTGTGTAATATATCTATAACATAATATTGAATCTTCTTTCCTTAATTTCTAATGAATATATTTCTACATGAGATTTTTTTCTTTTTGATTGAAATATAGTTTATATAAGAAAGTTATTAAGTGTCCAATTGAGTTTCCTAAGCGCATGTTGAAAATATATATAGAACATTACAGATTTTCACCATATATGGCCTACCAAGTGAATTTGAACTAAAACAAACAAATAAAAACCAGAGTAAGCAAATGGTAGGAAGCAAGTATCTGCTGCTGTTTATATGTATAACAATGTCAGTTGAGACTATTTTACCCTATTGAACTAATGCCAAAAATGATTCAAAGGCAAAAATGTATCTGAACAGCTCCTTCCTTATCTGAGCCTAATAGCTTATTTCTTTCAATTTTTAATATCTAAATTTCCATATATATGTGTGTGTGTTACATAAAGAATAATATGATCCCAGTGTACACACCACCAGTGTCAACAATGACCAGTCTTATGTCATTTTTAACCTCACTCTGAAACTTATTATGTTAACTTTTATAATGATTAAAAATTTCCATTTAAGTAATAACAAAAACTGATTTTTATAATAAAAAAAATCCTGCCCTAGCCATTTTGGCTCTGTGATTAGAACATCAGCCCTATGACTGAAGGATCCCAGGTTCGATTCCAGTCAAGGGCACACACCTCAGTTGCAGGCTCAATTCCAAGCCCTGGTGGGGGCATGTGTGGGAAGTAACCAATTGATGTATCTCTCTCACATTGATGTTTCTCACTCTCAGTCTCTTCCACTTCCTTCTACTCTCTCTAAAAATCAGTGGAGCCTGGCCTGCATGGCTTAGTGGTTGAGCACCCACCTATGAACCAGGAGGTCATTGTTCAATTTCTTGTCTGGGCACATGCCTGGGTTGCAGGCTCCATCCCCAGTGGAGATTGTGCAAGAGGAAGCCAGTCAATGATTTCTATCATCATTGATCTCTCTCTCTCTCTCTCTCTCTCTCTCTCTCTCTCTCTCTCTCTCTCTTTCTCTCTCTCTCTCTCTCTTTCTCTCCCTCCCTCCCCCTCCCTCTCTCTCTCCCTTCTTCCCTCCCTCCCTCTCTGAAATCAATAAAAATATATTTTAGAAAATAAAAATTAAAAAACAATGGGGAAAATATTCTTGGGTGAAGATGTGTGTGTGTGTGTGTGTGTGTGTGTGTGAGAGAGAGAGAGAGAGAGAGAGAGAGAGAGAGAGAATCCTAGTCTTAGGTGCCACTTCTTCTGGTTGGCATAATATTGACCTCTGGTAAAAAATGGCCACATGGCTTTTCTTTGACTGAAAAGCATTTAAATCATTATTCTTTTAGGAAGAGAAGTTGTCGGTCACTGGCATGTTTCTGTTTCCCCATTTTTTAAAAAAATGGGTGGAATTGTTGTCTGGAACCCTGCTTTACTGGCAGGCCAGTGCAGTGGTTCAGCATCCAGGCACAGGCCAGATTTCCTACATTAAATCTTGGCTCCTTCAGGAATTAGCTTTGATACTTAAAAAATGAATTGTCTTTTCTGCATCTCAATTTCCTTCTCTGATAATATAGTACTCATCTCATGGGGCTCCTATGAAGATTAAATGAATTAATATGCATAAAGAATTTTTAAAGTTTCTGGAACATGGTAATAATATCTCCCATTATTATTCATTTTCTAAGTTTAAAAGAATAGTGCATCCTTAAAGCAGGTGTTAATATTTGAGGATAATGATGTAAAATTTTAAAACACATTTTAAAATGATAAAGAGGATGTAACATCTTAATTATAAAGAAAAATACATTGTCTTCTTTGCTCCTAAAAATGGTCTGACATGACTACTTTTTAGTATTAAATTTAAAATGTTCTAATTTAATGTTTTAATTTTTTAAGTCTCAGAGAAAAATTCTAATCAGGACAGATAATGTTTAGAACATAAAATTTAAAGCATATGTTAGAGCAATTGATTCATTTAACTTTTGTTAATGGGATTTTTCTAAAATCCAAGGCAACACCACAAGAACCCAAATAAACAAAAAGCATTAAAATATGCTTAAGAGAAATGTCCACATATATCAAATTATATTCTTAGCAGATCTTCAATGTGATAATTACACATTCAGGTGTTTAAAAAAACACACACACACAAAGTGCTTTCTTGGCTGATAAAAAAATCTTAAAAAGAGAAGACAGAAGGAAAGAAAAGAAGAGCATGAGGAGGAGGGAAGAAAAAGAGAAGAAAAGGCAGGAAAAGAAAAAAGAAACGCGATGAAAAAATAATTTTGAAAGAAGAGGGTCACAGAATGGGCTGGCATGGATTATACACTGAGCTGTAGATACCTTAACATACTGGCCCAGGAGTCAGCCAATCAGGATGCAGAGAACCACATTTCCATAATGATGATTGGCTCCTGGACTGGAGGCTCGGCTGAGCTGAGAGGAAATGGGGAGGAAACGCTGGGCTGAGAAAATAGCAAAACAACTTTCTGGCTTTCTGTTGTTTATTGCATATTCTCCAAATGATTATAGTGATTCATCCTTTAGGAAAGCTTGTTTTGAAAACAAAAGAGGCACAGTTGTTCACAACACAAGTGATATTCAGCAGCCAAAGGAGCTGAGTATAATGCTACTCCTTTATTTTTCTTTAAAATAAACTTTAGTTGCCTGGTTTTTCCAACCAAATATGTTCAGGTTTCCTAGGAGATTTATAAGGGTTTGATTTAAGTTACAAATTAGACAGGGATAAGCCACTTTGCTTTATTAATCTGTTGGCTTTGTGAAATATACACAATAGAATGCAGTTTGTAATGTGTGGGGAAATCCTTAAATTCCAGCGGCAGAATATATGAGATACTTTCACAATTAAGGGTGTTCTGTTACTCTTCTATTCTCTCAAAATAAGCTATGTTAGGAATTATTTTCTTATAGCCGTGTGTGTGTGTGTGTGTGTGTGTGTGTGTGTGTGATATATATATATGAAAGCACAGATACATTTACCAATGCATTTGTATTACTCTCACAAGTTTTTGCACATATATAAAACCCCACTGTGATTAAGTCATAGAGATTTCAAAAATGACAAAAAAAAAGGGGCAGAGAAAGGGAGACAAGGAAGAAAGAGTGGAGCACAATGTCTGTGCACTGCTGCCTGTTGGCTCACTCCTGCTTGGTGGTTGCATTTTGTTGTACTTGTTTTAAAGCCAAATAGAGCAGTGACAATATTTTGCCTACAAGTTTTAAAATTTATTTTACAATCATTCTTTCCACAGACCATCTTTCTGGAAATGAGAATAATTCTGTAATGCAGATTAAGCAGAAGTATTTCTCAGTCTCTGCCAGTGACCATTCCTTGGCTGGCTAACAGACCAGCCATTCAGAAGCAATTTTCTTCAGGCTGAAATTATGTGCTGACCGTAGCAGATCACTTCCCATAATAACCCTTCCCCCACCCAACGCTAAATACAATCTGTCTCCTACTCACTGTAATAACGTGCAAATGACTGTAATTTTGCAGACAAGAAACAGCCCAAAGTGAAACATGTCTAAACAGAGGTCGATTTGAAAAATCAGGGCTATTACCTAAATCTGTAAAATACATATTGTAATAAAACCAGCAATAGCAATCTCCAATAAGTAGCTTTAAAAAAAAATGTAGCTTGTGTTTTGATCTTCTTTATGCACCCGGTCCCCACTGGCATGAAAGAAAAATCCTTGTCCAGAAATGGTTTCATTACTGGCGATGTAAATTGCCTTACTTTGCTAACCAATTCGCAGACCTTACTCGGGCACCGGTTCAGATATAGTAGCCCACAGCATACCACAAGGGCCTGGGCCAAGTGGAGGTAAGATTTCAGACACTTAACACTGACCTACATTGCAGTGCTCTCGATGTGAGAGGTATACAAATGCTTTCCTTCAGAAGAATGTGCTGGTTTGCAGTATTTTGCTAGGTTCTCTAGAACTGCAGGGCATAAAACGGACAAGATGTGCTGCTTCTCCTCGATTATTTTAAGATTGAGGATTGGGAGAAGAGATGGGGAACTAGCTACATGCAGAGGGAGACGCACCTCCTTTCACGTTATGGTTCTTTACAGTTAAAACTCACTGTAGTCTTAAATCAGAACATGGAAAAGTTGCTTTATGTCATTTCAGTTTGCTTAGGTAAAGCCGTGTCAGGAAGATTGGTGAAGGCTATCATTATTTTCCTTCCCTTGGCTGTATGGTCCCTTTGTTATACTTTTTGGAATTTAAATGAAAGGTGAGCCAATAGGACACAGAAATGACATGAAAAGTTACCACAGCTCTGTTATACAGTTCATGTAAGTGTACATAGTCACAAAATATCTATCAGGATGTGTGGGAGTCCTCCAGGGCAGGGTGAACCTCATGGGTGTCTCTCTTCTCTAACACGATCGCTCACCACCCAGGAGGAACGGAAATGTTCTCATGTGCAGGGTCCTCTCTCTTCACGGGACACCTTATTCTTGGCACTTTATTTTGGTCCAGTGATGCTTCAGGATATTGCAAAAATGTCAAATGTCTGACCAAAAACACTGCTCATGTCTTTTTGGTGACACTTGTCTAAAGATGGATAGTATTAAAAATATTCCACAGAAACCTTAATTGGGGTCGGTAAGCATGAGTGAGAAGGTAGAGAGAGAGAGCTTTCTCTGAAAGACCTTTCAGAGACAGAAGTTAGGATGGACTTGCAGGTAAAAGGAATGAGGATCTTCTAGTGTTTGTGTGGGTGTTTAATACATCACCCATTCTCTATCCCCTAGAAACCTGGGCAGGTCACCTGCCCACTGCCTGGAGGCAGATCTGTTCACAAGCAATTCTAGAAAGGTAAGACTTGTTTTCTTCACAATCTAATTGAGCAGCCAGAAAGTTTCTCTTCATGTCTACTTAAGTTCCTCTCCCCATAAATTAAGCCCTTTTCCAGGTATGTTTTATTATTATTATTTTTTTATAACTTTGATTCCCACTTTTTCTCCTTGACCTTGAGTAAATCTCATGTTAATGTTGGCATTTTGTGACTATGTACACTTCCAAAAAACAAAAATCCAAGAAATTATTTCTTATCCTTAATAATATACGGGAAATCAGAGGAAATAGGCACCAAAAAAAGACCACGGTGTTTTCCTGAATTATTGCTTGAAGCCCGGACCTCCTCAGCTCTGTGTAATCCTGCCCTAAAAAGGGAGGGAAAATCTTATTATAGGACCTTCTGAGTATCTGGTAATCAATGCAGAAATGCAGGGGCAGAGCTGGTGGTGGTAGTTTTTGGAGATGGGATAACCCCCATTACCTGCTCCTTCTCCACTATCCTCATGCTCCCAAGTCCTCCATTCCTCCTAGATTCATTTCCAGACAGGTCCTCCCCTCTCCCACACTAAAAGGTAAAATCACAAAGTGAACATATTATACAAAACTGCACTAGCATTATCAAACATGCGTGTGGATATTAGTAGAGAGACGGGTGTGCTATATCTTGATAAGAGAGAAACATAAAATTGCCTCTTCAAAAAATAGTTGAAAGTCCCAATTTTGTGAAGGGAGTGGTTTTCTAAGCTGGTAATTATCTTAGTGTCAGTCATCAATTAGCTGACAGCCCTCTGATGCCTCTTGATTGGCTCTTGTCAAACAACACAAAACAAACACATGCAAAGCTAGCATAACAACTGCGGTTTATTGAAGTCTCTCTGAAGAAAGAACTTGGAGGGCAGGAGGTAGAGGTGGGTGCAAATGGAGTGGGGAGATGTTGGAATGGAAGGAAAATGCTTTCATTTATGGAAATGGTTGGGGTTAAATATGTGGTTGAGCTTGGTGTAAACCTCAATCTTTAACCAGTTTATCTGAAAGCTTTAAGGTTTAGGGCTAGGTATTAGAGTTAGGGTTAGAGCAGGTTATTTGAGTATTAGAAAGCCTACACTTTGGTTTTGGTTATACTGAATCTGTGCTGCAGGCCTTGTGATTTGCTTTTATCACAGGAGTGTGATAGAGGAGTGCTTTTACCCTTTTCCAACTTCACGGGATCTTATTGTCTATGCCTTTTGAAGTCCAGTGTTTTAAGGGCTAACCATTGATTTTTCAGAACTGACATAACATATGGGGTAGCCACAGACTTGGGAAGGCTGAAATACGGATGATGCTCCAGGGACACAGAATGTGCCCAAGAGTGAGCTGGTCCCTTGAGGAACCCCTCTTCTAAAAGAAGAAAAGTTAGAAATCACCATATGGTACCGTATTATTGTCAATGGGACATGCACACATTGTAAGAGCTGTACATTGAAATACATAAAACAAATATCAAAACTAAAACAGAGGGTAAGTGTATATCACATATCTAATTTGCCCCATTTTATTTGTTTTGACTTGAATTACAGATCTACTTAGGGAGATCTAAGGACTATTATGGATGGCATTTCTCTAGTTAATATACCCTAGAAAAGGGGGAAACGGCTCTTTATTACTGTTTGCAGCATCAAGTCTAGTTCATCTTGGATTGTGAAACCAGTAATTGGCATTTTTGTGTGAACTAAATATACTGACAACTAAAAAATGAGTAAGCAGCCGAAACCGGTTTGGCTCAGTGGTGGAGCGTCGGTCGGTGGACTGAAAGGTCCCGGGTTCGATTCCAGTTAAGGGCATGTGCCTCGGTTGCGGACACATCCCCGGTGGGGGGTGTGCAGGAGGCAGCTGGTCAATGTTTCTCTCATCGACGATTCTAGCTCTCTATCTCTTTCCCTTCCTCTCTGTAAAATATCAATAAAATATATATTTTTTTTAAAAAATGAGTAAACAGACATTCCTTAAAACACGTGACAAATATTTTTATTGATGTACAAAGTTATCCCTGAATATTTATGTCATAAGGATCTTCTGCTAGCAGTAATTTATTTTATATGTCCATTCAACTCAGTTGAGACCATAATAAATTGAAATTGTTATGTGGAAATTACAATCCCAGTAGCACTAGATGTTTAATACTTGGGATCATGATGCTTTCGATTAAATTCAGATCACCTCTGGACTTTAGACTTTCCATATTATAGCTCCTTAAAGTACTGGAAAATAGCAATAAAAATGTACAAGTAAAAATGCTCTAAAGGCTTAATATATACAAATACATTAGCTTAAGTATATCACCTGTTACAGCATGATACTGAACTTGCTTCATATTCACCTCTCTTATCCAGTGACCTCAGAGTCCTATTCACTTAAGTTGCTAGCATTTGTTCCCACAATCCATTCTAAAATATTTCTGCATTCTTGATGGGCTGTCCTCTGTCGCTGTCAGAGGACTTTGGCACCCTCCCCCCTCCCAGGGTAAGGTTAAATAAAGATTGGGGGGAAAGGGAACTCTGACAATTCGTGGGTTTAAAAATGCTGACTGGCACTGTTTAATGGGTTAATCTTCCCAGTATATTTTATCTCCCACAAATAGATTTAAAAAAAAAAGTGAATGTGGTTGGCTGGGACCTATTTTATTTTTTATTTTTTTATTTTTTGGGGGCCAGCAGAGCCAGGTGGGAAAGACTTACTAATTCCAGGAAAGCACCATTCACTTAGTGTTGGTTAAATGGTTGCCAGCGCTCGCACTTCAGAGCTGCCGGACCAGAAGACTGGGAACAAAAGGGTTACTTGTTTCCCCACCACCGCCTTTACCCCCAGATCGATTTTTCTTATTTAATCAGCGAGTAAAAAGAGAGACAGAGCGGGGGGGGGGATGGAAGAAGGGCAAAGCGGCTGGGGAGGGTTGAAAGCCAGAAGCCGCTGTACAGAAAATCAGTCCGGGAGTTCGCGCCGCCGAGCCCTCGCTACGAGGTAGGGGAGCCGGCAGGACGCCCGCAGCCCCCTCCACACGGCCGTCCTCCGCCGCCGGGAGATCACAGACATCATTTCCCACAAGATAACACAATCAGACCCGTATTTACCGACGCCCTCCCCGCGCAGCCTGCTGGAGAGTTGTTTTAATAAGTGTTTTAGGTGGACGATGTCGTCATTGAAGCGGGCGCACCATTTCCCCCCCATTCTTACTGCAGGAGGCTCCTCTCCCCCAATCTGGTTGGGAAATAAAACGCTTTGTCTCCACCGCCGCCCCCCGCCGCACCCCCACCCGCGCCCAGTGTGTGTTTTATGCGTGTGTATTTCTCAGCCCCCCACAGCAGCCCCGAGAAAGCAGCCGGCCAATGAGAGCGCCCGGTTTCATAAAAGCTGCTCTCTGATTGGCCCGCTGCGAAAGGGCAATGGGAACAAAGAAAAGTCCCTTTCAGGTACAGAGGCTGAGAGCTCCTTTCGCTCCACTCCCCCTGAGTGTGTTGTGTTTCAGTCCTGATTTCAGTTTTGCAGAACAAGCTTGTGCGTGTGTGCACCAGGGGGATTTTCGCTTTCTTTTTTTTTTCCTTCTTTTCATTTTTTTTTTGCTTTTATAAAAAATACACAGGACAGGCTGTGACATTTGATGGTCCATCTTCTTTAATAATACATTGGTTGAAGAGATTATAATTTCCAAAATAAAGCGGCTGCCACCAAACACACTCAATGCAGTTAGAAGGAAAAGGTCAACTCGATCCAATACAGACCGTAAGTACGGTTGCGTGGTGTGTCTCTATAGCACTTAGCGGGGACTTCATGCAGGGGAATGTTCGAGCTGTATGCATTGAAATGAGGAACTAGTTCCAGGGCTTGGTTTTTGCATTGAGAAACAACAACCCAAGAAGGGTGAATTTTAGCCAGTGGAGGGTGAAGCATTTGTAACTTCTTCACACAAATTAGGCTTGACTGGGCACTCGGGGTAATTTAAGAGTAAATTACCTTTTGGGCTCTAACCCAAGGGGAATAAAAGTGACACAGTTACATATCCTGATCTGCAATGTCCATTCCGGGGCTCACCCCCACCCCTCTCTCTCCTAGCCTGGCAGGGCAAGACCTTCCAAACCGAGCCAGGAAAATGGGGGCAAGGGCAAAACAAGGCGATTTCAGCCTCCTGTCACATCTAGTGCCCAATAATTTAATGTTCAACAAGGGCAGAGTCACCCGTTCCGTGTAATGGTTATAATGACCGTTTTCCACCTCCTTAAAAAAAAAAAAAAAAAAAGAAAAGAAAAAAGAAAGCAAGCAGCAAAACACCATTAAGGAAAAAAAAAAAAAAAAAAAGCCCCATCCAACCCAAACAAACCCACAAATAGTAACAATGGTGTGCTTATTACAGGACCTGGCTTGGAGCTAGCAAAATATTTTTCTTTGTTTAAGACAGGAGGGGGGGGGGGTTTCCCCTAAAATCGAAGTGGCTTAGAGGCGCCTCCCTCCCTCCCTCGCCCGGGCGTCCCTATCCCTGGCCCCTGGGGAAAGCCTACAAATTGGAGATAAGTTGAGGAAAGGTTTATAAGGTGTTTCTTTAAAACATCTGCTTTGCTCTCGTGCTCATTACATTTCACTCCTCCCGAACTTCCGAGAGCCTAGATCGGCGAGAAATGTTTCACATTCATAACTTGTGGCTGCGCCCGCTGCAGGGGGCGGGCGGGCGGCGGCGGCGGCGGCGGCGGGGAGGGTGTGCAGGGGGAGGGAGGGAGGGAGGGAGGGAGGGGAGAGACCTTCAGCTTTTTTTTTTTTTTTTTTTTTTTTTTTTAAAGACCAGATCAGTATTTTCTTGATACGCTTGTCACCATTTTTGTTCTCACGACAACCAATTGAGCCCTTGATCCTCACGTGATGTGAAAGGCTTGCACTGTAACAAAATCGCTCCTTTTAGATGGTTGGTTGTTGCTAACTCGCCCATCCCCCTTTCCCCCCCTCCCAGCCCCGACATTTCCAGCAAAGCGACTCTCCACTTCCAATCCATCAACAATTCATTACTGCTTTTAGCTTCCAAACGCCAGCTAATTAAAAATACTAAGCCGAGCTCCCGGGCCATCTGACTACACACAGGAGGGGGCGGGCGAGGGAGGAGGAGAAGAGGAACATAAATAAGGGAGACGCACCGTTTGCTGGGACTATACATGGGGAAACCTGTCCTGGAGAAGGTCGCCTTTAAAAAAATCTTTTTTTTTTTTTTTTTTTTTTACTCTAATTATCGAATTACCGCCTGACTGATTGGCTTGAGCGACAGCGGATTTTTCCCCCCCGCGGGGACTGTACTAGGAACTCGGTTCCTTTTTCTTAAAACAACATAAAACAGGAAAACATCACATCCTTTAGGTTTCGAAGGCTGAACCAATTTTCAACGCCGTTATTTTCCCTTCCCCACCCCAACGCCCCCCCCGCCCGGAGCGAGCCGTTCTAACCGGCTCATCAGCTCGCTGCAACCCTGCTCCCCTCCCCCTCCACACCTCCCTTTCTCTCCTCCGGCTGCGCTTCTCCCCCCATCCTTTCTTCCTCCTCCTCCTCCCGCCCCCCTCTGCTTCCCCCTCCTTTCCTCTTAAGTTAGTTCAAGAAATCAAATCTGTCAGTCAGGACGGGCGGAAAAATGCCACTTCCCGACTAACAGGCTGAATCCAGCCCAGATTTTCAGTCCTTTCTTCTTCTTCTTTCTTCCCTTTCACTAATTTATCCCGATGTTAGCACATTCTGTCTTGTTACTAGCGGACGCCTGTAGGTTTGCTACACCGGATCATTACTTACTGATCACGGTGACTCTGAAGTCTAGGACTGAAGGCGGAATGAGAAGTTGGGAAAACTTTTTTCTCTAAACTTTCTCTTTTTATATATATATATATAAAAGCAATTATTCTCGATGCTTGTTAAGAGGAAAAAAAAACCTTTGGTGCTTCTGTTATGAATGTGAAACATTATCTTCCAGCTGTACAGTGACACTTTTTTTTTTTTTTTTTTTTAAGGAGAAAAGGACTCCTGATCCGTTTGCCAAAAGGGGGGTGGGGAGGTGGAATAATGTTATCGAGTGATTATTCTGGCTGAGATGTGTTGTTTGGTTTCTTCCTTCTTGATCATTTGGTGTTTAAGTAAAATGAGGCACAAGCTTGTTTGCCGAGTGGAGTGGGAAAGGCATTTTGATTTGCTGGCCTAATTAAAAAATGATAAAGGATTAAAGGTAAGCAATGTCTGTGTGTGTATGTATATTTATTTATTTTTTTCTTGACAATCAACTGTTAAAAAGGGGCTGATCCCTTTAAAAACCGTTTTAACTGATCTTTGTCAAACACACACTCATTTGCGGTCGTTGAGGCCACCTTGGCGCAGATCACTTAAAGTGTATGTCTTAATCAGCTTCCCTGTACAGTCAGCGGCACCATATTTAACAGACTGAGCAAGTCTGTGACTTGGGACCGTGGTAGAATTGTTTAGATGTATTTTTTTTTAATTGAAAGGCAGATACTTCACTTTTTATTGAACACTGTCTTTTCTATAGAGAAATGCTCTTAAAGACACGCTGTGTGTATTTCAAAAATAAAATTGTATAAATTGTTGGGGAAGAAAGGATAGGAGTGGAGGGGCTGTGTATGGGGGCGAGGGGGTTATTGGTTGTTGTGTTGTTGTTGTTTTTTTCTGTTCCTTCCTGGGAACAAAAACCAGAATGCCCAGACAGTTTGTAAAAAAGAAGGAATAAAATTAGAAATAAGGAAAATAGAGCAACATCATTCTGAAACTAACCTCAGAGAACTTCCAGGGTCTGGCCTTTTAAATTGCAAGATCTAGGACATGTTTAGGGATGTTTAAAGCCGTGTTCCTCCCTCTTGTCTGAGTGTTCAAGCTGTGTGTCTGGGGTTGAGATCACTTGTTTGTGCTAGAAAAAAATCTTCAGCTCTTTTCTTTCCTTTTTTTTTTTTTTTTTAACCTGGAATTGACTCAGATTCTTAAGATATTTTAATGCCTTTTAAAAAGTGATTATGTTTGTGTTGTTGCTAAAGGGACTTTCTTTTTTAGCTACTGTGAGATGCTTACTGTCCTGGGTATGTTTTTGGGGTTTGGTTATTTTCCTTTATACCTGATATTGGACTGTGGAGACAATACATGAGCCACTTGACTCTCTATCCTTCCCTGTACCCCTTACCGACTCCCCCCGTGTTAATCCTTCTTTATTCTGGTAACACCCAGACAAGAAATATTCGACTTTTCCCCCCTTCACAGGAAAAGGTGGACCTGGACTGAAGGGTGTAAAATCCCTGGACACATTCCTGGGGCAGGAAAAAGAAGAGGAAGATTAGAAGATTTGTGTGTTTTTTTTCCCCTAAGAGAAAGCCCAGCGGAGCTAAACGAATGTCCCCTCATCTCCAAAGGAAAGTTCATCGGATTTTTATTCGAAGGAGCCTGTCTTCAGGATGTCAGTGAACATTTCTACTGCAGGAAAAGGTGTGGATCCAAATACGGTTGATACTTATGACAGTGGTGATGATTGGGAAATCGGGGTTGGAAATCTAATCATCGATCTGGACGCTGATTTGGAGAAGGACAGACAGAAATTTGAGATGAATAATTCCACCAACACCACCAGCAGCAGCAGCAACCCGAAGGACTGTGGCGGTCTGGCCTCCGGTGGGGCCGGGGCTACTGCAGCCTTAGCTGATGGCCTAAAATTTGCTTCTGTTCAGCCCTCTGCTCCCCAGGGGAATGCACACAAAGAGGCCGGCAAATCAAAAGTGAAAAGGAGTAAAACTTCTAAGGATGCTAATAAATCTCTGCCTTCTGCTGCCTTGTATGGGATTCCCGAGATCAGCGGCACTGGCAAGAGGCAGGAAGTCCAAGGGCGCCCTGGAGAGGCAACTGGCATGAATTCAGCGCTGGGTCAAAGTGTGAGCGGCGGCGGCGGCGGCAACCCAAACAGCAACGGCACCGGCCCCGGCCCCTCCGCTGCCACCGCGGGGGCGGCCTCCTGCGGGAAAGGCAAAGAGGAGAAAGCAGGTAAAAGCCAGAGCAGCCGAGGCGCCAAGCGGGATAAGGATGCGGGGAAATCCAGGAAGGACAAGCACGACCTGCTGCAGGGCCACCCGAATGGCAGCGGCGGCCAGGCCCCCGCCGGGGGGCACCTCTATGGCTTTGGGGCCAAGAGCAATGGAGGCGGCGCGAGCCCCTTCCACTGCGGGGGCGCTGGGAGTGGCGGCGGCGCGGCTGCAGGGGAAGTTAGCAAAAGTGCCCCGGATTCAGGGCTCGTGGGAAACTGTGTGTTGGTAAAGAAGGAAGAGGAGGAGGAGGAGAACCACAGGCGAATCAAGAAACTGAAAACGGAGAAGGTAGGATACAGTCGCCTTCCTAAGACCCACTTGTCCTCTATGTGTGCCTTGGTGTGGGTGTGTGTGAGGGGTGTGTCGCTGGCTACAGTGTGCCTTGCACTTCTTCCTGGTGCTTTTGGTTCCTTGTGAGATTCCTAGTCCGTGCATCCTCTCCCTCACAGTGTGGTGTGGGGGAGCTTAGGTGGGTGCAGTGTTTAGCTCTTGCTTCTTCAGCTGCTGCTGCTGCTGCTGCTGCTGCTTGCGGTGCTAGTGCTTGGTGGGAGGGCTGGGTGTTCTGAGTACCTTTTGCGCTGCAGAAGCCTCCCGGCCAGCCAGCCAGGCGTGGTGTGCTTTTAATAGAAAACCTGTGCATGTACCCACTTGACTCTTGTCCTGGTTTCTCCCCTAAGGAGAGCCGTGTTCTGTTTTAATTTACATGTCCCGGTATTTCTGGTAATGTGTCCTTAGGTGCAGGGTTCATGGTCCCTCCCTGGAGAGGTATGTCAAGGATGCTAATTTACACTCCACCCGCAATCCATTTATTATTTTTTTCGTTCTTTACTTTGACCAGAAAGTCAAAGGATCTCATCCTCAGATGGGTTGCTTTTATTGGTCCTGAATTAAACGCCAACCTTGATGTCCTTGGGTCATTGGTTTCATAACTGAGTAGAAAGACTGGGATGGCTTTGGTCGTCGCTAGGTAGGACTCTACCCTTCTTCTCTCGCCCAGTTTTCGGCTGGAGATTTAAGATTTGTGGTTTGACTAGGGAGCTGGAAGGTTGGTTCAAAGAAAAGTGAAATAGGTTTGGTAAGACTGGTGTTCCTGAAATGTGCTAACATAGCCAAAGGATCCTAGAATTATGGGTTGCATCTGAGCAGTCGGAATCCGGGACTTAGGCAGTATGGACCCTCCCCCCCATCTTTGGCATTGTCTTTAAGTCTAGTTAGACACCGCCTTTGAGAAACTGCCCCGTGCTCTGCTGCTTGGTGCCGGAGGCCTGTGACTGACTGGTCTGGTGATTGTTGTGCATTGAGTAATGTCTCAGGACTGTAGGTGCTCTGTCCACTGGGCAGGTTGGGAGTGAGCTGGGGGTGTGAGTGATGTTTCTATGCAACTGATCTTGAGATTAATTCTACAGGTTGTGCCTTGCAGAAGCAAAATTCTTATGTGATTTGTGGCCTGCTTGTTTGGAAATATGCTTATTAAATAATTTGATTTTTGCTATTTCTAATTTGCTCAGCATTATAAGATGTCTTTGGGTAATTATTTTTGTGTACAGTGATTTGCTGCTGTCTACTTAAAGCTTTGTATGTCTGTGTCCGTGTGTTCAAGATTTAAGTTGGAGTACAGGAATAAAGTTTTGATTTGATGATTTTAGAAGTTGATGAAGGTGCAGATAATGCCCAAATCACAAAAATCCTCTGAACGTTTTTTTTAAATTCATGCCTTCCTGGTCAGACAGCATTTTATGTTGATGAATTTCAATGGGATTTAAAAAAAAAAAAAAACTCAGGTTTTAATTCTTAAATTTGAATGTGTAGTTTTGCATAATTTCTGCTAAAAGGCGTTCTGAAATCTTCTTATTACTTAGTACAGTAGGGCATTTACTTTTGTTGCCAATAGTCTTCAAATTGCAGTTCTAATCTGCTCTAACTATCTAGATGAATTGCCCTAATCCAGTGCTCACAATGGCTGTGGTTAAGGAGTCAGAGCCATTTGATTGGATTCACTGCTGCGCGGAATGTGGGAGGTACTGCCCTTTTGCATTCCCCTTAGCCTTTTAATCTTCGAGCCAAATGTTCACATTCAACAATTTTGTTTAGCTGGCAATCGGAACATTTCAGTATCTCAAAGGCTGCTGTCATGGCAACTGAGATTAGAGCGTGGGGTCGCTTCTCCAGTTTTTGTGTTCTTTTCACTTTCCAGCCACAGAGGGAAACTGGACGAAGAATGGAAGAATTAAATTATTCATATCCATGTAACTCATCTTCCGTCAGAACAGTATAAATGTGATCATGTGAATTACATAAATGAAGAGCAAACAAGTCATGATGGGCCTGGGGTGGAGGAGGGGAGAGGGCCCAGTGCACTTAGACTCACTCCACTGCCAACTAAGCCACTGGTGTTGGCGCACAGGGCCACTTCAGGGATGGCTCGTAAGGGCAAGAATCCCAAGTGTGGGCCACTCTCTGTCAAGCTGGGGTGTTGGCTCAGGGACACTGTTCCATCAGGTTTCCCTCCCTACTCCATCGCACCCCACCCTAGAAAAAGCTTCTCTGAAGCATGCTCTCATCCTTGGCACACAGATATGTCACTCCCTGTGCAAATGCCACCCAGGGAACTAACTGCTAATTCCACTGACTTGTGATTGTGTAAATCAGACTTCAATTTAGAAAGTACTTTCTAAAGTTAGGAGGATACCTATCTAGGAAGTAAAGATTTAGTAGGACAAGTGTCACCTGACAAAAATATTTCAATGCTGAGGCATCTTTGAGATGGGTGGTTTTTTTTTTTTTTTTTATTACATTTGGTATATTTTAATTTCAATCTTGCTTGATTATCTAGGTTTGTGAAGAGAAAGTGCCTCAAAAGCAGAGATGGTTAATTTTCAGCAATCAGATATGGCTCAGTATGGGCCAAATGTGAAAACCAAAGGGATATAGGGTGTGTGTGTGTGTGTGTGTGTGTGTGTGTGTATGTGTGTGTGTGTGTGTGTGTGTGTGTGTGTGTGTTCCTGGTTCACAGGAGATTCATAAGACTGGCTGTCACCGGTTAATTTCACAGCATGTTTAAATGTCTATTTTTGGTGTGTTTATTCTGTTTCTTCACTACCCAGAGTCATGTAAAACATGATAAATTGGACTTTATGAAATCTAATTAAATCAATGAGTGTTCTACTCCTTTATGTGGAAACCACAAGTATGTTGTAAAAGTCGCCACTCCCTTAATACGTGAACAAAATCAAAACATGCCATAATTCTAAGATGTTTGAGCTCTATTTCTATAGCCCATTTTGTGGTTAAGCCACCAGTGACATGTCTGAATAAGTAGATTTGACGTGTTGGCTTTTGGTTGCTAAAACCTGCTTCTCCACCTTCCCCCGCCTTTCTTTTGAAGCATAATAGCCTGTGTTGAGACACTTCTGCCTATATCCTCCTTAGCTGTCTTAGCAGTTTGGACTTATCAGACACAGGCCTTCAGCTGGGCTAAATGGTTGGTGTTACATGGTTTTATTTCATTGCTGGGAAATTCACAAATAAACAGCCGATTTTTTAAAAACAACTGATCACTTAAATAGACATGAAATGCAAAGGAGATCTTAAGATTGTGCCTTAGGGTTCTGACTACTCAGTCCACACTCAGAAAGGAGATTCATTCTCTAATATCACACTGCTTTCACGAAGCTGGTCCTGAACAGCCTGAAGGTGGTGTCTACAAATAGCCCTGTCTGTAAAGGGTATCACTCATTGTATTTTATTCTCTTGCAGAGGCCTTTTAACACTTCACTGGGGATTTCTGGCACATTTTCTAAGTGAGTGTGAGCAGTTTAAGAACATGTTTTGATTAATGAATTTTGTGGATGATATGTTTCTTCCCCCATATACAGTGCCCCCTACAAATTCTGCTTAGAGAGTGTAGTTTATCTACTGTGAAATAAAAGGGCAGAAAGGTCACTTGCTATAATTAAAGGACAAAGTCCATTGTTGTAAGACAGCAAACTGTTTTGAAAGCTACACAAGGGAGTTAGCTGTTAAAAACATTGGTAACTAAGGGTGGCTCCCAGTCAGCATGGATCCAGCTCCTTGCTTTTCTGTGGGCTTCCCCGGAGGGGGACAGGGCTTTGGCGGTGGGTGCAGGGGGGCTGCCCTCTCCCCAAGGAAGTCTTCTGCGAGAACCATGCAGCTGGGAGAATTGGTATGACTTGGGCACATCGCTGAGTTCTGAGCATAGCATTTGAAATCTGCTGGGTTTGCTGGAGAGATTCAAAAAAAAATCCTCTCACTGATCAAGTTTGTGCCAAAAGGAGATAAATAATGCTTAGCAACTTTTAATAACTTTGCAAATAGTCTGTAAAAAAGGTATGTGTTTGGGTGGGGGAGGGGGGAAGGAGGGAAAGGAATTGATTGTCCAGATGTCACGAGGTTAAGAATGCTCTTCAAGTGAAATTGCTCGGCTGCAAGATGGTTTTAATTAGAGTGTTATAAAGACTTATTTTTCCTAAGCAGCGTTTTATAGTTAGTAAATGAAATGTATGCCGAAAGTGCTAAGCAGAAATCTCCCTAACCACAGAGGTGTTCAATAACCAGATTCAAACAACATGGAAAGTGCCATCTGTTCTTCGTTTTCAGCATGAAAAACAAGGAATGAATGGTTGAGATTTGCTCCAATTTTGACTGTGTCTGTGTTTTTTTTTTTTTTTTAATTTAAAAAAAGTTCACCTGGTACTTCATAGAGACTTGAAATTGCAGTAATATGAGCAACACTGTGAAAACACATGTTTCTACATTTATTCTAACCAGTTCCACTTTTATTTAAAAGATTTCCAGAAGCCCAGCCATAGAACACTTTCTAATGGTTATTCAGTTCCTGCAGGCAATCACCAAGAGAGGTCAGTTCTTCAAAGATCTGGCTGTTGCGCCAGTACCTGCATTATTCTGTCAATGTGCTCCCTGGAGACACGGGGAGCAAAGGCTCTCCCAGGCCAGCTCTGCTTGGCATTTATCGGTTAATCTAATTGTAGGTGATAGGGCAGGGGACCTGTGTTTACTCTATGGAGACCTTAGGCTCCCTAAGAGCTGTAGTCTAGGATTGCTGGTAACCAGGGATCTATTCTTTGAAGGATGCTAACTTCTGAGTCCTTGATTTTTAGATGGGAGGCTTTCTGGTTCTGGCTTTTCCTAAGAGCCCTGGGTAAAACATAATCCCGCCTTTGTTTGAGGTCTTTTATAGAAGCTAATAACTGGGCTTGTGGCTCCCTGAGATAAATGACATTATCTCTGAGTGGGCTGACAGGAAACAGACATGTTAATGGTGAAGCTGCGGGGAGGATCTGCTCCAGTTCTCACAAAAGAGTGGAGAAGGGACCCCTGGTTGTGGTCATTAACACATAATGCATTCTTGCTCTTCCTAAGAGGCCCTTGATAATTGGAAAGCTATTTTAGCCACATGCATTTCCATCATAAATCTACTACTCATAGTCCCCCTGCATTCTTAAAAGGAGCAAAGTAATGTGTTTTTTGTTAACAAGTGTGCGATCTGGTTTTTTAAATGGTGGCACCTCTAGGCTGGGTGATAGTGACATTTGGGAGAGCTGTGCTTCTGTGTTTATCAGATGGGGTCTGTCCTTGTCTTACATCATTCGCAGTCACCCCTCTAATAAAGCCAAAGAGTGGGCCCCAAAGCTAAAAAGAAATAATTCTTGACAGGCCAGGCGGCGGGGAGCCAGGGGGAGGGGAGGGGCCCACCTTTGCAAAAATAGAAGAAAAAAAAAGAAAGAAAGAAATAATTCTTAAACTTGAAGATGGCTCATGGGAGAGAGATAAAATCCATTTTTTATAAGTGGGGGAAAAGATTTTGCTCAGTGAAGTGAATGTGATGAAACCTGCCTTTTGAAGTGTATGTTTAAAAAGTCATGGGTATAATTGAGTTTCAATGCAGTTTAAACTCTGCTTCTTGAACGGAGATAATTGCTGCGTTGAACACACTCTAGAGGTGTAGGAGCGGTGGAAGGATCATGCTATTCTGTTCTCTAATATTGAGCACTGGAAGTTTTTCACAGTAATTACTGTAGCACAACATAGTTTTGATTGCGGCACTCTGAACTTGTCAGGGAACATCAAGGGTTTTGCTTGAATACTAAACAGTTTACTCCTAAATTACTTATTCTTCGTCTAACATTCTTGTAGAACATGGAAGCCAGAACTAAGGAATTCTGGGCTATTCTTCTTAGCAACATCGTAGCGGAAATAACCTTTCTTCACTGGGATTGTTGTCGATAAATAATCCCCTCTTAATCTGTACATTTAAGGGTATAGATAGGGAAAGAGAACAAGAATGACTAAAGTCATCATTATAGACGAACATAGGGATCACAGGTGACCCTGGTATCACATAGGTATGGGTGTATAAATGTTGTAGAATTGCATGTATAGATGTGGGATTGGGAGTGGATTGAGAGTATTGAGCTAGTATGGGATTGATTCTTTTTTTAAACAAGTGTCCCCGTTGACTTTACTCTGCTGTAGGGTCGGAGGGTCCACTGGTGTCCAGGTCTCTCTCCCAGCTGAAGTTTCACCAGGGACTGCTTGCTCTCTCTTGCAAGATCTTTTTAATTTAAGATAAAGGTTTTGGCAACTGGAACAGAGTTTTTGCAACTGAATGTAAGGTTGTTAGGCTATTGAATTGACCAGCAGCTGGGTGGTTTGCAATGTTATTTTGAGAGGTCTAAGGACATTCTTACCAGAGGGTAAGATGGGCACATTGCTCCTAAAGCTGAGATATGTATTATCTTCTAAATCTTGGTTAGAACTACCTTTCGGTTTTGCCTGAAGAACTTGAAGTGATTACCAAGCAAATACTTCTTACATTTTGATAGGCCAGTAGGCCTTGAACTACATAATACTCTTCTGGTATCCAGAAGGCTTCCTTCCCCACTGCCCCTTCCTCCCCAGTGAAGCTAAGAGAACTCAAAGGGAAGGGTGTTTCAGTTCGAACAAATGGGTTTGGAGGGATGAATAAATACTATTGCTGATTTTTCAAAGCTACTCTCTTCTTTCTCATCCCCACCCCCTCCCTAGTTTGATCATTATTCACTGTGACATTCTAGCTCAACCACTGAGCTCTGTTGCCTCCTGGGAACCCTCATTGCCAGCCAGCACCTTAGGAAAAATGTGCCTACAGGGACATTCAGGCATATTCCAATAATGCCTGATGAATGTAGCTTTTACAGTTTAAAAATATATTGATTATATTTTGTGTTGTACATAATGATTTTAGAAAGCAGATATTTAGGTTGTGGAATTGGCTTTTTATGTTAACCGGAGAGCAGATGGCAGGGTGCCACAGACATATAATTTTACTTAAAGGGACTTTTAAGGTTTTGATGTGTTTTCTTTTCCTCTTATTTCCCCGATGGCTTCTTTTTATTGAAGGGTAACTTAAGGAGACCTGGTAGCAATTTTACTGCCTTCCCCTGACAGTTTGAAATAATAGCTTGGTCTTTGGTTGCACTGATCTTCTACCAGTCAACTTGATTCTGGTTTTTGTCATGTGGCAGTGAATTAAAAAAAAAAGTGTTTGTAGTCCGTTTTAAGAAATGGACTCTTTTATATGCTTCAATTAGCAACAGACGACAAAGTTCCTATTGGTCACACTTTCATAAACTCCTAGGAGTCACTGTTCGTCCTTTTGATGAAAGATAAAGCCTGGTTGGTTTCTTGGGAAAGCACATCTGGCCCGTGGGCTGCCTCAGCTACACTTTTTGTCTTTCACATTAGTCACCAAAGGTGCAAAGGTCACCTCTAAGTTGTTGGTAGTTAGTTTAGCAAGCCTTCCCCATTCTGAAGGGCCGTAGTCTTGCTGGTTGCTACATCCGCCATGTGTTTGAATTCACTTGGTGTAAGTGTCATTTGTTTCTATGCCTAGATTTTAGTGTTACCCATTCTTTGCTGAGAACATCATTGGGATGAGTTGGAAAGCATCTCCTAACTTTTTTTTTTTTTTGGCAAAGTGTGCACAAGCCAGACCAGCTTGCTTTTGGATTTCCTGTCACCTCCTTGGCTGATTTTATGGATGGCTCATGTTAAAAGCAACAATAATGTTTGAATTGGAAGGGTTGAAGCCTCGGGTTTTCATTCTTCATGGAGAACTGTTTATTTGTGTGTGGTTCACCACAGTACATGGATAATGCTATCAAATCTGGGCTTTATTATAGGCTTATGACTAGCACAGCAGCACTTCAGTTATGTGTTTCTGCGTTTTAGTTCTTTGCCAATCCTTTTGTGATGGAAATGAAATTAGAAATGAATTTTTGCAGCCAAGGGGAAAATAAGCACAACAAATAGAAATTGTCCCTTGAGCCAGTTCAGAAGTAAGCGGTGGTGATTTAAAGAAAAAAAAAATTTTTTTAAAGTAAGTGAAACATGCAGAAAAACACTTCATGTAACTTTTCCATGGAGATGGCTGGAAGGTGAGCTGCTCGCTTTGACAAATGGAGGCCGCTCCCACCACAAGGCTTTATCCCTTTATATTGTTTCACATCTTAAGTCACTGATTGAAAAGCGATTCACAGCCCCAAACCCTGCAACTGCTTTGAAGGTGGAATGTGAGTCAGTAATACTGTTCGCTTCTGCTCCCCGAAGGGAGCAGCACGATTTGCAAGCAGAGCACTGGGGCTTTTCCGCATCCAACTCCATTTGGCCAATCGAATGCATTTACATTCCTCGCCCAAATCCTTCACCCGCCTTTCCCGTGATGCCGCAGCAGATGCCAGACATTGAAGTAGAAAGCGAGCAGCTGTTTCCATTACTCCATTGCTGTATTCTCCTCCACAATCTGCCTTCCTCTGCGCGCCCCTCCCCCTCTGCGAAGAGAAAGAGCCCTCTCCCCCTGACTCCTGCGCCCTCCAGTTTATCAGTCTGCAGGTTTATCTTATCGGGACCCTGGTCCCTTCGGAAGGCCGGGTTTATTGTTTCCGGGCGGGAGCAGATGGGGCCCCGGGTCCGGGGGCGCGGTCCGCTCGTGCCCGCCCGGCGGCGCGCTCCCGGCGGGGGCAGCGGGGGCAGCGGGTGCGCGCAGCGCAGCGGGGCCGCGCCCCCTCCCTCCGCGGACCCGTTAATGGCCCCGGGCGCTGTAAATCTGTCAGCTCCCCGCGAGGCCCTTACCTCTTTCTTCATTTGCTCCAGCTTCTAGTTTGACAACGTTCCCTTGAGGCGGAATTCTAATCTGCTTCCAATTAGTTGCAAAATGTGACTGAAATTTCCACATTATGACTGCTGTTTTACTTGCACGCACACATCTAGAAACAAATTAATGCTCTTGAATATTTATTTTTTGAGCCCTTGGATTTACGTTAAGAGGAAGAGTTTCCAATTGTGTGGTATGACTTACAGGACTTGTATTTTTTCCCCCAAAGCCCTGAAAACTGGTATATATGTGTACACACACACACACACACACACAGCAACTGGGGTGAGGTCCCTTCCCATCTCTTAATAAGCATTTTCCATCTTTTCAAGATTTGTCAATGTACCACATATGTTTAAGTTAAACATAAATTTTGTAGTATTTCTAAAATAAACAAAAGCAGGGATGCTTGCCCAGGTTGAATGGAAGGGTCCTAGTGCAGTGTTTTAATGGAACACAAATACACCCAATTTACTTCTAAATATAGCTTAAGTATTTTTGGCTAAAGCATAAAAGACTTGTTACACACTTTTAAATTCTTTCATTGGATAGTCAAAAGCTATAAAGCCAAATAAACAAATTGGTGTTTAAAATTGGCTTAATAAATACAAGGGCAGCACCATATTAAAGATATCACAATGGCCCTAACCGGTTTGGCTCAGTGGATAGAGCACCGGCCTGCAGACTGAAAGGTCCCAGGTTCGATTCAGGTCATGGGTATATACCTTGGTTGTGGGCACATCCCCAGTAGGAGGTGTGCAAGAGGCAGCGGATCGATGATTCTCTTTCATTGATGTTTCTAACTCTCTTTCTCCCTCTCTGTAAAAAAATCAGTAAAATATATTTTAAAAGGTAAAGATATCACAGTGGGCTTTAAATGTACCTAGCCCTAACTGGTTTGCTCAGTGGATAGATTGTTGGTCCTCAGAGTGAAGTGTCTTGGGTTTGATTCCAATCAAAGGCATGTGCCTGAGTTGTGGGTTTGATCCCCAGTAGGGTGTGTGCAGGAGGCAACCCATCAATGATTGACTCTTACCTTTGATGTTTATATCTCTCCCTCTCCCTTCCTCTCTGAAATCAATATATATATATATATATATATATATATATATATATATATATATATATATGTTAGTAAGTGTGCCTAGATCTGACCACACCTAGTAGAGGAAGCCCTCTGGAAGCTGTTGGAATGTTAAGGCTGCAGTAGGCATAGTCCTTGGCTTCCGGTGACTTTACATAATCCACTATGAGGAGAATGTGTTGGGCCTACGGGTGTTGGAAGTCATTACCCCAACTCTGTTTCCTCCTTTACAATATATATATTTTAAACAAAGATATTGATTCACTTGATTATATGTAAATATTAGAGTTCTTTAAATCTTGATTGCTAAGGTTAAGTTTAGCTTAATTTTATTACTAGCCTTAAAAACTACTTTCTCATGTACTGGCAAATTTTAGTACCAAGGCCGTGTTCTGTGTGCAGTATTTGCAGAAAGGTGGTACTTTTAAGGTAAAGAATGTAAACAGCCAAATTTACTGGTGCATTTTTATAGTAACATTCACCCCTCAGCATCTTGGCAGATGGATATCAACAGTAAGAATGGGCTTTAAAGAGGTGTGAAGGTAAAGTGGTAAAGTGGTTATGTTGATCACATTACTTTGTATTAGTTTCTAAATAACACCTTCACATGTAAACAGATTAGTTTGTGTGTTTTTTCAACATCATTGTCATATATAATCATAAAAGCTCTATGGTTTATTTATTGTCTTTTTTAATGTGTTGTTTTCAATCTCTGTAACTCAGAGGTGGAGCATTTGTTTCACTTTATTTAAAACAAATTTATTCTAAATTACTTATTACATATAGGGTATAGAATTTAAATTATTTTATTTGAGGACTTTTAGCTATTGTCTCACAGAAGATGTAGGAGTGCTCTTTGTGCTGCTTCCTTTCTTCTTACTCTGTGACTGGTGAAAAACAATAGCCAGATTGAAATCCTTAAAAATTTTAAGTGTAGGCCTTTAAGATTGTAGAGACCTCCTAGGTTAAAAAAAAGAAAAAAAAAAAAAAGAAAAGAAAGAGGAAATAGTTGCCCCATAGTGAAATGCTCACAATAGGCACAATTGTGCGAGCCCCTCTGGTCCCGGGTTCACTAATTACCCTTTAATGAGGTCAGCCTGCCCAGGCTTCTTTCCTACCTTGGGAAGAAAATCACACAAGACAGTTGTAGTTCAAGTGGATCTTGCTGTATTTGCAACTTAGCATAACCGCTTTGAAGGCCCCCAGGGCGCTTAATTGGGGCTGGGCATTTTTGTTTTGGGGGAGACTACACACAGCTCCCCATTGTGTGAGCAGAGGCCACTGTGCATCTTGGAAGCATTACATGCTTTTGTTGATGGTGCATAGTTCTATAAACTCCAAATGAGCTTATTGCCTTTTAACCATTGGGAGCACTAAATACTGGAAGAACCTAGAAGTCTTTGGGTTGGGTAGCTGCCAAGCAGTTTAAAAAAAAAAAAAAAGATTGAATAGTTTAATTGTAAAGCAAACCATTTGTTTATAGATTAAGATTTATTCGATCACCAAATCCTATGGACCAGGAGGTGAAAGAATGAGGTCGTAGGTATAGGGATTGAATGCCCAGTGTTATGTTTTGTGATCATGCTGTTTTACCCATTTTTTTTCACAAAAAGAGAAGGAATGAATAGTTTAATGGTGAGAACCACCAGGCCAAATAGCTTTACTTCTTAAGCTATAAAGAGAGAAGAGAGGAAGGCAGAGTAAAGTTGTCATTTCTTTGCTGCTTGGTCAGGAGGTTAAAATTCAAGGTTCTTCCAACTGAGAGAAGGACAATGGCTACTGTTGAATTTGCCTGTTTGTTCAGATGACTGGGAACGGTGGTGGTGGAGGTGGTGGTGATGGTGGTGGAGGGAGGGAGTAAAAAGTAGAAAGAAGGTGTGTGAGAAAGGGGGTAGACAATGCACTTCTCTTGAATAATTGGGGCCCTTTATGGAAATTCCCCACTATTTCATTAGTTGGGGCCATAGTGCTGAATAGAGAAGAACTCGCAGGCAACAGCAGTGAAGTGGTATGGCGGGGTGTGTGTGTGTGTGTGTGTGTGTGTGTGTGTGTGTGTGTGTAAGGGGGGAGGGGGCAGGGAAGCGCAGTTGCCTGGCAGCCAGAATTTCAGGACGCCCTTTTTTTAAGGACCGCATTCTACCTAATAGTAGAAGACCAGAGTCATGGCATTTGTTCCCATTGTAGCTGGAGCCTGTCCTTCTGATCCTTCTGTGGATAATAGGTTTAAGGAAATCACTAGTAAAGTGTTGTTTTCCAGAAGCATCATTTTGAACACTCCCCAATTTAGTTTTTATTTTTACATTAATCTTGGAGTGAAACCCTTTATCTCCAACTGCTCTTTTGTGTATAAACTGTCACTCTAATGATGACTCAGGATACTTAAAACTATTGTTTCTCCATGATGCCTTTGTATTTTGTTTGGCCATGAAAAAGCAAAACCCTTTCCTTAAAATTACTTGTTTGTTGCTTGATACTTATTAGATAAATTGAATGTTAAAATATGTTAAATTGTCTTAACATGATCTCATTTGTTTTTCTCCTTACTAAATTCTGGTACTGCTACTTCGGTATGGTCCTTTCAAAATGGCTTGATATTTGAGACCAAATTATGGCTGATAGCTTCATTTTCATTTTACAGATCTATCTCTTTTTTTGGGGGCTGGTGGTGGTTATGATAAGGAACAGGATGATAAAAAGAATGGGGAAGCAAAAAGGGTGTGAAGATTTAGGTCTAAATGGATTTAGCATTGTGAAATTAGTGACTTTTTAATGTGCATTCCAAATGCTTTTTAATTAATATTTTATATATTAGTGAAGAGACTGGATTTTACTTTTGTGAGCATCCAACATAATTTTTAAAATGTCCAACTTTAAAATCTCGTAAAATTTATGATTTCCATAGCCATTAAGTAGGCTAAATTTGTGTAAATACATTTTTAAAAGATCATGCAAAAAAAAAAAAATCATGTTTTACCAAAGATGTAAATCCCTGCCACTGCTGACCTAAATTTGATTTATTTGGGTGTTTGCCTGTTCATATGTGCTCAAGCTAGGTTTACTTAGCAAACTGAAATAGAAGTGCTAAGATAAAAAAAAACAAAAAACATAGCTCATGTTAATATTTGTGACAGCAAATTTCTTTATAGTTTTAATCCTCCTGGGAAGGAAAGTTTTTTTTTTTTTTTTTTTTTTTTTAAATCCAATTGTGTTTCCACAATGTGAATGCTTCTGAGGGTTTAAAAACCCTTTTTACACATACCATGTATTTCGGTGAGTTTAGTCCTGTTCACATGGGGGAACTGGGGTGAGCTTCCTGCTTATTAACAAGGGTTCGCCTTTCGTCTGGTTCTTCCTCCTCTAACCTCTCTACTGATACCATTTAAGTGGATGTTTTTTGTTGCCCACATAACGTGTGAGAGGAAAAATGCCAACCTTTTTAAGATGCTTTGAAAATGATTTTTGGGAACCTGCTTACACCCAAGTTTTGTACTTCCTCTCTGATCTCATCTTAAAGGCTTAGTTCAAGGCTCCCTTGGAAGACTAGCATGTGAACCCATATGCCTGCTAGCCATTCATGCACATTATTGCCTTGTAAGAACTAGTGTTTTCCACTTACCTGGAGTTGGTACAGCTGCTGGATTAACTTCCAGCAGATAATCCTGTCCAGTTTTAGACAGATGGCTTTCAGTAATATCTACTGCTATTCATTGGTGATTAGATGACAACACAAAATCACTGTCCATGTAGGACTGCAGCTCTCTGAGCATATTGAATCTTGAGCATGTTAATTTTTTATTTTCTGAAACTTATGGTGAAATGTGAAGAGGTTCCAAGACTTTTGTACTTAAAAAAATCTAGAAAATGCCCAGTGTATTCAAACGACATTTTTACTGGTGCTCAATACATAGAGATACCTTCAAATGGCCTCTGGATTTGGTGAGCACACATTGGCAGTTAAATGGTGGTGGGAAAATAGATACTGTTTTATCTTTTGTCTGTAAGATAAATTCTGAAAGGTTTTTGAAGAATTCCATTTTGGATCTGTTACAACTCACTTCAGGATCTAAAGAGTGACACTAACTACAAATGCTCTGTGCAATGAGGTGAAGTTGCCTCCATGTTATTCGAGCTGAATGTGCGTGCATAATTGGAGAGATTATTGGAGAGAGAGTGTTTTGCTGTGGTAGATGTGGTTTAAATCCTAGCACTGAGCATAGCATTTACTTTCTCAGCTTACCCACAAAATCTGTGACTAATTTGGTGAATGTGAAGATTTCAGTCCAGATGGTTAGGTTTAATTGTAAAAACTGGAAAGATTTCAAAGTACCCTTTGAGGGAGTGCGGGAAACAACAGCTAAACAAAAAAAAGAAAGAATGAAAAGTAGCTACAAGTCACTAAATATAGAATATTTGTATGTTATGTATTTATATAGACATATATACTTAAATATATATGTGTGCATGTGTGTGTCAGCAATTTTCAGCCTTTTTTTTTTATCTCGTGGCACACATAAGCTAATTACTAAAATTCTGTGGCACACACACACAAAAAGTTTTGCCAATCTGACAAAAATAAAAATATAATTTTGATTCATTCACACTGGATGGTTATTGTCCTGTTGGCTGTTGTCACTTTTTTTATTTGACAATCTAAGAGAAAAGAGATCAGTGCCCTGACTAAATAGTTAGGTATTGTGCATTTTAAAAATTCTTGCGGCACATGGGTTGAACATCACTGATAATATATAACAGTCAAGGACAAGCTTGCAGAATCTATTCCACCAGTCCACATGAACAGATAGGATTAAGAGAAGTGATGTTTACTGTTTAATGATTTTGTATGTCTGTTTAAAGTGACTTGGCCTTTTCTGGGCTCAAAATAGGTTTCCTCTCCAACGTGCTAAGAAGTTGTCACTTCCCTGTCAGCCGCTATTGTTGGTTAGAGCGTTGGCAGTTACCTCATCAGACCCTGGGGAATACCACTCTGCCCAGGCCTTGGCTCCCATCCCCTAGCTGTGGTCTTCTCTGAGGCCTGCTGTTTTGAAGCTGCAGCTGTGAAGCTCAAAGAGGGAGTCAGCTTGCAGAAAGGGGAGGTTAGATGGTGATTAGTGCCATCGAAGGACCAGCCTACTTTTCAGCATCAATCTATTCTTCACGGTTCTTTCATTTGATGGCCATGCTGGAATGAACACAGTGAGCTGAGCTGATGCTTTTAAAGCTACCCAGGCCTTCTGCTGGTTGCCTCCTGTGCAAATCAGAGCTTAACAGGATAGAAATGGACCCCTCTTCTGTTTTAGATGGGCATACCACTGCCCTAGATCCTGGGCCAATAAATTAGCTTTGCAGTTGGTAGGCTAAGAGGGCTTTACGGTGAAATTTATTTATATTACCTGGACTTATAAGGAGCGAATGAGGGAAAAAGAGTAAGGCATCCTGGACAGGAGAAGGCGAAACCATGGGGCTGTTGATAAGATCTGCTTTACAAGACAAGCAAATGGCCACCTTTCTTTCACAGGAATGAGAAATGCCTAATATATGTAAATACATTTCATAATACGTATTCAGACAATGTAGAGAAATGGGTTCAATTTATGTGTTATATTTGCCATTTATCCATTGCTTAATATTTGATTCTTGAGTCCTCGGAATTTTAAAATGGCACAAGGAGTGAGCTTAAAGCAGCAAGCCAGCTGTACCGGGCTAATGATTTTCAGATTGTGGAAAACTGAAATCTAGGCCCAGAGAAGGTGCTCCCTGAGGAGGAGTAAGTGTAGCTCTTCGAGATGATCAAGGTGAGCAGAGGTGGTCTTTGCTCTGATCCCCTTGGGTGAGTTCCTTTTTAAAAATATTTTTCTTTTACCTTCTGATTGTTCCTATATGCTTAGAGCCTAATTTTTCTCCATTTATCAAGACCTTTGCCCTCCATTTGCAGTCCTTTGAATGATCCTCATGGTGACTTGAAGAAAGACTTTTAAAGGCCCAAGAATGGAGCTCAAATGTGGGGACTTTCCCGTGGGGGAGAGGCAAGAGAGCTTTTATGGTGTCTTAAGTCACACCTTTCCTACCCCAAAAGCTGGTTCTTCATAAAGCTGGTTTTGGAGAGAATCTTTTCTGTAGATGTTTCTTAAGATATTTGAAGCTGGCAACAAGGTGTAAGTAATGAGGTTGAAACAGGATCTGACGTGGCTTTTTTTTTCTTCTTCTTCTGATTTTACAGTGGATATTTTAAGGTACTTTTATAACTAATGCAAGGAGTGACGTTCAATAGTCAAATGAGACCCTGAGGATTGACACTGCCATTAAGTTATGGGTGGTTAGGCTTGAGAATAGTATTATTGTTGTACATTTCTATTTTCCTTATTTGTTAATACCTATATGTTATATAATATATAGTATATACATACACATTTATATATGTGGTCTTGTCTTCCACTGCACATTTCTAATATACCTGAATAATTTGACTCGAAGAATAGAAATAATAGCAATGTGTTCTGCTGAAAAAGATTCTGTGAGTGCATATGTACAAGGTCAAGGTGCAATTCAAGGACACAGGTCAGAAAGATCATGGGTGTGATACACTTACAGTGTACCTCTCACCTCCTCTCAGTTCACAGCAGGCCAGAATTCCCCACAGATTGTGCGAGCATCCCTGAGTGCACTGGGACAAACCTACATGCTATTCCTCGCTACTGTAATCGCACGTGCTGTACTTTTATTCCCCAGTGCTAATTTTTATTTCCTCTGATACCTTGACTTGAGCAAAGAAGAGGGCTGACAGAGCACACAATTGTGTATTTTTTCTGTTGAAAATCTTGGCACATCTTAGGGGATAGTGGAGAAGAGGGTCCCTGGAGAACAATAGATTTACCTACTTGTTGAGAACTTCTGTTGACTTTTCTTTAAGATCTTTGGCACTAGCGACTGGGTGTAAGAGATAGGGTTGAGGCAAGGTCTGAGGTAGCTATGGTTTTGAGGCCCAATTAAAGAGTGGAGAGCTGTGTCAAGTATAAACCTGAGATGGTAGAGAAAAATAAAAAACAAAAACAGATTGAGCAACTGACTTGAGGGGAACCAAAGCTTGGATTCTCGATTGATTGGATGTTTGCATTTTTTTCTGGACATGCTTCTTAGTCTCCCTCTCGGCTGGCTGCACATGCTGTTAAATCCATCCAGATAACACATGTCGAATGTGATCTGGACAAAGCATGTGCAGATTGGATTGGGAGTTGGGTGCTGGCTGGATCATGTAGGGCCTTGTAGGCTGTGGCAAAGATTTTAGTTTGAGTATGATGAAAAACCTTTACAGAATTTTGAGCAAGGGAGTGACATGATTTGATTTGTTTCTGAAAGCTTTCTCTTGACTGCCGTGTGGAGAATTGATTATAGAGAGGCAAGAAGAAAAATAGGGAAATCAGTTAGTTACAAGACCTTTTCAGTAGTCCCAGTGAGAGGATGAATTTTGGTTGTCGTCATGAAGTTGGCGAGAAGTGCTTAGATTATCTAAGACAGTGGTCGGCAAACTCATTAGTCAACAGAGCCAAATATCAATAGTACAAGGATTGAAATTTCTTTTGAGAGCCGAAGTTTTTAAACTTAAAACTTTTTCTGATGCCACTTCTTCAAAATAGACTCACCCAGGCCGTGGTATTTTATGGAAGAGCCACACTCAAGGGGCCAAAGAGCCGCATGTGGCTCGAGAGCTGCGCAGTTTACCAACCATGGGTCTAAGGTAATGAGGACAGGACTTGGATATGGAGTTGTGAGAGAATGAGAATTAAGGATCAAATCTCGGAATGTGGAGGTAGGTGGAAGCAAGAGTTGGAAAACATTTGTAATGTGCCCCAGGGCTGCCAGGTGATGATGCCCAATGGGATGGCCATGCTGGAGGCATAGATGGGGGAAAGTGGCTTCAGAGTTTGGGGGCTGGAGAGTATTGTTAGAACAGAAAGGGACTCAGGACTGAGCCTGGGAGCCTTGGTGGGAGCCAGTGTTGAGTCCACTGTGGAGAAAATAACCCTAGCCAGTCTGGTGTTTCAGGAAAGCAAGTGAAGAAATTTTAGCAGGGAGGGTGTGATCAGATGTGTCAAATGCCTCCAAAAGTCAGGCTTAGGTGAGACTCAGAAGACTGTTTACTTTGGGAGGATGACTATTGTTGTTGATCTTAACACAAGTGGTCCTGGGGTGAGAGGTGGGGATGGGAGCAATCTAATGGGAGTGCTTGGATTTTACTGGGAGGTGAGGAAAATGGAAAAGGATAGATAACACTTTTTCTATAGGGGACAACATGAGGTCAAGAGAGTATATATATCATTTTTAAAAATAGGATCCTCTAATAATAGCCTGTTTATATGCTGATGGGAATGATACAAGAAAGGGGGAAAAGTTGCACATACCAGAGAGAGAGGAGCTAGGGTGGGGGAAGCTCCGTGGGCCTCTGGAGCTGGGGCAGGCTCTCCATTGGAAAGTCAGAAAATATGTACAGAGGCAGGGCAGTTGGTAGGCTTTGTGGTGGAAAAATTAAGAAGTCTTCATTTTTATCATTGATGTTTAGGATATTGTTGCTATGTTAAGGGATTCTTTGTAATACAGATACTGTGGACAATTACGTATCCATTTCTTCATTTATTCCCTGCCTCCTCCTACAGTGTAGAGAGCTTTGACTATTTTGTGTTCTCACAATAGATATATTAGAAAGTTAGTGCAGGTCTCAGTTTATTCTTTCATTCATCCCTTTATTCATTTGTTCACTCAGAACGTATTTTTAGAATGCTGATTATATGCCAGGAGACTGGGTCCTGGAAATACAATAGTAATAGAGTCTCTGCTCTCATGACTCTTTTATATTCTAGTTTGATCTGGACAAATGAATATGTTTCTGTTGCTGTTAAGTCCTGTAAGGGAGAATCAGGCAGGAGGAGGAGGTAAAAGAGGATGGCGGGAAAGGAGAGTTTATCTTTGTTTATGTTTGAGTAGGGACCTGGTCATCAGTCATGTGCCACTTACCAGCGGGGATACGTTCTGAGAAATGCCTCATCAGGCAGTTTCATTGTGCAAGCATCACTGAGTGCGCTTGGACAAGCCTAGATGCTATTCCTCACTGCTGTCATTGCACGTGCTGTACTTTCATTCGCCTGGCAGGGCAGTAGGTTTGTTTACACCAGCATCATCACAAACACATAACTAACGCTTTGTGCTATGATGTTAGGATGGCTTCAGTGATGGCACTAGGCAGCAGGAAGTTTTCAGCTTCATCATAATCTTCTAGGTCCACTGTTGTTTATGCGGTTCCCTCTTGACTGAAATGTCATCATGCGTTCATGACTTGCAGTGAGGAGGAGCCAGGTCTGTGTCCAAGCCTGGAGGAGGGAGTTGTTTGGTGTGTTTGAGAAGACATCAGGGTGGCCAAGGCTAAAACAGGGTGAAAGGAGAGGTCTAGCAGATAAAGTCTAAGAAGGAGCATGAGGCCTGAAGACCCAAGTAAGACTGAGATGGAAGGGCTGGGAGTTTTGAGCCCCGCATCACCAGGCTGTGACTGAGTGCCAGCGGGATCTCAGTGTGTGGGACCTTCCCTGAGCTTCACTTCTGGCTCTGTCCCTCTGGTCTTTGGCTTATTCTGGTCTCTAATGGGTAAGGGAGATGGAGGTGTTATCTTGTGTGAATTATATCAGTTGATTTCAGGTGCAAGATCATAAATACTAAGTTTTTTTCAAAGACAAAACAGTACCTTGCTCAGAAGACATCAAAAAGAGGCTTTCCTAGAATGAGCGTTTTCTAGGCGTCACTAATTGTGTGTGCACACACCCTCAATTGTATTGATATAGTTGATTACTGAAAGTATGAACAACAGAAATTTAAAATGATGAGATAGTAATATAAATAGAATCCCCCCCCTTCTAATGCAACTCATTGGAGCTTTTGTAAATCTCCTGGGAATTTAACATGCCTCCTACTTTGGCGACTGCTTTAGAGTCCTGAGAAACTAGTTGCATTGATTAGAATAGTTTTTATTTGACTTAAAAGAAGTTTTAAAAGCAGTACATAAATCGGTAAAAGTTGAAATTGTACTACAATATTATATAATGGAAAGTAGATTTTACTTCCCTCTTAGATCTGCTCCCCAGAGCCTACTACTTTTAATAGTTTGTATGTATTTCTTGAAATAGTCTCCATATGTTCAAGCATATACACTTACATTTCTTGTATTGCTACACAGATCATAGCATAGTAAAGAAACATCTGCACCCTGTTCTTTCTCTATAACTGTATGTTTTGGGTTTCATATGTTACCTTTCTACTTTTGATTCCATAATTTATTTAACTGATCCTCTGCTAATAATATTTAGGTGTTTTCCAGTCTTTTTCAGCTACAGAATATTTTGGTGGGTTTCATTCTGAATGCATTTTAAAATGTAATTGTCCCCAACTTGATTTCATCAGTTGAGTTCTCACCAGACAATGGAACATGAATTGCCTATATGCCTACAATCTAACTAAAACTGTGAATTTTATATTTTTTTACTTTAATCTGTGATAATCTGATAGTTGTCCATAATTTTAATTTGTCCATTTAATGTTAACAAGCCACTGTATTTTCCTACAGATTGAGAATTTCTAACCTCTAATTTTCTAGTGAGCTGTTGGCCATTTCTTACTGATTTTAAAATACTTTAGTGTATATGATTAAATACACTTTTTTCATATTTTGCAAATATTTATCATGTGCTCACAGATATGTACCTCTATTTTTTATTCTGCTTATACTAGTTTCCCCCTTCCTCCCCTGAGAAAGTATCTTAAATTGTGTAGTTAGGTTTATAATTCATTTATTTCTATGGCTCCTACATTTTGTATTAGTGTAGAAAGACTTTTCTCCAAGATTTTTTTTTTTTTTCTTATACGACATTTATGGTAGTTGACTGTATAGTTTTTCAACTTGAAGGTGAGTATAATTTTCATCTTACTGCAGGGTGGTGAACCTTTTTCTAAGGGCCATTTGGAGATTTATAACACCCTTTGAGGGTTATACAACATTATCAGCTTAAAAACTAGCCTGCTCTATTTGATTAAACATTTAATTAACTCACCCCCTACTGCCTTGGCAGGGCCAGACAAAATG
This sequence comes from Pipistrellus hanaki, assembly GCF_964339955.1. Classification (NCBI taxonomy): domain Eukaryota; kingdom Metazoa; phylum Chordata; class Mammalia; order Chiroptera; family Vespertilionidae; genus Pipistrellus; species Pipistrellus hanaki. The sequence goes on along the minus strand of NC_140506.1, from coordinate 66,746,483 downwards.
ATTTTGCAGACCTTATAGGGCCCATGGCCTGGGCGTTCCCCACCCCTGTCTTACTGGCTTTTGGGGTTATATTTCAGTATAAATGATTTTTGACCTAATATCCCAAATCCTTGAACTCTTAATCTAAAACATTGCCTCTCTTTTTAAAAAATATGTTTTTATTGATTTTTAGACAGAGAGGAAGGGAGAGACAGAGAGAGAGAGAGACAGAGAGAGAGAGAGAGAGAGAGAGAGAGAGAGAGAGAGAGAGAGACAGAGAGAGAGAGAGAGAGAGAGAGAGACAGACAGAGAGAGAGAGAGAGAAACACTGATGAAAGAGAAACATCAACATTGATCCTCTGCCTCCTGCACACCCCGTACTGGGGATCCAGTCCACAACCTAGGCATGTGCCCTGACTGGAAATAGAACCATGACCTCCTGGTTCATAGGCCCATGCTCAACCACTGAGCACACCGGCCAGACTAATGCATTGTTTCTTAATCAGAGCTGTGCATCCTGAATCACCTGAAGAGTTTCTTTCTCCAAACACCCAGTCCAGGTTCCCTACCACATTATGATTCTCTACTTCTCTGCTTTTTTGTGTGCATTTAGACAAAGCTCCACATGGCTCATTTGAAGATGCCTATTTCTGCTTTCTCTCCCTCAAAGGCAGATGTTAGGAATGGTTATTAGAATTTCCCAGTGTGTGTTTTTTTTCCCCTTAAGGTTCTTTATGGAAAAATCACCACAGTATTACTTTAACCACGACTTCATTAAGTGTTTTGCAGGTGGTTAATTCGTGTACTTGGTCAAATGGGAGGTGGAGCAGGAAGGACTAATGATTTGCAGCTCCAGCCCTAGGAATATTTACAGCCAGGCAAATACCCGTCCTTGTGTTTCCTAGACTCCAGAGCACAGCCCTCCTGCACAGTGAACTGCTTAAGTAGTAAAAATGAGCCATGACTTTGCTTCGTTAGCCCTCTGGTTTAGTAGCACGCAGTTAATTGCTGTGGAGACAGGAGGAAGTGTTTGGGAGTGCAGGAAGCATGCAGTTGTGAGTATTAGCACTCTGGGGCTGGTCTGTGGAGGTCATCTCTCCGGTCAGCTGGACTTGAGAAAGTCTCCAGCTTTCAATCACGCCCTCGCAGTCAGCAGAGCACAGACAGCGTGTCCTGCTGAGCTTGGTTGCAGGCGGCCTTCAGGTGATGGTTCCTGTAGCAGAGCCTTGACTTTGACTCCTGCCTGGGTTGTGGGCCAGGGGAAGAAGCTCTGGAACTAACTGGGAATTGGGTGGATTTTCTTTTTTTTTTTTTTTTTTTGGCTTTAACTTCTTTTATGACCCTGGGCAAAAGCCACTGTTTCTGGGCCTTTTCTTCTTGGACTACAATTTCTGAGTGCCCTTCCAGTTTCAAAAAGTGGAATTTTCTCCACTTCTAATTATTGCACTGGAGACAAGTGTGTTGTGTCTACATCTCCCCTGTTGTGCTATTGTCTGTGAAGTATTGTCTGTGAATGCACATTTCCCCTGCCAGCTTGAGACCTTTCAGGGCATGGAGGCTGTCTTACTTATTTAAAATATATATAATTGTCAATATTATTTTAGATGTCTCCCATTCCCTCCTCCCCATCCCTTAGCACCCCCCACCTCCCCTTTAGGTCTTTACCACACCATTGCCTGAGCCATGCATATCCTATCTAATAAAGAGGGAATATGCTAATTGACTGTTATGCCCTCAAAGATGGCAGTGCTCACAGCCATAAGATGGCGCCCAGTCCCCTCAGCTCCACTGGGATGGCAGGCTCGCAGTATGGCTGGGCCACCCCCATGGAGATCTGGCCACTCTGTGTACCTGCCTCCTGAGTCCCCTCAGCTCCCCAGCCATCCAGGGTCAGCCCGAGGCACAGGCAAGCCTCAGATGGCAGCTGCCCAGCTGCCCAGGGCAGCCTGAGGTTCAGGTAATCAGGGCGGGCCGAGGTTTGTGTTACCAGCAGTGGCAGCAGGAGAGGTGTCACCTTCCCCTGATCGCCGGGTCACCGCCAGCCCCTGAGGGCTCCCAGACTGTGAGAGGGGGCAGGCCGGGTTGAGGTACCCCCCTCCAGTGCATGAATGTTCATGCACCAGAACTTATAGCGTATAAGTTCTTTGGTTTATCTCTTCTTGTCCTCCCTTACATGGGACAGTATGTCAGTCTGTCCCATGCCTCCCTGCTTCAGGTCTTACTTTACTGGTCATGTGATACTTGTCTTTTCCAGATTGGTTTATTTCACCTAGCATAATATTCTCCAGGTCCACCCATGCTGTCCCAAAGGGTAAAAGATCCCTCTTTTTTTTTTTTTTTTTTTTTTTTTTTTAATAGCTGCATAGTATTCTATTGTATAAATGTCCCACAGCTTTTTTATCCAGTTACCTACTGATGGGCACTTGGGCTGTTTCCAGATCTTAGCTATTATAAATTGTACTGCTATGAACACAGGGGTGCATACATGCTTTTTGATTGGTGTGTTTTGTTTTTTTTAGGGTATATTCCCAGAAGTGGGATCACTGGGTCAAACAGAAGTTCCATTTTTATATCTTACTAATTTTGATGTCCCTAGCACCCAGCACTGTGCCTGATTCTAGGAACTGCTCAGCAAACACGTGCTGTGTTGCAGTGAAAGGAGGACCTTAAGGATGGCTGCCCGGGGTCCACACCTTTCTTTCTTTCTACCCCATCAAGATCATAGGCAAATATGTTGCTGGGAATTATCTGGTTTTCCACCTAGCTTACCTTTATGTGGCATTTTAAAATTATTTATAAAGTGTCTGTACAGTTGGTTATACTGCACCTGCTTTCCTGGGTCTGGTAGAGCATGTATGTTGAATTTAACCAGTTAACTGCCACGATATTTTGAATTTAATTAAAAAAGGTCCACCACTTGTGCCTATAGATGCTTATGGTGTACATGGTTAAAGAATGAAGATGCTTTACCCAGAAGGCTTCTCCTGTGTCAGAATAACAGATGGCAATGGCATCCTGTTTGCTGGCCCTTTTTTGTCTGATGATTTCTTTGTCACCCACAAAATCCTCCGGGCTATAAAGCGGAAGGCTACTCTTTAAAAAAGTCATTATCCAAGTAGGAGAGAGTGCCTATTATAGCTTAGAGCTTAGGTGTGACCTTGGGAAAGTTGTTTAAACCGAGTTAACAATCTAATTTGTATATATAAAAAAAAGCCAGCCCAGGCGTCCGGAGTGTAATAAGACCTTAGGAACTCAGGGATGGAATTTGGCCCCTTCATCTTTGGCGAAATTTGTGTAAGGATTTGAAGCACAGCCCATTCTGACAACTTTGGTCTATAATCATTGATTGCAATCATATGTCATTAATAGTCATAACTGCTGTTAAATAGAACAGTGGTTTGATTTTTCTTTTTTACCTTGAAGCAGCTCATAAACTCAACATGTTATTAAAATATATTTTTGCAAAAAAAAAATACACTTACCAATAAACATTGAATAGACGGAAATGCATGTGTTTATTGTGAAGGTCTTTTTCGCCTGAACGACTGGTTGCTGTGTTTGACAGCTGGGGCAAGGTTGTGGTTCTTGTCTACTAAGTCATGTGCTTTTCTGACATTAAGGGAGCTTTTGCTGGAAAACCTAAAAATCAGATGTATTATAAAAGAAGATGTTGATGGTGCCCATAATGAGAACTCTAACATCTTTTTTAAAAAAAACAAACACAAAAAAAAAACATTTTATTGATTTTTCACAGAGAGGAAGGGAGAGGGATAGAGAGCTAGAAACATCGATGAGAGAGAATCATCAACCAGCTGCCTCCTGCACACACCCCACTGGGGATGTGCCCACAACCAATGTACATGTTCTTGACCGGAATCGAACCTGGGACCCTTCAGTCCGCAGACCGATGCTCTATCCACTGAGCCAAACCGGTTTCGGCAAGAACTCTAACATCTTTTGGAGGTGGCTGCTAGCATATCAACAGGGCCTTGAAATCATTTCCTTTTGAGAGTCCCTCCCACCCTCAAAGTAAGTTTCCCAGATTAGTTATTTACTCTGAAGGCTATTTCCTTTCTAGTATAAAAAATGTAATAAATTATAGCAAATCTTTGTACAACATGTAGCATCTAGTTGCCCAAGGAATGTTTGCTTAATTCAACAACTGTAAATTATGTGTAAGTATTTCTAAAGCCATAACCTGTTGATTTTCACTTCGGTCTTTGGTTGGAGAACATGATATTGCTCTGTATTTACCTGTGAAGAAATTGAGGTGTAGAACTAATGCAGAGCCTTTACTTAGCATACGTGCACAGAGCATGCAGCACAATGAAAGAGAAGAACTGCTCTTGTCTTGACTTAACCAGGTCCATGCTTCCTAATTTTAGGTTAGGATTTTATTGAGCAGCTATGCACTCTTTCTCTTGGGGGTTGGGGTGGGGGTGGGGGTGGGGAGGGGGAAGGAAGTATATCTATTACAAACTCATAACCCTTTGCTTCTATAATTACACTAGAGGCCCAATGCACAAAATTCATGCAAGAGTAGGCCTTCCTTCCCCTGGCTGCCAGTGCTGGCTTCCGTATGTCACCCAGGACCCGGGCTTCCCTCTGGCACCTGGGACCCAGGCTTCCCTTGTAGCCCCCAGCTTCGTCCAGAAGGTCATCCGGAAGGATGTCTGGTCTAATTAGCATATTATGCTTTTATTATTACAGATGATTTCTCAGACTCCTCAGAGACTTTGAACTCCAGATAAAGAATCTTTGATTTAGCAAAATTGCTTGTCAGCAAGCCCTTGAATTGGGTGACTTACTTAGGGGCCACACAGCTTGACCCCTGAGAAGCAACAGGAACCCCATGTTTCTTTTTCCTCCCCTAATGTTTTCCCACTACCCCATGCTGGGTTTGAAATGATGGACAACTAATGAAATATTAGAAAAACCCTCTGTAAATATAATGTTGGTACAAATAAAAATTCAAAGAGATTTCTAAGTGTTAGCAGAGGAAACCCAGGCTATGCATTTTGTAGTATGCCTTATGCTCTTATATTAGGTAAAGTGCTGAAACCCCACTAAACCATTAGTGCTAGCCTTTTGGTTTAATTTGATCATTTACGAAAATATAGCAGGTCCTCACAGGAGTGTATCCTACACTGATATAGCTGAAGTAAATACTGATGCCTGGGGCATCAATTTTTGCAAATGCTTTTTATCTATGGGCTGTGAGAGCTGGTTTAATTCTAATTACAGAAATATCAGTGGGATTTATATCTGTCTTCCTGAGATGGTTGGAAAGAGGGAATTTCAGTACTTAGAGCTAGCACACATTTTGATTTTTTGTTCTACATTGGGAAGCCATGTTGATTTGAGGTAACTTATTAATGTGCAGGTTAGTGCTTTTAGCTAATTAAATTTTCGTGGATGGTGGAAATATAGGAAATAACGTAAGGTTTTACAAAATTTCTGATTTTCAGGGTAGAGAAAAAGCCAATGTATAGTAATTTAAAAGGATTTCAATCGTGACTTCATTTGTTTCATTCTGGCATTAAAAAAGGGAAATGAAGGCGGCTTGCCTGTCTTTCTTCACCAAATAGCAGTTTTGCAGACCTTTACAAGTTCCCATATGTTAGGGAGAAACATTTTCCAAGAAGTTGGCAGCACTGCACTTTGTAGCTGATGCCAGCTTCTTCCTTGGGCCAACTCGACAGAGAGGAGAGGGGGAAATGCCTTATTTTAGTGGCTGAATTACTCTGACAAGCTTTCACATCGCCCCTCCTCTTATTAATATTCTTTTTGATGTGCGCTTGTAAAACAGAGGATTGGCTGTTAATCTCCATCATCTCAAGGGCTTTTGGCAGTGGCCCATAATTGATGTGTTCACATGGCTGTTGTCTGACTACTAATGATTAGACAGCAGTGTTATCTACCAGCTACATCAGTGTTGCTTATAAATCACACTTGATAAAGTGCAGTTTCATTTCTTCAAAGAGTCCGTGCATGTCTACATACTTTGATAGAACTGCCAGAGGCATTTCATGATTCTATGACAGCTTAGATTAGGCTTATTTTTCATTTCTGTTTGACAAAATATTAGACTTTCTAACGCTTGTGGGAGAGAATGTTTTTGTTCCTCTAACAAGGCACTTGGAGCATGATGGGCAGAGAGAGATTGCCTGCTCGCCATGGGCAGGTGTACAGGTTGGGGTGGCAGGTCGGAGTTTGGCCTTTGTTAATCAAAGGCCGAGGTGAATGGAGTGGGGCCAGACCGCTCTGAAAAAGGAGAGAGGAGGCCACTGGGGAGGCAGTTCTCAGAGTATGGGCCTGCACTCTGACTGTGACATGGCTGGGACCGGCCGCCTGGAGCAGTGAAATTGCACTGCCAGTCACAGTGTGTGACTCACTCTGTGGAAGGGCAAGGAAAAGCAAGAAGGTTTTACAAGAGGAGGCGGTAATAGCCCCAGAAATCGTATTTGTTGTCCTCCTTCAGAGCCCATATAGGGACACTTCGCTGGCTGCAGACACATCCACCTGCCAGAGCTCCGGGCGCTGCAGAGATGAAACCAGGTTGCACATTGCATATACATGGTGGCTCTGATTGGGAACTGCTGAGTCTTGGGCCTTTATTCTATTCTAAACTCCTGTGTCCTTGAGCTAACTTTATTCATCTATAAAACAACAATCCTCCCCCCCCCCAAAAAAAAAGAGAGAGAGAGAGAGAGAAATAATTTATAAAGTAATTCCACTGCTCTCCTTGTATACCTTTGCGTATCCTTGGGCCGTATTATTCCAGAGTCACTCAGTCCTCTTGCTAGCATTTAGTTAATTAATCTTCACTTATTCTTTTCTAGGTCAAATATTAGATGTCAAAGAAGTGGTTATATCATATGATTTGACTTTAAGAAATATAATTTTTAATTGGGTATAAAAAAATCACAGTGCTTTTAAGAATCGTTCATATCATTTTGAGGTGTTAGAAGTTAAATATTTTCTCAAAATATTCAACTTTTATGTAGAATAAAATTATGTGGCAAAGATTGGGAGTCGGGGTTTTGTTAATAAATCGTTATAGTTATATGAGTTACTAGATTTCTAGGATGTAAAAATGCAGGAGAATGCTCTTACCAACAAAACTACCTGAAGCAAATTTCCGCCGCTCCACCACGCCCAAGCAAAACAGAAGTTACAGCACATCTCCGAGTGCTTCCCAGTTCTTTTGTTTTGCTTCCTTTTTTTTTTATTAAAGACTTAAAATTGTTAGATAAAACAAATGCTCGATAGATGTGCCTTTTATATAATCTTGGGCATTTTACGTACATGGAGCCATTTTTCCCAGGTTAGCTTCGTCCTTGTACCCTCACTCTGGACGCCAGGTTTATTGCTTCGCTGCCTGATAGTGGCTTTGACATGAGCACCTTTTCCTCCAGTGTATTTTAGGGCTATAATTGAAATAAGCACTATAATCAAGTAATAAATATTTAATGATACATATTAGCATTGAAAGCCAAAGGTACTTAACGGAGCTGCTTATCTTAAAATGATTTGTGGTTAAAGGAAATTCCTCCTCCCCCTTTTTATTAAACAAAACAATTTAAATGTAAGTTAGTTTGGTTATGGTTATGAGATCTTAATGTGCCATAGAGAAATATTCATGATTAACTTAGAGAAGATAGTCTTTCAGTGATGTAAATGGATTCTTCATTTAGTTTTGATACACAAAGCAACTAGAGTTTCTAATGTAGCTGAAAATAGGGGGGGGGGGGAAGCGTATTAAAAGATTGAGTATTATTTTGATTATATAAAATATATACATATGTAAAGGCTGAATGGTACTATTAAAAATAAAAATTGGAATGGTGTTAAAGATTTTTTTGCCATCTTTAAATAATGTTTTCTTTAAAAAGTAATATATGTATGTGAATTTATGAAGTGTATTACTATCATGGCAAAAATAAGTATGCATTCTTCCATTTAAAAAATATAACAGTTCTACTTGACTGATGACTTAAATCATGATTCAAATGAACTTAATTTAAATTTAGGTAGTCTAATGCTAACACTATTTGCAGGTGTTTACCAAGTAACTGGAAATTACTGTAATATTAAGGGAGGCATAGTAGAAATACACATTTAATGTAAACATGGAAACTCTATCACCCACAGGGTGCTTTTAGTTTAATGTTGGTATATAGAATATGCCCTCCATCACTTTTTTTTTTTTTTGCTACATCATATAAAATTTCTTAATTACTGGCTGAGAAATCTTGTCCACTTTAAAAGTTGTGGCCACCCATTTATTTTGGAACTGATCTCTTACTGTTCTATGTGAGAATAATACTTAGGCAAGTATTATTTGATAAGTGTGAGACTGGGTGAATTGGCCGTAGTATTAGTCTCAATAATTTGTGAGAGCCATCTAAAATCTATTCTGAAACACAAAATCACTGTCCCTTGTAGGACTGCAGCTCTCTAAGCATATTCTGAAACATGGCAGTACAATGAAATTTTCTGGAAATAGGGATGCTAAGATAGTGTGGCCCTCCCCCTGTCTCCCACTAAGCCCTCCTCATCATATTCATTTTCCATATACTTTTGTGCAATCTTTTGAGATCATTTTCATAGAATTTATTTTAATTCCTCAGGCTAGCATTCTCCATGCCATTTTACAGATAGACGCTGACACTGGAAGCTCTTGATCTCATTCTTAGGCAAGGATTCCTCCTAAGACAACAGCTTCTAGAAGAGGAAAGAATGATTGCATCTGTCAAATAAAATCTTGCTATATGCTTGATTCTGAAAAACTATAAATGTTCAGTTATAGATCCAGATACCTTGAAGTTTTCCGTTTCATTTGGTTTTCAGAGACCACAGTAGCATGTGTTGGTTTAGCCATGTGAGAAGTTAAACAAGGCCTGTAAGCATGTGCCGTTCAGGTTGGTGGGCACAGTGCATGCTGGAGATGACAGGGGAGGCTAACCTTGGTTGAGCACCTGTTTTGTGGTTGGGATAATAAAGGCTTTAAATGGATTGTCTTGTTTGATGTAGCTATTACATTAAATACAAATTGGTAATCCCACTTTAGGTAAGGAAACAGACTTAGAAAAGTAAAAATTTAAGATTATGTAGCTAGTAAGCTAATGGTCTGAGAATCAAACACAGAGACTGCATTCTTAGTTTTTACATTTTTTATACTCTGTTCCCCAGTTCAAAAGTATTGCTGGGACACTTGGCCTGAGACCCTGCCCTGCTGTCATTATTCTCTGGGAAGTAGCTTCTGGGCCTGATGATCTTAGCTGTCCCATTCATGACCTGACCTGTGGGTGCAAGAACTCCAGGTGTCTGGAATTGCTCGATTCATTCACAGTCTCCAACAAAATGGGTTTGAGAACATTAATTATTTCATCCAGAGCACTCAGTTATAAGGGAATGAAAGTACCCTGGTTTTCATAATTAAAATGTTATAAAAAAAACAAAACACCTTGCAACTATACAGGATGCTTTAGGTTTGTTTAGTCTTATAGGAGTAGAGAGGTCAAATTTGTTGAAAATTTTTTGTATTTATTTACTTATTTTGCTTGTATGTAAGCTCTGTGAGGGCAGGGATCTTGTCTGTCTTGATTATCATTATATTAGTGCCAAGCAGCACAAAGGCTGGCATTATAAAGAGATGCTTGATAGCCGGCACCGGTTTGGCTCAGTGGATAGAGCGTCGGCCTGCGGACTGAAAGGTCCCAGGTTCGATTCCGGTCAAGGGCATGTACCTTGGTTGCGGGCATATCCCCAGTAGGGGGTGTGCAAGAGGCAGCTGGTCATATCCACAGTAGGGGGTGTGCAAGAGGCAGCTGGTCGATGATTCTCTCTCATCTACGTTTCTAACTCTCTATCCCTCTCTCTTCCTCTGTGAAAAATCAATAAAATATATTTTTTAAAAAAAGAGATGCTCGATAAACATTTATTGAATGTTTTAAATTAAAATTGAAATATACCTCCTTGGGTCTCTTTTCTGGGTTATCACTCCTGGGTTTTATTGGGAAAGCTGAAAAGTATCAGAAATAGATGTGTATGCTTACTTCTCCTCATTCCCCATTTCTTCCTGCTCTCTTCTGACACTCCTCCCCCATTCCTTTTCCCTTCTCCCCCCTCTCCACCAACGTATACTGGAGTCCCGGTGGAGACCTAAGTGAGCTATTCAAAGTAGAGTCGTGGGGGTGGTAGTGGTGGTGGGAGAGGGTAAATGGTGATGGAAGGAGACAGTGTGGTGAACACACAGTACAGTGCACAGATGCTGTGCTGTGGAGTTTTGTACCTGAAAGCTGTATAATTTTGTAGACCAGTGTCACCCCAATAAACTCAATAAAAAGGGAATAAAAGAAAGTAGAGTTGATGCTTGAACAAGATGGGGTTAGGAGTGCCAACAGAGGCCTCTAACTTTTGACTGCCCTAAAACTTTACTATCAGGCTCTTGTTGACCAGAAGTCTTGCTGATAACATGAACAGTCAATTAACATGCATTTTCTATGTTATATGTATTATATTCCATATTCTTATAGAAGCTAGAGAAGAGGAAAAGTTGAGTAAATCCTAAGAGAAAACTACATTTACAGCACTTATTGACAAAACCTAAAGGGAACCTGTGCAGTTTAAACCCAGTGGCCCGAGGCCAACTGCCACTAATTAGACCAAAGGTCACCGGCTCCTTCTGCAAAGAACCCGTAGTAAATATTTTGAACTTTCTGGGCTCGGATGCAATAGGATATTATGTAAGTACCTGCATAATGAGGGAGAGAAAACAATTCCTACAGATTTTTTTTTAAGTGGATGAAAATGCAAACCTACTGATAGTATTGAGTCCACTTTGTTGCTAATACAGATCCTTCTATGAGAAGAATGGAATTCTCTGTATTGGGGGGGTGGGGGTGGTAATACCATTTCATGTAATATGGGTTCATAGTGATTGCTATCATTAAATCGATTGTAAAAATTCATTTGGAAACAAATTCTTAGCTTGTGGGCTGTACAAGAAATTGGCGGCGGGCCGGTTCTGGCCTTGGTTGGGGGACCCGTGGACAGGACTGTGGACTGGGAAAACTGCCGCAATGTAAAGGCTCCTTGCTCTGAGACTGGGAAGGGGAGGAGCTCACATGCGGAGGAAATGGGATGGAGACCGGGAGCAGGGGCATCTGGTGGAGAACAGGAAGAGAGAAGGGAGCAGAGGGGTTTTCTCTGTGCCCAGGGCCGCGTGTCCAGCGGGGTGCCGCGGGCATCGCTCCGGGAAGCACAGCCTGGATGCCGGGGCTTTGTGGCCTCGTGTCCTTCTCGTGGCCTGGGACACGGAAAGGTGGAGGAGCTGGCATGTGGGGAGGGTCTGGGCTCCCAGAGAGCAAGTCCGCTCGTGGGGAAGGGCGGCGGCCCTGCTGCCGAACCACTGGGAGCGGAAGGTTCCAGGGACCCGCGTGGGGGCCGCCAGCGGCTGTGCGGGCGAAGCGAGGGTTCCACGGAGATCAGGGGTGCCTCGAGGGTGGAGCTCTCCGGGCCTGTCCTCTCTGACTCCCAGCCCCCGGCACCCGTGCCTGGGCTTCAGGAACCCGCCCGCCTGGTGGGCCATGACCTCCGCAGCCACCTCTCCTCCTGCCCGGCAGCGTGGGGTGCAGGGTTCTGCCTTCTCATCACGCCCTTGACCTGTCCCTTGCGCTAGCTACCACCCCCACCCCCCATCCCCGCTGGCCGCACCCCTTTCTCGCTAGTAGCGCACCCTCTGGGGTTCCACGTGGTCCTCCCCTCCCACCTGCCCTCACCAACGGAAACAGAACCTGGCACCAGAACCTGGCAACGTCTTTGGGTTTCCCTTACCCTCCCCCCGCTGAGAGTGCTCTGTCCCCACCCTCCCCCCCCCAGCCTCCCCTCCCCCCAGCCTTTCCCCACCCTCCCCTCCCCCCAGCCTCCCCTCTCCCACCCTCCCCTCCTCCCAGCCTCCCCTCCCCCTACGCCCCTTCTCCGCTGCCCTCTCTTCCAGGGCTGCGATGACCTCCAGCTGCCGCTCAGCCCCTCTCTCTCCTCCCCGCAGCCTCCTGGGCGCTTCCACCACAGGAGCCACCCCATCTTCCCTGCCCCTGGCTTCCCGCCTCAGTGCTGGCTTCTAACTTCACGACCCCTTCCCCCCCCACCCCCACCCCCATTTTCTTAGCCTGGCCTGGGCTCATGAGAACCCAGACACCACCCCCAAATGCCTCATTCTCCAACTCAGCTCCCGCTCTGGATCCTCCTCCTCTCCCTCCCCCTTCCCCCCCTCATGTCCCAATGGCTCAGCTCTGCACCTGCCTCCCTCCCTCCCCGGGTCCCTCCTGCACTTGCTGGTCCCCCCTCCCCCAATGCCCCCCCTCCCACATTGCCCCCCTCCCCCAGTATCCCCCCCTGCTCCCACAATGCCCCCCTCCCCCAGTATTTCCCCCCCCCCCCGCTCCCACAATGCCCCGGGCCCAACTGCCGGCTCCGCCTGACACGCTGCTCGGTGGCCCACGGGTTCCTCTGCGCTCCGGCCCCTCCGCAGCTCCCGGCCATGCTTGGCACCTCCTGGCACCTGGCGAAAGCCTGTTGGATGATGAGGCGCCTGCCCATGGTGAGGCGGCTCTCGGCAGCGGCCCTGGCCCAGGGGCGGCCGCGGGACCCATGCACTATCCCCATCACACAGACAGGTCCCTGCACCATGTTGGCTTGTTGGTTGGCTTGCAAGGCCTCATCCATGCGCCTTCTCCTGGGTGCACCAGCGTCTGGTTACTTGTATTCTAGAGCGGAATGGCTTAGCACCTTTTAATTAAAAATTAGTTTAAAAAAACCAAAACAGTATGAAAGGGAGTACATGTTCGTGTCCAAACTCAGGCAGCACAGAAAGCTGTGAAATGAAAAGTTTCTCCCCCCCCCCCCCCCCCCATGCTTTTATGGATAAAATGTCTGGGAACAGCTATTTTGTGGGGGAGGGACGGTTCACGAGAAGAAGCTTTTAAAAGATACAGAACTTGGTAGAGGTCATGACAGTCCCTCCTAGGATACCCTCCAAAGTCAGATGGGAGCACCACCCTTGCACTCACGGAGCCGTGAGAACGAGACACTCCAGTGACTAGTGTCTCCAAGGTGCCCTTGGACGTAGGCATGCAGATGGCTGGGGAGCGGGACTCTGTGATTCTGTCTCCCTCTGTACCCTTTGATCTCTGTGATAAGCTATGAAACTCTTGCCGGGGTTGTTTGATTTGCTATGAAATTAAAATTTCAAAGCTTTCTTTAATTTATTGAGACTGATCAGTATTTAGAATCTGCACTTAGGAGGCCTGGAGGGAAGAGAGACAAGGCATCATTCATGCCGTGACGCAGACATGCGTTTATGTGGGCAGAGAGGAGAGTGAACGGTGGCACCAAGAACTTGTGTGGGCAGGCGGTCAAAACTGCCCCCTCTGTGGCTGGCCCCGCCTTAGTTCCCACCCAGTGTGACCCAGGCACTTCCTTGTTATTTGTAGGGCCAGCATGCATAATGTTGATCATTCAAATGTCTAAAATACCCCTTTTAGGTGGTTGCAAATGAGATTTCATGGTGTAAGGTAAAGAAGTGCTATGAATAGAAAGAAATAGGAATAAGGTGACTCCTTTCTCCCCAAAACAAAACAAAACAAAACAAAACAAAACAGGCTTTTATTTCCTCCCCCAGTTCCAATCTCCCTTCTTATAACCATGCTTGTGTCCAGAAGAGTGAGGGTGAGGGGCCTCCAATCTTTCCCTAATTTCAGGAGAAATTTATAGTCCTGCAAACAACGGCAGTGTATTGATGTCCAGGATCTAAGATACTCAGTGTTCAGAGGTTTTGAAGTTGATTTGTTAGTATCAGTGCAAAATCCATAGTCAGAAATCCAGAGTAAAGTTTCACTCCTAAGGTTTGGGGACCAGATCTAAGGGATAAATATGGGATTTGTGTGACACTTTCCAGGAATTCCCCCTTGTGCAAAAGGAAAGGGATGTGTGAAAGGGATAAATTCCAGGAGACAGCTGTTTAGTACCTTTAGGACAGTCTGCTTCATTTGAGGATGATTTTTGTTTTTTAAGTGGTTTTGAAAGTAGGCAGAAGGAGAGGAAATCAGGCAAGCCTTAGGAACACGATATGAAAGCACGGGCCATTTGCTGCTACTATTTAAAGCACACCCGGCTCCCTGAGCCCTGCGAGATGTCAGTGGCACTTTGGAAACAGATGAAGAGTCTGTGGCTCAGCAACAGGACAGGATTTTTCAACGCACATGAGTGCGGCTAAGTGTGTGATAAGCGATGTGGTCTGGTGGAAACGCCCTCCACCTCCAGGGAGCGCCTCCTGGGGAGGCATTTGGTTTGGCTTCCAAACAACCAGATACATTGAAGACACCGAGTCGAGTAGTTTCATCAATCTCTGTCTTTGTACGTAGTACCTTCTCCTTTGCTTTGCAAAACTGTCACAGTCAGAGGACGTTAAAAGCAGTCACTGCAGCTTAAGGTATATTTTACACAGGTGGCTGTGTACGGGCCCTGTATGTGGGGCCACCTCTGGAGGGACACACCAGCGGTCAGTGACCTCCCCTGGGCCACCTCTCCTCCTGTGATTTTTGGAGGGTTGGAGTCCTGGCTGGAAATGGAAGCATTCGCCTTGGCCCCCCTGGGCCGAGCTCGCCCAGGTCAGAGGCTAAGCCTTTAAAAGCACCCGAGCAGCCAAACGTGTGGCTTTTTATTCAGGGCAAGCCCTAGTCTTCACACCTGGGAACGAGAAAAGGAAAATAGTGGTATAATTCCCAGTCCTGCACGTGGCTGTAGCTTTTGGAGTGGGATGATTTAAAACGATGACAAGACAAAGCTGAGCTTCGGTTTCAGCGAGGTTTGTAAGTGCGGCTTCTGAAGGGATTGCAGTGTTTGAGTGGACGATTGAGGGTCACGGTTTTGAACTCCGCACAATAAAAGGTGACACAGGTGCGTGTGGCTTCCAACATACAGAAAAGGTTAAAAAATATAGGAGGAAGGTTTCTTTCCAACGTGTGTTCTGTTTTACGTTTCGGAGCTCTCGCTTTTGGTGTACTTCAATGTGGGTTCAAATTCTGGCTCGGCCACTGACCCTAAATGACCTTTTAAAGTTACCTTTCCCGTTTCTTATCTGTGTAGTACTTTCCTGACAATCTTGTGAAGATTGAATGAAAGAATGCACAGTAGAACCGAACCTCTCCGGTGTTACATGGGTTGCACAGTAGCTGCTGATAATGTTACTATTTTTTATAAGAAAGCCCCATGCACTTGGAACTCGGCGGGGTTTGGCCTTGAATTTCTGCTCCTTAGATAACTGGCCCGTCCTCTGAGATCTTCGGTTTCTGCCTCTGTCAAATGGGGGTGTTAGGAGGGTTAAAAGGATGTAGAAAATGTGTGGTGCCTGGAACACAGTGGGCCCTGAGTGAGGATTGACCTGCATTGTTTTCAAAGCGAGCTGCAAAGCACACATGGCTTTGACTGTGGTTCTAAAGGGGGAAGTCTGCTCCATTTAGGAAAGACAGAATTAGGGACGACCGAATCTGGTTGTTCCAGGTCCATCTTCCAAGGATGGAGGAAAGGTCAGTGCTTCAGGGAACAGCCTTTTCAGCTGCCCTTGCTTTGCTAATGAGGCGGTGACGTCATGCAGGAAGGCTGGTTAACATGCAAGTGCGAGGAGACTTGCTGCAGTGGTCACCTTTAGAGAGCCGGGACTTCCCCTCCACAAGGTGCAGTCTCTGCCTAATGCTTTTTAAATTAAAGAGGAGACTGTGGGCAATCTCATAAAACAGCCAAGTACCAGGGCATAGAGAAAACGTGAGCATTAAGTAATTGTGCCTCAGCACGCTCATAGAATGTAAAAGTATTGGCCGAGCAAAATAAAATGCCATTCTCACTCTGGTTGTTGGAGATCTCAGAACCCCAGGATGGAGGGGATAATAGCGAGACGTGCAGCTTTGTGGTCACAGATGGAAGAGACCTGGGGCAAGGCCCGGTAGGGTTCAGATCTGCCCCAACGTGCCTGCGGGTGTGAATTTCTCATTAAGGTTTCCCCTTCTCCTGGCCTGGCCTGGTGGCACTCGCTGTCCCCGAGCCACCTGACTGGCTCTTTGTTGGGTCTGAGCAGAGCAGGTGTGCCCACCGGAGCACCCCAGCCTGGCCCTGGCGACTCTTCCTCCTTGGCTGTCAGTGTCTGGGTCCCGGAAACCATCCCAGGCTTACCCAGCCGCTGCTCCAGGGATGCAGAGCCGCCACCGCCAGCTCCCAGGCTCATCAGCACTCAGGGAGCCCTTGAAATGAGGTGAACAGAGAAAATATTGCCAGAATCTCGCTGCAGATTTCCCCCGGCCCTCTGATTACACACACTAAGTGCCGCTATCTGTGTAAATAACCTTTTCTTCCCCACCTCTCGCTCCCTCCCTGCCCCCCCACTCCCAGGCTCCGGGCTCTCCGGAGTGATAAATAGCCAGGCTACTGCTCAGCGTGCACCAACACCTGGGAATAATCATGCAAAAATAACAGTGAGAGACTGCCGCGCGTCTGTTCTTGACATTAACTTTCCTCAGTTTGACAGGCTGCCACCACCAGCTGTTAGACTTATGGGTCTTTTTTTCTTTTCTTTTTTTTTTCTTTCCACTGGAGATGGCTGCTTTCCTGCTTCCCTCTTTGGGGCTGTAATAGGCTACATCAGTGTCCCATCAAGATGACAGAAAAGGGCGTTGACAAAGGAACCATTGCTAAAACCATCCAGTGCTCTGTCCTCATCTTTTATTCCAGTTGTTCCTGTTATTTGACTACTAATTCCCCACTGATTTCTTCCTGGAACATGTGATGATTGCTACTTTAAGGTACCCTCCCCAGAAAGGTGTCTAGAATGGCCTCTCTTGAATTGTCTTTGGATGTAGCAAAGCCTAGCATTTGGCCTTGTAGGAGCAAAACACCTATTGATTACCTTTTAGTTCAGGTCTCAAGTATGTTTGTAATAATAATAGTAACCCTGACGACGGCAGTGCCTTTTATTTTATTACAGCTGCTCTGTACTGGGCCCTGAGCTAATGTTGTCTGGGTGACTTCACGTGGTAGTCACGTTAGCCAGGGGTTATTTCCATTTTACAAATGAGGCCACTGAGTTCCGCAGAGATGAAGGGACTCGCCTGAGTTTATGTCCCCAGAGGTGGAGCTAGGTTCCAGTTCAGAGATGGACCCTGCACCCCCTACTTGTTGCTGTTTGCCCTCGGACGGCCCCTTGGGTGCCTGTCTGCAGTTACAGCTGTATTTGTATGATCTGATTTGATTAGTGCCACTCTTGTTTTGTTAGCAGGCTGCACAGTGCCTGGCACAGGGCAGGTGTGTTGAAGTTATTTATTGGGTGGACATGTGACTGAGTGTAGGTGAATAAAAGGAGACTTTGTGAGGAGCCGTGTATGAAAAAGGGGTGCAGTGGGAGATGAGAGGGTGGGGCTTTTGTAGAAATGTAGGGCTCACCTGACCAGATGCCAGTTTATGAAAGGAGTGTTCCCCAAGCTGAGCTTTTCAGGGTTAAGCCCTTTTACTTACACATTTCACATGCTTTAACTGCACTTACCTATGCATTTGGAGGCGGTTAGAGATTTATATTAAACATAATAGGATATAGAAAGGAGCTTTGTGAGTTTGCGTGAAGAGTTAGGGAACTGCATTATTAGACAGGGTCATCCCCTCCCCCACAAACCACTGTTTCTGAGCTGAGTGCTATGCTGAGCCTTCACTTTACATGAATTATCTTATTGAGTCTTCACTGTGGCTGTATGTGACTAATGTTCTTACTCCCACTTCTTAGACCCAGAGTAGCCAGGTAGCTTGCTCAGGGTCTCACACAGCAAGAAATGACAGGGTCAGGATTTGAATCCAGTACATCCTGAGGCCCACTGCTACCATGTCCAAGCGTAAGCTGCCTCTTCACTTGAGGGAGTCCTTGTGAGAACTGTTGCTACCCTCTGTCTTAACTTCGTTAGCTGAAGAAATGATGGGTCAGTGTATAAGTGACCTGAGACATCAGGGTGCAGTGGAGTTGATCTTCTGTGGAAGGCAAAAATAACCATTCAAAACTCTCTAAAACCCTGCTTTCCATATGGTGCGTGTGGTTTTGTGTTAGCCACCGTGAGATACACAAGAGAACTGAAACCTTTTGGAGGAACATCTCCCACTGGGGGCGTTCACAGGCAGGAGTTGGCCACACTCTGCATTATTTCCCACCCACACCTGTTTTTGTTTTTTTTGTCTTCTGAGCGCCTGCTGTGAAGTTTCTCCTTGTAGGAGGCTGCGCTTTCAAGCTCACCTGGGCTGCCTCTGGGGATCACGTATTGCCCGGTACAGATAGGGGCCACCTTTTTCTCCGGAATCAGAAAGTTGGGCTACATGACCTTCTACCTAAAAGGTTGGCCTACCATGACATTCTTGGATTGTCTCAGGGGGAAAGCAGGGAGACAAACTCAGCTGCTGTGCCTGGCCGGGTCAGAGGGCTGAAGGGAGGCTAGGCCCTGTCAATTGATGTCACGAGGTACATGGGCCCAGCAAAGCATATTATTCAATGACGGTGTTAGGACAGTGTTCGGCAAACTGCTGCTCGTGAGCCACATGTGGCTCTTTGGCCCCTTGAGTTTTTTAGCAAAGGCCAGCTTAGAAGTACCCTACTTAAGTTAATAACAATGTACCTATCTGTATAGTTTAAAAAATTTGGCTCTCAAAAGAAATTTCAATCGTTGTACTGTTGATATTTGGCTCTGTTGACTAATGAGCCTGCTGACCACTGTGTTAGGAGATAATGGAAATTCAGGTATTTTCCTAATTTTTTGTATTGGCAAAAATAAAAATAAAAAAATAATTGGAAGGTTTTTAAAAGTAGCAAACCTACCAAATGAAACATCTCTGGGATGGCTGTAATTCCCTACCCCCTCTCCCACGGTGACCTCCGGGGAAGCAGGACCCCCAGCAGACCATGTGGGTGGTCTTTGTTCTTTACGCCAACTCCTGAAACCCCAATGGAGAAAAGTTCTCCTTTCCCCTCTCACTGGTCAGTGATCCTGAGATCACCTATGAGAATGGCAATTTTGAGCTACTGTGAGGAAGCCAGTGCAGTGGGAAAACTAAGAGAGAAATTCACTTGTGTAACAAAGAGTCGAATCTTTAAAACTCTGTTACCTATTATGTTTTCCTATCAAGTTAAAGGGTTTTAGGCTGTTAGCACATTGGGGGACTGTTTAGGGTTAGGTTAGCTTCATATTTATAGTCAAACTCTCTGAACCTTAGCTTTCTCGTTGTGAAACATGAGGGGACAGGGCTCCAATGTCCCTTCTGTGAACGTCATGAACTAAACCTTTTCATTGTTTTTGGATTGTGTTGATGGAAATAAACACAGTTAACTTGCTAGAAGGCCCAGGATACCTCGGTATCTTCCCACAAACCATCTAGATCACATGTGTCAAACACAAGGCCCGCGGGCCAAATCTAGCCCGCCAGGCCTTGCAATGTGGCCCTCACCGCGCTGTCATCACTGCACTCCACTGTCAGTTTATGACATTGTCAGTTTATGACTGTTCAGTAAACCATTCGGCCTGAGATTTAGGCTGTATTTTAGATTTTGGCCCCTTCTCTGATTGAGTTCGACACCCCTAATCTAGATGCTTTAGAAATTTGCTCTCTGGAATTGTATACAAATCCCAAATAGTGATGGGTAATCGCATTTGAGTGTGCATCCAAATGTAGTCAGAAGCTGAGTTATATGGATGTAAGGACTTATTCTAGAAATTGCTATGATAGGATTTGTCATCAATATTAGAAGGCCAAGGAACACATTTTCCAGTTGAGGAAAATGGACTCCATTGAGGTTAACTGATTCTCCAAAATCACGAGCTTAGTGAGTGTCAGAGTTGGGGCCCAAATCCTAGTGCTAACACAGCCTGCCTCTGTAGCCTCAGAGTGCACAGTGTCCCGTTGTGTCTGATCAGAGACTTGATGCTCTCCAAGACTCCTGACCTCTCTGTTTTATTTCATTTTCTTGTTTATCCAATTGAAGCTACATTTGTTTCTCTTGAAATTAATGAGCCTGTCAATCAAGTGATACAAAGAATACTTTGAGAATATTGTTCCACTTAGTCTTTTCAGTTTATATGTATAGCATTAAATTACAGCCAATTTACAACTAACTATAGAAATTTACATTTTGTTGGAAACATTGGGGGGGGAAAGTGCAGTAACTAGTTTATAAGTTTCCTTGCTCGCTTTTTTTTTTTTTTTTTATTCTAGAAAGCTCTTCCAATCACACAATCTTTCAGTCATAATAAAGACTACAAGGAAGCATTGATTCCCCTCACCTTTAAATTTCCTTCCCCAGAACCTTTCTTCATTTGTCAGCTGGGTTTTAAAATAGGAACTATCAGTGTGAACTTTGATCCACATTAAGCTGCATTTACACGAAAGCATAAATCACCAGATCTGGGGCTCAGGGCCGTTAAATGCTTTTCTTTCTTGGGCTCTGTGATCAAGAATGAAGAACAATAAAAGGCATGGGGCAAAAGAAGTTTTATGGCAGCTTTGAGAGCAGGAAATTAAGTTTCTTTAACATGCAGTTGGATGAAGGGCTGCTCTATTGCATCTTGGATCACTCAGGCAAGTGAACGTCATTTTATCATGTTAGTGAAATGCAAACTGTAGAAATAGCTCACACAGTTATATGAACAAGGAGGCCACACAGATGACTGCTTCAGCTGTTGAACTGGGGAGCACACTTCCTCATGTGACTTATCTTGAAATGCACTCTTGTTGTGTTTTTTTTAAAACAACAAAGACTATATAATAGTATGTCTGTAGCCAAGTGTCGATTACAAAGGCTAACTTGGAATATATGTACAACAGACAAACCTGGCATTTTACCAGAACAGTCATCCATGTGTCTTGTTAGACATACAGTTTTCTAGCTCAGCTGATAAAACATGCAAGGTGTTGTTCCTGATATGTAGAGGGTGTCTGTGTGCAACGTGAGGACATAGGGGACCTGAAGTCCTGGTGCAGACATGCTTTTTGCATGTGGCTCTTTCACATTTGATAACCTATCAGCAAGGCCAAAGCTATTGTGTAGCAATCATAATAGTGGCTAAAATGTGGCCAATGAATGGATGAGATGGTTGGTGACCTACCTATTTAATATGTGCATAGCCTTTGGTTTCATTTTGGCCAGATGCCTACACTTTCTGAGGTGAAGAGCTCCTTTACTGTTCTCAGGATAGGGGTGCGCAATAGTGCTGGTATCACAAGGTCTGTGCTGGCTGTGTTTCATTTTTTGGATTAAAGAGACAGGACTGCAGAGTCTCCATTGAATTCATCAGGGATCTGTCTTTAAAAGTTCAACCACTAAAGGACTTGTGCTTTGAAGAAACTGAAATTCTGTTGCTGTTGGCCACATCCATTTATTTCTCCGCTTATGTGAATTCTTCTGAACTTTGCAGTAGAACACTTAATTAGGAGTTGATGCTTAATAAATACGTGCTAATAATATCCAGTTTATGTGTTTCAGTGTGTATATAATCAAGTTTATGTATTTTATGGATTTGACAGAGTACGTTAATGTATTTTAGTGGTGACTTTAATTCATTATGATTTATAAAGTACTTTGAAAACAATTTTAGTCCATTTCCTCTGCTTAGATGACCAATGAGGCATATATGGTGGTTATTGGAGTTTCTCCTTTGGAAAATACTGTCATTTTGAAAATAAGATTTTATTACAAGTGGTAAATAGTCCTAATTTTGCAAAGCATATTTTATTCACGTCTACTGAGGCTCAAGTTTGCCTGCTGGTGAATTCAGAAGGACGTGAAAGCCTGGCTAATCTTCAGGAAACTGGAGCTCTGATAGTTGCTTTCTTTGGCACGGAAAAAGAAAATGCTCACTTTTATTCTGCTTTATGTTTTGGCACCATTAAAACGCTCAGAGCGTATTTCAATTGCAAACGGAATTTGGAAGGGTGATGTATTCTAGAAGGGATGTAAACAGATTGCATTGAAAAGAACTCACAGCAAGCAGCACCACTGCAGTAAGCCTGTCTGTCTTTCAGGTTGACCCCCTGTTTACAGTGCCAGCGCCTCCACCGCCGATTTCCAGCAGTCTCACGCCTCAGATTCTGCCCTCCTACTTTTCCCCGGCTGCATCCAACATTGCAGCCCCGGCCGAACAGCTTTTGGTGCGGACTCGTTCCGTGGGGGTCAATACCTGTGACGTTGGAGTAGTGACGGAGCCCGAGTGTCTCGGGCCCTGTGAACCTGGGACCAGTGTGAATTTGGAAGGGATCGTGTGGCACGAAACTGAAGAAGGTAAATGCAATTATTTTTCTATATTTCCTTGTGCCCGCTTCCCTGTGATGTGTTTTTGTCCAACTGGAAGGGGAATTTGCTTTGTGGTATTCAGAGAGGAAAGAAAAGTGGTTTTTATGCTCTTTGGATTTTTGTTGAAATAACTGTTTGTCTTTTTGTTCATGACTGCTTTTGCTTTCAGAATGACTCAGGTGTCCCTGCAAGTGGTTTTTCACTGTCAGTGCTAACAGGAAGGCCTGTGAGAAGCAGGGCGAGGGTGACCCTTTCCCCTAAGAGGTATCATGGAAATGAGAAAGTGACGTAGCTCCCGGCTTCCTTTTCTTCTCCGTGTGCCAACTGCTCTGTTCGTCTGATGTGGTGTCTTCTTTGTTGTTGAGGCTTATGTTTACCTTCTGAACTGAGCCAGGGTTCTTGCATTTAGCGGAGGCCCTCACGGATTGTGGCTCTAGCTGGTGGGTGCTCAGGGCTGGTGAAGCCAAGGTCACAGGCTTAGGCCCCAGGGGAGCTAAGATGGAGACCACAGCACCTTCTCTACCCCTTAAGTCAGCAGGCTGTCTGGTAAATGCAGTCCATGAGTCACAGTGAGGTGCAAGAGAAATGGATCAAGATTAACCTATCACTGCTCCTGGAAACACAGATCAGACTCGCGCCATTCTGATAGTGGATCCAGACCCTGGTTGCCATGTCTGCAGCACACGAGCATCCAGTACAGCAGGTTTCAGATGGCCTGTGTCATTAGTAGAGGCCAACAGATCATGGAAAACTAGAGAGAGCTGAACTGCTCCTTTGGGACACGGCAGAATAGGAAAGGTAAGGAAGAAACATGCCAGACTGTACCAGGAGAACAGAGGAAAAGGAAGACATTGGGCAAACTTTTTCCCTTTAAACTAGACTGGTCAACGATAAGGGAGGTGACTGTTGTCATTATCATGATCTTTGGGAGAAGGGAAAGGACAATGATGAGGGTAATAAGAAGGGTCTGAGACTCAAAAATCGTCATTTAGGTTCTTCTACAACAGAGTGAAAAATTGAGGGCTGAAAACTTAAAGGGAAGAAAATAAAATATATGCAAAAAAGGCCGAGTGGATGGGAAAAGGGACTATCTTGGGAGCAATTGTTGGGAAAGAAGTAGTTGAGAGAATAATTAATATTACAAACTGGAGAATGAAAAGAGAGAATAAAAATAAAGAAAATCAGGTGACAGATGTAAACAATTATCTGAAGGCAGAAAATAGCTTAAGCTGTTTTAAGATAGAAAAACAAATTCTTAGAAAAGTCTGTGAATTCTACATATTACATTAAATATACTCTTTAGGATAGATTTCATAATTAGATAAAACATTTGTAGATAGCGTCAGTAAGGAATAATAAAGATTTAATTATCTAAGAAGGAACCAGAGACGGGAATGGAAGCAGTGGATGTGAGGAGTTCTCTGTTTGCTCACATGGAAGTGATAGTTAAAATTTGCTTTTGGCTTTAAAATATTGGGGGTTTGGGAGACTCCTCCTCCTCTGTACTTTTAACTGGGGAGCCATTCAAAACATTAGGAGGGATTGATATAAGAGGAGCGGGAATTAAAATTTCCCCAGCCCTCTGGCCTGTTCAGATCCCATCCAGTGTGAGGGTTTCCAGGTGAGGCACAAGCTTCTCTCCTTGCCTCTCGTTAGGCTGTGTGAATAGTTCACCCCCCTTAGATTTTCCCTGGAGCGGAAGTGACATCCAAGGGCTTCAAACTGGTACGCTGGTGTGAAATGTATAGAAGAGGTCTTAAGGCACAACAGGTCACAGTTCATTAGTGTAAGTGCTGATTTTTCAGGAACAGAAAAAAGATTTGGAAAGAGTAAGGGCTATACATTTCTGTAAACTTGAAAGGAAGATTCTCTTGTACTTGGATAATTTACTCATTGGGGTGAAGCTTTGTCTTCCCCTTCTTAGCTGTGACTTAGCGCTTGTCGTTATTTTATTTATTCCGGCGTGAGCCAGGATTGAATTCTTGCCGTGTGACCTCCCTGGGTGGTAGATGTTGTAAAATTAGCCACAGACTTTCTGTAACAGCTGTAAGGCTTGGGTTATTTTCCACTTTGCTTAGAAGTCTGCTGGGTTTTGACTTTTAACCTTAGCGTCTAATAAAAGATGGGATTGTTTAGAAAAAAAATATGCATTTAAAAACTTGATAAAGTTGATCTGGAATTCTAGATCCTCGGCGCATGAGCTTAAAGAGCTTTACAGTATTAGTATCCAGCATCATCATTATTGCTGCTATGTGGCCTCTCCATTTCATCCTCTTCTGAAAAATTCAGTCTCCTGAGTCCGATAGACCTGCATTGTATGCTGTGATCCCTCCCTCCCTTCGATGTCTTTCCACTCACACGGAAGCCTGATGGCTGGGAAGCTTTTCACACACAGTCATGGGCCTGTGGGCCGCTCCAGCCTTATCTTCCCTGCTTCACATTTTCCAGGATTTGGGATGTATGGATGTTCACTGTGGTGACAACAGGAGCTGGAGCTGTTAATAGAGTCATTCTTGCCGAATAAACTAAACTTCTGATCTCCATAGACGTTAAGAACAAATCTCAATAAAGGCCTAGGTCCGAAAATGTGTGTTTAATGTGAAACCATTTCCAAGAGCATTCCATTTGCATTTCCCCCTCAGGACAGCGTGTTTAAGGCTCTTGTACCGATTTAAAAATTAAACCCACTTGACTCTTAATTTTTCCCTTTTGGGAAGGACAAAGAACGAAACAGAACAAACACATGTGGAGGGCCGAAGGAGCTGGGTTTGGGGAGCAGGGGAGGAGAAAGTGAGCCACATAGTTTTCTAGCATAAGCTTCATGAACAAAGAGCAAGGGGAGCAGTTATAAAACTGTCAGTAGCCTTTGACTAATGTCCTGTAGATTGAGTTGAATAAAATCTCTTTTCTGGTGTTTTCATTTGGAGGGTATTGTATAGCGGAGTGTTTTTCACAAACCCAATTTATGTGCATCCATGCGTGTGTGAAGGTTGTATATGTGTGTGTGTTTCAAGATCCTAGAAATTTGGAGAGCTCCTCTCTGCAGTCTTCGGGGGGACATTGAGTGTCCTTGTGATTTCTTTGGATAGTGCTGGGAACTGCAAGGCTGGAATGTGAAATCCCCGCTAAAGACCTAACCTTTCCTTGTGCTGGCAGTTCCTCGTTTGAGGGAGGATACTTTTAGTCACAGACTTTCCCCTTCGTGGTCCTGCCAGCGCATGGAGTCTGGTTGCTGAGAACTAAACTGTGCTCAGGAATAAAGCGTTCCCGAGCAGCTTCCTCTGGAAATGATTAGTGCGTTTCAGATCATACTTAATAGGAGAGAAAAACTATTACTGCGTTTGGATGTTTAGTTATTCTACTCTGATCTTTCTACTTTAAGGTGCATGCATAGGAGCAATGATGTATTGTGCGAAATTACTCACAGATGTTGGAAAGAATTTCCTTAGCATTTCATTCCTGACATTTGGGACACACATGCCTATGTATAGTTATTTGTTTGAAAATTTGCTCTTTTTTTTTTTTTTTTTTTTTTTTTGCGGGGGAGAGGGGTAAAACAAAACAGACAAAACATGGAGTATATAGCAATGTGTGTAAACACATATGTGTTGAACTTGGCTTTTAGCTCTTGTGAATGTATTTTCCCTTTGATTTTTATTGAATTATTTTTCTTATTGGGCTTATTTGTGTTTTGTTTTGTTTTTCCTACCAAGAACATACGTGGTGTGGTGGTGTCCATATTCTCTGTCACCCCCATCCCTTTCACTCTCCTATTGGTTAAGCAAAGCCACTGAAGAAAAGGAAGCAAGAGAAAGAAAACTGGTATTTGCCAATGACAACCTTTTAAACATCTATAAGTTACAGGATGGTGGTTCTCAGCTCTGGGCCTGTGAAGCACCTGGAGAGCTATCATTTTTTATTTGTTATTAAAAATATTTATTTTTGAAAATATCACATATATCCCCCCTTTTCCCCTTCATTGACATTTTCTAGCCCATCCCTGCCCCCTACCCTAGGCCTTCACCACCCCATGGTCTGTGTCCATGGGTTATGCATATATACATACAAGTTCTTTGATTGATCTCTTTCCATCCACGTGTGTGTGTCCGCCCCCTCCCCCCCCCCCCCCCCCAATTCTTCCCTCTGAAGTTCGATAGTCTGTGTTCCGTGCTTCTCTGTCTCTGGGTTTTTGTTCATCAGTTTATTTTGTTCATTAGATTCCACATATGAGTGAGCTCATTTGATACTTACTTTTCTCTGACTGGCTTATTTTGCTTAGTCACCTGGAGAGTTTTTAGAACACACTGGTGCCCAGGCACCACCTCCAGGCACTTCGTGGGCCCTGCTTGGCTGTGTGTTCCCCTGACATTGGTGTGTTGTTTCAAAGCTCCCCTGGGGATTCTAATGTGTAAACAAGTTGAGAACCACTGCCTCCAGTGAGAGAATGGATATCCTGGTCCTTTGCAAGCCCTTTAAGGAATTACATGTGTTATTGCCTCATTTTCTTGGGTATGCAATGGAGAGAGACACCTTCCTACTTAACCTCACAAGTAGGAAGGTGTCTCTCAGGATGCTGTAGTGTGGCAGGTGAGCATAGTTCTTCAATCACAGTGCTGATGAGAAAGAGGGTCCAGCTTTGATCCTGAACGTGAACTGCACACAGAGGGTTGGGGGCTTAATGAGCAACTAACTGGTACCACTCGTCCTAATGAATCACTGTGGTCAGGTGGACCTCCATGTTTGCTTCTGCAGTGAGCCATTCCCAGTTTTTGTGTGGTTTCTGTCGAATTATTTTTGAAATAGTTGAGAAACCCAGGGTACTAAAGAAGTTAATGAGGTGGCAAATAAAGGATTGCATTTGGAGAATCACTGGGGGTTTTCAGAGGGAACAACTTGTGATAGTCTGTGGTTTTTTGAGATGTAACACCTGGTGTGAGAAGAGGAATGCTTATTTCAGTGAGGCCCTTCCCCTGATGTGCTGCGTGTTTTCCAAGGAAAGAGAAGTGATCTTGGGGATTAATGTGTTAAAGGGAATTAACTGGAGAAGTAAATGATGCTCTTTAAACCACCAGAGATGTTCTTAAATTCTTTTGCTTCTCCTGCATCTCAAAGTCATAAAGAGGATAAGTGTTTAAATGTGCAGTATAGGGGGTTTCAGGCTAATACATTAACTGGCAAATGATTCTCTGTAATTAATAACAGATCTAACATATGGTATTGTATTCCTGTTCTGGAGTATTTACCCGCCAACCTTATTACTGACAATAGAACATTCCTTTTCAAATTTTGATTTGAGGAGAGATGAAATATTAATCCAGGCATACTTGGTATTTTTAGTAACTGAGCTTAGAGTTGTTGCAAGACTCTACCAAGTGAAATATTACAACTTATTGAAGTGTTTCCCAGTGACTCACAAAAGGGGGGTAAGATGCCCACTTTTGCTTCTGTGTTTCATTCCCTGCCACACCAGGGATGACTGTAACAGGCAGTCAGGGCAGTGGATTGGAGTTCCCTGTCAGGACTGTGCTCAATGGGGAGGAATCAGCCCCTGTGTGTAAGCATGGCACGTTGTTTAATCAACATGGACTCCTGGAGGTTTTGAGGGGCTGAGAGAACCAGTAGTTAGTGCCACTCTGTCTACTAGCCACGAACTTTGTCCTCAGCCTCCCGGCCATCTTGCAGTGGTGGGTTGCCAATGAAAGTGTGGATGGTTTCTGGTTTATCACCACTGGTGGCAGAGCACCTCTAAGGATGCACCTTCCAAACTGCACAAGGGCTGGCCATTTTCACATGCAAAGGGCAATCCACATAGAAAATGAAATGGTGTAGTTGCTTCGTTACTTAACACCTCATGTCACTGCCAGAATATACACACAAATGTCACAAAAGAACAAATGTTTGGTCTAAAAACATTAAGCTGAATCCTACCTAATAGTAGCTTATTTTTCTTTTGGAATTTTTTTTTAATCTTTATTGTTCCTCTCCCCACCCCCTCAATAGCTCCCCTCCATCCAGTTCCCACCCCACCCCATCCTATGCCCTTAACCCTCCCCCCCGCCACTGTCCTCAGCCATAGGTATATGATATTTGTCCAGTCTCTTCTCATACCCCCCCACCCCTTTCCCCCTGAGGATTGTCAGTCCACTCTCTTTCTATGCCCCTGATTCTATTATATTCACCAGATTATTCTGCTCATCAGATTTTTTATTCACTTGATTTTTAGATTCATTGTTGATAGATATGTATTTGTTGTACATAATTTTTATTTTTACCTTTTTCTTCTTCCTCTTCTTACAGAATACCTTTCAGCATTTCATATAATTCTGGTTTGGTGGCGATGAACTCCTTTAGTTTTTTCTTATCTGTGAAGCTCTTTATCTGACCTTCAATTCTGAATGATAGCTTTTGCTGGGTAGAGTAATCTTGGATGTAGGGTTTTGCTATTCATCACTTTGAATATTTCTTGACCCTCCCTTCTGCGCGCCCCCCCCCCCCCCCCGCCAGTTACCTGAGGTAGACACTCTTGGTGCACCCCTTTGTGAGCTTTGTGCACAGTCTTGTGGTAGTTAAGCATTGATTGTTGTTGGTATCACTGGAAGGAATTAACCTCCAGGCCAATTGGCTGTGAGGATCAGCTGTGTCTACGCTGGAAGAACTTCTGTGCTGGAGACACCCTTATGAGACAAGACTTGCTTCAGTGGGGCTTTGGTGCTCAGTGAGTCTGCCTGCTGAGTGTGTCCCTTCTAGATCTGAGGAATTGTAATCTGGATGGTCCTACTCTGACCCCTGGGTACATTGGCTCTTGGATTTCCAAGGTGGTGCTAATTTAGCCTCTGCCTGAGGCCACCCAGCAGGAGCTACAGAGAGATCTGCAGATTCCTCTTCTTTGTTTGGGGCTTGGAGGTGCCCACATGAGGCCCAGCTGTGAAGCAATGCAAGCTGCTGTGGGGCCTTGGGCCTTCTTTTGGATGTTCTGGGTCTCTCTGACTCATCTACAGTTTGATAGGTAAGTTTAGATTTCACAGGACTAGGTCATTCATATGTAAAAGCCTCTGTGAACATCTTGGATGGGGCGGAGTCTCAGGGCAGAGCAAACAGCAATGGCTTCCCATCAGCTCTGCCCTAAGAGGCCTCTGGGTCTTGGTGTCTTGCAGTAATTGCTGCAAGCACCTTTGAGAGAAAACTGCCCTCGCATTCTGCCAGCTGCCAGACAGTCCATTTTCTCCCGATATGAGTCTGGGTCCCCAGAGTTTCTCCCAGAACTGGAGTTCAAAGCAGTCGGGAGCCTTTAGCTTCCTCCAGCTTGAAAAAGCCAGCTACATACTCAGTTGCCAGCCCTCTCTGCATACCTCTACTTTTACTTCCACAGCTCCTCTGAGTCTCAGTGTGCTTTTCTCTTTTCTCCTAGTTGTAGAATTTCCACTTAGCTTTCCTGTGGTTCTGGATGATGTCCGTTTTGTCTTTTAGTTGTAGTTTTGAAGTTGTTGTGCGAGGCAACAAGTTCAGGTGTTTACCTATGCCGTCATCTTGGTTGCTTCAGTTGCTTTTTTTTTCAAATTGATAGGAGGTGAAGTGCCTGTCCATGTGTACATTGGTGAAACATTTTTTTAAAAATAAAAATAAAATTGGTTTATGATATATGTTCTAAATACCTATAAAACATACCAGGTAAGTATTTTCTTTTTTAAGATTACTGAAACTAATGTTACTAGCTTCACAGAAAAATCAGAAAATAAAACTGGAGGATGGGTATTTACATAGTGGACACTCAAGGATTTGCTGAATGAAGGAGAGAGCGAGGAGGGGGAAGAGAGGGCTTGTCCATGATATTGTCCTGTATTTTTTTTTAAAAGATACTTTTATTGATTTCAGAGAGGAAGGGAGAGGGAGAGAAAGAGAAAAACATCAATGATGAGAGAATCATTGATTGTCTGCTTCCTGTATGCTCCCTACTGGGGATTGAACCCGCAACCCAGGCATGTGCTCTTGACCGGAATCGAACCTAGGACCCTTCAGTCTGCAGGCTGACACTCCGTCCACCAAGCCAAACTGGCTAGGGCTTGTTCTGGATTTTGCTTGGCTCTCAGTCCAGACTGTTTCATGTTTTCCTGATGAGGTCATTTGGCCAACATTTGGATATGACGAGTGAATGTGGGTTTTGCTGGAAAACAAAACCATGGACAGTCACTTCACCTCCTGTCAATTTGAAAAATAAGCTACTATTAGGTACAATTCAGCTTAATGTTGTAAGACCAAACATTTGTTCTTTTGTGTTATTTGTGAGTGTATTTTGGCAGTGACGTAAGGTGTTAAGTATTGAAGCACTAAGTTTTAAACTCATGGTGTAAAGGTGTTTTGTTACCCCTTTTGTTGGTTGATATTATAGCTAAACTTATTCTTATATGTAAATACAGAATGTAAGACATTTGAAAACCAAACTTTTCTTCAGACTTAAGTATACTAAATGATTTAAGAAGTTGTCACATTATATTTCTATGTGTGGTATTGTCTTGTTTTCTTTTTTTATCTTTTCCCTGTAAAGGAATTGATTAGAAAATATTGAAAGAGTTGTAATATACTTTGACTTTGAAATGAAGATATATTTCCTAATTACAAAATACAGATGGTCCTATTTTTTGCAAAGAATAGCTGTTTGCTCACCTGGGCATACTGATTGAAGTATTTCATTGACTTTCTAAAAATACGATTTTTATAGCAGATTTATTGAGATATAGTTCACACAACATATAACCACCAATTTAAATCCTACAATTCAGTAGTTTCTTTCTTTTTTTTTTTAAATATATATTTTATTGATTTTTTACAGAGAGGAAGGGAGAGAGATAGAGAGCTAGAAACGTCGATGAGAGAGTAACATCGACCAGCTGCCTCTTGCACACCCCCTACCGGGGATGTGCCCACAACCAAGGTACATGCCCTTGACTGGAATCGAACCTGGGACCTTTCAGTCCGCAGACCGATGCTCTACCACTGAGCCAAACCAGTTTCTGCATCAGTAGTTTCTTAATGTATTCAGAGTTAGGCAGCCATCACCATAATTAACTTTAGAACGTTTTCATTAACCCAGAAAAAACCCTGTACTCATTAGCAGTCACTGCCACAAAGCCCCAACCAGACACTGCCAAAAACCCCAACCCCCCTTTAATTGATTTTTACATATTTATCCTTACTTGATTCTTCACTGTTTTATATGTAGTCATGTATATTTCAAAAGAAATGATTAATTTGCTGAGCACTTACTTTGTGCTGGGCATTGTGCTGGGTTTGCTTGCCAAGGAACGATTGCCCTACTCCCAGAACAAAACCCAGTTACCATATTACCATCTATATTTTACTGAGGAAGATACACCTGTGCAAGGCAGGCAGCACACCTGATGGTGAATTTGAGTCAATATTCTGAATTTCTATCTGTCACCACTCAAAAGTTCTTGTGTACATCACAAATGGAAAGTGTGAGTTTTTCTTTTTAATACAGAATGATAGGAAATTCTTTCCGGTTCTAGCATCTGATTTTGGCAGGAGTAATTGAGTCAGCCAGAGCTGGGTTGATGTATACAAACCCTCCCTTTCAGCCCACTCTCCTGTATGCGTTCCAAGTGCACAAATTCCATCTGTTTTGCTCGATTTGGATCCCCAGCACCTGGCACAGAGTTAGGGGTGCCATACATATTTGTTGAATGTTGAATAAATTCATGGGACAAAGTGATATAGTTTTATACCTGTTTAAGTTTGAGTAGCGTAGCTTTCTAGTGAAGAATATGTTGTTTTAAAATTCAGTTTGGCCTAGACAATCTGGAAAATATAGTTCTAGAAATCTACTTTGTCATTGATTTTTTTTTAAAGCCATTATAAAATCTGATTTATTATATTTCAGCTTCCAACTTTGCTATTATTAGCTCAGTCTCTACACAAAAGGAGAAATAAAATATTTGGTATGCTCTTTTTTCTTTAGTCATTTATATCTTCAATATGGTTTTTATTTGCTGATTAAAAAAAAAAGAATATGTGGTCATTTTAGGACATTTTGGGATTGAAAAAAACCCAAGTAGAAGAAAAAAAAAATCTGTCATCTCTGAATAGGCAGCCACTTTAATTTGTAAATTTACTTCTTTCTCTGTTTTCTTTTTTTAATATATATATTTTAATGTACTTGAGGTCATTTTGTAGATTCACTTTTGAATATTGCTTTCTTTTTAAATCTTAACATTAAGCATAAGCATTTTTGATGTTTAAAACATGCTCTTTAAGATAAGACCATTGATAAATACTCTGTGGAATAGATACAAAATTTAATTAATGATGGATATTTACATTGTCTTCAACTTTTTAGATACATACAACCACTACATAGTCTATCTTTGTGCATGAAGTTTGTGTGGTGCTTTGTGAATTTTCTATTATTATAATAAGTTTAGTTTTCAAGGAGTCAAAGGACACATTTTTTTTAAATTTAAATTCTTTATTGTTTAAAGTGTTACATATGTCTCTTTTTCCCCCCATTGACCTCTCTCCGGCCCCTCCCACCTCCCAGCATATGCCCTCACCCTCCTAGTGTCTGTGTCCATTGGTTATGCTCATATGCATGCATACAAGTCCTTTCTCACCACCCCCTTTCCCCTGCCTTCCCTCTGAGGTTTGATGATCTGCTCCATGAGTTTTTATTTCTGGATCTATATTTGTTCATCAGTTTATATTGTCATTATATTCCACAAATGAGATCATGTGATATTTATCTTCCTTCAACTGAATTTCACTTAGCATAATGCTCTTCAAGTCCATCCATGCTGTTTCAAATGGTAAGAGTCCTTTATTTTTTGCAGCAGTGTAGTATTCCATTGTGTAGATGTACCACGATTTTTTTATCCACTCATCTGCTGATGGGCACTTAGGCTGTTTCCAAATCTTAGCTATTATAAATTGTGCTGCTATGAACATAGAGGTGCATATGTCCTTTCTGATTGATGTTAACACACCAATGTTAAGTACAATGTTAAGTATGATGTTAAGTACATACTGCTTAACTGCTTTCCCAAAAGGTTGCGCCAGTTTTCACTGTCCTGGGTGAGAAAGCTCTTCTCACTTAGTCTTCCTGACTGGGGAGGTTGTAAGTCAGATGCAGAGCTTTCAATGCCCGATGCCCATAGCCAAGGTGCTACCCTAGATAGAATGGGAATGAGACTTTCCCCTTGGGGCAGAAATCAGAATGGTTCATCCAGAGAAAACAAGTGTGTAAGCAGAGTCCTTGAGAGAGCATGTGGCTGGGCTCTGCCCTGGTGACAGGCTTTGCTCTGGATCATAGAAAAGTTTAGATTCCACTTTTGCTTGTGTCTAGAATGACATTTTATAGCCCTCCCGCCCCCAAAGTGTAAGAAGTTAAAAGGAACTTTTAGTTATGAGGAATTCAAACACCCAGCCGAGGAAATCCTATTTAATAAAAGATTTATATGCAGATTGACATCACTCCAACACACAAGCTGGCTGCCCCATGTGGTCAAAGATCCTGCCCCCATGTGGACACAAGATGACCACCACAAGATGGCCTGCAAGAGAGGGCAGTTGGAGGCGCTCAACCCTGCAGGGGAGGGCAGTTAGGGGTGACCAGATCGGCAGAGGAGGGAAGTTGTTGGCAAAGAGGCTGGCAGGGGAGCAGTTAGGCATCAATCAGGCTGGCAGAGGAGTGGTTAGGGGGTGATCAGGCTGGCAGGGGAACAGTTAGACATCAATCAGGCTGGCATGGGAGTGATTAGGGGGTGATCAGGCTGGCAGGCAGAAGCAGTTAGGGGCAATCAGGAAGGCAGGCAGGCGAGCAGTTGGGAGCCAGCAGTCCTAGATTGTGAGAGGGATGTCTGACTGCCCGTTTAGGCCCAATCCTGGCAGTCAGACATCCCTCAAGGGGTCCAAGATTGGAGAGGGTGCAGGCTGGGCTGAGGGACACGCCCCTCCATGCACAAATTTTGTGCACCAGGCCTCTAGTTTGTAATAAGCATCTATTCTGAAATGAGAGGAGTCTAAACCACTCATGTTTATCTCTGCAACCATCTTTCTTTTGGGTTCTCCTCCTTTAAAATAAGGATGGACGAAAGCTAGAACCTTTATAGACAACCATTGTGCCTCATGACTTGTTAATATGTGTAATTTGTCACTTGATGTACTTGTACTCAAGCAGCCTCTTCCCAGGCAACCACATCCCCACATTGACCCCCACCCCAATTGCCTCTTCCCAAGGCTTCTTCCATGTGTAGCTGCCAAAGGAGGAACTATCCATGTAGTTTTAAAAGGTAATATCTACCAAGCATTCCCATATGTACCCTTCCCAGCCCTTATGCTCTCAAATAAGATTGGCTATTATTTCCCTGCAAAAGGAAAATAAGCTATAAAGCGGGAGAAGGCATATCACAGGTTGCAAAAAGCCATTCTCAGCAAAGTGAGTTGGAGGAATTTGGCTCATGGGCACAATTGCAGGGTATCTAGCCAAGTCTGATGTAACACCACCAGGAGACCCAAAAGAGGTCAGATAAAGAGTGATGTGTGAGGTAGGCAAGACCCTTGTTGCTCATTTGATCATTAATTGCTTATAACTGAGTAGGAAATGGAGCAACCATATACACACCACACCCATATGTGTTTATTTCATCATTAAGCTGTATTTGAGACACTTCCACAATATTTCAGTCCATGGGCGCTAGAGATGTGGCTGTTTCCTTTACGTGACGCAGTTGGTGTGTCTGAGCATTTAGACACTTTGCCTGGGAATCTTTATATTGCTCTGCCAACACCATCTAATTAGCATCGGCTCATTTAAGTGGTGGATACCTGTAACTTGCCCCAGTGCGATGATGGAGAAACAGGTCCAGACAGTCTCAATAAAATGGCTGTGTGTCCTTTCTGGACTTCTGGTTTCTGCCTAAGATGATCAGCTTTCCTATTTTTAAGCCTGTGCTTCTTTATGGCTGTTGTGTGTGTATGAATATAACCAGTTATTTAAAAAATATGCTAACAGGCAAATAAACATTGGCTTGTCAGTTTGAGGTTTTGGCTGAAACGTGGAAACTTAATTCGGCTTATAGAGTGAAATGTTTTTTAAATTTAATACTCACCAAATATTTTTACCAAAAATACCCCAAATGTCGTTCTCAAGTACGTATTTCATAATAAAGAAAAAAACAGTGGCCTGGGCCTCTGAGGCGGTGCCCGGGTCCCTCTGGCTCAGTGGGCAGCTGGGGCCTGCCAGCTCTCCCGGGACCCCAAGTACATCTGCACAGTTTGCCTGTTGTCAAGTAGGTGTCTCCTTGATACCCACGTTGACAGACAAGCTTTGGAAGCAGGTCAGGTTAAAAGAGCTGACTGAGAACATTACTGTGTCTTATTTCGCTGGAGTAGCAGCACAGGCCAGCTTGTTTAAAGAGGACCCACAAAGACCTCTTTCCACCACCTCCCTCAGCTTGGGGAGAAGACCTAAAAGCCAGCCAGCTCCAGACAGTGCCCACAGGGAGCCGCTTCTTTGCAGCACCTTGAGCGTACACACATAAAATTATTTCTTTTCCAAACAAACACGTAGGGGGGTGGATACTGGAAAAACAGAAATACCGTAATTGGGATTGGGGGCATTGGCTTGGCTCCCTCTGGACCTGGAACGGAGCTGGCTGTGGTAAGCAAGGGTGTGAGAGGAGCTTTGAGTTCAGTGAGCCTTTGAATACTCAAGGGCAGACGAATAGGAGGCCGGAGACTGGAACTGGGACAGTCTTCTTTGCAAAGCTTGAGCACCATATTGAACTTGTCTCTTCCGCAACACCTCTGCCTGGTAGGGGGACTGATGGGCCTTATCCTATTCACAGGGAGTTCTTTAAAAATGTGAAGTTCTAAGTTGACAGTGGGACAAATGACCTGGTGGGGTTAGGGGAACGGCGGGTCAGTTTTCAAAGGAGCAGAATGCAGTGAGCTACTTAAAGTCACGTTGACTGCACATGAATCTTCAGAGATTCAGAACCACAAAATCCTCAGCCAGTTGCTAGAGAACCTCTGAAGTGTACATCCTCTAGAACATCACACTTTATAGCTGGCTTTTGAATTAAATTGCTTCTTAAAATAAACATCATCACTCATACCAGTCTTCCTGAGCTTGCACTGCCTTGCAGTAGCACATTTGCAAGTACGGAATTTCAACAAAGCATGACATATGTTGAGTGTGACTGTTAAGAATTTGAGACTGTGGTTGGCATCACCATCCTCATTTTCCCAAAGCAAGGAAAATGAAGTGAGGGGAATTTATGACCCGGGTGGAAATCAAGGCGGGTCTAAAGAAGAATCAAATGCCATATAATTTTTTGCAGTTTCAGCAATGTCTTGGGAGGGATCTAGTTGTCTTGTCCACATTTGCTTACCTCAGGGTTTCTGAAGAGCGTGTTCTGGACCATCCTAGGCTCCTCCCCTAAGGAGTCACTCCGGCCTGGCCTGGCAGCTGATCCAAATCTCCTGGGGTCTGGGTGCGGGCTCTTTGATAAGTCCCCACCCCGAGGTCCCCTATGACTCAGATTTGATTCCCACCCTGACACTGTGATGCACAGAGTCAGAGTTTACCCAAGGGACATACAGATTCTTAGTCAAGGGTGTGTACCTTTAACCTGTGTGCATTTACTCAGTGGAAACAGTTTGCATATTTGGGAAATTAGAAACAGTAGTCTGGTTTTTACAGAGATCTGTTGGGGGGACCGTTAAGGAGCCTGCATTTGTGCTGTTCTTTTACCCCACAAATTCTGACAGCTTCAACTTGTGGTTCAGTGTTTGTGTCATTGGCCGATTTATTCTACTCTGTTCATTCATGAAAAGTGAAAAGGGACACAAGAGGGCCAGGCCAGTTGGTAAGCATAATATGATTGATTAGAACCCAAAATGAAAACATTAAAATTGTTTGAAGGCAGCCAGAGGCTTTCTCCTATGGCACATGAACTTTTTTTAATTTATATTAATATATTTTATTGATCTTTTACAGAGAGGAAGAGAGAAAGATAGAGCGTTAGAAACATGAGAGAAAATCATCCATCAGCTGCCTCTGGCACATCCCCTACTGAGGATGTGCCCGCAACATGCTCTTGACCGGAATTAAACCCAGGACCTTTCAGTCCGCAAGCTGGCGCTCTATTCCCTGAGCCAAACTGCTTTTGGCAACTTTTTGTTTTTTTGAATAGCAGAGAGTATCTGGAATGATAGTACCTGACTAAAAGAACCTG
Organism: Pipistrellus hanaki; assembly: GCF_964339955.1. NCBI lineage: Eukaryota > Metazoa > Chordata > Mammalia > Chiroptera > Vespertilionidae > Pipistrellus > Pipistrellus hanaki. The sequence goes on along the minus strand of NC_140506.1, from coordinate 66,708,887 downwards.
TGAGAAGTTATGCACCTGTACGCACTATGATAAGCAGAATGAGCCTTTTATATTTCATACAAAATACTGTGATTATTAAGATATTCTTAAAGGGCCTGATTGCATACATTAAGAAGCACCTGTAATATTTTTATTAAAAATTCTCCTTTATCCTTTTGGCTGCAATGTTCTAATATCTATCCATCAAGCAGATTTTTAAAAATATATTGTTACAGAATCCTCAAGAGTCTTGGTATTCTAGTTACGACTGCTACTAGACAAACTTTTTGAGAAAAGATGTGTGGTCATGCCATGAGAAAAACCAATTAAACCAAAATTATGTGATTGCTATAACTTTGTGTTTACTTCTGGTATTGGTCTTATGAGGAGATAAAAGGGAAACTGGTTGAAAGAAACAGGTAAACTAGGTGGCTATTTAACTTCTGTTGGGAACTCCCACTTCCCACCCTGCATCCCCATTTGTCCTAAAAAACCTATGTGTAATCTAATGACCTAAGGAAGTTCTTTTAGTGTCTTCCGGTTGCTTCATCTGCTTCTGCTGACATTCTCCCTTGTTCATTGTGAAAGGTGGTGCATTTTATATTAGTGGAATAACATGTCGTAGTTCAGAAATGCCTTTGGATTGTGAGGAGGTTTGACAAAGTACAAGGAAAAGCAAGAACCCCAGGAAAAACACTAGACTCCCTGTAAAGAGAGCCAGGCTGTCATCTCACTGTTCTTGCATCAAGTTGTGTCTTTTGGCTCTGGGCCTCATCTTCCTTCATGTATAAAATGGGGGTATAAAGGTGGGGGGAGGGAGTCTGGCATACATAATCTTTTGAAGGTACCTGCGTGAAGATCATAGAGTGTTCTTGCCAGAATCATTTCAGACTTGAGGGTTTTTGAATAAAATTCTTAGCAAACAGCCTTGATGGCCATACCTTTTATATCAACATCTGGGTTAGTGCCAAGTGCTCTTGGATAGCAGGTAGGCATGATCCAAAATTTTGGATCAATTTCTGGAACTCTTTGTTGCTCAGATCCCTTTTGGCCTCAAAGCAGTTGTGCAGTGGAGTGGATTCTGTGGGTTAGGATTCTGAAAGAACCTTCACTTAGTGCTTCTGGCTCAACTTGTCCAATTAGGTTGCAGTCAGCCTGTGAGCCTGGTACCATAGTCAGCTGGGAACTTGACTGGAGCAGAAGGATTCATATTTAAGTTCACTTAACATGGTTGTTGTCAGGCTTTAATTCCTCATGGGCTGTTGGACTGAGGACCTTAATCCCTTGCTGTCCCACATGAGCTGTTCCTACGATTGCTCATGGCCTGGCTGCTTGCTTCCCCAGCAACATCCAGGAGAGAGCAAGCCTAGTGTACTCCAGAGTCGTGGTATAACTTAATATGAGAAACGACAATCCATTACTTCTGCCATTTATTCTATTCATTAGAAGTAAGTCTACCCAAATTCAAGGCAAGAGGGCAAGATGCAGGGGTCATTATGGGCTAGCTTATAGATTGCCTACCACAAGTAATTTTTAGTTGGATCAATATTCATTGTTTCTTTTATGTCTGTGTTGTTCATATGGAAAATAATATAATAATAGATGAGAATACAAGACTCACAGGCTCTTTCTCAGACTCACAGCTGTAAACCTGCCTTTGCCCCACCCTGTGTTATTCACAGCACAGCCGTGTCCCTTTCCTTTCTCATTCGGCTTTCTTCCTTTGCCTAGTGTTCCATGTACCCATCACTAATAGAGCATAAACTGTCAGGCCAGAAATACAAATCACTCTGTGTGTTGCAATGCATCAAGCGATTTATAGATTTTATCTTTTGAAGTAGTCTCTGCAGGGTCTTCTGATAGGCTCCAATCGGGCCCTGTGCCGAGCTGTAAAATTCAGAACTCTCTCATAAGCCATCCTGAAGATCCCATTTGCCTCTTATGTTAAATATAAATACCCCATTTCCTTGGATCTGTGTACTCATCTCGTTCCTGTCCCTTCATTTTGGTTAATCGCGTCTTCCAATAGCTTCTATGAAAGGGCTTAGGGGAAGTAAACTTTTTGAAATCTTGGATGTTTGAACATGTTTTTCTTCTATCCTCACACTTGACTGATAAAGTGGCTAGATGCAAGAATTGGTTAAAATCATTTCCTCTCAGATTTTTGAAGACTATGCTCCATTGCTTTGACAGTTCAATGCCATCCTGATTTGAGATCTGCTGTTGGGTGCCTATTTGTTATCCCATCTCCCAAGCCTTCATCTTTTCTTTGTCCCCAGCATTCAGACATTTCTCAATGACATCTTCACTGATCATGTGTGCCGAGCTTAGTCCTCTCACCGGAAACTCAGGCCCTGCAGTGCTAGAAATTTTGCAGATGTATTTCTTTGGAGAGGATATTATTTCTGCTCCCATGTTCTCTTTTCCTGGAGCCCCTTTTATTTAGAAGTTGAATCTCCTGTATCAATCTTCTACTTTTCTGATCTTTTTTTCTCCTTTTTCAAAACTCTGGCTTATAGGTTCTTATATACTTTCTGATATGGAGAGAGTTTCTCTGCTTCATCATTCCGTGTTTTTGTTTGGTTTGTTTTCCAGGGTCACCCCTTTTTGTTGGTTTTGTCAAGATGGTCACGGGGAACAGGGGCAGGTATTTGTCTCAGTTCCCCATGTGTCTGAAACACTGAGTCAGCATTAGGCTTTGAAGAGTAATAATCAGCCTCATCCTCAGGCTAAAGGCCTGCAGAGGTCAGATAGGCTGTATTGCTGGACTTGGAACCAGAGAACCCACCTGAGATCCCTGAGTGCCAAGGACTTTCAATTATCACACTCCGTGGGGCACCAGGTGAGATCTGTGGGTACCACCCCAGAGCATGCTCCGTTCTTGTTGCTGTTTTCAGTGCAGGAGAGGGTTTACCTTCTGGCACACAGACATTGACACTGAGGCTTCTTGCTTCAGCTCAGACTAAGCCCAGGATGCTGAAGTGGAGGAGTCTAGACACAGAGAGTGAGACTGCTTACTGTCCACAGCTTGTTCTCAAAATGTAAGAAAAAAATTGTAGCCACAGTCTTCCCTCCCCTCCCCCATAGTCACTTCTCTTGTTTTCCATAGTCAGTCATCCACCTGGACAGTGAGTGAGCGGGGAAATGAGGTTTCCAGGCCCTGGTGGAGACCCTCCCAGGCTTTGCGTTGGAGGCCAACAAGTGACAGAGCAGCACAAAATCTCTCTTATCTTCTTCCCTCCTGGGAGGCATTGAGGAAATCTTCATGCAGATTCCCCCCCATCCCTTCCTTGTCTGCCTGCTCCTCACAGTTGGGCACGGAGTCCCTGGTGCTGTCTTGGCTGCTCCTGCTCTCTCTGCAACCTGCTAGGATTTCTGATGGCAGTTCCTGTGTGCTGGAGGGAGGGGAGGAAATGGAGGAAGGGATGACCTGCCAGAGCAGCAAGGCCAGGGGCCTGACGTTGGAAACAGCAGTGCATCCTCAAACATCAGCTCCACACTCATGATGAGAGTTCATGGGGGTGAATCCTTCCGGTATTTTTTAATGGAAAAATGTCTGTGCTCATATAGTTTTTCTTTCTGAAAGCTCTTTTTGTTATTGGGATTGTTTCCTTAAAATCCTTTTCTAGTTTCATCTATACCGTGTCTCATTTCCCTAAGGATATTAATTTCCTCCTTCCTTCTCCCTGCCTCCGTCTCGACCTCCCTTTCTTTTTCTCTCAGCATTGTTTCTAAGTCCTCTAAGTTACTTCATTGGCGTGTTTGGCCTCTGTATTTGGTGTGGGAGACCATCCTCAAGTGCCTGGTGAGGACCCTTAGCTGAGTGTGTCAGTGATATGCCAATTGGAAGTGCCACGTGCTGAGGCGGACCTTTTGATGGTAGCAGCATCTGGGTGGATTATTTCTTCCGGGAGTTCCCCCGCTGGGCATTTCCATGCGCCTTTTCTCTTGCTGTGATCAGGTTCCCCAGAAAAGACTTCTCTAATTTCCAGACCACCAACTTTTTTGGTGCCAGTTTTCAAAAAATTCGGGTAAAGGTTTCACTTTCTATTGTATAAAAAAAGTAATCTTGTACAAAAATAATTTAATAATAAAAAAAAAGTAGTCTTCTTGTGTGTGTTTTTTTTTTTTAAGTTAATCATAATATCCTTGATATGAGAAAACTCTTAAAGAGCCTAAGTGTCTTTGTTGAGTTTTCTTGGTAGCTACCATTTATTTTATGACCTGAATTTGAGATGATTTCATTTGATTTGGAATGTGCCATCATAATGATCACTTTCCACTTAATGGAGAGATCAAGTCATTCATTGTCATAGCCTCCTTGGCCCATGTCTTTAGTTATGCTTGCTTCTCAGGCAGACTGTAAGTTTAACACAGCGGCACATAAATGAAACAGCACCGCCTTTTTGTTGTTGTTGTTTGGCTGCTGGTTATATAAACAAAAGAAATTTAGTCGCTTTTGGGATGTTCCACCAGCTGGTTTTTCACAAATTCCTCTCAATGCTTGTAGCAAAACCCTCATCCGCTTGGTTGTTGCCCCACCTGAAGAGGGCAGTTGAGGCAGGTCTCCTAAGCACTTCACTGAAAACTCTCATTAAAGCCAGCTAAAAACTCTCATTAAAGCCAGGTTCCCTGGCCTTATTCTGTGGTAGAATCAGGCCCCAGGGCAGGGCGTATCGGAAAGCGCTCTGCTCACTTACCCAGAGCACAGGCAATTACAGCTGACCCTTGGACAAGGCCAGGGTTAGGGGCGGACCTCCATGCATAATGTATGTAGGCTAAGCACATTTGGATTAACAACTGTGGATCTGAAATCCAGTTGTTGTTCCGCAGTTGATTGAACCCATGGACACAGGGTCTGGAGATACACAGGGCTGACTGTATTTTTACTGAAAAATCTGCAAGTGGACCTTCACAGTTCAAACCAGCGTTGTTCAAGGGTCAACTGTACTTGTATGTACAAGTTTTTCTTTGCAGCCTAGGCAGGTGCTTTCCCCGCTTAGTCCATCTCCTTCAGCATGGTTAAGGGTGCTTCCGTCCTTGTTGAGTTTAAAGACTGCAAAAGGTGATTATAAATAATCACGTTGATATCTTATTTGAAGCATTCTTGTCTGAAATGAACGGTGAGGAGAAAGGAGTCAAGTTAGCTCGTGACTTTAAAAGCCACCGTCCTTCCTCCTGTCTGTCTCCCCCATGGTGTTGGAGCCCATGTTGGTGCCCTGGGTGAGCTCATTGGGTGGATTTCATGCAGTTCTGTCAAGTCAGTAACGTGACAGGCAATAAACTGAAGGAAACGTTTTTATATCCTTACAAGTGTTATCTGTGAGGAGCACAGTTTGTAATGCTGGCGCGAAAAGAAGGCTCCTTTTAGATGGCCAGCTTGATGCAAGCAAAGCTGCTAATTTGTTTTCAGCTTCAAAGAGATTTAGAGCCTTGGCCTCCCTGGCCGTAGCTCACAGTGGAATTGTTTTCCTGCTCCTTCATCTAAGCCTCCTGCTCGCGGATAGCAGAGGCTGGATGTTTACAGAACTGGCAGCGCCAGGTCCTTCTTCTGCAGACAGGCATGGAGATTTGTTGCCAGGGACTTTTTCTGACTTAATGGTGTGTTCTTGGGAAAACACACCGATTCTTTTTCATATTTGAGGGCAACCGCAGAACCTCCCTTGGGAAGGCAGACTAGAGTTCAGTCACTTACCTGCCGGGAAGGGAAGCGTCAGAGCGAAAGTACTTGCCTTGCTCGCCTGGGCAGAGCTGTCAGCCTGCCTGGTGTAGACAGCATACAGAGGAAGCACGCACGGCCGCTAAAGTGCAACCTCAGAAAACGCCAGTCAGACCCAAACCTTTGGCAGGTCAGACCCCTGGCTTTCCTGCCAGCGTGAATGTGGACATGAGAACTGACACGGCAGCCCATCGTGGTGGTGGTGGTGGTGGTGGTGGGGGGGGCGGTTCCAAGATGTTTTTTCTGGCTTCAGTGAAGCCCCCACCAGCCTGTTTAGGCCGCGTTTACAGGAACCTGCCAGTGGCACATGTAAGGGGATGCAGAGAAAGAAACGCTAGAAGGTGCACTCTTGGTTTGTGCACTCTTGGTCAGAATTTTCATTATTATGTAGATTTCCATCCTTCATTCGATTCATTTGAGTCTTTCACGGTTCACTGAGATTTGTCCCAAAGTGGGGGCGTTTGGGTTCTGAGAGTTGAAGTTTTCAAATTTCCTGTAATGCCTGGATCTACATTCTAGGAATTGCTTCGCCGCCAGCTCTCCTCTTTTTGGCAATGGAAACTGCATGAATAATGCCTTCTTTGAAGCTCCAAGGCACACAATAAGCTAAAAACTCTAATTAAACTTTACAAGCTGAAGGGGCTGACTTATGGGTCAGCATTTGAACAAACTTCTAGCCACCATAATTTAGTCAGGGTTAGCTGCCAAAAGCCAGGGAAGGCTTTATTTGATCCATTTATGAATTAAGAGCCTGCAGTAAATTAATTACCACATATTGGGGCTAATAAAATCCAGCAGGATGACAAGGCCTGTGGGTCCCTCTGTAGAAGGGAATCAGGACAGAGCTGCTTCCTGGTGCCTGAGCGCTTCCTGGCCCCGGGCCCCCCTCAGCGCCAGGGAAGGCTGGTGTTCACGCTCCATGTCCATCCAAGAGGCATTTGAGCCAGCTTTTGGCTCAGTAACCACTGGAAGGCTTTGCTTTATTGATCATAATAAGCTGTTCGGTCTTATTAAAGTTGCATCATGGAGTCTGGTTTTTAGGAGCCCTATTGAGAATTAGTTGCAGAAGAAGTGATTTGCTTGTATTTTCCGGCAGTTAACAGGCCAAGCAGATGGGAGAGCAGGCCTGAAATAGTTCACTTGGCTGCCTGCCACTGTTCTATGAATTTTGATTTGCACGGATATGCAATAGTTTTATTTTTCCCTTTTTGGGAAGTGCTTGCCTAGGAACCTGGGGAAAATGAATGCTTGGTTTTCTGTAAAATACACCCTGGTAAGCGGCTGTCACTGCAGTGAGCCTCGGAGGCTGGGTGGGTCAGTGGAGTGGGACCCTGCGGACTCTGGGTTCTGTCAGAGCAGGGGAGACTGCTCCAGGCTCCAGGGGCTCTTTCATTCACAATTTGCCCTGAGTTTCCAGGCGGCTTGCTTTCCCTTTGGGCTGTGTTCACCCACATATTGGATGAACGGAAGAAAGGGTGGGAAACGTAGGCTCTAAAAAAGCACTTTGATACCCATGTGCAGACAGGCAGCCAGAGCAGCATTTGGGTGAAGAAGGCCTGTGTTCTACCTAAGTCTGTTTTAAAGACTTGTCCCATTAAATATTAAGCACATGCTATTTTAAACACGTGAAAGGTTCAAAGAACAACATGAGAGTAACACATTTCCCACCACCCACATGCAGAAATAGAAAACCAGTGTCAGGCCCTTTGAACCCCCCTGGTGACCCTCCCCTTATCCCCCTCTGCTTCGCGTTCTCCTCAACGAAGCCAGCGTGCCCAATTGTGTGTTTTTTATCCCCGTATTTTATTACGTCTCTCCGAATTCCTAAACAACACATTGTTTGTTTTGTCTGTTTTTGAACTTCTTATAAATGGAATCATATGCAGTATGTTTTCTCAACTTGTTCTTTTCTCTCAGCATTGAGTTCATTTTCACCGCTCTCTTGGGTTGTTTGAATACATCATTATTATTTATCCATTCTTGTGCCCATGGACTTTTGGATGGTGGCCAGTTCTTTGCTATTTCAAATGTTGTTCTGTGGACATTCTTGCACATGTCTCCTGGTATACAAGCCCATTTTTAAACAAACCAATCTACTTTAAACAACGTGCTGCTAATTTTTTTTTTTTTTTTTAAGATTTGTTTTGCCAAGAGGGTAAGCCACAAAATATTTTAGGTATTATAGAGTATAAAAAGGCACTTATTCCACACTTCAAAGAAAGGCCTATATTTACACAACAGTATAAAGGAACAGTAGCTTACTTTCTGTGCTCTTAATAGTGGTCCGATAAAAGTCATCATTGCTGCAAAATGCTATCACTTAATGTTTGTTAAAACAGCAGCATAAAGGGTGACGTGGAATTTTAAGATAAAAAAGATAAATATTAGGAAAAGGAAACCTCCAACATGAAATGCCTGCCTCCTTTGTGTGGGCTTCGTTCACCTTTCTGAGGTCACAGAGCATTGACTGTGCCTTGTTTGCACTCACCACTAGCTGTTCTGGTTCTGGTTCTCCAGTGGCACTCACTCAAGGCCTTCAATGGCATCTCTTTGACTTCATATAAGTTGAGAACACACTAGAGACCATAAGTATGTGACACTCTTCAAGTATGCCTCCTAAGAGAACCGTGTTGAATAAGTAGAACTCTGCATGTCTTCTGTACCCTATTCTCCCAGATCCTCTGCATGGCCAGCTGTGCCACATCTGTCAGGTCTTGGTTCAAATATGACCTCCCCAGAAAGATATTTTTTGACTCGCCAAACCAGCTTCTGTCCTATCACTTCCTAAACCTTACACTATTTAATTTTCTTCAGGGACCTAGTATCTAACATTGTAGTTGCCTGCTTGGTCATTATCTGTCTCGTCCCATGTGGTAGGTGGCCCTGGAGTCTGTCTTGTTCATTACTGTATTCCGAGCACCGAGTAGTGCCTAACATATGAACGGGGGTGGGCATAAAAATGGATTGAATCAATGAATTTTTCTTAAATAACAGATAAATTAAGGACATTCTAAGTAAAGGATAGTTGTAGTCTTATGGTATATGTCCTAGTAGAGACAAGAGATTTTTTTTAGCAAGACATCAAACGCCTTAGGCTTTATTTTTCTCCCCTATAAAATGGCAGTATGGAAGTAGTAAATGAAAAACCATTAATATAGCCTTAGCCGGGTGTCTTGGTTGGTTGGGGTTTTGTCCCATACACCAAAAGGATGCGTGTAGGTTCATTTCCCGGTCAGGGCACATGTCTAGATATGGGTTTGATCCCTGGTAAGAGGCAATGGATCAATGTTTCTCACTCACGTTGATGTTTCTCTCTCCCTCCCCATCACCCTTCCTCTTTCTCTCTCTCTCAAATCAATAAAAACATATCCTAGGGTGAGGATTAAAAAAATAAACCACAAAAACATTGATATAAAATGGATTTATTTAAAATGGAAAAGATGTGTTGTGGTTATATGTGTCGTTTACATTATATAAACTGCCCTTAAGGTTGTCAAAGGGAACTTGGGTTAAAAGTGTTTTTAGAATTGTCCTGTAGGAAAACAGTCTTCAAACATAAATGTACCAGTGAGGTTAAAAGGCTCCAAGAGACTGTCTCTCTCAACCCATGACTCCAAGTCAGCCTTGTTAATTTTCATCAAGAATCTGCACTCATTTGAATATTTGCACCTAGCTCATATGAACTGGAAACTTGCTAAGAACATTTTTATTTTCTGCTCAACAGCTAAGTATTGAGAGGTCTGCAAATTTATCCCTGCTTGTACTTTGATGTAATATTCTCTTGTTCTTTCATCTAGGAATATTGTTTATCTGATCAGTTGAATTGTAGTCTCCTTCAAAGGAGAGTCTGTTTGTTTTTTTAATTTGTTATTCTATTGAGCAAACATAGTCACGTGCTCCTCAGAGAACAATTGTTTGGATAAAACCTTACTGTTTATTTTTTGTTTTGTTTGTTTGTTTGTTAACCTTAGAATCCTGTTTTTCTCAACCCAGACTGCACATCAATGTCTTTTTAGGAACTTTGGGAAAATGCCATGGCATTTCCAAATATTCCGACTCAGGTGCTTTAAGATGAAATCTAGATGTTTTGTTTATCTTCATAACTTCCTACGGGTTATTCTCATCAGCAGTCGGGGCTGAGAAACCAGTGAAGGAGGATAGTCATTAGATCACAGACATCCACTAGAATCACCTGGGGGACTAGCACATGCTGATGCTTGGGTGCCCCTCTCAGAGGTTCTAATTTAAACTGCCTGGGCCTTGGGGTTTTAAAGGAACATTCAGGTGATCCTAATATGCAGCAGTTTTGAACAACCAGGGGCTCATTGGAGGTAGTACTGGACACAGGAAGGTCTGTGCAACATTGCCTGGTGCTGTATTCCAGGAATCCTCCCCGAAAAGCAGACCTCGCTCTAGAATTGCCAGGGATCCTGAGGCTCTGCAGATGCTTTTGTGATCAGGCAAGTTGGGGGACGTGGCCCTTGCCCAGTAAACACTCCACTTGGTGCTACATTCTGGTCATGGGTGAATTGTCTCATAATTTACCTGGCCTGCCTCTGAGCAGAGAAACCTGCTTTATAGGCACTCACTGTCTTATGAATAAAACAAAAGTCTTTCAGATTTAGCAAAATGTGTATGAGCGGCAAAAGGTCTCAATTATGTCCTTTCAGCGAACAATTGCAATTGCTCTTTTTCTGTAGTTAAATAATCATAAACTAAACGCTGCACAAATCCTTGAAATAAAAAGCCTATTCAGAGACAGACATTCGATCAAAGGAAAATGCCAAATTCTCAACTGTTTATTATAGCGAGTAGGGCTATCTCGGGTAATTAAAAGCTAAAACCGATGAAAAAGTCTCCTTGTACTTGAAGGTTTTCTCTCCTCCCACATCCCTTCATGTAGTTTTTCTAAATGGGGGGTGGGGAGTGGGCCTTTTGTCTGGTTGTGCTTCAATTTATTTCATTCATGATTTTGCTCTTGTGGATATAATCAAATTTATTGATAGTATTACATTAAAAACAAAGAAACAAACAAGCAAAGATGAAAAGCCAAGAGCATTCAATAGAATTGACCTCATTCTGTTATGTGTCTAGCATTGTGTGAGCCACCAGAAATGAGAAGTATGAAAAGTATGGGACCATCTCTTGAGGTTGGAGGATAAATATGAATGTTTTGGAGTGTCTAAATGTACAACTTGTTTAATTTACCAGCTGGTTAATCAATTGGATAATAATTAAGGGTAGGAGGTATATATATATATATATATATATATATAATATATCATACCGCCTGGTATTTCTGATCATTTGTAAGAGGTTCCCAGTCATTTGTAGGAGAAAGATCCTCCCCAGTTAAGAGACTGTTTAACAATGATAAGCCCAATGCACTCCCTTTTCCCCTAGTGCTGTGGCGGCAAACTGCAGCTCTTGAGCCACATGCGGCTCTTTGGCCCCTTGAGTGTGGCTCTTCCACAAAATACCACGGCCTGGGTGAGTCTATTTTGAAGAAGTGGCATTAGAAGAAGTTTAAGTTAAAAAATTTGGCTCTCAAAAGAAATTTCAATTGTTGTGCTGTTGATATTTGGCTCTGTTGATCAATGAGTTTGCCGATCACTGCCCTAGTTTATCCATAATCACCTTAATTTAGTAGGACCTGTCTCCAAGCCTCTGACAAATGACTTGGGCTTATACTTCTTAGAACTTTTAGGAGACATTTGTTTTCTCTGAGTTTCCTCTGAACAATGTCAAGATCTGATGTTTTTGCCTTTTAGTATTTGAGATGCTAACATCAAAAGGCTGCTCCTTCAAAGAAATCCATGTTGCCATTTAAATGGTAATTACTTTTCTCCTGGTTTAGCTCTAGGCCTGGTAAATTTAACTGGCTCAGTATACTTGTCATGCTTGTTGGTACTCTGAGATGAGAGTCTGAATCAAAAACACTCCAAGTTGTGATTAGGAAGACAGTTGAGGATCTGTTCCAGTGTTATTTAAAATCTTAAACTAGCCAAAACCGGTTTGGTTCAGTGGTAGAGCGTCGGTCTGCGGACTGAAAGGTCCCAGGTTTGATTCTGGTCAAGGGCATGTACCTTGGTTGCGGGCATATCCCCAGTAGGGGGTGTGCAGAAGGCAGCTGATCGATGACTCTTTCTCATCAATGTTTCTAACTCGCTCTATCCCCCTCTCTTCCTCTCTGTAAAAAATCAATCAATAAAATATATTTAAAAAATAAATAAATAAAATAAAATCTTAAACTAGCCCTGGCCAGGTAGTCAGTTGATTGGGGTGTTGTCCTTACACCAAAAGGGTGCATGCAGGTTCCATTCCCCATCAAGGTACTGGCCTGGGTTTCAGGTTGGAGTCCTGTTTGGAGTGCATGCAGGAGGCAACTGATCAATGTCTGTCTGTCTCTCACTGAAACCAATAAAAAACATGTCCTTGGGCAAGGATTAAAAAAAATAAATAAATAAAAATCTTAAACTATGTTTCAGTGAAAATACTGATTTTTTTTTTTTGTAATTATCTATTTTGCACACATTTTTCCTTTAGTCCCTGGAGATATTTCCAGTTTTCTCAATCAATATAACCTACTGATGTAATTGAAGATATAGTTTGATTCGTTCTTTACAGATAAATTATTTTCAAGAGTATTTTCAAAAGTGCTAGGCCCGGAACCCAGATTTAGGGATCAGACCAAGTCATGGTTACTAAAAATAATTCCTCCCCCCGCCCCCTCATAATTCTAATGTGTATTGGCAACCACTAATACAAGCCAATTCCTCTTTTTATTTTGTCAGGTAAGAATGAAATCAAGTTTATTTAACTAGGTACCTATTACTATTTTATGTTGTATTTTCTCAGTAGAATTTTCAGGGAAAGAAAGTCTTTTGCCTTTTTTAATAATTTACTGTGTAATTTCTTTAATATTTGACCCTGTCTCTGTAGAATTGGGCTTTTATCCTGTGCACTCCAGGATAAAAGAGCCAAAGGACAATACAATTGTGTCTATCTCTTAACCACTATTTCTCTTTTCTTATGAAATGCTTTTGGCTAACGGCAAATAGGTAAACTTGAGTGGAGATACTGTGTGAGTGGAGGCCTTTGGGAGAGAAGATTGGAAATTGGATGTGTGGTACTCAACTGTGCTGTAGTCATTATTAGACGCTTAATGTGGAATGGGATTTGTTTTTGTGGTTTGTGGTTTCAAATGACCTTGTGGTTACCTCGGGTTATTTAAAATCTCAGGTGGCAAGGTGAGTCTTGGTGCATCACCAACCTAAGAATTCACCGGGAGACATACAGGTTGAAAAAGGCTTTTCTGGCCTTCTCTTCATATTGTGTATCTCTACTTCTTGACCATTTAGTTAGTGGTTCCTTTGAATATTTTATTATCTACTTGGTTTATAATCAAGCCCACCCCTCTGATAATAGGCTGCTGACTTTTCCCCCTGCCTTTTTATTCCCTCAAGCCCGCAGTGCCTGTGTATTCACGTTTTTGCTCTCCATTCACGGAGATCTCCAGCTGGGAAAATATAGTGTGTACAATACTCTCTGCCTTCAACTGACATTGCTCATAAATTGCAACAGAAACACTGCTATCAGCAGCTTAATAGCAGGTAGAACGCAGCTCTGCATATCCCGTCTCAGCAGGAGACAGAAACCGTGGCTACCAAATTTCCAAAGGAGAAGGGGAGGGGGTGGAAAGTTTCCTATCTAAGAATAACTGAAACAGCATTGAAAATTGATGCGCTGAGAGCAGCTTTTTGAAAACGACTCACAAGGGCGGATGGGTGGTTGCTCCGCTGTCACTTTTTGCTGAATTGTTATTTTTGAAGACCTCACAAGAGGTTTGTGGCGGAGCTGTGTAGAAAAGGCAAGCTTGTTGGTTTCTCTCTTCCTTACTCCATTATTTTCTTCTTTCCTCTCTCCCTCCCTTACTCACTGTCCTCCCCCTTCTTTTCTTTCTTTTTCTTATCTTTTCAAGAAAGAAAATAAAAGGTCTTTAATAAACTTAATGAAAAGGGTACTTGTTAACCCTACAGCAGTGATTAGGTGGAGTTGGATGATTAGATGTTACCCTCAGACACCCCCACCCTGATTTAGTGCTGGGTCCCTAAGCAGAGGAATCCAGCCCATAATATTGCAGAAACTACTAGCCTCACTGTTAGTCCTGTCTCTGAACCACCGTTTATTTTGTCTTTCACAGGGATCTATTCAGTTATTTGACTTCTGGTAAAAGCACACACAATTATGTAGTATTTCAAGATGTTAATATTAGGCTATGATGTAAAAATGGATACATTTATTTATAAGTTCTTTCTGTTAAAAAAAAAAACTGTAAGGAAAATCATTGCTCCAGTGTGAGAATCTCCATTTTATCTTAATAAGCGAGCTTATATTAATATTGGGCGAAGCCCCCAATTCCCCTCTACTTTTGTGAGTAGCCATAGCAGAATTCTGCCTCTTGTCAGAAGAGCTTAGTGTGGATGGTGAAATAATTCTTTCTTTAAACCAAGTTAAGCTGTTGTATTAATACTCCTGTCAAAAGGCTCAGGTGGATGAAATGTCTCAGCCTCATTCCAGGCTCCTTGGTGATTTTTCCTAAAAAAAAAAAAAAAAAAAAAAAAAAAAAAAAAAAAAAAAAAAAAAAAATCATGTAACCGCCTACCCCCACCTGCAGCTCCGTTCCCAAGAATGTTGGAAAGCAATTAATCAAAATCTTCACTCCCCATTTCTTTCCTGGAAAGCCTCAACATGGTTTATGCATGCCTTATTTCGTAAGATGTATGGTTTTCTTTAAAGTCTCTTAGCCTTATTGCTCTAAGAATCACTTTAGATGCTTGGAGTGAATCAGTGTTTTTAATAAGCACCCAAGGGGATTTTTATCCTCCAGCGAATTTGGGAAAACATTAAAGAGTCTGATCCGCCTGGGTTTGAAGCCCACATAGACCATCTTCTAGGGATTCATGTTTGTTTGAGAGAAGAGATTCCGATTTCTCTGTAAATCATCCAGGACCTGATGTTCAGAAACCTGCCCTTATATTTATGTCAAAATTGGAACCCTGATGCTTACATTTAGCCAAAGACAGAGCCTCAAATCAAAGCCTATGGATTGACTGGCAGTACCGCCCCATTTGGTTTGGGTGTTGAGCATGTTCACCCCTTCCTCCGAGGTGCCTTGGCCAGGTACCCCCTCCATTAGGCCCGGAGGTGTGGGGGCTGGTTGCCTGTTCAAAGCAAAGACAGCGGGTGCCTGGGGCGCAGCCCTGCCATTGAGCAATCAGTGGCTACTTTTGAGCCTCATGAAAAAATGAAGCCATTTGAACAAGTGGCTGGCAGTGCCAGTTAGATAAGCTGTTTTGTAATGTGATTTCTTGCAGTGCAGAGACGGGCAGTGTGTTTTAGGGGGAAGAGAGGGGAAAGTCACCAGGCTCATTCTCTTGCTTCTCTGTCACTTGCACCTCTTACCAAGGCGCTGTCCCGGAAGTCTGTGGCCACACACACTGAAGGCAATCAGGGGTCCTGCTGCACCTGACTTCTTGTTTTGCTCGTGTTTTTCTGCTCAGTGCCCTAGGAAAGGGGAGTCCCTGTGTTACCCGCCACAGGACTGCGGTTATTGTTGCTCAGTGCTCCGCGCTCTCTTTACCCAGACCTCAAAGGGGCCTTTTCTTGATCCTCCTCTTCTCCGTGGCAACTTCTGGTCACTTGGGTGCGTCAGTCTCACTGGGTAAAATGCCACATGGCTGCTGGCTGCTGGTCAGGCCTCCCAGCTGTGAGGTGGACTTTAAAGGAACTGCCTGCTCCTTGGAGAAGCGCTGAGGAACTGTTGACTGCTGTCCTGGTTTCCACCCACCCTGGATGCTGCTGAGTGGACAAAGGGTCAGTGGAAGTCGTGCAGCCTGGGACCAGTCATTGCATTCTCTGGGCCTCCTTCTCGGTAGAGGGTGCAAGTTTAGACTAAGTGATCTCCAAGATTCTTTTGTGCTTGAAAAGTACACAAAGTTTTTAGTGTGTTTTTTTTTAATCGGGATTTTGGACATGATATGATGAAGCTTATTGTGTGTAAATGATGCACCTTGTCATCTAGATTTAGTACCCTAACGTATTAGGTCAAGGGGAAAACCCCTTAAATTGAGGGCCAGCTGTGTATGTTCATACTCTTTGGCCGGTATGGGATCCTGAGTGATTGATTGTTACAAACCAGCTCCGGCCTCCCCTGCACCCCCGCCCCCAAGTTCCAATTCCCAGTTCTGTTCTTATTGCCCATGTGACCTTTGGCGGCAACTTACTACCTGCTGGTATGCCTCAGTCCATCGTTTGTGAAATGAAGATGACGTAGTACCACCCCTCCATTGGGTTGTTAGGAGGATAAATAAATTAATATTTTGAAGACATTTTGAATTGTGCCTGATACACAGTCATCACTAACTGCACTTGTTAAATTAACAAGCAAACAAGGTACCACCCGCAGCATTGTGATATTTGTTCTAGGCAAAGACAGGAGTGCTCTCAGGAGCCTGCCTGATTGTGCTCTGTAGTCTGGGATTCCAGCTCAGATGATAGGAAGACACTCATACTTGTACATACTCTTACGGTTAAGAGTGGCAGTAATGTGTCCTTTTTGTTTTGTTTCTTGATTTTTAAAAAAATACTTCATTGTTTAAAGTATCACATATATCTTCTTTTTTCCCCATTGACCTCTCCCCAGCTGTTCCCACCCCCAGCACATCCCCTCACCCCGCTACTGTCTATGTCTATGGGTTATGCTTATATGTATGTCCTTTCTGAAAGCCACATCAGGCTGTCTTCACTGCGAGTTCTTCCAACAAAGGGGACCATGAGGGGTGGTCATGCTGTATCGTGGGATGTGCAGTGAGCGAGCACTGTCCCAGGGCCCAGTTCCAGTGCTTGTCAGAAGCACCTTCCCTCTGAGGTCACGTGGAGTGGAGCGGCAGGAAGAGGTGTAGTTGGGAATAGTGCTCCATGAGTAAATGCTTTGTAAAAAAATTGTACTGCTTCCTCTCCAGCCCCCAAACCCATATGATAAATTTCTTTTATTTCTTTTACATAATGACTGGGGTTGTGAATGCATTCTAAGAAGTTAACTTGAAAGATGGAGCCTAAATTTCTCACGGACTCAGGCAACTCATTTACTTGCAGTTGACTTGCTAATTTATATTGAGTAACTGGACATTGACACCTGCAGCAGCCTGTGTCTGTAGTGACTATGTTTACTCAGGTGCTGATGGCTGGCATTTGCATTGTTGTTGTTATGACCATGCATTTTTAGAATAGCAATTTTTATTTCTTTGTTACAACTGTAGAATATTTGCCTGCACAGTGTAATTTATGAATATTTACCAAGTTTCTGTTTTAAAATAGGCCCTGGCATAAAATCAAGCTAGTTTAATTAACCAGAGTTAAACAGTAAATGCCACAATCTGTTAAACAGATTAAAACACTTGTGTACAGCAAGCCCAGTTTGAATTTTGGTCATCTGAGTTGTGAAGAGACTAGTCGAAATGAGTTACCAGCTTCTGGGGTGGGTGGGGAGCGGGGTGCTTTTGGGGGATGAAGGCAGGGATGTTGCCTTAAGAGCCAGGTACATGATCCTTAACAGCCTAAGGACCTGACGTTTTTAAAGAAATGACTCTATTTGTGTAATGGGGAGAGCATGAGCTATCCTAAAGCACACCAGGAAAGAAAATCTGCACTTCAGTTGGCACCAAGAAAGTGCCTGTGAGAAGTCACGGGCCACTTGTTGAGGAGAAGTGATGAATAGTCCTCAGTTCCCGTAATGCTACCTTCCAGTTAGGGTGCCATGAACCAGGCCCAGCTCCAGGCCCCACTGGCAGTGGCACGCCAACCAGAGGCAGACGAAATCATCGGTGCCAGCACAGATCACAAGGAAACATCGCTCTAAGCTTCTTCATGCAAGTTTTCCACTCTGAATAATTGCAAATGTGTCACCTAGGATTTGCATTGCTGAGCACTAAGTTAAATAATTTTGTATCTCCCTGAAATCAATTTCTGGTTATCACACATGCAGATTGAAACCCTGGCTTTACAATGGACATTCAACCAGTAACACTGATGTTTCCTGAAAGGCAAGGAAGGCTGTCATTTCATGCTTCCTAGGCTTCGCCGGCTATTTCCCTTCAGTGCACACAGGCAGCCGGGGCTGCCCACGCGGACGAGACCATTACGGAGAGAGAGCTTTCTGCTCTGTCAGCTTTGTTTTATAAAAGCTCTGCTTTCTTTATTGCCTTTATCTATTACATCTGTAACATTTATTTAAGCAATGACAAATCTCTCTTTGGGGCCCAGAGTCTGGGAGAATAACCACGGGCAGGCAATCGGAAGGAGATTTGTTGGATATGACTGTTCATTAAATTGCAAGGAGTGGTGGGAGAGGCCAGCAGTCAGCGTCTGCTGTGGCTGGGCAGGTTACAGTCTGTGCTTAGAGCTTCGGCATCAGGTGAACAACAAATGTACCTCATTAATTACTTTTGCAATCCTATCTAATAAAGAGGGAATATGCAAATTGACCATCATGCCATGACAAAGATGGTGGTGCCCATAGCCACAAGATGGTGGCGTCCAGTCCCCTCAGCCCCACTGGACCCTCCCTCAGCACCCCCAGCTGCCCACAGCCGACCTGAGGCACAGGGCTAGCCTTGGATGGTGGCTGCCCAAGGCTCAGATAACCAGGGCTGGTGAGGCTTGCACTGCTGGCAGTGGTAGCAGCAGAGGTGTGATGGGTGCATCACCTTCTCCTGATCGCTGGGTTGCCTCCAACCCCTGAGGGCTCCCAGACTGTGAGAGGGGGCAGACCAGGCTGAGAAATCCCCACCCCAACCCCCTCCAGTGCATGAAGTTTCATGCACCAGAACTCTAGTAGTTCCATAAAAATAGATGGCTTCTGAAATCCCAGAGGAAGGTTCCTGGTTTCTTTAACTTGTAAGAGTATTTATTTCACAAAAATTTCTAATAAAAAATATAAGATATGGAAAACCAGATTACTTGCATCTCTATCAGTGGTCGCAAACTCATTAGTCCACAGAGCCAAATATCAACAATACAACGATTACAATTTCTTTTGAAAGTCCAATTTTTTTAAACGTAAACTTCTTCTAATGCCATTTCTTCAAAATAGACTCACCCAGGCCGCGGTATTTTGTGGAAGAGCCACACACAAGGGGCCAAAGAGCCACATGTGGCTTGCGAGCCGTGGTTTGCTGACCACTGATCTATATCATTATCAAACTATTTTTAAAGTGGAGAAAATCGACTGAGATGGGCACCTTAGAAAGTACCAGAGGCAGATGATGAATAACTCTCCACTCCACAGTTTTCACTGATATATTTTCATTTGTTTGCACAATTATAACTTCAGAGTTCATTTATAGTCTTATTCAATTCATTATTTCATTTGCCTTTAAGAAAACACTTATTGAGCACCTGCTCTTTGCAGGCACTTCGGAAGTCATTGTGCTTAGTCTCCAATGAGAGGCGGGGGTAAACGCAGGCATCCTGAATGCCACGGTAAGGGCTGTGGTGAAAATATCCACAGGGCCTGGCAGGCAGTCTCAGGGCCTCCCTCCTGGAGTTCAGTGCACCTGAACTGGACATTCAAAGGGCCTTGGAGGTCTGAGGCAGGTGAGAGTTAAGCCATGACAGTGGAAGCATAACCAAGGTCTGACTTTGGACAGTGGCATGGATGGAGACAAGGGGATGGAGTTGGGAATTAGTAGGGAGTCAAAACAGGCATGCTTTGGTGACTGGTTAGATGTGAATGCTTAAACAGAAGGAGTCTGGACTTGTGAATTGTGTCTCCTTTGAAACCATATCTAGAGTCATAAGAAGTTGGGACTGTAGTGAATTCTAAGTTCTATATACTGTAGTTACTGTCTATGCCGTTCAACATAATTATAGAAGTTTCCAGGTTCCATGCCTTTCCCAGACCACTGTTTTCTCCTAGAAGGCACAATATGGGAGCAGAGACTAGTAGTTCAACAAATTAAGGTGTATAGGCATTGGTGTGCTGGGAAATAATTAACAACCAGCTCTGGGGTGGGAGTTTCGGGGTCAAGGAGGACGAGAACTCTGATTCCTAGTGTCCCGGTTTTCTGTGGTGTATCTAGTGTTCTCACCATGGTCAATGTTAAGCTACCAATGGGATGTCCTTGGATGTGGATTTGGGAAAAGATGTGCTCCGTGTCCAGCACATGCTTCCGAGCCCACCTGAGTCACCACTTAGATGGCCTTACCCCATGGATTCCCATCTTTGTATATGTAGCTCCTTCATAAAATTGTATTATTTATAGTCTTGTTCATATAAACGTACATATTGCAATTAGGAGCACGGTGACTGTGTTCAAATCTCTGACATTGCGCAAGTCAGGTGGTTAAGTTTTCTTTCATAGAGTTAATTTGTTCATCTGTAAAGTAGAAATAATAAAAGAACCTGGCATGTAGGTCCTGAGAAATGAAATAATATGTGTAAATTCACTTATTCTTATGACTTACACATAGTAAAGCACTCCATCAATGCTCCTTATATTTATTTTGTGCCTTTACCCCCTGGGGATAGTAACTCAAATGCTAGCTTCCTGTTGTGTAAAACAATGCTTATTTTATTAGTTGTGAATTTCATTCTTTAAAGCTTCAAGGGAGATCAGAAATTCAACAAGTATGGTAAGATTTGGTGGGCCAATCTCAAGTTCACTTTGTCCACAGGCTTAGACACGTGAGTGATACTTATTTGGTGCCCTTGCAGCTTCCATGTTTATTGACTCAAGTCTTAGAATTTGTAGTCTGTCTTTACATACAGCACCTACTAGAATATTTTCTTGGAATATTTTTCTAACTTTTTTTTTTGCACTGTAAGAAATAGGACCACCCAAGGAAGTCCTTTTATGTAATAACAGGCTGCCCATTCAGTTTTGTGGGTTTTTTCCCCCCCTAATAATTTACAAAACAATTTTGGACCCTGGTAGCCCAGGATATTGATGAGTTCAGTGTGGTTTTGACTGTGCATTCTTGGTTAATTAGAAAATTCCAATTTTCGCTAATACTAAAGTTGAGTTGGACTGAGTGACACCAGAAACTGTAATGTGCTGTACAAAGAGGCTTTGTCAGTACCGAGAGCACAGTTTGTTCTAAGAACCACACCTTTATGGACAGCCTATCCCATGTAGGCTTATAGTCACATAGCTGGGGGTCAGTACACTGTCAAATGCTCACGGAGCAGAATTTTATTGAAAAATGGCTTTCTATCCACTCACTTGGAAAAATGTGTACTAATTCATATATACTAATTCATATACTTGGATGTGAGTGAAATGGCATAATCTCTTGGCTAAATGTTAAAGGATTTTGTGGCTCAAAACGTCCAAATTAAAAGTTAAAAGTTAAGTAAAACGCACACACACACACTAAAAACAACCACACAACCCTTTGTTTGGGGGGCTTTTCCCCCCTGTAGGCAAGAAATTCAATTTCTAAAATGTCAACATGTGATTTCTCCTCTGAATCATTCAGATCCTAGCCTGTTGCTCAATACTTTCAGCAAGTGTATTTGTGGGCTGGGGCTTGCTGTGTGCTGGGCCTGGATTGGACAAAACCCGCTATACTCAGAAACAGACCTGGTGCTTGCTTTTGACCAGGCCACTGCCTTTCCCCTGCTTCTGAGAGGTCTGTTTGGGTAAGAAGAGTTTGCCTGGTTTTTCTTTCAAAGGAATCGGGGAGTTTGGACCAATAATTAATTCTGCAATGTCTTTGGAGTGCAGAATTCTTCACCCAGAGCCTGAGTGGAATTCTCTAATCTTCACCCTGGGGCCATCCAGTCAGTTGCTCACCGCTCACAAATATAGCTACTAGTTTCCACTGAAAAATGTCTTTAGTCATTTTAAACAAAGGGCACAGAAGAAAATAATAGGTTTGTACCTCATTTCTCCATCAAGCATTTTCCTGTCCCATGTACTAATCCCCACAGGTATGTGCCATGAAAAAATATTTAATGCTCCATATGCCAACTGCCAAGTGTTATTTCGCATTGTCCAGCCAAACATTCTGTGTTTGCATTGGTATTAGATTGAGCAATTCAGAGACTGGTGGGTACAAATCAGATTATTGTTGTGTGTGTGTGTGTGTGTGTGTGTGTGTGTGTGTGTGTGACTTTTGAGAATATTAAAGACAACGTGGGAAGATCCTGAAATGTTGAGTCAGGTTTTTCTTTCAATGAAAAGAGGTGTATAAAACACACCCTGATGATGAGCTGCAATTAACAGTGCATTACTTTCTGGAAAAGACTTCAAGCTGGCTGCCCTGCAGGTCAGAGTCAATAAAGACTGAGTTACTAACAATAGCCTTTCTCTCTCCCTGAAGCCTTGGACTTAACCCTAACTTCATCAGACAAGAGAAGAGAATAAAGCGAACAAAAGGCGTCTTGGAGGTTGACTTGGGCCTAATGCTCAGAGGCCGTAAAAGCTGTCAGAGAGCTTGATTGATTGGCTCTCACGCCTTAGTCCCCGGTGCAGAGCACTAGTGTTCCAGCCTCTGCTGAGAGGGCTCATGTGCCACCTGGGGTCACGACAGAGCAGCCCGGGGGCTAATGTTTCAGAGGAGGCCAAAGTGCAGTCAATAATTTATACGGAAATTTGTGCTTAGAGTCGCAAGGAAAGCAAGTTTGGACTCCAATTCCAGTCTGTCCACAAAAGTCTGGGTCAAACTTTAGATCACCCGGCTAACATGATTGTGGTGTGTGCTAATAGCTCTTAAGACAAACTTTAATGGAAGAAGAGAATTAAAATCATTCTGGGATATTTATTTAGCAGTTATATGGAAACACATTTCAGGAGTTTCAGAACTGACAGGTGAAACGGGGAAAGGAAAACATCAGTGATTTCAAATTTATTTTAAAAAACAACAACACAAAAGTAAGGTGCCCCTAGAATGTAAGAACCAGATCAGGTTAAATCATAGTGACTTTGGAAACTATTAAGTGTCTGTGGGGAGAGTCGGCTTACATGCTATGAAAGTGAGCCCACAGCACTGACAGCATGGAGAGAAACGTTAGGTAATATCCAGGACCGGGAGAGATACACGTATCAGAGAGGAATTAGGTTGCACTTAGCCACCTTGAATACTTCTTCATCGGGTTGGCAGAGAGATGTAACCAAAAGTCAGCTCAGGTGGCTGTGTGTGGATGTATGTGGTGCATAGAGCATCCCTGTGTCTACATAAACACATGCATTTATACACTCAGCATCCAGAAATAGAGCGAAGCAATGACACCCAGCGAGGCTGGTCAATCAATAACCAGCTAAGTTTTGTTCTGCTCCAGCAAAACCAGGCCTTGCTCCAGTAAGTGCTAACAAAGGCCCCTTCCCTCTGCTCTGCTGAGGAGAGCACTATTAGTCAGGCTTCATTAGGCTTGTTTACAGAAAAGAGCTGGTCTCTAAGCAGTTATTGAAATACTTGTAACTCTGCTGGGCTTTTTCTTCCCTGAAAGATAAGAACTTCGGAATGCGGGGTGGGGAGGGTGGGAAGGCAGCCTCTGACCATTGTCAAGAAAACTGGCCTGGTGAGATGGGAATTGCAAAGATGAGTTTGCATTTAACCTCATCTGCGTCCCCAGAGCCTGGCTGCGGGGTCTCCTTGCTGCCGCCCAGGTGCTGGGGACCTTTCATGTCGCCCTTGGTAATTCAGACAGATGTCAGTCAGGCCTTTGGCTGTGCCTGGAAACTTGACTTGAGGGTTTCCTTCCCCCAGACTCCGGGGAGGAGGCTTCAGTGGTTTGGAACTGCATTTCAGTCAGCGTTGTTACTGAGCGGTGGCCGGAGGAAATGTTTGCTTTAAACAATGGGTATAATTGGAAAGATGACTTTATATTGGTCGAAGTTGGTGTTGCGTGTAGAAATAATAAAAGTCCTTAATGTTAAAATGTACAGCCCTTAAGATTCCAAAAGGTACAGACAACAGTACAATGGTTACCAGAGGAAAGGGATTGGGGGTGATTAAGGATAAAGGGGGACAAATATATGGTGACGTTGGTTTGACTCTGGGCGGTGGGCACACAATGCAGTATACAGATCATGTGTCATAGAAATGTACACTGGAAACCTATAACTTATTGGCAAAGGTCACCCCAGTCAATTTAATTTTTAAAAATTCTAAGAAATAGATATGCCGCATGTACAATAAGCCTGGCATATCTATATTTTAGAATGTTTTAAACTTAATCACCAGGAATACAGGACAGTTAGTGTAGGTGCCTCCACCGGGAAGGAATGCAGGGTTGCTGCTGGCTGTATTCCAGGGTGGGAATTCTTGGTATTTTGGCACCTTCCACTCCTCAGCTTGTGATCTGGTTTATGGGGAGTTTCAAAGGTGAGGAAGCCCAAGTCCGTTTGCTGAGGGACTCTTTTGAGCCAGGGCCCATGTTTACTGCTTTACATGTCACACCTTATTTGGTATTGATATTGTCCCTGTTTTACAGATGAGGAACCGAGATGGGGGAAAGGGGCTCAGAGAGTTTTAGAAGCAGCTTTGAGGCTTTGTGCCAGGAGAGTGAGTCTCCAGAGCCGCCTCTCAGGCACTCGGGGAGCTCCATTTGACCACCAATCACTTTTATTCTTTCTTCCTCCCTAGCCCTCAAAGCAAAATTGACTGCAGACTGAGCTTGATTAGAGGTAATTCCTCCAGCTTGCTTTATTACATTTGGAACCAGAGCCGTAATTATGTGGCTTCACTACCTGAGTGTGTGAACCACCTCCCACACTGCAGCGCGGCTGTGGGGCCAGGCCGCCTGCAGGTGAGAGCAGAGCGGTCTACCTCCCTCACCCAGTGCCTTTCATCGTCAGGGCACTGGCTCAGGTTTCTCTGACATCCGCATTCCTTCTTAGATTTGCAGAGATGGTGGCTCACAAAATGTACCCCTTTGTGTGGCATGTACTCGCAGAGCCTTCCTATTCTCTCTCTCATACACGCAGTTGAGAGAGGCAGCTCCTGTTTTTCAGCCGCTGTGGTAAATTGCTACTTTAAATTTCAGCAAGTGGAATAATAGCAGAGTGATCATCTCCAGTGAATGCTGTTGGCCTTTGTAAAGAATGGTTTGTTCAGAGGTTCTGTGATTTACGGGGACACAGCTGGTGGCCAGGAGAGCTGTAGGAATGCGTGCTCTCCTGGGCCCAGGAGAGCTAGAGATGAAAAGGGCCCTGAGCTGGCACAAAAGCAAATAAGCACTCTGACTTTAAATAAAGCATCATAATTTATATGGACCAGGTTCTTCAGGCCCAGGGAGATGCAGCGGCAGCAGCTTTTTTGATGTGAGTGTAATTGTCAATTGGTTCCCACTGTCCCCTGTACCTCAAGGACTGGGGATGATGAGGAATTACTTTAAAACATGGTCCTGTAATCTTGAGTGATATTACACATGTTTTGACAAGCAATTCGCTGGCACTGAAACCCGAAACTCTGCTAATCTACCACCTAGACAGATCTCCAGTAGGTTTGTGGAGAGGACAAAGTGATGGAGGAGAAGGGAGGGCTGAAACCTCCGCCCTTCCCCAAGTATATAAGGTTTTTCATTCTTACATTTTAGTTCCTCTGCATCGTCCATTTTCATTCATCTCAATAATTACTTTGCCTTCCTGCCTGCTCCTCCCTCCCTCTCCTGCCATAGGGAAAGCGTTGGGCCAGGACAGATTGCTGCCTGCGCGGGGAGGTGGGGAGGTGGCGGGCAGCAGGTAAGTGACTTTACAAATGCAGTGTCTTACACCCTTCTTCCCCCGCCACCCCTAGAGTACTCCGTTTTAGGAGAAGTGGCAAAGGTGAGGCGCTTTTGCCTTAAGGATCATTATTTTCCCCCTGGATTTGCTCTTTTCCTTATCCGTTTTTGAGGTTGATTGTGGATCCCGGCTGTAGAAGTTGTTAGATCCTGTAAACAATATGAAGCGCAGGAAATGACAGGATTGATGATGTGAAGGCCTGCATTCTTTCAATTGCTTATCTTCATGGCCTGCGAGTCTGGAAGTGCTCCCCTCTCCTTCTGGGGATCCTGGCTGTGTGCTTTGTGCCAGGACCTCGTGTACATGGGTGTCTCCAAAAGCATGTTAGGAGCGATAACCATGTAATTATCATGGCTCCATAGTAGTCCTAGTTGAATAAATACTTATCAATTATCTCCCAAGGTATGTTTATTGATTTTGGAGAGAGAGGAAGGGGAAGAGAGAGAGAAACAGTAATTGATTGCTTTCTATATATATTCTGACCGGGGATGAACCCACAACCTTTTTGGTGCAGGGGACGATGTTCCAACCAACTAAGCCACATGGCCAGGGCCCTTTGCCAAACCTGTGAAAGCTTTTATTTAAAGGAAGAAAAAATAACCTCCTGGTGAGCTAATAATTAAAGCTTGTGAGACTGGATTGGGAGAGTTGAGTCAGTTCTGTTGTAGTTGGCATTGAACTCTGGTCTACCTGTGAAGAAAGGGAGGAGGAGAATGAGAGATCATTCCGATACTCTTATGTGTCTAAAAGGAGGAGAGGACATGAGAAAACTATTGGCCCTAGAAATCAATATCCACACTCATCGTATTTCAGGTAAACCAATGTGTGCCCACAAAGGAGCCAGAGAAAATGCAGGTTTAAGACTGCACTGGAGGCCAGAGTGGCGCTGTGACTTGTCTCTGTGCCACCAAGCTTCAAAAAAAGTATAATCAACAAGAAACTAAACCTTTTTATACAAATATATAGCTATACTCCAGACATATACATGTCCAGTTCATGTATTAAGTTGCTCCAGGCGTTTGTCTCAGAAGACGGTATTTTTTTTTTTCTGCCCTACCCCTTTCCCTCCTTGCTCCTTCCCCTCCTCCACCTTTTATCATTCACTTGAGCAGAGCGCCTTATCCTGCTGTGTGTTGGCTGAGCGTTGACGGACCACAGCTTGGAGAGCATCCCCTTGGAGGTGCAGGAGGTGGCTTTGATGGGCCTGGCAGCGTGTCTCTGACCTGCTGCCCTGGTTGAGGCAAGCTCAGGGGCTTGTCTTCTTCCCACCATACACCCTCTCAGCACTGTCACCTAAACCGTCCTCCCGCCTGTCCCCAAGCGGGGACCCTGGTATCTTAGCAGAAACCATTATAAGAACTACCTGAGCACTGAGGGCTACAGATTGTGGTATGAATGGTTGCAATATATATAATTTCAACACTAGCCTCAAGCCATCAAGGATAATGTTGCTTTAGGGTGTGTGTGTGTGTGTGTGTATGTATGTGTATATATGTATGTATGTGTGTGTGTGTATATATATATATATATATATATATATATATATACTTAAAAGCACATGTTTTTTTGTTACCGGTCATGTTTAAAATTACTTTCTAAAGATCTATGTGATTGTTTTCATTATTCCCTTTGTTCCTCAAAATGCCTATATGGATATCTATGACATCTTGTAACGATGGAACTTGCTAAAACATATGTACAGAGTATGTAAAAGAAGGAAAGCAGTTCTTTCTGCAGTAAGCATGGAGCTCTAATGATGTGTTTTGATTTGATTTTTTAGAAGTTATATCTTAGGCTATCAAAGTCGTTATTTATGTTCAAACTTATATAATACTTAGTCTGTGAAAATACTACCACCATCTGCATATGTATGTGTGGGACAGCATTTTAGTGTTCCCGGTGGTGCTGTTTAAAAGCCCGATTGCTGCTCCCTCTTACCCACCAGACTGCCTGTATTTTCTAAAAGTGGGAAAGGATAATGTTACTAAACAAGCAAGAAAAGAAAGGCAGCAAGAGCTTCTTTTAGCTGACCAGTCAACTGGATATTGACCACCTGTCTTCCTGGGAAAGAAATAGATGGCAGTGAATAAGCGAGAGTCTAGTTTTCCAAGAAGCTCAATGATTTTTCCAAATCAATACAGCTCATCAGGCCTCAGAACAAAGGCTGCAGGGGAGGTGACAGTGATGGAAGTGGCTGTGTGTTCTTTTGTGTAGTAAACCATAAGACCCATGGGGAAACAAGGTTTCTTTAGCCATGTTTTTCCTTTCCTTTTTTCTTTTAAGGCTTATTCACTGTATTCGGGGGGAGGGGGAGGAAAGCCTTTCAGATTTTTTACAAAAGATTTCCATAAATTCTATCTGATGA
Organism: Pipistrellus hanaki; assembly: GCF_964339955.1. Classification (NCBI taxonomy): domain Eukaryota; kingdom Metazoa; phylum Chordata; class Mammalia; order Chiroptera; family Vespertilionidae; genus Pipistrellus; species Pipistrellus hanaki. Next base: position 66,681,034 of record NC_140506.1, on the reverse strand, counting down.
TCAGATTTACTTTTGCAAGAGAAAAGCACATCAAGTAGGAATGAATACCATCTCTTCACATGTAGATTAGAACAGCATTTTGCCATTGCTTTTTGCTTTTTTGGTATTGGTCTAGTGTACTCACTTGGGTTAAGGCTTTATTTTTTTCCCCTTGTTATTTATGGATAGGGTTTAGGTGAACCAAAAAGAAATGTCTGGGTGCCCAGATTAACCTCTGGCAAATAAAGAATCATAACTACCCTCCCATAAACGAACCTTGTTCCGAATGTCCCGAAAAAATAATGCCAAACCTTAATAGGAATGCTGAACTGTCATCCGAGAGGTTATAATTAACGCAGATAGAGTGGTGCCAACATATTCCAGCCGCCGACAGAGAATGTCTATCCAAACCAGCAATTTTTAGCCCTTCAGTCCTTTAATCTTTAAGCTCACTGTGCTTTCATAAAGTAGTACATTAACACCAGAGCAGTGTGTCTCTGGGGTTAATGGCTGGGGTGGCAGCACACTAGGGCATAAAGTGTTTCATTACACTTCCCTTTGTTAGTGCTGCCCTATCTCCCAGGCTCCATTGCCATACACTGTTTGTTCAGATAAAGCCCAATGTTCAGGGTGACTAATCGCAGCACTGTGTTCCAGATGGTTTGATTACAGGATGTGCTTAAAGTGACTCTTCAAACATTCGGCCCAGCAGTGGGGCTCTTAAAAAAAAAAAAAAAAAAATATGGCATTTTCTGGTCATGTGACAACACTTTCTCATCCTAATGTTCCATATATACTTGGCATGGGTACTAGGAAAGTCCCTGCACTTTTTGGCTGTCTGGAATTTCATTGGCAACCTTAGTTGTAAATTTAAAATTTCCCCAAATAATTATAAACTCAGCGTTGTCCTTTGAAGAAAGACCGACCTCAAGGGTGGAAACTCTGAAGCCAGAAAACTGAACAAGAGCACTACACAAGCCCCAGCTGTTTAAAAAGGACCTGTGTTGGATACAACAGAACCACGAGAACAAGCCATTGGAGGGAGTTCAGTACAAAGGAGCGGTGATAAATCATACCTCGCACAATAGTCACATTGTATAAAAATATAGGGTAATACGATATCTGAAATATATGAACTTTATCTTGTACTCATGAAACCAGCATATTGTGGCATTTTAATTGTCACTAATGTTTCTACTGGAAAAGTATATAAAAGGAAAGAAATGTGTAAACTTTTAAAAAAGGGGCGTGTGGCATAAATGGGTTCTGTTTCATTGTTATTAGAATGGGGTTTCTGTTTTCTGCATGAGTGCACACCAAGTCCATCCAGATGTGCTAGTCTGCATCAGAGTTCCAAAAAGTTACGTCTGATTCCAGATTCGGCATTTGCAATGCTTGGCAGAGAACTTCTGTAGCAGGGATGAGGCACTTGAAAGACTCTGAAATGGTCTTTAAACTGTAATACAAACAGCTATGCTGATCCACTGGGAAATCAGCCATTTGCCCAGTTCTTGAAGAAACATCTTCACAAATACCAGAAACAGTAATTCATAAACCATATTTATAACCTCTTTGGAGCCAAATCTCTCCGCAGAGAATTTCTATCATCCATAAGCCAGTGGAAGATTATGCTTATTGAAAAAATATGGGAACAGTGAAAAGAAGTGACTAAAATTCAAATCTAGATTTTCTTCCATCATCACCTGGTAGTTCCTAGGTGCTGAACTATCTCTCTCTCTCTCTCTCTCTCTCTCTCTCTCTCTCTCTCTCTCTCTCTCTCTCTCTCTCTCTCTCTCTCTCTCTCTCTCTCTCTCTCTCTCTCTCTCTCTCTCTCTCTCTCTGCTGGGCACCGTGCTCACAGGTGTGCTGTGTGCAGACACTGTTCTTGTTTTCAGGGAGTTGTCATCCAGTTGGCAGACAGGCATACTGTGTGTAAGTGTTAAAGGGACCGTGTATTAGGTTAAGACAGTCTCAATATTGTTTAAATACAGTAAGCATTTGTTTGCTGCTCACCTCGTAGACTAAGTCGGTATTCCTGTCTGGTTATCCCAGTTGAAGGAGACCCTGTGACCTTCAAGGTTGTATAGTCTCCATCCCAGTCAGCCAGAAAGGTGAAGAGATCAGAAGAACATGGACGGGAGAGTCTTATGGGCCAGGCCTGGAAGTGACACACATAGATGACACATTTTCCTTTTTTAGAACTGAGGCACAGCATCTCATCTAACTGGCAGGGAGGCTGAGAATGGCTGGCTGAGAGAAAACATGGATTCTGTTGAGCTTTCATTGATGAGGGGACTGTATGGAGTGAGTGAGGACCCAGGAAGGAGTGGCTTTTTTTTGGGGCGGGGGGGGGGGTGTTGGGTATTGTGTATGATCTGTGTGACTGGAGAAGATTCAGAAGAGAGAACATTTGCCTTTTTCTCCATTTGGTCCTAATTCATTGGGAACCTTCACTTTCCCTGGGGATTTGGTCTAGGACAGCTTTAAAGTTGTGTTTTTCTCCCCCATGGGAATGAAAAGTGACATGCAGAATGAACGGTTGAGGAGACTTGTTTAGGCTGGAGGGGAAAATATGATCTGGAGAAGAGAATGTCAACATGGTCATTGTCCTTGCCTGGGTGAACTAGATGAGGGGTGGACTGTCCAGGCTATCAGAAGGCGCAGCAAGGACCACGGTGTTCAGGCAGGTTTTAGGTTAGAATCAGGAACAACTTTTAAACAAGACAGCTGGGGGATAAGAGGGCAGTCGTGGGTGCTGTGAGGGATGGAGGAAAGGGGACACACACCCACACGTATTGGCTTTCTCATCTCATAGCTCGTGCATCCTTGTGGCTTTGGCCCACCACAGTCCTCTCAGCCGTTAGTGCCTTGTAACCTTTAGGTTTATACACTTACTATTAACTTTCCCTTCCATTAATTCAGATTCCCAAATAAGTCCCTGCTTGGTCCCCACCGCTTCAGGCACTCATCACTGGGACAGTCAAGTGAGGCCAGGGTTGGATTACTGGTCTAGGAGCCTGGTCCCCTAAGATTACCGTCTGAGCAGGGACCGTGGGCAGGGCAGGCTCTGTGAAAGCCACATCCAGGATCTAGTTTATTGTGGTGGATTAAGGGCCCTGCTCCCTAAGTATGGGTAATATGCGAACTATGCTTCCACTTCTGGATTACAGGTTATTCTTGTGTTGGTTCTGTTCTAAGTCTTTGGATGGAGTGCTAGCCAAAATGTGATTTGATTCCACAGCACCAGCTAAGTGCCTACTGTATGCCCTGCAGATGCACAATAAATGCGTAACGGGCCTGCCCATCTCTCTGGGACCAACTTAACTGCTAAGTACTGACATGAGGAAATGACAGAACAGTGTGACCATGGACTCCTTCTGAGAGCTCAGGCTCTGCGGCTTGTAGAGGGAAGGGGCTCAGGCTGTCGAACACAGACCACATTGTTAAGTGTCCTGTAAGTAATATGCTTTATGGGGGCAGCAGCTTAGATTCTGTATCAGTATCTAAGACAAAGCCTTAATGCAAAGAAGAAAACCTTGTGTAGCGAGCATTCTCAAACCTTCCATTGCTCTCTTCTTACTTCATCGGTAATAATCATCAGATATTTTTCTAATAAAAATGTTATAGGGCAGGCATTATTAGAATTTTGTGAAAGACCATGCCCAGTCCATGGGTGGAAAGGGAGGATGACAAACCATGTGAGATATTTGAGAATATAGAGATGAAAAGGACTTGCAGAGATGGTCCCTGGAGACTAGCTCATAGGCTAGGGTTTGAAAGAATAAATATGCATTAAAAGAAATATTAAATCGTTTATGGAATAAATGCATATTTCTTTCCAATTTACATAAACATCAAGCCAGAAACATAACTCTGCACAGATTTATAAAATTCCAATTTGTGCATTTAAAGGACTAATTTTCATTTGGAGCATTTATTGCCTCAAAAGGAGTGGAGTCGGCTTTATGTGACCATGGGGTACGAGACTTCAGCAAAACGACAAACCATGTACAGCTTTTAGAGCTGAAACACCACCTCTGTGTTTGGCCTCTCACAATAGGATGTTGTCTAAACAGAGACTTCCTTACAAAGAAACAATACACTTTGTAGTTTATGAGAAGGTTCCTTGAGTCTTCATTCCACCCTACAGCAGCAGATCTGGCTGTGCAAACACACGGGAATTCTGGGCAGATAGAAATACTCTGGCATTGTGAAGTGGCTTGTACATATAAAGAAAAATAGACACAAGCACACATATTTAATTAGCTCTCCATGATGGAGACTGTTCAAAAAGTCCCCAGGAATAGAGCGTTTTAAATAAGGAGGGCAGAGAAATGAAGCTGACCTACTGAAGCCCTTTTGAAATTAAAAAAAGACTGAAGATTTTTCTTCTGCACCGAGTGCTAATAATACTATTTGTTGTACTAAGATAAGAGGTCTGCTTGTGTGGCTTCTTGAAATGGTATCCAGCGGTGTGAATAGCTGTACAGTGTGGAAGTTGCAACTGAGATTCAGTCTTTGTGACAGCTTTAAAAGGTACACCCGGATAACCACGGATTTGCTGGTTTGGGATCCCTGCCTTCCCACTGGCCTCCGTTTCCTTTGTCCTTTTGGAGACCAGGAATTCGGTTCTGCTGTTTGGAGCGGGCTGGCGGGCTGCATGGAGGTAAACCAGCACGTCACGCAGACCAGCTTTCACCACACAGAGCAGCCTTCGGTGATCCACGGAGCAGGGTCTGAGAGCAGCGCCCCGTCCCAGCCTGCCGGCCTCCGGGGCGCAGCCTCCTCCCTCCCCGGTGCTGCTGTATCCTCGGCTGCCGCCTCCCTGCTCCCCGTGGCCGCCCTGGGCCCAGCCAATCAGACGCGAGCGTTCCCAGCAGGCACCGGCCAATCGGCGGCCAGTATTTGCTGGAACCGCGAAACCCTTAGGGGAAAAGCAATAACAAAAGCCTTTCACTGCTGACAAATGTTAAGTGTCTGTGCAGACTTTTCCTGTTTTTAATTTTATTACTGCAAGAATGGAGGGTTTGTTGTTTCTTTCATGTTTCCTTTCAAGCGATTTTAATTATACATTTGTGCTACATCAGGGACTCTGGAACGCAGCGATTCAGCCTATTGCATCTAAAGCTGAAACGCAGTAACCTCTGGCAATACAGATATATTCCTGTACTGTAAATATAGCTGACATGCTAAAGAATTTTAAGCAGCTGTAAAGGTCTTTGACACCACACACAGTGCCCCAGAGAGCACATGATGTGAAAGCCAGCTCTGTCTTCCCCTTGGCCTGCTCTCCCGCCCACTCCCTTTTCCTGAAGGGATGTGCTCATAAAGAATCCTTTCCTCCAATTGTTGTCTTGTGCAAATTTTGACCAAATGCCTAATTACCATTGATTCCCATCCCAACGTGAATGTTATACGCAGTGGTGTTTTTTTAGAACCATTCCTGAGGGGCTTAGAGTGGAATCAACTGTCAGCTGAGGAAATGCTTGCTTTGCTTTGCCTCCTGCTAGCTTTTCCCTCCCCTGCTGGACTGTTGCTGCAGTGAGTAAATTCAGCTGTTACCTACGTAATAGCAACATGGACCATGTGGGAAACCATTTTTAAATCTCTTTTTGAGGCTTCTGAAAGGAATCATTCCTTTCCCCTACTTGAGTCCCAACCATTCAATAGTTTACCTGGTGTTAAGATGCTCCCAAGCAAATGAGTCTTACCTTGTGAGGTATTCCTTACCCATAAAGGAGTTCAATATAGGTGTTTTTTTTGTAAGATTCAAAATGGCAGTGAACAAGTGAGTAAACCAGCTAGAAATAGGTTTTGAGTAATGTCCCTTTGTTTCTCTAAGAAAGCTTGGGGGGAGAGGGAGTAGGTACAGAAAACAAAGGCTCGCTTAAATATTTTATTTCTTTACCCTAATATTTTATGTATGCCTCAACATCTAGGTCCTGGTAATATATGCTTCACAGGAGTGATTTTTAAAAACTGGCTCTTGTCCTCTAGTGAAAGAAAGAGGATGTTATATTTTGTTTCCCTGTGACATTTGGTATACTAAGTGCACTTAAGTTTCGTGATTCACAGATGCAGTGCTAAATTAAATCGTCTGTCTGCAAAGCAGTTGGGAAAAGCAAAATGGCTTGCAGGAAACAAGTGTGCTGGTTTGAGGTTTTTTCGAATCTTCTGTGGCAAATGCTTACTAAAGTTGACTCTAAAGATAAGCCCAAGAGCAAACCTATTGTGCACATTTATTTTCTTAAGAGGCCTATTTTAGGAGTCTTTAATATGAAACAAGACCAAACAGTGAAACAGATACTACACCAAGGCTGATTCTTGTCTTACAAAGCCAGAGAGGGGAGGATTAGGAATGATAAATCATCTGATTGTCTCTTATCTGGACTCCATGCCCCCTGCTTTCCTGCTGTATATCTATATTTGTGCACCCACATAATTTTTTTTTTTTTTTTAGTAAGTATTGCCATTATTTTATATTGTTGAATTAGAAACAAAACCGATTTCGTTCAGTCACCTTCTGGTTTAAGCATTGGTAACTGGCATTTAGTTTTTGTTGGCTGCTTGCCAAGCGAAAGCAATTATGTGTAATAATAGAAAAATTAAGAGGTGAGTGTTGCTATTTTACAGCAGGACATGGCAAAGACCATTTCCTTCTGTCAGCAGTATCTTGATTACACTCTCACACACAGCTTTACCCTTTTGTACTGCATGCGCATGGGTACACACACACACACACACACACATACACACACACAATTTCCTGTGGGTTTTCATTTGGGGTCACTGAAACCAAAAAGAGGAAGAATGCAAACCACAGCTTTTGAAAGCAAATGAGAATAGAACTTTGCTGGTAGAGCAGTAGTCGTAATAATAATAATAATAAACGAACTGTAACTGGAGTAATCTGTGCTAACCAGGGTCCTCCTTCATTCCCCACTCTGCAGGTGTCCTGGTGGTTAATGTCACGTGGAGGAACAAAACCTATGTAGGGACCCTCCTGGACTGCACCAAGCACGACTGGGCCCCTCCCAGGTACGCCCAGAGCCGTTTGTTTAAGGCTCTGTTTTTTCTCTCTCCCCTTTCCTCTCCTTCCCCCATCCTCTCTGCAAGGAAACTAGAGAGAGAGAGATGAATAATACATAAAAGCCTGCCTGTAATTGAAACCAAGCATAAGGGAAATGAGCAATTCAGGATTGAACACAGTAAAATGCAGATGCTGGATTTCTTTTCTGCCAGGAGATTGCTACTCCCTGCCCCTACTCTCTTTGTTTTCTTCTTTTCTCAAAATGGGAATCTGAACTGGATTGGAAACTGGCTACCTGAGCCGTTTTTCTTTGGTTTTCGGAGGGAGAATATAAGCTATTGGGAGCCTGCCCTTTTGCAGGTGTTGAAATTGTCAGTGAAAGAATAGGGTGTCTTCCTTATCTGGGCCCGGCCCTAAAACTGCTGGGGTGCCGGCTGCTCTAGGCTGCATTGTGTACTTTGTGATCTCACCTGCAAGCTGCTCATTTTGACGTCTGTTCCTTGCTTCCCTAGGTTCTGTGAGTCCCCCACAAGCGACCTGGAGATGAGAGGGGGCCGGGGCCGAGGGAAGAGAGCGAGGTCTGTGGCAGCCGCCCCGGGCTCGGAGGCCAGCTTCACGGAGTCCAGAGGGCTGCAGAGCAAGAACAGGGGGGGCGCCAATGGGAAGGGGAGGCGGGGCAGCCTCAATGCCAGCGGGCGAAGGACACCCCCGAACTGTGCCGCTGAGGACATCAAAGCCAGCCCGTCCTCCAGCAACAAAAGGAAAAACAAGCCCCCGATGGAGCTGGACCTGAACTCCAGCTCCGAGGACAATAAGCCCGGGAAGCGAGTCCGCACCAATTCCAGAAGCACCCCCACCACCCCGCAGGGGAAACCAGAGGCTCCCTTTTTGGACCAAGGCTGCTCCTCTCCAGTGTTAATCGACTGTCCTCACCCAAACTGCAACAAAAAGTACAAGCACATCAACGGCCTGCGGTACCACCAGGCGCACGCACACTTGGACCCGGAGAACAAGCTGGACTTCGAGCCTGACAGCGAGGACAAGATCTCGGACTGCGAGGAGGCCCTGAGCAACGTGGCCCTCGAGTGCGGGGAGCCAAGCACAGGCATGGCCGCTTACGACCAGGTGAAGGCGCCCGCGTCCCCCGGCTCGGGGAACCCCCCCGGGACCCCCAAGGGAAAGAGGGAGCTGATGAGCAACGGGCCAGGCTCCGTTATGGGATCTAAAGCCGGGAAGAATTCCGGCAAAAAGAAGGGCCTTAACAACGAACTGAGCAGCCTCCCGGTCATCTCCAACATGACGGCCGCTTTGGACAGCTGTTCGGCCGACGGCAGTCTGGCCGCTGAAATGCCCAAACTGGAAGCCGAAGGTTTAATTGACAAGAAAAATCTGGGAGATAAAGAAAAGGGCAAGAAAGCCAACAACTGCAAAATGGACAAAAACCTCTCCAAACTGAAAACGGCCCGGCCCATCGCCCCGGCCCCGGCCCCCACGCCCCCGCAGCTGATCGCCATCCCCACCGCAGCCTTCACCAGCACCACCACGGGCACCATCCCCGGGCTGCCCTCCCTCACCACCACCGTCGTGCAGGCCACACCAAAGAGCCCCCCGCTAAAGCCCATCCAGCCAAAGCCCACCATCATGGGGGAGCCCATCACCGTGAACCCAGCTCTCGTGTCGCTCAAAGACAAAAAGAAGAAGGAGAAGCGGAAGCTCAAGGACAAGGAAGGGAAAGAGACGGGCAGCCCGAAAATGGACGCAAAGCTGGGCAAACTGGAGGACGCCAAGGGGGCTGGGAAAGACCTGTCCGGGCATTTTTTAAAGGACCACCTCAACAAGAACGAGGTGCTGGCCAATGGATTGTCAGAATCTCAAGAGAGCCGCATGGCCAGCATCAAAGCTGAGGCTGACAAAGTGTACACCTTCACCGACAACGCCCCCAGCCCCTCCATCGGGAGCGCCTCCAGAATGGACTGCAACACCTTGGTGAACGGCCAGGCGCCCATGGCCCCGCTGCACGTGCTCACGCAGAACGGGGCCGAGAATTCTGCAGCCAAGACCAGCAGCCCTGCCTACTCTGACATCTCTGATGCCGCCGACGATGGTGGTTCAGACAGCAGGTCGGAGGGCATGAGGTCAAAAGCCAGCTCCCCATCAGATATCATTTCCAGTAAGGACGGCGTTGTTAAAGGGCATTCTTCAACGACAGCACAGTCATCTCAACTGAAAGAGTCCCATTCTCCCTATTACCACGGCTACGATCCTTACTATTCGCCGAGTTACATGCACGCGGGGCCGGTTGGCGCCCCTGCAGCTGGCAACGGTGGGAGCACGCAGGGCATGAAGATCAAGAAGGAGTCTGAAGAAGACGCGGAGAAGAAAGACAAGGCCGAGCAGCTAGATGCCAAGAGACTGGACCATCCCTCAGCATCCCTACAGCCTCAGCACCAGTCTGTGATCACCCAGAGGCACCCTGCCCTGGCTCAGTCCCTTTATTACGGCCAGTATGCCTATGGGCTCTATATGGACCAGAAGTCTCTGATGGCCACCAGCCCTGCCTACAGGCAGCAGTATGAGAAATACTATGAGGACCAGAGGCTGGCAGAGCAGAAAATGGTCCAGACTGGGAGAGGAGACTGTGAACGGAAAAATGAGCTCCCCTTGAAAGAGCTGGGCAAGGAGGACAGTAAGCAGAAAAACATGCCATCGGCCACAATCTCAAAAGCTCCCTCTACTCCGGAGCCTAGCAAAAACCATTCTAAACTAGGGCCGGCAGTGCCTAATAAAACTGAGGAGACAGGTAAATCGCAGCTTCTCTCCAATCACCAGCAGCAGCTTCAGGCCGACAGCTTCAAAGCTAAGCAGATGGAAAACCACCAGCTTATTAAGGAGGCTGTAGAAATGAAATCTGTCATGGACTCTATGAAGCAGACAGGTGTAGACCCAACCTCCAGATTTAAACAAGTAAGATTGTGGAGCATGGCCCCCGCAGGGAGAGAGCAGGCTGAGACTTGCGCACACATGTCTGGGCTTGGTGGCTAGGACTGCCTGGCAGGAAATAAACCAGAGGGTTCGTTAGGGTTGATTCCCCTTCTTTCGAAAAATATCTTAAAGGACTGTCTCAGAAGTTACTGTGTACCTCTGAAAAGTACATCATTCACAGTTTCCTACAACAAACTGTGGACATGTGCTTTCTGTGGTCCGTGATGCTGTTGACTAACTAACTGAATCTGACGTGGTCCCTTGGTTTCTTACTGCATCCAAAGTGAGGGAACTCTGCCGCAAGGCCATTGAGTTTCCTTCTGACTTAACACTGAGATTGAGAGTCTGATCTCTAAAATACTTGTTTTTCTACATTCCAAATTTCTGTTGGCATCTTGTAGGAATGTTAAAACTAGGTTCCTAAATTCCCATTTCCCACTCAACTTTTTAGTGAAACTTGGGACCCAAATGTCTTTCACACGGCACCTGGGATGCCTGGATGTCGGTTTGCACCTGTGTTAGTGCCCCACGCGGAGCTTGGTGCTGGGCGCCTGTGAGGAGAGGTGTGGGTAGATGTGCCTCGGGCAGTCATCCCAGGCCGTGCAGCCTGAGGTTACAGGTGCAAACACCTGGAAGTCGGTCCCATGAAAGCACACACGTGCTGGCACTTTCTGTCATGGTGCAGACATCCTGACTGCCTTCGGTTCCCTGAGTGTCCATTTTGGAATTTCCCAGCATCCCTCACCACCACTGTTCCCACAATTAGATGTCCTTGGTGAATCAGAGCAACAAAATTCTTTCTTCACATTCATTTCTGTTCAAAAGTCGGACCTTAGGCCCAACCTTGAATGCTCACTTAGGACCTAAATTCCCAGTGAGTTTATCATAAATGGGATGGGGGTCACATCCATTTAGGACCCGAATCTCCCTTCCTCCCCCCTCCTCCCAGGCCTGACTCAGACTGTGGCTTCCCAGGGCTGTTAGAAGGGCATGATTTGTAGAATGGGGTTATAAATGGTTTGTTTTCTAATAGAAAAACCATAATGTGTACTATTAATTTGAAATTTTGTTATGATTAAGGTATTAGCACATAATGAGATATGAGCCAACATAGTAAGCTTCAGCTGTGGGTGAAGAAAATGTATTAGGAAACCAAGAGTGTTTTCCCCCTAAATGATATTAATTGCTAGAGTAATTATTTGGATTTACTATTATTAGCTTGAGTTGGAATTTTAAAAATTCTTTTTGCCTATGTGAGATATTAAAAGGAAAATGAGAGTTAGATTAAATACATGTAAGGATGTTATTTAATGTAGAGAAATAACCTAAGTTTGAAGCCCATCCCTACACATGGGCAGCTGTGTGACCCTGGCATCACTTGGAACTTTAAAAGCTTTGCTGGTCCATATGTTTGCGCTTCTGCAGAAGTGATCCGTAATAATGCCTACCCCAGACATTATTCTGTGTAGGAGGGAAAGCTCTGTGCAGTGCTAGTACATGAATAAATGTTAACTTAGTAATAGTGATAGTGTTGTCACGATGATTAATGGTTTCTTTGGAAAAAAAAAATTGAAATTTTAAAACAAATCTTTTTCTAAAAAATCAGGATCCAGATTCAAGGACGTGGCATCATTATGTATACCAGCCCAAATACCTGGATCAGCAAAAGTCAGAAGACCTTGATAGAGAAAAGAAATTAAGGGAGGACAGTCCCAGGAAGACGCCCAATAAAGAGAGTGGCATGTCCGGCCTCCCGGTGTCCTTAACCAGCATTAAAGAGGAGCCCAAAGAGGCCAAGCGCCCTGACTCTCAGTCCATGGAGGAGAGCAAGCTGAAAAGTGATGATCGAAAGACTCCTGTGAACTGGAAGGACTCTCGGGGAACAAGAGTGGCTGTGTCCTCACCCCTGAGTCAGCATCAGTCCTACATACAGTACTTGCATGCTTATCCTTACCCACAGATGTATGACCCCAGCCACCCTGCATACCGGGCTGTTTCTCCCGTCCTAATGCACAGTTACCCTGGTACGTGTTGTGGGTTCTAACTCTATTGGAGGGAAGAGGCTGTGTTCGAATCTTAGCTATTAAAAACGCAGGATAAATTAGATGCTTCAAGAGTGACATTTGTTTTGCTTATTTTCCTGCTGCTTAAAGTCCCAAAGATAAAACTGATTTAATAGAAGAGTTCTTTAAGATGTCAAGAGTCCTCGGCTATTGTTTCCAGCATCTCGGATAGGCTGCCATAGCTGTTAGACTGACAGATACTTTATTGCCTGTGAAAATATTCTAAGCACTTACTGTCATAATCATTATAGTTACTGTTCCTTTCACTTAAGCGGACACATAAATGTATGAAATGGCTGTAAGCTCAATTCTGTTTATAACCTCCGTTCATCAGGATGAATTAACTGGGAGGAGAAAATTGAAGGACCTAGGTACAGTGTAACAATGATGTAGCCCATTCTTAACGTAATCCCCTATGTTAAGGTCTATGACTCTTATCCCAAATTCATGTAATCTAAATGGTTTTCTTTTTTTTTCTTTTGCTTTTAAGATGTAGCTCATAACTTGATGTGGCATTTGTTGTTTATCTGCAGGGGCCTATCTCTCTCCAGGATTTCATTATCCTGTTTATGGGAAGATGTCGGGGAGAGACGAGGCCGAGAAAGTCAATACCAGCCCCAGCATCAACACGAAAACGACCACTGAATCTAAAGCACTGGATTTGCTCCAGCAGCACGCCAGCCAATACCGCAGCAAGTCCCCTGCTGTAAGCTGCCTTTTGTTCTCATTTAGAAATCCTGGGTTTTAGGGGGAGGAAAAGGGGCATACTAGAGAACAGTCTTGAAATACAGTTGGTTTTGGAACCCAGTTGTGATTTCTGGATGCTGTTTTATCCAGATACATAAAGAGTGTAATGTTCAAAAGTAAGATGGTTTCACACGAGGGGGAAAAAATATTAAAGCGTATACAGTGGTCACAAGCTTTTCTATTGCAAAACCTATACTTTGCCTTGCCAGGAGGATGCATGTTAGGTGGACATTTAAATTCATAGGATCCATCTTTTGGTGCAAAATATTTGTGGTGCAAGGTATTTGGATGCACTTGCATGCCAGAGTGAGTCATTTGGCTCAGGCATGGTGGCTGCATCTGTTCCTTTTTGGCCTTGACTCTTCGTCATGTTCCTACAACTCACTGAAGTAATGCAGACCTGTGTCCTTGTGAAAGATGGCTCTCCCGCCCCCCTGCCTCCCGCCCCCCGCCCTAAAGGCTGTTCTGAAGGGAGACAAAAGAAAGGATGTGGTTGCTCCTGGCGAGGAAGAGAGGTTTGGAATAAAGTAAAATACAGCATCTGTGATGTGAATGAGTCCACCAGGGACTTCAAAGAAAGTAGAAAAGATGATTTATGAATCTTTGTCTGTGTGAACTACTTCTAGTGCAAAGATTTTTCTCAAGTGAGAAAAAGAATTTTAGTGAAAGTGTGGTTAAGCTCTGGTGGATAAAAATGTACAAAAAAATGCATGAACTTTAACCGAACTGTAATCTGGGAGAACAGAGCTGCTTCTGAGTGTACTGAAATGGGAGATTCCGGGATGCTTTTGGGAGACCTAGGGCAATGATTGGCTGTATCTGATAGTGGCATGTAATAGAATGCATTTTTCAATGGAACAAAACCAGACAAAGATATTTAAAATTGCAAGATAGATTCTCCCCACAAAATGTGAATGAAATAAAAAGGTAATCAGACCTTGAAGAAATTTCTTACAACTACTTCTTTTCCTTGACCACATATTTAAAAGTTGTTTCTAGCCAGGCCAGTGTTGCTCAGTGGTTGAGCATTGACCTATGGAACAAGAGGTCACCATTCAATTCCTGATCAGGGCACATGCTCAGGTTGTGGGCTCAATACCCGTGGAGGAAGCAGGAGGCAGCTGATCTATGATTCTGTCTCATCCATCATTGATGTTTCTATCTCTCCCTCTCTCCTTCCTTTCTGAAATCAATAAAAATATATTAATAAAAATAAAAGTTGTTTCTGGGAAGAAATTGAGTAGATTCTTAATCTAAAATATGGGTAAATAGAGAAGTCATTTGAGGAGATTATTAGTTCCCCTTTTGGGTGGACCAGTTCTTTTAGTGTTGACTTAATTCCAATGGAAACTGAAGCTTTTTTGACTTGATTTCAACTAATAAGTAATTTCAAGTATCTGTGTAATTGCTTTATAATCATTAACGTATATTGCTGAAAGGACAAAGGTGGTACTCCCACTGCTTTTTTGCGGAGGACTAATGGGATAATCTCTCTCTTCTGTTACAGCCGGTGGAGAAGGCTACAGCTGAGCGGGAACGGGAAGCAGAGAGGGAGAGGGATCGCCACTCCCCCTTCAGCCAGCGGCACCTGCATACGCACCATCACACCCATGTGGGCATGGGTTACCCGCTAATCCCTGGTCAATACGACCCTTTTCAAGGTCAGCAGCTCTATTGTTGTGCCTTACTTCCTTCCGCTCCGCTTTGGAAAGCAGTTGCCCAAACTGCCTTTCATGTCTTAAAGACCTTGAGCTTTGAGTTAAGGTTGGCTCTGGGGAGGGTTTTCAATATGTACTTGTTAGTATTTCCTAGTAGCAAAACTAAGGCTATTCCACACCTTTGTATTCTGCTAAGACACAGAATGGCTACCACTTAATAATTGTCACTTGTTGATGTTATCAGTGGCTTACTGTTATCTCGCAGGCTAAGGGTGGCGACCAGTGTCTGGGGCACAGACTATAGCAATCAGAAGATCAGATAGCTACTTGAGGGAATTGTGGAAGCAGTGAGGCAGGGTGGGAGGCTTCCTGAAATTGTCCTGATTTCTGCAGGCCTTTTCAGCTGCTCTTTTCTCATGGAAGTAACAGAAGTAACATGGTCATTTTTTATGACTTCATTCAGGGACTCTCCAGAGCCCTATACTGCTGTGACTCTTTAAAGATGGAGAAACATCTTTTTTAAAAAATATATATATTTATTTATTGATTTTTCAGAGAGAGAGAGAGAGAGAGAGAGAGAGAGAGAGAGAGAGAAACACATCGATGTCAGAGTGGAACATTGATTGACAGCCTCCTGCATGCTCTCTACTGGGGAATGAGCCCATAGCCCAGGCATATGCCCTCACCAGGAATTAAACAGGGGACCTCTCAGTGTCCAGAATGATGCCCAACCAATTGAGCCACATTTTACCAGGATGGAGAAACATCTCTTAAAAAGCCATAGAATTAACAGGAGGGAGCCTTGAACTGATGGTGCTGTAGTTGAGCATGTGCCATTTGTCCTAACTCTGTCACCTCCCAGCAGATGGGCCATGGCACCAGCTCTCCCAATAGATCACCTGCTAGGATTTTACTGTCTTCATTTTGGCTGCCACAAAATACCACAGTCTCTATGGCTTTAAACAACAGGGATTTATCTCCTCATAGTTGTGGAGGCTGGAAGTCTGAGATCAGGGTGCCAGCATGGTCAGTTTCTGGTGGAAGCTCTTCCTGGCTTGTAGGCGACTGTCATCATGCTGTGTGCTCATCTTACCTGTTTGCTGTGCTGGGGGTTGAGGGGGGGGGTGAGGGGGGGATAGGGAAAGAGGAGAGAGAATGTTGCTCTCTGATGTCTCTTTTTATAAGGACACAAATCCTGTTGGATTGGGGCCCCACCCTTATGAACTCATTTAATTTTAATTACTTCCTTGTAGGGTCCTATCTCCAAATATAGAAGGGGATATGACTTCTCATCAGGAATATTGTAGGGACACAATTCAGTCCATAGCTAATGCTTGTCAAGTTGCCTCTTACTCTGCTGTGGGAATACAAGATGATATGTTTGCAAGTGCTTCCAAAAGTGGGAAGAGCGCTACACTTGTGAAAGGGTCATTTTAAATTATTCAACTCATGTTACTTAGTGTCAACTCGAGTGTTAAAAGAGAACATAAAGGACATAGAAGGAGAGAGTGATCTTCCTTGGTTTGTTTCCTCTATTTTATCCGAAATTGTTTTCGATAGAATTAAAAAGGATTTTCTGTTGGTGTCTGCATGACATTTGGAGCTATTACGTTCTCTGTTGCCTTTCTCTTGCATGGTAAAAGTTAAGGCTATTTCTGAGTTTGGTTCACCCATTCCATGTACCTTTGGGATGCATTGTGTTCAAGCACTGAGGAAACTGTTAATGCGATAAGTTATTATGAAAGTATTGTATTCTAAGCAAATAGCATGTCATTTTTGTAATTCACTGTGACTTTTGCTTCCTGTTGTAACCTGGTGGCCATTATCTCTCCTGAGCTTCCTATTCAGGAATGCGTGCAAACCATTTAGCACCATGCAGAGCCAGATAGATGGAACTCTATATTCTCTTTGGGTAGCGATTAAGAAAACCTCAGAGTATTCATCAGAGGGACACATATTGGTTAGGCCAAGTGGATTGCAATCTGTCCTTGCTGCATGAAACATTTCGTGTGTGTGTTCAGGAAAAGACATACCACTGCTGCTGGGCCCCCAGCCCTTTACCACTGGCCTGTGTCTACTTGTGTCTTTCTGAATGTCTCAGAACCCTGTGTTTTCCCCCACTATAGGCTTGACCTCTGCCGCCCTCGTTGCCTCTCAGCAGGTGGCTGCCCAGGCATCTGCATCAGGAATGTTTCCTGCACAAAGAAGGTAACTAACTATTCTTTACATTTTTGAATCCGTTTTTTAGGTAGAGGCATTTCAATGGGTGGGAGAAGCAAGAACAGGCATTTTAGACCAAAAACTTAGGTCCCGAGGGTTATCTGTTGTTGAACTGAATGTGCTTTTATGCCACTATGCTTCACATGCAACTTCTATTCCACAGTCCTCATTCTATAGCTGTAATGTAGATCCGGACTTAATGGATCCATTGTTTGGGTAGTTTCTAGGGTCATCCTCAGAGCTCTGATAAAGTAATTCACTATAACTCCCTTTGTGTTTCTATGTTTAAAAATAAAGTTGCAAATGGAGAAATTTATTTTCATAATGTTAAAGGTAATGTTTGTTCTTTATTTTTAATTATCCCTCAAGTGCTTTTAAAAAGGGAAAGAATACATTTTTACAATGTATGTCATTACCCCGTGCTCATTCACTTTCTATGGAATTGAATTCCATGAATTAAATAGAACTAAAATAAGCCTATCAATCTCATGCTTTTCATATTTTCAAGTGTGTATAGAACCGTGTGCTAAGGTTGTCTTTTCTTTTGCAGAGAATAACAAGATTGGAAATGTACGTTGTCATGTGACTGGATCACATGGGGAAGCGCTTTATACAGACATCAGTTCCATGGTGTTAATTTGAAATGCCTTAATGGCAGGCAAAAACCAGTCATTTCATTTTTGTAAATTACAGATTTTATCACAGAGTAACAAATGTTGCTGTAATTAAACTTCTGTTTTATATATATATACGTATACATATATGTATATATACATATATATATATTCTTTACTTTTTGTATCAGTAACCAGGCTCGCACACACAGGGTCTGCTGCCAAGTTGCAAACCACTCAGTAAAGGAAATAAAAAAATGTATCTGTCTTGTTGAAGGGTGTTAGCCACAAAGGCTGCTTACTTCCTTTTCCTTTCCCTTTGAATTGTAAATAACTAATGTTATGTATCAGTGTGCCTGAACCTTGCATATCCTTCAGATATTTCCCGTAAGCCCCTCAGAAAGGCTAACTGTGATGATGACACTTGGTACAATTTAGACGTCTATTTGGTGGCTCCTGTTAAAGATGCATCAGTGTAAAATGTTCCTGTAGTCACTGTTTGTACTTGTGTATTGTGGAAAAAAATACTTTTGGAAGGCATGGGGTTGCCAGTACCACAAAAACTGTGTTGTACATAATGTAAAGATTAAAATGGGGACATAATGAGCATCTGTGAATAATGAGGTGTCATTTTTTGATAATCTTGAATGGCAAATAACCCAATAGCCTGCATACCAGAGACATCTGTGATTGTTCTATTACTTGAATAGTCCTGCAGTCCCCCCCTTTTTTTTTTAATGTTTACAATTATCCAGTTTTAGAAGAGCGAGACTTTAACGCCATTGCCTGGTTACTTGTTTTATGCTGTAATCTAGTTTATTTTATGTAAAATGTATATTGAATGCTTTCCTTTTTTATACCTGCCTTAAATAATTTGGCAATCAGAATTAAAAAGTTTTTTTTTTTTATAATGGCTTCTTGTCTGTGTCATGTTATTGCCAGTTGGCTGATGGTGATTCTAATTTGCAAAGAAAGGTTTCGGAATGTTATGAATGTGCGATGCATACAATATGATATATAGATAGAAACTTCTTATATGATACACAGGTATAATAGCCAAATAGTATATTTAATTCAGTGGATATATGCTTATTTGCTGGATATTTACACTGAATATGGAGTATAATGTTACTGCAAATAGGTACAAACATGTTTCTTTGGTATAGAATGATATTATGGAAGTATAAATCTGTGACATCTGGTCAGTATAAAGTGTGTAAAAAGTCAATAGATCATTTATTTGGCTTATCATTAAATTGTTTTACTAGCATATTTTATGCCAAATATACAGAATTAACTGCTCCTTCCCTTTTTCCTTCCTCTCCCTTCCCCCCTCCCTTCCTTCCGTTGAATAAAAAGTTGTTGAGACCTACTTCATCTCAGGCCTTGCAAGGTGCTGGGGTATAGCAGTAAGCAAAGCAGATGGAAATTCCTGCCTTCTTAGAGTTTTCATTTTCTAGTAGGTGGGGCAAACCTAATACCATATATGAGTAATGTGCAGAGCACATCAGGTAAAATAAAATTTTTCATTCAATTTCTTTTTTGTTATAACATTGATTAGATGCCATAGGAACTTAACTCTTATCTCAATTACACAATGGTAAAATTGTCCTAATATGTCACTGGCTTAAAATCAGAGAACCTATTATTGATGTTAAGTGAGGACTTGAATATATTACAATAGATGGTTGGTAAACGCTGTGGAGAAAAATAGAGCATGGGAGTGGGAGCTTGTAACTGCAAGTAGTGATGCGGGAGGCGTCCCTGAACGGGGTGAGGAAGAGGTCCATGCGCACAGCTAGGGCGAAGCACTGCAGGGAGACGGAATGCGAGAGCAAAGGCGTGAGAGTGGCACGCGCTCCCTGTGCCTGGACTGGTTGGTTTAAGTTTTCCTTTCAGCTGTAAGTCTTTGTGATTTCCCTGTAATTGCTAACGACAGTTTTACCACTTGGTTTTCTAAAAAGTTCTTTAAGTTGACAAAATTTGTCTTGGTATAATTTGCATAGTTTCCCTACTTAGAGCCCGTGCTTCACAAGTAAATAGATGTTGACAATAAAAAAGAAATACTTCTGCCGCTGGTGGGAAGCCACCGTGAACGGTTGCGTTTGCTGTGCGCCTTTTGGGTCTAGTCTACGTTCTTAGTACATTTCACTAGGCAGATCCTTCTCCCAGTCTTCAGTTTGTTTTTCTTTTGCATTTCATCCACTTGTCATTTACAAAGCTATTGTTTATGGTGTTTGTTGCTACACATGAGAGTTTTTCACATACTTTAATCATTTTTTTAAGTTATCAAATTTTTTCAGTTCTTGCATCATATCCAGCTGTGTCCTTGAAGACTTGATGTAATTGGCCTTATCCCAGTTAAACAAGTATGTTTCCTCTGTTCAGCATATGGTTAAAGTATGTCTGTTGGTTGCCTAAATGCTGCTCCAGTTCTGGAACCAACCAAACTATTCAATGGTTGAAACATAGGAGCAGAACTAAGGTCAATGACATCTCCCCCCACTGAATTACCAAGTTCCCTGGTGTCCAGGAAGTCCAGTGGTCTCCCAATCACTTTTCTGCTTTGAACAAACATATGGAAACGGATCTTGCCTTTTAGCTGCAAAATGACTGCTTGAATGCTCATTATATCCCAGACTTATAATCATTTCTAGTGGGTGCCTAACGAGATAGGGTATAAAGAGGGGCATCAGACCACGCTTAACCCTGTTGCTGTCATAAACAAGAGCGCTGGTAAACGCAGAGAGAGACGTGACCAAAAGAACAGTGCAGTTTGAATACTCTCTTCTCCTTGGCTTTTACTGGAACATTATTCATAACTGGTTTACATTAATCGCTGAAAGAAGTTCTGTTTCTTCCCCTCACTGTTCCAGTGCTGTTTTCGCTGATGACAACATGAATTGCCAAAGGCCAGAGCTTGTTTCTATTACGTGTGCCATTTCTCTAGCTGAGTACGTAGTACCTGAATAGGAAATTAAAGGTTCCCAAGGGACAAGCGTGCTTGGCTCTATTATATATGTTACTATGATGAATCTGCCATTAATACCGTTCTAATTGTTTTACTTTTATAGACATAAAACCAGTCCCCTTAGCGACTAATAATAGGATTTATTGATTTTACTAAACATTGTTCATTGCAGGCCTGCTCATATCACCTTATCCTGAACACGTGCACAGAGCCTGCAGTGCCGATATGTGCAAATCAACTTCACGGGGACAGGAGGCTGAGGAGTTGTTTACAGCTGTGGTCCCAGCGAGCACAGAGTATTAAAAACAAGGTAATAGGCGCCATATAGAACCATTTGCTCCTAAAGTAGGATCTCTGATGGCTTCTTCATGGAAACTTACCGTTAATGTCCCGCCCAGGTCACTAAGGCAACAGCGGACAGGCTGGCCTTCCACATTCACTCGGGCCCTGGCCTAATTTAGTGTGGTTTCAGCCCCAGAGTCTGAGAGTAGCCAGCATGAATAGCTCTGATTGATTACAGGACAAAACAGCAGTTTAAATGATAATTGCTGGCCATTTCATTCCCTCCCTCTGAAAAAGAGACAAGACAGGCAAAGCCATTTATTATTGTTTTGTCACTAACCACTGCCATCCCTCCCTGCTTCCTGCAGGAGCCCGAGTCACGCACGCTGTTTACTTTCGATAAACTTTAGGGGAGAAAACACCGTGTAGCCGCTGTGAGAGGTGCTTTGGTCATGGATATATATATTTTTTAATTTCTTAATAAAAATCACTCGCTAAAGCAGAAAAAGATGAATTATAGTAATGCCAACCTCTGCGCTGTTGACATTTTAGACCAGAAAATTCTTTTTTGGGGTGGAGGTGGGTGTGATCCTGTGTATGTGGGAGGTTCTATCCACCACATGCCAGTAGCAACTGCTAACCCACCCCCCACTCCAAACGGTGAGCACCAACTGGTCCTGAAACTCAGATCTGCTGCCTGGCCGCGGCCCACAGATAAAAGGCTAATTTCCCTTGTTCTTTGTTGCATTAGAGCAAGGATGGGAAACCCTTATTTCTGCCAACAGCCATGTGGATATTTATAACATCATTCAAGGGCCATAAAAAATTATCAATTTAAAAATTAGCCTGCTATATTTGGTCAAACATTTAATTAACCCCTAATGCCTTGGCAGGGCCAGATTAAATGATTTCATGAGTATATGGCCCGAGGGCCAGACATTCCCCACCCCTGCTCTAGAAAATATAAAGCTCACCAATGGCTGCTGGTAATCCCATGAAATCATAATGGAGATGCTCATTTTCCAAAATGGATAAAGCTGGACCAGATCTGGCTTTTTAAGGAGAATTGATGGTCTATATTTTAACATACTAATTAATACTTTTTGTAGGTTGAAAATGAATTCAACCTAAAAATCATGTGAGAGGGCCAAATTCAGCTCATAAAGCATCAATTAGTAAGATAGGTTTTACATATGTTGTTAAAAATATTCACCCAGGCTCTCTAAAATGCACTTTATTTTTCCCTGGAAAGAAGGCTTTCCAGTTGGAAAACCTTGGAAAAGGCCGTTTGTAAGTGAGCTGCTGGGATGGAACTCAGATTTCCTTCCCGCTGGGAGAGCCATTCAGGAATAACCTTGGGAGAGTCTAGAAGCTTCATATATTTCAGTGAAGGTATTTCTTCCTTTAGACATTTGAACATACAGTGAAAGGAAGCATGACCGACTGGAGAGTCAGAGCAGACTTGAGCACAGGCACTGGCACCACCCATGTGTGTGCTCAGGTTCAGGATCCAGGCTTCTGGTCCCATCATCCTGCTCTGCAGGTGGAACAGAACCTGGTGCCTTTGTGGATGTAAGGAACGTCCAAACCTGTGGAGAATTTTTGTAAGAGTTAACTTGAGCAGATCTGACCACATATGTCTGGAGGATAACAGTTTTGCAGCTTCTTTTATGCATTTAAAATTGAGAGAAGTAAGGCAGATTACAAGGAGGTAGGAGGAAGCAAGGCGAGGGTTGGATTATAGGCTAGCTAACGTCATTGTGTGTGCTCTCGTCATTGTGTGGTTGGTTACTTCTGAAGCATTTCAAAGGTGTGTTGCCCTAGATGCACTGAAACAATGGACAGGGCTGGCTTAAGGCAAAGGTAAGCCTTTTGCTAAAGAAGTTATATGCCTGGTGGGTGACTACCCGTCATGACCCGCCCAGTTAGGAATGTATGATCAGTCACCCTGTGAGAGTACTTCCCTTAGGACCCCTTTGCTGTGTACCTGTGCACACCTGAGTATGTCTCCAGCTAAGCCTGGGAAGGCCTCACAGCCTTCTCAGCTCCGCTCTCCAGGCTACTGAAAAGAGATCAAGGTTGACTTCAAAATAAAGCCTGGTTGGCATCCAAAAAAGAAATAGTTCTTGACGAATGGAATCACAACCCTTATTTCTCTTCCAAACATCAGAATCTCCTCGTTTTCAAGCCAGGAGACTTAACATGGCACTACTTTCTCATGATTGGAAAATTTAGGTTATTTTGTTTACCTTCAGCATTTTAAAACAATTTATTCATTTACTCAGGAAAATTGGGGAACGCGAATATTGATTGATTCATCTTTCTACTGATTTATGGGGGTGTTTTCTTCTTCTTCTTTTTTTTTTTTTTTGCTTCCTTATCACAGCCCCTCTTGATCCCTGTCCCCCTCTTATGAGGATCCATGTTTAAATTGGGCCAACACAGATAATCCCGGGTAATCTCTTCATTTCAGGGTTAGCTGATTAACAATCTTAATTCCATCTGCAATCTTAATTGGCCTTTGCTGTATTCACAGAGATAAGGAGTGGAATCTTTGGTCATTATTTTGCCACAATACCATCCAATAAAATTTCCTTTCTGCCTGGGTAGTAGTAATCACACATTAATAATAGCAGCTAGCATTTATATAGTATTGATTATGCACTAGACACTGATTGTAAACATTTCACATATAACCGATCGTTAAATTCTAATAATCCAATTACTCTTCCCATTCTAGAGCAGAGAAAACTGAGGCACAGAGGTGAAGCAGTTTTCAAAGTTCCTGCTGCTCTGTAAGTGACAGGGGTAGGCTTCTAATCCCTATGCTATCTCGTCTCAGGAAGAGGCTGTAAACTCCTAGGTAATGAACAACCCTAGCCAGCTTTCCTTTGCTAAAATATTTTTTACAGTAAGAAGGGCACAGGAATAAATATACTAGGTTTACCGGTTAATAATTTTTTTTTCAATAGATGGAGTTACACATATGTTGATATATGTGTGATTTGATATGTATGCTATTTTGTTGTATTGACAGCAAGCTTCAAAACTTCATATGTCAAATTTGCTGAAGGTATTAATATCATAGATATTTTTACACTTAAAAATGCCAAATTTTGTGCCAAAAATGAACATTGTGGGAAGTTTTAACTCATTACTTTATTTTAAAGAAAAGTGCTGCTGAAAGTTATCATATACTTTGGGAATCTTATTGTGAATATGCTCCATCTCAAGATACTTGTGAATTCTGATTTAAACACTTTAAAAGTGATGATTTCAATGAGAAAGACAAAGAGCATCCAGGTCAACTGAAAAAGTTTGAAGACCAACAATTACAAGCATTATTGGATGAAGATGCTTGTCAAACTCAAAAACAACTTGCAGAAAGATTAAATGCTGCTCAGCAAACAATTTCTGATCCTTTACAAGCAATCGGAAAGATTTTAAAGAAAGGAAAATGGGTGCTACATCAACTGAATGAAAGACAAATGGAAAATGGAAAAATCATCAGTAAAATGTTGCTTCAATGGCACAAAAGAAAGTGTTTTTTGCATCGAATGGTGACTGGCAATGAAAAGTGGATTTGTTTTGAGAATCCCGAATGCACAAAATCATGGGTTGATCCAGGCCAACCATCAACATCGACTGCAAGGCCAAATCACTTTGGAAGGAAGACAATGCTCTGCGTTTGGTGGGATCAAGAAGGTGTGGTGTATTATGAGCTTCTAAAACCAGATGAAACCATTAATACTGATCGCTACCGACAACAAATCAATTTGAACCATACTTTGATCATGAAATGACCAGAATGTGCCAAAAGACACTGCAAAGTAATTTTGCTTCATGATGACACACCACCATACACTTCAAAACCAGTTGAAGACACATTAAAAGATCTTGCCTGGGAAATGTTAACCCACCTTCTGTATTCACCAGACCTTACTCCTTCAGATTACCACTTGTTCCAATCAATGGCACACATACTTTCTGAGCAGCATTTCAAAACGAAGAAGTGGAAAATTGGGTCTCTGAATGGTTTGCCTCAAAATAAGAAAAGTTCTATTGGAACGGTATCCACAAATTACCTGAAAGATGGGGGAAATGTGTAGCTAGTGATGGACATTACTTTGAATAAAGCACTTTTGATGTTTCTCTTGAAATTACCATGTTTTCTTTGATCACAAAATCTGCATTATTAACTGGAACACCTAGTAGTTTGTGTGTATAGTTTTTGTGAGGTAATTCCCCTGTTTACCCTTTCCTGGAGCTGGGCATCAACAGACCCAGGGGACTGAGAACAGAAGTTGCTGGAAGATTTACAACCCAGGAATGTGCCCTGACCAGGGATCCTCTGCTGAGGATTGCTATGGAGGTCGCTCTGTCCTACTTTTCACCATCATTTAACTGATTATAATTCCCGTTCCAATTCCTATGCTGGGGCAGTGGATTGCTGTCTCTAGAATAACCAAATGTGGCTGCCAAACTTGGGAGAAAGGGTAGAATCAGACAGCTAGGACTCAGGACT
Source organism: Pipistrellus hanaki (assembly GCF_964339955.1). Classification (NCBI taxonomy): domain Eukaryota; kingdom Metazoa; phylum Chordata; class Mammalia; order Chiroptera; family Vespertilionidae; genus Pipistrellus; species Pipistrellus hanaki. The sequence goes on along the minus strand of NC_140506.1, from coordinate 66,655,963 downwards.
GTCACCTCCAGAGGCAGATTCCCAGAGACAGGAGGTTTATGGCATGACAACTGTGTCCTGACTTGACATTCACTCACTCCGTTGATAAATATTGAGTGTCTATGTCAGGCTAAATGCTGTTCTGGATGCTGGAGATAGAACAGTAGAGACCCAACCCTGCCCACATGGAGTTCATATTCTATTGGGAGGAGATGACCATAAACAGATAATACAAACAAATGATAAAATACTAAGTTACAGAGACAAGTTAGAGTACAGCAAAGAGGATATGGAGTAGCTAGAGAGTAGGGGAAATTTCTATTTTTGTGGTAAAATAAATCTGTAAATATGAATGTATCTATTTGGTCTTTGTCTGAGCTCCTGTCACAGAGCCCCTAAAACTTCAGAACTGCCTAAATGATAGGAATATCTTCTGTTCTTCATAATGAGCCCCTGTTGTCCAAACCTGAGTTTATGCTAATGAAGTGACTCTGGAGGAAATAGCCCTTCAATAGATTGCTTCACAAGGTGGGCGGTCTCCAGAGAGCCAATCATGTGATTAAAGGATTGGACTCCTTAGCTTAGAGCACATATGTCAAACACAAGGCCCGTGGGCCAAATCCAGCCCACCAGGCCTTGCAATGTGGCCCGCACCGCGCTGTCATCACTGCACTCCGCTGTCAGTTTATGACATTGTCAGTTTATGACTGTTCAGTAAACCATTCAGCCCGCGATTTAGGCTGGATTTTAGATTTTGGCCCCTTCTCTGATTGAGTTCGACACCCCTAGCTTAGAGGGAAGAAGGACTGGAGGTTGAGTTCAGTCGCCAATGGCCAATGACTTAGCAAATCATGGCTATGAATGAAGTTTTGATAAAATCTCTTCAACGAGGGCCAGGAAGCTTCTGGGTTGGTGAATACATCCATGTGCTCAGAAGGGGACATATCTGGAGAGGGCATGCCTGCTCCCGAACACCCTCACTCTCCTATCATGTCCCAGGCATCTCTTCCCTTTGGCTGTTTCTGAATTGTATCCTTAGGATAAAAATATAATGATAAGTATGATATATTCCTAAGTTCCATAGGTCATTCTAGCAAATTATCAGACCTGAGGGGGATTGTGTGAACCTCCAGATTTGTAGTTGACTGGAAATACAGCTAGCCTGAGGACCCCAAATGGAGCTGGCATCTGAATTTGGGGCAGTTATGTGGGGCTGAACCCTTAACTTGTGGGGTCCATGCTAACTCCAAGTAGTGTCAGAAATGAATTGAAGTGTAGAACACCCAGTAGGTATTAAAGGATGGGAAATTACATAATTTTATATAGGAGGGTCAGAGAAGAGACACCCAAATGAAACCAAATGGAATGAAGGAGCAAGTCATGTAGCTGACTGGAGGAATAATGTTTTGAGCAGAAGGAAGAACAATGCAAAGGTCCTGAGGTATTCATATGCTTGGAGTCTGTAAAGGTGAGAAAGGGGAACAGAATGGCTGGAGCACAGTGGAGAGTGGAATGGTGAATAAGATGCGTGTGGGCACAGCCTGCCAGTGGAGGCCTCCAATTTCACAGCCAGGGGAACTGTCCCAAAGTCAGGACAGAAAGCTCATCTCAGATTTAAGATGCACAAATGGCACAGTTGATGGAAGCATTTGAAACTGAAGCATAGAGTTAGAAGCCAGTGGCAAGAAACGGAGTGGATTAACAGCACACTTAGTTGGGGTCCAAGCAAGTGGAAGGCCACACCACTTGAACTCTGTTACGCATGTTCATTTGTCTATTTCTCTCTGTGCTGCATCAGCCTTCCCCGCTGATGGTGAGGTTGAGAGGGCCAGAGATGAGGATGAGGAAGATGGGAGGTGCCTGGTGTCAGCTCATGCTCACTCATTGGGCAGCCTAGCCAGGAGCTGGAGCGGTAGCAGGGTGAGCAGCTCTGGGCTTTGTTTGCATGTCCAGGACACACGGCAGTTGGGGCTTGGCTGAGCATCACTAATGAGTGAGGGGCTGAAGTAAGATCTCATGGATATTGAGAGCTTCATGTCCTCATGTATATTTAGTAGATAATGAATATTCAGTGCTTCATGTGTCTCATGTATACTTAGTGAGCCATGAATATTTAGTATTTACTTGTTTCTGCCGTTCCTTTCTGTCTGGGTCCACACATGCATGCTCTACTTGCTTTATCTGTCTACCATATCTCCCAGGTAAATAATTTAATGATCTATGCTTAACACATCTAATGATTTGCATCAATCTTGTTTGTTTTCTTGTCTTCTGTGCTAGAACTGAATACTCTCAATGTGTCAAATGCACCCTGCATGAAGTCCAAGAGATGGATGTGTGCTTTGGGGTAGAGAGGTGACATTAGGGTTTTATAAGCTATTGTTAGGACTTTATTTTTTACACTGAAGGGGATCAAGAAGCTGTCCATTTAGATGAGCCTGAAACATGTATGGAAGAAATTAGAAAAGGCAGGAGGTAGAAAAATTTTATAAAAGCTGGTGCCCACAGAATCTTTGTAGAGAGATGTAGTTTAAAAGGTGCTGAGGACATGAGAGATGGATTACTGGAGGGAATGATATTAATTTCATGTGTTAGCTTATTAGCTATTTGACCTTGTCAGGGTGGCAAAGGGAAAGAACGGATGGGATGAGCTCGACACCACAGTGTGAAAGAGCACTGAGCACAGAGTGGACAGGAATCAGCTTAGAGAACAGACACAGCCAGCTCTGGAAGGAAGTTTAATGGGAGAAATTTGCAAGGTGGGAGGAGATAAAGTAGTATCTTTAAGATTGAAAGGCACCACTGCTTTCACAATCCTTCAGTCTTTGTGATAAGCTTGCCTCCCAAAAAGATCCTATTTCAATCATTCCTTGCATATTTCCTTTTGGCCATTTGCATGGATTTTGAGAGATACAATACTATGTACTTTACCCCCATTTTTATGATTTGCATTAGCTGAGACAGAAGACTAGCATATTTGCTACTTAGATAAAAGTATTTCTAGTGTTTGTTTATAAAGCAAAAGAGTATAGCAATTTCAATCGTATATAACCCTATAAAGTTCATTTAAACTCTACTGAAAAAAAATCACTTAAAAATGTTCTTGTGGAATATAATTGGCTTCACTTTGTGAGGAGCCTCTCTTGTTAAAAAGAATTTGATGATTATTTCTTTCTCATGTTCCTATAACACAGAACTCACAGATGCTTGTTTATTTTTAAACCAGAGGCCTGGTGCATGAAATTTGTGTAGGGATATGTGTGTGTCCCTCAGCCCAGCCTGCATCCTCTTCAATCTGGGACCCCTCAAGGGATCCCAATAGGATCGGGCCTAAACAGACAGTCGGACATCTCTCTCACAATCCAGGACTGCTGGCTCCCAACTGCTCACCTGCCTGCCTTTCTGATTGCCCGTAACTGCTTCTACCTGTCAGCCTGATCACACCCTAACCACTCCCATACCAGCCTGATTGATGCCTAACTGCTCCCCTGCAGGCCTGCTCCCCCAACTGCTCTCCCCTACAGGCATGGGTCCCCCACAACTGCCCTTCCCTGCAGGCCTGGTGACCCCCAACTTCCCTCCTCTGCCAGCCTGGTCACCCCTAACTGCCCTCCCCTGCTGGCTTGATTGCCCCAACTGCCCTCCCTTGCAGGCCTGGTCTCTCCCAACTGCCCTTCCTTGCTTGCCATCTTGTGGTGGCCATCTTGTGTCCACAACCATTTTTGACCATATGGGGGCAGCCATCTTGGGTGTTGGAGTGGTGGTCAATTTGCATATTATTCTTTTATTATATAGGATTGCAGAATATGTTTCTTAAAAACTGTATAAAACTTATGAAATTACTTTAGTTTACTATTAATACTTCTGAAAAGTAAAAATTAATACATGGAAATGTAAAAGTAAATTTATTTTTATTTGTAATGAAACATTGCTTGACCAGCAATTGTGATATTTTATTGCTGTAAATATACCTGGACACATTGGTTAGCCACATGGAAAAAAAAAATAACCTGGAATCCAACATAGACCCTTAAAAAATAAAATAATTTCTAAAAGAATTAAACATTCAGTGACAGTATCATAGTACTATAAGAAAACAATGTAATTTATTTATATTCTTGGAGTGGGAGTGATGCATCTTGTATGTGCCATCAAATCAGAAGTCATAAGGGAAAAGATAAATAATTTGATTACATTGTAAATTTTCAAGCTGCATTTGGAGAGTAACATCATAAAACCAAACTGCAAGAAACTAGGGGAAATATTTGAAAAATATACCTCAGGCAAAGGGACAATTTTTATACTCAAATTATTTTTTTAAAGCATTGAATCAGCAATATCATAGAAAAGCTACCCAAAAGAACTAGTTAATAGAAAAGGTGAACAAGGACTTATATAAATATAGAAAGGAGGTCATAGAGTGAATTAAAAGGACAAGGGATTAGTTTTTACCCCTTAGTGTGACAAAGGTTATTAAATGTTGATGAGGGTCTGGGCCAAAGTACTATGCTGTTAGTAAGAAATACGTTAGAGGCAAATTTGGCACTGTTTGCCTAAAGTATAAACGTACAAAGTAATACTCCTTTTTAGGAATTTAGCCTACAGCCAGGCTAAATTGCACAAAGACACTGTACAAAATGTTCACTACATCATTTTAAACTACCGAAAGTTACACTGTCCATCAGTATGGTCCAGTAATGGTGGAGCCACAATGAACTGCTTTGCAAAAAATAAAATTAGCCTTTATGTATTCACATGCTACGGTGGCCACGACAAACCATGTTTTATGTGTGTGTGTGTGTGTGTGTGTGTTTATAAAATATAGTTTTATTGATTTCAGAGAAGAAGGGAGTGATAGAAACGTCAGTGATGAGAGAGAATCATTGATCAGTTTTCCTCCTGCATGTTCCCTACTAGGGGGGGAAAAAAAGCCTTCCTGCTGAAAATGACTGTTGAGCTCATTGAGCTTTGTCTGCTATCTGTGCTGGGCAGGGTGGGTGGCCCTGTTGTAACCTTGGACCCAAAGAGGAGGATAGAAGAAACAGGACAACCTGGAGGGCACCCAGCTTCAGCCTCATGATTTTTCTTATTTCATTTGGCAACATGTCAGAGAGAGAGAGAGCTTGTTCTGTTTTACTCAACGAAGTTCAGAGAGAGAACAAAGCATCATGTTGACAAATCTGCTCCTAGTTCTAAGAAAATGGATTTCATAATTATCCAAGGTTCAGTCACAGTAAAGAGGGAACCATTCTTACATATGCCCTAGTGCTTTTTCAGCCTTTGAGAAAATCAATACCATATTCCCACTAATGTTTGCTTGTATAAAATACTGACCCCGGAGACGTTGCTTTGGGTCCTTTGGTAAAAACGCCCATCTCCTTCGTCACGTGGGTTCTAATTGTTTCCCCTCCCCTCTCACAGAGAGAGTAATGGAAGGACATCTAAAAGCAGAACTATATAGTTATTTTATAACTGGCACTAACAAATTTCGCCAATTACAGAGTCCATTCTGTAAGCAATGAATGTGTGGCTCCCAATTAATCTAGTGCACCTCCAGGCAAGGTCTAAATCAGCTGGATACAGCGAAAGCAATTTGCACACAGCTAAAAGCAAATTGGAAAATAAGTGTTCCACGCTGCTGCCTATCTTCCCAAGCCAAAGACACAATCAGTATTCTGGCAGCAGCCCTCTGTCATGTTATTTGCAGCTATCAATTTTAATTATAACAATTATTGATTAGTTAGGAAAGTGAATAATCTGAAACGCAAATAAATGACTGCTTCCTGCCTCTCTGGAGGAGGCCTTGCTGAGTCCTGCTTAAAGATCCCACCTGGATGTCCGGAAGGTTCCCTTCTTACTCCTCCCCGTCCCCCTCCCCCACACCTTGTTCTGCCCTGAGTTTTGCAACTTGAGTTAAAGAATGAAATAAAGCTTGGTTAGCGTCTTGTTTCAAATCAGATAAGTTAGAGACAAAGAAAATTTTGAAGATTTTTAATTCATGAAACTATTTTTGTTCAGTTGGGTATAGACGGGAGAAACATTCAATAGGAGAAAGGAAGATAGAAGTCTGAAAAAGAAAAGAAAAGTGGTCCTTATATTGTCAGAATGAGCAAGTAAGACTATGGTTTAGTGGAGAAAAAGGTCGGGATTTAGAGTTAAAAGGCATGCAAGAATCTTTGCCTTAAGATTATTGCCACACTTATTAACTTTTTGATTTTTAGGGAAATCAAAGAATATCACTGAACCTTTGTCTTCAAATTTGTACAATGGGATAAGAGTAACAATGAGAACAATGGTTTCTTCTTTAAGTCGTTTTGTTTTCTAGGTGGAAAGGATTGGGAGAAGGGAGGCAATTAAGTGACACACTCTGTTAGCAAGTGTTCTGCAAGATTGTTATAAATGTTGAGCTCTCTCCGAGTTCTATCTTATTTGTTGAATTAACCACGTCCTCCTATGACTCAATTTTCTCCTGTCAGATTCTGTGTGAAGGAAACCCCAGAGAGGTAGGCAGATATGGAGATGATAGATATGAACATAAATACATTCATCTCTCAGTTTATGAAATAGATGCATGCTAGCAAATTTGGCTATAAAGTGAATCTCTGCATGGCAAATCCCATTTCCCTATTGATGTCAATTATAAAGTCAGGTATATATTCACGGAAAAGAATTTCCCAAGATACTAAGTCAAAATTTGTTATAGAACGGCAGCATTTACTTTGAAGTGTGCTCAGAATGTTGAAGTATTTGGCATGATTTCTCAGCTCGGGGACTCATCTGGAACCTATCTTTGCAGAAAAGGTTGGATCATAATGAAAAAGCATCAACAGCTATTGGAATGATGCTCCTTTCTCCTCCGGTCCCAGTGTTTACAGGGCCCGTGAACCTGAGTTATAGTAATGCATGTTGCTCATAGGTGGTATGACCTAGCATGCAAAGTAATGCAGTTCCTTGAATTCCAGAGAATATAATGGAAAGTCAATAACGTCTGTGCTTCATCACTGTCTTAACCTAAGAATTTAGCATATTGAGCTTATTTATAAAAGGCTACAAAGAGCTGGGCAGCCCCAGTGCAGCACGCACTTTACTTGATCCAGTCTGGTTGTCACATCCACAGTGCAGAACACTGGTGGGTGGTGAGGTTCCAGACCAGGACATCATCAGACAACTAAAGCAGAGCCAGAACTTGTTATTCTCAGCAGTTCCTACACAGGAGCAGCTACAACTCCAAAGAACTCACTGATCGGTTGCCTCCGCACGTGCCCTGACTGGAGCCAGGGATCAAACCTGCAACCCAGGTATGTGCCCTCGACTGGGAATCAAACCTGTGCCCTTTTGGCTGACACTCTAACCACTGAGCAACATTAGCCAGGGCTTGATATAATGATTTATTAAATGATAATGGTTACCTCCTTTCTTAGGGTTACCTTAGCCTGATGGTGACCTGTAAAACTACAATGGCCTCATTGGCAGGAATGCAATGAGGCTGCCTGGGACTTGGGCAGCCTCACAGTGGCGGTATCTTAGGACAGGGAGTCACTGGGCTGTGCCCCCTTCAAATCCTACGATGTATTTACTTTCTGCCTGTTGGTAAGATTGGTGTGGACAAGTACTCCCGCTCACTAGAAACAGGGACTGTCTCTTTCAACTGACATAATTACCCAGGGCAGCTGGAATGCTTTAGCATAAGATTGAAATAACCCAGTTAAGGCTGATTCCTCCCCATTAACTTCTCAAAGCCTCAGCTATTTAAGGTTTCTACAAAGAAAAGCCAGTCTAAGTGCATTGTGGTAAGATCAGGTGCTCCTGTAAGTGGCTGTGAACGGGTAGGCAGGCCTACAGTGAGCCTCTCTGATGGGGAGCTGGGCATCGTCCTCCCTACCAGCATGCAGCTTTGCTTTTTGAGAAGCAAATACCCGAGTAGCACAATGAGGCTTCATTGAGAAATACCAACAGCTATAGGCTACATGTGTGCAGAAGAGTTCAAGCCAATGCTGTGAGAACGAGGACAAATTATTCAGAAAAGTGAATTCTCAGAGAGACTGAGCTATTCTGTATGCCAGTACCCCCTCACCAGCCTTCAGGTGCCTGCTCTAGCCAGCCGTGACTGGACATCATGAAGAGAGATTTAGAGTCTTAACTTGGTTTTGCCAGGTACTATGATTGTCTATGTAATGTTTACCCAGGTTGTAAAAATTTGACACAAAATATTTTTGTATTTTCTTTATGCAGCCCAGAGTGCTTATTTCACTGAAGGTACTTATTGTCCTGTTGTCCTATTTGGTAAGTTTGCCTCTTTTTTAAATAAAATGTTTTTATTGATTTTTAGAAAAGGAGAGGTTAGAGAGATAGAGAGAAACATAAATGAGAGGAGCATCATTGATTGGCTGCCTCCTGCATGCCCCCCACTAGAGACTAAGCCCACAATCTGGGCATGTGCCCAGAGCAGGAATTGAATCCTGACCTCCTGGTTCCTGGATCAATGCTCAACCACTGAACCACGCTGGCCAGGCTATACGTTAGCCTCTTACATGTCATGTGTTAATTCTGATCCCCACTGTATCCCTTCATAATTGCACTTAACAGATGGTCACCAACCACCGATCTGGCGGCTATGTGGAAGACTTTAGTAAGAGGATGGAGGCTAGTGGAGGTGAACTCTCAGTTGTTTTTATCTTTTTACCCTCTCTCTTTCCTCACTCTGTCTTTAAGAAGGAAGGTCCTTTTCCTTTTTGCCAAGTTTGCCCATTCTTGCTCTCTTACTCCTCATCCCTCTGTCTCCTTGGGTCCTTATGCTCTTTTGCTTTTATTGTCATCTCTGTGTTCTTTACTGCCAGCTTTCCTTCTCACATGAGTATGGTCAGCTCAAGCCTTCATTATGCTAAAAACATCTGAATTGCTCCACCCTTGTATCTTTGAGGCCTATTGCCGTCTCCTGTCTCTTCACCATCAAACTGCTGGAGCTTTCTGTTGCCTATTCCTCCTCACCACACCAGAGGAAGTTTTAACATCTGGTAATTTTAACATTTCTCTTCTGAGAGTGTGTCCTTGACTGGAGCCTGAGCTTGATCAGTTAAATGGCACTTCCCTGAAGCATATGTCCTTGACCATGTGCCACATCCCCAGCACTCTCCTCTTTGGCTTCTGAGACCTGGTCTAATTGTAGTTCTCATACTTTGTGTTTTAACTCTTCTATCTCCTTTGTGACTCTTCTCAGCCCCTTTGCCCTCAAAGACAGATCTTTCTTTAGGCCACTTCTCTCTTTTGGCTTTCCTTCAGGTTTCTTTCCACCTTAGGACTTCACCTGTTGTCTATGTTGCCAGTTCCAAACCTGTGTTTCTAACTAATGACCCTTCTTTTACATTTCTAACAATCATGACATCCAGGAATCTCCCTCTGGATGTCTTTGTCAGTCTTAAACTTAATAAATTGGAAACCCCAAGCCCCTTTCCCACTATGAAATCAGCTTCTTTTCCTGGGCTCCGAGTCTTTTCAAGATGTTACCTTCCACCAACACTCAAACCTTGGAGTCTTGTTAACTTCTTCTCTGAACTGTTTAGGACTTTGTTACTTCTACTCTGCAATTTCTCATATACATCTCTTACTTTCTTGTCATCCTAGTAGTTGAGGCTCTCATTTCTAGTTTTTATCATAATAGCTTCTGGAGTCATGTCTTTGCTTCCTAGTTCTCTTGCTCCAGGGCACATTATATACTCCAGTGGAAATCAATATACTACACTAGATATATACTATAGTATATTTCTCTATATACTCAGTAGATCCTCCTATTAGAAATCATCAGGAATTGATAGCTTATTGGTTAATAAAAATAACATAAACTAAATTAGGGAATCATGAGTGATGATATATGCATACCATAAATATTTTAACTTAAAGCATAATAATATACATTAATTTTAGTGCCTTTTAGGCTATTGATTTATGTTTTACATCGTCTTTTTTGCATGAGCAGCTCAACTGCATGATATCTTCATGTGTTTTTAAAGTGGAACACAATTTAAAGAAAAGTTTTGAAGCAATCTAAAAAGATTCTCCTAAATTTTTACGTTATCCCCACCAATCATTTTCAATTTTCTCACCCACGCCTAATTTGATGACATTAAAAAAAAAAAAATTCTCAGAGAAAGTAGTACAAATATTTTTCTTTCATCTTACCAGTTTATTTTAAATAGTAAATAAATCATGTCATCATGATAACAAAGCCACTTTGTACAATATAAACTGGTTTCAGAGCAAATAACCTCCTCTTGGTAAGTATACAATGCAAGTGATGGGAACAGAGGGCCTCAGGTGTTCGGTCTAGAGAGGAGCCCATTGCTGACGAGATGAGCCACCTGTGTGCAGTGGCCAAGCTCCAAGGCTGGGAAAGATCAGCTGGCCTGGGAATTCTCCTGTTTGGGGGTCAGTTAACAGAGCAGCTACTGTATTGTCAAGTTACCTGCAGTGAGATATCTTTGTTTCTGAAATTCTAAAGAATACCACTAACAGTCTGTAGAGATACCTGACCTCATGGGAACCTTCCCTTGGGGTGGGGGGAGTATTGCTGGAATCATACCCTATCCCCACACTAGTAACTTACACCCTTGGTAGACATGACTACTACTCTCACATTCAGCTATCTTTTTAGTTTTTTTCCTCACAGAGACTTTTAAAAAACACATATGCAACTTCAACACCCCCACCCCCCCAAAAAAAAAAATCAAAATGAAGACATTTATACACATCTGCTTTTAATGTAGAATTTCCATAGCAACATAATGCTCATGTTCAGTAATTTCAAAGCCGATTTGCCCATAAAACAATTGGGCAATGTTCAGATTTAGATGATAAGAACCTTGTTCTTGTGTAATATATTATGGTCTAGCCTTTCAATCTACCATAAATTAATGCCTCCTCTGGGAATTGATGTCATATTACCTAACTAGAATCACTCCTCGAGAGCAAAAATAATACAATGAGGGGGGGAAAAAATCTATGAAAGAAATCAAACGTACTAATTCATGGACTAAAATATAATTTAGAAAAGTCTGACTTAGAGTTTCTCTGTGAAATGATTTTACTGAATCTCATCCTTGATGAGTACTGGCTCTGCCAAAAACCTCACATTTCAAAATTTATCAGTGTGCCCAAAGCCAGCCTGCACCATCCTGAGATCCTTGAAAAAGTGCTCTCCTTCCAAATTCAAGCCCACTCACTGAGCACATATCCCAGAGGGTCATTGACTAGTGGATGTCGAGAAGTTCCAATTTCATTGACCTGTAAAGAGTGGAGTGTGAATTCTTGTAGGGCCCATAGGCCAGGGTTGGACAAGCTAGCATGGGCCTGTCCCTTGGACCTGTGTCAATGCTGTCTCTGGGACTTCAGAAACATTTCACAATGCAGCCCTGAACTCTGGTGTACGAATGACTTGTTTTCCCGAAAGGAAAAAAGGCCGGCATTGCTATGTAAGCAGAGGAAGTTGACATCATCTCATTCGTGGACCTTTCTTCAGTTAGTGTCTTGGCAGAAAGCTAGGGGATGAGAGAGGGGGTTGGATCCACCTCTACAGAATAACAAGCCTTTTTCTTAGCCACACATGGTTGTCTGCTTCATTTTCCTCATCCTTAACCTTTGCCTTCTCCTTGGGATGAAGTGTGAAATACTGCCCGGGCTCTGCATTCTTTCTGTGTATCTTCCTCACAATAGTCAGGAAGAGCAGGGTCAAAAGATGTTTGTACACCCAGGTAATAACTCCAGCATAATAAATATAGCACCAGGTCTGAGCAGCCACCTCCATGGGGAAGAAATTAAACATGAAAATGGACTCAGGGGGGGAAAAAAATCTAGGTTTCTCTCTTATACCATCTACATGGTAGTAACCTAGTTAAATGTTGTCTAATTTAAATTAACGGTAGAAATATCTTGTAAATAATAAAAGTCCCCAAAGGAAAACTTTCATTGAATAGGACTAATTGCCTTTGAATCAGCCCTCCCTTGAAAACTGCTATAATCCAAGCAGCACATTAATTATTGAATAATATTTAAATCTTTCTGAAGTAATTCAATTTACTACATTTTATATGTTGATGCTTTATTTTCCTTTTCTTTTGGTTCCTGCCCATATTGTAGAATGATAGAGAATTTTTTTTATTTTATTGATTTTGTACAGAGAGGAAGGGAGAGAGAGAGTTAGAAACATCGATGAGAGAGAGTCATCGATCAGCTGCCTCTTGCACACCCCTTACTGGAGACATGCCCGCAACCAAGGTACATGCCCTTGACCGGAATCGAACCCGGGACCCTTCAGTCCCCAAGCCGACGCTCTATCCATTGAGCCAAACCGGTCTCGGCAGAATGATAGAGAATTTTATAGACAAGATTATTCTGAGAAGAGTAGAGCTAGTGCTTTGACTGTTCGTAGCCAGCGATCAAATACACATTCTATTATGCTACTCACAAGACATTTAAGAAGGTACTTATCATAATCTCATTTGTGATCAGAAAACATTTTTATTGGTTTACTCAAAAGAGAATGAAATAGATGTTTCTAAATGCATGGTACTAATGTCAGCTGGTGAGCGGGGGTTTTAACCATAGTATTCTATTCCTGAACTTCTTTCTTCTCATTCCCAAGGGAGGAGAAAAAAGAAGGGAACTATATAGAATATAGAGGGCGTTGTTTGATGATCTGTGTATCAGAACTACAACTCAGTGAAATGTCATGCATACCTTCCTCCCTTTCTCTCATTTCTCCTGTTGTACTATCATACAGGAGCTAGAGGACAAAATCATTGTGAAACTCTTATTCTATCCTATTCAGCTTTGGCAGCTTATGGTTTTTTGGGAACTTCCACAGCATTCTGAGGCCCATGGGATAGGTGAGGAGAGAAACTACTCACTTGCTTCTTTCTTCACATGCTGCCCTTTTTGTTTGTTTTTTTAATTCTCACCTGAGGATGTTTTTCCATTGATTTTTTAAAGAGAGAGTAGAAGGGAGGAGAGGCAGAGAGAGAGAAGCATCGATGTGAGAGAAACACATTGATTAGTTGTCTCCAGCATATGCCTGGAACAGGGCACAGGATTGAGTCTGCAACTGAGATACGTGCCTTTGGCCAGAAATTGAACCTGGGACGCTTTAATCCATAGGCTGATACTCCATCCACTGAGCCAAACCTGCCAGGGCCACATGCTGTCTTTAAAGGGAATGCTAGCTTAATTCTTTTTTTTTTTTCTTCACTATTTAATAATTATAACAACAATAGAGGCCTGATGCACAGATTCTTGCACCTGTGGGGTCCCTCGGCCTGGCCTGCACCCTCTTGCAATCTGGGATCTCTCAGGGGATACCAGAGAGCTGGTTTCAGCCCAATCCCTGCAGGACAGGCCAAGGGATGGTGTGGAAACCAACAGCCCAACATTTCCGCAGGGATCCCGGAGTGCGAGAGGGCATTCTGCAAAGTTGCTTTCACTCAGCAGCTCCTGCATTGAGCGTTTGCCCCTGGTGGTCAGTGCTTTCATAGCCATCAGCTGGTCAGCTGGTCAGCCAGTGGCTTTGGCATACACACACACACACACACACACACACACACACACACACACACATATATATATATATATATATATATATATATATATATATATATATATACACACATATATATATATGCACTTTGGGGAAAAAATAAAGGAAAAGCCCATCTCCTTCAATAAAATTATCCCAATACAAATGGTATTATTTTTTTATCTATTGTTGTCCAATCTCTTTTAAATTATTTTTTTACATAGTTTGTAAACACAGTGTTATGTTTTGGGTCTTTTTTTTTAACCATTAATCTGGAAATATTTGTTGCATGGTTCTGTAAAGTATTCATATTTTAAAAAAATATATATTTTATTGATTTTTACAGAGAGGAAGGGAGAGAGATAGAGAGCTAGAAACATCGATGAGAGAGAAACACTGACCAGCTGCCTCCTGCACACCCCCTACTGGGGATGTGCCCACAACTAAGGTACATGCCCTTGACGGGAATCAAACCTGGGACCTTTTAGTCCGCAGACCGACGCTCTACCACTGAGCCAAACCGGTTTTGGCATAAAGTATTCATATTTAAAGTAGCTGTACAATAGTTCAACAAGTAGACAGCCCATCTTTTACTTAATTAAGAATTCCTCCTATATTTTTAAAAAATATAAGTTTATTTTCTTTCACAGATATAAGTGACATTATAATAATCACATTAATTCATACAGCTTTCTCTTAATATTTAAAAATGTCCTTAGAGCCCTAACTGGTTTGGCTGAGTGGATAGAACATTGGTCTGTGGACTGAAAGGTCCCAGGTTTGATTCTGGTCAAGGGCATGAACCTTGGAGGCAGCTGATTGATGTTTCTCTCTCATCGATGTTTCTAATTCTCAACCCCTCTTCCTTCCTCTCTCTAATAAATAAATAAATATTTTATTTTATTTTAAAATAAATAAATGAATAAAAATGTCCTTAGACTAGGAACCCAGAGGTAGGTATACTGGGTCAATGGATTAGAACATTCCAGAGCTCTTAATACACATGCCAAACTGTTTTCCTAAAGGCCTGTGCCAATGTATACTGCAGCAATATGAATGAAAATTTCCATTTCGGTGTGGTTTAGCTCACACTTACTATGTTGACTCTATCTGCAGCCTCAGGAAAGACCAGACAGATATACCAGTCTGTTCTATGCTTTGAGAAGAAAATAATACTGGTTTCAGGAATCAGCTTCACTCGATTGTTAGGAGAGAAAATTGATAAGGTAAATTGATAAGGTAAATCGGAGACCACATTATGCCTAGATGTTATTCTATTTTAATTTCTTAGTATTTATTGTGTTTCCACTGTTTATTCATGTTTTATAGGTATACCCTATTTTATTCATAAAGATATTTTGATAAAGTATTTTCATAGAAAGTTATTTAAGTATGGAAGCATGTGTCAGATTCTGACTCAGCTGATTATATCACTCCCTGTTCAAAAACCTCTCTCGATTCCATTACTTACAAAATAAATTCAGAATGCTTTATCCTGACATTTCAAGGCCTTTACTCTCTGGCCCCAAACTTCCTTCATCCTTATCTCATATTATAAATTCTCTACAGGCCAGTCAATCAGTGATACTTGCTGTTCCCCAAATAGTCTTTGCTGCCCTTGCTCACGCTGTGTCCTGCTCCCACCAAGGCTTCATTTTCCTGTCGAAATGATGTTCTGATTTCATGGTCTTCCCTGATTTCTGGCATGCTTCTCCCCAAAGCCTGCAGTGTCTTCCAACTTTTAAGCAGCATTAGTGAGGTATAATTGACAAATAAAAATGCATATATTGCCCTACCTGGTTTGGCTCAGAGGTTAGAGTATCATTTTGTGGATTAAAAGTTCCCAGGTTTGATTCTGGTCAAGAGCATATGCCCAGGTTGCAGGCTCAATCCCCAGTGGGG
Organism: Pipistrellus hanaki; assembly: GCF_964339955.1. Classification (NCBI taxonomy): domain Eukaryota; kingdom Metazoa; phylum Chordata; class Mammalia; order Chiroptera; family Vespertilionidae; genus Pipistrellus; species Pipistrellus hanaki. The sequence continues at coordinate 66,640,521 of NC_140506.1, read as the reverse complement.
GTTGTGCAGGAGGCAGCCAATCAATGATTCTCTCTCATCATTGATGTTTCTATCACTCTGTTTCTCTCCTTTCCTCTTTGAAATCAATAAGAATATATTTTTTTAAATGCATATATTTAAGGTGTCCAATGTGATGAGTTGATATTTGAGTACATGATGAAATATTTACCACAACCAAGCCAATTAACATATCTGTCACCTCCTTTAGTAACCTAGACCAGTGGTCAGCAAACTCATTAGTCAACAGAGCAGCAAACCGCGAGCCCCATGTGGCTCATGAGCCGCCCTTTGCTGACCACTGACCTAGACCATGGTAAATGTTTTGCTTCTCTCTTAAAGCATTTATCATATTCTATCTCATAGTGCTGTGAACTTGTCAAATCCCATTAAGTTCTAATATTTTTGAGAATAGACAAACTATTCATTTGTTAATTGTTCACAGTATTTACCAACTTGTCTTACATAGAGTATTAATAAATTTTTGTTTAAAGTATATAAGTTGAGCTTAAGAGACTCTACTGTCATCTACTATTAGTAGCAGCTATCAATATATGGACAAAAAAAATCTCATAAGGAAGTTAACTATAGATGTACGCTCATATAGTATCTGATGTAATTCTGACCTCCAAGTGTTTTGAGAACTTTAGGTGCCTCCTGAATCATCAAATATAAAATGATGTTGTCAGACACATTCAAGGTGAAAAGTAACTTTACTGACCACACAGCCAGTGCTCCTGGAGAACAGAATTTCAGCTCTGCTGGCCTAGTTTCCTGTCCCCTCAGCAAAGGCATCTATCTGTGGCTTCGATCACCAGAACTTTTCCACTGTGGTCAGATAATGGTCATTCAGCTTCTGCTTGTCTTTGCTGCCACTGTTCTCAAGTGACTTTGTCATTCAAGTGGAAGATTTGCCTGGTCAGCCAATCCATAGCCTGGCCCTCAGTCTATGAGATGACTGCATGCCAGCTTACACACTGAGGTCTTGCTGTGTCCAGGGAATGGGGCCCAGCCAGCTGTCTTGGGATGATTGGACAAATTTGTAAATTCTGGCCACTTTTATTTATTTTTTATAAGGAATTTTACATGTGATTGACATTCACTGCATTATCTCTCTTAAACAGGTTTAATATTTTGATGTTAAATTATTTTCTAATTTTATAACGTTGGCAATCCATATGTTCTATGTAAACTTTATTAACTTGAATTTGATGGCAGAGTATTTTTTAACTTTATTTTTATTGTTGATGCTATTGCAGATGTCCCCATTTTCCCCCTCCTCATTTGCTCATTTCCAGCCCACTTCCCCTTTCCTCTGGTTATGACCACACTGTTGTCTGTGTCTGTGGGTTATGTATGTATGCTCTTTGGCTAATACCTTCACCTTCTTTCATCCAGTCTGTCCCCTGGCAGTCAGAGTGCTTTTCAATTATGGTGTCAGCAGATAGTTAGCTTAATAATTGCTAACTTTATTAAGCACTTACCATTGAAAATACCTCTTTAATTTTCATAAGTACTCTGTAAGATGTTTTAATCCCCATTTCAAAGGTAAAGAAACTAAGGCTCAGAGAGGTATATTAATTTGTCTGAAGTTACCCTATTAAGCCATTGAACCAGAATGTAAGCTTCAATTGTCAGATCTCAAAGCCTGAACTTGAACCCTCTCACATAAGAACAATGTAGTGTTTGTTTTATTTAACCACCATTTTCCTCTAAGTAGGAAACATATATCAGGGTTTTATGTATGTTTTAACTTCACATTTCAAGGTGAGTTTGGATATTTTGCAAATGAAACCAAGAGTGGCCAGGCAGAAGGAGTGCAGCCCATACTTCAGCATTGTCCATATTCCCGCTCATTGCCTCCACCCTTCACGTTTCTATTCTCAAATATTAGGAAATGACCCAGAACGCCTCATCGATGAGAAAGAACATGCACCGTGCTGTGACAGAGCTTTGGACCAAGAGCCTCCAAGAGGGACCTCCCTTTGTGGTATGACAACCTCCTGCCTTATAAATGGCTTTCCCAGGACAGCACACCGCTCAAGCCTTCCTGTTGCCTTTAGAAATATACACAGAACAATTGGAGCAATGAACTGAAATGTGCTAAACTTACAGATTTTTGCAGAAAAAAAAGAAGAAAAAAAACAGGATCTTATTTTTTTTAAATTTTTATTTTATTTTATTTTTATTTTTAGATGCTGAACTGCTCTTACAATTGCATTTCTAATTCAGTGATCATTTAAAAGCCGCTGTTGTTTCTCCTACAATGCTGTCAGGTTTCTCTCTCCTGTTTCCCGGGATTTGCAAAGCAGCACAATCAGCCAGTTTACATTTAAGATGTTTTGATTTCTTTCTCAGACTCTTGCCAGTGTACTTAACACAGAATGATTAAAAGCTGTGTGTTCTGTTAGACCTGTTCTCGTGTTTAAACAAGGAAGTCTGTGTTTGTTTAAGAGAATGGGGAAATGGTTATCTTGACAGATTAGACTGAAAAAACAGGACAGCCACAGTCCCGCACAGATGTCCACATTTGCCACTTGGCTGGCTTTTTGAGGTATTCCAAACAAAACGTGCTTGTGTGCCGGGGCCTGCACCTGATTGAGGACCCGGATTCAGGGCGACTGCCAGGGCCCACGTGTCTCTGTGAGCAAATGCTCCCAGGACTGAAACGTCCCAGAGTCTGTTTAACTGTGTCATAATTAAACTAATGGAACACAAGAGGAATTTCTCCAACTGGCTTAAAGACCCCGTTCCAATGCGATCTCATCTGAACTCACATGCAGTTCCCTCAGCCACTCTGTGAAGTTAAATGAAGCCGAGCAGAAGCTGTAGGGATGACCACATTCATCAATCTCCTACAAAGGTGATCTTAAAAACTCGATGAAACACCAGGGGCAGCTGTGGTTAAGTGGGAAGCGCACGGGGTGAAAATTCAGGAAAGCTGATGCAAGCCCCACTCAGGAGCCTGGTCCATTGGGCCCGCCCAGGCCGCGCAGCTGCTGCGGATGACGCTGATCGGGGCCGCTCATGTGTTTTGAGCCCCTCATCTGTGTCAGGCACTGCCAAGGGCTTCACACGCAGCGCGTCATCTCCTCCTCCAAAGACCCCTGTAAGGTGGGTACGGTGAGCTGTTTTATTTCCCAGGGAAGCTCGGAAAGGCTAAGAACGTGGCTCAAAGTCATGTCAGGGGCACACTAGCTAGGATGGGTAAACCGGGTCTGACCAGTAAACTGCAGTGGGTCTCCAAGGTCACCCCCACCTGCAAAATCAACAGTTGTGAAATCTGAACGTATCAACATTGTTTGAACTATGTCTACATATGCATTAAGAAAGATAAAGACCTCCCCTTGGTTGGTAATGATTATGGGTTTGCCTAGACGAGGTTTGTGTTTGCTGCCCGGTTGCATAGTGTGCCATAAATGTCAATGTAAGCTTTTCTATCATGAACTTTATGAAAATCTAGAGCAGCCTCATTGAAGTGGTATTTGCTGAGTCAGATCTCAAAAGCTTGAAACTCTGGCATTTGTAATTGTGACTTTATTGAGGAGAAACTTCAAAATACAGTGCATAACTTATGACTTGGGGATACACCTGTTATGTCATATAAGCAACTGCCATTCTAACCCTGTTGTCTTTATTATTATTAATAGGTTCTTTATTTTATAATATGGGTGATATCTGAGTGCAATCAATCAGAATTTAGATTTTATTATAATGCAGCTTTATTGGTAACAAATGAAAGGTTCTCATGGCCTTATTTTAAATAAGATTTTGATTTGTCCCTAACATGTTCACATGTGATATGCGCATATATTTTCTGAAAGTCATGAGTGCAGTTTTTATTGAAAATATAAAATGCAAAATATAAAGGAGCTGGTGCCATTCCACTTCTGCCCTGGCTGTTTTGTCAGTGTCAGTGGGGTTAACTAGGTCTTTGAAAGACCAGACAGGACTGCTGGCCTTCTTAGAGACAACCTCAAGTCTTCCACAAATGCAAAGTCTAAAAGGTTGGTTTAAAGAATTGAGTCTGTACCAATTTTGATTGTCTGTATATATTAATTAGATAAACAAATGTATTAAATAATCCACTTCTTATGCTAGTGTTAACATGGCTTATAATATTGTGTCTTAGCTCCTATAACCTTGACCTGAAGATAGTCAGTTTGGATGACTTGCTTCCTGGCCTTGTTGCCATAATCCTCTTCATTTGCTCCTGGATCTGACCTGCTCCCTTTGGATCTCATTCCTAACATTTGGAACAATCTTTCTCTCTACATCTGTTATTTTTTCTCTCCTACCAGTTCTTTTTAGAATAAATATCTTAGAAGTCTAATCTCAACCATTAATCTTTCCCCTGGATTCTTATTGAATGATAACAAGGTTCACATGATGCACTGTTTTGTTTACCACAAAAGTAAGAGTCTGCTTCTCCATCAACAGGAATCTATTATTTTATCTTATCTCTTCTAGAATGGCAGAATTGAAAAATCAGGGTCACTTGTTTATCCCCACCGCTGATAGAGTGTCCGGCAATTTATATTAGTAGATAACAAAAGAATTTCAGTATAATTATTTCCTAGGTACATTCCTGGCAATGTGTCATGTGATTTCCCTTGTCTGATTTCCCCAGGAACTCCTTTGAACAGGAATGTAGATTAGTTTCTGTGAACATTGAAGAGCACCAAATTGTGGCTGTCATCTCCACTTTATAGATAGCTCAACCATAAATAGATAATAATGAGCTTGGATATATTAAGTCTTGTACATGTCTTTGGATAACATTGGGTCTAGGATGAGTCAGATGGCCTGCCTCTTCCGCTACTGAATGCCCTTACTTGGTGGAAATAGGGGGAATGGTCTGAGGCAAGCTGCAGAAGGGTTGCTGTGAGGCTTGGGTTGGGGAGGCTTGCCTTGGGATGGGCAGTGTTATAAAGAGGACTTGCATGCTTAAGAAGCTCAGGCTTTTGTTTTGTTTTCAGACTCACTGTCCAGACCATCTCCTTTCTGTTCCCTATTTTCCCTCCAGAACTAGAGAGAAGTGAAATAAGACATCACCTTTTGAGGCCTGGGGTGAAGGGGGCTTTGTGAAGTGATGATTTGGGGGGCAGGAAAGAGGGATTTTGTCCATTGATTATGTTTAAGGCTCTAGTAAAAGGTGATCACCAGGCCTCAGAAATAAAACTTATTAAGAGCATCTTTCTGAGCAGAGTCTTTCCACACTTGAGTCATGTGTGGACCCATCTTTCAAAAATTTGCTAAATTTTCAAAAAAAGAAGTTGACTTACTTATAAAGGTATTCTAAACGGAAACAGGATCTCATGTGCCATAAATAGGAGACTCAAGACAAAAACTGAGAAGTTTATAGACTTTCAAGGCTAAATAGGACTTGAACTTGAGGCCTGTTTTATTTTTATTTTTTTTCTCATAAAGGAGATGTTGGTTTTAGATAGGAGGGAAGGGTATTTGGTGCCAAACAAAAAATTTTCTCCTTGATTTAGTTGGAAGGACTGAGAAAGAATTGAAAACAGAATAACTTTCTCACTATGTGAGTTAGTGTTACTTAATGCTGTATTTGTGAACTAGTTTGTCTCACACACCTGCAGTAGCACAAGTCTTACACAATTTAACCATTGTCTGGATCAGGTAGTAGCTGGCAGTGGACTCAGAGGTTCAACATGGGTTTATTGAATGTCTATCATCTGTATCATGTGTGCCAGGCACTATGGGGAGTATAAATAAAACAATAATCTGAATTGGGTTTAGAAGGCACATATGTGTGTGCATTTATATTTTGTATCCTGGGATTTGAGACTAGGACTAAATGGACACCTGAGCCAGTGTGATGTGTGACAGTTGGTGAGCATTAAGAGTTTCAGAGGAAAGGAAACCCCATGCTGAGATGTAGTTGCCCTGGAAAAGCTTCACGAGAACGTGTGTGGTGCTTGAAGAACATACGTGTTTTGGATTGACAGGCAAGTGGAAGGAGGGTGCTCCCAGAGAGAGTGTAAGCCAAAGCTTTGTTGTGCAATTAAGCACTGGACCCATGGAGTCCGGGTCAGATTCAGGGACCTGGGAATTGCATAGGATCGATTGGGAGAGACCAGATGTAAAAGCTGGGTTGGGATTTGTTGTTATTGGAAGAAGGGAGACATTTCTGACACTTGAGGTGCTGTCATTCTGCCTGGGGGTGTGAGGAGGATGGTCCTGGGACTAAGGTGTAGGAAACAAGTAGCCCTTAAGAGCATATAGTAGTCACAGAGAGAAGAAGAGGTCTAAGTTAATATTAGGGAGTTACATAGATTGGCCCACTATATGCTGAATGTAACCATCAGGATTTGGGAAAGCACAAAGGGGAGAAAGAAGTAGAATAAGATTTCATTCTGAGGCCTTGGGCAAAGAGGCTCTCAAAGTGAAATGATTTTAGTATTTTTGTTTAAGGATGAATTCTGTATAATGATGAATACTGGAGAAAGCAACCTCTTACTCCCTTGAAATACAGGGAGGAAGAGGACCAGGAAAGACAGTTGTGGCATTGATCAGACTCCCACTCTGCATCTTGTCCCTTGTGGGAGATCTACATGCATCTTGGCATTTATTTCTCCTTGCAGCCTGAGAAAAAGGTGGTACAGAGATCATTTTACAGATCACAAATCCAAAATTCAGAAGTCTTAGGGATGCTTATATTTAGGATAAAGGAGATCAGAAGACAGAAGAAGAGTTCAGAAAAAGAGGGGATGAGAATTAGGAGAGAGGCAAGCTTAGGGTAGCTATTAAGGAGAGTATGTAGGAGGTACTTTAACCACTGTCTTACCATTTATTTGTTTTTATGCATAATTTTTTTTCCATTGTAAATCCTCTAGGGAATTAGATTTGTTGATTAAAATAATAAGGGCGCGTCCAGTTCATTGGATTTGATGACTTTGATGGTAAAATGATTCTGGATTTAGTGACATGACAGGTTTTCCCCCCACCTCTTTTGGAACTTTGAAGCGCTCTGAATAAAAATCCACATGAGTGAAGGGGGCTCACAGAGTGTTCCATGCACTGGCTTCAGCTCCCTTCAGGGAAGTTGCAGTCCAGACTTGATGACAAGGCTTGACTTCTGAATGGAACATAGCCACCCAAGTAGGAAATCAGAATAGGTGGATTTTCTAAAGAATAGTTTTTAGATACCTGTCCTTTATGTATCTTAGAAATGCCATGGCCTTAGTGGGAAGGACTTTAGTCATGGAATCTGGCAGTTTCCATTCAGTTTAATGAGGGTGCACCTCCCTCAGTTTCCAGAAAGCAGGGCACGTACACAGGCACTTCAGAGCGCTCCACAGGACCCTCAGGATGTAAAGCAAAGGAGGAGGGTGTGGAAATCTTGCACCGACCCGGAGTGTGGACAGCAGCAGCTCCTAGGAGTAGCCCCTTCTGAATCCTGCCCCAGTGAAGTGGAAAGGCCCCTTGAAGAACCAAGCAGCTGGGCTTCCTGTTTGTGTCTACATCTGTTTGTGTCCACACAGTTGACTACACCTAGATTTCAATATGCTACTGAGGATTTAAACTCACCTTCACTTTGGGACAGGTGTGTGTGTGTGTGTGTGTGTGTGTGTGTGTGTGTGTGTGTCTGTGTGTGTGTGTGTTCCAGCTGTGAACCTAAGGTGAGGCCTTTGAATTGGAAAAGTGGTTCCACGTACAATAATAAGCAATTCTTCTGTTTTGTTTCCCCTTACTTGCCCCCCTGATTTTTTTTTTTTTTTTTTTTTTTTTTTTTTTTTTTTTTTTTTTTTTTTTTTTAGTTTCCTCCCCACTGTCCTGCGTCCTTCTGATGCACCATCTCTCAGCATTATTTCTTGTTCCCAAGCAAGTCTCCAACAGAATATTGTATCTTGGAAAATGTTTCTCATCCAGAATTCTTTGAGTTATTCCTCATGGAACCCCATTTGGCAGAACTGTTCTTTTGTTTTTTGTTTTCGTTTTTTTCCAAGATGGGGAATCATAATCTTCTAAGTTCATTCATTTATTCAACAGATGTTTGTTGGATGCCTGGCATGTGCCAGGCTCTGTACCAGGTAGGCACTTGAATAAAGAATATATCTTCAGCCTGGCTGGTGTAGCTCAGTGATTGATCATGGGCCCATGCACCAAGAGGTCCCTGGTTTGATTCCCAGTGAGGACACATGCCTTGGTTGCAGGCTCAGTCCCCAGGAAGGGGTGTGCAGGACGCAGCTACAGCTCCTTTACTTGTTCTTCCATCACAGTGACCATCCAGTGTGGTTATGACCTCACTGTAGGAGCACGACACGGGAGCAGGGCTGAAATGCAGCTGACACACTTGTACAACCAACCCAGTTGTTCAAATATTGAAATACTCTTCCATATGGTGAATGACCTCAGAGTGTTCCTTCTGCCCAGATGCCCAAGCTTTTTCTAACAGATCCAGCAACTGAAGGCACAGTAGGGGTCTCAAGATAGGCTTGAGCACTATGGCCTAGAGCCATTTGGTGTAGCTGTCACATGGGCCATAAAGATTGCTAAATATTTAGAATATCCTCTCTGTGTATTGGTCTTGTTGGGTCCTGGACCTACACATCCTGCACAGAGACTGCCATATAGCTAGTTTCAATAAATTAGTTTAATAGATTTAATGAATTGATTTAATTTCTAGGGATTCAGATGGGGGAGGTTAATGCAGCAGATTTCTTAGAGGAAATACTAGTAAGACTTCAGCTGAGTAGTGGAATTTTTTTATTTTTTATTTCTTATTATGGAAGGAATAAATACAGAGCATTAAATTTTATGAAAATGAGAAGTATAAAGAAGGAAATAATTAGTTCTATCCTACCATCCAGAGATGACTACAATCAAGAATTTGGTGTGTTTTCATTAAGGATTTTCTATATATGTATTTGTTCCTGTGTGTGTATGTGTGTGCCCATACATATGTGTAATCAGGCAAAGATTTTAATATTGTAACATGTCCTATTCTGTCCTTCCTCAACTGTCCAAAAAAGACTCCATGATTGGCTCCAGGCCCTCAATGTGCTGTTTGGGTTAGTGGGAGATGAAGAGAATTGGGCGGAGCCAAGGATAGCTGTATGGATTTACTAGTACATGAGAATGTGCACTTCAAATTATACTCTAAACCAGTGGTCGGCAAACTCATTAGTCAACAGAGCCAAATATCAACAGTACAATGATTGAAATTTCTTTTGAGAGCCAAATTTTTTAAACTTAAACTTCTTCTAATGCCACTTCTTCAAAATAAACTCACCCAGGCCTTGGTATTTTGTGGAAGAGCTACACACAAGGGGCCAAAGAGCCTCATGTGGCTCTCTAGCTGCAGCTTGCCAACCACGGCTCTAGACCATTAGAAACAGACAGTGTGTGTAGCAGGGGGTGTCTGAGAGTGGAAAGGTGAGGTGTGTGAGAGTGAGAAGATACCCTTGAAACAATATAGCAGTGGCTAAAATTTGAGGAAGATGGGAGATAATGGGGAAATACTGGTAGCTATCATGCCAACACTGGGGAGATAGGTGGATGAAGAAAAAAATGAATATTTTCTTTTATGTCATGGAATATAATCCTTTTGTCTGCTCTTCAAAATACTTTCAATGAAGAAATAACATTTCAAGGTCCTTGTAGCTTTGGAAGTCTGTGCTGAGATGGGCTTTAAATTGGGAATAAGAAGGCCAGTTTGTTCAGACCTTGAGGTACATGATTTTGTGTGTGTGTGTATATATGTGTGTGTGTGTGTGTGTGTGTGTGTGTGTATACACACGTTGCTGTAAGGGGAGTGTGGTGTTGATAATCATTTTTAAGTGGTTTGCTGTGTTTTCTTTTGTTTTCTGAAGCACTTGACCTTGTCCTCCTCTGCCTGAGGCACCAACCTATCCATCTGCCATGAATGCAGACAGGAAAGGTGTGTTAATGCTCAACTTTTCATATTCAAAAATAAGATTTTGCAGCAAGTCAGTAGTCCTGAAAACCAGGATATTGCTTTGAGAATGAAATTTCTAAATTATAATGGCAAATATAGTTGCAAATATTAGAATGTGCTCATACTTTATTTTCTGATGAGCACAGTTTTTGTTTGACACACCAGGATTCAGCTTAGATAGTATTCTCAGAAAACCAAAGCTATAGGAATGTAGAACAAATCTGTGGTTGGCAGGAGCTAGGGATAAAGACATTGTTTGCCTACAAATGGGTATCATAAGGGCATTATTTTAGCGTGGTGAGGATAGTGAAAATATTCTGTATCCTGATCATGTGGTAGTGACTTGGCTGTTTGCATTTGTCAAAACCTATAAAATTGTATACTAAAAATAATGACTTTACTGTATGTAAATTTAAAAATAAAAGCATTTAAAGAAGAAGTAGAAAAAATTCCAGTGAGAGAGAAAGTATAATTGGTAGATACTTAGGTCAGATTCTAACCTTAGGCCAATCAGTGATGGTACCTCACCAATCAGCTCTGAGCCCTTCCTCTGGGTTTTGGTAGGGCAGTACAACAGAGTGGAAACTTGGACTGGTTTGCAAATGAAATAGTTTTATATCCTGACATCATTGATTAACATTATTTAATGAGCGTTTTCCTGTCATTAAAATTTTTTTTATGCATTGGTTGAAAACGTTGCTAGTGGCTCAGTTTCCCTATGGCTATATATGCTGAGTTTTGAAGAAGAGTTTGAAAAATAAGTACTGTAGGTAAGGGAGGTAAGGAAATTTGGCAAAGAGGCAGGAAAGGTCTAATTGTCATCTGGTTTTAAAAGTATCAGAACCAGCATCCACACAATCAAAAACTTACTGTGGAGAATTCATATGGGCTATAATATTGAGCTAAAGAGTTTATGGGACAGACCTAACTGGTTTGACTCAGTGGATAGAGCATCATCCGGTGGACTCAAGGGTTCCAGGTTCGATTCTGATCGAGGGCATGTACCTTGGTTGCAGGCACATACCCAGTAGGGGGTGTGCTGGAGGCAGCTGATGGATGTTTCTAACTCTCTATCCCTCTCCTGTCCTCTCTGTAAAAAAATCAATAAAATATATATATTTAAAAATAAAGAGTTTATGGGACATAAAAATACATATTAAAGATTCAAACTTCAAGATGCCTAAGGAGATTTTTAGTTAGGGAATAAAACTATCAGACAGGAAAAAATAAAGGTATTTACTGCTTAATATAGGTTTCTTACAGTTTCTTCCTAAGCATGTAAAGTTATATTATACTGAGTATAAAAATAGGCCTATTGAAAGAATAAATCTTTGAAGTATCAAGATCTATAAATCTTTTCGAAATGTGCAAACTAGCCTCAGGTAATCTCTATCTTGTTGGTACAAGGCAGAGATGTTACATTCTATTATTTATAGATTTGGAACAGCTTCCTTGATACTTATAACCAAGTATCTTTGTGCAATTGCTAAGCATTTTGAAAAACCTTCAAAATCAGCATAACTGTGTATTTGGTACAGGCATCAGGCAGCAGTAATTAAGCCCAGAGCTGCCAACTGATAGGAATATCAAGTTACATTTTCCACCCTATAAAAATTCTTTTCCAACACAAAAATGGGTAAGTCAGTTTATCAGGAAATAGAATTAACATACTCTGGGCTACTCCTTCAGGCAAAGGGTCACCTAGCTGCATAAATAATGTTGTTAGACTTAAATCTCTTCCTTGGAGGAACGATATTTCTAGGTTCAGACTGAGGACAGTGGTGTGTGTGTGTGTGTGTGTTGGTGGTGGTGGTGGCAGTGGTGGCAGGTTTGGAGTTGGGAAGTAGCCCAATCTCTTTTTATGATTCCCTTATAATGGCAAATATTACAATGTGCTCATACTTTATTTTCTGATGAGCACCTACAGTAATCATCTACGAGGTCCTTTAAAAGAAAAATAAGGAGATTTTCAGTAATCTCCTCTTGTCAGAACTCGCTTACCAGAAATGTATCAGCGGAAGATGAAGGGCCTACTCATGCAAATAAAGTGGAGTGACTGAGGTGATTCAGAGAGAGGGGAACACAGTTGTTGTTTGTAAATGAGGGTTAATGATACCTTTGCACCAGCTGCAATTTTGTAGTATGCATATTTTGATGAATTCTAGCAAAGCTCTATTATAATTTGTGACCTATATACAAAAGAGGAAAAGTGAAGTCATTATTGGCATTTTATTGTCAGCAAAGATGTTTTTTCCTGATTAGAGCCCAGCCCCAAAACCACCCCCCAAGAAATCACTAGACTTAAAAAAAATGTATATAGAATAATGGTTTCCCTGGAGACTATGATAACACAGACCAGCCACAAAATGATTAATGAGAAAGAGATAACCGTATCAGTCATCTGCACATGCCAATAGGAACTGAAGGGGAGGATTTTAAAACTCTTAAATGTAGATATATTTACTTTAAAAATAATTGATAGAGGTTCTTCACCTCTCACCACAGAAGACTATAATATCACAACTGACAATACATTACCCTGAGGCTGACTTTGTGCAACCAACATGGTGTTCAGATTAGCAGCAAAACAAAAATGAATGAGTTTGCACAATTCAACTTTGGTGTATCATCAATTAAGTTCTTCCTGGCACTCCAAGGTTAATATCCAAATATATAATACAACATCATCCATTTTATTTTTGCATTTTTTGTGGTGTAGTCCCATAAAACATTCTATACATTTTCTTTCCTCCTTCTAGACTAAGTGATTATAACGGTGGTAAAGCAAAACTTGAGGAGATATTATCAGAGTTGGTTCCTACAGGGTTTTGTTGTTGTTTGTCTCTGGGTGAAAGGTGATTATCTCCAGAACAATTCAATTTAAGGATAAAAGCCTAAAAGGCAGTGAGAAATGGGAGGGTGGGACAACATCAGAGAGGAAACAGCCCAGAGAGTCCAACTTCAGCTCAATAATTCAGCTGAATTGACCTCATCAGAAGAGTAAGCAGTGAGAAATGTGGGCGACTCCAAGAGCATTTCTGAAAACTGGAAGGTCATCCTGAAAAAATAATTCCAACATGGATGCTTGATTTAGTTTACTTCAACTCAAATGAATTACATTCAGATTTCATTCAAAATAAAAGTTAGTCTTGTCTGGCCAGTGTGGCTCAGTGATTCAGCTTCCGTCTATGAAACAAGAGGTCATGGTTCGATTCCTGATCTGGAAACATGCCCGGGTTTTGAGTTCGATCCCCACTGTGGAACATGCAGGAGACAGCCTATCCATGATTCTCTCTCACCACTTATTCTTTTTAAAAAAGAAAATATTTTTATTGATTTCAGAGAGGAAGGGAGAAGGAGAGAGAGATAGAAACATCAATGATGAGAGAGAATCATAATCAGCTGCCTTCTGCATGCCCCACACTAGGGATTGAGCCCATAAACGAGGCATGTGGCCTGACCGGGAATTGAACTGTGATCTCCTGGTTCATGGGTTGATGTTCAACCTCTGAGCCATGTCAGCTGGGCTCATCATTGATGTTTCTATCTCTCTCTCCCTCTCTCTTCCTCTTTGAAATCAAGAATTAAAAACAGTCAATCTCATTATCAAAATTGCAGAAGTAGCCATTCTTTCCATGTACAATTCCATGTCAGAGAAGAGCCTGGGCTTACATGCCCCACTTGGTTAAAAATGTGTGCCTTGGTGGGAAGCTAGAAAGCATAACAGGAGAACGGTGATTATAAACTCTCTTTTCTGTATGTGGCTTGTAGCTCTGGAGCCATGAAGAGGGGCATCCAAACATTAGCACACAACTTATTTAAAAGATCTAAAAGTTGGATCCCATTTAGCAGTTATTCCTGTCCTGAGAGCCACATACCTCTGGCTGAAGAGGTGGGGAGCACAGGTTATTTGCCAATGGGTCCATGAATCCATGTCGGCCTTAACAGTTTTTAGTAAGAAGAATAATTTCATGTACCTATGTCCTATTTTAAATGCATGTGTAGCCGAAACCAGTTTGGCTCAATGGATAGATCATCGGCTTGGGGACTGAAAGGTCCTGGGTTCGATTCCGGTCAAGGGCATGTACCTTGGTTGCGGGCATATCCCCAGTAGGGGGTGTGTGCAAGAGGCAGCTGATGGATGACTCTCTCTCATCGATGTTTCTAACTATCTCTCTCCCTTCCTCTCTGTACAAAATCAATAAAATATATTTAAAATAAATAAATAAATAAATAAATGCATGTGTATGCTATTAAAAGATATTAGTAGGAATTTCTTTAGAAGTGCAACTGGGTTTAAAAGTTGTGTTTTAGTCTGGCTGGCATGGCTCAGTGGTTGAGCATCAACCTATGAACCACGTGGTCATGGTTTGGTTCCTGGCCAGGGCACATGTCTGGGTTGTAGGCTGGATCCCCAGTGTGGGGCATGCAGGAGGCAGCAGATCAATGATTCTCTCTTATCACTGATATTTTTACCTCTCCCCCCTCCCCTCCTCTCTGAAATCAAATAAAAATACCTTTAAAAAAATAAAAGATGCTTTTTAGCATTATATACTTTTAAAATTAATAGCTACTAGAACATGAAAGGGGTTCATTGACATTTTTTGTTATTAAAATGATTTAATAGAGATAGCAGCTTTATTCACAAATGCCCCGAACCGAAACAATTCAAATGTCCATCAACAAGAGAAAACAAGAGAATGTATCAATAAATTGTGGAATAGTCATGTAATGGAATGCTACTGATATAACAACGTGGTGACTCTCACAGATTTGATGTATACACACACACACACACACACACACACACACACACACACACACACAGACCAGATATAAGAGCAAACTGTATGATCCAGGTTTAATGGAGTTAAGAATAGGCAAAATTAACTGATGGCCATAGAAGTCAGAACAATGATTGCCCTTGAGGGGACTCTGAGAAGGGATATAAGGCAAACTTTTAGGGCGTTGAGGAATGTTCTGATAGTGGTGTGTGCGTGAGTACACATGCAAAAATTTATCTAGCTGTACACTTATGAGTAAGGGAAGTTACATACTTTATGTGTTCATAGCTGTTTTAAAACATGTCAACAAATTCTTTGACTTTACCCCATCCAGAGGTAGGATCTAGATTCTATCCTCTTGAATCTGGACTAGACCTATGGCTTATCTATAATCAATAGAATGCATCAAAATGTAAACTTTTGATTTCTGAGACCAAGTCATGTCAGGTAATCAGTTTCTATTTTGTTCCCTGAGGTTTTTGCTGTCATTGTATGAGAAGTTCAGCTACTCGAAGGCTTCCCTGCCATGAGGACACCCAGGCCATATGGAAAGGCCTTATGAAGGAAGGTGCTGATGTCCCTCCCCCTCCCCCCCCAAATTAAATCTCTGAGTCATCCAAGTTCAGTTGCCTGACACATAAGAGAATATTCCTTTAGATTCTAGCTTCCGACTCTGAAGTAGTCCTTCCATCCCCCTCAGGCATCTGATATTTGTTTTTAAGCTGAGGTCCTGGGCATTTTGGAGCAGAGACAATTATTCCCTGCTGTGTCCTGACACATAAAATCTTTGGGTATATCAAAATAGCTATTTTATATCACCAAGTTTTAGAGTAGTTTATTATGCAATAATAATAACAGGAACAAGATTTATAACATTAAAAAAAAAAAGCACGACCTTTAAACTCAAGGAACTTGAGAACCAATGTCAGTCAGGGTTCTTTGGTTAAGAGAAAAAGTGAATTTATTGGCAGACTATGGGGCTGCGAGGTTTAAAGGAATGAAAAATAACTGTGCTCAGGAAGTCCTTCTGGGGGCCTTGGTAGCAGGAGCTGATAAAGGGTTTCTCTAAGAGGCAGTTGCTCTGACTACACTCAGTCATGTCACTCTCTTCAGAATTTTGATTTCAAGGAAACCAACCAGTCCATCCAGACTGAGCTACGTGCCCACACATTGCCTAGCAGACGATAGGGGCACATGATTTTCAAAGACCAGCACAAATTGGGGAAGGAGTGTGCACCCAAGGGAAATCAAAGTGCTCTTACTTTAAAAAGGAGAAATAGATCTGGGACGTCCAAAACCCACTTTGTACGGAACTAGAGACTCTTGAAGTATTTTAGAGGCTGCTGCCTTCATGTTCTCAAACAAACTTCATTTCAGTATTAATATTATTCAAGGACGATTGAGGGGAATGAGGTTCCTGGTGCCTATTTAGGGTAGACTGTAGAGTAAGATTTTTTTCTGCTTCATATTTGCATGCCCAACATTGTCTTGGGTACTGAGACCATGTAGGTGAGTTCTCCAGATGATCCACAGTAAAGGGAGTGAAGCCTGTCTATTTTTGAAGCTGACTTTGTAGCCAGACAATTAGTGGGTCTGTGCTGCCTGTCACCACTTGAGTCAATTAAGCAGAGACAGGGTTGAATCATATATGAGCCTTTATTCCATACTGCCGGCAGCATGGGAGAGCAGCAGGTCATCCACAACAATCTGCTCTGCCCCCCACCATAAGCCAGCTGCTTATATTGGGTAAGAGGACAAAGATTACATGGGAAGTAGGCAAAAGGGTATGCCAAATGGGTCGTTAACTGATAATACAGGCTGGAGGTTTGCAAAGACCTGTGGTTACACAAAGGGCTGGAGGCTCTGGTTTCTGCAACAAGATTGTTAATCTTTCCATGATAATTGGCAGCTCCTAGATGGGGGGGGCGCGTGTGGAGGGAGAGGGGAGGAGGGGGGAAAATTGGCTGTATTTCCAGGTGAGCTCCCAGGTCCCACCTGCAACTCCCAGCCAGGTTAGACTGTGCCTTCTTTAATCAGAACAAAATGATCATGGATAACAGAGCATGGTTAATATTTTCTACAATTGTAGCTGGTCCCCAATATTCTATTTCTGCCCCTAACAACTTTATACATTTGGAGAAGTTCTAGGAGACTTCTGGTGACTCACCCAAATCTCCCACCCACAGCTACTGTGATTGTTGTCTGCTAATGAAAATCAGCTTCCCATCCTGGCTGGTGTGGCTCAGTTGATTGAGAGGCATCCCCTGTACCAAATGGTTACCAGTTCGATTCTGGGTCAGGGTACATGCTTGGATTATTAGCTCAATCCCCAGTAGGGAGTGTGCAAGAGGCAGCTGATCATTGTTTCTCACATCTATGTTTCTCTCCTCTTTTCTCTCTCTCCTCTCTCCCTTCCTCTCTCTAAAATCAACGAAAACACACACACATAAAACATACACACACAAAAGCAAACAAACAAACAAAAAAAGAGCAGCTTTCCCTTTTCCAGAAAACTCCCCTCCTCCCCACACTCCGTGCCTAAGAAAAGGCTGCAACAAAGAGTGACCCTTGCCATTAAGCGGTGATAACGCTGCTGTGTGGTTTGCTCCAGAGCCCTCTTCCTGTGAATCGGCCAAGGCCTGTGCCCATAAGCTTGCCTGGCTCTTCTCCCTTATTTATCTTGCTCTACTCCCTTTCTTACATGCTTCTCCTAAGAGCATGTCTTTAACGCATCACTTTCATAAGAACCCCCATTTCAGGCTCTGCTTTAAGACAACCCACCTTAGAATACCCACTGAGGACAGTGGTTCTCAAACTTTTGCACCATCCACCTGGCGGGCTGGTTAAAACACAGACCACTGGGCCTCAACCTCAGAATTTCTATTTAGTGGGTCTGAGAATTTGCATTTCTAACAAATTGCCAGGTGAGGCTGGTCTGAGCATCACACTTGGATAATCATTGTTGGCAAAGGCTAAAGTGGTGTGACTTTAAGCTGAGACCTCTTCCATCCCCTTTTCCTATGCAAAAATCTTTTGCCAAGCAGTCCTGCCATTAACCCTTTTTGGTTAGGAGGTTAAACACCTAAGTAAAAATGCAAACACTACCCAGAAAGCAGATCTCTGAGGAAAATGGCAATAAGGACAGGAAGGGTTTGATGGGATCAAAAAATCAAGTCAGTCCAATCATAGTGTTTCCAACCTGTTTTAGTCCCAGAATCCTTTCTTCAAACAAAAACTTCAGAGGAAGCCCAATATATAGAACCCAATGGAAAGGGTCTGAAAAACCCATTAGGGCCGAGTTTGGAAAATGCTGGTCTCTGTGGCAGCTGTGTGGGCTGGTCCGAAGAGGTCTTTAGCTATTTCTCTGTTTGATCTGGGCCTGGCTGGCTGCTTTCATATGGCACATTTATTTATTTTGAGGAAACAGACCCATGGTATAATTTCCTTGGGAAACCAGATCCTCCCAGCCCCCCATTGCATTTCAAGATCTGTATACTACTGCTGAAAACTCGGGCATGCCAAAGGAACGCAGGCTTCGGCTCCATTGTTTATGTAAATGATGCTTAGAAAAACCCATGTTAGAGGAATACCAACGTCATGGGCCATGTACAGGTTCTTGGATGTTTTCCCTTCTGCGCTATTTCATGGCCTCGCTTCTCATTCCAGTCAAAACGCTACGGCATATGAAAATGCTTAAGCAACCACACACTGCAGCCTGCGACAGCTTCGGTTTTGATGGATGATGTGGCACTGCGCAGCTCATTGCAAAGCAATGCTTTTAACTCAAATCGGTTTTAAGTGAATATGTTTTACACATTTCTACGCCCGAGTCTGAAAAAGCCTTTTCCTAGAAAACAGCCCTCCTTGAGGCGCTTCCCCCTCATCGGGGTGGGGGCGGCGGCCTCCCTGGCTCAGGCAAGGAGACTGTTTACTTGCGTGGCCTTCAAACAGCCACAGGGCTGCTGTCTTAATGAAGCAGTTAATGGTGTGTGAATTATAGATCCTGACAACCCCTTTAATAAAAACATCAGGGCTGCATGCACAGTGTCCTGTGGCTGCTAAGCAGTGACAGGCTGTCTGCTCCCCAGAACGCAGTATCTTTAAAACACCACTCTTGCTTGGTGGCAGGCAGAGAATGTCCTTGGTCAACACAGGAAGACCTGATTGTCATGAAGGATCTGTGGACGGCGCAAAGGATGCTTCCTTCCCATCCAGCTGGGCCTGGAGTGCAGGGGCCTGAGCTTTTAGAGATGCTGCTGAATCCAGAACAAGCCCTTGTTCTGCTTTGGCTCTTGGCTTTCCTGGAGGTGCCCATTGTAGCAAAGGACTCTGTGATGGATGTTTTAATAGCCTAAAAGTGCACTCGGCCCCCACTTCCCTCTTTGCCCCGGGAATGCTGGCATTCCAGTTGATTTTCAAAGAACCAATTGTCTGTTCTGCATGCTGACTGAGGTTTGCCACGGGGTAACACAGGGCCGTCTTCAGCCCCCAAAGCCAGGCTGGAGCTCAGCTGTGCAGTGAGGTGCTTTCTGGTTGCAGACCTGGACAGCAGGGTGTGCCTCGAAGCAAGGCTTGCGAGGAACTGAAAAACAAACCCAAACCTAAATAAAGCCTTTTCTTCATTTAGTTTGGTGACCATTTTTCAGAAAAAGCGAGTTCCCTTTCAATCTCTCAATAGGCACTGGACTTGGACTCGAAGGCCAAAGTCTAGTCTCTTCATCCTTATCCCTGGGATGAGAAAATTCAAATCTGTCCTGTTCAGGCAGGGGTAGTTTTCCTTTTAATAGTTCAGAGAACTGTTTGTCTAACCCTCGCCATTCGAGGTGACAGATAGCAAAGCAGAGCAGAAAGAATGGTGTGCATTCAGCAGTGAACACAAACCTTCCTGTCTGTTCCCAGAGCTCCCAGCCAGCAGGGACATCGCTGCCCTGAAAGGGCATTCACATGCAAACGAGGCCTGGGCACCCTGTGTGGCTTCAGAAAAGCCATTTCTGCTGCCCTGCCTGGAAAGCCTGCTGGCTGGGTGGGGTCTCACTGGGCTGGGATGCACCACCTGCCTTCTCCTGGGAAAAGTGCCTCCAGGAGGCCCAGAATGAGCCCAGGTGAAGCTGGGTTTGGGTGGGGGGTGGGAAGTAGTGTGTATCAGGCAAGTCAGCAAAGTTATAGGGTGACTAACCTTCCTGGTGTGCGTGGGATGTGGGGGGTTTACTGGAATGCAGACTGGTCAGTGCTCAAACCAAAACAAGTTGGGTCCCTAGTTGAGGTTCATCTACCACCCTTCACTTTCTCAGCTAGAACGCAAACAGGCTTTATTAAGTTCACTGTTAGAAACAATGAAATCCACAGGGAACCCAAGAACCTCTCTACAACCTGTTGTTTCTTTGTCCTCCTCCACAGATTCCAGATCTTTTCTGTGCTTATTGATAAGGAGCAAAATTAAGTAAGTTTTCTATTTTTCAGTCTCACAAGGAGTCTGTTGTTAAGGGCCTAGTTTGTGCCAGGTGCTAAGTTCTATGTTTCATGCTTATGATGCACTGACACCCGCCTCAGTTTTCCTGTGAGGTAGATGCTATTTTACAGATGATGAAACAAGAATCTTGATAGCTATAATGTCCATTGTTTATATAAATAGTGGATCTGACAACAAAGCTCTTTTCTTTTTGCCATTTAAGTTATTTCATAGGAGAGGAAAATATCAGGCCACAGTTTAACACTTCTGACAACAAAACTCTTGATTTCTCTGACTTGAAGTCTTGTGTTGTTCTGTCTGAACACCGTACTTCCTCTTAAATGTTATAGGTGAAAACAACACACAAAAACAACAACAACAACAACAACAACAACAAACAAAAGAAACATTATAGGTGATTAGGTAAGGGATAGAGATTAACTGAAAAAGACATTTTATGAAATGAAAAGAATTTGATTAACTGAATTCCATATGCTTTGCATAATTATTATGAAAATAATACATGATTATTTTGAAATCACTCCCATATTGATGAATGTAAAATGGAAAGTTTTCTCTTGCCCCCAGCCCCAGAGGCAACTACCATTATCAGTTTCTTGTATGACTTGTTAGACATTTCCACTTGGGGATATTTTTCCATTTCAGAACACAAATGTTGTTTTCTTTTTTGTTTTTTGTTTTTGTTTTTATACAGTTGGACGTACCATATTTGGTGTGTATTCTGACATATGAATATTCACCAAATTTAAAGTTTTCTATTAAGGGCAATAAGGAAGTTTTTATTTTCCCCCATTTCAAATAATACCATAATACACATCCTTATACACATATTTGTACTCTTTTGGGGTATTCCTGAAGGACAAATGACTATAAGAAGAATATACACTTAAAATTTTGGTGGACATTGTCAAAAGCTGTCCAAAAATTGAACTAATTTTTATACCAACAAAGTATGAGAATCTTTTTTCTCCCTTTCTAGAAAACACTCAGTGTTATAAATTCTTCTCATATTGAGCTACAAAAATAAAATGTCCTTTATTAGTATATATATTTATTGGGCATTGGTATTATCTTGCAATATATGTGCACCTGTGAGAGGTATTGCCATAGGTGCGAGGAATACAAAGATGAGCAAGGCAAGACACCTGTCTTCTAGTTCCTTACAGTTTATCAGACCCACAAAAACTGCAAGGAAGAGCCACAGTACCACGAAGAAGTTCATGTAGAATTCTGTGGAGTCCAGAGAACCCTGTGGGCAGTCCTCCCAGGATGGGTCTGGAGGAGCTGATCTTGAATGTGGCATGGCAGATTGGAATCCTGACTCTGCTCCTTGCTGTGTTATTTTGGACAATTTTTTTGACCTCCCTGAGCTTCAGTTTCTTCATCTGTAAAGTGGGGATTATGTTGCTGCTGCTGTTGCTTCTCCTTCCCTTCCCCTTCCTTTCCCTCTCAACTCCTCCTTTTTCTTCTTTTCAAGGAAAGGACAACTTGTTTGAGGCCCTATGGCCATGGGGAAGGAGGCAGAAGGAGGGCCTTCTCGGGCCTTTTTTGGGATGTAGGTTATTATTGAGGCCACACTGCTTATGGCAATGACAGCATGGGGTGCAGTGAGCATAACACTCAGTCATCCTGTAGCAGCTGTATTTTTGGGTGAGCTGGCGGTGGGAGGAATTGATGACTGTTCTGTCCCTCAGGGTGAGCTCCAAATGCAAGGTGATGTCTTTCTGGATGCTGTTTTCTGAGAGAGGCTGGACGTTTTCCACTGTCTCTCCACAAAAACCAGATGCGGCTGGTCAGGCAGGACACACTACTTATCTTGGACTTTGGCTCTGACATTTTTGACAGTGTCACTGAGCTCGACCTCAAGGGTGATGGTCTTGCCTGTCAGGGGCTTCTCAAAGATCCTCATCACTGTGTCCTTGTGGAAGCGAAAGAGCAGGATTATGCTTCTTAAGTCACATGGTTAGGTGGGTTACATGAGAGAATGCTGATGTGCAAGTAATTGCTCTATGTGAACTTCATTGTTAAGAAAAAGACCTGTCTACTCAATAACCAGCTTTCCTTATTTAAAAAAATAATACATCGATTGATTTTTTTGGCAGGTGGGCGGGGGGGGGGGGGGAGGAAGGGTGGACAGAGAGAAAGAGAAAGAGGAAGAGAAATATTGATTTGTTGTTCCACTTATTTATGCATTCATTGGTTGCTTCCTGTATGTGCCCTGACCAGAGATGGGACCTGAAACCTTGGTCCTTGGTGTATCAGGACAACACTCTAACCAACTGAGCTCCCTGGCCAGGACCAAACTTTCCTTATTTTTATTTTTTATTTTTATTTTAAATAAATTTCATTGATTTTTTATAGAGAGGAAGAGAGAAGGATAGAGAGTTAGAAACATTGATGAGAGAGAATCATTGATCAGCTGCCTCTTGCACAACCCCTACTGGGGATGTGCCCGCAACCAAGGTACATGCCCTTGACTGGAATCGAACCTGGGACTTTTCAGTTCACAGGCCAACGCTCGAGCCACTGAGCCAAATCGGTTTCGGCCCAACTTTCCTTATTTCTGAATTAGAGTACTTCCAAACTCATTCCCATTTTGAGTTTCCTCATATGCATCAATAAGAATAGTACCTTCAGAGCCTGGCCTTGCTGTTCATGGTAAGATCCTTAAGTGACATAATGCATTTATTGTTACAAAGTGTAGCTGATATACATTCACACAGTCAAGGGCAATAATTCCTGAGAGGAAAAGATTATGAACTGTTTGGAGGAATGCACCAGTGCCAGTGTAACTGGAAGATGGAAGAGGATGGAATCACGAGTTATGGCTTGGAGAGATGGGTGGTTGAAGCTGCGTCTGGGCCTTAGCGCTTATGCGAAGCTAGAATACCTTCTGTACCAGCAGCAGCTGATGGTCTTCATCCAAGATAGAGGACTGGTTGGATTTCTCAGTGCCCTGAAAGCAGGCTTGCAAATGCCCCTTCTGTTTTGGGTTTCATTGAATTTAACATATAATATTTACTGAACTGCCTACTGAGGTGAATAGTCACCCATTGGGACGGCTCCTGGGAAACATGAAGACTTTGAGAACTTGGCTTTCATGACTTCGGAAGGCAGCACATTTCATTCTCACCTGCAAAGAAGTTTGTTTATTCTGTTTCCATGAGGGAGACCGTTTGAATGAGCCCCAGTGGGTTTTGGTACTTGGCGAAGTCCACTTGATCACATGCTGATACTTACACATGTTTGTAAATGGACAGTTTTTACACGTTAGCTACCAAGGCCACCTGCAGAGAGCAAGGAGCCCGTATCCAGGAGAGTGCGATCCCATCACGCTCCGAAAGGTGAGTTCTGAGGTTGCCTGTGGGCAGGCAGAGCTGTCCTCACCACCAATGCCCCAAACAGGGAGCATCCCAGCACTGTGTGGTGTGCCCTGAATATGGCCAATGTGCTTTTCACAGTGTTCAAGAAGAGTGGACAGACTGGAGGGAATGCAGGAGCTTTTCTTAGAAGTCAGCCTCCACCTAGCATTCAAGGTGGGCTGAATGTGAAGTGACTTCCCAGGCTCACTGCCTTCCCACAAAGAACAAGGCCTTAGAGGCCCAGAGTAATGGAAAGGTTGCAGCTACTTTTTCTTTCAGGTGTAGCATACATATAGTAACCTGCACAAATCCTCAGTATAGGTTGAGGAATCTCTAATATAAAAAGCCAGGGCCGTCATGATAAAAACATCCAGATGGACAACCGAACAGCAGACTTCATAGGACAACCAGGCTGGCAGGGGGGTTAGTGAGGGACTACCAAACGACTGAACCAGCAGGCTGTGTGGGGCGACCAGGCCAGCAGGGGGGCAGTTGGGGGCAACCAGGCAGGCAGGTAGGTGAGCAATTAGGAGCCAGCAGTCTGGATTGTGAGAGGGATGTCTGACTGCCGGCTTAGGCCCAATCCTGGGGATATTCCCTTAGGGGCCCCAGATTGGAGAGGGTGCAGGCTGTACTCTCCCTCTGTTCATGAATTTTGTGCACCAGGCCTCTAGTTGTTACATATTTTCCATGTAATTTGAAATAAATATTTAATGTAAGACTGTAAATCACAAACCTTGCATGTATTTTGAAATGAAAAGACTTCTTTAGATTTTCTTATGGCTAATTCTGGACAAATTAACCAAAGCTAAAGTTTTGTCTTCCCTGGCTCTTTGTGTCTTATTTTGCTGGTGTTTGAGCTCCTGCCTGACAACGAGAGAGAGAGGACCAGCTTCCCTTCATGGTGCCTGAGAGTGTGCTCTTGTACCCAAGAAAGCACAAAGGCGAGAACCAGGCTGAGGAGTCCCCGAAAACTGCTGCCATGTGCTGGAGGTGTTCTGAGACAGTGCTTATTGGAAGCTACAGAAACTGTGACTCTGGGATTGAAGCAACCAATAAATCAGATGTAACACTGAAGGTAATTTCAGAGCATTTCCCAGGAAACCTGGCTCCTTTGGTTGTTCCTCTATCATTTAAAACAGAGTCCTTTGTCTTTGGGGTTGATGAGTAGGTATAAAAGCAATTCCAGAGCCAAATGCTAGATAAAGCGAACTCAATTCATGTCCTATAATGACAAGGTCGTGCACCACACAGAACTGCTTTTAGATTGGCTTTAAGTAAACTCACATGAAGAAAAGCTTGAGAGAGAGAGAGAGGCGGGGGGGGGGGGGGGGGGGGGCGGGCGGAGAAGAAAGATAAGAATATCCCACTGCACCTGAGAATACACAGGGATCACAAGGAGTCTGTTCTGGTGGGGACACCAGCAAATCACTGTTTCCATAATGACTTCTTTACATTATTGAATAGAATGGGAACTTTAAGGGCGACTGCAATAATAGTTTCTCATGAAAAATTAACAACGAATTTATGGAAATGTAGGAAAAGTCCCAAAGCAATTAGCTTAGATTTCTCTAGAGTCTGAGAAAAGCCGGGATAATTGCATGCAGAAACTGCATAAAGTGGCTATTTTCATTATCGCTGGATACAGAAAGTCCATTTTCATCACAATGGGATATAATGATGTTAACGCTAACAGGGAGATATATTGGAAAAGGTTACCACACAGTTTACCAAATGGTTTGATTTATGTAACTTTAGAGATAGACACTTCAGATTACTGCTAAGGGGACCGGAGAGGTTATCCTTGAAGTTTCCAGGTACTCCCATACGGTAGGAAAATACATTACAGTTTCTGAAAGCTAATTGTACATCACCACCAGGATGCACAAGAGTGAATTTAATTTATCTCAGAATTGAGAGCTGAATTGTACTACAAGCTGGCACATGCATATCCATTCTGCCTTGACTCCGCTGTTAATTGGCTATTAGGCATGTTTATGGTTGCACTTAAGGCTGGGGTCCTCTCCCTGAACGCCTTAGACTCTCCGAGGTCCTGGCACCCTGTGGTAGCAGAGGCAACATTCGGAAAACCCAGAGTCCTTACAGGGTCTACACAGAGGTTATACATTATTTAAATGTCACTATTTTCAGTTAAATAAAATGGAATGGCGAGCATCATCTTTTCTGTTGCTCTTCATTCACAAGCCCTGGCAGTTTAATGACTCTTGGCTGTCTGTGAAGAAAGGGGAGTGGGGGATGGGGGGAGGAAAGAGATGCGATACAGTGAGCTTTTATCCACCTCCAGCGTCCTCTGCAATGTCACACACACACACACACACACACACACACACACACACACACAGATCTGGAACTCCTTTTCTATCTATAAAAAGCTGTAGTTAAGGCTGTGCCTGGGATTTGAATGATTCTTGCAGCCATTAAGTAGATTCTGTCTGAAGCCCACAGAATATTAATAACTTGGTAGCTTCAGTGTCAAAAGGATCATACAGCCTCGATCTTATTTGGTAAACACTCTGTGTTCCAAAAAAGAAGGAGATTATTTAAGTGTTTCCAACAAAAGCCTCAGCAGAAGTCGGACTCTGAATGGACACCACTGCCCGGGGACAAATGTCAACACAGCTCGAGCTTTGTGAGAAGGACTGAAAAGATCCCCGAGCCGCACACTGGCACGCTCATGGCCAGCATTAAGAAAATCAATCTGAAATCACAAAGCCTCATTCACATCCCAGCCCGGCCAGTGCACTTCCAGCAGATGTGACAATCGTATTTTGACAGCGCAGATAGCTGATAACGGATGGCAAAAGACGTTTCTATTTGACATGGGACCCGAGTTTACGCAATTACAGCTCCTCTGTTTGTCTGGGCCGCATTAAGGATGCAGAAACGCGGAGAGAATAAACAGAAGCCAGTATCTTGGTATAATCAATGCAAAACGATGCAAGCCCCATCAGTATCATTCTAGTCTACTTTTCATTTTTATTCCCTCCTGCCTTTAATAATAGCCCCGAGAATAAATTAAAGTTCCTCCAGTCCTTTCTGCTTCTCAGCTTGCCATCTTTTGCCAGCTTCTTTGTCATTCCGAACACATTTTTTTCTTTTTTTTTGGGAGCCCATTATTCACCTGGTTAATGAAAGAAAGGAAGGGGGGATGAATAGCAAGCTTTGTTGTAAATGGACCTGACATTTCACTCCGGCATTCTGAGCAGCTCTGACATTCAACACCCTTGTACCTGAAAACTTCTGGACATCTTCCTCGCTGGCAGGTCCAATAAAGTCGTTCCTTGGGGGATAGTTTAAAAGTACTTGTTAACATGTTTTGATTTACAGATTATCAATTCTGCTGAGCAACAGGGAGACATATTTGGGAGTCGCATAAACAAATATATTCAGCCGTGCTGTGGATTAACCTAAAGTGACACATTTATTTAAAAATCTGCCTACGACTTGTCCGCATTGATTAAATGCCCTTAAGAAAGGAAGTCTGATGAAATGAAAGCCATTGAGAGGCAGCACACCTCCTCCGCTCCTTTTGATGGTTGACACATTCCCCGGGAGTGGGAGATTGGAAGGCTGATAAGCTAACGCTGAATTATAAGCACTTTGTGGAATGTCACTGGCAAATGAAAGATCTACTGTTTTGCTTGCAAAGCAACCGTATGCCTTAGCAGCACAAAAATGGACACGGTGCAGAATTATTTCATCATCTGTGCTCAGAATATAAATGAATGTGTATGTACACTGTGCGTGCATTTTCACGGGAGACCCCCTCAGCGCCAGCAAGGCCTGCTCTGGCTGCAGCACCATTGATCATGAAAACAGAGGGGCCTGCCAAGGACTTTGTCAACGTTGTCAGAACTCCAGCAGCATCGGGCATGATATTGCCTTGGCTTGTTGTTACCCGAACTTGAGCAGCCTGGGAGGGGAGAATGGCTGGGGGAATGGCAGTCAGGGGCGGGGATCGGGGTGGAGAGGTTGAACAGAAAACTCTTCGCTTTGGAATTAGAGGTGTAATTGAGGGATGGTGGGAAGGGTGCCCAATAGGGAGTTCAAGTTCTGTCTTCTCGCTTCCAGCCTCATGGCCTCCAGAAAATCACTGCAATCTGCTGAGACTCCAGTTTCTTTGGCTGAAAAATGGGGCTAATGATGTCTATTGTTGATGGGATTGTTGAGAGGATGTTGTGGAATGATGTACAGGAATGTGCTTTGTAAACGGTATGGCACCATACAAAGATCAGGGGTCACCACGGGCTGCTGTGAATGGAAGCACCAGGTGCGGTTTGCTCCCAGGTAGCAGACCCGCCTCCCTGTCCACAGGCAGTGTGTCTCCATGCGGCCTCACTGCTGCGCCCTGGGCTCCTGTCTGCCCTCAGGCAGGATTAGCCTGAACCACTTTGCAGACTATTCCAGGCTAGAGTAGAAAAACTTGGACAATGTGGAATCTAGTGTAGACCTGTCTAAATGGTGAAAGGGTGTTTAAGAAGATTAAAGATCAATTCTAGCCTGGCTGGCATGGCTCAATGGTTGAATATTGATCTATGAACCAGGAAGTCAGGTTCGACCCCTGGTAAGGGCACATGCCCACGGTGTGGGCTCAATCCCCAGTGTAGGGTTTGCAGGAGACGACAGCCTATCAATGATTTTCACGCATCATTGATGTTTCTTTCTCTCCCTTCATCTCTGAAATCAATAAAAATATATTTTAAAGATCAATTTTCTCTCTCTCTCTCTCTCTCTCTCTCTATATATATATATATATATATATATATATAGCCTATATATATATATATAAAGGCTAATATGCTAAGTGCCCTTTTCTCCATCTGGGTAATGACGTCACATACAATGCCTGGCTTCCTTTTCCTAGTGACAATTAGCTTCCTTTCAGTTTCTTCAGCCCAGGAACAGGACTTACTTTATAGCCAGGTGGAAACACCCTACACCAAATGTCTATGAATGGTTTTCCCATGCCTCATCCCATTGATCCTCACACAAGTCCTGGAGTAGGTAGATAGGAGACTTGGTGGAATCCTATTTTCTTTTCATTAGTCAGAAAATGGAGATTTAGAAAGTTTATAAATTTGACCCAACTGAAAAGAAATAAGAAATGGTGGACCTTGAAAATGACTTCATTTTTTCTCACTGCAGAGATTAGAGTCAAACACTGCTGCAGTTAAATATTTTACCCTTTGTTTTCTCTGCATAATCTATAATAATAATCTGCTTCATGTTGATATTTACTGCTATGTTACTGACAATTACCTGAAATAGAAGTTGGGGTGCTTCACTGGCTGAAAAAAGTTTAGTTAATCAGAAAGCAGGTCTAATTATGCAAGTTTGTCCTATATCTATAAAAGGCTAAGTTGACTTGTGCATGCATGATACATATAAAGTTCTGGCTGGCACCAATAGCATGCATGTGTTTCCATCTGTCATTGTAGATTGTGAATTGACACTTCTATTATAGAGAAAGGATGAATAGCAGTATTAAAATATTTCTTCTAATTAATTTCCTTTCAATGTGCATGAATTCATGCACTGGGCCACTAGTCTACAATAAAAAGAAAAATGGAGGAAACCCTGAAGTGCACTGAAATACAAGTCAATTTTAAAATTTGTTTTGATAACAAATCAGAGACCAGGCTTGAGGACAACTTTTTATTGTTTCTCTTTATGAGCAACTGAAAATTCTATTCAAAATCTTCAATAGGATGCCAGTTTTAGGTCTATCCACATAAACATTACATTATCTCTTTTCCTTGAAACCTTTCTCTCTGGCCATGCCCATCAGGCCCAGATATTATTTCTTCTAAGAATTATTTTGATAGCATTATTTGCTCCAAAATATCTATGGGTTGCACTGGGAGGCATTTTAGGCCAGGCATCCCATGTCCATCTCTCTGCAGATCAGACAGAGTTTCCTCTCTGAGGCTGATTCCAGAGAGCTCCCTGGATGCCTGTTCCAATCCAAAACTCTCCAAGTGGGCAACCTGGACACTTCTGCTTCACTCCTTGCAATATGATGGCCACAAAATGACCTGGATTCTGGTTTTGGCTTAGCCAGCTGCTAGCCATGTTCGTATAGTGTCCAGGATTGATCTTGTAACATCCTTGATGATAATAATAATAGTGATATTGATGGTGCTACTAGTAATACTAATGATGATGCTTTCTAATAATTATTGAGTATTTATCATGTACCAAGCATTTTTTATAAGGGTTAATGTGTTCAATAGGCTGTAATTCTCCTAGGAAACTGCCAATTGGATTTTATTATCCTGTCTGGGATACAGGTTAAATCATGTGTTCCACATCTGCTAGATGTGAGAAGAGGGATCACGACCCAAGTCTGTGTGAGCCTGAACCCTGAGCTATATCTACCATGCTCACCTCCTTGTCTGTTGAGGTCAAATGTGATCCTGCCTGTGAAAGTTTCTTTTTACTTATTTATTTTCAAAACATATTTTTATTTCAGGGAGGAAGGAATGGAAAGGGAGAGAGAGATAGAAACATCAGTGATGAGAGAGATAATTGATTGGCTGTCTCCTGCCCTCCCACACTGGGGATTGAGCCTGCAACCCGGGCATGTGCCCTGACCAAGAATTGAACCATGACCTCCTGGTTCATAGGTCGATGCTCAATCACTGAACTAGGTCTTCTTAGCTCTTTCTTTTTAAAAAGCATATTCATTTATTTAAAAATTATGTAAGAAAAGCATTTCTTTTTTGTTAAATATATATTTTTATTGATTTCAGAGAGGAAGGAAGAGGGAGAGATAGAAACAGCAATGATGAGAGAGAATCGATTGGCCGCCACCTGCAGGCACTCCATCTGGGATCCAGCCTGGAATTCAGGCATGTTCTGTGATCATGAAATCAAACCATGACCTTCTGGTTCAAAGGCCAATGCTCAACCACTGAACAATGCTGGTGAGGCAGTAAAACATTTCTTATGGAAAATTTGTAAAGCACAGAAGGAAGTAAAAACCGTATTGTCCTGTTGCTTTTTATAAAAATATAGTAAAAGTCAAAGCCAACTCTAATTCCAACCTACAGAGATAAACTCTGGGAACAGTTGTGTGTGTGTGTGTGTGTGTGTGTGTGTGTGTGTACTTCCATGCCCTTTTCTTGATAAAAATTACTTGGGAAGTAGAAAACTCCAAGATAGAAGTGTGAGTCCAATTTTCCTGTTGTGGCATGAAGGACATAGACTGACCTTGATCTTCTGGGATGTCCATTTAAGAATGTGTTTGGCTGCTTTTAGCTGTGCCTCTTCTGCAAGACCATCTGTGTGTGTGTCAGGAGCCATTTTGGACCGTCAGTGGTACCCAGCTGGCCCAAGTGATGGGAAACGTGTGTTTTGACTTGTCTAGGATTTTTGTACCAGATTGTGTCTCTTCATCTTCCTTCTCTGCTCTCACGCATCCATTCCTGCTTTAATTCCTGACCCGCCTCTTCTCCTTGACCATCCTTCATCTTAATTTCAGTGAAAAACACTCAGAAGAAAGTGAGTGGTGGGGAGGGGACAGAGTGCGGAGAGGAGGGAGAAAAACAAATCAGTGTTCTGTTGCTGTCTTTAGGCACCTGAGGTTTTTCCCCCTCTGATTTAGTAAGTGCTTTGGGGTAGAACAGACCAGCACATTCAGTAGCTTCAGTACATGGCCTATTGCCCTCAGGGAAATTAACCAGCTATGAGGGAGAAGGAGGGATTCAGGAGTTATAATCAGAATTGGAGAAGTGGTGGAAGAGTCAGCTCAGGTTTTCTCTCCAAGCCCCTGGAGATGCCCCTGCCCAAGTCAGGTCCCAGGCGTGGACTTTAACTGGAGCTGAAAGCCTGGTGAGAGTAAAACAAGTGGCAGCAAGACCACATTCATGCAGTGACAGTTTCCAAAGAGAGTTTGAGTAAATCCCCCCGATCAGATGGGGAGAACCATTAAGAGCTATTTCGGCTGTTAGGACCATTTCACACAGAAGATTGGAAAGCCAGTCAGTGGAGTTCGATCAGTCCCTGAGTTTGTCCAGAACTGGAGCAGAGCTGCCTAAACTCAGGTCCAGTCATCCTCTGGCCTCTTGGAGGGTGGAATTCCTTTTTTGGAATGAGTGTTGTTCCAAATCGGCCTTGAATAGAGAAAACAGCAGCGTCAGGACCTCAACACTTGACATTTACATCTTACATTCTTCACTTCCCTTTTATGACTAAATTTTATGATATAATCCGGAATCCAGAAACTTTGTTTGCTCAAGTGCCCCTTTGTGCCTCATTTACAAGTGCAGTTAGGAAAATCATCACTGGCTAAACATAGTTCTAGGCAAAATCTGGGGCTGCCCAATTCATTCTATGTGGCCCTCGTCAACTGTTTTTCACACATGCAGAAGAGTGTAAAACTGATGAACACGATCATAACAATGTAGACATACCATTCAGAGGGCTAGTCACCGATGGCATCAGAAACCACAAGAGGGAGGCTTTGAATGGTCCATCAATGTCAGAGGAAATCAGAGAACGCATTGCAACTTAATATGCACAGCTGGGTGTGTTATATTATTTACAATATGCTTCATTTTTAACACCCCTCAGAATGCTCTATCTTTTTCTCATGGGTCTCCCTTCCTGCTCACTCCTTGGCCCAGCCTCCATCATTTAAAGTCTGTGGATTGTCACTGCCAGGCAAGACTTCCTTTTCCCTTCAGCTTCCTTTTCTGAAGTCAAGTCCAGTTTTCTCAGCTGTTCATTCCAGAGTTTAGTGGATTGAAAGCTATTTTTGGTAAATGGGTAAAAAATGGAGCTTGTACCCACTGAGAAGATTAAAAAAGCCAGAAATAATAGACTCATGGGACAAATATATGTTCCTCTGTGTCAAACACTGTGCTAGGTACTGAGGATACAGAGAGGATCTCCTGCCCTCATGGAGCTTACAGTCTTGTTAGAGAAGACAGACAATAGCTCAGCCACTGTGGCTTAGTGATTGAGTGTTGACCTATGAACCAGGAGGTCATGATTCAATTCTGGGTCAGGGCACATGCCTGGGTTGTGGGCTTGGTTCCCAATGTGGGGCATGAGGGAGGCAGCCAGTTAGTGATTCTCCCTCATCATTAATGTTTCTCTCCCTCTCTTCCTCTCTGAAATAAATAAAAAAATATTTTTAAAAAAGAGAAAACAGACAATAAACAAGATAATTACACTTGCAACTTAGGCAACAAATGATATAAATAGTAATATGGTGTGATTGAGAATAAGGGTGTCGTGGGGGAGGGGGGGAAAGTTGCTGTCCATGAAGAGGGGTAATTATACTGATTTGGGCAGGTTTGTCAATTTCCACATCACTGGGATACTATTTTTTAGCCCTAATGGCAAGTCTCTAGTAACTCATCTTTGTAATATTGATCATGAGTCAAGGTATGTGAAGTTCATCTGCATAGTTTCCAGGGGAGATATGTTAGTCTGCTTAGACTGCATAACCAAATACCGCAGACTGGGTGGCTTAAACAACAGAAATGGATTTTCTCACAATTCTGGAAGCTAGAAGTCTGAGATGAAGGTGTTGGCAGAATTGGTCCCTTCTGAGACTCTCTCCTTGGATTATCGATGGTTATCTTTCCTTATGTGTGTGCATATGTTTGTATCCTACTTTCCTTTTCTTAAAAAAAATGTTTTTTTGATTGATTTTTAGAGAGAGAGGAAGGGAGATGGATAGAGAGAGAGAAACATCTATGAGAGAGTAAGGTCAATCGACTGCCTCCTGTTCAACCCCTATTGGGGATCAAGCCTGCAACCTGGGCAGACGCCCTGACCAGGAATTGAACTGATGACCTCTTGATTCATGAGTCAACACTCAACCACTGAGCTGCACTGTCCTTTTTTTTTTTTTTTTTTTTTTTTTTTTTTTTATAAGGACACCAGTCATATTTTGTTAGGATCCACTCAATGAATTCATTTTGACTTAATTACCTCTGTAAACATTCTTCTCTAAATACAGTCTCACGATCTGAAATATTGGAGATTGGGGCATTAACATATGAATTTTAGGGGGGACATATATCAGCCCATAAGGTGAGAAAGAGAAGACCCAATTGTAGACCTTTGTATGGATGCATTTAGGGGACATTTTCTTATGCTCTTAGTACACCATGATGTGCTGCACCTTGTGCCTAAGGAAAATGACCATCAGGTGACACATTGAAGGATCTGCTTGCATTCTCTAGATGGCCTGGGTTCCAGTGGTGTGGGTCCTGCCTGAGTGAGCCTCTGAGAGCCTTAGACTGGGCTAGAGATACTCTTAAAGAAAGTGTTATATTTTTATGTTAAAATTGAGAGGTGGATCTCTCTTCCAGTTCTGAAAAGGCAGTGCTGCCTAACATTCCATGTCTAGTTGAATATATATTAAGTAAAAATCACCAAGCTAAATCATTAGAAAAAGGGCACCTAGTTCTGAAAAAATCTGTAGATACAGTCATAATTTTACACCATAGAAGGAAATCAATTGACAGTTTATTGAAAACTATGTGCTCAGCATACTGCTAAGGAGAAACCTAGAAGCACATTATTGATTTATTCTCTCTTTCAGTCAACAAATATTTATTGAGTCTTTACTGTGGGCTTCATTTATAATGTCCTTAAAAAAAAGAACTGGTTAAAAATAACTCAAGCATGATCTGAGTTTGTCCAGTCTGTTCATGTACCTCTTTCTGTAGCATCCCTCCTCAAACCATGTGGTGGGTGCTGGGGGCATAATAATGGTAAGACCCAGAAGTCCAGGGATGTCAGATGATTCAGAGAAAGCTTCCTGCAAGACGAGGCCCCCAAGAATGGGGTTGTGAGGGACACATAGTTGAAATCTATAAAGAGCAATGGTGGTGATGAGAAATCTGGGAAGGAGCTAGAAGGAGAATGGAAGTGCTTGAAAGGGACCCTAGCTCCATGAATTTATTAGGCAGGACTTGTGAATCTGTGTGTTTCTCTTAGTGGACCTGATTACTAACATTTTTATCAGAGAACAGGGCCAGGCCTTTGTTTTACTCACACACACACACACACACACACACACACTAGAAGCCTGGTGTATGAAATCCGTGCACGGGTGTGTGTGTGTGTGTGTATGTGTGTCCCTCAGCCCAGCCTGCACCCTCTCTAATCTGGGATCCCTCAAGTCAGACATCCCTCTCACAATCCAGGACTACTGTCTCCCAAATGCTTGCCTGCCTTCTTTCCTGATTGCCCCTAACTGCTTCTTCCTACCAGCCTGATCACCCTTTCCCATGCCTGATTAATGTCTAACTGCTCCCCTGCCAGCCTGTTTGTCCCCAACTTCCCTCCTCTGCTGGCCTGGTCACCCCTAACTGCCCTCCCCTGCAGCGTTGATTGCCTCCAACTGCCCTCCCTTGCAGACCTGGTCCCTCCCAACTGCCCTCCCTTCTGGCTATCTTGTGGTGGCCATCTTGTCTCCACATAGGGGCAGGACCTTTGACCATATGGGGCAGCCATGTTGTGTTGTAATGATGGTTAATCTGCATATTACTTTTTTATTAGGATAGCGGCCTGGTGCAAGTATGGGGGCCAGCTGGTTTGCCCTGAAGGGTATCGTGGATCAGGGTGGGGGTTCCCTTGGGGTGTGGGACAGCCTGGGTGAGGGGGCCTGGGCGAGGGGCCTGTGGTGGTTTGCAGGCAACCCAAGTGGAGGCCCTGGTATCTGGGATTTATTTACCTTCTACAATTAAAACTTTGTAGCCTGGAGTGGAGCCAAGCCCCCTGCTTGCTCAGTCGCTGCCGCCATTTCTGTTTGGTTTTATGTATCTTCTATAATTGAAACTTTGTAGCCTTGAGTGGAGGTCTAGGCTGGCCAGGGTGTGTAGAAAGCTTGGCTTCCTCTATTCCTGGGGAAAGCCAAGCCTCTCAACTGCAGCTGCAGCCATCTTGGTTGGGGTTAATTTGCATACTCATGCTGATTGGCTGATGGACATGGCTGGTGGACATGGCTTGTAGGAGTAGCAAAGTGATGGTTAATTTGCATATTACTCTCTCTTTTCTTTTTTAGGTAGGATATATCTGCCACATTTAGTCTGAGCATTTCTGGCATATCAGAAATGGAGCTCATTGGTACTCAGCAAATATATATTGAATGAGTGAATTAATCAATTTGGGACTACTTGGAACGTTTTTCTGATATCTTTTTGAATCAGGTTAAAAATATACCACTGAATTCTAGCTCATGGTAGTAGTATATAGGTAGGGTTCTAACACCCATTAGGATGCATGCATGACAAAATCTATCCATTGAAGTGGCTGCAGAAGTATCTTTCATTCATGGTCTTCAATGAAGGTTACTAAAAATACCTGAGAGAAAGAAAGAGTGAGCAAGAGAGAGTAATAAAAAGAATCATTCCTCTCATAGACAGAATTACATTTAGCTTTTTGAAAAAGGAGCCCCTTGGCCACATTTACAATGAGTATGAAAATATTGCTTTCAAAGCTTCTCCCATCTGCCCTGGGGGTGTCATGGGGTTAAATGGTCCAGTACAAAAGCTCAGGCCTTGCAGAGATGGGAACATGGAGTCCTGTGGGCTCTTTCTATTCCTAGGAGCCAGAGCCCTTGATGTCTCTCTCTCTGATGTTCGTGGGCTCCTATTGAACTGGGAGATCCACATGAAATCAATGGAAGGTCCATGAGAATCAAGAAAATATATCTTCTATTAGTAAAGGTCTGCTTAGTAAACTTTCTTAGTATAGTATTTGTTTCTTTAAACACATTCTTATTTCATCTTCATTCTTACAGAATATTTTGCTGACAGACTGTTTTAGATTGATGTTTGTATCCCTTCCCATTTTGATGACCTTCCAGTCCCTCTGCTTTCATTATTGCTGTTGAGAATCTTGTCCCGTAGGTGATTTACCTTTATCCTCCCTTATTTTGTCATTGATATTTTGCTCTTTTATTACAATATGTCAAGGCGTGAGTTTATTTTTATCTTTGCTGTTTATATAAATTCTGCAACCTATATTTGAAGGTTTTTTACTTTATCAGCTATGGGAAGTCATCAGCCATTATTTCTTGAATATTGCCTCTCCTTCATTCTTTTTCTTCTCTTCTCCTGAGAATTAAATTAAATGATTTCTTTATCTTCTCATTTCCCCTCCCATGCTTCACTTTCCTGGTGCTGCATTGTAACCTTAAAATATCTATCACACACTCCCCTAACGTTTTTTTTCAGCTGCATATAATCTGCTGCCGCAAATTTCAATTGCATTTTAAACATAAATGCTTAATTACTGATTTTGAAAGTTTGGTTTGATTCCTATTCAGATCTTTCTGATAATTTTGTAAAGTCTCTTATTGCTTGCTAATTTTAAAAATACACATTAAAACATTCCACACACCTTGTATATTCTTTATTGGCATTATTTAAATATTGAAATTATCAGGACACCACATCTATGATGTCTGAATTCATTGATAGCTGTTGTTTTCTTGTGCATTTGGTGGTATTTGTTGTGGTCCTTCTGAGCTCCTACTTGGTTCAATTTAATCTCTAGGAAGCACATGAGTCTCAACTGAGGATACTTTCATTCAGAAAGGATTTGCCACAACTGGGAGCTGGGAATGGGGAACTCTTTAGCTTATTTGGAGGATCCGTTCTAATACAGAGTCCCCAGATTCAGTTTCCCCAACTTGTAGCATTCACAAAACACAGCCTCCCAAGCTCTGTGCTAATATTGCAATTTATTCTCAGGGTAATTCCAGATTTTGTGTTCTTACTGTTCACACACACCCCTGCCTCCGCCCCCCCGCGCCATTCCCTCTCCAGCTTCGGTTTCATCCTGCTATTCCTTTTCCATGTCTTTCTTCTTCCTTTTAAGATTTCCTTTACTTCCCTCACATCACATTAAAAAATTGTGGTAGGTTCTCTGGGCTCAGTGTGTGCATAGTCCTCTGTATTGCCCAAATCTGATTTCCCCCCCTTACGGCAGCCCCACAGCTTTCAGGGCCTTTATTCCCACATGCTCTCCACGTGCCAGGCTCTACACTGGCTGCTACATGTAGGCAAAAATATTCTTGTCTTTGAGAGCTTGGAATCTGTGTGGAAAAAAAAATAGACATGCACACCAAAAATCGCTCTATAAGGTAGCGTGAAATATGTGCTAAAATAGAGGCATGGCCACGGTGCACGGCAGAGGCTAAGGAGCGAGGGCTCCACTCCCACTGGGGAGAGCTGTGAATTGCAAGGCTCTCAGGATCAAGCTCATGCATTGAATATAAGCTTCCATTTCGTAACAGTCCAAGGGTGTGCAGCTGGACAGGAGTTAAATCAAGTCGCTTTCATGTTAAGAGAGACTGATGTGAAGGGCACAGCTCGCTGCAGAAATCTGAGGAAATCTTCCAGACAGCCCAGGCTGCTCTTCTGGTCACAGACCTGCACTTGTTCTCGCCAATTATTTAGAAGGTGCGTGGGCTGAGGGAGGTGGAACACATTTAGGGACTTCAAGTATTTCACAGGAAAAAATAGCCAGTGCTGCAAAGGGAACTTCTGAAGTGACTACTGTTTGTCTACCGGTGTTTTCCATTAGAACCTTCTTTTAAAAGGTTTGTAACTTGACTGTAAAAATTCCCTCTGGGTGTAAACTTGGCATGCTAGAATGCTCCCTTTTAATAATGCCTGCCTTAAAAAAAAAAAAAAAAGCAAACAGCAGATTTGGTGTACATTAGCCAAACTCTCTGAAAGTCAGAAGACAACAAAGCCCTTAGTATTGGGGATCATTGATTCTTTCTATAGAAGCTTGTATTCGTTACTGCATAAAGGATAAAAAGGACACACACAAAATCCCAACATGAAAAACAAACTTATTTTTCTTCCTCAATATGCAGAACAAATATACAGTGTTAGATGAGAGGCTTCCCACAGTGTGCCAATGGTGGTGACATGGAAGCTGCATTTTTGTCCATAAAGGAAGGAGTGTGCTCTTTTTTAAAAGAATATTTATTTATTTATTTATTTATTTATTTATTATTTTTATTTTATCTTTAATATGTTTATATTGATTTCAGAGAGGAAGGTACGGGGGGCGGGGAGAGATAGAAACATCAGTGATGAGAGAGAATCTTTGATTAGCTGCCCCTGGTATGCCCCACACTGGGGATGGGGGTGGCGCTCACAACCCTGGCATGTGTCCTGACTAAGAATCAAATTGTGACCTCCTAGTTCATAGGTCGATGCTCAACCACTGAGCCATGCTGGCCAGGCAGGAGTATGTTTTTATTTTTTTTAAAGAAAAAACTCAGTTGTAAGAAGCCAGCTGGCTAACATATAATCCAATGCTTGGAACTAGCACAGGAGCAAGCAACATTTGTGTTATGTCTACAGAGTCAGGTGAGCTGTGCAAGGACAGTGAATTACACTGTAACAGCTGCTATCTGTAATACTAAGCAGTATGTGCGTGGCATTAAAGAACAAAAAGGAGAAGCTGTGGGCCCAAGGATGTCCCTCTCAAAGGGCAATCACATTCTGCATAAGACACTGGAGACAGGAAGCCGAGGCTGCTGCTTTCTTGGTCACCTCAGTTTCCACATGAGACTTGTTTGAAGTGCTGAATGTCATTCTAGTCATTAAAGCGACATAGTCCTGGCTATGAACCAATGACTTCTTTAGTTATCTACATGCAGAGCAAGCCATCTGAAGGAAGAGTCAAGTCTGTTGTATTTGCAGTGAGCTGGTGTGGAACTATAAAATGGTGCCTAAGAATTGCTAAGGGCGCACTTAATTATATGCAATCAATTTTCAACTTACTAGTTTTAGAATCTAACAGCTGAGTAAGATGTGACTCTCTGTGTTGTGGTAATTACAACAGGAATATGAAACAAAAATTATTCTTATCCTTTAATGTTATGGAGGTGAGGAGGATCTCATAGACATGGAGAGCAGATCTGTGGCTGTCAGGGGTTTAGGAGGAGGCTCTGGCAGAAAGTGTTTGGATATAAAAGCACAACGTGAGGGATTCTTTCTTTTTTTAATATATATTTTATTGATTTTTTTTACAGAGAGGAAGGGAGAGAGATAGAGAGCTAGAAACGTCGATGAGAGAGAAACATCAACCAGCTGCCTCTTGCACACCCCCTACCGGGGATGTGCCCACAACCAATGCACATGCTTTTGACCGGAATCAAACCTGGGACCCCTCAGTCCGCAGACCAACACTCCACCACTGAGCCAAACTGGTTTTGGCGTGAGGGATTCTTTTGATGGTGAAAACCTACTGCAGTTTGACTGTATCAATGTCAGTATTTTGGTTGGGATAACGTATTCTAGTTTTTAAAAATATTACCATGGGGGAGGAAGGACCTGGATAAAGGGTGAATGAAATTTCTGTGTATTTTTAAAAATTAATCAATTAATAAATTTCAGCTATATTGAGATATTTGACATATAGCTATTAATTAGGCCATGAGACCCAGGTGGCTTTATTGCCTTAGTAGACTATATAAGCAAACCAAATCGTAAGCCTGTAATGCCTCAATGTTAGAAAATCAATACCTAAATAAAGATAGCTAATTACAAATAGCCAACCAGCCTTTTCCAAATAATGCACCCATGTGACTATAGCCAATCAACTTGTTTCCTTGCTTTGCTTTCATCTTCTCCATAAAAGCCTTTTCCCTGGCTGCTGTCGCAGAAGAGCTCCTAACCACTTCCGGTTTGGTACTGGCCAATTCCAATAGCTTTCTGTTAACTGAACTTTCCAAAGTTTAACATGCCTCAATATTATTTTTTAACATAACATTGTACAAGTTTATGGTACTGTACAATGTGATGATCTGACATATGTATATATTGTTAAATGACCACCATAATAAGGTTAGTTAACACATCCATCACCTCATATATAATAATTAGTGTGTGTGTGTGTCTATGTGTGTGTGGTGAGACCTTTTAAGATCTATACTCTTAGCAACTTTGAAATATACAGCACAGTATTGTTAACTATATAGTCACCATGCTATATATTATACCCCCAGATCTTATTCATGTAAATCTATAATTATATCAAAATAAAAAGGTTAATTAAAAATAATACTGAGCCAAAACCGGTTTGGCTCAGTGGTAGAGCGTCGGTCTGCGGACTGAAAGGTCCTGGGTTCGATTCCGGTCAAGGGCATGTACCTTGGTTGCGGGCATATCCCCAGTAGGGGGTGTGCAAGAGGCAGCTGATCGATGACTCTCTCTCATCGATGTTTCTAACTCTCTCTATCCTTCTCCCTTCCTCTCTGTAAAAAATCAATAAAATATATTAAAAAAACAATAATATCGAGTCCATTCATGCTGTCACAAACGTAAGAGTTTCATGGACCTGGAGAATATCACGCTAAGTGAAATAAGCCAGAGAGAGAAAGACAAATACCATATGATCTCACTTATATGTGGAATCTAATGAACAAAATAAACTGATGAACCAAATAGAACCAGAGGCATGGATACATGGAACAGGCTGACAGAGGTCAGAAGGAAGGGGAATGGGAGGGGAGACTGGGTGAGAGAAGATGAAGAGATTAGCCAAAGAGAATACATGTATAGCCTATGGACACACACAACAATAAGGTGATGGTTGGCGGGGGAGGCAGGGCTGGGTGGAGAGGGATAAAATGGGAAACATCTGTAATAGTGTCCACAATAAAAAAAAAATACTAGGTTTACTTGAATAATACATATAATAAAAAGTGAGAGTGGTAATAACATGGTATCTTCTAGAACAGGGATCAGTAAACTCTTGCTGGGAGGCCAAGTCTGCCCACTGCCTGTCTTTGCAATACACTTTCATTGGAACATAACTATGCTCATCATTTTATCTATTCTCTGTGGCTGCATTTGAAGAACAAAGGCAAATCTTAGTGGTTACAATCAACACTGTGTGACCCACAGAGCCTAGAATATTTACTATGTTGCCCTCTCCAGAAAATACCTGTGGCCTCTGACCTGGAATGCAAGCTCTACCAGGGCAGGTGAGGCACCCTGTCAGCTCGCTCAGCACCGTGTGCCTGGCACACTGCCCAGCACGGTGCCGGGGCTCAATCACCATTTGCTGAGTGAAGGAAGCAGCGTGTTACGAAAATGTGAGTTTGCCGTGGAGAGAATGACTGAAGGAATGAAGAACATCATCTTGGGATCATGACCATTCATTTTTATACGAAAACAATGCTGCCTGGCTTTTTGAGGCTGAGAGAGAAGGAGGATTGCAGGTCTCACATCAGGCCTACAGGAGGCCATGAAATGGAAGGAATATTTAAAGGCACAAATTAGCTGTGTATAGGGTCTAAGGGGATTCTAATTCAGCATTACGCAGGCATATTTTTTCCTTTCAGGGGCATAACCTGTAGCAACTGTTCAATCTTATATGCTTATAGTTATCACTAAAACGAATGAATTTGATCAGAAGATTTCCACCTGTTTATGGGGAAGGCATCTTACAATCTAATTATACTGACCTTCCACTTGTTCAAGAGAAAAATCATTAAAAATAGGAGTGAGAAAATTCAACTGTTTAAATTGGGTGTTGTTTGGAGATGTAGGTCATACCATTGAAGCTTTCAGCTTAAATGGTCTCCTTAGCAATATTCTGTG
Source organism: Pipistrellus hanaki (assembly GCF_964339955.1). Taxonomy (NCBI): domain Eukaryota; kingdom Metazoa; phylum Chordata; class Mammalia; order Chiroptera; family Vespertilionidae; genus Pipistrellus; species Pipistrellus hanaki. The sequence goes on along the minus strand of NC_140506.1, from coordinate 66,598,363 downwards.
AGGTGAAATGTCCTTTCATAATATAAACTTCTAATTTGTTAGCTAAAAATTTGACTTTCTCCAAGAGTGGGATACTTCTGTTGTATTGGAGTCTCGTGAATAATTTCCAGGGAAGATGGCTTATATGGGGAAGGTGAGAGGAGGAAGTATGAAAGCACAATGTGGAGCCAGACAAAACTGGATCCCTGGGCCAGGAACAGTGTAATGCTCATTGCGGTGGCTCATCTGAAATGAGAAAATGATTCCTGTCTCCCGAGGATGTTCTGAAGATTAAATAAGAATGGAGGGAGGCTGCTTAGAACCTGGTATCCACTCACAGACACTCAGCCAATGTTAGTGCCCTTCTGTTGAACTATAGACAAAGGATGCAAGAGGTAAGGGGAAGGAGGGCTTCCAGGAGAACGCAGAAAGAATACTGTCCCCTGAGGGACACCATCTCCTAGCAGCTTCCCTGGGGGACATTAGGGCGGTGTTTGATTTGTGCTGGAAGCACTGTTGTGCGGTCTTTCTAAATGATGGGCCTGCATGACATTTCAGAAGGATCGTTTTATTCATGGAACATAACATAGCTGCCTAAACAAAGCAAACCTCTCTCCTTGGTGAGGTACCTTGGGCTAACGAGATGTTTCCAATGCTGGCACAGCACGCTGTGGTTGACAGAGCTGCTGACCATGCTGGGACCCGTTTACTTGGTTGCTGGATGTCCCCCTCTTCTTCATTTTTGGCATTCTGTCTTAACCCACTGGCAAGTGGTGGCCAGAATTGTTTGATTAAAATGTTTCCTTTTTCTTTTCTTTTTTTTTTTAAATAGATTTTTGTTGGCTTCAGAGAGGAAAGAGGGAGAGAGAGATAGAAACATCAATGACGAGGGAGAATCATTGGCTGGCTGCCTCCTATTCACTCCTCATCCGGGGTCAGGCCCATAACCCGGGCATATGCCCTGACTGGGAATCAAACCATGACTTCCTTGTTCAACCACTGAGCCATGCCAACCAGGCAGAATGTTTTATTTTTAAATAACCTTTGGCTACAGCATCTTCTTTGTGACAGGAGTTAAATGTTAAATTACAAACATTCAAGTGAGTAAAATATAAAGATCTAAGCAGCTTTATTCATGAATTGGGCAGTCCCCTACCTAGCAAGGAGAAAGGATTTCCAAAGGGCTGTACAAAATGGGATGTTTTATAGACATAAAGGAGGCAAAAGAATGGAAATTATTCATAAGGAATGCGTCGTTTAAGGCAAAGCCCCCTCCTAAGGGAAATGGAAGGGTTCTAGCAGGTGGATTATCTCTCTAATGATGACCAGGTCATTCCAGACTGACAGATGAAAAATTACATTTTGGGAAGCTGAAGTTACAATTAGGTTAAATATTAAATACTGGTTAGCTGACATGGGGCTTCATATGTTACACTATTTTGGGCCTATTGTTTCTTTTTAACAGCACAAAACAATAAGAAACAATATTGTCTGGGAGACAGTGTTTTATGCTTTCCAACCCTAGGCTTTGACCTTGAGTTGCTTCCTGCAGCAACTCCATGGTTGCTGTTAGTTTTACAGGCGGCCTGTCAGTGACAGTGGCCATTTTACAAATTTGGCATGAAGCAAAATTATGATGAAGCCTGTGTACCAGGGAGAGCAGTTTATTATGACACTCAAACATATTTAAGGAGCAAATGGGACAAGAAGAAAGGTAGACAGAAGGTACTATGATTATCTGGGGATTACTGTCTTACCTGAATGAGGGGAAAATAATAAAGCAAATTTCAGACTGTAGACTGTGTCAGCTCTGGATAAATATCGAATGTAAAAATGCAAACTTACCCGATGACAAAACTCCTCAGCAGCCCTCCCCGGACAAGGCCAGTGTGGCACATACACCGGTTTTGCGTGTTTAGGAAATCCTTTCAAATGATTCAATGCAGCCAGTATTTCCTTCCCATTTTCTTTGGTAGCTCTATTTGTCATATTTGTAATTTCAGAGACCCAAAGCCTCATTGCTAGAGAAATAACCCACCACAGAACTCCTGTTTTTCTCTTCCCCAAACGGCCATTAGTTTCACTCTGAATTATTTTATTCACTTTACCAATGTTGAATATTATAGGAAGAAATAGAACTGAGCAATGGTGTACTTCCAGCTGGTATGTTAATTGGACACTGTTTATTCAACAGCGGCATTAAGAATATAAAAACCTCATCACTAGTGCTCTCTGAGAAGCCTTTGCAAATAATAGCACTTATATAAAACTTAAGGCCTGAATGTTTCTTGTTTATGAGTAACATAGTATTAGCATATTAAAATCATTACTAACCCATGCTGGAATACGCGTTGGAAGCCTGTCAGTGTGCTAATGGGAGTAGTCTTGGAAACTCCGCATCTGCCACAGGATTAATTACTCACATAAAACATGATCATTTCCCTACGTCTCCTCTGAGAAGCGGCGGCTGCTGGAGTGATTGATGGCCCCGAATGATGCACAAAGGAATGAATGGGAGTGTTACCCAGTGGATTGAGAGACCTGCTCTTGATTCACGTGAAAACACATTGAAGGACCTCGGTGCCGTAACACTTATTTCTCCAGGCCCATAGGCAATTAAAAAGAAGTGCCTGGCGCCAACTCTGGGAAACAAACTGTTTCAATGGCGAGGACTGCCTTCCCTGGGGCCTCTCTGTAGGAGATGAGGATGGAGGTCCCAGTGAACCTGGCCATGAAGGGTAGGTGAGCTACCTGCCATTTATCCATTCCAGGTTTTTTAGGGCCTCCTGTATTTCTCCTCATTTGCTGAGGAGCTCATGCCCAAGGTCAGCACTGGCTTCGCTTCTCTCCCTCTTACTCTACTTCCGCTTTAGGGAGCTGATAAAGATTCCATTTTGAGGGGGTGGAGGTAAAGAAAAGTGAAAGCATTTGGAAGACAATTTATTGTTTACAATTAAAAGTAGGAGATTATAGTTCAAAGGTGAGAACCCAGCCTGCAATTACTGCTGGTGAGAAGACTTAAACAAGCCATTATATGACAATTAGCACAAATGGGAATCAGAGGTAATCTATCGATTGTGTCCCCAAGCGCCCCTCGGGTTGTCCATCATTCCAGTCAAGCCCTTTGGTCAATCCCTAAACCACCTCCCTTTGGCACTAAATTGGTAGCCTGCTTTTGGTTCTTCTGGGTTTCAGATAAGAGCAAAAAAAGACATTCCAAACAAAGCTAATCTTGGAGTTTAGAAAATTCATTCCATTCAAATGTTTACCTTCCCTTTATTTTGCATAGACCTCTTTTCTGGGGGACAGATCCCCACAATTGGAACAGGAGGTTAAAGCTATAGCAAATATTAAAGAAGCCAAGGTAATTTTCAAAGTCTTTCAGCATCAGTATAATTAGAGAAGCAATTACAATAAAGTTAGTAGTAATTTAAATTGATCAGCTGGATATCAGATGATGAGTTGTTTGGAACTGGCAAATCTAATGGCTGTTTACTTGGTGAGTAGACGTGCCTTTCAGTAAAAAAAAGATAAAACCTGACCAACTGGTTGGGAAAATTCATGAGCCCATGAACCTGTGGAAATGCTATTTACCCCGGTGACACAAAGCTTAGCCCTGTAGGTTTTCCAGGGAGAATAGCATTGGAGGTTCTATGTTCTCTCCTGAACCCCAGCCCCCATTAAGTGTCTGTTGCATTGGTTAAGAATTTAAATACTACTCTCTTTACAGAAGATCTGGGGAAAACCTACTAGAAGCTTACATCATATTCTTATAATGCCTACATCATTATTTCACTTGAGTGTATTTGTTCTTTTCCATTAGATAGATCTGCTGCAGTCCACTGGCATTTTGATTTTCCAAGGACTTACATAAATCTACCCAGAATCATCTTGGCCCTAAGGATGGAGGTAATAAAGAAGAGAGTGAGAGAGGGGGAGAGGTAGAGGGAGAGAAGAAGGGAGGGAGAAAGAATGAATGGGACTGAGAATGAGGATGAATATGTATAGTTGGGAAATTGTGAATTGAACCTGATGTTTTGAGGTGTGGTTTGTTGTTACTGGGATTCAAAGAGTTGTGTTGAAACTTAAATTTTGTGGTTAAATCTTTGGCATTTTATAGAATTCAAGAGAACCATTGGTATTGAATTCTCCTAGGATTTTGGCTTAAATATGGATTACATTATTAAAGTTGGAGCTTCAGAGGGGGCTCACCAGGGATTATAAAACAATGTGCCTTGGACCCTATTGCCCATGCGTCATGCATCACTGACCTTTTAAAGTGGTAGTGCTGCTACTTAAGACATAGGGATTTTGTCTTATTATGTGTCTTTTAATATGAGAAATTGCATCCTAGGGGATTTAATATTACCCTTTTCTAGTTTTAAGGATGAGGAAGCAATAGATAATAGTCAATGTAATTTCTCAAACCTTGAATAAAAACATTGAAAAATGATCTAGCAGGAATTGTGGCTCCCTTTCATTCTCTCCTTTGTCATTCTAGCTGCAGGGCTTATTATAATAAGTAAAAAACCATCTGAAGTTTATATCTTCTATTACATACTACTCGTGCTTCAAAACCCATGTACGTATTTTCACCAAAAGTGCTAAACCTTTGAGAGAAGCAGGTCTGACAATTGAGTGTCTGGCTGGAAATCATTTACTATCGATGGTCACTGGGCTCAAGATTGTATCGCTGAAATGACTTAGGAAGAAAAATCAATAGTACTCCCATATTGTGCAGGCCTCTTAGAGGATCATCTGTTTTACCTCGCAAAAGTATCCCTTGTTCCAGATCATTCTTTTGAAATAAAAGAAAAAAGGTAATCTAAGTCATAGCTCACTTTCGCTTGTGCCTCTATTTTATTTCAGTTCCCATTTTAGGGGGGAGGGAAAAACCAGTCTCAGGAAGAACCGGTAGGAAGGCTAATGTGAGTGTGCTTGTGTAATTCCAGTTGCTCATGTTTTCAACTAAGACAAAAATTCACCTGGTATATTTAATAATGTCTCAATTTCAAAAATATTGAACCAAGGAGAAATGGTTTTATTCTCAGAATAGCTTTCATGAGTGGAGGATTGATTGACTTTACACGCACAAGCACATGTGCAAACACAGTCATACACAGGGCATCGTGGGTCACCATCACTCCTGTTCTCAGGTAGGAGATCATAGGTCTCTTGTTCCCTCAATTTAATTCTTATACATTTTCTCTAGCCTGGATCTGAAACAAAATTGTAACAGGGTTTTGATGAAACAAACTGGGACTGGGCCTATACAATTTGGGAGAGGAACACAATAACTTATTTGAGTGTGAAATTGGAATCCCTTTGGGGCACACATACACCAAAAGCTAGAAGAAGGAGTGAGCTGGGCCAGATTTTCCTTAGTTGCTCAAAAGGAAAAGTGTAGAAGAATGGCCAAATCTTTAGGCTGATCTGGAACTCTCCTTGGTGCTGAGATGGCCCCCTGCAGAATGCTCCCCAGGTTGCTGATTTATGTGTGCCCGGACGGTGACACCAGACTGGAGCAATAACTCCCATAGTGGATTGTGTGCCATGGGGGGGGGGGGGGGGGGGGGAGGTTATTTTACAAGGGACAAGGACACAACATTAAATTACTTTATTAGTAAATTCATGGTGAGAATGCTATTCCGTTTGTTATTCCTGCTCACCGTCAGAGTTCTTGTGACCGTGAGAACCCAAATAATCCCATTTCCCCCAACCTCTCTCCTCCTTGTTTTCTGTCCATATTTGTTTTGAAGAGATAAAATCTCTGGTATGATTCTGCCTTTATTTTACCTATGTCACTGATTGCTAGCCTTAGAGGATTTGGGCTCTGGTTTCCATCTGAAAGACCTAATGTATTCCCGTATAGGAAGCAGAAATAAGTATCCCTTTCTATTCCTGTGCTCTATTTCAGACATCTCTATTTCACACTTACTTCAGTTGAATCATTCAGCTCAATAATACCAAACACAGCTCATAGATCATCAGGGCTCACTGTGACTTTTGTGACTACGTTTCCAGCTATGGCTCATTATCTACAATGTGTGGCTTCATTTCCAATTGGTAACAACAATGCCACCATGCCAGTGAAAATGGTGCTGTTCTTATAGCTTCCCCTGTCACAGAAACAGAAACATGAAAGCACTCCAGCCTCTTCTGTTACAGTGCATGTTTACTTAATGTGAGTTGGCTGAAACAAAATTGGTAAGTAGGGAATGATGTAGGTATAATGCAGAAGTCATGTTGATTTGCCTAGCATTTTTCCAGGAACATTAATGTTTTGAAGTAATTAAAAGCAAGTTGCCTCATCATGAGAGAGAAAAGCTTGGACATATAGGAAACCTTCAAGAAAAAAAAGCTGAAAATCCTTTAGAACTGATCTTCTTTAGTGCCAGGAATGGCTGTGTTAGTGGCCTCAAGAATGGCTGCATTTTTCCAATGTGTTAAGGTATCTGAGTAAGCCAAGAGTACAAGTACAGAAGCTAACAAGATATTTCCTCCTGTATTAAAACAAAGGATCTGATTTTTAATTTTGATGACACTGGTCTCTATTAAAAACACATGCCTTCAAAGACTTACATCTGCAAGGAGGAAGTAGGGAGGAAGTTTAAAACTGCAAATGATCAACTGATTGTGGTGTTGGGTGCTAAGATGGTTTAAAGTGAATTGTGCCCATGTGTTTATGAGAGTTGTTATTCTTTTTTGTTGGGGCTTTAATGAGAATGTTCCAAAGATTTTATCTTGATTTCCCTGACACTATTTCCCCCCAAAGCACTGTTATTTTTAGCATGTAATTTGGGAAATGTTTACATGGAGTTATGGAAATTCCTATAAAACATCTTGAATAGTTCAAATTCATATCCTTGGGCATCATGTAACCAATATTTTACTAGAACAGAAAGGGCAACTCAAGACCGAACTGTGTAGAGGATTCTGCATGAGAGGTGTTTGGCTAAGTCCAGGGGCCTCCAGCATTCAGCACGTGGGCACACGCATTAGTAATTTTGGTGGCCTCTATAGTCTCCTTCCTGTCCTGTGAAAGAAAAATGCTGCGGCTGGGTTTACGGTGGTTAAGGAGTCCCCCAATCCAGGAGAGTTAGTCTCTGTTATTCAGTGTGCTGTCTGCTGTGTTCAAGACCAGTTATCCCCTCTCTTGAGTGTTGTGCCTGCTGCATAGTCAATGCTGCTGCATTTCTATTCAGACACAGAAAAGAAGACACTGTTATTTTGGCAACTTGAAAAGTGGTGTGCATGCCCATCAATTTATATTTATATTCTATATCTCAACTTCAACAATTACTTAAAGAGAACCAGATTGCAGTTCCAACTCAGCCACTAATGAATTTTGTGTCATTGGTCACATGACTTCACCACTGAGATCTTGCTCCCAGAAACTGAAAATGAAGATAATCTTTTAATCCCAACGCCCTTTCTTGGCCTGGCATGTAAAAGCAAATGCCAGTTACCCTGCCCCTTTCTGTGAGGTCTCAGAATAACTGGCATACTCACAGTCCCTCTGCTGTGTTTGGCATCACTGGATCTGGCCTGTGATAGGGGCTCTATCCAGTGGCAGCCAACTCAAAAGTTGGCCTGTGACCTATCATGGATGTGGCCCGAGAGCTCTGTCCAACTGCTCCTCATGAGCTGACCAATCAGCATGACCACTTGCATAGTTTGAATCTAGACACTTAGGATTAGTTTCTAGCAGCAGGAGCAAGTGAACCAGAGACCCAACTACAGAGAGAGTTACTGCATCACTCACTCCCGTGGGACCCTGGTATGGAACAGCAGGAGCCAGCTGCTGAGGGGACAGGATGGCTTGAAGGCTGGTTTTCCATTGTGTCGTGGGTAATATTCTGGTTTCTGGGAGACTAGTTTAGTTGAATCGGGATGACTTCCTGTCTTCTGAGTTTTCTGGTGAGTTCTTATCTAAGAATGTGTTTTACTGCTGCCTGGCTCAGAGTAGAGAGTGAGTGGGGATGGGGTTTGGGAAAGTTTGAGCCTAGTTTCATCCACATACCCATCCTTCTTCAAGGGTGCATGACTGTTCTGGGTCATTAAAGTTTGGGTTAGATTACAGGGACTAGATTGTCATTGTTCTCCCAGAGGGTCACCAAGGATGTGACTGCTGTCATGGCAAGGCCTTTGTGGGGAGCATGGGGAAGAAGAGGCAGCATTGAGAAGGGAGTTGCATGCTCAGAGTGGGGAATGAATAGTCTGTGGAGGCTGATTGGTTGGTTCCCAGGGGTTACAGGCTGTAGGTTATAGAGGGCATATTGAAGCAGGAGAGGCCACTCAGGCCAGGAAACCTGATGTCACTAGTGCCTCATGGTCATTCCAAGCCCCTCCTCATTGCGGGCCTGCACATGTCCCCTCCATTTGGTTCTCTTCTCACCGTTCCTCTCTCCCCCATCCTTGGGAAGCCCAAGGTTATCTTGTTATCCACATGGGGGAAGAGGTGGTAGCTTTAATTCCTCTAGATTTTTAAGCCCTGTCTATTCCTCTAGCTCTAGGATACTAGAACCTTGAGACATGATCCAGTCAGAGACTTTCTTTTTCTTTGCTTTTTTGTTGCACTCTCTCTTCCTGGAGGCAGTGAATGTCCTGTGTCTAGCTGCTTGAATGAGGATGAGTCAAAAGAGTGAGGATGATGGGGGAGCCTACACCATAATAAAGAAAGGATAGAAAGAACTCTGGTTAATTAACATGTGCAATGAATCCCATGACCTTTTGGGAGTAACCTGAGCACATGTCTCTTTTGTGATCCTGAAAGAGCCTGACATACTTTCTGTGAGTCTCTATAGAACACGAAGCTTCCAAACCCCAGTGAGTGGGCCATCTATTTCAGGTAATATGATAAGTTATAGTATATCTAAGTGCCCCTGGGAGGCCTTTGAAGTATGTTAAGCTATGACCTGTGATACTAAATGGAGACCATTAAAGCACTAAGATATTGATCAAATAAAACCTTGGATATTGGACTTGCATTTAGGAGGGATCCAAGTCTAACAGTATATTCATGTAGCCACACCAAAGAAAAAACTTGGAAATGAGCAAAATCCACAGGATAGGATCTTTGATTTGAGGCATGAAAGCAAGAGCATGTTGTGCTAACACACCCACCAAGCTTTCTCTTGAATACACTCAATTATAGGTGAAGTTCCTGATGAAGATGAACGATTGCAATCAAATGGAACTAGGCAAGAGGACCTCAAGGCCAGGGGATGTATTTACCCAAGAGGCTTTAAAAATAACAAAAATATATAATGATGAAATCTTCCAGTTTTTGAGAAGTACAATTTTGATGCTCTGGCATATGTATTGCTCCTTTTGTAAATAGTTACCAGCAACTACACATCTTTCCTGTACTGCAATCTCAGTTAATTAAATGCTTTGTACAAGGAATAGTAATTAGCACTGTGACAGAACACTAAGCATAGTGCCCCTGCGAAGAGCTCAGTCTACTAATTCACAGGACACCACACTGCCCAGGAAGGTCAAATTATTCAAGGAGGTAATTATCCTGAAGACAAAGGACAAGGAAAGAAGGTTATTCACATTCCACACTTACTCACCAGGTAAAAATACAAAGAAACAGGAGGTGCCACTAAAGTAAAATATGTCTAAAATATGTAGAAAGACTTACTAGTGACTCAGAGAACCATCATAATAAAATCATGCACCAAAACCTTGTTTCTGTTTGTAAACGTGTCCTGACTCCATAATCAGCATTTTTCTTAATATATTTTCTTTTAAGAAACGATTATCCATAAACATTTCATTATAAGCTTATAGTATCGATATATTCAGTTGCCTGGTACCATACTTATAGATACATAACATCACCTCCATTAGATTTTAACCAGTTAAGTGTAGAGGACCCAAGTGGTTCATCTTTGATGCTCCCATAGTGCCTCACCCACAAGGGTTCAGTAAATATTTGCTGAACTGAACATAATTTTACTAATTCGTATGCACTCCCTCTTTATCTCCCCAAACTTTGTAATGCATTTTATTTAGTCAATATTTATTGAACAGCTACTATCTGCTGTGGCAAGGACTATATAATAGATGTAGTGATCAAGCTAGCATGATGCATCTTCTTTAGGAGCTTAAGTTCATGGAGAAGAAAGCATGCAGGTAGTAAGTACTTCGCCTGGTCTAGGGAGGCTGGCCCCTTCACTCCACCTTGTGCTATATGAGGCCCCAGTCTAGCCATGGGCCAGAAGCCCCTCTTCCAATAAAATAATTTCCCCCTAAAGCACACTGCCACCACCCCTTCTCCAGGAGTCCAGGGAATTTCTGCCTCAACAGTTCCAGCAGCTTCTCAGGAATGGTATGTCCTCTTTTCAGACCCAGCTCCTAGAACAGACAGCATTGACTTTGTAAACTCTGCCAGGCCCATGGATGGCTGGGGGGCAGTAATCTAAGAAAGAAGTTGTGGGTAGAGCTTGGGTGTTTGGGCTGCAGTGCCTAGATCCATGTGTGGCTCCTCTCAGTCATGACAGACTCATGAATAGGAAGAAAGAAGAGAGCAAACCACACTCCAGGGCTTTCCATTTGTCATCTCATCCAAATGCCACATCTATGAGGAGCAGGGGGGAAACAGTGGGTGTTAATAGCATCCCCAAGTTAGGTTGCTCTGTGAAAGTTTCCCAGAGGAACTGACTTGTGTGTGTTGAAGAATGACTATGAGGAAGAGTATTCAAGGGATAAGTCATAGCAAGGTAAAGGGAAAGAGCAATGTTCATTGCAAGACCTGAATATGCAATATGGCTGGATCACAGTGTATATACTATGTTTCTGTGTGTTTGTTCGAGTGTGTGTGTGTGTGTGTGTGTGTGTGTGTGTGTGTGTGTGATGGAGTGCATGGGCTGAGGTAGGAAGGGATGAAGTACAAACTATAAAGAGATGAGGTTAAAAAAACTGGTAAGAACTGGATTGTGAAACCCTTGCTGGACAGAGTTAGGAATTTATCTTAAGGGAAGTCAATGATAAAGCACTGATGGCTTTTAATCTGTGGAAGGGTGACATTTCTAAATATATCTTTAAGCTTGTAGAGAATGGACTGGATATGATGGTAGACTACTCAGACCAAATTGCATGGAGTGACCTGTTTCCTGTTGGCAATGCTGGCAAGTCTCAGGGCACATGGAATTGGCCAGGGGCTAGATCTCTTACCAAAAAGGCTCTTGATTTACCCACAGTTTTGGTGTAACCCACAGGGTGAACTCTAGGCAAATGCCAGTGCTAATTTACACAGTTGCCCTGAAAGGATCTTGGTTGGAATGCTTCTTTCAGAAGGGACCACATTGTATCTGATGAGAAATCACTTGTGCATTAAAATCAACTCCTCCTCAACAATCTGAGGAAGTAGGGTTCCAAAGATGGACTAATTGACTACGTTGTTCATTTATGGGGTATGAAGTCTGAGGAGAAAGTAAGGGAAAAACACAACTTGAAAACATAATTTCTTTTGCTTGACAACTGATAATACAATTTATAAATACAATGTTTAGGATAAAAAGTAAGCATAGTAGTTGAATTAATCATTCATTGTTTTGGGTATATGAAAGGCATTAGGATAAGATATTAGTGCAGCAAATAAAGATCTCTCCCACTCCAGCTTCTATTTTCTATTTCTTTGCACATTTTCATTTTGAATCAGAAATACTTCTTCTCTCCTCCTCCATCTGGTAAACCTCCACTCACCTAGGAAGCTCAGCTCATTAGTGGAACAGCCCCTGGCCAAGTTCTTCTCTACAGAAGTAGGCTGATATGGTTTTGGTCTCAGGGTGCTGTTATATTGATTTACTTGATACCATATTGTGGAACTGTCTCAAGTATTAGGCTATGCATTTAGGCAGGGACTGGATTTTATGATTATATTCATTTTTTTGTAACAGAACTTGGAAACTGTTAAAAGTTAAGTCCAAGTTTGTTGGGTAGATAAACAAATATTTGCTGCATAACTATCATGTATGAGGCAAAGAAACTGCATAAAGTATTAGGTAAGGTTTCAGCTCATAATCTAGTTAGAGTGGCAAGACTGATGCATCTGAAAATGTAAATGAACAATGCAAGGCAACAAGTGGCAAAAGGCAAGAGGGATGACTGCAGGGCTGCAAATAGTAATGTGATAGAGATTGGCATTCCTCCTAGACTGGTATTACCAGCAAATCTTGAAGCAATTTCCCTGGAGAGAAGTCATCTGTCTCGTTCTTTTGAATTACAAAATTAGTTTATATACCTTTCATGACACTCATCACATTCTACATTGTCATACAGATATCTATGTCATGTGTCATCTTTCTTTCTTGCTAGAGTAAATTTTATTCATTTAAAAAATATGCTGCTGTACAGGGTTTAGCATTGTGTTAAGAATATAGTAGGTACTCAAGTGCACTCTGTTGAATGAATACAATACTTGCTCTGGACAGTGAGTGCCACATAAGTTCAAGGTAGAATGACCTGCTCTTTTGGTCATTGAATGCTTGGAAAAAAATAGAAGGAATTGAGCTGTATTTTTTTTTTTACCTGAAGGGTAGATTTGTGTATAGAGACAGGGCAGGCATTCTCTGAAGAGAGCGTGGTATGAGCAAAGGTTTGGGAAGAGTGCTACAAAGACATGTGTAGGGGGAAGGGACTAGAAAGAGCACTCACAAAGGAGAAGAGCATGGATGATGCGGAGAATGTGGAAGGTTCGTGTTTAGTGGAGAATGCCTCCCTTTGTCTGACTTCCCAGTTAGCCCTTGGTTTCGGCTGATACGACAATGGTGGCCGTGACTTCCACCCACCATCACTATTGAACTGTGGCAGCTGGAGAAGAATGAAAGGGACTAGGAGGAAGCAGAGGAGAGAAAGGGGATGGGAGGGAGATAATAAATAGATACATAAATATGGAAAGCATCCAGTGTAAATACTTAAGTTCTAGAATGTTTTTAAGCTAATCTGACAGCAGCAATGGCCTGGCATCCTGAGGTTAATTGAAAGTTGATGAAGTTGCTGAACTAGATAATTTCCAAAATTATGAATTTTTTTCTTGTTTGCCTCGATCCAGGACAACATCAACTTTATTTCTTATTTTCTTGTATTTTTTTTCTACGTCAAGCAATTGCTCTATCAGCAGAAAGACTCATTTATAAAGGTCTTGCTGGGGTGAGCTGTTTGTAAAACTGTTGGTCTCTGCTCTGCTGTTTTTACAAAGAATGAAAGGGAGTTAGTGCTTCACATTCTTTGATTATGTTAATACAAGTGTGGAGTGAGATTGTGGAGTTCAACACCACGACTGTATTAGACGCGGGCAGGCGAATTCAGTGGCCATAAAATAATAGCGGGGGTTTTCATGTGGGTAAAACAGTGGAAATTGTATCCATCTCTTGAGGGCAGAAAGCGATTGTACACAGGGGTCAGCTGGAGCAGTCTGCTGGCCACAAACCTCATGGCATCCTTGGGAGGCCCATTCATTTGAAGCCTGCTTCCCCTCCTTTGAAGCCGGAAGTTATTGGCTACCGCCAGAGGCCTGTTATGACCATGCTAGGATCAAAAGCTCGACCAGGGGTGGGAAATCCTTTGTTCCTGCCTCTCTCTTAATAGCTTTTCCCTTTTCTTTGACTGAGAGAAGCAAGTCAAATAGGATTATCCTAATGGAACAGAAGTGTTTTATATAAAAAGTTCAAAAAAGCAATCCAAACTAATTCCAGTGTCTTTCATTTACTGAATGCGGTTTTATTACTGAGCCAAAGTGGAAAAGTTGCTGGTGGCAAGTGGGCCCTTTTCTGAGGTTCTAAAGAAACCATCATTTCTCAAATTATGACTGATTTATAAGCAAATGTCATGGTCCTTTAACCACAGTAAATAAGTGGGGGAAAAATTTTTTTTTTTCCTTTCCTAATTCAAAGCCCTTAAAAATACAAGCTTCAAAGACTGGCCTCTTCTCAAATTACTTTACTGCAGCTCCCACTTGTTTCAGTGGTTGCAAAACTGCAAACCATATGCCCTAAAAGGAGCATAAAGATAGCCTTAAATGACACCGTCAGGGTGCCATAAAGTGCCATCGAGGTGCTAAAAGCACAATGCAGTCACTTAAAAAATAGAAGCACCACAGTAAAGCAATAACATAATGTCAGAGTTGTTTTCTGGGCAGCGTTGTTTTAAAAGAGGAACCATTGTCTTGCGATTACATAGCGCAAACTTCCAGATCACAAGGCACTCGGCTGATGCAGCAGGAGGTGGCTTCCCAACAATTCCCTCTTGTCTGCTGGGCTGTGAAGAGCGCTTGGGTGGGACAGGAAGTGCAAGTGGTCCTGTGATTGTGTGAGGCTCCGTTCTGGGAAAACCAAGGGTATTCTTAGAAATCTGGCACATTGCACACGAGGGCAAAGCTAGGAAGCTGGGGAAGGAACAAATGGTTCCCCGGTGGCACTTAAGCAATAATTCCTTGTCACATGAAACCCGCCCTGGCTGTTTTAAAGAAAAGGACAGATCTGGGAGAGCAGGAGGTTGGGGGCGGGGTGGGGGAGAGGGGCGGCCTCCAGCACCGAGTGGGGTTCAGCTGTGTGCGTGGTCTCTTGTGCTGCCTGCCAGAGAGGTTTGCCAGGCGGAGGAATAATTGCAGCAATTCTGCCTTCCAATTAAAACCTGCCTGCCTGGCTGCAGGTTTCAATCTGTTTTCGGTAATTTAGGGAGAAAGTGAGGAAAGGGTGGGTGGCTAGATGGATTGAGTCAATACCGAAGCAGTAAATGGAAAGTTGCGAGGAGGGGCCTGGGATGGGCTGATGGGAAAATTAATGCGGAGAAACGCTAGCAAAGGAGAGGGCCCTTTCCTGTTCCGGACAGAAGACACACACTGATGGCACATTGCTGTGTTAATTTAATGAAAAAGCAGATATTTTACATAAAAGCCTGCATTTTGATTCTCTTGAAACACTGGAAGATAAGGCCACTCCCTGTATCTGACACAGTAACAGCTGTTTTCCCCAGTTTTTTGCACGGCTCCTGTACACCTCTGAGTTTTGAAGTCTGTGTTTAGAAATATGTTTCCTGCACAAGAAAGAAAAATAGCTGAAATGTTCGGTCTTAAATGCATAGCACACATATTCACTTATAAATATGGACGTGACCAGGACAGCAGGTGCAGACTGAGGTGCGCAAGGCCCTGCTACGACTTGGCCCCGGCCCTGACAGCAGGCCGTGCCACCCAAGAGAAGCTGAGGACACAGATTTCCATATCAATCTCCTGAGTTTTAAAAGTTGGCAGTTGGTTAATTTTTTTTCTTGAACATTGCAAAAGCCAAATTAAGGTGTGGCGTTAAATTTTATGTGTGAAATCAGAGAGACCTGTGCCTTGGGGACCGAGTTCAGTGTGGTCACAGCCAGGTGATATGGGAGCAGAGGAGATAAGGCGTCCGGGATGGAGGCACCGGCATCAGTGAAGGCGAAGGCACAGAGGCAGGAAGAGCCTCCTCCGCCCCAGAGCACAGAGAGCAGCGTGGGTTGATGGGGGTAGGGAGTGCCAGGCAGCCCGCTGGGAGAGCTGGACCCAAAGGAAGATGGGCCCAGGTCACCAGATGATGGCATCATGACTTCTAAGGGTTGGGGATTTATCTCGTACCTGTTGTCTATATTGGGTCTAGTGAGTTGATTGTATCCCGGAAAACATGCCTAAATCCCAAGTCCTGGTACCTGGGAATGTGACCTTATTTGGAAACAGGATCTTTGCAGATGTAATGAAATTAAAAATCTCAAGAAGACATCATCCTGGATTAAATGGGCCCCAAATCCAATGACTACTTACTGTCTTTATAAGAGAAAAGAGAAGGAGAATGAAGAGACATGGGCTCTGAGGAAAAACAGGGGAAAGGCCACACATCAGGGAACACCAAGGATTGCTGGTACCTCCAGATGCAGGGAAAGAGGCATGGTTCGGGGTCTCCTTCAGAGATTCCACTGATCCTGCCAACACCTGGATTTTGGACATGTGGCTTCCAGGACTAAGAGAGAATGCATTTCTGTGGTTTTCAGCCACCACGTTGGTGGTAGCTTGTTACAGCAGCCCTTAGAAATGAATGCATTGGGAAACTCTGGTGACAGATGAGAGAGAACCAGGGAAAGCTTGTAGAGTGCAGAGTGATGTGATCCGATTTGAGGGCCAAGCCCCCAGCACCTGCAGGAGGGAAGCAAGCACAAGGTCAGAAAAGCCCCTGAGAATCACTGTGGAACCACAGAAGAGAGGGGATGCCCCCCACAGTGGGACCAGAGCTAGAGTAGAAGGGGCATTTGAGGGGACATAGTGATTACTGTGGCATGAATGGCACTGAAGGTGGGAGACGATGAGAGCATGCCTGGAGGTAGTTATTTCGAGGTCACCAGGAGGTGGAAACAGCGGTGGCACCTCTTAAAATAGACCGTAGGAGAAGAAACAGGTTCAGGAGAAAATGTGATGAGGTCTGTTGTGAGCAAGCTCAGCTTCAAGTGCCTGAGGGTCACATGGGTGGAGATGACCAGTCAGCTGCTTAAAACTTCCTTGGATGTTTTGGGGGGCTCAGAGGTGAAATAGTGAGCCTAGGAGCTTGCCTTTGTTGGAAAAAAACATAAACAAATCACAACATGCTCCCTGCCTTTGCTTGTTGTTCTTTTTCTTTCTTTTAATTGTGTAGAAAATAGGTACATATTTTAGGGGGAAAAGTGTGACTCTGTTTTGAAGGCACACAATTATTTTTGCCTTCTCAGCTTCCTCCCCTCCCTCTGGCCACAGCACCTCAATTTTGTGTTGAGAAATTCCCCTCTTCACTCTCAGCCCTCACCTGGCTCCAGGAGCCCCGGGTGATCCTGCCTGTCAGCCGGAGCAATGGACCTCCCTGGCTACACTGACTAGTTGTGAAGGCCAAGTGACCTGAGGTAGGACAGTAACAGTTGGGCCTGGGACCTTTTCCTGGAGTTCATTCAGGCGCAGTGTAGGCGGTTGTTTAGCTGAAAATGTGTGCCTGGAGCTGTAGGTGGGCAGCTGTGCCAGGAAAGCAGATCCTGCCCCAGAAGGAAGCCGATGCAGAGGGAGGCAGAGCTGAGAGATGAACAGGCTGTGAGCCCCCGAGTCCCCTTTTGCCTTAAGCCAATGTGTGGTGGCATTTATTTCTTTTCCAGCTGAAAGGGGTGCTGATGAGCACATTGGTAGGTAATATATAGCTTTCCACCAGCCGCTGGAGCCCACAGTTGATTTCTCAGCGGCAGCCACACTGGACGTCAGCACCCTCAGGATTATGGATTGAAGAGAGGAACATGGAACCAAGCCTCCAGGGCCTGGTGTGAGGGAGGCCAGCATCTTTCAGAGCAAAGGAAGGCTGTCACAGCAGAGGCAAAAAATGCCCTTTTTCTCCCTCCTAAGTTGGGCAGCATGTCCCTTGATGGGAAGTTACGAAATGGTTCTTTTCAAGGTGATAGCTACTAATTGGCCTGCCCGGGCATCAAGCGCCTCCACAACTTCGTTACTGTCAAGCTCTCCTGATCTGTGCAGAAACGGCCAAGTGTAAATGTGCGGGTGCACATTTTAAAACTATCACAAAAAGTTAGATAGTTGTATGTGTATTACGCTTCACAATATTTCCTCTAGAACAGGCTAATTAATGTTAGTTTTCCTCTGCTATGACCCTAGACATTTGATTAATAAAGTGGCTGTCTAGGATCTCCTCTAGCTTTGCGATGTTACCTACTTTGTAGGATTAAGCACTAAAAACATGATGCCAATGACATGTTTTTCTTCCATCAGTAAAATGGAAACCGTAAAATTAAGAAGGTGTCATTGACTTTGGAGTCTTTTAAAGCTAATCCTCTCCCACTGTCAAAATAAGAATTTGTTGGCCTGATTCCAATATTGCTATACAATCCCTGCTCTGTTCCTGGGAGTGTGTGTGTGTGTGTGTGTGTGTGTGTGTGTGTGTGATTAACAATGACTTCTCTCCATTAAACGAGTCTACTTTGATGACAATAAAAAAGCTTTTAGAAATAGGGCAACGGTGCCAAGATTTCAATTTATTAACCAAAATAGAAGATATAAAAAAAGATTTCATTCACTCATGAATACATTCATTTCTTGAATGATCCCATCTTTGTCAGCATGGAATGGCCAAGGAAACTTGATATCTGAGCAACACAGGGGCCACTGGTGGGATTAGACTGGTATTCTGGTGTTTTCAACTAGAGGAAAAAATGGCCATCACCACAATCCTAGAGGTTGTAGGGTTTTATTTTGATGCTGGAAACAAATTCAGAGCTCTTCTAACCATTTATTTCTATAGTTTTATTCTTAAAGATTAGAGGCCTCGTGCAAGAAATTCATGCATTGTGGGGGAGGGGAGCGCGGGAGGTCCCCTCAGCTCAGCTTGCATCCTCTCCAATCCAGGACTCCTCAGGGGATAGCCAACTGCCAGTTTTGGCCCGATCTTGGGGCAGTCGAACATTCCTCTCACAATCCGGGACCACTGGCTTCTAATTGCTCATATGCCTGCCTGACTGATCACCTCTAACTGTCCTCTCTGCTGGCCTGGTTGCCCCCAACTCCTGCCCCTGCTGGCCTGGTCATCCCCAATTGTCCCCCTCCACCAGACTGGTCACCTTCAACTGCCCTCCCCTGCCAGCCTGGTCAACCCTCACTGCCTCCACCCTGCCGGCCTGGTCACCTCTAACTGCACTGTGCCCCCCCATCCTCCCCTCACCCCCATGGGCCTGGTCACCACACATAGCCTGTTGTTCAGTCATTTGGTTGCCCCTCATTAAACGCCCTGCTGGCCTGGTCAACCCATGCAGCCTGCTGCTCAGCCGCATCCTCACTGCCTCCCTCCCCCCTTTGCTGGCCTGGTCGCCCTCAAATGCCCCCTGCTGCAGGCCTGGTTGCCCCATACAGCCTTCTATTCAGTCATTTGGTTACCCCTCACTACGGTCTGATTGCCCCACGCAGCCTGCTGCTTCGTCGTTTGGTCACCCCTCACTAACCCCCCTGCCGGCCTGGTCGCCCATGCAGCCTGTTCAGTCATCTGTTCGGTTGTGATGGTCACTTAGGCTTTTACTATTATAGATTCTGGGTCTCGATGAGGTTGCTTTGAATGTTGCAACAAGGGGAACAGGAGCCTGGACTCTTAGCTCCTAATCTGATGAAAACCTCGGCATACAATTGAGCTTTTAATATGGCAACAGTTTGGGGCTCATTGTTTGAAACCAGTGGCTGTACTATGCAGGATATATTGATGATGTTATAGTCCCTGCCCTGGAAGGAATAATGAAATAGTGGGAAGATAACTTGTCAACAAACAATTCAAATGTATGGGGACAAATGTTCAAAAAAAGGTATATTCTAGTTGTGAAGGATTTCTTAGGGGGAAGTAAATTTTGGAGGATGAGTAAAAATTTGCCAACTGCAAAAAGCAGAGAAGGTCTTTTCTTAGAGAGTGGAGTGGGCATGCCTGGAGGCTGGATCCTGGAGCAGGCTGGCCAAAGGGCACATACATGTGGAAGTGATGGGATATAAGATTAGAAAGATAGGTGAGGGACAGACTATCTTGTATAAACTATATTCTGAAAGCAGTGGGAAGCCAGGGAAAGATGACAAGCAGAGGCTCGATAGGATGTGTGATTTAGAAAAGTCCCACTGTGATAAACGTGGACTCTGAACTGAAAGATGTGGAGATGAGGAGCAGGAAGATTAATTGGGAGCTGTCCCCATGGTCTACTTAAGACATTACAAAAGCCTCGATGAGGGCCTGGGCCTGGTGGTGAAGTGGGGTAGGGTGTGAAATGATTTGTGAGGCATTTAGGCAGAACATGGTGACTAATTGAAAGCTGGGGGTGGAGGGCGGTGGGGGAAGATGGTGGTGGTGAGAGAGGAGAGGAGTATGAGGCATGCTGCTTTTTGTTGCTTAATTAAGAAATTAGGGGTTAATGCAGCCTTCTCAGGTGAGGTGAGGAAGAAGCCATGTGACTCAAGAGGGTTCTAATAGGTCTGCAGACAAGGATGATGATTCCTACCCATTGTCCCAGAGACCAGTGCATCCAGGGGATGGCTGCCACCTCCCAGCACACCTTTCAGGCTCTCAACTGGTGCTAGAGTCCAAACAATTTACCAACTTCCTATTTTGCGCCATTCTTTTATTTTAAGGAAACAAGAAAGCTTAGCCTCTATAAGCTGAATTTTTACAGGTTTTTTTCTCCACTTGTGCTTGGATGACACCTTGCAGAATAGCCTGACATTCCTGGCAAAAATAAACAAGCACTTTACTTGAAGGAAGGGGACTGTATTTTAGCAAATTTGCTTCATGACACATTGAAAGCATAGTGCAGTGTGGCTCAAGCAGAGAGCATTTAACCTCTATGTGATACAGACAGCGCCTTAGATGTTTTCCATGGCTTGTTCTTGCTTATTAAATAAAAATGATGAAAGCCAGCATTTAAATCTATCTTCTCTAATCTCTGCTCGACAGGCACCCAGGATTCTCCTCTCTTCAAAGCTTACTTACGTACATGCTGGAGATAAATGTATATAAAGCATTACATTCTGGCTGAATTGGTATAAGCCCCATTCTCCTGCTGTGAAAGCATCTTATGGACTTTTGAACAAACAACATTTCATTTCAGATGAAACCCTTATTACTGTTTGACATTTGGATATGAAACTAGAATAGAAATCTGAATATAAAGGCAAGTAAAATGGAACCAAGTTAAGCTGAGAGTGTTAACGCCATTTAGTGTGAAAACATTTGTGTGGCAGGCTCAGCAGTGATGGCCCGTGACCTGGTTCATCATTCTTTGGGCCACCAGGGATGAAGGAGTTGGGAAGAAACCTTTTTTTATTTATTTTTATTTTTTTTATAATGGTCTCTAAAAGTGGTTTATAATATTGTTATGGTAGCAGAAGTCCTCAAATGAAACCATGTGACACACATGCTATATTCAGAATCCAACTGAGAGAGGCAGAGCTGTGACATTTGGATGAAAAGGGAGAATCGAACTTGAGTCCCCATTCAAGGGGACTCAGGGCAGCCAGTGGAATGCACAGGGCTGCTCAGAGAGCACTTTGAAAACCATTCATGAGGATGAGAAAATATGGCCACGATCGCCTACATTTTAGAAGATACTCATTTCAATCTGGAATTGGCAGTTCTCTTGGTATACTTGTTTGGGTGTCTGTTTTAAAAATGGCTTTTGTTTACCTTACTAGGTAGTGCACTCTTTCAGGTCACTATTCTTCTTCCTCATCTATCTTGGTGCATCCAGGCACATTCTTTTGCCTATCGCCACATGGAGAAGTTGCTTTGGTCATTCTGAAAATGTAAAAGTGTTACATAAATGCAAGGTAAAGAGAGTTCATAGAGACACCGATGGGATTCCATTCTTAGGTTTCTTTATCTTAGTGGGTATGAATCTCACATAGATGTGTAGGGAATGTCACACTAACTTGCTTTCCTAGATGAAACGAAACCAGACTCTGAGCTTATCCTATTGGGCAAGAAGAAAATTCAGTCCCACCATTGCTTGGGACAGACCCTGACTCTGTCCTAGGCTCATGGGAAAGGTCCAGGGATTTTGAGGTGAGCAGATCATGTGGTCTAGTTTCCTGCCCAAAGGTTAATTGCTAGTGTTCTAGGAACTGAAATTAAAAGCAAATACTCTTGAATTTATAGCGTTGTTTCTAAAACTCTCTGGGGGAAAGAACACTGCACATTTTGGGATGGTTTTCCAGGGAGTCTGTGAACCGACCACACTGAGTTGTCCTGGTGGTGGCTGTTAGCATTCCCCACTAAGTGATGAGAACCATAACAGGTGGTTTGGGCCTTTACCAAAGGAGCATGAGACCATTTTGGCCCCAACAGTTCCTCCGCTTTTGACTTATTTCTGAATGTCATCACTTTTCCCTAAACATCAATATTACCCCTTTTCTGTTGGTACAAGAGTACGGTGTGTTGCACGGAGCTATTTAAAATCCTGGCAGCGTCTCAGTTCCTCCCTGCCCCCCTCGCCTCTCTTCCAGGATTTGTTTTCTGTAATAGATGTGCTGGCTCCTTTTTTACTGGCACATTTGAGAGAAGCTGCCTGGCAGTACACACTGCCTGGTGCTACAGATGGCCTCCAACCTGATTTCTTAATCCTCAGCTTGTTCCAGTGCTTGGACAGCTGAGTTAGCACATGGCATGCCATAAAACACTGGCTCTGGGCTGACATGGAAAGACAAAAAAGCCTTCCTGATTCCCCAGCTTTCCTCTAAGAAGACTTTATTTTTAGCCTTCGAGATAAGACAGGCTACAGTCTGCTAGTATATGCAGAGGATGAGCCTGGAGGGCTAGCCTGCTGAACTCAGTAGAGCGTTAGGCGTTGGATGTAATCTAACATCGCTGCCTGTAATAAGTTTGATTATTGCGTTCAGGAACCCTATGTTGCTGTTTTGTCAGCGGCCTTCTTAGGTGTAAAAATGGGACTGCAGGCTTTAAAAAAATCTCACTGCCTGCCTGTGGGCCACGCTGAAATGATACTGATTTCAGAAGCCATTTTTATTCGGGGGGAAAAAAGAAAAGAAAAGAAAAGTGAGGCCAGGTGGAGAAAATGTGAAACCATGTAGAGTTTCAAAATTCCATTAGCAATGCAGTAAGAGAAAGAAAATTGGATCAGTCTCAGAAATGTTAAAATCCTGTCAATTGCAGAAGGAGAAGGGGGTTTTAAGAAGATTTACAATTTGTCACCCTGTGAAAGGCACACAGAGAAATCACGTGGTACCAACCAGTGAACAGACTGCTGGCTGTTCGCTCAGATCATGGTCCCACTTCTCTCTCAGCACTAGAGGCTGCAGAGCGGCTGCCGAGGTCCAGCACTTCCCAGCCAGCCTTTCTGTGAGGTGAGGCCAGGGGACATGCAAGAAGGATGCAGTAGCTTTTAGTCTCTGCCTGGACCTCAGAATGGATATTCTATTTTGGCACCTGTGTAAACAAGGGAAAGCAATTTGAAGTAGTGTAATTTCTTTGAATCATTGAATCTTTAAAGCACAGTATTCACAGAGATATATCTGTCTATCAAAAACAGCATGCATAGTGAGCATCCCACTTACAGCTATAGTATTTGATTTTACTTGTATTTATCACCAGGGACTCCGTGCACAATCGTATAAACTCTTGTTAAGGTATGGTTCTATTCTTAAGTCATTAAAAATGTGTGAGTGAAGCTAGATGAAAAGCCATTTTTGGAGGTAGATGGGGGTGCTAATTCACATTGAGAGACCAAGGCCAGGTCATGCTGGGCTGGCAGGGGTTGGAGGGCTGGTATGGTGGCCAAATACTTGAGGGTAAGCTGGAAAGACAGAGAAAGTTTATAGTCAAAACATAACTGGAGGACCGGGTTACAGGTGAGAAGATAAGAGTATCAATTGACAGCAAGGCTCAGATACCCCTAGAACAAAGATCTCTGGGAAGTATCTAGCAGGTAGGCATTGGGAGGATGTCGATGTCAAAGGGAAAGCAATGCAGGTGGGCAGTGACCTGAGTGCCGAAGACACTAAAGAGCCAAGACGAAGGAGGCAAGAGGGTGCTCAGGGAAAACACACAGGGGAGATTCTAAGAGGAAGGGAAACCAGGCTGGCTGTGCCAGAGGCATGCTCAGCTTCATCGAGGTCAGTGCCGGCCCTGAAGAGGAGTGGCCTACTGCCTCACCTTGGCTGCCCTGTCACCTCCTGCAGAAGGAGTCGTGGCAGAAGTGAAGCTCAGCGTTCCTGGTGGGAGAGGGGCCTCCCAAGTGTGCACTGCCTCAGGAGGCACAGTGATAAGGGCACACGGTGTTCGGGACTCTACGTGCCCTGGCCTCAGCTCATGATGAAGTTCTGGTGCTTTTTAAATAGTTACACTGAGGTTCAACGAGAAGAGATGTGAGCGGGCCTTGCCAGCCCTTGGCGGATCCCCTCTCCCAGCTGTTTTGCTCAAGCTTCTTGGATTTTCAATGAGTCAAACTCCAGGAAGGGATGATTACCATGTGCAGGAATAGGTTGTTCTTCTTTCCAAATTGCAGTTGTGTTCCTGGAATCTCCCTTGAGCAGAACTCCCCCTATTCAGCAGGAAGAAAGCGGTTTCTGACCATGCTTAACAAAAAGTCGGCCGAAGATTTTTCTAGGACAGCAGTGTCATTTTGCATTTCATGGCTACTCATGGCAGCTTGCGGGGGAGGTTTGATTTATATCATGATTCTCATGATTTTTAAAGACAAAGGCAGCTTTGGTGGAGGATTCTAATTTCCAATGAACAAACATGTTACCTTACAATGCCTCGGGTTTAATAACTAACAAGCATGCTTAGCAGAGGGTCAACTGTGTTTGAAAGGGCAGGGCAATGCTCAGAGTCACGTATCCCACTTCCTTTAGAGATAACAATATCCAATGTTATGAATTTTCATGAGAATTAATACTGGGATTTGTGTCTTTGCTAAAGGTCTTTTGCTGATTGAACTCAAATAAACAAGCAAACAAATAGCTCTTCAAGATTCCAGGGAGCGGGGGAAGACCTTAATTTATTACCGGTTTCTTGTTAATCACCGGGAAACTGGAGCAAGCAAGATTTACATTCTTACAAACATCACATAACCGGTGAGTTATGTGTATGTAGAAGCTGTGACAAAGCAGAAGCCAAATACCTGAGTCTAGATTAGGAGCAAAACATGTCCTTTAGGCTGATTATTCCCCCGGAGCCAAGCTTTTCTCCTCTCTGCAGGCCTGGGACAGTCCCCGGAGATTATAAGGAACTGAAGAGGTGGCTTTGTTACAACACTCTCAGCATGACTCTCTGGAAGTCCTGCCTCTGGGATCCAGGCTTTGGCGATGCCTCGAATACTGAACAGAACTTCCGTTTTATCAATCCAAGAGATTGTTCTCCTCTTCCCTTTATGCCAACCTGCGTGTCCAGAGGATTTGGGAGAAGGGCAATTCCTGGGCAAGGCTTCCTGTTTTCTCTCAGAGACAATTTTTCTTGCCAATTTTCCTGATGATCTTTGCCTGGAGAGGAAGGGAGTGCCAATGGGAGCTGATTTATGTGTTTAAGATGCAATCTGGCTTGTGATTTCCCGAGAACAAGCACATTATTTTATGACAAGTGAATACCCTTGCAGCCCTGCCTCTGGTTTAGAGACAGGCGAGCATGAATAACAGAGGTCAATGTGGCAGATTTCTCTGACTGTCTTACTGGAGACCTGTTCCTCCTAGCCTGCCCTCCCAGACAGGCTAGCCTGGGAAGCTGCAAACCACAGTTGACAGATTCCTTTTCGTGAGGTGTGCCTCTGACCTCCGTCCTTCAAGTGGATGCACTCACATGGGATTTGGAAAGAGGAAAAGAGCAGGGGGCAGGCTACATGCATAGAGATATAGACAGTAGGACAGAGGCAGGGTGGTTCTGGGGCTGGCAGCTGCAGAGACAGCCTGTTGGTTCAACACAAGAACTGTTGGGATTCATTAACAGCGGTAGATATGGTAAGGACATCCTCATTAATTCGGGGGTGGGGATAGAAGACACTGTCCCTTCAGTACTGGTATCAGCAACCATATGGGCAGACTGCTTCTGCTAAAGCATGGTTGCAGTGCCCCCTACTCTTGGCCCTCCTGGCTGTTGTCCATATTCTCAAGACTGTTCATTCATTTTTCTATCAATTCCGAGGCTTCCAGAAGCTTTGCAATAAATTCTTCTGATTGCTTAAGACACTGGAAAATGTCCTCCCAGTCCCCAATTAATAAGGGTGTTCCTATCATATCTACTGCTGTCAATGAACCCAAGCAGTTCTTGTGCTTTTCTGCTGTAAGGCCAAGAGTTAAAGCCCTGGACAGGAACACCTTATTTGCTGACTCTGGCTTACATAGCAAGTAGGCTGGCTACCACTGCTCAGCAGGAAAGGGGCATCTTGTGTCTTTAGCTTCCACAAAATGATGCAGGGAACTGCTAGCATTAAAACTCCATCTACTAGGGCCATGGTCGATAAACTGCGGCTCGCGAGTCACATGTGTCTCTTTGGCTCCTTGAGTATGGCTCTTCCACAAAATACCACGGCCCGGGCGAGTCTATTTTGAAGAGGAGGCGTTAGAAGAAGTTTAAGTTTAAAAAATTTGGCTCTCAAAAGAAATTTCAATCGTTGTACTGTTGATATTTGGCTCTGTTGACTAA
This sequence comes from Pipistrellus hanaki, assembly GCF_964339955.1. Classification (NCBI taxonomy): domain Eukaryota; kingdom Metazoa; phylum Chordata; class Mammalia; order Chiroptera; family Vespertilionidae; genus Pipistrellus; species Pipistrellus hanaki. Next base: position 66,572,216 of record NC_140506.1, on the reverse strand, counting down.
TGAGTTTGCCGACCACTGTATTAGGGGATCACATTTTTTTAGTCAAAATTATTTATTTACAACCTAGCTAATTTTTGCATCAAAGGGGAATAAGAACAATAAGCTATTTGGTGCAAGGTCATGGTAGAGAAATTTAAGCTGAACACTAATGGGGGAAATTTAAAATAAACATAATGCTGAATTACCAAGGGTCACATTGAATAGTGTACTGACATGGAAAAGGGGCTCACAAAGGAGTGGTAAGAGGATGCTAAAAATGATTTTTTTTTTTAAATCTGGAAAACTTCTGAAAAAATTACCTAAAAATTATTTTAGGTTGTACAGTTCTTATAGTATGACATGTGTGAGCTGGAAAGAACTTCAGAGCTCCAAATCCATCACTTCACATATGAAGAAACCAAGGCTGAGTGAGTGGATATGATTATACAAGTAAAGGGCAGAGTCAGGACAAGAACTCAATTTCCAGACTTGAGCCCAGTGTTATTTTCACGGCACCACACCACGTCTTTTTCCTAGAACTGCCAATTTCTTCCGTTTTTTCTGTCAGAAAAAAAGGAAAAAATGTGAAATATCTTAATTGGAAAACACGCTCAGCACTGTTTACTGATGGTCCAGCTGGGCTGCTGAATTCTGCATTTACCTACATTGTATGTCTAGGCTTGGATAATATTCCAAGGGTTATATAGTCGGATATTTCAGGGAGACTTTTATAATTATTTTAGAAAGAATGGTTTCATTCAATCAAATCAATAATTATGGCATACCTGTTATATGCCAAGTCAGTTGGGTATAAAAATGAGCAAATGTGTTTCCTAACCTCAATGACCTCACAAGCCTTCAAAAGTAAAATAGACAAGCCTACATCTATAACACAAAATGAATTTTGAATGTAATGGCAAGGTACTAATTAAAAATCATGGATTTTCTAAGAATAACAATCACGTATAAGGCCACTGTATTCTTCTGTGCTGGACACTTCCACTGCTTACTCACGTCTGGTTCTCTAGGCCGTCTAAGCATGTGAAAGGATCACAGTTTGCTCTTGTCACCATATGATTACTTCTGTCCAACGGGCTACAAGTAGATATGATGTGTGCCCCTACCAAGCCAAAGTATTTAGCTGTAGTTGTAGCTCTCTTCTCCCGCTGCGGTAACAGAGAGGCCACCAGCCTCAGATGGTGCAGCTATAAGCTAGCGAATCATTCATGAGCCTGGATGACTGAGTCACTGCATGGAGACCAGTTGCCCTGGAAACTCTCCCAACCCACAAGGTGTATTTTATGAGCAAGAATAAACCTTCTTTTGGTTATATCACTGAAAATTCTGGACATTTTTATTGTGATATTATCCAGTGTATCCTGACTAACAAATCTTTATCCTAGTCTATTCTTTATGAAAAAGATGCCATATATGTAAAAACACAAATATAAACAAATTTAATTAATGTAAAATATCTTTAATAATCCAAATATTTAATAACTTTAATAACTAATTAAAATATGAGTGAGTATATTTAATAGCTTAAATATAAGTTAATTCAAATATGTACATATCTCTCTCTCTCTCTCTCTCTATATATATATATATATAAAGTTACATTGAACAATTTAATGCCTGAAAAACTAGGAGTCCGTTCAATGCCCACGTTGTCTCCATTTCTATCCTTCCCCCATCTTAACTATTTCTGTACATTATACTACCACCTGTTATTTTGCATAGAGCCAAGCCTTTTGCAGAATTCATGCCACTCTGTTTATAGTCTAAGAGTTTGAAATTGATGGACACTAACCATGCAAATATAAAAAAATCAGGTTGAGGGAATGGAGAAATAGAGAATAGTCTTAGAATTCCAAATGCTGCCTCAAAGTAAACAAACAAATAAATGGAATGAGAGAATATAAAAAAATAATATTCATTTAAATGATAAAACATTTTAATTATTGGAAAAATTAATGAGTTAATTTTTGCAAAGTTTAAAATTTTTCTTTTATTTATTTTTTCCTTATGGCAATGTGGTGATGGGGGTTGGGAAGATTGTTGGTCTATATGCAGCAAATGAAGTCAAAAGTGGTAATTCTAGCCAGTTGTACTCTCCAAGAAATGTGAAGCCACTCCAAGTTAAAGAGCACATAATACTGCCTGAAGTCTATTGAAATCCTTCCAAAATATGCCCAAATTAAGACTTACAAGTTCCATTGCTCCAATGCTACCATCAAATAGAGCAATTGCAAATCACAATACCTACAAGAAAATTGAAGTGGCTCCCCCCCCCCCCGCCAAATATAACAACATGTGTATTCATTTGGAAATATATGACATGAGCAGATCACTTTTTCCTTTCATACACCATTACCATCCTTTGGCCTCGTTATTTTGCAACTTACTTGGTTTCTTGTCAACTCTTTTGATTGCATCCAAGGGAAACTTGGAGAAGTACTTAAAATAGAAATAACTGGGAAACTCAAGGCTGGTCTGTCTTTCTAAATGCCAGCACTTAACCTTTGTTGATGTAACGTTTTCTTTGCAAATAGTGCAAATTGGAAATTTCCCTAGGATCACAATCCAGCCCTCCCCAGAGGCAAATTCAGCCTCAGAGTTGCTGTTCTCAAGTATAATGATATTTACTCTGTCCCAGCTCATTTCCTACCTTTCTATTGAAACACCAGCCCCACAGAATTACTTAACAGTCGAGTCATTTGGACAATGAGCTCTCTGGTTCCAAATTTTGGATTTCTGCAGGAAGTTTAAATATTTGTCCGTGGTTGCTATTTTGGGAATTGATCAGGTAGGTGCCTGTTCTGCACCACCAGCTTGACCTTTTATTTCTCTAAGAGGAGTGTGTAAATTTCTTCCAGATTCATTCATTTTGTTTCACCTGCTGGGAATCATGTTTACAGACAACAATACTGTAAGAACCTATTGAGAAATCCTCTGTGCTGTCGTTAATGTGTTTTCATTTGCGTGCAGAGGAGATTTTTATTGTGTAGCCCTCCACTGACACTCTTATTCAGGCTTTCTATTATCCCTCTAGCTTTGTCTTCCGCTAAACACATTCTCTTTTTTCCTCCTCCAAGTGATGATTTGCATGAAGATTTGCATTTAAATGGATGTGGAGAGTGCATTAACAACACCTTCACCAACCATGTAAAAGCTGCACAGTATTTGCTGCTGCCAGACATGAATGGGGGAAAAAAATCAATGAATGTTTTGTAAGGAAAGTCGTCAGGTAACTGCATTTTAGCTACAAAGAGACTTCATTAGATTACATTTAATACTGATCATGCAGAAGTATATGAATACAAATGCCCCATTCCGAGAAGGACTGTTGTGAAATCCTACTACATATATGTGTGCACCACAGGAACCAAATGTATGGTTCAGCATTGAATTCCTAGGCCACGGAATTGGGTTGACAGGGCATTGTGGGGCTGGTAAATGTGACCTTTATGCCCTTGCTAATAGAATCGAAAGGAAAGTGAGAAAAAAATTAAACTACACTGCATTTTTTGTCTACATATTAGGGCTTTTTTTTTTTTTGCACTTCAAACAATAAAACATTTTTTTTTAAGAGACTAAATACCAAAAAGTGTAAAAGAACAAAAGAGGAGAAAAAAGGATCAGAGACCAGGTAGGAAGGGAGAGAAGTAAGCTTAGTGAGATTTGAGATGTATGTTAAAAGAAAAAAAAAATTACAAGAAGGTTAGAAAAAAGATAGAAAAAGGAGAAAAATGAAGAAGGAAAAGGTATATATAATAATATATGAAAGGATATTATTAACTCAGAAAACAGCCATTCTTCATGCAGAGAGAAGAAAAGAGAAGCAGAAAAAGAACTGAAGAAAGATTGAAAAAGAACCTTTGGGCTATATATATAAAGCAGAGACCCTGGGTTATCAGTCAGTATTATGAGAGAGAAAATTAAATTGGCCTTGGCAAAAGGATTCTATTAAGGAATAATATCTTCCCTTTTATTGTTAATTATTTTATGTTGACAATAGTCAGTATAAATGTATATTATTTTTACAGTAACACATGGCTTAGCATAAATGATTTACCCAGGATATATGGCTAATTTCTAATTAACTTCTAGCTTTGTTAGTTTGCTTTAGATTAAAGCCCTTTCTCTTTCTAACAAGTCCTTGAAAGGGAGCAGACAACCTAATTACAGACATTCATTGTGGAATATTTATATTTAGCAATTTAAAAAGGTAATACCAATCGAGAAATGCAGTAGAAAATAAAGTGGAAGCGGAAAAAGGTTACCATGGAGAGGGGAAAATTTATTGTTGGTCTTTGTATTTTTATGTCTACACAAGAAAAAAATATAGGCCAGAGAAATTGATCAGTAGAATGAATGCAATATGGCACTAGTACCTCTGTGTCCCCAAATACAATTATTGTTTATTGCTTAAAAACAATTTTCCATAGGCTGTATGCACTAAAGAGAAATCCATAAACATCAGAAACGAGTCCCTAACAAGTCTCATTGTTTATATAGGTGGAAAAAAAAATCCATATCCCCCTTCCCGTGCATCCAGAATGGACCCGAATAAAGCCAATTCACTGCATCCAATGAGATTTGTAATGCAACAGCAGACGAATCTGATTTCACACATTATGGTTAGGGTGCTCCATATCCCAGCCATAACAAGGGTAATAAATAAAGTCTACTCTAAAACCAGGCATATAGCCTCAGCAATTGACTTGCTGTCTGAATGAGACACAATGATTTCTGAATGCGAGGGGCTAAGCCGCGTGAGAGAGCTTGCAGAAATTCACCATGGGAATGAAGTGGCATAAACACTCCTTTGTGCATACAGCCTCATTCTGGATGCGGAGGCTCCTTTCAAAAGCAACAAAATGGGATCAGGTTTTCGCTTTATACCTGTATCATTATAATTGACACAACAGAGGAAAGCCCTCTCCCCCTCGGGTCTTATTTCTTGAACTAATCTGAGTCACCTTTGGTCTCGCGACACCGCAGCCCCGAATTCATTGAGGCTGAGATAAGTGTGGTGTATTAGCCTTAATGTGCATTTACAATACAGGGTGTAATTGCTCCTTTGGAGCTGTTAATGCATTTTTATAGCCAAAAAACAATTTCCCGGATACTGTATGTATTAAGGGGAAATGTCTGCCTGAAGATTTATGTTGAGAAGGCAGGGAAACAAAGCAAAGCATCCTAGCATGTGCATTCATCTTGTTAAAGACCATGCACTTGGGTGCATTTGTTCTTCAGAGAGTGTGAGGAACATCAAACAGGCGGAGTTCTTTGTCATCCCCTGCCCTGCCTTCAGAGTTTCCAAGGTCCTTTTCTGTTTCCTTCTGTGTCTTCAGTCTATAAGGCCGTCTAGGGACAGACAGAGCAAAGACGTTAGGAGGTAACGGCAAGAGAGAGAGAATAATATACTTTAAAACCATTTCAGAAGAGACTGTGCAGATGTGTATGAACAAAGACAGGAAGGAGATTCTAGAAAATGAGCATTGTTTTGTGGGGTCAAGAACAAATTGTCCCCTAGTTTCCTAATGGTTCTTTAAAGGACACACACACACACGCAGCGCACACACTCACACATGGACACACGCACGTGCACACACGTAATATATTTTATCAAACCGAGGGGGAAGTAGGTTTTCTGGTTATTCTGTTTTGTGTTATTCCAGATTCTTCCCCTGAACTGCTCGTTGCCCTTGGGGCTGTTTTCCACCTGCACCATTGGGCTCTGTAGGCAGCTGGCTTTCTACTGGGTTTGGCCAGCGAGAGGCACTGGCAGGAGATCCAAGGGCAGGAGAGAGACACCACCGCTGTGTCTCTGGCATCCATCCCCCCACAGTGGCAGCTCCTGCTTACAGCCCCTCCAGGATCCTAGCTGTCTGAGCATCGGTAAAGTAGGTGGGAAAACCTTCCCAATTGTTGCTGGTCTCTGGGTGCCGCATCCTTTGTTAATCCTGCTCACTCCTCTGTAAGGAATCACTTTATTAAATGTATTTGTTAAAACCATGTGGGACTTAGACTGATATAATGGTGCATAGGCAGGAGCTGAGACTCCTAAATGCCTGAGCCAGTTTACCCACAGGTACCTGAGACTCTCCAATAGTTCTGCTGACTGTAAGGTTTTGGCAAACTCTTCCCCATGGGGTTGCCATAAATATGGACCCTTTTATTTTATTATGTTTTAAATATGTTTTTATTGATTTTAGAGAGGAAAAGAGAGGGAGAGAGAGATAGAAACATCAATGATGAGAAAGAGTCATCTATGAGCTGCTTTCTGTACATCCCTTACTGGAGATTAAGCCTATAATCCAGTTATGTGCCCTGATCAAAAAACAAACCATGACCTCCTGGTTTAGGGGCCAATGCTCAATCACTGGGCCACACCAGCTGGGCAAATATGGGTCCTTTTACGTCTTCACTGATTATACTCTTAGGTAGGTGGAATACTTTGGTTTGACCTAAAGCAGTTGTGTATTACTCAGGACTTTATAGCTGCAAATGACACAAACCCAACCTAAAATACTTTTTAAAAAGTGTGTGTGTGTGTGTGTGTGTGTGTGTGTATGAGGGATGGTAGAGGGAGAGGGATTTATTGGTTTATATAATTGAAAAGTCCAATGGTATATGGCTTTATATATGATGATCTCTAGAAATTCAAATAATGTTATGAAACTCTGCCTCCATCCAGATCTCAACTCTACTTTCTTCTGTTAGCTTCTTTCTTTGGTTGGATTATTCCACATATCAGGGATGCCCCTGGATGCTCTCAGCTTTCACTGCCAAAGGAGAGAGGCCTTCTCTCACTAGAATCTGTGAAGATCCAACTCTCCTAGCTTGATACTGTGGCTAGCTTCTCTTTGGCTAGGGGATAGAATACACTCTTGGTTTTGTCTGGGTCATTTACTTATGCTAGGGTCCAGAGAAGCAGGGACAGTTCTATTGAGTCAAAAAGGGCCAGTTTCTTGAAGCTTGTGACTGGGGCCCTAGCCAGTTTGGCTCCATGGCTAGACCATTAGCCTCTGGACTAAAGGGGCCAAGGTTTGATTTTGGTCAAGGGCGTGTACCTTGGCTGCAGGCTCGTTCCCTGGCCCTGGTTGGGGTATGTGTGGGAGGCAGCCAATCAATGTGTCTCTCTCACATTGATGTTTCTCTCTCTGTCTATCCCCCTCCCTTCTACTTTCTCTAAACAATCAATGGAAAAGTATTAATGGGTAAGGATTAAGAAAACAAATAAAACAAAACAAAATGCATAGAGCATTGGCCTGTGGACTGAAGATGTGACAGGGCAGACAAAGGTAATGTGAAGTAATATATGCACACTTTATATGTTCTAAACAACTCTCAGAAATAGTCTGTCACTATTCTGTGTGACAGAAATGATGCATGGGCCATGTGTGTGTAAGACCAAAGAAACATGAGCAGTCTATCCCTAATGCATTGTGGCCTTCCTAACTACCTTTTAACACTCACTTGTGGTCCAAAGATAAGTACCAGAAGAAACAACTGTGTTTGTCTAGTCTCTGCTGTATGGCAAAAAGTAGATAAGAGATTTTTTGGAAAGAGCACTGAATATATTACTTTATGTCCAGTGTAAGCCCAATCCACTTTAATTATCCAATTTATGAATGGGAGGAAAAGATAAGGGATGCAAAATCATTGCCGAAAAAGAAAACATCTGGCTTGGCAAAGTGACTTGATGTATGAATCCAGTTCAGGCTCTAAATAGTGAATCCTTGCATGTGCTCATGAAAGTCTGGGACTTAGGTTTGTTCCTTTGGGAAATGGGGAGGGGCCTAGAAGATACAAGGAAGAGGGGGCCTCTCTTTTCCTCTTCTTAATAGTTTTGTATAATAATACAGTCTTCAGAAAGCACTGGGCTTATTTCTTGGTTTTACTTTGTTATTCATGTGGCAGATAATATTCTTTCACACAATATTTGCCATCTAACCATTTCTTTCAGGGAAAACATTTAGGAAGACTTGAACTTTCATCTATTCGTCTAAGGCCAGGGAAAGCTGGTGAGGCAATGGTTTTTTTTTTAAAAAACTCTTACCTGTCATTATCGGTTCACACCTTCTTTACCCTTAGAATGTCTTTTAATTGGCTGTGAATTTCCAAATCCGAACAAATCTTTCTTAACTTTCTTCTCAAAAGATAATTTTGTTCAAAAGATCTTGAAGGTTGAACAAACAGAGAGGCTTTTACAAAATGTGCATTTTGATGGGTTGTTTTCTCATTTGATCTTGACAGGAGACTGTGATGGAAAAATATGGGATGTCTCACCCTTATTTCCCCAAACACATGTGGGATAGGACTTCTCTGAGGAACTTCTGGGCTTGTGGTAGCTACTCTCCAAAGATAGCTCCTTCCCCCATGAAGCATGACTTCTTAGAATGGAGCCCTTGTGCCATCCTCATCCTTTGACCTGGGCTGGCTGTTAGCACGAGGTGGGAGTGCTGATGGTTGCATTCGAAGCCTGTCAGGTTTTGCATCCTGGAATGCCTGCTCTGGAGGGAGCCAGCTGCCACAAGCAGTTGAGCCACCCTAAGACCATATCTTGTAAGGAAGTCCAAGATAGCCATATGAAAAGGGTGCAGGGACAGAGAGATGCCTGAGCACCCCCTAGTTCTTTTAGCCATTGAGGCACCAGCCCCATCTGCAATCTGATTGCAACTGCATGAGAGAACCCAAGTGAGAAACTGTTTGGCGGAATCCAGTCAACTCAGGAACTATAAGAGACGATAATGAACTGTTTAACTCAGTAAGGCCACCGCATTTTGGGATGGGTTGTTGGGTAGTAATAGATCAGTGAAACAGAGACTATAAGCAGATAAGTAATAGATCAGTGAAACAGAGCCTATAAGTGGGTGTTTCTGGGGGGCTGTAGTGGTCCATGAAGGGGGGGTGACAGTGTCATTTTTTACCTGCTCAGTTGGTCATGGCTGTAAAGAATGGAATGATGGCCTGATGGCTACACTGTCTGTTTAACCTCTTAGACCTTTCTTTGACCAGTGTGAGGATCCTCTCGCCTGCCCTGGGATCACTCCCCTGTCTTCTCTATAACTATGCCTCCATAGATATTTATTACTTAGTTTTATAAATAGTTTTTGTTTGGCTGCCTCTGAATCATTTATCCTTACTCCATTTAGTTAACTACCAGTACTGTACAGACTTAACTGAGGTAAACTTATGCTCTTAATGTATTTTTTAAATAATATATACATTCATTGTTTATATTTTTACATATAGTGATATGTACTCACCAGTAATACACATTTCCTTAAGTGTGTAAAATAGGGTGGGAGGGTTCTAATAAGTAGAAAATGACTTATCTAAAGGCTTTATAGGAAAATACTGTTCCAATGAAGAGAAATGCAAAAACCACGCAACCAAATCAACATGAAACCCTCTACACTGCATCATCACTAGAAAAAGAGGTTACATGACAAGTTCTAAGGATTCAGTGAGATATAAAACTCAATCTCTGACCTTAATAAATTTAGAACCTAGAAGAAGAGTGCTGATAATGATGAGATGATAACAACCAGTATTTATTGAGCATTTATTATGTGCCAGATACTGTGATGAGCACTCTAAATATATTTATTCATTTAATTCACATAACAGCCTTTCAAGTAAGTAATATTATTTTTTGACTACAGATGAGAAACAGTTGAGGAATAGAGGTCATGTGACTCACCCAATTCATGCTGCTGGTGCACGGTGGCAGTAACTGTGTGGTATTACTATACGTAGTGCATGTGCTAACTCTTTCTGTGAGAGAGTTAGCCTGTGCACTGTGTAGAGGACACTTTGCCACTCAGAATGTGGTCCCTAGGCCAACATCATCAGCATCCCCCGAGAACTTGTTAGAAATGCAGAATCTCAACCCTCACCCCAGACTTAATGAATCAGATTGTGTTTTAACAAGGTCCCCAGGTGATTCAAGTGCACATTCAAGTTTGAGAAGCACTGATCTAGAAAGTAAGTACTAAAGGACTTCCAAAGAAGAAGTTATCGCTGTGACCTTCAAAGGGATGGTTGCTGATTGCCTGCCTGGGGAAATGGGTTACAAGATTCTATGAGGAGGTTTGTTTCGCCAATTAAGAACTCATAGAGTGGTTATGCAAAGGGAAGATGTGAAAAATAGTCTTTTGACTATTGACTGTTGAATTCCGCTGAACAGTCAAATTCCGCTAAAAAATAGTCTTTTTTTTAAATCTGAAAAAAAATGTGAATATGTCAGAGAGACATGCTGATTCATGAAGGGGGCAGGCTCTCAGGGACTAGGCAATAGTTTATTCCATCACCTAAACCCTTGCAATTCTCACCCTCACTAACCCTGGCACATATAAAGTGTCAGATTGGCCCAGGAAGATAGATGGTCATCCAAAAGGTCACATGGGTATATTTGGTGACCTGAGAATAGCTGCCACAACTCTGTGTGTCATAGGAAATGTTCTCCGCTGTTTCAAAATAATAATAATAATTTTGATCCCTGAAGAAAGTTGGCTATGTCATAATTTTAAGAGACACAAAAGTATTACAGGTGACATTACTGATCCAGGATTGAGATCAATAAATCTTTGGGCCGTGGGAGCAGGTAATAAAAGGAGGAGGGCAGTAGAGGAATTGGGAAAGGTCATGTCACATAACTTGCTATTTTGACTTTGTTTATATGGTTTTGAAATACCCTGCACCCCCCAAAACTGAAACAAGTTGTTGAGATAGTGATTTGTGGAAGGAGGAAGAAAGCTTAAGAGGCTAAAGGGGAAATTTCTATTTCATTGGTATATAAAAAAGCAAACCAATAGACAGAAGCCACAGAAAAGGAGTTTTGTCTATCCAACTTGGGAGAAAGAGCAAGGGAACTGTATAAAGCACAGTGCAAAAAGAATTCTGATTATCCATTACAGAGCCAATGGAAGGATCTTGGTTAAAAAATAAAGGAGTGGCATAGGAACATGGATTTCAGAAGCATTATGTTGCCTAGCAGAGGAGGAAATATAATAATATTGGCTACTTCTGAGAGCAAAGCTAGGAACAGAGAAATAAAAATGACTTACATAGCAAGAGAATGGTCACAAATACATGGGTGAGGATGCTGAAGGTCATGTTCTGTTTCACATGAAACATTTTCCGTGAAAGAAAAAAATAGAGGCTTCTAAGACAGACCTGAACATTTACCTTTTGTCCTTTATCATCTTTTCTTTTTTTCAATTTTAGTTGACATTCAATATTATTTTATACTAGAGGCCTGATGCACAAAATTTGTGCAAGAGTAGGCCTTCCTTCCCCCGACTGCTGCCCAGCTTCCCTCTGGCACCCATGAACTGGGCTTTCCTTGCAGCCTTGGCTTCATTGGGAAGGATGTCCAAAAGGACATCTGGTCTAATGAGCATATTATGCTTCTATTATTATAGATTTGTTTCAGGTCTAGTACCCATTTGGCACCATGCATAGTTATAAAAATATTAATGACTATTTTCCTTATGCTGTACTTTATATCCCTGTGAATATTTTGTAATTATTATACCAATTTGTACTTACTAATTCCTTCACCTTTTTCACCGACCCCACAATCTTCCTCCCATACGGCAGCCATGAAAATGTTCTCTGTATCTATGCATCTACTTGTTTTATTTGTTTATTTTCTCTAGATTCCACATATAAGCGAAGTGGTATTTGTCTTTCTCTGTCTCATTTATTTTACTTAACATAATGCCCTCTAGAGCCATCCATGTTGTTGTAAGTGGTAACATTTCATTTTGGTTTTGGCCAAGTAATAGTCCATTGTGTGTGTGTGTGTATATATATATATATATATATATATATATATATATATATATCACATCTTCATTATCCACTTGTCTATTGATGGGCATTAGGTTGCTTCTATATCTTGGCTATTGTAAATAATGTGGGTTCCATGTGCACTTGAAAAGAATATATATGTTCACTGCTTTGGGGTGAAATGTTCTAAAAATATTAAATTATCTGGTTTAATGTGTCATTAAAATCTGCTGTTTCCTTGCTGATTTTCTGCCTAAACGTCCCCTACTATGACTATTTACTGTCAATTTCTCTTTTATGTCCATCAATATTTTATTTTAAACATGTATTTTTATTGATTTCAGAGAGGAAGGGAGAGAGAGAGAGAACGATAGAAACATCAATGATGGGAGAGAATCATTAATTAGCCTCCTATAAGCCCCCTAATGGGGATCAAACCTGCAACCCAGGCATGTGCCCTTGACCGGAATCAAACCTAGGACCCTTCAGTCTGCAGGCCAATGCTCTATCCACTGAGCCAAACCAGCTAGGGCCATCAATATTTTCTTTATGCAGGGGTTGGCAAAACTAGGTTTATAATTGTGAATACAGGAAACCTGGAGTTTATTCCTATATTCTTATTTGTTAATTATTCTATTTTGCATAAGAACAACTAAAAACCTACTTTTGCTTCCCCCCTGACCCCCCGTATATTTAGGTACTCCTATATTGGGTACATAAATGTTTACAAAGGTTATATTCTCTTATTGGATTGATCCCTTTATCATTATGAAATGTCCTTCTTTGTCTCTTTATAGCCTTAGTTTTAAAGTCTATTTTTGTCAGATATAAGTATTGCTATCACAGCTTTTTGTTTTTATTTCCCTTGCACAAAATATCTTTTTCCCCTTTACTCAGCCTTTGTGTGTTTTATAATCTGAAGTTGGCCTCTTGTAGACAGCATATATATGGGCCTTGCTTTTCCATCAATTGAGGTACCTTATGTCTTTTGGTTGGAACATTTAATCCATTTACATTTAAAGCGATTGTTGATAGGTATGTAGTTATTGCCATTTTATTATTCATATTTATGTGTTTTATTTTTATTTTTTTCTTAAAGAAGTCCCTTTAGCATTTTTTGTACTAGTTTGGTGTTGATGAGCTCCTTTAGCTTTTTATTATCTGGGAAGCACTTTGTCTCTCCTTCAATTTAAATAATAGCCTTCCTGGTAGGGTAGTGTTGGTTGTAGGTCCTTGCTTTTCATTGCTTTGAATATTTTATATCAATTCTTTCTGGCCTGAAAAGTTTCTGTTGAAAAATCAGCTTATAGACTTATGTGAGCTCCTTGTAACTAACTGCTCTTTCCTTGCTGCATTTATGATTATCTCTTTTATATTTTATCTTTGCCATTTTAGTTATGATGTGTCTTGGGTGGGCCTCTCTGGTTCATCTTGTTTGTAACTCTCTGTACTTCCTGGACTTGAATATCTACTTTCTTTGCTAGATTATGGAAGTTTTCAGTCATTTCTTCAAATAGGTTCTCAGTCTCTTGCACTTCTCCTTTTTGTACTCCTATGATGCAAATGTTGGCATGCTTGATGTTGTCGTAAAGTTTCTTAAACTATCCCCATTTTTAAAATTCTTTTTTCTTCTTATTGTTCCAACTGGGCATTTTATGCTACCTTATCTTCCAAATTGCTCATTCAGTCCTTTTTTTTTTTTTTTTTTTAAATCTAATCTGCTGTTGATTCCTTCTGATTATTCCTCATTTCAGTTATTAAATTCTTCATTTCTTACTGGTTGTTTTTTATGATGTGTATGACCTTCTTATGCTTCGTATCTCTTTGTTGAAGTTTTCACTGAGTTCCTTGAGCATCCTTATAGCCAGTGTTTGGAACTCTTTATTTGTTAGATTGTTTGCCTTCATTTTGTTTAGTTATTTTTTCTGGAGTTATTTTTCTATTCTTTCATTTGGGACATGTTTCTTTGTCTCCTCATTTTGGCTGCTTCTCTGTGTTTGTTTCCATGTATTAGGTAGATCTGCTATGTCTCCCAGTCTTATGTAGTAGGTGGCCTGGGGAGCCCAGTGGCACAGTCTCCCTAATAACACTAACCAGGTGCTTCAGGAGCTGTGTGTGCCCTCTGGTAGTTGAGCCTTCATTGCTATTGGCATGTTAGTGTGTGTGATTGACCCTCAGGCTGACTGGCTGTGAATATTGGCTGTGACCACAGTGTACAGTTGCTGTGTGGGGCCTGGCTCCATGGAGCAGAATTCACCCTAATGGGCTCTGATGCCTACTGAGACCATCTTTTGGGTGTGCCACTTGCTGAGCTAATTGGGTGGTGCTCTATTGTGGTCTGAAGCCAGCCACCCAATGTGTTAGTTCTGGGGCCTCTAGGAGGGACTCCAGTGTAAGCAAAGGTCAGCTACTTCCTATGGCTTTTAATTCATCATCATGTCTTTTGGTTGTTGTTATTGTTGTTTACCTTCTTAAGATCTCTTGAATCCATTTACTTGGCTCCAAGATAACAAGGATCCAACCTCCCGCCCTGAACTATTGCTATAGTATTCTCCCAATACCTACCATCAATCCCTTCCAGACATTTCATACTGCTCCTACTGCAGGCAGGACTATTTTTTAAAATGCATATCTGGTCCTGTTACACATACACAATCCTTAAATAGCTTCACATTGATTTTAGGATAAAACATGGTCTGACCTCTGCCCACTACTGAAATCTTGACCTTCACAACTCTTTACTTTCTTCTAGTTCTTTGAAACTGTTTTTGTTCTTGTTGTTTGGTTAATGTCATTTCCATTAATAGAAGTTCATCTCCATGAGCACAGGCAGGGTCTGTGTCTATTTTGCTCACCACTGCATCTCCAACATTCAGATGAATGCCAATGTCTATTTAGCAAAATCTTCCTCCTTGTTTCCTGCCAAAAAAGAGAGCATATCTCAAAACTATGTAGGCCTAGGGGATCAATGGTAAATGTTTGAGTGCTGGTCTTTGATCGTTCACTTTTCCACCACACACTTGAAGGACAGGCCTGGTGGCTGTGTAATGCTCTGCCTTTGAAAACTTGCCAAGCCTTATTCTAGAATGGCATGCTCAGTCTTTTTTTTTAAAATTTATTTTTGAAAGTATTACAGATGTCCTCCTTCTCTCCCCCTCTCCCTCCCATTAATCTCCTCTACCTCCTTTCCCCAACCCCAGGCCATCACCACACTATTGTCTGTGTCCATGGGTTATGCATGTATGCATATAAATTCTTTGGTTAATCTCTCTACCCCCACCCAGCCTTCCCTCTGAGATTTGAGAGTCTGTTCCATGCTTCTATGTCTCTGGATATATTTTGTTCATCAGTTTGTTTTGTTCATTGTATTCTCCATATGAATGAGATCATGTGATACTTGTCTTTCTCTGACTGGGCTTGTTTCACTTAGCATAATACTTTCCAGATGGCATTCTCAGTCTTGATTCAGCATATGAACCCAAGAAAAATGAGCCAATTGAAGAATTTGGAAAGATACGTGATGCCTTATGTTTGAATAAAATTTTCTGAGAAAATAGATTTATTTTTCATTTTAGATTTTATTTTCATAACATCAAGATATTCTCCCAGCATTCATTTTTTCTTTCATGTAATACTTAAGATAGAAGATAAAAGCAATAGCACAAACTATTATTAAATTAAATATTACGTTTTAAAATACTTTGAGACATTGCAATGAAGGAACATCTTAATTGCCTCATCCAATTATAGTTTTTATTCTATACTTTATGCCTTATTGTTCCCACTTGAAAATAGCCCTCTGTCACTTTAATATTGGCTTGCTCACATTTAAAAATTACCCTATGTAATCTAATCTCTGGAAGTTTAGCTTTTGTAGTTGTTAATAATAATATGATTAATTTCTAAAGACCCTCATTAGCAATACCATTCATTTCAAGTCCTCATTAACCTGTCAGATAAGAGCTTTTGGATTCTCCACTACTAGAATCAAGGTAGGTTCCAATAAGCTTTAATTGCTTGGAATGAGATGTTGCATATTTTCTTTCAAGAGTGTTTGTATGTTTAAGGATTAATAGCACATGGCTCAAATTTCATCTCAGATATATATTTTCTGGAATCTGTTGGGCTGTGGCACTACTTAAAGAAAAGATGAAAGTAAGACTCTAATATATGGGGGAAAAAATCTGATTTCTTCTGCATGCTCTGCCTAGCCCGTTCTGTTGGCGTGAAATCTCTACAAATGCAATGACAGTCTTGATTATGCAGTTGTGGATGTTAGAAATGTGGCACCACCAGTCTCTTGGTGGGTCAGATTTTAAGTCTGCATCTGAGAAAGTGTGAGAGCTTTGTGGAGCACTAGACTATGTGGTGAGGCAGAAATAATGAAAAATAATTTTGATTGCTTTTGTTTTTGAACTCTGAAATGGTACTAACTGTGTACATGTTTAGGACGATTAGCATTTGTGCCTGCTGTGTCTGGTGGAATCTCTTGAGAATGCTCATAATGTAGTCATCTCTCCCAGATATTTCTTTGGCAAGGAGAATTTCCAGAAGATGCATGGCCATTTAGTATCTACAGGGAGGTTGCACCTAGACAGAGTTTTATCACTCAGCAAGATAAATGGAGATATGTGTCATTGCCATATTTGTGTGAGCTGAGCCAGTGCTAGTTTTTAACTGTCATGTTCATATTCATATTTATATGTGGTCCATTGCAGGTCAGGGTCCAGGCAAACCAGAGAACTTGACCTCTGTCCTTGGTGCTTTACACTGAGTGGCCAGATTATTATGATCTCTGAACGTATAATAATCTGGCCACTCAGTATATATCCTATATAATAAAAGGTTAATTTGCAATTGTCCCCTCAACCAGGAGTTTGACCAGCAGGCAGGCCGGCCAACCACCCATGTAACAGTGGCCAAATTAATATACTTTCAGAGATCATAATAATCTGGCCACTCAGTGTATAGAAGGTACCAGGCAGGATGACTTTCTAGAATATAAAAAGGGATGTTTCCTGGGAAGAAGTGTGCTCTTAATTTATTTTTAAAGATAATTCTATTTAAAGATGAATGATACAATATTAAAAATAGGATTATTCTAAATTTAGAAAATATGAATCAATGGAAAGAAGAAAAAATAAAACGTTTCTATAAACCTATTATGCAGAAAGAATCACTTCCACTTTTAGTATCTTTCTAGTCAGTCTCTCTTTCTCTTTGTTTATGTAACAGTGTTCGCGTGCTCAGATGTGCAATACCTGCTGTCATACAGATACATGATGAGCAGGGTCACAAAATGACATAAACTTGCATGGTTATTCATAGAAACTATGTCTTCATTTTCCTCTAACTAATCAGATCTTCCCTTTGAGGCCCTACACAACACCTGCAGGAACAAAATCCATATTTTAGTCTAGTCAGATAAATTTAAATTTGTTCTGATGCAAACATTTAAAAAGTCTTTTTGGATAATTCAGACTTTTCCTATTTGACTCAGGTATGATTCAAGCTTTCAGAGTTCTGTGCCCTTTTTGTCCTCCTTGTCTCTAAGAAGCCTTTTGGAGGAAGTGTGCCTGGATCCTGGGTGGCAAGTCCTATTGCTGCATCAGTGAGTTCTGCGGCGCTCTAAGTCCTAGGTGGCATTTTCAGGCCACATATGGCCATCCCCTCTGGGCCTGTTTGCTCACAATGCATGAAGGTTTCTCTATCCAGCCCTCAGCTCTCGCAGGGAGCTCTTATCCTTGTGCCCTGTCGTCACTGATGCTGGCCACTTGCACTTCAGGCATGGACCTGGGGGAGCCAGGAGCTTGTCTTATGGAGGGTTGTACCTCCGTGCCCATGGAGGATGGGTGCAGGAAACTCAGCCTTGTGAGAACAGCATGGTCACTGCAGCCTGAGATTTAGAATTGCTTAAGTATTGCCCAGAGTGAGAAATAAGAAGGTCTAACAATTGAACACAGTTAGACCGTCTTTTCCTGGGAAGGCTTCATTCTGCGTTGTAAATTCCACATTACCTCTCATCTGGGTCAAGATGTGTTCTTAAAGAACGTTGCCAGGGCAACAATGCCTATGGCTTTTCAAGGTATTTCAGGAGTGGCTGAAGAGCTCTCTCCACCTGCTGATGAAGCTACTTGGGGATAAGAGAGAGGCCTTATGTCAATTTGTTTCTTATTAAGATCACATTAATAAGCATTACTCATGTAAATCTCACAGGCAAACAGTAATTCTCGGGCTTGTGCTTCTGAGTTTTCTAACAGAATTCTCCATCTCTGGGCCCATTCATTAGCACAGCTCAACTCTCAGAAGACAAACAGATTAATTCACTTCACTCGCTCCATGTCCTCTGAAACAGCCCAGTTTGGTTTAAGTGGCTGTTGAAGACAGTTTGGAGAAGTGTGCATCCTCCAGGAATTAAGTGGGGGAGAGACTATGGCACATCTGGCTGTAAATGGACTTATATTTGGGATCATAAAAGGGAGCATTGTTTAACAGGCACCAAGGAGACCCTGGGGTTGACATCAGGAAGCTGTCCCCAGATCAGGATGAAGGACTGGGTGGTGAGGAAGCTGGAAACTGCTCTGTGCTTTGTACCCACCCTGGGAGGGAACCAACCACGAGTGCAGTTTTTACTGAGTCCAACTGACCGTGGAGCAGTTTGGAATAGTGGACCGTGGCACAGGCTGAATAGGATGGGGGTATATAGTTGAAAGGCTCTACCAGTCTCTCTTTGTATGAAGCATATTTGTTCTGGCTTTTTTTTTTTTTTTTTTTTAAATATATTTTATTGATTTTTTGCAGAGAGGAAGGGAAAGGGATGGAGAATTAGAAATATCAATGAGCGAGAGATATCAATCAGCTGCTCCTGCACACCCCCTACTGGGGATGTGCCCACAACCAAGGTACATGCCCTTGACCGGAATCGAACCTGGGACCTTTCAGTCTGCAGGCCGATGCTCTATCCACTGAGCCAAACCAGTTTCGGCTGTTCTGGCTTTTATGATGTTTGTATTTGAGGGGTAAAGGAAGAATTCAGTCTTTCGTGTTTTTCATTTTGTGAGTAAAATCACTTTGGTACTATCCCCTCAAGGAAACAAATCTCCATTAATACGCTTGCAAAATATAACCTATAGTCACGACCCAGGCTGAACTTGAGAGTTAGACATGCCAGACAGGAGAGGGATGCTTGTGGCTTTTTAGCTTTGATTTTAATCGGATTGTCTTGATTAAACAGCACAAGCAATGAGATGCTTGATTAAATGACTTTAGTTCATTGATGTCTTTAAATAGCTGAATAGGTAATTTGCAACTTTACCAACTCAGTTACCTATGGGTTACCATGGTAATAAAGCATAAGCTGAAATGGCACTTGACGTTTATTTTAATTTACAATCAGTGAAACACAATAGCACTTTTCTATCCATGTATTTCAATTTAAGGTAACTGAGGATTAAATAAATGTACTCACATCTTCAGAGTAGTTATAAATTATGGTATATTAAAGAAAAAGGTTAAGAGCAATTCGTCCATCATCCAAATTAAGTCTTACATTGATGTGGATGGTAGGCTTAAATGGATTCTCTTGAAACAAGTATCTATGTGGCCTTCTAACCTGTGAATGGGTGGTATTTGGTTCTGAGACAGGTTACATCCATATCCATATGGAAAATGTGTTGTAATGAGACTTTGCTGCCCTACTTGCTGGAGCTTAGCATTTCAACACATGATTGAGGTAGCCTTATATTTGGCAATTTATGGCTATGAAAAATAGGCCTTGGTTGAACTTCAATGGTTTAGTTAATATTCTAGAAATACTTACTCAGGCATAATGGAAATATAGGGAACTTCAGGCATTTTTTAAATCCCATAGTAGATTTGTGACAAATAGGTGAAATAATGTGATAACATAAAATGATTTTTTTGGTTACTATGGCTACGAATAATATATTAGTACAACGAAGGTTGGCATTAAAAAGGGACCTAGAACTTTGTACTCATTTTGGAAATAATTTCACAAAGAATTCACCATCTTCCGAGGAATGGAGCTGCCACAAACTTTGCTATATCTAGTGAAGAGGGCCCTGGATCCTGTCCCCTTTTCTGGTTCTACACCTGACCACATCTGACTCTAAGGATGCCCATATTGCTTCTCTTTCTCTCAACTCCCATTCACATCGGATAAAAATGTAGCTCTTTTTTTTTTTTTTTTTTTTTTTTTTTTTTTTTTTTTTTAACTCTTCCTGTTGGAGGATTACTATCATGGGAGTGCATTTTGGAGTACTTTTGCTTTTGGCCAGGAAGGGAAACTAATGTCCCATCAAAAGTAGTTGTATATTTCCACGATGTTCTGCAATGGTACATGCTTTCCCTTGAATCTGGGGATAAAGATGTTTAAGGGGTCTTGAAGTCTAGCGAATACAGTTTTGTCAGACAGCATGTGTGGAAATGCTCTTAAAAATAGATCCTGTGTTAATCCCTGTAAACTGTGAATAGTGATAAAAAAAAAACAAAAACCCAAAACATAGGACCCAACTCACTTTCCTTAAATGAAGCATTCATCTTATAATTCAACCAAAGGAAAATTGAACTCAGCATACCCCAGCTACCTTTTAGTTATTTATTAAGAAGTTAATTCAAATTTTGCCACCAAGTCATCACATTGATTATTTTTCCATCGACTGTATTTATCTAACCACTTATGATAAATATTCAAGCCAAAAACATTGGCAGCTATAGGGAGAGAATAATATTAAAAGGTAGAAAATAAATGTATCCATCAGCTAATGGAAATAAAACCAATAAGCACTGAAAACAGTCAAGAAAACATTAATTCAGACAGCGCCCTTTCAGTTTGCCTTAGGAATCACGAGTAGCAATTTGAAACCCTGTTTTTCTCTTGGGAAGAAGTGCTGCCTGGAATGTGATATAAACTATACTGATCAAATAAAGAGGAAAGCCTCAGGCTAAAACAGAAAAAAAGAAGTTACAACAAAGAAAAACAGCTCGTTGTATGAAATGACACATTTATACACCAGCAAAGTAAAATTAGAAATCTCCCCCCACATAAATGTTCTATCAGCTGCAGAAGACAAATAGCTACATCACAGAGACCAGACTTGAGAAACAGGATAACATAAAGTAGATTATTTCAAACAGTTTCCAGAGCATACCTCCCACATATATTTAGGTTTTGATCATGATATACTGATATTTATTTAACTTTGTTAAGTGATGGATAGAGTTACTCAAAATAAGTTGAATGTTTTAGAAAGATGTAATGACAAAAATATTAAAAACTACCTCTTGGAGCAAAACATTTGGTAGCTATAGGTTATTAAATTCAAATAGGCATTTGACATTCTCTTTCTTCTTTGGAAAATTAAAGTTCTCAATTCAGGCAAAATGGTACCCTTTGGCTTTTGAGAGCATCACTGAGCTTAGAAAGTATAACCAATGACAAAATAAAATATTGCAGGGACATGCTTTGGATGTGATGAATTTGTTATTGCAGAAGTTTCCATTAGAAATTCAATGTCATCTATTAGGAAGGTCTCTTTGTCTCTATTTATGTAGCAGATGGATTTTGAAAGGCAACAGAGAAGTAAAATTTAAAAATTAAATCAGCATACTTGTCATTTGTGGTTCATCATATTGTAAAAGCAAGAGTCCATTTATAATGTCAATGATTAGCACTAAAATATCTAATTGATTAGATTTTCTAAATCAGATTTTATTTAAGCAAAGCATAAAAATATTGTTGAAAACAATTTAAATGTCTGTAAAAATACTAGAATGACCATGAGAAAAATTATAGGAAATCATGAAGGATTCACATCCTAGTCAATAAAATCTAAATAAGATTTCATGGGTTATTAATCTTCACAACAACTGGCAACCTCTTTACTTTTCTCTCTTCCTCAAGCTAAACTCTCTAGATTCCCAATTCGTATTTTGACTTACCTATGGAATTTTTTAATAGTTATCATTCCTTCCTTCTTGAAATACTCTTAAGACACTACCTTCTCCTGGAATTTCTCAGGTCTCATTGACACCTCCTTTTCCATCTCCTGTTGTGGTTGCATTCTGTCTGGAATGTCCTAAGTCTTCATCTTTGCATCAGTTACCCTCCATTTGGCCTTTTGTGCTGATGCTCTCCTTGACTCATTGAACCTCATAACTCTGAATACCATGTATACATGAATTACATTGACTTCACCTCTGAGCTCGAGACTGATACATGCAACCACATACTCAGCATCTCCATTTGGATGTCTAATGAACATCTCAATCTTAATATATACACAACTAAATGCCTGCTTTCCTCCATGTCTGTTCCTTCTAATATATTTTTATTTCAGTAAATAAAAACTCCATTCATTTGCTCAAGCTCTAAACCCCGAGTCATCCTAAAATTATTTCTTGGTCTCACACCACATCTAGTCTGCTAGCAAAGTCCCAATTCAGCTTTCATCAGCCTGATCTAAACCACTAACTTTCCTGTATTATTCAAAGGTCTCCTAATCCACTTCCCTGTTTCCTGTTTTACCTGCCTACAAATTATTCCCCTTAAAGCAACCACAGGATTCTTTTAGAAGAAAGATTAGGTCAGTGCTCCACCCCAAATTCTCCAGTTACTTCCTGTCTCACTCTAAGTAAAAGACAAAGGCCCTTACATTGGACTTCAAGACGCTGCAGGAGCTGATCACACAACCTCTCTGACTTCATCCCTTACTACTTTTGCCCTCCCTTTTCAACTCTCTCTAGCCACAGCCTCCTTTTTGTTCTTCAGACATACCAGGTTCACTCCCACTTCAGAGCCTTTGTACCCTTGACCTTGACCATGCTTCCCCTAGATACCCACACAGCAATTTTCCATCTTTACTCAAATGTCATCTTCTCCAAGCACCCAATTTAAATAGCAACTCTCACTCCTACATTCCCCATCATTTCCTTGTCATTCCACATGACATTTATCATAATCTCATAGGCAATATGTTTTACTTTCTTATTATGAGCAATGCCTGTCTTCTCCCACTTTCATGTATATGCCTTGAAGGAAGAAATTAGTGTCTTTTTTTTTTTCTTTTTCACTGCTGTATCCTCAGCACCCAGAGAAGTGCTTGACCTTTAGAGAGGTTTAATTAATATTCGTTGAATGAATGACTAAGTATCCAAATGGCACTGGGGCCATCTTGAATATTTAAAAAACTAACCTAGATGTTTGTTCGCTAGTAAGGTCTGAGCTTTGTGACTAGCTGAATGAATAATCTAATATTGGGACCAAGGTTTATTTAGTGGAGCACACCATAAATGTAGATGAAATAGAGGCTATTCAAGGAAAATAAATACAAAGTCAGGATCTGGCCAAGGTAGTTGATTGCTCATCTAGGAGCATTTCCCCTTCTTTCTTGGTGAAAGACCTCTGATTTTATGATTGCTGAATGGATCATGTTAATTTAAGGGAGC
Source organism: Pipistrellus hanaki (assembly GCF_964339955.1). Lineage (NCBI taxonomy): Eukaryota > Metazoa > Chordata > Mammalia > Chiroptera > Vespertilionidae > Pipistrellus > Pipistrellus hanaki. Next base: position 66,548,963 of record NC_140506.1, on the reverse strand, counting down.
CATGAAAATCTCATTTCTCTTTGTCCAGTGACTAAACTAAGGCAGTTCTAGCCAATGATGTAAGGAAGGCTTCTGGGAAAAATTTCTCCCCTCATAAAGTAGTAGGTACAGAGAAAAGTTCTTCAGTTGCCCTCCTCCTTGCTTCTTGTTTGGATATTGTTTATTGAGGACGTGATGCTTGGAGCTGTAACAGCCCATGTATAACCACAGGGGAAGTATAAACTTCTGGGGAGGCCTGAGCAGAAACACAGGAAGGGTTGACATCCTTGCTGACACTATTCACCCTTGCCATCCTCAAAGCAACCTGCCTGCAGGCTTCCTGATAAGTGAGATGATAAATGCTTGCATTGGTTAAGCCACTCTTTACTGGATATTATTTTACTTACAGCTACAGTTATTCTAACTCACACAGAACACTTGAAAAAGTGAAGTTATGGCCATGATTCAAATAAAGCTCAATTGTAACAATTTACTCAAGGAGAGTGGCCAGGGCACATACCTTGGTTGCGGGTTTGATTACCAGTTGAGGTGCACAGGGAAGCAAGTGATTGATGTTTCTCTCTCACATAAATTTCTTTCTCTAAAAACCAATAAAAACACATAGTTGGGTGGGGACTTAAAAAAACCCCTCAAGTATGGAGTTTCCTCAAAAAATTAAAAATGGAATTCCCATTTGACCCAGTGATCCCACTTCTAAGAATATATCCCAAAAAACTAGAAGCACCAATCAGAAAGGATATATGCACCCCTGTGTCCATAGCAGAACAGTTCACCATAGCTAAGATTTGGGAACAGCCTAAGAGCCCAGTTAAAAAACTGTGGTACATCTACACAATGGAATACTGCACTGCAGTAAAAATGAAGGAATTCTTACCATTTGCTACAGCATGGATGAAACTGGAGAGCATTATGCTAAATGAAATAAGCTAGTCAGAGAAAGATATATATCACATGATCTCACTCATTTATGGAATATAATGAACAACATAAACTGATGACCAAAAACAGATCCAGAGACAGAGAAGCATTGATGAGACCATCAAACCTCAGAGGGAAGGTAGGGGATGGTGAGGGTAAGGGGGAGAGACCAACCAAAGGACTTGTATGCATGCGTATAAGCCTGATCAATGGATACAGACAACGGGAGTTTGAGGGCATGAGTGGGGAGTTGGGAGGGATAATGGGGAAATAAAGACACATATGTAATACCTTAATCAATCAATCAATTTTTAAAAACCTCAAAGTTTAAAGAGTGATTATTCCACCCTCCAGGTTCTTCACTGGTTTTAAATCTCTATATAGAATATAAAATATTACAAAGCAGCATATAAAATAGGGTTTCACTCTCCTCCACATCTACGTTACATTTCCCCATCCCCACCTACCCCTTCCCTCGCACCCATCCATAATGCCAAAGAGTATACTCCTCTGGCCTCAGTGTTGCCTGGACAGGGGTTGGCCTCATAGCCCGTCTGCTCTCAGGACTGACTGTGACACATAATGAGCTTTTCCCATCTTCATAGGAATGGTCTGTATGCCACAGAGTCATAATAGTGGCTACCTTATGCTTGGTAGAATTTCTATTTCTCACTATTCTCCTTCTTTAAGTCAGCTCCAAGTCCTCTGGCTTCAATAAAATGACTCTCTTTTAACATTTTCTTTATAGTGTTGCACCATTGTTCATGCTCAATTAAGGATGATGACGAATAATGCAACTAACAGTAATTAGTATCCTGAAAGAAAATGCTGGCTAAAAAGAACAGTAGGGAACTTCCCAGGAGAGTTTTATTCCTATTTTGACTAGCCACATGAAAAGTGTAGCGGAAGCATCACTCACCTGGGAACAGAGGCGAGGCTGGACAAATAGCAAGAACAGACGACAGTGGGGAATTCTGCAATAGTGAGTTAATGAGCTGAAAGGCCCAATAGTTTTTTTTTATTCTATTTAATTTCCAAGGTTTAATTTTCACCATTACCAAATGGTGATTATTACATCCCCCTGTGAACACAGCATTGACCCAAATACTACCACCTAGAAGCATTTTATGCCAGCATGCATTTTGAATTTCCTTTGGTTACATTCATAGGGAAATAGTATCCAGTACAATGTTCTTAATAAAGAATGATTCTGCTTCTTTGCCTTTTGCTCTTGCTGTTTTCTGTGAATGGAAGGCCTTCTCCTCTTTTGCCAAGTTTGCTCTTCAAATGCTTCCCACTTAATCCCCTGTCTTCCTGGCAGCTTTCATGGATCCTTCATCTTCCTCTTGGTTCCCAAAGTACCTTTTTTGCTTTCACACCTAAGTCAACATTTTTAAAAAAGGGTTGTATGGTCCAGCCATCATGACTCAGTGGTTGAGCTTCTACCTATGAACCAGGAGATCATGGTTCAATTCCCGGTCAGGGCACATGCCTGGGTTTTGGGCTTAATCCCCAATGGGTGGTGTGCAGGAGGCAACCTATCAGTGATTCTCTCTCATCATTGACGTTTCTATCTCTCTCTCTCCCTCTTTCTCTCTGAAATCAATAAAAATATATTAAGGGGAAAAATAATTGTATAACTTACATACAATAAAATTCATGTATCTAGGGTGTACAGTTTGATGCATTTTATATATAACTGGCACTCAAATCATGATCTAGAATATTCATAGCAGCTGCCCTCATGCACCCACACAAGCCAATGGGGCTTCTCCCAGGGTAAGCATTATTCTAATCTCTAATACCCTAGACTAGCTTTGTTGGGTTGTGATCTTTATATGAATCAATGATCCCTTTCTGAGGGTGATTTTTTCTCTCAGAGGACTTTTAGCAATATTCTGAAACATTTTTGGTGTCATAAAGATGCGGGATGTGGGGTGCTATTGGCATCTGGTAGGTGGAGATGAGAAATGCTACTAAACATCCTACAAAGAACAGGACAACACCCCACACCAAATGCCTCAAATGCCAATAGTGCCACAGTTGAGAAACCCTGAATGTTAAAAAGAAATAATTATAAAGGATATATTCTCTGCCTGACTTCTTTTACTCTATGTTGTGTCTATGAGGCTCATTCATATTGCTGTATATATATCAGTAGTTAGTTCTTATTTGTTGTGTAGTATTCTGCTGGGTAGATATATTTATTTACTCATTCTATTGTGGATGGATATTCCCAAAGGCATTTTTTAAAATTAACATACTTGGAATAGATATTTCACTGGTAGATATTTTTATCAAGCTAGCTTGAGGAAATCAATAAGAAAAAGGGATTTAGAAGTCAGGTTTGGATGCCAGACTACCTAGATTCAACTCTTGGCTTCATGTCATCTTAGTCATAGGACCTTGGCAGAAAGTTACTTAACCTCTCAATAACTGGTCCCCAGTCAGTAAAATGAGATAATGAAGTAATTGTACTATTTATAGGGCTGTTGAAAAGATTAAATAAGTCAATATGTTTAAAGTGCTTATAATAGTGCTGAACCCTTGTAAGTGCTAAAAAAAAATGTTGGGCTGTGTGTCCAATCTAGTTCATTGAACTTAGTCACTGGTCAAAAATTGCTTTGGGTAATAAGAGTAGAGAGCAGGAGGCAGGAATAAAGAATTAATTGTTTGGATCTTTGTTAAGTCTGCAAAAGACACTAGTGTTTAGCAAAGGGTCTCTAATGAAATATGCCTATTTTGAATTGGGGCTAGTATTTCTGATAATCAAAAAATCATACATCTTATATTTTAAGAGTACATGCATCTTAAAATAACAAGTTTCAGGGACTTTAAAAACTCTCAAAGAGATGGGAAATTCAGTGTCAGGATTTTGCCTTTATTCCTAATTAATCTAGAACTTGAATTATAGTTTTTAAGAAACCTTTCTTCAGGTTGAACAGAGAGAATCCTAAACCAATATTCTAATCCTTCTTGGTCATGAGAAATAGTATCATATGGGAGAAAAATGGTTAAAACTGTTTTAGATACAAATTTACAAGGTTCTGGAAAGAAAGTACATGAAAAGAAACCTAAGTAATTTGCGTGGGCAAATGAGGGAATCATTGAATGTTTTTGCTATATTTGATTGAAGATTATTTTAAAAATAACTTTCTGAAGCAAATATAAAATTTTAGTCCTCCTTTATATGTTACCTACATTCAGACACAAGTTAGAATATAGGTAACGTGTTCTATCAATACATAACATACCTTTCTGGCACATGTATAGATAGTAATTCTGTTAATGAAATTTGTGCAGATGGTCAAACCTGGTTCTAGGAAATAATTGAAGTGCAGATCATTTGTACATAACAAATCTTGCTTGACTATAATCCTTGCCATTATAATCCTTGTTGTATAAATGGATATGCTAGTGGTCACCAACCCTCATTAATCATGCGTGGTATCTATGTGACTGGATCAATGTCATAGATCAGTTGATTAGTGAATATCATCAGCTGCCTACTAATTCTGGAGGGAACTTCTGGCTTTTGCCTTTCTGTTGTTGTTGTTTTTTTTTTTTTTTTAAGAAATGACCTTCTTTCTTATAGAAAGCTGTGCTATGATTTTGTTAGCCTAATAAGATAAAGGAGGGTATGGACTTTGTTCATTCAGTGATGGATTCATGGGTTATGATAACACCACTATGCAAAGCTAGAATGTTGATATCAAGTGTTTTCCTTGGGTCCTTATCATATTACCAATCTGGAGGAAAAGTGAGCCTTTGCCAATGGGCTGTGTGACAGTGTTTACATGATTAAGACATTTGGAAACTGGTCTGTTGTTGCTGCTGAAGGAGCTAGGCTACTTCACCTGGTTAGTACCTCATGGGCCCCGGGCACTGGTTGCAACCTATGACTGCCAGGTGTGTCCCTGACTGGTTCTTTGACAATGAATAACAATGTATATGATAATGATAATGTACAACAAGGCAAAAAAACTCCTAAGAAAAATGTAGATTCTGTTAAAACCAGGTGGTACTATGAATAAAACATAATTCTTATTTAGTACATGGGAAAAAATTATGATAGAAACTATTTTGCATAATTACTTCAAGTGAATGCCCCCCCCCACCTCCAAGAAATATTCTCAAGTGTCATTGGATCAATGTTATAGGCAAATTTGGCAAAACATGTGGGAGTCACTTGCTGTGGGTTAGAGCAGAGCAGAAAGTTATTACCTCCTGCCACAAAGATTTGAAATACATTTTCCCCTAAGACATGACGAGACTGTTAAAGAGAGAAGTGCCAGTAACTTCCCAGCACAACCAAAGCCGTGACCTCATTGCAGCTGAGGGTTGATTAGGAGAACTGCCAAACAAATGTGACTAGGTTTTATTTCACAGAATAAAGAACACAGCAACAATGAAGATGCAGAAGCGAAATGAGGTCACTGTGATTTCTCATAAAAAAAAAAAAAAGTATGGTTTCAAGTAGACAACATAGTTAAATTTTTTAGTGTAAAATACACATTGTAATTTACCCAGGAAGATTGCTTTGCCATTCTGGTTGTTTTTTTACACATTCCTATGAGCCTAACTTTCCTAGGGGCTGGGATATGGAACTTCCACAAGTTCCTTTGAGCCTAACTTTCCTGGGAATCATTGATAGGCGGCCTCCTGCACACACACCCCCACAACCCTCTGGGGATCGAGCTGTCAACCTGGGCATGTGCCCTGCCTGGGAATCAAACATGACCTCCTGGTTCAGTGTTGAGTGTAGGTTGACACTCAACACTAAGCAATCATTCCTTCTAGCTCTTACTTATCTGCAACTTACCACTATGGCAACAGTTTTAACAGAGGAAATGGTAATGGCATCTAAGAGCTAAAAGCAATATAAAATATAGCACTCTTGCCCCTTTTCCTTCACAAGAGATTGAAAAGACCCTCAAACAAGTTCCTTTGAGACTAACATTCCTAGGGATAGCTGTAAGTGAAAAGAGCTCTAGCCAGAGGACGTTATGTAACTCATCTCATTTCTTGGGTAGCTGTTGCCCCATTCATTAAATGTGAGCCATAATCATGCAGGCCCAGGAATGAAGAAGGAAAGGCTCCAAGTCTGGGTGAACACAAACTTGTGTCAAAATCCTGGCTCAACACTACTCATGCCATCATGCTGGCTGAGTCACTTATGCTCATATAAGAGAATATTATTAAGCAACAAAACGGAATGGGCTCCTGCCCTGCTGGTGTGACTCAGCAGTTGAACATTGACCCAGGAAATGAGAGGCCATTGTTCGATTCCTTGTTCGGGCACATGTCCGGTTATGAGCTTAATCTCTAATGGTGGGACATGCAGGAGGCAGCCAATCATTGATGTTTCTTTCTCATCGATGTTTCTATCTCTCTATCCCTCTCCCTTTCTCTCCCCAAAAATCAATAAAAAACATATTAAGCTAAAAAAAAAAAAATGGGCTCCTTATAGAGCAACATGGATGAAACTCAGCTGCTAAGTGAAAGAAGCAAAGCACAAAAGAGTAAATACTGAATGATTACATTTATTTGAAATTCTACAAAATTCAAACAAATGTATAGTGACAGAAAACAAGATAGTGGTGGTCTAGGTGTAGAAATGGAGGAGATTGGCTGCCCTAGGATCAAGAAAACATTTTGGAGGTAGGAGCAATTTTCTGGAATTGATTGTGGTGGTGGTAGATATGGGTGTGTGTGTGTGTGTGTGTGTGTGTGTGTGTGTGTGACAAAACTCATCAAACTGTACCCTTAAATGCATGAAGTTTATTACATCTAAATTACACTTCAAAAAAGTGGATTTTTAAAAAATGCTCACCCAAGGATATGTGTGTTTTTATAAATTGAATTTTTAGAGAGAAATGAAGAGTGAGAGAGAAACATTGATGTGAGAGAGGAATATTTATTGATTGCCTCTCATTTGCACCCTGACCGGGTATCGAACCCACAACCTAGGTCTGTGCCCTGACTGGGAATCTAACCTGGAACCTTTTGGTGCATGGGATGATGATCCAACCAAATGAACCAACTGGCTAGGAAATGAAATGAATTTTTGAAAAAGTTATGCTAAATACTTGCTTGGAGTTTTCCTGAACAACTTAATTCCCCCTTCTCAGAGCACTAAAAGTTTGTCCATTGGCTCCTCCTTTGGTATCTGGATGCTCCCAAATGGTTATGATCAACTTGATGCTAAGTTGCCCTTCTCCTATATTTTATTAGTACATGTGTAATGGAAATATATGATTAAATGCCTATATTATGTTGATGGATTGGCCTTAAAGAATGAATTCCATTTTAAAAATGAATCCTCATTTCTAATCTTTCTGACCCTTCAGCATCATATATAGGTTTAAATAGTCTGGGAAGTGGTGTGAATGGACAGAGAGAGGAAAACATTTTAAATCACATGAACTAATCCAACTGCCATTCCATTCTTTGAGTGTCAGCAAGTGCTGGAGATAAAGCATGAAAACTACTACCTAGGGTCTCCTGCAGTGTGAGCATCATGCCATTCTAAGCATGATGTTAGATATGTGCTTTTCATACAGCATAACCCCTAACCACAAACCAATTGCTTATGCAGTACATCATTGAAGAAATACAAAGTTTCCATGCTGGAACATTTATGGGAATTTATTTCTTCATTTTATTAGAAAGAGCTAAAAAAAAATCTTCAAAATGAGAGATTCTGTTTGAACTCTAAGAAGGTACTAGTTCAGTAACCCTCCTCCAAGATGACCCAAAAGATTCTGCCTTCATGCTCTTGAATATTTCCCTCCCACGCTGTAGTAGGGCTGTTCCACATGAGCAACAGAACTGTTAGAAATGATGGTGTGTGGCTTAGGAGACTGGGTGATAACAGACATTGTCACTTTTGCTAGCTTTCTCTTAGATAAGTTGCTCTGAGGGAAGTCAATACTCAACCATCCTATAGAAACATTTTATTTATGTGTCAGTAGACTAAGGGCCACAATCTTAACCGCTCATGTTATATAATACAACCACCCTGCCTATTCTATTTGTTTCATATTCTATTTTATATGAGATTTTAATTTGTTCTCATTTTTCTCTAAATGAGATGCAAAGTGAGGTATAGGCACAGAGCTATTGTCCCACTCTCTGGACCTCTAGCAACACAATAAACTCAATTCCTAAGATAGAAACATAGGTGTGAGAGAGAAACATTGATCAGTTGCTTCCCTTTGAGCCCCAACCATCGATCAAACCCACAACCCAGTCAGACCCCCTGACTGGGAATCAAACCTGTAACCATTTGGGTGTACGGGGTGATGTTCAACCAACTGAGCAACCCAGCTGGGCTTGAGCACATACTTTTAAATATCTCAAGTAGTGAATACTAATGTTCACCATTATATACATGAGAAAAAATAGGGTCAAAGAAATGATGTTCTTGTAAGTGGAGGATTTGAGACTTGAATGCAGATCTGTCTAAATCCAGGGCTATGCTTTTTCCATGACTGCTTCTGCCTCATTCTGAAAAATAAACCACACACACACACACACACACACACACACACACACACACACATACAAAAAGTACTGAACATGCAAGCACCAAGCTATAGGACCAAATAGATTAGAAATCCACTGTGAATAGCATTGGGATTAAGATGTAGTTGTTGAATTGATGGGTTTCTACCTTAGAGTATAAATTTCTATGTTTGACCCTGACAAAACCAGGGACATGAAACCAGCTCTTTCATGCCAAGAGTTTTAGGGTACATTTCCACTTTATTTTAAAATATAAAAAAGCATGGAAATGTGTACATTTTGCTGGTCACTAAATGTAGCTCAGGCTTTTTTTCACCTGTCTGTTTTTTTATTTGTGAAAACTAGATGTCAGTCAGATGAGGGGCATGTAGCCATGGATCTGCTTAATAGTAGAGGTGGGACTGGCATGATGATTTCCAGGTGCCAAGGCTGGTGATTTTTGTAACACACTAATACCTTCCTTTTAAAGTATTTTAGATCTAGCACATAATAATTTTGGGTCAATGTGGGCTTAATGTTCATTTTTTTTTTAAGTCAGAAAGAGCAATGTTAGCAAAAGACTTCACATAACTCTCAATCTATTACAGCTTCTGCTAGGACAGCCCTTGATTTTTTATTTATTTTTAACCTGTAAAATAATTCTCTCTGAATCTATAAGTATTAGATGCTGGGGTAATATTCAGGGAAGTAAAGAATAGTTTAGATTCCTTTTCCAGATATAAACTTCAATATCATTTTCCCCCAAGTTATGTTTGTCATCTCTTTTGAGTTTAATATTATTGACACTCAATGTTCAGACACAAACTCAAAAGTTATCCTAAGGATGACTGATCCAGATTTTTTTTTTTGTACAAAACAAGGCCTATGCAAAGGAAAATAATTCATCATGAAATTCCAGCTATGATATACTGTATGTACTTCAGATAGAATGTATATGAACAGAGAATTTTTCAAAGCAGAGCAAAGTAAAGGAATTTGGCAAAATTTATCATGAGGCTAATTATACCCTGACTAGTTCTGCAGAAACACCAGACTAAAGAAAGTAATATGAATACCAATGACCTAAATAGGCCCTTTAGAGTCAGGAAAAATAAAAAACTAAGTAGTAACTACTTATTAATGGTTTATACTTTTATCATGTGTTATTTTTTCCAAGTTACAAAACTTACTTTAATTCAGCTTTACTCCTTCACTATTTATGCATTTGTGGAATCAATCAATCCAGTTTAACCCAGTAAAACACACTTCTGACTCTCATTTACCATAGGCACAAAGGTCTTTCTCACACATACAAGAAATATTGAGCCTATAAAAACATAGCTTACAATTATGACTTACTTTGGAAAGATCTCAGTGACATTGGTAATGGGATGTGAAATAAACTTTGTATAAAGAACAAGTTCAAAGATGCATCAGAAGCTGTTCCCCCTAGACATTGGTGTGTTTAAAGTCAGATAATTAATTAACTAATAGAGTTGTTTGTTTATAAACAACCTGATGCATGCATGCTCTGCTACCTGTCACCTACCTGCAGTGGTACTGAGATTATTTCATATTTGGCAGCTACCTCCTTCTTCCTGCCCAATTCTGTGCATTTCTCCTGAGATACTCAGACAGATGGTAAAGGAAGTTTCCCCAGAATATTTCACAGCTCTGAGTAGTTGTAAGAAATCTGGCTAGCCCTCCCTCTGTGACCTGTGTATCTTTGGTGTTGGGCTCCTGGGTATTATAGGATGCAAGTTCTATGAAGATAGAGAGGATGGACCCAAGGCAAATGTCAGGGTCCTGATGTCCTCCATACAGCACTTTTGTGTGATGGAAAAGACTGAGTAGGATAATGATCTGCAACTCGTAAGTAGCTATTTTAATTTTTATTGGCAAGAAAGGCAATAATCAAATGACTCCTATGGGAATGAATTATAATGATGTTAGCAATAAGCCTTCAAGTGAATTATACTAATTAATTTCTGTAGGTCAGCATTATCCATCACCTCCGTCATGAAGGATAGGGAAGCCTCAATCCAGAGAAACAACGTTGAATTTTAAAAGCTTTTTTGAGCGGGCATCCAGGGATTGGAATTCGTAGCTTTGAATTCCAAATGAGATGTTGAATTTGGAGAATCAGGACAATGCCCACGGGTTAGTTCTCCTTCTTTCTGTAGAGGTCATGCATTAGGGAGATGAGGAGCAGAGTGCTTGGAGGACCCAGTGGGGATGCTCTTACTGCTGTCTTGGTGGCGATTGCGTTGCAAATAAACTTCAGTCCTGAAGACTCTCTAGTGTACAACTTTGAAGGAATGAAATTCACACACACGATGATGATTCCATAGCCTACAGCCCAGTAGGACCCACTCTAAAAATTAAAATAAGATTAAGTTTTCTATAAGAGGAAACAGCTCTGCCCTAGCAATTGAATTCACTCAGCTCTCTGAATAGGAGCTTTTATGAATATATTTTCTCTAATGCACTGTCTTATATTACTGCAAATGAGTAAAAAAGCATATTGCATAGGGAAAAAAATGAGTTTCTTCCTTTCTTTCTTTCTTTCTTTCTTTCTTTCTTTTTTTTTTTTTTTTTTTTTTTTTTTGTTTTTTTGTTAATCCTCACCCAAGGATATTTTTTTCATTGATTTTTAGAGAGAAAAGGAGGGGGAGGGACATAGAGAAACATTGATCGTGTGCCTTCTGCCTGGATTGAGCCTGCATCATAGGTATGTGTCCTTAACCAGAATATGCCCTTGATGGGAATCAAACCCAGGACTCTTCTGTGGGCCTCTATCCACTGAGCCAAACCGGCTAGGGAGCGAGAGTTTATTTTTAAAGTGGTATGAAGTCAACCATTCAGTCTTGTTAATCTAAGACAACCACAGTAACAGTTTTCTGCTATTTTAGAGGGCGTATATGTTAATAACATTTATTTGAACATGATGGAAAACTGCTAATGCTAGAAGACTTTTATGTCATATTAGTTCAAGAATTCAACTTCTAGTCATGTTGGTTCTATGACAGGTATACTTGTGACCACACAGCATAATGCATTTAAAATGTTGTACTTTCCAAACTGGAGGCGACTGTGTTTAAACTTTATTTTTCACAGCTAGGGCATTTGTGAAACCATTTGCTATGAATAGCCCAAATGTACATGTCAAAATCTTGTTCCTTGCTTCCAGGCATTCTGACTTTTGGAGTATGCTAGCATTTTATAATTTCCTCAGTGACTATCAGCTTTATGTGGAGAATAATGCTTGATGTTACATCTTGCAACCAATCACAAGGTAATGATATATAAATTCATGACTAAGTCAGCTCTCCATTTTGATAATATGACTGGTTTGAACAGTTGGCATGAACTTTTACATATAATATTCAGATGGAAATAGTTATTTCCTCTTTTGTAAAACTTTCATCAACTCTACCTGGGGCATTGATCAATTTTAGCACTTTTCTGTCTCTCTAGAACTGCAGTATTTTTGGACTGCTGTCAAAGCTGGCTCTACTGCAATCCTAAGGGCTATATTCAAGGTCATGTGACTGTTTACTGCTTCAATAAAAAGCAACTTATAAATGCAAAATGCAATTCACTACTTATTCATCTCATGTATTCATGCAATGCTCATTGGCTTACTGTGGTGTTTGCTTGATATGTATTCCACAGCATACCTTTTGTTTCTGCAAAACTGCACATTATATCATTTTTGCATCTGACGCTGACTTTGTTCTAGGAAGTGTTCTAATAACAAAGGGAAAAATAAAATGCTACAATGAGGGAGCTATCCAACCCTTGCAGATTTGCTTAACTCCTTGACTGACGAGGCAGGGAGATTTTAGAGGGCACACTGACCTTGAATGGTGAGCAATCCCACAGTGAGAAAGTGTGATACCATAGTTCATGGCCAGATCTTATAACTGTACTTCCTGATTTGATTTTTTTATTTTCACTTTAAGTTCCTTATTATCCAGCAGAGTATGTGTCATGTTTTACATGAAACCCAAACAACCAAATGGGAAAACCCAATGTATTTATTCTGCTTTCTCTCATGGGGAATTGAGAATGATGATTTTCAAGGTTGTTTCCTTTTCTTTTCTTTGGAAAACTTTACATTCGAAGCTTTAAAGAGTGATGTCTCTAATATTCAACAATTTTAAGATTGTTTTGGGGACAGTCTATTCATTCATTCACATGAAACCCCATACACTGGAAGTTCTCATCCTAACCCAGCTTTCATTATGAGATCTGGGACAAAGCAGACATTGGTTTGAGTCAGGCGTCAGTACTTCTGAGTTCTATGAAATTAACAAATCATATCTTCTCTAATCATTAGTTTCCTCATCTATAAAATGCAGATAAAAACGCCCTCCTTAGAAGCTGTTGTCTGTGTATATATGTAACAGAGACTTAGTACATATTGGTTCTCTTCCCACTTTCCTTTGCCCTCAGAGGAAATAAAGTAATTTTCTTTCATACTTATTCACATTTCTGAAGTTGAGTTATTTGTAATAACATCTGTTGAAATTGTGAAGTAATGATAGTATATTTTCCAAAACGTATGCCAGACCACCCAGAGATTAAATAAAGTGGACACAGGCATATTGAAGTATGTTGGCTCCAATAGGCCAAACACTAGGACTCAAATTTTAATACTCCCACTCACTCACTGGTTTAACCTCTCTAAGCTGTAATTCACTTATCTATAAAATAGAGGTTTTAATAAGAAAAATTCTAGCAACAACACCCACAGACTTAGGAAGGTTCAATGAAGTAATGTGGATATCAAGTGCTTTGAAAGCTTTGTACAGAGTCGGGGCTCACACGTTCTCTCTGCAGTGTATCTAGAAGCTTCCTTTTCAGTCAGGTTCCTCTTTTGGATTAGAGCTTTGAATGTCACAGACTGAGACCCAGTGATTCAATTGCACAATGTAGCTACATTGGCTATGTGGCCATGACCTAGTAGTATTTATTATCAGTTTTTCACTAAGTGTATGCCACTTTATTTTGAATACAACCTTGCTGCTTGAATATATGGTGAATATCATATCATATGTGAATATCTGGGTGGCTCTCTGTAACACACCTGAAAATTATAGTGTTTTATGAGTGAAGGAGGAAGAATTGTTTTTTCTATTAATTTTGAAGTTTAAATACCATTTTATTCTATTTTTAATCCTCACCCAAAGATATGTTTTTATTTTAGGGCAAGAAGGAGAGATGATAGAGATAGAGACAGATATATAGAGAGATATATTGGTTGCTTCCCTTGTGTGCCTTAACCAGGAATAGGACCCACAACCTTTTCGCTGCACAAGAGGATGCTCTAATCAGACCAGGCATGAAATACAATTTTAAATGACACCAATAATTGCTGTAATTTTGTTAGCACCTCCTGAACATTTCAAAGGAAAAACTGGCCTTGCTGACACAGAGCCAGCAAGTAAAAGAGCTTTGATTTGTGAGGCAATGATGGAAGGTAAACCTGGGTGATGTTCTAAGCATGTATTATCTCCAAAGGTAAACATTGCCTTGAGCTGCAAGGAGGACAGCCACACGTGTATCTGCAGAAGGGAAGGAGTGGGGACAGTGCACTGAGATTGGGGGCAAGGAAACGCGCTTGTTCTTTAAACAATGGGCTGACAGAGTGCACATTTTAACCATTTCCAGATGTGAGCAACAAAGTCGCAGGGGGTTTATTTCTTTTACAACAGAAGTCAATTGGGCATGACATTAATGTATTGTTTCAAGAAAAGTCTAACTCCACTAAACCGAGACGCAGTGGGAAATTTAAAGAGAAGCAATTTCTGTTTTCAGTTTTAATGAATACCATTACGCGATAACCAAAAAGAGAGAAGAAAGAAAAAAAAGAAAAAAAAAAAAACTTAGGGAATGCTCAGAAAACATCCTTCCCACTCTTCTAAATTATCATGACAACACAATCTTTAGCTGTGAAGTTAATTTCCTCCGTAATTACATTCTATTTAGAGGTGCGATTGCTTAGAAACACCCTCCTGGCGAGGACGCTCTTTTATTCCAGCAAGAGTGAGGAAGAAGGGGCCCCCAGAACTACACAGCGATATTTATTTCCCTGCTCACCCCTGGGCACTTACCCGTCGGCGTGTCCTCCCATCCCAGGGGCTGCCTCTCCTCCTGAGGGCCTGGGCAGGAGAATTCCTGTTAGACTCTGAGGAGAGATCATCAGCGGCTAAATGTGAGTGGCACTTGCCTTGGATTCTAGGGGCTCCCGGAAGGCACTTAGCTCTCCTCCTGTCCCCAGGGTCCAATGAAGGCAGGGTCGGAGGTCCCTAGCATCGATGTTACAGTTACGTAGGTGAGACGGCTGTGTCCTTGGGAGAGAAATCTTTTCCAGAACGTGATTCATGCTGGGCTGCTTGGGCTTTTTAGTGTGCAGCGGGATCTTTGCAAGCCTGATTGTGCTATGATCTGAATTGAACATTTCCATCACCCAAGTCCTAGTTCACAGCCATTTCTCTCACAGTCACTTGGGGGCAAAAACAAAAGCGGAACCAAAAAAGCCACAGCCCAGACTTGCTGTCTTTGGGTTGGTCATGAGGTCTTCACCCTCAGGACTGAAAACTAGGCCAAGGGACTGTTCGGAGGCAGGCCAATTTCCTAGTCTCTAACTGCCAGGAAAAAAAAATGAGGCCAAAGGATTCTGACAAATGAGTCTAAGACATGAATCCCAAGGTCCTCTCACACATTTCCTGCAAAATCAGAATGATCAGGGCAGTCCCGGGTCCAGCTTACAAGGCTCTAATTCTATTACCGCCTCATCCAGGCCCATTATTTTTGCTCATTAACGAGGTGGCATCATAATGGAGCATGCGGCAGCCAGAGTGATTAGCAAAGCGCCTCCTCCCATTCTTCAAAATGTCATCAGCACGCTGGTCAGGAAACAAACTCATTTTCCGACTGCCACGATTTGCAGGGTTTTGGGCGCCCGATGATAGCTTGTCTGCTTGGTTTAAAAGAGCCCCTGATATAACAGAACCTGACACTGTTTACTCCAGCCTATTATGCCTGCTGCATTCACTGAACGCTTCAGTGGAGAGGAAAAATCGAAAGAAGGCTATTCATTGTAATGCCAGCTGCTTTTTAAAAAAGGAAATCAATTTTGGCTCGGGCTCAGAATGTGCTCCGCGGGTCCGGAGTGACCCGCCACTTTTGATGTCAACAACAAAAGGATCGGCCTGAATTTTCCACAACAATCGCCCGACAGCTCAAAGAACATTGCAAATCCTAGATTAGTTTCATTTTAGTTTATGTTCAAATTGGGAGCCGCTCGTCTTCGACAATATCACAAAATAGAAAGCCTTGGGTGACGGGGGCCCTGGAACGCCCTGCCGCAGGAGGACTGCGGGCTTCGTTGGTTTTGTTATAAATGGCTTGGCAGGTCCGTTTTATGACGGAAATAATTAGTTATGTTTAGTATTTATAGCTGGTATCACGATGCCTTCCTGCACTGCTAATTAATTATTTTATGGCCAGCATGTTTCCAATGCAATTAGGTAGGTATGGCAATGATCATAATATTTTGCATATTCATGACAACATTCTGCCTATTTACAGCAAAACTTGGGTGTCAGAATCGGTTATTTCCCTTTTGTTATGAGGCGGGATAATTACCGGAAACAATAACAATGATCGCTTGCGTGTGAATCACATTTTACAACCGAGCACCTCCATTCATGTCACCCACGCACGTGCCCCTGCGGTGTCTCACAGGGAAATGGGAACTCCATATGGTCACAGGTTTGGGCTGGGCCTTTAGCCGGCCTGAAGGTCACCAACGGAGGCTTTTGCTCTTTTTACACAGAGTTGGAGTCTCATGTGGCCCACAGGGATGGATGCGTTGCTTAAGGAGTAGCAGGAAAGAGAACATTTGGGCTGGATAGGAAAACAGAGGCGGCAGTTGACGCTAGGTTGTTTAGAACAAAGCCACACACTTTTCTGGTTATTATTACTTTTATAATTACTTAATGGTAGGTGTGGAGGTGTCTCTAAGCAAAAGGAAAACTTCCTTCTTTGGGCTTTTCTGCTCTGGGGTGTGTGTGTGTGGGGGGGGGGGAGGCTGGGGGAGGAGGAGAGGCTCAGAAGACAAGACTGAGTTATTGCTTAACCAGACTCCATATCCAGGGGGCACACTGCCTTATGTCAAACCATTGAATGCTTCTTAAATCCTGGGAGTCTAGAAATAGCACTGGCCTGCGAAGCCTGGGAATGTTCTCAATTAGCTTGTGGACAAGATCAATGGCATCGCTCCGCTCCAGACCTGCGCCTCTTTCTCTCTACTCTAAGCCTCCCCGACTAGCCGTAATCCTCCATTTTCCTTTTCCCACATGCGCTCAGCAGAGTGATGAAAATACTAAAAAAATCAAGAAAAATATTGTCCGCTGAGAACTGGGATTTAGCCATGAATTTCCTTTTATGATACATTCCCACAACTGGACTCTGGGGACTTGGAGACCTGGAATGGGGTGGGGAAATGAAAAATGTATATTTTCAGTTTTTACTCTTTAAAGTCTATTATTGGAGGGGGGAGGGTCATGCAAAAAATAAAAACAGTCAATGAATTTAGATTAAAAAACCAAAGTGTGGTATATCCCCTTGTTAAAAACTTCACACAAATGTGGACGCCTTGTCCTCTAAAGGATTACCATGTCTTTCCCTCCAAAGGACAAGAAAGTCTTTCTTTTCCTTCACCAAATTCTCTCCTGCTTTTAGCCCACTTCCATGTATTGGGTCTGTTGCGGACATGAAGCACGAACAGACTTTGAAGTTAATATTGTCATTATTTTCTCATTTCTTGGGATGAAGGGATGAAGGCACAAAGAATCCCTTTAGCCTTCCCCGAGAAACCATTCTTTATCCCTGTAATCATCTTTGTCACTTCTCTGAACTTACTCCAGTTTCACCACATCTGCACTTTACAAGCATGAGTTCTCCGTGTTCTCAACCAGACCCGGACTCCAGTCTCAGAAACATCTGCCAGCACTTGAGGCCAAGTCTAGAATTAATCCTTCTGTTTTAACAGTTCTGGTATTAGCCACAGGCTCCCCCCCCCCCCCCCCCCAAAAAAAAAGCAAAAAAACTTACACCCCAAAACAACAACCCCTAGAGAAGAGATCTTTTTTAAGGTGAGTGGCCAACTTCCTTTGTGACCTTGAAGATGGGCTGCTTTCCAGGTTAAGCCTCGGGATCCCACCCAGGCCAAGGCCCAGAGTCGTGAATGGTGATGCAATGGAGAGTGCTGGCCAGCCCTGAGGCTGGCGGGGAGGCTGGGTCATTTGGAAGTGAACTCCAAGTGTTTAGTTTCATTCTAGGTCAGGCTGGGGGTCCTGAACTCCTCAATTGAATTTAGCCCTACACAAAATATTTATTACTAAAACCCCAACTATTTTAATTTTGGGGCATTCTTTAGCATCTATAAGATAAACTGAAAAGACAGAATGCATAGAGAAGAAATGTCATTAGATATAGGTGTTACCTATAATGATGCAATTGATCATTCCTTGATTATTGATAATCATTGATTTGCATATTCTGCTGCAGTTCACACTTCTATTTCTAACGGAATATGTACAGGTCCCTACTGTGCTTTCCCCCTGCCTCTTCCCCCCTCCTCCCTCCACTCTGACTCCAGAGCAGCCTCTTTGTCTGGGAACCTTGCTTATTCTTCACTGGCATTGAGGAAAATTAAAAAGTGACTAGTACCCTCAGGAGGGTGCAATTATTCGATTTCCTTTTCTTGTAGGATCCCTACCAGCTCACCCTCTTTCTGTAGCTCCAACTGTCCTTGTAGATGTTCCCTTACTGGGAGAAGCACAAAATACAAAAACATTGTCATCCTGATGCGTTATTCATGTTTCGTTTTGCTTTTGTCATTAAAGAACAGCATAAAAAGATGAATACCGGCGATGTGCTTTTAGTAGTGGAGAGCCTAATCAATTCCACATTGTAATTGCCCCTGTCATCTGTTTACACACCTTTCATCGGTTTACAATTGAGCTCTTAAAAGGCCCGTGTGCCCCAGCCCCGCAGGTTGGGCAACATCTGTCTTCTCGCTCTCTGAACACAGCATAAAGGTTATGTAGAAAGAGAAACATCAATACTGTTTTACAAACTGATCTTTTACATTCATTTCATTATAATTGTGCAATATTAGTGCTGGGCATCACTTTCAGCTAAAACAGAGAGCTTTCTTGCGCTTGCTTTGTATTAAACAGATGACAGATTTAGATAATCTGAAAGATTTTAATCTATTATTAGTTTACATCAGGCTGATGTAGGCTTGAAAAATTTGCAGGCCAGATATTGCTATCAAAGCTGCATCATTTTACATCTCTCCAGCTAAGCTTAATGTTTTAAAGGCTTCTTTATTTCCAATTATAATTTTCACACCTCTTCTATTTCTTGAAACTTCACAGGCCCCAGGAATGTATTTCCATGAAGATTGACTTGTAGCAGCCTTCTATAGGGATTAGAGCTGACATCTGTGTAACAGTGCCTGAGAGAAAAAAATATCAATATAGTTTCTGCTATACGATGATCGACATTAGGATGTCATTAACAAACCAATTTCTGAAATAGGAACTGACGCCATATTGGGCATTCTGATCTTGGGCTTGACCCAGCAATATGATCTCCAGACTATAAACAACCAAATGCAAGAGGAAACCCTTCCCCCCCACCCCCACCTCTTTAAACTCTTAGGCAAGTGATATGAAGGAAATTAAAGCAATATGAAGGCAGTGTGTAACTTTTCTGTATTTTTTCGTTTGTTTGTTTGTTTTTGCTTTAGCTCTTGTTTCCCCTCCCCTGAAAAAAATATATTTTTTCTTTTTCTTGGGAAAGATAGAGAAAAGATAACTCCCTATATAATCTTATATTTGTTTATCGGAAGTGAATAAAATGCATGTAAATGTAGCAAATTCCAGTGGAACAAAGAAGCAGGGTCTCCTTTGTCTGGGGGTCCTGCCGGTTATTCCAGGCCTCAGCATTGCCCTCTGGCTCCCTGCCCAACACCGCATGCTCCGTCCATGTGACAAGGATAGCGCCAAATGGTTTAACCTGCAGTTCTTCAGCTGAAGCTCCCTGAACCCTTCAAAAAATTGTAAGCTCCCAAATATCAGATTGCTTTAATGAGTGCAATTGCTTTTAACTTGTCCTTTAAACATTTAATTCTGCCACTTTCCAGTCAACAGACATGCACTGAGCACCTACTACTGGCTCTGGTTCCTAACAAGGAACACACTGATGCCAGTACCACCCCAGTTCTTCAAGTTGCATGCAATCTAGGAGTGTGAGCTGCATAATTAAATGTGCTTCTCTAATTTTCTCTAGATCAGTATCCTATCTTTAAAAATGCCATAGCATTTTTAGTTCGTTTTCAAGGAGAACTCCTTTTTTTTTTTTTAATCTCATCCCCCTTTTCTGCATATATTGCTACTTCAATTTTGAAATTGCCATTCGAGAGAATCAAGGCCTGAAAGAAGCAACCTGAGCTCCACTGAAGGAGATTAAGTGAGCTAGTTAGCACTGCTGGTGATTTAAAAATTGGGATGGTGCATCTAAGGTTGATGGTGAGATGCAAAGGAACTGAGGTCACTGGGTGCTCAGACCAAGATCATTCTTCTCCTTAAGGAACTGGACATCGTAGGGGTGATTATTTGCAAGCCATGCTGGGGATATGCGTGCAATTCCCTGCACTGTGAGTTTACCACGGGGCATAAACAGATGACCCATGGTTCAGAGAAGCGGCCCCATACTTCAGTGTGTCCACTTCAGCCCATCTCTAATTCATACCGCAGGCCAGAGCGCCATGATGGAGGCTGCACAGGTTCGCTTGGGAGCCTTGCCAAAAAAAAAACATCCTTCTGCCTTTGTTGCTATGCTTCAAAGGTATTTAGAACGCGGGAGTAGGAAAGCACCTTCTTGTCATTTTCATGGGCCACATCCACTAAGAATGCATTTTCCTAAAAGAATTGTATAACTGTTCTTTGTCATTATCCAATTGTTAGAAATAAATTTCCTTTGGGGTCACAACAACGCTGATGGAACGGATGCCTTTTCTCTTAATGTGCACATCACAGAGCCATGGAACGCCTACAAGTCTATGTTGATATCCCTCACAGCACTCTACAGCCATTCCTCCAGTTGGGAGTAGTTTGGTTCAGAGGGGATCTAATTGCTGCAAACTGTATTTATAAACTGGTGCTCTCCACCGCATCTAGCAATGTCACGAAGTAATTGTCAGCAGAAACAAACTCTGTATTTATTAATGTTAATTGTTTTCCAGCTGAAATTAATTTTCAAAGCATACTTCTGAGTGCCATTTACATTCCAAAATAAATACAGCAGATGTGTTATGAGGCCAGCTTCGGGATATTCCAGGAGGCCTGATGTGCCAACATTTACTGCATCAAGGCGAGCGAGGAAACCTCCAGAGTGATCAGCTTCATGGAACTGATGTTTTATCTAATCCGCTGCTTGAATAAGACATGAACAGATTTCTGCTTCACTGCGACACCAGTAATTAGCAAAGCCTCCCTCGGTCTAGTTACATGTAGAATAAAGTAAATAACTTTTTCATGATTTGCCCGTTTCTGAGGTATTCCTGTGGCTTTTGAAATGGAATGAATGATTTAAAGCAAGCATTGCATACAGCAATCACCATAAATGCTTCTCCAAATAGTGTTGGATTAAAAACAAACACTAACGCTCCCTATATCCAAGTCTCATACTAAATATTTGCTGTAGAGCTGCTGGAGCCTCCGGAATAGACACGTATATTTTTAACTACAGGGGACGGTTGTGTACTGATGGAATTTTAAATCTTATTTTCTGGCTTCACTGCACAGAAGAGGACGAGTTAGAAGATCTCCTGTCTTCACTTATCTTTTGAGTGTTTCTAAAAATAAAATAGACATCTTGTTAAAAGATGACAAAATGCCTGTTTTATTGCAAAAGGCTTCCTTTTCACATAGAAAATAGATCCAGACAGAGGTTCTCAAATTGCCAGCCTTCCTCAATGGCAGAAAGGTGACAGACAGGGTGAATTAGTTCTTCCTGCTTCAGAAAAATGCTTTCCACATCCCATCCTCTGCCGTGATCGGGCTCCACCTACCTGGGCAGGCAGGTTATTCTCCATGACAGGGGAGACATCTGCAATACCTCCACACAACCAGACTTGTCTACCTTCATAAAGTCCCAAATGCGTTAAGATGTGGCTTTTCTTGCTGCATCTGTTTTGATGCAAAATCTACAAATGGAAGAAAGAATTTCCCAGTACTGAATGTACCAGGGAACTCTTTGATCTTCTGTCTCAGAGGATGGGCTTTGAATTTTAAGAAACACATTATTTTTTCTTTTTACCATGGCAAAGATCTTTTATGAGACAAATAATGAGCATTGAGCCAAGGGGTTATTTAGGATATGGATTTGCAGGATTTGCATCCCTTTTGCCTTCTGATGGTGCAGTGGGACATTCTTTGCTTCAGAGATTTGTAAATGTTGGTATTATTCCCCAGCAAACATTCAAAGTTGGTATTATTTTTTTTCCTAACTAATGATTATAATCTATATACTAGTATATAAGCCTAAGCAACTGGCCGACCAGCCATCTGGCCAACCAGCCAGTAGTTATGACACACACTCACCACCAGGGGGAAGATGCTCAATGCAGAAGTGACAGCAACTTTGCAGAGTGCCCTCTGGCATTCTGGGACCCCTCGGGGGATGTCAGAAAGCTGGTTTCAGCTGGTCCCCACTTGCACACGAATCTGAGCACTGGGCCTCTAGTATTCATATAAAATCCTTACTGTGAGACAAGTAAGTGTTTCTGGATACAGAAGAGTAACTGTTGAGTGTATGTTGGCTTATTAGTTGAGTGTCACCCTGAGGCTCTGGATTAATTGGCTGCTCTACCTCATGGGTGGTGACACTCAGCTGGGGTCTGTAAAAAAAAAAAAAAAAAGGGCAAAGGAGAGAGGCTGTTTTATGAAGCATTCCTGAGGACCTGAATTACTTCTTGCCTTAAGCCCATCTTTGAAGGCAATAGCAAACATAGGACTCTTTCAGACATAAGACTTATATGATGTCTCCAGAACTGTGGACTTCCTAAAAAATAATTTTTGTATGTGTATACCTTAATCTTCTTAGCTATAAAATGTGCCAATATCTAATGGGTTGTTGTAAAACTGCATAATATCATGTTTAGGACACATAGTTTGTGTTAGAGAAATGTTCATTGAAACTGGACTACCAAAGCATTATAAAGGAGAAGAGAATTTTATATTATAAAAGTTGCATGATATTCTTTTTTTTTTTAATGCATCTGGCAGTTCTCTATAATGAACATCCTAAATATTGAATGTTACTGTCTTTAGCCTTGAAATGAAAGGAACAGGAAAAAATATAGAGGTCTAAATGAGGTTATGTGGTCATAGACTAACAAGAAAGTTGAGGACTCATATTTATTTTGTTTTGATTTCCTTTTGATTCAGAAAGGCAGAGCAAGCGAGTTAGGTGGGCTTTTTTTGTTTTGTTTTGTTTTTTTAAGGAGTTCAGTAGCCAAAGGCATTGACCTCTGTTTAATTTTTCAAATAATTAAAGACTGTCTAAGTTATTTATCTCAATAATGTCAGTGCTTCTCAAAGTGAGATCTTCAGCTACCTGGGAGTTCCCAAGACCTTCTAAGGAGGTCTGTGAGGTCAAATCTATTTTTATAGATATGAATACTTGGCCTTTTTCACTATTGACATTTGTCCTGATGCTGGGAAAGCAGTGGCAGATAAAAGCGCCTTAGTGTGAATCATGTCAACAGCACCAAACTGCTAGTTGTTATTCTTCACTGCCAAATACTTGTAGTTGAAAACAACACACAAAAGAAGCTCAAGTTTCTCTTGAGAATGGCCTTGATGAAGCAGTAAAATTATTAATTTTTACTAAGTTTTGACTCTGAGTATATTTGTTTTAATGTTCTGAATACATAGAGCCCTTTCACGTATACATAGACCCCTTCTATGGGAGATGGAAGTGCAGTGGTTGTCCCGAGGAAAAGTGCTTGTGCACTGAGTTGTGAGCTGAATTAATCTGCTCTTTTCCTGCGGCACCATTTCTACTTAAGAGAATGACTGACAGACAAACTATGGTTTTTCTGACTTGGGCTTTTAGCAGATGTTTTCTCAAAAATGAACAAAATGAGCATGTTACTTCAGGAAAAACAACTGACAGTGTTTGTTCCCAATGAAAAACCTTGAGCTTTCAAGAAAAAAAATCCTAATTTGAGAAATGTTATTTGCCACTATAAGCTTGACAGCCTCCTGATACTTAAAGGGGCTTTTGATGAGATAAATGGTGATATTAACAAATGAGATTACTGGATATTGGATATGAGCTATGTCAACCTTTGGGAGATCTGCATAGCTTAGGGAGCAAAAAATGTCCAAATGACCAATGTGTATTACAAAATTATGCATGGGTTAAAGATCCATTCAAAGTACAAGGTAGACCAATTGATTTTAATGAAATAGAATGTGCAAGTTCACTAATGTAGTTCCCGATTGCTTATTGCAACTAATTTGTAAGAACTATCATTTGTTGGGTTTTGGTGTAGAATATTTATAATTTTCTATAAAGGCCATTAAAATACTCCCCCTTTTCCATCTACATAGCTGTGTGAGAACTGACTTTCTTTTTATATACTTCAAGCAAAATATAATATTGCCACAGATTAAAGCAGAAACAGACATAAGGATACAGCTATCCTTCATTAAACCAGATACAAAAGAGACCTGCAGAATTATAAGACAATATCACTCTTTACACTATTTTTGAAATGTGGTCATTTTCCCTTAAAATACTTGTTGGCATTTAATAGACATATTACTGTTATTTTAAAATAAATTATTTTGTTTTCAATAAGGATAAATAGTGACAGATATAACTCACATAAGCAAAATCTCTTGTGGGTCCTCAATAATATTTTCAGAGTGTTGAGGATTCTCAGACCAAAAAGATTGAAAACTACTATGCTAGATTGTCTCCTATGAAGAGTTGAAAAAGTCAACGCAAATGTTTGATTTTGCAGATATAATTTCTGCTCCATGGTTTGAGCCATCCTGGGCGAAGGTGTTCATGCCTAGAATGCATACTCTATTCCGCCCAGTGTTCACCCTCAATTCCTTACCATCCTCAAAGTTACAAAAAGCACATGAACATACTAAAGACCCTAAGAAAGAAACATGTTAAGCTCAGCTTACCCTTCTTTACCCAAATTTCTTAGGTGAGGGACTAGTTTTCTGACCAATAATCTTTGAGAAATGATATACTAAGGAAATAGGTTAAGTTTCCCCAAGTGTAATTTTTTTAGTACTAGATCTTGTTGTTGCTATAATGTACATGAGTGTCTTTGTTACTGATTTGTATTACTTTGATTATCCTTAAAATATTTTATTTTTAATTTTGAATATTTTAAAAATTCGTGAAAGTTTAGAAAATAATGTAGCAAGTTCCATGAGCATGCCATTTAGGTTTAACAGAGGTTAAGTTGTAACATTTGTCTTAGACCTTACTCTTCAAACTCTTCAAAAGGAGAAAGAAGTGAGGGGAAAGGAAGTATAGATATATTTTTTGGGAATTCTTTTTCCCCCCATTCCATATTTGCTTTTGAGATTTATCCATGTTGAAACATATAGATCTGATGAATTAAAAAAATTATCAAGTTTCTTTTCTTAATAGTTAAATTTTTTCGATTTCTGACTGAAGTATGAATGTATATAGACAGAAAAACAAGGCAAAAATATTTCTCAGAATAGTAAGAAAACAAAGTCATGAAAGCCCTTGGTATTTAGATTTTTAGACACCATGTAGCTGCTTAAATTAGAGATTGGCTTTTTATTTAGTTTTGCAAATATATTCTAAGTAAGCGATTACTGACATAAATTTTTACTAAATCCAACTTAGTGTTTTTAATTGAAATCTTCAGTATGCATCATTGTGTATTATAGAGGAAAAGCTCTTTGAATCCAATGAGATTCCCAATCATGTCTGTGTTTCTGTTTCTGAAAGCAGTAGATAGTATTTGGGTCATGATATCATGCACTTGGTCTAGATAACTACTCTAGATGGGATGTTTGTGTCATCTGCTAAAATTCACATGTTAAAACCCTTGCCCCAATGTGACTGTATTTGGAGGTAGGGACAATGAGGAGATGATAAAGGTTATTTGAGATCATAGCTGTGGGGCCCTCATCTGATAGGACTGGAGCCCTTATAACAAGAGAAAGGAAAATTAGAGCTCTCTCTCTCTCTCTCTCTCTCTCTCTCTCTCTCTCTCTCTATATATATATATATATATATATATATATATATATATATATATATATATATATATCTTTCATTCTCTCTCTCTCTGGCACAGAAAGAAGACAGCTCTCTGAAAGTCAGGGAGACAGCCCTCACCAGGAACTGAGTTAGCTAACACCTTGATCTTGGACTTCTAGCTCCCAGAACTGTGAGAAATAAATGTCTCTTGTTTAAGCCACTCAGTCTGTGATATTTTGTTAGGGCAGCCTAAGTTGACTAATATAATAACCTATGTATTTTAACATTTGTAGGGGAATTGGAATTTTTAGGAGTGACCAAAATAAGAATCTTCCTGGATTTTTATATTTAGTGTCAGAATCAATGAAGTGAAGGATTTAATGCTAGATTGATCTGCTCTCTGGACTGGTTCTTCCTCAGAATGTATTGGGGTCGCTCACTATAGCCCAATTACCATTCACTATTCATCCCCTAATGCTGATGAGTAACTTTATTGCTGCAGATTATTATCATTACCATCTTAAAGATGAGGAAATCAATGTGTCAGGAGTCACACAGTTAAACTTGAACTACAAATCCAGTGCTCTTTGTATATACGCTGTCTTTCAGGTACGGAATTGTATTGGTGTGACTTGCATCAGCCTAAAGAGTGCTCTGATGTCAGGGAAGCTTTGTGCAAAGAAAGGGAACCATAGGAGCTGAATGACATTTAATCGACACAGGAACTTCTGAAAATTCCAAAGGCAACGTTATGTGGAACTATGTGCCACTTACAGGAACTAACTTCTAGCAAGTGGCTTATCTAGACTAAAGAGGAAGCAAAGGTAACGGCTGAAAGTGAGAAGGTGGCTTGGTGTAGTGTCTTTAGTTTAGAATCTATCAGTCAAGGTCATTGCAGGAACATCTCGGGCTGGGTGTTTGAAGAGTATTTCTAAGAGTCCTGGACAGGATTGAAAAAGCAACTAAGGATGGTGCAGCATCCCCAAGGATTGTTAAAGAGTACAGAGTTATTTCTACCTGAGGCCTGAGGAGGAAAGTGGAAGGAGCAGTTATGAAACCCAGAGGAAGAATTGAATAGCAAAGGCCCCCTGTTGGGAGCTTTGACCTTCAATAGACAGCCAGAGCCTGTCCACTGTGACCCTCAGTCAACTCTCACCCTCAGCTCTCTGCAAAGTAGGGGAGGTGGGGGCAGTGGTTTAATGCAAACAGAAGCCCCTCCTAATTGTGGCCTCCCATACCCCATGGTCTGGCCTGTACCTGCCTTCCTGCTGTCATTGCATACCACTCACTGAGCTCAGCCACACTGACCTTGGGTCACTGGCCATTTGTGCTGTTAAAGAAAAACAAAAACGAGTGCAAAAATAAATGATACTTGTTAAAGATGGGAAGGCAGACTTTATTCAGGACCACTGCATTGGGTACAGGGATGCTGCAGTGAGATTTCACAGTGGGCAAGAGAGATTGGGCTTAACTCCGAACACAGCAGGGGCGAGCAGAAATCTATAGCCAAGGAGCAGGTTGACGGGTGGGCAGTGGGAAAATGACTAAAAGGAAACATCAGGGGACTCTGGCTAAACTGCCCTGGCTCTCACTGAAGACAGGCCAGGGTGAGCAGATGCCAGCCGGGGGCGGTGGCGGGGGTGGGAGGGGGGGGGGAATGCTGGAGGATGAGGATGCCAAATAGATATTGAGGGTGGGGGTTCTGATAAAACTGGATTTTACAAGGAAGTACATAGATGGGCCTGGGAGAAGGCATAGGAGCCTGACTGCAGCTTGATCCTTGTGGGTGCTGCTCTCTGCCTGGCATGGTTCTCCCTCAGATAAACATCACCTTTGTGGAGAGACCTCCTCTGTCCCCCCCCCCAGTTGGGGTGTTTCATTCCCCATTGTCACCCCATGGGGCTCCGCCCATTCTTTTCTTTTATTATCCCGTTTTGTTTCCTTCATGTGCCTCCTGGTTTCTCAGGTTGTTACCATACTTCCCCTTATCACCCCCTGGAAGGGCAGGGTCCTGTGTGTTTGGTTCTGCGCTCTAACCCAGTCCCTGGAACAGTGCGTGGCACAATGTGGGCTCTCGAGATAGGTTGCTGCATGGAAGAATGAGGGAATGAATTGGTGAGTGGAGTGTTTGGGGTGTGCAGTATGAAATACAGCCTCACAACCCAGAGACAGGAACGTAGCAAATAGGGAAGGCAGCGAGATACGTGGAGTCCTATAACAGAGCATCAAATGATGTCTTTACGCTGTCTCTGACCAATTTACCTGCCCCGGGATTGCACTGAACAAAGTCATTGTTGAGCCCAGCATTTCAACAGTGCTGTCCTTGCTGCCTGTTAGGAGGCATAAATTGGAGTTCTTGGTAAGTGGCAGCAAACACTTCTGTTTTCAGAGAGAATCTCAGAAACATCAGGGACAAAGTCAATTTCATTTCTTTTTCAGAAAGTCCATTTCAGGGATGCGTTTATATATTTTTTATACTAAACTATTATTTCTCCATGCTGTTCCTACATTACAGAGTTTATGATCTTGGATTTTGCACCAGGATTTTTAGTATTTTTTATTAGATTGAATTTTTATTTACTTTGCAGGTTGAAAGGATCCAGTATGCCCTGCTAGCTGACCACAAATTTTGTTTATTTTCTGCCGAGCTAAATGTTTCTCAGCAATTTGCATTTCTGTGTGCCCAGGGCAATTCCTTTCCTCGCCTTTACTTTTAGGTCTTTCATGTGTGGCTGCTTCTAAATTTTTTTTGTGATTCAGAAACATCAGTTTTTCTTATAAAACCATTGAACCTTAAATTTGGGGATTCTCAGACCACTTATGATACTTAAGAAAACAAGAATGAGTCGTTAATTAAGATTTGCTAAGGGGCTGGACTGTGCTGCATGCTATCCTGGACACTGGCAAAGGCATGAAGAATGACAAAGACCTGGTTCTGCCTTCCTGAAGCTGCTTGGGACAGAAAAGATTTTTTTAAAAACCAGGAAAGTTAGAAATAAATGAAAGAATTGGAAATAGTTCATCTACAGGGGCTTTACTTTTGGTATATGTTTAAGAGGTGGTCTATACTAGTGTATTAGTAAACATGCAGATAATTGTCCATCTTGACAAGGACAGTTTCAGGGGGGATGGATTGAGGAGGTCAAGTGGTGTGTTGAGAGTATTTTCAGGGTGAAGGTCCAGAGACAGCATTTGTAGACAACTCTTGAGAGGGTTTACTTGGAAGGGCTGTAGAAGGGCTGGGCAGACCTATGGAGAGGTTTTGTTTGCTTTATGTCTAAGGGAGCAACTAGAGTGAGGATTTCCCATTAGTAAGGAGGAGGATGATGATGCAGGAGAGGTAGAAAATAGCTGAAGTAGTGAAAGCTTTGAGAAGTGATAGGTAGGAACCCAGAGCAAACACAGAGAGACTGACTTTTAGCAAGAAAAAGTCTTTAATGCCCAGGAAGGAAGAAGAAAAAAGGGGGATCATGGGCTTGTGGTAGTAAGAGGGAAGATTCACGTCTAACTTCTATTTTCTTAATGAAATATGAGGTAAAGCTAGCCCCTGAGAGTGAGGGCAAAGGAGGTGTAGGAAGTGTGAGGCCAGGGAGGCATGGAATGGCCATTGTGGGAAGTGGGAAAGAGTCCATGAGAGAAAAGAACAGGTGTGCTGGTGCATGAAGTCCCCATTTGAAGTTTGAGATCCTGGATTTAAAATATGACCACTGTGTTGGACAGCACAGATTTCTCCTGCAGTATTCACTTGCTGGAAGTCTTCTTACACAGTTTTATTTAAGGATATTCCTGTGAACTTGAAGCTCAGGAATTGAATTAGAAGTAAGAGTCTACTAGTCTAATGGTGATTGTTGCATTAATGAGAGCCACTCTTCAAATTTAAGGAATGACTGTAATTTCATCATGTTAGATGGCTGGGATAGCTACTTGAAAAATGAAATAGACACCAAGTGGGGTTGGAGACTGTCTATCTGCGACATACTCTGAGCAAGGCGGAGGCCGAGCCCATCGTTCTTTGGGTAATAAGTTAGCACGCTGAGAAGACATTGTACTTCCAGCAACTGTCATTGAAATTGTCCCCTGTTCCAAAGGAGGCCAGTGTGATGCTATATATACTGAAGATGTCAAAGAGAAACACTCGAAATCAGTTATTTCTCTACTAGTATTTTTACAGAAAGAAAATCACACCTAGTTGTGGCAAACTGACCAACATTGCTTTTAATATTTTTGACATTCCCTAACACTCTTAGTTTGATGAGAATGTGTGTGTGAAGGTGTGTATAAGCACATCTGTGTTGGCCATGTGTCGGGTGGGAGGGTGGGGGGGATAATCATTTTCACTTTGGGAAAACTAAAGAATGTGTTCCCAGCATAAGTTCTTTCCACATATGCACAAAAAACAGACAGATCCTCTTAGTTCTGAGCACAGGTCTATATTTCTAATTATGGCATCTACTCCAGTTACCTGTTCAGGAAGCTTTTCTATCCCAGGGCTGTGTAACTCTATTCGGCATTATGGCAGGCAAAACCACCTCCTGAGAATGCCTGTGCTGTGACGGGGCCTCTATTTGATACACCAGCCATTCTGAGAAGTAGCTTTGAAATGGAATCCAAATGAATATAAAATGGACAAGCAAAGATTTCTACCTTTTGGGAAATGTAACCTTTTACTTTGTGAAAGGAAAGGGTTTCACAGAGAGCTCTGTTGCTTGTACTTTAAGTATTAGCTAAAATTCGTTTTATTTGGAGACTTCCATGATGTGCACTGACAGAACTGACAGCACCCTGGTGGTGGGTTGTTAATTATTTAGGCAACAAGGCCATGGCTTATGCCTCCACTGAAATGGGAAGTTGTGCACACAAAGGGCTGCAAGAGACATCCATGCAAAGGTTTTTGTACCCAGGCTCTGCTTTAATCCTTTGGGTTGCTACAAGAAAACATCATAGACTGGCTGGCTTATAAAACAACAGAAATTAAATTCTCATAGTTCTAGAGGCTAAAAGTTTGAGATCAGGTTTCCAGCATGGCCAGGTGAGGGCCCTCATCCCTTCACAGACTTCTCATTGTGTCTCTATGTGGCAGAAGGGGCTAGGACACCTGTGGGATCTCTTTTATAAGGGCACTAATCCCATTCACTAGGGATCCACCCTCAGGACCAATTCACCTCCCAAAGACCCAGCCTGCTAATGCCATCAACTTTGGAGGTTAGAATTTCAACATATAAATTCTATTGAGACCACAGGAGACTCTGAGCATCTGAGAGAAGTGAGGGCAGGAGAGAGTTCAAATCTTCTCCCTTCCTACCAGCAAAGCATAGCCTCTGTCTTAGGTGACAACCAGCTCTGTCTCATATAGACTTAAGTATTTTGAAAATTAATAGCTGAACACAGAATCTGGCTCTCCTATTTAATAGCTGTGAGACCTTTAGTGCCTATGCAATTGGAAGCTTGTCGGGTTATTGCAAAGCTTAAATGAGCCTCCTAGATTGGGATATCAAGTTTGGGGATGTCATGTGAGTCTATCAGTGCTTCTTAGCAATATTACTTGTCCCTGGTTAGTTTGCTCTCCAGCTTTCCTTGCTAGCTTCTTTCCCCAAAGGCCTAATCCCAGAACCGTCTATTTCACAAAGAAAATATTGAGTATAAACTCACACAACTTGCTAACTTTCCACCCACAGAATGATCTTCTTTGGCTCTTTTTCTTTGCCCCCTTCCTGCCCCTGAGCTAGGTCTTAGCCCATCACATGCTCCCAGGATCCCATGTCCTACAGACCTTTTCTATCATTATTCCTTTGGCTCTTGTCCCAACTTTCCAGCATCACTGTCTTCCTCTCAACAGTTATAAAGCACAAGACCCTTCTATTTATAGAACAGACATTCTCTTGGACATAAGACTCTAAGTCTTATGCCTGAAGTGTATGTGCATCCTAGATTCCTTTCTCTTGCTCACTTCCAAATCTAGCCAATCAGTAAATGCTCATTCTCTTTCCATTCCTCCAGCCACTTCTTCAGTTTGGGTCCTCCTTATCTCTAATTGGGACCAGAACAATAATCTTTTAACTAGTCTTCCTCCTTCTTCCCCTGCTGCCCTTAAACTGGTACTTGACAGAACAGACAGAAAAGTGGGGATTAGGTGATTCCCTAAACAGCAGTTCTCAACTCTGGTGGGATCCTCAGTACTAGTCTCAGCTGGACTTGTTAGACTTGCAAATTGCCTGGGCCTGCCCAGGCCTACTGGAGAAAAGTGTTGGGGATGGGGCTCACCAGCGTGTCTTTGACAAGCCTTCCAGATGATTCCTGTGGTCTGAAGTTTGAATACTATCCTCAAAGCCATGGGTTTGTCCTCAACACCTTGCCTACTGCAGAGTTCTCTTCTATCGTATGTGCTCCAAGGACCTGGTTTTAAAAAGATAGTGTCCCTAGCTGCTAGCCCACAACCATGCATATTATTTCTTAAATAACTTTCTGAATGTGCTCCACATTCCATTGTCTCATGGTTAATTTCTTTCCTTTTCTTAGCTTTTCCTTTTTTCTTTCAGTGAGTTTTAGAGGTTTTCTCTTATTTGAAAGCAACAGGCTATCACTTGGAGTTCTGAAAACAAATGACCTCTTGGCTGGGAGCCTAGTTGTCCCTCTAAAGTAGGGGTGTCGAACTCAATCAGAGAAGGGGCCAAAATCTAAAATCCAGCCTAAATCGCGGGCCGAATGGTTTACTGAACAGTCATAAACTGACAATGTCATAAACTGACAGCGGAGTGCAGTGATGACAGCGCGGTGCGGGCCACATTGCAAGGCCTGGCGGGCTGGATTTGGCCCGCAGGCCGTGTGTTTGACACATGTGCTCTAAAGCTTTATGACAGCAGAAGTCCCTGGTACCATGACCCTTGTCCCCCAACCTCCTGTATCTCCGTCTCTAGTCCCAGTTAGTTCTGAACCTCACTGGGTAGATGAGAGTTGAGTGGGGTTTGAGGGTTAAGAAGGAATTTGGTAAGTGGAGAAAGAGGGGAAGGATATTTCAGACTGAAGGAATGTTATAAACAAAGACATGAGGGATGAAATTACAGGACATGTTATACCATTTACAAAAGTAGAATGGTATGGGCTGAGAAGAGACTGAACAAGTGGTTTGTAATCAGTCCTGAAGAACCCAACTAAGGAGTTTGGACTTCATTTAGGATAAAGTAATGGGAAAAACAAGAGTCATAGTGTTAGAAGTGTAATATCACGTGTTTGTATCTCTATGTAATTTGACTTCCCTGCCACAGACATGGAAAGGCATGCACTGTGTGTCTAAGGAGATTCAGAGCTGAGTGAATAAGGCTGATAGATCCACTCTATTCTCTTGCCCAGGGAGCTGGGATAACAGATGCATGTACATTAACATACTAGGAAACAGTGAGAGATTGTTTTAGACTGAGCTGCAGATGTCTGGTTGTTCTTTCCCTGCTTCCTAAGGTGTTGACACTGGCTACCCAGGTGTGGGGATCTTTAACGGTGATCTATTAGCTCAGCAACATGGGCGCTAAAGACAGCCATGTGGTTGTGAAAAAGCACCTTAAATGAGGCTGGTTCCTTCTCACACACCATCTCCCCGCTGCCTCTACTCATTCACCTTGACAACTCTTACTAAGGGAGTGATTTTGATCTTCTGGAGTGAGGATTGTGACTTATTAGAGAAAACAACTGTTAGGTTCCTGTTCCACTACCGGTTTTGAACAGGCACTAAGACGTGTTCCATCAGATGGGGAGCATTAACCTTCTTAAGTGGCTGGAAAAGCTAACTATCCCTGCAGGTGATCAGCGTGATCCTCAGTCATTAGTTTAGCCTCTGGCTGCTTTGATTTCGGGGTGATAATAAAGAACTCAGCCCAAGAAACCATTGCAGACGGCCTGAGCCCACAGAGGAGCTTCACAGGCCAGCCTCCGGGTATAATGCATTTATTTGATCAGGTTAAAAGATTTGCTGCCCAGCTCTGGCTTAAAAGTCTAAGACAAAGAGTGAAGGAGGAGGAAGAGGAGGTAGTGTAAAAATTTTAAAAAAATAAATGAATGTCAGTTTTTCTTGTTGCTTAATTTCTCTTCGTTATACGTTGGGAGATTAAAGGAGGACACAAGTCATCTTTTGACTTCCTACTACAAGACATCTCTGCCTCGACTGATAATAAAAAGGAGCTTGATGGTAGGGGGCTCCAGAAACACAGCTCAATCACTCCCCGCAATTACTGTGTCTTATTGATAACTTGCAGCCCGATCCAGCAAATGCCATCTCTGGAACAAAGCCTGTCACAGATCAGACTGAATCCATTAAAAAGCTTTGATTAACATGTCCCTGGGGTGTGCTGTGGAAACTTTCTACGCCAAATGACAGGCTATTGCTGCTGCTTCGAAATTGTCCTCCTGAAATACCCTTGTGTTTTAATCTAGTGCACAGTTTAAATTAAAAAACGGCAATGACTTTGTGTGACCTAAATACGAGCCACTTCTGTTCAGGGTGGGATTTATCAACTGCTTGCAGATTAAGTGTTCAGAGAAGCAACAATTAACTGTAGTGTGTGGTGGCTAATATTAATTATATATATTATATGTCAGTTGTGTATGTAATCTCTTGTTCTTTTTTCTGTTGTTTAACGTGGCCCAGAGAAAGGGTCATAGTTAATGTGCTTAATTCAGTGGATACACGGCTTTGTACTCATTCTTAGTGAGAAAACAAATTTGTTTGTGCTTGTGGAGTGCAATAATTACTCTCCCTGGTGCTTTTTTATTGGGCTCTCAACATGGACACTGTGATGAACTGCAGCCTTTTGAAGGAAAAATAAAGCTCAGTCTTCGAACTGTAGAGTCGTTAGGGGCAGGGACCTACCTGTTTCCATACAAATATCTCACTTTCATCTTAGGGGGAAATTCAATCTTGATCGAGCCTGTCTGTATGGTGTGTGTGTGTGTGTGTGTGTGTGTGTGTGTGTGTGTGTGTGTGTTTATTACCACACACTCCCCCAAAATACAAGTTTTGAATGGTTATATTTCAAAATTGTCATGAACTACATTATACAGTAAAAAATGATTCTCTTATTGTGAAAGCGACCTACAGAAGGAGGGTACATTCCTTACTATTCTTTTTGTTGCCAAGATTTTTGGAAATTAAACTTAAAAGAATATCACCTCCAGAATGTGGCAGCATGAGGGCTCCTGTACTGCCCACCTGACTGTATACAGATAGGCTTTCCCTCTGATTACCCCAGCAATGCAGTCAAACCCTTCTTGTAGCTAGCATCTTACCACTGGGAACTCCTGGCACCTCCATCTTTCACTATTCAGCAGTGCTATGCAGCTACAGTGGAAACCTGGGGTGGAGAACATTTTTGATTGTTTTTAAAAGGATTTTCTAATTAATTTGGGATATGCAGAAATGTAATGGCTGCACTGTGACATAGCGAGCTCCGTGAAACAGGCCGAGTAATGCTCATCAAGCGTGCATTGGGAGGACATGCTTTATGAGGCTGACAAGGTCTGACATTTAGAAAAGTAAGCCAATTAGCTAAATTATGGATCAAAATGTTTGATAGTCTCTTCTTGGAAACTGAATATCTTTGGTGTATGTTCCTTCAAAATTCGCCCAAACATCACTAGAATATGAACTTCATGAAAGTACATTCAATGCTATGTCCTTTGCTACTAGAATAGTGTAAACACCTAGGCTGTACCCAACAAATATTTGTTGAATGCATAAATGACTAGTTTATGATGCTTTTATTTGCGTTCACTTTTCAGAAAGAAGCAGCTCATGGCACATTATTACCAAAATGAGTAAACTATGGATGGTCTTCACTCGAAGTCCTCACAGGGGTGTCCAGTATCCTAGTCTCTCACAGTGTGCATCTTACCCTGGCATCCCTGATAACCTTAGACAGTGTTAGTAGATATTCATTCCCGGGGCAGTGAATTTGGTTTTGACAAAAATAGACCTTCAAGGGCATCCAACAGTGAGCTTACCTACCCCTGGGGAGTCCAGCACTTTATATTTAGTCTAGGTTCTGTTCCTCAGCTCTATTAATAGACAGATCTTGGCAGCCTAGGATAAACTGGTGTCAAAGTATATTAGAATAAATAGGATGGTGACTGGGTCTTTCCAAGCAGGATGTTTCAGTCAGGTTGGTTTCTATCCTGGTTAACAACAACTGACCTCCTTTCCACTGATCTGGAGCACCATCTGCCCTCAAGAAGAGCAGCATATGATGTGAGTAAAACCTGAAACTGGCTTGGAAAAACCCTGCTTGAAGAAGGGAGAGGAGGATGTGGAACAATAGCCCAGGCAATCACCAAACAGGACGTAATGTCCAGAGCACCAATGTTCCAAAATGTTTTATACTTGGCCTTCAAATTTCACTTATCCCTTTCACGCCTTCTTTTGGATCTGGTATTCTATTTCTACTACTTCCAAGACAAGGAAATTGTCCAAAGATACAAGAAAAACAAACCTTGAAACAGTCAAGTGACATTTTTTTTAATTGTCTTTTGGACATTCTTTGGTTTTCTGTAGAAAAAACTGGGGAAAACCCAAATGTTCCAAATAGTAAATGATGTTCTAGTAATATAATTGTATAGTTGATGACTATCAAAAGGGCAAATAATAGAAGAGGAAAATGTATATATGAAGTACAGGTCAAAATATGTAAATCAATGTAATATGAAAACATGGTTTACATTAAATATATATAACATACAATATATATATTTATATTTCTTTATATATATGCATATATTTTCACATATATGATACATATATAGGACTATATATATATATGTCTAGTCCTATATATAGGAGTATATGTATGTATGCATACGTGTGTGTGTGTGTATGTGTGTGTGTGTGTGTGTGTGTGTGTATATATATATATATATATATATATATATATATATGTATATATATATATATGAAGGATAAGGACATTGATAAACATCTCAGAAGTAAACTTTTATGGAAGTGGGGAAGGTGTTGGTTTGTCTAGTTTTGCTGCTTTTCTGGGCCTGGAGCTGAAAGACAACTGAGGCCTAGATGTTATTTCCAGTTTGGCCAAAACTGTCTGTGGTCAACAGACTGGAGGCTTTGTTCCTAAGATTATTGGATTCTGATCAGAACCTCATGGTCCTGAGAGCTTAATGCTTAAGGGAGTGGCAATGCAAGGGAGAAGGAGGCAGGTGAGTCAGGGTGCTGGATGAGACCAGTTTGTACCAGCCATCTGTCTCAGTTTCCCCATTCCACTTGCCAAGGGATTTCCCTAGCTTCTTACTATGCCCATGTCTTGATGAAGGATCACACAGGATAACACTAATATGGCTATATACAGCACAGTGCTGTGCCCAGCTTCACTCTCTCAAACGAGGCTTTGTTCTTGAAGACCAATATCCATTAGATCCTTTAAAAAGAAAGCCATTTACAAAAGGCTCTGAATAGAGGACGCACATGCTTAGCAAACTTGCTTTTGCTAGTCTCCATTACCTTCTTTTAGCAGGTGTAAAGCTTTATGCCTGACATCCCTTTCCAATAGAGACGCCTGGCTCTAAACCTTCTTTGTTTCCACCCAGATGACAGCTTCTAGTTAACTTTTTTTTTTTCCAGCTATCAACCATCTGGAGGAAAACTGATTGGGTCTAGGGTCATTTTTGTACCTTTTAAATCAGCCATGTAGGTAAAAGTGTGTGTCAAATCCATGAATGACCCTTCTCAGATCTCAAGGGACTTTAGATTGGCAAAGAGCTCCTTCTGGAAGAAGCTGATTCAAGCAGAGGTAGCAACAGAGGCAAAGAGAAGCATGCACGAGCTACAAAATGGGTTGAGAAATATAGATCTGCCCTATTATAATTCAAACAAAAACAAGGGAGAAACTGTAGTCAGTTGATGCACTCTTGGCCGAGCATCTGGGCTTTGCGTGCACGCATGCATAATTAAGCTGCAGGCAGCTGCAGGCTTCTACAGAGCAACAGGGTGGGCAGGATATCATAATACACAGTAGGTTGCATATCAATGAAACTCTTTTTAAATTCACACGAAGCCCAAGATAAAAAGACATCAGCAAAAATTAAACAGCATTCAAGACGTCAGTGAATACAGGCCACCAAAAAAAAACAATGGAAACCGACCTGGTTTCCCTCCATTGTTCTGGTTCCTCCCTACAAACAGATGAGAGCAGCAGTGCTGACTTTGTTTTAAAATACACACTGGTTAGATCAAAGGGATCAATGCACATTTAAGCAACTCTCAAGCCTTAAATCACAGGAAGGGTGAAATGGTCTGCTGTATTTTAAAAGGCAACAGAGAAAATCACACACATGCATTGGGGCATTGTGATATGCAGATGGTTAGCTTGCAGGAGAATTAAATATTCATGAAAGATAAAAATGTCTCCCATTATATTTTTAATGTATATGAGAGTTGGGCTCAATGCACTCTGTGTTCACATAGTAGACAGACCCTGCTCTTTGCACACAGGGGTGGCTTAGATCACATCTTGTGATGTCACCCTTGCCCGGGGCAGTCAGGCCTTCCATAGCCTGGCTGCCCCTGGGTAGCCAGTTACATCATTTTATTTCCTTGGACACATAGTCTGTGGCCAAAGACCCTCAGCAGAGTGTTGTTTACGAATTGCCCCACGCCTTCGTTAAATCTAGACTGCCAGAGCCAGAGGTAGTCCTTCAGGCCTCAACAAGTACAGAAGGTCTGAGGTACCTGAGCACACAGTATAGTCCTGTTTACTTCTCTTACTAACTCAGGTGCAACTTTATATGTTTCCTGTTTGGAAGAGCAAATCAAAAGGGGTTTCTCAGAGACTTTGAGTTGGATTAGTGGCACTGGGGTAACACTGTAAAGGATGAGATTGCAACAGAAGGAGGCACTGTGGACAGAGCTAGATTTGCCATCTTGAAAACCACACCCTCCTCCCGGTTTTCTCCCAGCACACTCCCGGCCTTACCCATGTACTGCCCCATATGCAAGCTCACACAGAAAAAGCCATTCTGAGTGGGGCTTTTGTTTAGAAAGAATGATCATAAAGATGGATTTGCTCTTCACAGGCTGCTGAAATAAAGAATTTATCAGTCGTAGATCAATGAATTGAAAGAAAACTAAAACTGCTCACAAGAGGGTGTTAAGAAGGTGGGGAAAAATAAATATTCCTCTTTGTTTGAATTTGAATTTAGTCCATTTTAACCCAGTTAGGAAACTGACTCCACCTATCCCATGGGTGGGAGGGTCCCCTCCTACCGTGTCCTTAGATGGCTTTGGCTTCTCTCCATACTTTCTCCATAGATGATGTTCTCTATAGAAGACAAATAGTTAAAGAATGGCCCATGGAGAATAACCCCAGCGTTTAGGTAATTGTACTTGCACTGTGAGGTAGTCATTTGGTCAATTCTGGTGTGATGTCCTGGTCCCCGCCTTTTTTGGGGGGTGGGAGGGGGGGAGGGTCACTGCTACTGTCCTCAAGATAAATTGCATCTTATCTCCAACTTAGATTTAAAAATATTTGTTTCCTAGATGTTTGTTATTATTGTTTTTTTTTAAGTGTCCTTTATTTACGTATTTCCATGCTTCTATAACCAGGAATAGGGATCGAATGTAACTGACAGCTTCTTGATCACTTATGGAAAATGTCATGCTCCTGGCCCGGCACCTCAGTTGGTGAGTGTTGTCCCAACGCGCCAACATTGTGGGTTTGTTTGCAAGTCAGGGCACATACAAGAAGCAAAAAATGAATGCATAAAAAGTGGAACGACAAAACACAAGCAGAAATGTGATTATATTCTGGACTCCAAAATATAAATAGATATGACACTCAGGAATCAGCTTACTCCCACCCCTTCACAGCCTAGGAACTGTGCTTGTGGTAAAATGTGTTTCCCCCATGGGAATGTTCATTTGTTTTCTTTTGAATATTGTCCAAAACTCTGATTTAAACTGGACCCCAAATTCTTCTTCCAGTGAGTTGGACAAAATGATGATATAGATGTTGGGGATTAAAGAGAGGACTGAAAAGTCAGCTCCTCACCTCCCTCACAAGGCGCCACACTGACTTGGCATTATCAGTGGTGCATGCTGGGCGCTGCTCCAGCCTCATGGCCCAGAGGCCAGGGGGCAAATAGCACTGGCGAGAAGACATCTGAGCTGGACTTGAAATATCTCACACACACAGCTTATCTGTCTGTAATTAATCAGGCCATGGTCATTCTGAAGAAGGCTGTTTGTTTATTCTTCTACACAGGAAATGATTATTATTTATCCCTTTGCACTTGACCAGTTGCTAGTGATGCCGCGATCTCTAGGGAGAGGAAGAAACCTGGCTTGCATTATAATCACACTGTCTACTTCACCAGTGTGAAAATAGCACCATTTATTTAAGCACCCTTTAAGAAAAACCTCTACTCCTGCTCCCTGCTCTTCCTTCAAGCCTCCACAGAACCTTTTGACAGCTCAGCTGTGTACTTTTCTGATCTTCCTTAAAGGGATGTCTTGAAAGAGAAAAGTGGTAGGAATCAATACATTTCATCTTAATTACCAAATACAGTTTATTTTATTGTAAGCCGTTTATCTCCTGATGACCATATGACACATGCCTGGGCCTAGTGCTAAGGATGTCCCTACTGTTCTAAAATGGTGCAGAAACATTCGTTGGGTAATTGAGACATCCCCAAACTGACTTTTCTATTCAAGATATCCAGGACTATAACGTAAAGTGCCTCAAAATTTAGTTTAATATGTAGACTCTACTTATTTTAAATTGTCCCGGTATCTACTGTGCATCTTCTTTCTTTTGTCATGACTTTCTGTAATCCATAGATGGGGTGGTACTATTTGTGGAAAGGCTGGGATTCTCCTCAATTTTTGTAAATATATGTTCAACATGCATGTATGTTTTGTATTTACAATGTAATACACCTTCATTATAAAGCAATACAAAGTACATGTATATGAAACATAGATCTAGATGTGCATACAGATATAGATACCATAGGGTCAGACCTTTGGAGTATACCTGAGCCCATGGGGGTGTGGCTAGTCATGCCCTGGAGTACTAGGGGCATTGTAGGAGGCAGGAGGTCTGCGTGAGCATCTGACAGTCTCTTCACCCAAGAGGAGACCCTAAGGGGCTTCCTTGTATTTTTTTGTTGTTGTGTAGGTTTGTTGTGGCCATTTCCATCTTCCACATGGCAAATTCTTCTCATTTTATATCATAAATAAGGATTGACTCAGTGATCCCTTATACAGGGTCTGTTAACTAGCTTCTGGTCTGGGAACTCTCAGATCCATCCTTATCAGCCAGATAACCTCTGTAAGCAAAGCCTGTCAATCCCCTATAAACACCCCCCCACCCCCCCCAGTAACTCCCTATGTTCCCAGAATAAAGGCGAACATACCCTGTGTTCTGGCTCCACCCAACCTCACAGCATCATCTCCTGTCAATACCACCCTGAAGTGCAGCCAGGAGAGGGGAGGATAGTTTTAGCCTCTGGGCCTTAAGGGGGCTATCCCTCTGCAAACACGCCCTCCTCCACCACTCCCATTGCACTTGCTCCCACGTATCCACCAATGCTCAGCTTAGGGATCACCTCTTCCTTGAAGCCTTTTCTGGTTCCTCACTTTCCCAGAGGAACACAGATACCGCTGCTCTGCTTTCCCATGATACTCCGTGCCTCTCTCTACCATTGGCTTACAGGAGAAATTCCATCCAGAGCCTAGTTTAGAGCCATGGTCCCAGCAGGAATGTTGCCTGGAGCAGCCATGCTCTGAGCATTCCTGGGCATTTTTCACCTGTGAGAGGAAAAGGCAGCAGTGGGAAGAGAAGCAAGGAGAGAGTGCAGAGGGTCCTGAGACATGTGAGAGGCTCTTGGGCTTTCCTGAGGGAAAGGGTCCTGGAGGAAGTTGGGCCCACAGAAGACTTACTGGCCTATTGTGTAGAAGTGTTGAGATATCCATCCTTTTCTTGCCTTCCTTGGGCAGAAAATAGATAGGATAGAAACCAAGACACCAGTTCAGTTTTTGGCAGGAAAAATTGTTTTCTTGGCTAAACTGGAGATTTTTTATTAATCTTGATTTCTTTTTAATATTGTGAGGAGTGTGCATATGATTTTTAAATATATTTATATTGATTTTAGAGAGGAAGGGAGAGGGAGAGAGAGAGAGAAACATGAGAGAGAGAATCATTGATCAGCTGCTTCCTGCACACTCCCTACTGTGTATCGAGCCTGTAAGCCTGGGCATTTGCCTTTTCAAATCTGGGACCCTTCAGTCCACAGACCGATACTCTATCCACTGAGCCAAATCAGCTAGGGCTGCATGTGTGTTTTAAGACTCTCTACCACTAGAGTGTTGCTGTTTTGGTCTACACTTGACTCTAGAGTAGTAGCCATTAGAGATGACTAAAAATCATAGTTTTCAATAGTAATTTTCTGGGATTTCTTTAGCTTCTTGTAAAATTAGTTTTGAGCAATGTCTGTGCTATAAATCTAGTCTTTATGTTAAATATTGCATGGCTATGAAAACTAGATCCTTTTTATCTAGTAGTTAATCTAAGTATTTTTACTTAAATTTAAATCCAGAGAGTCATAGACTATAATAGAGGAAAAGAGCCTAGATATAACCTAATCTAATTAACTGATTTTACAAATAAACATGCTAAAGTAGGAATATAAACTCAGGAGCTGAGTTTGTCTCCTGGCACAACATTGCTGTGTGTGTGGACCTTGTACTGGTTACTTAACCTCGCTGTGTCAGCTTCCTCTTTGGTAAAAAGGAATATTTACTTCTTAGGTTTGTGTGAAAGATTAAATGGGTTAATAGTAAGTGTTCAATAATGACTGCTATGATTATTGTTGTTTTGTACATCTCATGAAGCAAATTAACCAAGACTAAATTCAGGTTAGTGCCTAGATAAAATTTAGTGTCATAACCAAAACTAAAATCCAAACCCTACCTAAGATTCTTTCCACATTTCTTTTTCCAATTCACCCAATTTTTCTGCATTTACTGTAGGATTCTTTTGGCATGGTTAAAAAGCATTTTTCCTCATATTAATCCCATGACTTCTACATTATTGCTGTGTATACAGTGCCATATGCATTTTTCTGTCTGTGTTTATCTGGCTGTCACATCTGTTACCCTCTTCAATTCAATTTATGCCAACTCTACAGAGGTGCCTTAGGCTAGTCAAACAGTTTCAAAGTACAGCCAGTCACTTTCCCTGGAGAACCTCATTTAAAAAAGGTAACCTTAAATTTGTAAGTTTTAAAGATCATGTAGAGGTAGGCTGTTGAGAACCAGCTTTCATCACAAGCCCGCAGGCTTTGGGTCAGACTCCCATGCAGGCCATGGCTTGCTTCTTTAGTCCAAGGATCTCTGTACTGCTCTGCACATTCTGGAAAGCCCCTCCTGAGACCCCAACCCTCCTTGAGATTCATCCATTGGACAGGCATTGCCCAGGACCAAGGCCTTCCACCTGGTCTGACTTCAGCTCTCATTGAGATCAGGCCAAACATGGCCCAGGAAGTAGGGTCAGCTCAGAAACCAGAATGAATTATGCCAGCTGTGGGATACTAGTCACCAACCTCTGATTATTGTCATTCCTAGTCACCACCTAAAGCTAGGTATCTGAAATAATCTGATTTATGCTTGTTGCCCTGGTATGATTATAAATAGAATTTTTATTCACTCAGAAATACCATCCAACCTGGGACGTAAGACCACACTCATCCTCCCTAATCATGTATCCTCTAGGATTTATATATTTTATTCCTTTAATAGTGGGCATATTTTGTTCCATGACTTCCAAAATTTGTATATTAGCCCCTATGTTTCCCTCTTGTTTCTTCCCTCTGTCCTCTGGCATTCACTCCATTGTGAAATAACTTTCCTATACATGGAGCCTCTAGAGAACGTATGTCATCTTCCCAGGCCAGCTGCTTTTCTGACACATGTGCTGCTCAGGTGCTTGGGCTGAGAGCTGCTCAGCCTGTGTCAGGAATCAGTTCTCCCCACTGATGACTTAGTCTTACTCTCAGTGGATCTCAACATTCTGCCTACCTGAGTGATTGAACTTAGGAGGTGGAGGAACCTTGTTCATTCATATAGATTATTGGCTTCTGTTAATCTCATGGAGTCTGTGTAGTAAAGAACTTAGCCTTTCCCAAAGAGAGGTCTAGCCTTTGCCCTCCATTTCTTGGAGGTAATCTATGTTATACATTAATGAGTGTTTGATTTAGGGCAGGAACTGACCACACTGGGTGTTAAAGTGGGGCCAGCCTTATCCACTAGACATAGGGTTGGGGCCTGTGATGTACGGTTGGGGCTGTTGGCCTGAAGATTGAAGTCAACTCTGTAGGCAATCAATCAATCAATCAATCAAGTCTGCATAATGGAGTCCAAAGAAAAACACTGGCACCAAAGCTTGGATGAGCTTTTCTGATTTTTCTTGGTTGGCAATATTCTGTGCTTATTGCCACATGTTGATGTCAGGAGAGTAATGTGTCATGACTCCACAAGCATAGGGAGGGAACAATAGAAGTTCTGTTTTTGAAACCGTCCCCTCTCTCAATTCCCTCCCCCCATTCTGTACTATGTGCTTCTTCCCTTGGCTGCTTTTGACCTGTATCCTTTCCCCATAATAAACATAGCCATGAGTACAACAGACATCACTGGTTCTGTGAGTTCTAGTGAATGACTGAACACCAGGGTTGGTTTGGGAATCCCTTGAACCTGCATTTGGTATCAGACGTGAGGGATATATTGGTGGAGACTGCTTTCTAACTTCTGCAGTTTGGTTGACTATGGGAGTGTCCATTTTAATATTTTTGTATTTCTATGAGAGAGAGGAAAGTTCCTCTGGCATGGTTAAAAGTCATTCTAAACAAAACTCTTTGCCTTGACATACTTTTATTAAAAGGCTCAAAAATACTATTACCTAACCTACTCAAGTAGGAAAAAACACACCAAAAAACTCTCTTCCTCAGTGGAAATCAACTAATTGTGTGAACTACCAAGCTCCTTCTGATTTAAATGCACAGCCCCTTTTCTCTCTAGAGGTTTTTGGCTCCTATCCTAGGCAGAGTAGTCATGGCAAAGATGCTATCGCCTTCTGTGTCAATGTGATGCCTCATTCCTTG
Source organism: Pipistrellus hanaki (assembly GCF_964339955.1). Taxonomy (NCBI): domain Eukaryota; kingdom Metazoa; phylum Chordata; class Mammalia; order Chiroptera; family Vespertilionidae; genus Pipistrellus; species Pipistrellus hanaki. The sequence continues at coordinate 66,504,038 of NC_140506.1, read as the reverse complement.
GCCAACAAGATCTGAGTCTCATTTCTCAAGTTCAGCCAAACATGACCTTTATTTCTGTGCCTAGATTGTGAAAACATTGAACTACTTTCATAGTTGGCAATAGAATCCCTCTTCACAATCTTTATGAAACACTTGATAAGCCTGTACAAAGCCATTAGAGGAAGGGCGAAGATGATCTGCATAAGACAAGGGAATAACTGATTATTTTCACTTCTTAAAGGAAGAGGGGTTGATAAGTGAAGAGGAGGAAAGGTAAGAGAGAGGAGCCCTTTGAAAGAGGAGGTGAGGCCAGGATGAATGAGAGCAGCAGCCAATGGAAAGCATGGCTGGTGGTGGCCTCAGGACATCATAAGAATGCTGAACGTGGAAGGCCTGGCTACTATCAGTGTCTTTCTACTGTCCTGATTCATGGCTCTTCCAGGGAACTTTGCCCCTCCCTTCTTTAGAGGCTGAGAGGGAGCCTGAGTTTCTTAGTTGTCTAGACACAGTACTGAGCACAGAGCAGTGCTGGGAAACAGACCCTCTGGAGGCAACAGAGGCCTTGAGACGAATCTGTTGTGGCAGTTTGCAGAAGCCTCAGGGAGGACTTTGGACTCCAGACAGTGCGCTTGGGGGCCTTACGATAATTGCACTTCAGATCCCCAGGATGGATGACATTTGGGTCACTTGGGTATTTACTGTCCCAGCCTTTTCTGAGCACTGACCTTTTGTAAGCCACTATGCTAAATACTTTGCTCCCTATTTAATCCTCCCCACCACACAATGGAGTTCGGAATGTCATCTCCATTTTACAGTAGAGGAGCCAGACATGCAAATTCATAGCTGATCAGAGGTACATTGATTCTGACTCATGCTTAACCTCCTCCTCCAACCCCACTGATTCCCCATGACATACACATTCAATTTCAGGTTCTTACCTGGAGCCCCAGGCCCTGTGAGCTCTGATCCTGCTGGCTCCTGGGGCTTGATTTTTTTATCCATCCCTGTTCCAGCTTGATGGACATTGTGTTTAGAGAAACCAGCTCATGCTCATTTCTACCTCCATGTCCTAGAGCCATTGCTTCCTTTTCCCAGTCCACCTGTTCCCTCTATCTTGGCCTGAATGATCCCAAATGCTCTACTGCTCAGATGCCATCACCATCTCCCAGGCTGGGACACCCACAGAGGGCACACTCTGTAAAAGGTTAAGTCACTGCATTCAGGTTAGCACAAGAATGATTGTGAAGGGCGGTAATAATAAGATAGGTTTTGATTTTCCTAGTTGAGCGTTCACTCTCAGCGACTGACCCTGAGGCTGCGGAGGGGTGGGCAAATGTCAGGAATCAAGAGGAATTGAGCATCTCAGATTCTGCCTTCACTGTCCACACATGATAAATTTTGTCAACAATTTTTTTGTCACCCACCCACTTACCAGTACTTCTCTCTTCTTTTCTTATGTTGTTCTAAATTCTAATACTTTAAATTGACTTGAATTCTTAGGTTCTTTACTTATGTCTTTAGTGGAGTGGGTGTGGTAGACAGAGTAATGGTCTCTCAAAGACATATGTGTCCTATTCCCTGGAAGCTGTGAATATATTAGGTTCCATAGCAAAGGGGAATTAAGGCTGTGAATCAGCTGACCTTAAAATAGGGAGATTATCCTAGTGGGCCTGACATATCACAAGGTCCTTAAAAGTGGAAGAGGGAGGCAGAAGAGGTCAGAGGCAAAGAGAGAAGTGACCAGAGAAGAAGAATCAGATGCAATTTTGTGTCATTTCAGCAAGTAAGTTTGTGGTGATTTGCTACAACAATAGAAAATGAATACAGTGATCTTTTCAAAAGTGTTTGTGGAAAATTCCTCTATTTAGGCCCAGTATTAAGGAACCCAGACTCTGAGGTTCTTGGTTCTTAGGATGTTGATTTAAGCCTCTTACAGGGTTACTGTAAAAATTGAGTTAATATTTTTATATTCTACTCTAGCAAGAACCAATTCTAGTTTGAATTCATATATATTTAGTAAACATTTGCTTTATGTAGTACATAGAAAAATTTAAAATCCAATAACCCAACTTGAAGATCTGAGTACATATTCTAGCTTTTCATAAAAGCCTTGATATTAGAAGACCACTGTCTTTGAGATCTGGAATTTTTTAAAATATATTTTTATTGATTTCAGAGAAGGAGAGAGAGAGAGAGAGAGAAATATCAATGGAGATAGAATCACTGATGGGCTGCCTCATGCACAGTCCCCTATGGGGACCGAGCCCACAACACGGGCATGTGCCCTGACTGGGAATCGAACCATGACCTCCCAGTTCATAGGTGGACCCTCAACCAGTGAGCCATGATGGCTGGGCAAGATCTAGAAAAAATTTAAGCTAAGCACATAGCTTTGAGAATGCACCAGGGAAGTTGTGCATTTAAATCAGAAAGAATTTGGTACTTCACATAATTAGTTGATTGCCTGTAAGAGAGTTTTTTTCTGTTTGTTTGTTTGTTTGTTTTTGATATTTCCTTGTTGAGTTGCTGAGAAGGTGGGGTTAAAAATACTTGGATAGGTAATAGTATTTTTGATCCTTTTCATAAAAGTATGTCAAGGCAAAGGAGTTTGCTTAGAAATATATTGCAAGGTAGGGGTATGAATAAGATTAGTGTTCTTTAGAAAACTCATCTGCCAAAAAAAAGCAAAGGCAGGTTTTTTGTGTGATGTATAATTAGGAGCTTTTCTTTTCTTTCTTTCTTTCTTTTTTTTTTGTGTTCCACTTTTATTTATTTATTTTATAATAAATCTTTATTGTTCAGATTATTACAGGTGTTCCTCTTTCCCCCCCTCTTCCACCATAGCTCCCCTCTACCTGATCCCCAACTCTACTCCATGCCCTTATCCCTCCTCTCCCCCCCATCCCCCACGCCCCGGCCTTCATCCATAGGCGTAAGATTCTTGTCCAATCTCTTCCCTCACCCCCTGAGAATTGTTAGTCCAATCCGTTTCTATGACCCTGATTCCATTATATTCACTAGTCCATTTTGTTCTTCAGATTTTTTATTCACTTGATTTTTAGGTTCGCTTGTTGGTAGGTATGTATTTTATGTCTTTTTGTTGTTCATAATTTTTACCTTTACTTTTTTCTTCTTCTTCCTCTCCTTAAAGAATACCCTTCAGCATTTCATGTAATTCTGGTTTGGTGTTGATGAACTCCTTTAACTTTTTTCTTATCTGTGAAGCTCTTTATCTGACCTTCAATTCTGAATGATAGTTTTGCTGGGTAGAGTAATCTTGGTTCTTGTTGTTCATCATTTTGAATATTTCTTGCCACTCCCTTCTGGCCTGCATAATTTCCCTTGTAGGTAACTAGTTGTTTTTCTCTTGCTGCTTGTAAGATTCTCTCTTTGTCTTTTGCCCTTGGCATTTTAATTATGATGTTTCTTGGTGTGTCCCTCCTTGGATTCCTCTATCTACAGTTGCAAAGAATATTTACATTGGTATATAGAATGGTTTTATACTTTATTTGCAAGTCCAGTTGACTGTTTCCAATGCAAATTAAAATATTTATACTTGCAAAAGGCACTCACCTGAAGTCTGAGGATGACCTGGTGGAAGGTTAGAGTTTAAATGTGTATTTAGATTTGAATGATCATTTCCCCACTTCCCTGGTCTCCATTTCAATAGTCTTGGTTGGTTGATAATTCTTTTAAAGATGTGTTCCTATCCCAAGCTAAAACACTTATGCTTTCTTTGTCAGCTCTAATCCTTTTTCAGCTTCAGCTTCATCCTGAAAGTGGAGCAATCTAGAGACTTCATAATTTCTGTGTCTCACATGTGCCCATCCTTCCCATTCTCTCTGCCCCTCCTTAATATATATCTAGATGATGACCATCGCCTCTTGGTTGTGCTGCCTTCAGCCTTTCCCTTTCTAATTTGTTTTCTATATACTCAATTATTTTCCTAAATGCAGTTTTGATACGTGATTACTCCAATTTGTACAACACTTCAAAGTCTCTTGCTGACTCCTCAGCTGAATATCAGTCCCCTCATCCCAACATCCAAGTCCTGTTGTTCATTCTTAGTAGTTTCTGAGGTTTCCTTCACCACAAACCCTGAGGCTGCCCAGGTTCCTGCTGCTTCCTTCTTCTGAAATGGCCTTTGCAGTTATTCTTTTGCCTGTTTGAGGTCCTACCTGTTATTTAACCAAACTTTGATTCACATCTCTTGGTTGTCTCTGGTTACCTCTATACAGGGTGGGGCAAAATTAAGTTTATAGCTGTTCATATGGAAAATAATACAATAATAAATAAATATTAATACAAGAAGAAACTCTATTCACATTCTCTCAAGTGTAAACCTAGTTTTGCTCCACTCTGTACATATTTATCATATTCTTATAAGAGAAATTTTATTTTACCGACAGGCATGTTTACTTGCATTTTCCCCTAGTCTGCATTCTTTGAGAATAAGGACTATGGATGTTCCATAAGATCTATGTTTGGTACATTACCTTCAACAATATAGTTTCTAAAAATATCATATAACTTAAGTTTAATTATTTGTGAAGCTACAATTTTCTTTTTAAAATGCAGACAGAAAAAAATATATAAAGTAGAAAGCATAATTTTAGTTTTATGGACATAAAATAAGTAAATATGACATGTCTTGGGATCTGCATTATAGCTGAATGAATTCTCCCAACACACACACACACACACACACACACACACACACACACACATACACACCATGCAACAACTATGTGGTCTGAAATGAAATACATGGCTTTATTTATGGAGAGGCTTCAAGGTAAAAGGACCTAGTCAAACAGTTTAAGATTGCCCTAAATAATAGTTATCCATTGCTATGTAACAAATTAACCCAAAATTCAGTGGTGTAGAACAGAAAACCTTTATTATCTCTCATAGGTTTTGTGTATTAGGAATCTGGAATGGCTTAGCTGGTTAGTTCTGACTCAGGGAGTCTCATAAGATTGTAATAATTGAACACTACACTTAGGCTTGAGGGTCTGATTTGAGGAGACTCACTCACATGGAAAATTAATGCTGTTGGTGGGCAGGGGTCCTTAGTTCTTCACTTACTAGTACATGGTATTCTCCATTGGGCACCTTGATTGTTTCCTGACACTGGTTGGCTTTCCCCAGAGTGAACGATGAGAGAGAGAAGAAAGGAAGTGGCAATATCTTTTTATGACTCGGCCTAGGAAGACATACAATGTCATTTCCACAAGATTCTTTTAGTTACACGGTAGACCCTATTCAATGTGGAGGTGGACTGCTGGACTACACAGAGCATGAATATCAGAAAGTGAGGATCATTGAGGATTGGGGCCATCTTGGAAACTGGCTACCATATACCAGTAATTATTGTCCAATTATGTCTTTGGACCCCAACAGAAAGAGAAATTTGTTGTTTTCTCTTGAATTTCATGGGTTTTGGTAAGGCCTAAAGGATTAGTTCTTAGCTATGGAATTTCAGGTTTGGCTTCCTGAGAGACCAGCTTGTCCCCATCCCCCAATGGCAAGCACACACAACTCTGTGGGCTCTGATTCCTGGGCCTCTCAATCACCTTTGTAAGAATGCAGCAGCCTCACAGGAAGTCCAGAGCCATCTGTGGTGTTTGGACAGTAATTTGACTGAACATTGTGAAATAAGTCCCGATGCTGCCAGAATGCCGCTAGTACTTTGACATTTTTGGTAGGGCTAAAAATAAGGGCTGATTTCTTCCAAACGGAAGGTACTTCTCTCTCCTTTCAGAAAGCAATTCTTTTAATAAGGATCTGGAATAGTTTCAGTTATTTACTCAGAACTCTCAGCTGCAAGATGATTATTAGATACATTCCATTTCAGTGACATACACATTTGAAAAGATTCATGCTTCCAATCATAAAGAGATAAAGTTTTTTTCTCTCTTAACATCTGGAGCCTGATGAATAATTACTATAATTAAACAAGAGGCTATTGTATATTTGGGTATTTTTTAAGCTTCAAATGCCTCTCTGTGTGCAAGATTCATGTTGCACACTCTTTGTTCTAAAGCATTCTACTGTGCAGTGCTCACAATCTACTGAGGAGCCTTAGCTGTTGGCATTAAAAGTAGGCCATTATGGTCTAATCTTCATCACTCCCTTATTTTGCTTCTCCAAAAACCCTTGATGAGTAAATCTGTTCCACTCAGGATTCCAAACCCTGCCCCCAATGCCTCATAGCATTTCTCTTTGAGGAACCAGACTGGTTGTTTGGGGAGGGTGTTAGTGCTTCTCTCTCCTCCTCCCCATTACCATCACTGATTCACTGACATCATCTTTATAAGCAATGCCATGCAGATGATTGTTAAGATTATTAGGCATATATTTTTAGATGAACCAATGTGAAATATGCAGTTCAAACAACCTGTGGTTATATTTGCAGTGAAACGGTATTTATTTATTTTTAGGCACCTATTTCCTCACTAAATGATGCCAGCCCCATCACCATCCTGATATCTGATCATACACCTGGTTTACTTTACTTGATATTAGAACATGTTTACTCTTTTGCAGAATCTTGGCACTTTGATAGGCAGACTGAACTTGGCATTGGGTCTACTTATCTAAGAATTTAGATCTACAGATGGACTTTGTACCCAGCTTTGTGATAGAAGTCATGGAGATAAAGCTAAGGGACTTTTGAAAGGCATGAAATCTTCATTTCTCTTCGAGTTTACCATTTACTAAACTTCATAGATGTTAATTGTTTCTTGGCAGGCAAGAAATTACAAAGCATCTGGGTGCTCTTATAAAGAAATTGCTTTATATTTAATAAAATTCCTTAAGTGTTTGCATGGTAGGTGGTCAATAAATTCTTGCCAATTGATTGAAATAAATTCTGAAGAGTTTGTTGTTTGAAATTTATGTTTGGCCTATCATATCATAATCCCAGAGGCAAGAATAACCAGAAGAAGGATGATATGAAGTAAAGCTGGACCACATTAATATAAAATGTTGGAAGGTGATCATTATAAAAAATCCTTTATAAGTCTATACTAGTATTTAAATAAGTATTAACTATTCTATAGAATATAATGTTGAGCTTGCTATAAGAAAATAAACCACAAAACTTCATTTGATGTACAAACATTGTGCCTATGGCATCTTTAAGAACTTTTGGCATGGTCACACCCAGAAATTATAGTCTAATGAGTGAGTATCTTCACCACTTTTCATTCACTGTGAAGAGGTTTTGTGGAAGTCATAAAACAAATATTCAGCATTAAAGGTGCTGGAATGAAATCTGCTTTAGTATTTTGCAACTTTGTTTTTTTTATAAAGTAATCTAAGTGAGGTTAATCAATGCATATACGCACTCTAGTCAAAAGAAGTTTTCTGGGATAACAAACATTAAGTAGTGATCACAAACAAGAGAGTATGTATTTCTAAGGCAGAAAGAAACTACATTTTTATATTAAATATATATTAAAATTGCACATACCTGCATATTAGATATACATAGAGTTAGAGCTATGACTCATAGGTCATTTTGAAGAAAAATCAAAGTGAAAATTCTCCTTTGTAAAAAATTACTGGTGATGAGTGGCAGAATCCCAAGTGTGTGGGTTCATTTGTTCCCACCATGTATCAGATGACCAGTTCATAATACTATTAACCTAAAAAAAAAAATAGGGTCAATAAAAGCCTAGTTCTAATTCACAAATCTCAGCAAGCTGAACCAAAAGGCCCAATGAGCTCATCAGAATAAAGACCAACTATAGAGACATTATAAAATTTGTGATTTTAAAATGTTGATCATATAAGAACAACTATTTTGATTACCATTTATCATGGAACCTCATGCATTTTCCTTAAAAACAGGAATGCCATATAAAAGAATTTAACCCATTTTTGTTTCATAGCTTGGAACTCCATCTTGCTTGATTTAATTAGGTAAAGCTGGCTGAAATGATGCTATTCTGGTACTGCCCATAATGCCAGCAAAGATGACATGAGCCATTCTTGCAGTTGAATTCCAAATTTCAGTAAACAATCCTCACTCCACCTGCCATTGGGGTATTAATAATGTCGAGGGCTAAATTCTAGTCTTGAGCCCCTATGTTATACCATATTCTGGATTACAACAGTCCACACCTATTTCCTTTTAGAAGATCCTAGCCAAATCAAACAACCTAGGGTTTGAATCAAAGAAAACAAAAACAGCCCAAAATAGCCAGCCTAATCAGATACTTATAGTGAAAACAGGACTTAGCAAAGCACCTTCTTTCATAATTAATTATCTTACATAAAATAGGAAAGCTTGCAGCTCTTACCCTACATGAGTCAACTCATGTTCAACAATATATTATAGTTTGCAAGAATAATTTATAGTTTACAAAAATGAGCTATCATATTTTTTTATTCAACCTTCCGCATAATTCTATTTTCTATCATTGCTTCCAATTCACGAATGAGGAAATTGTCAGAAACAGCTGATCTGCAATTCCCTGCACTTCCCACTGTGTTTGGTTTGGGTCAACTTCACAATGGTCATTTCCAAAGAGTGAGAGCACAGTGCTTTGATATAACCATAGAATTGCATAAAGACAACAGACAATCCTCACAGGTGATGGTTTCTCAGACTGAAATCTCCTTTAGTAATTTCTTTATTTGGAGCTGCTGGTCATTTTTTTGACCATGAGATAATGGGGGGGAAAAACTTTTAAAATGTACCCTCAAAGCCAATTGAGTGCACTTTCTTTTTTCATAGTGGGAAAAGTATATAAAGGCAGGGACAAGCCCCTCCATCTTCTGGGACTTTTTGGTCACTAATCATGCCCAGGGCAATTGAGACCAACAATGCTATGAATTTCATGCTGAGGATAAATGAGATGAAGATGTAGAGAAGTAAACAGCTAAATTAAAATCACTTTCTTGTTTGCTAAGAGCCAGTTCATACATTAAAAAAAAATAATTACACCTTTTATCTATGGAAACTGTAAGGTGAACATCCCATGACAATGAGTACCATATGAGCAAAGCTCTCTAAAGGACTTAGTTGTTTTTCCCTTGAGTGGATGGCAGAGAAATGCACCCATCTCTGACCAGATACAGATGGAGACTGCTCTGGTCTGAATGTTCGTGTCCCTCCAAAATTTATTTTGAAATTCTAATGCCCTATGTGATAGTATTAGAAGGTGCAGCCTTTGGAGGTACTTAGGTCATGAGGGTGGAGCTCTCATAAACAGGATTAGTGCCCTTATCAAAGAGGCTCCAGAGTGATCCCCTCGGTCTTTCCACCTTGTGAGGGCTGAAGAGAAAGTGCTGTCTATGAACCAAGAAGAGGGCCTTCACCAAATGCAATAATGGTGAATGTAGTGCCTTGGTCTTAGGCCTCCTAAGCTCCAAGAACAGGGAGAAATAAATTTCTTTTCCATCCAGTCTATGTATTCTGTTACAGCAGCCTGAGTGGGTTAAGACAGAAACGATAGGTATACTGGCAGGTTAATAATTTGGTTGTTATAAAAATCAAAATCTTTAAAGATTTGTGTATTTATTTTGAAAAGAGTCTGAACTCTGTGTGGGAGAAAGGTTGGTGGAGGATATGGGGGGGGGGGGGGGTTCCCCTCAGTGCCTCCTTTCATGTCTCAAGCTAGTCAGCTCTACCAGACTTTAATCCTCCACTCAAACTGCATCTGCAGCAGCCTGGCCCACTCACCTGGGAAGTCAGGCTCAAGTAATGCCTCTAGGGGTCTCAGCCCCACCCCAAGAGCTTTGTCCTAACACATTTCTTCTTTCTCCATAAGAAGCAATGTGGTAAATACAAGTTGCTCTATCTTGTGACATTTCTCTGACTCTCTTAGAGAATGGTGCCCTGGGCAACAGCCTGCCTGTCTGCCCTTAATTCAGCTCTGCTTCTGACATGTTGTGTAAAAAAGAGGATCTTGTACAGCAGGTGTTTTCTGTTCCCAGTATAAAAAATTATAATTTAAATGGTCTTCAATGTTCTCTCTCTTCTTTTTAAAAATTCTTTATCTTCAGTTCAGTATCTCTCCCAACTAGGAAAATTCTAGTTTTACCACCTATGGTACCCACATACCCACATACTAAAGCACACAAATAAGAGGAATGGGGAGAATGGCTATTGGGGGAAAGAAGATAGAATTTACTTTTATTTCAAAGGTCACTAGAAATGTAGGTAAACCTCAGCACCACCTCCTGGATATATGATTTTTAGCTATATATTAACCTCAGTAACATTGTAGTGTTATTAACAACAACAAAAAGATTCAGCTATTGGTAATGTAGGGAATTTGCCTATATTTGCTTTATTTCCAAGGTACCTGTATCAACTTTAGTAATATTTAAAATTATTTGACAGAAATTCTTCCAACCTTTGCGTGATAGTAATATTTGTACCGTTATTTTTGGTGACCCAAGTCTTTTTTTTTTATTAATTTCAATTATGAGAGAAATTCAACTTTATTTTTAGATCCAAAAGTTTGGGGGAAGCATTAATATTTGTTAAATCTAGGTGGAGGCTATGTAAATTTTTAAGTTATTATCTGTACTTTTAAGTATGTTAGATAAATTTAATAATAAAAATATTGAAAAAGAGTAGGATGTTTCATTTGAAATTAAAGTTTCTTTAGACATATAATTAAAAGAATAATCCTCTCGTATTAGAAAACCTTAAATTTTACTTTAAATAAAAATGATTTCCAGATATGCTTTAATCATTTTATATAATTTCTTTCATATATTTATAAAATTGACAAAATGCTTCATAAACTAACGTATTTATTTAACCTTGTAATAAGGCCTTGAAGCATTTAACTCCACATTTTTAGAGAGGCACATGTATAAAAAAATTGCAAAGCTTTCTGGACCATTGGGGTCAGCAATGCTCAGTTTCTTTGCGAGTCACCACTGCAGGGTCTTGGCACTGGGCTCATGGCCAGCCGAGGAAGCTACTCTGCTGAGAGGAGACTGCTGGGTAGCAGGATCCAGGGGAGTCTGAGCCGGTAGAAAAGCACTGCACTAGAAATGTTGATTGCATGTTTACTCAGGGCCAGATGCTGTTCTAGGTGCTGGGACACAGAGGTGGACAGATACCAAAGTCCTTGATTTCAGGAAATTACTTTTTCTAGCAAACAAACAAAAATCTGTGACACTAACCATTGCTATGAAGAAAACAAACTGGATCTTGTCCTGGTGACTGAAACATCATGGAAGGGCTTGTGTATTTTTTTTTTAATCTTGGATAAACAAATCAGGACTATCTATCATCTATCTATCTATCTATCTCTCTATCGAGTTGGGGATGGGGTCCATCTTACCAAAATAGGGAAAAAGTATTTTTCATTTTATTCATAATCTTTGTTTGCTTTCCCAAATATAACGGTCCAGGAACTGATTCAGGATGCAATAATTAATCTCCTTTAAAATCCAGGGCCCGATTGTGGCTAGGAGGTAGAAAAGAGGGTTGGGATGAAAGTGGGAAATGTGGTGACTCTTCATTGCTATGGTACTTTTCATTCCTGTTACAAATTAATTTTTTATCTTTATTATACACATTTTAAAGTTATCAAAAGAAAATCTTATAACCCAAGTGCATATGGTAGCCAGCATAAAAAATATCGCATAGATATATGCCCTCTGATGAATAAAAATTAAACTATTTCATTTCACTAGAGTGTTTAGTTAAAAATTAAAATAAACTTGGGAGTGGGAATTATTAAAAAGCATTTTTGAAAGTGGCTTAGTGTTTGAAAAGTGGTTAAATTCTAGTAGCTACCTGAAATGAGATTTTTATTTTTTATTTTTTACTTTTCTATATTTTTTTTCTCTTAGCAGTTTAGTGAAAAGCACTTTAACCATCAGATACGTGCACAGGGCAGTCACAGAGTTCTGAGCCATGGGTCCCTCCACACTAGAGACGTTAATGCAGGGCTGCGTCTACACTGCAGGTCATTAGTGCAATTAGCCTGTTCTCATCAGGCCTATTTGGAAAGGATGAATGTTTTAATGTTTATAAACTGTTTCTCTGATTTGATTGCAGGCTCTGGGCCACGACTTATTAGATCAGGGTTTCATTAGAAAATGTTCTTGTTTCACTGACATCCTGAGAGCAGGTGGAGGTGGCGGAGGTTCTGGCTGTAGATGCCCATGGTGTGGGGAAGGTCTGTTACTAAGGCCGGGTCATCGGTCCAAGTGCCTTTACAGCACACACACAGGGCAAGTCCATCCAGGAGGCAGTCCTCTGGGGCCCACAGAGGTTCTGCCTTAATCCATCAACCCCTCCCACAGAAGGGCTAGTGGAGACAATGAGGCTCCAAGGTGTGGATGGGAGAAATGTGATAACTAGCTCTATTTTGTTTACATCTCTAGTGGCTCAGGAACATAGTTTTTGTGAGGCTCAAACAAAGAAATGGAGAAACCGCAACTGCTTTAGAGGTTGGTTGTGAATCCGTGGGTTTCTGTTGAGTCACAGGATTGGGAGGGGACACACACACACACACACACACACACACACACACACACACGTATTATTTAATTTGAAAACACAGTAGTCCTTGTTTGTTTTTGAAAACAAAAGTCTCCCTCCACCTTGTGTCCTTAGTGGCAATCTGATAATGGTTCTCCTACCTCAGGGTTCACGTACAGTTTCACAAAGGAAATAACCTAATCTGGGATTATAGTTAAACTCTAAACACACCTAAGCAGCTCACTGAGATTTAAATGCATGGCTTATGTTCACCCAGCTATAGTTAATTATCAAAAAAGGAAATGTACCAGGGCCAGCCTGAGCCAAATTAGAAAATCAAGGAAGTTTGTCTTGGGCGTCTTTCAGGTTTGGCTGTGGGTGTTTTGCCCTTCCCTCTTGACAGTCCTGTCAGCACCCTGTTCTCTCCTGGCTCCCCACCTCCCAAGTAAACACGCATGCATTCTATCCAACCCCTTAGGTCTGCCCCGATTCTGTCCTCACTGTGCTGCTTCCAACTAGGCTCAGTCATTGAGAGTGATTGACCTTTAAAAGGATAACAACACACGGAGAGGCCCCTCTGAGGTGTGAAGACTCGGGAAGGAGGGGCAGGTAGTGGAGAGGGCAGGTCACAGGTGGGTTTGGAACCTCAGGAAAGGACGTTTCATCTGCTGCTTGTCACTTTGTCACTCCCATTGCCATCACAGCCCATTGCTTTTGCTGACCGAGGTCGCTGCATTTTCCTTCTTGTCTTTGTTTACCTCATACATTCCAAAATCTTTAGAATACTGGACAGAATTCAAAACAAGCAACTCAAAACCTAAATAACTGAAACATAAATTTAACAATGGGCCCTGGTATGGTTCCCAGAGCAGTAGCAGCAGCATCACCCAGCAGCTATTTGGGAATGCAGAGTCTTGGGCTCAGCCCACACCCACTGGTCAGAACATAAAGAGACTCCTAGGTGATCTGTATACATATTATCATTTGAGAAGTCCCCCTCTGGTCCTTGATACCTAATAAGAACTTGAATTATGGATTCTTTCATGATAATGGAAGACTGCTCATCACACTTAACCTTGCAAGAATGCTTTGGGAAAGAAATATTAGCATTGAGGGATCATGTTGAAGAGGGTCTGATGGGGAAGGGTTATGCATTACCAGAGTGCTATGATAATAGATTTGAAGGAAAGAAGGTGGGAGATGATGATAATATAGATTCATTTCAAGTCAGAGAATTTTTAGCTTGGAGAAGTGGACTCTGGAATTGATGCAGGGTATAAATAAAATGATTGAAAAGGGGAACCAGATTTATTTAGAAATTCAGCTGTGGGGTGTCAATCCTCTTCATGGTGTTAGAGAAGTCCAACTTTTCCAATGTGAGTTATTTCAAAAATACCTTTGACTTGTGGACTCTGCTTTTTTTTTATGATAGCACCAAGCCTGGATCTGACTATATAAGTAATAGCTTCAATAGGGTTATGAAGGATTACACTCCCAAAGCACCATTATCAAATTCAAGACTAGGTTTGAATTCTGAAATATACCGCCAGTGAACATTATGTTTTTGGTCAGACTTATGTGCTGGTGACAAACTAGATAGTGATGAAAATGGTAAGGTCTAGGACCATGCTTTCACTGATCCTTGGCCTAGTATTTACTGAAGAAGGATGCATCTATGTTTGGTCATTTTCTGGTTGTGTTACAACATCCCAGATCTTTGTGGCAAATTTTTCTCTTCTGGCTCCCTGCCTTCCAAGTAAACATGAATACATTCCATCCAACCCTGAGTGTTGTTCAGTTCCTGTATTTTCTTGAATTGTATTTATATAATATATAATAGTAAAGTGCGGAATTGGACTCATCCTATTCTGTTCATGACTAAAATATTTTAGTGTGTTTGGAAAGAATAATTTGCAGTATGCAAGCATAAATTATTAAAAATATATAAAAATACATAGCTGAATAGCTATCAAAAACTGTATTATTTGGTAGAGAAATGGCAGGATCCAGACATTTCTTCTTTTCCCTTAAAAAAAATTTAATCTGCCTTTGTAGTGTGTTGTATATTTTAAAGATGACCCCCAAAACATTACACATCTCACATGATTTTGTAATGTGATTTTGACATTATTTTCAACAGAATTAAGATCTATGTTGCTTCCTCTTGGCATCAGGTGGCTTTAATGGCTCTTTAGATCAATGAAATATGGTAGAAGTGATTCTTTATGAATTGTGAGGCTAGTTAAATTATGCCTTGCTTGGTAGAATACTTGCTTAAGTTTTCAGCCTCTAAGTAAATGGTCCTTTTGTGAGGACTTCCAAATCAGCCCAGATAGAGAGAATACATGGAGGAGCCCTGAGACTGGAGAGGGAGGGAGGGAGAGAGAGAGAAATAGAAAGAGAAGGAGGGACTAGATAGTTCAGTCCTGTACTGTTTCAAATTCACCACATGAGAGATCTTGACTCAGAACCACTCCATTGAATTCTTGACCCACAGAAAAAGAGAACAGATAAAATAATTGTATGTCTTTGAAGTTACTAAGTTAGTGGCTACAGATATTTTATTGGTTCCTGGCCAATAACATTTTGTGTTTTCATGCCAGTTTTCTGTGGCGATATCTAAATCTGAGATATAATTACTGTTGTCGCAGTGGGGATGATGATGTCTTAGTGGTAAGGAAGATCTTGAAAGAAGGGTGAGGCTTAGAAAAATGAAGGGTGATGGAAGTGGGATGTTGGAATAACATCAAAGAAAGGGAGAACAGCTTGAGCACTGTGGCAGAAGAGAACATGAAAATCGTTTATACAGAAATTATTTTGGTTGGGCCAGAGAGGGAGCAATGAGAATTAGATTACAGAAAAAAGTTGGAGCAAATATGGGGGTTATTAAATGGCAAGTTGAGTTTTGACTTTCCTCGTGGACAAGGAGAGCTGATTGACACAATTTTGGGTTTGTGGGGTGTGGGAGGAGGGAGGCTGGCGGTGCTTGCCTAATTGCTATGTAGTATAGTTCTGATTGTGCATAACATGAAATGTATCTGATCAACTTCATCGTCACTCTCTTCTGAATACAATATCCAAACCTGTTTTTTCATGCTTGGTCTTCATAATTTGTTTCTCATGTGGCAAGGGTGCATACTCCCATGTTATAAAAACACGGGGAATATTGCTCACAGCTGTAGTTGGACCACTCTTACACCCCAGAGATTTCACAGTTTTCTTGTATTTTTATAACCATCTTTGTCACTTTCAGTTCTTCCCTTCTTCCTCTTTTTGATTCTGCTGCAGCCATATCCAATAAAACACACAGTGACAGATAGATGGATCTTACAGAAAATCTGCTGATTGCTCTCTTTGTAAACCTCAAATGTAAACAATAGAAAAACATTTGTTTCTTGGTCATGGTCTTTTAGTACATAAAGATGAAGAACCAAATCAATATTAGGAAAAAAAAATTTTTTTTAAATAAGAATATATATGGTTGTCTGCTTGTTAACTTTTTGGTAGTCATTCCCTTTTAAAATGGGCTTTTACATTTTGCTCATCTATTTCTTTTGGAGACAAAAGAATTTCTATTATTCTAATTTTCAAATTTTTCATGAAAAGACTACAAAAAGAAGCCAAACTCCTAGTTACTGAAATTGTGTGGTGTGTTTTCCCGTGATTCTATGAAACATAGTAATTAAAATATCAAGATAACATCTCAAAAATTATTATATGTGAAATATACTCAAGAATATGCTAAACATTAGGTTTAATAAAAAACTAAATGTGAATATTTTGTTATTTTGAAGAGCCAGGATATTAATGTAGTTTACCATTACACTCCTCTTTTCTCACTTCCCTTCTTCTATCTCAGTGTCCCCCAACCAATAACTGAAATCGATACTGAAAAGATCTTTGAGTTCAACACACAGTGAATTGTTTCTCACTTTAGTTTTGGTTGTACAATATGTTTTGCCTTGGTAAAGATCACTTAGCTCTACATGGATGCCAGTGTTTCTTCTACTTCTGAATATAACCTTCACATTTATACTTTTCACAGCTGGAAAATGCATTCCTTGGTCAGTAATATAAAACAGGAATTACGCGTCTGTGGTCAATAGCAGGTGAGTGACTCTGGTCCCTTGTGGAGTCAGATGGACAAGAATCCAAATAGCAATACAGATGGATAATTTAGGCACCATGTGGTCCTGTGGGATTTGTCCTGCTGGATACATTTTCAGCCCCAAGTAATAAAAATGACAGACAGCCACTCAGTCTATAGGAGTTGTATCCAGTCATCTGTAGTCAGGACAATCTCTCTCTGAAGTCAGTGGGGGGTTTTAGACTGAGGATGGACCTTAGACTATGCCTCTTTAAGTAAAGACAATGGAATGAATGTTTAGTAGCGCAATTCAGAACACATTTCAGTGACATGCATGAAGAAATTATGTACAGTTTTACAATTGCTCTTGTAAGTGCACCATCACATTACTGGGTATCGTGGTAGCCAGCTATTTGTCAGTGAGGATGCATTGAACTGGCTTATTCAGAGAATTCCACAGGGAAAGTTATGTTTCTTTTCTTCCCTGAAGTCTCTTAAGAACTGCATTCTGTCATCAAGTTCTGGCTAGTGGATATCAGCATGAAGGGCCAGATAGGAATTTAAAAGTAATGGCCTTTATTTACTTCTGGGGAGTTTTGCATGGAGTTAATATTGGAATGAACATGGTAGCTGAAATCCAAATGTTATTCTCAGAAAGAAAAAAAACTAAAACATAGGAAGGGCCATTGGAGCAATCCAAGCCAGGCTCCTGATCTGGGGCCCACACATAGGAAAAGGCCTCCCGCCTTCTTCCTTCCCCAGCCACAGGCATGTTAGCATCTTGAGGTGGTGCTGGCGCCAGCTAGGTAAATAATCTTAATGTATCATCATTGCTTATCAACCTCAAATTATATTTGTTCAAGGTAAACTTCTCTTTATGTTTGTATTGTTTTCTTTTGGTAGGTCTTAAAATAAGAACAGAGACTTGATTGCAACCCCCTTAGCAATGTTAATACATTTCTGACTCTTACTATATATGTACTAGTGGCCCGGTGCACAAAATTCGTGCATGGTGGGGAATGTCCCTCAGCCTGGCCTACACCCTCTCCAATCTGGGATGCCCTCAGGCCTAAACCAGCAGTCAGACATTTCTCTCACAATCCGTGACCGCAGGCTCCTAACTGCTTACCTGCCTGCCTGCCTGTCTGATTGCCCGTAACCACTTCTGCCTGCCAACCTGATCACCCCCTAACCTCTCCCCTGCTGGCCCAATCATTGCCTAACTGCTCCTCTGGCAGCCTGATTGCTCCCAACTGCCCTCCCCTGCTAGCCAAATCACCCCCAACTGCCCTTCTCTGCTGCAACCCGTCTCCTCCACAGGAGATGGTGGAGGTGCCGAGACTGGTCTCCTCTGTGCGCTGCAGAGCTGTGGGACTCCCAGGCCTCACTGTGCGGAGTGGCAGCCGGGTTCCACCTCTGCTGTGCACATGGCCATCTTGTGGTGGCCATCTTGTGGTGACCATCTTTGTGGTGGCCATCTTATAACGATGTTGTGTGGAAGGGCCACCTAGGCTTTTATTAGTATAGATGATACATATATTATTTCATACTAGAGGCCTGGTACACAAAATTCATGCACAGGTGGGGGTATCCGTCAGCCCAGCCTGCACCCTCTCTAATCTGGGACTCCTGGAGGGCAGTTGGACATCCCTCTCACAATCCAGGACTGCTGGCTACCAACTTCTCACCTGCCTGCCTGATTGCCCCTAACCACTTCAGCCTGCCAGCCTGATAACCCTCTAACCACTTCCCTGCCAGCCTGTTTGATACCTAATTTCTCCCCTGCCAGCCTGTTTGCCCCTAACTGCCCTCACTGCAGGCTTGATCACCCCAACTGCCCTCCCTTGCAGGCCTGGTCCCTCCCAACTGCTCTCCTCTATTGGCCATCTTGTGGTAGCTATCTTGTGTGCACATGGGTCAGCTATCTTTGACCACAAGGCGGCAGCCATCTTGTGTGTTGGAATGACAGTCAATTTGCATATTCCTCTTTTATTAGATAGGATGGCATAAGATATATGTACATATATAATTTAATTTAAATAATGTTCAACACATTCATACCTTAGAATAAATGTTTTTTATATTTTTTGAGGCAGTGGGATTGATAAAAGAATAGGTAAGAAGCCTGGGCAGTGGGAGAAGGTCTGGAACTATTTATTAGATGCCTCAGGTTTAGCATTTAGTGTTGGTGAAATACACAGAGAAAGAAAATTGATATATACAGTTATTGAGAAATGTAGCTGAGATGCAGCTGTCCTGCTGTTGATCTTTCATCATTACTGGTATTGCTTCCTTCCTTCCTTAGAATCCTCTTCTATTTCTCCCCTTAGTGTATTTTCATTTTTCATGAATAAGTGTTTGGTCAATTTTCCATTAGAATGTGGTTGAATGATGGGCACAGATAAATGTTTCCTCTTCTTTCTACTGTGCCATACTCTTGAGCAGTACATTTAAAAAATATATTTTTATTGATTTTTAAAGAGAGAGAGAAAGAAAGAGAGGTGGAGAGAAAGAGAGAAACATTGATGTGGGAGAGAGACATCAACTGGCTTCCTCCTGCACAACTCCTACTGGGGAGTGAGCCCACAACTCTGGCATGTATCCTGACAAGTAATAAAAATGTGGCCTCTTGGTGCGCTGGATGTTGCCCAACCAACTGAGCCACACTGGCCAGGGCTTGAACAGTGCACTTTAAATAAAGAGGTGAACTGAAATACCTGAACCAAGACAGATCATACATGTGACACTTCTCATTTTGCTGTCCATTCCCTGTATTGCATAGCTGCTGTCTCCCTTCATCATTTCTTCCCAACCCGCAGACAGATCCACAGCGTTGTGACATCAGTCCAACTAATGTTTCACTCAGATTTTTTTCTCTTTCCTTTTGTCAAGCTCATTCTGGTCTTGCAAAGCCCTTTGTATAAGAGCCAACAATCTACTAATCTTCCCAGAAAATTCTGTTGACATTATAGGTACTGTCTTGTCTGCATCAGATGCCTATTGTAGTGGATTTGCATACACAAGAGACAGAGAGTAAATGAACAGAGATTGTTGGCTGACATGCCATCAAATGGGATGCAGCCACAAATACTGACCTCAACCACAACTGTGAGGCCTGGGGACTGAAAATCAAAACAGATCTCCCAGAATCTCTTCCACTTGCTGTCTGATGGCAATTTGTCCGGTTTTCTTTGGAAAACAAATGACTCCCAGACAAATGCCTGGATGTTATTTCCCAGTGCACTTCTGATCCCAGTGGCTTACATTCCTGTCAGACCCAAGTGTGAAAACAAAGTGAATAAAACAGATACCTCTGCTCCTCAGTTCTTGCTTTGAGAAGTACAGGGAGACGGGTCAGACACTAGATACTGCTGTCCTCAGTGCCACCGGCTGCTTCTCTCTCTGCCAGCACACTGTAATTAAAGGAGAGAGACATCAACGTGGAACCAGATCCGAGGCGCCGTCCAGTTGAAAAGGTCACCGCCGCAAATGAGCAATTAGTGCTCCCTGCTGTCGCGGAGGCTTTGGCTGCAGAAAGAGCTGCAGAAACACAATGCCGGGATAAACCGGCTTTGTAATCTGCTTGTCACTAGTCCAGTCGTCAGGGGTCTGCCCTGAATCTGACGGAATAATGCTGCCCGGATTGGCTTGGGAAAAGTCAGATTTTCAAAAGGCGGCAGTCAACAGAACAGAGCAGAGGGATATTTCATTTGTTGGTGGCGAGGATTTGGTGGACCGAGTGTGGGGGCTGTGGTTTTGAAGCCTCATTATAAACCTTTAATATTTGGGAGCTGCTTTCTGTGGCAGCCTCGGAGCTCGGTGGCAGAGCTGTGTTGCCTACTAAAACAGGGATTTGAAACACTGGATGTGAATGCCAGGGTTAAATGGACTGTGTTATTAGCACATTCTCTAAGAATCAGTTGCTTTATTAGAGACTGTTCTTATGATTGTTTCATTCAAAACCCCCAAACCTCTGCTTTATCTTAAGAAGGGAGGGGAATGGAAACTATGACAGGAGTGGAGGGGGCCTGGGTGGTGGCAGGTGAGGGAGGAGGAGTGGGCATGGAGGAGGAGTAGGGAGTGGAAAATTTCCTCCTGTGGCTGAGCCTGGGCCTGTCCAATACCCCACCTTCCAAACCCCAGAATAATGCAAGCCAACAAGGCTGTGTGGGGCTCTCAGGAGCCAGGGGTTTGACCTTGACGGAAGGTCATCCCCTCTCAGAGGTAGCCTGACATAAACTTCATTTCTTGGCTCACTCAGTGAAATCCAGAGAAAGAATGAAGACAGTTCTCATCTTATCAGCCCCAAAGGCAAGGTTCTGTTTGATATTCAGACAAAGCCCTGAAATTGCACTTGACAGGAGAGGCCCCAAACAGTGAATCATCTAAGGTTTTGACACATGAATCAGGATTTCCCCTTTTGTGTTGTAAGGTAAGCTTTCAAATTGTAAGGTGAAATGATCAAGCTCTTTGTGTTTCAGAAGAGGAAGGAGACAGCTGCCTCTCCCCACCCTCGCCTCCTTAGGGTGCCTCCTTGAACTCATAATAGGCCCTATTTTGATGTAGGCTCAGACTTGTGATCTTGCAATGCTAGGTTTCGGGTCTTCTAACCCATAGAACTGTAAGCACATGCCTCTAAGATTAATTTAGAAGTTCCTCATAGTTGCTGAGGGGGTAATCTCAGGAAAGGACATTTTGATTGTTCTCCCTTCTACTTTTCTGTTTAAACGTATATGAAATTCTGCCCTTACTCTGTCTACAGTTTCATGTGTGTCCATCTGTATTGCCTGCTCAATAATAAATTGAGTTCTCTCTCTTGTCTCTGTTGGTATGGGGAGATTTTTTATTGGCAGGATTGTTTTATTTGCCTTGAGATGGTCAAGAGGGTGAGAGGTACATTGAGAAGTGTAGAGCTAGCCAGGAAATAAAGAGTTGTGGGGGAGGAAAAACTTTCCTCTACCCTTAAGTTTCCTCTGGCAGGTCTAATAATCACATAGACATGAGACAGAGTAGCAGGAGAAAATAACCAAATTTAATACTTATATATTGCCAGCGTTCTTGTCCCAGCATTATGAAGGGTTCAGCAATCTGGAGAAAGGCTGTGCATTGATTCAAGTAGGAATCCAAAGAGGAAAAATAGTTTTGAAAGGCATTGGGGGTCAGAGGAGCTTCAGCTAAAGGAGCTAAAGACTATTCCTTGGCTCAGGACCCCTTGCTTTTTATTAACACAATTTGTCCTAAGGCAAGGAGGAGATAATATACTTCAAAGGGTAGGTTTTACAGAAGCATTGTCTGATTGGGAATAGCCTACAGATGTTCAGGTGTTTGGCCAACAGGAGGCAGTAACATGTAGATTAAGATGGCCTGAGCTGTCTGGCAGCAAACTATTATCCTATTCAGGTTTGGGGGAGATGCTTTTTAGCCATTCCAACAGATTATTACATATGTGGCTCAGCCCTTGTTGAGCCCCCAAGCTTCATCAACCTTTTGATGAAACTTTTGTAATTATGACCTGCTGGAACTGGCTCCCAGCAATATGTGTATGGAAACCCCACATGCCTGAGAGTCAGAGACCCCACACACAGGAGAGAAAACATAGGTATATAAGATATTCTGAGCTGAGGATGAGGTAAGTGGGCTTCAAAAGGTCATTGCAGGATGATAAGTAGAGTAGACCTTTAGTAAACAGAAGTTTGTCTTGCCCTATGGATAGGTCAAAAGAGGTTATTTCTGATAACCTCCTATTATGCATAAAGTCCCTGACTCTAGTTCTAGGTAGTTCAAGGAAGGGACAGAAGTTTTTCTTGAGCCTGTTGCCTTTAGCTCAAAACAGTCTGCATACCACAGAGGCACATCTTGAGTGACTGGTTCTGGCATCCCACAGAGTAAGCAGAATGGGTGCCTCAGAGGGTTTAGGTGCCAGAGCCTGAGGGAATGTGGGGCTGAGAAGTGGATTTGGTGATGTCCAGCTGAAGCTTCTCCCTCTCACCCATGTCTTTCCTCAGCTCATCTCTGACGGAGATTAAGCTAGAAGGCTTCACCATGCACTTTGCTTCTCTTTCCAGAATACATTTCCTAAACGGTTTTTCAAATTCTATTTATCTGTTCTTTTTATGCCACTTGCCTGAGCCTCACGGAAGTTGAGATGGTAGTTGGTGCTAAAAGCTCCTTTGCAGAGGCCTGGCTTTTCTCATGGAGTCATTTTGTTGTCAAGCCTGAGTAGAGAGCATGGGGATACTGTCACTTTTTCAACAGAAACGACATTTATAAGCTTGTAATTAATGTTTAATGTTGACATAGAGCTTTACAAAGCTCAAAGTGTTCTACAAAAAGAAAAGGGAAAGTAAGATGTGAGGGAGAGAGGGGGGGAGAGAGAGAGAGAGAGAGAGAGAGAGAGAGAGAGAGAGAGAGAGAGAGAGAGACAGACAGACCTTGGTTCTGAATAATTTATGGAAGTTTTTAGATTATCATTAAGATATATTCTAGGTCACATTCTTATTGTTTTTATCCCAAAATCATGTTCTATTACTCTACAAGTAACACGATTCAATGTTTTATTGAGTCCAGGTGCTCTGATACTTAGGGGTTTGGCCATAGCAAACAGAAGTTTATTAATGTGTGAACATCATGTATAAATGGGAGGTACCCAGGGGGAAATGGATATCTCTCTAGGGTGGCCTAACTGACTAGTTTATATGCCATCTTTAGTTAAAGACAAAAGCAACGTGTGTGTGTGTGTGTGTGTGTGTGTGTGTGTGTGTGTGTGTGCAGGGGCAGTTAGGCAAAGTTACTAGGAAAAACAAAGGTAAACAAGGATGATGTTAGTTATGTGAATTTAAAAAAGTGTCTAGACCATTGATATTTTCTTGTGATTTGGAGTCATCCTCTTCCTTGCAAATAGAAATTTTTCTTTATACCAGGTAAATGTAAATATTCTTACAAAAGGGTAACTTCTACTCTGTTTTCAGAGCTTCTCCTATCTCTCAAAATGATTGCCTCAAAATAATCCTTAAACCAAAGAGCATATTTTGGGGTGGCATATTCTGCTACCCTTCATATTCAACAGGACTCTGCCCAGGAGTCTGGCTGATTCTCTTTTTCTTTCTTGTGAAGTTTACTTCCTTTTATTCAGTGTATTTTTAAAATTTAAATTCATGATAATTCAAGAACATCTTCATACTAGAGGCCTGATGCACAAAATTTGTGTAAGAGGCTTGTCCCTCACAGCCATGGTGGCTGCCTCAGCCCCTACAGCCCCAGAAGGTCATCCAGAAGGTCATCTGGAAGGTCGTTTGGCTGTCTGGTCTAATAGCATATTACACTTTTATTATTATATTGTAGATGGTAAGATTATGGATAAAGGCAAAAATTCCTGATTCATTTCTAAGCCAAATTCCCTCTGCACTCAGAACCACTGTTCTAGATTGGCAAATAGCTTTCAGGATCACTTTCTCTTCATGTGCATGTGTGTGTGTACATGTGTGATGGTGTATATGCACAAAGAGAATACTTCATTTATTTGTGAAATTTTAAAAGAATAATGATAGTACTGATATAAGAAACATTCAAACCTGTAGAGAATTTTTATGAGTTTATTTGACTCAAACTAACGACAATTTCTGGAAAGCAAAATCTCAATGAATTGAGGAAATGCTCTGGAGAGTGGCAGTTTTGCAGTTTATTTTATACATTTATAGTCAAGAGGAGATATAAGGAGGGTTATAGGAAATCCATTGGTGGTAGGTTGAGAAAGTGGGAGAAAGCTAAGTGAGGGGATGGAGGGAGAGAAGAGGGGAGGCCTCCCCTGAGCTTGTCAGGCTTAGTATGTGACCCCTTTTCCACCTACATTTATTGAGTACATATTTGTGTCTAGTGCTGCTCTAAGCATGTCCAATTTAATTCCCATAGCAATGCTATGAGGTTAAGTATTTTGTAAGCACATTTCATTTTTAAGAAAACTAGGAACCCAGAGAAGTTAAGTAGCTTGACGAGGGTAGCATAGTTAGCAAGTGGAAAGGCCAGGATTCATATCTAGGTCCCTCTTTATACCCACTGTGTTCTATTTTTCTCTGAAATAAGTAATAGCCTTATATAGAAATTATAAATCTGTATAAGGAATAATGTGTCTGGGAGTTTTTTCTATACCAATGAATTCTCGATTACTTTTTTCTTCTTAATTATTATATAGTTCTCTATTTTATAGATGGTCCATATTTTATTTTTTAATTTTTTTTAACACATGTTTATTGATTTCAGAGAAGAAAGGAAGAGAGGGAGAGAAAGAGAGAGAGAGAAAAAGAGAGAGAGAAAGAGAGAGAGAGAGAGAGAGAGAGAGAGAGAGAGAGAGAGAGAGAGAGAGAGAAATACCAATGATGAGAGAGAATAATTGATTGGCTGCCTCCTACAAGTCCTATACTGGGGATCATGCCCACAACCTGTGCATGTGCCCTGACCAGGAATCAAACTGTGACCTCCTGGTTCAAAGGTTGATGCTCAACCGCTGAGCCATGCCATCTGTGTTAGATGGACCATATTTTATTTAACCTTTCCTCATTGCTCAACAGTTTGGTTGTTAGCACTTTTTCACCATAAATATTTGCTACAAAGCCAAGCCTTGCTTTTGTATTTTCATGAATATATGCATGCATTTCTCAGTGACAGAGTAGAGAACTGGGAATTTTTGCATTGATCTGATGTAATACATACTGTCAAGTTGCCTTCAAAAGGTTGCAGTCATTTCCGCTCAAACCTGTATTGTATGAGAGTACATATTTCCCTTTTGTCTTGTCAACAATTGGTGTTATTGATGTTTACAAGTTTAGCCAACTAGATGAGGAAAATACTTGATATTCCATTGTATAAACCTGCATTTCTTCATCTGCATAGTGGTCATATTTTCACCGCTTCAATTTAATATTCGTTTTGATGTTGTGAGCAGCCACTCTAAATTTCATTGCAGTCAGAACTCTCCCAGCCATCCAGCTGGGGGTGCAGATGGAGTAGCTTTACCAGCAGTAAGCCATGCCCAGTGCAATGCCTACAACATAGTTGTACTCAGTCAATAATGGTGGACTGAATATCATCCAAATTTCACTGACTTCTGAATCTACCTACTTCTGAAGGACCCCTAGTCGCCTATAAATGAACTCTCCTCAAATACATTTGGGAGTCATCACCATCACAAGCATTCCTGTTAGTGCCCGAGCTCTGCAGGGCATGGAGCTTCCAGCAGTCCTGTTACCATTTCATGCTGCTCTCTGACTCATGGTGTCTCCTGATCCTCTGTGAGGCACCCAGAGGCATTCCTGGTCACAGGACTCCCTCATTGCATGCTCTGACCACGGGCCTGCACTGCCTGATCCTAGGCAACACATCGGAGAAGGGAAACGACTCATATTTCATTTTGTAAGAGGAGCCTCAGAGCAGTGTCTCCTGCATCCTACTTTATAAAAGTTTAGAGAAGTAGTTTTGTTCAGTGTTTACCTACAACCTCTTTCTCTGTTATTAAAAATTTTTTTTTTAAAAAATTAGGAGACAAAGTTAAATGTCTAGTTTCTTTTTCTCTTGGGGTCATTTTTGCACCCTCAGAGTAACCCCAGCTCATGCAAATAAATCTTATCCCGCTCAGTCTTACCAATTCATCAAACAATTCCAGACATGCCTGAATGCCTGCACGAGGCTGAGGTGGGCTCTTTAGTCTTGCCATTTCCCCAAATGCAGGGAATCACATGCTTTGAGTTGTTAGAAATATAATTATTAAGAAATTTAATTATTTAATTAGTGGCAAAGAATTACAGCCCAAATCAATAATTTTGAGATCTTTGTATAAGGAATGTTTTGGTAACTGTGTTAAAAGAAAACATCTATAGGAGATTCCCTCCTTTATTCTACAAACATGTATTTGATGCCAGCTACGTTGTGGCCCTGGGATATAAACATGCAGCCATACTACTAAGGGGCAAATGGGGATGCTAAAAAAGTAAACAAAGAAAATATGTGTAACCAAGCATTGCATGTGCTCATCCCCTGATGGTCTAAAGAGGGTTTAGAGGAGCTACAAAGCAGGGTGCAGTAAATTCTCTTGTAGGGGACCTCAATAGTCTCTCTATCAGCTAAAAGGATTTAATGTTTTAGATGTGGGTGGCTGACATTAAGATGCCTTTGCTGTGGTCAAACTTCAGCCATGATGATTGATAGTAGTTCAAGAAAGATTTGACCTCTAATTGACATTTAGCCTGGAACTAAAACCAAACCACTTCCAGTGAATGTGAGGACATTTTCAAAGGCTACTAACACAAGCCTTTGAGGAAGCACCTCGGAAACGTGCAATCACAGGTTACTTTGAGAGAAATCTGGTCACCACGGCAAAGGAACTGTCAATCCCATTTGCCTGGTATAGGAATTGGCCTATGTTGTTATATTTTGACTAGAGGCCCAGCACACATGCAATTGTGCGTGAGTAGCTCACTTCCACTTGCCTCATCTGGCCCTCCACCCTCTGCTGCTCATAGCTTTCCACCACTAGTAGCTGGCTGCCCCGCCTCACCCTCCAAGAGAGCTGTAGCTTGTTTGGTTGTGACAGTGTTGTAGTGTGATGGCCATGGACCTTTTATATAAGAGATAGTCTATATATTTATATTATATATTTTACATATTTCATGTTCTATGTCTTTTTATAAGTGGGCTTTAAATGCAATAGAAAATAACTTAGATGAGTTCAACCATTTCTGATGCTTTCTGTCTTCAAGTTCCCAATAAATTGTATTTTTTTTAAAAAGACAATTATAAATTGGGGGTGAAAAGTTGAAGAATGTCAACATCTTATGATGGTCCTTGTTTTATTTTCAAGACCAGAAGATATCATCCCTTATAATAAAGAGGTAATATGCAAATTGACCCTCATGCCCTTGCACAAGATGGCCACCCTCATGTAGTCAAAGATGGCCACCCCCATGTGGTCAAAGATGGCCAGCAGAGGAGGGTAGTTGTGGGTGATCAGGCCAGCAGGGGAGGACAGTTAGGGGCAACCAGGTCAGCAGGAGAGGGTAGTTGGGGGCAACCAGGTTAACAGGGAAGGGTAGTTGGGGGTAACCAGGCCAGCACGGGAGAGAAGTTGGGGGCAACCAGGCCAGCAGGGGAGATTAGTTGAAGGTGACCAGGCCTACAGGGGAGAGCAGTTAGGGGTGACTGCTCTGTCAGGGGAGGGCAGTTGGGGGCAATCAGGCCGGCAAGGGAGGGCATTTGGGGGCAATTAGGCCAGCAGGGGAGCAGTTAGGTGTCAATCAGGTTGCCAGGGGAGTGGTTAGGGGGTGATCAGACTGGAAGGGAGGCAAGAGGTTGGGAGCCAGCAGTTCCAGATTGTGAGAGGGATGTCTGACTGTTGGTTTAGGCCTAATCCGGCAGTCGGATATCCCCTGAGGGGTCCCAGATTGGAGAGGGTGCAGGCTGGGCTGAGGGACAACCACCCCCACCCCACCCCCCAGTGCACAAATTTTGTGCACTGGGCCTCAAGTATAGATATACTCTTCTGAAATTTTTAAGAAAACAGTTTAAAACTTACATTGTTCTCTAATTTTAAATGAACCTAGAAAAAAGAAGGATGGGGATGAGAGGTTGAGATAGGTGAGCATTAGTCCCTTGAGAGAAATTTGTTTACACACCATGTTCATTTATTCATAAAACAAAGGCAGTGAACAGTTTCTATGTGCTGAGCAGAGTGTAAAAGGAAGGAGGTGAAAAGATAATATGATGCTTTTCTTTCTAAAGAATTTATGGGCTACTCCAGCAGGCATAGACCTGATGTATAATTAGAATACCATAAACTAAACACCATTTTCTAGACAGTCTTTTACCGAATTACAACTATGACAAAATTGTGAGTAATAGGAGCTTAAAGCTCGGAATTACTGACCTCACATTGGGGAGGCAAAGAGATTTCACAGAGAAGGTGTTGTTTTATAGATAAAGAAGTATATGTATGAGTTCTTTATTTTCCTTTAAAAAAAATTATTTCCCAGGAAAGAATAAAGCAAAACAAATACAACAACAATGTTACAAGAGAATAATGGTCCAAATAAGAAGCAAGCTCAAATATGAAATGATTTCTTATACTTAATAATCTTTAACAAAAGGTCATTCATTTGACTGAGTATTTAGTGCATTTGATCTTTTTTTGAAGGGCACAAAGGTCATACCTTTGGACCTATGAAGAAAGAAATATAATCCTGGCACCTGAGCTCTACATTGAACACTATTTTACATGTCATATTAACCCAAACACTAAATTCTCATCTTCAAGTTGAAAGAGAATGCTCCCCCCCGCCCCCCCAAAAAAAGAAAGAAAATAAAAGAATTCCCAAAGAAAATCAATAATTTCAGTATAACATTATTTAGGGTTAAATAAATCACTAAAAACTATAAGATTAAGGTGGATATCTCTTGGAAGTAGGACCCTGGGGTGAAAAAAAAAGATGGGGCTAAGAACAATTTTAAAAAATTTAAAACTAGTTCTCTAGTGTTTGACAGTTTTTAAACAATATTTCTGTATTACTGTGGGGTTTTATTTAAAACTCATTAAAACCCTAAGATATAAATAGGTGGGGCTAAAAAGTATTAATACTTTTCGTCCCACCTTCTAAGTCAGTGATTTTCAACCTCTTTTATCTCCTGACACACATAAACTATTACTAAAATTCTGCAGCATACAAAAAAAGTATTTTTTTTTTGTTCAATCTGACAAAAAAAAAAAAAGGTATAATTTGATTCATTCACACCAGATGGCTATTGTTGTATTTGCTGTTGTCATTCTTTTTATTTTGCAATCTAAGGGGAAAAGGTCAGGGCCCCTGACAAAGTAGTCAGATATTGCATGTTTTAAAAATTCCTTCAGCACACCAGTCTAAAATTGTTGTTCTAAGTTCTTTTGAGTGGGTTAATAATCAACCTAATAGAAACAGATTATCAAGAGAAAATCAAAGTTTAATACATGCCCATGGTGAATTCATATACACATAATAATAAATCCATGAAAATTCCAAGGACAGTGAGTGGGTATATACACGTACAACATGTTTGGACAAATGAGAAGGAGGGGGTGTTATGAGATTTCAGAAGTGAGAATGGGTGATTTACAGGTAGTTGAGAAGAGCAGAATACCCATGGCAGGAAGATCCCTGGTGGGAGACTGAGAAACCCTGGGACACTGGCGACCGAGCTACCAGGCTCCTTTCTGAAGAACTGTTTACCATACTCAGTTCTAGTTAGGCTAAGACAGCATCCTCAGTTCTCCTTCCTGAAGCAGGTTTCTGTCTGAATTTCTTGGGCAGGAAAAGGTAGAGGGGAAGATCAAAGGTTCTTTCTGAGTCTTCTGTTTATTAATAAACAGCTTAAAATCAATATCCCAAAAAGCAGCTTCAGGGTTCTAGAATTGTGGTCCCTTCTATGGTTTATTAAATTAGTTCAACAGACAAAATCATAATTATTCCAAATGACCACTCTTAGCTATATGAAATCTATAGATCCAAAAAATATTTTTATTTCCACTTTTTGCTTCTGATAACACTGTACGCCTCACTTGTCATCCTCACCCAAGTATGGTATTTACCGTGCCATGTGGTTTTGTGTTTTTTGTGTGTTTTTTAGAATTACATTATACTCCCTCAGTCTCCCATTCCCTTTTTTTTCTACCACACTGAGATAGGTAGAGGGGAAAGAATTGAAGAAATAGGTTCAGTAGCCATTTGTCCAGAAGATAAATGGTTACAGGTGCTTTTGCCACTAAATTATGCTAATCTACTTTATAATCCAATCACTATTTTCTAAATGACAAGGGACCCTTGTGCCAAAGGAACTGTAGTCAATTTTCTCCTTTGTCCCAATAGGTCAATTATTCTTTCTTTCCTGAGGTGAAAGAATAACTTTCTTTCCCTGGAACTTGTGAAGGCTCTGAAATGCATACCACCCACAGGATCTGCCAAACTATTATCGCTCCATTAGAACTTGCTGAGATCATAATTACCTGATAAATGCCATTCTTCAGCTCTACGTTCAGCATGTTGGTGACTCCAGGCACTTCAGCTCATTCAAGAGTCAAGGTTCATGTATCCTGCCCTTTATTTTCCCTCTGGACTTCGTGATTCTACATGCCTTAGTTAGTTAATGGGAGCGAAAACCCAACCATTTGAAACAAATCCCCCTATCTGTTGCAGATTCCATAAGATAGATGGCATGAAACATTTTTATTTTGTAAGGAGCATGAAAATTCCACACACTTCAGTTCCTGAAATAACACCATATACACAGAGAAAAATTAGAAAGGGCTGTGGATTTCTCATCAGGTGAATGGTCAGTCTCTATGGAGATTCAGGAATAAAACCCAAATATAAGACACACACTTCTTAACATTAGCAAGGCTTGGATAACTGACTGAGGATATTTCTTCCTTTTCTCCTTGTGTCTACTGTAGAACATATCAATTTGCCTTATTAGAAAGGTCTTGATTTGTGCATGTGTATATGTGTTTAGGGGAGAGGGTATCTTGATTAGCTTTGAAGTGTCCTTCATGCATAATCAATCCCCATTCTGGCAAGACCAGGTATTTTCCTCAGTCCCTGAACATTCAAAAGAATGTTATCAGGCACCAGGACCAGAGACCATAAATTCCCTCATCGTTATTGTTATCGTGTTAATTGTTGACAGTTAACTATCCTGTACCCACCTAAGTAATGTGTCTGTCATTTTACTTTTTATTCAATCCCAGAGTTTTTCCCTCTTCAATTTCTCCTGCCTCCCTAATCTATCACCAATGGATTTCATGTAACCCTGATACAAGATATAAAACAAGGTGGAAAACCACCATTCCCCAGAGCATTATCCCAATCTGTTGAGATTCTGCTTCCCGGCAATTGTTGACAGTTTGGCTCAAATAAACTCACAAAAATTCTTAAAAAAAAAAAAAAAAAAAAGAATGTTATCAGTGATTTTCATCCTTTGAGGGTGCGTTTGACTTGAAAGACTGTCAAAATGTATTTGGAGCCAAGCCTGATGAGTAAGTGGGTGGGTGATGATCTGGAAAATAGAACATTTAGAGACATGATAAAAAAACAAATGATCTTAAAATTAATTTTTTTTAGCAATGTACAATTTGGAATAAATATAATATTTAACACCCCAAGGTGACTTGAAATGAGACTGAAATCTGTTCTCTGTAGAAACTATAGAGAGGCTCCGAGAGGGCTGTCTCTGAGAAAATGCCAGGTGGGTGGTGACATTATTTATACACACGAATAACTTAGAAACTGTCACAGTGCTCTTGTCAGATAAATGGAGGTTATTATTCCTGAGGTACAGCCTTCTGGCTCTTTGTCTCCAGTTCCCAATTCTCTACTAATCACCTGGCCTTCATAGCAAATGTCATTAACCTGGGAAAAGAAGAAAGGAAATTTGATCTACTTCCACATCTTAGATAGAGCCTGCCAGAGGTGTAGACTTCGGAGAGCTATGGACAAGGTCAAAGCAAGCAAGCAAATTGTGAGCACTAGTTCTTTCCCTCCCAAATAAAGTAGGACTCACTCTCCAAGGGCATTTATGCATTATGTAAGTAATTACTTGTAAACCTTTTTTTTTTTTTTTTTTTTTTTTTTTTTAATGGAGAAAAGAGAGAATGGGAAGGCTGCAAGAGAACTGATTCTTTGTAATAATCTAACTTCTTTTTCTCAGGGAGGAAAAAACCCCCAATATCAGCATTACTCCCATTCTGCCCTCCCCACAAATCACACCCTACATATTAGTCTTTTGGTTTTCCAAACTTAATTTGCTTTTGGCAATACTTGATTTTCATATCAAAAGTAGTTGTTATCCATAGGAATATTAACTAGGCGCTTAACATGCAACAGGGAGCAATATATTAAAAAAACAACAACAACATTAAAGCACTAACAAATCACTAAGCTAGAAGAAGAAAAGCACTAAAAATCAGTTAAGAGAAGAAATCACATCTGATTAGTGTTGAACTTGGTGCTATACACCATCACTCTAGAAATTATTTACTATTTTATTTTTTTAATTTTTTTAAAATAAATTTTTATTGTTCATATTATTACAAATGTTCCTCCCCCCCCCCCCATTGCTCTCCTCCACCAGGTTCCCACCCCACCCTCTGCCCTTTCCCCACTCCCCATTGTCCTCATCCATAGGTGCACAGTTTATGTTCAGTCTCTTCCCACATCCCCCTCTCCCCTTTTCCCCAAGAATCGTCAGTTCACTCCCCTTCCATACCTCTTATTCTATTATATTCAACAGTTAATATTGTTCATCAGATTTTTTTTAAATTTCCTTGGTTTTTAGATTCACTTGTTGATAGTTACGTATTTGTTGTTCATAATTTTTATCTTTATTTACTTTCTCTTCTGAAAGAACCCTCTTCAGCAATTCATATAATTCTGGTTTGGTGTTGATGAACTCCTTTAGCTTTTTTTTTTATTAGTGAAGCTCTTTATCTGACCTTCGATTCTGAGTGATAGCTTTGCTGGATAGATTATCTTTGGCTGTAGGTTCTTACTATTCATCACCTTGCATATTTATTTACTATTTTAAATTATCTAGGAATAAAAAGTTTTACGGATCAATTTCCATAGTTGTTTGGAGACTTTCCTGTTGGCACATCATATAATTATTGATTATTGAAATTTACATAAATGCTTCCACTCTTTTCTGCTTCACTTTATGTATTTCTTTTGCTTAATGGTCAGTTTTAGACTTTAACTTATACTTTTGGGTCATAATGATTTCAGTGTTGGTTCAATAAATCAACTTTGTAAAAGTTAAGAAGTAAATAAAATAAAACCAACAAACTGTGGAATCAGTTAATATGTACCCAAGCATGAGTGATACCAATAGGCTCAAGAGTTCTAATTTATGTATAGATACATATTAAGGGGGAATCTTTTTTTCACATTTCCCCTGGCTGAAGAACATTTTATATTCTCATTTCTCCAAATGCGAATATAAAATGTTCTTCAGCCAGGGGAAATATTTGTAAGAAATATTTTGTCCACGTTTTCATTATAAACTCTCAAAATGGCTATTATTCATGAAATATATGTTATCTAGATGGTGTTGTCTTTTGTAATAAAAGGGTACAGAATAGATGTTGACAGGAAGCAGATGGAGACAAGAGAAATTTTTTATATAAATACAAATTTTAAAGCCTGTATGAATTCAGCATCTTAAACTTCTTTCTGTCATGTTTGTTTGTTTCTTTAGTGCTCATATGTTAAGCGTTTTTATGAAGGGTACTCTTCTAAATGGAGGAATATTTATTGTAGGAGTATAAAGCAGGTGTACGAAGAACTGAGTGTTTTCTTACTTTCAAGAGAGGAGCCTAGCAGTGATATAAGGCCTGGAAGATCTAAGCTTATAGTAGGTTATGATTCTGAGTGGAGGGTCTCAAGGTTTATGCTTTGGGGTGATTTCTCAGTGTTGTATTTCTAGACTGAACTACTTGCTTTCTGCACCAAACATCACTAAGGACCTGAAATGTAACTTCAGGCAAATTATTTAAATTCCAAAAGAATATCAGTGGCTTCAGGAAAACCTTGTAGCAATCAATTTAGTTTCAATGGGGCTTTAAATTCACAAATTTTCTTATATGAATAAAGGAAAAAGTCTAAAAATTAATGCTGATGTGGGGCCTATTTGCAGACCCCTCTTGAACAGTGTCAGTACCCTTTGGGAAAATTGGCATGTTTATTTTTGTTTCCAGGAGTCCATTTCTTTCTACTTAGGTATCTCTCCTCAAAAAGGTAACAGTTATGGATGATGTGAAAGCCAATTTGCCATTGTTGCAGAAGACGGGAGAAAAACCAAGAAACACTTTAGAGAAAAGGAGTTACACAATTTATTACGCTGGTGGACTCAGTGGAATAACTTCCCAAGTCTGAGCAAAGTAATATGCAGGGAGCTTCTCTTTTATATCTCTCTGGTGTCTTTGTCCCTCAAATATGGATTATGCTTCTGGTCCTTTCGCGGGCTTTGCAAAAAAGGCCCCAGGTGCTGGGGGTCTTGAGACCACATCTAATAGTCTGGCCTGGCACCAGTGCTAATAAACACTCCCCCCGCCTTCCCTGGGCTGTGCAATGTTCACAGTTTATGGACTCTGTGAAATGTGAGCATTTAGGTAAAATGTTCTGTAAGACCAGTTTCTGGGAAAGAGGCAGTGACTTTATTATAGGTTATCAAGAATGTACACTGGGCTTGCTACCACAGATTCAGATTGCTAGTGTCCCTCCGCTCCCCCCCGCCCCTGCCCCAAATATCAGGGTTACATTGGAATTAGCCTTTTTAGCACTCTCACCAGGACTTCCAATCTCTCCAAATGTAAATATGTCATCCTGTTGTGGTCTGGCTTCATTAATAATGCCTCAGTATACTACAGAATATTTTTACATCTAGATTCCCTAAGCATTAAACAGCAAATTTAAAAAGAAGCCCATGATATTAGTCACAGAATGCTAGCAAAAGAATGTGGGTATTTTTCAATTAATTCGGTTTCCTTTCACTGCTTCGTGGGGAACAGATGAAAGACTCACACCGCACTGCAGTGAATGCCAAGAAAGCTGGGTGTGAGGCCAAAAGTCTTGGGCTTGGGGACATTTTCTTGCTGTGAGAATATGAGCAGGTTGTTTAAGTCCTTTTAGTCTCCCTTCTTTCTCCTCCCCACAAACACCCCTTCCCCCTCTCCATCAAATAAGAAATATCTGTTCTACTCATGGCAGGGTGTTATGGGAGTGAAATGGGGTATTAAATGAACAAGTGCATTGTAAATTGTCACTTATTGTATAAGTGTTGGGGTAAATTAGTTACATGCCTTTGGTTACAAGACATAGAACTGAATCTTGGCTAACCAAAGCTACAAGGAATTTATTGGAAGGCTGTCAGAGGCTCATAGAATTGCCAGGTGCTTGGAAGATGGTGCTGGGGCTGTGGCAAGAAATGAGGCAGCTCCAGAGGCAAAGAAGCAGGACCTGTAGAGGCCCCAGCAGGAACTGTCTGTGGGGAGGAGTGAAGCTCTAGAACTTCTAGGACCTTTGGCCCTAGGTTCAGATTTAAACACTGGAAAGCAGTACCCAGTTGGCTCAATCGGAATCTTGTGCTAGTCCCTTGGGTAGGGGAGAGCACAGCCCTGGTTATTGTCCTACAAAACTGTGGGTAAGAAGTCATTTCTCAAAAGGAACCAGAGAACTGATAGAAAAATGAATGGGTGTTAGACAACCCCAGAATCCACAAATGTGAAATCTATATTCCTTGCATTCCAGTTTTGTATATAAAACTTATACATTCAAATTCAATGATTCTGAGCCTTTGTTCCCTGCACCTGAGGAGATGATAATTTTTTCCTCCCAGGGATTTCATTGATAACTTCCCAAGACAAAATGCTCAGACTGAAAGGTCAATGCCAATGACCGTGGTCTCAGTCGGAGAAGAGAAACCTTAGATATGGCTCAGCCTACTGAGGATTCTTCTTCGGATGCTGCCATTGATGTTTCTGTCCATGTGACCCTATCGAAATCCAGATGGTCTGGCTTCCCTGGCCCTGGCCTTCTAGTCTGCTTAAAGTTGGGGCTATCTGGGTACCAATTGTCAATCAGGGGGCCTGTCCACTAAAGAAACATGCTGTCTGTTATTCACAGCTGCTGCCAAGTGGGGGTCCTACCTATGCTCTCTCTCTGTGGGTAGATGTGGAGGTTGAAGAGGAGATTTCTGTGCCCTCCAGATCACTCAAGGCTTGGTCATGATGTTGGTGATGGCATCCAGAGGATTTCTTATATTAATCGCATGTTGAGCCTAGACTTCTCCTTTCCCCATCTCTGTGCATTCACTTGTCCTGGGGCAGAGGATGTCCCTCCCCCTTTCTGTCCCAAGGCTTAGCCCCATGTGCTACTGTAGTAAAAGTGAGTTTTTCATGGGACAACACTATTTACAAGGGTAACGTTTACTGTCTATACAGTCTTCCTTAAAGATTCAGAGGGAAATACAAGAATGTTATGCTCCATCCAGTATTTTGTAACCCTCCATCAGATAAGAAAGCAACTTGGTTTTAAATAAAAATTGAGTCAGAGAAAATTAGGTCCCTTAAAATAAAGACCCAAAATGCAGCTAGGGAAGCATGACTGTCCATTCATTGCAGCAAGAGCCGTGTGTCTTCTTGCCCCCCTTCTTCTGCCCAATCTGAATTTCCCCCCAGGCTCTTTACAAGGTTTGCCTTTTTTTCTCCTTTGAAGATGGAAAGTTTATTTTTTCCATGGGCCCCTACAGGCACCCAGGTTGGGGTAGTCAAGGATGGAAGAAAAGTGAAAGTGTCTGAGTTGGTAATGGAAGGACAGCAGTGGGGGGAAGACAGGCGTGTTTGAAGGAAAAGACCATGGCGGGCATTGGAGAAAGCATGTGGAGACTGGCCTTCTGAGCTGATCTCAAATATCAGGTCACTTGTAAAGAAGACAGCAGTTCTGTATTCAGATGAACCCCATGGGACATCATTCAGGAAAAAGGGGAACAGACCAGAGCTGCTGCATCCCACTGTGCGTTAGGATAAGCCGCCCTGTGTCAGGTGGGGCTGCTAGTCAAGGTCAAGTGGTTACTGATCTGGGTGCCAACTAGACATGTGTATGTTAAGATCTGAGCTTATGTCCTTACTTGAGACTTTTTAAAATCAAAATACTCAATGGGTTCAAACTTTAGTTTAGGACAATACCAAGCCTTCTTAAAATACGGTACATTATCATCTAGCAGTATTTCCAAGGATGCTACAAATCATTTGTTTGGGAAACTTCCTCTCCAAATGGTAACTAGATCAGTGTTTTCTGTGAAATCAGAATGCATGAGAATAATTACTTCTGCTGGAAAGATGATAGTTTGGAATTTCTGCTTTCTAAAGCATTTTACAATTTCAATCGTGTCCCCCACGAGAACTCTCTATCCTATCTCTACCTAGTTATAAATGCCTCCAGCTATATTCTACAGCTCAGCCAGCATGTTGTCCACAAAAGTTATATTCATTTATAATACATTTCTACTATTTGGCAGGGACTTATCAATATGCTTTGGTTTATCAAACAGAAAGATTAGCATCCAGTTTGTGTATTTGCTTTTTCCTCTAACACAGATATATATTTTTTTAATCAAGACATCTTGTTCAAATATTTTTGCTCAACTTTGGATGATGTTCCAGAAAAGGTATGAAAGAGGCTCTGCAAAAATATTTTTTGTGTGAGCTAATGAGTCACATAAAGAGCAGCATACCTTGCAGTTTTTCAACACATCAAAAATGTGCTCAGAACATTAAAAGAAAAATAATTTGAAACATACCACACCTTTTTTCTCTTTGTTAGCAAATTTTGGCAATAGCCACAATGGTTTACATGGGGAACTCGAGTCAATCTAATTTAAGATAATGTCTATGTGGTTGGAAAAAAATGTGTACCGTGTATCATGAAATTATGCTCTGGCACAAGAATCAAATAATGTCAGGGCTGAAAGAGCTGAGAAGGTATTTAGCTTAACACTCTCATTTCAATGATGAGAAAATTTGGGCCCAGACTGGTGAAATTACTTGCCCATTTGCAGAACTCAAAGGAATCTGATCTTATAATCTTTGTCCACTGTTCTTTCTACCTTTCCATGAAGATATTGGATGATATATGTTCTCTCTCTGGTCCCTCTCCTCACATTTAGAAGACCACTTTGGATAAATACTTTCATTGAAGTGACCAAAGTATATCAGAATATCAAATGACAGGTTGTGGAAATTAAAACCGAGGCTAAATTATTACCCAGCAAAAATTGCCTCTAAATCCATTAGTCTAATAAAGTAAGTTAACTCTTCAGGTAAGTATGGAAAATTCATGTTCCCCTTCCCCCCTGAAGTTTACATCATGAATCTGTGGCTAAATTTGGCCCAGTTTAGAACCCATTTCTATAATAGGGCAATAGACTTTAAGAGAAGAACAAAGTTAGAGATCTGGGAGAGGGTATTAAAATCTCAAAGGGGGGAAGTGGAATCTCTTGGATAAAAATATTTAAAGCAAAACATTTGGTTGAAACCTGGCACATTTAGTGGTGAAGGAGAGAACAATTTCCATATGAGCTTTAGTCATAGCAAACAAGATTACCCTTCTCAAATTTTTAGGGTCAATAATAGGTGAAAGGCCCAGGTTCAAATGTGGATCTGTCACACAAGCTGTGCTTTTAAGTGTAGGTGTCAATTTCCATACAAAAAAAAGGGGGGGGGGGTAAAGTAATAGTTGAGCTCATGGAGTTACATTAAGCTAATTTTAAAACTTCTTTACATTTCTGTATGGTACCAATAAAATACTGGAAAAAGAAATTAAGAAAACAATCCCACTTATAATAGCATCAAAAATAATAAAATATGTAGGAATCAATTTAAGAAGGTATGTTTGGGAAACTTCCTATACCCTGAAAACTATGACATTAATGAAAGAAATTGAGGAAGACACAAATAAATGGAAAGATATTCTATTATTGGAAGAACTGATATTGTTAAAATGTCCATAGTACTCAAAAGCTATCTTTTGCTTCAATGCAAATGTCTACGGTATTTTTCATAAAAATAAGAAAAAAATCCTAAAATTCATACAGAAGCACAAAAGACCCAGAATAGCCAGAGCAATCATGAGAAAGAAGAACAAAGCTGATTTCAAACTATGAAAAAGCAAGAATAAAGCAGTATAACATTGGCATAAAAGTAGAACCACAGATCAATGGAACATACTATAGAACTCAGAAATAAAACCATGCATATAGTCAACTTGTTTTTAAAAAAGGAGTTCATACTAAACAATGGGAAAAGAATTGTCTCTTCAACAAATGGTGTTAGGCAAACTGGATATTCACATGTAAAAGAATGAAACTGGATCCCTATTTTTTTCACTATATACAAAAATCAATTCAAAATGGATTAAAGACTAATTTAAGACCTGAAACCATAAAACTCCAGGGGAAAAAAACAAAACAAAAAACAAACAAACAAAAAAACATAGGGAGTAAGCTCCTTGACATTGCTCTTGGAAATGATTTTTAAAATTTGATACCAAAAGCAAAGGCAACACAAACAAAATTAAACCAGTGGGACTACATTACACTAAAAGGCTTCTGTACAAGCCTACCCAGTTTGGTTTAATAGTTGGAATGTCAGCCCAAGGACTGAAGGGTTCCGGGTTTGATTCCAGTCAAGGGCATGTACCCAGTTGCAGGCTCCATCCCTGGCCCTTGTTGCAGTGCATGGGGAAGCAACCAATTGATGTGTCTCTCTTACATGGATGTTTCCTCTCCCTTCCACTTTCTCTAAAACTCAATGAAAAAAAGATTCTTGGGTGAGGATTTTTTTAAAAAAACACAAATAAAATAAAAAGCTTCTGCACAACAAAGGAAACTCTCAACAAAATTAAAATACAACCTATGAAATGGGAGAACATATTGCAAACCTCATAGCCAATAAGAGATTAATATAAAAAATATATAAGGAACTCATATAGCTCAGCAAATAACCCAATTTAAGTATGAGAACAGGAACTGGATAGACATTTTCCAAAGAAGACATACAAATGGCCAGAAGGTACATGAAAAGGAGCTCAACATCACTAATCATCAGGGAAATGTAAATCAAAATCTCATAGTTATCAGCCTACTTAAGGTGATTATGATCTGAGGGCCTAATGGTGATTATAGTTGATAATACTGAATTGTATAATTGAAAATTGAAATATGCTAAGAGAATAGAACTTAAGTGTTTTCACAAAAAATAAAAAAGGAAAATGATAAATATGTGAGGTGATGGATGGTTTAATTAACTTGGTGGTAGGAATCCTTTCACAATGTATACATATATAAAATCACACACTGTACACTTTTATATATCTATTCTACCTCAATAAAGATGAGAAAAACAGATATATAATGCTGCACAACAGCAAGAGACAGGTTCTCTTCCTCACCTCATTGTATCTGGGCTGGCCTTGTGACTAGCTTTGACTTTGAACGTAGCAGAAGTGATGCCTGAGTTCTGGGATCTGCGATTCCAGAGAGCATGTAATTTCTGCCTTTACCTTCTTGGAGTGCTGCCCTGATACCATCATGAAAGGAAGCTGAATTAGTCTATTGAAGGATGAAAGGCCACACAGAGGAGGAATGATCTGCCCCAGCCAACAGGTTGGCAAGCCGCCAGACATGTGAGTGGGGCCATCTTAGTCCTTCCAGTACAGTTGATCCATCCGCTGAATGCAACCACATGTGAAAGCTGGGGTGATGCATCCACACCTGCTAATGGCCACACTCATGCTTGGACAGGCATACAAATACTCTCTTGGTGAGCAGATGTCTGTGAGGTTGTGCCCCTATCTCACTGTGCTGTGAGTTTTCCTGAGGCTGTTTCTGTGGTAGCCTGCTACGTTCAGAAGCCCTATGCCTGCCCCTTCCTGCATCTACACCAAGTATGAGAGGTGTGCCTTGTTGTGCCTTGGCACCTGGGGTATGTGGGAGTGTTTTGACCTGATTATGACTTTCACCAGAGCTGTTGTCCACTGATGGTTATACAGATTGTGTAATAATATACTGAACTAAGAATAAATGTCACATAAAGTTGGGATTTTTTTTTTTTCTAACTCCCATTAAGACACCATATTTCATGCATTTGAAGGAAAGCCCCATCACAAAATAAAATTTCAGTAGGTATGAACTATTCTGACTACCAATAGATATTAGCTAACAATAATAATAATAATTTACATAGTGTTTTAAAATCCTATATTATGAAAGCATAATATGCAAATCAACCAGATGGTTGCTATGACATGTACTGACCACCAGGGGACAGATGCTCAATGCAGGAACTTGCCCACAGGGGCAAAACCGCTCAGCCGGAAGCCTGGCTCATGGCTGGCGAGCGCAGCAGTGGCAGGAACCTCTCCCACTTCTGTGGCAGTGCTAAGGATATTTGACTGCTGGCTTAGGCCCGCTCCCAGCAGGGATCTGGCCTAAGCTGTCAGTCAGACATTCCCCGAGGGCTCCTGGACTGCGAGAGAGTGTAGGCTGGGCTGAGGGGACCCCCCCTGGGGTACACAAATTTCGTGCACCAGGCCTCTAGTACATATATAAAGCAGGTTTGACAATTTTATCTGAATTAAACCTCAAAATAACCCCTTGAGGAAATTATATTTTCATATTCTAGAATTTTCTAACCTAATTTAGTAATTTGTTTAACATAATTAAAATCAGAAGTTAGAAGTAGGGCTCATAACCTGATTTTTTCATGCTATTTTTAATTTCTAGGTTTCTGTTTCTGTATATGTGACATATAAGTATATGATATCATGGACATTATAGGTGATAGGGTATTAAAGTTGGTTTTAAGTAGTGAATTCATTATGTGATTTGATTTCAACTTTTCCTCTTGCTGATACTCTGAAATGCTCCCTCAGTATGTTGTTAGTGAGCATAATGTTTACTTCTCTAATGTACTTGCTTTATGATGAATAAGAGTAATTTCTGACATAAGTCTCATATTCTTTCCTATCACCGAATGCTGTGGTTCATATTATCACAAAGGTTTGGGCAGTAAAAACACCTTCTTAGGCAGCTAGCTATCTTACTGCAGTAAAGCCTGCATTGGCCATAAGTCCTCTAAGCAGCACAAAGGAGCCAGAACAAGGTAATTCCATGAAAGTCCTTGAAAAGGAGATACTATGAAAATAAAAATTCATAGAGACGGAAAATAGATTAGTGGTTTCATAGGATTGTGGGGGGAGATATATAGTAGGTGAGAGGTGCTTACTAAGGGGTATAAGTACTTTTGAGGGAGTGATGAAATGTTCTAAAATTGACTGGTGATGGTTGCATAAGTCATGTGTAAATATACTAAAAGCCATTGCATTGTACAATTTGAATGCATGAATTGTATAACACATTCAAATTATACAATTTGTGAATTATATTTGAATTATATTTCAATTGAGTTGTTAAAAAAAAGAGAGAAAGAGAGTGACTAAAGCTTTGGCTCAAGATACTAGCCTGCCAAATGCTGATTTAGTATGAATGATATTAATATTGAAGGAGATAAATAGTCATAGGGAGTGATCTGCCCAAAACACAGAATATGGGAGCTGGAAATCAAAGTACTTGAAGGCTTGTCCTCGTTAACCAGGAAAGCTATGACCCAGGTTTAGAGGTGTTGCCTAGAGGCCCTGAGGTTGGTCCTGGTTCCTCCAGATGCACCAGGCTGTTATTTTTTCCCATTACATGCCTATACCAATGCTTTGACTTCTTTGCTCTCCAATTTGCTGGACGGTGTAGAGAAAGGTAGTGCTGGTCAGTGTTCTTAGGTTTCATCTTGTTCTGCCATTTGGAACATATCCATTTGTTTCTTTATTTTTGCTTGGCTCTCTGGGTTGGTTTCTATGCATTAGATGAAACAGGCACCACTCCCAGGTCCTGATGGAGTGGCCTCCTATAAAAGATGAACCTTCCTGTTCAACTTGGCCCCAGCTCTTGACTCTCAAACCTGTGCATTGCCCAAGCAGCCCATGTTATGTTTA
Organism: Pipistrellus hanaki; assembly: GCF_964339955.1. Classification (NCBI taxonomy): domain Eukaryota; kingdom Metazoa; phylum Chordata; class Mammalia; order Chiroptera; family Vespertilionidae; genus Pipistrellus; species Pipistrellus hanaki. Next base: position 66,460,903 of record NC_140506.1, on the reverse strand, counting down.
GTGGCTCCTAGGAGTTGAAGGTCTGCCAAGACCCATCCATGTCCCAATGGGGAAGATCTCAGTTAGCACTAGATTCAGGCTGATTGGAAGCCAGACCCTCATGCAGAGGTTTTCAAAGTGTGCAAAAATATACAGGGCCCCACTGCATTTCAGTGCTAGATGTTTTGATGGTTCCTCTCTCAGGTGCAGGTTTTAAAGGTGGGGGTACCCAGTGTGGGATTCATACTTTTTTCTCCTCAGAGAGAAGCTGCGGGTTTTGAGTTCCTTTCCATCTGTGGGTTGCCATGGGTGAGTTGGGTTTTATGGCAGGACTGTGTCCCTGCCTCTATTACCCCCTTTGTTGTGGGCCTTCTCCTGCTTGTCTGTTGTATAGGAGTAGCTTAGTCAGTTTTTAGGTATTTTTCAGAGAAATTTTTTTTCTATATGTAGCTATAGATTTGGTGTAACTGTGGGAGAAGGTGAATTCAGGACCCTCTTAGCATTGTCATCTTGAAAGAGAACCTTGGTCGGTGTTCTTGTCTTACATTTCTCACCATTAATTAAAAAATGGGTTTTTAGGCTCTTGTCTGGGAAGTCGGGCAAGGTGGGTTAGAGAAAGGAGAGGGAGCTATCATTTATTCAGATCAGCTACTATATTCAGTGTGTTAGGTTCTCTGTCTATTTTTTTAAATTTTATTTCTCACAATCATCCTGTAAGATCAGTACTGTTATTTACAAGTGAGAGTTGAGAAAAGTGAGGCTGAAAGAGAACAAGTAGTTGATCACCTATCCCAGTGGTTTGCAAACCGTAGCTCGCGAGCCACATGTGGCTCTTTGGCCCCTTGAGTGTGGCTCTTCCACAAAACACCATGGCCTGGGCAAGTCTATTTTGAAGAAATGGCATTAGGAGAAGTTTAAGTTTAAAAAATTTGGCTCTCAAAAGAAATTTCAATCATTGTTGATATTGGCTCTGCTGACAAATGAGTTTGCCGACCACTGGCCTAGCCCACAAGTGGCAGCACCAGAAAGTAAAAGCACGTCTAGCTCTAGCTAAAGACTATAACTTTCTCACTTCAATGACCATTATGTGATCCAAATCCTTCATTCAGATAAACATCGGGAATTAACAGAGGAGTCTGGGGCCTGTGGAACTGACCACAGACAAAAGCACCGGATAGAATTCACCAGGATAATGCTGCCATGTATTAGGCCTCACTAACTGTATTTACCTTTGGCTGAGGGGAGGGGTCAAGCAGTGCTGCCTGGAGACAGGGACCTGAGGGCATCCCACTGACCAGTAGCCCACCTTCACTTGCTCAACACATCTGATTGTTCTCCTTTGCAGAGGTTCAAAGTACTGGCCCTTACAGCTAGATGCCCCCCACCCCACCCCCTTGCTTCTGAGGGTCCCCTCGGCACCCAGGGGCTGCTTTGTGTAACAGGGCTCCAGGCAGCTGCCCTGAGCTTGGAAGTCAGGCAAATGCAGGCTGAGGACGTGAGGACACCTGCCTCTTGCATGTAAAGATGGGACAAATGACAACATTTGTTGCCTTGGAACTGAGCAGCCCAGGCAGCATGTGTGAGGGCCTCACAAGCTCTGTTTTCTTCATAAGCATAGGTCCCTCTTTTCATATCTGGAGCAGGGAACAGATGTTTCATCAAAAGACACATTTAAAATAAAGATAATTATGCAGTAAGAGGCTTAATTACATCAGCTTATTCAGGTCCACTTAATTGCCTGACAGCCTGAGTGCCTCCCACTTATTTGCAGCAGAGGCTCTCATGTTTTGCTGGTTTATCAAATCCTTTGATGGCTTGAGGAAGATGTTATTGACTTAGCAATTCAGAAAATATCAATTTCTTATATACAGCTGGTAGAGGAAAATGTAAATATTTTTAACAAGCAATAAAGAATCATCATTTTCCTAGAGGTGGCTTTGGTGTTCTTTAAATGATTAATAGCAGGAATGACTCAGAGAGGTAAGCCTGAACTATATATTTCATCTTTAGTTGTCTCTTGGTCATATTTGAGATATTTCTGTCAAATTAAAATCACAAGGTGACTCGCTAATTTAAGAAAGACATTTTAGTCATGTGGTGATAAGGCAATTGACCAAAAAAAAAAAAAAAAATTATAGTGCTATTTCTGTCTCTTCTTAATTTTAAAGGCATATGTTAGTTCTGCTTCATACTGGTGTTCTATCTCCTTTTTTTTCCTGCATAAACCACTGGCCTTTTTGAAGCAATATATTTTACTCACTGCCTCTATTTTCTCTCACCATTCCTTTCCCTCCATTAAACCTCACATCCTGACTCCTGCCCACACCAATCTTTTGAAAACAAAGGCCATTCTGCTTCTGCTTAGCCCCTGTCCCATTATGTGGTCTGCAGCATTTACAGAAACTCTCCCATGGCTTCCAGAATATCGCAGCCTCCTGGACTTACGGCTTGAATCAGTTGGGACCAGCAGGAAACAGCTGGCACATTCATGCTGAGTAATTGAAGGGAGTGTAATCAAGGGATCTTTACAAAGATGGTGGGGGAGGGAAGGGAGAGAGGTAGAGGGGCAGGAGGCGGGGAGCCAACCATGGTTGAGACTAGAGACAGGTGGAGCTGTGACCACTGGTAGGGTTGAGAGGTGAGAGAAGGTAGCAGACCTGCTGTATGGAGGGGACCCACCTGACAGAAGCTGTGAACTTCAGAAAGAGACATCTGACCTGGTGCAACCCATCAGGAAAAGCACCAGGGGAAAAAGTGCTCCTTCACTGACTTCCTACCTCTGATCTCTCCCAGTGCTTCCCATTGGCCAAATGAGACCCAGTGCTAGAGGACAAATGAGCCTGGGCAAGCAGCTCCTAGAGTGGAAAGTGGATTTGGAAAAGAAAATAGAAAATATCCATTACATCCCCATCTCCTTTACGTTTTCTTCTTAGTCTCACTTATTGGCACTTCTTCCACTGCCATCTCTGTAAGCATAGTATTCTCGAAGGCTCTGTATGCCCCTCTTTTCCTTGTTCTAGACAATCTCACCTACCATGTTTCTCTGAAAATAAGACATTCTCCGAAAATTAGACCTAGCGCATGGAAAGATAAGACATCCCCTGAAAATAAGACCTAGCGCAACTTTGGGAGAAAAAATTAATATAAGACACTGTCTTATTTTCAGGGAAACTTCAACTGTCATTGCTATTTTTGATGATTTCTAAGTCCCTGAATCTAGTTCTCTTATCCCCAGCTCCTTTTGCTGGATGTGTCCCTATTAAATGACTTACCATTCCCTCCCTCCATTTTAACACCATCAAATGTAATTCATCTTTCTCCCAACTATCTTCTCCTGCACTCTATCTTGGGTTAACATGATTCTTTCAGACATTTATACTTGTCTTTATTTACTTACTTTTATGCAGCCAATTACTACTAAGTTCTGTGAATTCCATCTCTGAATTTTTTCCACTATTTTTTTTTTCTCCTTTCCATCACTATGGGCAAAGCTATAGGTCATGCTCTCATTTTTTTATGTGCTCCTTTTTTTTTTAATCTTTGCCCAAATATGTGTTTTTATTGATTATTAGAGAGAGAGAGGAAGGGAGAGAGAGAAACATCAATCAGTTGGTGTATGAGACACACAACTGCCAATTAAGCCACCCATTTAGAGTTGTGCACTTCTATAAAAAACTTTTTTGCTTCTAGTCCCTTTTACACTGTGTCCTTCACTCTGCTTCCTAAGACAGTTTAGATTTTGTTAAACTCTTAAGTAAAAGCTTTCAATGCCTTAACATTACCTAAAGAATAGGTCAGAGTCACCTAGTTTTCATATCCCACTTCTGCATGGCCCCAACCTATATTTCTATCCTCATAGCTTAGTATATATTCTTTTGATTGAGTCATACTTTGTACGTCCTTCTTTTTATCTCCATCTTCTCTCTCTTTTTAAATTAAGACATGCAAGTAGAAATTGAAACGAGGGAAGTAATTCATATAACACAACAAGGAGATAAGATTGTAGCCTTTGGAGAGAATGTGTCAGTGTAAATGTTGTTTTTATTCAGGTCTTGAGGATTGTTACCATGTCTCTAGTAGGAATGTATAAACTTTGTTTTTAAGTGTTTACTTTTCGGGGAGTACCTGAGAATTTGAAATTTTATTTGACACTCCCTTGGATGTATCTGCAAGCCACAAACAGTCATGTGAGTTTCTCATGTGTTCAGGATCTACTAGTATTAGAGATTCTCTGATCCTTCCAACAGAACTGTCAATATGCACATTTGGTACCCCTTGAAGAAAGCAATGTGACTATTCCATGTGCTACACAAGGTTCCAGATCCAGCTGCTTAACATCTAGGGGGGATCAATGACCACATCCCATGTGCTGCATGGAGGAAGTATAGTACTGTGGTTAAAAAAAAAGGCAGCAAGGTAGCTATTTGATGATTTCCAAATGTTGGAAGCTGAAACCTGCTCATTCTCCTGCGAAATTTTGGGGGAGTCCATCAATTTTCCCTACATATAATGACAAAAGCAGCTACCTACGAATACCCAAGGTTTAGTGATCAAGGGAGAATGCAATGAAGTGCTATTTTTCTGAAGTGGAGTGAAGGGTGATTTGCAGTTTCTAATAGGGTGACTCTGGCTGCAGAGCTGATCCTAGATTCCTGAATACAGGATAGTCATGTTTTATAGGTTTATCAGAAAAGATGTGGCCAGTGCTGTGAGTTAACTCTTTAAGGGGTAGGTTTGGTGAACTTCTGTACACTACATTTCTGCATTCTCACCTGGTCACTTGGGTAGAATGGGTCAACACATTGACTAGAAAATTAGAAAAGGTCTTAGGAACATGCAGGATGAGTTTTCTACTTCTTGGAATTTGTAGACGTTTGTAAGACTAGAGTTTTGTCAAACATCCCACCACAGCACCTAATCCTCATACTGAATTGGGAATATGCAGTGTGACCATCCCAGTAGCTGCTTGCTGGGTCTCGCATGGAAGTTTCAAAACAGCATGCATTATCAGGGAGGAGCAACAGCACCAGTGGTGGTAAGGTCAGGTGTTTAGTGCTTGGGTTACCAATAAGCAGGCCACTAGAAATTTAAAAAAAAAATAAGAAACATGACTACTGGTGGAGGAACCTCATACTTCTAACCTCTGCACTTCTCTGGGCACTCTCATGATGGACTTTAGATCTAACACCATCTCTCCTATAGTCATGATGATGAATGCACTTTCTTAAATCCCACACTACCCCCTGAACTTCACCAACCCCCTACTCTCATACATTCATAAATTTTGCAAACCTTGTCACGAAGAAAGATTTTCATCTACTTGAATTACCATACTTCCTGATCTGAGATACTTGCTCCAAGTTTTTCTCTTGGATTTTGAGAGCACTGTTCAAATTGCTTCATAACCAAAAACATGTTAATCATCACTTGCTACAGACGGATGGCCTGATGGAATAATGACACACGTCCCTCAGGAATTCATCTTACCCTATACAAATCATGGCTTCTTCAGACACTACAGAAGCTGCACAGAACAATCCACTTAACTCATTTACCCACAATTCTGTCATTCTAGCAACTAGCTCTTCTATCATGTCACATAGTTAGCTACCATCTGTAGCAGTTACAAACCACTCAGAGGACTTATATGATACAGTCCAGTAATCCTAAGAACCACGTAAAACATGATTTTCCTGTCACTGAGCCATAAAAGAGATCATCTGAATAAGAAATGACATCTGAGTTTGTTTTCAAGAAATATCTATGCATGCTTAGAACTATAGGGTTGGCCACTAGGGCCTAATACTCCCTTTTGTGACTCTACCATGAGTGGACTTCTAAGCCCTCATACTCCAGATCTCAGAAGCAGGGACCTGGGGATTACTTTCTGGTCAATTCCATACTCTAAAAATATAGCTAGCAATGCTTTGCATCACATGGTAGGGGCATGTGAAAGCAAGTGATGGACAGCAGGCCTGCTACAGACTTGCTCTCTGCTTACCTTATGGAGATACTCTTTACTGTCTCTGGCCCCACTGAGATCCCATCAAATGGTCTGATTCCCCACCTTCCCAAAATAGAAGGCCCCAAACCTTAGAAAATCCCACAGGTATTTTTCCTTTGAAATGTTTCTGTCTGTTATGGCCCAATTCAAAGGACCACTTGCTTTTGTGAAGTGTTTTCCAACCACCCAGCCAGAATTAATAAATCTTTTCCCTGAATTTCTACTGCAGGGGTGGGAAAGAATGGGTACCAAATTATGTAGAGACTTGATAATGTGACAGATATTATGTGAATAAGATATATTATCTTGTTTAATGCTTAAGGCCACACTGTGAGAGAGTATTTTTAGCTTCATTTGTAGGTAAGAAAACTCAGGCTCAATGAAATATTTTTAACTTGCTTAAGATAACATAAATATTAAATAGCAGAACCAGGATTCATTTGAGTCTCTTTTCAGATTAAAAGTCTATGTTTATCTCTGCAACACATTGCTTTCTAATTTATTACATTTCTTATGTGATTTTTTTAGTGTTTTTGCACCAGAGTTGCAAGCTCAAGTTTTTCTGGGTCATATAATTGTATGGAATCGCCAATGTAAGTCAGCAAAGAATGATCTGGAGAGTGTGTGTCCAGCTTAAAGCATTCAAATTAAAAACTCAACAAAACATGCAAACAAAGCAGAGCGGCACACCAAATTTGCCTATAGGCTGTGAGTTTGCAAACCCTAGCTCAACACCTGGTTCTATGACTAAAGTAAGATCTTTAGGGCTGGGCTTACAAATTACTCACGTTAGCAAACCCTTACTCTCTTGTCTTGGCCTCTTCACAAAGTAGGTGCCAATAGATGAATACTCACTTAAATGAAAAAATTAAAAACATCTTTCATCTTTAAATTCATGTGTTTTTGTTGTTTTTTAATAGAATCCATTCATACCAAACTATTAGAATGGTTTGGTTAAAATCCAACTCCCCTCACTGCCCATCTAGAATTTAAAAGTGAGAGATGAGATATCATGACCCAAATCACAAATTGGTCTGATTTCTTATTGTTAGCCCCCAAAATCACAAAACAGATGCTTGGTTTCCCAGCGGCCCTGAAGATGTGGTCTGTTAAAGAGAACAGTGATTTTTGTCACATGCTCTACTTAGAGTGAGGAAATTACACAGTGAAGCCTTACATGAAACTCAGGTGTACCTCAAGAGTATGCCAGTGGGAACAAAGGCTCTGGCCAGTTCCTCATCCCATCCCTACTAGCCAATACATCAATCTAATTGGCCTCGAGGAGAAACCCTGATATGTGATTTTCAGAAACTGAAAGAGAATTGCTTCAAGGAAGCCAAGACCCAAAAAAAACTCTGTCAATGACTGTTGGTTTTCTGACAAAGAAGATTTATGGGTAATCTTATTTTATAAAAATTATAAAGCCTCTGAGCTACAAATAAATACCTGGACCCAAACTAAAGGATGAAGGGATTATTTTGTCACTCAGGAATGTGTTTGCCTTCATGTTCTACTATTGTAGACTTTGTATGAAATTACACATACTAATTTTCTCAGTATGAAGTTCAAGGTTGACCTTAAAATAGAAAGCCCTACTTAAGATGAGGTTACCAAATTTATCTTAAAAGAGGAGAAGGATAATTGTCCTGTAATGATTTTAAATCCATGCTCATGGATAGAGTCATCTCAAGCAAACACTGATAAAATTTTGGAAACCTTCCCAATAAACTTTGAGGTTTTAACATCATTTATTATCATTCTGTGGCTACATTAACTACTATTTTTAAGGGCAGCCACAAAGATTGACCATATGCACTGGCAAATCTTAAAACTGCTTTTCTATGTTTATTTAAATGTAATTAGCACATGTTTTGAATTAAACTTTGCACTACTTTGCCCAGATTTTTTCAAATAAACTTATTCTTAGATAAATATAGTGTACTAATATAACATATGGGACATTCTAAGTTTCAAACATTTACTGCTTAGTTTTACATTTGTGCTTTTTAGCTTGCATATTGGGATTTTCCCAGTTAATCAAAGACTTGTTTCAGTTCCTACCAGCAATACTGGGATGTTTTGGTCCTGGATTTTCACTCCCCAGCTTCCCTATCATTTCCCGATTCCAAAACATACATCTCTGCACATTTTATTCTCCCCTTGTGTTTGCATTACATTTTTGGGTTGTTAAATTAATATTCAATATTTGGATTATTATGACTTTGTAAATATGTAAATATGGCCACATGCCGTATAAAGTGAAATCTATATTATACTATATTTAATATATTTGAAATCCTTTTTATTTTTCCCAAAACTAACAATTTGAATGTTTAAGCTGAGTACGCACTCCATAGCTTACTCTTTTCTGACATTTGGCCATTTTACACAATTATATTATCTACCTCACCCTGAAGGAATTGCTTTTTATGACCCTGTAATCTATACCAGTACTTTCTGAAAGAACTCTAAAACTCCTTTCAATCTAGTCTGACACATCAGGTTATCTATCAGTTCCTTTCTTTTTCCTCATAGAAATGCCCTTTAGGAACCCTGAATCCTCCCCGGCAGCTGTATACTGCTTGTTCTCTAGACCCGCTATAGCTGTTATCTTAGAACTTCTGCTGTAGAAAGTGACAATTATAAAAATGCCCAATAGCCTTTACCTTTTCCTGAATCCACACTCCTTAGAATGTGTCTTTGCAGCGCCTCCCATCAAGCAGTGAGATTTATTTTCCTTCCCTTGAGTCTTTGCTGGCCACCTAAGTCACTATGGCCAATAAAATGCAATGGAATTGACATGTGTCTCTTCCTCCGGGCAAACTTTCTCTTCTTGCTCTTGGAATCTTGCTGCCCCCATGACAATAATCTCAGCTTATGTGGAGGATGAGCAACCACGTAGAGCAAAGATGATCCACCCCACCGAGGCTGCTCTAGACTTGGTAGTCTAGTTGACTCAGAAGTTGACTGCAGATACATGAAACCATCCGAGGCCAGAAAAACTGCTTAGCTAAGCCTACCTCAACTTGCTAAACTTCAGAATCTCGAGCTAAATAAATAGTTGCTATTTTAAATGGTTATGCATAATCTGATACAACTGGTTCTAAGAGCATGTGCCAGGTAAATTTATGGGAGGAGGAAAAACAGTATCTTGAGGATGTAGTTATAATATATTGGTCTTCACTAGGCTCTACAAGCACGGAATTCTGAAGTATTTAGCAACAGCTTTGGTTCAAGAATATGCTGAAAGTACTTTTTCCAGAGGTTAGAGCATTGACCCTAGAATGAAAGGGTCCTGGGTTCAATTCCCAGTCAAGAATTGCCAGTTTGTCGAAACCAGTTTGCTCAGTGGATAGAGCATTGGCCTGTGGACTGAAGGGTCCCAGGTTTGATTCCTGTCAAGAGCATGTACCTTGGTTGCAGGCACATCCCCAGTGGGAGTGTGCAAGAGGCAGCTGATCGATGTTTCTCTCTCATTGGTATTTCTAACTATCCCTTTCCCTTCCTCTCTGTAAAAAAATCAATAAAATATATTAAAAAAAAAAAAAAAAAAAAGAATTGCAAGTTTCACAGGCCCAGGAGGGGTGCATGCTGGAGGCAGCCAATCTATATAATTCTCTCACATTGATACTTCTCTTCCTTCCTCCCACCCCCCCCGCACATGCCACCCCCATCCCATCCAACTCTCTCCAGAAATCAATGGAGAAAGTATCTTTGGGTGAGGATTAAAAAACATATTTTTTTAATATAATTCAATACCATAAAATTCAATCATTTAAATTATATTTATATATTTCACAAGTTGTGCAACCATGACCACTAATTTCAGAGCATTTCACCTCTAAAAGTAACCCATACCCATTAGCAGTCACTCCTCACTCCTTTCAACTTTCTTTCCTCAACTTGTAGCAACCATTACCTATGTTTGTTTCAATGGGTTTGCCTATTCTGGATATTTCATATAAATGAAATCATATAGTCCTCGCCAGTTTGGCTCAGTGGATAGTGTGTTGGCCTGCAGACTGAAGAATTCTGGGTTCAGTTTTGGTCCAGGGCAATGACTATGTTGTGAACTCAATCCCCAGTAAGGGGCATGCAGGAGGCAGCCAATCAATGATTCTCTCTCATCAGTAATGTTTCTATCTCTCTTTCCCTCTCCCGTCCTCTGAAATCAATAAAAATAAAACAAAAAATAAATGAAACCGTACAGTATTGTGGCCTTCTGTGTTTGGCTTCTTTCAGTTAGTATATAGTTTTAGTTCTTACATTTAGAGCTTTGATCCATTTTGAGTTTACTTTTTTTGTATATGGTGGGAGTTCAGAGTATTCTTTCACAAGCAGATAGATATCCAGTTGATGGTGATGAATATATTCAGTGTGAAGGTGAAATTCTTCCCTAAGCAATTCTAATACAAGAAGCAAAGGTGGCAGCACAAACTTGGAAATGTGTTCTGGTAAAATAATGAGTTATTCAGCAGAACTCACCCTCAGGCAGCACTGGTGTTCCAGAAATGCAGGACAAAAGGAAAAGTAAGACTAAGTTGGTCAATACAATGGATGAAAAAGGTAAGCACCTCAAATAATAACACCCAATGACTGGGTTTCTGTCATTTCAAATTTATAAATGTTGTAATTAAGCAGCAGTACCTCTAATGTACTCTGAGAAATGAGACAATACGTTGAGAGAGATCACCACAGAAATAGTGAACGAATAGTGCCAACCCAAACTTTGTGCTGGGAGATTTCACCCAATTGATTTTGAGCTCACAGTCTGTGGATTCTGGTTACAAGCATCAACTGATTGCAGGTGGTGATGCTGAACCAAAAGTGTTTTCATCAATTCTCCTTCATGAAAACATTACATTTTTGTTCAATGGCTTTTAATACCTCTTAGGATGGGTCCTCAGAATATACTTTTGCCTGCAGTAACTATTCTGGAGGCTGGAGATCATCTTGTTTTCTCAATTTGGTGATTGTGGAGCCAGGGCTATACTAATTTTGTGTGTTCAGAGTATTAAGAAAGGGATTGTGATGTTGCAATTTATAATGAAACATTTCTTTAGTCTTCATCGAACTTGGAATTTCCTAAGTAAAGAGAGCAATAAAGGTGTCTTTTGTTATGTTAACAATTTTATTAAAAAAAAACAACCCACAATCATTTAAAGATGGGGGCTGGTTGCCACTGGAGACAATTATGCAATTAGAGAGTTAGAACTTTCAGATTTTCCCCCTGGAATCTGGGGAGAGAAAAGGGTCTGGAGGTTGAATCAATTGCCAGTGGCTAGTGAAGCCTCTATAAAAATTTAAAAGGATGGGGTTCTGAGAGCTCTGTGTTGGTAAACACATAGAAATTTGGGGAGAGTGGTGTGCTCAGAGAGGGCATTGAAACGCCCATGCCTTTTCCCAGACCTTGCCCGGTGCATCTCTTCTATCTTGCTCTTCCTGAGACAAATCCTTTAATATCCTTTCTAATAAACTGGTAATCTAGTGAGTAAATGGGCTTCGTGAGTCTCCAGAGTCACTCTAGCAAATTAATCAAACACACAAAGCAGGTTGTGGGAGCCTCTGATTTATAGCTGGTTGGTCAGAAGTATAGCTAACAACCTGGATTCACTATTGGCATCTGAAGTGGAGGGCAGTCTTATGGGACTGAGCTCTTAATCTGTGGAATTTGATTCTATCTCCTGGTAGATAGTGTCACATTGAGTTAAACTGTAGGACATCCAGTTTGTGTCCAGGAATTTCTGCACTCATGAGAATTGGGTTCAATCTGGAGATATGTATAGAGAGCTGGCACTGAACCAATACCACTTTTGATACATAGAAAGAGCTAAACCCATCACAAAGGGAGAGAGAGCCCAGTAACAACTTTACTGAGGCATCCAGAAGTCCTTTACCTGAGAAATAAAGAATACTATATTAGGGAGGATGGATTTAAGAATTTCAGACTTAAGAATTAACTCACTAGGTCAAGAAAAAGTGATTTTTAACTTTAATCCCTTTAGACATTAACTTGCATTAGCTTTTACTAAGGCAAAACTAATTTGACTTGTACTTTAATCTATTTGAAATGTAATGCTTTTGAATTTTAATATGATAATGAGAGGGTGTTTATATTAAGAGTGGGTTGTCTCTACATTGTTGATTTTTAAATTAGATATTTTCTTGTTGTCACTTAATCTCATTACTGATTCTCTCATATATTATGTCAGATAGTGTGCCTGGACATAATTTAGAGTGAGAAATAGAAGAGTAAATGGGTTTTCAGCCTTGGATGCAGCGGGGCTTTGAAGTTAATTTAATGACTGCATTATGCAAACTCATTTTGGGTGAGAAAAATCAATATTACTTTCTAATGATTTCAGGAAGATACCCCAAACAAAATAATATTGGGGAAATGACCTCTTGAATGGTTATTGTGATATATACCTGTCTTTACCCCAGTGTGCTAGCTGCCCACTCCTCTCCTGCATCCCCAACTGACCATATGTTTAATGATTAAACCCAGTGTGCTAAGAAAAAAATCCAAAGTTAGGGAATTTTATGGTGAAATACTTCTCTCTTATTCCAGATGTTTCTGTCCAGGTGAGGGGATTTTATATAATATAATCTCTTCCTCCATCGTCCCCTGTGGCTCATTCCACAGGGGAGGACCCAGGCTTCTCTCTGCACGGTGTTTAGTTTCACAAAGGAAGCACACCGAAAGTAAGCATGCTAAGAGCCTCAGGCAAAAGCTCCAAGATTTATGATAAGTTGGTCCCAGAATGTCATGTCTGTTATAGTCTATTCATTAAACAAGTCACGAAAGCCAACCTATGTTTTAGGAAAAGGGAATTCAATTGTACCTTTTGATGTGAGCAGCAGTATGCTTTTCCAGAAAAGGTGGAAATTGATGGTGGCCTTCTCTGGAGATTATTTACCACTTATGTTATACCTTTCTCCATACTTTCACTTTCAAACTGGCTATGCTTCATAATTAAAATATGTTTCTTAGAAATAGCATAAAATTGGGTCTTATTATTTTTAACCAAGGCAATAATTTCCTTTTAATAAGTATGTTTAGTTCATTTGCATTTTATATAATTATTGGCATTCTGAATTTAAGTATCATGTTTGTTTTATATTTAATCTATTTGTTCATGGTTCTACTGTTCCTCTTTTCCTGTCTTCTCTTGAGTGAATTGCATTTGTTTTAATATTCCATTTTCTTGTATGTGCTATCTTTATGCTTCTTTGTGTTAAATTTGCTTTCAATAATTGCCTTATAGTATACAATATTAATTATTAAATTATCATTTTCTTTAATGAATAGCACAAGTGCCTTAAAATACTAGTACGTAGAATAATTCTCTCTATCCCTTTCCACTCTGTGTTCTCATTTTATATTTTATTACCACTTATATTATAAATGATATAATCAATCTTAGTATTTTTATTTTAGTCAAAAAATTTAAAATAAATTATATATATATATATGCGCATATAATATATGTCAAATAATATAAAGAAATATATGTGTACAATGCATATTATTATATGAAACAAATATATAGTTGTGTATCACATATTTATGATACATGGATAGATAAATAGATGAATAGAGATAGACACTATCTCAAGGGGTATCTATCTTACATCTTCTCTCCTTCTCTCTTTAGGTCTACTACCGCTGAGCACACAGTGAAGGTCAGAGAAAGACATGGTGAGTGGTTGGAGACTTGTTCTGTTATGCCTGTCATATGAAGCTATGAAAAGGTCAATGGAATTTTGGCTGCTAGGTCTGTGATGAATCTCCACTCCCCTCCTCTCCCCCACCCCTCTATGTTGGTTCTGCCTGGTATGAGGGCAATGCTGAGTCTTTTCTCTCCTATAAAGGGTTTCTCATTTTAGGAAATTTGGCTCATTTGGATTTCTTCAAGTGCTCTTCTGATGGGATTTTCAAAACTATGATTTTGCCAAAACCGGTTTGGCTCAGTGGATAGAGCGTCAGCCTGCACTCTGAAAGGTCCCAGATTCGAATCCAGTCAAGGGCATGTACGTTAGTTGCAGGCACATCTTCAGTAGGGGATGTGCAAGAGGCAGCTGATTCTCTCTAATCGATGTTTCTAACTCTCTATCCCTCTCTCTTCTTCTCTCTGTAAAAAAAAAATCAATAAATATATATATTTTTAAAAACTATGATTTTATAGCTTTTATCAGCCCTTTTGTTTGTTTGTTTAGTGAGAGCTCCTGTCTCTTGTACCTTTCTACATATGACTTAGAGCAGAATTTTCCAAATTCTTTTGAATTAAGAGACTTCACATTTAGGGTTGCCTAAACTCAAAGGCTCCTACTCTTGAATTTGTCTTACTAACTCATTATGTGCTTCAAGTTTCAACTTAAATATTATTTCTTTATGAGAGACTTCCTTTAATAATCTTTTTCATTTATCTTCTAATTGTAAATCACTTTCTTTGTGATATTCTCAGTAATTGTCATAGTGATGGAATTATTACTCTGTAGCTAATGTGGATATTGTTACCCACAGAAAATAGGGACAGATAGGGAGAGAGAGGATTTCGGAACACTCATTATCTGTGATTTTGTTTGCCTGGCCTTTATTTTCTTGTCTTTTGCTATCAGTGGTCCCCATTCCTTTGGAGAAATGCAGCTCTAGCATTCTATATACAGTAGGTCCTTGGGTTACGTCAGAGATCCATTCCTGTAGCACGATGTCAAGCGATTTTCCTTGTAAGTCGGAACCCACCTACGTAAGCACCTACGTCACTCACATGGAGCACATATGCAGCAGTAATGAAGTGACATAGTAAAAAAATTTAAAAGAAAGATAACAATTCCTGACCTTTACTTGTGGTAAATAAATAATAAAAAAGTTAAAGCACATATGTACATACATCAAAATGACGAAACTTTTTTTTTTTTAATAAATACTGTAAATGGGAGGTGGTGATGTAACCACAAAATGATGTACATGGAGTCTAATGTAACCCATGGACTGCCTGTAGACCTAAGGGACTGTTATTCACCAGTGCCTCTCAGTCATAGCTCTCTTCTATTCTAGGTGAGCAAGTGATTTAGGATGACCCAACCATAGAACCCTACTCCTAGTTCCAGTATCGCTATTATTCAATACTCCTTGCTTGGAAGGGACAGTCTTCCACTTTAAAGAAGCTTAATCAACACAGGCAATTCATTTGTTTATGTAACTGAAAACTACTTGGAGTTTGTTTCAGAAATAAAATTCACAAGCATTTTTTTTTTTGCAACATGTGGGTTTCATTTAACAATGATAATGATGAATATTAACTTTCTATTCTTTTGCTAATACATTATCTAATAGGCTCCTAATAGGCATGAGAGGCCAATGATTTCATTACTCGTTTAACAATTGGCCAATATCCTATAGTTAAACTGTTGTACACCTTTATTTTGGGGATAACACTTTATATGTTAAAGGGCAAATACCAGGGAAACTTCGGTTTATTAGCAAAAATCAGATTATGGAGAAGGTCTGTGTGTGGCAATAAGTTGCTTCATTCATTTCAAATGGTCTGGCTTTAGGGGTACATCATCCACATAATGCAGATTGTGTAGAATCTATTTAGCTGCATTTTTTTCTTTTCCTTGCCTCTCCCTTCTTGAGGCCCCTTGTTTTCTCTCCCTATTCCTTTATCTCTTTTGCTTTCTTCTTATCCCATCTCCCCTCTTATCACTCCTCTTGACTCCTTACAACCCATTTCACTTTTGTTGGAATGCATATAAGGGAGACAATAAAACAAAAATAAAATGATGGTTTCCCAGGACAGGATAGGTCAATGAAGAATCCCTGTAACATTAAAGCCTCTTTGGAGGGTGGGCCAGCTTCTAATGAAGTCGTTTAGTGTAAGAGAATTCCCCCGCATGAGGATCTAGCCAAGAGGGGTAGGCTCAGGGGCAGGGTCACTACCTCTCCAGGGCTCTCCAGTTGCTGGGTTATGATGATAAAACCAGCTCTGAGTAGAGGAGATTTTCATTTGATGAGTGGTCTGAACATCTACTTAGTGGTTATAAAATATTTGCTGCTGAAAGCCACAGAGCATTGATAAACAGGTCCTGAACAGCTGAGTTATGGCAATCTACTTAACATGAGGAGAACAAATTATGAGTCAAATGTTCCTGTTTCATAACCTAACTCAGGCCAGAGGGCCGTTCATCGCTGATGTTAACCCTACATGCGCTGCGCTTGGCCAGGATCCCAGAAAGGGCTGTGCAGGCACCGAAGCAACTCAGGTGGCTTTGCCATTAGGATGGAGGTACGCGGAAAAGAAATTATAAAAGCCCCAGCTAGTGAAGGAAATAAACAATTTGTAAAACTGCCGGATGGTCCTGGGTTCGCTACCTAGACGCCCTCGGTGGTTTACATTTCATCTTCCTTAGATGACATGTGTTTAGGCTTATTAAATCTTGTCTTTCAGCATAATACCATACTCTTTTATGTTGCTGGGGGGAAGGGAAGGAATACAGGAATACGTGTCTGTTCTCTATTAGTCATCTGAGCCTAGGTCAGTCATCTCAGCCCAAGCACTATAAATACTCTCATTGAAATCTGACTCCTTTCCTGTGCTTCCATGATTCTGCTTTTCCATAACATGTGCAGAGAGGGAGGCCTCATCTCACTCAGGGAAAACGCTAGGAATTCATCTCTCGTGCATACGATTTAAAAAAAAAAAAAAAGAATTTAAAATAGTATTTGTTTCTTAAGGAGCTCTCAAACATGCATTTTGGGCTCTCTAGGGAAGGTGCCGACTTGAGTGTGAGTGGAAGCATTGTCAGTGGACAGCGAGAAAATGGTTTCTTTGTTGCTCATGACTTAAATGTTGTTTTGAGAAATTGGCTTAATCGGGGCTGCGGGGTGGTATTTGAGCCTTAGCCAGGTCGAGGCACAACATTTCTGTCTGCATCTTTATTCACTTGCGCCCCACATGCCCACATCCCCCAGGAACAAGAACACACATACACACATGTGTGCACACATATGCACTCCAGAATCTTATGGCTCTGGAGCTTTTACCCCTGTGAGCCATTTTTCATTCTTTACCCCATGGCTGGAATTGCTGCTGGCAATTTACTTGCAGAATTCAGACCTGGAATTGGAAGTAAAGGCATGCAAAATACACGTTTTAATAAAATAAAAAAAAAGTACACAGAGCCAAATTAAGCAGCACAGTATTTTTCTCCCTATTGGCACACTCCCAAGAATTTCAAATTGGTTTTCCTGAGCCAAGAATTTCCTTAAATGAAATGCACTGTGCGAGGAAGGCTTTTAAGACCTCTTCACCTTAAAGCAAAGTCTAGATTTGGCCTCCACTTAAGCCATGATTAGTAGAGCATATCAGCATGCTAGAAAGAGTTGCATTTTTGAACCTCCTATTCTTCAGCTTTTGATTGCCAGCCAAGCCCCAAATCTATCCCAAAGAATGAAAACTAAGATAATAACGGGAAAATAAACTTTTCATGCCAGAACTTAAGAAAGCATCTCATTGTCCATAGGCTGGCTTTGGGCCTCATATAAAAAGGAGCTGTGACCCTGGCCTGCTGGTCCGGTCCTCATGACAGTCACTGTGTCACACTGTACACAGATCCTCCCTGTTCTTTGGGTCTCAGTTTCCTCCTTATTAAACTGGAAACCTATCTTGCTATCTTTCTTGTGTAGAATATGGTGTATTCCTTTTTTTAAAAAAAAAATATTTTTTATTGCTTTTTTTACAGAGAGAAAGGGAGAAGGATAGAGAGTTAGAAACATCGATCAGCTCTCTCCTGCACACCCCTTACTGGGGATGTGCCCACAACAAAGGTACATGCCCCTGACCGGAATCGAACCTGGGACCCTTCAGTCCACAGGCTGACACTCTATCCACTGAGCCAAACCGGTTAGGACTAATGCATTCCTTATACCTAAATGCCCAGTGCTTTCAGTCAGCTGGGCTATTTGGAAGGGGGAGAGGGATTTTTAAAGCTTAACTCCTGTTAGTATGAGGCAGACCTGATTTTTTTCTCTCCCTTTGAAATACATCCCTGTATCCTGCTGGACAAGCAGTTAATTGTTCAGAAACATCTCTTTTAGTTTGGAGTCTGCATCTGAGAGAGGTGGCAAATGGATACTCCTTCAACTTTTCCTCCCTCCGTGGCTGGATGCTGGGTGCTCACGTTGCCTATTTATTAGGGAGAATCAGCCATAAATCAGTATTCATCTTCCATTTTCTTCTTATTGATGCAATTGCTGTAGGAAAAAAACAGCTTGTCTCTCAACTCTGAGCACCCTGCAGGAGGCAGGCTGCATACAATGGAAGTTGTTTTGACAGAAAACTGACCACACATGACAGTGGACAGAGGGGGATGATGGAAGAGGGGGTGGACATGCTTGTCTGTTTTGAACCCAGACACACTCTCTCTTTTTTCTTTGTTAAATTACTTTTTCATATGAAGGACACAAAGGGAATGGCCCCTACTGGCAGCCAGAAGGCAGAAAACAAACCCTTTGAAATTTCTAATTTGTTTATAGGTGGTCCTCTAGGAGCCGGCCGGGAAATAATTCTGTCTGCCAGAGACAGTGAACAGCTACCTGAGGGTGTTGTGGGGGGAAAAAAAGGCTCTCTAGTTTTGGTCCTTGAATGTCTTATTGTTTAGCACTCAGTGGTTGTTCTGAAATTATTCATCTGGCAGAGAAAGAAAATGAAAGAGAAATCCCACCTCTACTCCCTGGTCTGAGTTTCTAGGAAAGTTACCTTAAAAAAATTTTTTTTTAATTGTTGGCTTCATATGTGTGTCGATTAATTTTGGAGTTACATGAAGATTTGCTAATCTTGCCCCTAATATGTCTTTTCCTCTCTGAGGAAACTTTTTATTCTGTATACTTCCCGGACCATTCACTTCACACATGCCTCTTTCTCAAGGAATTAAGAACGGCTATGTTTCAATTTTATCTTTTTTTTATTCTGGAGATTTTTAGAACATTTCCAGAAAGATCCATAAGGGAAGAGAGGGTTAGATAATTTGTTGGCCTGGCACAATTATAAATTTCTTTAGGGAACCCCAAGTTAGTCTCACAGTGACATAGTCGAGGGAGGACCACAGCAGATGGTGTCCAAGGACTAGGAGCTAGAGACTTAGAGAATATTGATGTGGGTGTGACATCCAGCTCTCCCTCTAGTATGTGGGGAACAAGGAGAATGGGAAAGGAACAGAGAAAACTAGAAAGGAAGCACAGAGGTATGTGTATTGATGGTAGAAGTTCTGCAAACTGTATGTTTTTTAATCTGTACAGCTTAATTTTAAAACCTACTGGGAAGTAACATGTCCAACCTGTGATAAAAGGTAAAGCAAGGTTGCTGAATGCAAGGAGCTCTTATTAGTATAAAATTACCTAGAGGAACAAGAATAAAAAGTGACAGAGAATGACTTTATAACAAAGTTAATGAGCACAGGAATAAAGGGCCTGGGGCTAAAAGGCAAAACTTAATATTTGTGTAAGGGATAGAATAATAATCATTAATAAGACTGATAGCACATTGTTAATGGAATCAGAGCTAGCAAGTAGCAAAGATTCTAAAATGATTATTCTATTAGATCCTTATAATCTGTGGCTACTGTAAAAAAAAAAAATCCCCAGGAAATATTCACATATCAAATCTAATGGCAGATCAGACTTAATAAGCACCATACTGTTTATTGAGTTTTATCATATGCTGTAAACTGTGCTAATACCTTATAAATGTTATTGGATTTAGTCTTCACATCAACCATGAAGTAGCTATTATTATTCCCCTGTAGGTGGGCATGATGGAGTAGATGTGAAGATGAGGAAAGGGACTAAAAAGTGAAACATGAGTCTCTAAGTGGTTTGCTTTGTGTTGTAAACCACTTTTCCTATAATGTTATCTGCAACTTATAACAACAACAACAAAAAAATTAGCTAATATTACTAAAAGGTCCCTTTTAGTGTATCTTGAATGGATAGCACTTTAAGCTAGCAATTAAAAAACACTTATTGAAAGAGTTCTCTGTATCTAATTTTTAAATAGACATGGGGCATCGTTTAAAGCAATATCAAGTCCAGCAAGCATGCTAGACATATAAACAAAATAAAATGCAGAGAACTAAGTACCATACTTGATACTGCACAGGGTATTGATTAAACTGGTCCTCTCGTCATCCCTTCCTCTTTCTCTGGAGATGCAAATCCTTTCTTAACGGGAATCCATTCTGTCCATGATCCTGAGTTTATCAACCTCAGGTATGGGTCTAAGACCAAGCCTCAGTCAATCAGAGAGAAAGTACCCCATTTCCTCACTTCTCATCTCATTCTGGATTTATTCAGGAATGGGCACGTGGCTCAAACCAAACCAGTTACATTCTCTTTCTCAGGAGTTTGAGTCTTGGGCTCAAGGGCACAGTGTGGCAACCTGCAGGAGTTGTTCCTCTCTGATGGCAGCGCTCCGGAGTGATGCCTCATTGTCCTCCAGCACCAGGACTCCTTGAACTGCACTGTTTCTGTCCTGGAGGCCTGATGTCCAGTTCCTTCCACAAGTCTGGGAGGGACTTTGAGTTCATCAGTGAGTTTCTCTGTCTAATCATATTTTCTTTTTTTTCTCTCTCTCTCTCTCCTTTTTTGGTTGTTACTTTTGCTTGTTTGCTATCTGATAGCTAGTGTCTGATTTTGTTGCTTGAAACCAAAAGACCCCGCCTGATGTAGAAGTTGCTATCAGGAGTGAGGTGTAGCCAGGCTAGGGGTAGAATGTAATGGAAATCTGTGATCTTCCTAGCATTCCTTGTCCCCTCTGTTAAAGAACAAGTTTTGTGTAGGGTCACCATTTTGTTTGTTTAGTGTAGGCTGACCATTGCGTTTTCTCTCAGTATCTTCTCCACAAATGGGGTGAGCATATAACACAGGCTGTTCATGCTACCTTCCTCCTTCCCGCTAGTCACCATGACTGCCAGGGGTGGACATGGAATCTACAGCAGGCTAATCAGGATGCGCTCTGTGACCTTTCCGTTAGCACGATTGGAGAAAATGCCTTCTTTTTACTGGAATTACTAAGCCAATAGGATGTGAGTCTTGAGCTGCCCACCGCCGCAGGCTTGCCATGTAGAGAGAGCGTTTCTGGGGGATGAGAGAGAGAGAAAGCGAGTGAGTGAGCTAAATCTCTGATGACACATTTTGAGTGAGCCCTAGGATATCTAAAGTCACCCCCCCACCCCCTTGCTGTCATATACATTACAAAGTATTAGAGAGCAAAAAATGATAAATACTTAATTATTCGCCTTGAGGACAGCTTCAAAGAGGATGAGACTTTTGAGGTGGGTTTTGAAGTAGGAGCAAGCATTTTCCAGTCAGAGTGTGTTGGTAAAAGGCATCCATGCAGAGGTAACAGCACAATTGAAGGCAGACTTGTCAGAGTATGCACTGTATCAAGGGAATAGACATTTCAAACATTGGGGGATGTGGTGGAGAGGTAAAGAATCATTCTTGAAAGGTAGTGTGGAGCCTGATTATGTGGAGCCTTTTGTTTGCTATGTTGGTGGTTCTAGCTTCACCCCACAGCCTTGGAGGGTATGTAAGTACAGAGCATCATGATCCCACTGGAGGGGAGAGGCAGGCTTGGGTGATGGGAAGAACAGAGGCTCAGGGGCCAAACTGCCTGGAAGCAAATCCTGGCTCTGTCCTTTATTCCCTGTGTGACTTTGGGAGAAGTATTTAACCTCTTTGTGCCTCTGTTTCTTCATCTGTAAAATGGGACTGATACTAACAGCACTAACAGTACTTAGAGGCTTGTTATGACTAAATAAGTCAATGCAAAGCACTTACAAAAGTGCTCAACTCCTGCTAACTGCTCAGAAGCAGCATTATTAAATGTGATTTAGCAATAAAATTCTGGGGAGAGAATCGAGAATTTTGTCATGTGGTTGAGAAAAGAAACCATTGATCATTTGCAAGTATTATTCCTTTAACATGGATTAATTTTCCACCCTAGATAACTGTCCCCAAGCAGACAGAGAGGTGCCAGGAGAATAGGATCTGGGCCTGGTATGTTTGGGGAGTAGAACAGGAAGAGGATAAAATAACAAGTTTGGAGCACGCAATGTCACCCAGAAGATAGGCACAGATGCATTTCTCAAGTTGGGGTGCTTAGGGAGCTAGGGAATGGCCTGAGATCACTGGGAAATTGTGGAAAATTGAAATGGTTTGGGAGAGAAACTCCAAAGTCCAGCAGCCAATGGGAAATTTTTTTACTAGAGATGGCCTTGACAGTGGAAGAGTCTTTGAAGATGTGAGGAATAGCTTCTCAAATGAAACTGCAGACAAAGGTCTGCAGGAGGCCAAAGCAATAGCTCAGAGGGCAAGGGGCCAGATCATTCAGTTAACACCATAGTGAGAAGTTCCACAGGATCCTTAATAATCACAAACTAGCCAGGAATTTCATTTGATACCCTCTCACCCAGAACACAGGTTTAACAAACGCTTTAGCCCCAGATGTCAGCAGCAGGAAAGGCAAAGTCCCTGAGGGCCACTATCAGGCTTAAGGAGAGACAGAGAAAAGTTTTAAGGTACAGAAAGATAAGGAGAAAGCAATGGAAGGAAAGGGTGTGCAAGAGCATAGAAATGGAGAGAGAGAACAAAGAGGTATATGAGGTGAAAATGGAATAAATAACTAAAACTTGATATAATCTCTAATGATCATTTTTCTACTCAGTCTAGAGAATTCCACCATTAAGTCTATTTCAGTTTCTCTGCTGCCTTCATTTAACTTGTTGCTTATCATTCTGGCCTCTGTTGCTTAGTGGTTAGAGCACCAACCTGCACACCTAAGGGTCACAGGTTTGATTCTCAGACAAGGGCATGTGTCTGGATTACAGGTTCAATCCCTGGCCTGGGTTGAGCTCGTGCTGGAGGCAATCAATGTGTGTCTCTCACATTGATGTTTCTCTCCCTCCCCCTCCATCATTCCCTTCCACTTTCTCTAAAAAGCAATGGAAAAAATATTCTTGAGTGAGGATCTTAAAAAATATAATAAAAATAAATAAATTATTGCCTCTCTTGCCATTATACTTATATTGAAATCAATATATTGAAAATCTATCTATTGAAAATCAACAGTCACTTAAATTTTCCACATAAGCTGAGCCTACCCTCAATTGGGGCAGTGTAGTAATAATAATCTGGAAGACTTCTTGACCATTGAGAACTTCACAATGGCTACAGTTTCCATTCACACATGTGGTTTTGAGTAAGACTTTATATTATTTTATTATATGTGTATTGCATACACTAGATCAGCAGGATTCTGTTTTGGAGATAGGAATTGTCCAGCTTTCTGTTGCCCATAGTATTTAAAACAGTATTTTCCAGATATTAGCTGCTCAACAAATGTTAGTGAATTAAGAATTAGCTACTTGCTGCTGCTTAAACACCATAGTAGCCAGAGAGGAAAAAAAGTCATTGAGCTGACTGGCTTTGCTTTGTAGCTCCATCAGTCACTACTCTGTGACTTTGAGCAAGTTACTTTATTTCCATAAGCCTTCATTTTTTCATCTATATCATGGAGATTAATAGCATTACTCTACAGAGTTGTACTGAAGATGAAATGAGCTGATGTATAGCATGAGGTATAAGATAAGTGCTCAATAAGTATTGGCTATAAACAAAACTAGACTCCCCCTTTCCAGTGAAGTTTTAAACTACTATCAATTACAATTTTAAAAATTTACAAAGTTTACAAAAATATGCTGTGACATGTGAAATTTGGAGGAAAATGCCACTTTAAGCAATAACAGTTCTGTAGCATTCTGCCTGCTTCTAGTATGCAATCAGACTTCCTCCACTTAAACAATAGTTGGTCCTTGAAGGGAAAGTGAGAATGTAAGAAACCTGACCTCAAAGCCAAGCTCTGACATTTACTAGCTGTTTGATCCTAAACAAAACTGCTTATTTAACTGCATCTTAGAAAGATCTAGTCTTTTGGGGTTATTATTACATTTTCAATACACAGAGCAGAACGTAATATATAGCAAACATGCAATAATTATCTATTGAATCAATATATCTATAAAATGATATCTTATACAAGTGGAAAAATGATAGTTAATGTTTTTGGAATACTCACTGCGCACTAAATGTAAGGCACTATTCTGATTGCTTTACGTTTGCTAACTCATTGAATTCTCACAGTCCTCCTGTGAGGTAGGTAAGATTATCATCTTCATTTTGTAGATGAGCAAATTGGGGCAGAGATTAAAGACATTGCACAACACTAAAGATAGAACTGAACAAAACCAAATTTTCCCTAGATAATCTGGCTTCAGAAACCAAGCTCTTAACCACAGTGGTATACAGACCCTCAGTGTGGATTTTGTAATTGCTTACTGAACACCCCACTCCCTTATCTTTTGATAACTATACAAATTTTCATTGAAATATTGAAACCTCCCTCATGTGAAGTCCATGTGCTTTTGGGAAAGCAACAAGTGGGTCAAGCCTAAGATAATAAACATAACCCCATTCCCTGAACATGATGAATAGTTTAGGAGTCAACATATGACTCAATTTAGGCCAATGATATTAAAGAAGATAGTTTCTTGGGGTTTCTAGGAAAGAGGTTTCCTAACTTTCTCATTCATCCTAGAAAGCTCCTGGAGGTGATTGCCTCCCCGCCCGCGCCCCCCCCCCCCTCCCCCGCCTTGCAACCTTTCTCTTTCCTCTATCTGTGGCATGAAAGAGAGTCTGATTTAGAATGAAGCTGCCACTGGAGAAGGAGGAGTACACAGGAAGAAGCTGAATCTCCAATGATGTCACTTTTGTTTTTGGTAAATATAGTACAAAAAAAGTTTTTCTTCAACCATTTATAAGGTGCCAATATTATGGCAACTTAATACTTCAGAATTTATTTTCTACAAATGAGGGTGTTCTCTGGAATAACCAAAATGGAACTATAAAAATCAGAATATGAATATTCATTACTTTCATCTTATCCTCAAATCACATTCAAATTTTGTCAGTTGTCCCAATAATGGCTTTTATAGCAAGATAATTCAGTCTGGAAGTTTGCATTGCGTTTAGTTTTAATGTCTCTCTGCCTCTTTCAATCTAGATCAGTCCCTCAGTTCTTTGCTTTCATGCTCTTGACATTTTAGAAGATTACATGCAAATCTTTTGTAGAATATCCTTCAATCTGAGTTTGTCTGGTGTTTGCTCAGTATTAGATTTAGGTTTTGCATCTTTGGCAAGAATGTCACAGAAGTGAGGCTGTGTTCTTACTGTGTCTCATGAGTGGTGCACAGTGCCTACATTGATGCTCTCCTCACCTTGATCAGGTTCCATACCCCACACAGAGCTTTCCACCACCTGTTACAAAACCCTCATCCTGCTGCTCAGGCTTCAATACCCTGCTGTGGCTGCCACAGCTCCCATCTTCCCCTCCCTACACAAGTGGCTACATTACTTAGGCTCTGCCTATTGGCTTTTGAACCAAACTATTAGGAACAGAAAGGAAGAAAGGCAGAGGAAAGGGATAGGAGAGACAAGGAAAATAATGTGAAAGAGGATGAAGAAGAGAAAGAACAGTCAAACACTAATTTTGAAGCCTACTACAACTCTTGATTCTCAGTTATAACAGCCAATTGATCTTTATAGTTTAAGGGTAGAAGGTAGGAGAGAGTATTAGCTCCATTCTACCAGTGACCTGAGGCTAAGAGAGATTAAACCAATTATCTAAGTTCTTGAAATAGGTGACAGAGACAGTATTTGGATCTATCAGTCTGGCTCCAGGCCAATGCCTTCAGCTATGCCTAAACACCAAACTGTGTGAGTCCTCCCAAAAGCTCTGGATTGATTCTGAGACACTGTATCAGATTTTCTGCTTTTCCAAGACTAGTTACTTTCTGAAGGCACATTTTGCTTAGCATTGATTTCAAATGCATTATGTCTAGTTCCTTGAAATTTTCAATTGAATTGATTTAGAGTTAAGTAATGGATCTTTCAGAGAAGTTTAGACAATGAGCTTTATTTTAGTATGCTTCTCAACATTTAGCCTAAGTTTAGCAATAAAGTCACATCCCAACCTAATATAAATTCTTTTAAGTTGGTTCTGTTGCTGGACAGAGAATAGGTGAGCGGGTATGCACTTTTTATCTATCTTCACTCTCACCGTAAGTCCAATATCAAACAAAAGTGCAACAGTTTTCTTGATGACTAAAAGAAATGGGCCCACCCACGGGACACAAGAAGCCCACCCATGGCCAAAAACAGGTTTTGCACTAGCCAGATATTAAACCTCAACAACAAATACGGGGCTTAATGTATCTACACACAGTTTTAGTGCCCAAAGCTGTGACCCATTTTCCAATGCTAAAAATGTTAACAATACAGAAAGGACTTAGGCGGGATTTTTGTTTTTGTTTGTTTGTTTGTTTGTTTGTTTTCTGTCTTCCAATGATTCAGGTTCAAAGCATACCCAGCTTTAAGTTATAAATGAAGATGATAAATAAAGAACAAGTAACTATATAAATATGGATTATCTTAGGGTTATATTTGATTAGTGAATTTTTACCGAAAATATACAATTAAGATAAAACAACTGGAAAAACAACAACAACTGGATTTTAAATAGTGGTACAGGGAAAAAGGCAATTAAGTGAAAAATAGGGATCTGGTGTCTTGCAAAACAACCACCCTACTTCTGTTTTTTCCATTATCCTGGAGCCGGGTGTGCAAGGAGTCAATGCCATTAGGTCGAAAGGAAAGTCATATAAATCATGGCATATCCTTGGAGACCAAGTGAGCTCTCACTCTTCCAAGACCTGTCTGGAGGTCGTGACTGGATTAATGAGAAGTCAGGGTGAATGGGCTAAAAGTATATTCTGCTTTCAGTGCCTGTAGCTGACCAAAATAAATAAACATTTTAAGGGTTGCTGTGGTTTTATTTAAAATGTTGAATGCAACTGCCTCCTTAGCGCAGTAGGCAGCGCGTCAGTCTCATAAAATGTTGAATGCATATTTCAGATTCCTGCAAAGGAGCTCACAGTGTCAGGTAGGCACACGTGTACAATAATAAATAGAAAGCAACAAATGTAGTTCAACACATATTTCAGCAATATTTTTAAAAATGATTTTTCTATCTGCCTTCCTTCATCTTCCAACTTCTACAACCCACTCTCCACCCCCCCCGCCCACTCACACACAGTTGACTCAAAAATATAACCTAAAATTTGTTCAGTAATCTGTATAAAATGAGAGAGAGAATAATTAAGATTTTAATTTAAGGCAGCATCTCTGTATGTGTGAACAAGCACATATGTTTGTCTAGTGCTGGAGCTAGTCATATAGAAACTAAATTTCCTGCAAAATCCGTGAGAAATCTGGTGTTTTAAAAAGTATGATATCAACAAGAATCTTTGCAGCCTTGCCGAACCACAACAGCAAGTCACCTCAGAGTGCACTGGGGCAAATCACATCATGTCATTATGTCAGGGACCATAATGAAGCACAGGGGCTGATTGAGCCAACAGGCCTCAATGCTAATCTGCACACCAGGGCTAGAGGCTTGAGAAGTTTTCTGATGGGAATAAAGGGAAAGAGATTGAAAGCTGAAGTTAATGATTAAAACAAAATGAACCCCACAGGTGAAATTATTCCAAGAGCAACATGTCTCATAGCCAAAGTTTTGATGATTAATAAAATGACTAGAACAGGTCTGAAATTCCCAGGCTGCCTCAGGTCACTGAGTAGTAGGGTCAGTCAGTCAGTGTATAGTGGGAGTGCCTGCTGCCTGGGGCCAGACCAGAATCCCTGACCAGAAGTGCATGGTGGCTGGGGGAAACATGGGTCATTGCAAAAGGAATGGTTCTTTTATGCTCCTAAAATTGGAAAAAGTAGAAATGTATGCATATTTTGTTCATGTCTGATTCATTCATTTTTATTTAAGAAATACCCCCAAGAGCATGTTACCTTCTAAAAATTCATGAAAGAATAGTATTTTTTTTTTTAGGATAAATAACAACATCCAAGTCTATATGCAAAAAGTCCTGCCAGCCAATCATCATAATTGGTCGGTTTAAAGGACATTATTTTAGTTCCCTTCATTTTTTTTTTTTTCCTGAATGAAAAGTGACACATGTTCATTGTAAAAAAAAATTGAAAAATAGAGAAAATAATATGGAAGCAAAGAATCACTGATATTTCTGCTACCAATAATAACTATTTCTCATACTTAAGTATATTTTCTTTTCAGTGATTTTACACACATACATATTTCTTCCACAGTTAAAGTTACAATCTATATACAGTTTTATATCCTGATTTACTTAACTTAATGATATGCATTTCGCCATTAAAATTAATTATTAGTATTTATAATGGCACTATATTTCACTGTACTTATAGATTATAATCTATTTTCATTTTGTTGGACATTTTCTTTTTGTTATTATTAATCTGTGATAAAGATATTTTAAAATTAATTAATTTTCATTGAATTTATTGGGGTGACATTGGTTAATAAAATTATATAGGTTTCAGGTGGTGCATTCACCACCTCAATGTGAAGGAGATCTTTGAACTGGGATCATTGTTAACAATTTTTACTATCTTTAATAATTGATCCTATGGATTTTTAAAAACTCATGCTCCTATTTGGGGACAAATAGGGCCATCAAATGAATGTGCAGTACATTCCAAAGGTGGAGCCCTCGGTGGGAAAATTCTTGACCTTATTTCCCAGTTTAACCATTTGACTTTAATGTTAATGTGTCAGATACGTACTGTGTAATTTGCAAAAAGCATTCTTGATCCAACTTCCTCCAGTGCTCAGATGGGGTGTAGAAATGCAACACTGTAAGGCTGAGTAACTCCTTCCAATAGACACTACTACAGCTAGATAAATGATACCTTGGGAAAGTTATACATTTCTATCACTTGATTTCAGCTAGAGAATGTAATACCACAATGCTGACTCCTCTGTTCTCATCAGATCACAAACAATGATAGACTTTCCACCTGATTTGACATGGCAGCTGAAGCTACTGTATCCATTTCTGATTTCACAGGACTGTCGATCTCACCACTGAATAATATAAAATCCACATTTACAGAGTCTGTTGCTTACTTGCCAGATGGAGAAAAATGGCTACTATGACCAATTTGTAAGCTTGAGTATCTGATCAGAGAAGGGGAAAAAGTCACTATTCTTGTGAACAAGAATGGAAAGAACCATGTGATAATCCACAGATGATGAATTTATGGAGAAAAAAAAAAAAGAGGAATGGTTAGGCTGACAACACAACCTATTGTTAGACAAAGTTAATGCTTACTCCTGTAAACAGAGAAGCTATATGTGAACAAACCTGGATGTGCTCTAAAAAGTATTTCTTCTCAACTTTGCAGAATTTCTGTAGCCCTAAAACCTTTTGATAAATGAGCTTTTGAGGGACATGCTTAAGTAGCAGGTCAAGGGAATTAATCTTATCAGGGTGTAAACATTTTAAAGTATAAATATGCACAGGGTAGACTATGTTCATTTCTATCTGTTTAGATCTGGCATAGAGTTGATATAATATTTAGGCAGCCTTTTTACTGTGATAATAACATGATAATATGATTGGTGTATGGGGTAATAGCATTTTGAATTTATATAGTATCTTATAGCCAAGGAGGTTGAAGAGTAGCAGAATATGCCACCTCAAAATATGTCACTTTTGTGTAAAGATTATTTTGAACTGAAGGCAATTCAGAAGCAGATACAAGAAAAGCTCTCTTAGCTTCCTCTATTTGCCTGAAAGCAGGATATAAATTTGTAGAGGTGTTTTCAGTTCCTTCTACCAGGACAGAAGTTGATCACCAGAGACAACTCTAGACCCTTATCAGCTCCAAGACAGCCCCAGAGAAACCTATATAACAAACCTTGCTGAAACTAGCCCTCGTCTACTATGAGTTTCCCCATTTAGTTGTCTTCCCACAACTTGCTATGCCTAGTAAAGCTCCTTCGTCTTGTCACTTCTCTAAAAATGTATTGTTCTTTTGTTAAGATGCTATATATGCCCAAGTTTTCGCCACCCCTTTGAGTTAGTCATTGCTGGGTGCTACTCCCCTGTGTATGTGGGATGTACATGTTCATAAACCTGTGTTTTTCTCTTGTTAATCTGTCCTTTGTCAGTCTAATGTACATGGCCCCAGTCAGAGAATCTAAGATGGGTAGAGGAAAAACATCCCCCCCCCCTTTTTTTATAGAGTGCCCCAGTCCACTATTTTATTTTGGTGTGCACATACCAAAATACACATTATAAAACCCAAGGGTGGATAGACATTGTATATATCCTGAGAATACTGAGATTCAGATAAAATTCATACAGTATTTCACAGCCAGTAAGAGAGGGGTCTGGAATGGATACCACTGTTTTCTCATATCATGTCTTTCTGCCATACTTCTGCACACAAGAGGAAATCCTAACCTTACCCAGCATCAAGGAACTCCTTCTGGAACTCCCATACAAGGGACATGAGGGTGGCACTTCCCCACCCAACTGAGACTGAAAGAAGTGGGTGGCAGAAATAGTCCATGCATAGATGGTTAAATGAGCCGTTCAATGGTTAGTCATAAGGAGAATAAATGTTTCTAAAATGGTTCCAAGAGGAACTTTGTGGTTTAGTTTCTTTGACCATTGAGGTCTAGCTTTCCTTTCCCTATATCTTTAACCTTTATTTTCTATTTAGTTTGCTTTTCAGTTAAGGTCAGAGTCAGTGAAAGTATCGCCCAATATCAGAGAAAAAGGAGCAGGAAAGCAATATGGACTTTGAGGATATAGGCATGTGTTTGGATTTTCAGTAATTTTGATGCATTAACAAAAAGGGAAGTTGGTAGAGATGAATGGAATAATGTATGTGAGAGTATATTGATATTAGAGTGGATCATTTTTGTTGTTATGACTAAGAGGCTATTTTTAATGATATTCTGGATAGGTGTATTTGTGTCTGCATGTGTCTCCATATGTGTATATGTCTGTATGTGTTTGATGTATATACCATTGCATGTGCATGTGTGTATGTGGTGTATTAGTGTATGTGCATGAGTGGACATTTTACATTGTACAATAAAATGTTTGGGCAATTGGCTAGAGCTATAAATTGATGGACTGAACTGACCTGATATTTTTATTTTTTGCACATGAAATATAGCCATAATATTGAACTCTGCGAGTTGAATTAACATTTGTATATGAACTAAGGATAAATTATTAATAACTTCCTAAGGCTTTGGTCTTCTTTGAAACTTTTGCCAAAAAAGAGAGGGAAGATCTTAGGGACTGCTTGCATTTGAGGGTTTTTGCAGTCTGGCCTAATCACTCACTTGCTAATTATAGTTCTGCATAGCTTGGGTTAAGGGTACAGCCCTGTGTCTTCCTGAATTAGTGCATGGCCACCCCTCTACTATGAGTCTCTATTTCCCCCACTCCCCCCACCTCTTCTTAATAAACCAGCAGGGACATTAGATAGTACACTAAATGTACCTACTTCCTTAATTTTCACTGCCTGCACAATGGAAAGACTGAAGACTTCCCTCCAATATGGTGCTTCCTGTCTGACATTGCCCCCAAATACCTCTTTTCTATCCCTTGTCACAATGAGGGTCAGTCTTTGTTGTCATGTTTCACTACTGGACTCTGGGTACCACAAAGGCAGAAGCTGTCGTATCTCTGCCTAGTGCATAGAACATGGCCATCAACTAAATACTGGCCTGAAGGCACAAATGAATCAATAGCAGACAACAGGGGAAAGCTCCCGGATCTAATGCAAATGCTGAGTATAAAGAATTAGTCCTGGACGCGGAATCCCTCTCCTCTGCTGATGAGGCAAACAAAGACAATTTTTAAGATAGCTACATATATCACAAATAACATTAGTGACAGAATTTAGTACAGAAATGAGACAGCCCATGTAAAAAAGAACCTCTTTTCTATGTGAAGTTTCAGCTTATTTTGCTGAATGTAAAATTCTTTTATATACTTTTACACAAAGGAATGAAGCATGCTTTATTATATTGGCATAAATGCAGGATGAGGAACTTTGAAAAAGAAAAGCAATTGAAATTCTGTATGAAAACTATCTTAAAAGGCTAAGGCATGCATTCCGTTATATATTTAGGAGTAAAATAACCATGAAAAGGAAAGGAAAGAGGCAGGGAAACTCCTTCCTATGTATACCAGTAAAATGTAAATGCTTGTCATTTCCTTATGAACATCATCATATTTGATTTGTAGAGCACTGCTTCCCAGAGTTTAAAATGCAACAATCCATAGAGAGAAATTATTCCTCTGGCAACCAAGCCTTGAAAAAAATTAGAATTAAAAGCAAATATACATGAACAAAATAATTTCAACTCACACACTGAAAATCAAACCAATTTTATTTTAAATTATTAGCAAGAAATGCCCTGCCTATTTACCACCTGCATTTTTCCAATAACTTATAATTAGAACCCAGCAGTAAGTATTGATTTCCAATTGATAGATATCATCTGTGCCCTAATAAACTGACAGACTTTCAGAAATCTATCCAGGGAGACTTTAGAATACACGGCATGAGTTAAACATATTTTATTTAACACCAGAGGAAATTTGCATTTCATCTCCCAGGCTTTTACAAAGCTGCTGTGAATGATTTAGCTGAGCTTTTAGATTTCAGAGTCATTTCATTTCAATTTGGGCCCACTCTTGTATAATTCTTAGCCTTTGTTCAACCAAATGTGGACGCCCGACATTTAGCATGTGGAATAACATGTCAAAAATATGGGACGCTTAAATTCACGGTTTGTGGGTTTAGTAAAGATGTGAAATAAACCCTTTGATGCATGTAAAAATCACAGCAAATGTAAGTGAAACCCAATTGTAAAATGCAAATGAGGTCTAATTGTTTACCATGCTCTTGTGACTGGAATCCTGCTGGGTAATCTGCCACAGCATCCCCTAGGTAGGAAGTGGCAATGCCACCTTCAATGAAGTCCAGGGAGGCATGGCTCCTACAAATGCGATCATTGTTTATGAGTGAGTGGGTGGGGCATTTCTCCAGGCCTGAAATCTCCTCTTTTACATGGTAGGCAGCCTATTCAAGGCATGGCCGCCGAGGCCCAAGTATCCACACAGAAAAGTCTAGGTTTTAAAATAGGAAGCAAAGTCTCTGAAAGATTGCTCTGAGTCTAAGCAAACTGAGGAGAAGCCTAGGTTAATGTATTATTTTATCAGCCTCACTTTATGATTTTTCTATGCCAAGAAAAAAATGATGTGAAGATCTCCTCATTGACTACTTTGCATTAGTAATGTGTCAATAACTTTCATTTAGATGTTTGTAGCAGAACCAAGGCTTTTAATTTATTTATTTATTTATTTGTTTATTTATTTATTTATTTATTATTTGTTTTGCTTTGTTTTTAAGGGAGACAGCCACACAGGGTTAATATAAAGTATGGGCCCTTGAGCATTTGTATGAGGATTTTGTTTGTTTTCTGGGGGAAAAAGATCCTATTGCCAGGTTCCTTTGCATAATAATCATTTACTAAAATAGATTCTGTGGCAATGAAAAGCTGTACTTGAATTCCAGCACAAAGCCTTTAAAAAGCTCAAATATCAAAACAATAAAAATAATTAAGGCAACAAAATAGCTTTTTCCAGCTTAATGACAAGCTGATCCAAAAATGCACTTCAGTGATTTTTCTTCCCTCCAGAGGCACCTTGAGTAAAGCAAGGAGAGCCTCTTTCCTGGGTCCAGCCCCGCATCTCCAGGAACCGAGCCCAGCCAAACTGTCTGGCAGAGGAGATGACATGTCTACTTTTGGCGCGTTTCCCTCCTTCCCATT
The DNA here is from genome assembly GCF_964339955.1 of Pipistrellus hanaki. Taxonomy (NCBI): domain Eukaryota; kingdom Metazoa; phylum Chordata; class Mammalia; order Chiroptera; family Vespertilionidae; genus Pipistrellus; species Pipistrellus hanaki. The sequence goes on along the minus strand of NC_140506.1, from coordinate 66,427,045 downwards.
CTCCCTGTCTCCGTCCCCTCCTGTCTTCTCCAAACATTTGTGAGGGTTTACTGTGCTCCAGGCACTGTGGACAGATAGCAGACTGAGCCCAGCTGTAGATCCTGAAGTCAAACAGCTGATAAACTAGGCAGGGAGACAACACATAAATAATTGTAATCCAGGGGAGGAAAGTAACATGTTTCAAATTACTGAAAAGTTGCAGGAATAAGGCATAGAACACCTGAACACCCTGTGCCTGAGACTGAATTCAAATTCTACCAATGGTTCCAGCAATGTCCTTCATAGCAAAGGGTCCAGACCTGGACCACACGCTGCTCCACTTGGCACCTTGTTCTAGTCTCTTTGATAGGGGACAATTATTCAATATTTCTTTGATTTTCATCTTAATCATTTTTGAAGATTGTAGGTCTGTCATTGGATAGAATTTGTCTTGATTCGGGATTGTCTAATGTTTCCTCATGATTAGATCCTGGTAATATATGGTTGGAATGTTGCAGATACTGTGCTCTTTTTTATTATATCCTTTTGGGTAGAATATGATGTCTGTTTTTTTGTTTGTTTGTTTGTTTGTTTTTTTCCCCTGGTGTGGTATTTACACTTATCATTTGATTTATATAGTGTGTTGAACAAAAAACTTTCATGGCTCAAAGGTTTTCTGAAAGAAAGCTTCTATTTATTTACATCAGTGTTCCCACATAGGTTCTTATTTTTTGAAAACCGCTATTATTCAGTGGGTCATAATCCATTCCTTTTATTATTTGATGCTCAATTTCCCCCACATTTAGTCAATGAGAGCTCCTTCAAGTTTGCTTCTGTCTTTTTGACATGACCCCATTATGCTTTCAGCATCTCCCTACTCTGGAACTGCATGATACTTCAGGCTCCTCTTGTGCACAGCTATCTGTACAGCAATCACCCATATTCCCAAGGGCTCTGGCACTGCTAGCATGGCCTTTAAAATCCAAAATTTGAGCCGCTAGACAGTGTCCTTACTCCTTCACTCTTCCAGTGGAAAGAGTTGGGAATATATATAGGGTGGGGCAAAAGTGGGTTTATAGTTGTCCATATGGGAAATAATACAGTAATTAATAAATAATAACAGAAGAATAAACTCTGTTTCACACACTTGCAAATTCTTGTCTTGTTGTGTCTATTTGAAGGAGATCATAATGGGCACCCAGTTGTACCACTTTGGGGTAAGAATTATTTTGAACTGAAAAGAATTGAGAATCAACAGAGGCAGAGAGAAGCCATCTTGGAGCTTCTCTTCTCTAACTAAAAGCAGTAACTCCTGGAAAATAGGGCTACCTGCCATCAATTTCTTAATTTGGGGCAGATTTACTCCCAGAAGGCAAATGTGAATAAAACCTACGGCAGATCCTTTCTCTGGGAGAATTTTATGGCACTGAAGGAGAAGGACCTTGCCTACTCTATACATAAACATTAGCACAAAATTTATCTCAGTTGTTCGAAGAACCCATGTGTTTTTCCTAAAGAAACTGCTTATTTTCCCACAAGAAAGAAGCCTTTGCTCCCCTCTCCCTTTCCCCTAGTAAGATAGGAATATAGCCTTATTTAACTTGAATCATTTAGTGAGCCAGGTACTTTTTATAATTGGTTTCCACGTGCAAACAAATAAACCTTTTCTTCTGTTAACCTGTCTTTGTCAGTTAAATTTGTAGTCTCAATCACTAAATACAAGAGAGTAGAAGAAAAGTTTTTCCTTCTCTACACACCATTCTTAAACTCATGTCTTCATCCTTACCCAATCCTAATTCAATCCCCCCTGAAAGACCTAATTTAACGCACTTTCAATTCTAAATAAACCTTGACCTTGCCTTCCACCTCTGAGATACTGCCAAAGCTCTGTTGAGCTGGTGGGTGATCATTGGGATCCTATACCTGACACTCTCTGTATCTATTAATCATCTATCATCCATCTTTAATTTATACCATTTTTAAATGGAAAGCCTGCAATATTTTAAAACTGTTACATGAAGAAATTGTTATTGGAGAGGATCCTTTAGGGATGTCATTTAGGAAAGCCTTTGACCTCTAAGTCAGTGTTATGTTAGTTAAAACACTGGCCTCAATTTTTCTAATGTTCTCATCTTGTGGTTAAAAGTAAGAGGTATACCTATTTGGGATTTAATGGGTCTGGAAGAAGACTGGGACAGGGTTTTCCTTAAACTGAGACCAATTGAAGACCCGGAAAAGACCCAAAAACAGTGTGCAATTGGTAAACTTAATGAAGATGCATTTCTTTTTTAGCACAATGTATATAATATGAGGATCTTTCTCTTTGTGTTTCGTTCTTCATAAACATGTTCAAAACCCTTCTAATATTATCATGTGCAATTCTTAATTCTTGCCTTCTGGGTGCCATGTGGTACTCCTAATCCAGGAAGATTTGAAAACGGAAGGGGCTTTTGGTAATCCTTATGTACCTTTCCTTATACCCAGAAGGCATTTCTCAGGCCAGCCATTCCCCTGCCCTCACCTTTCCTTCCTCCCAAGCTCACGCGTTTTATCTCTCTCCCTGCAGGTATGTCATTCTGAGATCTGGGTTCATTTTCTTTGAGTTGCTCTTGCTCTCCTCAGGGTAAAATCTTCAACTTTAGAAAATTTCATAGATTTTCCTAAATAATTGGGGGGAAAAAAGGTTTCATGGTTAATTTTCATGTGGAACAAATTTTTGAGGTTGTTAAAAACATTTAAGAAGCAAACATACACATATTCCATATTTGAAACTTTGGGGAGTTTCAGTAAGAACATTGACCTGATTATAAGACAAAGATAGGAGAGGAGTCTTTGCATTTTAATATGTTGTATTATCATTTCTTGAAAAATAAAAATTTAAAACCTTCAAATTTGTTTGGTAAAAATATTTTATTAAATTGTATGTCTTAAATAAAGGTTCTCTAACAAAATGGAATTATTACCAACTTTAAACTACTTAATATTTATCAACTCTTTATATTTCTGTTCACATCCTTTTCCCATTTGCCTATTAATATTATTCTATTAATATTTTGCCTATTATTCTATTAATATTTTGCTTATTAATTAGTAAGAATACTTTATGTAGTAAGGATCACAATTCTTTATACTTGTGCATATGCAAATATTTTTGCTAATTTATTATTGGTATTTTATACTTTCCGATATGCCAAATCTTTAGGTGTTTTATATTCAAATCCCTAAACATTTGTTCTAGAATTTCTCTTATGGTTTATTTAGAATAAGTTTCATCTCCTAAAACAAAACATTTTGTTTTGTTTCCTTTTATTTTGGTTTGGTATTTATTCTGTTGAAACTCTAAGGCTGCAGTAATTGGAAAATTATTTTAGTTAGAAAAGGTTTTCAGAGCAAAATAAATTTACTACAAAAAATAATAAGAACTATAAAATTTTGGAGTTAGAAACTATGAGATTATTTAATTCAATTTAACCAATGTTAATTTATTGCCCACTATATAAAAGTTGTTCTGATGCTAGTGGTTCTCAGTCTCGGCTAAGACATTAGACTTCTCCAGGAAGCGGTCAATTATTCTGTTGGCTGGGCCCTCCCTCCTGAGATTTTGATTTAATTAGTCTGGGTGTGGTGTAGGCATCTACATTTAAAAAAAATCTCATAGGTCCTACTAGTGTTTAGTCATGGTTGAGCACCAGTACAGAACAATTCTCTTCATTTCTAGAAATAGCAGCTAAGACTCGGCGAGGACTGTTTGTGATCTCCGTACACTATATTCTTTTCCTAATTTTCTCAAGTTTAGATTGTAGAGCCCCTTTGAGGACTCTTAGTTCTCAATAGTACAAGGATTCCATGGGTGTCTTAGAGCACAGAGTCCCGTGTTTCAAAGCCAGACAAGACCTGGGAGATGATAGCTACAAGCATTTCATTTCTGACGGATGAGAAAGCCGCTGCCCAAAGGGGTGAAGTGATATGTGAGATGAAACAGCCGGTGGGAGGGGAGCTAGTCTGGATCCTGGGGACTGGAATCCCAATCTGGTGTTATTGTTCCCACACCACGCTGACTGTGCATTTTATGGGAAAACCTTCATTGCATTAATTCTCAAAATGGTCATTGCTTAACTGGAACCATGCCTGCTTTTATTTTAATTGAGATTTTATTTTCGTCTGCCCAGAGCAAGGAGAACATTATGGTATTTGAAATGAGAACCAAGGAATTACCCGCACTTCAAATATTAGCAGTTACATTCTGCTAAAGATACATGCGGACTATCTATTAGAAACATGTCGTAGGTAAACCAAAAACATTTCAGACTAATTGTTAGAAGCGCATTATCCATCAAAATGTAAATTTCCCAAAGTGGGCTTTATGTGGATCGTAATTTCCTTTATTACAAGATGGACCTGGAAACTCTGGCTGGCTCCTTGTCCTTATGTAAAACCTTCATTTCCTGTGGTGCCTCCAATTTATTTTTTCACAGCTTTAACAGCTTTCACACTGTGATTTTCTATATCTGTTGCAAATGTTCAACAATTTACAGAGAAAATTTCAGTCCATGGCTTTCTGCTTTTAGCTTTTCATGTATAAAGATTAAAGAATGAATGTGCAATCAGCAGATATATAGAAAACATCTCCTGCTAGAATAAAATAGATGGTTCAACTTCTGAAACCCCAATGGAATTTATAATATCTACCTACAGCACTTCCTCTCTTTTGTGTTGCGCCTTCTGATAAATAGGCTCCCAGAAGAGACAATTTGGGGAGCTGAAAAGTACTTTATTTTTCTTTATAGCATGCCATTGCATTGTCCAGGCCTTGCAGGTGGGAGAAACATCAGAAGCAGAGAGGCAGAGGGGGACCTAGGGGTGATCCATGACTGACAAATCAAAGGAAGCCTATACTGCCTAATGTGAACCTTAAAGGCTAATGGTCTTCTGGAAAATAGCACAGAATTCGAAATGGTACCCAGAATATTGGTTATCAGGTGTTGCAACCTCAGGACGAAAAGCATGGTAATGAAGTTAGGCACACGCTGGTGCATTTAGTTAGATGCAAGGTGCTGGTACTTGATATTGTTTATAGTGTGAGATGAGTGTGTGTGTGTGTGTGTGTGTGTGTGGTGTGTGGTGTATGGTGTGTATGTGTGTGTGTATGGTGTGTGGTGTGTGTGTGTGTATGATTTTGCATTTCTGCATTTCTTTAGTGAAAAAGCGAGCATTTGTAAAAACACCTTCCTCTGAGGTTGGATCTAGAGAAGTACAGCTCACACAAGGGAAGGAAGTTTTCCGCCTGCCCCGTTTGTTCTGTCCTGTCCATATGGGGCATCCTGAGTCTGCTCAGACTTCACAGAGCTGCTCACCTTAGATCTCACCTGATCTTCCTGACCTAAGCCTCTCTTGCAGAAGCAAGAGCTACCGTTTCAGGAATGTCCGAATATAAACACTTTTGTTACATCTTTACTTTGCACTTTATTGTAATTTTGGGTCCCCGATGCAAATATGTAAACTGCTCCAGGGGTTCTAACCCTGCTGCTCTAACCCAGCATGTGCATTTGAAAGTACACTTTCACCGCTAGGTTATTGAGATTAAGAAAAAACATGTCTCCCTATCCCGCTTGGTTCTTCTGATGAGTCTAAAAATTAAATTGACATGAGGCAGATTAGCAGGAGAAAAACAAGAGTAATTTGTATATACAGGGGCTCCATATGAATATGAGACCCAAATGAATTCAGGCAAGGGAGGCTTATATGCCATCCAGAGCTAAGGAGAAGCAGGGGCCTGGGAATACAAAGGGAAGGAGCACAATCTACAGGAATATGGACAGAGCAAGATTTTGGTGAACAAATGTTAGCCATTTCTTACAGAGGCAAAGGGGCACAGAGAGGACTTTGAACAAGTAGGCCTTGCCAAGTTCCTCCCTGCCCACTGCATCTATCTCATTCTCAGATCACCACTTAGGTCTGGTGACAGCTCCCTCCTGGAATAGGCTCCCTATCTACATTCTTTCAGGCAGTTAAGAGGGAGGGAGAAAACACTTCCTGAGTCTTTTGTTTCTTAACAATAAACAGCCTAAAATAACCCTCATGCCAAAGAGACATATTTTGGGGTGATAAAATCCTGTGCCCCGACAGAAGTTATTGGATAGGGACACTGTATTGGATGCAGAACCAGGGAGGGCTAAAACAATAGTTTTATGATCTGAATTATGTGCCTTCAAAATATATATGTTGAAGTCCCAACCTTCAGTACCTCAGAATGAGACTGTACTTGGAAATAGGGCCTTCAGAGAAATAATTAAGGTAAAATGAGGTCATCAATCAACCAATATGATTGATTTCCTTAGAAGAAATTAGGACACAGCCAGACATAAGGAAGAACCACAGACATAAGAGAGAGGACAACCTCAGAACCACTGAATCAGAATTTACATTATAACAGGATCTCCAAGTCATGAGGATTAAAATGTGAGGTTTACTATTGTATGGTATCAAGTAAAAAAACATCTGTTGAGGGAGGAATCCCATCTCATGGTGAGGAGGAGTGGGGTGGTCTCACGGGGCAATTGGTGAAGCTAAGTGTCTCCTAAGGTACAGGGTTCAAGAGCGGGGTTCCATAGTTGAAGCTCTGGCTCTCACTGTTACTACTATGTTTCTTCAAGATAGAGCAGGTCAGGAGAAGCTTTCTTCTAGGAGGCTCCTTGAATGGTGTCACAGGAACCCACCCATCTAAGGAGGAGCTCAGAGACAAAAAGACTTATTTGTGCCAGTTCCCAGCTACCCACACATATATACAGGGTGTCTAAAAAATGCATGCACACTTTAACAGCTGATAGCTCAGTTTTGAAAATAAAATGTATTTTAAAAACACTGCGTTTATAATTATTCAGAGTGTGTATATATATTTTGGGACACCCTGTATAGGTATTCTCATTCCAGATCTGTTCTCTGCATCTAATAGTGGATGGAAAGAGGAAGGGGAGTGATGAGGGAGAAGCTTAGAGAGCCACAGGTGGTCATTTAAAATATATACTATTTTATTCCTGACTGATGCTAGAATAAAACTAAATTCCTAGGAGGGAATTAAGAATACTTGATTAATGAATTGAAGTTATTTTCAAAACTCACAACACTGAGGTCTGGAAATCATGGTGGCAGGCACCACACTTTGGTATCACCATTGTCATTTGCATGATCTCTTAGAGAATCTCTTTAGTATCCATTGGTTGGCCTGTATGGTTTTTCCATTCTAATGACAACCCTTTAGGCACATGTTGTCACTTTTGTATGTCCACTGTGAAAACTGAGGTTCAAGGGCTAAATATTAATTACAGAATTAAGGTTACAATAGAGGGCCCACTCCCAAGCCTGCAGAGCCTAGTGCTATCCTAAGCTGTGTTCTACCCAAGCATCATTCTTCCTCCCTCCTCCGCCTTCTCTCCTTTCATAATGCCCTGCTGACTCCTCACAGAAAGGGCCAGTTCCTCTTCCAAGACCTCAGTTTTTTCATCGTATGTTGGGACAGATGCTGTTTGAAGTACTATCAAGCTCCGTGTTTCTATACTTCACTAAAAAGGCAACCCCACACAAGCCCATAGCCAATTAACTTTTGAAGTTTATTCAAACAATGCATCTTTCAATGGAAAGCCACAAACATAGCATTGATGAGCACCTGGGTACACACAGAACAAAGCCGGGTGTGACCCCCTCACGCTGCCTCTCTTGTTTTCTTCTTGTCTTTTGTGTCTGCTGGATGGACTGAGCCCTGGAAAGTGACAGGTGAAGGACTTTGATTTGCGGTGAGGTGTGTGCAAAGAGGAAGTGGAAAGGAGAAGGAGCTTTGGGGAGAAAGGTTCAGGGTAAAAATAGTGATGACATGCTAAGATGGGCACCTGCTTTATGCCTCTCATGACTTAAAAAACTTAAAAATGTGAACATTGTATTATATAAAAACTTAATATGGTATTTTCTGAAAGTGGAGAAGAGGAACAGTTGGTGAGTACAGGGTGTGGGAAGTGGAGATGTGCCAAAATTGGACATTTCCCGCTTCACAATTCTGCCTCCCCGTTAGAAAGCAGGGCAGCTCTCCCACTTTCAGCATCACCCGAAGCATCCCAGCACAACCCTTCTGCAGAAAAGCAACCACCTACATTACCCATTACCCATGGAATCATTTTTCTGGAGCAAAGACTGGTCAGAGTTGTGTTAATGACAAGAGCATATGAAAAATCCATGCAACATTTTCAGAGATTGACTCCGTGGATCTTAAAATGTAAAAGGCTGAGCTGAGGAAGTAGACATTGATGTTTTAAAAACATATACAAGGGTGAATTTAGATACTGTGTTAAAAAGCAATAAACTGACAATGCAAAAAGATGCATATCAATACCTTCTAATAACATATTGTCCTGTGGAGCCTTTGGTTCTTCAAAGCAAGCACTAGGAATACCCAAACCCAATATATCATGTTCGTAGTAATGCAAAATAAAGCCTAGATTGGATCAGATAAAGAGCGGTTGGCTCCCTTTCTAGTGAGAAGCCAGGGTTACAATTAATGAAAGCTATGTTAATGTGCTCCAGGCTGTTAAGATTACAAAGAGAGTTTAGGGCTGGGGATAAAGAATCGGGAGAACAGGATCCACAATCAATTACAGAGAGGTCCTCCTATCTCGGACAGGCACACACATTTAGATATCTCCTCAGGAAACCAATTGTGACCAGGTGCTTTTTGGAAGAAAGATGTAGGAACATGCTCCCTCCTATTTGGGGAATGATACGAGGGGGCTATTTTTTGAATGATTAATTAAAGGGAATCAATCTTCATTGCTTTGCTACTGACGTGAAAAGCGCCATGCCTGTGCAATAATCACATGCAATTATTCAACTACCCCTTTGGCAAGGACAACGTAATTAGTCCTGGTGGTGTCTAGAGATTCTCTTTATTCCCAACAAATTGGCAGTTTTAATCAAGTGTTGCTGGAAATTTATCATAACACAGGGAAAACAATAGGTGAAGGTACAGGGCCCCAAGCTGTGTGACTCCTATCTACAATGGTACAAATTTACAATGCTAACAACATGATGAATACTACCAATCCATGAATGCGTTGATTATAATTTCATATCAGCACCAAGCCTTGGCAGTCCTTCCTTGTTTAGTCACATGGCTGTAACCCTTTTTGTGCTGCCTTGCATTTGTTTGCAGAGGAAGCTGTGGTCAGTCCTGGTGACCTGGGAGCTGGAAGGTTGCAAAGCACTCAGAGCTAGGGGGGTGAGGGTCGGGGGGGGGGGGGGGGGAAGCCTCCAAAAATACTAACCTGCTCCCACTGCTGGAGGCTGAGCAGCTTAGAGCCACACAGATAAGCGAACTCACCAGGTCCTGTGCGTCTTACCCAGAAGAGCCTCTGCTGGGATGGTTTTCCGTGCACCCAAGGACCGGTCTTCTCTCCACTCTTTCTTTTTCCTTCTCTCATGTTCTTCCATGCCTCCCCCAAATCTCTGCTTAAAAATACTGGCTAATGTTGATCAAGCATTTGTCACATGCCAGGGGTTATCCTAAGCAATTCACCTATGTGGCCTAATGTAATCCTCTAGAATACCTTCTGTTAGGGAATACTATTCCTTTGATCATTCTTGATGTCACACAAGAGGCAACAGAGGAAAGGTGGGACAGCGGAGCAAGAATTGCAACTCCAGGTGGCTGTGCCCCCTGCCTGCCTACGTACCTGCTTCCTGGGCCTCTCCTGCTCTCTCTGAGGCTGATGTGCTCACTATTCCTAGGGCCCTGGCAATAAAAAGGTAGACTGACTGTTTATGCTTCAACTGGAGCTAGGATGCCATGGTCTACATTACCTCTGCCTTTCTATTCCAAGGAACCATCTCTGTTACCTTCAGGGCTTTGTACATTTTATGGTGTACTCTCCTAGCTGGCATGCACACGTGTGTGTGTGACTGTGTGTGTGTGTGTGTGTGTGTGTGTGTGTGTGTGGTCAGGAAATGAGGAAGGTAGGTACACAGAGAGCCAGAATTTCTGAGACTTACCTTGTCAATAAGAAGTCTCCTTTTTAAAAATCAGATTCCCCGGCCCCTCTCCAGATGTAACAGTCAGATCCCGGGGCAGGGCCTGGACACCTGTTAAGAGAGTTCTCCAGGTGTAGCCCCTAAGCCTGCTCTAAGGCAGAATGTCTCATAGTGTGTTTCCCTAAGAGTTCGTTGGATGGGATGTTAATCATTATATGAAAAACATATCCCCTCGTCCAGTGGTTGGCAAACACATTAGTCAACAGAGCCAAATATCAACAGCACAACGATTGAAATTTCTTTTGAGAGCCAAATTTTTTAAACTTAAATTTCTTTTAATGCCACGTCTTCAAAATAGACTCACCCAGGCCGTGGTATTTTGTGGAAGAGCCACACTCAATTGGCCAAAGAGCCACATGTGGCTCGGGAGCTGCAGTTTGCTGACCACGGTCAGATAATCTAGGGATATGTGGGTTAAATAATATTTAAAGAATTTCTTCTAGCCCTAGCTGGTTTGGCTCAGTGGATAGAGCATTCACTCAAGGGTCCCAGGTTTGATTCTGGTCAAGGGCATGTACCTTGGTTGCAGGCACATCCTCAGTGGGGAGTGTACAGGAGGCAGCTGATCAATATTTCTCTCTCATCAATGTTTCTAACTCTCTATCCCTCTCCCTTTCTCTCTGTAAAAAATCAATAAAACATATTAAAAAAAATTCTTCAAAGAGTCTTTACATTTAATGCTCGATTTAATTGAGGAGAATTTCACTGCACTCAAAAATATTTCCCCAACTCCTTGGCTATGGGGCTCTCCCCTCAGTGAGCATCTCCTGAGACTAGGTCTTTGCAGAATATACCTGGAGATCCAGTCCCAAGGATGCTTCATCAAATGTGAGCATCACCAAGAAAACTTTAGTTGTGAGCCTGAACAGTACTGGAATCATTTGGAGGCATAAACCAGTATCTTTTCCCTGAAGGTATTTAAGGCAATTTCTGGAGAATAGTTATATGGAAAGAGTGATAAACTTATCCAGGAATTAGAGAGTGTGCTGCATTTGCTTATTTGAGGTGAGCCTGAGAAAGCTTTTAATCCTCTCCCTGATGGAAGATTTTAAAAGCACGTCCTCAAAGTCCTGCTGGAATGGTCCTCAGGAAACAAACTGCGATCCAATTTTTCTTTCTCTGTTTTGCTGTCGTAGTAGCAGCATAGGCTGGGGGAAGAAACGTGGTTACTTAAAGGCCGTTTTGGCATGCAGGCGGAGTCTGGGATCCCAAGCGTTGGAAATACATCTCATAAATCAAAAGATGTTAGCCCAGATCGCATTGCTTAAGGGTGAGCCCTCTTCCAAACAAAATCTGAAAGCTCCAAGAAGTCATAATCTGCACAGTTAACACCGAAGCAGCTGGTTTCTAGCCTGTGTAAAAGCAGGCTTCAGGAAGGAACACATCAAGAAGGGACTCCCAACCCACACCGCTCATTTGTGGACAAGGTCTTGTCAGTGGCTGCCCTGATCTCACTTTCACTCCTTTGTTCTACTTGTTGCGAGAAGGAACATCTGGCTCCGGGCCTGGCAAGCAGGCTTCATCTCTGATTGCACCTGCCCCGCAGGAGAAGGAGAAATGCTTTACTGACAAAAGGTAGGATTTTTCAGAGCCACATTCCCACCCATTAAAGCAGCTTGTTTGATCCCTTCAAAGCTCAAGATCAAAGAGAGGCTTTTCCGGAGCTGCCAACCTATAAAGCTACAGGCGAAGAGAAGGACCTCTTTGTTTTCACACAGCCAGGTGGACTCACCATGCCAGCTCTCAGCCGAGGAGGAGGGGCCGTGGCAGGTTGAAGGGTTTTCTCACATCTGGCCGGTGGTGCCTTTTGGATACTGGACCTTCTCAGGCAGGCAGGAGCTACAGCGAGAAGACCTTGGCAAGTCAGACCTCTATTTGGCAGAGAACCCCACCTAAATCTTCTCTCTCTCTTCACCTCTGCCTGGAGGCCAGGCTGTTAGCATTCGATCCGAAAGGCATAGCCACACATTTCGGTGCCCAAGGAAAATTTCCAGCACCTTTCTTCCCCTGTAATTTACTGAGCCCAATTGTGAGAAAACAGCCCTGTAGTTTTTCAGCGTATTTAAAAATCTCCGTTTTATGTGGTGCTTGCTGGCTTCAACTCCGGTGGAATGTCTGAGGCAGGGAAATGAATTTGGACCGGGTTCCCTGAGAAAGCGCGATGAGAGGATCCTGAATCCTGCTCAGTCTGTCACCACCTCCCTGCCAGGAGCAGAGTCTCCTGGCCACTGGCCAGTGCCACATGCTGGCTCTGGCCCCGGCTCAAGGAATGGCGGGTAGTTTGTTTCTGGTAGAGAGGCGGCCAGATTGTGACTTCCTCTGGCAAGGGCTGTGTAATGCTATAGAAACTTTGTGCTTTACAAATAATAGCAACCCCCTCCCACACACAAACAAACAGTTATAAGCATATCCAGCAAAAAACCCCAGTCACTGGAAGAAATACAGGATTGCATATGAAGCAATCAAGGACCCGCCTGGGCCTGCAACTAACAATCCACACACACACACACATCTTAAGCCCAGAACCTACAGGAAGAGAGACAGGTGGGAGAAGCTCAAAATAATGATGACTCTAGAGGGGAGAGGAAGAAGAAGAAATACTCCCTGGACACCTGAAAATAAGGATAGAAATCAGATAAGATAAAGGCCAATGGAAGGAGATAAAAACCAAAAGCAAGACAACAACAACAACAAAACAGTTTCTGGAGGCCTAGTGGGCTGGGCAATGATGGTGCCAATCCTGCTCTTGGTCCTGAGCCCTGGGACTAATTTTTCCCATAGAAAGAATCTTCATGGAAACAAAAGAGTGGCATCACAGGCTTCTGTGAATAGCTATTTGACATTGAAACTGGGCCTCAGAACTGTTGGACACTGAAATTAGGACTCAAACGTTATTTGTTATTATATGTTTATTTCTAGTCTGCAGTTGCAGGATTTTTCAAAGAAAAGAAATGGGGGAAAATAGTTATAGAGATAAAGAACCATTGAACAAACTGTCAAACTATAGCACGAAGGCAAGGGAGGTTGGGGGTGGGAGGCTGTAAGAGATCAACCGAAGGACTTGTATGCATGCAGATAAACATAACCAAGGGATACAAGACAGGAGGGGGTGGGGTGGGAGGGGTAGATGAAGGCATATGGGGGGGGGGCAGGGGAGGCTGGGGGAGGTCAAAGGGGGGAAAGGGAGATATATGTACTACTATTTGTAATGCTTCAAACAATAAAGAAAAAAAAAGAAATTTAGTGAAGCATATTTTTTAGCCTCTTTTCTAGGTCCTGTGGATGAAGCCAGTTGGAAAGAGAGATGCACATAGAAAAGCTAAGGGCGTAGCTGAGGTTGGAGACACAGAGAAGTGGAATAATGTATTGGGGGGGTGGGGGGAGATGAGAAGAGAAAGGGCAGGTAGGGGCCTGAGTGACAGACAAGGTCACAGCTGTGAGAACTGAGGCAGTGAAAGGAAGTGAGCAGTGGGCAGCAAAATGGGGGAGCAGGAAGCCAGTCAGTTCCTTGCATCTCCTTGGGCAGAACCCTGGTCTGTGAGAGAGGCCAAATGGCTTTGCATGTCACTGGGTCACTGTCCTTTCCTGGTCTCCACCTGGGCAATCATTCAGCTGGACTTCTGCTACGGAAGCAAGAGTAAATGTCAGAATGCACTTTTTCTGTCAATCTGTTTAGTTCTCCACTAAGAAAACAAATGGAAAGAAGGAACAATGGTAAATATTGAGAGAATGAGTGATAAGACCTTTCACCTATGTGGAGAGACCAAACTAGGACACAGAGAGGCCAAGTTCAAGGTTGGGATATAAAGCAGGGTCTCCAAGCCTTGGTGAAGAATAGAAGAGCCAAGCATCCTGCTTCACAGCCCTCTTTGGCATTATAAGAAGCAGCCAGGATTTTCCCAAAGGTAGAAGTCTCTTAGGTTTCATTTTTTTTTAAGTTTAGCAAGCTATTGACTGCAGTTCAGCCTCTGTGACAGATACAGGAGGGCACAGGTACAGGAGAGGCCTCCACATAGCCCATGATCCTAATATTTCTAAATTTTGCAAACACTTTAGGTTGTCTCCCTCCTCCCACAATGAAGCCCCTTCTCATAGAAAATATCAATAATAAAAAAGATATCCTTCCATTTGTTAAGACTATTGAAACTAACAGACACCATAGTTTGTGTGTGTTGTCAACTTCTTATGAGGAAATTGAGGCTCAATGAAAATAGTGGCCTGGCCCAGACCTGGAGTGATGGGTGATCACAACTGTGGTGCCAGGAAACACTGAAACCAATGAGGCCAGTTGTTCTGTCTGGGAACTGGCCACATCAGGAAGATTCACTTATAGTGAATTCATTGTCCTTTTTGTACCCAAATAACTCAGCCTCAAAGGTTATTCCTTCTAAATATACAATAAGAGGCAGACATAGATGTTTATATATATGGAACTAGTGGCCTGCTACACAAAATTTGTGCACTTGGCGGGAGGGCGGGGTAGGAAGGGATGTCCCCCAGCCTGGCCTATGCTCTCTCACAGTATGAGAGCCCCACAATTGATAGCCCCAAAAAGGGCTGCCCACCCACCCAGGGCTCCTCGGTGGATTGCCCCAAAGAGGTAGGCCAGAGCTTGGGATCCCACCTCCATGGCATGTGCAAGGCCACAGGAACCCCGGCAGAAGCCATGGGGAGCAGCTGCTGGGACCCGCTCCACACCACGCATGCAGCGTCAAGCCCCGCCCACCCTGGTGAGGGATTGTGACGGCGTGATGGCATGAGGGCATGATGAACACTAGGCTTTTATTAGTATAGATTGTATTATTTTTAAAGTTTACAATTAATACACTCTAAAAAATAATTTTATGAGTGCAACAAAATGTGTCTGAGGTAATGTTTGACTTTTTGTGACAGTTGGATAAAGAGCATTTTTACATCCAAGGTATAAAATGCCATGAGGGAAAATAAAGTTGTACCGTCTTTCAAGTGACATAATGCCTAAGCTCCTGTTAACTGAGAAAGGTCATTGAATGACCTACTAAAGGAAACCCTGGTTGTTTGTGTTGGTTGGTCCTTTGTTTCATACTTCAGGTTTTGCCCCTGCCTGGGTCTGAAAGGCTCATCCTCAACACAGGGCCACCTCCAGAGGTGATTTTACTGGGATAGGAGAACCACGGGGTCTAGGAAGAATGGCCTTAGCTTTCCATATACCGAATCTTCCTAAGGAAATTAACACAGTTTTAGAATCTTCAAAGACCATAACAAGTTAATGGATGAGTCATGGATGAATAAGGTATTGTGTCAAAACTGGGTTATTTTTCCAGTTTAATAAACAAAATTTAGACTGTAAAGTTCTACAGTCAGCATTGTTTAATCATTAACACCAGGTTTAATGTAAACTGCTATAATTATGCATGGAGTTGAATTAATTCACTATGAGTGGAGAGTGTAAGAAACATGCTTCTGATTCATCTTCATGGAAAAGAAACAGCATATGGCCAGGCCGTTACTGAATTTCCCCAGAGCAAATAGGATGTGGGGGTGAGGGGGTAGAAAGAGGGTCTGAGAGCATGTGGCCATGGCCGATAGCACATTTTCCAAGAAGATTCCCCCAAACAAAAGGAGGCAGAGACAACTAGGAAGGTCTCAGCCCAATATTGTAATGGCCCAATGGGAAACAGCAAGACCTAGGTGACATATGAGGAAACAGGTGATCTCATAGGACTCAGCCAATGAGGAACCAGAGGAGGGACTAAGTAAATAGGCCATGTTCCCTGCCCCACGATTTTTCCTGTATAATGGGCGCCCACTCTGGAGAGCATATTAAAAGTTTCATTTTCGCCATGCTTCTGTTTCCTAGCCTGTCATTTGAAATTTGGATAGGTGAACCATTTCTCACAAGGGGAAGCTCTCCCAACTGCTGGGCAGAAACTTTGAAGTTCTCAGTTCCCTTTCTCGTCCTGCTTGCTAAGTCCTATTGCCATTTGGCTGATACAAATTGCCCCCACCGCCCCACCCCCAGGTTGCCCCTTAAACTTCATTGCCTAAAAGCCTCACAGGAGCCACTGTGTTGATTCTCTTGAGTTCAGGTTGGTATTGTATTTTGAAGATCAACTGGTACCAGTGATATTTACACATATGTCTATTAGCGCAAAAATTCTGCAGCCACTAAATATTGTCTAAATAAGCACATATGTGCTCGTACAGAATGCCATCCGTGTGTTTATCTTGGGCAAACATCCGTAACTGCACCCAGTCTTCACCTCATTCTTTCATTACTGCTGTCACCAGAGCCTCCAGAAAGAGATTGCCTTTCATGTTCACTGCCTCAGAAATCACCTTTGAACTTGGAATGCAGTCTTTCCTCAAGCTCTCTTTCTGTGTTCAATGTTTCATAATACTGCAAGGGAAATGGTTTTACCCACTGCCAGAGACCTACATTTTGTGGCAAAGTGGTGATTTGTTATACTAAATAATGTTTTGTTAAAGATACCAAAAATAAAAGATAAAAATATAAAAATAGTGATGTAGAAAGGGGCAAAAAGGAAAGAAAAAAACAATCAGGGCTCACACAGCCAGGCTTTGTGTCTAATCTGAATAATGTCCAACCCTGCTGGGGTCTCTTATCTTAATGACTTTGCTAAAGAAGTTGCCATGTAAATAACAGTTTAAAAGCTTTTGCCTTATATGAATAATTTACCAACAGAGGCAATTTGGGAACATTCTGATGAGATTTAAAAAGAAAAAGCCCACTGATAAGAAGCCAGCTTGAAAGAGTTGAATATAAAAAACACGGAAGAGTTTCATTGTATACAAAGCCTAGTCCTCAAAGGCCATTAGATGCATTGTTCTGATGTTAAGGAGGGCACTGCTAGAGATTTCCATTTAGAGAAACAGCACGATTACAAAGACACACGTTTGAGTAAGGAAATCCACAGTATTTCCATACTGATTTAGTCTGGTTTCTTTTTAAAAGCATTCACCTATTAAAGATATTTTATTTATGTTTCACAATTCTGCCTTGAAGACTCTTAGTGGAGTTGGAGAGTATACTGACATTATTTCTAAACATCCTATGACTATACTGACCGCTGGGCTGTCACGTTTGTACCAAGTTTATCATCTTCACTTGGCAGTGACCTTTTGTGCTCGATGAGGCAATTATCTTTTGTTCTTATCATCATCATCAGAAAGTAATTCCCAGGACTTGTTGGGAACAAAAAGTGAAAAGAACCCCTGTCAGCCCCTCCACAGGGATTCCCTTTTGGGGAGTATTTCTGGACTTAAACTCATTTGAAAGATGAATGTACTTCAGCTGGGAACTGCTTATAGGGAAGCAAATGTTGGAAACCAGCTGTGTGGCTGATACTCGGAAAGTGCTTTTCTTAAAGATAATAGAAGAGAGAAGTGAGAAAATATGCAAGAAACTGACTGGGTGGAGTGGGCGCTGATCATTCTTAGAACTGCTCCCTGGCTCCACCTTCCTCGCCATCTGTTTGAAGGTGTGGAAGTAGGTAGATGGGAGATCCAGGTCACTGATGAGGTTTTCAGGGGCCTGGATGCTCTGAGTTAAGTCATAAAAGCCTTATCGGTGCTTATCTAAATGTAGGAAATCTCCATACAGAGCAGAATCACTTAGTAGATAATGGACAAGAAAAGGTTTTTGTTGGCTTTTTCAAAGTTTCAGCTCTTGTCCAAAGCAAACATTTTATCAAACACATTAAACTCCAGGATTAGGATCTGCCTGGGTCTCAGAAGGCTTGAAAGTAGACAGTGTGTCCAGTGAAAGCTCAGCAGTGCACCCAGAGGAGAAGGGTCAGCAGGGGGCCACGTTAGTCAGAGAGACTGTGGGGATGTCAGATTCCTACAGGTCCAGCCACAGTGGAGCCCAGGCCCTCCAGCTGGGTGTCCCATGCAGACTTCTGTCCTGGGTGCAAGGGGACAAACCCATCCCAGCCTGCAGCAGGAGACCAGGGCCAGAACCAGGGCGAGAACAAAATGAGGCAGTAGGCTCTGTGAGCAGTCAGAAGGACCATAGGCAGACATGTCCTCCTCAGTCAACAGTAGTGCCTGACCTGGCACAAGGCACATGCCACAGGGACTGAGCCCCTGGGCTGCCAGGCAGGGCTGTGGGCCTGCAGTATTCAAGGTTTGTATCGTCCTCGGTTAGTTCCCAAACCTCCAGGACCCTTTAGTTCAGATTTGGACTGCAGCTCTGGAGCCTTCTAGAATTCATGAAGTTGGAGTTGGGGTAATGATGTGGTTTTACTCATGTTGTTATGCCCAGATTTCATGATCCCCAAAGACCACCAGGGAGCTGAGTCCGATGCAAAAGCAGAAGAGTCTTTTTATTACAGGCAAGCCTGGCTCACCCCCCACATACTGACTCAGCGGCAAGGTGGAGGAAGAAGAGTCTGGGTTTCTCTAGAACAATAGATTTAAAGGGGTGGATGACCCCAATTCGCTGGGTGAGGGCTAGGGTCCAGTTACATAGTGACATAGTTATACAAAATGGAGGAAGTTAACCCTGTCCTGCCCTCTCAATATCTGCTAAAACTTCTCATATTTCAGAGTTTTTGGGAACTCCAATAACTGCTTATTTGGTAATACTTATTGAATATTCTTCTTGGAACTCAGGGACGAGGATAAGATATGCTTTGCCTACTGACAGGGGCTCTAGTAGAGAGACACCTGTAGTTTTTAGAAAGTAAATTCTCTCTTTTGCTATATATCCTGTGGAATTTTTCTTTATAGATTTTTCTTA
Source organism: Pipistrellus hanaki (assembly GCF_964339955.1). Lineage (NCBI taxonomy): Eukaryota > Metazoa > Chordata > Mammalia > Chiroptera > Vespertilionidae > Pipistrellus > Pipistrellus hanaki. The sequence goes on along the minus strand of NC_140506.1, from coordinate 66,408,252 downwards.
TGCCCAACTCTACTGATTAGAACATTATCCCAATTAGGGTTTTCAGACTTAGCAAATAAAAATACAGGGCCAGTTATATTTCAAATTCAGACCAACATTTTTTTTTTTGCATAAATGTGGCCCAAATGTTTTGTGTCTCAAATATATTGAAGTTTTATTGCATGAGGAAATATACAGTAACAAGATATACATGTGTACCTATGGATTGCCAAATTTAGTGAATAAAAATATGGAATCCCCCAGTTAAATTTGAATTTCAGATAAATAACTTTAGTTATTGGGCATTCTTATACTAAAATGGATTTGTTGTTTACCTGGAATTCAAATTTAATGGGGTGTCCTGCATTTTATTTGCCAACCTAAATCCCAATGCTAAGAGTAGATTGTTAAAAAGTTTTAATCCTCTACAAAGTGTTATATATAAGGTGTCAAGGACTGAATATGTGTGTGTCCCCAAAATTCATACTAATATGTTGAAGCCTTAGCAACTACTGTGATGATATGTGGAGATGAGGCACTTGGCAGGTAATGAGGATCAGGTGAGGCCATGAAAATGAGACCCCACCGTGGAATCACTGGCCTTGTCAGAACAGACACCAGACAGTTTGCTTTCTTTGTCTCTCTCTTCCCTTTCTCCCTCTCTTCCTCTTCAGCACAACACACAAAGATAAGATCATGTGAACACACAGTAAGATAGCGGCTACTTAGAGGAGGTCTCAGAACATCCCAGCAACCCTGATCTAGGATTTCCAGCCCCCAGAACTGTGAGAACATGAACTTCTGTCATTTAAGTCCCCATCTATGGCATGTTGTGTGGCAGCCTGAGCAAACTAAGGCATGGTGTGAGATGCCGTGAAAGGATTCACAATGAGTAAGGGCTGCACTCTGCTCTCAGGACCTCTCTTTCTGAGGAGATGAAAGCATGAACAATCGTGCTTCATCCGCTCTGCCTCCAAAATCTGCCCTGCATCTGTGCCCTCCTGTTCCAGCCTTGGGCTCTGCCCCAGGATGGACCCCACATGATTCTCCTGAACAGTAGTAATATCCACCGTGATATCCTTCTTCCCAGGATCTTAATGGTCTAATTCATCATCAGTGCTGCCAACTGAGGTTATTTCTAAAATATAGATCAGATGAAACTGCTCCTCTGGGTAAAAGCCATCAGTGTTTCTTTATTTTCTGTAAAATAAAGTGCAAGCTGCACAGCGTCGCCGAGTTCTACTTCCATCTGCTTGCCACCCATTTCTCTTTCTCTAATGCACAAGCAATAATACCTGTTATGGGTTGAATTGTGTCCCCTTAAAATATGTGCTGGATTCCTAACTCCCAGTATCTCAGAATATGACCTTATTTGAAAATCAATTCTTTACCAGATGAAATGTCTGTTAGGCAGGGCCTTAATCCATTATAACTGGTGTCCTTATAAAAAGGAGAGACTAGGATATAGAGACATAGGCAGACAGAGTAATGATGTGAGGGGACACGGGGAGATCATCAAGAGAAGATGTCAGACTGAAGTGAATCCTCTACAATCCAAGGAATGAGAAAGATTCAGCAAAACCACCAGAAGCTCGGAATAGCAAGGAGGGATTCCCCTACAGTTTCATTCTATTGCTCCTCCTTGCTGACACCTTGATTTTGGACTTCTAGCCTCCCGAGTTGTATGACAATAAATTTATGTTGTTCTAAGGCACTTAGTGTGTGGTATTTTGTTCTGGCTGCCTTAGCATATGAATATACCTGACTCCTTTTTTTCATGTGTGTGTCATGTCATGTCATGTCATCTGATTTTGCTCATGCCATTCTCTTGATCTGAAGTGTCCCCCCACCTGTCTCAAAGGCCTAGGAAGAAACTGGGAAACCTTTCCTGAGCATCTTTCCTCCGGGCAAAACAAATTGGTCCTTCATTTGTGCTCACATAGAAGTTTGCCTGTACCTCTACTCCAGCACTACCATGTGCTATTGTTTTCAGTTGTTTAACACCTAATGAACATTGCAAATATTTGTTGAGCATGTAAAGTGGGTGGCACAGTGCTAAATGTTTGCATGCTGTCATTTAACTTTCACAGAAATGAAAGCACGCCTTAGCAGTAGTCCTGTTCACTGATGGGGAAATTTAACGTTAGAAGAGTTAAGTAAATTGTCAAAGTCAGAATTCAATTTCAGGCCATCCAATTCTAGTGGCACTCTTGTCCACTGCCTTCCATTTATGTGCCTACCTCTCCCTGTTCAGTGATTAGATGCTGTGCTTTCAACTACCCATCTTAACACCCCATATATAGCAGCTCTCAATAAAGTGTTTGTGGAATTGTAGGGTATTACATTGCATTCAATTGCAATGACTATAATACATGTGTATGTCTTAGGAGAAAAGAATAGAAAAAATTGGAAAGGAGAGAGATCATGTTTACTAGAGAATTGACAGAAGTTTTAGTTAATGTATAGTTGTAGTACTTATCCCATAGTCACGCCTCATGCATTGAAGTTGTCACCAAGGTAAATAAAATATCTCTTCAACATTTACTATACTTTCTCCAAAGTTTCTAAACTTTTGATTTTTGCTTCATTCCAGATACTTGTTCCAATATCTCCACTTGCCTACATCTGGAAAAAGCTAGGAAAACTAGTATTTCCTTGTGAGATATAAAGACTGAATATCTTTAAAATTTTAGAAGTATTTTCCAGCAAATGAGTATTTATCAAAAGTTTGCTGAGTGCAGGTAGTGTTCTAGAAGTAGTGATTAAGAATATGGTGGCACCCTAGCTGGTATTACTTGGTTGGTTGAGTGTTGTCGCATCTCAAACTGAGAGATTTCTGGTTCAGTTCCTGGTCGGGGCACATGCCCAGGCTGCAGGTTCAATCTCTAGTAGAGTGGTGTGCAGGAGACAGCTGATTAATGGTTCTCCCTCATTGATGTTTCTCTTTCTCTCCCTTCTTTTCTCTCTCTCTCTCTCAAAAAAAGAAAAAAATTAAAACATATATATTTTTAAAACTTACAAAAAATAATCTGGTTGATATATTAAACACTACAAGAAAAATTATAACACCTTTCTTTAAGGCTGTTAAGATTTTTAGGCATTTATTTTTATTTTTTTGAGATCATAATGATGTTCATCTTTTCTTATGTCCTCAAAAGACATGTCATCTCATTGCTAGAAATTTAAGGATGTCTTATGAAAGGGAGTAATGTTCCTAAAGAAGTGTTGGGGGTTAATAGTATTACCAGAAAAAAACTACTCAAGTATAAACAAATAAAAATAAAAATAAGTAGTTTTATTTATATCTTTTAACTACGGAATTTCTCAAAGTCTTGGTTTGCTAGAAGTCATTTTGAATTCCAAAGATGAAAGCTTATGGCCTTTCACATACTTATTTGACAACAGAATTTTTTTCTCCATTACTTTCTCAATGAGGTAATTCAAGGAAAATGTTTTAGAAACTCTTGGTTTAATATTACTTTGCAAGAGATTAGAAGAAAATTTTTTTGTCCATTCTTTTTTTTAAAATTTCATCTGTTCTGAATAATATTTTTTTGGAATAACCTTCATTCAGTTAACTAGTTTATCCATAGTTTATAACTTATGCATTATAACATCTTATTCAAAAATTCTCTACCAGATGAACAAGTTTCATTGTTTCTTCTCCTCAGCAAGAAAATTACAACTGAGCATTGGACATTTTTGCCTATTACTGCATTTTCTTCTTGAATTTAGATTACAAAGCATCTTTATCCATTATATTATATCATAGTCTCCTAAGTGTATCCATGAGTAAATGAATTGCCCAAATTAGCATACTTATTATATGTTGGAAATTTAGGAAGGTATTTGTATAAATACTGATATACCATTAAAAATTAACTGAATTCAGCTTTAATATATGAAATCTCTCTTTCTCTAGAGAGAGAGAAAGAAAGAGAGGGAGAGAGAGGAGTGAAAAGTTAGTTATTTTTGTTTAGGCATGGAAAGAGATGCTAAAGAACTAAATATTAAGTAAATATTAAAATTATCCAGTGAGTTTATTGGTCAGTAATAGGTACTAAATTATGACTGTGCTGATAGAATTTAAAAAAATATGTCCAAATTGGGAACTATTACTATTCCTAAAACTGGCCCTGTAATATTCTGGGAGCAAGTGCTGACACAGCAGCTTCTGGGCCTGGGAGCTTCATTCATCATTCAGGTTGGTACCTTCGTCTGAGGTTTAAACAGAGAGAGAGAAAAGCAAGGGCAGCACTATTTTATATATACACTAAGTGGCCAGATTATTATGTTCTCTGAAAGCATAATAATCTGGCCACTCAGTATATATCCTATATAATAAAAGGCCAATGTGCAAATTGTCACCTCTACCAAGTGTTCGACCAGCAGACAGGCTGCCCAACTGCCCATATCCCCTCCCCCTGGCCAGGCTGGCCGGACCCCACCCATGCACAAATTCATGCACCGGGCCTCTAATACACATACACATACACACACACACACTCACACTGAGTGGCCAGATTATTATTCATTCAGAGATCATAGTAATCTGGCCACCCAGTGTGCCTGGTGCATAAAATATGTGCACAGGAGGGTGTCCCTCAACCCAGCATGCACCCTCTCCAATCTGGGACCCTTTGGGGGATGTCCAATTGCCAGTTTAGGCCTGATTAGGCTGGCAGTTGAACATCACTCTCATAATCCAGGACTGCTGGCTCCTAACTGCTAGCCTGCCTGTGTGCCTGATGGTCCCTAACCACCTCTGCCTGCCTGCCTGATCGCCCCTAACTGTCTCGGCCTGCTGGCCTGATCACCTCCTAACCACTCCCCTGATGTCCTGTCTGCTGGCTAACTATTTGCTCTCCTGCACTAGCCTGATCTCACTCCTAACTATTTGCTGCTCCCCTGCCGGCCACCTTGGCCCCTAACCACCTCTGCCTCAGCTCCCATCACCATGGCTTTGTCTGGAACAAAGTCCGACATCTGGAAGATGTCCAGTCGACCCAGTCTAATTAATATATTACCCTTTTATTAGTATGTATATATATGTATATGTATATGTATATGTATATGTATATGTATATGTATATGTGTGTGTGTATCTATGACTATATTTATATCTATATCTATATCTTTATCTATATCTATCTATCTATCTATCTATCTATCTATCTATCTATCTATCTGAAGGAGATTAATTAGAAGATTGCCAGAGGGGCAGGACTGGGTGAGATGGGCCAGACATGCCCTAGAGCCAAACTCTCATGATCCCTTCCTGATTGGCAGCACCTGGTGCGGCACTGTGACTTGAAGAGCATTGGACAAGTGATCAAGGTCCCTCCAGTAGGGGATTGGGCCAAAACCAGCTCTCCAATATCCTCCAAGGGAATATCCCCCTGAAGTTCGAGATGGCACTCTGCAAAGTTGCTGTTGTACAGGGTGTGGAACTCAAACACAAGTGTACAGTAAACCAAATTCAAGGCCGACAGTGCCCCAGCAACAACATAATCCATAGCTGAAGGTGGAATCATGTGGCCCTATGAGGACTTGGGTTCCCTCCTTTCTGGTTTCAGGGTGAATCACTTGAGAACTGTTGCTGCCAAGTCACTGCAGCTTGGCAGCTCCTGCATTGAGCGTCTGCCCCTGGTGGTCAGTGCGTGTCATATCTATTGATTGGACGGACACTTAGCATATTAGCCTTTTGTGTATACCGGTATATAGATATTTCACCAATACATGACTTAGATAGTAATCATCTATAAAAATGATAATAATGCTAATAAATTGTAAATAATTCAACCTACTTTCTCCTTTCTTCTATTTCACCCTTCTTCTCTGCCTCTCTCTCTCTCTCTCTTTCATCTATTGTAGTTCATGCCAGGCCATAGCTATTTAGAAATATTGTATAATTTTTTTGTGTGTGTGGAAAACTAAACTACAGAGAAGGAAGATACAGTTGACAGCAGTTTGTCGTGAGAGTTAGTAGATTTTATTTTTATTTTATTTTTTATTGTGGAAGTTCTGAATAAGAGATCAAGAGCCTTTAGGATTTGATCATATAATATTATATGTACATTTAATAATTCAGACTGAATTTTTCAGTTGATTAAAGAAATCCATTGTCAGAGGAAAATCTTAAGGGGAAACAAGGTAATGCTTATTAAATACTTATTGTAATTATTTTATTTATAGCTTATTTATGTAATTCTTACAACACTGAGGTAAGAATTATCTTCATTTTATTGATAAAGACACTTCATTTTATTGATAAAGATACAAAACAAAGATATTATGTAACTTGATCAAATTTATACAGTATGTTGAAGAGCAGATTTGAACTTGAATCTTTTAACACACACTTGGTATTCTTCTATACTTATTCCATTCCAGCAGCAGGCTTTGTCTATGATCAGACAGAGCTAGAGCCTTGGAGTGAGGGTAAGGACTATTTCTTACATCTCCATGTAGAACATCACACATCAGGTAGCTTCTGAAGTTATAAACATAGAATAAGCCAGAGCAGTATGTATGGTCCAACATATCAGAGTCCACTCCAGGATGGTTGAACTAATGCATTCCTTGCATTACTTCTTATTCCCAATATAATGTATATTTCCTCTGTGAATAACCTAATGGCTGGGTATAAGAACAGTTTTAAATTTTGTTTTCCCTCCCTCTTTTCCTCCTTTTTTCTCTCCCTCTCCATTTTCTTTCTTCTTCTCTTGCTTCAAACCTCCCTTTTCTCCCTCTCCATACCTTTTGTCCATTTATCACACTTATATACCTCTTTTACTGTGGACAGTTAGTTTCATTTCTGGCCCTATATGTTGGGATTATCAGGCTACCTTGACATTTTGTATTAGACCCCATTTTTTTGAGGAGAGGAATATATACAATTTGGATTAAACTCTAGCTCCACTTCTTGAGGCTTCTTTGGATTAATTTTTCTTGTGTCTTTGTATGTGTGACCTGACTGTCATAATATAATAAAAGGTGGGAAAATAAGTTATAAAAAATGAAATTGGTTGTGGGAAGAGTTGGTGCTAGAGGCCAAGTTTATTTCAAGATGACAATGGCTGTAGACCCAGAACAGTAGAGGCCACCCTTTCCATCTGGTCTTGAGTAGGTGAATATAGCTGCCTTGGGACAATGCTCAGATTCAGCCAGCTCCTCTGTCACCAAAAACGCCTCAGAGAGGCACAGCTAAGCCTCCAGCTTGGTCTTGTGGTCCACTGACACAACAACCTCTTGGGCAACCCTGTGGCCCTTACCATTCTCCAACTCCAGGCCCCTCTGATGCAGCCCAAAGAACTACTAAAATCTTCTATTCCTACTGAGGCGACACCCTATCTCAAAACGAACCTATTTAATTTAAGGCAGTGACTGAATGAAACACAAAGTGGTCAATGCCATTGAAAGAAGAATGTATTACTTACATTTCCTGAGAGAATAGGTCACACCATCCCATGCTACATGGGGAAGTACCAGGTTTTGGTCAAGAGGCAGAAGAAGGAATGAAGGAAAAGCCTAGCCCAGAACTTTGTTAGGGTTTCCATGGGGATGATAAGGCAGGACAGAGTGTACAGCTTAGGATTGGCCAGTCTGAATAGTGTTGGTGGACTCTGGGCTAAAGAGGTTGTCTCTAGTCACTTGATACTTGGTACTGGGTTGATATAAAACAGTCCCTGGGATTGGTATGTGAGAGTTAGATATAGGAGGTGGTTGGGGAATTTGGACTTGGGATTGGTTGGTTTCCATATTGCAAGATGTGCTTCCAGCCCTTTGCTGTCTCTAAGAATTGGCTTTCTCCAGAAAAAGCAGTGTCTCCATGGCTGGCAAGATATTTAAGATGTCAAAACATCATAAAACATAAAAAATAAAAGCATGATTAATACTCATGTCTTCTATGCCCTTCTAGCCAGCCCTTCCAAATCTCTAGACCAGAAAGGTCACTGTCTCCACATCCAAGTACATCTTACACTTCAGAAAACCATGTCAGAGTCCTTTCAGGACTTCTCACCATTCCTCTCTCAGGAAGCAACACTGACAAGAGTGTGTAGCTTGTAGGTTCTATGTCCAAGTGGACTCCAGCCAGGGAAGATACAACCCCAGGCTGTTTCCCCTTCTTGAAATCACCATCAGGATTTCTGGATGATTGAGCCACATGTTTCCACTCCTCAAACCTCAGCAACAACAAAGGGAAAATCATAACCCATGCTATAGAATGAATCATTTCCCCACCTCAAGTTCCTATGTTGAGGCCCTCACCCCTATGTGACTCTATTTGGAGATAGGGCCTGTAAAAAGTAATTAAAGTTACATGAGGTCACAAGAATGGGGTCCAAATATCATAAGGCCTTCTTATAAGAAGAGACACCAGAGAGCTTTCTCCCTCTTTCCTTCCTCCACAGTGTACACAGAGAGAGTCATGTGAGGGCAGTGAGATGGAGGCTGCCTACAAGGCAAGGAAGGAGGCCTCAGAATGAAAGTTATCTTGTTGGTACCTTGATCTTGGGACTTCGTAGCCTCCAGAGTATGATAAATAAATATATTTAGTTTAGCCAACCAATTTCTGGTAATTTGCACTATGAACATCTGATTCCTACAGTTGATGGTTATTTTAAATTCCACTTTTCTATTACACTTATCTTCTGCTCATACAGACTTGGGTGATGGTGATGGTGGTGGTGGTGGTGGTGGTGGTGTTAACAGTGTGTTAAGACAGCATCTTCAGAAACTGGGGAAATTTTCTCCAACAGGTAGTAGTTAACTGGTGACTCTACCCTGGGACTTCACTGCAATTTTAGGATAGATCCCACTTGGCATCCTGTTGTATTTTCTCTCTGTCCACATAGAAATGAAAACATAACACAGCTTGCTTCATGTGGGTTATTTTTCCCTGCGTATCTAAGTCTTGTCTTTCTATTCTCATTATAAATTCCTTGAAGACAGCACTCCAGAGAGCCTAGTGTAGTTCTTACTGGTAAGAAGAAAGTGCTTTGCTTATCTGCCAAGTGTTATCTCCTGTTAGTTCCTCAGCCTTAGGCAGTATTTGTCACCTGCTGATATCACCATAGAGAATCCTGCCTTCAGACCCAGGAATATTTAAAAACTCACTCCCTGCAAAAGGGAAGGATTGTTAGTGACATGGCATTTGCTTAGGAATAAATTATAATTTGCCTAATAAACCAGGCTGGTTATTACATATTCGAAAGCTGCACTTTTCCTTGGTTTAATCCCACTGTCTGGTTGCCCTATTTCTTTTACAAGGAGACCCAGCTTGGAAGCTACAGTTGCTGCAGAGCAGTAATAAGGGGTCCTCCACAGGCCACAGATTCCTGAATCAGGAACAGGTGCAGTCACAACACCTCCTCAAACAAAGATATTTTGTTTGAATGGGCACAACATGGAAGAATGGGATGTATTAATAGCTAAATAGTGTCTTTATTAACAGTAGAACAGCTGGCAGTTCTATATGTCAGCGCTCATTCCAATCCATTTTACCCAATTGCAGGACTATAAGCATGCTCCACCAGGGAGCTAAGGGGACCACACGCAAGCAACCAGCCGTTCAACAGCACTCTAATTGCCTCACAGTTGGAAGTGTGTTCTCTTTATCCACTGTGATTCTTGTAGGTGGAATTGTTGGTGCACCAGGCTATCTAGAATCTGACTCTGGCAGATAAGCTGCTTGAAGAAAACAGCAAGCCTTGTGAGCAGTCCTCCATGAGGGTGTTCCATGGTCCTGGCGGGTCCTAAATCCCTGGTGCTGGGTGCTGTGAGAGGAGCTGATGCAGGAGTCTCAGCATCCCTGTCATCTTCTAGCAAAGTGGTTACCCCAAAGAGGAAAAAAATAAACTCCCAACGCATAAAGATCCTGTTAGACCCCGCTTGAGAACCTTCCTTCCAGGCATCCTACTGAGCTGAAGGATGGATTCAGAGAATCAGCGCAGATGTGTAAACAATCTGTGGCTGCACTCCTAGTTACGGAGCCGTGGGGGAGCTGGCTGGAAGGAGTCCTTGTCAGGGTATAATCAGGTTCCACGTGTAAGAAGAGAAAGGAAAGTGGGCAAGGAATTTCAGGGTGGGTTAAAAAGCACAGGCAAGGAAGCAAATTTAAAAATAAAACCTGGAACCTCTAGACAGGCATTGAAAAACAAATCCACTCACTCAGTTGTTTATCAAAAAGGATCGGGCAAAACATATTTAAATCACTTACAATGTCAACTAAAGGAGGCTGGGTTGCTTTCTTAATCTTTTCAACTACTATTTAATTTACTTTGCTCTTTTTGCAGTTTTACTCAGTCTAAGAAAATACTGTTTGCAGAGTATTGTATTTCTCTGCCTTTTTATGGGGTAATTTCCGTTTGGTGAGTTCTCAAAGTACTCTTTGGGGGAGAATATCAAAAAGCTCTTGGCTGTATTTAGCCCAGACAAATATAGGCAGATATGAAATTATAAAATTGTTCTGATTTGCAGGGCTTCCTTTGTTCTCTCTGATCATCTGGGGATTAAATGACTCAGAGGAATAGGAGTTATTGTTTAGGATTTGCAAATCAGGCCACTGATCTATCTCTGGCACACCCAAGTCATTGTTGGGACTTCTTGTTTTGTCCTGGTTAGTACGTAACTCCAGGTAATAAAATTATAGGTTATTCCAATTTATCTAACCCTATTTGGTTGAATTGCCCCCAAATGGCTTTCAAACATTTTTTTTTTTTCCCCATCCCTACTGATGGTATGTTCTGAATAAAGAAGCACATCTTTAGCCAGGACAATAGATTCGGATGAAATGGAAATCATTGTTGAAAAATAAAATGGACCCTAGAGAGCTCAGGACAGTGAAAATCACCCGCTCACAAAGAAAGTTGCACAAAGAAAGTCGCCGAAGCTTTAATGAAAGGCAGCAAAGACGCAGGAGGCCGAGCAATAGACTCCAAAAGGAGGCAAAAGGTCAGGTCTTTTATACAAACTCTTTTATGCTGCTTTCACGATGGGTTAAGTTTTTAGAGCAGCATAAATTCCCCACAAGAATCCTCAAATTCTCAGCCCTCCTGCCAAGAAAGGGAAGATGAGTATGCATCTGTTTGGAAATCGCCCAAATGCATGTGAGAAATGGGCCAAGCAGCCTTCCCTGCCAAACAGTCCAGGGATCCAGTCGCAGCCCCACGCAGAGGACTTCATTTTCAGGACGGAGGCACCTGCAGACAATACTGGGAAGAGAAGAGGGGGAGGCAAGGGTATTTTTGGCAACAGGATGTCAGGGTCTGCTTAGAATGGAATAAACAAATCAGATTCCTCTCTACTAAATGTGGGTATTTAAAGAGACACACCCAAACATGTTTGCCCTTTTAAACTAACATTATCTGCATGAAGGACTGAATTAGTCACTACCCCCAACCTTTACTTCCTCTCCCCATCCTTTACTCAACATTATTTTCTTGCTATCTGGTTGAGTTCCTAGGGAGGGAAAGGTGACATGCCTGGCCCTTAGGATTCAGGGTTTCTTGACCACTGAAATCAGCATCTTCCATTTTTTTCTGGGGCATGTAAGACAATTCAAAGAAGATTCCCTATTTACCTCTGCTCCAACAGGCATGTCCAAGAGAGTGTTTGACTCCTGGGCCTTTCTTGAAGTGAATACCTCTGTGACATTTTGAGCAAGTTACCTCTGGCAGTTAGTAGTGGCCACCACACCTGCCACGTGTCTCACCTGGGTAATATGAACATTCGTTTCAATGTTTGTCATATAGGAGAAGGAAAAAAAAAAAAGTGCATTTTTCTATCTGTTCAACCTTTTCCAAGTCTGAGTAACTTTCACAATAATCGTATTCACGAGTCTTCTGTCCATCTACATGCAGAAGTACTAATGGCCCGAATGATGCATCCTAGTCAGTGGGACCAGAAGCCTCTCCACTAGCTGGCTTTTCCCTTCATCAGAGCTCTAATTGCTTTTTAGTGGAAGCAAAAGGTCAAAGGGGGGCCTTGCATAAAACTGCCTTGCTGTTGGGAGTCCCAGAGCCAGGATTTCCTGAAAGTGAGCAGATAGTTGTCATCTTTTCAACTTTTATTCTTTCTTTTATAAAAGTCCACCTATATACCCAGAGTCTGTCTCAGTTTTAGAACTTTTCTTCCTGGGGATTTGGTATTCTCAGGTGGTCTTACTCCTACAGCACATTCTGTGTAGCTATGTGTCCTCATTTCTTCATCTGTAAAGCTGGGACTCCGGTCTCAGCTTCTTTTTGCACACAAGGGATACTGATTGCAGAGGAATGATAAATCCTCAAACATTGAAACCATTCTAACTGTCCATGCCAACCACATGGTGGTGTTCTTGGCAATGCTGGCATAGCCGTTTCTACTTTGGCTATGAGTACAGCTAGCAGGTGCCATCTGGGAAGAATGCCTGCCCTTCCTCGTGTACTAGACTGGCCAGGGACCCACTGACCATTTGTGTCTGAGGATAGGCTCCTCTCTTCTTTGTCGCTCCAACCAGGGATCCAGCCCACAGCCTGATTGTTCAGTCAGAGGTTCTGTTCCCACCAGCAAGAGGAGGGGGAGACAGATATCCTGGTTGCAATGAGTAGCAGTGGGAAGCTTATTTATTTTATTTTTACTTTTTAATTCAAGTATAGTTCTGATAAAAAGATGTCTTCTACTAATATCTTTTAATGATGAGCTTTGCAATTGCATCCTCTTTAGCAGTATCAGAAAGCATTCACAATATGAGCAAGAAGAAGGGAGTCTTCGGAAATCTCAGAGCATCATTTAAGTGAGAAGCATAATGTGACTATTAGATAAATAATGGAGATCAGTGCATTTGTCTGTGATTAATAACACATCAATGATGTTAGAATTAGAGAGGAAGGAACAATCAGGCAGGAGAGGAATTGAAGAAATGATGAAACAAGAAAGAACAGAGCAAGGTAAACCTCTAGAAGGTGAAATAACAAGGGAAGGAGAACGGAATAAAGGGAAGAGTAGACGGAGAAGAGAAACTCAGATGACTTTTAAAAGGCCAACACTGTGACTCTTAAACAGCAGCACACTGGTTTTCAACAGAGAAAGTTCAGGATGCACTAATCAAGAAGCACATTACCTTCCATATTCATTTTATGTGTTCACTTTGCTACTTAGATACCAAGATCTTTTTTTTTTAATCATGTGCAGAGACTTAATTGTGTAAAAAGAAAAATAAAACAAAATAGGGATCTTAACCTGGGACTCCTAAAGGGTCTGTGGATAGAATTCAGGGGCCCACGAATTTGGATGGAAACAAACAAACAAACAAACAACAACAACAAAAAACAACCCACACAATCTCTTATTTTTACTAATCTCTAACTGAAAGTTGGTGTTTCCTTCAATTATATGTAGACAAAGCCTCATGGTTGTGTTAGAAGCACCTGTGACTTTGCCACCAATGGAACTCACAGATACTTTTGTGTCACATTAGAGTTTCTGCAGAAATGTCCATCACTACAATTATGATGGTATTTGACCCTCTGCCCGATTCTGTTATTTAATGAGTTATTACATAAGCACATACATTACAATAGGACAGATTAATTTGTGTAAACGTTTTGACATAATTGGTACGTTTTTGATTCTTCTGCATTTTATTTTATGCATAAAAGCACATTATTCTCAGGAGGAGTTTAAGACCTTTACCAGAAAAGATGCCCTACCTTGGACTCAAAGGAGTCTTCTATCTAAGTTGACCCATTTGCTCTGAGGACACATGAGCCCACCCCTGTCAAGGAGATTCTAAAACTAACTGCATTTCTTATTGATGTGACTGAGGCAAGAATCCCTCAGGCAAACTGGGACCTGAACCCTGCAAGTCATGCAGGGGTGCAGGTAGGGAGGAGTCCCTCTCTTCTGTCAAAGATGTGCCCTTCTTGATTTTATTAGTGCATTTAGGTAGCAATATAAATTGATGAACTTCCTCTGGACACTTATGCAAAATATTATTTTATTTATAATTATGTTCATAATGGCGATGGATAAATAGAAATGACAGTGTGCACACCTGCTTTGGGTCACAGAGGACTTAACTGTTCACCAAGTTGACAAATACACATGTCAGTGTTCCTGTTCCCAGTGTTTCCATCTCTTCTGTAGGTGTCATGATCTCAAATCCAGTTGAAATCAGCAATGCTTGAGCATGACGGTGCAAACATTGGTTTGCTTTAAGCAATTGTATTTTGCCCACATTGACTGCACCATTTTTTTTAATATATTTTATTCATTTTTTACAGAGAGGAAGGGAGAGGGATAGAGAGTTAGAAACATCGATGGAAGAGAAACATCGATCAGCTGCCTCCTGCACACCCCCCACTGGGAATGTGCCTGCAACCAAGGTACATGCCCTTGACCGGAATCGAACCTGGGACCCTTCAATCCACAGGCCAATGCTCTATCCACTGAGCCAAACCGGTTAGGGTGACTGCGCCATCTTGCACATATAACACTTTTGTGACAATTCTGTCCAAATGGACAGACAGCGATGAAGGGAAAAACAGGGAAGCTCTATCACTCTGGTGTTTGTGTGTTTCCAACAAAGGACGCACCTACCCAACTCTGCCTCTTTCAAGCAGCTACAGCGAGGGGCTTACAGCAGATGGTTCCGCCACGTCAGGCCCACAGCTGCGTGTTTCTGGCACAAGAACAGTGTTTGAATTCTGTACAGAAATTTTGTAAGATATGTTTCTTTGTTGCCTTTTCATGCATTTTATTTGGTAATTTTCTTTAAACCATAAAGAGTCTGGAGACCATATTGAGAAAAGGCTGGCAAGGAAAAGCTATTTGTTAGCTAGCAAGGTTTATTTAAAGAGGATCAATCCCATATAATTCCTGGAAGAGAGGCAGCCCACTGGCACCAGTGTGCATCCCAACAAACTCGAACTTGAGCTGCAGCCACTGGCACTGCCTCTCCTGCTCTTTCACAATTAAACTTCTTACTATGACAGGGAGGAGAGAGCACTTCTACAGGAAACAAATAGGCTGGAACTCCTTACTGCTTAGAAAACCCATTTACTCTCTGAGTATGTCCAACATATATTATTTCAAACTGAGGGGGGAAGAATTAGAAAGCATTCAGAAATGTTTGAGCTACTAAACAATGTTGCCTGATTTCACAGAAGTGGTGACAGGTCATTTCTGGGTCTATGATGAAGGGCTTTTGCCGTCTTTGTTCTAGGAACAATTAACATACAATGAATTCTATATCCCAGGCCCTTACAGGGAAGTTCTAACCGTGTGTGTGTGTGTGTGTGTGTGTGTGTGTGTGTGTGTGTGTCCAGATCTGGTTCCGTTTTGCCTAGGGTTTATGGACTTTTCCTACAACGCAGCAAGTCAGAGTAAACACAGACCTAAGACACAGGCTGCTCTAATTCCAGCCACATGTATAATTCAGCAGGACCTACCGATGTATTTAAAGAGTACCAAGCTGGCCACTTTCTAAAAGCAGAGATGTGAACACTATGTGGGTTGTAAAACATTTTTTTGTTTTTAAAGAAAATGCACACTTTCCCTCTGGAAACCCTACAGTTTCCTCTGGTTCCCTTAATCCTGAACTTGGTGTCGGAAATAAATTTTAAGGCAGTTTCCACTGTGTTGTTGAAAGGTCCCAGGACTTGCTACTGTTATCAGAGAAAGGAGCACAGTGCCATTCGGGGCGTCATTTGATAGTGTGTCTGGCTGTGTGCAGCTGGCAGCCAGCACTCACGGGGGGCTGTCTTAGGACCTGTTCCTGTGATTGGCAGGACTCTGGTAACCAGGGTCAGAGCTTCTGCAGCTGCATGAGGGAGCAGATTCCCCTGCCTTGCGTCTGATGCATAAACCAGAAGAGTCTGGCAGTGAGATTCACATTAATGGCTGTGGCCAGCTTTCTCTTTCATGATTTTCTTGCCTTTTTTATTTTGTTTGAGATTGAATTTGAAAGTGAACTTTGTTCCTTTCACACTGTAGCCGATGGCAGTGGGCAAGTGAGATAAAACTACTACACGGAGGAATAGCACGCATACACTGCACCAAGAGTTGATGCATGAAAAATGGAAATGACAAGGGTGGTTGGAGCTGACTTACTTTTTATAGGAGCTGGACTTCTGCCCAGGAATTTTAGAGGGAGGCTGTGTGGAGGAGGAAGTGCTGGTGCTTTAGCAATCTTCATCCAACTGGAGCAAGAGGAAAACAAGCTCCAAAGTACCCAAGCAGACATGAAGAGCAAGCAAACAACAACCACCTCCGCAGCAACCACAACTCAAAAGCCCACACTACACCCATTTGCTGGGCACCATGTTTTGTTTGTTAGGAATTAAGAGGCTTGGTGACCGCTGTCAGAAAAGAGAACTGGAATCCGTGGTGACAACAATAAGACAGCACCATCTTGAAAAAACAGAAGCACCCCTATCTCACCTCATCCTTGTTGCATCTTACCCAAATTTCAACTTTGGGAGAGGGATGCATCTTATTTATAGTAAAATTTCCTTGCTATTTCTTTTGCACATATTTTCTTCCATTCCGTGCCTTGTCTTCTCATTGTCTTTGGTAGAGCATGAGTTTTTAATTTTAATCAGATCCAGATTATCAATTATTTTTTTCATGAATAGTGCCTTAGGTGATGTATCTAAAAGTCATCTCCATATCCAAGGTCTTCCAGGTGTTTGTATATGTTTTCTTCTAGGAATTTTATTATTTTGTGTTTTGCATTTTGGTCAGTGATTCATTTTGAGTTAATTTTTGTAACAAGTGAAAGTTCTGTGTCTAGATCCACTCTTTTCGCATGTGGATGTCCAGTTGTTCCAGCACCATTTATTGGACAGACTTTGTTTTCTCTGTTGTATTGCCTTTGCTCCTTTGTCAAAGATCAGTTCACTGTATTCATGTGGGTCTATTCTGGGTTTTCTATTCTGTTCCATTGACTTATCTGTCTATTCTTTTGCCAATACCACATTGTCTCAATTATGTAGCTTTAGAGTAAAGCTTGAAATTGGGTAGTGTCAGTCCTCCAACTTTGTTCTAAGCCTTCAATATTTGTTGGCTATTCTGGGTCTTTTGCCTCTTCACCTGAACTTTAGAATCAGGTTGTCAATATCCACAAATAACTTGCAGGAACATTTCTGCCATTTCTTTAGCTTGGAATTTTTCACAGTGACTTACCTTAAAGAATTTTTGATAAATTCTGATGTTTAGCTCTCCCTGGGAGGATTCTGCTGTAGTTATGCTGGGGAGAGTGGGCTCAAAAGTGCCGTTTAGAACTTCCCACAGGGATTGTAATATATCACCAGGGTCAAAAGCCACTGCACTTTTTTTTCCATCATTATCTTAGCAAATGCAATGCCCATGTTTTTCCTTAAAATTTGTTCAAAAAGACATGGCTTTGGTAGAATGTTCTTAGGAAGCATGCCCTCTGCTAACACTGGCATTGTTTCATACTCCCTAGATTTTCCTTAATTCCTGTGCAGTGAGAAGCTTGAGGTCTCAGAAAAAATCTTGGACCAGAAAAAAAAAAAAAATTCTGATGTGGATGCCTCCCCCTTTACCTTTAACAATACTTAAATAAAAGTCTTATTTAAAAAGTTTTAATTATGAACTTATTTTAGCATTTACTAGATATAAAATAATAATAATACCTGCATTTAGAACCCTTGCTTTTGTTCATCATCTCTACTACCATTCTGCCATCCCTCATTTCCTTCTTTCTTCCTCCTTCCTTTCCCTCTAATTTGTTGTTATTTCTATTTTTCCCCTCTTATCCTCTTTTTTTCTTTTTTTAAAAAAAATATTTTATTGATTTTTTTACAGAGAGGAAAGGAAATGGATAAAGAGTTAGAAACATGCATCAGCTGCCTCTTGCACACTCCCTACTGGGTAGGTGCCAGCAACCAAGGTACATGCCCTTGACAGAATCAAACCTGGGACCCTTGAGTCCACAGGCTGACACTTTGTCCACTGAGCCAAACCGGCTAGGGCCCTCTTATCCTTTCTTTTTCCATTGCTTTGTCTTCTATACATAAGTTTACCTTCCTGGGTTCCTCCCCTCCCTTAGATTTCTTTCTTCATCTCTTTCACTGCTCTCTTTTTACCTTCCCTAATCTTTATTTTTTGGTTCAAGATCTCCATTCTCAGCTGAGGCTTCCAGTTGGGGAGGTCCGAGGTCACCATTATCAGTAGGCAGTTTCACTTACTAATTTACCTAATTGGGAGAGGTGGGGCCAGTGGGAATGAGGAAAACTGACTTATCAGAGACTGATTTAATCAGAGTCCAAGTGTGGAGTGTGAGCACTGGTGGTGGCTACCTACTTGTGGTATGACCTTGGAGACATTATTTAGCCATCCTGTGCCTCAATTTCCTTATTTATAAAATGGAAATCTGGTAGCATTTGCCTCATTAGACTTGTTGTAAAGATTGGTTCAGTTAATATGTGGTTAGTTCTACTGTACTTGGCACACAGTAATGCTCCCTGAATATTAGATATGAGTATTGTTGCTACTTTCAAGATTAGTGAGTAACACTCCTGACAAGGGATGGAAAAAGATCGCTTTAACAATGGATAAGAACAATTTTTAATTTATATACTAGTATGTATTGTTTGGATGCAAATGCTACTCTATTGTGTAAGCTAACATTTCCTTTGCAAACACTATTAATCCTATATAATAAAAAGCTAATATGCAAATTGTCCCCTTGACTGGGAGTTCGATCAGAGGGCGGGGCTGTCCCTGCCCCCAATCAGCCCCCCCCAACCTTGATGGGGTGGGCCAGCTGACTCCACCCATGCATGAATTTGTGCACCAGGCCTCTACTTTATGTATAAATTCCAGGGTTCATAATTCTGTTAAGTTTCCAATTGAATGTTTTTTTGTTTTGTTTTTTGTTTTTTGTTTTTTTAGAGTAAAGCTATTCTCCTGAATTCACAATGGAATTCAGCAACTGAAATTTGTTAATCTGTGTGTGACTAGTCTCTGCATCATATAACCTTGGGCAATAAATGAGGTACTATCTAGTTCTCCCCTGCTTCATGACAGAGCCACGCGGCTATGGGTTATGTTAGTTATTGGCCAGGCAGGAAAAAGACAGGATGGAAATTTTATTGCTAAAACAAGGATGGTCCTGGGCCTACAGGTGTGGTTGGTCATCCTAGAAATAAGAACCATATATTGGATAGAATTATTTTACTTAGCTATGGGGGGGTTGGATCTTGTTAATAGTACATAAAGCCTGGCCAGGTGACTCAGTAGTTGAATGTCAACCCAGGAACCAAGAGGTTACCGGCTTGATTCCAGGTTTGGGCACTTGCTCAGGTTTTGGACTAGAACTCCAGCAGGAGTTCTGCAGGAGGCAGCCAATTGATGATGTTTCTCTCTCATCGATGTTTCTCTCCATCCTTCCTCCTTCTTCTTTCTCTAAAAATCAATCAAACATAATTTAAAAATAGTACACAAAGGTGAAAGGTATTCTAGGTTACATAAAAGGTTTTCTATTGTAGTTTGCACTGTAGCCTGTACTCACGTTGATATTCTCTAAAGCCTTTCTCTCCTTCCCATTCCTATGCATAAAACTCCACAGCTTAGCAATTGAAACTTCCACCTCTCTAGTGAAGGGGTTGTATTGCTTGTCTAGCGCTGCATAACGAATTACTCCAAAATTCAGTGACTTAAAACAGCAATATTTATTTCTTATCTCATCATTTCAATTGCATTGGGAATTTAGATTTGACACAATAGGAACAGCTTACTAGTATATCTGGTCCACATGTCTGAAGTCTCATCTGGAAAACTCAAGGCTTGGAAGCAGAAATCATCTGATAGCTTGCCAGAGGCTGAAGGGTGTGCTTTGAAGGTGGCTCAGTCCATGGACCCTCCGTAGGGCTGCTTGAGTGTCCTCACAACATGGCAGCTAGCTCCGCCCCTAACCCCCCCCCCCCCCCCCCCGCCCCAAATCTAGTGATCCAAAGGAGACTTTGGCCAGATGAAAGTGCCTGGTATGATCTAGCTTTGGGATTCACACACCATCACTTCCACTCATTCTAATCATTAGAAGTGAGTCACTGGATGCAGCCCACATTCAAGGGACAGAGAAGGGAGCTCTACTTTTTGAATGGAGGGGCGTCATAGAATTTGTGAACTGATGTTAACACCATCAAAAGTGTTGTGAACAACACTGGTGCTGGTGTGATGATACCAAAAAATTCCTGAAATGCTGGTTTTCATTCTAAAAGTAATAATATAATAGCTTACACTAATAGAGTATGATTACATTCCAGACATTGTTCTAAACACTCATGTTCATTCTCTTGCTTATAAAGCATATAAAAACTTAAAAGCTGATACTATTATTATTCCCATTCAGCAGATGAAACTGAGGCCTTAAGGAGATTTAGTAACTTCCTCTAGGTCACACAGTAAGGGCTAGAGCAGGGATTCAAACACAGGCAAGCTAGCTTCAGAACCCTTTTGTTCCATGTAACATGATTTTAAAATATAAAATTTTAATGATTTTAAAATATAAGATACAGCCCTAACTGGTTTGGCTCAGTGGATAGAGCATCGGCCTGTGGACTGAAAGGTCTCAGGTTCCATTCTGGTCAAAGCATGTACCTTGGTTGTGGGCACATCCCCAGTGGGAGGTGTGCAAGAGGCAGCTGATCAATGTTTCTCTCTCATCAATGTTTCTGACTCTCTGTCCCTCTCTCTTCCTCTCTGTAAAAGTCAATAAAATACATTTATATATATATGATACAATGATTTTAAAATTGAAACCATTTTAAAATCTAAAAAAGTAATTTTAAAATCTAGGTATTCAAGGTTTGTGACTTTATGTCTTTTATTAGGTTTTCTTTTTTATGGTTACTAGTCTAGTAGTATTTATAAAAATCCTACCTTCCCTAGTGACTTCACAACTTTTATTTTATCTGACATCAGACAACTTAAATCATTGTGAGAAGTTAAATTTTGGAAGGGAAAGTCAGGAGTTTACAAGTTATCCAAAATCTCCTGGGGGTGGTGAAGACCGCCCTGTCCATCACAATGATAGTTTCAAGATCAGAATGAAATAATGAAAGCATTATGAAATCCTTACAACTCTTTAGACTTAACGTACACTCCTTGTATAAGGCGGCATCTCTCTTTCCTATGTTTCTGCCTCACAACCTGAGGCAATACAAAATGACATTTAGGTAATTTGCTCATGAAGACTGTTGGGGTTTTCTCCATTGCATGTTTTTCTGGCGTAATTTTTTTCACCTGTTTCCTAGTACTCTGTGATCTAACCAGGGAAATGTCAGTGATACTGGGAACGTCCAAAGGTACTTATTGTTTATAAGCAAGCAGCCCCCATTGAATGGCTTACTGTACACAGTTGGCCTTGGCCGCTAGCTGCGATGGCTGATGAAGTGTGATATAGCAATCTAAAACCTAAAAGATGGACACGAGCAAGAGGAAGTTAATTAGATGCAAAAGAAAATCTCAGTTTAGTGGAGGAAATAGCACAGCAAACCAGCCATGTAAATTGTCTGTTTTTTTTGTAGTCAACAAACACATAGCGTTTTCTGTGTGCCAGGAACTATCGTGCTTTTCAAATATGAATTCATTTATCCTGATAGCTACCTGGTGAGGTCACGACCATTTATGGGTCTCATTTTATAGATGAAAATTTGTTCAGAAGCACCGAACAGTTAAGTCACTTGCCCAAGGTCACAGGACTCATGAGGACTGGAGCTGGAATCCAATCTGCGGTGCTCTACTACCAAATTCTGGAGTCTGTCCACTCTGCAATCTGGCCCCCTGCTTTTGCCTGAGGGACAGGTCTACTCAGAAGGATCCCATCCTTTCTGATCTCAGAAAAAAGGACCAATTTTCATCTGAATGTACAGGTAGGCATTTCTCATAGACAAATACAGTACTGAGGGAGGGAAAACAAAACAAAACCCTCTCGCTAACCAAATGTCAGTAGCTAAAAATCTAGCCCAAATGAATATATATTTTAGCGTGCTGTCTGGTATTTCCCAGATGTGTGGATATATTATTAGAAGAGCATTTAATGTAACAGTCCTTTTGGCATTTAAATATGGGTGACAGGAACTCTTTATGGCTGCATAAACAGAGCTCACAGGTGTTGGAAAAACAGCTGTGAAGAAAGACCAGGATTGTTTTTTCAAACAGAGAGAGAAATGGTGTAATAAAAGGGCTATATAGCCTTATGATTTTAGGCTTATGACCTTTGTTTCATTAGGTGCACCTTTAACTGTGATAAACATCCACTTAAATGAATATCATTTCCTTACAATTACAGAAGGGTCATACATAATACACTAAGTTCCCCTGGCAGCCTGTGTGTTAGTCATGCATGTTTCATGAGCAGCCTTATTCCCCAAGTCACTTTCAAGCAATGCTCAATCCCGTGGCTTTGGTGCCTAGGAAATAAAGGTCTTGTTCATAAAGAGATCTCAGAGCAATTACTGTGGCTCTGCACTTTATCAAGGAGAGCACCCGAATGACCTGCTCACCACATCTGACCAGCACTATTGCCAGTTTTTTTCTTAATATACATGATGCCTCTTAGTTATCAGTAGATGTGGGAAACACGCTTCTCTGATTTTATTTGCCCAGTGTAAATTGTTTGAATGATGCTGAGCGATTGGTCCTGAAGAGAATACTTGTAGCAATCTAATGAATATCAAAAAAAAAAAAAGAAAAAAAGAAAAAAAGGAGTCAGGTCCCCCTGCCTACGATGTGCTCAATACTTAGGGGGCAGCAAAACATAGATCACGGTCCGTGGAGTGTGGTCAGGCAAGCTAAGTGAGTCGACATCTGTTTACACAATGTGATGTTTTCCCCAGCTGCATCAGCTGGTAGGAAATAAAGTGTTGGAATGATAATAAGCAGAAAAGGAAGTTTGCAGTAACAGTGAAATATAAGCCTCTTTATAGCCTCAGTGTCTTTTGTGGGCCATTTCCCTTTTTCTGTTTTCAAGACGTTGAGTTCATCAAGACAGCTTCATCTCTCTGAGATCTCCCTCCACACTCAGAATGTGATCGGAGAGTCCCCTCTGCCAGCTTGTGCAGGTCCACTTTCTAAGTTAGATGAAACTAAGAACCCTTTTCTTTTATAAACTATTCTGGCTTTAGAAACAATACTCACATAAAAAGTAGCTCCATTGTCCTCTGCCCCAGAAAACTGGCCCCAAGTCTGCCATATTTGATTTACTTTAAAATGTTAAGCTCTGGCCCTAGCCGGTTTGGCTCCGTGGATAGAGCCAGCCTGTGGACTGAAGGGTCCCAGGTTTGATTCCGGCCAAGGGCATATGCCTGGGTTGTAGGCTCTATCCCCAGTAGGGGGCGTGCAGGAGGCAGCTGATCAATGATTCTCTCTCATCATTGATGTTTCTATTGCTCTATCTCTCTCCCTTCCTCTCTAACAGCAATAAAAACATATTGTTTTTAAAAAATGATAAGCTCTGGGCCAGGTTAGGGTACCAGTATTATAATCCTATCTGTTGACTCAACATCCTCCCTTCCCACACTGCCTGCCCCAAACAGGTTTAGGTTGAAGTCTTTGTTCTGCATTTTCCTAGGTGGAGAGAGGTGTGTATGTGTGTGTGTGTGGGAGGAGGGGGGGGAATGGGGGGGGAGGGACACGTTTCCTTTAAAGCCAGCTAAATTAATATTTATATAGTTAAAATATTAGAGAAGCCCCAGCAAATTATTAATCTTAGAAGGTTATAATTATCTTTAAAATGGTGGCAGCCATTGAAATGTAAATCCTCGTGCTGGGGAGAAGCTGGTGTTCTGGGTGTTTGGGGCCGCCTGCCACAGCTGCAATTGATCATTGTGAATCAAAGGGAAGGCAGACATCTCTGGTGGCACAAGGCAGGGGGGGCGGTGTGGAAGGCAGCACAGAGATATACTCTGTTCTTTGGGGCTGTTGAGAGAGAGAGAGAGAGAGAGAGAGAGAGAGAGAGAGAGAGAGAGAGAGAGAGAGAGCGAGCGCGAGCGCATGAGCGCGCCAGAATGTTTCAAATCTCTCTTCTGTTGAATTTGCAGCCCTTCAAAGCTTACCCACAATAAATAAAGTTTTCAAAACCCATAGATTCTACAAGATTCATTGAAAATTCTTCTGAATTAAAGCAGCCTCCCCCCCTCCCCCATCTCTCTCTCTTTCTGTCTTTCTCTCATTCTCAAGTCCAGCACAATTGGAAACAAATATGAATTAGATGATTAACTATGAGGCATATTTATACTACTTTAGTGCTTTTATTGACAGTATAGTTGTTTTTCTGCCCACACGTCTAAAAAGTGTCTGTGTTGGCTATCCCGTAAAAGAGGAAAGACACCTGGCCTGAAAGAGAGGAAAGGAGGGCAAGGAAGGGAAGCGGGTGGGAAAGCCGCCAGGCAGCTCCCAGGGCCAGGAGCTACGCAGCACATGGCAGCGGACCTGGAATCTTCCCCAGTCCCTGAACACTGCCGACTGTGTAGACATTTCTCAAGGTCCATTAAATTCTATTTGACGTACATTAAAAAAGATTTAATCACAGATGCCAGTCAGCTAACCAACCCATTAATCTAGCTGTTTTTCCTAAGGAAATTGTATTTAAAAAGGTCTTTTTTTTTCTTTCTCAATTTAATTTAGTCATCCTTTTAAATTTCATGTATTTATCATGTAAATGTGCCTTATTTGCAAAAGAAAAGCACAGATTCAATGAAATAAATAGTTATTTCATTAAAATGGATACAAAAAACCCTGTGATTAGGGTAATTAATTTGCACACTAAAAGCTATCTTCCTGGTTCAGATCATTAATATTGATGGCCTTCGATTTTGTTCTCAGTAATGTTCCTTGAAATATACTCAGAACTGTCACCAGGGCTGAAAGAGCAGCCGTTGGAACACAAGTAAAAAATGAGGCATCGGAGAGCACTGGGGACCACCACCCTTCCCTCTTCTTCAGCCAATAAATAGCACATGACACACACTGTGTCCCGAAATAAACTGGGCTGGTTCTGGCAGAATGAGCTGGTGCAGTTTATTTTATCTCAAATGTCAGTTATTGATGCCTGGCACTTATTGACGTGTGTCTTCTTTTGGAGGAGAGAGGGGGGAAAAACACACCATTTAAATTGCAAAATGCCATTACAGGAGATTATGTCTGGGTACCACATACTGTTATGCACAGCGCTGCCAGCTAACAAAGCAACGTCTGTCAATATACCTTTCTCATTAGATGTTCATCTGCATGTTATGCAAATGAGCGGGAGCAGGTTTCCACTTTGATAGCTCCCTACCACAAGTTGGAGTCAAGGCACATATTTTGTCTCTGTTCTGTTCAGCAGATGTATTCCACCAAAGACCTTGTAGAGAAGGTGTCATATCAATGCGGCACGCTATCAAATGCAGCTGGAGGCTGCATTCATATGAAAATCAAATCCTGGCACAGTTTTAGATTGCCTCACCTAGCTGTGTCAGCCTGCTCCACGTTCCTGGTGACGGGAAACAAATTAGCATGCTGCACCAGATCTGTGTGCATGCAAACAGAATCACATGGCAACGCAGGAGCTGGCTGGTATTTGAACTTGTCTTTCAGGGCTTGCTGACAGAGAGATTACTGATGCTTTTTAATTACAGATGGGAGTATGATTTGCAAGACTGGTTTTGATTTTTTCCAACTGCTTTCTTTTTTTTCCTTCTTCTTTCTTTCTTTCTTTCTTTCTTTCTTTCTTTCTTTCTTTCTTTCTTTCTTTCTTTCTTTCTTTCTTCTTTCTTTCTTTCTTTCTTTCCTTCCTTCCTTCCTTCCTTCCTTCCTTCCTTCCTTCCTCTTCCTCCTTCCTTCCTTTCCTTCCTTCCTTCCTTCCTTCCTTCCTTCCTTCCTTCCTTCCTTCCTTCTTCCTTCTTTCTTTCTTTCTTTCTTTCTTTCTTTCTTTCTTTCTTTCTTTCTTTCTTTCTTTCTTTCTTCTTTCTTTCTTTCTTTCTTTCTTTCTTTCTTTCTTTCTTTCTTTCTTTCTTTCTTTCTTTCTTTCTTTCTTTCTTTCTTTCTTTCTTTCTTTCTTTCTTTCTTTCTTTCTTTCTTTCTTTCTTTCTTTCTTTCTTTCTTTCTTTCTTTCTTTCTTTTCTTTCTTTCTTTCTTTCTTTCTTTCTTTCTTTCTTTCTTTCTTTCTTTCTTTCTTCTTTCTTTCTTTCTTTCTTTCTTTCTTTCTTTCTTTCTTTCTGACACATTGCACTGAAGGTTCCCCTCGAAAGAGGTCATAAAGTTGCGCAAAGTTAGCTGAAGGACTCTTGCCTCTGTGACATTGCTGCTTACTTTAGATTAGGAAATCTCTTCCACATAAAGGATTCCAGAGCAGAAGCCTTCAGCGGGCACTGCTGTTGGGTGGGATGGGAAGTGCCTGTGTTCCCATTTTAACACTGTTTTGTTGAGTGCAGATTGTGTGGAGAGCTCTGTCCCACCTCTCATCCGGATAGAGTGCATTCCTCCTCCAGTCGTGCATGCTCCCTGCCTTTTAAAATGCTTTTAGAGTTTTTAGCCCTGGAGTTTAATCCGCAAAGTAGTAATTCAGGGGTTATTAAATGAAGATAGCTTCGCGGATGTCCACGGTGTTTTCTATCCAAAACAAAATCTAGCCAGAACTCTTCTCTTAGGCACTGCTGAGTGTACTTCATCTTAGGGAAAGAGGGAAGGAGGGAGGGAAGAAGAGAGAGAGGGGGGGAGGGGAGAGAGAGAGAGAAATGAAGCTTACTAAACCTGCGTGTTGACTCACTGGGGCTTCTTTGCCCATCTAGCTGTGCACACTGCTTCCAGGGGCTCAGCGGGTGCCCTGTAATAAGACAGGGTGCTGCTGCAGAAGGCAGCGTGCTAATTAAAAGAGGAACACACCACCAATCTGCTCGTTATTATTCATGGCAAGTGTGCAGCAAATCACTTAGCTGTTCACTTTTAAAAGAAAAGCGTTTTCTTCCTACCCTGTTTCTCTTTTCTTTCCCTCCCCTTCTTTTTTTGTTTCTTTTCTCCTCTCTCCTTCTTTTTTTCTTTCTTTTGTTAGTCTGCCTCGTTTAAAAAGACATGTAGGGGTCTCAAAGACGAATGGCATTGAAAAGACATTGCCTAGATTTGATGGAGCAAAAGCCGGATCATTTGTGCTGTTTAATGTCATGCCTCCCCCACCCCATTCTTTTTAAAAAACAGCCATTCACCCATTACACTATGGTCTCCACACTACGCTCCCTTTAATGGACCCCCGACTCCAGATTAACAAGTAGGTGAGATGAGCAGGGAGCAGTATTCCAGGGTTTTAATTTTTTAAAAGCATTAGGGAGGAATGGTAATAAGAAAAGCAGTTTTCTATTCCCAACTGCTGCCATTAGAAGGGATTTGCAGCCTGACTGTTAAGCCATGTTCACGTTTATTAAGCTGCCAGACACTGCATAAAGTAGAAATGCCATTATTTTTAGAAACCTCAAATGACATCCCCCTCCCCCAAGAAAATCCAAATTCAAACACCCACAAACTTGGACTTGGGGACCCAGTATCTCACAGGGTAACCAAAACTAAATGGACAGTGGTCTCTGTTTACTTCTGCATTGGGCTTTCTGAATCATATCACATTCAAAGGAAGCTGTTGTGGCAATTATTACAGATTTTTGCAATCCTTGTCTTCTGAAGCATTTGAAAAGTTTATAAACCCACAGACTTCGTCATTCTCCTCGCTGTGGAATCCTTATCTTCCAAGTGTGGGGAGACTCAAGAATGTGAAGCTTTCAATGCTTCTCCAAGAGGAAAGAGCAATAAGAAACCTCAAGTAACTACTTGTTCCATTAGATTTCGGGGCTTGGGAAGCCATTAAGTATTGTTCTTGTGGTTTTGTTTTTTTGCTTTGTGTGTGTGTGTGTGTGTGTGTGTGTGTGTGTGTTTGTGTGTGTGTGGGGGGGTGGTGGTCAAGCAATGCTGCTTAAATAAGATGTACAAGTTCTTTTGGGTGGTCATTGGGCTTGCTAGATAAAGGTCCCTTGATCTTTCTTTCTTTCTTTCTTTTTTTAAAAAAATATATTTTATTGATGTTTTACAGAGAAGAAGAGAGAGGGATAGAAAGTTAGAAACATCCATGAGAGAGAATCATTGATCAGCTGCCTCTTGTACATCCCCCACTGGGGATGTGCCCATAACCAAAGTACATGCCCTTGACCAGAATTGAATCTGGGACCTTCCAGTCTGCAGGCTGACGCTCTATCCACTGAGCCAAACCAGTTTCAGCAGGTCCCTTGATATTTCTGATGTAACCTTGTAAATTCAAAAGGGATATCAAACTTTTGCTTTAAAAGGAGTGTTTTTGTATAGGAAGGAAAAGCTGAACTTCTATGCATTGGAATTCCCCAGTCATTTACAGATGGGCTATGTTATGTGAATTATGGTTCTCTGTTCAGCTGGGATTACTTCACTGCAGCTGCTGGGTGTCCTGCAGACCTCTCTTTGCTCTTCATAGCAGAGCTGTGATGTTACACTGCACTGCTTGGCAGGCTGGCTGGGTTGTATGAATTGTCTTTGGTGATCTTGTCCTGCTACTTGATGCTATTCAGCAGAGTTCATGGGCTACTCGAGGAACTGGATAAGGTCACAGTGCTGGCTTGAGAGAACTCCAGTGGTTTCGTGACTTGTATCTATTCATTTTGAACCAGAGTGTGCTGCTGTGTTAGTTCTATCCTGATTGGTGGCACAAATGAGGGAATATCTATTTTTTTTAAAAAATTATTTAATGTTGAAAGTGTTACAGATGTCCCTGCTTGCCCCTGCCTTGGTCTCTTCTAGCCTGCCCCCACACCTGCTCCCTCCACCACACACCCCCCTCAGCCTGCCTTCACCATTTTATTGTCTATGTCCATGGGTTATGTATTTATGCATACAAGTTCTTTGGTTGATCTCTTACAACCCATGAAATATCTATTTTAAAGCCAGAGTACACTTCCTTTCTCAGCCCTGATTAGGTACTGAAGGATAAAATGTATCTTATCTCCTTCTGGTAAATGTCTATTTCCCTCTTGTTATGGGTTGAATTGTGCCTGCCAACCCCCCCCCCCCCCACCCACCCATCACATGTTAAAGTCCTAACTACCCTAGGCCCTAACAATGTGACTGTTGGGGGAGGTAGAGACTAGAAAGAGGTAATTCAATTAAAATGAGGCCTTCAGAGTTGATCTAATCTTTATAAGAAGAAGGAATTTAGACTCAGAGAAACACTAAGGATGCACCTACACAGGGGAAAGACCATGTGAAGAGGCAGGAAGAGGGTGGCCATTTGCAAGGCAAGGTGAGAAGCCTCAGAAGAGTCCAGTCCTGTCAGCACCTTGATTTTGGGCTTCCAGCCTCTAGAACTGTAAGAAAATAAGTTTTTGATGTTTAAGCTCCCAGTCTGTGGTATTTAGTTATGGCACCCCTAGCAAATAAGTATACCTTGTTTGAATGGTATGGGTTACCTTTTGCTTTATGGTAGAAAATCTCCATTATCATCATAATCTTAATAGAACAGCGATAAGTAATCTACACAGTTCACTAAGTTTACAAACGGCTGCTGATGTTAATTTAAAGTTTATAGATGAGAAAACCACATAGGTTATGCTAATCTTCAAATGTGTCTTTATTTTGTTGGCTAAAAACTTCTTCTAATCATCTCTTTGGCAGTCTGATATACATTCAAAAGGATTCATAAAGCTATTTTATTTTGAATTTTTTAAATGAGGCCTGTGTGTGATTTTATTTTTCCTAATTGACTCTTGTTTAAAACAATATCAAAATCACCCTTAATATAAAGAAAGGATTTATCAGATTAAATTGAAATGGCTATAATCAATAAAGATGTGATAATAACACTGATTCTGTCTTTATAATTCATATTTTTGCTTATCCTGAATTTTTTGCATTAATTTTGCTTTTAAAAATAATTTTCTAAAGTTTTCTTTTCTTGATTCCTAAATTTTTTGTGTCCCTTAAATTTTGCCCTTGATGTCTCACTTGCCTCCTCCTAATTCCAGTCCGGGAAGTGGAGACAAGAGATTTCCAGTCACACCAGGGCACCCTTTTCTGCTTCTGCAGCCATGGGTTCATTTCCCAGACTTTCCCCCAGAATTTTTCCAAAGAAGGGCTTAGAGGCTGCCTCTGCTGGTTGGGAAACAAGTGTATGTTAGTTCACCACCTAGAAAATGCCAACAGGTCCTTAAGTCATTTCACTTTATAGTTTTTGTAAAGAAGGAGATTATTGTCTGAGATTCTAACAGTTTTACAAGTAGGGGGAAAAAAATTCCAAGATTAGTGTTATGATAAAGTTGGCCTCAAAGGGGAAAAAGGGTGTAGGTGGGGCTAGGAAGAGATAAGACAAAAACAAAGAAAATCATTGTAAACTTGTGGACTCAGCAGACTGAGAATTCCTTCCTGTTCAAAATGCTGAGAAATGCTATGTCATTCATAAGAATAGCAATAATTGTAAAGGCTGAAGAGCAGCAGAAACCCCCATATTCTGCTGGTGGGAGAGAAAAGAGGGAAATATCTCTTTGATGATAATTTTGGCACTATATATATATTGATTCAGAGTAGAAGGGAGAAAGGGAGAGAGAAACATCAATGATGAGAGAGAATCATTGATCCACTGTCTCTTGTATACCCGCTACTGGGATTTAAGCCTGCAACCCCTGCAAGTGCCCTGACCAAGAAATGAACAATGACCTCTTGGTTCATAAGTCAACACTCAACCACTGAGCCACACCCACTGGGCAGGCACTGTATTTTAAAGTTTGAATTAACAGAGGTCCTGTGACTCAGAAATTCCACTTCTAGATATAGATCCAGAGAAACTCTCATATCTGTGGACAGAGAAATACATAGAAATGTTCAATGTGTCATCGATGGTAACAGCAATAGCATAGGAAACAACCTAACTGTTACCTTAGGGAATGGATAAAGAATTATGGTATGTCCACCCAATGAAATAGTGTACAATAGGTTAAGTGAATGAATCCGATCTACCTACATTTGATATGGATAAATCTCAGAAACAAAGTGGAAAATGCTGGTGAGCATGTGGAGAAATTGGAACCCTTGTGCATTTCTGGCAGGAATGTAAAATGCTACAGCTGCTGTGGAAAACAGTGTGATGTTTCCTCAAAAAACTTATGAGTGGCTAATTTGGTGAGTCAACTTGATGAGACACCAAGAGAGCTGGTAAACCTTTTTTCTGGGTGTGTCTGTGAGGGTGTCTCTGGAAGAGATGAGCATTTGAATTGGGGGCCTCAGTAAAGAAGGTCACCCTCACGGATGTAGGTGCGCATCATCCGACCTGTTAAAGGCTGAGTGGAAGAAAAAGATTGAGTGAGGGCAAGCGTGCTTGCTTTCTTTGAGCTGGGACACCCATTTCCTCCTTCCCCTGAATATCAGTGCTCCTGGATCTCCAACCTTTGGACTCAGACTGGGGCTCACACCATACGCTCTTCTGGTTCTCAGTTCTTTGGGATCACACTGAATTATAGCACCAGATTTCCTGGTTTTGCAGCTTGTGGATGGAAGATGGTGGGGCCTCTTGGTCGCCACAACCATGTGAACCAATACTTATAATGATTTTCTTCTACAGGTTCCTCTATATGCCTTATGGGTTCTCTTTCTCTGGAGGACCCTGACTGAAACATTAAACATAGAATTACCATATCATTCATCAATTCTACTCTGATTATATACCAAAGAGATTTGATAGCAGAGACTTGAACACAGATATTTATGCACCAATTAGCATTATTGACAATAGCCAAAAAGTGGAAGCAACCCAACAGGTGAATGAGTAAATAAAACGTGGTACACACAGATGGTGGACTTTCATTCCATCTTAAAAAGAAAGGAATCCTGACATATGCTACAGTGTGGATGAACCTTGAAGACATTACGTTAAGTGAAATGAATCACAAAAGGACAAAATACTTTCTGATTCCACTTATATGAATTTCCTGGAATAGTCAAATTCAAAGAGACAGAAAGTACAATGTAAGGCAAGGGCTATGGAGAAGGCAAGAATGGAGAGGTATTGTTAATAGGTACAGAGAATCAGTTTGAGAAGAAGAAAAAGGTCTGGAGATGCATGGTGATGATATTTGAAAAACAGCATAAATATACTTAATGCCACTGAATTGTGCACTTAAAAATGGTTAAAACGGTAAATTTTGTTATACATGTTTTGCCACAATAAAAGAAAAGCTGAGTAAAATTGCAGATTTCAGAAAGATAAATTAGAGAAAATTTATGTAAACTTTATGTATTCACAGAACAATACCATATATTGTTTATGGATACTGACAGGTGTAGCCGAATATTGAAATGTGACTCTTCTGGAAAAGGAAGAGGGAATAGGGATGATCAGAAGGAAGCCTTTCCACTGTGTTAGTAACATTTAATTTCAAGAGAAAAGACTGGTGAAATGAATATGCTTATTAAATCAGAATGGTGTTTACATGGCATGAATATAGTTCTTTAATTTGTTATAAGATAATATACATTTGAAATATGTTGATATTAAAAGCCAAAACAAAATGCTGAAAGTCAACAATGTTTTTCTCTTGGCTATCTCATCTTTTCCCAGGATCTCCTTCTGGTCAGAGCACCAGATGGGTTTTAGATAGATAGTGGGCCTCAGTAAACTCAACAGAGCTGGTTTTCTTCTGTCTTTGGTGTTGGGAAATATAACTTGTTTCCAGGAGAGGGTAGTCAGTGCTACAGAGAGCATATGAAGAGGAATGATCATGTGACACAGCTTTCCTCACTCTCACTATAGGTCCATGTGTCCCAAGGGCCATTTTGACTGGGTTAGTTATTTTTTTATTAGTGTCTCCTTGAATATTGTGCTTCCTATATAGGACTACACCACACCAACAATTATTTATTCATTTCTGATGATATTATTAAGGCTTATCCACTATTCAGAGGTTCATTTAAATAATATTAAAGCCTATTATGTAAAGAGCATTTTCATAAACATGCTGTGGGCTTCCCAAAGATAAGTGGAAGCTAATACATAAGTGTCTGGCTCTTACGTGAAATTGCTTCATTTATTATCCCAGGATTGACAAGACACCCTCTGTAGTCCTCAGTTTCTTTATCTGAAATGTGGGAATAGTAGTAGCACCTATTTCAGAGTGAAGGTTAAATGAATGTGTATAAAGCATCATGACTGCCAAATTGTAAGTACTTGGTAAATGTTAGCCTATAGTTAAAATAAGAATGTTTTTCACTATGTGTGTAGCTTTTGGATTTGGGAACATTTTTATAAAAATTTACAAATGCACTCTCTTAATGCATTCTAGGTGTTTTGTGAAATCTTCATGTGGTGTGATTACAGTAAACTTTGGACCCGGTCTTACTTTATGAGTGGTAAGTAGTCAGCTTTAAAAAAGTTTCCATTTTTTTTCCTAATTTTACTAATCATACCATTGTGGTGTAGAATTGTCTTGATGGTGGGCTTTTCCTGGCAGCTAAATCATATTTCAGGATTTAGGTATGCAAATACTGTTGAATTTTTAATGTCAAAAACTACTGTTAATGAGCTTTCTTACATTTTTCTATAACTGATATAAAACATAAGTGATGGTGGCTGCAGCAGGCTATTGTCAGCTGGCCTTCGTGCTAGGATTGCACTATTCAGAACAACAAAAGCAGCTGTAGCAACAATTACCATTATTTGTAGTTGTAGTGTGGTGTCAGTTAAAAGCACAGATAAGAGAAGCAGAAACCAGGGGGCTAAAAAGTCAGTTTCCCCCATTTATTTAAGTGCACTGAGCCTCAATTTTCTTACCAGCAAAACAAAGAGGACATGTCAGCTTCATAGAGTTGCAATGACATATACATTTAGAAGTCTGGCATGTAACACTCATTCAATATGTAATCTCATTGCCATTGCCTGCATTCTTCTTGAAAATGCTTATTGCTCCCGCTTTTGTCATCTTGAAGTGGTTCTTCTGTTTCCAACATGGAGAAGGAGTGCATTCAAATACCAACCAGAAACTTCTTTACTGGCTTAAAAATGCCAGTAAAAATGCTCTCAAGTTCTGGAACTTAATCATTCTTCAAGGCTCTGACTGTCATGATAACCTCTTAAAAAGTTAAGTCAAAGTTCACTAAGTTTTCATACTTGAGTTAATGGGATTTTTTTTAACTTCCAATAAAAGAAGCTGCCTTTAAAAAAACATTTATACTGTTGCCTCCTAATGAATATGTGTATGACCTGAAATGAGAGTTTTTCCCAGAGAAAACAAAATACAAAAATGCAGAAGTTCTGGATTATATGTCTTTGCTATTTCTCAGATTACTGTTTGACCTTGAAAAAGCAATTCTTCTCTGGATTTCAGTTTCCCGTGAGTCAAAGAGAGATGACAGTACTCATTAGCTGGTACACACTTCCATGTTATAAAAAAAGGGGTTGCTATCAGGATTGATGAGACGATGTTTGTAAACAGCTTTGAGCTCTATGGGAGGCAGATGTTGTATAAATACAAATTATTAATAAAGTATTTATACTGATGTGTTGCAGGGAATGTTAACGGTCCTGGAGTAAAGAAGTCATCAATTATTTGGCACATTCAGTGGAAGGGAAAGTAGGGCTATGGAACAGAGATGTTCAACAGGCTCATATAAGACTTGGAAAATATACTATGAGATTAGAATGTTACCAATTGCAGTGATACCAAGAAATTGTTTTAGTGAGAATCTTCCAGGTTACAAGGATATGGAAACACCTTAAGATATCTCAATATTAGTTATTTGTTGTAAAGGGTAACTGACAAACACAAGATCATATTCTTACAGCTGAAAAATCAGACTTCAAAGAAGTATAACCTCACTCATCCTGACCAGAGAAAAGAATTCTTGACCTGTCAGAGAACATCTGTGTACTTCTATGTTATATAGTCTGCTTTACTCATGAGTTTCTCTCTCTACTTCTAAGGTAACAGTATTATGGTTTTCCTTCCTTCTGTCATTTCTCTATCTTTTTACTCATCTCTTTACCTCATGGTTTTTTTGGTTTATGGCTTCTACAGCCTCATGATTTCTGCTTATGGACTTCTTTCTATGTGGCTCTTGTCTTTTGCTTCTTTCTCTCATGGGTGGCCCTCTCTCATATCTTGTGTTTTAACATGCTGAGAAGGAGGATTTGAGCAGTCTAGTCAGATTTAGACTAATGGGCCTAAGAAGTATGGACTAAGCAAAGTTCTCATGTCAGGTTACTTCACAGGCCTACTCTTGCTCATTTGGGGGGTGGGGTATCCTTTGCATTAAATACATACATATTAGAATGGGTGAAGTTATTGCCTCTATGACCAAGATCAACAGAAATGGCCCAGTGGAAAGACCTTGCTTGGTGGAGAAAATGGAAGAGCTGACTTCCCTTGGAGAAAATGGAAGAGCTGACTTCCCTGCCAGTACCTAACTCGGGTGGCTGTGGGGACATCAGTTATCCACATAAGTCCTTAGTTTCTCCTTTAGAAAATTAGTTAATGAATTGCCAAAAAAAGCTTCAAAGTTGCTTATGACAATCTAAACTATGGATAACCTATATATTGATAATTAATAGATTACTGATATTTATTTGAAGCTTGTTATATATCAGATATTATGCCAAGTGATTATTATACACTACCTCATTTAATCTGAATGGCTAAAATATTTGCCCAAAGTTATATAGTTGTTAAAGGATTGGAATTCCAAATCAGGTTTGCTTTCCACCATAACTTGAACTTCTACCCAGAGCCTAGCATGTCCTCTCCACTCCATCAGGGGCTTGATGCTCCATTACACACTGTACTGACTCCATGAATTCATGCTGGGCATGCTGTATGCAAACACAAGCCTTCTTGGCCAGTGTTCATCTCAGCTTCTGAGTAGTCAAGATGTCATATTCTTTATTTTGTGTTTTCATGACCTTTTTATGTATTTTTAAATGTCTGTTGCTTTTATCTAATAGAGAAAATATAGTCAGTTTAAAAATATGAAAAGCCCTCACTGCCCAGAAATAGTCACTGTTACTATTTCAATTCCTTTATCCTTTAATTCTCACTACTGTCCATATAATCTCTATTTAACTTTTTTAAAGTGGTGTTGAACTGAACATGCTATTTTAAACTTACTTTTTACCCTTTTCTTAACAATGTGCAAGTCGCTACATACTTTTCTAAATGGCATGTTTCTGGAAAATGTGTCTGAAAGCTAAATGTTGGGTCTAATAGGAGATTCACATCAGACTGGGAAATGGAGAATAAGAATCCTCCTGAGGAGCAAAAAGATGCTACAAAACCCATGATTACTGTTTCTGCAGCTGTGGCTTGTCTTAGGCATCAGCAAGTAGAGAGAGGCTCCCCTGGTCCCAGCTCAGAACAGGAGGCAGCTGCCAGTTTGGACACCAATATTGGGCTGCTAGCCATTGCACAGTGACCTTAGGAACTATAAGACTTGGAAAATATAGGAACTATATTGTGCCAACTCAGGAATTTTTCTTTTGTTGGTGCTCAGTTTTCCACTTCCATCCCTCTGTAAGGTCTTAGAGAAAGGTGGAGATACCCCAGGTTTTCATTACTGCAGAGAGGGCCTGTGTTTATCTGATTATGACATTAGATTTTACCATCCTTATATTTGATAATATGACAATTCTCTTAGTTTATAATTACTATCCTGAAGAGCATATTGAGCCTTGATTAGTTAATTAGTCAAATGACTAAAGGAATATATATTGAGTACCACCTAGTATATTCTAGGGCTGCCATATCAAATTACCATAAAATGGGTAATTTCAGCAATGGAAATGTCTTTGCTCACAGCTCTGGAGACCAGAATTCAGAAATCGAGATGTTGGCAGAGCTGAACTCCCTCTGAAGGTTGGAGGGAAGAAACCTTTCTTGTCTCTTCCAGCTTCTAGTGGCTGCAGTCCTTCCAAATCTGCACATGGCCTTCACATAGCCTTCTCCTCTGTGTGTCTTTTCTTCTTCTGTCTCTCATAATATGCATTATTGGATTTAGGGCTCACTTGACAATCCAGGATGATCTCAAGTAGATATCCTTAACTTAATTATCTCTTCAAACACCCCTTTGCCAAGTAAGATCCAATTCACAGGGTCTGGGTGGACCTCATCTTATTTTAGGTGGAGTGGATCAGTGTTGAGTATCATTCAACCCTCTTCACTCCTATATTCCAGATAATTTGAACATGAGCTGATATGAAAGGCATTTAAGTAATTATAACATAGTACAGTGAATGCTAAGAAACAGACATGGGAAAAGTTGATGTTGAACACAGGAGGATTGAAAAATTGAGATGAGGGGATGTAGAAGCCCCAAAAGTCTCATAGAGAATGCCATTTGAGGCCAAAATAGAATTATTCATTCTGGGACCTGACCAAGTGCTTTAAAGAAAAAACACACACACCATGATTGATTAAAATGTGATTGTTTTAAACAAGGTTTAAATTAGCAAAGTGAACAAAATTAGAGAATGGTGCGGAATGGGGTGAACTGGAAAGTCAGTGCAGTAAATGGGGGTATGCTTAGACCTAAGGTCGAAGGGACTACCCTTTTTATCCTTGTATTCAAATCTGACCAGCATTCCACATGGAAACTTGGATAAACTGGACTTTTTTTTTGGACAATGAGCTCTTGATTGACTATTTTTAAAAACATTGAGATTTCTTTGCATTCCTAGTGCCTGTTCTAGTCTAGTTCAGCCCCTCAATTTCTTCTCTGGAGTATCCTAATAGGTGTACCCCTCCCCATTTTATGTATTCAGCCCCCAGTATCTAGTCTATCTTCCCTACCCCTTTGACCTACCCTTAATAGTAGTCATAGTATGTCTATCTCCCCCAAATTACATTTAATTGTTTTCATGTCAGTTTTCTCCACTAATTTGAAAGCTCCATGAGAGCAGAAATTATGTCTTAGATAATTTTCCCCTTCTTGCTCTGTCCCCCGTATCTGTTACCTAAGGGTAATTTAGGTAATTTATGCAGTAAGTGAATGAACTGGGCAGAAAATGTGCATTCAGTGTTCAGTGCTACCAGAGTCCAGTGTTATGGAAGGAAGTACCTAAAACCTCAATCCAGTTCTACTGTCGATGGTGAAATGGTTTTAGCTAATGATGATCTACATTGGTGTTAGGCAAATGTGTGGGATGCTAGGAAAAACAATTCATTTGTTGAGACTTCCCTAATGTCTCCTGCTACCACTGCATAGATGCTGTTCCTTATTTCCTGCCTGTCTGTTTAGCAAGAATGTTACCTAATCTGAAGTTTATGACAATCCAGATCATAAAGCAGATTTGGGTAGATGCATGAACCAAACCCCAATGTTTGAAAAGCTCTGGGTATTTTTAGAAAAATCCTTTTTAGTATCTCTACCAGGGGTCACAAATGCAAATGTAGGTGACAAAAATGGGTGAAGTGAAATGGGGTTAGACATAAGAGAATGGTGAGGACTGTGGCAAATTGGAGAGTGAGTGCACTATTAGGGGCAGTTGCCTCTCAGTGCCAGCCAGGTGTTGCCATTCAAGAATGTGGGCCTAGTGTGGTTGGCCTCTTAGCAGATGGTTCAGTGTTTCCAAGGGAAGATAAAACTTTGGATTTTTCTTTTCCTTTGCCCCAGGTGTGCAGAGATATCAAAGCTATTCTATATAAGTGAATATGCTTTAATGTCACTTTTTTGAAATGCAGCAATGCACAGGCATACTGGAGTGTACCCGCACTGAGAAAATCACTCAGGTTATAAAGAAACGAATTCACTACGAGCACCTCTGAAAGCAGCTGCAGCTTTTAAACATGTTTACAGTTGTGAATTTGAGTGGAGCAAGTCCTGACTTCCATGCGGTGATTTTCTTAACATCAGACACAGCTTCTGAGTGAGCAATGGTTATGATCTAGCATTTCCATGACTATTTATTCCTCAGCAACTCAGATGCTTTATATTCTCCCATTTCCCTAGAAAATGCTATGATTTGTCATCATGAAGTAGTCCCTCATGGACAGTTACATTTCCCTGTGTTTCTATCAGTGCTCAGCTCCTTCTCGGCTCTTATAAGCTCATCCTGCTTTCATGTGGCTGTTAAGTTGTGCTGTTTCTGATACATTTAAAGATATATGCCTCCTTTTCTGTCTTTTCAGTTTGAAGGGCTGATCTTTATGACACGCTCTCATAATTAATATAGAATCAAATATTCATTTGAATCTAACAGCTTAGTGCTGCTTGGCAAGACTCCCACCCCAATGCTTCTCAGGTAGTCCAGAAAACTGGAGATGCCAGTTGGATGCCATCATCATTCCGTTGGTGTCTCCAGCGTGAAGTACCCACACACTATGAAAACCACAGGCCACGAGTTACCCCCCAGGGAGATTCCTTCATCTGTGGTCCTCTGGACTGGATATCCACAGTGAAGGGCCTTATTCTGATTAGCCAGAGAGAGCAAACCCTCCTTTCCTGAACTTGCTTGTGCTACAGCATGGTTAGGACATGGTGTGAAATTAGGCAAGGCACTAGAAAAAAAAACAAACACAGTAGGTTTGTAATACTTTTATTTATTTTTAAATTTTGATATTAAGCTAGAGAACTTGGTCAATAAAGAAATGTTTTTGTTTTTTTCTGTTCATTGTCAAGCTTCAGGGAGGGAGTCCCACAGTAATGACAATGAGAACAGGTGGGGAGGTGTATGTTCTTCCTGTTGGTGAGTAACAGAATGAAAAGGAGTTGACCCACTGGCTCTCATTTCCTTTATTTAAATATCTTTGTTTTAAAAAGCACCATGATAAGGAACATTTTGTAGATAAGAGGATTCTATTTACTTTAAATTACCTTGATTTCAAGTTCCCCTTCCCCACAAAAGACAAAAATAAGGTAATACAGTGCCAACTTATGCCTGTCATGATCTTATGCATAGAGCACAAACTGAGCTGGAAAAAGAAATCCAAATTGATACCAGTGAATTGTAAAAGCTCAAAAAGAGATTCAAGATATATACCAAAAAATATATAGTTGTAAATTATTACTTTTATGTGTACTCTGAACAATTCTTTGTATTTAAGAAAAGATCACTACTCCAAAATGTGGTTGGTGTTATAGCCACACTACATACTTGTTTATATTCCATCCTGCCCCCCTCCCCTCTCAACATGTATCCAGAACTCTTAAGCACTCTCGATAAATAGGTCATAGTCTTTATCTTCTAACTTTAAAAACTTCCCATGGCAGCAGGTGGGTGCTTGGGAAAAACCCATTCAGGTTTTGTCGAAGTTGCATTTTTCAAATCACATTCTCTCCTCAAGTAAAAGCACTGTGGATACCAGGAAAACTGTCAGTAAAGTTTCCCTGAAGCTAAACATTTTTAAGCTAAAACTCTGTGCCTTCCAATTTGTTCGGATTTCTAGTTTTCTATAGTTAAACTGAAGGCAGAAAGTGTTCAGTGAAATGTCTACTCAGTGATTCTATCAGTTTAGGAGCAGGATCAAACACACAAATGAATCATGCAATAAGCCTTATCCACTGGAAAATGGGTTATCTTTCTGTGAGCAGTAAGACGTCTGCAGGCAAACCAGATTTAGGTGGTTGAAAATGCCATTTAAGTAGATTCTTTTAACATGTTCCTGAAAAGAAAAAATGTCACTGACAACTATTTGTCTTCTCAAGACACTGCTTTCAAATATCTTACCCTGCAAGCTGGAGAATATATTTAATTCCAGAGAAAAGCCTTTCAGCACCCCGAGAAATCCTTTTTGTTCAAAACTAATCAATTTTTGTTTTGTGCACAAAAGTAAAATACTTTGTCAAACTCCCTGCAAAAATCCTTTTAGCTATCTTAAAAAAATACATTTGGTGCAGCCCTGGCTGATTTCTGTTATATGGGCAGAAATTTACTTTGTCAAATTATATTCTTCAGAAAGCCTTTCAGCTGACTTAAAAATACATTTTGTGCAAAAACAATGACCATGCATCAGCTCAGAGTGATTGCACAGTAGTTACTTAGCCTGGCAAATGGTAGCAAAATGGCAGCTGAAATGAAAGACACACCGCCCAGGGCTTATCAGGGAAGGGGCAGATGATTCATGTAACATCATAAATAAATAACGCCAACTTTGTGTTGAGGTAGGTTTTAACAGTGGAAGTTCCTTTGCCAACCATAGTATGTTTCACAGCAACAATAAGGGGAGAGGGGCAGCTACCTGGTGACAGTGATATGTACTCAGTAAGGTAGGGTGTTTTTAATGCTCACATTTCAAGGTCACTAAAGATTATATGTGTGGATACAGAGGGGAAAAAGATCCTCTGCCCAAGGACAGGGTGAAGTCAACAAAGTAATAATAGTCATGAAGGGAATGAAATTTCTCACTTGGTGCCCAGAAGAGCCATATTCTTCTCAGAACTGCTATCTTCTCTGGCTGGAGGAGTTGCATGAAGAAAGAAAAGGACTGGGACTGTAGAAAGGCAGTGTGAATACAGAACTGAAAACCTGGTCTTAGCTTGTGAAGTACTAACACTGTAATGGTGCCCAAGTTGATATGTGCTGGTGAGGAACAATTGCTCCTCTTTTGTCACTGAAAGGTGAGCCACATTCTCTGAGTATATATGCTAGATGCTACAGAACACAGGTGGGCCGTGTTGCAACTAACAACTAAATAAAGGGCATGATCATTACAGAGTCCTTTCTAGAGTCCTCAGTCTTTTGAGTAAGAGCCTGAAGAATTCTAAAAGTTGAAATACAATAAGAATCATATGTGCTCAGAGCTGATTCAGTTTGTGGAACCATATCGCACACTTTCACCTTTATCTGCTATC
Source organism: Pipistrellus hanaki (assembly GCF_964339955.1). Lineage (NCBI taxonomy): Eukaryota > Metazoa > Chordata > Mammalia > Chiroptera > Vespertilionidae > Pipistrellus > Pipistrellus hanaki. The sequence goes on along the minus strand of NC_140506.1, from coordinate 66,366,453 downwards.
ATTTTAGTGTTAAATGGATAAGACAGGCACTAGCCAAAATAAGTGAGTGTTTAGAATGAATCAGCAGATGACTGTTTTACCTCTAGACACATTTAGTTTGGTGTGCTTTTAACCCCATCCAAGGCAGCTGATGAGTTTCTTTGGAAACTCAGGGAACTCTATTTTATCCCACGGGGACCCCAGCTTCTCTGGAGTTAAAATTCTTGTATTGTGTCTTTCATGTCCCATTTTCACTGCCTTCTATCAAAGCTTCTCTGTCCAGGTGGCTCTGATATCTGACACACGTAACATGAAACTATGCATGACTGAAGAACCCTCCTAGCTTGGAGTTTCTCAGCCCTGGCTATATAGCATCATACTAGAGAATGGGGGGTGGGTGGGGAGGAAAAGATCAAATATCCTGGCCTAACACCTAAACCTGTTGAGTCTAGAATTCCAGAATAGGTATCTGTGTAGTTTTGCTTTTACAAAGTTGCCTAGGTTATGCTAATGTTTGGGTCAATAACTTACACACTCGTCCAACTGGTCAACTGATGCAGAAATGACTTTTATAGATTTCTTGACCTTTCTTGGTTCTGCATTTGGAAGAAAGACATAGTAGTGAATAGATGTCAAATAGGATCACCCTTCTGGGAGATATTCATATAATAAAATATTATCTTCTGTCTCTTAGTCTCATACTACAATATATAACACCTGACATGAATTTTTACTGAATTTGAAGGGTATATTTGGGATGGTCGATTAAAGTCTAGGCTCTGTGGCATGTGCACAATTTATCTCGGGAGCCTCCGGGAGAATCTCAAATAGATTGGCACATTTTCAGAGTGGCTGAGCTGAAGTGCACCTGTGTGACTGCCTTAGGGAGAACATGAAACACAAATTAAGATGGCATGGACAGAGAAGACTAAAAATGAATTCAAACACAAGCCTTAAATTAAGAGCCAGGAGGGAAAAACTGTTGAGTGCAGTCATTCATTTGTGATTGAGCTGTTTCTCACAGAGCAATGTTATATAGTTTTGCTTCAGGTGTAATGTAAGATGTTCAATAAACATTTATAGTATATGCTTAATAAATGCTTTTTGCTTGAATGAATCATGATAGATGTGCTTCTTGAGATAAATCATCTGCAATTATATCGGCTTTGTTAAATGATCACCTTTTTTTATTTGCTCCCAGAATTAAGAGAGATCACATGTCTTCTTTTATAAATTTCACTAGAGGCCCTGTGCGTGACATTCGTGCACTGGGCAGGAGAAGAGCTGGTCCCATCAGCCCGGCCTAGACTCTTTCACAATCTGGGAGCCCGCAGGGGATGTCTGACTAATGGCTTAGGCCTGCTCCCACGGAGAGCGGGACTAAGCCATCAGTTGGACATTCTTAGTGCTGCCTCAGAGGCGGGAGAGGCTCCTGCCACCACCGCTAAACTAGCCAGCTGTCGGGCTTCTGGCTGAGTGGCACTCCCCTGTGGGAGCACACTGACCATTGGAGGGCCGCTCTTGCGTTGAGTGTCTTCCCCCTGGTAGTCAGTACATGTCATAGTGACCAGTTGTTCCAGTGTTCCATCAATTTGAATATTAGCCTTTTATTATATAGGATTGTTTGCAAAATGTAAATATATTAAGTTTAACATTTCCTGTAGTTTCTACTGGATACTCCATGTTGGATTTTTGAATTTAAGACTTTCCAAGAACCTTCTATATCACCCAGATTTTATTGCACAGCTGAGTTCATTCTTGCCATATTCTTCAGAATGCCCTTTTTGGTTCAAACAGTAAAAGAGTTTTAATGGTACAAAACTTTTAAAACTCTTCTTCAAATGCCAAGATTATTTGCTGAAAGCTGGCTTCCCAGAGAACATTCTTTATTTCAAATTGCAAATGTAGGCCCGTCGGGAAAATCCTTAGAGTGGAGTCTGCATCTGAGGTGCTTAGCAACTCAGTCTCTCTTGTCTGGCTTGCAGCAATGGAAGAGTAGGAATGCAGGACTTAATTTATGGAGTTAATATTTCAGAGGTAACTCACTTTACAGACCTCTGTCTCCTAGGTCTAGGTCCTAAATTCTTAAGTCCATTGTCTAGGATACTCTTGTACATGCAGCCATCATTCCTGGTGTGGTTATTTTTTAAAATTACCAATCTCTGGAGATCGCCTGTGACCTCAATGACCTCAATACTGCCCTGAACTTTCCTTTCCCCACCTTTCTGCTGTTTTCTAACTATTGCATCTCAGGAGGGATGTCTTATTGTGTTTTTCAATTCTCGTTTCAACAATGGCTCTGATTTTGCAGGTCCCTCAAAATAATCACAACACTAGCTATAGTCACTAAAACACCTGGATTTTTATAATTATCTGCTTATGTATTCAAGGTATAAAATGACTCATTATGCAGAGCTTATTTATCCCATTCACATTCAAGTTTAAAGACTTTTCTACCTAACTCCAGCTCTCTATTTGTAGTACATTATATAAAGTCAGGTAGTTAAGACAAGAGAGGATCATTTATTTAAAACACAAGACCTTATGTTACATGTAAATTATATGTTTACCCTTCTTATATTTCAAAAGGATATATGAGGGAGTTTTTTATTATCAGTCCTTATGTTTTATGCTTCCCCATTAGCAGATAATAGAGAGAAAAAAACATTTTAGAACCAAGGAAAAATTTGTGAAAATATGTGTTTTTCCGAAGGTAGTTTGGAATATGATATTTTAATTCTACTGGGCTTTGGCAGTAGTAAATCACATCTTTAGTCATGCTCTGTGTCTCTTCAATAGTTTTATATGTTTTAGTATGAGTGAATTTGATTTATTTTTCCTGTGTTCACTCAAATTATTCCATCCTATTAGTATTTATGTGAGCGAGGTTGGAGAGTGTTTTATATCTGGGCCCCACACTCTTTTCACATCCTGATTTTATTGTGGGCCTGCTAAAAGGTCACTTTAACCTCTCTGCAAAATGAAGAGCATAAAGACATATGGCTTTTCTGTCACTTTGCCGATACCCATCAGAAAACATGCAGCCTTGCTTGCGCTGTAGAAGGTTTGTGAAAGAAAAGCTGTCGAGATACAAAGGGATGACATGATGAATAATCAAAATAATTCTGAGCCTTAAATGTAATCCTATAGGAAGTGTTTTGATGGAGCATCTTGGGCAAGAATCAGATGATAATTTCTGCGCAGAAAACAATTGATACTGACTTTGCCTCCTTTCCCATGATACCACGCTGAGTAATGTCCTCGAGCTTTGGAGGCCTTCGGGTTACAGCCAAACATTGATTATTTGTCAGATAATGCTAGCAGCCTTACAAAGACATCCACACTGCTCCTGCGAGGAAATAAATGACTCCAGCATCCCTTTTGATGGAAAAAAGAAAAAAACAACACAAAAAACACAAGAAGACTCACTGCAGTAAGCACCCTAAGAGTCTACAATGGGTTGAAAGTGGATTATGATTTAATAAAATTCCAAGTCCATTGCCAATATTATTAAAGGGTATTTCGTCACATGGTTTTTGCATTGCAGAGTAGGGAACAGTAAGGACTGGAAGTGTGTTAAGTAGGTACTTGTTCAAGGTCACCTGTAAGTAAGAAGTCTTTGGCTTCAAAATCTATGGTTAGTCCTCAAAAATTGTGTTTATGTATATGCTTATAGAAAATTATTATGAATGTGTGTTCATTTCAGAATATTCAGTGCCTACCAGAATCAGGGCCAACTAAATATTTTTGTCTGGGGGGGAAACCTGGGGAGACATATGACTTTGGGAACTTGGTTCTCTGGAACCTTGATGAACTTCTGTGTGACTCAGGCATTCGGTCTTTGGTTCCTTTGGGCACTCATGTCCTTGGGCATTTTCCTCTGCTTACTCTTGAAGACAAAGCACTTAGGAGTGGTCCTCTGCTGTTTTGATCCTCTCCCTTCATTTTGAGGTATTTACTCAAAAGGACAAGTCTGAGTTGTGAGGATTTTCTCTATGACTGGTCATAGCCAGTAGAGGTTATACTCTGCATTCACACAGGAATAAAGAAATGTTGTCATGCCCTGTAAAAAAAAAAAAAAGGGGGGGGGGAGGTTCCTGTAAAAATAAATTTAAAAATAGCAGGCCAGGCTGCTTCTTGATGATAGCGTCGTTTGTCTCTTTAAAAGGTGGAGAATTTTCACCAATATGGAGTGAAGTAATGAGTGCACATCCTTGCCTCGCCCGCGATTTTGATGTAAGAGTAGAATAAGGACACTTATTTTCCTCCAAGCGTGAACAGGCTGCCTTTTCGGCCATGCTTTAACTTGATGTTCACTTGCTTTAACAAGATTTACACAGTCCTAGATCACTTATTAAATGCTTCAAACGTGTTTTAAGGCAAAGATCTTCAAAAGCAAAATGCACGTCTCAGCCCTGGGTCTGAAGCCAGCCGCATCTCATTCACGCGCGCTGGCATTGAAAGGAAGCCCTTCAATCTCTCTCATTTTTTTGTTCTGATTTCTGCCCCATTGCTTTCATCCCTTTTATTGAATCCCTCCTCAGTTCTATTAAAGTAATGATTTTTAGAAGTTTAGAGAGGAAAATTTGAAAATTAAAAAATGTTGATTTTTTTGGTGCATGGTATGGGGTGGGGGGAAGGAAGGGCGATGCAGGTGTGGGCTCAGAAGAATCTGGAAAGAGAGGAGTTGAAAGTCATGTGGACTTTAAGGCAGAGGGTTAGGTGCTGCCAGAAGCCCTATAACGTGTGTTCAGAGGGGGCAAAATTAATTCCTGTGAATAGCCATCTGTCAATACGAAACTGAAGAGTAAGGGTAACGAAGCACGCAAAGAGACATTTCTCCAAAGAAAAGCACTTACTAAGCTTAGTCCACCACTTTTCTATTGCTGTCAGCACTTTAGAAAAGGCTACATGGAGCTCTGTTTGTTTTTCCACCAGAAAAATAGACAAGAGAATGTATATGCACTGAAAGATTCTTAAAATATTTATCTCAAGAAATGTAGGGTAATAAAGAGAATGAGCCAGAAAAGTAGGGAGGAGGGGTCTTTTTCTTGGCAACCCACACTTCCACACTTCTGATGCTCATTACTGTTGTAGAACATGTTTCCTAGAGATGGAATATTATGTAGACAGCGGGAAGGGAGAGACCCAGGCCATGGACGGTGTGCGTACATTTAGCTCTATTAATTTCATTAGGCAGGAGAACCTGAGACACTACCGTAGCTAAAAGCTGGAGATGAACTAACCCGCGCGCTTTATCTCCCGTTGCCAAGGACTGCGTGATGAACTCAGCAGTGACCCAGATTTATTACAGTATAGTGCTCATTGCTGCTGTACCAAGCACTCTGCTGCAATTATAGCACATTAGGCAGAGGGACAAATCTCAGGGGGGGATGTCTAGTCTTTTAATCAAATAGTAGAAAAGTCAGGGTGTATAAAAATCACCGTATGAGATAGATATATTTGAACATGTGCATCTCTTTCTGATAACAGTCCTAATTTTGCCCAGAAAATGCTTTTATTATATATAGGAGTCATGAACGTACAGTGCCCTCACTTAATCTTTTCTCTACTGCAGTTCAGTTGTTTCCTACAGCCTAGGTCTTCGAGAACCTAAGAAATTCAGGGAAATTACCCAAAATGAAATAAACACTTGGAAGAATAATTTATTACATGATATTTTTTTTTCTCTCTTCATTTTTTCCAAGAAGGGCTCCTTTATTTTCCTTACCTATATATTTTTTAAAAATAGTAAGAGCTTCTCTGGTTTTCAGCAATTTGATGCTTTAGGTTAGGACAGGCCAAATGGCATCATTTTAAGGGACACATTTTAGTATTTAGTGCAAACAGGAAAGCTTATGTTGCAAGCAGGCTGGATGGGGTAAGTCATTGATTAGTTGTAATGGATGAGAGGAAAGCTTGTGTAAACATAGAGTTAGAGGAAACTATTAACATGTTTTATAGGAGAAAGAAGCCATTGTTTTATACAATTCCCTGAAATATCTTCCAGTAAATATTTAAGAATTATAAATTTGGATCATAAATAACTCAAGTCTGGGCAGTTGAAGTTTATCAGGAAACTGAGTGTAAAACAGTGGGAAGAGGAAGGGAAATGGAAAGGAAGCAGTAGGGAGAAAGGAAAGACTGGAAGAAAGATCCAGGTTAGATCTGCACTTGTAAGCTATTGTAAAATAGTTTACTTTTGTTGTCATTGCGTACGTTTTAAATAATCTATAGCATACAACCTCATTAAAAATAGTGAAAATGATTTATTGGCTAATCACAGTCCAAAAAATAAACATTCAGCTATTAAATTAATTAATTTATTTTTGTTCATCCTCACCTGAGAATATTTTTCCATTGACTTTTAAAATATATATATTTTAATGATTTTTTTTTTACAGAGAGGAAGAGAGAGGGATAGAGAGTTAGAAACATCAACAAGAGAGAAACATCGATCAGCTGCCTCCTGCACACCCCCGACAGGGGATGTGCCCGCAACCAAGGTACATGGCCTTGACCAGAATCGAACCTGGGACCTTTCAGTCTGCAGGCCAATGCTCTATCCACTGAGCCAAACCGGTTTTGGTGTTTGATTTTTTTTTTTTTTTTAAGAGAGAGTGGAAGGGATGGGGAGAGACAGAGAGAAACATCAGTGTGAGAGAGATACATCAATTGGTTACCTCCCACATGCACTCCAACCTGGGGCCAGGAATCAAGTCTGCAACCCAGGTATGTGCCCTTGACAGGAATCGAACCCTGGGAAAAAACTTCAGTCCGTAGGCTGAGCCAAACTGGCTAGGGCACATTCAGCTATTTTAAAGTTATTGTGGTAGTAATTTTACTGACCATAATATTTTAGATCTCATTGATATCTTTTTTTTTTTTTTTTTTTTTTTTTTAATGGCAAAGACATCACTGTCTTTAAAAGCTAGGGAAAAGATAATTTATGTGCCGGGACAGGTTTGGCTTAGTGGATATACATCGGCCTGTAGACTGAAGGATCCCGGGTTCGATTCTGGTCAAGGGCATGTACCTTGGTTGCGGGTACATCCCCGGTCAGGGGTGTGCAGGAGGCAGCTGATAGATGATTCTCTCGCATCGATGTTTCTGGCTCTCTATCCCTCTCTCTTCCTCTCTGTGAAAAATCAATAAAAATATATTTAAAAAAAAAGATAATTTATGTGAAAGACAAAAGTAGGTTTATAGTCATGTATATGTAAAATATTTATTCTTATATTATTATTTACTAGTAGCCCAGTGCATGAGATTTATACCCTGGGGTTGGGGGGTGGGAAGGAGGGTATCCCTCAGCCCAGCCTGTGCCTTCTCACAGTTCAGGACCCCTCAGAGGATGTCATCCTGGGGATCTAGCCTAAGCCTGCAGTCAGACACCCCTCTTGCAGTTCAGGGCTCTGCAAGAGGCTCCCACCACCACTGCTGCACTCGCCAGCCATGGGCCTGGCTTCTGGCTGAGCAACGCTCCCCTTGTGGGAGTGCACTGACCACCAAGGGGCAGCTCCTGCATTGAGCATCTGCCCTCTGGTGGTCAGTGCATGTCATAGTGACTGGTCGTTCCACCATTTGATCAATTTGCATACTAGGCTTTTATTTATAGAATTAATTATTACATTATTTTCCATATGAGCAACTATAAACCTACTTTTGCCCCACCCAGTATTTGAATTTTAAGGAGGTTCTTAAATAAGGGACGCCCAGCACACCCATAGCAACTCCTGTGGTAAACACCTGTATCTTTTTGGTAAATCATAATTTTAAGTAGGAAGTGCTGTGTCATGTTAAGTTGAGATACATTTGGTTTATAATATTCTTGTGAGTGTGTCTATATGTCTCTCCCACACTCACAGAACACACAGTAGCCACTCATGAGGATAAGCACATATGGAGAAATATTTACAGGTTTCATTTATTATAATCACACTGCTAGGTTCTCCAGAATGCACACAGGGAGTTGGGACCCAACACTTTGATGAAATGTCAGTAATATGATTTTAAGTCCTTAATAAATTCACCTTCATCAATATTTCTCTATTCCAGCCTATGGATTTACACCTCTCAGACCTGAGATCAGAGGCAGTTTACATCTTCCAATCTGGTCAATTTTTAGTACCAATTGTGTTTGTCTGATTTTGTGAGGTACTAAACAATATATTGACAAATTAGATTAGTAGAACAGCATATTAGTAGTAGAGAAATTGGTTCTTTCTATAATTCATAAGCTCACCCTTTCCCACTTTATACCCTTTCTGGAGCATTAAATAAAGGCATAGCAAGGTACACTGAGAGCAGTGGAAGAAAATGAGATGTCAGAGAGGTGGACAAGTCAGGGTTGAAGAGAGAACCTGAAAAGCAGAATAGATTTTTCAAAGTAAGATCTATGACAGTGCAAGGGAAGGTCTGTAGAGAGCATGAAATTAAATAAGATGGACTAACAGAGATGGAGAGATCTGCAGCAAGGAAGCTGCAGGCCCAGCAACAGAGAGACATTTTTCTGATATCAGTGGAAGTGGGAACTGGAGACAGGGCTATTACAGTGGAAAGAGAAAGACAAATGAAGCAATAGAAAATGACACATATATACAAGTCTTGGTGAATAGCCCCCCAAGAAAAATAGCAAAGTCGAAAAGCATTCACCAAAGCACGCAAGCTGGAGAGGACATTATCATTATTTAGTCTTTCAAGAATGCTTTCTATTTGGAAAGAGCTGTTATTTTATTTTTTCTCAAATGTAAACCCTTGTGGAGCAATCAATATTGTTATCCATAGTTGAGGAATTTGAGACATAATTTAAAGTGAGTTACCCTAAAGCAAGAATTAGAAAGCAGTGCCAAAGTCAGAAACTGTCCATACAATTACTCTCTTTCTTTTTTAATGGTGGACATTCAGTAGTTGGTCAAGTGTTAAACTGTTCTATATTAATCACCTTTTCCCTCAAAGAAGTTTATAGGCACCATAAAACATCAGAATCCTTGCATTTTTTTTCTCCCCGTTTTGGATTCCCTACAACTCTGTCTAGCTAATGTTGCTGCTTATTTGCTCTTGGACTTGAAGATGCTGGGGTGATCCTCAGGAGAGCCTTGTAAGTGGGGTTCAGGAGAAGTTCTGCTTGAGCTGTGTGGTGATTTTATGCCACGTTGGTTTACATTCAGTTTAACTCTGATAGAATGACTATGGTATGGATTCTTCCAGAAACTCTCTAGCAACTAGACATGCCCAAACCTCTCAGATCTTGGAAATGGCCCTGAGTGCTGAAAGTATGGCTGGGAATTCTGGAAATGAGATTTACATGTAGGAATAGCCCAACCAGTTCAGCTTCCGAGATGAATGCCAGTGGAGATATTTCCAAGACTAACATCAACTCATTTATACAATGTATTTACTGGAATCGCTGGAAGTTAATAAAAGACAGGAGGTTGTATTCAAATTTTTCTTGCTTTCCAGATCTCACCTGCATTTGCCTGAGTATTACATTTACTTGCATATCACCTGTTACACTTCAATATATCCTAAATCTAATCAACCATCTCTACCCTCTCTTTGGCATCTAGCCATTTTGCCAAAACAAATCTCCTTTATGTATGTATTATATTGGCAAATGAACTTCAAGGTTTAAAAAACCTCATATCATATTCTCTTTCCAAAGTCATTCAGTGGCAGCATCTCACTAATCCAACTCTTAACAGCCATTATGTTTTCCCATTCTTTCCTGCTCACCATAAGGTTTTTATTAACTTTTATTGAAACAAAATTAACACTGTAGATGTCTTGGCCGGTCTCACACACAGTCCCTCCTCATCCCACATCATATAACACTCTTCCCTGCTTGTGGAACTCCAACAGATCTATAAACTAACACTCTAGTCATCTCTCTGAGGATTTCTCACATTCTGTTCATTCCCTTTCTTCCAAAATTGGACTGATCTTCCCTCCTCTGCTTTACAGCAAAGGATCTATTGTGTCTAGAATTTCTGAAGGGAGTATCTTAAAGGTAGCAAACTGGAAGAGAGGGCAAGGGAATGATTAAAATTATACATGCATAGGAAGAAGAACACTTTTACTTACATTATGAGTTTTCAGGCAAGGTTTGGGATTGGTAGAAATTATGTAGAGGTTAATGCTGTCCCATAGCTCCCTTTGGTAGCACCAAGTATGTTTTATACTATTTGGTTTATCTATATATATAAAATCTTAAGCAACTGTTAAGACCAGATGACCAGATGACCGGCCAGTAGCTATGATGTGCACTGACCACCAGGGGACAGATATTCAATGCAGGAGCTGCCCCCTGGTGGTCAGTGTGCTCCCATAGCCAACCTCCTGCAGTTCCTCCCCTGGCCAGCGGCCCTGATAGCCAGCCAGGCTGAGGGACCCACCCCACCTGTGCATGAATTTGTGTACCCCCCCTCTCCCCTTCTCCCCCTCTCTATAAAACATATATTAAGGGCCTGTTCAGAACTGGGATGAGTTTTATTGTTTTAGCTTTCATAGAATATAACTGGAAATAATGCCTTTCATGTAGCAAGTTTTTATTGAAAATAGAAAGTAAACTTTGAGCAAATGTTGAAAACACTAATGTTCAAAAACATTAACATTTGGTATAAAGCATTAAGCTCAATCAAGTTTTTGGCTAGGGGAATTTTAATTTTTTTCTATTTTATTCTATATTTTAACCCCAAATAATAGTATCTCTCTCTCTCTTTTCTTCCTTCTTTGTTCCTCTCTCTCCTTCTCTCTTCTTTCTCTCCCTCCTTCTTTCCTTCTGCATTCCTTTTTCTCCCTCTCTTTCTCTCTCACAGTTGATCACACCCTCTCTCCTTCCCACACTCTCTCTCCCTCTCCATTTTAGGACATAGGTCACATAAAAGATGACCCTTAAGATACCTTTTAGGCTGGACTTCTGAAGTTCTCAGATCCATGCTTTATTACATGGACAGACAGAGAAAGAAGTGGATGGTAAACATTTTTTTTTCATTCTAATTCACTCCAAAGTAAAATGGGTAGAGACATATCATAAACAGATTTTAAAGAATGTTTAATCAATTGTTTCATTTAATTTTGTTATTATTCTTTTGGGCTATTTACAGATGAGCCCCAGGGGCTGTAATGTAGAATCCCTTAGAAGTTAATTTATCTTTCTGCTTCAATCTTTAGTCTGAGCTTTTTGGATTCAATAATATTCCTAATTCAATATTTAATATTATATGCTTTCATTTACATATTCATAAAATATAATCTCTATAACTATTTTCTTTCACCAATTAGAAATTTGGAGGTCTAAATAATCTGCTATCCTCAAACAGGACAGCCAGAAAAGCTGGTGGTGTAAGTTCTAGTTCAAGCTCAAAGGCCTGAGAACTAGGGAAGCCAATGGTGTAAGTGTCATGCTGAGTCCAAAGGCCTGGGAACCAGGAGTGCTGATGTCCAATGCCAGAGAGTAAGAGAAGATGGGCAGAGAGCAAATTTGTGCACTATCAGCCTTTTTTCTTCTATTTGGGTCCTCAAAGGATTGGATGATGCCTATCCCCCTAGGCAGCAGCTGCATTGAGCATCTGCCACTGGTGGTCAGTGTACATCATAGCTACTCATTAGAGCATCTGTCCCCTGGTGGTCATTGCATGTCTTAGCTTCCAGTTGGATGGTCGAACAGTCAGATGGTCATTTAGGTTTTTATATACATAGATTGCTGGGTAATACTTTGTTTCTTGACTGTCTTCTCTTAACTAAAATGTAGGTGCCTTGAATATTTGGGCTTTATTTGTCTTGTTCTTTATCTCATTTGTGGTAGTTAGAACAACATGGCTCAGTAAGTGTTTACAGAATGAAAAAACCCTGTAACGGGAAAATAGTCAAGATGTTCACTGGCTTTCTGCTTGGACTTTAGAGTATTGACTTTCTGGATACCTTGGGGAACTATTACTTCATGGATTGTGGTGCAAACAGATTGTATGAGCACTTTCTGGAGAGTGCAGTGCCCTTGGATGCCAACCCAAACCTCAGAGCATCCATTGCCAGCTGAGCTTCAGCCATTTGGTTGGCTCTTGTGCCAGGTGCCTTTCTAGTAAGAAAATCTAGCTCAGGGTAACCAATTAAACGACATTGATGCCATCCCCTCCCCTCCTGTTCCCAAAAATGATACGACTAATTGGTCAGTACCCTTTCCCACTGAGCCAAGCACAGCTAAGTACATTCACAGCTAGCCAATACCAACTGATCTGTAGTGACATCTCAGTCATTCGGGAGCTAATCCAACCAACCTCAAACTGAATACAGAAAGCCATACAGATCACTCAGCACCTACTTCAGTAATATTTACAGAAGAAACTCATCACTTTTACTCTTAGCATTTAGAAGAATACTAAATTTTAGGAAGATCTCCTAAAGTGGACCCCAAATCGTCCTTCTTGATGAGAAAATAAGAGAATCCTTAATTTACTAAATTTTTTAATGACTTTAAACATCAAAAGTCTTAACTAATAATGAGAGCTGATATTTATTAAGCTCTTATTATATGACAGGCATTAATTCCCAGATCAGGTATTTTATTACTACTTTACTTATAAAGAAACTGAGGCATAAAGTGGTCTTCCCATTAATTGCTCTTTTTCTCCCCCTCTTCTTGGCCTGTTGTCCTATCTCTGTTCAAAAGCCATGTCATTGCATTATGATTAGTTGTGTACATGTTTCTTTCCTATATTAGATTGTAGCTCTTCAGTGGCACAGGTGACATCATTGTTTGACTCCACCACAGTATCTGGGACACAGGCAGTGCTCTGTAAAAGTTTTCTCTTTAGTGAAAAGATATAACAATAATTTAAGAAAGAAATTCCACTACAGTTTAGTTGAAATAATTACTGATTGGATTAAATTATTCAGAATAACTTAATCAGATGAGCTTGAGTGAAAGGATGTGGAAGAATCCTGTTGATGTGAATTCAGGGCCAAACAATTTTTGAAAGGTCATGCAGAATTGAAGAGGTTACAGAGAATAAGAAAGAGATATTTGTAGTTCCAATTAAAAGTATTTTTAAAAGTGAGTAAAGAATCTGTAGAATAATGAACTTGATGTAGTGCATCTCCTCTATTCTATGCCGAGTTTCACATTTGCTGATTTGGGGTCCAAACTTGAGTTATATTGGCAATCAAGGTAAGATCTAAAGTAAGATATCCAGAATTATGAGGAGCCTGATGCTTTGCCATACAAAGAATGAAGATATTATGCTTGGAGAAGAAAAAAAGATGAAATGAGAGGCGATATCTCTCTTTTGAAATTATCCTGTGGGCAGAATAAATTTCGAACTAGAGCTGATAAGTGGGAAATAGGAGGAAATTATCAGGAGGCTATTCTGGGGAAATTTCTATAATAAGTGATTCTTGTGGGCTGCTATATGAAAAGGAAATCTTTTTTCAATACCAGGCATGGTACTCTCTTCTGGGTTTGAAACTTAGAAGATTAAATATGAAGGTCATGGTGAAGCTGTTATCAGATAACTCACAGAATTTGTCAGATACAGGGAACTTGAGAATAAAAGGCATCAGAGACCTCTTGGCCAGTTAAAAATACTAATTTCATGTTTCTAAACCCTCAATAGCTTGGGCTGTGTCACTGTCAGGTATGGCTATCTCTGGCACATGGGGTCAAGAATCCTGTAAATACTCTTCATTGGTTCTCCAAACATTGCTCTCGCTTGCCTAAAATATCTAGGTGAAAATTATTTTCTTTCACATCAAAACTCTCTCCTGTTGCATGAAAATGCATGCATGAAGAAAAATATTCAAGCTACTGTTAACCATTTTTACCTTACTTTTAAGAGAGTCAGATCAAAATTTGATTGACAAAAACAGGAAAGGGCTAAGTTCTTAAGTGGGAAGGAAGGCTGCCTTATTATGGAAGAAAAATGGGGCTGACTGGGACTTAGAAGACAGCATGGACTAACCAACAGGCTTTCTTCACTTTAGGCCTAGCACTATGTACAGAGCTTGTAAATGAGTTAACTTAAATTTGGGTTTTTCACTGTTCCTGTAAGAGTTGCCGCAGAAAAGGGGACTCTGATGTCAAATATAATAAGTTTGGGAAACCTGGATTCCAGGAAAATGGACAATTTGGAAAACCAGATTTACATCCATGCTTCCCAGATGATTCACTTTGGTGGGAAAGCAGAGCATTTGGCTAATACTTATTAACATTCCATGAGTTTTGTGTTCCCTGGGATACACAGTGGGAACACTGCTTATTCAACTGCATAGAGCTATAAATCAATTGGAGGGCTCCAGCTAACAGTTACCACATTTCATCCATAAAGAACTCAAACGAAATTAGATTTCTAGGCCCTTGTTTGTGGGATTCTTTGTTCACCATAGTTTGGCCCAATCCTTGTCTAATGACCAGATTCTACAAGACTGTAAGGAACTAAAAGACACGTCTCTTTGCATTGACATCTTATTTATTTTAATATATGCCAGTTGCGGCTCTAGTTTTTATGTATTCTGATTGTTATGCCTTTGAACTTTTGCCCTGAGGCAATTTAATCATGATTGGTTCAATTGTGTAAATCCAATAAACAAGTCTTGGCCAAGGTCCCTTGGAGGTATTTTCCTGACATTTCTCTAAGTGTGTTTACAAAGCCCTTTTACTCACTCTTTGAACCATAGCTTTTGCCATGTGTTCTTGAAACCCACTATTTTACAGAAAAAGCATCTTAGATCACTTAAAGGCCCTTCATTCCTAAAAAGAAGACAGAAGTCTCTAATTTTCTTTGTATTTTTACCAAAAAAAAAAAAAATAGTCTGGGCAAGAGCATAGCCACAAGGAGTCAGTTGCTACAACCTCATTCAGTCTTTAAATGGAAATACAACTAGCAAAGTTCATCTTTTTTGTTTTGTTTTTTACGTCTCTTTCCCCAAAGGATAATTTCCATTTCCTTTACAAGGTCTAAGTATAGCCTAGTCTAGAAGGGTATTTTCTTCCACCTCTAAACAGTTACTCTTACTTCAAATAGAAAGATGTTCTTTTTCCTTTGGTGGAAGCTACCTTTGGCAAAATGCTAAGTACTGCTCAAAATTGGTCTTGCACAATAAATATGCAAACTAGATGACAATGGAGTTATTCTGTGTCGCCCCAGAGAAATATAAAAGTACAATGTGGAAGCTATTTCTAAGACATGACTCTCCCCCAGTCCTTCATAGGAATTGTAAATATAGATGGGAGGTTTTATATTATTAATTAAGAAACTTGAGGAAATTATCATTTTAATAGTCCTTGTCTTTTTTTTTTTTTTTTTGAAAGGGAGAAAAATGAGCCACTTATATGAACATAATTTCATTTCTCCAAGCTGTTTAACATAGTTATTTTCATGTGCAATAGCCACATCAGCTTGTAAACTGATATAGAAGAACTTAAGCTAAAATGTTTCCATTCCATGCACTAAAGTTGAGCTCTGATATTCATCCAAGAATTGAGTCCCTCACAATTATAGCATCTGTTTTTGTTTGGTTAATTTTATAATCTCAGATGTTTCCATAAATCCTGAATTAAAGAGAAAACTGCTGGGACCAATTTGTGTGGGTAGGCTAAATGTAAGAGTATAGCATCACTGTGCGAGATGTTTTGCTTTTCTTTCTTTTCTTTTTTCTTTTTATTTTCCCTGTGGCTTGTTTTTACAGATATCACATTTCAGCAAATGCTTCCATGCCTTAAAAAGAAACAAAAGAAAGAAAAAAAAAGAAAAGAAAAAGAAAAAAGAAAGAAAGAAAGAAATAAAAGAACAAGGAAGAAAGAAAAAAAATGATACTGCACAGTAAATGGTCCATTTTGTCTTGTTTCAATTGCATTGGAATTTAGGCTATTTGTGCCATTTTTGAGGAGATGGTAACAGATGGGTTGGCCACTTTTAACTCTGTCATAAAATTTTGTAGAGTTCATAGGTGTTTCTAGTTTTCTATGTTAGTTCAACACACTGACAAATGGTTTTTTTCAGTAGTGAAAAAACAGGGTCAATGAACAGGATGACCAGAGACACAAAAATCTTTTTTTCTTCCTAAAATGTACTTCAAAGAAAAATAGTGACAATGAAAATGTGGAACACTATAAAAAGGCCAAAATTCTGGGTCTTTCCAAGGCACTGGTCAGATTCTCACTGAGTAATTAAGAACTCACACGGTATCTTTATGGATCTCTTTCCAAAAACAAAGGGCTAAGTTCTTTTTATTCTTTATTCACTATATGAAGAATTGAGCAGGCAGAGACTTTTGAAGCAGCTATAAGATTGCACTGAAATATAAAAAAGTCTAAGATACATGGAAAACATGTTTACTGTTTTATGGTTCTATCAGATTGCAGGCTAGAATTTACAAGATAGTTACCTGAATTTTTAAGAACATAAGCATTTATTTGATCATGTCAGAGTATTTTTAATCTCTTTATCATAGAAAACAATAGAATCAAATAAAAAGCAGCATTTTTCTCAACTGCTGCTCCTTTGCTCTCTAGGTGAAATCCTCTTTGAGTTCTCATTTGTGGGTGAATGATTTGGGGGCTACACTGGAGGATTGATATTTTTAATTGAAGGCTGAAAATTCAGCTACTTCTATCTCTCAGATCAAAATAATTTTTCTCAATAAACTGAAGTTATTTATCTAATTTTCATTTAGAAGACAATTGAACTTTTCTAAAATGGTCCTAGTTCTTTTATAAGAATTAATTGATGGCATTCATTTAATTCTAACTCTGAATTTTTAATTTCGGAACTAATTTTATGCACTTTGGATAACATAGTTTCCTCTTTATTGAGAAATGTAATATAGTTTCATTTATCATTGTAGCTCCGAGGGATGCCCTTAAAATAATAAGTTATCCTTTATTAAGCTTTTCCTTGCAAGATATTTGAATTTTGGTTATTTTAGATAAGGACTTACCATTTTATTTAGGGAAACAATCAGTTTTGGTTATTAGGCATAATGAAGAAAGGTATAAAACAAACTGTAGGAGAAAGTAGCAAATTTGATTACTAAGCACTCTAAGGTAAGGAGGGGGTGGTCCGAGGTGATAGCTGATCCTACTATGACAGATACAGAGCTTCCTCAGGCATGGATCTTACATAGATACCTAGAATTTCTGACCTCAATTGTGAATAATAATAATTGAAGGGGTGTTATGAGGATTAAATGAAAAACTAGTGTAACATGATGCCTGGCATATTTTTGGTATATATATAATTTAAAAAAGAAATGATTTTTAATTATTACATAGATAACACTAAAAATTTTCACAAATGTTCACTCTTTGTATACACTTGTGATTTAGATATGACTAAACAGAAAAAAATGACAAAGAAAATGAAAACTTTCTTGCTTCATATTATTATACTAGAGGCCCAGTACACAAAAATTTGTGCACTCTGGGGTCCCTCAGCCTGGCCTGCACCCTCTCGCAGTCTGGGAGCCCTTGGGGAATGTCCACCTGCCAGCTTAGGCATGCTCCCCAGGGCAATGAAGTTAGACATCCCTCTGGCAGCCCAGGAGCCCTTGGGGGATGTATGACTGCGGTTTAGGCCCACTCCCCTGCAGCCGAGTCTCCCACTGCCTCTGCGGAAGGTGGGGCGTCAGGACCGCCATGGCTGGCCTGGCAACTCAGGCTCGCTGCCCCCCACTACCCCTTTGCATACTGGTTGTTCCATCAAGTCATTCTGGAAGGTCATTCCACCATCTAGTCTAATTAGCATATTAGCTCTTTATTATATAGGATTATATAGGATGCCCTTGCAAGTATATCTAGAAATGCGTATATGTTTATTTAAGCAAGTATAGAAAGGTGAAAAAGGTTAATAATATTCTAATTAATATTTATTCTTCATCTAATATAAAATTCTAGAATTAGTTCTAATAAAAGGCCTGAACTAGTGTCAGGAAATAATTTATTATTAATAATTTGGAAATTTATAAGGAAACATATTCAAAATTATTTCACCTGAAGCATACAAAACAATTTTAATGTTATTTAAATAAACACCTATGATTTTATTAAAACAAATATATTAAATGTTTCCTTTAAACTTTCTATTTTGTATATACATATATAAATATATTTTTATTGATTTCAGAGAGGAAGGGAGAGGGGGAGAGAGAAAGAGAGAGATCAGTGATGAGAAAGAATCATTGATTGGCTGCCTCCTGTATTACCCTGACTAGAGATGGAGCCCAAACCCAGGCATGTTCACTGATGGGGAATCCAACTGTGACCTTCTGGTTCATAGGTTGATGCTCAACCACTGAGCCATGCCATCTAGGCTATTTTGTATATTTTTTAATGCAACGTCCATGTTTACCAAACAAAAGCTTATAAAACACAATCTAGAAACATTAGTATTTTAAAACTTTTTATAATTTATTTTTCTTGCAATACAAACATTATATTTTAATTAGAGAAAAGCATGACAATAAACTAAATGATATTTAATCCCAGTACTTGCAGAACTATTTTTAACATTGTGTTTTATGTTTCCCTGAGGTCTGGTTCCCCAGAAACTATGCCTGCAATAGAATCAGGTGCACATGATTGAAAGCATGCTCTCAGGGCAAGAGAAGTAATAGGTTATGGCAGGGGACAAAGCTGAGGAAGTTTGTGGAATCAGTTCAAGTCTCAGGTTACTGATCTCATGGGAAACTCAGTGTATGAACTGAACTCCTGTGTTGATCACGATTTGAGGCAATGGGGCCAGATGGTAGTACTGTGTGCAGTTCAGTCATTGATGGCAGGATGCCATCGGAGGAGGGAATTTTAACTCTGGGCAAAGCTCTTCCTATTTGGTAAAGGAGAATTCTTTAGAGAAAGTGCTCAGTGGTGAGATGTCTATGCTCACGGAACCCCAGGTGTGGCTACACTGATCCAGTAAAAATGGTAGCTATGGAAGGGGCACTTACAGCATTTACTGCACTTTCCTAGCAAACACAGGAGGGGGCAATTTTTAAAAACATAATAGAGGAGACCCTGTTATGAAGGAAGAACTCAATCTTTGTCATACTTGTATTAAAATGTTGCCTGTGATAATGACCCCAATTTACATAAGAACAAATGTCTAATTAATAAATAAATTACTTGAGTGGGGGGGAGGGTGAAAATTGGAACCCTATTCTGCAGTGGAGAAGCAGGTAATGCAGGTCCACTACAAGGCTACATGGCAATATTTTCTTTTTCTTTTTCTTTTTTAAAATATATTTTATTGATTTTTTACAGAGAGGAAGAGAGGGATAGAGTTAGAAACATCAATGAGAGAGAAACATCAACCAGCTGCCTCCTACACATCCCCTATTGGGGATGTGCCCGCAACCAAGGTACATGCCCTTGACTGGAATTGACCTGGGACCTTTCAGTCTGAAGGCTGACGCTCTATCCACTGAGCCAAACTGGTTTTGGCATGGCGATATTTTATATATGCACCAGTGTCTCAGATTCTGGAATTTTCAGCTGAAACTTTCATGGCAAAGCTCCTGAGACTTATTAAAGAGCTGGAGAACTGAAGTATTGTTAGTATTATTCTCAGTGATGACTAGGCCACGTTCAATTAGGTTTCATGCCTTTCTACAGAACAATCTAAAAGATAATAGAGTTCTGACAAATATTTCTTGTTTCTTTTTTTTTTTTTTTAATACAATTCTGGAAGTCAGTGACACCACCTCCTAGTTTCCCTCTGCCTCTTGATAAAGCTATATTACTCTTCCCTTTCTAGAACTAAGTAAAAGAGTAGATTTAAGAGACATTAAA
This sequence comes from Pipistrellus hanaki, assembly GCF_964339955.1. Classification (NCBI taxonomy): domain Eukaryota; kingdom Metazoa; phylum Chordata; class Mammalia; order Chiroptera; family Vespertilionidae; genus Pipistrellus; species Pipistrellus hanaki. The sequence goes on along the minus strand of NC_140506.1, from coordinate 66,346,697 downwards.
ATAATTCATTTCTTAGATCACAGGAAATATTTCCTCACAGCTTAATTGCATTAAGACATTGTAAGTTAGTACATAATGTATATAGATTACTTATGTATTCATTATATAATCATATTGGTGAGTTTATACAAATGAATTAAAGCCTTCCACACACACAGTTGGGTACATTTACAGAATAATATCCAACAATTCTTATCATCTCTCTACTTATATGCCTCCTCCATCAAGGTTACATACCTCATTTTTAACCTTTAATAAGCCCTGCTCAGCTGTTGACATACAGAGTACATTGTTAGAAAGCAAAAATGATACACTAATTGTGAAATGGTCGGTACGTCTTTATTTGTGATGAGAACAAATAATGGCTCAGAGGGCAGAGCAAAGAGCCCAGTGTATGAGCCAAGAGCTAAGAGAGCAATGAATCAGAACATTATTCCCAGAGGAAAGAGCTGTTCCCTAATCAGGTAACATTCTCTGTTCCCAGAGTAGGGGTCCCTGAAAAGATGTACCTAACCAGATTTCAGAATTGCTATGGATCAGTGGCTCTATGTACCTTCCCTTTCTTTCTTTCTTGAACAGGAAAGTCTATTATAGTTATCTTATCTCTGTCTCACTATTGTATTTTGTATGCATATATGTGGGTGGGGTGAGGAGGTGAGATGACTTGTCATTTTAGTTCACAAATAAAGAATAGCTGTGCATGAAAAGCTGCCTGTGAATAACTGAACCTATGAAGCCTTTTCCACATTGGAATGATGAAAATCTAGGACTTTGAGCTAATACTGTAATTGAATGAGACTTTTGGGACTTCTCAAGGGGGATGGTGTTTTTGCATGTGCAAGAGATATGCATTATTGTGGCCAGAGGCTAAATTACAGATGTTTATCTTCAAAGGTGATCCTCCAACAATTCTTAGTATCTCTTTATTTGCATGTTCCTCCATCAAGAGGTACAGTCCATTTCTTTTTGGATTTGGGTGGCCATTTAACTTACTTTGATCAATAGAATGCTGTGGAAATGACACTGTGCATTTGAGAACCTGGAATTTAAAGGTTCTGGCAGCTTCTCTCTTTATTTGGTATGTTCTTGTTACTATTATAGGGATCTTAGCCTAGTCTACTGAATGATGAGAAACTGTGTGGAAACTGAGGCCCAGTCATTTCAGTGTCCCAGCCCTCCAGTCAAGACAGCTGAATTCAGCTACATGAGTAAGCTCAGGAAAACCAGCAAAAGAACCACCCAACCAGAACTGTGAAAAGTAAAACATCATCATTGTTTTAGGTCATTAAGTTTTGGAGCAGTAGGTTATACAGCAATGAGTAGCTGGAACACTAAGTGTTCCCAACCTGATTTCAGATATTTTCAGAAAGTTTGGGAAACTGGTGAAATACACCTAATATGATGCCATTTTAAAAACACTCTTTAGTTAAAAGAAAATCAGACCAGGGGTTTGCAATACCGGGAGAAAACAAAGAGAGAGGTTGGAAACAATGCCTCCCCCCCAAACACACACACACACACACACACACACACACACACACACACACACACACACACACACATATATATATACACACACATACACACACATACACACACACATACACACACACACACAGTATAGCACTGTCTGCCCCAGACTTTGGGTTGTAAACTTGGACTCCTGACAAGGTCCTGTGGACACAGAGGGTTACAGGAGGAAACAGAGGGCACTTAGAAACACAGCCTGCTGCCAGTGTAACAGAGTAAGTTGGAAACTGTGCCAATTGGACAGGCTTTCTCTCGCTCTGAGTGCAGGACAGGAGTAGAGCAGTGCTCTGGCTCTTAGGACTTGGACCACTTTGTGGTGTTGGAGGATAGCACCACATGCAGAAGTCATTCTTGCCACGGGTGGTGGGCTGTGAAAGGGTGGTACGGGTTCCTTAGCTAACTTCATGAAAGTATTAGAGAGCAGGAATCAGAAGATTCTCTATGAACTCACAAAACTTCACTACCCTATCACTACAATAAGCTGGGTCAGATTTTGAGGTGGTTTAATTAGTATGTGGGCAATGGAATGATGAAATTTATTAATTACTAGAGGCCTGGTGCATAAAATTCATGCACAGTGGTGTGTGTCCCTCAGCCCAGCCTGCACTCTCTCCAATCTGGGATCCTTCGAGGGATGTCTGACTGCCTGTTTAGGCCCGATTCCGGTAGGATTGGGTCTAAACAAGCAGTCGGACATCCCTCTCACAATCTAGGATGGCTGCCTCCCAACTGCTTGCCTGCCTGCCTTCCTGATTGCCCCTAACTGCTTCTTCTGCCAGCCTGATCACCCCCTAACTTCTGCCCTGCCAGCCTGATTGCCCCTAACTGCCTTCCCCTGCAGGCCTGGTCCCCTCCCCCAACTGCTCTTCCCTAAAAGCCTGGTCCCCCCAACTGCCCTTCTCTGCAAGCCTGGTTGCCCCCAACTTCCCTCCTCTGCTGGCCTCATCACCTCCAACTACCCTCCCTTGCAGGCCTGGTCCTTCCCAATTGCCCTTCCCTGCTGGCCATATTGTGGCAGCCATCTTGTGTCCACATGGGAGGAGCCATCTTTGACCACATGGGGGCAGCCACCTTGTGTGTTGGAGTGATGGTCAATTTGCCTATTACTCTTTTATTAGATAAGATTATTAAAATGACATTATTTGAACCCATAGGTTAGTGATTCCTAGAAAAGTTCAGGTCATATAATACTTATATTTATATGTATAATTATATTTAATTCATATTATATATTTATACTATAATGTACAATTATAAAACTAATTGCATTACCTTTTTGCAATATCAAATTTCTTTCATCCATATTATTTCTTTGAAAGGCCTCCTGACCACCCTGTAAAGTATGTAGGACAATATTGCTTTCTTCATTTTAACTGAGAATTAAAATCATCTCAAATAAGAGATTAAGGTGCTTTCCCAAGATTATAAAATGCAAGTGATAGAACCAGGACTTTAACTTAACTCTCCTAATTCCATTAACCAGTGTAAGATCAGTCCTTATATGCCAGGTTGGATGTGTTTATATGATATATAAATATTGGATTTAAAATTTTTATCTATATGCATATCAGTATATACCAATACATGTTTGTGCACTTATCCACACATGTAATTTTATTCTGAAGACATATTCTTACACATTATCACAAATTTAAATAAAAATAAAATATAAACAAGATATTATTGGGTTTTAAAACACTATTTTATCATAAAAAACATATCCCCATAAAAATCTCTTACTATATATGCTATACTAAAAATATTTTTGCTTACTCTTATGTACTCATTTCTCAAAATTTTTTTCTTGCAAACATTTCCAGTATGGTACTTTTAGGTATAGTCACTACTAATATAATGTTGTATAGCAAAAAGGTTATGCATCAACAGTTTCTACTGAAATAAGCTGTCATCAGCACATTTCCTCTGAAATAATATTCATTAAAATAGGGTATTCTCTTAGCTAAAGTGACAGCTCATCACCTTGTCAATTCTCTATAATAATACATACTTTACAATACGGTGCTAACAAGACACAAGTTAGCATTTCAGTCATCCACTATAGTGTCAAAGGGACTAGATATACTGCATTCAAAGAAGAGATGCCAACTCTCAAAGAGGAGAGTACAGAAAATGTACTCTCTCTACAATCAGTGTTCCAGTACCATACACTATGTGGTCTGTATTCTTGATACCCAATATCAGATACTAGTGTTCTACCATGTTTACTCTCTCTCTCTCTTTCTCTCTCTTATTTAAATATTAACTCCAAGCATACTGTCAAAATTATTACAAGACTTGGCTGGAGGATTTACCAAATGAGGGAATGCTGAGACCTTGAGCCTAGGCAGATGCACAGCAATGGAGAAAAATAAGAGCAGAACAGTTATTATTCAGGCGAAAGCATAATATCTACTATGAATATAGTTGAAGTCTGTCACAAATAATTGAAATCTTTATCACTGGTTAGCTGTATGACTTTATGCAAATAATTAACGTTTCAAAGCCATAATATCCTTTTATTAAAATGGGATGCCTCAACGGGAGAGTGTTTGTAAATGGTTGAGCCTAGAGCCTGGCACATAATAGGAGCCTAATACATGCTATCTCTATCCATGTATCTCACTTTAAAGATGTCGTTCTGTCGAGAAGTCAGTTCTCAGTATTAATGTTGCTCCTCTGGCTGCGTTAAGAGGTTTTTTTGTTTGTTTGTTTTTTAACAGTTTAACTAGATGTGTCTAGTTGTGTTTTCCTTTGTATTCAAAGGAAATGGTTGTATTCATTGCATCAACTGAATATGTGACTTGAAATCTTTGAACTACTTTGAAGAATTCTCAAAAGTTATTATTTAAAAAAAAAAAATGCTTCTAGGCTATTCTCTTTGTTCTTTGCCTCTAGAACTCCAATTATACTTATGTTGGTTTTTATCACCGAGTCCAGTATCACTTGTCCCCTTTCTATATTTTCAATTATTTTTGAAATTCTTTGCTTTAGCCTGACTATATCTCTCTTCAGCTATGTCTAATTTGCTAGTAAACCACTATATTACAATATTTTATTATTTAATATTTTAGTATAAAAATATTAAGACATGCAGAATAGTTGAAAGGATTTTACATTGAACACCCATATATCCACCAACTAGATTCTACCATTAATATCATATTATACTCACATCATCACATATCCATCTCTCTAGTAATTCCTCAATCCATTTTATTTTTAATGCTTTTCAAATTAATATGCAGACATCAGTACACTTCCTTCCCTGTAACTCGCAACTTCCAAACAGGGAGACTAGTACCCCTATCACCAATATCCAAGGAGCTGGGGGATGACTCTCCCAGCTACACCAACCCAGAAGAATGATGGCAACTCTACCAGCTTATATGACTAATTTCTACAAGCTCCTTCTATACAGAATCACCTTATTCTGAATTTTATTCCTTTCCCCTAAAAGGCAGAAACAAACAGTTCATTGAAGCTATGCCCACAGGTAGGGAGTTCCAAACTTGGGGGCAGTGGAGAACAAGGTTGTGCTGCCACAGGGACTGTGGGCCCCTTCCTGCCCGTTTACTTCATGGCCTGTCTTGCCTGAGGCCCCTGGGGGAAGAGAGGGGTGAATCCACTACCCTTGGAAGAACTTGGATCCTCAGAGACCTGCAGAGGACCTGTAGCCTCCTCGCCTGAAAGATGCTCCCTCACCACTCTGGAAGCTAAAACTGAACACAAAAATCTTCTTGGCAAGTGCAGTAAAATGGAACCAAACTGCATCTTATTGACCCAAGGGGTTGCCTTTACCCACACCCACACACGTGCAGCAAATGATGTCTGCTTTCATGAGCTGCTCCTCGGTCCTTGCGCGCACTTCAGGGTCTTGTCCGTGAACATAGAGCCTCAGTCTCATTCTTCAGCAGCCGCAGCTTCGGAATCTCCATTTGGCAAGCCACTCATGTTCCTGATCTGCTACTGCAAGGTCAGAATGACTCTGGGGAGTTCATGGCCACGCGATTTTCAGCTGGTTCTGGTGGATCTTCTCAGTCAGCTCATCCAGGACTCTGTTAGTCTGAGCTCAGATGAGCACAGGCACGTAGAGCCAGGTGGTAGTCGATGGTGGCCAAGGTGACCATCTTCTCATGGTCTCTGATACGGTCTTCACAGTGCAAACTCGCAGTGGTTGAGGTCAGGGAGCTTTTGTGCCCTGAAGTGCTTAGGCTGCTGGCATTTCATGAACCCGCCCTCCTGTGGCCAAGCAGTTGGTAGTAGAGGTGTCCACTCACACCCCCCTCATTCACAGCCAACGTTTTCAATGTACATTGCATCCTATTGAATGAGGTTGACTTCCATACGAAATCCACCTGGAATTTATGAGTCACCTGCACTGCTTTGCAGCTCCTACACTGCTTTGCAGCTCAAGGGCAATCTTTCATTGCCAAATTATCAGGGTCCCTGGTGCTGTGGCTGATCCCTTTCCACTTGGGCGCCAGGTCCCCTTTGTACCAGCAGCATCTATCACCCCCTGCCAGAACCGCGTGTCTCTGAACTAAAGTCTGACATCATTCCTCATTACCAGAATCACTCTTGGGAAAAGTGAAGTAGGCGATTCTCTGGTTAAGGCCCAGGCCCCACCTGATTGTGATGTCTTCTTGAGTCTGGGACTTTTTCAGTTTCTGATTGTAGTCAGCCTGCAGCTTGACCAGAGAGAGGCCAGATAATGTTCCAGTTCTGGTAAGAGTCCTGCAACTGCAGGAGGAAGTGCTCATCCACACTCCACCAGGTACTCCAAGCTGGCCAAAGAGCATTCTTTCTGGGCCCTTCAGCTTTCCCATCAGCTGGGTGGTGATCTAGCTAGTCTACAACAGCTGCTACTCAGAAGGATCTTGACCACCCAAGATGCATTGGTCCTGGCTCAGGGGCTGCTACTAGGACCTGCCCCAGTTGACGTCCTTGTGGTTGCTCTGACTGGAGTGGGGCTGCCTGCACAGCAGCACCATGACCAAGTTGGCCTGAACAGGAATAAAGTCAAGGAGGAGACTGTTGTGGCAGCCGCCACTGGAACATGTCAGAGCTGTCCCCCCCAAGAGCCCATCCTTGTGCATTTTGCCCTCACCAGGTGATTTAGAACGTGGCTGGACAAAGTATAACCACGTTGGTAAAGGACCACTCTTGTTGGTGATACAATACATGATGCAAGCCGGCTTGTGCATTCTACAGTAAGTACAGGCATGAATAGGAGACCCTTCATATCATAAATATCAATGTCATTCTGACCGTGCACCAGCAGATCAGGGACATGGGTAGCATGCCGGTGTGTGTGTGAAATCAGTGAACTGAACTCAGAGGCCTGCTAGTTGGGGCTGACCAGCTCAGCCTCCTCTGTGTCCAGAAACATGAGTATCTGGAAGCTGAGCCCTTGCGTGTCTCCATCCTCCTGGTGCCTCCAGGTAGACTCAGGTCTGCCTGGTCCTCCTCATGCCAGAGAGCCAGCCACAGGCAAGGGCCTCTGCCTCTGCTCCTGCCAAGCCCCTGGGAGCTGCCCTCTGCTTGCAGGAACCACCACCACTGCCATCTGTTGTGATTTTGTTTATTCTAGAGATGTCAGGTAGCCTCTATGGCACTTTTCATTTCAGATATTATTATTTTTTTTAGTTTCAGAGTTGCCATTTTATTAATTTGATATAAAATCCTGTTTTCTGGTTAATTTCTCCATCTTGTCTATAATTATCTTTATTAATCACAGCTATTTTAAAATCTGCCTGAAAACCAATATCCAGATCACCTGTGCATTAGTTTCTATTGCTTTTATTTTTCTTATCTTTTATTTTGTTTAGCTGGTAACTTTTTTTTTAACTGACTTAGGGAAATTAAGTATAAAGATGACAGAGGTCCTGGAAAATGTTTTCTTTCTCTAGGCAGGATTTCTTTAGCTTCTGGCAGCAATTAGAGTAGGCATGGATTACTTTAATCCAGACAGTCTGCACTGACTCTCAGCTGGGGTTCAGTCTTTGTAAGGCTGCTCTTTTTAGCTTAACCTCACTCTTAGACTGTAGCCCTTCTGGTGTCCAATTGAATACTTGAGGGTTTTAATCAGAACCCCATCCTTTTGATGGTCCTTTAATCCCATTTTTCAAGTCTCCCAGAACCATGAAACTGACAAAAATTCTGCATAGATTCTCAAACTCATAGCAGCTACTTTTTATCATGCTTCTATACTTCTGGCCTGTACTACTTGCAAATTGGCAAAAACAATAACACTAGAATATGTTGAACTGAAATATATGGCTAGGATACAAAAAAATCTGAGAGGGAATTAAATTAAATTATATTATTATATAGTTCTTGGATTGTTCCTTAAGCATTATCATATTTAAGTTGAGACTGTGGTAATTAAGTGTGCATATTTCAACCTTTAGGGTAACCACTAAAACACACATAAGCAAAGAAACTGACACACACACACACACAAACACAGATTGCTAAAATGTCAATAAGCTAGATAACATTGAATGATAAAAATTACTCATAAGATAAAAGGAATAAAGAAACAATGGTATAACTAACAGATGGGACAAATATTTAAAAAATTAAAAATATAAATAAAAAAGATAGTATTATTAAACTGATCTGATCAAAACCATAATTACATTAAATGTAAATGGACTAAACACTCCATCAGAAATAAATAAATTATAAGACTGGATAAAAAGCAAGATCCACCTACATTCTAAGATCTAAAATCACTAGTTAAATTTAAAAGAATGGAAATGATATGCCACAAAAATACTAAGCATAAGTAAGCTGGTGATAAAGTGAAATATAAATCTATCCTATAACACAGCAATTCCATTTCTAGGTATTAAACCAAGAGAAATGAAAATATATGTCCATAGAAACATGCATACAATAATGTTCATGGCAGACTCTCTTTGTAATAGCTAAGATTTGAAAACAATGCAAAGGTCCATCAATGTAAAAATGGATAAAGAAATTGTAGTATATTTATACAATGGAATACTACTTAGCAATGAGAAAGAATAAACTTTTGTTGTTGTTGTTAAATTCACGTGAGGATGTTTTTCCATTGATTTTTTAGAGAGAATGGAAGATAGAGCGAAAGACAGAGAGAAACTTCAATGTGAGAGAAACATAAATTGGTTGCCTCCTGCACATCCCCAGGCCAGGGCTCAGGCCCAGGAGGAGCCTGCAACCAAATTACATGCCCTTGACCAGAATCAAATCCAGACTCTGGTCCACAGGCCGATGCTCTATCCACTGGCTAGGGCAGAAAGAATAAATCTTTGATTAATGAAATAGTATGTATAAATCTCATAAATAATATTTGTGTGAATAAATCTAATTCAAAAGAGTACATATGTATGACTTCATTTTATATCAGTTCCAAGAATAGGCAAATCTGTTCCATTTTAATAGGAATTGGATTATCTCTGGGGCAAAGCAAACTAATTGGAAAGGATGAAAGAGGGAAATCTTAGGGGTGATGGATATATTCTCTTTATTAATTTGGGTGGTTGTTATATGAAGATAGAGAATTGTCAAAGTCATGGAACTGCACACTGAAGATGTATGCATTGTATATCATGTGACTCAACAAAAATTTAAAATGCAACTTCACTTCAAAACAAATCTGGACTAAACATTATTTTGTTTCTTTGTAACAGAAGACAACAGGTACATGCAACTTGCATTAAAAAAAAGAAAATAAAATTGTGAAGGTAGAGTGAGGCTTTCTTATTTTAGTGGATCAATCAGTAACATATAATTGAATATATGATTGAAACCACATTGAAATATTTAGTATATTTAGTGAGTTGCTTCTTCCAATATGGTGGTTCTCATAGAACTTTTAACTTTAGGTCCAGTGCATATCTCATGTGTCCAAATAAATGGGTAAATGGATACAAAAGGGTTGGGTTTAAAGACTAGGGTGTTTGTGTTTTAAATAGTACATCAAAACTCCATAAAACATTAAGTGAAGGAGTCATCTGTATTTAGATTTGTAATTGGAACTGAAAAAAAATTAACTAGAGACTTTTGGCTAAAAAGAATTTAAATAATATAAATACTTACAAATATTTAAGATAAAGATAGATGTAATGTATAAGCAGATAAAGGTTCCAAAGGAGAAAAATGCAAACTAAAAAAAGGTCAAATGAAAATTTGAGAAGCAAGATGATAAAATTCACTGACAACAGATTAGACAGTAGACAAGATCAGTGAACTTGCAGATAACACTATAGAAATAAGCTAAACCATAGTTCAGAGTGAGAAAAATACAAAGAGCTGTATTGACCATTATATTGTGGAACAATATGAAGATATCCAATATATAGAGAATTGACATCAGAGGGGGAGAAAAATGTATTAGAGAAAAATATTTAGAGAAAAGGTTTTCCAAATAAAAAATATGAAAGCTTCATTTCTTATTGAATATAAAAGCTCAGTGTGACTTGCAAAGTAAACTTTTCTTCTCCAGCAAACTGCTTTACCAGGTGAGTTATGATTTTAAATTTTACTGAGATATAATTGAAAAAATTAATTACACATATTTAAAGTGTACACTTTGATAAGTTTTGACATCTGAATATACCTGCAGAATTTCCTTATGTCCATTTGTAAATTCTCTTTTTGATTCTCTCCCTGCTCCCCAGACAACCAGTGATCTGAGTTCTGTCACTAATATTTAGTTTGCATTTTCTAGAATTTTATGTAAGTGGAATCATACAATATGTACTTCTTTCTTGTTTGGCTTTCCTTTGTTAGCATATAATTATTTTGGGGATTATTCATGTTTTACCTATCAATAATTTATTCCTTTTTGTTGATAAATAATATAATTTTTCTCTAATGAATTATTAAACCTGGTTAAAAAAAATGTATGTGAGAGAAAAATGATTGCCTTAAATAGAAGGGTGAGGAGATTTATTGGAAATCTCCTGGAGAGAAGTTTCTGTTTATAGGGTGTACACATTTGTCAAAACCCATTGGAATATATTGTTAAAATAATATGCACTTCTTTGTGTGTAATTTATACTTTATGAAAATAAACAAAGAAAGAATCTGAAAATCAAAAATACTGTCCAATTGCCATCCAAATTTGTTGATATTTTCATGTGCTTGAGTCAATGATTTGTTTGTTTTTGGTTATTCAGAAGTACCATCTTCAGACATATTTTTAAAGTATTTCCCTCTGATTTAATTCTGTGCAGGCGAATAGAAGGAAAGTGTATTTTATGATAAACTTTATCAAAACACTCTATATAATTACTTCTCCCAAGTTGATTTATGGAAGTAAAATCTCTAGCCCAAACTAAGTATAACTACAATATAATAATGCCCAATATATTATATATTAGAATGGCATTGCTAATGTTAAAGCCTCATTTTTATAATTTCTTCTTTATCAGTAAAGTATAATAAAATATCACACATTCCTTACATCATATAGACTTAGATTTTGTCATAAAATTAAGAAACATTATTCAAACTAATTTGTAACTTGAATAATTTCAATTAAATAGCACATTTTTATTGAGTGACAAATGATAGAAGCCTAGGTGTTCATTTATTCATTCATCATTTATTAACTACTTACTGTAATAGTGGGTGTAAGATTTTTTTTTTAAAAATTTTTATTGTTCAGATTATTACAGTTGTTCCTTTTCCCCCCCACCCCCATAGCTGCCCTCTACCCAGTTCCCACCCCATGTCTTACCCCTCCCCCCGCACTGTCCTTGTCCATAGGTGCACGATTTTTGTCCAGACTCTTCCCACACTCCCTACTCCACTTCCCCCCGAGAATTGTTAGTCCATTCCCTTTCTATGACCCTAATTCTATTATATTCACCAGTTTATTCTGTCCCTCAGATTTTTAATTTACTTAATTTTTAGACTCACTTATTGATAGATAAGTATTTGTTGTCACTTTGCTGTTCATAATTTTAATCTTTACCTTTTTCTTCTTCTTCCTCTTCTTAAAGAATACCCTTCAGCTTTTCATATAATACTGGTTTGGGGGTGCTGAACTCCTTTAGCTTTTTCTTATCTGTGAAGCTCTTTATCTGATCTTCAATTCTAAATGATAGCGTTACTGGTTAGAGTAATCTTGGTTGTAATTTCTTGCTACTCATCACTTTGAATATTTCTTGCCACTCCATAGTTTCTATTGAGAAATCAGCTGAGAGTTGTATGGGTACTCCCTTGTAGGTAACTAACTGTTTTTCTCTTGTTGCTTTTAATATTCTCTCTTTGTCTTTTGCCCTTGGCATTTTAATTATGATGTATCTTGATCTGGTATTATTTGGATTCCTTTAGTTTGGGATTCTCTGTGCTTCTTGGGCTTGTAAGTCTATTTCTTTCACCAGTTAGGGGATATTTTCTGTTATTATTTCTTCAAATAGGTTTTCAGTGTCTTGCTCTCTCTCTTCTTCTGGCACCCCTATCATTTGAATGTTGGTATGCTTGAAGTTGTCCCAGAGGCTCCTTGTACTATCTTCATATTTTTGGATTCTTTTTTCTTTTTGCTTTTCTGATTGGGTGTTTTTTGCTTCTTTGTATTTCAAATCTTTGACTTGATTCTTGGGATCCACTAGTCTGCTGTTGGATCTCTGTATATTATTCTTTATTTCAGTCACTGTATGCTTAATTTCTAATTGGTCATTTTTCCTTGAGAGTCTCACTATATTTCTCAGAGGTTTCTAGAAGATTCTTGAGTAACCTTATAACCATACTTTTGAAGTCTATATCTAGTAGTTTGCTTTCCTCCATTTCTTTAATTTGTGACCCATTTCTTTGTCTCCACATTTTGGCTACTTCCCTGTGTTGATAGAGTGGCTTTGTGTGCTAGGTGTCCTATAGGGCCTAGTGGCTCAGCTTCCCTAATTATCTGAGGTGGACACTCTTGGTACACCCCTTTGTGGGCTGTGTGCACAGTCTTGTTGTAGTTAAGCCTTGATTGCTATTGTTATTACTGGGAGGAATTGGCTTCCAGTACAATTGGCTGTGAGGACCAGTTGTGTCTACAATGGGAGAACTGTACTGGAGATACCCTTACGAGACAAGACTTGCTTCAGTGGGGCTTTGGTGCTCACTGTATCTGCCCCCCCCACCCCCCCGCCCCCGCCCCCAGTGTGTCTCTTATGGATCTGAAGAATTGTAATCTGGATGGTCTCACTCTGACCACTGGGTACACTGGCTTTTGGATCTCCAAGGAGGTGCAAAGTCAACCACTGCCTGAGGCTACTCAGCTGAAGCTACAGAGAGATCTACAGATTCTTCCTCTTTGTTTGGGGTTTGGAGTTGCCCAGATGAGGTCCATCAGTGAAGCAATGCAACCTGCTGTGGAGCCTTGGGTCTTGTTTTAGAAGTTCTGGGGCTTGCTGACCTAGCTGCAGTTTGTTAAATTACAAAAGGTCAGGCCATTCATATGCAAAAGCCTCTGCACACAGGTTGGGTGGGGCGAGGTCTCAGGGAATCACCAGGGTGGAGCAAACAGCAATGGCTGCCTGTCAGCCCTGCCCCAAAGAAGTTCCTGGGTCTTTTTTTCCTATAGCACCATGCAGGAACAATGATCACTGCAAGCACCTCTGAGAGAAAGCTGCCCTCGAGTTCCAGCCCTGATGCCAGACAGTCCAGTTTCTCTCTGTATGAGGTATGAGTCTGGGTCCCAAGAGTCTCACCCGGAACTGGAATTCAGCACAGCCAGGAGCTTGTATCTCCCTCCCGATTGAAAAAGACAACAGTATACCCAGTTGCCAGCCCTTTTCATGTGCACCTCCATACCTCCATGCTTCCACACTTCCACACCTCCTACTGGACTCAGTGTACTTTTCTATTTCCTTCTAGTTGTAGAATTTCCACTCAGCCAGCCTTCCCATGGTTCTGGATGATATTTGTTTTGTCTTTTAGTTGTAGTATTCAATACTGCACTCAATATTAAGTTATATGTAACTTAAGTAAAGGGTGCTGGGTATATCAGAGCCTACTAGTGCCTGGACCACTTCCTATAACAGACCTTTTCAGACTATGTTCAATCTTCTATTAAGTTTAAATATCAGTCATTATGGCAGAGCACAAATGTACAATTTAGTTAGTATTCAAGTATCTTTGGAAAGTAATTACTCAGCCAAACAAATCTATAGTGTCCCAGGCCTGAATTCCACCCCTAAAGGGTTTGGATCACTATGACTTTACAGTTAGACATCAGTATAATAATCATCATTGAATTGTAATTTATCATTATACTTGTTCTTTTTATTTTTCAAATTCCATCATCTGATCCTCTGCATCATCTAGAATGGGAACAATTCTAGCCTCAATCTGAGCTGCTCTTCTCCTGCTACTCAGAACTCCAACATCTTTTTCCTGAATGGAAGGAACTCTCTATTGATCTCTGGAAAAAAATTCAAACTCCCAGGCCCACCAGGCCCTTTGCATGTACCCTGACTTTAATCTGCCTCTCTCCCTATTGCTTTCCACTCCGTTTGTTGCCCAGGCCTTCTCACTAACCCTGGAGAGTGCCAAAGTCATTCTGTCTGAGTATTTAGAACATTCTTCCTCAAGCCTTGAGAGTCTGGATCTTTCTTATCATTCAATCCAGCTTGCATGTTACTTCTTTTTAGTTTTTCAGTTTTATTGAAGTATAAATGACAAATAAAATTAATGTTTAAGGTATCCAATATGATGTTTTGTTGTATGTATACACTGTGAAGTAAACACCACAATCAATCTAATTAACATATCCATTACCTTACATGGTTACCATTTGTGTGTGTGTGTGTGTGTGTGTGTGTGTGTGTGTGTGTAAACACTTAAGATCTATTCTCTTAGCAAATTTCAACTGTACAATAGAGTATTTTAACTATAGTCATACTGTGCATAGATTCCCAGGACTTATTCTTCCTGCATAACTGAAAGTTTGTGCTCTAACTGATATCTCTCCATTTCCTCCAACTCCCAGCCCTTGGTAACCACCATTCTACTCTCCACTTTTATGAGTTTGATTTCTTTAGATTTCACACATAAGTTTGTCTTTCTGTACCTGGCTTATTTCACTTAGCATAACATCTTTCAGGTTCATCCACATTGTTGCAAATGGTGGTATACCCTTTAAAAAAATTGTTATTCTTTGGAAAGATCTTCCCTGAAATTCCCATATGCAATTCCTTTTCCCTGCCCTCCAGTCAGTCTTGAGAGTGTTACCTGAGTTCCAATATTTATTGAACCCATACTTTTATCTACTTTGGCCATTAGTTTCCTTGTACATTTTCTGTCTCCCTCTGTTGGACCGGAAGCAGGAATGAACATTGCACAATTTTAGGGGTGCTGTGAATTCTTTTATTCCTAGTCCCTGAAATAGTGCTTAGTATAGCAGTTGCTCCAAAAATTCTTACTGAAAAATGGGCTACTTAATGTAATGGTTTTGAGAGGCTAAAGTAGCTACTGAGTTATTTAAGCTACAATCTTTTTCATTTTTATTGCTTTGCTGATTTCTTGCAAAAAAAACAAAACAAAAAACCTACCCCCCTAAATTGAAAACACAAATTTCTAATATAAATTACAAAGAAAAGAATCAGTTACTTAACTGAGTTGCTTAAGAAAGATATTGCTTACGAATGATGTGCACATGCTGTTGATATTTTAATATAATATTAGTGACTACAGGTAGAATGTATTTCTTTATCTTTGTCATTAATATTTAGATCTGTGTTTGTGTATTAACTATAAATAACTAATGTGCTACCAGAATGAGAGATTACCCATCTTTATAAATCTTTTGGGATAAGACTACTTTGTGAGGTAGATTAGATTTCATAATAATTTATATGAATCTTTAAACTGAAAAATATTCCTCATTCTCAAACACTAAATATGTTGATGAAAAGTAATACCACATTTTACTTAAAAGGAAATAGAACATTTTCCTTCCAAAAATGTCAAGCAAACACAGTGATATAATTAAATGAATAAGATCTGGATTTGTGAATTAACTTTTTAAAAGACCAGGATGATATATTTTAAAATATATTCTCTATTGTGTACAATATATTTGTCCACATTTAGCATAAAGATTATGCATAAAATCTTTTCCATTTTCAATTTTCTAGGCGTTATTTAAACACTGCAGGGTGAGGGGTTTTTTTGTTTTTGTTTTTTCATTCTGCCTGATCTTTGGACTCAAGAATAAGTGGACATAAATGCTTTGGTCAGGTTAGGTGAACTTGGCCTTTCTGATTAGTAATTGATCCTGAGTACATACATTTTATTCCCTGGAATTCATAACGACCACAAAAACGCCAACCCCTTTGCCTTCCAGACCCATCTACAAAATAAAATATAAATGCTGCATGCAGCTAGTGTCGTAGAAAAATGGCCATTTTATTACACCATGGCATTTCCTCCTTTTTCTCTGTGGTATCATTTGAAGTCTGCTTTTTAAAACAGAAGTTGAACAAATGAATCCTTCTGTCCTCACTTTCAGTTGTCAGCAGTGCTTCAGTGTGAGATGAAATAAATTGCCAAGGCCTTTCATCTTCTATAATCAGCTCTGCACAGCTGAGCACACCCACAGCCCTGCAGGCCGCCTCTGCCAGCACGGAATTCTGTGCGGAGCAGGAAGTCTTTGTTACTGCCACAGTTCCAAGGTGCTAGCGGGAGTGGGTTTATTTTGGTTCTCTCCTCCCTTTCTTGCTCCCTTGCATCTTCCACCTCCTTCCTCCCTCCCTGCCTGCACAACTAAGGTGCAGTCCATTTTCTGTAAGAAAAAACTTTTTAGGGAGTAACACTGTTTTTAATAAAGATATGTCTGATGTGGGTGTCTTTCTTTTTTCAGCCTATAATGCAGTCATGGGTAGCATCATTGCTTTAGTCATATACATGTTGACAGGATGTACCAATTGCAGTTTACTTGCAGGGGCCTTAAATCATATCTCCACCTTGTCAAAGTGCTTCGTTGTTAAAAGCATAGAAGCATCATGTTTGTGTTTCTATCACCAAGGCAGAACATCCACAGAGATTCACTTGCTACAGTCTAGATGCTACTTTCCAGCATTTGGACCACGTAGGAGTCTGTCAGGGGACAACAGCTTGATGTAGGGAGTAGAAATAAGACCCTGTTAATTTGGGGAATGTCTTTGGGGCCTTGAACCAATTCCGTTTAAGACTTTCCTCCCCTGCCAAAACTGGTTTGGCTCAGTGGGTAGAGTGTCGGCCTGCGGACTGAAAGGTCCCGGGTTCGATTCCGGTCAAGGGCATGTACCTTGGTTGTGGGCACATCCCCAGTGGGGGGTGTGCAGGAGGCAGCTGATCGATATCTCTCTCTCAGCGATGTTTCTAACTCTCTATCCCTCTTCCTTCCTCTCTGTAAAAAAATCAATAAAATATATTAAAAAAAAAAAAAAGACTTTCCTCCCTCTATTTCTTGTGATTCTGGTGGGGATTTCAGTCACTGATTCTTCCTCCTCCTCCTCCTCCTCTTTCCCCTCATCTTCCTTTCAGTTAGTATCGCTGATGATAATTGCTGCTGTGTGCCTTACATGTGTTAACTCAGTTATTCATGCAACAAAATGGTGAGGTAGGTACCATTTATTGCTTCCATTCTCCAGATGAAGAAACAAAGGCACAGCTTGCATATGGCTAATCAATTTGACTGATATCACAGAGCTAGTAAGTGGTGGAACTGAGATCCAAATCTGGGTGTCTAGACTTCTGCTCATACCTAGCATACTCCAGTGCTGCTCTAAGGGTAGCAGAAGACCCCTGGACACAGAGACTAGTGCAGGGCTGGACATGTGGCCCTGGAGGAGGAAGATGGTCCAGGTAGGGAAGTCTTTCTCAGGAGTTACATAGAATCAGGATGGGATGCCTGGACTGAGAGGGGACATCAGGTCTGACACATGCAAAGATGGAGCTTTAATGATATATATTGAACTATGGTCCAGCTGCCCCTGAATTCAGTTTACCTAGGATATTTCTGGATTTTGCTTTAATGTGGGCCAATAAGTTCCTTTTGTTTACTTAAGCCAACTACATTTGATTTTCACCAAGGGAAGAAAAGTTATCCAGGGATAGAAGGAAACAGGAGAAGTTCCAAGAATTCCCAAATGAAGCCGGGTGCTCTCCCTCTACAGATACCTGCTCTAGCCCTCAGGGCCATATTCATATCCAAAATAGCCCTTCAAAGCATGATAGGGGCCTCTTCACTAAGCCACTTGATGATGACAAAGAGCCTTTTTGAAATGAGAAGATATGTTGACCTGGAAATGTGTATTGATCTTTTAAATTTGAACTTGTAAATTTTAATCTCAAGTGTAACAGGACTAAAAATGAGTTAATGTTTCCCATCCCCTTTCTGGTGAAAGGAATCAATGATACTTGGAAACCAATTGCAACACAGACCAGAAAAGGCAATTTGCAGGGAACATCTTTCTCTGCAGGGCTAGTGGGCACCAACAGAAGGGAGTTATTTCTCTTTGGGCTTTCATTCAAATGAGCTCTTTGCTCAAGACCAAACTCTCCCTATTTCTTACTAACTCTACAAATGTGATATGTTGGAAGTAGAAAATGAATTATCTCTTTGTCTCCTCTTAGTACTCTACCCAAAACATAGACTTGGGATTATGGAGAAGATCACAATGATGACTACTTGTCTGAGTTTTGCAGAACTGCCTTGTTTTTTATTTTTGTTTTTTTAATATATTTTATTGATTTTTGCAGAGAGGAAGAGAGAGGGATAGAGAGTTAGAAACATCGATGACAGAAACATTGATCAGCTGCCTCCTGCAATGCCAATCCCCCCTCACTGGGGATGTTCCATAACCAAAGTACATGTCCTTGACCGAACCCAGGACCCTTCATTCTGCAGGCCAACGCTCAATCCACTGAGCCAAACCAGTTTCAGCAGAACTGCCTTGTTTTATGAGAGGGAATTGTCTTGTATTTATGGCTCATCCCAGCATCAAGCACAGTGCCTTGTCCACCACAACAACTACCATTTATATGGTGGTTAATTTTATGTGTCAACTCAACTAGCCACCAGGTAGCCAGGTTAATTATTATTTCTGGGTGTGTCTGTGAAGGTGTTTTTAAATGAGATTAGCATTGGAATTAGTGGACACAGTGAGGAAGACTGTCCTCCCAATGTGGGTGGGCATCATCAAATCTGTTGAGGTCCTGAACAGAACAAAGACAGTGGAAGGAGGAATTTGCCCTTTTTTCCTGTCTGCTTGAGCTAGACATATCATCTCATCTTCTCCTTGGACTGGAAGTTATATCACTGCTCCCCTGGTTCTCAGGCTTTTGCACTTGAATTGAGTTGCACTACTGGCTTTCCTGAGTCTCCACCTTGAGTATGGGGGTATTTTCCAGCCTCTATATCATATGAGCAGATTCCTCATAATAAAATATCCACAGATCTATAATATCTATTGATATACCTGTATCTCCATTTATATAGAGAAATGTCTCTCTCTATAGTTATGTATCCTATTGTTCCTGTTTCTCTGGAGAACCTTGACTAATAAAATTTATTAAGCACTTCCTAATTTAGGACTTTTAAAGACTTTATGCACATTATTTTGTTTAAACTTACTTTGTTCTGTGAGATGGGTACTGTTATTATCAATCCCCCTCCTTCCATTTTATAGATGAGAAAACTGAGGGGCAAAGCTATGAAGTAACTTTGGCTGTCACTCAGGTATAATATGATAAAGCAAGGATTTGCTCAGGTTCTTCACTCCTAAGGCCACACTGCTAATTATTGTGTTATGCTGACTCCTCTTATAGAAGGTATCTAACACATATTTATTGAACTGAACTGAAATTGTTGAATTTACTTTGTGATTTGGCTAGCAAGAAAACAGGCCTTTTTTGTTATGGAAAGTAAATTGCAACACCCCCTACCCCGAGTTATTCTCCATTCTCCTGCAGCTTTGATTATCTTAAGATAACTCTAGTCTGCAGAATTACATTACTATCATCAGCATACATAGTTAAATATTTATTAGTAAAATTAATATATTTAAATTTGTTTAAAATTAAGCTGACCATTAATAATTCCACTCATCAGTAAAGCCTTTATATGTTATTCTACAGCTTACGAACATTTTAATGGCCAATGAAACTGCTCCCTAGAGCCTAGCAGTTTTCAGATTTTGAAATTATAGCTGAAGATGCTCTTAATCATTCTTAAATTACCAACTGCTCATTATAGACCTCTGAATTGTTTAGTTGATTTTTACATTTGATAAAAACAATAAATGTAACTTCTCCAGAGGTAGGTTATATACAGGGCAGATATGCTTTCTACACTTGTGTATACATTTAAGACACAGATTGCTGTAGAATAAAAGCCACTGCTCTGTGTTTATATGGATATATTTTATTATAAGTCTATGTATTTAGCTAAATTTGAGGGAAAGAATCAAAAGATTTTACCATTGTAAAGTTGATTCTAATAATGCTATTATTAAGTGTTTCCCTATATAAATAGATTTTTATCAAGTTTCCAAAATATTTTTATCTATTTCTATTTTACTTACCCATTGTATGTATTTAGGGACAGTTATTTAATTATGCATTCTTACCTGTAGGATGTGGTAGAACAGTGGGACTTTGAATAGATCTCTGATCATTTGAAGATTAAACATCAATTAAGCCTGTTTATCTAAACTCAAATTATTCCATCAAACAATTCCCAGCTATAAGCCAAAATGGAAGCACACACAAAAAAGAGTGGTTGTAAACAGATGTTATGGCCACTGTGTACAAATATAAAGTAATATATTCTGAATTCTTAAGATGAAGAAGATGATGATGCTCTTGAATCATGCATTTCAAATACCTTTAAATATATTGATAGTACTATGTAGTCATCATTTGTTCAGCTTTTAATCTAGGTAGATCCCTGCTGAAACTGGGGTAGCTCTAACATCCACTTTGGATGATATTTTTATGACTTAAAAAAAATCAGACTACGGCCCTGGCTGGGTTGGCTTAGTAGATATAGCATCAGTCTCTGGACTGAAGTGTCCCGGGTTCAATTTTGGTCAAGGGCACATGCCTGCATTGCAGGCTTGATCTCCAGTAGGGGGTGTGCAGGAGGCAGCCCATCTATAATACTCATCATTGATGTTCTTAACTCTTTCCCTCTCTTCCTTCGTTTCTGAAATCAATAAAAATATATTTTTTGAAAAATCAGACTACACATTATTTTATCTGACTAACTATACTCTGAAAACGTTATGCATTTTTATAGCTTCTTTAAATTCCATGGACTAAACATTGTAAAATGCCAATTTTGTGCAGGATGATGTACTTTGTGCTATGAAGATACAAAGTTAATCATGCATCGATGTTATCTTTAGGAGTTTAATCAAGGGAACAGACAGGTAAAACCTCACCACGAGGAAATGTCTATGTGGAAAAAAAAAAAAAAAAAAGAGGTGCAAACTTTATTAGGAACAAAGAGGCAGAAAGTAATTATTCTGATTGACTGAAGACAGGGTGCCTTCAGGGAAGGAGCAGTATTTGACAAAGATTTTGACAAGGGAAGAGGTGGTGATGAGGACTTCCCAGGAATGTGATATCTTTTCATATGAACTCCAAACATCTTCCAAAGATGAGGAGGGGGCACCTGGTGTACAACGGGTTTGGACTAATATTGGGGCCCACATATCAGCAATTTCTTCTTGTGTGACTTTACTTACAATATCTACATTTGACTCCTTTCTATGACTTTTTTAAATCACAGGAAATAGATCTTGTTTTATTGGGCTTACTAATGTCTCTAAGCCTCCTCTTCTGATATTAAAAAACAGAGGTGAAGCAACTCAGTGTAACACAGAAACTGCCTGCCATCATTAGCTGAGTCTTAAATTTTATTCTCCTACCAAGGGCTGCTGGCTTTCCGTTCCTTGTAGACATGACTCAATAATGCAAAGGCAGTTTTCAGTTTAGTTGTTAGCAACATGTGGCTAGAATTGGAGTCTCACAGCTTGAGGTTTTTCACATCTTGACCCCTGAAGTGGATATAGTCCAAGCTTCTAAATCCAAGATTATTTCCTTCAACCCAGTTGTTCTCCCTTAACTGGCAGTGTTATACTGGCGATTCAGAATGAAAGTGTGGTGAAGGTAGGGCCCACTTTGGCATTGAAGGAGGGACATATTTTGACACTATCCACTTCCTCTTTGTGCTGAAGATGTGCTCCATTTACAGAATATTTTAATTTCTGTAAATGGAGCACATTTTTGTTAACATGGCCTTTGTCTATACTATCTCTTAGTTAGTCCAAGGAGCCATATAATTCTATTTAACTATAGATAACATACAATTATAAATACCAATTAAATTATTATAATACTAATCTAATTTAATTTTTGATGACTGAGAAACTTGGTAAAAAAATTAAATAGTTTTTGGAGAGTTGAACAGATGCAGCTAGATTCTTTGATCTTGGTCACTGCCACCTTCCTGATCCTTTAATCCTCACAATTTGAGGTTCAAAAAGGCTCAATAATCTTTGGGGATTTTTCTGTTCAATCTGTTCTACTCACATAAACAAACATTATATTATAAAAACAATTGTTTCAAAGACAAAATAGGAAGTATTCAGGATTATGATCATTACATTTTTTCCCACATAATGCTTTACTAAAAATTATTTATATTACTAGATATACATTTTGTTTTTGCCATGTAAAAATAATTCTTTGG
Source organism: Pipistrellus hanaki (assembly GCF_964339955.1). Classification (NCBI taxonomy): domain Eukaryota; kingdom Metazoa; phylum Chordata; class Mammalia; order Chiroptera; family Vespertilionidae; genus Pipistrellus; species Pipistrellus hanaki. The sequence continues at coordinate 66,324,442 of NC_140506.1, read as the reverse complement.
TTCATTAAAACTGAAAAAACACACCTGGATGCTTTCTATTTCATCCTTCATACCACTTCTCAGAAGTTCCTTCGTTTTCTTGGTCATCTTTGAATGTAACCTTACAATTCTGCTTATTGCTCAGTTCACCACAGACAAAGATAAACAGAAGTATAAAATGTTGCCTACAAGGTGTCTAGACTCAAACAATGCCAAAGTAGTTTCTTAATGTCGTGAAATATATTTTTCTACTCAGGTGGAGCTAAAGATGGAAAAAACCATAGCTTTCAAATCTTGGTATTCATAAGAATCATTAGGATGTTGGTCAAACATGTAGACTTCTAGCCCATCCTAATGTATACAGTATGGTGAATTAGGGTAGCAAGTAGGAATCTGGTTTTTAATTCTTTTACAATTTCCCCAGATGGTTCTGGTACAGTCGGTTTGCAGAACACTTTGAGAAAAAAAAAAGTGCAAGAGTGGCTACTCATAATTAATCAGCCTCATTATATCCAGTTTGAGTTTTTTATTCATTAATGCTATAGGAGAAGAGCAATGTTGTCTGTCTTTTGTGACTTGTAACATAGATCCAAACTGGCAGTTAGAAGGATGTGTAAGTGCCCACAGTGTCCTGTGATTTATCCTTTCAATGACTTTATGAACCATAAGAAGCTATATAAAAATATCCAAGACCACACTTTAAGAATCACTTTTCACAGCTGTCTTAAAATTATGGAAGAATGCCCAGAAGCTGATATTTAACAACCATGGAAATACATCTACTTGAAATCTTACAAGTAAAAACAACTTTGGGAGGCCAGTTCCCACTTCAGTATTTGGCACTGGATGAAAGTTTCACATCCACATTGAAAGACAGAGACACTTTGGTATTCACATTAATTTCATTCACCTAAAAATAACAGCTAAAGAATGTGCAGCTGATGTTGATCCCTGGCGGCACTTAGTTTGTTTATGCTCTATCTTGGCTGTGCCCATTATCACGTCTACAGCTTTTGGACATACTTAGAGGAGCCACACAGACTACAGTCTAATTATAGAGAAGTATAAAAATCTCTGCAAGTAAATACTGAAATATTCTTAAGTACACAAAATATATAATTGCTTAATTTTAAAAGTAGCAAGTGAGAAAGTGAATATGTATACAATTATATAAAGTGATATGACCTTAGGTGATTTCTGTGTTTCATTTTTATATTTTTAAATTTTGTATTGCAGTCTAATTGACAAACAATAAACTGCACATATTTAGAATATATAATTTTATGGTTTGATATCTGCGTACACCTGTGACACTATCACCACTATTAAAGTAAGGAACATAGTCATCATTTCCATTTGCCCTTTTGTTATCTTTCCCCTTCTTCCTTGTTCTCCACTTCTCTGTTATCCTCAAGCAAACACTAACCTGCTTTCTGTCTGTACACTACTGTGTATATTTCTGGAAAATTTATAAGAATGAAATCGTATAATATATGCTCCCTTTAGCCTGACTTCTTTTACTAAGCAATTCTTGACAGATAGTTTACTTATACATGTTATAAACCCTACACTACATTCTTTTTATTTTTGAGCAACTATCAGCTAGAAATTTAAATAAGAAAAAGTGTAATTTAGTCATTTCCAGATTTTAAAATTTTTTCTTGAGTCTTCCTTTTTGACACATAGATTATTTATTGGGTCGGCAGCTAAGTAATTGCGGATTTTTTAAAGAAAATCAAAGACAATTTTTTCATGGAACTAAATAACTTTATTCTTTAATGTATTGCCCATTTTGATCAATGACCTTTTGCCATCTTTCAGGCAGCATCATAATCCCACGTTCAAAAAACTTCTGTTTTTTATTAGCAAAAAACTGAATCAGGTACGATTTGACATCATCATCATTATTGAAATTTTTACCATTCAAGGAGTTTTGTAAAGATCGAAACAAAAAGTAATCAGATGGTGCAAGGTCAGGACTATATGGTGGATGTGGCAAAACATCCCAACCAAGCTCCATTAATTTTTGCCGAGTGACCAAAGATGTGTGTGGCCTTGCATTGTCATGATGGAATACAACACCTTTTCTATTTGTCAATTCGGGCCACTTTTCTTCAACTGCATTGTTTAATTTTGTTAGTTGTTCAATGTAGACATCAGAATTGATCATTCGGTTGGGTGGTAAGAGTTCAAAGTAGACAATTCCTTTGTAATCCCACCAAACTGATAATAAAACCTTCTTTTGATGAATCTCAGCTTTTGATGTTGTTTGAGTTGGTTCACCTGGCCTGCTCCACGATCTTTTCCGCTTGATATTGTTGTAAACAACCCATTTTTCATCGCCAGTTATCAGTCGTTTTAAAAATGGATCATTTTCATTACGTTTCTTTAGCAAATCGCAGCTGCTAATGCGTTGCGTTAACTGTGATTCTTTCAGTTCGTGAGGAACCCATGTATCGAGTTTTTGAACATAGCCAATTTGTTTTAAGTGATTTTCAATGCATGTATGTGATACATGAAGCTTCTCTGCAATCTCACGTGTTGTACTGTGACAGTCCGAATTGATTATTGTTTTGATTAGGGCGTCATCAACTTCAACTGGACGACCAGAGCGTCTTTCATCTTTGAGTGAAAAATCACCAGAACAAAATTTGGCAAACCAATTTTGACACTGCCGTTCTTTTAAGGCTTCGTCACCATAAACAGCACATAACTTTTTATGAGCTTGCGATGCGTTTTTCCCTTGCGGAAATAAAAAAGCAAAATATGACGAAAATGTTCCTTTTGATTTTCCATTTTTCAACGAACGCCAAACAAAAACTACAAAACAGATCAAAAAACTTTTTTTACTGATTAACAGCTGAATAGCCAACTATCAAATACAAAATGTGTTTTACATTTGTACTACGTCTGCAAACCTAAAAATTCAACTGAAGCCATATGTGTGTGAAACCCGCAATTACTTAGTTGCCGACCCAATAGTACTGTGTTGTTTAATTATCAAGTGTTTGGAGATTTTTCTATTACCTTTTTGTTATTGGTTTCTAGTTTTATTCTATTGTGGTTGGAGAATGCATGCTGCATTATTTAAATTCCTTTACATTTTTGGCCAGAGTATATATTCCATGGACACTTAAAAAACATGTGTAATCTATTTTTGTTGGATGTAGTGTTCTATAAAAGTTGATTAGATTCTGTTGGTTGATGTTGCATTTTTCTAGTTCTTTGGTGGTTTTCTGTATAGTTGCTCTATTAATTGTTGAGAGTCATGTTGAAATATTCATTGTTGATTTGACTATTTCTCATTTTAGTTTTATCAGCCTGCTTTATATATTTTGGAGCTCTGTTGTTTGGTGCATACACATTAAAGAGTGCTAGGTCTTATTAGACCGACCCTTTTATCACTATAAACATTCCTCTTTGGGGCTAGTGATTTTTTTTAAAGGTGGTAGTTGGAATTTTAACTTCTCACCTGGTCTCCAGTGATATCATGGGAAATGGAGGCTTGTTACTAGTTCGTGGTGATAAAAGACCTGGCTTCCTTCTTGGCCTTCTGTGATTTCCCATACGCAGTAGTGGTGCTATGGTGCCCCATTAGGGCTCACAAGGATACAAACCTAGGTTCTCACTGGTCCTTTACTGTCATGGATGGAGTAGAACTTCAGTTTTTATCTGCGATGTCTGCTTGGAGTAGAGAGGCTGTTGTCTAAAGTTTTCTCTCTTGTTATGTTGCTCCTTTTATGATCCTTTGGTTAGAAAGAAGAGACTTTTGCTGAAGATTTTTTTTTTTTTTTTGTCTGCAGATATTGCTATTTTTGGCTTGCATTGTTGTTCAGCACCAAGTCTGGGATTTATGAGGCAAAAAGAAAACCCAAGGAACTCATCACCATATTCTTGGATCTTGAGTTCTCTAGCTGGTCTGCCTTCTTTTTTTTCTGCCTTCTAGAGTCTTCTTATGTTTGTGCTATACATAATGTGCAGACTTTTTAGTTGTTCTTAGTAAAAGGAATTGGAAAATGTCTGGGTCAGTTTTGATTGATTGCTTCCTTTTAATTATTATGGGTCATTGTTTTTTTCATACATGATAATTTTTTATTTCTATAGATATTCTTGATCTTTGTTCTGGGACTCATTTAAGTTACTTGGAAACAACTTCAGCCATTTGGATCTTGCTTTTAAGATACTTTAGGCAGAGCCAGAGCAGTGTTCAGTCTAGGGCCAATTATTCCCTACTATTAAAGAAAGTCCCTTTTGTGTCACTTTACCCAATGCCCCATAAATCTTGATTTTTTTTTTTTTTATTTTGGCTCATGGGAACAGGCACCATTCCCAGTCCTGTTTAAGTGCTGGGTACTGTTTCCTCTTATTCTTTTGGGTTCCTTTCCCTAGTCTTGGAAAGTTTCTTCACATCCATGTAATACTTCAGGGACCCGTTCTTGATTTCCAAAGTTCTGTCTCTATGCTCCTCTCTTCTCTCTGGTACTCTGACTTGCAAACCCTAGCTGCCTTGAATTCACACCTCTCAGCTCCATACCCATAATTCAAGAATCCTGCTGAGCTCTGCTTAGGATTCTCCTCCCTTTGGCAATCATAGAGCTCATCTTATTTGTTCCCATCTCTGTGGGATCACTGGTTTTGATTGACTAATGTCATAGTGAAAACTGTTGTTTTATATATTTTCTGGTTATTTTAGATGAGAGGGTAAATCTGGTTCTTATTACTCCTTTATGGCCAAGAGCTCAATATCTGTTTTTGACATTTGCAAAATGTGTGACTGGAATAAATCACCTCTCAGCCTGCTTTGCGCTTTATTATTCTCTGACTCTATAGTTTAAAGTTCAAGTCTATGGAATGGCTAGGATCATTGCTCTTCCTTTCTATATGTGGGATTCCTATTCATGGGATAGACTTTTAAAAGCACACACTTAAAATAGACTTGCTAAGTGCTAGTTGTGTTCTAGGTTCACAATCCCTTATCTGCAACTGCTGGAGCTAACTTTGTGTTTTCCTATTTTAGAAAGGCCAGCATACCACATATAAATTTATACACCAAGCTGAATCTGAGGCAAACACATTCATATATCTGAGGCAAAAATATGAATATCAACATGCAGTGGGACAAATAAGGATTATATATTAGCCTAATTTCAGTTTGGGTCAAGTTTTGCTGTCAAATAAGTTTGACAGTTCTTTAGGTTTTTAGCTGTCTGGTTGGACAATTTTGGATGACGGATTATATACGTGTACTTTGGATGAAGGATTATATGCATGTACTAATTTATTTAATCTTCATAGCCAATCTTTGAACTAGACAGTATACTTACGGCCATTTTACAAATGAAGCATAGGGGGTAAAGTAAACTGTTCAAAATCATATAGCCAGAAAGGTGTAGATCCAAGATTCAAATTCAGATATACTGACGTCAGCATCTGGGGTCTTATCCATTGTTCATTACTGCCCCCTCCTCAGGGAGCCTCCAACCAGGGCAATCCTGAAAGTCAAGCCAAAACTCCAGTATTTTTCAAGACAAAGGTTTCTTGAAGACTAGATTAATCTTCAGTAGGAAGCACACTTTGTGCTACCGTGATCTAAGGATATGTGTATACTTGGCTTGGATCCTAGGCACACTCTCTATTCCTTAAGGAAGTCCCCACATTCCCTTCAGATAAACACCAGGGTGTTTGGGGCCTGTTCTAATCTGAACCTGAGTCTGGTGTCATCTGAATTTTATGTTTAGCACGACAGATTGCCCACTAGCTGTCCAACATGGAAGTTAGATTTTTGAAGATTGGTTTGCATTGTAGCAATATTTGAAAGTTAGCTTCTGATTATCTTTGCTGAAGCCTTGCTTGTTATTATTGATGTCCCAAGGTGCCACAGGCTCTTGTAGATTCTTCATATCCAGTTTTTGGTTGTATAAATTGTGCCCTGTAGAAAACTAAGAGGGTAATCGGGGGGCTATAATTGAAACTGTGTCTCATTCCACAAATTTGGTGGCTGCCCACCCTAAGGCACAGCATTAGGACCACATCTGCTGGGATGAAGGAGTGCCTTGTTCTAGTGCACGTACAGGTGACCCATGGACTACATGTGGTCCTGCCTCAGTGGTTTCCTGACCCTGTGATGGATTGAATTGTGTCCCCACAAAACTCATAATATTAAAGCACCAACAAAATAAGACTACATTTATAGATAGGGCCTTTATGGAGGCAATTAAGGGCCTTTATGGAGGCAAATGAAGTTATAAGAGTGGAGCCCTATTATGATAGAACTGGAGTCTTTACAGGCGGAGGGAGAGATATCAGAAATATCTCTCTCTCTCTCTCTCTCTCTCTCTCTCTCTCTCTCTCTCTCTCTCTCTCTCTCTCTCTCGATCTCTCCATGAAGAAAAGGTCATATGAAGATATAGTGAGAAGGTAGTTATCTACAAGCCAAGAAGACACTTACTTACTTTACTAGCATCCGGTATTTTGTAAAAATAAGTATTTGTTGTCTAAGTCATCTAGTCTGGGCTATTTTTTTTTTCATGGCAGCCAGAGGAGATTAATATATCCTTGCTACCATATGGAGACAAGGTAGAATGACCCTGGGAGGGATTCTTCAAAGTATCTGTAGCTTGAGCAACTGGTACCGTACATATAAATGTGTCAAGCTGAGACCACTTTAAAAATTACCCTGACTTTTCCTTATTAATACATTGAGCTAATTCTTTAAGCTTAATTTTAGGTCTCCTTTTATTTGAATTTTCTCAAATATCTAATAAACATCAAGGAGGCTCTTACATGTCATATTCCTTGAGTTCTGTCTTCTATACAGAACTCTAGTATTATGCCTAATCTACATGTAATATTACTCATTATTCATTACTGAAGAGAGAAGTAGAGAGAATGTGGACAGTTAAAATCAATTTACCCTTGGAAGACTATTTGGATTTGCATTTCATATGTTAAAGGGATCCATATTCATCTTGCAAAATTTCAAATCAGATAACAAGGCCTATTGTCCTTATGTCTTCATCTCTGCTAAAATATTTTACTTTGGACACAGGCTTTTATACAATATATACTGTTTTGCCATAATTTTATATTTGCAACTCACTTTTTAATTCTGTTTTTTTTAATTTATTTAAAAAAATTATTTCCCATTGGTTCTTTCTTTCTGTACTTATGTAGGGGAAAAATACTTTTTTAGATCCCTTACATTAGGAAAATGTTAACTCTACATTCTATCCCCAAAGAACATGTCACATTGTCATATAAATACCAGGATTTCTCTCCACCTATGAGTTTGTATATAAAGTCAAACCTATCAGAAATTTGGATGATAATGGCGTATATGACATGTTGGTATTAAGCTTTCTTCATCTTTTTTAGGTAGAACTATAAATATCTATTAACTGTTTATTTTAAAATTCATCTGCAAAGTTCTTGATAAACAAAACAAAACAAAACACACATACCAAAAACAGATTTCTGTTCTGGTCAGAGGATTGCAGGATCAGATAAGAGTTCAAAAATCAGTGATTTAAAATTCACATGATGGAAAGGCAGGTGCATTTGTTTACTGTTCCTTATACCTCCAGATAATTAGAAACAATACTATGCACAGGACAGTTGCTGAACAAATGTTTTTGTTTGAATTTCCTTTTACTACATTAATGTTAGATAAGGGGGAGCTATTTTTGTTTTATGGATAAACAACTTTGCTTTCAAATGGAGTTTAAGGACTGTTAACTTCCTCCTGCATAATTAGTGCTAAAAAATATCCTTTACCAGCTCACCATTATTGACAATGACAAAGAAATTTGCTTTTCAATCATGCATTATCACAGCATGTAGAAGTGTCTGGAGGGTGGGGAGCAAACCGTTTTCTATTCTAGACAACAGTGCCTTGCCATAACCTTGACATGGTGCACATTAATTTTACATTATACCCAGGAGTCAGGGAGAAAATTAAAGCTTCTATTATTATCTCCCCAAAAGGGCTGATAACCTTCTGGCAGGAGGCTCAGGCTTGCCAACACTATGCCTATCTCCTTCATCTCATGATGATCTATCAACCAAATGCCAGCATTTGGACTGAAAAATCCCCATCATATCCAGAACTCTGGCTTCCATTTTAATGAGCATTTATTTAGCCTTTGGTCAGAAAATGTCCTCAGAAGATCAGAGCTATGAAATCTACCCTAAAATAAAATTTGACTTATTTTACACAATTTCTTATGTTTAGATTTAATTTTTACCTAGGAATCATAGAATATTGGGAGATTGATTAATAGCTATGATTGGATTTCTAAGACTAAATAAGTCAACTTCATGAAATGGGAAAATTGAGTGTCCTATGCTTCACTGATTCACCAGCCAAAATGTCTGTAGTTAAAAATGAAGTAAAATAGACAATGTAGACACTCAAATCCAAGCCTAGATATTTGCTGAAAAATAATAACACATACATGGTGAAGGGAAATAGTTAATATTTTACAAGAACTAAACCAAAATAATTAGCAGTTAAGAAGATTGTAGAATTTTGCAGTTTTCCACTAATTATTCAACTCACAAAGCTCTCTTTGAGAAGTTAGTAAAAGGACTGTGAGGTGTCATGGATTTCTGAATGGACCATGACACTTAACACTAAGAGATGAATAATTTCTCAAAATAAAAGGGAGACAAAAATATAAAGAAATATGTTTATCTACTCCTTCCAGTTTCCAGAGTTAACATATTATAACAGCATTCTTTTTGTTTAATTATTTTTTGGTTGGATGTTTCTATTATAAACATGTCTTGAATTATTTTGTAATCCATCCAGAGACAACACATTATCAACATGGCAAAAGTTTGGGCCAAGTTTGTACGTATTTAGCCTGGGAACAGACAGAATGACTCCACCAAAAGAAACAGAGATGGTCAACCACTCAAAATGCATTTCAGCTTTTGTAAGTTTTAAGAGACACTTCTTAAAATGGAATTCTTCACGAAATAGAGTTCTTCTTTACTTTTTTTCTTAACTAATGAGGTTGTTTGTGTCTATATTGGATGTGCCAGATGGAAAGGTTTACTCATTAGAGGCAGCTGTTTTAGCAAATTACCTCACTACAGCATAATGACAGAGTTACAACAGACTATTGAAGAAAATCCTTTCTCTTCCCAGTGAGATCATGAAAACGAGAAATAATTTCAATCAGATTTTTGATTTACTTTGAAAATGGCTCAGTTGGACACATGGGTGATAAGATGAGGCATTTTTTTTGTTCATATTTCATTCAATATTTATACATAAGAGTGTAAATATAGGGCATAGATTTACAATTTGATTTCTTTTTCAACTAATGGATTCATTATCTTTGGCGGATGATCTCATTAGTTCCTTACATATGAATGATTCTACTGGGGAAGATTTCTCCCTTTACAATATCCCATTTAAAATATATGTGTGCCTTGCATATGATCATAGCTCTCCCTTTCATGTTGGAGCCTCACAATTATAGTGTTACTCTTGAGATTCTTATAAGGTAGAGCTCTTCCACTCAGGGTTTCCTTGCCTAGCAAAATCCCTTTAATTCTTCAGAAAAAAAATTTTCAGTAGGATGTAGTTATATTGAATTTCCACTGTTGCACATACAATTTTGTAGAAATAGCATTTATATGTATATAGGATATTATCCTATCTAATAAAATATGCAAATTGATGGTCACTCCAACACACAAGATGGCTGCCCCCATGTGGACACAAGATGGCCTCCACAAGATGGGCAGTAGTGGAGAGCAGTTGGGAGGGACCAGGCCTACAGAGGAGGGAAGTTGCGGGCAACGGGGCCTGCAGGGAAGGGCAGTTGGGAGGGGACCCAGGCCAGCAGAGGAGGGAAGTTGGGGGCAACGGGGCCTGCAGGGAAGGGCAGTTGGTGGGAACCCAGGCCTGTAGGAGAGAGCAGTTGTGGGGGACCAGGCATGCAGGGGAGGGCAGTTAGGGGTGACCAGTCCTGCAGGGGAGGGCAGTTAGGGGTGACCAGTCTTGCAGGGGAGAGCAATTAGGGGCAATCAGGTTGGCAGGGGAGTGGTTAGGGGCAATCAGACAGAGGTAGGCAAGCAGTTGGGAGCCAGCAGTCCTGGATTGTAAGAGGGATGTCCCAGATTGAAGAAGATGCAGGCTGAGTTGAGGGAGCCCCTCTTCCCCCCCCCCACCATGCATGAATTTCATGCACCAGGCCTCTAGTAACTTATAAAGTGTTTATGTGTGTCTGTTTCCTCATTGTATTCTCATAATAACATTGTAAAGTAATTATATTTCATATCTAACAGAGTTGGAAATTTCAAGGTCACCTATATTTAATGACTCAGTAAGTCAAAGAAGCTCTTAGGTGATGAAGCCATTCTATGTAATTTTCAACAATGATCAATATCTAACTTTATCTGGAGGCATTCAATTAGAAACATAATATCAGGAGATGTGAAAACACTTCTTTTTTTCTCCTTCAAATAACAGACATGCATATGCATATTACTGCTGTGGATACCTTGATATAATGAAGTTGAAGAATCAATTTTTATGATTATGGTCCATTTTGTTTTCCCAACACCTTTTGGGCATCCATGATGTATATCACAGAGTTTAGTGAAAGGGTTGAAACTTGGGTGCCAGAACTGAACATCATGCATAGCATGGTTTAAAGTGCTGCATCTTGGCTATGAGAAAACAGGTTGTCATTCAGAGTTCATTATTTTCCTCAAAGGTCAATTATTGTTGCAAAAATTAGACTCTGACTCTAGTTACTTTTTACAATGGCCTTTAGTAGAATTAAATTTTATAAATCTTATTTTAGAAGGATTCAAGTTTATGTGATCTCTCTGCATTTATAGAAGCTCACTTCTTACTCACCTCCTAGAGAAATATGTATGTATACATATATACACACATATATTTGCATATATGTATATTTGTGTACATGTGCACATGTATACATTTGTGTGTATATGTATATATGTATATATGTATATGTGTATATATGTATATATGTATATATGTGTATATATATATATATATATATATATATATATATATATATTTAATAGCCAGAAGATGACTAGCTGAAGGTATTAAAATTCTATTATCCTCTGATTCCTTCTTAATGGACATTAATCTTTTGGTCTCCCATCCAAAGAAATGATAGGTATTTTTCAGAAAAAAAGTGGAAACCCTGCCTCAATAGGCTCTTCAGGGCATCAACATATCAGTAAGGAGCTCTAGTTCACTAAATTTGAAGAAGCAATGGAGGTACAAAATCAAATCATTTTCTCATAAGCCATAAAAATTCTTTGCAAATCAGGATGAATCACATGAAGAAATTCTCAATCACTCCTGAATGACCCTTAATGCTATTTCTCTCTTCCCAAGCTTTCACATCCTCCTAAAATATAAGAGAGCTGTCAGAGCCCACAGTCCTGTGTTAGCAGCCATCCCTGGGGATCATGGTTACCAGTGACAATAGAGTGACCAAGAGGGAAAGATGGCTTAGAGTCCAGTGGTCACTAGGGCTAAAAAGGGAAGGAATAACTTCATCCCTGCTAGCAAATTCTATTGCTGGGAATATGAGTAATTTTAGGAGGCTCCACATTCACTCACAACTTAAATTTTCCAAGAAATTTTTCAAAATGCAAGGCAGCTGTACATTTAGTGCGCCAAACACTTACGTGTTCTTACCTATCTTGATCATTCAGAGTGAAGGGGTTCCATTCTCTGATCCCAAATTTCTTGAACATGTCTTGCATGTGAAGGGCATAAGTGGTGGCGCACCCCTTTGGAAATTTTTAGCTTTGCTTGGTTCTGGGTGTCACATTAAGGCACAAATTAGCCAAGCAGGGGGAATAGAATAAGAGTTTTAGGGAAGTCCAAGGAGACACCAATACCTCCCATCTTTTTTTTTTTTTTTTTTTTTTTTTTTTTGCTTGTTCTTTAGTAGTGGTTTCCTTAATTTTTTCCCCTACAATAGTTCACTATCTTCTTTCAATTTTGTCATCAACAAATTCAACTACTTCTCACCTCATCTATCTTCTGGGCTGTTAATAAATAAATTGGAGAATAGCAGTCTAGTATTGATTGATCCCAAGGGAGCTTTCCTATTAATCACTTCAATCTCGATGCTAGCCATTTTTTTTCTTACTTGTTATAGTCTCGCCATTATTCTATGTTCAGTTTTTAAATATTCACACCATACTAGTTTAATTTTACTCTATTCTCAGCACTTCTCATCAGCAGTTGTCCAGCAATTCCATAATTTTCTTGGACCTTGTGAATCTATGCTTGTGTGTAATGAGAGGGCTGGACTGGATGACCTCCTTACTCTAATAGTCTCTGATCTATCTTTGTCCCAACTAGAAACCAAACAAGTGCCAGGGTCTGTCACAGAGAAGAATAATTAGCACAGTCATTAAATGGGTCCTGTTAACACCTCCAGTGTTAACTCTAATTACTGATAGATTTCAACTGAGCTGTCCTATCTATCAGTGACTATTAGTAGATGTTAATATATTTGATTGGACATACATCGTACATGCCGAGGATTCTAATCTTCAGTCAACTTTCACACAGCTACTAATAAAAAACTGAAGTTTCTAAATTTATATGCATGATAGTTATATGAGAACATGAAATTAAAGCTTTATTGTTGCTGGTTTTGATGTCAGATGTGGTACTTACATGTAATATTTTACCTTTTACAACTGTTTATTAAAGTGGTTCAATTTGTCATTTTTTAAGAAGCCATTCACTGTAGAATTAGTAACACAAAATTATAGACTGGACAAATATATGTATTAATAAAAATGCAGAACCACTTTTTTCCTTATCAGTTCCAGGGATGATATATACATTTCTGCTATCACATGAAATTCTTTTGTCACCAGGCAGCACAGTGGGTTTCTGTCATGACAATGCCATGTGTTTCCCCTGTGGAAAGGCTCCTGCTTACTGAATCCTGGCATGGCATAGGGTGCAAATTAACAAACCAGGCCACTTGGCCAAGAAACTAAGGATCTCTTAGGGTCACTCTCCCAGGCAAATGACAGTGGCTGCCAAATGCAAAGTCACTCCTGCCCTTCTCTCTGCAACATAGTATTTTTTGGAAGGGGTCTACAGCTCTGACTTGCCTGTAGCCTGTAGTCTGCAGATTTTTCAGGCTACTAACAGTATCATCTTTGGTAGTTATTGGTAGTAATAAAGTACGTTCTTCATCTTGGTCTGCTTATTTCACGACACTAGTTGGCTGGGCCTTTTAATTACACTGCTATAAAGTCAGTAGTGTTGTTGCTATGTTGATGATAAGAATAAACACCAGGTATTGATGCCTATGGGTTAAGCGATTCTATACATTATTGCAATATTCTTAACAACAACCTTATTAGCAAAGTATTGTTATTCTCGTTTCTTGAAATTGGCTACAGGGAGGCCCAGGAATGCTTAATAACTTGTCTGAAAGTGACTCCTCAGTGGGGCGGGTACTGAACATCTAGCCAGTTTGATCCTTGACACTCCACCAAACCATGTGGGGCTTTTAGAAAAATTCCTCCTGAAAAGGCTGACTTTGCATAGTCAGCTGGCATGCACAGATGTCTGAGAACGCTCACCATGGATATGGCTCTGGAGCCCGGCTCAGTAACCCTCCCCTGACCTCTTCCATCAATAGCCATTAACCTGGGAATAATAGCCAGACCTGGCCTATCTTTGACAGCCCTGTCTCCCCCAGGCCTCTGCTTCCCCGTTGTATACACATTGTGCACAATTTCAGTTCACTTGCATTTTAGACTCAATCTCATGCTCTATGCACTTAGCTCTCTTTGTCCCTCCTCCACCCAACACATCTCCCTTTCTGTTGTTTGTGTGTATGTTCATTTAATCAATAAACTTTACTTTTTTAGAGCAGTTTAGAATCTCAGCAAAATGACCAGAAAGTACAGAGCATTCCCACATACCCTTTGTCCCACACGCCACCTCCTTTTTTTGAAGCTAAGATAATGCAACTTCCCTCATGGGCTTCTGGTACATGAAATGCTACTTCTCAATTGAACCACCATAGTGCAATGCGATGAAGAATCCATAACAATAGCTGTTGAACTCTACATTACTATTCTAATCATATATTTTATTGGCAACCATATACCCCTTAAAGCCAGCATTTTATTAGCCTCCTTTGCCTGCTTCTGTGACAATGGGTAGTACTAGTAAAACTAATGGTCTTTTCCCAATTCCTTCTTCCATTCAGAGCAAGAAAGACAGAAAAATCACAGTCATTTCTGGCCATTTGTGTTAAAATACAAAGAAAACAAGGCACATTGGAAAACAGTGTGCAGGCCCGCCTCCATTAATATTGATGTGGGCATTAATATTGATAAGGAAGTACTTTGTAGCTGGGCGTCGTTGCCTCCCCCAGTGTCCTCGGGCTCCCTGTCTTGGCGCTGGTGGCCATTAGCTCGCATCTTCCCCTGTACCCAGAGCCTCTGAGCGGCTTGGCGGGTCTCCAGCTCACTTACGCTTAAATGGACACTCAAGCTCCGACGGACACACAGCTAAATAGAGGCCAATAATTCAATACAGTATGACTGTACTGGGGCTGCTAGTAAATCCATCAAGCAGTAAATATCATCTGAAGCCAATGCAAGCTTTTATCTTTCCAATTTTTTGTATGTCTGAGCGAAGCCCAGGCATTCAGCGAATCATGTAATTTATTCTGCAGCGCCGAGCCTGGGCTGTCTCAGACATCATATTGACTTTTTTTTTTTTTCCATCTGTCAGGGGCAGTCAGCAGCTCTGCTATTGTGAGAGCACATCACATTACATCTATTTATTTATTTATTTCTGCTGCCGCTTTGTAGAATGATTGGGCAAGAACACATTATCTCAGATCAACGAATACTAGGCAAAGCATCTGAACATCATTATGACAGCATGTTAAACATTTGTCCTCTCCAGTTTGTTAAATCAGCAAATGTATTCCCAGCAAATGCTTGTAATTGTTCATAAAGGGTTTCCTACTGCAGGGTTTTATTAAGCTGAAAATATGGCCTGTTATTTTCTTCAGCTCTTTAGGTCAGCAGTGATGCCAATATATTGTAAATAATGCTGAACAGCTGTTGTATTGACGTGTGTGTGTGTGTGTGTGTGTGTGTGTGTGTGTGTGTGCAGTAACACACCTAGCTGTATATTTGAATATTGCACATATATTTGGTGTATGTCTGTAGGC
Organism: Pipistrellus hanaki; assembly: GCF_964339955.1. NCBI lineage: Eukaryota > Metazoa > Chordata > Mammalia > Chiroptera > Vespertilionidae > Pipistrellus > Pipistrellus hanaki. Next base: position 66,309,230 of record NC_140506.1, on the reverse strand, counting down.
AATGTATGCAATGATTAGGTTAATGATCAGGTTATGGCTTACAATGGCTAGGAAATCTGTTTTCTAATCAATCAAAATTTAGACAGAGAACAATGTAAAAAGTAAATGTAAATGTAAAAAGTATAGGCCTCAAATCTGAACATTATTTAGGGCTCTCATGGTCTTCCTTCTATGTGACCCACAAACTGAAAGGAGGCAAGAGGGAGGTGGATGACCCACAGTCCTGCCTTTGCAGTGGGGTCCTAGGTTTGCTAAGGACAGAGCTAGCTAGCTGCACATAGAATGATTGGATGACGACACCCCAAGTATATCCTACTGCCCCCTGAAGGTATTTCCCAGCGCTACCTGCCCCTTATCACAAGCCAGTTGTTTTGTTTCTAAGATTCAGCTGGCCTCGCAGTTGATCCAGTTTGGACTTGATTAGTGTCCCTCTTTGGAAGCACGCACCACAGAAACGTGTTCTAAAAGTAAGTTTCTTCATCTCCTCTAAGTAAATATACATTATAAATAGATTCCTAGAAGCATCCATGCAGAAGGTACAAATGGAGCAGTGCCTTAGAATCAGCTGTGTTGTTTGCCCAACTTCTTAAAATAGCATTCAGAACAAAAAGAACAGGCCTTTTTATATATGGCTATGAGTGGGGCTATTCATATTTTTAAAAGCAGCAGCATCAACATTGTTTTGAGAAACTGGCTCCTCCATATGTATGATCAGACTTTTTAAAAGGTAACATTTCATTCCTCTGGAAGGCTCTGCGTTCTTTGAAAAGATCCTCATGCGTTGTACTTGAGAGAAAATATCTCCCCGCGGATGGATGGTGAAAAATGACTTTGTATTTCATGCTCCATTATTAATGTCACTACCAGAAAATATCAAATTGGTTTCTACTGCCACATCCAAGCAGAAGAATCTGGGTAAACATGAGTCTTATTCTGAGATTGGATAAAGTCATTGCTCATACCCTGGGCTGTGTAGTGAGAAACATCCCTTTTCTCCACACGGCAGGCAGGCAGCATCAATGCACAGGTGTAATTCCCCTCTGCTAACCTCCAGTTCGAAAGTCCTGCACAGCACTTGCTGCGTTTAGTATTCCAAAGAGCAGCCGCACAGTTGTTCCGAAGAAACACATTAAAAGGCAACTCACCGAGCCATTTTCTAACACCTGAGAGCAATTAATGTAAGCAGAGACAGGAAACATCATCAATTATTTAAAATAAAATGAATATGTAATGTTGACCTTTTCCAACTGCCGTCAGTTTTATACTCACACCTGAGTAAACTCAGGGGAACACAAAATCCACAAGGCTCTGCCCACTGCAGTCTTCAGGCAGGCGGGCGCAGGCCAGGGAATGCTAGCGGGCAGCCTGCGCTCAGCCCAGGGCGGACAAGGCGGGAGCTCCCCCCACCTGGGGAGGGTTGAGGGGCCTCCACTCCATGAATGCATAGCCACCTGGGACCACCAGTTTCATGTGTGAGCCCTCCCAGCCCCCAGTTTTTCTAGTGATTTTCACTTGTTTCCAATTTCTCTCTTTTATATTCCTAACATCTTAAGGGAGAGGGCTAACATTTCTGTTACCATATATGTCTGCATATACATGTGTATACTAGAATACACGTGTACTGTTACATCTATTTGTTTATTCATATGAGCTCATTAGCTTTTCTTTTTTAGAGTTAGCCTTCTCTATCCTGGAGAAAATAATAGGAAGAGGTAAAAGTGGGCCATGTGTATTTGGAAAACCCAAGAAATATGTTTCTGTAGCTGCAATAGCCAGTTGCTGGAATTACATGAATCATCTTCCTTCTGAGCTGAGGTCCTTGCAGCAAAGAGAAGGGCCTAACCATTCTCTGTGGGCAATGCCAGTGACTAGGGGTCGGGGAGGGCATATCACAGGAACACGAGTTTATTACCTGATATAATTGCTGCGCATGACATATGGCATGAACCAGGGTTTGGCAAAGTGATGGTGGAAGATTTTCAGAGCAAAGGCTATTAGAGGACAAAGTACAAATACTCCAAAGTACAAGCTAGACAAGGCTTGAAGTGCTGCTGTCTGTCTTCCCCTTGTATTAGTCACTTGCATTAGTGACTCCAGGAAAATGCACAGAAGATCTCATGTGATACAAACTTCCAATTGGATACTCTTCGTATGATCCTCCTACAGATATTTTGAGATCTGGACTCATAGTGTCAGTTGCAAGACTCAGTCATGATCACAGAGGCAAAGTTCATTATTAGTTTCTGGGACCAGATTTATCACAGATTCACTCCTTGGGCTATTATTATTCATTCTCTTCCTTATTTTCTGTTATAGAGCTTTTATTTTTCTAGGAGGTCATCCATTCACATTGGCATGGAGCCTAATCACAAGCAGGTTTCATTAGAGAGGCTTAACAAGGGGAATCATTTGCTAATGCAAATTATGGACAAACAGTAATAAGTTTTTAATGCTATCTTCAAAATCTTATGGCCAAAAAGAGTTTTGATCCCTTTCACTTGACATTATACATCTTAAACTTTAATGTGAGTAAATGGCGTCGGAGGAAAGTTAGCATGAAGAATGGCTTTTCCATTACCTTCTTTAGCACCATTATATCAGATTTCCCTTCTCACAAATGCTAGGTTTAGAAGTCCATGCTAAGAGAAAGATCTGGAATGGGGTAAACAAAATTCACAGATAGTACAACAATATCTTTCCACCCAGAAATTCCTAGTTAATTACCCATCTGTGCAACCAAGGAGACAGGGATACCTACCACTGTAGAGTATGAATTCCCTTTGGCTTTGAATTCAGGCACAGCCTCAAGGCAAATGATAGATTGTTAAATATTATAAATCTAGTTATTTCAGTGACATGTGCATACCAATGTTCAGATCTGTGTATGGATGGCTTAAAACATCCAAAATAAAAACTCTTATGTTATTGTGCTTGGGAAATAAAAAGTAGAAAAGGAAATGTAGTTTACATATGTTAGAAACAAAGTTGTATAAAGTTAATGATGCTGAGAAATTGGAGGGTTTTTAGGATAAACAAGTGGGAAGTTATACCCTTATCTAAAAGCCAGAGTTTAATATACAATAGAATTGTCTGATAGATCCTGTGTCACTCAGAGATACTGAGCCAAGACATCATGAAACTGAAGAGGCATTTCCCTGGTCATGGACTCAGCCAGAATTTTTTAAACTGCTGTCATTGTAGAAATCTCTGCAGAAAGGTGTTATTTAAAAGCACATTCCCTGAGTCTATGACCTTGAGTCAATTCAGAACAACATCAGTGGAGAGACCAAATTCGTTGCCCTCAGTCTTCCCAATGTAGAGCATGTACCTGGAAGGCAGATGGTATGCTGCAGAAGCTGATGATGAGTGGATGACAGACAACACTGGCATGGGATAGGCATTCCCCTAGTCATAGCAGGGAAGACTCTTTTCCATAATGAGAAGGCGTTGTCACCAACAGTCTCTTGCCAACCAGAGCAGAAACTTAGCTTTGTCTCGATATCAGGGGAAGTAAGACTGGGCAGTGGAGAATGGGGTGACAGAGCCATCAGGTAGGAGAGCTAGTATCATTTGCTTGACATTATGGAGGCACCTGAGCATAAAAAAAGATACCATCCTTTGTACTACCTTTAGCTTTGAACTTTCAACGGGGCATTTGATTCTGCCTTGTGATATTTTTGTTATCACAGTCTTCACATCACATCTGCCTTGTTTAATTTTTGTTTGGTTGATTTTGAAAAAATGTTGTTATATTTGAAAGGGTGTCCCAGCTTCACTACCCTTCTGTCTAAGGAATTATATCCCTGAAAAGTATTACGGTTGGCAAAATTACCTTGACAAGATCAAGCTCTCTTAGAGAATTAGTAGATTGAGGGGAAAACTAAAACACATACAAGGTCCCGGGAGGCATCTAATACTGAAACCAAAGAGCTTTAGAGCATTGAGAATCTCCCCTTCTCCTTCAGCTGTTCAGGAACTCTGGCACTGTGGTGCGACCAGCCCTCTCCCCTTTTGTGCTTTATGCAGGCTAATCCACTTCTTCAAGTGTTCCACAAATAGGATAACTTGCACAAAATCTTGATATAAAATGTAAAACTACATTACCTGAAAACCACAAGCAGCAACACTTTACTGGGTGAGATATTACTATTATTGGTAGTAGTGGAAAATAAAGCTATATCCTATATTCATGCTATATTAACTATTCATTAAATGGATGTAGTTTCCTTTTTTCAAGATATAACTTAATCACTCTTAAATAATGAGGCTGTGTTTCCAAAATTCTGAGTTGGAGGCCCCTTCTAGGTATTGCTATGGATTGCAAGATCCACCTCTATATAGAAATATTCCAGGAGAGGGAAGTAGGTAACATGGTATATTGGAAGGACTGAAAGGGAAGAGATTCTAGACAGAAGGATGAAAGTTGAGATTTGACCAATAAGCATGTCAAGACCTTGGAAAGTCCAAACTAGACTTTTCATAGCAATGAGAAAGTATTGAAAGGATTTGAAGCCTGGGTTTGGAAGTAGGTACATACTGATAGTACTTGGTGATGGATTGAATATGGAGATAATGAAGATAGAGGGGTTTCTACTTAATTAGCTATATGTATGGTATCTTTATGATACAATAGAAAACCTAAAGTAAGCTTTCAAATAAAGATCGTGACTTTGGTTTTGGAGGAAATGGGTAGCTTTGGAGTATCCACATGGAGATGTCAAGGAGGCAATTGGAAAATAATGGAGTCTATCAATCCGCATGACACATGGAGCTACACATCAATAACATGCTAGGCACATAAAGAAAAATTCTCCAAAGGACACAAGCCTTAATATTTGACCAATCGTTTGGATGTTTTCAAATGCATATCATCTCCACTTTCAAGTAGCTCTTTTGAAGTTTGCTAATGTCTAAGTTCATCCTTTCTTTCCCTCACTACTGTGTTTTATCAGTTCTTTCTCTTCAACTTGAGTTTCACAACCCTCTCTCTTCCCTTGTTTACCTCAAGCATTTTTCAGAGAGTATCAATTTTACCTTTTAAAATAGAACCTGTCATTTTAAAGAAACTGAGGTATGATAGTCATAGGACTTTTGGATGCTGAAGGTCTCCTTTTATTTAAATTTAGATTTAAATTCTAAAGCAAATCAGGTCTTGAGCTCTAAAGAGACATAAATTTTTAAATCACCTGTATGTAGGTGGTAATTAAAGCTGTGGCTATAGATGAAATAGCCTAAAAAAGAGACTACTGACAACTTTTAACCCCTGCTATGTAAATGTACTGATCATCGCATGGATTGGACATAAGGTTTCCATTTTGAATTTTACCAGTTACGTAAGTTGTTGGCACCACTTGATGTTAGCTTAACAGCCTTATTTTATAAAAAGCATCAAACTATATATTTAATCAAAATATATATTTTTATACTTTGGTCTCCCATTTCAATGAAGAAGAGGAAGCCACAGATAGATGCCACAGCTGCCATAAGATCTTTTGTTTATTTTTTATATTTTATTGATTTGTTTTTACAGAGAGGAGGGGAGATGAATAGAGAGTTAGAAACATTGATGAGAGAGAAACATCGATCAGCTGCCTCCTGCACACTCTCTACTGGGGATGTGCCCACAACCAAGGTACATGCCCTTGGCCAGAATCGAACTTGGGACCCTAGAGTCCGAAGGCCGATGCTCTATTTATTGAGCCAAACCGGTTAGGGCTGCCATAAGACTTTTTAAATGTGAATTTAGAAACTAGTATATGCAAGGGTCCTATTTCATACAATATGAAGAACTGCTAACATTGAAGAATTGACTGAAAAAAAAGTACATATTTTCCTCGTTGCTGCAACCTTCTTTATAAAACAGAAACAGAGAGCACGGATTATCTGAAAATTATATAATCCATTACAGGATAATCAAGAGGTGACTGTATAAGCAAACATTAAGGATTTTATACATCATTACCCAAAATTCTTATTCTCTGAGCTTTTCAGTACATACACTCTCTTCTGTACACAGACTCACATGAAGGTGAGGGCTCCTATGAGGATTCTGTAAACTACATTTTGCAGAAGCAAATAGAGAACACCTCATTGGTCACAGGGAGCAGATTATTTATGAATGGAGGCCAAAGGCATCAAAAGAACTAGTTCTCTATGAGAACATTAAGGGTCACTTTTACATATAGCAAGCCCAGTCTATGAGAGTTATGATTGGACCTGGATTTTAGAGCTGGGTCTGCTGAAAACTGTGTGAATTGGGTGCTTACACACCATTTCTGTTTGTGTTATTGTCTGTCAAATGATGGGTTTGTTCAAAAGATCCTTCTGGTCTGGATGTTGTCCAATGCAAATACTCAAATTCGGAGGATATTTGGAACATTCTAATGATCTTGTGGATATTGTAGACCATCCTATCTGCTCTTGTTTATGCTCATGTCTAATCATCTTTATCCTAAATTATTAGTGCAACTGGTAGCTAAATTGGCCCATCATGTCCCATCATAAGTAACCATGTTCATGGTCTTTTTGGTTGATAATAATTTCCACCTTGGAAGATCAATTGTAATTTTAAAATTTTAGGATGATTGGCCAAGATAACCATAGTTGCCATTCTTTGCTCTGATTAGTTGATCTAGCCTGGAAACATTTTATTCTTCTTTCTGGTTCCATTCTTTCCATACTGTCTCAATTTTCTCTCTAACCAAAATATTATTCTACTCAAAAACTTTAATTGGTATCTCAACTTGGGAAAAGAGAATGAAAAAAATTCTTGGCAGGTCATTCTAAGTCCTTCACTCTCAAATTCCAATGTACTCTGTAAGTTTCTGACACTCTTGACCTAGGGACAAACTATGCTGGGCTTCTTGGTTTCCCAAATAAGGACCTTAGCTGTACGTCCATTCTTTAGGCTCTGCCTGGACTGCTCTTCTGTTCATTCCCTACAAGCAAAACTCTGCTTCTTCCAGGTTTCCCCCAAACATTGTCTCTTCTGGAACCTTTCCTTACTCACCCTGCAGATTACTTTCCCCTTCTGCAGTTGGGTATCACTTAGTTCCTATGTTCATCCCTCTGCTCCATAACGTATCACAGTATGAGCTGTCTTATACTCACTGTGCCATGACTGTCTCTTCCAGTGGAGTATGATCTCTTTGGAAACAGGATTTATGTCTTCACCAAACAGGGCTCACCTGTATTGAATTAGTTCAGGTTCCTAAAAGAGCACTTAGAGATGGGGCTGGCATTTTATTCTCATTTTTAATGGATGCCACAGGAAACTGGAGGATTTATCTTTCTTAGGGTACTTCACTGATCCTGTTATTTTGTGGAAGTTATTTATTACTAAAGTTCAGTTTAATCATATGTAAAACAATTTCAAGATGATTGTTGTTGTTCACTGATTCTCTGGTTCTTCTCTAATTCTACTTATTAGCCCCTGTGTAGTTCAGTGGAGTCATGTGACGAATTCCGGACAACTTAGTGAAAGGAAGTGCATGCATTGTTTCCATTTAATTGTTGGTGCAAAACTCTCAAAGCTTTCCCTTTCTTCTGTCACAGCGACTGGCAGCATTCAGGTCTGGGACTCTGAATCAATAAAACAACCACTTTCTGTTACCCATAATGCACATACAGCAGGAGCGAGAAATAAATTTGGGGGGAACACAGTTTAGGTTGATATTTGTATCTGCATTTCCCAGGCAGTGACTCCTTTTCCTCAAATAAATGCGTATTATTCTTTCTTACGGGCTAAAATTAATTTTGGTTTAAAGTCCACTGAGGCAAAATAAAGATGACTTGCTCAAGGTCAACTAACTAAAACATGACAGGGTCAGGATTTAAACCCAGGCTCCCTAGACCCAGAGTCTGGGCTCCCAACCATCACACTCTTTGCTTTTTACCATGAATGCTATGAACTGAATTGTATCCCTTCAACATTTACATGTTCCTAACATTTATATGTTGAAAGTTGTGAAGAAATATATATTTAGTCTTTGTCTCCATTTCAGGCAAGGAGCTCTTAAAACCCTTGGAATTTCTGAGTGAGAACAATTGAAGTGTCTTTTGCTATGTTAATAGAGTGACTTTTAGAATACCCCTAAATCATCTGAGGGAACCCTAGGGAATAGGACACGGGATCACTGGTTTAGGGAATAATCAGGACTTCTCTGGAGGGGGAAAAAGAAAGAAAGAAATGTTTGTTATTTTTAAATCACTGAAATCTAATCTTTGGAGATCAGCCTGATAGAGATCTCTTAGTCAAGAAACAGTCCCCTTCACCTTCACCCCCACAATCTGAGCTCCTATCAGGTAACTCACACTGTATTGTAAGGACTCATTCTTACATACATGGATACATGGTTTCATTGGCTTTTCTATGTGTTTTTCTCTGGACCACTGTATCTGTATCATCTGGGAAGGTTATAAAAAATCAGATCCCAGGGCCCCAACCCAATACTAGTGAATCAAACTCGTAGGAGTCTGGCCAAAGAATCTATATTTTCAATAAGGCTTCTCGCTGATATTATATGTTTCATGGAGAACCATATAGCTCACTCACTGGTTGAGTTGAATTAAATGAGAATGTCAGCTTCTAGAGGATGAGGACCTTCTTCATCTTGGTCACATTTTATTTCAGCATCTGAGCACAGGGCTGAGCACATGGAAGCAAGGCAACTAATACATATTTATTAGATAGAGATAGAAAGAGTTCTATAATTCCTACCCCTCTTATCTCAAGAGCATTCTGTGAGAATAAAATGACACAATGTATGTGAAATCACTTTGCAAGTCCAGAAAAGGAATATGTTATCATACCTAACCACACAAAGTAACTAATCATTTCACAGCATCGTTACCTTAAACTTAGAATTACTTACCAAGAACCAACACTCATTGGCCACGTATGCTATGCTGAGCACTCTTCTAAGGACTTTACATGCATTTGAATTGCTTTTTAAAAATCTTTTCAAAAGCTATTTGAAACGGAGAGAGACTGTTATTCCCTCATTCTCTCCATTTTGCAGATGAGAAAATGAAGACTCAAAATTATTATCATAGTCAAGGTCATACAGGTGGTTAATGCTATAACAGTGGTTCCTAAACTTTCATGAGCACTGGGAATCAGCTGGAGGGTTTGTTAAAGCATCGATTAGTGGACACCATCCCCATGTTTTTAATTTAGTAGGTTTGGGGTCAGGCTTGAGAATTTGCATTTTAAGATGTTGCTGTTGTTCTTGATCTGGACCACAATTGAGGACCATTATATTAGAGCTAAATTCAAATCCAGAAATTTTAACTCCAAGGCCTCTATTCTTCGTTAATATTTTCTCCTACCTTAAAAAAAATTCTTGTTCTTGTGAACATGCTCAGTTTTTGCATGATATTCCTTTCTTAATTGATTTCTGATTATACATAATAAGTAAGTACAGGAGCTGGAAAGTCTATTTCCAACTGCAATTGGACATTTCTTATTACTGTTTTAGAATTGGTAAATGGATTTCTTCCCTCATGGAATCCTTTCAGGTGAACTACCTTGGAAGATTTGTAAAAAATAAATAAATAAATAAAAAATTTGGAATTTTAAAGACAGAATCATTGCTGAAAACAAAATTTTAAACAGGAGTTTTCATTATATTTGTTGTACTTGTCTGCCAGGCATAAAATGCCTTCAGCCTATTTGTGTTTCTTTTTTCTTTCCCTTATTCCTCTGTGTGTCTTAAGCATGCAAAGGTTTTATGTTTGATAATATTAAGGAGACATTAATAATATAGAACAAATTTTCTAAAATTTGAAAATCCTTTCTGAATCCTAAACCCTGAAATAGTTGAAAAAGGATTTATTTCATGTTTTCCCTTTTCCTAAATGAAACAATTAAAGCACTATTAGATGAATAATTTATATGTTGACAAAAAGAATATACAGTTGGAGATAAAAATCCAGGGTGAACCTAATACATTTAATACTTATCAGTTGGCCCTTGTTTCTTGCAAATGTTGCTGGACTTATGCCAATCTAACTTCCAGGTAGAGGCTCTGGGCTTCTTTGTAGTGAGTATAAAATATACTCATAAAATATATGCATGTCTCCTATAACGGCCATGTTGGATCTGGCCTTTATTGTTTGCAAGTTACAATGAATATATGCATACTCCAAACAAATCACTCAAGGGCAGTGATTTCTTGAACACTTTCCCAGGGTCTGTTATTACTCACAATTAGACAGCAACCTTCTGACATAGAAGCTATGTTGCTCTTAGGTCCTGAGCCACTACCTGGTAATGGACAGTAGCCTTCAAAGAGAGCAGCCACTCTGCTCTTATGTCCACAGATGACACTCAGAAAAAAAACCTTTGTGTTGCTAAAAGAAGACCATGGAAGTTGCCCATTTTAAAGCAACTGCAAATATGTTCCATCATAGGGGAAGGCATTGAAACTCTCCTTTATAAGGCATTTTAAGGGAAAACTTTTGGATCAAATAACACTAGAAGTACAGGAATCAAAAAAGTTAAATGCTTTTTATGTATTATTTTTTTCCCCCTTCAAAAAGACAAGGCTTAATTCATTTTACCTGAATTTCAAATGTTGCAAAAATAACCCATTTCTAGAGTTAAAACTTGTTTCTACAGTAGTTTTGACCATAGTTTTTTCCAAGTTAAGGGAGAAAATGTTTTCAGAGAGTCTAATGTAAAAACAATGATAAATCACCTATCCTGACAATTTAGGCTGGATTATATGTGAGCTACAGGACTTTTTGGCTTATCTCATTCAAGTCTTGCAGTGATATTTGTCAACTTTTTGTCTTCCAGGCATATACTAGTATCTATTTGAGAGACTGTTATAATGTGTGAGTTTTAATGCAATTCAGAACTCTGACTCCAGTAAAAGAGAGTTGGAATTCTGGGGTAATGTTCAAAATCCTAACCAACTCATATAGCACAGGCAGCAACACAGAGCAAAAAAAAAAACCCAAAAAAACCAACCCTAGCTGTCTGCTGCACCAGTGTCCATAGGCAGGAGTCCAGCCTTGGGGCAGGGCTCCCCACTTCTTCCACATGAGGTAACTAGAAAGTGAGTACTTGATTCTGGTCGGTCACCTGAGTCTTCTTGCCCAGCACTTTCTGTTTGGAGTGAATGATAAAAAGGCAGAGAGCTAGTTCAGATTTATCCAAGCAAGCCTCCATGTCCAGTGGGGATAGTATCCACTGGTGGACAGTGATCCTGCAGCCACTGTACCCATGTCTGTCTATCCAGGCTCACCTATTCTTGCCGACAAAAATCATCTCGGTGTTTCCTGCCTCTTGGCTCTCCACAGCTGCCTTCGTTCTGGCCATTTTCCAAACTTGTTCTCTCTTCCCATCCACTCTGTAAATCCTGACACTTCCTTAGTAAATTACTTTGCTCTTAAGATAACCAGTTATGTTAAGCTTGTGATCTTGCCTCCAAGAATTCTGGCTGATAATTAACCGAAGACAGGCCTAAACTGCTTGCTTATTGCCTATTTTCTCCCGGGCCCAGCCCTGTTCTTGCAAGTCTTTGGGGAGTAGGAGGAACACCCACACCGAAGGAGACAAGAAGGCTGTCTTTCTGTGCCAGTCACAGAGATTTCCAAGAAAGTTATTCC